>NC_064829.1:6800390-9300390 GCF_024166365.1 Elephas maximus indicus
TCTATTTAGCTCTGTTCGAATCTATTCTACTCTACTCTGTTTCCCTCTACGCTACTGTAGCCTACTGTTCTCTGTATTCGTTCTGTATTGTTCTATTCTATTCTGTTCTCTTCTATTCTCTGCTGTTTTATTCTATGCTACTCTACTCTACTCCACCCTGCCATACCCGAACCTCCCCTACTCTAATCTGTTCAATTCGATTCGATGAATTTGGACACGATTCAGGTCGAATTGTTTCGATTCATGTCCATTCGGCTTCATTTGGCTCGAATAGTGTCGATTCAGCTGGATTAGGCTCAATTCGGCTCCATTAGGCTCGATTTGCTGGATTTGGCTCAATTCAGCTCGATTCGGCCCTCTTCGGCCCTCTTCAGCACTATTCGGCTCTATTCGGCTCTTTTCTACTCTTTTTGACTCCATTCGATTGCATTGCACAGCATTCTACTCCACTCAACACTATTTTTCTCTACCCTACCCTAATTGACTGGAATTGGTTTGATGGGATTCAACGCGATTTGCCTTGTTTCTTCTCCATTTGGCTCGATTCGACTCTGTTCTACTCTACACTATTCTGCTCTGCTCTAACCTTTTGTACTCTAGTCTCTTGTATTCTTTTTATTCTCTTTTCCTGTGTTCAATTCTATTCTACTCTATTTTATCCAACTCTACTCTAATCTATTCCACTGGATTCGATTCCACGCATTTCAATGCGATTCGGTTCAAATCGGCTCCATTGCACTCCATTCATCCCTCTTGGGCTCCAATCGGTTCGATTCAGTTCTAATCGGCTCCATTTCGCCCTAGTCATCTCTATTCAGCTTTAATAGGCTCTTTTCAACTCTGTATGGCTCTATGAGTCTACTCAACCCTATTATCTCTTTTCAACTCCGTTCTACACCATTCTACTCCATCCGACTGTATTCTTCTCTATTCTATTGTCTTGTACTCTACGCTTCTCTAGTCTGTTCTAATCGATTCGATTGGATTTGACTTGAATTGATGGGATTCAATGCAATTCAACGGGATTCGACGCAATCCAGCATGATTCCGCGGGATTCGGCGCCATTCATCTTCATTTCTATCACTTTGGGTCTTTTTGGCTCTATTTTGCTCTATCCGGCAATATTCAACTCTATTCTTCTCTACTCTGCACTACTCGACCTTATTCTGTTCTTTCAGTTCTCTTCTATCCTGTTCTGTTCTACTGCATTTTGTTCTATCCTACCCTACTCTAACTTAGCCTACTGTAATCTGTTCTATTCTATTCAACAGACTTGAACGGGATTCCACCTGATTCAGATCCTATCGGCTCAAATCAGCTCCTTTTTGTGCGAATTCAACTCGATTCGGTTTGACTTGGCCCTTTTCCTCTCTATTCGGCTCTTTTCGGCAGGATTTGACTCTATTTGATGCTAGTCTACTGTTCTCTATTCTTTCTGTTCTATTCTAATCTATTCTTTTCGACCCTACCCTACCCTCATCTTACCTGCCCTACACTAAACTATTTGATTGGATTCGACACTTTTCAACGCAATTCGACATGATTCTTCTCGATTCACCTGGAATTTGGTGGATTCGGCTGCATTCAGCTCTGTTTGGCTCTATTCAACTCTATTGGACTCTATTCTACTGTACTCGTCTCTACTTCATTCGATTCGATTCTTTCTCTTGTGTTCTGTTCTGTTCTAGTCTAACCCCTCCTACTCTACCCTCCTCTACTCTAATCTATTCCATTCGATTCAATGCCTTTCAAGGCGATTCCATGGGATTAGGCTTGAATTGGCTTGATTTAGCTCGATTTGGCTTGAATCGGGTCAATTTGGCTCGATTCTGCTCGATTCAGCATCATTAGGCTCGATCCAAACTTATCCGGCCCTCTTCAGCTCTATTCAACTCTTTTCTACTTTATTCGTCTCTATTTGGCTCCATTCGACTCCATTCCACACCATTCTACTCTGTTCGACTCCCATTGTACACTATTCTATTCTCTTCTCCCCCACCCTACTCTAATCTATTCGATTCATTGAGATTTGTCTCATTTCCTCTCCATTTGACTCGATTCAGCTCGAATTGGATCTATTCATCTCTTTTCTGCACTACTCGACTCTGACTAGTCTACTCTACTCCACTCTACTCCATTCTACTCTTTCTATTCTCTTCTGTTCTACTCTATGCTTCTCTAGTCTATTCCTCTGTGCCCTACCCTATTGAATCCCAACCTAACCTACACTACTCTAACCTGTTCTATTGAATTCGATTGCATTCAATTCGACCCGATTTGACGCAATTCGATGGGATTCGGTGAGATTCCATGAGATTCGATGGGTTTTGGTGGGATTTGATGAATTCGACGAGACTCGATGCAATAGGATGCAATTAGGTGCGATTTGGCTCGATCTAGCTTGGCTCATTTTCTTTGTCTCTATTTGGCTCATTCCAGCTCCACTCGGCTGCATTCAGCTCGAGTCTGGTGGATTTGACTTGATTCGGCTCGATTGGGCTCGATTCAGCCCTATATGTCCCTATTCGGTGCTATTCCGCTCTATTCAACTCTTTTCTAGTCTATTCATCTCTGTTTGACTGCATTTGACTCCATTCCACACCATTCTACGCTCTTCTATTCTACAGAACCCTATCCGGCCCTAGTCTTTCCTAATCTAGTCTGTTCTTTTCTATTCTGTTGTATTTGATTCTCGTTTTCTATTTTCTCTATTCCATCCAATGCTACTCTACCATACCCTACATGAAACTAACCTATCCTGACTTATCCTCTTCTATTCTATTTGACTCTGTTTTCTCTGTTCTACCGTATGCTACCCTACCTTATGACACCCTACTGTACCATACCCTACTCCATAGGGGTACTCAATAAGGGTACTAGTTTGGAAAAGGGACTACCTAAGGCAAGGGGACTAGTTCAGGCTCCTAGTTAGGGCCACCCTACTAGTTAAGAGTACTAGTTAATGGACGGGTACTAGTTAAGGCTACTAGGAAGGCAAGGTACAAGTGAAGGCTACTACTTCAGGCAAGCGTATTAGTTTAGGCTACTAGTTGATGCAAGGGTACAAGTTCATACTACTAATTAAGGCCAGGGTACTAGTTAAGGCAACTGGTCAAGGCAAGGGTAGTAGTCATGGGTAGCCATAAGGCCAGGGTACTAGTTAAGACTACTAGTTAATGCCAGGGTACTAGTTGAGGCAAGGGTACTAGTGACGGCCAGGGTACTAGTTAAGGCTGGGCTACTAGTCCATGCAAGGCTACTACTTCAGGGTACTGGTTCAGGTTTGGCTACTAGTTAAGAGTACTAGTAAGGCAAGGGTAGACGTTAAGACTGTTCCTTAAGGCAAGGCGACTCGTTAAGGGTACTAGTTACCACAAGGCTTCTAGTTCAGAATACTAGTTAGGGCCACTTTACTAGTTAAGACTACTCGTTAAGGCTACTAGTAAGGCAAGGAACGAGTTAAGGCCACTACTTCAGGCAAGAGTACTAGTTAAGTCTACTAGTCTATGCAAGGGTACATGTTAATACTACTGGCTATGTCCAGGTTGCTAGGTAAGGCAACTGGTTAAGGCAAGGGTAGTAGTTATGGGTACTGATAAGGCCAGGCTACTGGTTAAGACTACTAGTTAATACAAGGGTACTAGTTAAGGGTACTTGTTGAGGCAAGGGTAGCAATTAAGACTATTCCTTCAGGCAAGGCTCCTAGTTAAGGGTACTACTTAGGACAAGGCTACCAGTTCAGGATACTAGTTAGGGGCACTGTACTAGTTGAGAGTAGTAGTAAAGGCAAGGGTGCTAGTTAAGGCTGCTAGTTAAGGCAAGGTACAAATTAAGGCCACTGCTTAAGGCAAGAGTACTAATTAAGGCTACTAGTTGATGCACGATTACAAGTGAATACTACTAGTTCAGGCAAGGGTCGTAGTTCTGGGTACGGATACGGCCAGGGTACTAGTTCAGACTACTAGTTAAGGCGAGGGTACTAGTTAAGGGTACTAGTTATATCTACCAGTGAAGGCCAGAGTCTTAGTTAAGGCTACTGGAGAAGGCCAGGGTACTAGTTAAGGCAGGGCTACTAGCTAAGGGTACCAGTTTAGAGAAGGCTACCAGTTCAGGATACGAGTTAGGGGCACTGTACTAGTTAAGAGTACTAGCTAAGGCACGAGTACTAGTTCAGGCCACTACTTAAGGCAAGAGTACTAGTTAAGGCTACTCTTTGATGCAAGTTTACAACTTGATACTTCTAGTTAAGGCCAGGGTACTATTTAAGGCCACTGGTTAAGGCAAGGCTACTAGTTAAGGCAAGGCTACTAGTTAGGGGGAGTAGTTAAGGCTTGGCTACTAGTTAAGGGGACTAGTAAGGCAAGGGCAGATGTTCAGACTATTACTTAAAGCAAGGCTACTACTTCAGGGTACTAATTCAGACAAGGCTACTAGTTCAGGCTACTCGTTATGGCCGCTGTACTAGTTAAGAGTACTAGTTAAGGCACAGGTACTAGTTAAGGATACTAGTTCAGGCAAGGTACAAGTGAAGGCTACTACTTAAGGCAAGACGACTAGTTTAGGCGACCAGTGGATTCAAGGGTACAAGTGAATACTACTAGTTCAGACCAGGGTACCAGTTAAGGCAGCTGGTTAAGGCCAGGGTAGGACTTATGGGGACTGAGAAGGCCCGGTACTAGTTAAGACTACTAGTTAATGCGAGGGTACTAGTTAAGGGTACTAGTTGAGGCAAGGGTACTAGTGAAGGCCAGGGTACTAGTGAAGGCTACTGGTGAAGGCCAGGGGATTAGTTAAGGCAGGGCTACTAGTTCAGGGTACTGGTAAGGCAAGGGTAGACATTAAGACTATTACTTAAGGCAAGGCTACTAGTTAAGGGTACTAGTTCAGACAAGGCTACTAGTTCAGGATACTAGTTAAGGCAAGGGGAGTAGTTCAGATTCAGAATTTAGGGTACTTGTCAAGGCAAGGGTACTCTTCAAGGCTAGTTGTCTAGCCTACTGATCTATACCACTAGTCTGACTAGTCCAGCTGTCTTGTCTAGGCTACTACTCTAGACTTCTCTTGTCTACTCTACTCTAGTCTGCTTTCGTCTACCCTAGTCTACCCTATCAAAAACCACCCTACCCTAACCTTTTCGAATCTATTCAATTGGATTCAATTCAAAGCATGTCAATGTGATTGGACGCGATGATGCTTGAATCGGCTCCTTCGGCACCATCAGCTCGATTCAGCTCGATTTGGCTTGAATCGCTTCGATTCAGCTTGTTTCAACTCAATTCGACTTGGTTCAGCCTTATTCGGCTCGATTCGGCTCCTTTCTACTCTATTTTTCTCTATGCAACTCCATTCGACTCGAATCTACTCTATTCTGTTCTACCCTACCCTACCCTACTCTGATCTATTCTAATGGATTCGATTGGACGCTATTCGACGCGATTCATCACGTTTTGTTTCCATTGGGCTCGATTCGGCTAGAATTGGCTCTATTCAGCTCTATTCTGCACTATTTCACTCTACTCTACTCTTCTCTACTTTACTCTTCTCTGCTCTACCGTACTGTGCTATATTCTGTTCCTTCTATTACGTACTGTTCTAGTCTATTCTAGTCTACCCTCCCAGCCGCTCCCCTCCCCTTCTCTAATCTTTGATTCTATTCGACTCATCGCATTTTCACGCCATTCGACCCGATTAGGCTTGAATGAGATCAATTCACTTCCAATCGTTTCGATTTGGCTCCATTTTGCTCCATTCAGCTCCAGTTGCATCGATTCTGCTGGATTCTGCTCGATTAGGCCTTCTTTGGCCCTATTCGGCCCAATTACGCTCTATTCTACTCTTTTCTACTCTAATTGTCTCTATCTGGCTCCGTTCTAGTCCATTCCACACCATTCTACACTATTCTCCTCTACCCCTCCCTACCCTAATCTATTCTAATGGATTCGATTTGACCCGATTCGAAGCGATTCAACGCGATTCATCTTGTTTTGTCTCCATTCGGCTCAATTCGGCTATATTCTGCACTATCTGACTCTTTTCTACTCTATTCTATTCTGCTGGATTCTTTCTCTTCTGTTCTCTTCTCTCCTATTCTGTTGTACTCTGTTCTATCCTACCCTACCCAAACCTACTCCACCCCACCCAAACCTACCCTACTTTAATCTATTTGATTCAATTCGATTCACTTCGACGCGATTTGACAGGATTCGACGGGATTCGACAAGGTCCAAAGGCATTTGATGGGATTCAAAGAGATTAGACGAGATTCCATACGATTCCACGTGATTCAGCAGAATTCTAGGAGATTGGACGCAATTCGAAGTTATTTGACGTGATGGGACGTGATTCGACGACATTGGATGCAATCCGATGCCATACGAAGCGATTTGACCCGGTCCGACACAAAACGATGTGATTTGATGCGATTCGACGTGATTCGATGTGATTCGACGCTATTCAGTGACAGTCGGCGTGATTCTGCTTGATTCAGCTCGATTAGGTGCGAATCGGCTCTATATGGCTCTTTTACGTCTCTATTCAGCTCTGTTTTCTCTATTCGTCTCTCTTTGGCCTATTCGGCTCTATTCGACTCTATTCGAGTCTATTCGAACCTACTCTTTTCTACTCTATTCTACTCCTTCTATTCTCTTCTAATCTCTTCTATTCTACTCTACTCTATTCTATTCTACCCTCCCCCCCCTTCTCTAATCTATACGTTTTGATTGGATTGGATGCATTGGACGTGATTTGACGTGATTAAGCTTGAATCAGCTCGATTCGATTTGGCTCTATTCGGCTCCATTAGGCTCCATTCGGCTCGTTTTGGCTTGAATTGCCTCGATTCTGCTCAATTCGGCCTCTTTCGGCCCTATTCTGTTCTATTCGAATCTTCTCTACTCTTTTCGTCTCTATTTGACTCCATTCTATTTAGTCCACACCATTCTACACTATTCTGCTCTACTCTATCCTACACCACTCTAATTTACTCGAATCGATTAGACGTGATTCCTCTCATTTCGACTCCATTCGGCTCTATTCAGCTGTATTCGAGTCTACCCTATTATGCACTAGTCTACTCTATCGTACTCTAGTCTACTCTTCTCTATTTTCTTTATTGTTCCTATTCTGTTCTGTTCTATTCTACTCTATTCTACCCTACCCTGTGCTACCCAACTCTAATCTATTCTAATCCATTTGATTGGATTTGATTCAACCCATTTGGACACGATTCGGCTCAATTTGGCTCTATTTAGCTCTGTTCGAATCTATTCTACTCTACTCTGTTTCCCTCTACGCTACTGTAGCCTACTGTTCTCTGTATTCGTTCTGTATTGTTCTATTCTATTCTGTTCTCTTCTATTCTCTGCTGTTTTATTCTATGCTACTCTACTCTACTCCACCCTGCCATACCCGAACCTCCCCTACTCTAATCTGTTCAATTCGATTCGATGAATTTGGACACGATTCAGGTCGAATTGTTTCGATTCATGTCCATTCGGCTTCATTTGGCTCGAATAGTGTCGATTCAGCTGGATTAGGCTCAATTCGGCTCCATTAGGCTCGATTTGCTGGATTTGGCTCAATTCAGCTCGATTCGGCCCTCTTCGGCCCTCTTCAGCACTATTCGGCTCTATTCGGCTCTTTTCTACTCTTTTTGACTCCATTCGATTGCATTGCACAGCATTCTACTCCACTCAACACTATTTTTCTCTACCCTACCCTAATTGACTGGAATTGGTTTGATGGGATTCAACGCGATTTGCCTTGTTTCTTCTCCATTTGGCTCGATTCGACTCTGTTCTACTCTACACTATTCTGCTCTGCTCTAACCTTTTGTACTCTAGTCTCTTGTATTCTTTTTATTCTCTTTTCCTGTGTTCAATTCTATTCTACTCTATTTTATCCAACTCTACTCTAATCTATTCCACTGGATTCGATTCCACGCATTTCAATGCGATTCGGTTCAAATCGGCTCCATTGCACTCCATTCATCCCTCTTGGGCTCCAATCGGTTCGATTCAGTTCTAATCGGCTCCATTTCGCCCTAGTCAGCTCTATTCAGCTTTAATAGGCTCTTTTCAACTCTGTATGGCTCTATGAGTCTACTCAACCCTATTATCTCTTTTCAACTCCGTTCTACACCATTCTACTCCATCCGACTGTATTCTTCTCTATTCTATTGTCTTGTACTCTACGCTTCTCTAGTCTGTTCTAATCGATTCGATTGGATTTGACTTGAATTGATGGGATTCAATGCAATTCAACGGGATTCGACGCAATCCAGCATGATTCCGCGGGATTCGGCGCCATTCATCTTCATTTCTATCACTTTGGGTCTTTTTGGCTCTATTTTGCTCTATCCGGCAATATTCAACTCTATTCTTCTCTACTCTGCACTACTCGACCTTATTCTGTTCTTTCAGTTCTCTTCTATCCTGTTCTGTTCTACTGCATTTTGTTCTATCCTACCCTACTCTAACTTAGCCTACTGTAATCTGTTCTATTCTATTCAACAGACTTGAACGGGATTCCACCTGATTCAGATCCTATCGGCTCAAATCAGCTCCTTTTTGTGCGAATTCAACTCGATTCGGTTTGACTTGGCCCTTTTCCTCTCTATTCGGCTCTTTTCGGCAGGATTTGACTCTATTTGATGCTAGTCTACTGTTCTCTATTCTTTCTGTTCTATTCTAATCTATTCTTTTCGACCCTACCCTACCCTCATCTTACCTGCCCTACACTAAACTATTTGATTGGATTCGACACTTTTCAACGCAATTCGACATGATTCTTCTCGATTCACCTGGAATTTGGTGGATTCGGCTGCATTCAGCTCTGTTTGGCTCTATTCAACTCTATTGGACTCTATTCTACTGTACTCGTCTCTACTTCATTCGATTCGATTCTTTCTCTTGTGTTCTGTTCTGTTCTAGTCTAACCCCTCCTACTCTACCCTCCTCTACTCTAATCTATTCCATTCGATTCAATGCCTTTCAAGGCGATTCCATGGGATTAGGCTTGAATTGGCTTGATTTAGCTCGATTTGGCTTGAATCGGGTCAATTTGGCTCGATTCTGCTCGATTCAGCATCATTAGGCTCGATCCAAACTTATCCGGCCCTCTTCAGCTCTATTCAACTCTTTTCTACTTTATTCGTCTCTATTTGGCTCCATTCGACTCCATTCCACACCATTCTACTCTGTTCGACTCCCATTCTACACTATTCTATTCTCTTCTCCCCCACCCTACTCTAATCTATTCGATTCATTGAGATTTGTCTCATTTCCTCTCCATTTGACTCGATTCAGCTCGAATTGGATCTATTCATCTCTTTTCTGCACTACTCGACTCTGACTAGTCTACTCTACTCCACTCTACTCCATTCTACTCTTTCTATTCTCTTCTGTTCTACTCTATGCTTCTCTAGTCTATTCCTCTGTGCCCTACCCTATTGAATCCCAACCTAACCTACACTACTCTAACCTGTTCTATTGAATTCGATTGCATTCAATTCGACCCGATTTGACGCAATTCGATGGGATTCGGTGAGATTCCATGAGATTCGATGGGTTTTGGTGGGATTTGATGAATTCGACGAGACTCGATGCAATAGGATGCAATTAGGTGCGATTTGGCTCGATCTAGCTTGGCTCATTTTCTTTGTCTCTATTTGGCTCATTCCAGCTCCACTCGGCTGCATTCAGCTCGAGTCTGGTGGATTTGACTTGATTCGGCTCGATTGGGCTCGATTCAGCCCTATATGTCCCTATTCGGTGCTATTCCGCTCTATTCAACTCTTTTCTAGTCTATTCATCTCTGTTTGACTGCATTTGACTCCATTCCACACCATTCTACGCTCTTCTATTCTACAGAACCCTATCCGGCCCTAGTCTTTCCTAATCTAGTCTGTTCTTTTCTGTTCTGTTGTATTTGATTCTCGTTTTCTATTTTCTCTATTCCATCCAATGCTACTCTACCATACCCTACATGAAACTAACCTATCCTGACTTATCCTCTTCTATTCTATTTGACTCTGTTTTCTCTGTTCTACCGTATGCTACCCTACCTTATGACACCCTACTGTACCATACCCTACTCCATAGGGGTACTCAATAAGGGTACTAGTTTGGAAAAGGGACTACCTAAGGCAAGGGGACTAGTTCAGGCTCCTAGTTAGGGCCACCCTACTAGTTAAGAGTACTAGTTAATGGACGGGTACTAGTTAAGGCTACTAGGAAGGCAAGGTACAAGTGAAGGCTACTACTTCAGGCAAGCGTATTAGTTTAGGCTACTAGTTGATGCAAGGGTACAAGTTCATACTACTAATTAAGGCCAGGGTACTAGTTAAGGCAACTGGTCAAGGCAAGGGTAGTAGTCATGGGTAGCCATAAGGCCAGGGTACTAGTTAAGACTACTAGTTAATGCCAGGGTACTAGTTGAGGCAAGGGTACTAGTGACGGCCAGGGTACTAGTTAAGGCTGGGCTACTAGTCCATGCAAGGCTACTACTTCAGGGTACTGGTTCAGGTTTGGCTACTAGTTAAGAGTACTAGTAAGGCAAGGGTAGACGTTAAGACTGTTCCTTAAGGCAAGGCGACTCGTTAAGGGTACTAGTTACCACAAGGCTTCTAGTTCAGAATACTAGTTAGGGCCACTTTACTAGTTAAGACTACTCGTTAAGGCTACTAGTAAGGCAAGGAACGAGTTAAGGCCACTACTTCAGGCAAGAGTACTAGTTAAGTCTACTAGTCTATGCAAGGGTACATGTTAATACTACTGGCTATGTCCAGGTTGCTAGGTAAGGCAACTGGTTAAGGCAAGGGTAGTAGTTATGGGTACTGATAAGGCCAGGCTACTGGTTAAGACTACTAGTTAATACAAGGGTACTAGTTAAGGGTACTTGTTGAGGCAAGGGTAGCAATTAAGACTATTCCTTCAGGCAAGGCTCCTAGTTAAGGGTACTACTTAGGACAAGGCTACCAGTTCAGGATACTAGTTAGGGGCACTGTACTAGTTGAGAGTAGTAGTAAAGGCAAGGGTGCTAGTTAAGGCTGCTAGTTAAGGCAAGGTACAAATTAAGGCCACTGCTTAAGGCAAGAGTACTAATTAAGGCTACTAGTTGATGCACGATTACAAGTGAATACTACTAGTTCAGGCAAGGGTCGTAGTTCTGGGTACGGATACGGCCAGGGTACTAGTTCAGACTACTAGTTAAGGCGAGGGTACTAGTTAAGGGTACTAGTTATATCTACCAGTGAAGGCCAGAGTCTTAGTTAAGGCTACTGGAGAAGGCCAGGGTACTAGTTAAGGCAGGGCTACTAGCTAAGGGTACCAGTTTAGAGAAGGCTACCAGTTCAGGATACGAGTTAGGGGCACTGTACTAGTTAAGAGTACTAGCTAAGGCACGAGTACTAGTTCAGGCCACTACTTAAGGCAAGAGTACTAGTTAAGGCTACTCTTTGATGCAAGTTTACAACTTGATACTTCTAGTTAAGGCCAGGGTACTATTTAAGGCCACTGGTTAAGGCAAGGCTACTAGTTAAGGCAAGGCTACTAGTTAGGGGGAGTAGTTAAGGCTTGGCTACTAGTTAAGGGGACTAGTAAGGCAAGGGCAGATGTTCAGACTATTACTTAAAGCAAGGCTACTACTTCAGGGTACTAATTCAGACAAGGCTACTAGTTCAGGCTACTCGTTATGGCCGCTGTACTAGTTAAGAGTACTAGTTAAGGCACAGGTACTAGTTAAGGATACTAGTTCAGGCAAGGTACAAGTGAAGGCTACTACTTAAGGCAAGACGACTAGTTTAGGCGACCAGTGGATTCAAGGGTACAAGTGAATACTACTAGTTCAGACCAGGGTACCAGTTAAGGCAGCTGGTTAAGGCCAGGGTAGGACTTATGGGGACTGAGAAGGCCCGGTACTAGTTAAGACTACTAGTTAATGCGAGGGTACTAGTTAAGGGTACTAGTTGAGGCAAGGGTACTAGTGAAGGCCAGGGTACTAGTGAAGGCTACTGGTGAAGGCCAGGGGATTAGTTAAGGCAGGGCTACTAGTTCAGGGTACTGGTAAGGCAAGGGTAGACATTAAGACTATTACTTAAGGCAAGGCTACTAGTTAAGGGTACTAGTTCAGACAAGGCTACTAGTTCAGGATACTAGTTAAGGCAAGGGGAGTAGTTCAGATTCAGAATTTAGGGTACTTGTCAAGGCAAGGGTACTCTTCAAGGCTAGTTGTCTAGCCTACTGATCTATACCACTAGTCTGACTAGTCCAGCTGTCTTGTCTAGGCTACTACTCTAGACTTCTCTTGTCTACTCTACTCTAGTCTGCTTTCGTCTACCCTAGTCTACCCTATCAAAAACCACCCTACCCTAACCTTTTCGAATCTATTCAATTGGATTCAATTCAAAGCATGTCAATGTGATTGGACGCGATGATGCTTGAATCGGCTCCTTCGGCACCATCAGCTCGATTCAGCTCGATTTGGCTTGAATCGCTTCGATTCAGCTTGTTTCAACTCAATTCGACTTGGTTCAGCCTTATTCGGCTCGATTCGGCTCCTTTCTACTCTATTTTTCTCTATGCAACTCCATTCGACTCGAATCTACTCTATTCTGTTCTACCCTACCCTACCCTACTCTGATCTATTCTAATGGATTCGATTGGACGCTATTCGACGCGATTCATCACGTTTTGTTTCCATTGGGCTCGATTCGGCTAGAATTGGCTCTATTCAGCTCTATTCTGCACTATTTCACTCTACTCTACTCTTCTCTACTTTACTCTTCTCTGCTCTACCGTACTGTGCTATATTCTGTTCCTTCTATTACGTACTGTTCTAGTCTATTCTAGTCTACCCTCCCAGCCGCTCCCCTCCCCTTCTCTAATCTTTGATTCTATTCGACTCATCGCATTTTCACGCCATTCGACCCGATTAGGCTTGAATGAGATCAATTCACTTCCAATCGTTTCGATTTGGCTCCATTTTGCTCCATTCAGCTCCAGTTGCATCGATTCTGCTGGATTCTGCTCGATTAGGCCTTCTTTGGCCCTATTCGGCCCAATTACGCTCTATTCTACTCTTTTCTACTCTAATTGTCTCTATCTGGCTCCGTTCTAGTCCATTCCACACCATTCTACACTATTCTCCTCTACCCCTCCCTACCCTAATCTATTCTAATGGATTCGATTTGACCCGATTCGAAGCGATTCAACGCGATTCATCTTGTTTTGTCTCCATTCGGCTCAATTCGGCTATATTCTGCACTATCTGACTCTTTTCTACTCTATTCTATTCTGCTGGATTCTTTCTCTTCTGTTCTCTTCTCTCCTATTCTGTTGTACTCTGTTCTATCCTACCCTACCCAAACCTACTCCACCCCACCCAAACCTACCCTACTTTAATCTATTTGATTCAATTCGATTCACTTCGACGCGATTTGACAGGATTCGACGGGATTCGACAAGGTCCAAAGGCATTTGATGGGATTCAAAGAGATTAGACGAGATTCCATACGATTCCACGTGATTCAGCAGAATTCTAGGAGATTGGACGCAATTCGAAGTTATTTGACGTGATGGGACGTGATTCGACGACATTGGATGCAATCCGATGCCATACGAAGCGATTTGACCCGGTCCGACACAAAACGATGTGATTTGATGCGATTCGACGTGATTCGATGTGATTCGACGCTATTCAGTGACAGTCGGCGTGATTCTGCTTGATTCAGCTCGATTAGGTGCGAATCGGCTCTATATGGCTCTTTTACGTCTCTATTCAGCTCTGTTTTCTCTATTCGTCTCTCTTTGGCCTATTCGGCTCTATTCGACTCTATTCGAGTCTATTCGAACCTACTCTTTTCTACTCTATTCTACTCCTTCTATTCTCTTCTAATCTCTTCTATTCTACTCTACTCTATTCTATTCTACCCTCCCCCCCCTTCTCTAATCTATACGTTTTGATTGGATTGGATGCATTGGACGTGATTTGACGTGATTAAGCTTGAATCAGCTCGATTCGATTTGGCTCTATTCGGCTCCATTAGGCTCCATTCGGCTCGTTTTGGCTTGAATTGCCTCGATTCTGCTCAATTCGGCCTCTTTCGGCCCTATTCTGTTCTATTCGAATCTTCTCTACTCTTTTCGTCTCTATTTGACTCCATTCTATTTAGTCCACACCATTCTACACTATTCTGCTCTACTCTATCCTACACCACTCTAATTTACTCGAATCGATTAGACGTGATTCCTCTCATTTCGACTCCATTCGGCTCTATTCAGCTGTATTCGAGTCTACCCTATTATGCACTAGTCTACTCTATCGTACTCTAGTCTACTCTTCTCTATTTTCTTTATTGTTCCTATTCTGTTCTGTTCTATTCTACTCTATTCTACCCTACCCTGTGCTACCCAACTCTAATCTATTCTAATCCATTTGATTGGATTTGATTCAACCCATTTGGACACGATTCGGCTCAATTTGGCTCTATTTAGCTCTGTTCGAATCTATTCTACTCTACTCTGTTTCCCTCTACGCTACTGTAGCCTACTGTTCTCTGTATTCGTTCTGTATTGTTCTATTCTATTCTGTTCTCTTCTATTCTCTGCTGTTTTATTCTATGCTACTCTACTCTACTCCACCCTGCCATACCCGAACCTCCCCTACTCTAATCTGTTCAATTCGATTCGATGAATTTGGACACGATTCAGGTCGAATTGTTTCGATTCATGTCCATTCGGCTTCATTTGGCTCGAATAGTGTCGATTCAGCTGGATTAGGCTCAATTCGGCTCCATTAGGCTCGATTTGCTGGATTTGGCTCAATTCAGCTCGATTCGGCCCTCTTCGGCCCTCTTCAGCACTATTCGGCTCTATTCGGCTCTTTTCTACTCTTTTTGACTCCATTCGATTGCATTGCACAGCATTCTACTCCACTCAACACTATTTTTCTCTACCCTACCCTAATTGACTGGAATTGGTTTGATGGGATTCAACGCGATTTGCCTTGTTTCTTCTCCATTTGGCTCGATTCGACTCTGTTCTACTCTACACTATTCTGCTCTGCTCTAACCTTTTGTACTCTAGTCTCTTGTATTCTTTTTATTCTCTTTTCCTGTGTTCAATTCTATTCTACTCTATTTTATCCAACTCTACTCTAATCTATTCCACTGGATTCGATTCCACGCATTTCAATGCGATTCGGTTCAAATCGGCTCCATTGCACTCCATTCATCCCTCTTGGGCTCCAATCGGTTCGATTCAGTTCTAATCGGCTCCATTTCGCCCTAGTCATCTCTATTCAGCTTTAATAGGCTCTTTTCAACTCTGTATGGCTCTATGAGTCTACTCAACCCTATTATCTCTTTTCAACTCCGTTCTACACCATTCTACTCCATCCGACTGTATTCTTCTCTATTCTATTGTCTTGTACTCTACGCTTCTCTAGTCTGTTCTAATCGATTCGATTGGATTTGACTTGAATTGATGGGATTCAATGCAATTCAACGGGATTCGACGCAATCCAGCATGATTCCGCGGGATTCGGCGCCATTCATCTTCATTTCTATCACTTTGGGTCTTTTTGGCTCTATTTTGCTCTATCCGGCAATATTCAACTCTATTCTTCTCTACTCTGCACTACTCGACCTTATTCTGTTCTTTCAGTTCTCTTCTATCCTGTTCTGTTCTACTGCATTTTGTTCTATCCTACCCTACTCTAACTTAGCCTACTGTAATCTGTTCTATTCTATTCAACAGACTTGAACGGGATTCCACCTGATTCAGATCCTATCGGCTCAAATCAGCTCCTTTTTGTGCGAATTCAACTCGATTCGGTTTGACTTGGCCCTTTTCCTCTCTATTCGGCTCTTTTCGGCAGGATTTGACTCTATTTGATGCTAGTCTACTGTTCTCTATTCTTTCTGTTCTATTCTAATCTATTCTTTTCGACCCTACCCTACCCTCATCTTACCTGCCCTACACTAAACTATTTGATTGGATTCGACACTTTTCAACGCAATTCGACATGATTCTTCTCGATTCACCTGGAATTTGGTGGATTCGGCTGCATTCAGCTCTGTTTGGCTCTATTCAACTCTATTGGACTCTATTCTACTGTACTCGTCTCTACTTCATTCGATTCGATTCTTTCTCTTGTGTTCTGTTCTGTTCTAGTCTAACCCCTCCTACTCTACCCTCCTCTACTCTAATCTATTCCATTCGATTCAATGCCTTTCAAGGCGATTCCATGGGATTAGGCTTGAATTGGCTTGATTTAGCTCGATTTGGCTTGAATCGGGTCAATTTGGCTCGATTCTGCTCGATTCAGCATCATTAGGCTCGATCCAAACTTATCCGGCCCTCTTCAGCTCTATTCAACTCTTTTCTACTTTATTCGTCTCTATTTGGCTCCATTCGACTCCATTCCACACCATTCTACTCTGTTCGACTCCCATTGTACACTATTCTATTCTCTTCTCCCCCACCCTACTCTAATCTATTCGATTCATTGAGATTTGTCTCATTTCCTCTCCATTTGACTCGATTCAGCTCGAATTGGATCTATTCATCTCTTTTCTGCACTACTCGACTCTGACTAGTCTACTCTACTCCACTCTACTCCATTCTACTCTTTCTATTCTCTTCTGTTCTACTCTATGCTTCTCTAGTCTATTCCTCTGTGCCCTACCCTATTGAATCCCAACCTAACCTACACTACTCTAACCTGTTCTATTGAATTCGATTGCATTCAATTCGACCCGATTTGACGCAATTCGATGGGATTCGGTGAGATTCCATGAGATTCGATGGGTTTTGGTGGGATTTGATGAATTCGACGAGACTCGATGCAATAGGATGCAATTAGGTGCGATTTGGCTCGATCTAGCTTGGCTCATTTTCTTTGTCTCTATTTGGCTCATTCCAGCTCCACTCGGCTGCATTCAGCTCGAGTCTGGTGGATTTGACTTGATTCGGCTCGATTGGGCTCGATTCAGCCCTATATGTCCCTATTCGGTGCTATTCCGCTCTATTCAACTCTTTTCTAGTCTATTCATCTCTGTTTGACTGCATTTGACTCCATTCCACACCATTCTACGCTCTTCTATTCTACAGAACCCTATCCGGCCCTAGTCTTTCCTAATCTAGTCTGTTCTTTTCTATTCTGTTGTATTTGATTCTCGTTTTCTATTTTCTCTATTCCATCCAATGCTACTCTACCATACCCTACATGAAACTAACCTATCCTGACTTATCCTCTTCTATTCTATTTGACTCTGTTTTCTCTGTTCTACCGTATGCTACCCTACCTTATGACACCCTACTGTACCATACCCTACTCCATAGGGGTACTCAATAAGGGTACTAGTTTGGAAAAGGGACTACCTAAGGCAAGGGGACTAGTTCAGGCTCCTAGTTAGGGCCACCCTACTAGTTAAGAGTACTAGTTAATGGACGGGTACTAGTTAAGGCTACTAGGAAGGCAAGGTACAAGTGAAGGCTACTACTTCAGGCAAGCGTATTAGTTTAGGCTACTAGTTGATGCAAGGGTACAAGTTCATACTACTAATTAAGGCCAGGGTACTAGTTAAGGCAACTGGTCAAGGCAAGGGTAGTAGTCATGGGTAGCCATAAGGCCAGGGTACTAGTTAAGACTACTAGTTAATGCCAGGGTACTAGTTGAGGCAAGGGTACTAGTGACGGCCAGGGTACTAGTTAAGGCTGGGCTACTAGTCCATGCAAGGCTACTACTTCAGGGTACTGGTTCAGGTTTGGCTACTAGTTAAGAGTACTAGTAAGGCAAGGGTAGACGTTAAGACTGTTCCTTAAGGCAAGGCGACTCGTTAAGGGTACTAGTTACCACAAGGCTTCTAGTTCAGAATACTAGTTAGGGCCACTTTACTAGTTAAGACTACTCGTTAAGGCTACTAGTAAGGCAAGGAACGAGTTAAGGCCACTACTTCAGGCAAGAGTACTAGTTAAGTCTACTAGTCTATGCAAGGGTACATGTTAATACTACTGGCTATGTCCAGGTTGCTAGGTAAGGCAACTGGTTAAGGCAAGGGTAGTAGTTATGGGTACTGATAAGGCCAGGCTACTGGTTAAGACTACTAGTTAATACAAGGGTACTAGTTAAGGGTACTTGTTGAGGCAAGGGTAGCAATTAAGACTATTCCTTCAGGCAAGGCTCCTAGTTAAGGGTACTACTTAGGACAAGGCTACCAGTTCAGGATACTAGTTAGGGGCACTGTACTAGTTGAGAGTAGTAGTAAAGGCAAGGGTGCTAGTTAAGGCTGCTAGTTAAGGCAAGGTACAAATTAAGGCCACTGCTTAAGGCAAGAGTACTAATTAAGGCTACTAGTTGATGCACGATTACAAGTGAATACTACTAGTTCAGGCAAGGGTCGTAGTTCTGGGTACGGATACGGCCAGGGTACTAGTTCAGACTACTAGTTAAGGCGAGGGTACTAGTTAAGGGTACTAGTTATATCTACCAGTGAAGGCCAGAGTCTTAGTTAAGGCTACTGGAGAAGGCCAGGGTACTAGTTAAGGCAGGGCTACTAGCTAAGGGTACCAGTTTAGAGAAGGCTACCAGTTCAGGATACGAGTTAGGGGCACTGTACTAGTTAAGAGTACTAGCTAAGGCACGAGTACTAGTTCAGGCCACTACTTAAGGCAAGAGTACTAGTTAAGGCTACTCTTTGATGCAAGTTTACAACTTGATACTTCTAGTTAAGGCCAGGGTACTATTTAAGGCCACTGGTTAAGGCAAGGCTACTAGTTAAGGCAAGGCTACTAGTTAGGGGGAGTAGTTAAGGCTTGGCTACTAGTTAAGGGGACTAGTAAGGCAAGGGCAGATGTTCAGACTATTACTTAAAGCAAGGCTACTACTTCAGGGTACTAATTCAGACAAGGCTACTAGTTCAGGCTACTCGTTATGGCCGCTGTACTAGTTAAGAGTACTAGTTAAGGCACAGGTACTAGTTAAGGATACTAGTTCAGGCAAGGTACAAGTGAAGGCTACTACTTAAGGCAAGACGACTAGTTTAGGCGACCAGTGGATTCAAGGGTACAAGTGAATACTACTAGTTCAGACCAGGGTACCAGTTAAGGCAGCTGGTTAAGGCCAGGGTAGGACTTATGGGGACTGAGAAGGCCCGGTACTAGTTAAGACTACTAGTTAATGCGAGGGTACTAGTTAAGGGTACTAGTTGAGGCAAGGGTACTAGTGAAGGCCAGGGTACTAGTGAAGGCTACTGGTGAAGGCCAGGGGATTAGTTAAGGCAGGGCTACTAGTTCAGGGTACTGGTAAGGCAAGGGTAGACATTAAGACTATTACTTAAGGCAAGGCTACTAGTTAAGGGTACTAGTTCAGACAAGGCTACTAGTTCAGGATACTAGTTAAGGCAAGGGGAGTAGTTCAGATTCAGAATTTAGGGTACTTGTCAAGGCAAGGGTACTCTTCAAGGCTAGTTGTCTAGCCTACTGATCTATACCACTAGTCTGACTAGTCCAGCTGTCTTGTCTAGGCTACTACTCTAGACTTCTCTTGTCTACTCTACTCTAGTCTGCTTTCGTCTACCCTAGTCTACCCTATCAAAAACCACCCTACCCTAACCTTTTCGAATCTATTCAATTGGATTCAATTCAAAGCATGTCAATGTGATTGGACGCGATGATGCTTGAATCGGCTCCTTCGGCACCATCAGCTCGATTCAGCTCGATTTGGCTTGAATCGCTTCGATTCAGCTTGTTTCAACTCAATTCGACTTGGTTCAGCCTTATTCGGCTCGATTCGGCTCCTTTCTACTCTATTTTTCTCTATGCAACTCCATTCGACTCGAATCTACTCTATTCTGTTCTACCCTACCCTACCCTACTCTGATCTATTCTAATGGATTCGATTGGACGCTATTCGACGCGATTCATCACGTTTTGTTTCCATTGGGCTCGATTCGGCTAGAATTGGCTCTATTCAGCTCTATTCTGCACTATTTCACTCTACTCTACTCTTCTCTACTTTACTCTTCTCTGCTCTACCGTACTGTGCTATATTCTGTTCCTTCTATTACGTACTGTTCTAGTCTATTCTAGTCTACCCTCCCAGCCGCTCCCCTCCCCTTCTCTAATCTTTGATTCTATTCGACTCATCGCATTTTCACGCCATTCGACCCGATTAGGCTTGAATGAGATCAATTCACTTCCAATCGTTTCGATTTGGCTCCATTTTGCTCCATTCAGCTCCAGTTGCATCGATTCTGCTGGATTCTGCTCGATTAGGCCTTCTTTGGCCCTATTCGGCCCAATTACGCTCTATTCTACTCTTTTCTACTCTAATTGTCTCTATCTGGCTCCGTTCTAGTCCATTCCACACCATTCTACACTATTCTCCTCTACCCCTCCCTACCCTAATCTATTCTAATGGATTCGATTTGACCCGATTCGAAGCGATTCAACGCGATTCATCTTGTTTTGTCTCCATTCGGCTCAATTCGGCTATATTCTGCACTATCTGACTCTTTTCTACTCTATTCTATTCTGCTGGATTCTTTCTCTTCTGTTCTCTTCTCTCCTATTCTGTTGTACTCTGTTCTATCCTACCCTACCCAAACCTACTCCACCCCACCCAAACCTACCCTACTTTAATCTATTTGATTCAATTCGATTCACTTCGACGCGATTTGACAGGATTCGACGGGATTCGACAAGGTCCAAAGGCATTTGATGGGATTCAAAGAGATTAGACGAGATTCCATACGATTCCACGTGATTCAGCAGAATTCTAGGAGATTGGACGCAATTCGAAGTTATTTGACGTGATGGGACGTGATTCGACGACATTGGATGCAATCCGATGCCATACGAAGCGATTTGACCCGGTCCGACACAAAACGATGTGATTTGATGCGATTCGACGTGATTCGATGTGATTCGACGCTATTCAGTGACAGTCAGCGTGATTCTGCTTGATTCAGCTCGATTAGGTGCGAATCGGCTCTATATGGCTCTTTTACGTCTCTATTCAGCTCTGTTTTCTCTATTCGTCTCTCTTTGGCCTATTCGGCTCTATTCGACTCTATTCGAGTCTATTCGAACCTACTCTTTTCTACTCTATTCTACTCCTTCTATTCTCTTCTAATCTCTTCTATTCTACTCTACTCTATTCTATTCTACCCTCCCCCCCCTTCTCTAATCTATACGTTTTGATTGGATTGGATGCATTGGACGTGATTTGACGTGATTAAGCTTGAATCAGCTCGATTCGATTTGGCTCTATTCGGCTCCATTAGGCTCCATTCGGCTCGTTTTGGCTTGAATTGCCTCGATTCTGCTCAATTCGGCCTCTTTCGGCCCTATTCTGTTCTATTCGAATCTTCTCTACTCTTTTCGTCTCTATTTGACTCCATTCTATTTAGTCCACACCATTCTACACTATTCTGCTCTACTCTATCCTACACCACTCTAATTTACTCGAATCGATTAGACGTGATTCCTCTCATTTCGACTCCATTCGGCTCTATTCAGCTGTATTCGAGTCTACCCTATTATGCACTAGTCTACTCTATCGTACTCTAGTCTACTCTTCTCTATTTTCTTTATTGTTCCTATTCTGTTCTGTTCTATTCTACTCTATTCTACCCTACCCTGTGCTACCCAACTCTAATCTATTCTAATCCATTTGATTGGATTTGATTCAACCCATTTGGACACGATTCGGCTCAATTTGGCTCTATTTAGCTCTGTTCGAATCTATTCTACTCTACTCTGTTTCCCTCTACGCTACTGTAGCCTACTGTTCTCTGTATTCGTTCTGTATTGTTCTATTCTATTCTGTTCTCTTCTATTCTCTGCTGTTTTATTCTATGCTACTCTACTCTACTCCACCCTGCCATACCCGAACCTCCCCTACTCTAATCTGTTCAATTCGATTCGATGAATTTGGACACGATTCAGGTCGAATTGTTTCGATTCATGTCCATTCGGCTTCATTTGGCTCGAATAGTGTCGATTCAGCTGGATTAGGCTCAATTCGGCTCCATTAGGCTCGATTTGCTGGATTTGGCTCAATTCAGCTCGATTCGGCCCTCTTCGGCCCTCTTCAGCACTATTCGGCTCTATTCGGCTCTTTTCTACTCTTTTTGACTCCATTCGATTGCATTGCACAGCATTCTACTCCACTCAACACTATTTTTCTCTACCCTACCCTAATTGACTGGAATTGGTTTGATGGGATTCAACGCGATTTGCCTTGTTTCTTCTCCATTTGGCTCGATTCGACTCTGTTCTACTCTACACTATTCTGCTCTGCTCTAACCTTTTGTACTCTAGTCTCTTGTATTCTTTTTATTCTCTTTTCCTGTGTTCAATTCTATTCTACTCTATTTTATCCAACTCTACTCTAATCTATTCCACTGGATTCGATTCCACGCATTTCAATGCGATTCGGTTCAAATCGGCTCCATTGCACTCCATTCATCCCTCTTGGGCTCCAATCGGTTCGATTCAGTTCTAATCGGCTCCATTTCGCCCTAGTCAGCTCTATTCAGCTTTAATAGGCTCTTTTCAACTCTGTATGGCTCTATGAGTCTACTCAACCCTATTATCTCTTTTCAACTCCGTTCTACACCATTCTACTCCATCCGACTGTATTCTTCTCTATTCTATTGTCTTGTACTCTACGCTTCTCTAGTCTGTTCTAATCGATTCGATTGGATTTGACTTGAATTGATGGGATTCAATGCAATTCAACGGGATTCGACGCAATCCAGCATGATTCCGCGGGATTCGGCGCCATTCATCTTCATTTCTATCACTTTGGGTCTTTTTGGCTCTATTTTGCTCTATCCGGCAATATTCAACTCTATTCTTCTCTACTCTGCACTACTCGACCTTATTCTGTTCTTTCAGTTCTCTTCTATCCTGTTCTGTTCTACTGCATTTTGTTCTATCCTACCCTACTCTAACTTAGCCTACTGTAATCTGTTCTATTCTATTCAACAGACTTGAACGGGATTCCACCTGATTCAGATCCTATCGGCTCAAATCAGCTCCTTTTTGTGCGAATTCAACTCGATTCGGTTTGACTTGGCCCTTTTCCTCTCTATTCGGCTCTTTTCGGCAGGATTTGACTCTATTTGATGCTAGTCTACTGTTCTCTATTCTTTCTGTTCTATTCTAATCTATTCTTTTCGACCCTACCCTACCCTCATCTTACCTGCCCTACACTAAACTATTTGATTGGATTCGACACTTTTCAACGCAATTCGACATGATTCTTCTCGATTCACCTGGAATTTGGTGGATTCGGCTGCATTCAGCTCTGTTTGGCTCTATTCAACTCTATTGGACTCTATTCTACTGTACTCGTCTCTACTTCATTCGATTCGATTCTTTCTCTTGTGTTCTGTTCTGTTCTAGTCTAACCCCTCCTACTCTACCCTCCTCTACTCTAATCTATTCCATTCGATTCAATGCCTTTCAAGGCGATTCCATGGGATTAGGCTTGAATTGGCTTGATTTAGCTCGATTTGGCTTGAATCGGGTCAATTTGGCTCGATTCTGCTCGATTCAGCATCATTAGGCTCGATCCAAACTTATCCGGCCCTCTTCAGCTCTATTCAACTCTTTTCTACTTTATTCGTCTCTATTTGGCTCCATTCGACTCCATTCCACACCATTCTACTCTGTTCGACTCCCATTCTACACTATTCTATTCTCTTCTCCCCCACCCTACTCTAATCTATTCGATTCATTGAGATTTGTCTCATTTCCTCTCCATTTGACTCGATTCAGCTCGAATTGGATCTATTCATCTCTTTTCTGCACTACTCGACTCTGACTAGTCTACTCTACTCCACTCTACTCCATTCTACTCTTTCTATTCTCTTCTGTTCTACTCTATGCTTCTCTAGTCTATTCCTCTGTGCCCTACCCTATTGAATCCCAACCTAACCTACACTACTCTAACCTGTTCTATTGAATTCGATTGCATTCAATTCGACCCGATTTGACGCAATTCGATGGGATTCGGTGAGATTCCATGAGATTCGATGGGTTTTGGTGGGATTTGATGAATTCGACGAGACTCGATGCAATAGGATGCAATTAGGTGCGATTTGGCTCGATCTAGCTTGGCTCATTTTCTTTGTCTCTATTTGGCTCATTCCAGCTCCACTCGGCTGCATTCAGCTCGAGTCTGGTGGATTTGACTTGATTCGGCTCGATTGGGCTCGATTCAGCCCTATATGTCCCTATTCGGTGCTATTCCGCTCTATTCAACTCTTTTCTAGTCTATTCATCTCTGTTTGACTGCATTTGACTCCATTCCACACCATTCTACGCTCTTCTATTCTACAGAACCCTATCCGGCCCTAGTCTTTCCTAATCTAGTCTGTTCTTTTCTGTTCTGTTGTATTTGATTCTCGTTTTCTATTTTCTCTATTCCATCCAATGCTACTCTACCATACCCTACATGAAACTAACCTATCCTGACTTATCCTCTTCTATTCTATTTGACTCTGTTTTCTCTGTTCTACCGTATGCTACCCTACCTTATGACACCCTACTGTACCATACCCTACTCCATAGGGGTACTCAATAAGGGTACTAGTTTGGAAAAGGGACTACCTAAGGCAAGGGGACTAGTTCAGGCTCCTAGTTAGGGCCACCCTACTAGTTAAGAGTACTAGTTAATGGACGGGTACTAGTTAAGGCTACTAGGAAGGCAAGGTACAAGTGAAGGCTACTACTTCAGGCAAGCGTATTAGTTTAGGCTACTAGTTGATGCAAGGGTACAAGTTCATACTACTAATTAAGGCCAGGGTACTAGTTAAGGCAACTGGTCAAGGCAAGGGTAGTAGTCATGGGTAGCCATAAGGCCAGGGTACTAGTTAAGACTACTAGTTAATGCCAGGGTACTAGTTGAGGCAAGGGTACTAGTGACGGCCAGGGTACTAGTTAAGGCTGGGCTACTAGTCCATGCAAGGCTACTACTTCAGGGTACTGGTTCAGGTTTGGCTACTAGTTAAGAGTACTAGTAAGGCAAGGGTAGACGTTAAGACTGTTCCTTAAGGCAAGGCGACTCGTTAAGGGTACTAGTTACCACAAGGCTTCTAGTTCAGAATACTAGTTAGGGCCACTTTACTAGTTAAGACTACTCGTTAAGGCTACTAGTAAGGCAAGGAACGAGTTAAGGCCACTACTTCAGGCAAGAGTACTAGTTAAGTCTACTAGTCTATGCAAGGGTACATGTTAATACTACTGGCTATGTCCAGGTTGCTAGGTAAGGCAACTGGTTAAGGCAAGGGTAGTAGTTATGGGTACTGATAAGGCCAGGCTACTGGTTAAGACTACTAGTTAATACAAGGGTACTAGTTAAGGGTACTTGTTGAGGCAAGGGTAGCAATTAAGACTATTCCTTCAGGCAAGGCTCCTAGTTAAGGGTACTACTTAGGACAAGGCTACCAGTTCAGGATACTAGTTAGGGGCACTGTACTAGTTGAGAGTAGTAGTAAAGGCAAGGGTGCTAGTTAAGGCTGCTAGTTAAGGCAAGGTACAAATTAAGGCCACTGCTTAAGGCAAGAGTACTAATTAAGGCTACTAGTTGATGCACGATTACAAGTGAATACTACTAGTTCAGGCAAGGGTCGTAGTTCTGGGTACGGATACGGCCAGGGTACTAGTTCAGACTACTAGTTAAGGCGAGGGTACTAGTTAAGGGTACTAGTTATATCTACCAGTGAAGGCCAGAGTCTTAGTTAAGGCTACTGGAGAAGGCCAGGGTACTAGTTAAGGCAGGGCTACTAGCTAAGGGTACCAGTTTAGAGAAGGCTACCAGTTCAGGATACGAGTTAGGGGCACTGTACTAGTTAAGAGTACTAGCTAAGGCACGAGTACTAGTTCAGGCCACTACTTAAGGCAAGAGTACTAGTTAAGGCTACTCTTTGATGCAAGTTTACAACTTGATACTTCTAGTTAAGGCCAGGGTACTAGTTAAGGCCACTGGTTAAGGCAAGGCTACTAGTTAAGGCAAGGCTACTAGTTAGGGGGAGTAGTTAAGGCTTGGCTACTAGTTAAGGGGACTAGTAAGGCAAGGGCAGATGTTCAGACTATTACTTAAAGCAAGGCTACTACTTCAGGGTACTAATTCAGACAAGGCTACTAGTTCAGGCTACTCGTTATGGCCGCTGTACTAGTTAAGAGTACTAGTTAAGGCACAGGTACTAGTTAAGGATACTAGTTCAGGCAAGGTACAAGTGAAGGCTACTACTTAAGGCAAGACGACTAGTTTAGGCGACCAGTGGATTCAAGGGTACAAGTGAATACTACTAGTTCAGACCAGGGTACCAGTTAAGGCAGCTGGTTAAGGCCAGGGTAGGACTTATGGGGACTGAGAAGGCCCGGTACTAGTTAAGACTACTAGTTAATGCGAGGGTACTAGTTAAGGGTACTAGTTGAGGCAAGGGTACTAGTGAAGGCCAGGGTACTAGTGAAGGCTACTGGTGAAGGCCAGGGGATTAGTTAAGGCAGGGCTACTAGTTCAGGGTACTGGTAAGGCAAGGGTAGACATTAAGACTATTACTTAAGGCAAGGCTACTAGTTAAGGGTACTAGTTCAGACAAGGCTACTAGTTCAGGATACTAGTTAAGGCAAGGGGAGTAGTTCAGATTCAGAATTTAGGGTACTTGTCAAGGCAAGGGTACTCTTCAAGGCTAGTTGTCTAGCCTACTGATCTATACCACTAGTCTGACTAGTCCAGCTGTCTTGTCTAGGCTACTACTCTAGACTTCTCTTGTCTACTCTACTCTAGTCTGCTTTCGTCTACCCTAGTCTACCCTATCAAAAACCACCCTACCCTAACCTTTTCGAATCTATTCAATTGGATTCAATTCAAAGCATGTCAATGTGATTGGACGCGATGATGCTTGAATCGGCTCCTTCGGCACCATCAGCTCGATTCAGCTCGATTTGGCTTGAATCGCTTCGATTCAGCTTGTTTCAACTCAATTCGACTTGGTTCAGCCTTATTCGGCTCGATTCGGCTCCTTTCTACTCTATTTTTCTCTATGCAACTCCATTCGACTCGAATCTACTCTATTCTGTTCTACCCTACCCTACCCTACTCTGATCTATTCTAATGGATTCGATTGGACGCTATTCGACGCGATTCATCACGTTTTGTTTCCATTGGGCTCGATTCGGCTAGAATTGGCTCTATTCAGCTCTATTCTGCACTATTTCACTCTACTCTACTCTTCTCTACTTTACTCTTCTCTGCTCTACCGTACTGTGCTATATTCTGTTCCTTCTATTACGTACTGTTCTAGTCTATTCTAGTCTACCCTCCCAGCCGCTCCCCTCCCCTTCTCTAATCTTTGATTCTATTCGACTCATCGCATTTTCACGCCATTCGACCCGATTAGGCTTGAATGAGATCAATTCACTTCCAATCGTTTCGATTTGGCTCCATTTTGCTCCATTCAGCTCCAGTTGCATCGATTCTGCTGGATTCTGCTCGATTAGGCCTTCTTTGGCCCTATTCGGCCCAATTACGCTCTATTCTACTCTTTTCTACTCTATTTGTCTCTATCTGGCTCCGTTCTAGTCCATTCCACACCATTCTACACTATTCTCCTCTACCCCTCCCTACCCTAATCTATTCTAATGGATTCGATTTGACCCGATTCGAAGCGATTCAACGCGATTCATCTTGTTTTGTCTCCATTCGGCTCAATTCGGCTATATTCTGCACTATCTGACTCTTTTCTACTCTATTCTATTCTGCTGGATTCTTTCTCTTCTGTTCTCTTCTCTCCTATTCTGTTGTACTCTGTTCTATCCTACCCTACCCAAACCTACTCCACCCCACCCAAACCTACCCTACTTTAATCTATTTGATTCAATTCGATTCACTTCGACGCGATTTGACAGGATTCGACGGGATTCGACAAGGTCCAAAGGCATTTGATGGGATTCAAAGAGATTAGACGAGATTCCATACGAATCCACGTGATTCAGCAGAATTCTAGGAGATTGGACGCAATTCGAAGTTATTTGACGTGATGGGACGTGATTCGACGACATTGGATGCAATCCGATGCCATACGAAGCGATTTGACCCGGTCCGACACAAAATGATGTGATTTGATGCGATTCGACGTGATTCGATGTGATTCGACGCTATTCAGTGACAGTCGGCGTGATTCTGCTTGATTCAGCTCGATTAGGTGCGAATCGGCTCTATATGGCTCTTTTACGTCTCTATTCAGCTCTGTTTTCTCTATTCGTCTCTCTTTGGCCTATTCGGCTCTATTCGACTCTATTCGAGTCTATTCGAACCTACTCTTTTCTACTCTATTCTACTCCTTCTATTCTCTTCTAATCTCTTCTATTCTACTCTACTCTATTCTATTCTACCCTCCCCCCCCCTTCTCTAATCTATACGTTTTGATTGGATTGGATGCATTGGACGTGATTTGACGTGATTAAGCTTGAATCAGCTCGATTCGATTTGGCTCTATTCGGCTCCATTAGGCTCCATTCGGCTCGTTTTGGCTTGAATTGCCTCGATTCTGCTCAATTCGGCCTCTTTCGGCCCTATTCTGTTCTATTCGAATCTTCTCTACTCTTTTCGTCTCTATTTGACTCCATTCTATTTAGTCCACACCATTCTACACTATTCTGCTCTACTCTATCCTACACCACTCTAATTTACTCGAATCGATTAGACGTGATTCCTCTCATTTCGACTCCATTCGGCTCTATTCAGCTGTATTCGAGTCTACCCTATTATGCACTAGTCTACTCTATCGTACTCTAGTCTACTCTTCTCTATTTTCTTTATTGTTCCTATTCTGTTCTGTTCTATTCTACTCTATTCTACCCTACCCTGTGCTACCCAACTCTAATCTATTCTAATCCGTTTGATTGGATTTGATTCAACCCATTTGGACACGATTCGGCTCAATTTGGCTCTATTTAGCTCTGTTCGAATCTATTCTACTCTACTCTGTTTCCCTCTACGCTACTGTAGCCTACTGTTCTCTGTATTCGTTCTGTATTGTTCTATTCTATTCTGTTCTCTTCTATTCTCTGCTGTTTTATTCTATGCTACTCTACTCTACTCCACCCTGCCATACCCGAACCTCCCCTACTCTAATCTGTTCAATTCGATTCGATGAATTTGGACACGATTCAGGTCGAATTGTTTCGATTCATGTCCATTCGGCTTCATTTGGCTCGAATAGTGTCGATTCAGCTGGATTAGGCTCAATTCGGCTCCATTAGGCTCGATTTGCTGGATTTGGCTCAATTCAGCTCGATTCGGCCCTCTTCGGCCCTCTTCAGCACTATTCGGCTCTATTCGGCTCTTTTCTACTCTTTTTGACTCCATTCGATTGCATTGCACAGCATTCTACTCCACTCAACACTATTTTTCTCTACCCTACCCTAATTGACTGGAATTGGTTTGATGGGATTCAACGCGATTTGCCTTGTTTCTTCTCCATTTGGCTCGATTCGACTCTGTTCTACTCTACACTATTCTGCTCTGCTCTAACCTTTTGTACTCTAGTCTCTTGTATTCTTTTTATTCTCTTTTCCTGTGTTCAATTCTATTCTACTCTATTTTATCCAACTCTACTCTAATCTATTCCACTGGATTCGATTCCACGCATTTCAATGCGATTCGGTTCAAATCGGCTCCATTGCACTCCATTCATCCCTCTTGGGCTCCAATCGGTTCGATTCAGTTCTAATCGGCTCCATTTCGCCCTAGTCATCTCTATTCAGCTTTAATAGGCTCTTTTCAACTCTGTATGGCTCTATGAGTCTACTCAACCCTATTATCTCTTTTCAACTCCGTTCTACACCATTCTACTCCATCCGACTGTATTCTTCTCTATTCTATTGTCTTGTACTCTACGCTTCTCTAGTCTGTTCTAATCGATTCGATTGGATTTGACTTGAATTGATGGGATTCAATGCAATTCAACGGGATTCGACGCAATCCAGCATGATTCCGCGGGATTCGGCGCCATTCATCTTCATTTCTATCACTTTGGGTCTTTTTGGCTCTATTTTGCTCTATCCGGCAATATTCAACTCTATTCTTCTCTACTCTGCACTACTCGACCTTATTCTGTTCTTTCAGTTCTCTTCTATCCTGTTCTGTTCTACTGCATTTTGTTCTATCCTACCCTACTCTAACTTAGCCTACTGTAATCTGTTCTATTCTATTCAACAGACTTGAACGGGATTCCACCTGATTCAGATCCTATCGGCTCAAATCAGCTCCTTTTTGTGCGAATTCAACTCGATTCGGTTTGACTTGGCCCTTTTCCTCTCTATTCGGCTCTTTTCGGCAGGATTTGACTCTATTTGATGCTAGTCTACTGTTCTCTATTCTTTCTGTTCTATTCTAATCTATTCTTTTCGACCCTACCCTACCCTCATCTTACCTGCCCTACACTAAACTATTTGATTGGATTCGACACTTTTCAACGCAATTCGACATGATTCTTCTCGATTCACCTGGAATTTGGTGGATTCGGCTGCATTCAGCTCTGTTTGGCTCTATTCAACTCTATTGGACTCTATTCTACTGTACTCGTCTCTACTTCATTCGATTCGATTCTTTCTCTTGTGTTCTGTTCTGTTCTAGTCTAACCCCTCCTACTCTACCCTCCTCTACTCTAATCTATTCCATTCGATTCAATGCCTTTCAAGGCGATTCCATGGGATTAGGCTTGAATTGGCTTGATTTAGCTCGATTTGGCTTGAATCGGGTCAATTTGGCTCGATTCTGCTCGATTCAGCATCATTAGGCTCGATCCAAACTTATCCGGCCCTCTTCAGCTCTATTCAACTCTTTTCTACTTTATTCGTCTCTATTTGGCTCCATTCGACTCCATTCCACACCATTCTACTCTGTTCGACTCCCATTCTACACTATTCTATTCTCTTCTCCCCCACCCTACTCTAATCTATTCGATTCATTGAGATTTGTCTCATTTCCTCTCCATTTGACTCGATTCAGCTCGAATTGGATCTATTCATCTCTTTTCTGCACTACTCGACTCTGACTAGTCTACTCTACTCCACTCTACTCCATTCTACTCTTTCTATTCTCTTCTGTTCTACTCTATGCTTCTCTAGTCTATTCCTCTGTGCCCTACCCTATTGAATCCCAACCTAACCTACACTACTCTAACCTGTTCTATTGAATTCGATTGCATTCAATTCGACCCGATTTGACGCAATTCGATGGGATTCGGTGAGATTCCATGAGATTCGATGGGTTTTGGTGGGATTTGATGAATTCGACGAGACTCGATGCAATAGGATGCAATTAGGTGCGATTTGGCTCGATCTAGCTTGGCTCATTTTCTTTGTCTCTATTTGGCTCATTCCAGCTCCACTCGGCTGCATTCAGCTCGAGTCTGGTGGATTTGACTTGATTCGGCTCGATTGGGCTCGATTCAGCCCTGTATGTCCCTATTCGGTGCTATTCCGCTCTATTCAACTCTTTTCTAGTCTATTCATCTCTGTTTGACTGCATTTGACTCCATTCCACACCATTCTACGCTCTTCTATTCTACAGAACCCTATCCGGCCCTAGTCTTTCCTAATCTAGTCTGTTCTTTTCTGTTCTGTTGTATTTGATTCTCGTTTTCTATTTTCTCTATTCCATCCAATGCTACTCTACCATACCCTACATGAAACTAACCTATCCTGACTTATCCTCTTCTATTCTATTTGACTCTGTTTTCTCTGTTCTACCGTACGCTACCCTACCTTATGACACCCTACTGTACCATACCCTACTCCATAGGGGTACTCAATAAGGGTACTAGTTTGGAAAAGGGACTACCTAAGGCAAGGGGACTAGTTCAGGCTCCTAGTTAGGGCCACCCTACTAGTTAAGAGTACTAGTTAATGGACGGGTACTAGTTAAGGCTACTAGGAAGGCAAGGTACAAGTGAAGGCTACTACTTCAGGCAAGCGTATTAGTTTAGGCTACTAGTTGATGCAAGGGTACAAGTTCATACTACTAATTAAGGCCAGGGTACTAGTTAAGGCAACTGGTCAAGGCAAGGGTAGTAGTCATGGGTAGCCATAAGGCCAGGGTACTAGTTAAGACTACTAGTTAATGCCAGGGTACTAGTTGAGGCAAGGGTACTAGTGACGGCCAGGGTACTAGTTAAGGCTGGGCTACTAGTCCATGCAAGGCTACTACTTCAGGGTACTGGTTCAGGTTTGGCTACTAGTTAAGAGTACTAGTAAGGCAAGGGTAGACGTTAAGACTGTTCCTTAAGGCAAGGTGACTCGTTAAGGGTACTAGTTACCACAAGGCTTCTAGTTCAGAATACTAGTTAGGGCCACTTTACTAGTTAAGACTACTCGTTAAGGCTACTAGTAAGGCAAGGAACGAGTTAAGGCCACTACTTCAGGCAAGAGTACTAGTTAAGTCTACTAGTCTATGCAAGGGTACATGTTAATAGTACTGGCTATGTCCAGGTTGCTAGGTAAGGCAACTGGTTAAGGCAAGGGTAGTAGTTATGGGTACTGATAAGGCCAGGCTACTGGTTAAGACTACTAGTTAATACAAGGGTACTAGTTAAGGGTACTTGTTGAGGCAAGGGTAGCAATTAAGACTATTCCTTCAGGCAAGGCTCCTAGTTAAGGGTACTACTTAGGACAAGGCTACCAGTTCAGGATACTAGTTAGGGGCACTGTACTAGTTGAGAGTAGTAGTAAAGGCAAGGGTGCTAGTTAAGGCTGCTAGTTAAGGCAAGGTACAAATTAAGGCCACTGCTTAAGGCAAGAGTACTAGTTAAGGCTACTAGTTGATGCACGATTACAAGTGAATACTACTAGTTCAGGCAAGGGTCGTAGTTCTGGGTACGGATACGGCCAGGGTACTAGTTCAGACTACTAGTTAAGGCGAGGGTACTAGTTAAGGGTACTAGTTATATCTACCAGTGAAGGCCAGAGTCTTAGTTAAGGCTACTGGAGAAGGCCAGGGTACTAGTTAAGGCAGGGCTACTAGCTAAGGGTACCAGTTTAGAGAAGGCTACCAGTTCAGGATACGAGTTAGGGGCACTGTACTAGTTAAGAGTACTAGCTAAGGCACGAGTACTAGTTCAGGCCACGACTTAAGGCAAGAGTACTAGTTAAGGCTACTCTTTGATGCAAGTTTACAAGTTGATACTTCTAGTTAAGGCCAGGGTACTAGTTAAGGCCACTGGTTAAGGCAAGGCTACTAGTTAAGGCAAGGCTACTAGTTAGGGGGAGTAGTTAAGGCTTGGCTACTAGTTAAGGGGACTAGTAAGGCAAGGGCAGACGTTCAGACTATTACTTAAAGCAAGGCTACTACTTCAGGGGACTAATTCAGACAAGGCTACTAGTTCAGGCTACTCGTTATGGCCGCTGTACTAGTTAAGAGTACTAGTTAAGGCACAGGTACTAGTTAAGGATACTAGTTCAGGCAAGGTACAAGTGAAGGCTACTACTTAAGGCAAGACGACTAGTTTAGGCGACCAGTGGATTCAAGGGTACAAGTGAATACTACTAGTTCAGACCAGGGTACCAGTTAAGGCAGCTGGTTAAGGCCAGGGTAGGACTTATGGGGACTGAGAAGGCCCGGTACTAGTTAAGACTACTAGTTAATGCGAGGGTACTAGTTAAGGGTACTAGTTGAGGCAAGGGTACTAGTGAAGGCCAGGGTACTAGTGAAGGCTACTGGTGAAGGCCAGGGGATTAGTTAAGGCAGGGCTACTAGTTCAGGGTACTGGTAAGGCAAGGGTAGACATTAAGACTATTACTTAAGGCAAGGCTACTAGTTAAGGGTACTAGTTCAGACAAGGCTACTAGTTCAGGATACTAGTTAAGGCAAGGGGAGTAGTTCAGATTCAGAATTTAGGGTACTTGTCAAGGCAAGGGTACTCTTCAAGGCTAGTTGTCTAGCCTACTGATCTATACCACTAGTCTGACTAGTCCAGCTGTCTTGTCTAGGCTACTACTCTAGACTTCTCTTGTCTACTCTACTCTAGTCTGCTTTCGTCTACCCTAGTCTACCCTATCAAAAACCACCCTACCCTAACCTTTTCGAATCTATTCAATTGGATTCAATTCAAAGCATGTCAATGTGATTGGACGCGATGATGCTTGAATCGGCTCCTTCGGCACCATCAGCTCGATTCAGCTCGATTTGGCTTGAATCGCTTCGATTCAGCTTGTTTCAACTCAATTCGACTTGGTTCAGCCTTATTCGGCTCGATTCGGCTCCTTTCTACTCTATTTTTCTCTATGCAACTCCATTCGACTCGAATCTACTCTATTCTGTTCTACCCTACCCTACCCTACTCTGATCTATTCTAATGGATTCGATTGGACGCTATTCGACGCGATTCATCACGTTTTGTTTCCATTGGGCTCGATTCGGCTAGAATTGGCTCTATTCAGCTCTATTCTGCACTATTTCACTCTACTCTACTCTTCTCTACTTTACTCTTCTCTGCTCTACCGTACTGTGCTATATTCTGTTCCTTCTATTACGTACTGTTCTAGTCTATTCTAGTCTACCCTCCCAGCCGCTCCCCTCCCCTTCTCTAATCTTTGATTCTATTCGACTCATCGCATTTTCACGCCATTCGACCCGATTAGGCTTGAATGAGATCAATTCACTTCCAATCGTTTCGATTTGGCTCCATTTTGCTCCATTCAGCTCCAGTTGCATCGATTCTGCTGGATTCTGCTCGATTAGGCCTTCTTTGGCCCTATTCGGCCCAATTACGCTCTATTCTACTCTTTTCTACTCTATTTGTCTCTATCTGGCTCCGTTCTAGTCCATTCCACACCATTCTACACTATTCTCCTCTACCCCTCCCTACCCTAATCTATTCTAATGGATTCGATTTGACCCGATTCGAAGCGATTCAACGCGATTCATCTTGTTTTGTCTCCATTCGGCTCAATTCGGCTATATTCTGCACTATCTGACTCTTTTCTACTCTATTCTATTCTGCTGGATTCTTTCTCTTCTGTTCTCTTCTCTCCTATTCTGTTGTACTCTGTTCTATCCTACCCTACCCAAACCTACTCCACCCCACCCAAACCTACCCTACTTTAATCTATTTGATTCAATTCGATTCACTTCGACGCGATTTGACAGGATTCGACGGGATTCGACAAGGTCCAAAGGCATTTGATGGGATTCAAAGAGATTAGACGAGATTCCATACGATTCCACGTGATTCAGCAGAATTCTAGGAGATTGGACGCAATTCGAAGTTATTTGACGTGATGGGACGTGATTCGACGACATTGGATGCAATCCGATGCCATACGAAGCGATTTGACCCGGTCCGACACAAAACGATGTGATTTGATGCGATTCGACGTGATTCGATGTGATTCGACGCTATTCAGTGACAGTCGGCGTGATTCTGCTTGATTCAGCTCGATTAGGTGCGAATCGGCTCTATATGGCTCTTTTACGTCTCTATTCAGCTCTGTTTTCTCTATTCGTCTCTCTTTGGCCTATTCGGCTCTATTCGACTCTATTCGAGTCTATTCGAACCTACTCTTTTCTACTCTATTCTACTCCTTCTATTCTCTTCTAATCTCTTCTATTCTACTCTACTCTATTCTATTCTACCCTCCCCCCCTTCTCTAATCTATACGTTTTGATTGGATTGGATGCATTGGACGTGATTTGACGTGATTAAGCTTGAATCAGCTCGATTCGATTTGGCTCTATTCGGCTCCATTAGGCTCCATTCGGCTCGTTTTGGCTTGAATTGCCTCGATTCTGCTCAATTCGGCCTCTTTCGGCCGTATTCTGTTCTATTCGAATCTTCTCTACTCTTTTCGTCTCTATTTGACTCCATTCTATTTAGTCCACACCATTCTACACTATTCTGCTCTACTCTATCCTACACCACTCTAATTTACTCGAATCGATTAGACGTGATTCCTCTCATTTGGACTCCATTCGGCTCTATTCAGCTGTATTCGAGTCTACCCTATTATGCACTAGTCTACTCTATCGTACTCTAGTCTACTCTTCTCTATTTTCTTTATTGTTCCTATTCTGTTCTGTTCTATTCTACTCTATTCTACCCTACCCTGTGCTACCCAACTCTAATCTATTCTAATCCGTTTGATTGGATTTGATTCAACCCATTTGGACACGATTCGGCTCAATTTGGCTCTATTTAGCTCTGTTCGAATCTATTCTACTCTACTCTGTTTCCCTCTACGCTACTGTAGCCTACTGTTCTCTGTATTCGTTCTGTATTGTTCTATTCTATTCTGTTCTCTTCTATTCTCTGCTGTTTTATTCTATGCTACTTTACTCTACTCCACCCTGCCATACCCGAACCTCCCCTACTCTAATCTGTTCAATTCGATTCGATGAATTTGGACACGATTCAGGTCGAATTGTTTCGATTCATGTCCATTCGGCTTCATTTGGCTCGAATAGTGTCGATTCAGCTGGATTAGGCTCAATTCGGCTCCATTAGGCTCGATTTGCTGGATTTGGCTCAATTCAGCTCGATTCGGCCCTCTTCGGCCCTCTTCAGCACTATTCGGCTCTATTCGGCTCTTTTCTACTCTTTTTGACTCCATTCGATTGCATTGCACAGCATTCTACTCCACTCAACACTATTTTTCTCTACCCTACCCTAATTGACTGGAATTGGTTTGATGGGATTCAACGCGATTTGCCTTGTTTCTTCTCCATTTGGCTCGATTCGACTCTGTTCTACTCTACACTATTCTGCTCTGCTCTAACCTTTTGTACTCTAGTCTCTTGTATTCTTTTTATTCTCTTTTCCTGTGTTCAATTCTATTCTACTCTATTTTATCCAACTCTACTCTAATCTATTCCACTGGATTCGATTCCACGCATTTCAATGCGATTCGGTTCAAATCGGCTCCATTGCACTCCATTCATCCCTCTTGGGCTCCAATCGGTTCGATTCAGTTCTAATCGGCTCCATTTCGCCCTAGTCATCTCTATTCAGCTTTAATAGGCTCTTTTCAACTCTGTATGGCTCTATGAGTCTACTCAACCCTATTATCTCTTTTCAACTCCGTTCTACACCATTCTACTCCATCCGACTGTATTCTTCTCTATTCTATTGTCTTGTACTCTACGCTTCTCTAGTCTGTTCTAATCGATTCGATTGGATTTGACTTGAATTGATGGGATTCAATGCAATTCAACGGGATTCGACGCAATCCAGCATGATTCCGCGGGATTCGGCGCCATTCATCTTCATTTCTATCACTTTGGGTCTTTTTGGCTCTATTTTGCTCTATCCGGCAATATTCAACTCTATTCTTCTCTACTCTGCACTACTCGACCTTATTCTGTTCTTTCAGTTCTCTTCTATCCTGTTCTGTTCTACTGCATTTTGTTCTATCCTACCCTACTCTAACTTAGCCTACTGTAATCTGTTCTATTCTATTCAACAGACTTGAACGGGATTCCACCTGATTCAGATCCTATCGGCTCAAATCAGCTCCTTTTTGTGCGAATTCAACTCGATTCGGTTTGACTTGGCCCTTTTCCTCTCTATTCGGCTCTTTTCGGCAGGATTTGACTCTATTTGATGCTAGTCTACTGTTCTCTATTCTTTCTGTTCTATTCTAATCTATTCTTTTCGACCCTACCCTACCCTCATCTTACCTGCCCTACACTAAACTATTTGATTGGATTCGACACTTTTCAACGCAATTCGACATGATTCTTCTCGATTCACCTGGAATTTGGTGGATTCGGCTGCATTCAGCTCTGTTTGGCTCTATTCAACTCTATTGGACTCTATTCTACTGTACTCGTCTCTACTTCATTCGATTCGATTCTTTCTCTTGTGTTCTGTTCTGTTCTAGTCTAACCCCTCCTACTCTACCCTCCTCTACTCTAATCTATTCCATTCGATTCAATGCCTTTCAAGGCGATTCCATGGGATTAGGCTTGAATTGGCTTGATTTAGCTCGATTTGGCTTGAATCGGGTCAATTTGGCTCGATTCTGCTCGATTCAGCATCATTAGGCTCGATCCAAACTTATCCGGCCCTCTTCAGCTCTATTCAACTCTTTTCTACTTTATTCGTCTCTATTTGGCTCCATTCGACTCCATTCCACACCATTCTACTCTGTTCGACTCCCATTGTACACTATTCTATTCTCTTCTCCCCCACCCTACTCTAATCTATTCGATTCATTGAGATTTGTCTCATTTCCTCTCCATTTGACTCGATTCAGCTCGAATTGGATCTATTCATCTCTTTTCTGCACTACTCGACTCTGACTAGTCTACTCTACTCCACTCTACTCCATTCTACTCTTTCTATTCTCTTCTGTTCTACTCTATGCTTCTCTAGTCTATTCCTCTGTGCCCTACCCTATTGAATCCCAACCTAACCTACACTACTCTAACCTGTTCTATTGAATTCGATTGCATTCAATTCGACCCGATTTGACGCAATTCGATGGGATTCGGTGAGATTCCATGAGATTCGATGGGTTTTGGTGGGATTTGATGAATTCGACGAGACTCGATGCAATAGGATGCAATTAGGTGCGATTTGGCTCGATCTAGCTTGGCTCATTTTCTTTGTCTCTATTTGGCTCATTCCAGCTCCACTCGGCTGCATTCAGCTCGAGTCTGGTGGATTTGACTTGATTCGGCTCGATTGGGCTCGATTCAGCCCTGTATGTCCCTATTCGGTGCTATTCCGCTCTATTCAACTCTTTTCTAGTCTATTCATCTCTGTTTGACTGCATTTGACTCCATTCCACACCATTCTACGCTCTTCTATTCTACAGAACCCTATCCGGCCCTAGTCTTTCCTAATCTAGTCTGTTCTTTTCTGTTCTGTTGTATTTGATTCTCGTTTTCTATTTTCTCTATTCCATCCAATGCTACTCTACCATACCCTACATGAAACTAACCTATCCTGACTTATCCTCTTCTATTCTATTTGACTCTGTTTTCTCTGTTCTACCGTATGCTACCCTACCTTATGACACCCTACTGTACCATACCCTACTCCATAGGGGTACTCAATAAGGGTACTAGTTTGGAAAAGGGACTACCTAAGGCAAGGGGACTAGTTCAGGCTCCTAGTTAGGGCCACCCTACTAGTTAAGAGTACTAGTTAATGGACGGGTACTAGTTAAGGCTACTAGGAAGGCAAGGTACAAGTGAAGGCTACTACTTCAGGCAAGCGTATTAGTTTAGGCTACTAGTTGATGCAAGGGTACAAGTTCATACTACTAATTAAGGCCAGGGTACTAGTTAAGGCAACTGGTCAAGGCAAGGGTAGTAGTCATGGGTAGCCATAAGGCCAGGGTACTAGTTAAGACTACTAGTTAATGCCAGGGTACTAGTTGAGGCAAGGGTACTAGTGACGGCCAGGGTACTAGTTAAGGCTGGGCTACTAGTCCATGCAAGGCTACTACTTCAGGGTACTGGTTCAGGTTTGGCTACTAGTTAAGAGTACTAGTAAGGCAAGGGTAGACGTTAAGACTGTTCCTTAAGGCAAGGTGACTCGTTAAGGGTACTAGTTACCACAAGGCTTCTAGTTCAGAATACTAGTTAGGGCCACTTTACTAGTTAAGACTACTCGTTAAGGCTACTAGTAAGGCAAGGAACGAGTTAAGGCCACTACTTCAGGCAAGAGTACTAGTTAAGTCTACTAGTCTATGCAAGGGTACATGTTAATACTACTGGCTATGTCCAGGTTGCTAGGTAAGGCAACTGGTTAAGGCAAGGGTAGTAGTTATGGGTACTGATAAGGCCAGGCTACTGGTTAAGACTACTAGTTAATACAAGGGTACTAGTTAAGGGTACTTGTTGAGGCAAGGGTAGCAATTAAGACTATTCCTTCAGGCAAGGCTCCTAGTTAAGGGTACTACTTAGGACAAGGCTACCAGTTCAGGATACTAGTTAGGGGCACTGTACTAGTTGAGAGTAGTAGTAAAGGCAAGGGTGCTAGTTAAGGCTGCTAGTTAAGGCAAGGTACAAATTAAGGCCACTGCTTAAGGCAAGAGTACTAATTAAGGCTACTAGTTGATGCACGATTACAAGTGAATACTACTAGTTCAGGCAAGGGTCGTAGTTCTGGGTACGGATACGGCCAGGGTACTAGTTCAGACTACTAGTTAAGGCGAGGGTACTAGTTAAGGGTACTAGTTATATCTACCAGTGAAGGCCAGAGTCTTAGTTAAGGCTACTGGAGAAGGCCAGGGTACTAGTTAAGGCAGGGCTACTAGCTAAGGGTACCAGTTTAGAGAAGGCTACCAGTTCAGGATACGAGTTAGGGGCACTGTACTAGTTAAGAGTACTAGCTAAGGCACGAGTACTAGTTCAGGCCACGACTTAAGGCAAGAGTACTAGTTAAGGCTACTCTTTGATGCAAGTTTACAAGTTGATACTTCTAGTTAAGGCCAGGGTACTAGTTAAGGCCACTGGTTAAGGCAAGGCTACTAGTTAAGGCAAGGCTACTAGTTAGGGGGAGTAGTTAAGGCTTGGCTACTAGTTAAGGGGACTAGTAAGGCAAGGGCAGACGTTCAGACTATTACTTAAAGCAAGGCTACTACTTCAGGGGACTAATTCAGACAAGGCTACTAGTTCAGGCTACTCGTTATGGCCGCTGTACTAGTTAAGAGTACTAGTTAAGGCACAGGTACTAGTTAAGGATACTAGTTCAGGCAAGGTACAAGTGAAGGCTACTACTTAAGGCAAGACGACTAGTTTAGGCGACCAGTGGATTCAAGGGTACAAGTGAATACTACTAGTTCAGACCAGGGTACCAGTTAAGGCAGCTGGTTAAGGCCAGGGTAGGACTTATGGGGACTGAGAAGGCCCGGTACTAGTTAAGACTACTAGTTAATGCGAGGGTACTAGTTAAGGGTACTAGTTGAGGCAAGGGTACTAGTGAAGGCCAGGGTACTAGTGAAGGCTACTGGTGAAGGCCAGGGGATTAGTTAAGGCAGGGCTACTAGTTCAGGGTACTGGTAAGGCAAGGGTAGACATTAAGACTATTACTTAAGGCAAGGCTACTAGTTAAGGGTACTAGTTCAGACAAGGCTACTAGTTCAGGATACTAGTTAAGGCAAGGGGAGTAGTTCAGATTCAGAATTTAGGGTACTTGTCAAGGCAAGGGTACTCTTCAAGGCTAGTTGTCTAGCCTACTGATCTATACCACTAGTCTGACTAGTCCAGCTGTCTTGTCTAGGCTACTACTCTAGACTTCTCTTGTCTACTCTACTCTAGTCTGCTTTCGTCTACCCTAGTCTACCCTATCAAAAACCACCCTACCCTAACCTTTTCGAATCTATTCAATTGGATTCAATTCAAAGCATGTCAATGTGATTGGACGCGATGATGCTTGAATCGGCTCCTTCGGCACCATCAGCTCGATTCAGCTCGATTTGGCTTGAATCGCTTCGATTCAGCTTGTTTCAACTCAATTCGACTTGGTTCAGCCTTATTCGGCTCGATTCGGCTCCTTTCTACTCTATTTTTCTCTATGCAACTCCATTCGACTCGAATCTACTCTATTCTGTTCTACCCTACCCTACCCTACTCTGATCTATTCTAATGGATTCGATTGGACGCTATTCGACGCGATTCATCACGTTTTGTTTCCATTGGGCTCGATTCGGCTAGAATTGGCTCTATTCAGCTCTATTCTGCACTATTTCACTCTACTCTACTCTTCTCTACTTTACTCTTCTCTGCTCTACCGTACTGTGCTATATTCTGTTCCTTCTATTACGTACTGTTCTAGTCTATTCTAGTCTACCCTCCCAGCCGCTCCCCTCCCCTTCTCTAATCTTTGATTCTATTCGACTCATCGCATTTTCACGCCATTCGACCCGATTAGGCTTGAATGAGATCAATTCACTTCCAATCGTTTCGATTTGGCTCCATTTTGCTCCATTCAGCTCCAGTTGCATCGATTCTGCTGGATTCTGCTCGATTAGGCCTTCTTTGGCCCTATTCGGCCCAATTACGCTCTATTCTACTCTTTTCTACTCTATTTGTCTCTATCTGGCTCCGTTCTAGTCCATTCCACACCATTCTACACTATTCTCCTCTACCCCTCCCTACCCTAATCTATTCTAATGGATTCGATTTGACCCGATTCGAAGCGATTCAACGCGATTCATCTTGTTTTGTCTCCATTCGGCTCAATTCGGCTATATTCTGCACTATCTGACTCTTTTCTACTCTATTCTATTCTGCTGGATTCTTTCTCTTCTGTTCTCTTCTCTCCTATTCTGTTGTACTCTGTTCTATCCTACCCTACCCAAACCTACTCCACCCCACCCAAACCTACCCTACTTTAATCTATTTGATTCAATTCGATTCACTTCGACGCGATTTGACAGGATTCGACGGGATTCGACAAGGTCCAAAGGCATTTGATGGGATTCAAAGAGATTAGACGAGATTCCATACGATTCCACGTGATTCAGCAGAATTCTAGGAGATTGGACGCAATTCGAAGTTATTTGACGTGATGGGACGTGATTCGACGACATTGGATGCAATCCGATGCCATACGAAGCGATTTGACCCGGTCCGACACAAAACGATGTGATTTGATGCGATTCGACGTGATTCGATGTGATTCGACGCTATTCAGTGACAGTCGGCGTGATTCTGCTTGATTCAGCTCGATTAGGTGCGAATCGGCTCTATATGGCTCTTTTACGTCTCTATTCAGCTCTGTTTTCTCTATTCGTCTCTCTTTGGCCTATTCGGCTCTATTCGACTCTATTCGAGTCTATTCGAACCTACTCTTTTCTACTCTATTCTACTCCTTCTATTCTCTTCTAATCTCTTCTATTCTACTCTACTCTATTCTATTCTACCCTCCCCCCCCTTCTCTAATCTATACGTTTTGATTGGATTGGATGCATTGGACGTGATTTGACGTGATTAAGCTTGAATCAGCTCGATTCGATTTGGCTCTATTCGGCTCCATTAGGCTCCATTCGGCTCGTTTTGGCTTGAATTGCCTCGATTCTGCTCAATTCGGCCTCTTTCGGCCCTATTCTGTTCTATTCGAATCTTCTCTACTCTTTTCGTCTCTATTTGACTCCATTCTATTTAGTCCACACCATTCTACACTATTCTGCTCTACTCTATCCTACACCACTCTAATTTACTCGAATCGATTAGACGTGATTCCTCTCATTTCGACTCCATTCGGCTCTATTCAGCTGTATTCGAGTCTACCCTATTATGCACTAGTCTACTCTATCGTACTCTAGTCTACTCTTCTCTATTTTCTTTATTGTTCCTATTCTGTTCTGTTCTATTCTACTCTATTCTACCCTACCCTGTGCTACCCAACTCTAATCTATTCTAATCCATTTGATTGGATTTGATTCAACCCATTTGGACACGATTCGGCTCAATTTGGCTCTATTTAGCTCTGTTCGAATCTATTCTACTCTACTCTGTTTCCCTCTACGCTACTGTAGCCTACTGTTCTCTGTATTCGTTCTGTATTGTTCTATTCTATTCTGTTCTCTTCTATTCTCTGCTGTTTTATTCTATGCTACTCTACTCTACTCCACCCTGCCATACCCGAACCTCCCCTACTCTAATCTGTTCAATTCGATTCGATGAATTTGGACACGATTCAGGTCGAATTGTTTCGATTCATGTCCATTCGGCTTCATTTGGCTCGAATAGTGTCGATTCAGCTGGATTAGGCTCAATTCGGCTCCATTAGGCTCGATTTGCTGGATTTGGCTCAATTCAGCTCGATTCGGCCCTCTTCGGCCCTCTTCAGCACTATTCGGCTCTATTCGGCTCTTTTCTACTCTTTTTGACTCCATTCGATTGCATTGCACAGCATTCTACTCCACTCAACACTATTTTTCTCTACCCTACCCTAATTGACTGGAATTGGTTTGATGGGATTCAACGCGATTTGCCTTGTTTCTTCTCCATTTGGCTCGATTCGACTCTGTTCTACTCTACACTATTCTGCTCTGCTCTAACCTTTTGTACTCTAGTCTCTTGTATTCTTTTTATTCTCTTTTCCTGTGTTCAATTCTATTCTACTCTATTTTATCCAACTCTACTCTAATCTATTCCACTGGATTCGATTCCACGCATTTCAATGCGATTCGGTTCAAATCGGCTCCATTGCACTCCATTCATCCCTCTTGGGCTCCAATCGGTTCGATTCAGTTCTAATCGGCTCCATTTCGCCCTAGTCATCTCTATTCAGCTTTAATAGGCTCTTTTCAACTCTGTATGGCTCTATGAGTCTACTCAACCCTATTATCTCTTTTCAACTCCGTTCTACACCATTCTACTCCATCCGACTGTATTCTTCTCTATTCTATTGTCTTGTACTCTACGCTTCTCTAGTCTGTTCTAATCGATTCGATTGGATTTGACTTGAATTGATGGGATTCAATGCAATTCAACGGGATTCGACGCAATCCAGCATGATTCCGCGGGATTCGGCGCCATTCATCTTCATTTCTATCACTTTGGGTCTTTTTGGCTCTATTTTGCTCTATCCGGCAATATTCAACTCTATTCTTCTCTACTCTGCACTACTCGACCTTATTCTGTTCTTTCAGTTCTCTTCTATCCTGTTCTGTTCTACTGCATTTTGTTCTATCCTACCCTACTCTAACTTAGCCTACTGTAATCTGTTCTATTCTATTCAACAGACTTGAACGGGATTCCACCTGATTCAGATCCTATCGGCTCAAATCAGCTCCTTTTTGTGCGAATTCAACTCGATTCGGTTTGACTTGGCCCTTTTCCTCTCTATTCGGCTCTTTTCGGCAGGATTTGACTCTATTTGATGCTAGTCTACTGTTCTCTATTCTTTCTGTTCTATTCTAATCTATTCTTTTCGACCCTACCCTACCCTCATCTTACCTGCCCTACACTAAACTATTTGATTGGATTCGACACTTTTCAACGCAATTCGACATGATTCTTCTCGATTCACCTGGAATTTGGTGGATTCGGCTGCATTCAGCTCTGTTTGGCTCTATTCAACTCTATTGGACTCTATTCTACTGTACTCGTCTCTACTTCATTCGATTCGATTCTTTCTCTTGTGTTCTGTTCTGTTCTAGTCTAACCCCTCCTACTCTACCCTCCTCTACTCTAATCTATTCCATTCGATTCAATGCCTTTCAAGGCGATTCCATGGGATTAGGCTTGAATTGGCTTGATTTAGCTCGATTTGGCTTGAATCGGGTCAATTTGGCTCGATTCTGCTCGATTCAGCATCATTAGGCTCGATCCAAACTTATCCGGCCCTCTTCAGCTCTATTCAACTCTTTTCTACTTTATTCGTCTCTATTTGGCTCCATTCGACTCCATTCCACACCATTCTACTCTGTTCGACTCCCATTGTACACTATTCTATTCTCTTCTCCCCCACCCTACTCTAATCTATTCGATTCATTGAGATTTGTCTCATTTCCTCTCCATTTGACTCGATTCAGCTCGAATTGGATCTATTCATCTCTTTTCTGCACTACTCGACTCTGACTAGTCTACTCTACTCCACTCTACTCCATTCTACTCTTTCTATTCTCTTCTGTTCTACTCTATGCTTCTCTAGTCTATTCCTCTGTGCCCTACCCTATTGAATCCCAACCTAACCTACACTACTCTAACCTGTTCTATTGAATTCGATTGCATTCAATTCGACCCGATTTGACGCAATTCGATGGGATTCGGTGAGATTCCATGAGATTCGATGGGTTTTGGTGGGATTTGATGAATTCGACGAGACTCGATGCAATAGGATGCAATTAGGTGCGATTTGGCTCGATCTAGCTTGGCTCATTTTCTTTGTCTCTATTTGGCTCATTCCAGCTCCACTCGGCTGCATTCAGCTCGAGTCTGGTGGATTTGACTTGATTCGGCTCGATTGGGCTCGATTCAGCCCTGTATGTCCCTATTCGGTGCTATTCCGCTCTATTCAACTCTTTTCTAGTCTATTCATCTCTGTTTGACTGCATTTGACTCCATTCCACACCATTCTACGCTCTTCTATTCTACAGAACCCTATCCGGCCCTAGTCTTTCCTAATCTAGTCTGTTCTTTTCTGTTCTGTTGTATTTGATTCTCGTTTTCTATTTTCTCTATTCCATCCAATGCTACTCTACCATACCCTACATGAAACTAACCTATCCTGACTTATCCTCTTCTATTCTATTTGACTCTGTTTTCTCTGTTCTACCGTATGCTACCCTACCTTATGACACCCTACTGTACCATACCCTACTCCATAGGGGTACTCAATAAGGGTACTAGTTTGGAAAAGGGACTACCTAAGGCAAGGGGACTAGTTCAGGCTCCTAGTTAGGGCCACCCTACTAGTTAAGAGTACTAGTTAATGGACGGGTACTAGTTAAGGCTACTAGGAAGGCAAGGTACAAGTGAAGGCTACTACTTCAGGCAAGCGTATTAGTTTAGGCTACTAGTTGATGCAAGGGTACAAGTTCATACTACTAATTAAGGCCAGGGTACTAGTTAAGGCAACTGGTCAAGGCAAGGGTAGTAGTCATGGGTAGCCATAAGGCCAGGGTACTAGTTAAGACTACTAGTTAATGCCAGGGTACTAGTTGAGGCAAGGGTACTAGTGACGGCCAGGGTACTAGTTAAGGCTGGGCTACTAGTCCATGCAAGGCTACTACTTCAGGGTACTGGTTCAGGTTTGGCTACTAGTTAAGAGTACTAGTAAGGCAAGGGTAGACGTTAAGACTGTTCCTTAAGGCAAGGTGACTCGTTAAGGGTACTAGTTACCACAAGGCTTCTAGTTCAGAATACTAGTTAGGGCCACTTTACTAGTTAAGACTACTCGTTAAGGCTACTAGTAAGGCAAGGAACGAGTTAAGGCCACTACTTCAGGCAAGAGTACTAGTTAAGTCTACTAGTCTATGCAAGGGTACATGTTAATAGTACTGGCTATGTCCAGGTTGCTAGGTAAGGCAACTGGTTAAGGCAAGGGTAGTAGTTATGGGTACTGATAAGGCCAGGCTACTGGTTAAGACTACTAGTTAATACAAGGGTACTAGTTAAGGGTACTTGTTGAGGCAAGGGTAGCAATTAAGACTATTCCTTCAGGCAAGGCTCCTAGTTAAGGGTACTACTTAGGACAAGGCTACCAGTTCAGGATACTAGTTAGGGGCACTGTACTAGTTGAGAGTAGTAGTAAAGGCAAGGGTGCTAGTTAAGGCTGCTAGTTAAGGCAAGGTACAAATTAAGGCCACTGCTTAAGGCAAGAGTACTAGTTAAGGCTACTAGTTGATGCACGATTACAAGTGAATACTACTAGTTCAGGCAAGGGTCGTAGTTCTGGGTACGGATACGGCCAGGGTACTAGTTCAGACTACTAGTTAAGGCGAGGGTACTAGTTAAGGGTACTAGTTATATCTACCAGTGAAGGCCAGAGTCTTAGTTAAGGCTACTGGAGAAGGCCAGGGTACTAGTTAAGGCAGGGCTACTAGCTAAGGGTACCAGTTTAGAGAAGGCTACCAGTTCAGGATACGAGTTAGGGGCACTGTACTAGTTAAGAGTACTAGCTAAGGCACGAGTACTAGTTCAGGCCACGACTTAAGGCAAGAGTACTAGTTAAGGCTACTCTTTGATGCAAGTTTACAACTTGATACTTCTAGTTAAGGCCAGGGTACTAGTTAAGGCCACTGGTTAAGGCAAGGCTACTAGTTAAGGCAAGGCTACTAGTTAGGGGGAGTAGTTAAGGCTTGGCTACTAGTTAAGGGGACTAGTAAGGCAAGGGCAGACGTTCAGACTATTACTTAAAGCAAGGCTACTACTTCAGGGGACTAATTCAGACAAGGCTACTAGTTCAGGCTACTCGTTATGGCCGCTGTACTAGTTAAGAGTACTAGTTAAGGCACAGGTACTAGTTAAGGATACTAGTTCAGGCAAGGTACAAGTGAAGGCTACTACTTAAGGCAAGACGACTAGTTTAGGCGACCAGTGGATTCAAGGGTACAAGTGAATACTACTAGTTCAGACCAGGGTACCAGTTAAGGCAGCTGGTTAAGGCCAGGGTAGGACTTATGGGGACTGAGAAGGCCCGGTACTAGTTAAGACTACTAGTTAATGCGAGGGTACTAGTTAAGGGTACTAGTTGAGGCAAGGGTACTAGTGAAGGCCAGGGTACTAGTGAAGGCTACTGGTGAAGGCCAGGGGATTAGTTAAGGCAGGGCTACTAGTTCAGGGTACTGGTAAGGCAAGGGTAGACATTAAGACTATTACTTAAGGCAAGGCTACTAGTTAAGGGTACTAGTTCAGACAAGGCTACTAGTTCAGGATACTAGTTAAGGCAAGGGGAGTAGTTCAGATTCAGAATTTAGGGTACTTGTCAAGGCAAGGGTACTCTTCAAGGCTAGTTGTCTAGCCTACTGATCTATACCACTAGTCTGACTAGTCCAGCTGTCTTGTCTAGGCTACTACTCTAGACTTCTCTTGTCTACTCTACTCTAGTCTGCTTTCGTCTACCCTAGTCTACCCTATCAAAAACCACCCTACCCTAACCTTTTCGAATCTATTCAATTGGATTCAATTCAAAGCATGTCAATGTGATTGGACGCGATGATGCTTGAATCGGCTCCTTCGGCACCATCAGCTCGATTCAGCTCGATTTGGCTTGAATCGCTTCGATTCAGCTTGTTTCAACTCAATTCGACTTGGTTCAGCCTTATTCGGCTCGATTCGGCTCCTTTCTACTCTATTTTTCTCTATGCAACTCCATTCGACTCGAATCTACTCTATTCTGTTCTACCCTACCCTACCCTACTCTGATCTATTCTAATGGATTCGATTGGATGCTATTCGACGCGATTCATCACGTTTTGTTTCCATTGGGCTCGATTCGGCTAGAATTGGCTCTATTCAGCTCTATTCTGCACTATTTCACTCTACTCTACTCTTCTCTACTTTACTCTTCTCTGCTCTACCGTACTGTGCTATATTCTGTTCCTTCTATTACGTACTGTTCTAGTCTATTCTAGTCTACCCTCCCAGCCGCTCCCCTCCCCTTCTCTAATCTTTGATTCTATTCGACTCATCGCATTTTCACGCCATTCGACCCGATTAGGCTTGAATGAGATCAATTCACTTCCAATCGTTTCGATTTGGCTCCATTTTGCTCCATTCAGCTCCAGTTGCATCGATTCTGCTGGATTCTGCTCGATTAGGCCTTCTTTGGCCCTATTCGGCCCAATTACGCTCTATTCTACTCTTTTCTACTCTATTTGTCTCTATCTGGCTCCGTTCTAGTCCATTCCACACCATTCTACACTATTCTCCTCTACCCCTCCCTACCCTAATCTATTCTAATGGATTCGATTTGACCCGATTCGAAGCGATTCAACGCGATTCATCTTGTTTTGTCTCCATTCGGCTCAATTCGGCTATATTCTGCACTATCTGACTCTTTTCTACTCTATTCTATTCTGCTGGATTCTTTCTCTTCTGTTCTCTTCTCTCCTATTCTGTTGTACTCTGTTCTATCCTACCCTACCCAAACCTACTCCACCCCACCCAAACCTACCCTACTTTAATCTATTTGATTCAATTCGATTCACTTCGACGCGATTTGACAGGATTCGACGGGATTCGACAAGGTCCAAAGGCATTTGATGGGATTCAAAGAGATTAGACGAGATTCCATACGATTCCACGTGATTCAGCAGAATTCTAGGAGATTGGACGCAATTCGAAGTTATTTGACGTGATGGGACGTGATTCGACGACATTGGATGCAATCCGATGCCATACGAAGCGATTTGACCCGGTCCGACACAAAACGATGTGATTTGATGCGATTCGACGTGATTCGATGTGATTCGACGCTATTCAGTGACAGTCGGCGTGATTCTGCTTGATTCAGCTCGATTAGGTGCGAATCGGCTCTATATGGCTCTTTTACGTCTCTATTCAGCTCTGTTTTCTCTATTCGTCTCTCTTTGGCCTATTCGGCTCTATTCGACTCTATTCGAGTCTATTCGAACCTACTCTTTTCTACTCTATTCTACTCCTTCTATTCTCTTCTAATCTCTTCTATTCTACTCTACTCTATTCTATTCTACCCTCCCCCCCCTTCTCTAATCTATACGTTTTGATTGGATTGGATGCATTGGACGTGATTTGACGTGATTAAGCTTGAATCAGCTCGATTCGATTTGGCTCTATTCGGCTCCATTAGGCTCCATTCGGCTCGTTTTGGCTTGAATTGCCTCGATTCTGCTCAATTCGGCCTCTTTCGGCCCTATTCTGTTCTATTCGAATCTTCTCTACTCTTTTCGTCTCTATTTGACTCCATTCTATTTAGTCCACACCATTCTACACTATTCTGCTCTACTCTATCCTACACCACTCTAATTTACTCGAATCGATTAGACGTGATTCCTCTCATTTCGACTCCATTCGGCTCTATTCAGCTGTATTCGAGTCTACCCTATTATGCACTAGTCTACTCTATCGTACTCTAGTCTACTCTTCTCTATTTTCTTTATTGTTCCTATTCTGTTCTGTTCTATTCTACTCTATTCTACCCTACCCTGTGCTACCCAACTCTAATCTATTCTAATCCATTTGATTGGATTTGATTCAACCCATTTGGACACGATTCGGCTCAATTTGGCTCTATTTAGCTCTGTTCGAATCTATTCTACTCTACTCTGTTTCCCTCTACGCTACTGTAGCCTACTGTTCTCTGTATTCGTTCTGTATTGTTCTATTCTATTCTGTTCTCTTCTATTCTCTGCTGTTTTATTCTATGCTACTCTACTCTACTCCACCCTGCCATACCCGAACCTCCCCTACTCTAATCTGTTCAATTCGATTCGATGAATTTGGACACGATTCAGGTCGAATTGTTTCGATTCATGTCCATTCGGCTTCATTTGGCTCGAATAGTGTCGATTCAGCTGGATTAGGCTCAATTCGGCTCCATTAGGCTCGATTTGCTGGATTTGGCTCAATTCAGCTCGATTCGGCCCTCTTCGGCCCTCTTCAGCACTATTCGGCTCTATTCGGCTCTTTTCTACTCTTTTTGACTCCATTCGATTGCATTGCACAGCATTCTACTCCACTCAACACTATTTTTCTCTACCCTACCCTAATTGACTGGAATTGGTTTGATGGGATTCAACGCGATTTGCCTTGTTTCTTCTCCATTTGGCTCGATTCGACTCTGTTCTACTCTACACTATTCTGCTCTGCTCTAACCTTTTGTACTCTAGTCTCTTGTATTCTTTTTATTCTCTTTTCCTGTGTTCAATTCTATTCTACTCTATTTTATCCAACTCTACTCTAATCTATTCCACTGGATTCGATTCCACGCATTTCAATGCGATTCGGTTCAAATCGGCTCCATTGCACTCCATTCATCCCTCTTGGGCTCCAATCGGTTCGATTCAGTTCTAATCGGCTCCATTTCGCCCTAGTCATCTCTATTCAGCTTTAATAGGCTCTTTTCAACTCTGTATGGCTCTATGAGTCTACTCAACCCTATTATCTCTTTTCAACTCCGTTCTACACCATTCTACTCCATCCGACTGTATTCTTCTCTATTCTATTGTCTTGTACTCTACGCTTCTCTAGTCTGTTCTAATCGATTCGATTGGATTTGACTTGAATTGATGGGATTCAATGCAATTCAACGGGATTCGACGCAATCCAGCATGATTCCGCGGGATTCGGCGCCATTCATCTTCATTTCTATCACTTTGGGTCTTTTTGGCTCTATTTTGCTCTATCCGGCAATATTCAACTCTATTCTTCTCTACTCTGCACTACTCGACCTTATTCTGTTCTTTCAGTTCTCTTCTATCCTGTTCTGTTCTACTGCATTTTGTTCTATCCTACCCTACTCTAACTTAGCCTACTGTAATCTGTTCTATTCTATTCAACAGACTTGAACGGGATTCCACCTGATTCAGATCCTATCGGCTCAAATCAGCTCCTTTTTGTGCGAATTCAACTCGATTCGGTTTGACTTGGCCCTTTTCCTCTCTATTCGGCTCTTTTCGGCAGGATTTGACTCTATTTGATGCTAGTCTACTGTTCTCTATTCTTTCTGTTCTATTCTAATCTATTCTTTTCGACCCTACCCTACCCTCATCTTACCTGCCCTACACTAAACTATTTGATTGGATTCGACACTTTTCAACGCAATTCGACATGATTCTTCTCGATTCACCTGGAATTTGGTGGATTCGGCTGCATTCAGCTCTGTTTGGCTCTATTCAACTCTATTGGACTCTATTCTACTGTACTCGTCTCTACTTCATTCGATTCGATTCTTTCTCTTGTGTTCTGTTCTGTTCTAGTCTAACCCCTCCTACTCTACCCTCCTCTACTCTAATCTATTCCATTCGATTCAATGCCTTTCAAGGCGATTCCATGGGATTAGGCTTGAATTGGCTTGATTTAGCTCGATTTGGCTTGAATCGGGTCAATTTGGCTCGATTCTGCTCGATTCAGCATCATTAGGCTCGATCCAAACTTATCCGGCCCTCTTCAGCTCTATTCAACTCTTTTCTACTTTATTCGTCTCTATTTGGCTCCATTCGACTCCATTCCACACCATTCTACTCTGTTCGACTCCCATTCTACACTATTCTATTCTCTTCTCCCCCACCCTACTCTAATCTATTCGATTCATTGAGATTTGTCTCATTTCCTCTCCATTTGACTCGATTCAGCTCGAATTGGATCTATTCATCTCTTTTCTGCACTACTCGACTCTGACTAGTCTACTCTACTCCACTCTACTCCATTCTACTCTTTCTATTCTCTTCTGTTCTACTCTATGCTTCTCTAGTCTATTCCTCTGTGCCCTACCCTATTGAATCCCAACCTAACCTACACTACTCTAACCTGTTCTATTGAATTCGATTGCATTCAATTCGACCCGATTTGACGCAATTCGATGGGATTCGGTGAGATTCCATGAGATTCGATGGGTTTTGGTGGGATTTGATGAATTCGACGAGACTCGATGCAATAGGATGCAATTAGGTGCGATTTGGCTCGATCTAGCTTGGCTCATTTTCTTTGTCTCTATTTGGCTCATTCCAGCTCCACTCGGCTGCATTCAGCTCGAGTCTGGTGGATTTGACTTGATTCGGCTCGATTGGGCTCGATTCAGCCCTATATGTCCCTATTCGGTGCTATTCCGCTCTATTCAACTCTTTTCTAGTCTATTCATCTCTGTTTGACTGCATTTGACTCCATTCCACACCATTCTACGCTCTTCTATTCTACAGAACCCTATCCGGCCCTAGTCTTTCCTAATCTAGTCTGTTCTTTTCTATTCTGTTGTATTTGATTCTCGTTTTCTATTTTCTCTATTCCATCCAATGCTACTCTACCATACCCTACATGAAACTAACCTATCCTGACTTATCCTCTTCTATTCTATTTGACTCTGTTTTCTCTGTTCTACCGTATGCTACCCTACCTTATGACACCCTACTGTACCATACCCTACTCCATAGGGGTACTCAATAAGGGTAGTAGTTTGGAAAAGGGACTACCTAAGGCAAGGGGACTAGTTCAGGCTCCTAGTTAGGGCCACCCTACTAGTTAAGAGTACTAGTTAATGGACGGGTACTAGTTAAGGCTACTAGGAAGGCAAGGTACAAGTGAAGGCTACTACTTCAGGCAAGCGTATTAGTTTAGGCTACTAGTTGATGCAAGGGTACAAGTTCATACTACTAATTAAGGCCAGGGTACTAGTTAAGGCAACTGGTCAAGGCAAGGGTAGTAGTCATGGGTAGCCATAAGGCCAGGGTACTAGTTAAGACTACTAGTTAATGCCAGGGTACTAGTTGAGGCAAGGGTACTAGTGACGGCCAGGGTACTAGTTAAGGCTGGGCTACTAGTCCATGCAAGGCTACTACTTCAGGGTACTGGTTCAGGTTTGGCTACTAGTTAAGAGTACTAGTAAGGCAAGGGTAGACGTTAAGACTGTTCCTTAAGGCAAGGTGACTCGTTAAGGGTACTAGTTACCACAAGGCTTCTAGTTCAGAATACTAGTTAGGGCCACTTTACTAGTTAAGACTACTCGTTAAGGCTACTAGTAAGGCAAGGAACGAGTTAAGGCCACTACTTCAGGCAAGAGTACTAGTTAAGTCTACTAGTCTATGCAAGGGTACATGTTAATACTACTGGCTATGTCCAGGTTGCTAGGTAAGGCAACTGGTTAAGGCAAGGGTAGTAGTTATGGGTACTGATAAGGCCAGGCTACTGGTTAAGACTACTAGTTAATACAAGGGTACTAGTTAAGGGTACTTGTTGAGGCAAGGGTAGCAATTAAGACTATTCCTTCAGGCAAGGCTCCTAGTTAAGGGTACTACTTAGGACAAGGCTACCAGTTCAGGATACTAGTTAGGGGCACTGTACTAGTTGAGAGTAGTAGTAAAGGCAAGGGTGCTAGTTAAGGCTGCTAGTTAAGGCAAGGTACAAATTAAGGCCACTGCTTAAGGCAAGAGTACTAGTTAAGGCTACTAGTTGATGCACGATTACAAGTGAATACTACTAGTTCAGGCAAGGGTCGTAGTTCTGGGTACGGATACGGCCAGGGTACTAGTTCAGACTACTAGTTAAGGCGAGGGTACTAGTTAAGGGTACTAGTTATATCTACCAGTGAAGGCCAGAGTCTTAGTTAAGGCTACTGGAGAAGGCCAGGGTACTAGTTAAGGCAGGGCTACTAGCTAAGGGTACCAGTTTAGAGAAGGCTACCAGTTCAGGATACGAGTTAGGGGCACTGTACTAGTTAAGAGTACTAGCTAAGGCACGAGTACTAGTTCAGGCCACGACTTAAGGCAAGAGTACTAGTTAAGGCTACTCTTTGATGCAAGTTTACAAGTTGATACTTCTAGTTAAGGCCAGGGTACTAGTTAAGGCCACTGGTTAAGGCAAGGCTACTAGTTAAGGCAAGGCTACTAGTTAGGGGGAGTAGTTAAGGCTTGGCTACTAGTTAAGGGGACTAGTAAGGCAAGGGCAGACGTTCAGACTATTACTTAAAGCAAGGCTACTACTTCAGGGGACTAATTCAGACAAGGCTACTAGTTCAGGCTACTCGTTATGGCCGCTGTACTAGTTAAGAGTACTAGTTAAGGCACAGGTACTAGTTAAGGATACTAGTTCAGGCAAGGTACAAGTGAAGGCTACTACTTAAGGCAAGACGACTAGTTTAGGCGACCAGTGGATTCAAGGGTACAAGTGAATACTACTAGTTCAGACCAGGGTACCAGTTAAGGCAGCTGGTTAAGGCCAGGGTAGGACTTATGGGGACTGAGAAGGCCCGGTACTAGTTAAGACTACTAGTTAATGCGAGGGTACTAGTTAAGGGTACTAGTTGAGGCAAGGGTACTAGTGAAGGCCAGGGTACTAGTGAAGGCTACTGGTGAAGGCCAGGGGATTAGTTAAGGCAGGGCTACTAGTTCAGGGTACTGGTAAGGCAAGGGTAGACATTAAGACTATTACTTAAGGCAAGGCTACTAGTTAAGGGTACTAGTTCAGACAAGGCTACTAGTTCAGGATACTAGTTAAGGCAAGGGGAGTAGTTCAGATTCAGAATTTAGGGTACTTGTCAAGGCAAGGGTACTCTTCAAGGCTAGTTGTCTAGCCTACTGATCTATACCACTAGTCTGACTAGTCCAGCTGTCTTGTCTAGGCTACTACTCTAGACTTCTCTTGTCTACTCTACTCTAGTCTGCTTTCGTCTACCCTAGTCTACCCTATCAAAAACCACCCTACCCTAACCTTTTCGAATCTATTCAATTGGATTCAATTCAAAGCATGTCAATGTGATTGGACGCGATGATGCTTGAATCGGCTCCTTCGGCACCATCAGCTCGATTCAGCTCGATTTGGCTTGAATCGCTTCGATTCAGCTTGTTTCAACTCAATTCGACTTGGTTCAGCCTTATTCGGCTCGATTCGGCTCCTTTCTACTCTATTTTTCTCTATGCAACTCCATTCGACTCGAATCTACTCTATTCTGTTCTACCCTACCCTACCCTACTCTGATCTATTCTAATGGATTCGATTGGATGCTATTCGACGCGATTCATCACGTTTTGTTTCCATTGGGCTCGATTCGGCTAGAATTGGCTCTATTCAGCTCTATTCTGCACTATTTCACTCTACTCTACTCTTCTCTACTTTACTCTTCTCTGCTCTACCGTACTGTGCTATATTCTGTTCCTTCTATTACGTACTGTTCTAGTCTATTCTAGTCTACCCTCCCAGCCGCTCCCCTCCCCTTCTCTAATCTTTGATTCTATTCGACTCATCGCATTTTCACGCCATTCGACCCGATTAGGCTTGAATGAGATCAATTCACTTCCAATCGTTTCGATTTGGCTCCATTTTGCTCCATTCAGCTCCAGTTGCATCGATTCTGCTGGATTCTGCTCGATTAGGCCTTCTTTGGCCCTATTCGGCCCAATTACGCTCTATTCTACTCTTTTCTACTCTATTTGTCTCTATCTGGCTCCGTTCTAGTCCATTCCACACCATTCTACACTATTCTCCTCTACCCCTCCCTACCCTAATCTATTCTAATGGATTCGATTTGACCCGATTCGAAGCGATTCAACGCGATTCATCTTGTTTTGTCTCCATTCGGCTCAATTCGGCTATATTCTGCACTATCTGACTCTTTTCTACTCTATTCTATTCTGCTGGATTCTTTCTCTTCTGTTCTCTTCTCTCCTATTCTGTTGTACTCTGTTCTATCCTACCCTACCCAAACCTACTCCACCCCACCCAAACCTACCCTACTTTAATCTATTTGATTCAATTCGATTCACTTCGACGCGATTTGACAGGATTCGACGGGATTCGACAAGGTCCAAAGGCATTTGATGGGATTCAAAGAGATTAGACGAGATTCCATACGATTCCACGTGATTCAGCAGAATTCTAGGAGATTGGACGCAATTCGAAGTTATTTGACGTGATGGGACGTGATTCGACGACATTGGATGCAATCCGATGCCATACGAAGCGATTTGACCCGGTCCGACACAAAACGATGTGATTTGATGCGATTCGACGTGATTCGATGTGATTCGACGCTATTCAGTGACAGTCGGCGTGATTCTGCTTGATTCAGCTCGATTAGGTGCGAATCGGCTCTATATGGCTCTTTTACGTCTCTATTCAGCTCTGTTTTCTCTATTCGTCTCTCTTTGGCCTATTCGGCTCTATTCGACTCTATTCGAGTCTATTCGAACCTACTCTTTTCTACTCTATTCTACTCCTTCTATTCTCTTCTAATCTCTTCTATTCTACTCTACTCTATTCTATTCTACCCTCCCCCCCCTTCTCTAATCTATACGTTTTGATTGGATTGGATGCATTGGACGTGATTTGACGTGATTAAGCTTGAATCAGCTCGATTCGATTTGGCTCTATTCGGCTCCATTAGGCTCCATTCGGCTCGTTTTGGCTTGAATTGCCTCGATTCTGCTCAATTCGGCCTCTTTCGGCCGTATTCTGTTCTATTCGAATCTTCTCTACTCTTTTCGTCTCTATTTGACTCCATTCTATTTAGTCCACACCATTCTACACTATTCTGCTCTACTCTATCCTACACCACTCTAATTTACTCGAATCGATTAGACGTGATTCCTCTCATTTCGACTCCATTCGGCTCTATTCAGCTGTATTCGAGTCTACCCTATTATGCACTAGTCTACTCTATCGTACTCTAGTCTACTCTTCTCTATTTTCTTTATTGTTCCTATTCTGTTCTGTTCTATTCTACTCTATTCTACCCTACCCTGTGCTACCCAACTCTAATCTATTCTAATCCATTTGATTGGATTTGATTCAACCCATTTGGACACGATTCGGCTCAATTTGGCTCTATTTAGCTCTGTTCGAATCTATTCTACTCTACTCTGTTTCCCTCTACGCTACTGTAGCCTACTGTTCTCTGTATTCGTTCTGTATTGTTCTATTCTATTCTGTTCTCTTCTATTCTCTGCTGTTTTATTCTATGCTACTCTACTCTACTCCACCCTGCCATACCCGAACCTCCCCTACTCTAATCTGTTCAATTCGATTCGATGAATTTGGACACGATTCAGGTCGAATTGTTTCGATTCATGTCCATTCGGCTTCATTTGGCTCGAATAGTGTCGATTCAGCTGGATTAGGCTCAATTCGGCTCCATTAGGCTCGATTTGCTGGATTTGGCTCAATTCAGCTCGATTCGGCCCTCTTCGGCCCTCTTCAGCACTATTCGGCTCTATTCGGCTCTTTTCTACTCTTTTTGACTCCATTCGATTGCATTGCACAGCATTCTACTCCACTCAACACTATTTTTCTCTACCCTACCCTAATTGACTGGAATTGGTTTGATGGGATTCAACGCGATTTGCCTTGTTTCTTCTCCATTTGGCTCGATTCGACTCTGTTCTACTCTACACTATTCTGCTCTGCTCTAACCTTTTGTACTCTAGTCTCTTGTATTCTTTTTATTCTCTTTTCCTGTGTTCAATTCTATTCTACTCTATTTTATCCAACTCTACTCTAATCTATTCCACTGGATTCGATTCCACGCATTTCAATGCGATTCGGTTCAAATCGGCTCCATTGCACTCCATTCATCCCTCTTGGGCTCCAATCGGTTCGATTCAGTTCTAATCGGCTCCATTTCGCCCTAGTCATCTCTATTCAGCTTTAATAGGCTCTTTTCAACTCTGTATGGCTCTATGAGTCTACTCAACCCTATTATCTCTTTTCAACTCCGTTCTACACCATTCTACTCCATCCGACTGTATTCTTCTCTATTCTATTGTCTTGTACTCTACGCTTCTCTAGTCTGTTCTAATCGATTCGATTGGATTTGACTTGAATTGATGGGATTCAATGCAATTCAACGGGATTCGACGCAATCCAGCATGATTCCGCGGGATTCGGCGCCATTCATCTTCATTTCTATCACTTTGGGTCTTTTTGGCTCTATTTTGCTCTATCCGGCAATATTCAACTCTATTCTTCTCTACTCTGCACTACTCGACCTTATTCTGTTCTTTCAGTTCTCTTCTATCCTGTTCTGTTCTACTGCATTTTGTTCTATCCTACCCTACTCTAACTTAGCCTACTGTAATCTGTTCTATTCTATTCAACAGACTTGAACGGGATTCCACCTGATTCAGATCCTATCGGCTCAAATCAGCTCCTTTTTGTGCGAATTCAACTCGATTCGGTTTGACTTGGCCCTTTTCCTCTCTATTCGGCTCTTTTCGGCAGGATTTGACTCTATTTGATGCTAGTCTACTGTTCTCTATTCTTTCTGTTCTATTCTAATCTATTCTTTTCGACCCTACCCTACCCTCATCTTACCTGCCCTACACTAAACTATTTGATTGGATTCGACACTTTTCAACGCAATTCGACATGATTCTTCTCGATTCACCTGGAATTTGGTGGATTCGGCTGCATTCAGCTCTGTTTGGCTCTATTCAACTCTATTGGACTCTATTCTACTGTACTCGTCTCTACTTCATTCGATTCGATTCTTTCTCTTGTGTTCTGTTCTGTTCTAGTCTAACCCCTCCTACTCTACCCTCCTCTACTCTAATCTATTCCATTCGATTCAATGCCTTTCAAGGCGATTCCATGGGATTAGGCTTGAATTGGCTTGATTTAGCTCGATTTGGCTTGAATCGGGTCAATTTGGCTCGATTCTGCTCGATTCAGCATCATTAGGCTCGATCCAAACTTATCCGGCCCTCTTCAGCTCTATTCAACTCTTTTCTACTTTATTCGTCTCTATTTGGCTCCATTCGACTCCATTCCACACCATTCTACTCTGTTCGACTCCCATTCTACACTATTCTATTCTCTTCTCCCCCACCCTACTCTAATCTATTCGATTCATTGAGATTTGTCTCATTTCCTCTCCATTCGACTCGATTCAGCTCGAATTGGATCTATTCATCTCTCTTCTGCACTACTCGACTCTGACTAGTCTACTCTACTCCACTCTACTCCATTCTACTCTTTCTATTCTCTTCTGTTCTACTCTATGCTTCTCTAGTCTATTCCTCTGTGCCCTACCCTATTGAATCCCAACCTAACCTACACTACTCTAACCTGTTCTATTGAATTCGATTGCATTCAATTCGACCCGATTTGACGCAATTCGATGGGATTCGGTGAGATTCCATGAGATTCGATGGGTTTTGGTGGGATTTGATGAATTCGACGAGACTCGATGCAATAGGATGCAATTAGGTGCGATTTGGCTCGATCTAGCTTGGCTCATTTTCTTTGTCTCTATTTGGCTCATTCCAGCTCCACTCGGCTGCATTCAGCTCGAGTCTGGTGGATTTGACTTGATTCGGCTCGATTGGGCTCGATTCAGCCCTGTATGTCCCTATTCGGTGCTATTCCGCTCTATTCAACTCTTTTCTAGTCTATTCATCTCTGTTTGACTGCATTTGACTCCATTCCACACCATTCTACGCTCTTCTATTCTACAGAACCCTATCCGGCCCTAGTCTTTCCTAATCTAGTCTGTTCTTTTCTATTCTGTTGTATTTGATTCTCGTTTTCTATTTTCTCTATTCCATCCAATGCTACTCTACCATACCCTACATGAAACTAACCTATCCTGACTTATCCTCTTCTATTCTATTTGACTCTGTTTTCTCTGTTCTACCGTATGCTACCCTACCTTATGACACCCTACTGTACCATACCCTACTCCATAGGGGTACTCAATAAGGGTACTAGTTTGGAAAAGGGACTACCTAAGGCAAGGGGACTAGTTCAGGCTCCTAGTTAGGGCCACCCTACTAGTTAAGAGTACTAGTTAATGGACGGGTACTAGTTAAGGCTACTAGGAAGGCAAGGTACAAGTGAAGGCTACTACTTCAGGCAAGCGTATTAGTTTAGGCTACTAGTTGATGCAAGGGTACAAGTTCATACTACTAATTAAGGCCAGGGTACTAGTTAAGGCAACTGGTCAAGGCAAGGGTAGTAGTCATGGGTAGCCATAAGGCCAGGGTACTAGTTAAGACTACTAGTTAATGCCAGGGTACTAGTTGAGGCAAGGGTACTAGTGACGGCCAGGGTACTAGTTAAGGCTGGGCTACTAGTCCATGCAAGGCTACTACTTCAGGGTACTGGTTCAGGTTTGGCTACTAGTTAAGAGTACTAGTAAGGCAAGGGTAGACGTTAAGACTGTTCCTTAAGGCAAGGTGACTCGTTAAGGGTACTAGTTACCACAAGGCTTCTAGTTCAGAATACTAGTTAGGGCCACTTTACTAGTTAAGACTACTCGTTAAGGCTACTAGTAAGGCAAGGAACGAGTTAAGGCCACTACTTCAGGCAAGAGTACTAGTTAAGTCTACTAGTCTATGCAAGGGTACATGTTAATAGTACTGGCTATGTCCAGGTTGCTAGGTAAGGCAACTGGTTAAGGCAAGGGTAGTAGTTATGGGTACTGATAAGGCCAGGCTACTGGTTAAGACTACTAGTTAATACAAGGGTACTAGTTAAGGGTACTTGTTGAGGCAAGGGTAGCAATTAAGACTATTCCTTCAGGCAAGGCTCCTAGTTAAGGGTACTACTTAGGACAAGGCTACCAGTTCAGGATACTAGTTAGGGGCACTGTACTAGTTGAGAGTAGTAGTAAAGGCAAGGGTGCTAGTTAAGGCTGCTAGTTAAGGCAAGGTACAAATTAAGGCCACTGCTTAAGGCAAGAGTACTAGTTAAGGCTACTAGTTGATGCACGATTACAAGTGAATACTACTAGTTCAGGCAAGGGTCGTAGTTCTGGGTACGGATACGGCCAGGGTACTAGTTCAGACTACTAGTTAAGGCGAGGGTACTAGTTAAGGGTACTAGTTATATCTACCAGTGAAGGCCAGAGTCTTAGTTAAGGCTACTGGAGAAGGCCAGGGTACTAGTTAAGGCAGGGCTACTAGCTAAGGGTACCAGTTTAGAGAAGGCTACCAGTTCAGGATACGAGTTAGGGGCACTGTACTAGTTAAGAGTACTAGCTAAGGCACGAGTACTAGTTCAGGCCACGACTTAAGGCAAGAGTACTAGTTAAGGCTACTCTTTGATGCAAGTTTACAAGTTGATACTTCTAGTTAAGGCCAGGGTACTAGTTAAGGCCACTGGTTAAGGCAAGGCTACTAGTTAAGGCAAGGCTACTAGTTAGGGGGAGTAGTTAAGGCTTGGCTACTAGTTAAGGGGACTAGTAAGGCAAGGGCAGACGTTCAGACTATTACTTAAAGCAAGGCTACTACTTCAGGGGACTAATTCAGACAAGGCTACTAGTTCAGGCTACTCGTTATGGCCGCTGTACTAGTTAAGAGTACTAGTTAAGGCACAGGTACTAGTTAAGGATACTAGTTCAGGCAAGGTACAAGTGAAGGCTACTACTTAAGGCAAGACGACTAGTTTAGGCGACCAGTGGATTCAAGGGTACAAGTGAATACTACTAGTTCAGACCAGGGTACCAGTTAAGGCAGCTGGTTAAGGCCAGGGTAGGACTTATGGGGACTGAGAAGGCCCGGTACTAGTTAAGACTACTAGTTAATGCGAGGGTACTAGTTAAGGGTACTAGTTGAGGCAAGGGTACTAGTGAAGGCCAGGGTACTAGTGAAGGCTACTGGTGAAGGCCAGGGGATTAGTTAAGGCAGGGCTACTAGTTCAGGGTACTGGTAAGGCAAGGGTAGACATTAAGACTATTACTTAAGGCAAGGCTACTAGTTAAGGGTACTAGTTCAGACAAGGCTACTAGTTCAGGATACTAGTTAAGGCAAGGGGAGTAGTTCAGATTCAGAATTTAGGGTACTTGTCAAGGCAAGGGTACTCTTCAAGGCTAGTTGTCTAGCCTACTGATCTATACCACTAGTCTGACTAGTCCAGCTGTCTTGTCTAGGCTACTACTCTAGACTTCTCTTGTCTACTCTACTCTAGTCTGCTTTCGTCTACCCTAGTCTACCCTATCAAAAACCACCCTACCCTAACCTTTTCGAATCTATTCAATTGGATTCAATTCAAAGCATGTCAATGTGATTGGACGCGATGATGCTTGAATCGGCTCCTTCGGCACCATCAGCTCGATTCAGCTCGATTTGGCTTGAATCGCTTCGATTCAGCTTGTTTCAACTCAATTCGACTTGGTTCAGCCTTATTCGGCTCGATTCGGCTCCTTTCTACTCTATTTTTCTCTATGCAACTCCATTCGACTCGAATCTACTCTATTCTGTTCTACCCTACCCTACCCTACTCTGATCTATTCTAATGGATTCGATTGGATGCTATTCGACGCGATTCATCACGTTTTGTTTCCATTGGGCTCGATTCGGCTAGAATTGGCTCTATTCAGCTCTATTCTGCACTATTTCACTCTACTCTACTCTTCTCTACTTTACTCTTCTCTGCTCTACCGTACTGTGCTATATTCTGTTCCTTCTATTACGTACTGTTCTAGTCTATTCTAGTCTACCCTCCCAGCCGCTCCCCTCCCCTTCTCTAATCTTTGATTCTATTCGACTCATCGCATTTTCACGCCATTCGACCCGATTAGGCTTGAATGAGATCAATTCACTTCCAATCGTTTCGATTTGGCTCCATTTTGCTCCATTCAGCTCCAGTTGCATCGATTCTGCTGGATTCTGCTCGATTAGGCCTTCTTTGGCCCTATTCGGCCCAATTACGCTCTATTCTACTCTTTTCTACTCTATTTGTCTCTATCTGGCTCCGTTCTAGTCCATTCCACACCATTCTACACTATTCTCCTCTACCCCTCCCTACCCTAATCTATTCTAATGGATTCGATTTGACCCGATTCGAAGCGATTCAACGCGATTCATCTTGTTTTGTCTCCATTCGGCTCAATTCGGCTATATTCTGCACTATCTGACTCTTTTCTACTCTATTCTATTCTGCTGGATTCTTTCTCTTCTGTTCTCTTCTCTCCTATTCTGTTGTACTCTGTTCTATCCTACCCTACCCAAACCTACTCCACCCCACCCAAACCTACCCTACTTTAATCTATTTGATTCAATTCGATTCACTTCGACGCGATTTGACAGGATTCGATGGGATTCGACAAGGTCCAAAGGCATTTGATGGGATTCAAAGAGATTAGACGAGATTCCATACGATTCCACGTGATTCAGCAGAATTCTAGGAGATTGGACGCAATTCGAAGTTATTTGACGTGATGGGACGTGATTCGACGACATTGGATGCAATCCGATGCCATACGAAGCGATTTGACCCGGTCCGACACAAAACGATGTGATTTGATGCGATTCGACGTGATTCGATGTGATTCGACGCTATTCAGTGACAGTCGGCGTGATTCTGCTTGATTCAGCTCGATTAGGTGCGAATCGGCTCTATATGGCTCTTTTACGTCTCTATTCAGCTCTGTTTTCTCTATTCGTCTCTCTTTGGCCTATTCGGCTCTATTCGACTCTATTCGAGTCTATTCGAACCTACTCTTTTCTACTCTATTCTACTCCTTCTATTCTCTTCTAATCTCTTCTATTCTACTCTACTCTATTCTATTCTACCCTCCCCCCCCTTCTCTAATCTATACGTTTTGATTGGATTGGATGCATTGGACGTGATTTGACGTGATTAAGCTTGAATCAGCTCGATTCGATTTGGCTCTATTCGGCTCCATTAGGCTCCATTCGGCTCGTTTTGGCTTGAATTGCCTCGATTCTGCTCAATTCGGCCTCTTTCGGCCCTATTCTGTTCTATTCGAATCTTCTCTACTCTTTTCGTCTCTATTTGACTCCATTCTATTTAGTCCACACCATTCTACACTATTCTGCTCTACTCTATCCTACACCACTCTAATTTACTCGAATCGATTAGACGTGATTCCTCTCATTTCGACTCCATTCGGCTCTATTCAGCTGTATTCGAGTCTACCCTATTATGCACTAGTCTACTCTATCGTACTCTAGTCTACTCTTCTCTATTTTCTTTATTGTTCCTATTCTGTTCTGTTCTATTCTACTCTATTCTACCCTACCCTGTGCTACCCAACTCTAATCTATTCTAATCCATTTGATTGGATTTGATTCAACCCATTTGGACACGATTCGGCTCAATTTGGCTCTATTTAGCTCTGTTCGAATCTATTCTACTCTACTCTGTTTCCCTCTACGCTACTGTAGCCTACTGTTCTCTGTATTCGTTCTGTATTGTTCTATTCTATTCTGTTCTCTTCTATTCTCTGCTGTTTTATTCTATGCTACTCTACTCTACTCCACCCTGCCATACCCGAACCTCCCCTACTCTAATCTGTTCAATTCGATTCGATGAATTTGGACACGATTCAGGTCGAATTGTTTCGATTCATGTCCATTCGGCTTCATTTGGCTCGAATAGTGTCGATTCAGCTGGATTAGGCTCAATTCGGCTCCATTAGGCTCGATTTGCTGGATTTGGCTCAATTCAGCTCGATTCGGCCCTCTTCGGCCCTCTTCAGCACTATTCGGCTCTATTCGGCTCTTTTCTACTCTTTTTGACTCCATTCGATTGCATTGCACAGCATTCTACTCCACTCAACACTATTTTTCTCTACCCTACCCTAATTGACTGGAATTGGTTTGATGGGATTCAACGCGATTTGCCTTGTTTCTTCTCCATTTGGCTCGATTCGACTCTGTTCTACTCTACACTATTCTGCTCTGCTCTAACCTTTTGTACTCTAGTCTCTTGTATTCTTTTTATTCTCTTTTCCTGTGTTCAATTCTATTCTACTCTATTTTATCCAACTCTACTCTAATCTATTCCACTGGATTCGATTCCACGCATTTCAATGCGATTCGGTTCAAATCGGCTCCATTGCACTCCATTCATCCCTCTTGGGCTCCAATCGGTTCGATTCAGTTCTAATCGGCTCCATTTCGCCCTAGTCAGCTCTATTCAGCTTTAATAGGCTCTTTTCAACTCTGTATGGCTCTATGAGTCTACTCAACCCTATTATCTCTTTTCAACTCCGTTCTACACCATTCTACTCCATCCGACTGTATTCTTCTCTATTCTATTGTCTTGTACTCTACGCTTCTCTAGTCTGTTCTAATCGATTCGATTGGATTTGACTTGAATTGATGGGATTCAATGCAATTCAACGGGATTCGACGCAATCCAGCATGATTCCGCGGGATTCGGCGCCATTCATCTTCATTTCTATCACTTTGGGTCTTTTTGGCTCTATTTTGCTCTATCCGGCAATATTCAACTCTATTCTTCTCTACTCTGCACTACTCGACCTTATTCTGTTCTTTCAGTTCTCTTCTATCCTGTTCTGTTCTACTGCATTTTGTTCTATCCTACCCTACTCTAACTTAGCCTACTGTAATCTGTTCTATTCTATTCAACAGACTTGAACGGGATTCCACCTGATTCAGATCCTATCGGCTCAAATCAGCTCCTTTTTGTGCGAATTCAACTCGATTCGGTTTGACTTGGCCCTTTTCCTCTCTATTCGGCTCTTTTCGGCAGGATTTGACTCTATTTGATGCTAGTCTACTGTTCTCTATTCTTTCTGTTCTATTCTAATCTATTCTTTTCGACCCTACCCTACCCTCATCTTACCTGCCCTACACTAAACTATTTGATTGGATTCGACACTTTTCAACGCAATTCGACATGATTCTTCTCGATTCACCTGGAATTTGGTGGATTCGGCTGCATTCAGCTCTGTTTGGCTCTATTCAACTCTATTGGACTCTATTCTACTGTACTCGTCTCTACTTCATTCGATTCGATTCTTTCTCTTGTGTTCTGTTCTGTTCTAGTCTAACCCCTCCTACTCTACCCTCCTCTACTCTAATCTATTCCATTCGATTCAATGCCTTTCAAGGCGATTCCATGGGATTAGGCTTGAATTGGCTTGATTTAGCTCGATTTGGCTTGAATCGGGTCAATTTGGCTCGATTCTGCTCGATTCAGCATCATTAGGCTCGATCCAAACTTATCCGGCCCTCTTCAGCTCTATTCAACTCTTTTCTACTTTATTCGTCTCTATTTGGCTCCATTCGACTCCATTCCACACCATTCTACTCTGTTCGACTCCCATTCTACACTATTCTATTCTCTTCTCCCCCACCCTACTCTAATCTATTCGATTCATTGAGATTTGTCTCATTTCCTCTCCATTTGACTCGATTCAGCTCGAATTGGATCTATTCATCTCTCTTCTGCACTACTCGACTCTGACTAGTCTACTCTACTCCACTCTACTCCATTCTACTCTTTCTATTCTCTTCTGTTCTACTCTATGCTTCTCTAGTCTATTCCTCTGTGCCCTACCCTATTGAATCCCAACCTAACCTACACTACTCTAACCTGTTCTATTGAATTCGATTGCATTCAATTCGACCCGATTTGACGCAATTCGATGGGATTCGGTGAGATTCCATGAGATTCGATGGGTTTTGGTGGGATTTGATGAATTCGACGAGACTCGATGCAATAGGATGCAATTAGGTGCGATTTGGCTCGATCTAGCTTGGCTCATTTTCTTTGTCTCTATTTGGCTCATTCCAGCTCCACTCGGCTGCATTCAGCTCGAGTCTGGTGGATTTGACTTGATTCGGCTCGATTGGGCTCGATTCAGCCCTGTATGTCCCTATTCGGTGCTATTCCGCTCTATTCAACTCTTTTCTAGTCTATTCATCTCTGTTTGACTGCATTTGACTCCATTCCACACCATTCTACGCTCTTCTATTCTACAGAACCCTATCCGGCCCTAGTCTTTCCTAATCTAGTCTGTTCTTTTCTGTTCTGTTGTATTTGATTCTCGTTTTCTATTTTCTCTATTCCATCCAATGCTACTCTACCATACCCTACATGAAACTAACCTATCCTGACTTATCCTCTTCTATTCTATTTGACTCTGTTTTCTCTGTTCTACCGTATGCTACCCTACCTTATGACACCCTACTGTACCATACCCTACTCCATAGGGGTACTCAATAAGGGTACTAGTTTGGAAAAGGGACTACCTAAGGCAAGGGGACTAGTTCAGGCTCCTAGTTAGGGCCACCCTACTAGTTAAGAGTACTAGTTAATGGACGGGTACTAGTTAAGGCTACTAGGAAGGCAAGGTACAAGTGAAGGCTACTACTTCAGGCAAGCGTATTAGTTTAGGCTACTAGTTGATGCAAGGGTACAAGTTCATACTACTAATTAAGGCCAGGGTACTAGTTAAGGCAACTGGTCAAGGCAAGGGTAGTAGTCATGGGTAGCCATAAGGCCAGGGTACTAGTTAAGACTACTAGTTAATGCCAGGGTACTAGTTGAGGCAAGGGTACTAGTGACGGCCAGGGTACTAGTTAAGGCTGGGCTACTAGTCCATGCAAGGCTACTACTTCAGGGTACTGGTTCAGGTTTGGCTACTAGTTAAGAGTACTAGTAAGGCAAGGGTAGACGTTAAGACTGTTCCTTAAGGCAAGGTGACTCGTTAAGGGTACTAGTTACCACAAGGCTTCTAGTTCAGAATACTAGTTAGGGCCACTTTACTAGTTAAGACTACTCGTTAAGGCTACTAGTAAGGCAAGGAACGAGTTAAGGCCACTACTTCAGGCAAGAGTACTAGTTAAGTCTACTAGTCTATGCAAGGGTACATGTTAATACTACTGGCTATGTCCAGGTTGCTAGGTAAGGCAACTGGTTAAGGCAAGGGTAGTAGTTATGGGTACTGATAAGGCCAGGCTACTGGTTAAGACTACTAGTTAATACAAGGGTACTAGTTAAGGGTACTTGTTGAGGCAAGGGTAGCAATTAAGACTATTCCTTCAGGCAAGGCTCCTAGTTAAGGGTACTACTTAGGACAAGGCTACCAGTTCAGGATACTAGTTAGGGGCACTGTACTAGTTGAGAGTAGTAGTAAAGGCAAGGGTGCTAGTTAAGGCTGCTAGTTAAGGCAAGGTACAAATTAAGGCCACTGCTTAAGGCAAGAGTACTAGTTAAGGCTACTAGTTGATGCACGATTACAAGTGAATACTACTAGTTCAGGCAAGGGTCGTAGTTCTGGGTACGGATACGGCCAGGGTACTAGTTCAGACTACTAGTTAAGGCGAGGGTACTAGTTAAGGGTACTAGTTATATCTACCAGTGAAGGCCAGAGTCTTAGTTAAGGCTACTGGAGAAGGCCAGGGTACTAGTTAAGGCAGGGCTACTAGCTAAGGGTACCAGTTTAGAGAAGGCTACCAGTTCAGGATACGAGTTAGGGGCACTGTACTAGTTAAGAGTACTAGCTAAGGCACGAGTACTAGTTCAGGCCACGACTTAAGGCAAGAGTACTAGTTAAGGCTACTCTTTGATGCAAGTTTACAAGTTGATACTTCTAGTTAAGGCCAGGGTACTAGTTAAGGCCACTGGTTAAGGCAAGGCTACTAGTTAAGGCAAGGCTACTAGTTAGGGGGAGTAGTTAAGGCTTGGCTACTAGTTAAGGGGACTAGTAAGGCAAGGGCAGACGTTCAGACTATTACTTAAAGCAAGGCTACTACTTCAGGGGACTAATTCAGACAAGGCTACTAGTTCAGGCTACTCGTTATGGCCGCTGTACTAGTTAAGAGTACTAGTTAAGGCACAGGTACTAGTTAAGGATACTAGTTCAGGCAAGGTACAAGTGAAGGCTACTACTTAAGGCAAGACGACTAGTTTAGGCGACCAGTGGATTCAAGGGTACAAGTGAATACTACTAGTTCAGACCAGGGTACCAGTTAAGGCAGCTGGTTAAGGCCAGGGTAGGACTTATGGGGACTGAGAAGGCCCGGTACTAGTTAAGACTACTAGTTAATGCGAGGGTACTAGTTAAGGGTACTAGTTGAGGCAAGGGTACTAGTGAAGGCCAGGGTACTAGTGAAGGCTACTGGTGAAGGCCAGGGGATTAGTTAAGGCAGGGCTACTAGTTCAGGGTACTGGTAAGGCAAGGGTAGACATTAAGACTATTACTTAAGGCAAGGCTACTAGTTAAGGGTACTAGTTCAGACAAGGCTACTAGTTCAGGATACTAGTTAAGGCAAGGGGAGTAGTTCAGATTCAGAATTTAGGGTACTTGTCAAGGCAAGGGTACTCTTCAAGGCTAGTTGTCTAGCCTACTGATCTATACCACTAGTCTGACTAGTCCAGCTGTCTTGTCTAGGCTACTACTCTAGACTTCTCTTGTCTACTCTACTCTAGTCTGCTTTCGTCTACCCTAGTCTACCCTATCAAAAACCACCCTACCCTAACCTTTTCGAATCTATTCAATTGGATTCAATTCAAAGCATGTCAATGTGATTGGACGCGATGATGCTTGAATCGGCTCCTTCGGCACCATCAGCTCGATTCAGCTCGATTTGGCTTGAATCGCTTCGATTCAGCTTGTTTCAACTCAATTCGACTTGGTTCAGCCTTATTCGGCTCGATTCGGCTCCTTTCTACTCTATTTTTCTCTATGCAACTCCATTCGACTCGAATCTACTCTATTCTGTTCTACCCTACCCTACCCTACTCTGATCTATTCTAATGGATTCGATTGGATGCTATTCGACGCGATTCATCACGTTTTGTTTCCATTGGGCTCGATTCGGCTAGAATTGGCTCTATTCAGCTCTATTCTGCACTATTTCACTCTACTCTACTCTTCTCTACTTTACTCTTCTCTGCTCTACCGTACTGTGCTATATTCTGTTCCTTCTATTACGTACTGTTCTAGTCTATTCTAGTCTACCCTCCCAGCCGCTCCCCTCCCCTTCTCTAATCTTTGATTCTATTCGACTCATCGCATTTTCACGCCATTCGACCCGATTAGGCTTGAATGAGATCAATTCACTTCCAATCGTTTCGATTTGGCTCCATTTTGCTCCATTCAGCTCCAGTTGCATCGATTCTGCTGGATTCTGCTCGATTAGGCCTTCTTTGGCCCTATTCGGCCCAATTACGCTCTATTCTACTCTTTTCTACTCTATTTGTCTCTATCTGGCTCCGTTCTAGTCCATTCCACACCATTCTACACTATTCTCCTCTACCCCTCCCTACCCTAATCTATTCTAATGGATTCGATTTGACCCGATTCGAAGCGATTCAACGCGATTCATCTTGTTTTGTCTCCATTCGGCTCAATTCGGCTATATTCTGCACTATCTGACTCTTTTCTACTCTATTCTATTCTGCTGGATTCTTTCTCTTCTGTTCTCTTCTCTCCTATTCTGTTGTACTCTGTTCTATCCTACCCTACCCAAACCTACTCCACCCCACCCAAACCTACCCTACTTTAATCTATTTGATTCAATTCGATTCACTTCGACGCGATTTGACAGGATTCGACGGGATTCGACAAGGTCCAAAGGCATTTGATGGGATTCAAAGAGATTAGACGAGATTCCATACGATTCCACGTGATTCAGCAGAATTCTAGGAGATTGGACGCAATTCGAAGTTATTTGACGTGATGGGACGTGATTCGACGACATTGGATGCAATCCGATGCCATACGAAGCGATTTGACCCGGTCCGACACAAAACGATGTGATTTGATGCGATTCGACGTGATTCGATGTGATTCGACGCTATTCAGTGACAGTCGGCGTGATTCTGCTTGATTCAGCTCGATTAGGTGCGAATCGGCTCTATATGGCTCTTTTACGTCTCTATTCAGCTCTGTTTTCTCTATTCGTCTCTCTTTGGCCTATTCGGCTCTATTCGACTCTATTCGAGTCTATTCGAACCTACTCTTTTCTACTCTATTCTACTCCTTCTATTCTCTTCTAATCTCTTCTATTCTACTCTACTCTATTCTATTCTACCCTCCCCCCCCTTCTCTAATCTATACGTTTTGATTGGATTGGATGCATTGGACGTGATTTGACGTGATTAAGCTTGAATCAGCTCGATTCGATTTGGCTCTATTCGGCTCCATTAGGCTCCATTCGGCTCGTTTTGGCTTGAATTGCCTCGATTCTGCTCAATTCGGCCTCTTTCGGCCCTATTCTGTTCTATTCGAATCTTCTCTACTCTTTTCGTCTCTATTTGACTCCATTCTATTTAGTCCACACCATTCTACACTATTCTGCTCTACTCTATCCTACACCACTCTAATTTACTCGAATCGATTAGACGTGATTCCTCTCATTTCGACTCCATTCGGCTCTATTCAGCTGTATTCGAGTCTACCCTATTATGCACTAGTCTACTCTATCGTACTCTAGTCTACTCTTCTCTATTTTCTTTATTGTTCCTATTCTGTTCTGTTCTATTCTACTCTATTCTACCCTACCCTGTGCTACCCAACTCTAATCTATTCTAATCCATTTGATTGGATTTGATTCAACCCATTTGGACACGATTCGGCTCAATTTGGCTCTATTTAGCTCTGTTCGAATCTATTCTACTCTACTCTGTTTCCCTCTACGCTACTGTAGCCTACTGTTCTCTGTATTCGTTCTGTATTGTTCTATTCTATTCTGTTCTCTTCTATTCTCTGCTGTTTTATTCTATGCTACTCTACTCTACTCCACCCTGCCATACCCGAACCTCCCCTACTCTAATCTGTTCAATTCGATTCGATGAATTTGGACACGATTCAGGTCGAATTGTTTCGATTCATGTCCATTCGGCTTCATTTGGCTCGAATAGTGTCGATTCAGCTGGATTAGGCTCAATTCGGCTCCATTAGGCTCGATTTGCTGGATTTGGCTCAATTCAGCTCGATTCGGCCCTCTTCGGCCCTCTTCAGCACTATTCGGCTCTATTCGGCTCTTTTCTACTCTTTTTGACTCCATTCGATTGCATTGCACAGCATTCTACTCCACTCAACACTATTTTTCTCTACCCTACCCTAATTGACTGGAATTGGTTTGATGGGATTCAACGCGATTTGCCTTGTTTCTTCTCCATTTGGCTCGATTCGACTCTGTTCTACTCTACACTATTCTGCTCTGCTCTAACCTTTTGTACTCTAGTCTCTTGTATTCTTTTTATTCTCTTTTCCTGTGTTCAATTCTATTCTACTCTATTTTATCCAACTCTACTCTAATCTATTCCACTGGATTCGATTCCACGCATTTCAATGCGATTCGGTTCAAATCGGCTCCATTGCACTCCATTCATCCCTCTTGGGCTCCAATCGGTTCGATTCAGTTCTAATCGGCTCCATTTCGCCCTAGTCAGCTCTATTCAGCTTTAATAGGCTCTTTTCAACTCTGTATGGCTCTATGAGTCTACTCAACCCTATTATCTCTTTTCAACTCCGTTCTACACCATTCTACTCCATCCGACTGTATTCTTCTCTATTCTATTGTCTTGTACTCTACGCTTCTCTAGTCTGTTCTAATCGATTCGATTGGATTTGACTTGAATTGATGGGATTCAATGCAATTCAACGGGATTCGACGCAATCCAGCATGATTCCGTGGGATTCGGCGCCATTCATCTTCATTTCTATCACTTTGGGTCTTTTTGGCTCTATTTTGCTCTATCCGGCAATATTCAACTCTATTCTTCTCTACTCTGCACTACTCGACCTTATTCTGTTCTTTCAGTTCTCTTCTATCCTGTTCTGTTCTACTGCATTTTGTTCTATCCTACCCTACTCTAACTTAGCCTACTGTAATCTGTTCTATTCTATTCAACAGACTTGAACGGGATTCCACCTGATTCAGATCCTATCGGCTCAAATCAGCTCCTTTTTGTGCGAATTCAACTCGATTCGGTTTGACTTGGCCCTTTTCCTCTCTATTCGGCTCTTTTCGGCAGGATTTGACTCTATTTGATGCTAGTCTACTGTTCTCTATTCTTTCTGTTCTATTCTAATCTATTCTTTTCGACCCTACCCTACCCTCATCTTACCTGCCCTACACTAAACTATTTGATTGGATTCGACACTTTTCAACGCAATTCGACATGATTCTTCTCGATTCACCTGGAATTTGGTGGATTCGGCTGCATTCAGCTCTGTTTGGCTCTATTCAACTCTATTGGACTCTATTCTACTGTACTCGTCTCTACTTCATTCGATTCGATTCTTTCTCTTGTGTTCTGTTCTGTTCTAGTCTAACCCCTCCTACTCTACCCTCCTCTACTCTAATCTATTCCATTCGATTCAATGCCTTTCAAGGCGATTCCATGGGATTAGGCTTGAATTGGCTTGATTTAGCTCGATTTGGCTTGAATCGGGTCAATTTGGCTCGATTCTGCTCGATTCAGCATCATTAGGCTCGATCCAAACTTATCCGGCCCTCTTCAGCTCTATTCAACTCTTTTCTACTTTATTCGTCTCTATTTGGCTCCATTCGACTCCATTCCACACCATTCTACTCTGTTCGACTCCCATTGTACACTATTCTATTCTCTTCTCCCCCACCCTACTCTAATCTATTCGATTCATTGAGATTTGTCTCATTTCCTCTCCATTTGACTCGATTCAGCTCGAATTGGATCTATTCATCTCTTTTCTGCACTACTCGACTCTGACTAGTCTACTCTACTCCACTCTACTCCATTCTACTCTTTCTATTCTCTTCTGTTCTACTCTATGCTTCTCTAGTCTATTCCTCTGTGCCCTACCCTATTGAATCCCAACCTAACCTACACTACTCTAACCTGTTCTATTGAATTCGATTGCATTCAATTCGACCCGATTTGACGCAATTCGATGGGATTCGGTGAGATTCCATGAGATTCGATGGGTTTTGGTGGGATTTGATGAATTCGACGAGACTCGATGCAATAGGATGCAATTAGGTGCGATTTGGCTCGATCTAGCTTGGCTCATTTTCTTTGTCTCTATTTGGCTCATTCCAGCTCCACTCGGCTGCATTCAGCTCGAGTCTGGTGGATTTGACTTGATTCGGCTCGATTGGGCTCGATTCAGCCCTGTATGTCCCTATTCGGTGCTATTCCGCTCTATTCAACTCTTTTCTAGTCTATTCATCTCTGTTTGACTGCATTTGACTCCATTCCACACCATTCTACGCTCTTCTATTCTACAGAACCCTATCCGGCCCTAGTCTTTCCTAATCTAGTCTGTTCTTTTCTGTTCTGTTGTATTTGATTCTCGTTTTCTATTTTCTCTATTCCATCCAATGCTACTCTACCATACCCTACATGAAACTAACCTATCCTGACTTATCCTCTTCTATTCTATTTGACTCTGTTTTCTCTGTTCTACCGTATGCTACCCTACCTTATGACACCCTACTGTACCATACCCTACTCCATAGGGGTACTCAATAAGGGTAGTAGTTTGGAAAAGGGACTACCTAAGGCAAGGGGACTAGTTCAGGCTCCTAGTTAGGGCCACCCTACTAGTTAAGAGTACTAGTTAATGGACGGGTACTAGTTAAGGCTACTAGGAAGGCAAGGTACAAGTGAAGGCTACTACTTCAGGCAAGCGTATTAGTTTAGGCTACTAGTTGATGCAAGGGTACAAGTTCATACTACTAATTAAGGCCAGGGTACTAGTTAAGGCAACTGGTCAAGGCAAGGGTAGTAGTCATGGGTAGCCATAAGGCCAGGGTACTAGTTAAGACTACTAGTTAATGCCAGGGTACTAGTTGAGGCAAGGGTACTAGTGACGGCCAGGGTACTAGTTAAGGCTGGGCTACTAGTCCATGCAAGGCTACTACTTCAGGGTACTGGTTCAGGTTTGGCTACTAGTTAAGAGTACTAGTAAGGCAAGGGTAGACGTTAAGACTGTTCCTTAAGGCAAGGTGACTCGTTAAGGGTACTAGTTACCACAAGGCTTCTAGTTCAGAATACTAGTTAGGGCCACTTTACTAGTTAAGACTACTCGTTAAGGCTACTAGTAAGGCAAGGAACGAGTTAAGGCCACTACTTCAGGCAAGAGTACTAGTTAAGTCTACTAGTCTATGCAAGGGTACATGTTAATACTACTGGCTATGTCCAGGTTGCTAGGTAAGGCAACTGGTTAAGGCAAGGGTAGTAGTTATGGGTACTGATAAGGCCAGGCTACTGGTTAAGACTACTAGTTAATACAAGGGTACTAGTTAAGGGTACTTGTTGAGGCAAGGGTAGCAATTAAGACTATTCCTTCAGGCAAGGCTCCTAGTTAAGGGTACTACTTAGGACAAGGCTACCAGTTCAGGATACTAGTTAGGGGCACTGTACTAGTTGAGAGTAGTAGTAAAGGCAAGGGTGCTAGTTAAGGCTGCTAGTTAAGGCAAGGTACAAATTAAGGCCACTGCTTAAGGCAAGAGTACTAGTTAAGGCTACTAGTTGATGCACGATTACAAGTGAATACTACTAGTTCAGGCAAGGGTCGTAGTTCTGGGTACGGATACGGCCAGGGTACTAGTTCAGACTACTAGTTAAGGCGAGGGTACTAGTTAAGGGTACTAGTTATATCTACCAGTGAAGGCCAGAGTCTTAGTTAAGGCTACTGGAGAAGGCCAGGGTACTAGTTAAGGCAGGGCTACTAGCTAAGGGTACCAGTTTAGAGAAGGCTACCAGTTCAGGATACGAGTTAGGGGCACTGTACTAGTTAAGAGTACTAGCTAAGGCACGAGTACTAGTTCAGGCCACGACTTAAGGCAAGAGTACTAGTTAAGGCTACTCTTTGATGCAAGTTTACAAGTTGATACTTCTAGTTAAGGCCAGGGTACTAGTTAAGGCCACTGGTTAAGGCAAGGCTACTAGTTAAGGCAAGGCTACTAGTTAGGGGGAGTAGTTATGGCTTGGCTACTAGTTAAGGGGACTAGTAAGGCAAGGGCAGACGTTCAGACTATTACTTAAAGCAAGGCTACTACTTCAGGGGACTAATTCAGACAAGGCTACTAGTTCAGGCTACTCGTTATGGCCGCTGTACTAGTTAAGAGTACTAGTTAAGGCACAGGTACTAGTTAAGGATACTAGTTCAGGCAAGGTACAAGTGAAGGCTACTACTTAAGGCAAGACGACTAGTTTAGGCGACCAGTGGATTCAAGGGTACAAGTGAATACTACTAGTTCAGACCAGGGTACCAGTTAAGGCAGCTGGTTAAGGCCAGGGTAGGACTTATGGGGACTGAGAAGGCCCGGTACTAGTTAAGACTACTAGTTAATGCGAGGGTACTAGTTAAGGGTACTAGTTGAGGCAAGGGTACTAGTGAAGGCCAGGGTACTAGTGAAGGCTACTGGTGAAGGCCAGGGGATTAGTTAAGGCAGGGCTACTAGTTCAGGGTACTGGTAAGGCAAGGGTAGACATTAAGACTATTACTTAAGGCAAGGCTACTAGTTAAGGGTACTAGTTCAGACAAGGCTACTAGTTCAGGATACTAGTTAAGGCAAGGGGAGTAGTTCAGATTCAGAATTTAGGGTACTTGTCAAGGCAAGGGTACTCTTCAAGGCTAGTTGTCTAGCCTACTGATCTATACCACTAGTCTGACTAGTCCAGCTGTCTTGTCTAGGCTACTACTCTAGACTTCTCTTGTCTACTCTACTCTAGTCTGCTTTCGTCTACCCTAGTCTACCCTATCAAAAACCACCCTACCCTAACCTTTTCGAATCTATTCAATTGGATTCAATTCAAAGCATGTCAATGTGATTGGACGTGATGATGCTTGAATCGGCTCCTTCGGCACCATCAGCTCGATTCAGCTCGATTTGGCTTGAATCGCTTCGATTCAGCTTGTTTCAACTCAATTCGACTTGGTTCAGCCTTATTCGGCTCGATTCGGCTCCTTTCTACTCTATTTTTCTCTATGCAACTCCATTCGACTCGAATCTACTCTATTCTGTTCTACCCTACCCTACCCTACTCTGATCTATTCTAATGGATTCGATTGGATGCTATTCGACGCGATTCATCACGTTTTGTTTCCATTGGGCTCGATTCGGCTAGAATTGGCTCTATTCAGCTCTATTCTGCACTATTTCACTCTACTCTACTCTTCTCTACTTTACTCTTCTCTGCTCTACCGTACTGTGCTATATTCTGTTCCTTCTATTACGTACTGTTCTAGTCTATTCTAGTCTACCCTCCCAGCCGCTCCCCTCCCCTTCTCTAATCTTTGATTCTATTCGACTCATCGCATTTTCACGCCATTCGACCCGATTAGGCTTGAATGAGATCAATTCACTTCCAATCGTTTCGATTTGGCTCCATTTTGCTCCATTCAGCTCCAGTTGCATCGATTCTGCTGGATTCTGCTCGATTAGGCCTTCTTTGGCCCTATTCGGCCCAATTACGCTCTATTCTACTCTTTTCTACTCTATTTGTCTCTATCTGGCTCCGTTCTAGTCCATTCCACACCATTCTACACTATTCTCCTCTACCCCTCCCTACCCTAATCTATTCTAATGGATTCGATTTGACCCGATTCGAAGCGATTCAACGCGATTCATCTTGTTTTGTCTCCATTCGGCTCAATTCGGCTATATTCTGCACTATCTGACTCTTTTCTACTCTATTCTATTCTGCTGGATTCTTTCTCTTCTGTTCTCTTCTCTCCTATTCTGTTGTACTCTGTTCTATCCTACCCTACCCAAACCTACTCCACCCCACCCAAACCTACCCTACTTTAATCTATTTGATTCAATTCGATTCACTTCGACGCGATTTGACAGGATTCGACGGGATTCGACAAGGTCCAAAGGCATTTGATGGGATTCAAAGAGATTAGACGAGATTCCATACGATTCCACGTGATTCAGCAGAATTCTAGGAGATTGGACGCAATTCGAAGTTATTTGACGTGATGGGACGTGATTCGACGACATTGGATGCAATCCGATGCCATACGAAGCGATTTGACCCGGTCCGACACAAAACGATGTGATTTGATGCGATTCGACGTGATTCGATGTGATTCGACGCTATTCAGTGACAGTCGGCGTGATTCTGCTTGATTCAGCTCGATTAGGTGCGAATCGGCTCTATATGGCTCTTTTACGTCTCTATTCAGCTCTGTTTTCTCTATTCGTCTCTCTTTGGCCTATTCGGCTCTATTCGACTCTATTCGAGTCTATTCGAACCTACTCTTTTCTACTCTATTCTACTCCTTCTATTCTCTTCTAATCTCTTCTATTCTACTCTACTCTATTCTATTCTACCCTCCCCCCCCTTCTCTAATCTATACGTTTTGATTGGATTGGATGCATTGGACGTGATTTGACGTGATTAAGCTTGAATCAGCTCGATTCGATTTGGCTCTATTCGGCTCCATTAGGCTCCATTCGGCTCGTTTTGGCTTGAATTGCCTCGATTCTGCTCAATTCGGCCTCTTTCGGCCCTATTCTGTTCTATTCGAATCTTCTCTACTCTTTTCGTCTCTATTTGACTCCATTCTATTTAGTCCACACCATTCTACACTATTCTGCTCTACTCTATCCTACACCACTCTAATTTACTCGAATCGATTAGACGTGATTCCTCTCATTTCGACTCCATTCGGCTCTATTCAGCTGTATTCGAGTCTACCCTATTATGCACTAGTCTACTCTATCGTACTCTAGTCTACTCTTCTCTATTTTCTTTATTGTTCCTATTCTGTTCTGTTCTATTCTACTCTATTCTACCCTACCCTGTGCTACCCAACTCTAATCTATTCTAATCCATTTGATTGGATTTGATTCAACCCATTTGGACACGATTCGGCTCAATTTGGCTCTATTTAGCTCTGTTCGAATCTATTCTACTCTACTCTGTTTCCCTCTACGCTACTGTAGCCTACTGTTCTCTGTATTCGTTCTGTATTGTTCTATTCTATTCTGTTCTCTTCTATTCTCTGCTGTTTTATTCTATGCTACTCTACTCTACTCCACCCTGCCATACCCGAACCTCCCCTACTCTAATCTGTTCAATTCGATTCGATGAATTTGGACACGATTCAGGTCGAATTGTTTCGATTCATGTCCATTCGGCTTCATTTGGCTCGAATAGTGTCGATTCAGCTGGATTAGGCTCAATTCGGCTCCATTAGGCTCGATTTGCTGGATTTGGCTCAATTCAGCTCGATTCGGCCCTCTTCGGCCCTCTTCAGCACTATTCGGCTCTATTCGGCTCTTTTCTACTCTTTTTGACTCCATTCGATTGCATTGCACAGCATTCTACTCCACTCAACACTATTTTTCTCTACCCTACCCTAATTGACTGGAATTGGTTTGATGGGATTCAACGCGATTTGCCTTGTTTCTTCTCCATTTGGCTCGATTCGACTCTGTTCTACTCTACACTATTCTGCTCTGCTCTAACCTTTTGTACTCTAGTCTCTTGTATTCTTTTTATTCTCTTTTCCTGTGTTCAATTCTATTCTACTCTATTTTATCCAACTCTACTCTAATCTATTCCACTGGATTCGATTCCACGCATTTCAATGCGATTCGGTTCAAATCGGCTCCATTGCACTCCATTCATCCCTCTTGGGCTCCAATCGGTTCGATTCAGTTCTAATCGGCTCCATTTCGCCCTAGTCATCTCTATTCAGCTTTAATAGGCTCTTTTCAACTCTGTATGGCTCTATGAGTCTACTCAACCCTATTATCTCTTTTCAACTCCGTTCTACACCATTCTACTCCATCCGACTGTATTCTTCTCTATTCTATTGTCTTGTACTCTACGCTTCTCTAGTCTGTTCTAATCGATTCGATTGGATTTGACTTGAATTGATGGGATTCAATGCAATTCAACGGGATTCGACGCAATCCAGCATGATTCCGCGGGATTCGGCGCCATTCATCTTCATTTCTATCACTTTGGGTCTTTTTGGCTCTATTTTGCTCTATCCGGCAATATTCAACTCTATTCTTCTCTACTCTGCACTACTCGACCTTATTCTGTTCTTTCAGTTCTCTTCTATCCTGTTCTGTTCTACTGCATTTTGTTCTATCCTACCCTACTCTAACTTAGCCTACTGTAATCTGTTCTATTCTATTCAACAGACTTGAACGGGATTCCACCTGATTCAGATCCTATCGGCTCAAATCAGCTCCTTTTTGTGCGAATTCAACTCGATTCGGTTTGACTTGGCCCTTTTCCTCTCTATTCGGCTCTTTTCGGCAGGATTTGACTCTATTTGATGCTAGTCTACTGTTCTCTATTCTTTCTGTTCTATTCTAATCTATTCTTTTCGACCCTACCCTACCCTCATCTTACCTGCCCTACACTAAACTATTTGATTGGATTCGACACTTTTCAACGCAATTCGACATGATTCTTCTCGATTCACCTGGAATTTGGTGGATTCGGCTGCATTCAGCTCTGTTTGGCTCTATTCAACTCTATTGGACTCTATTCTACTGTACTCGTCTCTACTTCATTCGATTCGATTCTTTCTCTTGTGTTCTGTTCTGTTCTAGTCTAACCCCTCCTACTCTACCCTCCTCTACTCTAATCTATTCCATTCGATTCAATGCCTTTCAAGGCGATTCCATGGGATTAGGCTTGAATTGGCTTGATTTAGCTCGATTTGGCTTGAATCGGGTCAATTTGGCTCGATTCTGCTCGATTCAGCATCATTAGGCTCGATCCAAACTTATCCGGCCCTCTTCAGCTCTATTCAACTCTTTTCTACTTTATTCGTCTCTATTTGGCTCCATTCGACTCCATTCCACACCATTCTACTCTGTTCGACTCCCATTGTACACTATTCTATTCTCTTCTCCCCCACCCTACTCTAATCTATTCGATTCATTGAGATTTGTCTCATTTCCTCTCCATTTGACTCGATTCAGCTCGAATTGGATCTATTCATCTCTTTTCTGCACTACTCGACTCTGACTAGTCTACTCTACTCCACTCTACTCCATTCTACTCTTTCTATTCTCTTCTGTTCTACTCTATGCTTCTCTAGTCTATTCCTCTGTGCCCTACCCTATTGAATCCCAACCTAACCTACACTACTCTAACCTGTTCTATTGAATTCGATTGCATTCAATTCGACCCGATTTGACGCAATTCGATGGGATTCGGTGAGATTCCATGAGATTCGATGGGTTTTGGTGGGATTTGATGAATTCGACGAGACTCGATGCAATAGGATGCAATTAGGTGCGATTTGGCTCGATCTAGCTTGGCTCATTTTCTTTGTCTCTATTTGGCTCATTCCAGCTCCACTCGGCTGCATTCAGCTCGAGTCTGGTGGATTTGACTTGATTCGGCTCGATTGGGCTCGATTCAGCCCTGTATGTCCCTATTCGGTGCTATTCCGCTCTATTCAACTCTTTTCTAGTCTATTCATCTCTGTTTGACTGCATTTGACTCCATTCCACACCATTCTACGCTCTTCTATTCTACAGAACCCTATCCGGCCCTAGTCTTTCCTAATCTAGTCTGTTCTTTTCTGTTCTGTTGTATTTGATTCTCGTTTTCTATTTTCTCTATTCCATCCAATGCTACTCTACCATACCCTACATGAAACTAACCTATCCTGACTTATCCTCTTCTATTCTATTTGACTCTGTTTTCTCTGTTCTACCGTATGCTACCCTACCTTATGACACCCTACTGTACCATACCCTACTCCATAGGGGTACTCAATAAGGGTACTAGTTTGGAAAAGGGACTACCTAAGGCAAGGGGACTAGTTCAGGCTCCTAGTTAGGGCCACCCTACTAGTTAAGAGTACTAGTTAATGGACGGGTACTAGTTAAGGCTACTAGGAAGGCAAGGTACAAGTGAAGGCTACTACTTCAGGCAAGCGTATTAGTTTAGGCTACTAGTTGATGCAAGGGTACAAGTTCATACTACTAATTAAGGCCAGGGTACTAGTTAAGGCAACTGGTCAAGGCAAGGGTAGTAGTCATGGGTAGCCATAAGGCCAGGGTACTAGTTAAGACTACTAGTTAATGCCAGGGTACTAGTTGAGGCAAGGGTACTAGTGACGGCCAGGGTACTAGTTAAGGCTGGGCTACTAGTCCATGCAAGGCTACTACTTCAGGGTACTGGTTCAGGTTTGGCTACTAGTTAAGAGTACTAGTAAGGCAAGGGTAGACGTTAAGACTGTTCCTTAAGGCAAGGTGACTCGTTAAGGGTACTAGTTACCACAAGGCTTCTAGTTCAGAATACTAGTTAGGGCCACTTTACTAGTTAAGACTACTCGTTAAGGCTACTAGTAAGGCAAGGAACGAGTTAAGGCCACTACTTCAGGCAAGAGTACTAGTTAAGTCTACTAGTCTATGCAAGGGTACATGTTAATACTACTGGCTATGTCCAGGTTGCTAGGTAAGGCAACTGGTTAAGGCAAGGGTAGTAGTTATGGGTACTGATAAGGCCAGGCTACTGGTTAAGACTACTAGTTAATACAAGGGTACTAGTTAAGGGTACTTGTTGAGGCAAGGGTAGCAATTAAGACTATTCCTTCAGGCAAGGCTCCTAGTTAAGGGTACTACTTAGGACAAGGCTACCAGTTCAGGATACTAGTTAGGGGCACTGTACTAGTTGAGAGTAGTAGTAAAGGCAAGGGTGCTAGTTAAGGCTGCTAGTTAAGGCAAGGTACAAATTAAGGCCACTGCTTAAGGCAAGAGTACTAATTAAGGCTACTAGTTGATGCACGATTACAAGTGAATACTACTAGTTCAGGCAAGGGTCGTAGTTCTGGGTACGGATACGGCCAGGGTACTAGTTCAGACTACTAGTTAAGGCGAGGGTACTAGTTAAGGGTACTAGTTATATCTACCAGTGAAGGCCAGAGTCTTAGTTAAGGCTACTGGAGAAGGCCAGGGTACTAGTTAAGGCAGGGCTACTAGCTAAGGGTACCAGTTTAGAGAAGGCTACCAGTTCAGGATACGAGTTAGGGGCACTGTACTAGTTAAGAGTACTAGCTAAGGCACGAGTACTAGTTCAGGCCACTACTTAAGGCAAGAGTACTAGTTAAGGCTACTCTTTGATGCAAGTTTACAACTTGATACTTCTAGTTAAGGCCAGGGTACTAGTTAAGGCCACTGGTTAAGGCAAGGCTACTAGTTAAGGCAAGGCTACTAGTTAGGGGGAGTAGTTAAGGCTTGGCTACTAGTTAAGGGGACTAGTAAGGCAAGGGCAGATGTTCAGACTATTACTTAAAGCAAGGCTACTACTTCAGGGGACTAATTCAGACAAGGCTACTAGTTCAGGCTACTCGTTATGGCCGCTGTACTAGTTAAGAGTACTAGTTAGGGCACAGGTACTAGTTAAGGATACTAGTTCAGGCAAGGTACAAGTGAAGGCTACTACTTAAGGCAAGACGACTAGTTTAGGCGACCAGTGGATTCAAGGGTACAAGTGAATACTACTAGTTCAGACCAGGGTACCAGTTAAGGCAGCTGGTTAAGGCCAGGGTAGGACTTATGGGGACTGAGAAGGCCCGGTACTAGTTAAGACTACTAGTTAATGCGAGGGTACTAGTTAAGGGTACTAGTTGAGGCAAGGGTACTAGTGAAGGCCAGGGTACTAGTGAAGGCTACTGGTGAAGGCCAGGGGATTAGTTAAGGCAGGGCTACTAGTTCAGGGTACTGGTAAGGCAAGGGTAGACATTAAGACTATTACTTAAGGCAAGGCTACTAGTTAAGGGTACTAGTTCAGACAAGGCTACTAGTTCAGGATACTAGTTAAGGCAAGGGGAGTAGTTCAGATTCAGAATTTAGGGTACTTGTCAAGGCAAGGGTACTCTTCAAGGCTAGTTGTCTAGCCTACTGATCTATACCACTAGTCTGACTAGTCCAGCTGTCTTGTCTAGGCTACTACTCTAGACTTCTCTTGTCTACTCTACTCTAGTCTGCTTTCGTCTACCCTAGTCTACCCTATCAAAAACCACCCTACCCTAACCTTTTCGAATCTATTCAATTGGATTCAATTCAAAGCATGTCAATGTGATTGGACGCGATGATGCTTGAATCGGCTCCTTCGGCACCATCAGCTCGATTCAGCTCGATTTGGCTTGAATCGCTTCGATTCAGCTTGTTTCAACTCAATTCGACTTGGTTCAGCCTTATTCGGCTCGATTCGGCTCCTTTCTACTCTATTTTTCTCTATGCAACTCCATTCGACTCGAATCTACTCTATTCTGTTCTACCCTACCCTACCCTACTCTGATCTATTCTAATGGATTCGATTGGATGCTATTCGACGCGATTCATCACGTTTTGTTTCCATTGGGCTCGATTCGGCTAGAATTGGCTCTATTCAGCTCTATTCTGCACTATTTCACTCTACTCTACTCTTCTCTACTTTACTCTTCTCTGCTCTACCGTACTGTGCTATATTCTGTTCCTTCTATTACGTACTGTTCTAGTCTATTCTAGTCTACCCTCCCAGCCGCTCCCCTCCCCTTCTCTAATCTTTGATTCTATTCGACTCATCGCATTTTCACGCCATTCGACCCGATTAGGCTTGAATGAGATCAATTCACTTCCAATCGTTTCGATTTGGCTCCATTTTGCTCCATTCAGCTCCAGTTGCATCGATTCTGCTGGATTCTGCTCGATTAGGCCTTCTTTGGCCCTATTCGGCCCAATTACGCTCTATTCTACTCTTTTCTACTCTATTTGTCTCTATCTGGCTCCGTTCTAGTCCATTCCACACCATTCTACACTATTCTCCTCTACCCCTCCCTACCCTAATCTATTCTAATGGATTCGATTTGACCCGATTCGAAGCGATTCAACGCGATTCATCTTGTTTTGTCTCCATTCGGCTCAATTCGGCTATATTCTGCACTATCTGACTCTTTTCTACTCTATTCTATTCTGCTGGATTCTTTCTCTTCTGTTCTCTTCTCTCCTATTCTGTTGTACTCTGTTCTATCCTACCCTACCCAAACCTACTCCACCCCACCCAAACCTACCCTACTTTAATCTATTTGATTCAATTCGATTCACTTCGACGCGATTTGACAGGATTCGACGGGATTCGACAAGGTCCAAAGGCATTTGATGGGATTCAAAGAGATTAGACGAGATTCCATACGATTCCACGTGATTCAGCAGAATTCTAGGAGATTGGACGCAATTCGAAGTTATTTGACGTGATGGGACGTGATTCGACGACATTGGATGCAATCCGATGCCATACGAAGCGATTTGACCCGGTCCGACACAAAACGATGTGATTTGATGCGATTCGACGTGATTCGATGTGATTCGACGCTATTCAGTGACAGTCGGCGTGATTCTGCTTGATTCAGCTCGATTAGGTGCGAATCGGCTCTATATGGCTCTTTTACGTCTCTATTCAGCTCTGTTTTCTCTATTCGTCTCTCTTTGGCCTATTCGGCTCTATTCGACTCTATTCGAGTCTATTCGAACCTACTCTTTTCTACTCTATTCTATTCCTTCTATTCTCTTCTAATCTCTTCTATTCTACTCTACTCTATTCTATTCTACCCTCCCCCCCCTTCTCTAATCTATACGTTTTGATTGGATTGGATGCATTGGACGTGATTTGACGTGATTAAGCTTGAATCAGCTCGATTCGATTTGGCTCTATTCGGCTCCATTAGGCTCCATTCGGCTCGTTTTGGCTTGAATTGCCTCGATTCTGCTCAATTCGGCCTCTTTCGGCCCTATTCTGTTCTATTCGAATCTTCTCTACTCTTTTCGTCTCTATTTGACTCCATTCTATTTAGTCCACACCATTCTACACTATTCTGCTCTACTCTATCCTACACCACTCTAATTTACTCGAATCGATTAGACGTGATTCCTCTCATTTCGACTCCATTCGGCTCTATTCAGCTGTATTCGAGTCTACCCTATTATGCACTAGTCTACTCTATCGTACTCTAGTCTACTCTTCTCTATTTTCTTTATTGTTCCTATTCTGTTCTGTTCTATTCTACTCTATTCTACCCTACCCTGTGCTACCCAACTCTAATCTATTCTAATCCATTTGATTGGATTTGATTCAACCCATTTGGACACGATTCGGCTCAATTTGGCTCTATTTAGCTCTGTTCGAATCTATTCTACTCTACTCTGTTTCCCTCTACGCTACTGTAGCCTACTGTTCTCTGTATTCGTTCTGTATTGTTCTATTCTATTCTGTTCTCTTCTATTCTCTGCTGTTTTATTCTATGCTACTCTACTCTACTCCACCCTGCCATACCCGAACCTCCCCTACTCTAATCTGTTCAATTCGATTCGATGAATTTGGACACGATTCAGGTCGAATTGTTTCGATTCATGTCCATTCGGCTTCATTTGGCTCGAATAGTGTCGATTCAGCTGGATTAGGCTCAATTCGGCTCCATTAGGCTCGATTTGCTGGATTTGGCTCAATTCAGCTCGATTCGGCCCTCTTCGGCCCTCTTCAGCACTATTCGGCTCTATTCGGCTCTTTTCTACTCTTTTTGACTCCATTCGATTGCATTGCACAGCATTCTACTCCACTCAACACTATTTTTCTCTACCCTACCCTAATTGACTGGAATTGGTTTGATGGGATTCAACGCGATTTGCCTTGTTTCTTCTCCATTTGGCTCGATTCGACTCTGTTCTACTCTACACTATTCTGCTCTGCTCTAACCTTTTGTACTCTAGTCTCTTGTATTCTTTTTATTCTCTTTTCCTGTGTTCAATTCTATTCTACTCTATTTTATCCAACTCTACTCTAATCTATTCCACTGGATTCGATTCCACGCATTTCAATGCGATTCGGTTCAAATCGGCTCCATTGCACTCCATTCATCCCTCTTGGGCTCCAATCGGTTCGATTCAGTTCTAATCGGCTCCATTTCGCCCTAGTCATCTCTATTCAGCTTTAATAGGCTCTTTTCAACTCTGTATGGCTCTATGAGTCTACTCAACCCTATTATCTCTTTTCAACTCCGTTCTACACCATTCTACTCCATCCGACTGTATTCTTCTCTATTCTATTGTCTTGTACTCTACGCTTCTCTAGTCTGTTCTAATCGATTCGATTGGATTTGACTTGAATTGATGGGATTCAATGCAATTCAACGGGATTCGACGCAATCCAGCATGATTCCGCGGGATTCGGCGCCATTCATCTTCATTTCTATCACTTTGGGTCTTTTTGGCTCTATTTTGCTCTATCCGGCAATATTCAACTCTATTCTTCTCTACTCTGCACTACTCGACCTTATTCTGTTCTTTCAGTTCTCTTCTATCCTGTTCTGTTCTACTGCATTTTGTTCTATCCTACCCTACTCTAACTTAGCCTACTGTAATCTGTTCTATTCTATTCAACAGACTTGAACGGGATTCCACCTGATTCAGATCCTATCGGCTCAAATCAGCTCCTTTTTGTGCGAATTCAACTCGATTCGGTTTGACTTGGCCCTTTTCCTCTCTATTCGGCTCTTTTCGGCAGGATTTGACTCTATTTGATGCTAGTCTACTGTTCTCTATTCTTTCTGTTCTATTCTAATCTATTCTTTTCGACCCTACCCTACCCTCATCTTACCTGCCCTACACTAAACTATTTGATTGGATTCGACACTTTTCAACGCAATTCGACATGATTCTTCTCGATTCACCTGGAATTTGGTGGATTCGGCTGCATTCAGCTCTGTTTGGCTCTATTCAACTCTATTGGACTCTATTCTACTGTACTCGTCTCTACTTCATTCGATTCGATTCTTTCTCTTGTGTTCTGTTCTGTTCTAGTCTAACCCCTCCTACTCTACCCTCCTCTACTCTAATCTATTCCATTCGATTCAATGCCTTTCAAGGCGATTCCATGGGATTAGGCTTGAATTGGCTTGATTTAGCTCGATTTGGCTTGAATCGGGTCAATTTGGCTCGATTCTGCTCGATTCAGCATCATTAGGCTCGATCCAAACTTATCCGGCCCTCTTCAGCTCTATTCAACTCTTTTCTACTTTATTCGTCTCTATTTGGCTCCATTCGACTCCATTCCACACCATTCTACTCTGTTCGACTCCCATTGTACACTATTCTATTCTCTTCTCCCCCACCCTACTCTAATCTATTCGATTCATTGAGATTTGTCTCATTTCCTCTCCATTTGACTCGATTCAGCTCGAATTGGATCTATTCATCTCTTTTCTGCACTACTCGACTCTGACTAGTCTACTCTACTCCACTCTACTCCATTCTACTCTTTCTATTCTCTTCTGTTCTACTCTATGCTTCTCTAGTCTATTCCTCTGTGCCCTACCCTATTGAATCCCAACCTAACCTACACTACTCTAACCTGTTCTATTGAATTCGATTGCATTCAATTCGACCCGATTTGACGCAATTCGATGGGATTCGGTGAGATTCCATGAGATTCGATGGGTTTTGGTGGGATTTGATGAATTCGACGAGACTCGATGCAATAGGATGCAATTAGGTGCGATTTGGCTCGATCTAGCTTGGCTCATTTTCTTTGTCTCTATTTGGCTCATTCCAGCTCCACTCGGCTGCATTCAGCTCGAGTCTGGTGGATTTGACTTGATTCGGCTCGATTGGGCTCGATTCAGCCCTGTATGTCCCTATTCGGTGCTATTCCGCTCTATTCAACTCTTTTCTAGTCTATTCATCTCTGTTTGACTGCATTTGACTCCATTCCACACCATTCTACGCTCTTCTATTCTACAGAACCCTATCCGGCCCTAGTCTTTCCTAATCTAGTCTGTTCTTTTCTGTTCTGTTGTATTTGATTCTCGTTTTCTATTTTCTCTATTCCATCCAATGCTACTCTACCATACCCTACATGAAACTAACCTATCCTGACTTATCCTCTTCTATTCTATTTGACTCTGTTTTCTCTGTTCTACCGTATGCTACCCTACCTTATGACACCCTACTGTACCATACCCTACTCCATAGGGGTACTCAATAAGGGTACTAGTTTGGAAAAGGGACTACCTAAGGCAAGGGGACTAGTTCAGGCTCCTAGTTAGGGCCACCCTACTAGTTAAGAGTACTAGTTAATGGACGGGTACTAGTTAAGGCTACTAGGAAGGCAAGGTACAAGTGAAGGCTACTACTTCAGGCAAGCGTATTAGTTTAGGCTACTAGTTGATGCAAGGGTACAAGTTCATACTACTAATTAAGGCCAGGGTACTAGTTAAGGCAACTGGTCAAGGCAAGGGTAGTAGTCATGGGTAGCCATAAGGCCAGGGTACTAGTTAAGACTACTAGTTAATGCCAGGGTACTAGTTGAGGCAAGGGTACTAGTGACGGCCAGGGTACTAGTTAAGGCTGGGCTACTAGTCCATGCAAGGCTACTACTTCAGGGTACTGGTTCAGGTTTGGCTACTAGTTAAGAGTACTAGTAAGGCAAGGGTAGACGTTAAGACTGTTCCTTAAGGCAAGGTGACTCGTTAAGGGTACTAGTTACCACAAGGCTTCTAGTTCAGAATACTAGTTAGGGCCACTTTACTAGTTAAGACTACTCGTTAAGGCTACTAGTAAGGCAAGGAACGAGTTAAGGCCACTACTTCAGGCAAGAGTACTAGTTAAGTCTACTAGTCTATGCAAGGGTACATGTTAATAGTACTGGCTATGTCCAGGTTGCTAGGTAAGGCAACTGGTTAAGGCAAGGGTAGTAGTTATGGGTACTGATAAGGCCAGGCTACTGGTTAAGACTACTAGTTAATACAAGGGTACTAGTTAAGGGTACTTGTTGAGGCAAGGGTAGCAATTAAGACTATTCCTTCAGGCAAGGCTCCTAGTTAAGGGTACTACTTAGGACAAGGCTACCAGTTCAGGATACTAGTTAGGGGCACTGTACTAGTTGAGAGTAGTAGTAAAGGCAAGGGTGCTAGTTAAGGCTGCTAGTTAAGGCAAGGTACAAATTAAGGCCACTGCTTAAGGCAAGAGTACTAATTAAGGCTACTAGTTGATGCACGATTACAAGTGAATACTACTAGTTCAGGCAAGGGTCGTAGTTCTGGGTACGGATACGGCCAGGGTACTAGTTCAGACTACTAGTTAAGGCGAGGGTACTAGTTAAGGGTACTAGTTATATCTACCAGTGAAGGCCAGAGTCTTAGTTAAGGCTACTGGAGAAGGCCAGGGTACTAGTTAAGGCAGGGCTACTAGCTAAGGGTACCAGTTTAGAGAAGGCTACCAGTTCAGGATACGAGTTAGGGGCACTGTACTAGTTAAGAGTACTAGCTAAGGCACGAGTACTAGTTCAGGCCACGACTTAAGGCAAGAGTACTAGTTAAGGCTACTCTTTGATGCAAGTTTACAAGTTGATACTTCTAGTTAAGGCCAGGGTACTAGTTAAGGCCACTGGTTAAGGCAAGGCTACTAGTTAAGGCAAGGCTACTAGTTAGGGGGAGTAGTTATGGCTTGGCTACTAGTTAAGGGGACTAGTAAGGCAAGGGCAGACGTTCAGACTATTACTTAAAGCAAGGCTACTACTTCAGGGGACTAATTCAGACAAGGCTACTAGTTCAGGCTACTCGTTATGGCCGCTGTACTAGTTAAGAGTACTAGTTAAGGCACAGGTACTAGTTAAGGATACTAGTTCAGGCAAGGTACAAGTGAAGGCTACTACTTAAGGCAAGACGACTAGTTTAGGCGACCAGTGGATTCAAGGGTACAAGTGAATACTACTAGTTCAGACCAGGGTACCAGTTAAGGCAGCTGGTTAAGGCCAGGGTAGGACTTATGGGGACTGAGAAGGCCCGGTACTAGTTAAGACTACTAGTTAATGCGAGGGTACTAGTTAAGGGTACTAGTTGAGGCAAGGGTACTAGTGAAGGCCAGGGTACTAGTGAAGGCTACTGGTGAAGGCCAGGGGATTAGTTAAGGCAGGGCTACTAGTTCAGGGTACTGGTAAGGCAAGGGTAGACATTAAGACTATTACTTAAGGCAAGGCTACTAGTTAAGGGTACTAGTTCAGACAAGGCTACTAGTTCAGGATACTAGTTAAGGCAAGGGGAGTAGTTCAGATTCAGAATTTAGGGTACTTGTCAAGGCAAGGGTACTCTTCAAGGCTAGTTGTCTAGCCTACTGATCTATACCACTAGTCTGACTAGTCCAGCTGTCTTGTCTAGGCTACTACTCTAGACTTCTCTTGTCTACTCTACTCTAGTCTGCTTTCGTCTACCCTAGTCTACCCTATCAAAAACCACCCTACCCTAACCTTTTCGAATCTATTCAATTGGATTCAATTCAAAGCATGTCAATGTGATTGGACGCGATGATGCTTGAATCGGCTCCTTCGGCACCATCAGCTCGATTCAGCTCGATTTGGCTTGAATCGCTTCGATTCAGCTTGTTTCAACTCAATTCGACTTGGTTCAGCCTTATTCGGCTCGATTCGGCTCCTTTCTACTCTATTTTTCTCTATGCAACTCCATTCGACTCGAATCTACTCTATTCTGTTCTACCCTACCCTACCCTACTCTGATCTATTCTAATGGATTCGATTGGATGCTATTCGACGCGATTCATCACGTTTTGTTTCCATTGGGCTCGATTCGGCTAGAATTGGCTCTATTCAGCTCTATTCTGCACTATTTCACTCTACTCTACTCTTCTCTACTTTACTCTTCTCTGCTCTACCGTACTGTGCTATATTCTGTTCCTTCTATTACGTACTGTTCTAGTCTATTCTAGTCTACCCTCCCAGCCGCTCCCCTCCCCTTCTCTAATCTTTGATTCTATTCGACTCATCGCATTTTCACGCCATTCGACCCGATTAGGCTTGAATGAGATCAATTCACTTCCAATCGTTTCGATTTGGCTCCATTTTGCTCCATTCAGCTCCAGTTGCATCGATTCTGCTGGATTCTGCTCGATTAGGCCTTCTTTGGCCCTATTCGGCCCAATTACGCTCTATTCTACTCTTTTCTACTCTATTTGTCTCTATCTGGCTCCGTTCTAGTCCATTCCACACCATTCTACACTATTCTCCTCTACCCCTCCCTACCCTAATCTATTCTAATGGATTCGATTTGACCCGATTCGAAGCGATTCAACGCGATTCATCTTGTTTTGTCTCCATTCGGCTCAATTCGGCTATATTCTGCACTATCTGACTCTTTTCTACTCTATTCTATTCTGCTGGATTCTTTCTCTTCTGTTCTCTTCTCTCCTATTCTGTTGTACTCTGTTCTATCCTACCCTACCCAAACCTACTCCACCCCACCCAAACCTACCCTACTTTAATCTATTTGATTCAATTCGATTCACTTCGACGCGATTTGACAGGATTCGACGGGATTCGACAAGGTCCAAAGGCATTTGATGGGATTCAAAGAGATTAGACGAGATTCCATACGATTCCACGTGATTCAGCAGAATTCTAGGAGATTGGACGCAATTCGAAGTTATTTGACGTGATGGGACGTGATTCGACGACATTGGATGCAATCCGATGCCATACGAAGCGATTTGACCCGGTCCGACACAAAACGATGTGATTTGATGCGATTCGACGTGATTCGATGTGATTCGACGCTATTCAGTGACAGTCGGCGTGATTCTGCTTGATTCAGCTCGATTAGGTGCGAATCGGCTCTATATGGCTCTTTTACGTCTCTATTCAGCTCTGTTTTCTCTATTCGTCTCTCTTTGGCCTATTCGGCTCTATTCGACTCTATTCGAGTCTATTCGAACCTACTCTTTTCTACTCTATTCTACTCCTTCTATTCTCTTCTAATCTCTTCTATTCTACTCTACTCTATTCTATTCTACCCTCCCCCCCCTTCTCTAATCTATACGTTTTGATTGGATTGGATGCATTGGACGTGATTTGACGTGATTAAGCTTGAATCAGCTCGATTCGATTTGGCTCTATTCGGCTCCATTAGGCTCCATTCGGCTCGTTTTGGCTTGAATTGCCTCGATTCTGCTCAATTCGGCCTCTTTCGGCCCTATTCTGTTCTATTCGAATCTTCTCTACTCTTTTCGTCTCTATTTGACTCCATTCTATTTAGTCCACACCATTCTACACTATTCTGCTCTACTCTATCCTACACCACTCTAATTTACTCGAATCGATTAGACGTGATTCCTCTCATTTCGACTCCATTCGGCTCTATTCAGCTGTATTCGAGTCTACCCTATTATGCACTAGTCTACTCTATCGTACTCTAGTCTACTCTTCTCTATTTTCTTTATTGTTCCTATTCTGTTCTGTTCTATTCTACTCTATTCTACCCTACCCTGTGCTACCCAACTCTAATCTATTCTAATCCATTTGATTGGATTTGATTCAACCCATTTGGACACGATTCGGCTCAATTTGGCTCTATTTAGCTCTGTTCGAATCTATTCTACTCTACTCTGTTTCCCTCTACGCTACTGTAGCCTACTGTTCTCTGTATTCGTTCTGTATTGTTCTATTCTATTCTGTTCTCTTCTATTCTCTGCTGTTTTATTCTATGCTACTCTACTCTACTCCACCCTGCCATACCCGAACCTCCCCTACTCTAATCTGTTCAATTCGATTCGATGAATTTGGACACGATTCAGGTCGAATTGTTTCGATTCATGTCCATTCGGCTTCATTTGGCTCGAATAGTGTCGATTCAGCTGGATTAGGCTCAATTCGGCTCCATTAGGCTCGATTTGCTGGATTTGGCTCAATTCAGCTCGATTCGGCCCTCTTCGGCCCTCTTCAGCACTATTCGGCTCTATTCGGCTCTTTTCTACTCTTTTTGACTCCATTCGATTGCATTGCACAGCATTCTACTCCACTCAACACTATTTTTCTCTACCCTACCCTAATTGACTGGAATTGGTTTGATGGGATTCAACGCGATTTGCCTTGTTTCTTCTCCATTTGGCTCGATTCGACTCTGTTCTACTCTACACTATTCTGCTCTGCTCTAACCTTTTGTACTCTAGTCTCTTGTATTCTTTTTATTCTCTTTTCCTGTGTTCAATTCTATTCTACTCTATTTTATCCAACTCTACTCTAATCTATTCCACTGGATTCGATTCCACGCATTTCAATGCGATTCGGTTCAAATCGGCTCCATTGCACTCCATTCATCCCTCTTGGGCTCCAATCGGTTCGATTCAGTTCTAATCGGCTCCATTTCGCCCTAGTCATCTCTATTCAGCTTTAATAGGCTCTTTTCAACTCTGTATGGCTCTATGAGTCTACTCAACCCTATTATCTCTTTTCAACTCCGTTCTACACCATTCTACTCCATCCGACTGTATTCTTCTCTATTCTATTGTCTTGTACTCTACGCTTCTCTAGTCTGTTCTAATCGATTCGATTGGATTTGACTTGAATTGATGGGATTCAATGCAATTCAACGGGATTCGACGCAATCCAGCATGATTCCGCGGGATTCGGCGCCATTCATCTTCATTTCTATCACTTTGGGTCTTTTTGGCTCTATTTTGCTCTATCCGGCAATATTCAACTCTATTCTTCTCTACTCTGCACTACTCGACCTTATTCTGTTCTTTCAGTTCTCTTCTATCCTGTTCTGTTCTACTGCATTTTGTTCTATCCTACCCTACTCTAACTTAGCCTACTGTAATCTGTTCTATTCTATTCAACAGACTTGAACGGGATTCCACCTGATTCAGATCCTATCGGCTCAAATCAGCTCCTTTTTGTGCGAATTCAACTCGATTCGGTTTGACTTGGCCCTTTTCCTCTCTATTCGGCTCTTTTCGGCAGGATTTGACTCTATTTGATGCTAGTCTACTGTTCTCTATTCTTTCTGTTCTATTCTAATCTATTCTTTTCGACCCTACCCTACCCTCATCTTACCTGCCCTACACTAAACTATTTGATTGGATTCGACACTTTTCAACGCAATTCGACATGATTCTTCTCGATTCACCTGGAATTTGGTGGATTCGGCTGCATTCAGCTCTGTTTGGCTCTATTCAACTCTATTGGACTCTATTCTACTGTACTCGTCTCTACTTCATTCGATTCGATTCTTTCTCTTGTGTTCTGTTCTGTTCTAGTCTAACCCCTCCTACTCTACCCTCCTCTACTCTAATCTATTCCATTCGATTCAATGCCTTTCAAGGCGATTCCATGGGATTAGGCTTGAATTGGCTTGATTTAGCTCGATTTGGCTTGAATCGGGTCAATTTGGCTCGATTCTGCTCGATTCAGCATCATTAGGCTCGATCCAAACTTATCCGGCCCTCTTCAGCTCTATTCAACTCTTTTCTACTTTATTCGTCTCTATTTGGCTCCATTCGACTCCATTCCACACCATTCTACTCTGTTCGACTCCCATTGTACACTATTCTATTCTCTTCTCCCCCACCCTACTCTAATCTATTCGATTCATTGAGATTTGTCTCATTTCCTCTCCATTTGACTCGATTCAGCTCGAATTGGATCTATTCATCTCTTTTCTGCACTACTCGACTCTGACTAGTCTACTCTACTCCACTCTACTCCATTCTACTCTTTCTATTCTCTTCTGTTCTACTCTATGCTTCTCTAGTCTATTCCTCTGTGCCCTACCCTATTGAATCCCAACCTAACCTACACTACTCTAACCTGTTCTATTGAATTCGATTGCATTCAATTCGACCCGATTTGACGCAATTCGATGGGATTCGGTGAGATTCCATGAGATTCGATGGGTTTTGGTGGGATTTGATGAATTCGACGAGACTCGATGCAATAGGATGCAATTAGGTGCGATTTGGCTCGATCTAGCTTGGCTCATTTTCTTTGTCTCTATTTGGCTCATTCCAGCTCCACTCGGCTGCATTCAGCTCGAGTCTGGTGGATTTGACTTGATTCGGCTCGATTGGGCTCGATTCAGCCCTGTATGTCCCTATTCGGTGCTATTCCGCTCTATTCAACTCTTTTCTAGTCTATTCATCTCTGTTTGACTGCATTTGACTCCATTCCACACCATTCTACGCTCTTCTATTCTACAGAACCCTATCCGGCCCTAGTCTTTCCTAATCTAGTCTGTTCTTTTCTGTTCTGTTGTATTTGATTCTCGTTTTCTATTTTCTCTATTCCATCCAATGCTACTCTACCATACCCTACATGAAACTAACCTATCCTGACTTATCCTCTTCTATTCTATTTGACTCTGTTTTCTCTGTTCTACCGTATGCTACCCTACCTTATGACACCCTACTGTACCATACCCTACTCCATAGGGGTACTCAATAAGGGTACTAGTTTGGAAAAGGGACTACCTAAGGCAAGGGGACTAGTTCAGGCTCCTAGTTAGGGCCACCCTACTAGTTAAGAGTACTAGTTAATGGACGGGTACTAGTTAAGGCTACTAGGAAGGCAAGGTACAAGTGAAGGCTACTACTTCAGGCAAGCGTATTAGTTTAGGCTACTAGTTGATGCAAGGGTACAAGTTCATACTACTAATTAAGGCCAGGGTACTAGTTAAGGCAACTGGTCAAGGCAAGGGTAGTAGTCATGGGTAGCCATAAGGCCAGGGTACTAGTTAAGACTACTAGTTAATGCCAGGGTACTAGTTGAGGCAAGGGTACTAGTGACGGCCAGGGTACTAGTTAAGGCTGGGCTACTAGTCCATGCAAGGCTACTACTTCAGGGTACTGGTTCAGGTTTGGCTACTAGTTAAGAGTACTAGTAAGGCAAGGGTAGACGTTAAGACTGTTCCTTAAGGCAAGGTGACTCGTTAAGGGTACTAGTTACCACAAGGCTTCTAGTTCAGAATACTAGTTAGGGCCACTTTACTAGTTAAGACTACTCGTTAAGGCTACTAGTAAGGCAAGGAACGAGTTAAGGCCACTACTTCAGGCAAGAGTACTAGTTAAGTCTACTAGTCTATGCAAGGGTACATGTTAATAGTACTGGCTATGTCCAGGTTGCTAGGTAAGGCAACTGGTTAAGGCAAGGGTAGTAGTTATGGGTACTGATAAGGCCAGGCTACTGGTTAAGACTACTAGTTAATACAAGGGTACTAGTTAAGGGTACTTGTTGAGGCAAGGGTAGCAATTAAGACTATTCCTTCAGGCAAGGCTCCTAGTTAAGGGTACTACTTAGGACAAGGCTACCAGTTCAGGATACTAGTTAGGGGCACTGTACTAGTTGAGAGTAGTAGTAAAGGCAAGGGTGCTAGTTAAGGCTGCTAGTTAAGGCAAGGTACAAATTAAGGCCACTGCTTAAGGCAAGAGTACTAATTAAGGCTACTAGTTGATGCACGATTACAAGTGAATACTACTAGTTCAGGCAAGGGTCGTAGTTCTGGGTACGGATACGGCCAGGGTACTAGTTCAGACTACTAGTTAAGGCGAGGGTACTAGTTAAGGGTACTAGTTATATCTACCAGTGAAGGCCAGAGTCTTAGTTAAGGCTACTGGAGAAGGCCAGGGTACTAGTTAAGGCAGGGCTACTAGCTAAGGGTACCAGTTTAGAGAAGGCTACCAGTTCAGGATACGAGTTAGGGGCACTGTACTAGTTAAGAGTACTAGCTAAGGCACGAGTACTAGTTCAGGCCACGACTTAAGGCAAGAGTACTAGTTAAGGCTACTCTTTGATGCAAGTTTACAAGTTGATACTTCTAGTTAAGGCCAGGGTACTAGTTAAGGCCACTGGTTAAGGCAAGGCTACTAGTTAAGGCAAGGCTACTAGTTAGGGGGAGTAGTTATGGCTTGGCTACTAGTTAAGGGGACTAGTAAGGCAAGGGCAGACGTTCAGACTATTACTTAAAGCAAGGCTACTACTTCAGGGGACTAATTCAGACAAGGCTACTAGTTCAGGCTACTCGTTATGGCCGCTGTACTAGTTAAGAGTACTAGTTAAGGCACAGGTACTAGTTAAGGATACTAGTTCAGGCAAGGTACAAGTGAAGGCTACTACTTAAGGCAAGACGACTAGTTTAGGCGACCAGTGGATTCAAGGGTACAAGTGAATACTACTAGTTCAGACCAGGGTACCAGTTAAGGCAGCTGGTTAAGGCCAGGGTAGGACTTATGGGGACTGAGAAGGCCCGGTACTAGTTAAGACTACTAGTTAATGCGAGGGTACTAGTTAAGGGTACTAGTTGAGGCAAGGGTACTAGTGAAGGCCAGGGTACTAGTGAAGGCTACTGGTGAAGGCCAGGGGATTAGTTAAGGCAGGGCTACTAGTTCAGGGTACTGGTAAGGCAAGGGTAGACATTAAGACTATTACTTAAGGCAAGGCTACTAGTTAAGGGTACTAGTTCAGACAAGGCTACTAGTTCAGGATACTAGTTAAGGCAAGGGGAGTAGTTCAGATTCAGAATTTAGGGTACTTGTCAAGGCAAGGGTACTCTTCAAGGCTAGTTGTCTAGCCTACTGATCTATACCACTAGTCTGACTAGTCCAGCTGTCTTGTCTAGGCTACTACTCTAGACTTCTCTTGTCTACTCTACTCTAGTCTGCTTTCGTCTACCCTAGTCTACCCTATCAAAAACCACCCTACCCTAACCTTTTCGAATCTATTCAATTGGATTCAATTCAAAGCATGTCAATGTGATTGGACGCGATGATGCTTGAATCGGCTCCTTCGGCACCATCAGCTCGATTCAGCTCGATTTGGCTTGAATCGCTTCGATTCAGCTTGTTTCAACTCAATTCGACTTGGTTCAGCCTTATTCGGCTCGATTCGGCTCCTTTCTACTCTATTTTTCTCTATGCAACTCCATTCGACTCGAATCTACTCTATTCTGTTCTACCCTACCCTACCCTACTCTGATCTATTCTAATGGATTCGATTGGATGCTATTCGACGCGATTCATCACGTTTTGTTTCCATTGGGCTCGATTCGGCTAGAATTGGCTCTATTCAGCTCTATTCTGCACTATTTCACTCTACTCTACTCTTCTCTACTTTACTCTTCTCTGCTCTACCGTACTGTGCTATATTCTGTTCCTTCTATTACGTACTGTTCTAGTCTATTCTAGTCTACCCTCCCAGCCGCTCCCCTCCCCTTCTCTAATCTTTGATTCTATTCGACTCATCGCATTTTCACGCCATTCGACCCGATTAGGCTTGAATGAGATCAATTCACTTCCAATCGTTTCGATTTGGCTCCATTTTGCTCCATTCAGCTCCAGTTGCATCGATTCTGCTGGATTCTGCTCGATTAGGCCTTCTTTGGCCCTATTCGGCCCAATTACGCTCTATTCTACTCTTTTCTACTCTATTTGTCTCTATCTGGCTCCGTTCTAGTCCATTCCACACCATTCTACACTATTCTCCTCTACCCCTCCCTACCCTAATCTATTCTAATGGATTCGATTTGACCCGATTCGAAGCGATTCAACGCGATTCATCTTGTTTTGTCTCCATTCGGCTCAATTCGGCTATATTCTGCACTATCTGACTCTTTTCTACTCTATTCTATTCTGCTGGATTCTTTCTCTTCTGTTCTCTTCTCTCCTATTCTGTTGTACTCTGTTCTATCCTACCCTACCCAAACCTACTCCACCCCACCCAAACCTACCCTACTTTAATCTATTTGATTCAATTCGATTCACTTCGACGCGATTTGACAGGATTCGACGGGATTCGACAAGGTCCAAAGGCATTTGATGGGATTCAAAGAGATTAGACGAGATTCCATACGATTCCACGTGATTCAGCAGAATTCTAGGAGATTGGACGCAATTCGAAGTTATTTGACGTGATGGGACGTGATTCGACGACATTGGATGCAATCCGATGCCATACGAAGCGATTTGACCCGGTCCGACACAAAACGATGTGATTTGATGCGATTCGACGTGATTCGATGTGATTCGACGCTATTCAGTGACAGTCGGCGTGATTCTGCTTGATTCAGCTCGATTAGGTGCGAATCGGCTCTATATGGCTCTTTTACGTCTCTATTCAGCTCTGTTTTCTCTATTCGTCTCTCTTTGGCCTATTCGGCTCTATTCGACTCTATTCGAGTCTATTCGAACCTACTCTTTTCTACTCTATTCTACTCCTTCTATTCTCTTCTAATCTCTTCTATTCTACTCTACTCTATTCTATTCTACCCTCCCCCCCCTTCTCTAATCTATACGTTTTGATTGGATTGGATGCATTGGACGTGATTTGACGTGATTAAGCTTGAATCAGCTCGATTCGATTTGGCTCTATTCGGCTCCATTAGGCTCCATTCGGCTCGTTTTGGCTTGAATTGCCTCGATTCTGCTCAATTCGGCCTCTTTCGGCCCTATTCTGTTCTATTCGAATCTTCTCTACTCTTTTCGTCTCTATTTGACTCCATTCTATTTAGTCCACACCATTCTACACTATTCTGCTCTACTCTATCCTACACCACTCTAATTTACTCGAATCGATTAGACGTGATTCCTCTCATTTCGACTCCATTCGGCTCTATTCAGCTGTATTCGAGTCTACCCTATTATGCACTAGTCTACTCTATCGTACTCTAGTCTACTCTTCTCTATTTTCTTTATTGTTCCTATTCTGTTCTGTTCTATTCTACTCTATTCTACCCTACCCTGTGCTACCCAACTCTAATCTATTCTAATCCATTTGATTGGATTTGATTCAACCCATTTGGACACGATTCGGCTCAATTTGGCTCTATTTAGCTCTGTTCGAATCTATTCTACTCTACTCTGTTTCCCTCTACGCTACTGTAGCCTACTGTTCTCTGTATTCGTTCTGTATTGTTCTATTCTATTCTGTTCTCTTCTATTCTCTGCTGTTTTATTCTATGCTACTCTACTCTACTCCACCCTGCCATACCCGAACCTCCCCTACTCTAATCTGTTCAATTCGATTCGATGAATTTGGACACGATTCAGGTCGAATTGTTTCGATTCATGTCCATTCGGCTTCATTTGGCTCGAATAGTGTCGATTCAGCTGGATTAGGCTCAATTCGGCTCCATTAGGCTCGATTTGCTGGATTTGGCTCAATTCAGCTCGATTCGGCCCTCTTCGGCCCTCTTCAGCACTATTCGGCTCTATTCGGCTCTTTTCTACTCTTTTTGACTCCATTCGATTGCATTGCACAGCATTCTACTCCACTCAACACTATTTTTCTCTACCCTACCCTAATTGACTGGAATTGGTTTGATGGGATTCAACGCGATTTGCCTTGTTTCTTCTCCATTTGGCTCGATTCGACTCTGTTCTACTCTACACTATTCTGCTCTGCTCTAACCTTTTGTACTCTAGTCTCTTGTATTCTTTTTATTCTCTTTTCCTGTGTTCAATTCTATTCTACTCTATTTTATCCAACTCTACTCTAATCTATTCCACTGGATTCGATTCCACGCATTTCAATGCGATTCGGTTCAAATCGGCTCCATTGCACTCCATTCATCCCTCTTGGGCTCCAATCGGTTCGATTCAGTTCTAATCGGCTCCATTTCGCCCTAGTCAGCTCTATTCAGCTTTAATAGGCTCTTTTCAACTCTGTATGGCTCTATGAGTCTACTCAACCCTATTATCTCTTTTCAACTCCGTTCTACACCATTCTACTCCATCCGACTGTATTCTTCTCTATTCTATTGTCTTGTACTCTACGCTTCTCTAGTCTGTTCTAATCGATTCGATTGGATTTGACTTGAATTGATGGGATTCAATGCAATTCAACGGGATTCGACGCAATCCAGCATGATTCCGTGGGATTCGGCGCCATTCATCTTCATTTCTATCACTTTGGGTCTTTTTGGCTCTATTTTGCTCTATCCGGCAATATTCAACTCTATTCTTCTCTACTCTGCACTACTCGACCTTATTCTGTTCTTTCAGTTCTCTTCTATCCTGTTCTGTTCTACTGCATTTTGTTCTATCCTACCCTATTCTAACTTAGCCTACTGTAATCTGTTCTATTCTATTCAACAGACTTGAACGGGATTCCACCTGATTCAGATCCTATCGGCTCAAATCAGCTCCTTTTTGTGCGAATTCAACTCGATTCGGTTTGACTTGGCCCTTTTCCTCTCTATTCGGCTCTTTTCGGCAGGATTTGACTCTATTTGATGCTAGTCTACTGTTCTCTATTCTTTCTGTTCTATTCTAATCTATTCTTTTCGACCCTACCCTACCCTCATCTTACCTGCCCTACACTAAACTATTTGATTGGATTCGACACTTTTCAACGCAATTCGACATGATTCTTCTCGATTCACCTGGAATTTGGTGGATTCGGCTGCATTCAGCTCTGTTTGGCTCTATTCAACTCTATTGGACTCTATTCTACTGTACTCGTCTCTACTTCATTCGATTCGATTCTTTCTCTTGTGTTCTGTTCTGTTCTAGTCTAACCCCTCCTACTCTACCCTCCTCTACTCTAATCTATTCCATTCGATTCAATGCCTTTCAAGGCGATTCCATGGGATTAGGCTTGAATTGGCTTGATTTAGCTCGATTTGGCTTGAATCGGGTCAATTTGGCTCGATTCTGCTCGATTCAGCATCATTAGGCTCGATCCAAACTTATCCGGCCCTCTTCAGCTCTATTCAACTCTTTTCTACTTTATTCGTCTCTATTTGGCTCCATTCGACTCCATTCCACACCATTCTACTCTGTTCGACTCCCATTCTACACTATTCTATTCTCTTCTCCCCCACCCTACTCTAATCTATTCGATTCATTGAGATTTGTCTCATTTCCTCTCCATTTGACTCGATTCAGCTCGAATTGGATCTATTCATCTCTTTTCTGCACTACTCGACTCTGACTAGTCTACTCTACTCCACTCTACTCCATTCTACTCTTTCTATTCTCTTCTGTTCTACTCTATGCTTCTCTAGTCTATTCCTCTGTGCCCTACCCTATTGAATCCCAACCTAACCTACACTACTCTAACCTGTTCTATTGAATTCGATTGCATTCAATTCGACCCGATTTGACGCAATTCGATGGGATTCGGTGAGATTCCATGAGATTCGATGGGTTTTGGTGGGATTTGATGAATTCGACGAGACTCGATGCAATAGGATGCAATTAGGTGCGATTTGGCTCGATCTAGCTTGGCTCATTTTCTTTGTCTCTATTTGGCTCATTCCAGCTCCACTCGGCTGCATTCAGCTCGAGTCTGGTGGATTTGACTTGATTCGGCTCGATTGGGCTCGATTCAGCCCTGTATGTCCCTATTCGGTGCTATTCCGCTCTATTCAACTCTTTTCTAGTCTATTCATCTCTGTTTGACTGCATTTGACTCCATTCCACACCATTCTACGCTCTTCTATTCTACAGAACCCTATCCGGCCCTAGTCTTTCCTAATCTAGTCTGTTCTTTTCTGTTCTGTTGTATTTGATTCTCGTTTTCTATTTTCTCTATTCCGTCCAATGCTACTCTACCATACCCTACATGAAACTAACCTATCCTGACTTATCCTCTTCTATTCTATTTGACTCTGTTTTCTCTGTTCTACCGTATGCTACCCTACCTTATGACACCCTACTGTACCATACCCTACTCCATAGGGGTACTCAATAAGGGTACTAGTTTGGAAAAGGGACTACCTAAGGCAAGGGGACTAGTTCAGGCTCCTAGTTAGGGCCACCCTACTAGTTAAGAGTACTAGTTAATGGACGGGTACTAGTTAAGGCTACTAGGAAGGCAAGGTACAAGTGAAGGCTACTACTTCAGGCAAGCGTATTAGTTTAGGCTACTAGTTGATGCAAGGGTACAAGTTCATACTACTAATTAAGGCCAGGGTACTAGTTAAGGCAACTGGTCAAGGCAAGGGTAGTAGTCATGGGTAGCCATAAGGCCAGGGTACTAGTTAAGACTACTAGTTAATGCCAGGGTACTAGTTGAGGCAAGGGTACTAGTGACGGCCAGGGTACTAGTTAAGGCTGGGCTACTAGTCCATGCAAGGCTACTACTTCAGGGTACTGGTTCAGGTTTGGCTACTAGTTAAGAGTACTAGTAAGGCAAGGGTAGACGTTAAGACTGTTCCTTAAGGCAAGGCGACTCGTTAAGGGTACTAGTTACCACAAGGCTTCTAGTTCAGAATACTAGTTAGGGCCACTTTACTAGTTAAGACTACTCGTTAAGGCTACTAGTAAGGCAAGGAACGAGTTAAGGCCACTACTTCAGGCAAGAGTACTAGTTAAGTCTACTAGTCTATGCAAGGGTACATGTTAATACTACTGGCTATGTCCAGGTTGCTAGGTAAGGCAACTGGTTAAGGCAAGGGTAGTAGTTATGGGTACTGATAAGGCCAGGCTACTGGTTAAGACTACTAGTTAATACAAGGGTACTAGTTAAGGGTACTTGTTGAGGCAAGGGTAGCAATTAAGACTATTCCTTCAGGCAAGGCTCCTAGTTAAGGGTACTACTTAGGACAAGGCTACCAGTTCAGGATACTAGTTAGGGGCACTGTACTAGTTGAGAGTAGTAGTAAAGGCAAGGGTGCTAGTTAAGGCTGCTAGTTAAGGCAAGGTACAAATTAAGGCCACTGCTTAAGGCAAGAGTACTAATTAAGGCTACTAGTTGATGCACGATTACAAGTGAATACTACTAGTTCAGGCAAGGGTCGTAGTTCTGGGTACGGATACGGCCAGGGTACTAGTTCAGACTACTAGTTAAGGCGAGGGTACTAGTTAAGGGTACTAGTTATATCTACCAGTGAAGGCCAGAGTCTTAGTTAAGGCTACTGGAGAAGGCCAGGGTACTAGTTAAGGCAGGGCTACTAGCTAAGGGTACCAGTTTAGAGAAGGCTACCAGTTCAGGATACGAGTTAGGGGCACTGTACTAGTTAAGAGTACTAGCTAAGGCACGAGTACTAGTTCAGGCCACGACTTAAGGCAAGAGTACTAGTTAAGGCTACTCTTTGATGCAAGTTTACAAGTTGATACTTCTAGTTAAGGCCAGGGTACTAGTTAAGGCCACTGGTTAAGGCAAGGCTACTAGTTAAGGCAAGGCTACTAGTTAGGGGGAGTAGTTAAGGCTTGGCTACTAGTTAAGGGGACTAGTAAGGCAAGGGCAGACGTTCAGACTATTACTTAAAGCAAGGCTACTACTTCAGGGGACTAATTCAGACAAGGCTACTAGTTCAGGCTACTCGTTATGGCCGCTGTACTAGTTAAGAGTACTAGTTAGGGCACAGGTACTAGTTAAGGATACTAGTTCAGGCAAGGTACAAGTGAAGGCTACTACTTAAGGCAAGACGACTAGTTTAGGCGACCAGTGGATTCAAGGGTACAAGTGAATACTACTAGTTCAGACCAGGGTACCAGTTAAGGCAGCTGGTTAAGGCCAGGGTAGGACTTATGGGGACTGAGAAGGCCCGGTACTAGTTAAGACTACTAGTTAATGCGAGGGTACTAGTTAAGGGTACTAGTTGAGGCAAGGGTACTAGTGAAGGCCAGGGTACTAGTGAAGGCTACTGGTGAAGGCCAGGGGATTAGTTAAGGCAGGGCTACTAGTTCAGGGTACTGGTAAGGCAAGGGTAGACATTAAGACTATTACTTAAGGCAAGGCTACTAGTTAAGGGTACTAGTTCAGACAAGGCTACTAGTTCAGGATACTAGTTAAGGCAAGGGGAGTAGTTCAGATTCAGAATTTAGGGTACTTGTCAAGGCAAGGGTACTCTTCAAGGCTAGTTGTCTAGCCTACTGATCTATACCACTAGTCTGACTAGTCCAGCTGTCTTGTCTAGGCTACTACTCTAGACTTCTCTTGTCTACTCTACTCTAGTCTGCTTTCGTCTACCCTAGTCTACCCTATCAAAAACCACCCTACCCTAACCTTTTCGAATCTATTCAATTGGATTCAATTCAAAGCATGTCAATGTGATTGGACGCGATGATGCTTGAATCGGCTCCTTCGGCACCATCAGCTCGATTCAGCTCGATTTGGCTTGAATCGCTTCGATTCAGCTTGTTTCAACTCAATTCGACTTGGTTCAGCCTTATCCGGCTCGATTCGGCTCCTTTCTACTCTATTTTTCTCTATGCAACTCCATTCGACTCGATTCTACTCTATTCTGTTCTACCCTACCCTACCCTACTCTGATCTATTCTAATGGATTCGATTGGACGCTATTCGACGCGATTCATCACGTTTTGTTTCCATTGGGCTCGATTCGGCTAGAATTGGCTCTATTCAGCTCTATTCTGCACTATTTCACTCTATTCGACTCTACTCTACTCTTCTCTGCTCTACCGTACTGTGCTATATTCTGTTCCTTCTATTACGTACTGTTCTAGTCTATTCTAGTCTACCCTCCCAGCCGCTCCCCTCCCCTTCTCTAATCTTTGATTCTGTTCGACTCATCGCATTTTCACGCCATTCGACCCGATTAGGCTTGAATGAGATCAATTCACTTCCAATCGTTTCGATTTGGCTCCATTTTGCTCCATTCAGCTCCAGTTGCATCGATTCTGCTGGATTCTGCTCGATTAGGCCTTCTTTGGCCCTATTCGGCCCAATTACGCTCTATTCTACTCTTTTCTACTCTAATTGTCTCTATCTGGCTCCGTTCTAGTCCATTCCACACCATTCTACACTATTCTCCTCTACCCCTCCCTACCCTAATCTATTCTAATGGATTCGATTTGACCCGATTCGAAGCGATTCAACGCGATTCATCTTGTTTTGTCTCCATTCGGCTCAATTCGGCTATATTCTGCACTATCTGACTCTTTTCTACTCTATTCTATTCTGCTGGATTCTTTCTCTTCTGTTCTCTTCTCTCCTATTCTGTTGTACTCTGTTCTATCCTACCCTACCCAAACCTACTCCACCCCACCCAAACCTACCCTACTTTAATCTATTTGATTCAATTCGATTCACTTCGACGCGATTTGACAGGATTCGACGGGATTCGACAAGGTCCAAAGGCATTTGATGGGATTCAAAGAGATTAGACGAGATTCCATACGATTCCACGTGATTCAGCAGAATTCTAGGAGATTGGACGCAATTCGAAGTTACTTGACGTGATGGGACGTGATTCGACGACATTGGATGCAATCCGATGCCATACGAAGCGATTTGACCCGGTCCGACACAAAACGATGTGATTTGATGCGATTCGACGTGATTCGATGTGATTCGACGCTATTCAGTGACAGTCGGCGTGATTCTGCTTGATTCAGCTCGATTAGGTGCGAATCGGCTCTATATGGCTCTTTTACGTCTCTATTCAGCTCTGTTTTCTCTATTCGTCTCTCTTTGGCCTATTCGGCTCTATTCGACTCTATTCGAGTCTATTCGAACCTACTCTTTTCTACTCTATTCTACTCCTTCTATTCTCTTCTAATCTCTTCTATTCTACTCTACTCTATTCTATTCTACCCTCCCCCCCCTTCTCTAATCTATACGTTTTGATTGGATTGGATGCATTGGACGTGATTTGACGTGATTAAGCTTGAATCAGCTCGATTCGATTTGGCTCTATTCGGCTCCATTAGGCTCCATTCGGCTCGTTTTGGCTTGAATTGCCTCGATTCTGCTCAATTCGGCCTCTTTCGGCCCTATTCTGTTCTATTCGAATCTTCTCTACTCTTTTCGTCTCTATTTGACTCCATTCTATTTAGTCCACACCATTCTACACTATTCTGCTCTACTCTATCCTACACCACTCTAATTTACTCGAATCGATTAGACGTGATTCCTCTCATTTCGACTCCATTCGGCTCTATTCAGCTGTATTCGAGTCTACCCTATTATGCACTAGTCTACTCTATCGTACTCTAGTCTACTCTTCTCTATTTTCTTTATTGTTCCTATTCTGTTCTGTTCTATTCTACTCTATTCTACCCTACCCTGTGCTACCCAACTCTAATCTATTCTAATCCATTTGATTGGATTTGATTCAACCCATTTGGACACGATTCGGCTCAATTTGGCTCTATTTAGCTCTGTTCGAATCTATTCTACTCTACTCTGTTTCCCTCTACGCTACTGTAGCCTACTGTTCTCTGTATTCGTTCTGTATTGTTCTATTCTATTCTGTTCTCTTCTATTCTCTGCTGTTTTATTCTATGCTACTCTACTCTACTCCACCCTGCCATACCCGAACCTCCCCTACTCTAATCTGTTCAATTCGATTCGATGAATTTGGACACGATTCAGGTCGAATTGTTTCGATTCATGTCCATTCGGCTTCATTTGGCTCGAATAGTGTCGATTCAGCTGGATTAGGCTCAATTCGGCTCCATTAGGCTCGATTTGCTGGATTTGGCTCAATTCAGCTCGATTCGGCCCTCTTCGGCCCTCTTCAGCACTATTCGGCTCTATTCGGCTCTTTTCTACTCTTTTTGACTCCATTCGATTGCATTGCACAGCATTCTACTCCACTCAACACTATTTTTCTCTACCCTACCCTAATTGACTGGAATTGGTTTGATGGGATTCAACGCGATTTGCCTTGTTTCTTCTCCATTTGGCTCGATTCGACTCTGTTCTACTCTACACTATTCTGCTCTGCTCTAACCTTTTGTACTCTAGTCTCTTGTATTCTTTTTATTCTCTTTTCCTGTGTTCAATTCTATTCTACTCTATTTTATCCAACTCTACTCTAATCTATTCCACTGGATTCGATTCCACGCATTTCAATGCGATTCGGTTCAAATCGGCTCCATTGCACTCCATTCATCCCTCTTGGGCTCCAATCGGTTCGATTCAGTTCTAATCGGCTCCATTTCGCCCTAGTCATCTCTATTCAGCTTTAATAGGCTCTTTTCAACTCTGTATGGCTCTATGAGTCTACTCAACCCTATTATCTCTTTTCAACTCCGTTCTACACCATTCTACTCCATCCGACTGTATTCTTCTCTATTCTATTGTCTTGTACTCTACGCTTCTCTAGTCTGTTCTAATCGATTCGATTGGATTTGACTTGAATTGATGGGATTCAATGCAATTCAACGGGATTCGACGCAATCCAGCATGATTCCGCGGGATTCGGCGCCATTCATCTTCATTTCTATCACTTTGGGTCTTTTTGGCTCTATTTTGCTCTATCCGGCAATATTCAACTCTATTCTTCTCTACTCTGCACTACTCGACCTTATTCTGTTCTTTCAGTTCTCTTCTATCCTGTTCTGTTCTACTGCATTTTGTTCTATCCTACCCTACTCTAACTTAGCCTACTGTAATCTGTTCTATTCTATTCAACAGACTTGAACGGGATTCCACCTGATTCAGATCCTATCGGCTCAAATCAGCTCCTTTTTGTGCGAATTCAACTCGATTCGGTTTGACTTGGCCCTTTTCCTCTCTATTCGGCTCTTTTCGGCAGGATTTGACTCTATTTGATGCTAGTCTACTGTTCTCTATTCTTTCTGTTCTATTCTAATCTATTCTTTTCGACCCTACCCTACCCTCATCTTACCTGCCCTACACTAAACTATTTGATTGGATTCGACACTTTTCAACGCAATTCGACATGATTCTTCTCGATTCACCTGGAATTTGGTGGATTCGGCTGCATTCAGCTCTGTTTGGCTCTATTCAACTCTATTGGACTCTATTCTACTGTACTCGTCTCTACTTCATTCGATTCGATTCTTTCTCTTGTGTTCTGTTCTGTTCTAGTCTAACCCCTCCTACTCTACCCTCCTCTACTCTAATCTATTCCATTCGATTCAATGCCTTTCAAGGCGATTCCATGGGATTAGGCTTGAATTGGCTTGATTTAGCTCGATTTGGCTTGAATCGGGTCAATTTGGCTCGATTCTGCTCGATTCAGCATCATTAGGCTCGATCCAAACTTATCCGGCCCTCTTCAGCTCTATTCAACTCTTTTCTACTTTATTCGTCTCTATTTGGCTCCATTCGACTCCATTCCACACCATTCTACTCTGTTCGACTCCCATTGTACACTATTCTATTCTCTTCTCCCCCACCCTACTCTAATCTATTCGATTCATTGAGATTTGTCTCATTTCCTCTCCATTTGACTCGATTCAGCTCGAATTGGATCTATTCATCTCTTTTCTGCACTACTCGACTCTGACTAGTCTACTCTACTCCACTCTACTCCATTCTACTCTTTCTATTCTCTTCTGTTCTACTCTATGCTTCTCTAGTCTATTCCTCTGTGCCCTACCCTATTGAATCCCAACCTAACCTACACTACTCTAACCTGTTCTATTGAATTCGATTGCATTCAATTCGACCCGATTTGACGCAATTCGATGGGATTCGGTGAGATTCCATGAGATTCGATGGGTTTTGGTGGGATTTGATGAATTCGACGAGACTCGATGCAATAGGATGCAATTAGGTGCGATTTGGCTCGATCTAGCTTGGCTCATTTTCTTTGTCTCTATTTGGCTCATTCCAGCTCCACTCGGCTGCATTCAGCTCGAGTCTGGTGGATTTGACTTGATTCGGCTCGATTGGGCTCGATTCAGCCCTGTATGTCCCTATTCGGTGCTATTCCGCTCTATTCAACTCTTTTCTAGTCTATTCATCTCTGTTTGACTGCATTTGACTCCATTCCACACCATTCTACGCTCTTCTATTCTACAGAACCCTATCCGGCCCTAGTCTTTCCTAATCTAGTCTGTTCTTTTCTGTTCTGTTGTATTTGATTCTCGTTTTCTATTTTCTCTATTCCATCCAATGCTACTCTACCATACCCTACATGAAACTAACCTATCCTGACTTATCCTCTTCTATTCTATTTGACTCTGTTTTCTCTGTTCTACCGTACGCTACCCTACCTTATGACACCCTACTGTACCATACCCTACTCCATAGGGGTACTCAATAAGGGTACTAGTTTGGAAAAGGGACTACCTAAGGCAAGGGGACTAGTTCAGGCTCCTAGTTAGGGCCACCCTACTAGTTAAGAGTACTAGTTAATGGACGGGTACTAGTTAAGGCTACTAGGAAGGCAAGGTACAAGTGAAGGCTACTACTTCAGGCAAGCGTATTAGTTTAGGCTACTAGTTGATGCAAGGGTACAAGTTCATACTACTAATTAAGGCCAGGGTACTAGTTAAGGCAACTGGTCAAGGCAAGGGTAGTAGTCATGGGTAGCCATAAGGCCAGGGTACTAGTTAAGACTACTAGTTAATGCCAGGGTACTAGTTGAGGCAAGGGTACTAGTGACGGCCAGGGTACTAGTTAAGGCTGGGCTACTAGTCCATGCAAGGCTACTACTTCAGGGTACTGGTTCAGGTTTGGCTACTAGTTAAGAGTACTAGTAAGGCAAGGGTAGACGTTAAGACTGTTCCTTAAGGCAAGGCGACTCGTTAAGGGTACTAGTTACCACAAGGCTTCTAGTTCAGAATACTAGTTAGGGCCACTTTACTAGTTAAGACTACTCGTTAAGGCTACTAGTAAGGCAAGGAACGAGTTAAGGCCACTACTTCAGGCAAGAGTACTAGTTAAGTCTACTAGTCTATGCAAGGGTACATGTTAATACTACTGGCTATGTCCAGGTTGCTAGGTAAGGCAACTGGTTAAGGCAAGGGTAGTAGTTATGGGTACTGATAAGGCCAGGCTACTGGTTAAGACTACTAGTTAATACAAGGGTACTAGTTAAGGGTACTTGTTGAGGCAAGGGTAGCAATTAAGACTATTCCTTCAGGCAAGGCTCCTAGTTAAGGGTACTACTTAGGACAAGGCTACCAGTTCAGGATACTAGTTAGGGGCACTGTACTAGTTGAGAGTAGTAGTAAAGGCAAGGGTGCTAGTTAAGGCTGCTAGTTAAGGCAAGGTACAAATTAAGGCCACTGCTTAAGGCAAGAGTACTAATTAAGGCTACTAGTTGATGCACGATTACAAGTGAATACTACTAGTTCAGGCAAGGGTCGTAGTTCTGGGTACGGATACGGCCAGGGTACTAGTTCAGACTACTAGTTAAGGCGAGGGTACTAGTTAAGGGTACTAGTTATATCTACCAGTGAAGGCCAGAGTCTTAGTTAAGGCTACTGGAGAAGGCCAGGGTACTAGTTAAGGCAGGGCTACTAGCTAAGGGTACCAGTTTAGAGAAGGCTACCAGTTCAGGATACGAGTTAGGGGCACTGTACTAGTTAAGAGTACTAGCTAAGGCACGAGTACTAGTTCAGGCCACGACTTAAGGCAAGAGTACTAGTTAAGGCTACTCTTTGATGCAAGTTTACAAGTTGATACTTCTAGTTAAGGCCAGGGTACTAGTTAAGGCCACTGGTTAAGGCAAGGCTACTAGTTAAGGCAAGGCTACTAGTTAGGGGGAGTAGTTAAGGCTTGGCTACTAGTTAAGGGGACTAGTAAGGCAAGGGCAGACGTTCAGACTATTACTTAAAGCAAGGCTACTACTTCAGGGGACTAATTCAGACAAGGCTACTAGTTCAGGCTACTCGTTATGGCCGCTGTACTAGTTAAGAGTACTAGTTAAGGCACAGGTACTAGTTAAGGATACTAGTTCAGGCAAGGTACAAGTGAAGGCTACTACTTAAGGCAAGACGACTAGTTTAGGCGACCAGTGGATTCAAGGGTACAAGTGAATACTACTAGTTCAGACCAGGGTACCAGTTAAGGCAGCTGGTTAAGGCCAGGGTAGGACTTATGGGGACTGAGAAGGCCCGGTACTAGTTAAGACTACTAGTTAATGCGAGGGTACTAGTTAAGGGTACTAGTTGAGGCAAGGGTACTAGTGAAGGCCAGGGTACTAGTGAAGGCTACTGGTGAAGGCCAGGGGATTAGTTAAGGCAGGGCTACTAGTTCAGGGTACTGGTAAGGCAAGGGTAGACATTAAGACTATTACTTAAGGCAAGGCTACTAGTTAAGGGTACTAGTTCAGACAAGGCTACTAGTTCAGGATACTAGTTAAGGCAAGGGGAGTAGTTCAGATTCAGAATTTAGGGTACTTGTCAAGGCAAGGGTACTCTTCAAGGCTAGTTGTCTAGCCTACTGATCTATACCACTAGTCTGACTAGTCCAGCTGTCTTGTCTAGGCTACTACTCTAGACTTCTCTTGTCTACTCTACTCTAGTCTGCTTTCGTCTACCCTAGTCTACCCTATCAAAAACCACCCTACCCTAACCTTTTCGAATCTATTCAATTGGATTCAATTCAAAGCATGTCAATGTGATTGGACGCGATGATGCTTGAATCGGCTCCTTCGGCACCATCAGCTCGATTCAGCTCGATTTGGCTTGAATCGCTTCGATTCAGCTTGTTTCAACTCAATTCGACTTGGTTCAGCCTTATTCGGCTCGATTCGGCTCCTTTCTACTCTATTTTTCTCTATGCAACTCCATTCGACTCGAATCTACTCTATTCTGTTCTACCCTACCCTACCCTACTCTGATCTATTCTAATGGATTCGATTGGACGCTATTCGACGCGATTCATCACGTTTTGTTTCCATTGGGCTCGATTCGGCTAGAATTGGCTCTATTCAGCTCTATTCTGCACTATTTCACTCTACTCTACTCTTCTCTACTTTACTCTTCTCTGCTCTACCGTACTGTGCTATATTCTGTTCCTTCTATTACGTACTGTTCTAGTCTATTCTAGTCTACCCTCCCAGCCGCTCCCCTCCCCTTCTCTAATCTTTGATTCTATTCGACTCATCGCATTTTCACGCCATTCGACCCGATTAGGCTTGAATGAGATCAATTCACTTCCAATCGTTTCGATTTGGCTCCATTTTGCTCCATTCAGCTCCAGTTGCATCGATTCTGCTGGATTCTGCTCGATTAGGCCTTCTTTGGCCCTATTCGGCCCAATTACGCTCTATTCTACTCTTTTCTACTCTATTTGTCTCTATCTGGCTCCGTTCTAGTCCATTCCACACCATTCTACACTATTCTCCTCTACCCCTCCCTACCCTAATCTATTCTAATGGATTCGATTTGACCCGATTCGAAGCGATTCAACGCGATTCATCTTGTTTTGTCTCCATTCGGCTCAATTCGGCTATATTCTGCACTATCTGACTCTTTTCTACTCTATTCTATTCTGCTGGATTCTTTCTCTTCTGTTCTCTTCTCTCCTATTCTGTTGTACTCTGTTCTATCCTACCCTACCCAAACCTACTCCACCCCACCCAAACCTACCCTACTTTAATCTATTTGATTCAATTCGATTCACTTCGACGCGATTTGACAGGATTCGACGGGATTCGACAAGGTCCAAAGGCATTTGATGGGATTCAAAGAGATTAGACGAGATTCCATACGATTCCACGTGATTCAGCAGAATTCTAGGAGATTGGACGCAATTCGAAGTTATTTGACGTGATGGGACGTGATTCGACGACATTGGATGCAATCCGATGCCATACGAAGCGATTTGACCCGGTCCGACACAAAACGATGTGATTTGATGCGATTCGACGTGATTCGATGTGATTCGACGCTATTCAGTGACAGTCGGCGTGATTCTGCTTGATTCAGCTCGATTAGGTGCGAATCGGCTCTATATGGCTCTTTTACGTCTCTATTCAGCTCTGTTTTCTCTATTCGTCTCTCTTTGGCCTATTCGGCTCTATTCGACTCTATTCGAGTCTATTCGAACCTACTCTTTTCTACTCTATTCTACTCCTTCTATTCTCTTCTAATCTCTTCTATTCTACTCTACTCTATTCTATTCTACCCTCCCCCCCCTTCTCTAATCTATACGTTTTGATTGGATTGGATGCATTGGACGTGATTTGACGTGATTAAGCTTGAATCAGCTCGATTCGATTTGGCTCTATTCGGCTCCATTAGGCTCCATTCGGCTCGTTTTGGCTTGAATTGCCTCGATTCTGCTCAATTCGGCCTCTTTCGGCCCTATTCTGTTCTATTCGAATCTTCTCTACTCTTTTCGTCTCTATTTGACTCCATTCTATTTAGTCCACACCATTCTACACTATTCTGCTCTACTCTATCCTACACCACTCTAATTTACTCGAATCGATTAGACGTGATTCCTCTCATTTCGACTCCATTCGGCTCTATTCAGCTGTATTCGAGTCTACCCTATTATGCACTAGTCTACTCTATCGTACTCTAGTCTACTCTTCTCTATTTTCTTTATTGTTCCTATTCTGTTCTGTTCTATTCTACTCTATTCTACCCTACCCTGTGCTACCCAACTCTAATCTATTCTAATCCATTTGATTGGATTTGATTCAACCCATTTGGACACGATTCGGCTCAATTTGGCTCTATTTAGCTCTGTTCGAATCTATTCTACTCTACTCTGTTTCCCTCTACGCTACTGTAGCCTACTGTTCTCTGTATTCGTTCTGTATTGTTCTATTCTATTCTGTTCTCTTCTATTCTCTGCTGTTTTATTCTATGCTACTCTACTCTACTCCACCCTGCCATACCCGAACCTCCCCTACTCTAATCTGTTCAATTCGATTCGATGAATTTGGACACGATTCAGGTCGAATTGTTTCGATTCATGTCCATTCGGCTTCATTTGGCTCGAATAGTGTCGATTCAGCTGGATTAGGCTCAATTCGGCTCCATTAGGCTCGATTTGCTGGATTTGGCTCAATTCAGCTCGATTCGGCCCTCTTCGGCCCTCTTCAGCACTATTCGGCTCTATTCGGCTCTTTTCTACTCTTTTTGACTCCATTCGATTGCATTGCACAGCATTCTACTCCACTCAACACTATTTTTCTCTACCCTACCCTAATTGACTGGAATTGGTTTGATGGGATTCAACGCGATTTGCCTTGTTTCTTCTCCATTTGGCTCGATTCGACTCTGTTCTACTCTACACTATTCTGCTCTGCTCTAACCTTTTGTACTCTAGTCTCTTGTATTCTTTTTATTCTCTTTTCCTGTGTTCAATTCTATTCTACTCTATTTTATCCAACTCTACTCTAATCTATTCCACTGGATTCGATTCCACGCATTTCAATGCGATTCGGTTCAAATCGGCTCCATTGCACTCCATTCATCCCTCTTGGGCTCCAATCGGTTCGATTCAGTTCTAATCGGCTCCATTTCGCCCTAGTCAGCTCTATTCAGCTTTAATAGGCTCTTTTCAACTCTGTATGGCTCTATGAGTCTACTCAACCCTATTATCTCTTTTCAACTCCGTTCTACACCATTCTACTCCATCCGACTGTATTCTTCTCTATTCTATTGTCTTGTACTCTACGCTTCTCTAGTCTGTTCTAATCGATTCGATTGGATTTGACTTGAATTGATGGGATTCAATGCAATTCAACGGGATTCGACGCAATCCAGCATGATTCCGCGGGATTCGGCGCCATTCATCTTCATTTCTATCACTTTGGGTCTTTTTGGCTCTATTTTGCTCTATCCGGCAATATTCAACTCTATTCTTCTCTACTCTGCACTACTCGACCTTATTCTGTTCTTTCAGTTCTCTTCTATCCTGTTCTGTTCTACTGCATTTTGTTCTATCCTACCCTACTCTAACTTAGCCTACTGTAATCTGTTCTATTCTATTCAACAGACTTGAACGGGATTCCACCTGATTCAGATCCTATCGGCTCAAATCAGCTCCTTTTTGTGCGAATTCAACTCGATTCGGTTTGACTTGGCCCTTTTCCTCTCTATTCGGCTCTTTTCGGCAGGATTTGACTCTATTTGATGCTAGTCTACTGTTCTCTATTCTTTCTGTTCTATTCTAATCTATTCTTTTCGACCCTACCCTACCCTCATCTTACCTGCCCTACACTAAACTATTTGATTGGATTCGACACTTTTCAACGCAATTCGACATGATTCTTCTCGATTCACCTGGAATTTGGTGGATTCGGCTGCATTCAGCTCTGTTTGGCTCTATTCAACTCTATTGGACTCTATTCTACTGTACTCGTCTCTACTTCATTCGATTCGATTCTTTCTCTTGTGTTCTGTTCTGTTCTAGTCTAACCCCTCCTACTCTACCCTCCTCTACTCTAATCTATTCCATTCGATTCAATGCCTTTCAAGGCGATTCCATGGGATTAGGCTTGAATTGGCTTGATTTAGCTCGATTTGGCTTGAATCGGGTCAATTTGGCTCGATTCTGCTCGATTCAGCATCATTAGGCTCGATCCAAACTTATCCGGCCCTCTTCAGCTCTATTCAACTCTTTTCTACTTTATTCGTCTCTATTTGGCTCCATTCGACTCCATTCCACACCATTCTACTCTGTTCGACTCCCATTCTACACTATTCTATTCTCTTCTCCCCCACCCTACTCTAATCTATTCGATTCATTGAGATTTGTCTCATTTCCTCTCCATTCGACTCGATTCAGCTCGAATTGGATCTATTCATCTCTCTTCTGCACTACTCGACTCTGACTAGTCTACTCTACTCCACTCTACTCCATTCTACTCTTTCTATTCTCTTCTGTTCTACTCTATGCTTCTCTAGTCTATTCCTCTGTGCCCTACCCTATTGAATCCCAACCTAACCTACACTACTCTAACCTGTTCTATTGAATTCGATTGCATTCAATTCGACCCGATTTGACGCAATTCGATGGGATTCGGTGAGATTCCATGAGATTCGATGGGTTTTGGTGGGATTTGATGAATTCGACGAGACTCGATGCAATAGGATGCAATTAGGTGCGATTTGGCTCGATCTAGCTTGGCTCATTTTCTTTGTCTCTATTTGGCTCATTCCAGCTCCACTCGGCTGCATTCAGCTCGAGTCTGGTGGATTTGACTTGATTCGGCTCGATTGGGCTCGATTCAGCCCTGTATGTCCCTATTCGGTGCTATTCCGCTCTATTCAACTCTTTTCTAGTCTATTCATCTCTGTTTGACTGCATTTGACTCCATTCCACACCATTCTACGCTCTTCTATTCTACAGAACCCTATCCGGCCCTAGTCTTTCCTAATCTAGTCTGTTCTTTTCTATTCTGTTGTATTTGATTCTCGTTTTCTATTTTCTCTATTCCATCCAATGCTACTCTACCATACCCTACATGAAACTAACCTATCCTGACTTATCCTCTTCTATTCTATTTGACTCTGTTTTCTCTGTTCTACCGTATGCTACCCTACCTTATGACACCCTACTGTACCAAACCCTACTACATAAAAAGGGGTACTCAATAAGAGTACTAGTTTGGAAAAGGGACTACCTAAGGCAGGGGTAGTAGTTCAGGCTCCTAGTTAGGGCCACTGTACTAGTTAAGAGTACTAGTTAAGGCACGGGTACTAGTTAAGGCTACTAGGAAGGCAAGGTACAAGTGAAGGCTACTACTTCAGGCAAGAGCACTAGTTTAGGCTACTAGTTGATGCAAGGGTACAAGTTAATACTACTAGTTAAGGCCAGGGTGCTGGTTAAGGCAACTGGTTAAGGCAAGGGTAGTAGTTATGGGTACTGATAAGGCCAGGGTACTAGTTAATGGTGCTAGTTGAGGCAAGGGTACTAGTGACGGCCAGGGTACTAGTTAAGGCTGGGCTACTAGTCCATGCAAGGCTACTACTTCAGGGTACTGGTTCAGGTTTGGCTACTAGTTAAGAGTACTAGTAAGGCAAGGGTAGACGTTAAGACTGTTCCTTAAGGCAAGGCGACTCGTTAAGGGTACTAGTTACCACAAGGCTTCTAGTTCAGAATACTAGTTAGGGCCACTTTACTAGTTAAGACTACTCGTTAAGGCTACTAGTAAGGCAAGGAACGAGTTAAGGCCACTACTTCAGGCAAGAGTACTAGTTAAGTCTACTAGTCTATGCAAGGGTACATGTTAATACTACTGGCTATGTCCAGGTTGCTAGGTAAGGCAACTGGTTAAGGCAAGGGTAGTAGTTATGGGTACTGATAAGGCCAGGCTACTGGTTAAGACTACTAGTTAATACAAGGGTACTAGTTAAGGGTACTTGTTGAGGCAAGGGTAGCAATTAAGACTATTCCTTCAGGCAAGGCTCCTAGTTAAGGGTACTACTTAGGACAAGGCTACCAGTTCAGGATACTAGTTAGGGGCACTGTACTAGTTGAGAGTAGTAGTAAAGGCAAGGGTGCTAGTTAAGGCTGCTAGTTAAGGCAAGGTACAAATTAAGGCCACTGCTTAAGGCAAGAGTACTAATTAAGGCTACTAGTTGATGCACGATTACAAGTGAATACTACTAGTTCAGGCAAGGGTCGTAGTTCTGGGTACGGATACGGCCAGGGTACTAGTTCAGACTACTAGTTAAGGCGAGGGTACTAGTTAAGGGTACTAGTTATATCTACCAGTGAAGGCCAGAGTCTTAGTTAAGGCTACTGGAGAAGGCCAGGGTACTAGTTAAGGCAGGGCTACTAGCTAAGGGTACCAGTTTAGAGAAGGCTACCAGTTCAGGATACGAGTTAGGGGCACTGTACTAGTTAAGAGTACTAGCTAAGGCACGAGTACTAGTTCAGGCCACTACTTAAGGCAAGAGTACTAGTTAAGGCTACTCTTTGATGCAAGTTTACAACTTGATACTTCTAGTTAAGGCCAGGGTACTAGTTAAGGCCACTGGTTAAGGCAAGGCTACTAGTTAAGGCAAGGCTACTAGTTAGGGGGAGTAGTTAAGGCTTGGCTACTAGTTAAGGGGACTAGTAAGGCAAGGGCAGACGTTCAGACTATTACTTAAAGCAAGGCTACTACTTCAGGGGACTAATTCAGACAAGGCTACTAGTTCAGGCTACTCGTTATGGCCGCTGTACTAGTTAAGAGCACTAGTTAAGGCACAGGTACTAGTTAAGGATACTAGTTCAGGCAAGGTACAAGTGAAGGCTACTACTTAAGGCAAGACGACTAGTTTAGGCGACCAGTGGATTCAAGGGTACAAGTGAATACTACTAGTTCAGACCAGGGTACCAGTTAAGGCAGCTGGTTAAGGCCAGGGTAGGACTTATGGGGACTGAGAAGGCCCGGTACTAGTTAAGACTACTAGTTAATGCGAGGGTACTAGTTAAGGGTACTAGTTGAGGCAAGGGTACTAGTGAAGGCCAGGGTACTAGTGAAGGCTACTGGTGAAGGCCAGGGGATTAGTTAAGGCAGGGCTACTAGTTCAGGGTACTGGTAAGGCAAGGGTAGACATTAAGACTATTACTTAAGGCAAGGCTACTAGTTAAGGGTACTAGTTCAGACAAGGCTACTAGTTCAGGATACTAGTTAAGGCAAGGGGAGTAGTTCAGATTCAGAATTTAGGGTACTTGTCAAGGCAAGGGTACTCTTCAAGGCTAGTTGTCTAGCCTACTGATCTATACCACTAGTCTGACTAGTCCAGCTGTCTTGTCTAGGCTACTACTCTAGACTTCTCTTGTCTACTCTACTCTAGTCTGCTTTCGTCTACCCTAGTCTACCCTATCAAAAACCACCCTATCCTAACCTTTTCGAATCTATTCAATTGGATTCGATTCAAAGCATGTCAATGTGATTGGACGCGATGATGCTTGAATCGGCTCATTCAGCACCATCAGCTCGATTCAGCTCGATTTGGTTTGAATCGCTTCGACTCAGCTTCTTTCAACTCAATTCGACTTGGTTCAGCCTTATTCGGCTCGATTCGCCTCTTTTCTACTCTAGTTTTCTCTATGCAACTCCATTCGACTCGATTCTACTCTATTCTGTTCTACCCTACCCTACCCTAATCTATTCTAATGGATTCGATTGGACGCTATTCGACGCGATTCATCACGTTTTGGTTCCATTGGGCTCGATTCGGCTAGAATTGGCTCTATTCAGCTCTATTCTGCACTATTTCACTCTATTCGACTCTACTCTACTCTTCTCTACTTTACTCTTCTCTGCTCTACCGTACTGTGCTATATTCTGTTCCTTCTATTATGTACTGTCCTATTCTATTCTGTTCTACCCTCCCAGCCGCTCCCCTCCCCTTCTCTAATCTTGGATTCTGTTCGAGTCATCGCATTTTCACGCCATTCGACCCGATTAGGCTTGAATCAGATCAATTCGCTTCGAATCGGTTCGATTGGGCTCCATTTGGCTCCATTCAGCTCCAATGGCATCGATTCTGCTGCATTCTGCTCGATTAGGCCTTCTTTGGCCCTATTCGGCCCAACTCTGCTCTATTCGACTCTTTTCTACTCTATTCGTCTCTAGTCGGCTCCGTTCTAATCCATGCCACACCATTCTGCACTATTCTCCTCTATTCTCGTCTACCCTTCTCTACCCTAATCTATTCTAATGGACTCGATTTGAACCGATTCAAAGCGATTCAACGCGATTCATCTTGTTTTGTCTCCATTCGCCTCAATTCGGCTATGTTCTGCACTATCTGACTCTTTTCTACTCTATTCTATTCTGCTGGATTCTTTCTCTTCTGTTCTCTTCTCTCCTATTCTGTTGGACTCGGTTCTATCCTACCCTACCCAACCCTACTGCACCCCACCCAAACCCACCCTACTTGAATCTATTTGATTCAATTCGATTCACTTCGACGCGATTTGACAGGATTCGACGGGATTCGACAAGGTCGGAAGGCATTTGACGGGATTCAAAGAGATTAGACGAGATTCCATACGATTCCACGTGATTCAGCAGAATTCTAGGAGATTGGACGCAATTCGAAGTTACTTGACGTGATGGGACGTGATTCGTCATGATTCGACGACATTGGATGCAATCCGATGCCATACGAAGCGATTTGACCCGGTCCGACACAAAACGATGTGATTTGATGCGATTCGACGTGATTCGATGTGATTCGACGCTATTCAGTGACAGTCGGCGTGATTCTGCTTGATTCAGCTCGATTAGGTGCGAATCGGCTCTATATGGCTCTTTTACGTCTCTATTCAGCTCTGTTTTCTCTATTCGTCTCTCTTTGGCCTATTCGGCTCTATTCGACTCTATTCGAGTCTATTCGAACCTACTCTTTTCTACTCTATTCTATTCCTTCTATTCTCTTCTAATCTCTTCTATTCTACTCTACTCTATTCTATTCTACCCTCCCCCCCCTTCTCTAATCTATACGTTTTGATTGGATTGGATGCATTGGACGTGATTTGACGTGATTAAGCTTGAATCAGCTCGATTCGATTTGGCTCTATTCGGCTCCATTAGGCTCCATTCGGCTCGTTTTGGCTTGAATTGCCTCGATTCTGCTCAATTCGGCCTCTTTCGGCCCTATTCTGTTCTATTCGAATCTTCTCTACTCTTTTCGTCTCTATTTGACTCCATTCTATTTAGTCCACACCATTCTACACTATTCTGCTCTACTCTATCCTACACCACTCTAATTTACTCGAATCGATTAGACGTGATTCCTCTCATTTCGACTCCATTCGGCTCTATTCAGCTGTATTCGAGTCTACCCTATTATGCACTAGTCTACTCTATCGTACTCTAGTCTACTCTTCTCTATTTTCTTTATTGTTCCTATTCTGTTCTGTTCTATTCTACTCTATTCTACCCTACCCTGTGCTACCCAACTCTAATCTATTCTAATCCATTTGATTGGATTTGATTCAACCCATTTGGACACGATTCGGCTCAATTTGGCTCTATTTAGCTCTGTTCGAATCTATTCTACTCTACTCTGTTTCCCTCTACGCTACTGTAGCCTACTGTTCTCTGTATTCGTTCTGTATTGTTCTATTCTATTCTGTTCTCTTCTATTCTCTGCTGTTTTATTCTATGCTACTCTACTCTACTCCACCCTGCCATACCCGAACCTCCCCTACTCTAATCTGTTCAATTCGATTCGATGAATTTGGACACGATTCAGGTCGAATTGTTTCGATTCATGTCCATTCGGCTTCATTTGGCTCGAATAGTGTCGATTCAGCTGGATTAGGCTCAATTCGGCTCCATTAGGCTCGATTTGCTGGATTTGGCTCAATTCAGCTCGATTCGGCCCTCTTCGGCCCTCTTCAGCACTATTCGGCTCTATTCGGCTCTTTTCTACTCTTTTTGACTCCATTCGACTGCATTGCACAGCATTCTACTCCACTCAACACTATTTTTCTCTACCCTACCCTAATTGACTGGAATTGGTTTGATGGGATTCAACGCGATTTGCCTTGTTTCTTCTCCATTTGGCTCGATTCGACTCTGTTCTACTCTACACTATTCTGCTCTGCTCTAACCTTTTGTACTCTAGTCTCTTGTATTCTTTTTATTCTCTTTTCCTGTGTTCAATTCTATTCTACTCTATTTTATCCAACTCTACTCTAATCTATTCCACTGGATTCGATTCCACGCATTTCAATGCGATTCGGTTCAAATCGGCTCCATTGCACTCCATTCATCCCTCTTGGGCTCCAATCGGTTCGATTCAGTTCTAATCGGCTCCATTTCGCCCTAGTCAGCTCTATTCAGCTTTAATAGGCTCTTTTCAACTCTGTATGGCTCTATGAGTCTACTCAACTCTATTATCTCTTTTCAACTCCGTTCTACACCATTCTACTCCATCCGACTGTATTCTTCTCTATTCTATTGTCTTGTACTCTACGCTTCTCTAGTCTGTTCTAATCGATTCGATTGGATTTGACTTGAATTGATGGGATTCAATGCAATTCAACGGGATTCGACGCAATCCAGCATGATTCCGCGGGATTCGGCGCCATTCATCTTCATTTCTATCACTTTGGGTCTTTTTGGCTCTATTTTGCTCTATCCGGCAATATTCAACTCTATTCTTCTCTACTCTGCACTACTCGACCTTATTCTGTTCTTTCAGTTCTCTTCTATCCTGTTCTGTTCTACTGCATTTTGTTCTATCCTACCCTACTCTAACTTAGCCTACTGTAATCTGTTCTATTCTATTCAACAGACTTGAACGGGATTCCACCTGATTCAGATCCTATCGGCTCAAATCAGCTCCTTTTTGTGCGAATTCAACTCGATTCGGTTTGACTTGGCCCTTTTCCTCTCTATTCGGCTCTTTTCGGCAGGATTTGACTCTATTTGATGCTAGTCTACTGTTCTCTATTCTTTCTGTTCTATTCTAATCTATTCTTTTCGACCCTACCCTACCCTCATCTTACCTGCCCTACACTAAACTATTTGATTGGATTCGACACTTTTCAACGCAATTCGACATGATTCTTCTCGATTCACCTGGAATTTGGTGGATTCGGCTGCATTCAGCTCTGTTTGGCTCTATTCAACTCTATTGGACTCTATTCTACTGTACTCGTCTCTACTTCATTCGATTCGATTCTTTCTCTTGTGTTCTGTTCTGTTCTAGTCTAACCCCTCCTACTCTACCCTCCTCTACTCTAATCTATTCCATTCGATTCAATGCCTTTCAAGGCGATTCCATGGGATTAGGCTTGAATTGGCTTGATTTAGCTCGATTTGGCTTGAATCGGGTCAATTTGGCTCGATTCTGCTCGATTCAGCATCATTAGGCTCGATCCAAACTTATCCGGCCCTCTTCAGCTCTGTTCAACTCTTTTCTACTTTATTCGTCTCTATTTGGCTCCATTCGACTCCATTCCACACCATTCTACTCTGTTCGACTCCCATTCTACACTATTCTATTCTCTTCTCCCCCACCCTACTCTAATCTATTCGATTCATTGAGATTTGTCTCATTTCCTCTCCATTCGACTCGATTCAGCTCGAATTGGATCTATTCATCTCTCTTCTGCACTACTCGACTCTGACTAGTCTACTCTACTCCACTCTACTCCATTCTACTCTTTCTATTCTCTTCTGTTCTACTCTATGCTTCTCTAGTCTATTCCTCTGTGCCCTACCCTATTGAATCCCAACCTAACCTACACTACTCTAACCTGTTCTATTGAATTCGATTGCATTCAATTCGACCCGATTTGACGCAATTCGATGGGATTCGGTGAGATTCCATGAGATTCGATGGGTTTTGGTGGGATTTGATGAATTCGACGAGACTCGATGCAATAGGATGCAATTAGGTGCGATTTGGCTCGATCTAGCTTGGCTCATTTTCTTTGTCTCTATTTGGCTCATTCCAGCTCCACTCGGCTGCATTCAGCTCGAGTCTGGTGGATTTGACTTGATTCGGTTCGATTGGGCTCGATTCAGCCCTATATGTCCCTATTCGGTGCTATTCCGCTCTATTCAACTCTTTTCTAGTCTATTCATCTCTGTTTGACTGCATTTGACTCCATTCCACACCATTCTACGCTCTTCTATTCTACAGAACCCTATCTGGCCCTAGTCTTTCCTAATCTAGTCTGTTCTTTTCTATTCTGTTGTATTTGATTCTCGTTTTCTATTTTCTCTATTCCATCCAATGCTACTCTACCATACCCTACATGAAACTAACCTATCCTGACTTATCCTCTTCTATTCTATTTGACTCTGTTTTCTCTGTTCTACCGTATGCTACCCTACCTTATGACACCCTACTGTACCATACCCTACTCCATAGGGGTACTCAATAAGGGTACTAGTTTGGAAAAGGGACTACCTAAGGCAAGGGGACTAGTTCAGGCTCCTAGTTAGGGCCACTCTACTAGTTAAGAGTACTAGTTAATGGACGGGTACTAGTTAAGGCTACTAGGAAGGCAAGGTACAAGTGAAGGCTACTACTTCAGGCAAGCGTATTAGTTTAGGCTACTAGTTGATGCAAGGGTACAAGTTCATACTACTAATTAAGGCCGGGGTACTAGTTAAGGCAACTGGTCAAGGCAAGGGTAGTAGTTATGGGTAGCCATAAGGCCAGGGTACTAGTTAAGACTACTAGTTAATGCCAGGGTACTAGTTGAGGCAAGGGTACTAGTGACGGCCAGGGTACTAGTTAAGGCTGGGCTACTAGTCCATGCAAGGCTACTACTTCAGGGTACTGGTTCAGGTTTGGCTACTAGTTAAGAGCACTAGGAAGGCAAAGGTAGACGTTAAGACTGTTCCTTCAGGCAAGGCGACTAGTTAAGGGTACTAGTTACCACAAGGCTTCTAGTTCAGAATACTAGTTAGGGCCACTGTACTAGTTAAGACTACTAGTTAAGGCTACTAGTAAGGCAAGGAACGAGTTAAGGCCACTACTTCAGGCAAGAGTACTCGTTAAGTCTACTAGTCGATGCAAGGGCACATGTTAATAATACTGGCTAAGTCCAGGTTGCTAGGTAAGGCAACTGGTTAAGGCAAGGGTAGTAGTTATGGGTACTGATAAGGCCAGGCTACTGGTTAAGACTACTAGTTAATACAAGGGTACTAGTTAAGGGTACTTGTTGAGGCAAGGGTAGGCATTAAGACTATTCCTTCAGGCAAGGCTCCTAGTTAAGGGTACTACTTAGGACAAGGCTACCAGTTCAGGATATTAGTTAGGGGCACTGTACTAGTTGAGAGTACTAGTAAAGGCACGGGTGCTAGTTAAGGCAAGGTACAAATTAAGGCCACTGCTTAAGGCAAGAGAACTAGTTAAGGCTACTAGTTGATGCACGATTACAAGTGAATACTACTAGTTCAGGCCAGGGTACTAGTTAAGGCAACTGGTTACGGCAAGGGTCGTAGTTCTGGGTACTGATACGGCCAGGGTACTAGTTCAGACTACTCGTTAATGCGAGGGTACTAGTTAAGGGTACTAGTTATGGCTACCAGTGAAGGCCAGAGTCTTAGTTAAGGCTACTGGAGAAGGCCAGGGTACTAGTTAAGGCAGGGCTACTAGCTAAGGGTACCAGTTTAGAGAAGGCTACCAGTTCAGGATACGAGTTAGGGGCACTGTACTAGTTAAGAGTACTAGCTAAGGCACGAGTACTAGTTCAGGCCACGACTTAAGGCAAGAGTACTAGTTAAGGCTACTCTTTGATGCAAGTTTACAAGTTGATACTTCTAGTTAAGGCCAGGGTACTAGTTAAGGCCACTGGTTAAGGCAAGGCTACTAGTTAAGGCAAGGCTACTAGTTAGGGGGAGTAGTTAAGGCTTGGCTACTAGTTAAGGGGACTAGTAAGGCAAGGGCAGACGTTCAGACTATTACTTAAAGCAAGGCTACTACTTCAGGGGACTAATTCAGACAAGGCTACTAGTTCAGGCTACTCGTTATGGCCGCTGTACTAGTTAAGAGCACTAGTTAAGGCACAGGTACTAGTTAAGGATACTAGTTCAGGCAAGGTACAAGTGAAGGCTACTACTTAAGGCAAGACGACTAGTTTAGGCGACCAGTGGATTCAAGGGTACAAGTGAATACTACTAGTTCAGACCAGGGTACCAGTTAAGGCAGCTGGTTAAGGCCAGGGTAGGACTTATGGGGACTGAGAAGGCCCGGTACTAGTTAAGACTACTAGTTAATGCGAGGGTACTAGTTAAGGGTACTAGTTGAGGCAAGGGTACTAGTGAAGGCCAGGGTACTAGTGAAGGCTACTGGTGAAGGCCAGGGGATTAGTTAAGGCAGGGCTACTAGTTCAGGGTACTGGTAAGGCAAGGGTAGACATTAAGACTATTACTTAAGGCAAGGCTACTAGTTAAGGGTACTAGTTCAGACAAGGCTACTAGTTCAGGATACTAGTTAAGGCAAGGGGAGTAGTTCAGATTCAGAATTTAGGGTACTTGTCAAGGCAAGGGTACTCTTCAAGGCTAGTTGTCTAGCCTACTGATCTATACCACTAGTCTGACTAGTCCAGCTGTCTTGTCTAGGCTACTACTCTAGACTTCTCTTGTCTACTCTACTCTAGTCTGCTTTCGTCTACCCTAGTCTACCCTATCAAAAACCACCCTATCCTAACCTTTTCGAATCTATTCAATTGGATTCGATTCAAAGCATGTCAATGTGATTGGACGCGATGATGCTTGAATCGGCTCATTCAGCACCATCAGCTCGATTCAGCTCGATTTGGTTTGAATCGCTTCGACTCAGCTTCTTTCAACTCAATTCGACTTGGTTCAGCCTTATTCGGCTCGATTCGCCTCTTTTCTACTCTAGTTTTCTCTATGCAACTCCATTCGACTCGATTCTACTCTATTCTGTTCTACCCTACCCTACCCTAATCTATTCTAATGGATTCGATTGGACGCTATTCGACGCGATTCATCACGTTTTGGTTCCATTGGGCTCGATTCGGCTAGAATTGGCTCTATTCAGCTCTATTCTGCACTATTTCACTCTATTCGACTCTACTCTACTCTTCTCTACTTTACTCTTCTCTGCTCTACCGTACTGTGCTATATTCTGTTCCTTCTATTATGTACTGTCCTATTCTATTCTGTTCTACCCTCCCAGCCGCTCCCCTCCCCTTCTCTAATCTTGGATTCTGTTCGAGTCATCGCATTTTCACGCCATTCGACCCGATTAGGCTTGAATCAGATCAATTCGCTTCGAATCGGTTCGATTGGGCTCCATTTGGCTCCATTCAGCTCCAATGGCATCGATTCTGCTGCATTCTGCTCGATTAGGCCTTCTTTGGCCCTATTCGGCCCAACTCTGCTCTATTCGACTCTTTTCTACTCTATTCGTCTCTAGTCGGCTCCGTTCTAATCCATGCCACACCATTCTGCACTATTCTCCTCTATTCTCGTCTACCCTTCTCTACCCTAATCTATTCTAATGGACTCGATTTGAACCGATTCAAAGCGATTCAACGCGATTCATCTTGTTTTGTCTCCATTCGCCTCAATTCGGCTATGTTCTGCACTATCTGACTCTTTTCTACTCTATTCTATTCTGCTGGATTCTTTCTCTTCTGTTCTCTTCTCTCCTATTCTGTTGGACTCGGTTCTATCCTACCCTACCCAACCCTACTGCACCCCACCCAAACCCACCCTACTTGAATCTATTTGATTCAATTCGATTCACTTCGACGCGATTTGACAGGATTCGACGGGATTCGACAAGGTCGGAAGGCATTTGACGGGATTCAAAGAGATTAGACGAGATTCCATACGATTCCACGTGATTCAGCAGAATTCTAGGAGATTGGACGCAATTCGAAGTTACTTGACGTGATGGGACGTGATTCGTCATGATTCGACGACATTGGATGCAATCCGATGCCATACGAAGCGATTTGACCCGGTCCGACACAAAACGATGTGATTTGATGCGATTCGACGTGATTCGATGTGATTCGACGCTATTCAGTGACAGTCGGCGTGATTCTGCTTGATTCAGCTCGATTAGGTGCGAATCGGCTCTATATGGCTCTTTTACGTCTCTATTCAGCTCTGTTTTCTCTATTCGTCTCTCTTTGGCCTATTCGGCTCTATTCGACTCTATTCGAGTCTATTCGAACCTACTCTTTTCTACTCTATTCTATTCCTTCTATTCTCTTCTAATCTCTTCTATTCTACTCTACTCTATTCTATTCTACCCTCCCCCCCCTTCTCTAATCTATACGTTTTGATTGGATTGGATGCATTGGACGTGATTTGACGTGATTAAGCTTGAATCAGCTCGATTCGATTTGGCTCTATTCGGCTCCATTAGGCTCCATTCGGCTCGTTTTGGCTTGAATTGCCTCGATTCTGCTCAATTCGGCCTCTTTCGGCCCTATTCTGTTCTATTCGAATCTTCTCTACTCTTTTCGTCTCTATTTGACTCCATTCTATTTAGTCCACACCATTCTACACTATTCTGCTCTACTCTATCCTACACCACTCTAATTTACTCGAATCGATTAGACGTGATTCCTCTCATTTCGACTCCATTCGGCTCTATTCAGCTGTATTCGAGTCTACCCTATTATGCACTAGTCTACTCTATCGTACTCTAGTCTACTCTTCTCTATTTTCTTTATTGTTCCTATTCTGTTCTGTTCTATTCTACTCTATTCTACCCTACCCTGTGCTACCCAACTCTAATCTATTCTAATCCATTTGATTGGATTTGATTCAACCCATTTGGACACGATTCGGCTCAATTTGGCTCTATTTAGCTCTGTTCGAATCTATTCTACTCTACTCTGTTTCCCTCTACGCTACTGTAGCCTACTGTTCTCTGTATTCGTTCTGTATTGTTCTATTCTATTCTGTTCTCTTCTATTCTCTGCTGTTTTATTCTATGCTACTCTACTCTACTCCACCCTGCCATACCCGAACCTCCCCTACTCTAATCTGTTCAATTCGATTCGATGAATTTGGACACGATTCAGGTCGAATTGTTTCGATTCATGTCCATTCGGCTTCATTTGGCTCGAATAGTGTCGATTCAGCTGGATTAGGCTCAATTCGGCTCCATTAGGCTCGATTTGCTGGATTTGGCTCAATTCAGCTCGATTCGGCCCTCTTCGGCCCTCTTCAGCACTATTCGGCTCTATTCGGCTCTTTTCTACTCTTTTTGACTCCATTCGATTGCATTGCACAGCATTCTACTCCACTCAACACTATTTTTCTCTACCCTACCCTAATTGACTGGAATTGGTTTGATGGGATTCAACGCGATTTGCCTTGTTTCTTCTCCATTTGGCTCGATTCGACTCTGTTCTACTCTACACTATTCTGCTCTGCTCTAACCTTTTGTACTCTAGTCTCTTGTATTCTTTTTATTCTCTTTTCCTGTGTTCAATTCTATTCTACTCTATTTTATCCAACTCTACTCTAATCTATTCCACTGGATTCGATTCCACGCATTTCAATGCGATTCGGTTCAAATCGGCTCCATTGCACTCCATTCATCCCTCTTGGGCTCCAATCGGTTCGATTCAGTTCTAATCGGCTCCATTTCGCCCTAGTCAGCTCTATTCAGCTTTAATAGGCTCTTTTCAACTCTGTATGGCTCTATGAGTCTACTCAACTCTATTATCTCTTTTCAACTCCGTTCTACACCATTCTACTCCATCCGACTGTATTCTTCTCTATTCTATTGTCTTGTACTCTACGCTTCTCTAGTCTGTTCTAATCGATTCGATTGGATTTGACTTGAATTGATGGGATTCAATGCAATTCAACGGGATTCGACGCAATCCAGCATGATTCCGCGGGATTCGGCGCCATTCATCTTCATTTCTATCACTTTGGGTCTTTTTGGCTCTATTTTGCTCTATCCGGCAATATTCAACTCTATTCTTCTCTACTCTGCACTACTCGACCTTATTCTGTTCTTTCAGTTCTCTTCTATCCTGTTCTGTTCTACTGCATTTTGTTCTATCCTACCCTACTCTAACTTAGCCTACTGTAATCTGTTCTATTCTATTCAACAGACTTGAACGGGATTCCACCTGATTCAGATCCTATCGGCTCAAATCAGCTCCTTTTTGTGCGAATTCAACTCGATTCGGTTTGACTTGGCCCTTTTCCTCTCTATTCGGCTCTTTTCGGCAGGATTTGACTCTATTTGATGCTAGTCTACTGTTCTCTATTCTTTCTGTTCTATTCTAATCTATTCTTTTCGACCCTACCCTACCCTCATCTTACCTGCCCTACACTAAACTATTTGATTGGATTCGACACTTTTCAACGCAATTCGACATGATTCTTCTCGATTCACCTGGAATTTGGTGGATTCGGCTGCATTCAGCTCTGTTTGGCTCTATTCAACTCTATTGGACTCTATTCTACTGTACTCGTCTCTACTTCATTCGATTCGATTCTTTCTCTTGTGTTCTGTTCTGTTCTAGTCTAACCCCTCCTACTCTACCCTCCTCTACTCTAATCTATTCCATTCGATTCAATGCCTTTCAAGGCGATTCCATGGGATTAGGCTTGAATTGGCTTGATTTAGCTCGATTTGGCTTGAATCGGGTCAATTTGGCTCGATTCTGCTCGATTCAGCATCATTAGGCTCGATCCAAACTTATCCGGCCCTCTTCAGCTCTGTTCAACTCTTTTCTACTTTATTCGTCTCTATTTGGCTCCATTCGACTCCATTCCACACCATTCTACTCTGTTCGACTCCCATTCTACACTATTCTATTCTCTTCTCCCCCACCCTACTCTAATCTATTCGATTCATTGAGATTTGTCTCATTTCCTCTCCATTCGACTCGATTCAGCTCGAATTGGATCTATTCATCTCTCTTCTGCACTACTCGACTCTGACTAGTCTACTCTACTCCACTCTACTCCATTCTACTCTTTCTATTCTCTTCTGTTCTACTCTATGCTTCTCTAGTCTATTCCTCTGTGCCCTACCCTATTGAATCCCAACCTAACCTACACTACTCTAACCTGTTCTATTGAATTCGATTGCATTCAATTCGACCCGATTTGACGCAATTCGATGGGATTCGGTGAGATTCCATGAGATTCGATGGGTTTTGGTGGGATTTGATGAATTCGACGAGACTCGATGCAATAGGATGCAATTAGGTGCGATTTGGCTCGATCTAGCTTGGCTCATTTTCTTTGTCTCTATTTGGCTCATTCCAGCTCCACTCGGCTGCATTCAGCTCGAGTCTGGTGGATTTGACTTGATTCGGTTCGATTGGGCTCGATTCAGCCCTATATGTCCCTATTCGGTGCTATTCCGCTCTATTCAACTCTTTTCTAGTCTATTCATCTCTGTTTGACTGCATTTGACTCCATTCCACACCATTCTACGCTCTTCTATTCTACAGAACCCTATCCGGCCCTAGTCTTTCCTAATCTAGTCTGTTCTTTTCTATTCTGTTGTATTTGATTCTCGTTTTCTATTTTCTCTATTCCATCCAATGCTACTCTACCATACCCTACATGAAACTAACCTATCCTGACTTATCCTCTTCTATTCTATTTGACTCTGTTTTCTCTGTTCTACCGTATGCTACCCTACCTTATGACACCCTACTGTACCATACCCTACTCCATAGGGGTACTCAATAAGGGTACTAGTTTGGAAAAGGGACTACCTAAGGCAAGGGGACTAGTTCAGGCTCCTAGTTAGGGCCACTCTACTTGTTAAGAGTACTAGTTAATGGACGGGTACTAGTTAAGGCTACTAGGAAGGCAAGGTACAAGTGAAGGCTACTACTTCAGGCAAGCGTATTAGTTTAGGCTACTAGTTGATGCAAGGGTACAAGTTCATACTACTAATTAAGGCCGGGGTACTAGTTAAGGCAACTGGTCAAGGCAAGGGTAGTAGTTATGGGTAGCCATAAGGCCAGGGTACTAGTTAAGACTACTAGTTAATGCCAGGGTACTAGTTGAGGCAAGGGTACTAGTGACGGCCAGGGTACTAGTTAAGGCTGGGCTACTAGTCCATGCAAGGCTACTACTTCAGGGTACTGGTTCAGGTTTGGCTACTAGTTAAGAGCACTAGGAAGGCAAAGGTAGACGTTAAGACTGTTCCTTCAGGCAAGGCGACTCGTTAAGGGTACTAGTTACCACAAGGCTTCTAGTTCAGAATACTAGTTAGGGCCACTGTACTAGTTAAGACTACTAGTTAAGGCTACTAGTAAGGCAAGGAACGAGTTAAGGCCACTACTTCAGGCAAGAGTACTCGTTAAGTCTACTAGTCGATGCAAGGGCACATGTTAATAATACTGGCTAAGTCCAGGTTGCTAGGTAAGGCAACTGGTTAAGGCAAGGGTAGTAGTTATGGGTACTGATAAGGCCAGGCTACTGGTTAAGACTACTAGTTAATACAAGGGTACTAGTTAAGGGTACTTGTTGAGGCAAGGGTAGGCATTAAGACTATTCCTTCAGGCAAGGCTCCTAGTTAAGGGTACTACTTAGGACAAGGCTACCAGTTCAGGATATTAGTTAGGGGCACTGTACTAGTTGAGAGTACTAGTAAAGGCACGGGTGCTAGTTAAGGCAAGGTACAAATTAAGGCCACTGCTTAAGGCAAGAGAACTAGTTAAGGCTACTAGTTGATGCACGATTACAAGTGAATACTACTAGTTCAGGCCAGGGTACTAGTTAAGGCAACTGGTTACGGCAAGGGTCGTAGTTCTGGGTACTGATACGGCCAGGGTACTAGTTCAGACTACTCGTTAATGCGAGGGTACTAGTTAAGGGTACTAGTTATGGCTACCAGTGAAGGCCAGAGTCTTAGTTAAGGCTACTGGAGAAGGCCAGGGTACTAGTTAAGGCAGGGCTACTAGCTAAGGGTACCAGTTTAGAGAAGGCTACCAGTTCAGGATACGAGTTAGGGGCACTGTACTAGTTAAGAGTACTAGCTAAGGCACGAGTACTAGTTCAGGCCACGACTTAAGGCAAGAGTACTAGTTAAGGCTACTCTTTGATGCAAGTTTACAAGTTGATACTTCTAGTTAAGGCCAGGGTACTAGTTAAGGCCACTGGTTAAGGCAAGGCTACTAGTTAAGGCAAGGCTACTAGTTAGGGGGAGTAGTTAAGGCTTGGCTACTAGTTAAGGGGACTAGTAAGGCAAGGGCAGACGTTCAGACTATTACTTAAAGCAAGGCTACTACTTCAGGGGACTAATTCAGACAAGGCTACTAGTTCAGGCTACTCGTTATGGCCGCTGTACTAGTTAAGAGCACTAGTTAAGGCACAGGTACTAGTTAAGGATACTAGTTCAGGCAAGGTACAAGTGAAGGCTACTACTTAAGGCAAGACGACTAGTTTAGGCGACCAGTGGATTCAAGGGTACAAGTGAATACTACTAGTTCAGACCAGGGTACCAGTTAAGGCAGCTGGTTAAGGCCAGGGTAGGACTTATGGGGACTGAGAAGGCCCGGTACTAGTTAAGACTACTAGTTAATGCGAGGGTACTAGTTAAGGGTACTAGTTGAGGCAAGGGTACTAGTGAAGGCCAGGGTACTAGTGAAGGCTACTGGTGAAGGCCAGGGGATTAGTTAAGGCAGGGCTACTAGTTCAGGGTACTGGTAAGGCAAGGGTAGACATTAAGACTATTACTTAAGGCAAGGCTACTAGTTAAGGGTACTAGTTCAGACAAGGCTACTAGTTCAGGATACTAGTTAAGGCAAGGGGAGTAGTTCAGATTCAGAATTTAGGGTACTTGTCAAGGCAAGGGTACTCTTCAAGGCTAGTTGTCTAGCCTACTGATCTATACCACTAGTCTGACTAGTCCAGCTGTCTTGTCTAGGCTACTACTCTAGACTTCTCTTGTCTACTCTACTCTAGTCTGCTTTCGTCTACCCTAGTCTACCCTATCAAAAACCACCCTATCCTAACCTTTTCGAATCTATTCAATTGGATTCGATTCAAAGCATGTCAATGTGATTGGACGCGATGATGCTTGAATCGGCTCATTCAGCACCATCAGCTCGATTCAGCTCGATTTGGTTTGAATCGCTTCGACTCAGCTTCTTTCAACTCAATTCGACTTGGTTCAGCCTTATTCGGCTCGATTCGCCTCTTTTCTACTCTAGTTTTCTCTATGCAACTCCATTCGACTCGATTCTACTCTATTCTGTTCTACCCTACCCTACCCTAATCTATTCTAATGGATTCGATTGGACGCTATTCGACGCGATTCATCACGTTTTGGTTCCATTGGGCTCGATTCGGCTAGAATTGGCTCTATTCAGCTCTATTCTGCACTATTTCACTCTATTCGACTCTACTCTACTCTTCTCTACTTTACTCTTCTCTGCTCTACCGTACTGTGCTATATTCTGTTCCTTCTATTATGTACTGTCCTATTCTATTCTGTTCTACCCTCCCAGCCGCTCCCCTCCCCTTCTCTAATCTTGGATTCTGTTCGAGTCATCGCATTTTCACGCCATTCGACCCGATTAGGCTTGAATCAGATCAATTCGCTTCGAATCGGTTCGATTGGGCTCCATTTGGCTCCATTCAGCTCCAATGGCATCGATTCTGCTGCATTCTGCTCGATTAGGCCTTCTTTGGCCCTATTCGGCCCAACTCTGCTCTATTCGACTCTTTTCTACTCTATTCGTCTCTAGTCGGCTCCGTTCTAATCCATGCCACACCATTCTGCACTATTCTCCTCTATTCTCGTCTACCCTTCTCTACCCTAATCTATTCTAATGGACTCGATTTGAACCGATTCAAAGCGATTCAACGCGATTCATCTTGTTTTGTCTCCATTCGCCTCAATTCGGCTATGTTCTGCACTATCTGACTCTTTTCTACTCTATTCTATTCTGCTGGATTCTTTCTCTTCTGTTCTCTTCTCTCCTATTCTGTTGGACTCGGTTCTATCCTACCCTACCCAACCCTACTGCACCCCACCCAAACCCACCCTACTTGAATCTATTTGATTCAATTCGATTCACTTCGACGCGATTTGACAGGATTCGACGGGATTCGACAAGGTCGGAAGGCATTTGACGGGATTCAAAGAGATTAGACGAGATTCCATACGATTCCACGTGATTCAGCAGAATTCTAGGAGATTGGACGCAATTCGAAGTTACTTGACGTGATGGGACGTGATTCGTCATGATTCGACGACATTGGATGCAATCCGATGCCATACGAAGCGATTTGACCCGGTCCGACACAAAACGATGTGATTTGATGCGATTCGACGTGATTCGATGTGATTCGACGCTATTCAGTGACAGTCGGCGTGATTCTGCTTGATTCAGCTCGATTAGGTGCGAATCGGCTCTATATGGCTCTTTTACGTCTCTATTCAGCTCTGTTTTCTCTATTCGTCTCTCTTTGGCCTATTCGGCTCTATTCAACTCTATTCGAGTCTATTCGAACCTACTCTTTTCTACTCTATTCTATTCCTTCTATTCTCTTCTAATCTCTTCTATTCTACTCTACTCTATTCTATTCTACCCTCCCCCCCCTTCTCTAATCTATACGTTTTGATTGGATTGGATGCATTGGACGTGATTTGACGTGATTAAGCTTGAATCAGCTCGATTCGATTTGGCTCTATTCGGCTCCATTAGGCTCCATTCGGCTCGTTTTGGCTTGAATTGCCTCGATTCTGCTCAATTCGGCCTCTTTCGGCCCTATTCTGTTCTATTCGAATCTTCTCTACTCTTTTCATCTCTATTTGACTCCATTCTATTTAGTCCACACCATTCTACACTATTCTGCTCTACTCTATCCTACACCACTCTAATTTACTCGAATCGATTAGACGTGATTCCTCTCATTTCGACTCCATTCGGCTCTATTCAGCTGTATTCGAGTCTACCCTATTATGCACTAGTCTACTCTATCGTACTCTAGTCTACTCTTCTCTATTTTCTTTATTGTTCCTATTCTGTTCTGTTCTATTCTACTCTATTCTACCCTACCCTGTGCTACCCAACTCTAATCTATTCTAATCCATTTGATTGGATTTGATTCAACCCATTTGGACACGATTCGGCTCAATTTGGCTCTATTTAGCTCTGTTCGAATCTATTCTACTCTACTCTGTTTCCCTCTACGCTACTGTAGCCTACTGTTCTCTGTATTCGTTCTGTATTGTTCTATTCTATTCTGTTCTCTTCTATTCTCTGCTGTTTTATTCTATGCTACTCTACTCTACTCCACCCTGCCATACCCGAACCTCCCCTACTCTAATCTGTTCAATTCGATTCGATGAATTTGGACACGATTCAGGTCGAATTGTTTCGATTCATGTCCATTCGGCTTCATTTGGCTCGAATAGTGTCGATTCAGCTGGATTAGGCTCAATTCGGCTCCATTAGGCTCGATTTGCTGGATTTGGCTCAATTCAGCTCGATTCGGCCCTCTTCGGCCCTCTTCAGCACTATTCGGCTCTATTCGGCTCTTTTCTACTCTTTTTGACTCCATTCGATTGCATTGCACAGCATTCTACTCCACTCAACACTATTTTTCTCTACCCTACCCTAATTGACTGGAATTGGTTTGATGGGATTCAACGCGATTTGCCTTGTTTCTTCTCCATTTGGCTCGATTCGACTCTGTTCTACTCTACACTATTCTGCTCTGCTCTAACCTTTTGTACTCTAGTCTCTTGTATTCTTTTTATTCTCTTTTCCTGTGTTCAATTCTATTCTACTCTATTTTATCCAACTCTACTCTAATCTATTCCACTGGATTCGATTCCACGCATTTCAATGCGATTCGGTTCAAATCGGCTCCATTGCACTCCATTCATCCCTCTTGGGCTCCAATCGGTTCGATTCAGTTCTAATCGGCTCCATTTCGCCCTAGTCAGCTCTATTCAGCTTTAATAGGCTCTTTTCAACTCTGTATGGCTCTATGAGTCTACTCAACCCTATTATCTCTTTTCAACTCCGTTCTACACCATTCTACTCCATCCGACTGTATTCTTCTCTATTCTATTGTCTTGTACTCTACGCTTCTCTAGTCTGTTCTAATCGATTCGATTGGATTTGACTTGAATTGATGGGATTCAATGCAATTCAACGGGATTCGACGCAATCCAGCATGATTCCGCGGGATTCGGCGCCATTCATCTTCATTTCTATCACTTTGGGTCTTTTTGGCTCTATTTTGCTCTATCCGGCAATATTCAACTCTATTCTTCTCTACTCTGCACTACTCGACCTTATTCTGTTCTTTCAGTTCTCTTCTATCCTGTTCTGTTCTACTGCATTTTGTTCTATCCTACCCTACTCTAACTTAGCCTACTGTAATCTGTTCTATTCTATTCAACAGACTTGAACGGGATTCCACCTGATTCAGATCCTATCGGCTCAAATCAGCTCCTTTTTGTGCGAATTCAACTCGATTCGGTTTGACTTGGCCCTTTTCCTCTCTATTCGGCTCTTTTCGGCAGGATTTGACTCTATTTGATGCTAGTCTACTGTTCTCTATTCTTTCTGTTCTATTCTAATCTATTCTTTTCGACCCTACCCTACCCTCATCTTACCTGCCCTACACTAAACTATTTGATTGGATTCGACACTTTTCAACGCAATTCGACATGATTCTTCTCGATTCACCTGGAATTTGGTGGATTCGGCTGCATTCAGCTCTGTTTGGCTCTATTCAACTCTATTGGACTCTATTCTACTGTACTCGTCTCTACTTCATTCGATTCGATTCTTTCTCTTGTGTTCTGTTCTGTTCTAGTCTAACCCCTCCTACTCTACCCTCCTCTACTCTAATCTATTCCATTCGATTCAATGCCTTTCAAGGCGATTCCATGGGATTAGGCTTGAATTGGCTTGATTTAGCTCGATTTGGCTTGAATCGGGTCAATTTGGCTCGATTCTGCTCGATTCAGCATCATTAGGCTCGATCCAAACTTATCCGGCCCTCTTCAGCTCTATTCAACTCTTTTCTACTTTATTCGTCTCTATTTGGCTCCATTCGACTCCATTCCACACCATTCTACTCTGTTCGACTCCCATTCTACACTATTCTATTCTCTTCTCCCCCACCCTACTCTAATCTATTCGATTCATTGAGATTTGTCTCATTTCCTCTCCATTCGACTCGATTCAGCTCGAATTGGATCTATTCATCTCTCTTCTGCACTACTCGACTCTGACTAGTCTACTCTACTCCACTCTACTCCATTCTACTCTTTCTATTCTCTTCTGTTCTACTCTATGCTTCTCTAGTCTATTCCTCTGTGCCCTACCCTATTGAATCCCAACCTAACCTACACTACTCTAACCTGTTCTATTGAATTCGATTGCATTCAATTCGACCCGATTTGACGCAATTCGATGGGATTCGGTGAGATTCCATGAGATTCGATGGGTTTTGGTGGGATTTGATGAATTCGACGAGACTCGATGCAATAGGATGCAATTAGGTGCGATTTGGCTCGATCTAGCTTGGCTCATTTTCTTTGTCTCTATTTGGCTCATTCCAGCTCCACTCGGCTGCATTCAGCTCGAGTCTGGTGGATTTGACTTGATTCGGCTCGATTGGGCTCGATTCAGCCCTGTATGTCCCTATTCGGTGCTATTCCGCTCTATTCAACTCTTTTCTAGTCTATTCATCTCTGTTTGACTGCATTTGACTCCATTCCACACCATTCTACGCTCTTCTATTCTACAGAACCCTATCCGGCCCTAGTCTTTCCTAATCTAGTCTGTTCTTTTCTATTCTGTTGTATTTGATTCTCGTTTTCTATTTTCTCTATTCCATCCAATGCTACTCTACCATACCCTACATGAAACTAACCTATCCTGACTTATCCTCTTCTATTCTATTTGACTCTGTTTTCTCTGTTCTACCGTATGCTACCCTACCTTATGACACCCTACTGTACCAAACCCTACTACATAAAAAGGGGTACTCAATAAGAGTACTAGTTTGGAAAAGGGACTACCTAAGGCAGGGGTAGTAGTTCAGGCTCCTAGTTAGGGCCACTGTACTAGTTAAGAGTACTAGTTAAGGCACGGGTACTAGTTAAGGCTACTAGGAAGGCAAGGTACAAGTGAAGGCTACTACTTCAGGCAAGAGCACTAGTTTAGGCTACTAGTTGATGCAAGGGTACAAGTTAATACTACTAGTTAAGGCCACGGTGCTGGTTAAGGCAACTGGTTAAGGCAAGGGTAGTAGTTATGGGTACTGATAAGGCCAGGGTACTAGTTAATGGTGCTAGTTGAGGCAAGGGTACTAGTGACGGCCAGGGTACTAGTTAAGGCTGGGCTACTAGTCCATGCAAGGCTACTACTTCAGGGTACTGGTTCAGGTTTGGCTACTAGTTAAGAGTACTAGTAAGGCAAGGGTAGACGTTAAGACTGTTCCTTAAGGCAAGGCGACTCGTTAAGGGTACTAGTTACCACAAGGCTTCTAGTTCAGAATACTAGTTAGGGCCACTTTACTAGTTAAGACTACTCGTTAAGGCTACTAGTAAGGCAAGGAACGAGTTAAGGCCACTACTTCAGGCAAGAGTACTAGTTAAGTCTACTAGTCTATGCAAGGGTACATGTTAATACTACTGGCTATGTCCAGGTTGCTAGGTAAGGCAACTGGTTAAGGCAAGGGTAGTAGTTATGGGTACTGATAAGGCCAGGCTACTGGTTAAGACTACTAGTTAATACAAGGGTACTAGTTAAGGGTACTTGTTGAGGCAAGGGTAGCAATTAAGACTATTCCTTCAGGCAAGGCTCCTAGTTAAGGGTACTACTTAGGACAAGGCTACCAGTTCAGGATACTAGTTAGGGGCACTGTACTAGTTGAGAGTAGTAGTAAAGGCAAGGGTGCTAGTTAAGGCTGCTAGTTAAGGCAAGGTACAAATTAAGGCCACTGCTTAAGGCAAGAGTACTAATTAAGGCTACTAGTTGATGCACGATTACAAGTGAATACTACTAGTTCAGGCAAGGGTCGTAGTTCTGGGTACGGATACGGCCAGGGTACTAGTTCAGACTACTAGTTAAGGCGAGGGTACTAGTTAAGGGTACTAGTTATATCTACCAGTGAAGGCCAGAGTCTTAGTTAAGGCTACTGGAGAAGGCCAGGGTACTAGTTAAGGCAGGGCTACTAGCTAAGGGTACCAGTTTAGAGAAGGCTACCAGTTCAGGATACGAGTTAGGGGCACTGTACTAGTTAAGAGTACTAGCTAAGGCACGAGTACTAGTTCAGGCCACGACTTAAGGCAAGAGTACTAGTTAAGGCTACTCTTTGATGCAAGTTTACAAGTTGATACTTCTAGTTAAGGCCAGGGTACTAGTTAAGGCCACTGGTTAAGGCAAGGCTACTAGTTAAGGCAAGGCTACTAGTTAGGGGGAGTAGTTAAGGCTTGGCTACTAGTTAAGGGGACTAGTAAGGCAAGGGCAGACGTTCAGACTATTACTTAAAGCAAGGCTACTACTTCAGGGGACTAATTCAGACAAGGCTACTAGTTCAGGCTACTCGTTATGGCCGCTGTACTAGTTAAGAGTACTAGTTAAGGCACAGGTACTAGTTAAGGATACTAGTTCAGGCAAGGTACAAGTGAAGGCTACTACTTAAGGCAAGACGACTAGTTTAGGCGACCAGTGGATTCAAGGGTACAAGTGAATACTACTAGTTCAGACCAGGGTACCAGTTAAGGCAGCTGGTTAAGGCCAGGGTAGGACTTATGGGGACTGAGAAGGCCCGGTACTAGTTAAGACTACTAGTTAATGCGAGGGTACTAGTTAAGGGTACTAGTTGAGGCAAGGGTACTAGTGAAGGCCAGGGTACTAGTGAAGGCTACTGGTGAAGGCCAGGGGATTAGTTAAGGCAGGGCTACTAGTTCAGGGTACTGGTAAGGCAAGGGTAGACATTAAGACTATTACTTAAGGCAAGGCTACTAGTTAAGGGTACTAGTTCAGACAAGGCTACTAGTTCAGGATACTAGTTAAGGCAAGGGGAGTAGTTCAGATTCAGAATTTAGGGTACTTGTCAAGGCAAGGGTACTCTTCAAGGCTAGTTGTCTAGCCTACTGATCTATACCACTAGTCTGACTAGTCCAGCTGTCTTGTCTAGGCTACTACTCTAGACTTCTCTTGTCTACTCTACTCTAGTCTGCTTTCGTCTACCCTAGTCTACCCTATCAAAAACCACCCTACCCTAACCTTTTCGAATCTATTCAATTGGATTCAATTCAAAGCATGTCAATGTGATTGGACGCGATGATGCTTGAATCGGCTCCTTCGGCACCATCAGCTCGATTCAGCTCGATTTGGCTTGAATCGCTTCGATTCAGCTTGTTTCAACTCAATTCGACTTGGTTCAGCCTTATCCGGCTCGATTCGGCTCCTTTCTACTCTATTTTTCTCTATGCAACTCCATTCGACTCGAATCTACTCTATTCTGTTCTACCCTACCCTACCCTACTCTGATCTATTCTAATGGATTCGATTGGACGCTATTCGACGCGATTCATCACGTTTTGTTTCCATTGGGCTCGATTCGGCTAGAATTGGCTCTATTCAGCTCTATTCTGCACTATTTCACTCTACTCTACTCTTCTCTACTTTACTCTTCTCTGCTCTACCGTACTGTGCTATATTCTGTTCCTTCTATTACGTACTGTTCTAGTCTATTCTAGTCTACCCTCCCAGCCGCTCCCCTCCCCTTCTCTAATCTTTGATTCTGTTCGACTCATCGCATTTTCACGCCATTCGACCCGATTAGGCTTGAATGAGATCAATTCACTTCCAATCGTTTCGATTTGGCTCCATTTTGCTCCATTCAGCTCCAGTTGCATCGATTCTGCTGGATTCTGCTCGATTAGGCCTTCTTTGGCCCTATTCGGCCCAATTACGCTCTATTCTACTCTTTTCTACTCTAATTGTCTCTATCTGGCTCCGTTCTAGTCCATTCCACACCATTCTACACTATTCTCCTCTACCCCTCCCTACCCTAATCTATTCTAATGGATTCGATTTGACCCGATTCGAAGCGATTCAACGCGATTCATCTTGTTTTGTCTCCATTCGGCTCAATTCGGCTATATTCTGCACTATCTGACTCTTTTCTACTCTATTCTATTCTGCTGGATTCTTTCTCTTCTGTTCTCTTCTCTCCTATTCTGTTGTACTCTGTTCTATCCTACCCTACCCAAACCTACTCCACCCCACCCAAACCTACCCTACTTTAATCTATTTGATTCAATTCGATTCACTTCGACGCGATTTGACAGGATTCGACGGGATTCGACAAGGTCCAAAGGCATTTGATGGGATTCAAAGAGATTAGACGAGATTCCATACGATTCCACGTGATTCAGCAGAATTCTAGGAGATTGGACGCAATTCGAAGTTACTTGACGTGATGGGACGTGATTCGACGACATTGGATGCAATCCGATGCCATACGAAGCGATTTGACCCGGTCCGACACAAAACGATGTGATTTGATGCGATTCGACGTGATTCGATGTGATTCGACGCTATTCAGTGACAGTCGGCGTGATTCTGCTTGATTCAGCTCGATTAGGTGCGAATCGGCTCTATATGGCTCTTTTACGTCTCTATTCAGCTCTGTTTTCTCTATTCGTCTCTCTTTGGCCTATTCGGCTCTATTCGACTCTATTCGAGTCTATTCGAACCTACTCTTTTCTACTCTATTCTACTCCTTCTATTCTCTTCTAATCTCTTCTATTCTACTCTACTCTATTCTATTCTACCCTCCCCCCCCTTCTCTAATCTATACGTTTTGATTGGATTGGATGCATTGGACGTGATTTGACGTGATTAAGCTTGAATCAGCTCGATTCGATTTGGCTCTATTCGGCTCCATTAGGCTCCATTCGGCTCGTTTTGGCTTGAATTGCCTCGATTCTGCTCAATTCGGCCTCTTTCGGCCCTATTCTGTTCTATTCGAATCTTCTCTACTCTTTTCGTCTCTATTTGACTCCATTCTATTTAGTCCACACCATTCTACACTATTCTGCTCTACTCTATCCTACACCACTCTAATTTACTCGAATCGATTAGACGTGATTCCTCTCATTTCGACTCCATTCGGCTCTATTCAGCTGTATTCGAGTCTACCCTATTATGCACTAGTCTACTCTATCGTACTCTAGTCTACTCTTCTCTATTTTCTTTATTGTTCCTATTCTGTTCTGTTCTATTCTACTCTATTCTACCCTACCCTGTGCTACCCAACTCTAATCTATTCTAATCCATTTGATTGGATTTGATTCAACCCATTTGGACACGATTCGGCTCAATTTGGCTCTATTTAGCTCTGTTCGAATCTATTCTACTCTACTCTGTTTCCCTCTACGCTACTGTAGCCTACTGTTCTCTGTATTCGTTCTGTATTGTTCTATTCTATTCTGTTCTCTTCTATTCTCTGCTGTTTTATTCTATGCTACTCTACTCTACTCCACCCTGCCATACCCGAACCTCCCCTACTCTAATCTGTTCAATTCGATTCGATGAATTTGGACACGATTCAGGTCGAATTGTTTCGATTCATGTCCATTCGGCTTCATTTGGCTCGAATAGTGTCGATTCAGCTGGATTAGGCTCAATTCGGCTCCATTAGGCTCGATTTGCTGGATTTGGCTCAATTCAGCTCGATTCGGCCCTCTTCGGCCCTCTTCAGCACTATTCGGCTCTATTCGGCTCTTTTCTACTCTTTTTGACTCCATTCGATTGCATTGCACAGCATTCTACTCCACTCAACACTATTTTTCTCTACCCTACCCTAATTGACTGGAATTGGTTTGATGGGATTCAACGCGATTTGCCTTGTTTCTTCTCCATTTGGCTCGATTCGACTCTGTTCTACTCTACACTATTCTGCTCTGCTCTAACCTTTTGTACTCTAGTCTCTTGTATTCTTTTTATTCTCTTTTCCTGTGTTCAATTCTATTCTACTCTATTTTATCCAACTCTACTCTAATCTATTCCACTGGATTCGATTCCACGCATTTCAATGCGATTCGGTTCAAATCGGCTCCATTGCACTCCATTCATCCCTCTTGGGCTCCAATCGGTTCGATTCAGTTCTAATCGGCTCCATTTCGCCCTAGTCATCTCTATTCAGCTTTAATAGGCTCTTTTCAACTCTGTATGGCTCTATGAGTCTACTCAACCCTATTATCTCTTTTCAACTCCGTTCTACACCATTCTACTCCATCCGACTGTATTCTTCTCTATTCTATTGTCTTGTACTCTACGCTTCTCTAGTCTGTTCTAATCGATTCGATTGGATTTGACTTGAATTGATGGGATTCAATGCAATTCAACGGGATTCGACGCAATCCAGCATGATTCCGCGGGATTCGGCGCCATTCATCTTCATTTCTATCACTTTGGGTCTTTTTGGCTCTATTTTGCTCTATCCGGCAATATTCAACTCTATTCTTCTCTACTCTGCACTACTCGACCTTATTCTGTTCTTTCAGTTCTCTTCTATCCTGTTCTGTTCTACTGCATTTTGTTCTATCCTACCCTACTCTAACTTAGCCTACTGTAATCTGTTCTATTCTATTCAACAGACTTGAACGGGATTCCACCTGATTCAGATCCTATCGGCTCAAATCAGCTCCTTTTTGTGCGAATTCAACTCGATTCGGTTTGACTTGGCCCTTTTCCTCTCTATTCGGCTCTTTTCGGCAGGATTTGACTCTATTTGATGCTAGTCTACTGTTCTCTATTCTTTCTGTTCTATTCTAATCTATTCTTTTCGACCCTACCCTACCCTCATCTTACCTGCCCTACACTAAACTATTTGATTGGATTCGACACTTTTCAACGCAATTCGACATGATTCTTCTCGATTCACCTGGAATTTGGTGGATTCGGCTGCATTCAGCTCTGTTTGGCTCTATTCAACTCTATTGGACTCTATTCTACTGTACTCGTCTCTACTTCATTCGATTCGATTCTTTCTCTTGTGTTCTGTTCTGTTCTAGTCTAACCCCTCCTACTCTACCCTCCTCTACTCTAATCTATTCCATTCGATTCAATGCCTTTCAAGGCGATTCCATGGGATTAGGCTTGAATTGGCTTGATTTAGCTCGATTTGGCTTGAATCGGGTCAATTTGGCTCGATTCTGCTCGATTCAGCATCATTAGGCTCGATCCAAACTTATCCGGCCCTCTTCAGCTCTATTCAACTCTTTTCTACTTTATTCGTCTCTATTTGGCTCCATTCGACTCCATTCCACACCATTCTACTCTGTTCGACTCCCATTGTACACTATTCTATTCTCTTCTCCCCCACCCTACTCTAATCTATTCGATTCATTGAGATTTGTCTCATTTCCTCTCCATTTGACTCGATTCAGCTCGAATTGGATCTATTCATCTCTTTTCTGCACTACTCGACTCTGACTAGTCTACTCTACTCCACTCTACTCCATTCTACTCTTTCTATTCTCTTCTGTTCTACTCTATGCTTCTCTAGTCTATTCCTCTGTGCCCTACCCTATTGAATCCCAACCTAACCTACACTACTCTAACCTGTTCTATTGAATTCGATTGCATTCAATTCGACCCGATTTGACGCAATTCGATGGGATTCGGTGAGATTCCATGAGATTCGATGGGTTTTGGTGGGATTTGATGAATTCGACGAGACTCGATGCAATAGGATGCAATTAGGTGCGATTTGGCTCGATCTAGCTTGGCTCATTTTCTTTGTCTCTATTTGGCTCATTCCAGCTCCACTCGGCTGCATTCAGCTCGAGTCTGGTGGATTTGACTTGATTCGGCTCGATTGGGCTCGATTCAGCCCTGTATGTCCCTATTCGGTGCTATTCCGCTCTATTCAACTCTTTTCTAGTCTATTCATCTCTGTTTGACTGCATTTGACTCCATTCCACACCATTCTACGCTCTTCTATTCTACAGAACCCTATCCGGCCCTAGTCTTTCCTAATCTAGTCTGTTCTTTTCTGTTCTGTTGTATTTGATTCTCGTTTTCTATTTTCTCTATTCCATCCAATGCTACTCTACCATACCCTACATGAAACTAACCTATCCTGACTTATCCTCTTCTATTCTATTTGACTCTGTTTTCTCTGTTCTACCGTATGCTACCCTACCTTATGACACCCTACTGTACCATACCCTACTCCATAGGGGTACTCAATAAGGGTACTAGTTTGGAAAAGGGACTACCTAAGGCAAGGGGACTAGTTCAGGCTCCTAGTTAGGGCCACCCTACTAGTTAAGAGTACTAGTTAATGGACGGGTACTAGTTAAGGCTACTAGGAAGGCAAGGTACAAGTGAAGGCTACTACTTCAGGCAAGCGTATTAGTTTAGGCTACTAGTTGATGCAAGGGTACAAGTTCATACTACTAATTAAGGCCAGGGTACTAGTTAAGGCAACTGGTCAAGGCAAGGGTAGTAGTCATGGGTAGCCATAAGGCCAGGGTACTAGTTAAGACTACTAGTTAATGCCAGGGTACTAGTTGAGGCAAGGGTACTAGTGACGGCCAGGGTACTAGTTAAGGCTGGGCTACTAGTCCATGCAAGGCTACTACTTCAGGGTACTGGTTCAGGTTTGGCTACTAGTTAAGAGTACTAGTAAGGCAAGGGTAGACGTTAAGACTGTTCCTTAAGGCAAGGCGACTCGTTAAGGGTACTAGTTACCACAAGGCTTCTAGTTCAGAATACTAGTTAGGGCCACTTTACTAGTTAAGACTACTCGTTAAGGCTACTAGTAAGGCAAGGAACGAGTTAAGGCCACTACTTCAGGCAAGAGTACTAGTTAAGTCTACTAGTCTATGCAAGGGTACATGTTAATACTACTGGCTATGTCCAGGTTGCTAGGTAAGGCAACTGGTTAAGGCAAGGGTAGTAGTTATGGGTACTGATAAGGCCAGGCTACTGGTTAAGACTACTAGTTAATACAAGGGTACTAGTTAAGGGTACTTGTTGAGGCAAGGGTAGCAATTAAGACTATTCCTTCAGGCAAGGCTCCTAGTTAAGGGTACTACTTAGGACAAGGCTACCAGTTCAGGATACTAGTTAGGGGCACTGTACTAGTTGAGAGTAGTAGTAAAGGCAAGGGTGCTAGTTAAGGCTGCTAGTTAAGGCAAGGTACAAATTAAGGCCACTGCTTAAGGCAAGAGTACTAATTAAGGCTACTAGTTGATGCACGATTACAAGTGAATACTACTAGTTCAGGCAAGGGTCGTAGTTCTGGGTACGGATACGGCCAGGGTACTAGTTCAGACTACTAGTTAAGGCGAGGGTACTAGTTAAGGGTACTAGTTATATCTACCAGTGAAGGCCAGAGTCTTAGTTAAGGCTACTGGAGAAGGCCAGGGTACTAGTTAAGGCAGGGCTACTAGCTAAGGGTACCAGTTTAGAGAAGGCTACCAGTTCAGGATACGAGTTAGGGGCACTGTACTAGTTAAGAGTACTAGCTAAGGCACGAGTACTAGTTCAGGCCACGACTTAAGGCAAGAGTACTAGTTAAGGCTACTCTTTGATGCAAGTTTACAAGTTGATACTTCTAGTTAAGGCCAGGGTACTAGTTAAGGCCACTGGTTAAGGCAAGGCTACTAGTTAAGGCAAGGCTACTAGTTAGGGGGAGTAGTTAAGGCTTGGCTACTAGTTAAGGGGACTAGTAAGGCAAGGGCAGACGTTCAGACTATTACTTAAAGCAAGGCTACTACTTCAGGGGACTAATTCAGACAAGGCTACTAGTTCAGGCTACTCGTTATGGCCGCTGTACTAGTTAAGAGTACTAGTTAAGGCACAGGTACTAGTTAAGGATACTAGTTCAGGCAAGGTACAAGTGAAGGCTACTACTTAAGGCAAGACGACTAGTTTAGGCGACCAGTGGATTCAAGGGTACAAGTGAATACTACTAGTTCAGACCAGGGTACCAGTTAAGGCAGCTGGTTAAGGCCAGGGTAGGACTTATGGGGACTGAGAAGGCCCGGTACTAGTTAAGACTACTAGTTAATGCGAGGGTACTAGTTAAGGGTACTAGTTGAGGCAAGGGTACTAGTGAAGGCCAGGGTACTAGTGAAGGCTACTGGTGAAGGCCAGGGGATTAGTTAAGGCAGGGCTACTAGTTCAGGGTACTGGTAAGGCAAGGGTAGACATTAAGACTATTACTTAAGGCAAGGCTACTAGTTAAGGGTACTAGTTCAGACAAGGCTACTAGTTCAGGATACTAGTTAAGGCAAGGGGAGTAGTTCAGATTCAGAATTTAGGGTACTTGTCAAGGCAAGGGTACTCTTCAAGGCTAGTTGTCTAGCCTACTGATCTATACCACTAGTCTGACTAGTCCAGCTGTCTTGTCTAGGCTACTACTCTAGACTTCTCTTGTCTACTCTACTCTAGTCTGCTTTCGTCTACCCTAGTCTACCCTATCAAAAACCACCCTACCCTAACCTTTTCGAATCTATTCAATTGGATTCAATTCAAAGCATGTCAATGTGATTGGACGCGATGATGCTTGAATCGGCTCCTTCGGCACCATCAGCTCGATTCAGCTCGATTTGGCTTGAATCGCTTCGATTCAGCTTGTTTCAACTCAATTCGACTTGGTTCAGCCTTATTCGGCTCGATTCGGCTCCTTTCTACTCTATTTTTCTCTATGCAACTCCATTCGACTCGAATCTACTCTATTCTGTTCTACCCTACCCTACCCTACTCTGATCTATTCTAATGGATTCGATTGGACGCTATTCGACGCGATTCATCACGTTTTGTTTCCATTGGGCTCGATTCGGCTAGAATTGGCTCTATTCAGCTCTATTCTGCACTATTTCACTCTACTCTACTCTTCTCTACTTTACTCTTCTCTGCTCTACCGTACTGTGCTATATTCTGTTCCTTCTATTACGTACTGTTCTAGTCTATTCTAGTCTACCCTCCCAGCCGCTCCCCTCCCCTTCTCTAATCTTTGATTCTATTCGACTCATCGCATTTTCACGCCATTCGACCCGATTAGGCTTGAATGAGATCAATTCACTTCCAATCGTTTCGATTTGGCTCCATTTTGCTCCATTCAGCTCCAGTTGCATCGATTCTGCTGGATTCTGCTCGATTAGGCCTTCTTTGGCCCTATTCGGCCCAATTACGCTCTATTCTACTCTTTTCTACTCTATTTGTCTCTATCTGGCTCCGTTCTAGTCCATTCCACACCATTCTACACTATTCTCCTCTACCCCTCCCTACCCTAATCTATTCTAATGGATTCGATTTGACCCGATTCGAAGCGATTCAACGCGATTCATCTTGTTTTGTCTCCATTCGGCTCAATTCGGCTATATTCTGCACTATCTGACTCTTTTCTACTCTATTCTATTCTGCTGGATTCTTTCTCTTCTGTTCTCTTCTCTCCTATTCTGTTGTACTCTGTTCTATCCTACCCTACCCAAACCTACTCCACCCCACCCAAACCTACCCTACTTTAATCTATTTGATTCAATTCGATTCACTTCGACGCGATTTGACAGGATTCGACGGGATTCGACAAGGTCCAAAGGCATTTGATGGGATTCAAAGAGATTAGACGAGATTCCATACGATTCCACGTGATTCAGCAGAATTCTAGGAGATTGGACGCAATTCGAAGTTATTTGACGTGATGGGACGTGATTCGACGACATTGGATGCAATCCGATGCCATACGAAGCGATTTGACCCGGTCCGACACAAAACGATGTGATTTGATGCGATTCGACGTGATTCGATGTGATTCGACGCTATTCAGTGACAGTCGGCGTGATTCTGCTTGATTCAGCTCGATTAGGTGCGAATCGGCTCTATATGGCTCTTTTACGTCTCTATTCAGCTCTGTTTTCTCTATTCGTCTCTCTTTGGCCTATTCGGCTCTATTCGACTCTATTCGAGTCTATTCGAACCTACTCTTTTCTACTCTATTCTACTCCTTCTATTCTCTTCTAATCTCTTCTATTCTACTCTACTCTATTCTATTCTACCCTCCCCCCCCTTCTCTAATCTATACGTTTTGATTGGATTGGATGCATTGGACGTGATTTGACGTGATTAAGCTTGAATCAGCTCGATTCGATTTGGCTCTATTCGGCTCCATTAGGCTCCATTCGGCTCGTTTTGGCTTGAATTGCCTCGATTCTGCTCAATTCGGCCTCTTTCGGCCCTATTCTGTTCTATTCGAATCTTCTCTACTCTTTTCGTCTCTATTTGACTCCATTCTATTTAGTCCACACCATTCTACACTATTCTGCTCTACTCTATCCTACACCACTCTAATTTACTCGAATCGATTAGACGTGATTCCTCTCATTTCGACTCCATTCGGCTCTATTCAGCTGTATTCGAGTCTACCCTATTATGCACTAGTCTACTCTATCGTACTCTAGTCTACTCTTCTCTATTTTCTTTATTGTTCCTATTCTGTTCTGTTCTATTCTACTCTATTCTACCCTACCCTGTGCTACCCAACTCTAATCTATTCTAATCCATTTGATTGGATTTGATTCAACCCATTTGGACACGATTCGGCTCAATTTGGCTCTATTTAGCTCTGTTCGAATCTATTCTACTCTACTCTGTTTCCCTCTACGCTACTGTAGCCTACTGTTCTCTGTATTCGTTCTGTATTGTTCTATTCTATTCTGTTCTCTTCTATTCTCTGCTGTTTTATTCTATGCTACTCTACTCTACTCCACCCTGCCATACCCGAACCTCCCCTACTCTAATCTGTTCAATTCGATTCGATGAATTTGGACACGATTCAGGTCGAATTGTTTCGATTCATGTCCATTCGGCTTCATTTGGCTCGAATAGTGTCGATTCAGCTGGATTAGGCTCAATTCGGCTCCATTAGGCTCGATTTGCTGGATTTGGCTCAATTCAGCTCGATTCGGCCCTCTTCGGCCCTCTTCAGCACTATTCGGCTCTATTCGGCTCTTTTCTACTCTTTTTGACTCCATTCGATTGCATTGCACAGCATTCTACTCCACTCAACACTATTTTTCTCTACCCTACCCTAATTGACTGGAATTGGTTTGATGGGATTCAACGCGATTTGCCTTGTTTCTTCTCCATTTGGCTCGATTCGACTCTGTTCTACTCTACACTATTCTGCTCTGCTCTAACCTTTTGTACTCTAGTCTCTTGTATTCTTTTTATTCTCTTTTCCTGTGTTCAATTCTATTCTACTCTATTTTATCCAACTCTACTCTAATCTATTCCACTGGATTCGATTCCACGCATTTCAATGCGATTCGGTTCAAATCGGCTCCATTGCACTCCATTCATCCCTCTTGGGCTCCAATCGGTTCGATTCAGTTCTAATCGGCTCCATTTCGCCCTAGTCAGCTCTATTCAGCTTTAATAGGCTCTTTTCAACTCTGTATGGCTCTATGAGTCTACTCAACCCTATTATCTCTTTTCAACTCCGTTCTACACCATTCTACTCCATCCGACTGTATTCTTCTCTATTCTATTGTCTTGTACTCTACGCTTCTCTAGTCTGTTCTAATCGATTCGATTGGATTTGACTTGAATTGATGGGATTCAATGCAATTCAACGGGATTCGACGCAATCCAGCATGATTCCGCGGGATTCGGCGCCATTCATCTTCATTTCTATCACTTTGGGTCTTTTTGGCTCTATTTTGCTCTATCCGGCAATATTCAACTCTATTCTTCTCTACTCTGCACTACTCGACCTTATTCTGTTCTTTCAGTTCTCTTCTATCCTGTTCTGTTCTACTGCATTTTGTTCTATCCTACCCTACTCTAACTTAGCCTACTGTAATCTGTTCTATTCTATTCAACAGACTTGAACGGGATTCCACCTGATTCAGATCCTATCGGCTCAAATCAGCTCCTTTTTGTGCGAATTCAACTCGATTCGGTTTGACTTGGCCCTTTTCCTCTCTATTCGGCTCTTTTCGGCAGGATTTGACTCTATTTGATGCTAGTCTACTGTTCTCTATTCTTTCTGTTCTATTCTAATCTATTCTTTTCGACCCTACCCTACCCTCATCTTACCTGCCCTACACTAAACTATTTGATTGGATTCGACACTTTTCAACGCAATTCGACATGATTCTTCTCGATTCACCTGGAATTTGGTGGATTCGGCTGCATTCAGCTCTGTTTGGCTCTATTCAACTCTATTGGACTCTATTCTACTGTACTCGTCTCTACTTCATTCGATTCGATTCTTTCTCTTGTGTTCTGTTCTGTTCTAGTCTAACCCCTCCTACTCTACCCTCCTCTACTCTAATCTATTCCATTCGATTCAATGCCTTTCAAGGCGATTCCATGGGATTAGGCTTGAATTGGCTTGATTTAGCTCGATTTGGCTTGAATCGGGTCAATTTGGCTCGATTCTGCTCGATTCAGCATCATTAGGCTCGATCCAAACTTATCCGGCCCTCTTCAGCTCTATTCAACTCTTTTCTACTTTATTCGTCTCTATTTGGCTCCATTCGACTCCATTCCACACCATTCTACTCTGTTCGACTCCCATTCTACACTATTCTATTCTCTTCTCCCCCACCCTACTCTAATCTATTCGATTCATTGAGATTTGTCTCATTTCCTCTCCATTCGACTCGATTCAGCTCGAATTGGATCTATTCATCTCTCTTCTGCACTACTCGACTCTGACTAGTCTACTCTACTCCACTCTACTCCATTCTACTCTTTCTATTCTCTTCTGTTCTACTCTATGCTTCTCTAGTCTATTCCTCTGTGCCCTACCCTATTGAATCCCAACCTAACCTACACTACTCTAACCTGTTCTATTGAATTCGATTGCATTCAATTCGACCCGATTTGACGCAATTCGATGGGATTCGGTGAGATTCCATGAGATTCGATGGGTTTTGGTGGGATTTGATGAATTCGACGAGACTCGATGCAATAGGATGCAATTAGGTGCGATTTGGCTCGATCTAGCTTGGCTCATTTTCTTTGTCTCTATTTGGCTCATTCCAGCTCCACTCGGCTGCATTCAGCTCGAGTCTGGTGGATTTGACTTGATTCGGCTCGATTGGGCTCGATTCAGCCCTGTATGTCCCTATTCGGTGCTATTCCGCTCTATTCAACTCTTTTCTAGTCTATTCATCTCTGTTTGACTGCATTTGACTCCATTCCACACCATTCTACGCTCTTCTATTCTACAGAACCCTATCCGGCCCTAGTCTTTCCTAATCTAGTCTGTTCTTTTCTATTCTGTTGTATTTGATTCTCGTTTTCTATTTTCTCTATTCCATCCAATGCTACTCTACCATACCCTACATGAAACTAACCTATCCTGACTTATCCTCTTCTATTCTATTTGACTCTGTTTTCTCTGTTCTACCGTATGCTACCCTACCTTATGACACCCTACTGTACCAAACCCTACTACATAAAAAGGGGTACTCAATAAGAGTACTAGTTTGGAAAAGGGACTACCTAAGGCAGGGGTAGTAGTTCAGGCTCCTAGTTAGGGCCACTGTACTAGTTAAGAGTACTAGTTAAGGCACGGGTACTAGTTAAGGCTACTAGGAAGGCAAGGTACAAGTGAAGGCTACTACTTCAGGCAAGAGCACTAGTTTAGGCTACTAGTTGATGCAAGGGTACAAGTTAATACTACTAGTTAAGGCCAGGGTGCTGGTTAAGGCAACTGGTTAAGGCAAGGGTAGTAGTTATGGGTACTGATAAGGCCAGGGTACTAGTTAATGGTGCTAGTTGAGGCAAGGGTACTAGTGACGGCCAGGGTACTAGTTAAGGCTGGGCTACTAGTCCATGCAAGGCTACTACTTCAGGGTACTGGTTCAGGTTTGGCTACTAGTTAAGAGTACTAGTAAGGCAAGGGTAGACGTTAAGACTGTTCCTTAAGGCAAGGCGACTCGTTAAGGGTACTAGTTACCACAAGGCTTCTAGTTCAGAATACTAGTTAGGGCCACTTTACTAGTTAAGACTACTCGTTAAGGCTACTAGTAAGGCAAGGAACGAGTTAAGGCCACTACTTCAGGCAAGAGTACTAGTTAAGTCTACTAGTCTATGCAAGGGTACATGTTAATACTACTGGCTATGTCCAGGTTGCTAGGTAAGGCAACTGGTTAAGGCAAGGGTAGTAGTTATGGGTACTGATAAGGCCAGGCTACTGGTTAAGACTACTAGTTAATACAAGGGTACTAGTTAAGGGTACTTGTTGAGGCAAGGGTAGGCATTAAGACTATTCCTTCAGGCAAGGCTCCTAGTTAAGGGTACTACTTAGGACAAGGCTACCAGTTCAGGATACTAGTTAGGGGCACTGTACTAGTTGAGAGTAGTAGTAAAGGCAAGGGTGCTAGTTAAGGCTGCTAGTTAAGGCAAGGTACAAATTAAGGCCACTGCTTAAGGCAAGAGTACTAGTTAAGGCTACTAGTTGATGCACGATTACAAGTGAATACTACTAGTTCAGGCAAGGGTCGTAGTTCTGGGTACGGATACGGCCAGGGTACTAGTTCAGACTACTAGTTAAGGCGAGGGTACTAGTTAAGGGTACTAGTTATATCTACCAGTGAAGGCCAGAGTCTTAGTTAAGGCTACTGGAGAAGGCCAGGGTACTAGTTAAGGCAGGGCTACTAGCTAAGGGTACCAGTTTAGAGAAGGCTACCAGTTCAGGATACGAGTTAGGGGCACTGTACTAGTTAAGAGTACTAGCTAAGGCACGAGTACTAGTTCAGGCCACTACTTAAGGCAAGAGTACTAGTTAAGGCTACTCTTTGATGCAAGTTTACAACTTGATACTTCTAGTTAAGGCCAGGGTACTAGTTAAGGCCACTGGTTAAGGCAAGGCTACTAGTTAAGGCAAGGCTACTAGTTAGGGGGAGTAGTTAAGGCTTGGCTACTAGTTAAGGGGACTAGTAAGGCAAGGGCAGACGTTCAGACTATTACTTAAAGCAAGGCTACTACTTCAGGGGACTAATTCAGACAAGGCTACTAGTTCAGGCTACTCGTTATGGCCGCTGTACTAGTTAAGAGCACTAGTTAAGGCACAGGTACTAGTTAAGGATACTAGTTCAGGCAAGGTACAAGTGAAGGCTACTACTTAAGGCAAGACGACTAGTTTAGGCGACCAGTGGATTCAAGGGTACAAGTGAATACTACTAGTTCAGACCAGGGTACCAGTTAAGGCAGCTGGTTAAGGCCAGGGTAGGACTTATGGGGACTGAGAAGGCCCGGTACTAGTTAAGACTACTAGTTAATGCGAGGGTACTAGTTAAGGGTACTAGTTGAGGCAAGGGTACTAGTGAAGGCCAGGGTACTAGTGAAGGCTACTGGTGAAGGCCAGGGGATTAGTTAAGGCAGGGCTACTAGTTCAGGGTACTGGTAAGGCAAGGGTAGACATTAAGACTATTACTTAAGGCAAGGCTACTAGTTAAGGGTACTAGTTCAGACAAGGCTACTAGTTCAGGATACTAGTTAAGGCAAGGGGAGTAGTTCAGATTCAGAATTTAGGGTACTTGTCAAGGCAAGGGTACTCTTCAAGGCTAGTTGTCTAGCCTACTGATCTATACCACTAGTCTGACTAGTCCAGCTGTCTTGTCTAGGCTACTACTCTAGACTTCTCTTGTCTACTCTACTCTAGTCTGCTTTCGTCTACCCTAGTCTACCCTATCAAAAACCACCCTATCCTAACCTTTTCGAATCTATTCAATTGGATTCGATTCAAAGCATGTCAATGTGATTGGACGCGATGATGCTTGAATCGGCTCATTCAGCACCATCAGCTCGATTCAGCTCGATTTGGTTTGAATCGCTTCGACTCAGCTTCTTTCAACTCAATTCGACTTGGTTCAGCCTTATTCGGCTCGATTCGCCTCTTTTCTACTCTAGTTTTCTCTATGCAACTCCATTCGACTCGATTCTACTCTATTCTGTTCTACCCTACCCTACCCTAATCTATTCTAATGGATTCGATTGGACGCTATTCGACGCGATTCATCACGTTTTGGTTCCATTGGGCTCGATTCGGCTAGAATTGGCTCTATTCAGCTCTATTCTGCACTATTTCACTCTATTCGACTCTACTCTACTCTTCTCTACTTTACTCTTCTCTGCTCTACCGTACTGTGCTATATTCTGTTCCTTCTATTATGTACTGTCCTATTCTATTCTGTTCTACCCTCCCAGCCGCTCCCCTCCCCTTCTCTAATCTTGGATTCTGTTCGAGTCATCGCATTTTCACGCCATTCGACCCGATTAGGCTTGAATCAGATCAATTCGCTTCGAATCGGTTCGATTGGGCTCCATTTGGCTCCATTCAGCTCCAATGGCATCGATTCTGCTGCATTCTGCTCGATTAGGCCTTCTTTGGCCCTATTCGGCCCAACTCTGCTCTATTCGACTCTTTTCTACTCTATTCGTCTCTAGTCGGCTCCGTTCTAATCCATGCCACACCATTCTGCACTATTCTCCTCTATTCTCGTCTACCCTTCTCTACCCTAATCTATTCTAATGGACTCGATTTGAACCGATTCAAAGCGATTCAACGCGATTCATCTTGTTTTGTCTCCATTCGCCTCAATTCGGCTATGTTCTGCACTATCTGACTCTTTTCTACTCTATTCTATTCTGCTGGATTCTTTCTCTTCTGTTCTCTTCTCTCCTATTCTGTTGGACTCGGTTCTATCCTACCCTACCCAACCCTACTGCACCCCACCCAAACCCACCCTACTTGAATCTATTTGATTCAATTCGATTCACTTCGACGCGATTTGACAGGATTCGACGGGATTCGACAAGGTCGGAAGGCATTTGACGGGATTCAAAGAGATTAGACGAGATTCCATACGATTCCACGTGATTCAGCAGAATTCTAGGAGATTGGACGCAATTCGAAGTTACTTGACGTGATGGGACGTGATTCGTCATGATTCGACGACATTGGATGCAATCCGATGCCATACGAAGCGATTTGACCCGGTCCGACACAAAACGATGTGATTTGATGCGATTCGACGTGATTCGATGTGATTCGACGCTATTCAGTGACAGTCGGCGTGATTCTGCTTGATTCAGCTCGATTAGGTGCGAATCGGCTCTATATGGCTCTTTTACGTCTCTATTCAGCTCTGTTTTCTCTATTCGTCTCTCTTTGGCCTATTCGGCTCTATTCGACTCTATTCGAGTCTATTCGAACCTACTCTTTTCTACTCTATTCTATTCCTTCTATTCTCTTCTAATCTCTTCTATTCTACTCTACTCTATTCTATTCTACCCTCCCCCCCCTTCTCTAATCTATACGTTTTGATTGGATTGGATGCATTGGACGTGATTTGACGTGATTAAGCTTGAATCAGCTCGATTCGATTTGGCTCTATTCGGCTCCATTAGGCTCCATTCGGCTCGTTTTGGCTTGAATTGCCTCGATTCTGCTCAATTCGGCCTCTTTCGGCCCTATTCTGTTCTATTCGAATCTTCTCTACTCTTTTCGTCTCTATTTGACTCCATTCTATTTAGTCCACACCATTCTACACTATTCTGCTCTACTCTATCCTACACCACTCTAATTTACTCGAATCGATTAGACGTGATTCCTCTCATTTCGACTCCATTCGGCTCTATTCAGCTGTATTCGAGTCTACCCTATTATGCACTAGTCTACTCTATCGTACTCTAGTCTACTCTTCTCTATTTTCTTTATTGTTCCTATTCTGTTCTGTTCTATTCTACTCTATTCTACCCTACCCTGTGCTACCCAACTCTAATCTATTCTAATCCATTTGATTGGATTTGATTCAACCCATTTGGACACGATTCGGCTCAATTTGGCTCTATTTAGCTCTGTTCGAATCTATTCTACTCTACTCTGTTTCCCTCTACGCTACTGTAGCCTACTGTTCTCTGTATTCGTTCTGTATTGTTCTATTCTATTCTGTTCTCTTCTATTCTCTGCTGTTTTATTCTATGCTACTCTACTCTACTCCACCCTGCCATACCCGAACCTCCCCTACTCTAATCTGTTCAATTCGATTCGATGAATTTGGACACGATTCAGGTCGAATTGTTTCGATTCATGTCCATTCGGCTTCATTTGGCTCGAATAGTGTCGATTCAGCTGGATTAGGCTCAATTCGGCTCCATTAGGCTCGATTTGCTGGATTTGGCTCAATTCAGCTCGATTCGGCCCTCTTCGGCCCTCTTCAGCACTATTCGGCTCTATTCGGCTCTTTTCTACTCTTTTTGACTCCATTCGACTGCATTGCACAGCATTCTACTCCACTCAACACTATTTTTCTCTACCCTACCCTAATTGACTGGAATTGGTTTGATGGGATTCAACGCGATTTGCCTTGTTTCTTCTCCATTTGGCTCGATTCGACTCTGTTCTACTCTACACTATTCTGCTCTGCTCTAACCTTTTGTACTCTAGTCTCTTGTATTCTTTTTATTCTCTTTTCCTGTGTTCAATTCTATTCTACTCTATTTTATCCAACTCTACTCTAATCTATTCCACTGGATTCGATTCCACGCATTTCAATGCGATTCGGTTCAAATCGGCTCCATTGCACTCCATTCATCCCTCTTGGGCTCCAATCGGTTCGATTCAGTTCTAATCGGCTCCATTTCGCCCTAGTCAGCTCTATTCAGCTTTAATAGGCTCTTTTCAACTCTGTATGGCTCTATGAGTCTACTCAACTCTATTATCTCTTTTCAACTCCGTTCTACACCATTCTACTCCATCCGACTGTATTCTTCTCTATTCTATTGTCTTGTACTCTACGCTTCTCTAGTCTGTTCTAATCGATTCGATTGGATTTGACTTGAATTGATGGGATTCAATGCAATTCAACGGGATTCGACGCAATCCAGCATGATTCCGCGGGATTCGGCGCCATTCATCTTCATTTCTATCACTTTGGGTCTTTTTGGCTCTATTTTGCTCTATCCGGCAATATTCAACTCTATTCTTCTCTACTCTGCACTACTCGACCTTATTCTGTTCTTTCAGTTCTCTTCTATCCTGTTCTGTTCTACTGCATTTTGTTCTATCCTACCCTACTCTAACTTAGCCTACTGTAATCTGTTCTATTCTATTCAACAGACTTGAACGGGATTCCACCTGATTCAGATCCTATCGGCTCAAATCAGCTCCTTTTTGTGCGAATTCAACTCGATTCGGTTTGACTTGGCCCTTTTCCTCTCTATTCGGCTCTTTTCGGCAGGATTTGACTCTATTTGATGCTAGTCTACTGTTCTCTATTCTTTCTGTTCTATTCTAATCTATTCTTTTCGACCCTACCCTACCCTCATCTTACCTGCCCTACACTAAACTATTTGATTGGATTCGACACTTTTCAACGCAATTCGACATGATTCTTCTCGATTCACCTGGAATTTGGTGGATTCGGCTGCATTCAGCTCTGTTTGGCTCTATTCAACTCTATTGGACTCTATTCTACTGTACTCGTCTCTACTTCATTCGATTCGATTCTTTCTCTTGTGTTCTGTTCTGTTCTAGTCTAACCCCTCCTACTCTACCCTCCTCTACTCTAATCTATTCCATTCGATTCAATGCCTTTCAAGGCGATTCCATGGGATTAGGCTTGAATTGGCTTGATTTAGCTCGATTTGGCTTGAATCGGGTCAATTTGGCTCGATTCTGCTCGATTCAGCATCATTAGGCTCGATCCAAACTTATCCGGCCCTCTTCAGCTCTGTTCAACTCTTTTCTACTTTATTCGTCTCTATTTGGCTCCATTCGACTCCATTCCACACCATTCTACTCTGTTCGACTCCCATTCTACACTATTCTATTCTCTTCTCCCCCACCCTACTCTAATCTATTCGATTCATTGAGATTTGTCTCATTTCCTCTCCATTCGACTCGATTCAGCTCGAATTGGATCTATTCATCTCTCTTCTGCACTACTCGACTCTGACTAGTCTACTCTACTCCACTCTACTCCATTCTACTCTTTCTATTCTCTTCTGTTCTACTCTATGCTTCTCTAGTCTATTCCTCTGTGCCCTACCCTATTGAATCCCAACCTAACCTACACTACTCTAACCTGTTCTATTGAATTCGATTGCATTCAATTCGACCCGATTTGACGCAATTCGATGGGATTCGGTGAGATTCCATGAGATTCGATGGGTTTTGGTGGGATTTGATGAATTCGACGAGACTCGATGCAATAGGATGCAATTAGGTGCGATTTGGCTCGATCTAGCTTGGCTCATTTTCTTTGTCTCTATTTGGCTCATTCCAGCTCCACTCGGCTGCATTCAGCTCGAGTCTGGTGGATTTGACTTGATTCGGTTCGATTGGGCTCGATTCAGCCCTATATGTCCCTATTCGGTGCTATTCCGCTCTATTCAACTCTTTTCTAGTCTATTCATCTCTGTTTGACTGCATTTGACTCCATTCCACACCATTCTACGCTCTTCTATTCTACAGAACCCTATCTGGCCCTAGTCTTTCCTAATCTAGTCTGTTCTTTTCTATTCTGTTGTATTTGATTCTCGTTTTCTATTTTCTCTATTCCATCCAATGCTACTCTACCATACCCTACATGAAACTAACCTATCCTGACTTATCCTCTTCTATTCTATTTGACTCTGTTTTCTCTGTTCTACCGTATGCTACCCTACCTTATGACACCCTACTGTACCATACCCTACTCCATAGGGGTACTCAATAAGGGTACTAGTTTGGAAAAGGGACTACCTAAGGCAAGGGGACTAGTTCAGGCTCCTAGTTAGGGCCACTCTACTAGTTAAGAGTACTAGTTAATGGACGGGTACTAGTTAAGGCTACTAGGAAGGCAAGGTACAAGTGAAGGCTACTACTTCAGGCAAGCGTATTAGTTTAGGCTACTAGTTGATGCAAGGGTACAAGTTCATACTACTAATTAAGGCCGGGGTACTAGTTAAGGCAACTGGTCAAGGCAAGGGTAGTAGTTATGGGTAGCCATAAGGCCAGGGTACTAGTTAAGACTACTAGTTAATGCCAGGGTACTAGTTGAGGCAAGGGTACTAGTGACGGCCAGGGTACTAGTTAAGGCTGGGCTACTAGTCCATGCAAGGCTACTACTTCAGGGTACTGGTTCAGGTTTGGCTACTAGTTAAGAGCACTAGGAAGGCAAAGGTAGACGTTAAGACTGTTCCTTCAGGCAAGGCGACTAGTTAAGGGTACTAGTTACCACAAGGCTTCTAGTTCAGAATACTAGTTAGGGCCACTGTACTAGTTAAGACTACTAGTTAAGGCTACTAGTAAGGCAAGGAACGAGTTAAGGCCACTACTTCAGGCAAGAGTACTCGTTAAGTCTACTAGTCGATGCAAGGGCACATGTTAATAATACTGGCTAAGTCCAGGTTGCTAGGTAAGGCAACTGGTTAAGGCAAGGGTAGTAGTTATGGGTACTGATAAGGCCAGGCTACTGGTTAAGACTACTAGTTAATACAAGGGTACTAGTTAAGGGTACTTGTTGAGGCAAGGGTAGGCATTAAGACTATTCCTTCAGGCAAGGCTCCTAGTTAAGGGTACTACTTAGGACAAGGCTACCAGTTCAGGATATTAGTTAGGGGCACTGTACTAGTTGAGAGTACTAGTAAAGGCACGGGTGCTAGTTAAGGCAAGGTACAAATTAAGGCCACTGCTTAAGGCAAGAGAACTAGTTAAGGCTACTAGTTGATGCACGATTACAAGTGAATACTACTAGTTCAGGCCAGGGTACTAGTTAAGGCAACTGGTTACGGCAAGGGTCGTAGTTCTGGGTACTGATACGGCCAGGGTACTAGTTCAGACTACTCGTTAATGCGAGGGTACTAGTTAAGGGTACTAGTTATGGCTACCAGTGAAGGCCAGAGTCTTAGTTAAGGCTACTGGAGAAGGCCAGGGTACTAGTTAAGGCAGGGCTACTAGCTAAGGGTACCAGTTTAGAGAAGGCTACCAGTTCAGGATACGAGTTAGGGGCACTGTACTAGTTAAGAGTACTAGCTAAGGCACGAGTACTAGTTCAGGCCACGACTTAAGGCAAGAGTACTAGTTAAGGCTACTCTTTGATGCAAGTTTACAAGTTGATACTTCTAGTTAAGGCCAGGGTACTAGTTAAGGCCACTGGTTAAGGCAAGGCTACTAGTTAAGGCAAGGCTACTAGTTAGGGGGAGTAGTTAAGGCTTGGCTACTAGTTAAGGGGACTAGTAAGGCAAGGGCAGACGTTCAGACTATTACTTAAAGCAAGGCTACTACTTCAGGGGACTAATTCAGACAAGGCTACTAGTTCAGGCTACTCGTTATGGCCGCTGTACTAGTTAAGAGCACTAGTTAAGGCACAGGTACTAGTTAAGGATACTAGTTCAGGCAAGGTACAAGTGAAGGCTACTACTTAAGGCAAGACGACTAGTTTAGGCGACCAGTGGATTCAAGGGTACAAGTGAATACTACTAGTTCAGACCAGGGTACCAGTTAAGGCAGCTGGTTAAGGCCAGGGTAGGACTTATGGGGACTGAGAAGGCCCGGTACTAGTTAAGACTACTAGTTAATGCGAGGGTACTAGTTAAGGGTACTAGTTGAGGCAAGGGTACTAGTGAAGGCCAGGGTACTAGTGAAGGCTACTGGTGAAGGCCAGGGGATTAGTTAAGGCAGGGCTACTAGTTCAGGGTACTGGTAAGGCAAGGGTAGACATTAAGACTATTACTTAAGGCAAGGCTACTAGTTAAGGGTACTAGTTCAGACAAGGCTACTAGTTCAGGATACTAGTTAAGGCAAGGGGAGTAGTTCAGATTCAGAATTTAGGGTACTTGTCAAGGCAAGGGTACTCTTCAAGGCTAGTTGTCTAGCCTACTGATCTATACCACTAGTCTGACTAGTCCAGCTGTCTTGTCTAGGCTACTACTCTAGACTTCTCTTGTCTACTCTACTCTAGTCTGCTTTCGTCTACCCTAGTCTACCCTATCAAAAACCACCCTATCCTAACCTTTTCGAATCTATTCAATTGGATTCGATTCAAAGCATGTCAATGTGATTGGACGCGATGATGCTTGAATCGGCTCATTCAGCACCATCAGCTCGATTCAGCTCGATTTGGTTTGAATCGCTTCGACTCAGCTTCTTTCAACTCAATTCGACTTGGTTCAGCCTTATTCGGCTCGATTCGCCTCTTTTCTACTCTAGTTTTCTCTATGCAACTCCATTCGACTCGATTCTACTCTATTCTGTTCTACCCTACCCTACCCTAATCTATTCTAATGGATTCGATTGGACGCTATTCGACGCGATTCATCACGTTTTGGTTCCATTGGGCTCGATTCGGCTAGAATTGGCTCTATTCAGCTCTATTCTGCACTATTTCACTCTATTCGACTCTACTCTACTCTTCTCTACTTTACTCTTCTCTGCTCTACCGTACTGTGCTATATTCTGTTCCTTCTATTATGTACTGTCCTATTCTATTCTGTTCTACCCTCCCAGCCGCTCCCCTCCCCTTCTCTAATCTTGGATTCTGTTCGAGTCATCGCATTTTCACGCCATTCGACCCGATTAGGCTTGAATCAGATCAATTCGCTTCGAATCGGTTCGATTGGGCTCCATTTGGCTCCATTCAGCTCCAATGGCATCGATTCTGCTGCATTCTGCTCGATTAGGCCTTCTTTGGCCCTATTCGGCCCAACTCTGCTCTATTCGACTCTTTTCTACTCTATTCGTCTCTAGTCGGCTCCGTTCTAATCCATGCCACACCATTCTGCACTATTCTCCTCTATTCTCGTCTACCCTTCTCTACCCTAATCTATTCTAATGGACTCGATTTGAACCGATTCAAAGCGATTCAACGCGATTCATCTTGTTTTGTCTCCATTCGCCTCAATTCGGCTATGTTCTGCACTATCTGACTCTTTTCTACTCTATTCTATTCTGCTGGATTCTTTCTCTTCTGTTCTCTTCTCTCCTATTCTGTTGGACTCGGTTCTATCCTACCCTACCCAACCCTACTGCACCCCACCCAAACCCACCCTACTTGAATCTATTTGATTCAATTCGATTCACTTCGACGCGATTTGACAGGATTCGACGGGATTCGACAAGGTCGGAAGGCATTTGACGGGATTCAAAGAGATTAGACGAGATTCCATACGATTCCACGTGATTCAGCAGAATTCTAGGAGATTGGACGCAATTCGAAGTTACTTGACGTGATGGGACGTGATTCGTCATGATTCGACGACATTGGATGCAATCCGATGCCATACGAAGCGATTTGACCCGGTCCGACACAAAACGATGTGATTTGATGCGATTCGACGTGATTCGATGTGATTCGACGCTATTCAGTGACAGTCGGCGTGATTCTGCTTGATTCAGCTCGATTAGGTGCGAATCGGCTCTATATGGCTCTTTTACGTCTCTATTCAGCTCTGTTTTCTCTATTCGTCTCTCTTTGGCCTATTCGGCTCTATTCGACTCTATTCGAACCTACTCTTTTCTACTCTATTCTATTCCTTCTATTCTCTTCTAATCTCTTCTATTCTACTCTACTCTATTCTATTCTACCCTCCCCCCCCTTCTCTAATCTATACGTTTTGATTGGATTGGATGCATTGGACGTGATTTGACGTGATTAAGCTTGAATCAGCTCGATTCGATTTGGCTCTATTCGGCTCCATTAGGCTCCATTCGGCTCGTTTTGGCTTGAATTGCCTCGATTCTGCTCAATTCGGCCTCTTTCGGCCCTATTCTGTTCTATTCGAATCTTCTCTACTCTTTTCGTCTCTATTTGACTCCATTCTATTTAGTCCACACCATTCTACACTATTCTGCTCTACTCTATCCTACACCACTCTAATTTACTCGAATCGATTAGACGTGATTCCTCTCATTTCGACTCCATTCGGCTCTATTCAGCTGTATTCGAGTCTACCCTATTATGCACTAGTCTACTCTATCGTACTCTAGTCTACTCTTCTCTATTTTCTTTATTGTTCCTATTCTGTTCTGTTCTATTCTACTCTATTCTACCCTACCCTGTGCTACCCAACTCTAATCTATTCTAATCCATTTGATTGGATTTGATTCAACCCATTTGGACACGATTCGGCTCAATTTGGCTCTATTTAGCTCTGTTCGAATCTATTCTACTCTACTCTGTTTCCCTCTACGCTACTGTAGCCTACTGTTCTCTGTATTCGTTCTGTATTGTTCTATTCTATTCTGTTCTCTTCTATTCTCTGCTGTTTTATTCTATGCTACTCTACTCTACTCCACCCTGCCATACCCGAACCTCCCCTACTCTAATCTGTTCAATTCGATTCGATGAATTTGGACACGATTCAGGTCGAATTGTTTCGATTCATGTCCATTCGGCTTCATTTGGCTCGAATAGTGTCGATTCAGCTGGATTAGGCTCAATTCGGCTCCATTAGGCTCGATTTGCTGGATTTGGCTCAATTCAGCTCGATTCGGCCCTCTTCGGCCCTCTTCAGCACTATTCGGCTCTATTCGGCTCTTTTCTACTCTTTTTGACTCCATTCGACTGCATTGCACAGCATTCTACTCCACTCAACACTATTTTTCTCTACCCTACCCTAATTGACTGGAATTGGTTTGATGGGATTCAACGCGATTTGCCTTGTTTCTTCTCCATTTGGCTCGATTCGACTCTGTTCTACTCTACACTATTCTGCTCTGCTCTAACCTTTTGTACTCTAGTCTCTTGTATTCTTTTTATTCTCTTTTCCTGTGTTCAATTCTATTCTACTCTATTTTATCCAACTCTACTCTAATCTATTCCACTGGATTCGATTCCACGCATTTCAATGCGATTCGGTTCAAATCGGCTCCATTGCACTCCATTCATCCCTCTTGGGCTCCAATCGGTTCGATTCAGTTCTAATCGGCTCCATTTCGCCCTAGTCAGCTCTATTCAGCTTTAATAGGCTCTTTTCAACTCTGTATGGCTCTATGAGTCTACTCAACTCTATTATCTCTTTTCAACTCCGTTCTACACCATTCTACTCCATCCGACTGTATTCTTCTCTATTCTATTGTCTTGTACTCTACGCTTCTCTAGTCTGTTCTAATCGATTCGATTGGATTTGACTTGAATTGATGGGATTCAATGCAATTCAACGGGATTCGACGCAATCCAGCATGATTCCGCGGGATTCGGCGCCATTCATCTTCATTTCTATCACTTTGGGTCTTTTTGGCTCTATTTTGCTCTATCCGGCAATATTCAACTCTATTCTTCTCTACTCTGCACTACTCGACCTTATTCTGTTCTTTCAGTTCTCTTCTATCCTGTTCTGTTCTACTGCATTTTGTTCTATCCTACCCTACTCTAACTTAGCCTACTGTAATCTGTTCTATTCTATTCAACAGACTTGAACGGGATTCCACCTGATTCAGATCCTATCGGCTCAAATCAGCTCCTTTTTGTGCGAATTCAACTCGATTCGGTTTGACTTGGCCCTTTTCCTCTCTATTCGGCTCTTTTCGGCAGGATTTGACTCTATTTGATGCTAGTCTACTGTTCTCTATTCTTTCTGTTCTATTCTAATCTATTCTTTTCGACCCTACCCTACCCTCATCTTACCTGCCCTACACTAAACTATTTGATTGGATTCGACACTTTTCAACGCAATTCGACATGATTCTTCTCGATTCACCTGGAATTTGGTGGATTCGGCTGCATTCAGCTCTGTTTGGCTCTATTCAACTCTATTGGACTCTATTCTACTGTACTCGTCTCTACTTCATTCGATTCGATTCTTTCTCTTGTGTTCTGTTCTGTTCTAGTCTAACCCCTCCTACTCTACCCTCCTCTACTCTAATCTATTCCATTCGATTCAATGCCTTTCAAGGCGATTCCATGGGATTAGGCTTGAATTGGCTTGATTTAGCTCGATTTGGCTTGAATCGGGTCAATTTGGCTCGATTCTGCTCGATTCAGCATCATTAGGCTCGATCCAAACTTATCCGGCCCTCTTCAGCTCTGTTCAACTCTTTTCTACTTTATTCGTCTCTATTTGGCTCCATTCGACTCCATTCCACACCATTCTACTCTGTTCGACTCCCATTCTACACTATTCTATTCTCTTCTCCCCCACCCTACTCTAATCTATTCGATTCATTGAGATTTGTCTCATTTCCTCTCCATTCGACTCGATTCAGCTCGAATTGGATCTATTCATCTCTCTTCTGCACTACTCGACTCTGACTAGTCTACTCTACTCCACTCTACTCCATTCTACTCTTTCTATTCTCTTCTGTTCTACTCTATGCTTCTCTAGTCTATTCCTCTGTGCCCTACCCTATTGAATCCCAACCTAACCTACACTACTCTAACCTGTTCTATTGAATTCGATTGCATTCAATTCGACCCGATTTGACGCAATTCGATGGGATTCGGTGAGATTCCATGAGATTCGATGGGTTTTGGTGGGATTTGATGAATTCGACGAGACTCGATGCAATAGGATGCAATTAGGTGCGATTTGGCTCGATCTAGCTTGGCTCATTTTCTTTGTCTCTATTTGGCTCATTCCAGCTCCACTCGGCTGCATTCAGCTCGAGTCTGGTGGATTTGACTTGATTCGGTTCGATTGGGCTCGATTCAGCCCTATATGTCCCTATTCGGTGCTATTCCGCTCTATTCAACTCTTTTCTAGTCTATTCATCTCTGTTTGACTGCATTTGACTCCATTCCACACCATTCTACGCTCTTCTATTCTACAGAACCCTATCCGGCCCTAGTCTTTCCTAATCTAGTCTGTTCTTTTCTATTCTGTTGTATTTGATTCTCGTTTTCTATTTTCTCTATTCCATCCAATGCTACTCTACCATACCCTACATGAAACTAACCTATCCTGACTTATCCTCTTCTATTCTATTTGACTCTGTTTTCTCTGTTCTACCGTATGCTACCCTACCTTATGACACCCTACTGTACCATACCCTACTCCATAGGGGTACTCAATAAGGGTACTAGTTTGGAAAAGGGACTACCTAAGGCAAGGGGACTAGTTCAGGCTCCTAGTTAGGGCCACTCTACTAGTTAAGAGTACTAGTTAATGGACGGGTACTAGTTAAGGCTACTAGGAAGGCAAGGTACAAGTGAAGGCTACTACTTCAGGCAAGCGTATTAGTTTAGGCTACTAGTTGATGCAAGGGTACAAGTTCATACTACTAATTAAGGCCGGGGTACTAGTTAAGGCAACTGGTCAAGGCAAGGGTAGTAGTTATGGGTAGCCATAAGGCCAGGGTACTAGTTAAGACTACTAGTTAATGCCAGGGTACTAGTTGAGGCAAGGGTACTAGTGACGGCCAGGGTACTAGTTAAGGCTGGGCTACTAGTCCATGCAAGGCTACTACTTCAGGGTACTGGTTCAGGTTTGGCTACTAGTTAAGAGCACTAGGAAGGCAAAGGTAGACGTTAAGACTGTTCCTTCAGGCAAGGCGACTCGTTAAGGGTACTAGTTACCACAAGGCTTCTAGTTCAGAATACTAGTTAGGGCCACTGTACTAGTTAAGACTACTAGTTAAGGCTACTAGTAAGGCAAGGAACGAGTTAAGGCCACTACTTCAGGCAAGAGTACTCGTTAAGTCTACTAGTCGATGCAAGGGCACATGTTAATAATACTGGCTAAGTCCAGGTTGCTAGGTAAGGCAACTGGTTAAGGCAAGGGTAGTAGTTATGGGTACTGATAAGGCCAGGCTACTGGTTAAGACTACTAGTTAATACAAGGGTACTAGTTAAGGGTACTTGTTGAGGCAAGGGTAGGCATTAAGACTATTCCTTCAGGCAAGGCTCCTAGTTAAGGGTACTACTTAGGACAAGGCTACCAGTTCAGGATATTAGTTAGGGGCACTGTACTAGTTGAGAGTACTAGTAAAGGCACGGGTGCTAGTTAAGGCAAGGTACAAATTAAGGCCACTGCTTAAGGCAAGAGAACTAGTTAAGGCTACTAGTTGATGCACGATTACAAGTGAATACTACTAGTTCAGGCCAGGGTACTAGTTAAGGCAACTGGTTACGGCAAGGGTCGTAGTTCTGGGTACTGATACGGCCAGGGTACTAGTTCAGACTACTCGTTAATGCGAGGGTACTAGTTAAGGGTACTAGTTATGGCTACCAGTGAAGGCCAGAGTCTTAGTTAAGGCTACTGGAGAAGGCCAGGGTACTAGTTAAGGCAGGGCTACTAGCTAAGGGTACCAGTTTAGAGAAGGCTACCAGTTCAGGATACGAGTTAGGGGCACTGTACTAGTTAAGAGTACTAGCTAAGGCACGAGTACTAGTTCAGGCCACGACTTAAGGCAAGAGTACTAGTTAAGGCTACTCTTTGATGCAAGTTTACAAGTTGATACTTCTAGTTAAGGCCAGGGTACTAGTTAAGGCCACTGGTTAAGGCAAGGCTACTAGTTAAGGCAAGGCTACTAGTTAGGGGGAGTAGTTAAGGCTTGGCTACTAGTTAAGGGGACTAGTAAGGCAAGGGCAGACGTTCAGACTATTACTTAAAGCAAGGCTACTACTTCAGGGGACTAATTCAGACAAGGCTACTAGTTCAGGCTACTCGTTATGGCCGCTGTACTAGTTAAGAGCACTAGTTAAGGCACAGGTACTAGTTAAGGATACTAGTTCAGGCAAGGTACAAGTGAAGGCTACTACTTAAGGCAAGACGACTAGTTTAGGCGACCAGTGGATTCAAGGGTACAAGTGAATACTACTAGTTCAGACCAGGGTACCAGTTAAGGCAGCTGGTTAAGGCCAGGGTAGGACTTATGGGGACTGAGAAGGCCCGGTACTAGTTAAGACTACTAGTTAATGCGAGGGTACTAGTTAAGGGTACTAGTTGAGGCAAGGGTACTAGTGAAGGCCAGGGTACTAGTGAAGGCTACTGGTGAAGGCCAGGGGATTAGTTAAGGCAGGGCTACTAGTTCAGGGTACTGGTAAGGCAAGGGTAGACATTAAGACTATTACTTAAGGCAAGGCTACTAGTTAAGGGTACTAGTTCAGACAAGGCTACTAGTTCAGGATACTAGTTAAGGCAAGGGGAGTAGTTCAGATTCAGAATTTAGGGTACTTGTCAAGGCAAGGGTACTCTTCAAGGCTAGTTGTCTAGCCTACTGATCTATACCACTAGTCTGACTAGTCCAGCTGTCTTGTCTAGGCTACTACTCTAGACTTCTCTTGTCTACTCTACTCTAGTCTGCTTTCGTCTACCCTAGTCTACCCTATCAAAAACCACCCTATCCTAACCTTTTCGAATCTATTCAATTGGATTCGATTCAAAGCATGTCAATGTGATTGGACGCGATGATGCTTGAATCGGCTCATTCAGCACCATCAGCTCGATTCAGCTCGATTTGGTTTGAATCGCTTCGACTCAGCTTCTTTCAACTCAATTCGACTTGGTTCAGCCTTATTCGGCTCGATTCGCCTCTTTTCTACTCTAGTTTTCTCTATGCAACTCCATTCGACTCGATTCTACTCTATTCTGTTCTACCCTACCCTACCCTAATCTATTCTAATGGATTCGATTGGACGCTATTCGACGCGATTCATCACGTTTTGGTTCCATTGGGCTCGATTCGGCTAGAATTGGCTCTATTCAGCTCTATTCTGCACTATTTCACTCTATTCGACTCTACTCTACTCTTCTCTACTTTACTCTTCTCTGCTCTACCGTACTGTGCTATATTCTGTTCCTTCTATTATGTACTGTCCTATTCTATTCTGTTCTACCCTCCCAGCCGCTCCCCTCCCCTTCTCTAATCTTGGATTCTGTTCGAGTCATCGCATTTTCACGCCATTCGACCCGATTAGGCTTGAATCAGATCAATTCGCTTCGAATCGGTTCGATTGGGCTCCATTTGGCTCCATTCAGCTCCAATGGCATCGATTCTGCTGCATTCTGCTCGATTAGGCCTTCTTTGGCCCTATTCGGCCCAACTCTGCTCTATTCGACTCTTTTCTACTCTATTCGTCTCTAGTCGGCTCCGTTCTAATCCATGCCACACCATTCTGCACTATTCTCCTCTATTCTCGTCTACCCTTCTCTACCCTAATCTATTCTAATGGACTCGATTTGAACCGATTCAAAGCGATTCAACGCGATTCATCTTGTTTTGTCTCCATTCGCCTCAATTCGGCTATGTTCTGCACTATCTGACTCTTTTCTACTCTATTCTATTCTGCTGGATTCTTTCTCTTCTGTTCTCTTCTCTCCTATTCTGTTGGACTCGGTTCTATCCTACCCTACCCAACCCTACTGCACCCCACCCAAACCCACCCTACTTGAATCTATTTGATTCAATTCGATTCACTTCGACGCGATTTGACAGGATTCGACGGGATTCGACAAGGTCGGAAGGCATTTGACGGGATTCAAAGAGATTAGACGAGATTCCATACGATTCCACGTGATTCAGCAGAATTCTAGGAGATTGGACGCAATTCGAAGTTACTTGACGTGATGGGACGTGATTCGTCATGATTCGACGACATTGGATGCAATCCGATGCCATACGAAGCGATTTGACCCGGTCCGACACAAAACGATGTGATTTGATGCGATTCGACGTGATTCGATGTGATTCGACGCTATTCAGTGACAGTCGGCGTGATTCTGCTTGATTCAGCTCGATTAGGTGCGAATCGGCTCTATATGGCTCTTTTACGTCTCTATTCAGCTCTGTTTTCTCTATTCGTCTCTCTTTGGCCTATTCGGCTCTATTCGACTCTATTCGAGTCTATTCGAACCTACTCTTTTCTACTCTATTCTATTCCTTCTATTCTCTTCTAATCTCTTCTATTCTACTCTACTCTATTCTATTCTACCCTCCCCCCCCTTCTCTAATCTATACGTTTTGATTGGATTGGATGCATTGGACGTGATTTGACGTGATTAAGCTTGAATCAGCTCGATTCGATTTGGCTCTATTCGGCTCCATTAGGCTCCATTCGGCTCGTTTTGGCTTGAATTGCCTCGATTCTGCTCAATTCGGCCTCTTTCGGCCCTATTCTGTTCTATTCGAATCTTCTCTACTCTTTTCATCTCTATTTGACTCCATTCTATTTAGTCCACACCATTCTACACTATTCTGCTCTACTCTATCCTACACCACTCTAATTTACTCGAATCGATTAGACGTGATTCCTCTCATTTCGACTCCATTCGGCTCTATTCAGCTGTATTCGAGTCTACCCTATTATGCACTAGTCTACTCTATCGTACTCTAGTCTACTCTTCTCTATTTTCTTTATTGTTCCTATTCTGTTCTGTTCTATTCTACTCTATTCTACCCTACCCTGTGCTACCCAACTCTAATCTATTCTAATCCATTTGATTGGATTTGATTCAACCCATTTGGACACGATTCGGCTCAATTTGGCTCTATTTAGCTCTGTTCGAATCTATTCTACTCTACTCTGTTTCCCTCTACGCTACTGTAGCCTACTGTTCTCTGTATTCGTTCTGTATTGTTCTATTCTATTCTGTTCTCTTCTATTCTCTGCTGTTTTATTCTATGCTACTCTACTCTACTCCACCCTGCCATACCCGAACCTCCCCTACTCTAATCTGTTCAATTCGATTCGATGAATTTGGACACGATTCAGGTCGAATTGTTTCGATTCATGTCCATTCGGCTTCATTTGGCTCGAATAGTGTCGATTCAGCTGGATTAGGCTCAATTCGGCTCCATTAGGCTCGATTTGCTGGATTTGGCTCAATTCAGCTCGATTCGGCCCTCTTCGGCCCTCTTCAGCACTATTCGGCTCTATTCGGCTCTTTTCTACTCTTTTTGACTCCATTCGATTGCATTGCACAGCATTCTACTCCACTCAACACTATTTTTCTCTACCCTACCCTAATTGACTGGAATTGGTTTGATGGGATTCAACGCGATTTGCCTTGTTTCTTCTCCATTTGGCTCGATTCGACTCTGTTCTACTCTACACTATTCTGCTCTGCTCTAACCTTTTGTACTCTAGTCTCTTGTATTCTTTTTATTCTCTTTTCCTGTGTTCAATTCTATTCTACTCTATTTTATCCAACTCTACTCTAATCTATTCCACTGGATTCGATTCCACGCATTTCAATGCGATTCGGTTCAAATCGGCTCCATTGCACTCCATTCATCCCTCTTGGGCTCCAATCGGTTCGATTCAGTTCTAATCGGCTCCATTTCGCCCTAGTCAGCTCTATTCAGCTTTAATAGGCTCTTTTCAACTCTGTATGGCTCTATGAGTCTACTCAACCCTATTATCTCTTTTCAACTCCGTTCTACACCATTCTACTCCATCCGACTGTATTCTTCTCTATTCTATTGTCTTGTACTCTACGCTTCTCTAGTCTGTTCTAATCGATTCGATTGGATTTGACTTGAATTGATGGGATTCAATGCAATTCAACGGGATTCGACGCAATCCAGCATGATTCCGCGGGATTCGGCGCCATTCATCTTCATTTCTATCACTTTGGGTCTTTTTGGCTCTATTTTGCTCTATCCGGCAATATTCAACTCTATTCTTCTCTACTCTGCACTACTCGACCTTATTCTGTTCTTTCAGTTCTCTTCTATCCTGTTCTGTTCTACTGCATTTTGTTCTATCCTACCCTACTCTAACTTAGCCTACTGTAATCTGTTCTATTCTATTCAACAGACTTGAACGGGATTCCACCTGATTCAGATCCTATCGGCTCAAATCAGCTCCTTTTTGTGCGAATTCAACTCGATTCGGTTTGACTTGGCCCTTTTCCTCTCTATTCGGCTCTTTTCGGCAGGATTTGACTCTATTTGATGCTAGTCTACTGTTCTCTATTCTTTCTGTTCTATTCTAATCTATTCTTTTCGACCCTACCCTACCCTCATCTTACCTGCCCTACACTAAACTATTTGATTGGATTCGACACTTTTCAACGCAATTCGACATGATTCTTCTCGATTCACCTGGAATTTGGTGGATTCGGCTGCATTCAGCTCTGTTTGGCTCTATTCAACTCTATTGGACTCTATTCTACTGTACTCGTCTCTACTTCATTCGATTCGATTCTTTCTCTTGTGTTCTGTTCTGTTCTAGTCTAACCCCTCCTACTCTACCCTCCTCTACTCTAATCTATTCCATTCGATTCAATGCCTTTCAAGGCGATTCCATGGGATTAGGCTTGAATTGGCTTGATTTAGCTCGATTTGGCTTGAATCGGGTCAATTTGGCTCGATTCTGCTCGATTCAGCATCATTAGGCTCGATCCAAACTTATCCGGCCCTCTTCAGCTCTATTCAACTCTTTTCTACTTTATTCGTCTCTATTTGGCTCCATTCGACTCCATTCCACACCATTCTACTCTGTTCGACTCCCATTCTACACTATTCTATTCTCTTCTCCCCCACCCTACTCTAATCTATTCGATTCATTGAGATTTGTCTCATTTCCTCTCCATTCGACTCGATTCAGCTCGAATTGGATCTATTCATCTCTCTTCTGCACTACTCGACTCTGACTAGTCTACTCTACTCCACTCTACTCCATTCTACTCTTTCTATTCTCTTCTGTTCTACTCTATGCTTCTCTAGTCTATTCCTCTGTGCCCTACCCTATTGAATCCCAACCTAACCTACACTACTCTAACCTGTTCTATTGAATTCGATTGCATTCAATTCGACCCGATTTGACGCAATTCGATGGGATTCGGTGAGATTCCATGAGATTCGATGGGTTTTGGTGGGATTTGATGAATTCGACGAGACTCGATGCAATAGGATGCAATTAGGTGCGATTTGGCTCGATCTAGCTTGGCTCATTTTCTTTGTCTCTATTTGGCTCATTCCAGCTCCACTCGGCTGCATTCAGCTCGAGTCTGGTGGATTTGACTTGATTCGGCTCGATTGGGCTCGATTCAGCCCTGTATGTCCCTATTCGGTGCTATTCCGCTCTATTCAACTCTTTTCTAGTCTATTCATCTCTGTTTGACTGCATTTGACTCCATTCCACACCATTCTACGCTCTTCTATTCTACAGAACCCTATCCGGCCCTAGTCTTTCCTAATCTAGTCTGTTCTTTTCTATTCTGTTGTATTTGATTCTCGTTTTCTATTTTCTCTATTCCATCCAATGCTACTCTACCATACCCTACATGAAACTAACCTATCCTGACTTATCCTCTTCTATTCTATTTGACTCTGTTTTCTCTGTTCTACCGTATGCTACCCTACCTTATGACACCCTACTGTACCAAACCCTACTACATAAAAAGGGGTACTCAATAAGAGTACTAGTTTGGAAAAGGGACTACCTAAGGCAGGGGTAGTAGTTCAGGCTCCTAGTTAGGGCCACTGTACTAGTTAAGAGTACTAGTTAAGGCACGGGTACTAGTTAAGGCTACTAGGAAGGCAAGGTACAAGTGAAGGCTACTACTTCAGGCAAGAGCACTAGTTTAGGCTACTAGTTGATGCAAGGGTACAAGTTAATACTACTAGTTAAGGCCACGGTGCTGGTTAAGGCAACTGGTTAAGGCAAGGGTAGTAGTTATGGGTACTGATAAGGCCAGGGTACTAGTTAATGGTGCTAGTTGAGGCAAGGGTACTAGTGACGGCCAGGGTACTAGTTAAGGCTGGGCTACTAGTCCATGCAAGGCTACTACTTCAGGGTACTGGTTCAGGTTTGGCTACTAGTTAAGAGTACTAGTAAGGCAAGGGTAGACGTTAAGACTGTTCCTTAAGGCAAGGCGACTCGTTAAGGGTACTAGTTACCACAAGGCTTCTAGTTCAGAATACTAGTTAGGGCCACTTTACTAGTTAAGACTACTCGTTAAGGCTACTAGTAAGGCAAGGAACGAGTTAAGGCCACTACTTCAGGCAAGAGTACTAGTTAAGTCTACTAGTCTATGCAAGGGTACATGTTAATACTACTGGCTATGTCCAGGTTGCTAGGTAAGGCAACTGGTTAAGGCAAGGGTAGTAGTTATGGGTACTGATAAGGCCAGGCTACTGGTTAAGACTACTAGTTAATACAAGGGTACTAGTTAAGGGTACTTGTTGAGGCAAGGGTAGCAATTAAGACTATTCCTTCAGGCAAGGCTCCTAGTTAAGGGTACTACTTAGGACAAGGCTACCAGTTCAGGATACTAGTTAGGGGCACTGTACTAGTTGAGAGTAGTAGTAAAGGCAAGGGTGCTAGTTAAGGCTGCTAGTTAAGGCAAGGTACAAATTAAGGCCACTGCTTAAGGCAAGAGTACTAATTAAGGCTACTAGTTGATGCATGATTACAAGTGAATACTACTAGTTCAGGCAAGGGTCGTAGTTCTGGGTACGGATACGGCCAGGGTACTAGTTCAGACTACTAGTTAAGGCGAGGGTACTAGTTAAGGGTACTAGTTATATCTACCAGTGAAGGCCAGAGTCTTAGTTAAGGCTACTGGAGAAGGCCAGGGTACTAGTTAAGGCAGGGCTACTAGCTAAGGGTACCAGTTTAGAGAAGGCTACCAGTTCAGGATACGAGTTAGGGGCACTGTACTAGTTAAGAGTACTAGCTAAGGCACGAGTACTAGTTCAGGCCACTACTTAAGGCAAGAGTACTAGTTAAGGCTACTCTTTGATGCAAGTTTACAACTTGATACTTCTAGTTAAGGCCAGGGTACTAGTTAAGGCCACTGGTTAAGGCAAGGCTACTAGTTAAGGCAAGGCTACTAGTTAGGGGGAGTAGTTAAGGCTTGGCTACTAGTTAAGGGGACTAGTAAGGCAAGGGCAGACGTTCAGACTATTACTTAAAGCAAGGCTACTACTTCAGGGGACTAATTCAGACAAGGCTACTAGTTCAGGCTACTCGTTATGGCCGCTGTACTAGTTAAGAGTACTAGTTAGGGCACAGGTACTAGTTAAGGATACTAGTTCAGGCAAGGTACAAGTGAAGGCTACTACTTAAGGCAAGACGACTAGTTTAGGCGACCAGTGGATTCAAGGGTACAAGTGAATACTACTAGTTCAGACCAGGGTACCAGTTAAGGCAGCTGGTTAAGGCCAGGGTAGGACTTATGGGGACTGAGAAGGCCCGGTACTAGTTAAGACTACTAGTTAATGCGAGGGTACTAGTTAAGGGTACTAGTTGAGGCAAGGGTACTAGTGAAGGCCAGGGTACTAGTGAAGGCTACTGGTGAAGGCCAGGGGATTAGTTAAGGCAGGGCTACTAGTTCAGGGTACTGGTAAGGCAAGGGTAGACATTAAGACTATTACTTAAGGCAAGGCTACTAGTTAAGGGTACTAGTTCAGACAAGGCTACTAGTTCAGGATACTAGTTAAGGCAAGGGGAGTAGTTCAGATTCAGAATTTCGGGTACTTGTCAAGGCAAGGGTACTCTTCAAGGCTAGTTGTCTAGCCTACTGATCTATACCACTAGTCTGACTAGTCCAGCTGTCTTGTCTAGGCTACTACTCTAGACTTCTCTTGTCTACTCTACTCTAGTCTGCTTTCGTCTACCCTAGTCTACCCTATCAAAAACCACCCTACCCTAACCTTTTCGAATCTATTCAATTGGATTCAATTCAAAGCATGTCAATGTGATTGGACGCGATGATGCTTGAATCGGCTCATTCGGCACCATCAGCTCGATTCAGCTCGATTTGGCTTGAATCGCTTCGATTCAGCTTGTTTCAACTCAATTCGACTTGGTTCAGCCTTATCCGGCTCGATTCGGCTCCTTTCTACTCTATTTTTCTCTATGCAACTCCATTCGACTCGATTCTACTCTATTCTGTTCTACCCTACCCTACCCTACTCTGATCTATTCTAATGGATTCGATTGGACGCTATTCGACGCGATTCATCACGTTTTGTTTCCATTGGGCTCGATTCGGCTAGAATTGGCTCTATTCAGCTCTATTCTGCACTATTTCACTCTATTCGACTCTACTCTACTCTTCTCTGCTCTACCGTACTGTGCTATATTCTGTTCCTTCTATTACGTACTGTTCTAGTCTATTCTAGTCTACCCTCCCAGCCGCTCCCCTCCCCTTCTCTAATCTTTGATTCTGTTCGACTCATCGCATTTTCACGCCATTCGACCCGATTAGGCTTGAATGAGATCAATTCACTTCCAATCGTTTCGATTTGGCTCCATTTTGCTCCATTCAGCTCCAGTTGCATCGATTCTGCTGGATTCTGCTCGATTAGGCCTTCTTTGGCCCTATTCGGCCCAATTACGCTCTATTCTACTCTTTTCTACTCTAATTGTCTCTATCTGGCTCCGTTCTAGTCCATTCCACACCATTCTACACTATTCTCCTCTACCCCTCCCTACCCTAATCTATTCTAATGGATTCGATTTGACCCGATTCGAAGCGATTCAACGCGATTCATCTTGTTTTGTCTCCATTCGGCTCAATTCGGCTATATTCTGCACTATCTGACTCTTTTCTACTCTATTCTATTCTGCTGGATTCTTTCTCTTCTGTTCTCTTCTCTCCTATTCTGTTGTACTCTGTTCTATCCTACCCTACCCAAACCTACTCCACCCCACCCAAACCTACCCTACTTTAATCTATTTGATTCAATTCGATTCACTTCGACGGGATTTGACAGGATTCGACGGGATTCGACAAGGTCCAAAGGCATTTGATGGGATTCAAAGAGATTAGACGAGATTCCATACGATTCCACGTGATTCAGCAGAATTCTAGGAGATTGGACGCAATTCGAAGTTATTTGACGTGATGGGACGTGATTCGACGACATTGGATGCAATCCGATGCCATACGAAGCGATTTGACCCGGTCCGACACAAAACGATGTGATTTGATGCGATTCGACGTGATTCGATGCGATTCGACGCTATTCAGTGACAGTCGGCGTGATTCTGCTTGATTCAGCTCGATTAGGTGCGAATCGGCTCTATATGGCTCTTTTACGTCTCTATTCAGCTCTGTTTTCTCTATTCGTCTCTCTTTGGCCTATTCGGCTCTATTCGACTCTATTCGAGTCTATTCGAACCTACTCTTTTCTACTCTATTCTATTCCTTCTATTCTCTTCTAATCTCTTCTATTCTACTCTACTCTATTCCATTCTACCCTCCCCCCCCTTCTCTAATCTATACGTTTTGATTGGATTGGATGCATTGGACGTGATTTGACGTGATTAAGCTTGAATCAGCTCGATTCGATTTGGCTCTATTCGGCTCCATTAGGCTCCATTCGGCTCGTTTTGGCTTGAATTGCCTCGATTCTGCTCAATTCGGCCTCTTTCGGCCCTATTCTGTTCTATTCGAATCTTCTCTACTCTTTTCGTCTCTATTTGACTCCATTCTATTTAGTCCACACCATTCTACACTATTCTGCTCTACTCTATCCTACACCACTCTAATTTACTCGAATCGATTAGACGTGATTCCTCTCATTTCGACTCCATTCGGCTCTATTCAGCTGTATTCGAGTCTACCCTATTATGCACTAGTCTACTCTATCGTACTCTAGTCTACTCTTCTCTATTTTCTTTATTGTTCCTATTCTGTTCTGATCTATTCTACTCTATTCTACCCTACCCTGTGCTACCCAACTCTAATCTATTCTAATCCATTTGATTGGATTTGATTCAACCCATTTGGACACGATTCGGCTCAATTTGGCTCTATTTAGCTCTGTTCGAATCTATTCTACTCTACTCTGTTTCCCTCTACGCTACTGTAGCCTACTGTTCTCTGTATTCGTTCTGTATTGTTCTATTCTATTCTGTTCTCTTCTATTCTCTGCTGTTTTATTCTATGCTACTCTACTCTACTCCACCCTGCCATACCCGAACCTCCCCTACTCTAATCTGTTCAATTCGATTCGATGAATTTGGACACGATTCAGGTCGAATTGTTTCGATTCATGTCCATTCGGCTTCATTTGGCTCGAATAGTGTCGATTCAGCTGGATTAGGCTCAATTCGGCTCCATTAGGCTCGATTTGCTGGATTTGGCTCAATTCAGCTCGATTCGGCCCTCTTCGGCCCTCTTCAGCACTATTCGGCTCTATTCGGCTCTTTTCTACTCTTTTTGACTCCATTCGATTGCATTGCACAGCATTCTACTCCACTCAACACTATTTTTCTCTACCCTACCCTAATTGACTGGAATTGGTTTGATGGGATTCAACGCGATTTGCCTTGTTTCTTCTCCATTTGGCTCGATTCGACTCTGTTCTACTCTACACTATTCTGCTCTGCTCTAACCTTTTGTACTCTAGTCTCTTGTATTCTTTTTATTCTCTTTTCCTGTGTTCAATTCTATTCTACTCTATTTTATCCAACTCTACTCTAATCTATTCCACTGGATTCGATTCCACGCATTTCAATGCGATTCGGTTCAAATCGGCTCCATTGCACTCCATTCATCCCTCTTGGGCTCCAATCGGTTCGATTCAGTTCTAATCGGCTCCATTTCGCCCTAGTCATCTCTATTCAGCTTTAATAGGCTCTTTTCAACTCTGTATGGCTCTATGAGTCTACTCAACCCTATTATCTCTTTTCAACTCCGTTCTACACCATTCTACTCCATCCGACTGTATTCTTCTCTATTCTATTGTCTTGTACTCTACGCTTCTCTAGTCTGTTCTAATCGATTCGATTGGATTTGACTTGAATTGATGGGATTCAATGCAATTCAACGGGATTCGACGCAATCCAGCATGATTCCGCGGGATTCGGCGCCATTCATCTTCATTTCTATCACTTTGGGTCTTTTTGGCTCTATTTTGCTCTATCCGGCAATATTCAACTCTATTCTTCTCTACTCTGCACTACTCGACCTTATTCTGTTCTTTCAGTTCTCTTCTATCCTGTTCTGTTCTACTGCATTTTGTTCTATCCTACCCTACTCTAACTTAGCCTACTGTAATCTGTTCTATTCTATTCAACAGACTTGAACGGGATTCCACCTGATTCAGATCCTATCGGCTCAAATCAGCTCCTTTTTGTGCGAATTCAACTCGATTCGGTTTGACTTGGCCCTTTTCCTCTCTATTCGGCTCTTTTCGGCAGGATTTGACTCTATTTGATGCTAGTCTACTGTTCTCTATTCTTTCTGTTCTATTCTAATCTATTCTTTTCGACCCTACCCTACCCTCATCTTACCTGCCCTACACTAAACTATTTGATTGGATTCGACACTTTTCAACGCAATTCGACATGATTCTTCTCGATTCACCTGGAATTTGGTGGATTCGGCTGCATTCAGCTCTGTTTGGCTCTATTCAACTCTATTGGACTCTATTCTACTGTACTCGTCTCTACTTCATTCGATTCGATTCTTTCTCTTGTGTTCTGTTCTGTTCTAGTCTAACCCCTCCTACTCTACCCTCCTCTACTCTAATCTATTCCATTCGATTCAATGCCTTTCAAGGCGATTCCATGGGATTAGGCTTGAATTGGCTTGATTTAGCTCGATTTGGCTTGAATCGGGTCAATTTGGCTCGATTCTGCTCGATTCAGCATCATTAGGCTCGATCCAAACTTATCCGGCCCTCTTCAGCTCTATTCAACTCTTTTCTACTTTATTCGTCTCTATTTGGCTCCATTCGACTCCATTCCACACCATTCTACTCTGTTCGACTCCCATTCTACACTATTCTATTCTCTTCTCCCCCACCCTACTCTAATCTATTCGATTCATTGAGATTTGTCTCATTTCCTCTCCATTCGACTCGATTCAGCTCGAATTGGATCTATTCATCTCTCTTCTGCACTACTCGACTCTGACTAGTCTACTCTACTCCACTCTACTCCATTCTACTCTTTCTATTCTCTTCTGTTCTACTCTATGCTTCTCTAGTCTATTCCTCTGTGCCCTACCCTATTGAATCCCAACCTAACCTACACTACTCTAACCTGTTCTATTGAATTCGATTGCATTCAATTCGACCCGATTTGACGCAATTCGATGGGATTCGGTGAGATTCCATGAGATTCGATGGGTTTTGGTGGGATTTGATGAATTCGACGAGACTCGATGCAATAGGATGCAATTAGGTGCGATTTGGCTCGATCTAGCTTGGCTCATTTTCTTTGTCTCTATTTGGCTCATTCCAGCTCCACTCGGCTGCATTCAGCTCGAGTCTGGTGGATTTGACTTGATTCGGCTCGATTGGGCTCGATTCAGCCCTGTATGTCCCTATTCGGTGCTATTCCGCTCTATTCAACTCTTTTCTAGTCTATTCATCTCTGTTTGACTGCATTTGACTCCATTCCACACCATTCTACGCTCTTCTATTCTACAGAACCCTATCCGGCCCTAGTCTTTCCTAATCTAGTCTGTTCTTTTCTATTCTGTTGTATTTGATTCTCGTTTTCTATTTTCTCTATTCCATCCAATGCTACTCTACCATACCCTACATGAAACTAACCTATCCTGACTTATCCTCTTCTATTCTATTTGACTCTGTTTTCTCTGTTCTACCGTATGCTACCCTACCTTATGACACCCTACTGTACCAAACCCTACTACATAAAAAGGGGTACTCAATAAGAGTACTAGTTTGGAAAAGGGACTACCTAAGGCAGGGGTAGTAGTTCAGGCTCCTAGTTAGGGCCACTGTACTAGTTAAGAGTACTAGTTAAGGCACGGGTACTAGTTAAGGCTACTAGGAAGGCAAGGTACAAGTGAAGGCTACTACTTCAGGCAAGAGCACTAGTTTAGGCTACTAGTTGATGCAAGGGTACAAGTTAATACTACTAGTTAAGGCCACGGTGCTGGTTAAGGCAACTGGTTAAGGCAAGGGTAGTAGTTATGGGTACTGATAAGGCCAGGGTACTAGTTAATGGTGCTAGTTGAGGCAAGGGTACTAGTGACGGCCAGGGTACTAGTTAAGGCTGGGCTACTAGTCCATGCAAGGCTACTACTTCAGGGTACTGGTTCAGGTTTGGCTACTAGTTAAGAGTACTAGTAAGGCAAGGGTAGACGTTAAGACTGTTCCTTAAGGCAAGGCGACTCGTTAAGGGTACTAGTTACCACAAGGCTTCTAGTTCAGAATACTAGTTAGGGCCACTTTACTAGTTAAGACTACTCGTTAAGGCTACTAGTAAGGCAAGGAACGAGTTAAGGCCACTACTTCAGGCAAGAGTACTAGTTAAGTCTACTAGTCTATGCAAGGGTACATGTTAATACTACTGGCTATGTCCAGGTTGCTAGGTAAGGCAACTGGTTAAGGCAAGGGTAGTAGTTATGGGTACTGATAAGGCCAGGCTACTGGTTAAGACTACTAGTTAATACAAGGGTACTAGTTAAGGGTACTTGTTGAGGCAAGGGTAGCAATTAAGACTATTCCTTCAGGCAAGGCTCCTAGTTAAGGGTACTACTTAGGACAAGGCTACCAGTTCAGGATACTAGTTAGGGGCACTGTACTAGTTGAGAGTAGTAGTAAAGGCAAGGGTGCTAGTTAAGGCTGCTAGTTAAGGCAAGGTACAAATTAAGGCCACTGCTTAAGGCAAGAGTACTAATTAAGGCTACTAGTTGATGCATGATTACAAGTGAATACTACTAGTTCAGGCAAGGGTCGTAGTTCTGGGTACGGATACGGCCAGGGTACTAGTTCAGACTACTAGTTAAGGCGAGGGTACTAGTTAAGGGTACTAGTTATATCTACCAGTGAAGGCCAGAGTCTTAGTTAAGGCTACTGGAGAAGGCCAGGGTACTAGTTAAGGCAGGGCTACTAGCTAAGGGTACCAGTTTAGAGAAGGCTACCAGTTCAGGATACGAGTTAGGGGCACTGTACTAGTTAAGAGTACTAGCTAAGGCACGAGTACTAGTTCAGGCCACTACTTAAGGCAAGAGTACTAGTTAAGGCTACTCTTTGATGCAAGTTTACAACTTGATACTTCTAGTTAAGGCCAGGGTACTAGTTAAGGCCACTGGTTAAGGCAAGGCTACTAGTTAAGGCAAGGCTACTAGTTAGGGGGAGTAGTTAAGGCTTGGCTACTAGTTAAGGGGACTAGTAAGGCAAGGGCAGACGTTCAGACTATTACTTAAAGCAAGGCTACTACTTCAGGGGACTAATTCAGACAAGGCTACTAGTTCAGGCTACTCGTTATGGCCGCTGTACTAGTTAAGAGTACTAGTTAGGGCACAGGTACTAGTTAAGGATACTAGTTCAGGCAAGGTACAAGTGAAGGCTACTACTTAAGGCAAGACGACTAGTTTAGGCGACCAGTGGATTCAAGGGTACAAGTGAATACTACTAGTTCAGACCAGGGTACCAGTTAAGGCAGCTGGTTAAGGCCAGGGTAGGACTTATGGGGACTGAGAAGGCCCGGTACTAGTTAAGACTACTAGTTAATGCGAGGGTACTAGTTAAGGGTACTAGTTGAGGCAAGGGTACTAGTGAAGGCCAGGGTACTAGTGAAGGCTACTGGTGAAGGCCAGGGGATTAGTTAAGGCAGGGCTACTAGTTCAGGGTACTGGTAAGGCAAGGGTAGACATTAAGACTATTACTTAAGGCAAGGCTACTAGTTAAGGGTACTAGTTCAGACAAGGCTACTAGTTCAGGATACTAGTTAAGGCAAGGGGAGTAGTTCAGATTCAGAATTTAGGGTACTTGTCAAGGCAAGGGTACTCTTCAAGGCTAGTTGTCTAGCCTACTGATCTATACCACTAGTCTGACTAGTCCAGCTGTCTTGTCTAGGCTACTACTCTAGACTTCTCTTGTCTACTCTACTCTAGTCTGCTTTCGTCTACCCTAGTCTACCCTATCAAAAACCACCCTACCCTAACCTTTTCGAATCTATTCAATTGGATTCAATTCAAAGCATGTCAATGTGATTGGACGCGATGATGCTTGAATCGGCTCATTCGGCACCATCAGCTCGATTCAGCTCGATTTGGCTTGAATCGCTTCGATTCAGCTTGTTTCAACTCAATTCGACTTGGTTCAGCCTTATCCGGCTCGATTCGGCTCCTTTCTACTCTATTTTTCTCTATGCAACTCCATTCGACTCGATTCTACTCTATTCTGTTCTACCCTACCCTACCCTACTCTGATCTATTCTAATGGATTCGATTGGACGCTATTCGACGCGATTCATCACGTTTTGTTTCCATTGGGCTCGATTCGGCTAGAATTGGCTCTATTCAGCTCTATTCTGCACTATTTCACTCTATTCGACTCTACTCTACTCTTCTCTGCTCTACCGTACTGTGCTATATTCTGTTCCTTCTATTACGTACTGTTCTAGTCTATTCTAGTCTACCCTCCCAGCCGCTCCCCTCCCCTTCTCTAATCTTTGATTCTGTTCGACTCATCGCATTTTCACGCCATTCGACCCGATTAGGCTTGAATGAGATCAATTCACTTCCAATCGTTTCGATTTGGCTCCATTTTGCTCCATTCAGCTCCAGTTGCATCGATTCTGCTGGATTCTGCTCGATTAGGCCTTCTTTGGCCCTATTCGGCCCAATTACGCTCTATTCTACTCTTTTCTACTCTAATTGTCTCTATCTGGCTCCGTTCTAGTCCATTCCACACCATTCTACACTATTCTCCTCTACCCCTCCCTACCCTAATCTATTCTAATGGATTCGATTTGACCCGATTCGAAGCGATTCAACGCGATTCATCTTGTTTTGTCTCCATTCGGCTCAATTCGGCTATATTCTGCACTATCTGACTCTTTTCTACTCTATTCTATTCTGCTGGATTCTTTCTCTTCTGTTCTCTTCTCTCCTATTCTGTTGTACTCTGTTCTATCCTACCCTACCCAAACCTACTCCACCCCACCCAAACCTACCCTACTTTAATCTATTTGATTCAATTCGATTCACTTCGACGCGATTTGACAGGATTCGACGGGATTCGACAAGGTCCAAAGGCATTTGATGGGATTCAAAGAGATTAGACGAGATTCCATACGATTCCACGTGATTCAGCAGAATTCTAGGAGATTGGACGCAATTCGAAGTTATTTGACGTGATGGGACGTGATTCGACGACATTGGATGCAATCCGATGCCATACGAAGCGATTTGACCCGGTCCGACACAAAACGATGTGATTTGATGCGATTCGACGTGATTCGATGCGATTCGACGCTATTCAGTGACAGTCGGCGTGATTCTGCTTGATTCAGCTCGATTAGGTGCGAATCGGCTCTATATGGCTCTTTTACGTCTCTATTCAGCTCTGTTTTCTCTATTCGTCTCTCTTTGGCCTATTCGGCTCTATTCGACTCTATTCGAGTCTATTCGAACCTACTCTTTTCTACTCTATTCTATTCCTTCTATTCTCTTCTAATCTCTTCTATTCTACTCTACTCTATTCCATTCTACCCTCCCCCCCCTTCTCTAATCTATACGTTTTGATTGGATTGGATGCATTGGACGTGATTTGACGTGATTAAGCTTGAATCAGCTCGATTCGATTTGGCTCTATTCGGCTCCATTAGGCTCCATTCGGCTCGTTTTGGCTTGAATTGCCTCGATTCTGCTCAATTCGGCCTCTTTCGGCCCTATTCTGTTCTATTCGAATCTTCTCTACTCTTTTCGTCTCTATTTGACTCCATTCTATTTAGTCCACACCATTCTACACTATTCTGCTCTACTCTATCCTACACCACTCTAATTTACTCGAATCGATTAGACGTGATTCCTCTCATTTCGACTCCATTCGGCTCTATTCAGCTGTATTCGAGTCTACCCTATTATGCACTAGTCTACTCTATCGTACTCTAGTCTACTCTTCTCTATTTTCTTTATTGTTCCTATTCTGTTCTGTTCTATTCTACTCTATTCTACCCTACCCTGTGCTACCCAACTCTAATCTATTCTAATCCATTTGATTGGATTTGATTCAACCCATTTGGACACGATTCGGCTCAATTTGGCTCTATTTAGCTCTGTTCGAATCTATTCTACTCTACTCTGTTTCCCTCTACGCTACTGTAGCCTACTGTTCTCTGTATTCGTTCTGTATTGTTCTATTCTATTCTGTTCTCTTCTATTCTCTGCTGTTTTATTCTATGCTACTCTACTCTACTCCACCCTGCCATACCCGAACCTCCCCTACTCTAATCTGTTCAATTCGATTCGATGAATTTGGACACGATTCAGGTCGAATTGTTTCGATTCATGTCCATTCGGCTTCATTTGGCTCGAATAGTGTCGATTCAGCTGGATTAGGCTCAATTCGGCTCCATTAGGCTCGATTTGCTGGATTTGGCTCAATTCAGCTCGATTCGGCCCTCTTCGGCCCTCTTCAGCACTATTCGGCTCTATTCGGCTCTTTTCTACTCTTTTTGACTCCATTCGATTGCATTGCACAGCATTCTACTCCACTCAACACTATTTTTCTCTACCCTACCCTAATTGACTGGAATTGGTTTGATGGGATTCAACGCGATTTGCCTTGTTTCTTCTCCATTTGGCTCGATTCGACTCTGTTCTACTCTACACTATTCTGCTCTGCTCTAACCTTTTGTACTCTAGTCTCTTGTATTCTTTTTATTCTCTTTTCCTGTGTTCAATTCTATTCTACTCTATTTTATCCAACTCTACTCTAATCTATTCCACTGGATTCGATTCCACGCATTTCAATGCGATTCGGTTCAAATCGGCTCCATTGCACTCCATTCATCCCTCTTGGGCTCCAATCGGTTCGATTCAGTTCTAATCAGCTCCATTTCGCCCTAGTCAGCTCTATTCAGCTTTAATAGGCTCTTTTCAACTCTGTATGGCTCTATGAGTCTACTCAACCCTATTATCTCTTTTCAACTCCGTTCTACACCATTCTACTCCATCCGACTGTATTCTTCTCTATTCTATTGTCTTGTACTCTACGCTTCTCTAGTCTGTTCTAATCGATTCGATTGGATTTGACTTGAATTGATGGGATTCAATGCAATTCAACGGGATTCGACGCAATCCAGCATGATTCCGCGGGATTCGGCGCCATTCATCTTCATTTCTATCACTTTGGGTCTTTTTGGCTCTATTTTGCTCTATCCGGCAATATTCAACTCTATTCTTCTCTACTCTGCACTACTCGACCTTATTCTGTTCTTTCAGTTCTCTTCTATCCTGTTCTGTTCTACTGCATTTTGTTCTATCCTACCCTACTCTAACTTAGCCTACTGTAATCTGTTCTATTCTATTCAACAGACTTGAACGGGATTCCACCTGATTCAGATCCTATCGGCTCAAATCAGCTCCTTTTTGTGCGAATTCAACTCGATTCGGTTTGACTTGGCCCTTTTCCTCTCTATTCGGCTCTTTTCGGCAGGATTTGACTCTATTTGATGCTAGTCTACTGTTCTCTATTCTTTCTGTTCTATTCTAATCTATTCTTTTCGACCCTACCCTACCCTCATCTTACCTGCCCTACACTAAACTATTTGATTGGATTCGACACTTTTCAACGCAATTCGACATGATTCTTCTCGATTCACCTGGAATTTGGTGGATTCGGCTGCATTCAGCTCTGTTTGGCTCTATTCAACTCTATTGGACTCTATTCTACTGTACTCGTCTCTACTTCATTCGATTCGATTCTTTCTCTTGTGTTCTGTTCTGTTCTAGTCTAACCCCTCCTACTCTACCCTCCTCTACTCTAATCTATTCCATTCGATTCAATGCCTTTCAAGGCGATTCCATGGGATTAGGCTTGAATTGGCTTGATTTAGCTCGATTTGGCTTGAATCGGGTCAATTTGGCTCGATTCTGCTCGATTCAGCATCATTAGGCTCGATCCAAACTTATCCGGCCCTCTTCAGCTCTATTCAACTCTTTTCTACTTTATTCGTCTCTATTTGGCTCCATTCGACTCCATTCCACACCATTCTACTCTGTTCGACTCCCATTCTACACTATTCTATTCTCTTCTCCCCCACCCTACTCTAATCTATTCGATTCATTGAGATTTGTCTCATTTCCTCTCCATTCGACTCGATTCAGCTCGAATTGGATCTATTCATCTCTCTTCTGCACTACTCGACTCTGACTAGTCTACTCTACTCCACTCTACTCCATTCTACTCTTTCTATTCTCTTCTGTTCTACTCTATGCTTCTCTAGTCTATTCCTCTGTGCCCTACCCTATTGAATCCCAACCTAACCTACACTACTCTAACCTGTTCTATTGAATTCGATTGCATTCAATTCGACCCGATTTGACGCAATTCGATGGGATTCGGTGAGATTCCATGAGATTCGATGGGTTTTGGTGGGATTTGATGAATTCGACGAGACTCGATGCAATAGGATGCAATTAGGTGCGATTTGGCTCGATCTAGCTTGGCTCATTTTCTTTGTCTCTATTTGGCTCATTCCAGCTCCACTCGGCTGCATTCAGCTCGAGTCTGGTGGATTTGACTTGATTCGGCTCGATTGGGCTCGATTCAGCCCTGTATGTCCCTATTCGGTGCTATTCCGCTCTATTCAACTCTTTTCTAGTCTATTCATCTCTGTTTGACTGCATTTGACTCCATTCCACACCATTCTACGCTCTTCTATTCTACAGAACCCTATCCGGCCCTAGTCTTTCCTAATCTAGTCTGTTCTTTTCTATTCTGTTGTATTTGATTCTCGTTTTCTATTTTCTCTATTCCATCCAATGCTACTCTACCATACCCTACATGAAACTAACCTATCCTGACTTATCCTCTTCTATTCTATTTGACTCTGTTTTCTCTGTTCTACCGTATGCTACCCTACCTTATGACACCCTACTGTACCAAACCCTACTACATAAAAAGGGGTACTCAATAAGAGTACTAGTTTGGAAAAGGGACTACCTAAGGCAGGGGTAGTAGTTCAGGCTCCTAGTTAGGGCCACTGTACTAGTTAAGAGTACTAGTTAAGGCACGGGTACTAGTTAAGGCTACTAGGAAGGCAAGGTACAAGTGAAGGCTACTACTTCAGGCAAGAGCACTAGTTTAGGCTACTAGTTGATGCAAGGGTACAAGTTAATACTACTAGTTAAGGCCACGGTGCTGGTTAAGGCAACTGGTTAAGGCAAGGGTAGTAGTTATGGGTACTGATAAGGCCAGGGTACTAGTTAATGGTGCTAGTTGAGGCAAGGGTACTAGTGACGGCCAGGGTACTAGTTAAGGCTGGGCTACTAGTCCATGCAAGGCTACTACTTCAGGGTACTGGTTCAGGTTTGGCTACTAGTTAAGAGTACTAGTAAGGCAAGGGTAGACGTTAAGACTGTTCCTTAAGGCAAGGCGACTCGTTAAGGGTACTAGTTACCACAAGGCTTCTAGTTCAGAATACTAGTTAGGGCCACTTTACTAGTTAAGACTACTCGTTAAGGCTACTAGTAAGGCAAGGAACGAGTTAAGGCCACTACTTCAGGCAAGAGTACTAGTTAAGTCTACTAGTCTATGCAAGGGTACATGTTAATACTACTGGCTATGTCCAGGTTGCTAGGTAAGGCAACTGGTTAAGGCAAGGGTAGTAGTTATGGGTACTGATAAGGCCAGGCTACTGGTTAAGACTACTAGTTAATACAAGGGTACTAGTTAAGGGTACTTGTTGAGGCAAGGGTAGCAATTAAGACTATTCCTTCAGGCAAGGCTCCTAGTTAAGGGTACTACTTAGGACAAGGCTACCAGTTCAGGATACTAGTTAGGGGCACTGTACTAGTTGAGAGTAGTAGTAAAGGCAAGGGTGCTAGTTAAGGCTGCTAGTTAAGGCAAGGTACAAATTAAGGCCACTGCTTAAGGCAAGAGTACTAATTAAGGCTACTAGTTGATGCACGATTACAAGTGAATACTACTAGTTCAGGCAAGGGTCGTAGTTCTGGGTACGGATACGGCCAGGGTACTAGTTCAGACTACTAGTTAAGGCGAGGGTACTAGTTAAGGGTACTAGTTATATCTACCAGTGAAGGCCAGAGTCTTAGTTAAGGCTACTGGAGAAGGCCAGGGTACTAGTTAAGGCAGGGCTACTAGCTAAGGGTACCAGTTTAGAGAAGGCTACCAGTTCAGGATACGAGTTAGGGGCACTGTACTAGTTAAGAGTACTAGCTAAGGCACGAGTACTAGTTCAGGCCACTACTTAAGGCAAGAGTACTAGTTAAGGCTACTCTTTGATGCAAGTTTACAACTTGATACTTCTAGTTAAGGCCAGGGTACTAGTTAAGGCCACTGGTTAAGGCAAGGCTACTAGTTAAGGCAAGGCTACTAGTTAGGGGGAGTAGTTAAGGCTTGGCTACTAGTTAAGGGGACTAGTAAGGCAAGGGCAGATGTTCAGACTATTACTTAAAGCAAGGCTACTACTTCAGGGGACTAATTCAGACAAGGCTACTAGTTCAGGCTACTCGTTATGGCCGCTGTACTAGTTAAGAGTACTAGTTAGGGCACAGGTACTAGTTAAGGATACTAGTTCAGGCAAGGTACAAGTGAAGGCTACTACTTAAGGCAAGACGACTAGTTTAGGCGACCAGTGGATTCAAGGGTACAAGTGAATACTACTAGTTCAGACCAGGGTACCAGTTAAGGCAGCTGGTTAAGGCCAGGGTAGGACTTATGGGGACTGAGAAGGCCCGGTACTAGTTAAGACTACTAGTTAATGCGAGGGTACTAGTTAAGGGTACTAGTTGAGGCAAGGGTACTAGTGAAGGCCAGGGTACTAGTGAAGGCTACTGGTGAAGGCCAGGGGATTAGTTAAGGCAGGGCTACTAGTTCAGGGTACTGGTAAGGCAAGGGTAGACATTAAGACTATTACTTAAGGCAAGGCTACTAGTTAAGGGTACTAGTTCAGACAAGGCTACTAGTTCAGGATACTAGTTAAGGCAAGGGGAGTAGTTCAGATTCAGAATTTAGGGTACTTGTCAAGGCAAGGGTACTCTTCAAGGCTAGTTGTCTAGCCTACTGATCTATACCACTAGTCTGACTAGTCCAGCTGTCTTGTCTAGGCTACTACTCTAGACTTCTCTTGTCTACTCTACTCTAGTCTGCTTTCGTCTACCCTAGTCTACCCTATCAAAAACCACCCTACCCTAACCTTTTCGAATCTATTCAATTGGATTCAATTCAAAGCATGTCAATGTGATTGGACGCGATGATGCTTGAATCGGCTCATTCGGCACCATCAGCTCGATTCAGCTCGATTTGGCTTGAATCGCTTCGATTCAGCTTGTTTCAACTCAATTCGACTTGGTTCAGCCTTATCCGGCTCGATTCGGCTCCTTTCTACTCTATTTTTCTCTATGCAACTCCATTCGACTCGATTCTACTCTATTCTGTTCTACCCTACCCTACCCTACTCTGATCTATTCTAATGGATTCGATTGGACGCTATTCGACGCGATTCATCACGTTTTGTTTCCATTGGGCTCGATTCGGCTAGAATTGGCTCTATTCAGCTCTATTCTGCACTATTTCACTCTATTCGACTCTACTCTACTCTTCTCTGCTCTACCGTACTGTGCTATATTCTGTTCCTTCTATTACGTACTGTTCTAGTCTATTCTAGTCTACCCTCCCAGCCGCTCCCCTCCCCTTCTCTAATCTTTGATTCTGTTCGACTCATCGCATTTTCACGCCATTCGACCCGATTAGGCTTGAATGAGATCAATTCACTTCCAATCGTTTCGATTTGGCTCCATTTTGCTCCATTCAGCTCCAGTTGCATCGATTCTGCTGGATTCTGCTCGATTAGGCCTTCTTTGGCCCTATTCGGCCCAATTACGCTCTATTCTACTCTTTTCTACTCTAATTGTCTCTATCTGGCTCCGTTCTAGTCCATTCCACACCATTCTACACTATTCTCCTCTACCCCTCCCTACCCTAATCTATTCTAATGGATTCGATTTGACCCGATTCGAAGCGATTCAACGCGATTCATCTTGTTTTGTCTCCATTCGGCTCAATTCGGCTATATTCTGCACTATCTGACTCTTTTCTACTCTATTCTATTCTGCTGGATTCTTTCTCTTCTGTTCTCTTCTCTCCTATTCTGTTGTACTCTGTTCTATCCTACCCTACCCAAACCTACTCCACCCCACCCAAACCTACCCTACTTTAATCTATTTGATTCAATTCGATTCACTTCGACGCGATTTGACAGGATTCGACGGGATTCGACAAGGTCCAAAGGCATTTGATGGGATTCAAAGAGATTAGACGAGATTCCATACGATTCCACGTGATTCAGCAGAATTCTAGGAGATTGGACGCAATTCGAAGTTATTTGACGTGATGGGACGTGATTCGACGACATTGGATGCAATCCGATGCCATACGAAGCGATTTGACCCGGTCCGACACAAAACGATGTGATTTGATGCGATTCGACGTGATTCGATGCGATTCGACGCTATTCAGTGACAGTCGGCGTGATTCTGCTTGATTCAGCTCGATTAGGTGCGAATCGGCTCTATATGGCTCTTTTACGTCTCTATTCAGCTCTGTTTTCTCTATTCGTCTCTCTTTGGCCTATTCGGCTCTATTCGACTCTATTCGAGTCTATTCGAACCTACTCTTTTCTACTCTATTCTATTCCTTCTATTCTCTTCTAATCTCTTCTATTCTACTCTACTCTATTCCATTCTACCCTCCCCCCCCTTCTCTAATCTATACGTTTTGATTGGATTGGATGCATTGGACGTGATTTGACGTGATTAAGCTTGAATCAGCTCGATTCGATTTGGCTCTATTCGGCTCCATTAGGCTCCATTCGGCTCGTTTTGGCTTGAATTGCCTCGATTCTGCTCAATTCGGCCTCTTTCGGCCCTATTCTGTTCTATTCGAATCTTCTCTACTCTTTTCGTCTCTATTTGACTCCATTCTATTTAGTCCACACCATTCTACACTATTCTGCTCTACTCTATCCTACACCACTCTAATTTACTCGAATCGATTAGACGTGATTCCTCTCATTTCGACTCCATTCGGCTCTATTCAGCTGTATTCGAGTCTACCCTATTATGCACTAGTCTACTCTATCGTACTCTAGTCTACTCTTCTCTATTTTCTTTATTGTTCCTATTCTGTTCTGTTCTATTCTACTCTATTCTACCCTACCCTGTGCTACCCAACTCTAATCTATTCTAATCCATTTGATTGGATTTGATTCAACCCATTTGGACACGATTCGGCTCAATTTGGCTCTATTTAGCTCTGTTCGAATCTATTCTACTCTACTCTGTTTCCCTCTACGCTACTGTAGCCTACTGTTCTCTGTATTCGTTCTGTATTGTTCTATTCTATTCTGTTCTCTTCTATTCTCTGCTGTTTTATTCTATGCTACTCTACTCTACTCCACCCTGCCATACCCGAACCTCCCCTACTCTAATCTGTTCAATTCGATTCGATGAATTTGGACACGATTCAGGTCGAATTGTTTCGATTCATGTCCATTCGGCTTCATTTGGCTCGAATAGTGTCGATTCAGCTGGATTAGGCTCAATTCGGCTCCATTAGGCTCGATTTGCTGGATTTGGCTCAATTCAGCTCGATTCGGCCCTCTTCGGCCCTCTTCAGCACTATTCGGCTCTATTCGGCTCTTTTCTACTCTTTTTGACTCCATTCGATTGCATTGCACAGCATTCTACTCCACTCAACACTATTTTTCTCTACCCTACCCTAATTGACTGGAATTGGTTTGATGGGATTCAACGCGATTTGCCTTGTTTCTTCTCCATTTGGCTCGATTCGACTCTGTTCTACTCTACACTATTCTGCTCTGCTCTAACCTTTTGTACTCTAGTCTCTTGTATTCTTTTTATTCTCTTTTCCTGTGTTCAATTCTATTCTACTCTATTTTATCCAACTCTACTCTAATCTATTCCACTGGATTCGATTCCACGCATTTCAATGCGATTCGGTTCAAATCGGCTCCATTGCACTCCATTCATCCCTCTTGGGCTCCAATCGGTTCGATTCAGTTCTAATCAGCTCCATTTCGCCCTAGTCAGCTCTATTCAGCTTTAATAGGCTCTTTTCAACTCTGTATGGCTCTATGAGTCTACTCAACCCTATTATCTCTTTTCAACTCCGTTCTACACCATTCTACTCCATCCGACTGTATTCTTCTCTATTCTATTGTCTTGTACTCTACGCTTCTCTAGTCTGTTCTAATCGATTCGATTGGATTTGACTTGAATTGATGGGATTCAATGCAATTCAACGGGATTCGACGCAATCCAGCATGATTCCGCGGGATTCGGCGCCATTCATCTTCATTTCTATCACTTTGGGTCTTTTTGGCTCTATTTTGCTCTATCCGGCAATATTCAACTCTATTCTTCTCTACTCTGCACTACTCGACCTTATTCTGTTCTTTCAGTTCTCTTCTATCCTGTTCTGTTCTACTGCATTTTGTTCTATCCTACCCTACTCTAACTTAGCCTACTGTAATCTGTTCTATTCTATTCAACAGACTTGAACGGGATTCCACCTGATTCAGATCCTATCGGCTCAAATCAGCTCCTTTTTGTGCGAATTCAACTCGATTCGGTTTGACTTGGCCCTTTTCCTCTCTATTCGGCTCTTTTCGGCAGGATTTGACTCTATTTGATGCTAGTCTACTGTTCTCTATTCTTTCTGTTCTATTCTAATCTATTCTTTTCGACCCTACCCTACCCTCATCTTACCTGCCCTACACTAAACTATTTGATTGGATTCGACACTTTTCAACGCAATTCGACATGATTCTTCTCGATTCACCTGGAATTTGGTGGATTCGGCTGCATTCAGCTCTGTTTGGCTCTATTCAACTCTATTGGACTCTATTCTACTGTACTCGTCTCTACTTCATTCGATTCGATTCTTTCTCTTGTGTTCTGTTCTGTTCTAGTCTAACCCCTCCTACTCTACCCTCCTCTACTCTAATCTATTCCATTCGATTCAATGCCTTTCAAGGCGATTCCATGGGATTAGGCTTGAATTGGCTTGATTTAGCTCGATTTGGCTTGAATCGGGTCAATTTGGCTCGATTCTGCTCGATTCAGCATCATTAGGCTCGATCCAAACTTATCCGGCCCTCTTCAGCTCTATTCAACTCTTTTCTACTTTATTCGTCTCTATTTGGCTCCATTCGACTCCATTCCACACCATTCTACTCTGTTCGACTCCCATTCTACACTATTCTATTCTCTTCTCCCCCACCCTACTCTAATCTATTCGATTCATTGAGATTTGTCTCATTTCCTCTCCATTCGACTCGATTCAGCTCGAATTGGATCTATTCATCTCTCTTCTGCACTACTCGACTCTGACTAGTCTACTCTACTCCACTCTACTCCATTCTACTCTTTCTATTCTCTTCTGTTCTACTCTATGCTTCTCTAGTCTATTCCTCTGTGCCCTACCCTATTGAATCCCAACCTAACCTACACTACTCTAACCTGTTCTATTGAATTCGATTGCATTCAATTCGACCCGATTTGACGCAATTCGATGGGATTCGGTGAGATTCCATGAGATTCGATGGGTTTTGGTGGGATTTGATGAATTCGACGAGACTCGATGCAATAGGATGCAATTAGGTGCGATTTGGCTCGATCTAGCTTGGCTCATTTTCTTTGTCTCTATTTGGCTCATTCCAGCTCCACTCGGCTGCATTCAGCTCGAGTCTGGTGGATTTGACTTGATTCGGCTCGATTGGGCTCGATTCAGCCCTGTATGTCCCTATTCGGTGCTATTCCGCTCTATTCAACTCTTTTCTAGTCTATTCATCTCTGTTTGACTGCATTTGACTCCATTCCACACCATTCTACGCTCTTCTATTCTACAGAACCCTATCCGGCCCTAGTCTTTCCTAATCTAGTCTGTTCTTTTCTATTCTGTTGTATTTGATTCTCGTTTTCTATTTTCTCTATTCCATCCAATGCTACTCTACCATACCCTACATGAAACTAACCTATCCTGACTTATCCTCTTCTATTCTATTTGACTCTGTTTTCTCTGTTCTACCGTATGCTACCCTACCTTATGACACCCTACTGTACCAAACCCTACTACATAAAAAGGGGTACTCAATAAGAGTACTAGTTTGGAAAAGGGACTACCTAAGGCAGGGGTAGTAGTTCAGGCTCCTAGTTAGGGCCACTGTACTAGTTAAGAGTACTAGTTAAGGCACGGGTACTAGTTAAGGCTACTAGGAAGGCAAGGTACAAGTGAAGGCTACTACTTCAGGCAAGAGCACTAGTTTAGGCTACTAGTTGATGCAAGGGTACAAGTTAATACTACTAGTTAAGGCCACGGTGCTGGTTAAGGCAACTGGTTAAGGCAAGGGTAGTAGTTATGGGTACTGATAAGGCCAGGGTACTAGTTAATGGTGCTAGTTGAGGCAAGGGTACTAGTGACGGCCAGGGTACTAGTTAAGGCTGGGCTACTAGTCCATGCAAGGCTACTACTTCAGGGTACTGGTTCAGGTTTGGCTACTAGTTAAGAGTACTAGTAAGGCAAGGGTAGACGTTAAGACTGTTCCTTAAGGCAAGGCGACTCATTAAGGGTACTAGTTACCACAAGGCTTCTAGTTCAGAATACTAGTTAGGGCCACTTTACTAGTTAAGACTACTCGTTAAGGCTACTAGTAAGGCAAGGAACGAGTTAAGGCCACTACTTCAGGCAAGAGTACTAGTTAAGTCTACTAGTCTATGCAAGGGTACATGTTAATACTACTGGCTATGTCCAGGTTGCTAGGTAAGGCAACTGGTTAAGGCAAGGGTAGTAGTTATGGGTACTGATAAGGCCAGGCTACTGGTTAAGACTACTAGTTAATACAAGGGTACTAGTTAAGGGTACTTGTTGAGGCAAGGGTAGCAATTAAGACTATTCCTTCAGGCAAGGCTCCTAGTTAAGGGTACTACTTAGGACAAGGCTACCAGTTCAGGATACTAGTTAGGGGCACTGTACTAGTTGAGAGTAGTAGTAAAGGCAAGGGTGCTAGTTAAGGCTGCTAGTTAAGGCAAGGTACAAATTAAGGCCACTGCTTAAGGCAAGAGTACTAATTAAGGCTACTAGTTGATGCACGATTACAAGTGAATACTACTAGTTCAGGCAAGGGTCGTAGTTCTGGGTACGGATACGGCCAGGGTACTAGTTCAGACTACTAGTTAAGGCGAGGGTACTAGTTAAGGGTACTAGTTATATCTACCAGTGAAGGCCAGAGTCTTAGTTAAGGCTACTGGAGAAGGCCAGGGTACTAGTTAAGGCAGGGCTACTAGCTAAGGGTACCAGTTTAGAGAAGGCTACCAGTTCAGGATACGAGTTAGGGGCACTGTACTAGTTAAGAGTACTAGCTAAGGCACGAGTACTAGTTCAGGCCACTACTTAAGGCAAGAGTACTAGTTAAGGCTACTCTTTGATGCAAGTTTACAACTTGATACTTCTAGTTAAGGCCAGGGTACTAGTTAAGGCCACTGGTTAAGGCAAGGCTACTAGTTAAGGCAAGGCTACTAGTTAGGGGGAGTAGTTAAGGCTTGGCTACTAGTTAAGGGGACTAGTAAGGCAAGGGCAGATGTTCAGACTATTACTTAAAGCAAGGCTACTACTTCAGGGGACTAATTCAGACAAGGCTACTAGTTCAGGCTACTCGTTATGGCCGCTGTACTAGTTAAGAGTACTAGTTAGGGCACAGGTACTAGTTAAGGATACTAGTTCAGGCAAGGTACAAGTGAAGGCTACTACTTAAGGCAAGACGACTAGTTTAGGCGACCAGTGGATTCAAGGGTACAAGTGAATACTACTAGTTCAGACCAGGGTACCAGTTAAGGCAGCTGGTTAAGGCCAGGGTAGGACTTATGGGGACTGAGAAGGCCCGGTACTAGTTAAGACTACTAGTTAATGCGAGGGTACTAGTTAAGGGTACTAGTTGAGGCAAGGGTACTAGTGAAGGCCAGGGTACTAGTGAAGGCTACTGGTGAAGGCCAGGGGATTAGTTAAGGCAGGGCTACTAGTTCAGGGTACTGGTAAGGCAAGGGTAGACATTAAGACTATTACTTAAGGCAAGGCTACTAGTTAAGGGTACTAGTTCAGACAAGGCTACTAGTTCAGGATACTAGTTAAGGCAAGGGGAGTAGTTCAGATTCAGAATTTAGGGTACTTGTCAAGGCAAGGGTACTCTTCAAGGCTAGTTGTCTAGCCTACTGATCTATACCACTAGTCTGACTAGTCCAGCTGTCTTGTCTAGGCTACTACTCTAGACTTCTCTTGTCTACTCTACTCTAGTCTGCTTTCGTCTACCCTAGTCTACCCTATCAAAAACCACCCTACCCTAACCTTTTCGAATCTATTCAATTGGATTCAATTCAAAGCATGTCAATGTGATTGGACGCGATGATGCTTGAATCGGCTCATTCGGCACCATCAGCTCGATTCAGCTCGATTTGGCTTGAATCGCTTCGATTCAGCTTGTTTCAACTCAATTCGACTTGGTTCAGCCTTATCCGGCTCGATTCGGCTCCTTTCTACTCTATTTTTCTCTATGCAACTCCATTCGACTCGATTCTACTCTATTCTGTTCTACCCTACCCTACCCTACTCTGATCTATTCTAATGGATTCGATTGGACGCTATTCGACGCGATTCATCACGTTTTGTTTCCATTGGGCTCGATTCGGCTAGAATTGGCTCTATTCAGCTCTATTCTGCACTATTTCACTCTATTCGACTCTACTCTACTCTTCTCTGCTCTACCGTACTGTGCTATATTCTGTTCCTTCTATTACGTACTGTTCTAGTCTATTCTAGTCTACCCTCCCAGCCGCTCCCCTCCCCTTCTCTAATCTTTGATTCTGTTCGACTCATCGCATTTTCACGCCATTCGACCCGATTAGGCTTGAATGAGATCAATTCACTTCCAATCGTTTCGATTTGGCTCCATTTTGCTCCATTCAGCTCCAGTTGCATCGATTCTGCTGGATTCTGCTCGATTAGGCCTTCTTTGGCCCTATTCGGCCCAATTACGCTCTATTCTACTCTTTTCTACTCTAATTGTCTCTATCTGGCTCCGTTCTAGTCCATTCCACACCATTCTACACTATTCTCCTCTACCCCTCCCTACCCTAATCTATTCTAATGGATTCGATTTGACCCGATTCGAAGCGATTCAACGCGATTCATCTTGTTTTGTCTCCATTCGGCTCAATTCGGCTATATTCTGCACTATCTGACTCTTTTCTACTCTATTCTATTCTGCTGGATTCTTTCTCTTCTGTTCTCTTCTCTCCTATTCTGTTGTACTCTGTTCTATCCTACCCTACCCAAACCTACTCCACCCCACCCAAACCTACCCTACTTTAATCTATTTGATTCAATTCGATTCACTTCGACGCGATTTGACAGGATTCGACGGGATTCGACAAGGTCCAAAGGCATTTGATGGGATTCAAAGAGATTAGACGAGATTCCATACGATTCCACGTGATTCAGCAGAATTCTAGGAGATTGGACGCAATTCGAAGTTATTTGACGTGATGGGACGTGATTCGACGACATTGGATGCAATCCGATGCCATACGAAGCGATTTGACCCGGTCCGACACAAAACGATGTGATTTGATGCGATTCGACGTGATTCGATGCGATTCGACGCTATTCAGTGACAGTCGGCGTGATTCTGCTTGATTCAGCTCGATTAGGTGCGAATCGGCTCTATATGGCTCTTTTACGTCTCTATTCAGCTCTGTTTTCTCTATTCGTCTCTCTTTGGCCTATTCGGCTCTATTCGACTCTATTCGAGTCTATTCGAACCTACTCTTTTCTACTCTATTCTATTCCTTCTATTCTCTTCTAATCTCTTCTATTCTACTCTACTCTATTCCATTCTACCCTCCCCCCCCTTCTCTAATCTATACGTTTTGATTGGATTGGATGCATTGGACGTGATTTGACGTGATTAAGCTTGAATCAGCTCGATTCGATTTGGCTCTATTCGGCTCCATTAGGCTCCATTCGGCTCGTTTTGGCTTGAATTGCCTCGATTCTGCTCAATTCGGCCTCTTTCGGCCCTATTCTGTTCTATTCGAATCTTCTCTACTCTTTTCGTCTCTATTTGACTCCATTCTATTTAGTCCACACCATTCTACACTATTCTGCTCTACTCTATCCTACACCACTCTAATTTACTCGAATCGATTAGACGTGATTCCTCTCATTTCGACTCCATTCGGCTCTATTCAGCTGTATTCGAGTCTACCCTATTATGCACTAGTCTACTCTATCGTACTCTAGTCTACTCTTCTCTATTTTCTTTATTGTTCCTATTCTGTTCTGTTCTATTCTACTCTATTCTACCCTACCCTGTGCTACCCAACTCTAATCTATTCTAATCCATTTGATTGGATTTGATTCAACCCATTTGGACACGATTCGGCTCAATTTGGCTCTATTTAGCTCTGTTCGAATCTATTCTACTCTACTCTGTTTCCCTCTACGCTACTGTAGCCTACTGTTCTCTGTATTCGTTCTGTATTGTTCTATTCTATTCTGTTCTCTTCTATTCTCTGCTGTTTTATTCTATGCTACTCTACTCTACTCCACCCTGCCATACCCGAACCTCCCCTACTCTAATCTGTTCAATTCGATTCGATGAATTTGGACACGATTCAGGTCGAATTGTTTCGATTCATGTCCATTCGGCTTCATTTGGCTCGAATAGTGTCGATTCAGCTGGATTAGGCTCAATTCGGCTCCATTAGGCTCGATTTGCTGGATTTGGCTCAATTCAGCTCGATTCGGCCCTCTTCGGCCCTCTTCAGCACTATTCGGCTCTATTCGGCTCTTTTCTACTCTTTTTGACTCCATTCGATTGCATTGCACAGCATTCTACTCCACTCAACACTATTTTTCTCTACCCTACCCTAATTGACTGGAATTGGTTTGATGGGATTCAACGCGATTTGCCTTGTTTCTTCTCCATTTGGCTCGATTCGACTCTGTTCTACTCTACACTATTCTGCTCTGCTCTAACCTTTTGTACTCTAGTCTCTTGTATTCTTTTTATTCTCTTTTCCTGTGTTCAATTCTATTCTACTCTATTTTATCCAACTCTACTCTAATCTATTCCACTGGATTCGATTCCACGCATTTCAATGCGATTCGGTTCAAATCGGCTCCATTGCACTCCATTCATCCCTCTTGGGCTCCAATCGGTTCGATTCAGTTCTAATCGGCTCCATTTCGCCCTAGTCAGCTCTATTCAGCTTTAATAGGCTCTTTTCAACTCTGTATGGCTCTATGAGTCTACTCAACCCTATTATCTCTTTTCAACTCCGTTCTACACCATTCTACTCCATCCGACTGTATTCTTCTCTATTCTATTGTCTTGTACTCTACGCTTCTCTAGTCTGTTCTAATCGATTCGATTGGATTTGACTTGAATTGATGGGATTCAATGCAATTCAACGGGATTCGACGCAATCCAGCATGATTCCGCGGGATTCGGCGCCATTCATCTTCATTTCTATCACTTTGGGTCTTTTTGGCTCTATTTTGCTCTATCCGGCAATATTCAACTCTATTCTTCTCTACTCTGCACTACTCGACCTTATTCTGTTCTTTCAGTTCTCTTCTATCCTGTTCTGTTCTACTGCATTTTGTTCTATCCTACCCTACTCTAACTTAGCCTACTGTAATCTGTTCTATTCTATTCAACAGACTTGAACGGGATTCCACCTGATTCAGATCCTATCGGCTCAAATCAGCTCCTTTTTGTGCGAATTCAACTCGATTCGGTTTGACTTGGCCCTTTTCCTCTCTATTCGGCTCTTTTCGGCAGGATTTGACTCTATTTGATGCTAGTCTACTGTTCTCTATTCTTTCTGTTCTATTCTAATCTATTCTTTTCGACCCTACCCTACCCTCATCTTACCTGCCCTACACTAAACTATTTGATTGGATTCGACACTTTTCAACGCAATTCGACATGATTCTTCTCGATTCACCTGGAATTTGGTGGATTCGGCTGCATTCAGCTCTGTTTGGCTCTATTCAACTCTATTGGACTCTATTCTACTGTACTCGTCTCTACTTCATTCGATTCGATTCTTTCTCTTGTGTTCTGTTCTGTTCTAGTCTAACCCCTCCTACTCTACCCTCCTCTACTCTAATCTATTCCATTCGATTCAATGCCTTTCAAGGCGATTCCATGGGATTAGGCTTGAATTGGCTTGATTTAGCTCGATTTGGCTTGAATCGGGTCAATTTGGCTCGATTCTGCTCGATTCAGCATCATTAGGCTCGATCCAAACTTATCCGGCCCTCTTCAGCTCTATTCAACTCTTTTCTACTTTATTCGTCTCTATTTGGCTCCATTCGACTCCATTCCACACCATTCTACTCTGTTCGACTCCCATTCTACACTATTCTATTCTCTTCTCCCCCACCCTACTCTAATCTATTCGATTCATTGAGATTTGTCTCATTTCCTCTCCATTCGACTCGATTCAGCTCGAATTGGATCTATTCATCTCTCTTCTGCACTACTCGACTCTGACTAGTCTACTCTACTCCACTCTACTCCATTCTACTCTTTCTATTCTCTTCTGTTCTACTCTATGCTTCTCTAGTCTATTCCTCTGTGCCCTACCCTATTGAATCCCAACCTAACCTACACTACTCTAACCTGTTCTATTGAATTCGATTGCATTCAATTCGACCCGATTTGACGCAATTCGATGGGATTCGGTGAGATTCCATGAGATTCGATGGGTTTTGGTGGGATTTGATGAATTCGACGAGACTCGATGCAATAGGATGCAATTAGGTGCGATTTGGCTCGATCTAGCTTGGCTCATTTTCTTTGTCTCTATTTGGCTCATTCCAGCTCCACTCGGCTGCATTCAGCTCGAGTCTGGTGGATTTGACTTGATTCGGCTCGATTGGGCTCGATTCAGCCCTGTATGTCCCTATTCGGTGCTATTCCGCTCTATTCAACTCTTTTCTAGTCTATTCATCTCTGTTTGACTGCATTTGACTCCATTCCACACCATTCTACGCTCTTCTATTCTACAGAACCCTATCCGGCCCTAGTCTTTCCTAATCTAGTCTGTTCTTTTCTATTCTGTTGTATTTGATTCTCGTTTTCTATTTTCTCTATTCCATCCAATGCTACTCTACCATACCCTACATGAAACTAACCTATCCTGACTTATCCTCTTCTATTCTATTTGACTCTGTTTTCTCTGTTCTACCGTATGCTACCCTACCTTATGACACCCTACTGTACCAAACCCTACTACATAAAAAGGGGTACTCAATAAGAGTACTAGTTTGGAAAAGGGACTACCTAAGGCAGGGGTAGTAGTTCAGGCTCCTAGTTAGGGCCACTGTACTAGTTAAGAGTACTAGTTAAGGCACGGGTACTAGTTAAGGCTACTAGGAAGGCAAGGTACAAGTGAAGGCTACTACTTCAGGCAAGAGCACTAGTTTAGGCTACTAGTTGATGCAAGGGTACAAGTTAATACTACTAGTTAAGGCCACGGTGCTGGTTAAGGCAACTGGTTAAGGCAAGGGTAGTAGTTATGGGTACTGATAAGGCCAGGGTACTAGTTAATGGTGCTAGTTGAGGCAAGGGTACTAGTGACGGCCAGGGTACTAGTTAAGGCTGGGCTACTAGTCCATGCAAGGCTACTACTTCAGGGTACTGGTTCAGGTTTGGCTACTAGTTAAGAGTACTAGTAAGGCAAGGGTAGACGTTAAGACTGTTCCTTAAGGCAAGGCGACTCATTAAGGGTACTAGTTACCACAAGGCTTCTAGTTCAGAATACTAGTTAGGGCCACTTTACTAGTTAAGACTACTCGTTAAGGCTACTAGTAAGGCAAGGAACGAGTTAAGGCCACTACTTCAGGCAAGAGTACTAGTTAAGTCTACTAGTCTATGCAAGGGTACATGTTAATACTACTGGCTATGTCCAGGTTGCTAGGTAAGGCAACTGGTTAAGGCAAGGGTAGTAGTTATGGGTACTGATAAGGCCAGGCTACTGGTTAAGACTACTAGTTAATACAAGGGTACTAGTTAAGGGTACTTGTTGAGGCAAGGGTAGCAATTAAGACTATTCCTTCAGGCAAGGCTCCTAGTTAAGGGTACTACTTAGGACAAGGCTACCAGTTCAGGATACTAGTTAGGGGCACTGTACTAGTTGAGAGTAGTAGTAAAGGCAAGGGTGCTAGTTAAGGCTGCTAGTTAAGGCAAGGTACAAATTAAGGCCACTGCTTAAGGCAAGAGTACTAATTAAGGCTACTAGTTGATGCACGATTACAAGTGAATACTACTAGTTCAGGCAAGGGTCGTAGTTCTGGGTACGGATACGGCCAGGGTACTAGTTCAGACTACTAGTTAAGGCGAGGGTACTAGTTAAGGGTACTAGTTATATCTACCAGTGAAGGCCAGAGTCTTAGTTATGGCTACTGGAGAAGGCCAGGGTACTAGTTAAGGCAGGGCTACTAGCTAAGGGTACCAGTTTAGAGAAGGCTACCAGTTCAGGATACGAGTTAGGGGCACTGTACTAGTTAAGAGTACTAGCTAAGGCACGAGTACTAGTTCAGGCCACTACTTAAGGCAAGAGTACTAGTTAAGGCTACTCTTTGATGCAAGTTTACAACTTGATACTTCTAGTTAAGGCCAGGGTACTAGTTAAGGCCACTGGTTAAGGCAAGGCTACTAGTTAAGGCAAGGCTACTAGTTAGGGGGAGTAGTTAAGGCTTGGCTACTAGTTAAGGGGACTAGTAAGGCAAGGGCAGACGTTCAGACTATTACTTAAAGCAAGGCTACTACTTCAGGGGACTAATTCAGACAAGGCTACTAGTTCAGGCTACTCGTTATGGCCGCTGTACTAGTTAAGAGTACTAGTTAGGGCACAGGTACTAGTTAAGGATACTAGTTCAGGCAAGGTACAAGTGAAGGCTACTACTTAAGGCAAGACGACTAGTTTAGGCGACCAGTGGATTCAAGGGTACAAGTGAATACTACTAGTTCAGACCAGGGTACCAGTTAAGGCAGCTGGTTAAGGCCAGGGTAGGACTTATGGGGACTGAGAAGGCCCGGTACTAGTTAAGACTACTAGTTAATGCGAGGGTACTAGTTAAGGGTACTAGTTGAGGCAAGGGTACTAGTGAAGGCCAGGGTACTAGTGAAGGCTACTGGTGAAGGCCAGGGGATTAGTTAAGGCAGGGCTACTAGTTCAGGGTACTGGTAAGGCAAGGGTAGACATTAAGACTATTACTTAAGGCAAGGCTACTAGTTAAGGGTACTAGTTCAGACAAGGCTACTAGTTCAGGATACTAGTTAAGGCAAGGGGAGTAGTTCAGATTCAGAATTTAGGGTACTTGTCAAGGCAAGGGTACTCTTCAAGGCTAGTTGTCTAGCCTACTGATCTATACCACTAGTCTGACTAGTCCAGCTGTCTTGTCTAGGCTACTACTCTAGACTTCTCTTGTCTACTCTACTCTAGTCTGCTTTCGTCTACCCTAGTCTACCCTATCAAAAACCACCCTACCCTAACCTTTTCGAATCTATTCAATTGGATTCAATTCAAAGCATGTCAATGTGATTGGACGCGATGATGCTTGAATCGGCTCATTCGGCACCATCAGCTCGATTCAGCTCGATTTGGCTTGAATCGCTTCGATTCAGCTTGTTTCAACTCAATTCGACTTGGTTCAGCCTTATCCGGCTCGATTCGGCTCCTTTCTACTCTATTTTTCTCTATGCAACTCCATTCGACTCGATTCTACTCTATTCTGTTCTACCCTACCCTACCCTACTCTGATCTATTCTAATGGATTCGATTGGACGCTATTCGACGCGATTCATCACGTTTTGTTTCCATTGGGCTCGATTCGGCTAGAATTGGCTCTATTCAGCTCTATTCTGCACTATTTCACTCTATTCGACTCTACTCTACTCTTCTCTGCTCTACCGTACTGTGCTATATTCTGTTCCTTCTATTACGTACTGTTCTAGTCTATTCTAGTCTACCCTCCCAGCCGCTCCCCTCCCCTTCTCTAATCTTTGATTCTGTTCGACTCATCGCATTTTCACGCCATTCGACCCGATTAGGCTTGAATGAGATCAATTCACTTCCAATCGTTTCGATTTGGCTCCATTTTGCTCCATTCAGCTCCAGTTGCATCGATTCTGCTGGATTCTGCTCGATTAGGCCTTCTTTGGCCCTATTCGGCCCAATTACGCTCTATTCTACTCTTTTCTACTCTAATTGTCTCTATCTGGCTCCGTTCTAGTCCATTCCACACCATTCTACACTATTCTCCTCTACCCCTCCCTACCCTAATCTATTCTAATGGATTCGATTTGACCCGATTCGAAGCGATTCAACGCGATTCATCTTGTTTTGTCTCCATTCGGCTCAATTCGGCTATATTCTGCACTATCTGACTCTTTTCTACTCTATTCTATTCTGCTGGATTCTTTCTCTTCTGTTCTCTTCTCTCCTATTCTGTTGTACTCTGTTCTATCCTACCCTACCCAAACCTACTCCACCCCACCCAAACCTACCCTACTTTAATCTATTTGATTCAATTCGATTCACTTCGACGCGATTTGACAGGATTCGACGGGATTCGACAAGGTCCAAAGGCATTTGATGGGATTCAAAGAGATTAGACGAGATTCCATACGATTCCACGTGATTCAGCAGAATTCTAGGAGATTGGACGCAATTCGAAGTTATTTGACGTGATGGGACGTGATTCGACGACATTGGATGCAATCCGATGCCATACGAAGCGATTTGACCCGGTCCGACACAAAACGATGTGATTTGATGCGATTCGACGTGATTCGATGCGATTCGACGCTATTCAGTGACAGTCGGCGTGATTCTGCTTGATTCAGCTCGATTAGGTGCGAATCGGCTCTATATGGCTCTTTTACGTCTCTATTCAGCTCTGTTTTCTCTATTCGTCTCTCTTTGGCCTATTCGGCTCTATTCGACTCTATTCGAGTCTATTCGAACCTACTCTTTTCTACTCTATTCTATTCCTTCTATTCTCTTCTAATCTCTTCTATTCTACTCTACTCTATTCCATTCTACCCTCCCCCCCCTTCTCTAATCTATACGTTTTGATTGGATTGGATGCATTGGACGTGATTTGACGTGATTAAGCTTGAATCAGCTCGATTCGATTTGGCTCTATTCGGCTCCATTAGGCTCCATTCGGCTCGTTTTGGCTTGAATTGCCTCGATTCTGCTCAATTCGGCCTCTTTCGGCCCTATTCTGTTCTATTCGAATCTTCTCTACTCTTTTCGTCTCTATTTGACTCCATTCTATTTAGTCCACACCATTCTACACTATTCTGCTCTACTCTATCCTACACCACTCTAATTTACTCGAATCGATTAGACGTGATTCCTCTCATTTCGACTCCATTCGGCTCTATTCAGCTGTATTCGAGTCTACCCTATTATGCACTAGTCTACTCTATCGTACTCTAGTCTACTCTTCTCTATTTTCTTTATTGTTCCTATTCTGTTCTGTTCTATTCTACTCTATTCTACCCTACCCTGTGCTACCCAACTCTAATCTATTCTAATCCATTTGATTGGATTTGATTCAACCCATTTGGACACGATTCGGCTCAATTTGGCTCTATTTAGCTCTGTTCGAATCTATTCTACTCTACTCTGTTTCCCTCTACGCTACTGTAGCCTACTGTTCTCTGTATTCGTTCTGTATTGTTCTATTCTATTCTGTTCTCTTCTATTCTCTGCTGTTTTATTCTATGCTACTCTACTCTACTCCACCCTGCCATACCCGAACCTCCCCTACTCTAATCTGTTCAATTCGATTCGATGAATTTGGACACGATTCAGGTCGAATTGTTTCGATTCATGTCCATTCGGCTTCATTTGGCTCGAATAGTGTCGATTCAGCTGGATTAGGCTCAATTCGGCTCCATTAGGCTCGATTTGCTGGATTTGGCTCAATTCAGCTCGATTCGGCCCTCTTCGGCCCTCTTCAGCACTATTCGGCTCTATTCGGCTCTTTTCTACTCTTTTTGACTCCATTCGATTGCATTGCACAGCATTCTACTCCACTCAACACTATTTTTCTCTACCCTACCCTAATTGACTGGAATTGGTTTGATGGGATTCAACGCGATTTGCCTTGTTTCTTCTCCATTTGGCTCGATTCGACTCTGTTCTACTCTACACTATTCTGCTCTGCTCTAACCTTTTGTACTCTAGTCTCTTGTATTCTTTTTATTCTCTTTTCCTGTGTTCAATTCTATTCTACTCTATTTTATCCAACTCTACTCTAATCTATTCCACTGGATTCGATTCCACGCATTTCAATGCGATTCGGTTCAAATCGGCTCCATTGCACTCCATTCATCCCTCTTGGGCTCCAATCGGTTCGATTCAGTTCTAATCGGCTCCATTTCGCCCTAGTCAGCTCTATTCAGCTTTAATAGGCTCTTTTCAACTCTGTATGGCTCTATGAGTCTACTCAACCCTATTATCTCTTTTCAACTCCGTTCTACACCATTCTACTCCATCCGACTGTATTCTTCTCTATTCTATTGTCTTGTACTCTACGCTTCTCTAGTCTGTTCTAATCGATTCGATTGGATTTGACTTGAATTGATGGGATTCAATGCAATTCAACGGGATTCGACGCAATCCAGCATGATTCCGCGGGATTCGGCGCCATTCATCTTCATTTCTATCACTTTGGGTCTTTTTGGCTCTATTTTGCTCTATCCGGCAATATTCAACTCTATTCTTCTCTACTCTGCACTACTCGACCTTATTCTGTTCTTTCAGTTCTCTTCTATCCTGTTCTGTTCTACTGCATTTTGTTCTATCCTACCCTACTCTAACTTAGCCTACTGTAATCTGTTCTATTCTATTCAACAGACTTGAACGGGATTCCACCTGATTCAGATCCTATCGGCTCAAATCAGCTCCTTTTTGTGCGAATTCAACTCGATTCGGTTTGACTTGGCCCTTTTCCTCTCTATTCGGCTCTTTTCGGCAGGATTTGACTCTATTTGATGCTAGTCTACTGTTCTCTATTCTTTCTGTTCTATTCTAATCTATTCTTTTCGACCCTACCCTACCCTCATCTTACCTGCCCTACACTAAACTATTTGATTGGATTCGACACTTTTCAACGCAATTCGACATGATTCTTCTCGATTCACCTGGAATTTGGTGGATTCGGCTGCATTCAGCTCTGTTTGGCTCTATTCAACTCTATTGGACTCTATTCTACTGTACTCGTCTCTACTTCATTCGATTCGATTCTTTCTCTTGTGTTCTGTTCTGTTCTAGTCTAACCCCTCCTACTCTACCCTCCTCTACTCTAATCTATTCCATTCGATTCAATGCCTTTCAAGGCGATTCCATGGGATTAGGCTTGAATTGGCTTGATTTAGCTCGATTTGGCTTGAATCGGGTCAATTTGGCTCGATTCTGCTCGATTCAGCATCATTAGGCTCGATCCAAACTTATCCGGCCCTCTTCAGCTCTATTCAACTCTTTTCTACTTTATTCGTCTCTATTTGGCTCCATTCGACTCCATTCCACACCATTCTACTCTGTTCGACTCCCATTGTACACTATTCTATTCTCTTCTCCCCCACCCTACTCTAATCTATTCGATTCATTGAGATTTGTCTCATTTCCTCTCCATTTGACTCGATTCAGCTCGAATTGGATCTATTCATCTCTTTTCTGCACTACTCGACTCTGACTAGTCTACTCTACTCCACTCTACTCCATTCTACTCTTTCTATTCTCTTCTGTTCTACTCTATGCTTCTCTAGTCTATTCCTCTGTGCCCTACCCTATTGAATCCCAACCTAACCTACACTACTCTAACCTGTTCTATTGAATTCGATTGCATTCAATTCGACCCGATTTGACGCAATTCGATGGGATTCGGTGAGATTCCATGAGATTCGATGGGTTTTGGTGGGATTTGATGAATTCGACGAGACTCGATGCAATAGGATGCAATTAGGTGCGATTTGGCTCGATCTAGCTTGGCTCATTTTCTTTGTCTCTATTTGGCTCATTCCAGCTCCACTCGGCTGCATTCAGCTCGAGTCTGGTGGATTTGACTTGATTCGGCTCGATTGGGCTCGATTCAGCCCTGTATGTCCCTATTCGGTGCTATTCCGCTCTATTCAACTCTTTTCTAGTCTATTCATCTCTGTTTGACTGCATTTGACTCCATTCCACACCATTCTACGCTCTTCTATTCTACAGAACCCTATCCGGCCCTAGTCTTTCCTAATCTAGTCTGTTCTTTTCTATTCTGTTGTATTTGATTCTCGTTTTCTATTTTCTCTATTCCATCCAATGCTACTCTACCATACCCTACATGAAACTAACCTATCCTGACTTATCCTCTTCTATTCTATTTGACTCTGTTTTCTCTGTTCTACCGTATGCTACCCTACCTTATGACACCCTACTGTACCAAACCCTACTACATAAAAAGGGGTACTCAATAAGAGTACTAGTTTGGAAAAGGGACTACCTAAGGCAGGGGTAGTAGTTCAGGCTCCTAGTTAGGGCCACTGTACTAGTTAAGAGTACTAGTTAAGGCACGGGTACTAGTTAAGGCTACTAGGAAGGCAAGGTACAAGTGAAGGCTACTACTTCAGGCAAGAGCACTAGTTTAGGCTACTAGTTGATGCAAGGGTACAAGTTAATACTACTAGTTAAGGCCACGGTGCTGGTTAAGGCAACTGGTTAAGGCAAGGGTAGTAGTTATGGGTACTGATAAGGCCAGGGTACTAGTTAATGGTGCTAGTTGAGGCAAGGGTACTAGTGACGGCCAGGGTACTAGTTAAGGCTGGGCTACTAGTCCATGCAAGGCTACTACTTCAGGGTACTGGTTCAGGTTTGGCTACTAGTTAAGAGTACTAGTAAGGCAAGGGTAGACGTTAAGACTGTTCCTTAAGGCAAGGTGACTCGTTAAGGGTACTAGTTACCACAAGGCTTCTAGTTCAGAATACTAGTTAGGGCCACTTTACTAGTTAAGACTACTCGTTAAGGCTACTAGTAAGGCAAGGAACGAGTTAAGGCCACTACTTCAGGCAAGAGTACTAGTTAAGTCTACTAGTCTATGCAAGGGTACATGTTAATACTACTGGCTATGTCCAGGTTGCTAGGTAAGGCAACTGGTTAAGGCAAGGGTAGTAGTTATGGGTACTGATAAGGCCAGGCTACTGGTTAAGACTACTAGTTAATACAAGGGTACTAGTTAAGGGTACTTGTTGAGGCAAGGGTAGGCATTAAGACTATTCCTTCAGGCAAGGCTCCTAGTTAAGGGTACTACTTAGGACAAGGCTACCAGTTCAGGATACTAGTTAGGGGCACTGTACTAGTTGAGAGTAGTAGTAAAGGCAAGGGTGCTAGTTAAGGCTGCTAGTTAAGGCAAGGTACAAATTAAGGCCACTGCTTAAGGCAAGAGTACTAATTAAGGCTACTAGTTGATGCACGATTACAAGTGAATACTACTAGTTCAGGCAAGGGTCGTAGTTCTGGGTACGGATACGGCCAGGGTACTAGTTCAGACTACTAGTTAAGGCGAGGGTACTAGTTAAGGGTACTAGTTATATCTACCAGTGAAGGCCAGAGTCTTAGTTAAGGCTACTGGAGAAGGCCAGGGTACTAGTTAAGGCAGGGCTACTAGCTAAGGGTACCAGTTTAGAGAAGGCTACCAGTTCAGGATACGAGTTAGGGGCACTGTACTAGTTAAGAGTACTAGCTAAGGCACGAGTACTAGTTCAGGCCACTACTTAAGGCAAGAGTACTAGTTAAGGCTACTCTTTGATGCAAGTTTACAACTTGATACTTCTAGTTAGGCCAGGGTACTAGTTAAGGCCACTGGTTAAGGCAAGGCTACTAGTTAAGGCAAGGCTACTAGTTAGGGGGAGTAGTTAAGGCTTGGCTACTAGTTAAGGGGACTAGTAAGGCAAGGGCAGATGTTCAGACTATTACTTAAAGCAAGGCTACTACTTCAGGGGACTAATTCAGACAAGGCTACTAGTTCAGGCTACTCGTTATGGCCGCTGTACTAGTTAAGAGTACTAGTTAGGGCACAGGTACTAGTTAAGGATACTAGTTCAGGCAAGGTACAAGTGAAGGCTACTACTTAAGGCAAGACGACTAGTTTAGGCGACCAGTGGATTCAAGGGTACAAGTGAATACTACTAGTTAAGACCAGGGTACCAGTTAAGGCAGCTGGTTAAGGCCAGGGTAGGACTTATGGGGACTGAGAAGGCCCGGTACTAGTTAAGACTACTAGTTAATGCGAGGGTACTAGTTAAGGGTACTAGTTGAGGCAAGGGTACTAGTGAAGGCCAGGGTACTAGTGAAGGCTACTGGTGAAGGCCAGGGGATTAGTTAAGGCAGGGCTACTAGTTCAGGGTACTGGTAAGGCAAGGGTAGACATTAAGACTATTACTTAAGGCAAGGCTACTAGTTAAGGGTACTAGTTCAGACAAGGCTACTAGTTCAGGATACTAGTTAAGGCAAGGGGAGTAGTTCAGATTCAGAATTTAGGGTACTTGTCAAGGCAAGGGTACTCTTCAAGGCTAGTTGTCTAGCCTACTGATCTATACCACTAGTCTGACTAGTCCAGCTGTCTTGTCTAGGCTACTACTCTAGACTTCTCTTGTCTACTCTACTCTAGTCTGCTTTCGTCTACCCTAGTCTACCCTATCAAAAACCACCCTACCCTAACCTTTTCGAATCTATTCAATTGGATTCAATTCAAAGCATGTCAATGTGATTGGACGCGATGATGCTTGAATCGGCTCATTCGGCACCATCAGCTCGATTCAGCTCGATTTGGCTTGAATCGCTTCGATTCAGCTTGTTTCAACTCAATTCGACTTGGTTCAGCCTTATCCGGCTCGATTCGGCTCCTTTCTACTCTATTTTTCTCTATGCAACTCCATTCGACTCGATTCTACTCTATTCTGTTCTACCCTACCCTACCCTACTCTGATCTATTCTAATGGATTCGATTGGACGCTATTCGACGCGATTCATCACGTTTTGTTTCCATTGGGCTCGATTCGGCTAGAATTGGCTCTATTCAGCTCTATTCTGCACTATTTCACTCTATTCGACTCTACTCTACTCTTCTCTGCTCTACCGTACTGTGCTATATTCTGTTCCTTCTATTACGTACTGTTCTAGTCTATTCTAGTCTACCCTCCCAGCCGCTCCCCTCCCCTTCTCTAATCTTTGATTCTGTTCGACTCATCGCATTTTCACGCCATTCGACCCGATTAGGCTTGAATGAGATCAATTCACTTCCAATCGTTTCGATTTGGCTCCATTTTGCTCCATTCAGCTCCAGTTGCATCGATTCTGCTGGATTCTGCTCGATTAGGCCTTCTTTGGCCCTATTCGGCCCAATTACGCTCTATTCTACTCTTTTCTACTCTAATTGTCTCTATCTGGCTCCGTTCTAGTCCATTCCACACCATTCTACACTATTCTCCTCTACCCCTCCCTACCCTAATCTATTCTAATGGATTCGATTTGACCCGATTCGAAGCGATTCAACGCGATTCATCTTGTTTTGTCTCCATTCGGCTCAATTCGGCTATATTCTGCACTATCTGACTCTTTTCTACTCTATTCTATTCTGCTGGATTCTTTCTCTTCTGTTCTCTTCTCTCCTATTCTGTTGTACTCTGTTCTATCCTACCCTACCCAAACCTACTCCACCCCACCCAAACCTACCCTACTTTAATCTATTTGATTCAATTCGATTCACTTCGACGCGATTTGACAGGATTCGACGGGATTCGACAAGGTCCAAAGGCATTTGATGGGATTCAAAGAGATTAGACGAGATTCCATACGATTCCACGTGATTCAGCAGAATTCTAGGAGATTGGACGCAATTCGAAGTTATTTGACGTGATGGGACGTGATTCGACGACATTGGATGCAATCCGATGCCATACGAAGCGATTTGACCCGGTCCGACACAAAACGATGTGATTTGATGCGATTCGACGTGATTCGATGCGATTCGACGCTATTCAGTGACAGTCGGCGTGATTCTGCTTGATTCAGCTCGATTAGGTGCGAATCGGCTCTATATGGCTCTTTTACGTCTCTATTCAGCTCTGTTTTCTCTATTCGTCTCTCTTTGGCCTATTCGGCTCTATTCGACTCTATTCGAGTCTATTCGAACCTACTCTTTTCTACTCTATTCTATTCCTTCTATTCTCTTCTAATCTCTTCTATTCTACTCTACTCTATTCCATTCTACCCTCCCCCCCCTTCTCTAATCTATACGTTTTGATTGGATTGGATGCATTGGACGTGATTTGACGTGATTAAGCTTGAATCAGCTCGATTCGATTTGGCTCTATTCGGCTCCATTAGGCTCCATTCGGCTCGTTTTGGCTTGAATTGCCTCGATTCTGCTCAATTCGGCCTCTTTCGGCCCTATTCTGTTCTATTCGAATCTTCTCTACTCTTTTCGTCTCTATTTGACTCCATTCTATTTAGTCCACACCATTCTACACTATTCTGCTCTACTCTATCCTACACCACTCTAATTTACTCGAATCGATTAGACGTGATTCCTCTCATTTCGACTCCATTCGGCTCTATTCAGCTGTATTCGAGTCTACCCTATTATGCACTAGTCTACTCTATCGTACTCTAGTCTACTCTTCTCTATTTTCTTTATTGTTCCTATTCTGTTCTGTTCTATTCTACTCTATTCTACCCTACCCTGTGCTACCCAACTCTAATCTATTCTAATCCATTTGATTGGATTTGATTCAACCCATTTGGACACGATTCGGCTCAATTTGGCTCTATTTAGCTCTGTTCGAATCTATTCTACTCTACTCTGTTTCCCTCTACGCTACTGTAGCCTACTGTTCTCTGTATTCGTTCTGTATTGTTCTATTCTATTCTGTTCTCTTCTATTCTCTGCTGTTTTATTCTATGCTACTCTACTCTACTCCACCCTGCCATACCCGAACCTCCCCTACTCTAATCTGTTCAATTCGATTCGATGAATTTGGACACGATTCAGGTCGAATTGTTTCGATTCATGTCCATTCGGCTTCATTTGGCTCGAATAGTGTCGATTCAGCTGGATTAGGCTCAATTCGGCTCCATTAGGCTCGATTTGCTGGATTTGGCTCAATTCAGCTCGATTCGGCCCTCTTCGGCCCTCTTCAGCACTATTCGGCTCTATTCGGCTCTTTTCTACTCTTTTTGACTCCATTCGATTGCATTGCACAGCATTCTACTCCACTCAACACTATTTTTCTCTACCCTACCCTAATTGACTGGAATTGGTTTGATGGGATTCAACGCGATTTGCCTTGTTTCTTCTCCATTTGGCTCGATTCGACTCTGTTCTACTCTACACTATTCTGCTCTGCTCTAACCTTTTGTACTCTAGTCTCTTGTATTCTTTTTATTCTCTTTTCCTGTGTTCAATTCTATTCTACTCTATTTTATCCAACTCTACTCTAATCTATTCCACTGGATTCGATTCCACGCATTTCAATGCGATTCGGTTCAAATCGGCTCCATTGCACTCCATTCATCCCTCTTGGGCTCCAATCGGTTCGATTCAGTTCTAATCGGCTCCATTTCGCCCTAGTCAGCTCTATTCAGCTTTAATAGGCTCTTTTCAACTCTGTATGGCTCTATGAGTCTACTCAACCCTATTATCTCTTTTCAACTCCGTTCTACACCATTCTACTCCATCCGACTGTATTCTTCTCTATTCTATTGTCTTGTACTCTACGCTTCTCTAGTCTGTTCTAATCGATTCGATTGGATTTGACTTGAATTGATGGGATTCAATGCAATTCAACGGGATTCGACGCAATCCAGCATGATTCCGCGGGATTCGGCGCCATTCATCTTCATTTCTATCACTTTGGGTCTTTTTGGCTCTATTTTGCTCTATCCGGCAATATTCAACTCTATTCTTCTCTACTCTGCACTACTCGACCTTATTCTGTTCTTTCAGTTCTCTTCTATCCTGTTCTGTTCTACTGCATTTTGTTCTATCCTACCCTACTCTAACTTAGCCTACTGTAATCTGTTCTATTCTATTCAACAGACTTGAACGGGATTCCACCTGATTCAGATCCTATCGGCTCAAATCAGCTCCTTTTTGTGCGAATTCAACTCGATTCGGTTTGACTTGGCCCTTTTCCTCTCTATTCGGCTCTTTTCGGCAGGATTTGACTCTATTTGATGCTAGTCTACTGTTCTCTATTCTTTCTGTTCTATTCTAATCTATTCTTTTCGACCCTACCCTACCCTCATCTTACCTGCCCTACACTAAACTATTTGATTGGATTCGACACTTTTCAACGCAATTCGACATGATTCTTCTCGATTCACCTGGAATTTGGTGGATTCGGCTGCATTCAGCTCTGTTTGGCTCTATTCAACTCTATTGGACTCTATTCTACTGTACTCGTCTCTACTTCATTCGATTCGATTCTTTCTCTTGTGTTCTGTTCTGTTCTAGTCTAACCCCTCCTACTCTACCCTCCTCTACTCTAATCTATTCCATTCGATTCAATGCCTTTCAAGGCGATTCCATGGGATTAGGCTTGAATTGGCTTGATTTAGCTCGATTTGGCTTGAATCGGGTCAATTTGGCTCGATTCTGCTCGATTCAGCATCATTAGGCTCGATCCAAACTTATCCGGCCCTCTTCAGCTCTATTCAACTCTTTTCTACTTTATTCGTCTCTATTTGGCTCCATTCGACTCCATTCCACACCATTCTACTCTGTTCGACTCCCATTCTACACTATTCTATTCTCTTCTCCCCCACCCTACTCTAATCTATTCGATTCATTGAGATTTGTCTCATTTCCTCTCCATTTGACTCGATTCAGCTCGAATTGGATCTATTCATCTCTTTTCTGCACTACTCGACTCTGACTAGTCTACTCTACTCCACTCTACTCCATTCTACTCTTTCTATTCTCTTCTGTTCTACTCTATGCTTCTCTAGTCTATTCCTCTGTGCCCTACCCTATTGAATCCCAACCTAACCTACACTACTCTAACCTGTTCTATTGAATTCGATTGCATTCAATTCGACCCGATTTGACGCAATTCGATGGGATTCGGTGAGATTCCATGAGATTCGATGGGTTTTGGTGGGATTTGATGAATTCGACGAGACTCGATGCAATAGGATGCAATTAGGTGCGATTTGGCTCGATCTAGCTTGGCTCATTTTCTTTGTCTCTATTTGGCTCATTCCAGCTCCACTCGGCTGCATTCAGCTCGAGTCTGGTGGATTTGACTTGATTCGGCTCGATTGGGCTCGATTCAGCCCTGTATGTCCCTATTCGGTGCTATTCCGCTCTATTCAACTCTTTTCTAGTCTATTCATCTCTGTTTGACTGCATTTGACTCCATTCCACACCATTCTACGCTCTTCTATTCTACAGAACCCTATCCGGCCCTAGTCTTTCCTAATCTAGTCTGTTCTTTTCTATTCTGTTGTATTTGATTCTCGTTTTCTATTTTCTCTATTCCATCCAATGCTACTCTACCATACCCTACATGAAACTAACCTATCCTGACTTATCCTCTTCTATTCTATTTGACTCTGTTTTCTCTGTTCTACCGTATGCTACCCTACCTTATGACACCCTACTGTACCAAACCCTACTACATAAAAAGGGGTACTCAATAAGAGTACTAGTTTGGAAAAGGGACTACCTAAGGCAGGGGTAGTAGTTCAGGCTCCTAGTTAGGGCCACTGTACTAGTTAAGAGTACTAGTTAAGGCACGGGTACTAGTTAAGGCTACTAGGAAGGCAAGGTACAAGTGAAGGCTACTACTTCAGGCAAGAGCACTAGTTTAGGCTACTAGTTGATGCAAGGGTACAAGTTAATACTACTAGTTAAGGCCACGGTGCTGGTTAAGGCAACTGGTTAAGGCAAGGGTAGTAGTTATGGGTACTGATAAGGCCAGGGTACTAGTTAATGGTGCTAGTTGAGGCAAGGGTACTAGTGACGGCCAGGGTACTAGTTAAGGCTGGGCTACTAGTCCATGCAAGGCTACTACTTCAGGGTACTGGTTCAGGTTTGGCTACTAGTTAAGAGTACTAGTAAGGCAAGGGTAGACGTTAAGACTGTTCCTTAAGGCAAGGTGACTCGTTAAGGGTACTAGTTACCACAAGGCTTCTAGTTCAGAATACTAGTTAGGGCCACTTTACTAGTTAAGACTACTCGTTAAGGCTACTAGTAAGGCAAGGAACGAGTTAAGGCCACTACTTCAGGCAAGAGTACTAGTTAAGTCTACTAGTCTATGCAAGGGTACATGTTAATACTACTGGCTATGTCCAGGTTGCTAGGTAAGGCAACTGGTTAAGGCAAGGGTAGTAGTTATGGGTACTGATAAGGCCAGGCTACTGGTTAAGACTACTAGTTAATACAAGGGTACTAGTTAAGGGTACTTGTTGAGGCAAGGGTAGCAATTAAGACTATTCCTTCAGGCAAGGCTCCTAGTTAAGGGTACTACTTAGGACAAGGCTACCAGTTCAGGATACTAGTTAGGGGCACTGTACTAGTTGAGAGTAGTAGTAAAGGCAAGGGTGCTAGTTAAGGCTGCTAGTTAAGGCAAGGTACAAATTAAGGCCACTGCTTAAGGCAAGAGTACTAATTAAGGCTACTAGTTGATGCACGATTACAAGTGAATACTACTAGTTCAGGCAAGGGTCGTAGTTCTGGGTACGGATACGGCCAGGGTACTAGTTCAGACTACTAGTTAAGGCGAGGGTACTAGTTAAGGGTACTAGTTATATCTACCAGTGAAGGCCAGAGTCTTAGTTAAGGCTACTGGAGAAGGCCAGGGTACTAGTTAAGGCAGGGCTACTAGCTAAGGGTACCAGTTTAGAGAAGGCTACCAGTTCAGGATACGAGTTAGGGGCACTGTACTAGTTAAGAGTACTAGCTAAGGCACGAGTACTAGTTCAGGCCACTACTTAAGGCAAGAGTACTAGTTAAGGCTACTCTTTGATGCAAGTTTACAACTTGATACTTCTAGTTAGGCCAGGGTACTAGTTAAGGCCACTGGTTAAGGCAAGGCTACTAGTTAAGGCAAGGCTACTAGTTAGGGGGAGTAGTTAAGGCTTGGCTACTAGTTAAGGGGACTAGTAAGGCAAGGGCAGATGTTCAGACTATTACTTAAAGCAAGGCTACTACTTCAGGGGACTAATTCAGACAAGGCTACTAGTTCAGGCTACTCGTTATGGCCGCTGTACTAGTTAAGAGTACTAGTTAGGGCACAGGTACTAGTTAAGGATACTAGTTCAGGCAAGGTACAAGTGAAGGCTACTACTTAAGGCAAGACGACTAGTTTAGGCGACCAGTGGATTCAAGGGTACAAGTGAATACTACTAGTTAAGACCAGGGTACCAGTTAAGGCAGCTGGTTAAGGCCAGGGTAGGACTTATGGGGACTGAGAAGGCCCGGTACTAGTTAAGACTACTAGTTAATGCGAGGGTACTAGTTAAGGGTACTAGTTGAGGCAAGGGTACTAGTGAAGGCCAGGGTACTAGTGAAGGCTACTGGTGAAGGCCAGGGGATTAGTTAAGGCAGGGCTACTAGTTCAGGGTACTGGTAAGGCAAGGGTAGACATTAAGACTATTACTTAAGGCAAGGCTACTAGTTAAGGGTACTAGTTCAGACAAGGCTACTAGTTCAGGATACTAGTTAAGGCAAGGGGAGTAGTTCAGATTCAGAATTTAGGGTACTTGTCAAGGCAAGGGTACTCTTCAAGGCTAGTTGTCTAGCCTACTGATCTATACCACTAGTCTGACTAGTCCAGCTGTCTTGTCTAGGCTACTACTCTAGACTTCTCTTGTCTACTCTACTCTAGTCTGCTTTCGTCTACCCTAGTCTACCCTATCAAAAACCACCCTACCCTAACCTTTTCGAATCTATTCAATTGGATTCAATTCAAAGCATGTCAATGTGATTGGACGCGATGATGCTTGAATCGGCTCATTCGGCACCATCAGCTCGATTCAGCTCGATTTGGCTTGAATCGCTTCGATTCAGCTTGTTTCAACTCAATTCGACTTGGTTCAGCCTTATCCGGCTCGATTCGGCTCCTTTCTACTCTATTTTTCTCTATGCAACTCCATTCGACTCGATTCTACTCTATTCTGTTCTACCCTACCCTACCCTACTCTGATCTATTCTAATGGATTCGATTGGACGCTATTCGACGCGATTCATCACGTTTTGTTTCCATTGGGCTCGATTCGGCTAGAATTGGCTCTATTCAGCTCTATTCTGCACTATTTCACTCTATTCGACTCTACTCTACTCTTCTCTGCTCTACCGTACTGTGCTATATTCTGTTCCTTCTATTACGTACTGTTCTAGTCTATTCTAGTCTACCCTCCCAGCCGCTCCCCTCCCCTTCTCTAATCTTTGATTCTGTTCGACTCATCGCATTTTCACGCCATTCGACCCGATTAGGCTTGAATGAGATCAATTCACTTCCAATCGTTTCGATTTGGCTCCATTTTGCTCCATTCAGCTCCAGTTGCATCGATTCTGCTGGATTCTGCTCGATTAGGCCTTCTTTGGCCCTATTCGGCCCAATTACGCTCTATTCTACTCTTTTCTACTCTAATTGTCTCTATCTGGCTCCGTTCTAGTCCATTCCACACCATTCTACACTATTCTCCTCTACCCCTCCCTACCCTAATCTATTCTAATGGATTCGATTTGACCCGATTCGAAGCGATTCAACGCGATTCATCTTGTTTTGTCTCCATTCGGCTCAATTCGGCTATATTCTGCACTATCTGACTCTTTTCTACTCTATTCTATTCTGCTGGATTCTTTCTCTTCTGTTCTCTTCTCTCCTATTCTGTTGTACTCTGTTCTATCCTACCCTACCCAAACCTACTCCACCCCACCCAAACCTACCCTACTTTAATCTATTTGATTCAATTCGATTCACTTCGACGCGATTTGACAGGATTCGACGGGATTCGACAAGGTCCAAAGGCATTTGATGGGATTCAAAGAGATTAGACGAGATTCCATACGATTCCACGTGATTCAGCAGAATTCTAGGAGATTGGACGCAATTCGAAGTTATTTGACGTGATGGGACGTGATTCGACGACATTGGATGCAATCCGATGCCATACGAAGCGATTTGACCCGGTCCGACACAAAACGATGTGATTTGATGCGATTCGACGTGATTCGATGCGATTCGACGCTATTCAGTGACAGTCGGCGTGATTCTGCTTGATTCAGCTCGATTAGGTGCGAATCGGCTCTATATGGCTCTTTTACGTCTCTATTCAGCTCTGTTTTCTCTATTCGTCTCTCTTTGGCCTATTCGGCTCTATTCGACTCTATTCGAGTCTATTCGAACCTACTCTTTTCTACTCTATTCTATTCCTTCTATTCTCTTCTAATCTCTTCTATTCTACTCTACTCTATTCCATTCTACCCTCCCCCCCCTTCTCTAATCTATACGTTTTGATTGGATTGGATGCATTGGACGTGATTTGACGTGATTAAGCTTGAATCAGCTCGATTCGATTTGGCTCTATTCGGCTCCATTAGGCTCCATTCGGCTCGTTTTGGCTTGAATTGCCTCGATTCTGCTCAATTCGGCCTCTTTCGGCCGTATTCTGTTCTATTCGAATCTTCTCTACTCTTTTCGTCTCTATTTGACTCCATTCTATTTAGTCCACACCATTCTACACTATTCTGCTCTACTCTATCCTACACCACTCTAATTTACTCGAATCGATTAGACGTGATTCCTCTCATTTCGACTCCATTCGGCTCTATTCAGCTGTATTCGAGTCTACCCTATTATGCACTAGTCTACTCTATCGTACTCTAGTCTACTCTTCTCTATTTTCTTTATTGTTCCTATTCTGTTCTGTTCTATTCTACTCTATTCTACCCTACCCTGTGCTACCCAACTCTAATCTATTCTAATCCATTTGATTGGATTTGATTCAACCCATTTGGACACGATTCGGCTCAATTTGGCTCTATTTAGCTCTGTTCGAATCTATTCTACTCTACTCTGTTTCCCTCTACGCTACTGTAGCCTACTGTTCTCTGTATTCGTTCTGTATTGTTCTATTCTATTCTGTTCTCTTCTATTCTCTGCTGTTTTATTCTATGCTACTCTACTCTACTCCACCCTGCCATACCCGAACCTCCCCTACTCTAATCTGTTCAATTCGATTCGATGAATTTGGACACGATTCAGGTCGAATTGTTTCGATTCATGTCCATTCGGCTTCATTTGGCTCGAATAGTGTCGATTCAGCTGGATTAGGCTCAATTCGGCTCCATTAGGCTCGATTTGCTGGATTTGGCTCAATTCAGCTCGATTCGGCCCTCTTCGGCCCTCTTCAGCACTATTCGGCTCTATTCGGCTCTTTTCTACTCTTTTTGACTCCATTCGATTGCATTGCACAGCATTCTACTCCACTCAACACTATTTTTCTCTACCCTACCCTAATTGACTGGAATTGGTTTGATGGGATTCAACGCGATTTGCCTTGTTTCTTCTCCATTTGGCTCGATTCGACTCTGTTCTACTCTACACTATTCTGCTCTGCTCTAACCTTTTGTACTCTAGTCTCTTGTATTCTTTTTATTCTCTTTTCCTGTGTTCAATTCTATTCTACTCTATTTTATCCAACTCTACTCTAATCTATTCCACTGGATTCGATTCCACGCATTTCAATGCGATTCGGTTCAAATCGGCTCCATTGCACTCCATTCATCCCTCTTGGGCTCCAATCGGTTCGATTCAGTTCTAATCGGCTCCATTTCGCCCTAGTCAGCTCTATTCAGCTTTAATAGGCTCTTTTCAACTCTGTATGGCTCTATGAGTCTACTCAACCCTATTATCTCTTTTCAACTCCGTTCTACACCATTCTACTCCATCCGACTGTATTCTTCTCTATTCTATTGTCTTGTACTCTACGCTTCTCTAGTCTGTTCTAATCGATTCGATTGGATTTGACTTGAATTGATGGGATTCAATGCAATTCAACGGGATTCGACGCAATCCAGCATGATTCCGCGGGATTCGGCGCCATTCATCTTCATTTCTATCACTTTGGGTCTTTTTGGCTCTATTTTGCTCTATCCGGCAATATTCAACTCTATTCTTCTCTACTCTGCACTACTCGACCTTATTCTGTTCTTTCAGTTCTCTTCTATCCTGTTCTGTTCTACTGCATTTTGTTCTATCCTACGCTACTCTAACTTAGCCTACTGTAATCTGTTCTATTCTATTCAACAGACTTGAACGGGATTCCACCTGATTCAGATCCTATCGGCTCAAATCAGCTCCTTTTTGTGCGAATTCAACTCGATTCGGTTTGACTTGGCCCTTTTCCTCTCTATTCGGCTCTTTTCGGCAGGATTTGACTCTATTTGATGCTAGTCTACTGTTCTCTATTCTTTCTGTTCTATTCTAATCTATTCTTTTCGACCCTACCCTACCCTCATCTTACCTGCCCTACACTAAACTATTTGATTGGATTCGACACTTTTCAACGCAATTCGACATGATTCTTCTCGATTCACCTGGAATTTGGTGGATTCGGCTGCATTCAGCTCTGTTTGGCTCTATTCAACTCTATTGGACTCTATTCTACTGTACTCGTCTCTACTTCATTCGATTCGATTCTTTCTCTTGTGTTCTGTTCTGTTCTAGTCTAACCCCTCCTACTCTACCCTCCTCTACTCTAATCTATTCCATTCGATTCAATGCCTTTCAAGGCGATTCCATGGGATTAGGCTTGAATTGGCTTGATTTAGCTCGATTTGGCTTGAATCGGGTCAATTTGGCTCGATTCTGCTCGATTCAGCATCATTAGGCTCGATCCAAACTTATCCGGCCCTCTTCAGCTCTATTCAACTCTTTTCTACTTTATTCGTCTCTATTTGGCTCCATTCGACTCCATTCCACACCATTCTACTCTGTTCGACTCCCATTCTACACTATTCTATTCTCTTCTCCCCCACCCTACTCTAATCTATTCGATTCATTGAGATTTGTCTCATTTCCTCTCCATTTGACTCGATTCAGCTCGAATTGGATCTATTCATCTCTTTTCTGCACTACTCGACTCTGACTAGTCTACTCTACTCCACTCTACTCCATTCTACTCTTTCTATTCTCTTCTGTTCTACTCTATGCTTCTCTAGTCTATTCCTCTGTGCCCTACCCTATTGAATCCCAACCTAACCTACACTACTCTAACCTGTTCTATTGAATTCGATTGCATTCAATTCGACCCGATTTGACGCAATTCGATGGGATTCGGTGAGATTCCATGAGATTCGATGGGTTTTGGTGGGATTTGATGAATTCGACGAGACTCGATGCAATAGGATGCAATTAGGTGCGATTTGGCTCGATCTAGCTTGGCTCATTTTCTTTGTCTCTATTTGGCTCATTCCAGCTCCACTCGGCTGCATTCAGCTCGAGTCTGGTGGATTTGACTTGATTCGGCTCGATTGGGCTCGATTCAGCCCTGTATGTCCCTATTCGGTGCTATTCCGCTCTATTCAACTCTTTTCTAGTCTATTCATCTCTGTTTGACTGCATTTGACTCCATTCCACACCATTCTACGCTCTTCTATTCTACAGAACCCTATCCGGCCCTAGTCTTTCCTAATCTAGTCTGTTCTTTTCTATTCTGTTGTATTTGATTCTCGTTTTCTATTTTCTCTATTCCATCCAATGCTACTCTACCATACCCTACATGAAACTAACCTATCCTGACTTATCCTCTTCTATTCTATTTGACTCTGTTTTCTCTGTTCTACCGTATGCTACCCTACCTTATGACACCCTACTGTACCAAACCCTACTACATAAAAAGGGGTACTCAATAAGAGTACTAGTTTGGAAAAGGGACTACCTAAGGCAGGGGTAGTAGTTCAGGCTCCTAGTTAGGGCCACTGTACTAGTTAAGAGTACTAGTTAAGGCACGGGTACTAGTTAAGGCTACTAGGAAGGCAAGGTACAAGTGAAGGCTACTACTTCAGGCAAGAGCACTAGTTTAGGCTACTAGTTGATGCAAGGGTACAAGTTAATACTACTAGTTAAGGCCACGGTGCTGGTTAAGGCAACTGGTTAAGGCAAGGGTAGTAGTTATGGGTACTGATAAGGCCAGGGTACTAGTTAATGGTGCTAGTTGAGGCAAGGGTACTAGTGACGGCCAGGGTACTAGTTAAGGCTGGGCTACTAGTCCATGCAAGGCTACTACTTCAGGGTACTGGTTCAGGTTTGGCTACTAGTTAAGAGTACTAGTAAGGCAAGGGTAGACGTTAAGACTGTTCCTTAAGGCAAGGCGACTCGTTAAGGGTACTAGTTACCACAAGGCTTCTAGTTCAGAATACTAGTTAGGGCCACTTTACTAGTTAAGACTACTCGTTAAGGCTACTAGTAAGGCAAGGAACGAGTTAAGGCCACTACTTCAGGCAAGAGTACTAGTTAAGTCTACTAGTCTATGCAAGGGTACATGTTAATACTACTGGCTATGTCCAGGTTGCTAGGTAAGGCAACTGGTTAAGGCAAGGGTAGTAGTTATGGGTACTGATAAGGCCAGGCTACTGGTTAAGACTACTAGTTAATACAAGGGTACTAGTTAAGGGTACTTGTTGAGGCAAGGGTAGCAATTAAGACTATTCCTTCAGGCAAGGCTCCTAGTTAAGGGTACTACTTAGGACAAGGCTACCAGTTCAGGATACTAGTTAGGGGCACTGTACTAGTTGAGAGTAGTAGTAAAGGCAAGGGTGCTAGTTAAGGCTGCTAGTTAAGGCAAGGTACAAATTAAGGCCACTGCTTAAGGCAAGAGTACTAATTAAGGCTACTAGTTGATGCACGATTACAAGTGAATACTACTAGTTCAGGCAAGGGTCGTAGTTCTGGGTACGGATACGGCCAGGGTACTAGTTCAGACTACTAGTTAAGGCGAGGGTACTAGTTAAGGGTACTAGTTATATCTACCAGTGAAGGCCAGAGTCTTAGTTAAGGCTACTGGAGAAGGCCAGGGTACTAGTTAAGGCAGGGCTACTAGCTAAGGGTACCAGTTTAGAGAAGGCTACCAGTTCAGGATACGAGTTAGGGGCACTGTACTAGTTAAGAGTACTAGCTAAGGCACGAGTACTAGTTCAGGCCACTACTTAAGGCAAGAGTACTAGTTAAGGCTACTCTTTGATGCAAGTTTACAACTTGATACTTCTAGTTAAGGCCAGGGTACTATTTAAGGCCACTGGTTAAGGCAAGGCTACTAGTTAAGGCAAGGCTACTAGTTAGGGGGAGTAGTTAAGGCTTGGCTACTAGTTAAGGGGACTAGTAAGGCAAGGGCAGATGTTCAGACTATTACTTAAAGCAAGGCTACTACTTCAGGGTACTAATTCAGACAAGGCTACTAGTTCAGGCTACTCGTTATGGCCGCTGTACTAGTTAAGAGTACTAGTTAAGGCACAGGTACTAGTTAAGGATACTAGTTCAGGCAAGGTACAAGTGAAGGCTACTACTTAAGGCAAGACGACTAGTTTAGGCGACCAGTGGATTCAAGGGTACAAGTGAATACTACTAGTTCAGACCAGGGTACCAGTTAAGGCAGCTGGTTAAGGCCAGGGTAGGACTTATGGGGACTGAGAAGGCCCGGTACTAGTTAAGACTACTAGTTAATGCGAGGGTACTAGTTAAGGGTACTAGTTGAGGCAAGGGTACTAGTGAAGGCCAGGGTACTAGTGAAGGCTACTGGTGAAGGCCAGGGGATTAGTTAAGGCAGGGCTACTAGTTCAGGGTACTGGTAAGGCAAGGGTAGACATTAAGACTATTACTTAAGGCAAGGCTACTAGTTAAGGGTACTAGTTCAGACAAGGCTACTAGTTCAGGATACTAGTTAAGGCAAGGGGAGTAGTTCAGATTCAGAATTTAGGGTACTTGTCAAGGCAAGGGTACTCTTCAAGGCTAGTTGTCTAGCCTACTGATCTATACCACTAGTCTGACTAGTCCAGCTGTCTTGTCTAGGCTACTACTCTAGACTTCTCTTGTCTACTCTACTCTAGTCTGCTTTCGTCTACCCTAGTCTACCCTATCAAAAACCACCCTACCCTAACCTTTTCGAATCTATTCAATTGGATTCAATTCAAAGCATGTCAATGTGATTGGACGCGATGATGCTTGAATCGGCTCCTTCGGCACCATCAGCTCGATTCAGCTCGATTTGGCTTGAATCGCTTCGATTCAGCTTGTTTCAACTCAATTCGACTTGGTTCAGCCTTATTCGGCTCGATTCGGCTCCTTTCTACTCTATTTTTCTCTATGCAACTCCATTCGACTCGAATCTACTCTATTCTGTTCTACCCTACCCTACCCTACTCTGATCTATTCTAATGGATTCGATTGGACGCTATTCGACGCGATTCATCACGTTTTGTTTCCATTGGGCTCGATTCGGCTAGAATTGGCTCTATTCAGCTCTATTCTGCACTATTTCACTCTACTCTACTCTTCTCTACTTTACTCTTCTCTGCTCTACCGTACTGTGCTATATTCTGTTCCTTCTATTACGTACTGTTCTAGTCTATTCTAGTCTACCCTCCCAGCCGCTCCCCTCCCCTTCTCTAATCTTTGATTCTGTTCGACTCATCGCATTTTCACGCCATTCGACCCGATTAGGCTTGAATGAGATCAATTCACTTCCAATCGTTTCGATTTGGCTCCATTTTGCTCCATTCAGCTCCAGTTGCATCGATTCTGCTGGATTCTGCTCGATTAGGCCTTCTTTGGCCCTATTCGGCCCAATTACGCTCTATTCTACTCTTTTCTACTCTAATTGTCTCTATCTGGCTCCGTTCTAGTCCATTCCACACCATTCTACACTATTCTCCTCTACCCCTCCCTACCCTAATCTATTCTAATGGATTCGATTTGACCCGATTCGAAGCGATTCAACGCGATTCATCTTGTTTTGTCTCCATTCGGCTCAATTCGGCTATATTCTGCACTATCTGACTCTTTTCTACTCTATTCTATTCTGCTGGATTCTTTCTCTTCTGTTCTCTTCTCTCCTATTCTGTTGTACTCTGTTCTATCCTACCCTACCCAAACCTACTCCACCCCACCCAAACCTACCCTACTTTAATCTATTTGATTCAATTCGATTCACTTCGACGCGATTTGACAGGATTCGACGGGATTCGACAAGGTCCAAAGGCATTTGATGGGATTCAAAGAGATTAGACGAGATTCCATACGATTCCACGTGATTCAGCAGAATTCTAGGAGATTGGACGCAATTCGAAGTTATTTGACGTGATGGGACGTGATTCGACGACATTGGATGCAATCCGATGCCATACGAAGCGATTTGACCCGGTCCGACACAAAACGATGTGATTTGATGCGATTCGACGTGATTCGATGTGATTCGACGCTATTCAGTGACAGTCGGCGTGATTCTGCTTGATTCAGCTCGATTAGGTGCGAATCGGCTCTATATGGCTCTTTTACGTCTCTATTCAGCTCTGTTTTCTCTATTCGTCTCTCTTTGGCCTATTCGGCTCTATTCGACTCTATTCGAGTCTATTCGAACCTACTCTTTTCTACTCTATTCTATTCCTTCTATTCTCTTCTAATCTCTTCTATTCTACTCTACTCTATTCTATTCTACCCTCCCCCCCTTCTCTAATCTATACGTTTTGATTGGATTGGATGCATTGGACGTGATTTGACGTGATTAAGCTTGAATCAGCTCGATTCGATTTGGCTCTATTCGGCTCCATTAGGCTCCATTCGGCTCGTTTTGGCTTGAATTGCCTCGATTCTGCTCAATTCGGCCTCTTTCGGCCCTATTCTGTTCTATTCGAATCTTCTCTACTCTTTTCGTCTCTATTTGACTCCATTCTATTTAGTCCACACCATTCTACACTATTCTGCTCTACTCTATCCTACACCACTCTAATTTACTCGAATCGATTAGACGTGATTCCTCTCATTTCGACTCCATTCGGCTCTATTCAGCTGTATTCGAGTCTACCCTATTATGCACTAGTCTACTCTATCGTACTCTAGTCTACTCTTCTCTATTTTCTTTATTGTTCCTATTCTGTTCTGTTCTATTCTACTCTATTCTACCCTACCCTGTGCTACCCAACTCTAATCTATTCTAATCCATTTGATTGGATTTGATTCAACCCATTTGGACACGATTCGGCTCAATTTGGCTCTATTTAGCTCTGTTCAAATCTATTCTACTCTACTCTGTTTCCCTCTACGCTACTGTAGCCTACTGTTCTCTGTATTCGTTCTGTATTGTTCTATTCTATTCTGTTCTCTTCTATTCTCTGCTGTTTTATTCTATGCTACTCTACTCTACTCCACCCTGCCATACCCGAACCTCCCCTACTCTAATCTGTTCAATTCGATTCGATGAATTTGGACACGATTCAGGTCGAATTGTTTCGATTCATGTCCATTCGGCTTCATTTGGCTCGAATAGTGTCGATTCAGCTGGATTAGGCTCAATTCGGCTCCATTAGGCTCGATTTGCTGGATTTGGCTCAATTCAGCTCGATTCGGCCCTCTTCGGCCCTCTTCAGCACTATTCGGCTCTATTCGGCTCTTTTCTACTCTTTTTGACTCCATTCGATTGCATTGCACAGCATTCTACTCCACTCAACACTATTTTTCTCTACCCTACCCTAATTGACTGGAATTGGTTTGATGGGATTCAACGCGATTTGCCTTGTTTCTTCTCCATTTGGCTCGATTCGACTCTGTTCTACTCTACACTATTCTGCTCTGCTCTAACCTTTTGTACTCTAGTCTCTTGTATTCTTTTTATTCTCTTTTCCTGTGTTCAATTCTATTCTACTCTATTTTATCCAACTCTACTCTAATCTATTCCACTGGATTCGATTCCACGCATTTCAATGCGATTCGGTTCAAATCGGCTCCATTGCACTCCATTCATCCCTCTTGGGCTCCAATCGGTTCGATTCAGTTCTAATCGGCTCCATTTCGCCCTAGTCATCTCTATTCAGCTTTAATAGGCTCTTTTCAACTCTGTATGGCTCTATGAGTCTACTCAACCCTATTATCTCTTTTCAACTCCGTTCTACACCATTCTACTCCATCCGACTGTATTCTTCTCTATTCTATTGTCTTGTACTCTACGCTTCTCTAGTCTGTTCTAATCGATTCGATTGGATTTGACTTGAATTGATGGGATTCAATGCAATTCAACGGGATTCGACGCAATCCAGCATGATTCCGCGGGATTCGGCGCCATTCATCTTCATTTCTATCACTTTGGGTCTTTTTGGCTCTATTTTGCTCTATCCGGCAATATTCAACTCTATTCTTCTCTACTCTGCACTACTCGACCTTATTCTGTTCTTTCAGTTCTCTTCTATCCTGTTCTGTTCTACTGCATTTTGTTCTATCCTACCCTACTCTAACTTAGCCTACTGTAATCTGTTCTATTCTATTCAACAGACTTGAACGGGATTCCACCTGATTCAGATCCTATCGGCTCAAATCAGCTCCTTTTTGTGCGAATTCAACTCGATTCGGTTTGACTTGGCCCTTTTCCTCTCTATTCGGCTCTTTTCGGCAGGATTTGACTCTATTTGATGCTAGTCTACTGTTCTCTATTCTTTCTGTTCTATTCTAATCTATTCTTTTCGACCCTACCCTACCCTCATCTTACCTGCCCTACACTAAACTATTTGATTGGATTCGACACTTTTCAACGCAATTCGACATGATTCTTCTCGATTCACCTGGAATTTGGTGGATTCGGCTGCATTCAGCTCTGTTTGGCTCTATTCAACTCTATTGGACTCTATTCTACTGTACTCGTCTCTACTTCATTCGATTCGATTCTTTCTCTTGTGTTCTGTTCTGTTCTAGTCTAACCCCTCCTACTCTACCCTCCTCTACTCTAATCTATTCCATTCGATTCAATGCCTTTCAAGGCGATTCCATGGGATTAGGCTTGAATTGGCTTGATTTAGCTCGATTTGGCTTGAATCGGGTCAATTTGGCTCGATTCTGCTCGATTCAGCATCATTAGGCTCGATCCAAACTTATCCGGCCCTCTTCAGCTCTATTCAACTCTTTTCTACTTTATTCGTCTCTATTTGGCTCCATTCGACTCCATTCCACACCATTCTACTCTGTTCGACTCCCATTCTACACTATTCTATTCTCTTCTCCCCCACCCTACTCTAATCTATTCGATTCATTGAGATTTGTCTCATTTCCTCTCCATTCGACTCGATTCAGCTCGAATTGGATCTATTCATCTCTCTTCTGCACTACTCGACTCTGACTAGTCTACTCTACTCCACTCTACTCCATTCTACTCTTTCTATTCTCTTCTGTTCTACTCTATGCTTCTCTAGTCTATTCCTCTGTGCCCTACCCTATTGAATCCCAACCTAACCTACACTACTCTAACCTGTTCTATTGAATTCGATTGCATTCAATTCGACCCGATTTGACGCAATTCGATGGGATTCGGTGAGATTCCATGAGATTCGATGGGTTTTGGTGGGATTTGATGAATTCGACGAGACTCGATGCAATAGGATGCAATTAGGTGCGATTTGGCTCGATCTAGCTTGGCTCATTTTCTTTGTCTCTATTTGGCTCATTCCAGCTCCACTCGGCTGCATTCAGCTCGAGTCTGGTGGATTTGACTTGATTCGGCTCGATTGGGCTCGATTCAGCCCTGTATGTCCCTATTCGGTGCTATTCCGCTCTATTCAACTCTTTTCTAGTCTATTCATCTCTGTTTGACTGCATTTGACTCCATTCCACACCATTCTACGCTCTTCTATTCTACAGAACCCTATCCGGCCCTAGTCTTTCCTAATCTAGTCTGTTCTTTTCTATTCTGTTGTATTTGATTCTCGTTTTCTATTTTCTCTATTCCATCCAATGCTACTCTACCATACCCTACATGAAACTAACCTATCCTGACTTATCCTCTTCTATTCTATTTGACTCTGTTTTCTCTGTTCTACCGTATGCTACCCTACCTTATGACACCCTACTGTACCAAACCCTACTACATAAAAAGGGGTACTCAATAAGAGTACTAGTTTGGAAAAGGGACTACCTAAGGCAGGGGTAGTAGTTCAGGCTCCTAGTTAGGGCCACTGTACTAGTTAAGAGTACTAGTTAAGGCACGGGTACTAGTTAAGGCTACTAGGAAGGCAAGGTACAAGTGAAGGCTACTACTTCAGGCAAGAGCACTAGTTTAGGCTACTAGTTGATGCAAGGGTACAAGTTAATACTACTAGTTAAGGCCACGGTGCTGGTTAAGGCAACTGGTTAAGGCAAGGGTAGTAGTTATGGGTACTGATAAGGCCAGGGTACTAGTTAATGGTGCTAGTTGAGGCAAGGGTACTAGTGACGGCCAGGGTACTAGTTAAGGCTGGGCTACTAGTCCATGCAAGGCTACTACTTCAGGGTACTGGTTCAGGTTTGGCTACTAGTTAAGAGTACTAGTAAGGCAAGGGTAGACGTTAAGACTGTTCCTTAAGGCAAGGTGACTCGTTAAGGGTACTAGTTACCACAAGGCTTCTAGTTCAGAATACTAGTTAGGGCCACTTTACTAGTTAAGACTACTCGTTAAGGCTACTAGTAAGGCAAGGAACGAGTTAAGGCCACTACTTCAGGCAAGAGTACTAGTTAAGTCTACTAGTCTATGCAAGGGTACATGTTAATACTACTGGCTATGTCCAGGTTGCTAGGTAAGGCAACTGGTTAAGGCAAGGGTAGTAGTTATGGGTACTGATAAGGCCAGGCTACTGGTTAAGACTACTAGTTAATACAAGGGTACTAGTTAAGGGTACTTGTTGAGGCAAGGGTAGCAATTAAGACTATTCCTTCAGGCAAGGCTCCTAGTTAAGGGTACTACTTAGGACAAGGCTACCAGTTCAGGATACTAGTTAGGGGCACTGTACTAGTTGAGAGTAGTAGTAAAGGCAAGGGTGCTAGTTAAGGCTGCTAGTTAAGGCAAGGTACAAATTAAGGCCACTGCTTAAGGCAAGAGTACTAATTAAGGCTACTAGTTGATGCACGATTACAAGTGAATACTACTAGTTCAGGCAAGGGTCGTAGTTCTGGGTACGGATACGGCCAGGGTACTAGTTCAGACTACTAGTTAAGGCGAGGGTACTAGTTAAGGGTACTAGTTATATCTACCAGTGAAGGCCAGAGTCTTAGTTAAGGCTACTGGAGAAGGCCAGGGTACTAGTTAAGGCAGGGCTACTAGCTAAGGGTACCAGTTTAGAGAAGGCTACCAGTTCAGGATACGAGTTAGGGGCACTGTACTAGTTAAGAGTACTAGCTAAGGCACGAGTACTAGTTCAGGCCACTACTTAAGGCAAGAGTACTAGTTAAGGCTACTCTTTGATGCAAGTTTACAACTTGATACTTCTAGTTAGGCCAGGGTACTAGTTAAGGCCACTGGTTAAGGCAAGGCTACTAGTTAAGGCAAGGCTACTAGTTAGGGGGAGTAGTTAAGGCTTGGCTACTAGTTAAGGGGACTAGTAAGGCAAGGGCAGATGTTCAGACTATTACTTAAAGCAAGGCTACTACTTCAGGGGACTAATTCAGACAAGGCTACTAGTTCAGGCTACTCGTTATGGCCGCTGTACTAGTTAAGAGTACTAGTTAGGGCACAGGTACTAGTTAAGGATACTAGTTCAGGCAAGGTACAAGTGAAGGCTACTACTTAAGGCAAGACGACTAGTTTAGGCGACCAGTGGATTCAAGGGTACAAGTGAATACTACTAGTTAAGACCAGGGTACCAGTTAAGGCAGCTGGTTAAGGCCAGGGTAGGACTTATGGGGACTGAGAAGGCCCGGTACTAGTTAAGACTACTAGTTAATGCGAGGGTACTAGTTAAGGGTACTAGTTGAGGCAAGGGTACTAGTGAAGGCCAGGGTACTAGTGAAGGCTACTGGTGAAGGCCAGGGGATTAGTTAAGGCAGGGCTACTAGTTCAGGGTACTGGTAAGGCAAGGGTAGACATTAAGACTATTACTTAAGGCAAGGCTACTAGTTAAGGGTACTAGTTCAGACAAGGCTACTAGTTCAGGATACTAGTTAAGGCAAGGGGAGTAGTTCAGATTCAGAATTTAGGGTACTTGTCAAGGCAAGGGTACTCTTCAAGGCTAGTTGTCTAGCCTACTGATCTATACCACTAGTCTGACTAGTCCAGCTGTCTTGTCTAGGCTACTACTCTAGACTTCTCTTGTCTACTCTACTCTAGTCTGCTTTCGTCTACCCTAGTCTACCCTATCAAAAACCACCCTACCCTAACCTTTTCGAATCTATTCAATTGGATTCAATTCAAAGCATGTCAATGTGATTGGACGCGATGATGCTTGAATCGGCTCATTCGGCACCATCAGCTCGATTCAGCTCGATTTGGCTTGAATCGCTTCGATTCAGCTTGTTTCAACTCAATTCGACTTGGTTCAGCCTTATCCGGCTCGATTCGGCTCCTTTCTACTCTATTTTTCTCTATGCAACTCCATTCGACTCGATTCTACTCTATTCTGTTCTACCCTACCCTACCCTACTCTGATCTATTCTAATGGATTCGATTGGACGCTATTCGACGCGATTCATCACGTTTTGTTTCCATTGGGCTCGATTCGGCTAGAATTGGCTCTATTCAGCTCTATTCTGCACTATTTCACTCTATTCGACTCTACTCTACTCTTCTCTGCTCTACCGTACTGTGCTATATTCTGTTCCTTCTATTACGTACTGTTCTAGTCTATTCTAGTCTACCCTCCCAGCCGCTCCCCTCCCCTTCTCTAATCTTTGATTCTGTTCGACTCATCGCATTTTCACGCCATTCGACCCGATTAGGCTTGAATGAGATCAATTCACTTCCAATCGTTTCGATTTGGCTCCATTTTGCTCCATTCAGCTCCAGTTGCATCGATTCTGCTGGATTCTGCTCGATTAGGCCTTCTTTGGCCCTATTCGGCCCAATTACGCTCTATTCTACTCTTTTCTACTCTAATTGTCTCTATCTGGCTCCGTTCTAGTCCATTCCACACCATTCTACACTATTCTCCTCTACCCCTCCCTACCCTAATCTATTCTAATGGATTCGATTTGACCCGATTCGAAGCGATTCAACGCGATTCATCTTGTTTTGTCTCCATTCGGCTCAATTCGGCTATATTCTGCACTATCTGACTCTTTTCTACTCTATTCTATTCTGCTGGATTCTTTCTCTTCTGTTCTCTTCTCTCCTATTCTGTTGTACTCTGTTCTATCCTACCCTACCCAAACCTACTCCACCCCACCCAAACCTACCCTACTTTAATCTATTTGATTCAATTCGATTCACTTCGACGCGATTTGACAGGATTCGACGGGATTCGACAAGGTCCAAAGGCATTTGATGGGATTCAAAGAGATTAGACGAGATTCCATACGATTCCACGTGATTCAGCAGAATTCTAGGAGATTGGACGCAATTCGAAGTTATTTGACGTGATGGGACGTGATTCGACGACATTGGATGCAATCCGATGCCATACGAAGCGATTTGACCCGGTCCGACACAAAACGATGTGATTTGATGCGATTCGACGTGATTCGATGCGATTCGACGCTATTCAGTGACAGTCGGCGTGATTCTGCTTGATTCAGCTCGATTAGGTGCGAATCGGCTCTATATGGCTCTTTTACGTCTCTATTCAGCTCTGTTTTCTCTATTCGTCTCTCTTTGGCCTATTCGGCTCTATTCGACTCTATTCGAGTCTATTCGAACCTACTCTTTTCTACTCTATTCTATTCCTTCTATTCTCTTCTAATCTCTTCTATTCTACTCTACTCTATTCCATTCTACCCTCCCCCCCCTTCTCTAATCTATACGTTTTGATTGGATTGGATGCATTGGACGTGATTTGACGTGATTAAGCTTGAATCAGCTCGATTCGATTTGGCTCTATTCGGCTCCATTAGGCTCCATTCGGCTCGTTTTGGCTTGAATTGCCTCGATTCTGCTCAATTCGGCCTCTTTCGGCCGTATTCTGTTCTATTCGAATCTTCTCTACTCTTTTCGTCTCTATTTGACTCCATTCTATTTAGTCCACACCATTCTACACTATTCTGCTCTACTCTATCCTACACCACTCTAATTTACTCGAATCGATTAGACGTGATTCCTCTCATTTCGACTCCATTCGGCTCTATTCAGCTGTATTCGAGTCTACCCTATTATGCACTAGTCTACTCTATCGTACTCTAGTCTACTCTTCTCTATTTTCTTTATTGTTCCTATTCTGTTCTGTTCTATTCTACTCTATTCTACCCTACCCTGTGCTACCCAACTCTAATCTATTCTAATCCATTTGATTGGATTTGATTCAACCCATTTGGACACGATTCGGCTCAATTTGGCTCTATTTAGCTCTGTTCGAATCTATTCTACTCTACTCTGTTTCCCTCTACGCTACTGTAGCCTACTGTTCTCTGTATTCGTTCTGTATTGTTCTATTCTATTCTGTTCTCTTCTATTCTCTGCTGTTTTATTCTATGCTACTCTACTCTACTCCACCCTGCCATACCCGAACCTCCCCTACTCTAATCTGTTCAATTCGATTCGATGAATTTGGACACGATTCAGGTCGAATTGTTTCGATTCATGTCCATTCGGCTTCATTTGGCTCGAATAGTGTCGATTCAGCTGGATTAGGCTCAATTCGGCTCCATTAGGCTCGATTTGCTGGATTTGGCTCAATTCAGCTCGATTCGGCCCTCTTCGGCCCTCTTCAGCACTATTCGGCTCTATTCGGCTCTTTTCTACTCTTTTTGACTCCATTCGATTGCATTGCACAGCATTCTACTCCACTCAACACTATTTTTCTCTACCCTACCCTAATTGACTGGAATTGGTTTGATGGGATTCAACGCGATTTGCCTTGTTTCTTCTCCATTTGGCTCGATTCGACTCTGTTCTACTCTACACTATTCTGCTCTGCTCTAACCTTTTGTACTCTAGTCTCTTGTATTCTTTTTATTCTCTTTTCCTGTGTTCAATTCTATTCTACTCTATTTTATCCAACTCTACTCTAATCTATTCCACTGGATTCGATTCCACGCATTTCAATGCGATTCGGTTCAAATCGGCTCCATTGCACTCCATTCATCCCTCTTGGGCTCCAATCGGTTCGATTCAGTTCTAATCGGCTCCATTTCGCCCTAGTCAGCTCTATTCAGCTTTAATAGGCTCTTTTCAACTCTGTATGGCTCTATGAGTCTACTCAACCCTATTATCTCTTTTCAACTCCGTTCTACACCATTCTACTCCATCCGACTGTATTCTTCTCTATTCTATTGTCTTGTACTCTACGCTTCTCTAGTCTGTTCTAATCGATTCGATTGGATTTGACTTGAATTGATGGGATTCAATGCAATTCAACGGGATTCGACGCAATCCAGCATGATTCCGCGGGATTCGGCGCCATTCATCTTCATTTCTATCACTTTGGGTCTTTTTGGCTCTATTTTGCTCTATCCGGCAATATTCAACTCTATTCTTCTCTACTCTGCACTACTCGACCTTATTCTGTTCTTTCAGTTCTCTTCTATCCTGTTCTGTTCTACTGCATTTTGTTCTATCCTACGCTACTCTAACTTAGCCTACTGTAATCTGTTCTATTCTATTCAACAGACTTGAACGGGATTCCACCTGATTCAGATCCTATCGGCTCAAATCAGCTCCTTTTTGTGCGAATTCAACTCGATTCGGTTTGACTTGGCCCTTTTCCTCTCTATTCGGCTCTTTTCGGCAGGATTTGACTCTATTTGATGCTAGTCTACTGTTCTCTATTCTTTCTGTTCTATTCTAATCTATTCTTTTCGACCCTACCCTACCCTCATCTTACCTGCCCTACACTAAACTATTTGATTGGATTCGACACTTTTCAACGCAATTCGACATGATTCTTCTCGATTCACCTGGAATTTGGTGGATTCGGCTGCATTCAGCTCTGTTTGGCTCTATTCAACTCTATTGGACTCTATTCTACTGTACTCGTCTCTACTTCATTCGATTCGATTCTTTCTCTTGTGTTCTGTTCTGTTCTAGTCTAACCCCTCCTACTCTACCCTCCTCTACTCTAATCTATTCCATTCGATTCAATGCCTTTCAAGGCGATTCCATGGGATTAGGCTTGAATTGGCTTGATTTAGCTCGATTTGGCTTGAATCGGGTCAATTTGGCTCGATTCTGCTCGATTCAGCATCATTAGGCTCGATCCAAACTTATCCGGCCCTCTTCAGCTCTATTCAACTCTTTTCTACTTTATTCGTCTCTATTTGGCTCCATTCGACTCCATTCCACACCATTCTACTCTGTTCGACTCCCATTCTACACTATTCTATTCTCTTCTCCCCCACCCTACTCTAATCTATTCGATTCATTGAGATTTGTCTCATTTCCTCTCCATTTGACTCGATTCAGCTCGAATTGGATCTATTCATCTCTTTTCTGCACTACTCGACTCTGACTAGTCTACTCTACTCCACTCTACTCCATTCTACTCTTTCTATTCTCTTCTGTTCTACTCTATGCTTCTCTAGTCTATTCCTCTGTGCCCTACCCTATTGAATCCCAACCTAACCTACACTACTCTAACCTGTTCTATTGAATTCGATTGCATTCAATTCGACCCGATTTGACGCAATTCGATGGGATTCGGTGAGATTCCATGAGATTCGATGGGTTTTGGTGGGATTTGATGAATTCGACGAGACTCGATGCAATAGGATGCAATTAGGTGCGATTTGGCTCGATCTAGCTTGGCTCATTTTCTTTGTCTCTATTTGGCTCATTCCAGCTCCACTCGGCTGCATTCAGCTCGAGTCTGGTGGATTTGACTTGATTCGGCTCGATTGGGCTCGATTCAGCCCTGTATGTCCCTATTCGGTGCTATTCCGCTCTATTCAACTCTTTTCTAGTCTATTCATCTCTGTTTGACTGCATTTGACTCCATTCCACACCATTCTACGCTCTTCTATTCTACAGAACCCTATCCGGCCCTAGTCTTTCCTAATCTAGTCTGTTCTTTTCTATTCTGTTGTATTTGATTCTCGTTTTCTATTTTCTCTATTCCATCCAATGCTACTCTACCATACCCTACATGAAACTAACCTATCCTGACTTATCCTCTTCTATTCTATTTGACTCTGTTTTCTCTGTTCTACCGTATGCTACCCTACCTTATGACACCCTACTGTACCAAACCCTACTACATAAAAAGGGGTACTCAATAAGAGTACTAGTTTGGAAAAGGGACTACCTAAGGCAGGGGTAGTAGTTCAGGCTCCTAGTTAGGGCCACTGTACTAGTTAAGAGTACTAGTTAAGGCACGGGTACTAGTTAAGGCTACTAGGAAGGCAAGGTACAAGTGAAGGCTACTACTTCAGGCAAGAGCACTAGTTTAGGCTACTAGTTGATGCAAGGGTACAAGTTAATACTACTAGTTAAGGCCACGGTGCTGGTTAAGGCAACTGGTTAAGGCAAGGGTAGTAGTTATGGGTACTGATAAGGCCAGGGTACTAGTTAATGGTGCTAGTTGAGGCAAGGGTACTAGTGACGGCCAGGGTACTAGTTAAGGCTGGGCTACTAGTCCATGCAAGGCTACTACTTCAGGGTACTGGTTCAGGTTTGGCTACTAGTTAAGAGTACTAGTAAGGCAAGGGTAGACGTTAAGACTGTTCCTTAAGGCAAGGCGACTCGTTAAGGGTACTAGTTACCACAAGGCTTCTAGTTCAGAATACTAGTTAGGGCCACTTTACTAGTTAAGACTACTCGTTAAGGCTACTAGTAAGGCAAGGAACGAGTTAAGGCCACTACTTCAGGCAAGAGTACTAGTTAAGTCTACTAGTCTATGCAAGGGTACATGTTAATACTACTGGCTATGTCCAGGTTGCTAGGTAAGGCAACTGGTTAAGGCAAGGGTAGTAGTTATGGGTACTGATAAGGCCAGGCTACTGGTTAAGACTACTAGTTAATACAAGGGTACTAGTTAAGGGTACTTGTTGAGGCAAGGGTAGCAATTAAGACTATTCCTTCAGGCAAGGCTCCTAGTTAAGGGTACTACTTAGGACAAGGCTACCAGTTCAGGATACTAGTTAGGGGCACTGTACTAGTTGAGAGTAGTAGTAAAGGCAAGGGTGCTAGTTAAGGCTGCTAGTTAAGGCAAGGTACAAATTAAGGCCACTGCTTAAGGCAAGAGTACTAATTAAGGCTACTAGTTGATGCACGATTACAAGTGAATACTACTAGTTCAGGCAAGGGTCGTAGTTCTGGGTACGGATACGGCCAGGGTACTAGTTCAGACTACTAGTTAAGGCGAGGGTACTAGTTAAGGGTACTAGTTATATCTACCAGTGAAGGCCAGAGTCTTAGTTAAGGCTACTGGAGAAGGCCAGGGTACTAGTTAAGGCAGGGCTACTAGCTAAGGGTACCAGTTTAGAGAAGGCTACCAGTTCAGGATACGAGTTAGGGGCACTGTACTAGTTAAGAGTACTAGCTAAGGCACGAGTACTAGTTCAGGCCACTACTTAAGGCAAGAGTACTAGTTAAGGCTACTCTTTGATGCAAGTTTACAACTTGATACTTCTAGTTAAGGCCAGGGTACTATTTAAGGCCACTGGTTAAGGCAAGGCTACTAGTTAAGGCAAGGCTACTAGTTAGGGGGAGTAGTTAAGGCTTGGCTACTAGTTAAGGGGACTAGTAAGGCAAGGGCAGATGTTCAGACTATTACTTAAAGCAAGGCTACTACTTCAGGGTACTAATTCAGACAAGGCTACTAGTTCAGGCTACTCGTTATGGCCGCTGTACTAGTTAAGAGTACTAGTTAAGGCACAGGTACTAGTTAAGGATACTAGTTCAGGCAAGGTACAAGTGAAGGCTACTACTTAAGGCAAGACGACTAGTTTAGGCGACCAGTGGATTCAAGGGTACAAGTGAATACTACTAGTTCAGACCAGGGTACCAGTTAAGGCAGCTGGTTAAGGCCAGGGTAGGACTTATGGGGACTGAGAAGGCCCGGTACTAGTTAAGACTACTAGTTAATGCGAGGGTACTAGTTAAGGGTACTAGTTGAGGCAAGGGTACTAGTGAAGGCCAGGGTACTAGTGAAGGCTACTGGTGAAGGCCAGGGGATTAGTTAAGGCAGGGCTACTAGTTCAGGGTACTGGTAAGGCAAGGGTAGACATTAAGACTATTACTTAAGGCAAGGCTACTAGTTAAGGGTACTAGTTCAGACAAGGCTACTAGTTCAGGATACTAGTTAAGGCAAGGGGAGTAGTTCAGATTCAGAATTTAGGGTACTTGTCAAGGCAAGGGTACTCTTCAAGGCTAGTTGTCTAGCCTACTGATCTATACCACTAGTCTGACTAGTCCAGCTGTCTTGTCTAGGCTACTACTCTAGACTTCTCTTGTCTACTCTACTCTAGTCTGCTTTCGTCTACCCTAGTCTACCCTATCAAAAACCACCCTACCCTAACCTTTTCGAATCTATTCAATTGGATTCAATTCAAAGCATGTCAATGTGATTGGACGCGATGATGCTTGAATCGGCTCCTTCGGCACCATCAGCTCGATTCAGCTCGATTTGGCTTGAATCGCTTCGATTCAGCTTGTTTCAACTCAATTCGACTTGGTTCAGCCTTATTCGGCTCGATTCGGCTCCTTTCTACTCTATTTTTCTCTATGCAACTCCATTCGACTCGAATCTACTCTATTCTGTTCTACCCTACCCTACCCTACTCTGATCTATTCTAATGGATTCGATTGGACGCTATTCGACGCGATTCATCACGTTTTGTTTCCATTGGGCTCGATTCGGCTAGAATTGGCTCTATTCAGCTCTATTCTGCACTATTTCACTCTACTCTACTCTTCTCTACTTTACTCTTCTCTGCTCTACCGTACTGTGCTATATTCTGTTCCTTCTATTACGTACTGTTCTAGTCTATTCTAGTCTACCCTCCCAGCCGCTCCCCTCCCCTTCTCTAATCTTTGATTCTGTTCGACTCATCGCATTTTCACGCCATTCGACCCGATTAGGCTTGAATGAGATCAATTCACTTCCAATCGTTTCGATTTGGCTCCATTTTGCTCCATTCAGCTCCAGTTGCATCGATTCTGCTGGATTCTGCTCGATTAGGCCTTCTTTGGCCCTATTCGGCCCAATTACGCTCTATTCTACTCTTTTCTACTCTAATTGTCTCTATCTGGCTCCGTTCTAGTCCATTCCACACCATTCTACACTATTCTCCTCTACCCCTCCCTACCCTAATCTATTCTAATGGATTCGATTTGACCCGATTCGAAGCGATTCAACGCGATTCATCTTGTTTTGTCTCCATTCGGCTCAATTCGGCTATATTCTGCACTATCTGACTCTTTTCTACTCTATTCTATTCTGCTGGATTCTTTCTCTTCTGTTCTCTTCTCTCCTATTCTGTTGTACTCTGTTCTATCCTACCCTACCCAAACCTACTCCACCCCACCCAAACCTACCCTACTTTAATCTATTTGATTCAATTCGATTCACTTCGACGCGATTTGACAGGATTCGACGGGATTCGACAAGGTCCAAAGGCATTTGATGGGATTCAAAGAGATTAGACGAGATTCCATACGATTCCACGTGATTCAGCAGAATTCTAGGAGATTGGACGCAATTCGAAGTTATTTGACGTGATGGGACGTGATTCGACGACATTGGATGCAATCCGATGCCATACGAAGCGATTTGACCCGGTCCGACACAAAACGATGTGATTTGATGCGATTCGACGTGATTCGATGTGATTCGACGCTATTCAGTGACAGTCGGCGTGATTCTGCTTGATTCAGCTCGATTAGGTGCGAATCGGCTCTATATGGCTCTTTTACGTCTCTATTCAGCTCTGTTTTCTCTATTCGTCTCTCTTTGGCCTATTCGGCTCTATTCGACTCTATTCGAGTCTATTCGAACCTACTCTTTTCTACTCTATTCTATTCCTTCTATTCTCTTCTAATCTCTTCTATTCTACTCTACTCTATTCTATTCTACCCTCCCCCCCTTCTCTAATCTATACGTTTTGATTGGATTGGATGCATTGGACGTGATTTGACGTGATTAAGCTTGAATCAGCTCGATTCGATTTGGCTCTATTCGGCTCCATTAGGCTCCATTCGGCTCGTTTTGGCTTGAATTGCCTCGATTCTGCTCAATTCGGCCTCTTTCGGCCCTATTCTGTTCTATTCGAATCTTCTCTACTCTTTTCGTCTCTATTTGACTCCATTCTATTTAGTCCACACCATTCTACACTATTCTGCTCTACTCTATCCTACACCACTCTAATTTACTCGAATCGATTAGACGTGATTCCTCTCATTTCGACTCCATTCGGCTCTATTCAGCTGTATTCGAGTCTACCCTATTATGCACTAGTCTACTCTATCGTACTCTAGTCTACTCTTCTCTATTTTCTTTATTGTTCCTATTCTGTTCTGTTCTATTCTACTCTATTCTACCCTACCCTGTGCTACCCAACTCTAATCTATTCTAATCCATTTGATTGGATTTGATTCAACCCATTTGGACACGATTCGGCTCAATTTGGCTCTATTTAGCTCTGTTCAAATCTATTCTACTCTACTCTGTTTCCCTCTACGCTACTGTAGCCTACTGTTCTCTGTATTCGTTCTGTATTGTTCTATTCTATTCTGTTCTCTTCTATTCTCTGCTGTTTTATTCTATGCTACTCTACTCTACTCCACCCTGCCATACCCGAACCTCCCCTACTCTAATCTGTTCAATTCGATTCGATGAATTTGGACACGATTCAGGTCGAATTGTTTCGATTCATGTCCATTCGGCTTCATTTGGCTCGAATAGTGTCGATTCAGCTGGATTAGGCTCAATTCGGCTCCATTAGGCTCGATTTGCTGGATTTGGCTCAATTCAGCTCGATTCGGCCCTCTTCGGCCCTCTTCAGCACTATTCGGCTCTATTCGGCTCTTTTCTACTCTTTTTGACTCCATTCGATTGCATTGCACAGCATTCTACTCCACTCAACACTATTTTTCTCTACCCTACCCTAATTGACTGGAATTGGTTTGATGGGATTCAACGCGATTTGCCTTGTTTCTTCTCCATTTGGCTCGATTCGACTCTGTTCTACTCTACACTATTCTGCTCTGCTCTAACCTTTTGTACTCTAGTCTCTTGTATTCTTTTTATTCTCTTTTCCTGTGTTCAATTCTATTCTACTCTATTTTATCCAACTCTACTCTAATCTATTCCACTGGATTCGATTCCACGCATTTCAATGCGATTCGGTTCAAATCGGCTCCATTGCACTCCATTCATCCCTCTTGGGCTCCAATCGGTTCGATTCAGTTCTAATCGGCTCCATTTCGCCCTAGTCAGCTCTATTCAGCTTTAATAGGCTCTTTTCAACTCTGTATGGCTCTATGAGTCTACTCAACCCTATTATCTCTTTTCAACTCCGTTCTACACCATTCTACTCCATCCGACTGTATTCTTCTCTATTCTATTGTCTTGTACTCTACGCTTCTCTAGTCTGTTCTAATCGATTCGATTGGATTTGACTTGAATTGATGGGATTCAATGCAATTCAACGGGATTCGACGCAATCCAGCATGATTCCGCGGGATTCGGCGCCATTCATCTTCATTTCTATCACTTTGGGTCTTTTTGGCTCTATTTTGCTCTATCCGGCAATATTCAACTCTATTCTTCTCTACTCTGCACTACTCGACCTTATTCTGTTCTTTCAGTTCTCTTCTATCCTGTTCTGTTCTACTGCATTTTGTTCTATCCTACCCTACTCTAACTTAGCCTACTGTAATCTGTTCTATTCTATTCAACAGACTTGAACGGGATTCCACCTGATTCAGATCCTATCGGCTCAAATCAGCTCCTTTTTGTGCGAATTCAACTCGATTCGGTTTGACTTGGCCCTTTTCCTCTCTATTCGGCTCTTTTCGGCAGGATTTGACTCTATTTGATGCTAGTCTACTGTTCTCTATTCTTTCTGTTCTATTCTAATCTATTCTTTTCGACCCTACCCTACCCTCATCTTACCTGCCCTACACTAAACTATTTGATTGGATTCGACACTTTTCAACGCAATTCGACATGATTCTTCTCGATTCACCTGGAATTTGGTGGATTCGGCTGCATTCAGCTCTGTTTGGCTCTATTCAACTCTATTGGACTCTATTCTACTGTACTCGTCTCTACTTCATTCGATTCGATTCTTTCTCTTGTGTTCTGTTCTGTTCTAGTCTAACCCCTCCTACTCTACCCTCCTCTACTCTAATCTATTCCATTCGATTCAATGCCTTTCAAGGCGATTCCATGGGATTAGGCTTGAATTGGCTTGATTTAGCTCGATTTGGCTTGAATCGGGTCAATTTGGCTCGATTCTGCTCGATTCAGCATCATTAGGCTCGATCCAAACTTATCCGGCCCTCTTCAGCTCTATTCAACTCTTTTCTACTTTATTCGTCTCTATTTGGCTCCATTCGACTCCATTCCACACCATTCTACTCTGTTCGACTCCCATTCTACACTATTCTATTCTCTTCTCCCCCACCCTACTCTAATCTATTCGATTCATTGAGATTTGTCTCATTTCCTCTCCATTTGACTCGATTCAGCTCGAATTGGATCTATTCATCTCTCTTCTGCACTACTCGACTCTGACTAGTCTACTCTACTCCACTCTACTCCATTCTACTCTTTCTATTCTCTTCTGTTCTACTCTATGCTTCTCTAGTCTATTCCTCTGTGCCCTACCCTATTGAATCCCAACCTAACCTACACTACTCTAACCTGTTCTATTGAATTCGATTGCATTCAATTCGACCCGATTTGACGCAATTCGATGGGATTCGGTGAGATTCCATGAGATTCGATGGGTTTTGGTGGGATTTGATGAATTCGACGAGACTCGATGCAATAGGATGCAATTAGGTGCGATTTGGCTCGATCTAGCTTGGCTCATTTTCTTTGTCTCTATTTGGCTCATTCCAGCTCCACTCGGCTGCATTCAGCTCGAGTCTGGTGGATTTGACTTGATTCGGCTCGATTGGGCTCGATTCAGCCCTGTATGTCCCTATTCGGTGCTATTCCGCTCTATTCAACTCTTTTCTAGTCTATTCATCTCTGTTTGACTGCATTTGACTCCATTCCACACCATTCTACGCTCTTCTATTCTACAGAACCCTATCCGGCCCTAGTCTTTCCTAATCTAGTCTGTTCTTTTCTATTCTGTTGTATTTGATTCTCGTTTTCTATTTTCTCTATTCCATCCAATGCTACTCTACCATACCCTACATGAAACTAACCTATCCTGACTTATCCTCTTCTATTCTATTTGACTCTGTTTTCTCTGTTCTACCGTATGCTACCCTACCTTATGACACCCTACTGTACCAAACCCTACTACATAAAAAGGGGTACTCAATAAGAGTACTAGTTTGGAAAAGGGACTACCTAAGGCAGGGGTAGTAGTTCAGGCTCCTAGTTAGGGCCACTGTACTAGTTAAGAGTACTAGTTAAGGCACGGGTACTAGTTAAGGCTACTAGGAAGGCAAGGTACAAGTGAAGGCTACTACTTCAGGCAAGAGCACTAGTTTAGGCTACTAGTTGATGCAAGGGTACAAGTTAATACTACTAGTTAAGGCCAGGGTGCTGGTTAAGGCAACTGGTTAAGGCAAGGGTAGTAGTTATGGGTACTGATAAGGCCAGGGTACTAGTTAATGGTGCTAGTTGAGGCAAGGGTACTAGTGACGGCCAGGGTACTAGTTAAGGCTGGGCTACTAGTCCATGCAAGGCTACTACTTCAGGGTACTGGTTCAGGTTTGGCTACTAGTTAAGAGTACTAGTAAGGCAAGGGTAGACGTTAAGACTGTTCCTTAAGGCAAGGCGACTCGTTAAGGGTACTAGTTACCACAAGGCTTCTAGTTCAGAATACTAGTTAGGGCCACTTTACTAGTTAAGACTACTCGTTAAGGCTACTAGTAAGGCAAGGAACGAGTTAAGGCCACTACTTCAGGCAAGAGTACTAGTTAAGTCTACTAGTCTATGCAAGGGTACATGTTAATACTACTGGCTATGTCCAGGTTGCTAGGTAAGGCAACTGGTTAAGGCAAGGGTAGTAGTTATGGGTACTGATAAGGCCAGGCTACTGGTTAAGACTACTAGTTAATACAAGGGTACTAGTTAAGGGTACTTGTTGAGGCAAGGGTAGGCATTAAGACTATTCCTTCAGGCAAGGCTCCTAGTTAAGGGTACTACTTAGGACAAGGCTACCAGTTCAGGATACTAGTTAGGGGCACTGTACTAGTTGAGAGTAGTAGTAAAGGCAAGGGTGCTAGTTAAGGCTGCTAGTTAAGGCAAGGTACAAATTAAGGCCACTGCTTAAGGCAAGAGTACTAGTTAAGGCTACTAGTTGATGCACGATTACAAGTGAATACTACTAGTTCAGGCAAGGGTCGTAGTTCTGGGTACGGATACGGCCAGGGTACTAGTTCAGACTACTAGTTAAGGCGAGGGTACTAGTTAAGGGTACTAGTTATATCTACCAGTGAAGGCCAGAGTCTTAGTTAAGGCTACTGGAGAAGGCCAGGGTACTAGTTAAGGCAGGGCTACTAGCTAAGGGTACCAGTTTAGAGAAGGCTACCAGTTCAGGATACGAGTTAGGGGCACTGTACTAGTTAAGAGTACTAGCTAAGGCACGAGTACTAGTTCAGGCCACTACTTAAGGCAAGAGTACTAGTTAAGGCTACTCTTTGATGCAAGTTTACAACTTGATACTTCTAGTTAAGGCCAGGGTACTAGTTAAGGCCACTGGTTAAGGCAAGGCTACTAGTTAAGGCAAGGCTACTAGTTAGGGGGAGTAGTTAAGGCTTGGCTACTAGTTAAGGGGACTAGTAAGGCAAGGGCAGACGTTCAGACTATTACTTAAAGCAAGGCTACTACTTCAGGGGACTAATTCAGACAAGGCTACTAGTTCAGGCTACTCGTTATGGCCGCTGTACTAGTTAAGAGTACTAGTTAGGGCACAGGTACTAGTTAAGGATACTAGTTCAGGCAAGGTACAAGTGAAGGCTACTACTTAAGGCAAGACGACTAGTTTAGGCGACCAGTGGATTCAAGGGTACAAGTGAATACTACTAGTTCAGACCAGGGTACCAGTTAAGGCAGCTGGTTAAGGCCAGGGTAGGACTTATGGGGACTGAGAAGGCCCGGTACTAGTTAAGACTACTAGTTAATGCGAGGGTACTAGTTAAGGGTACTAGTTGAGGCAAGGGTACTAGTGAAGGCCAGGGTACTAGTGAAGGCTACTGGTGAAGGCCAGGGGATTAGTTAAGGCAGGGCTACTAGTTCAGGGTACTGGTAAGGCAAGGGTAGACATTAAGACTATTACTTAAGGCAAGGCTACTAGTTAAGGGTACTAGTTCAGACAAGGCTACTAGTTCAGGATACTAGTTAAGGCAAGGGGAGTAGTTCAGATTCAGAATTTAGGGTACTTGTCAAGGCAAGGGTACTCTTCAAGGCTAGTTGTCTAGCCTACTGATCTATACCACTAGTCTGACTAGTCCAGCTGTCTTGTCTAGGCTACTACTCTAGACTTCTCTTGTCTACTCTACTCTAGTCTGCTTTCGTCTACCCTAGTCTACCCTATCAAAAACCACCCTACCCTAACCTTTTCGAATCTATTCAATTGGATTCAATTCAAAGCATGTCAATGTGATTGGACGCGATGATGCTTGAATCGGCTCCTTCGGCACCATCAGCTCGATTCAGCTCGATTTGGCTTGAATCGCTTCGATTCAGCTTGTTTCAACTCAATTCGACTTGGTTCAGCCTTATTCGGCTCGATTCGGCTCCTTTCTACTCTATTTTTCTCTATGCAACTCCATTCGACTCGAATCTACTCTATTCTGTTCTACCCTACCCTACCCTACTCTGATCTATTCTAATGGATTCGATTGGACGCTATTCGACGCGATTCATCACGTTTTGTTTCCATTGGGCTCGATTCGGCTAGAATTGGCTCTATTCAGCTCTATTCTGCACTATTTCACTCTACTCTACTCTTCTCTACTTTACTCTTCTCTGCTCTACCGTACTGTGCTATATTCTGTTCCTTCTATTACGTACTGTTCTAGTCTATTCTAGTCTACCCTCGCAGCCGCTCCCCTCCCCTTCTCTAATCTTTGATTCTATTCGACTCATCGCATTTTCACGCCATTCGACCCGATTAGGCTTGAATGAGATCAATTCACTTCCAATCGTTTCGATTTGGCTCCATTTTGCTCCATTCAGCTCCAGTTGCATCGATTCTGCTGGATTCTGCTCGATTAGGCCTTCTTTGGCCCTATTCGGCCCAATTACGCTCTATTCTACTCTTTTCTACTCTATTTGTCTCTATCTGGCTCCGTTCTAGTCCATTCCACACCATTCTACACTATTCTCCTCTACCCCTCCCTACCCTAATCTATTCTAATGGATTCGATTTGACCCGATTCGAAGCGATTCAACGCGATTCATCTTGTTTTGTCTCCATTCGGCTCAATTCGGCTATATTCTGCACTATCTGACTCTTTTCTACTCTATTCTATTCTGCTGGATTCTTTCTCTTCTGTTCTCTTCTCTCCTATTCTGTTGTACTCTGTTCTATCCTACCCTACCCAAACCTACTCCACCCCACCCAAACCTACCCTACTTTAATCTATTTGATTCAATTCGATTCACTTCGACGCGATTTGACAGGATTCGACGGGATTCGACAAGGTCCAAAGGCATTTGATGGGATTCAAAGAGATTAGACGAGATTCCATACGATTCCACGTGATTCAGCAGAATTCTAGGAGATTGGACGCAATTCGAAGTTATTTGACGTGATGGGACGTGATTCGACGACATTGGATGCAATCCGATGCCATACGAAGCGATTTGACCCGGTCCGACACAAAACGATGTGATTTGATGCGATTCGACGTGATTCGATGTGATTCGACGCTATTCAGTGACAGTCGGCGTGATTCTGCTTGATTCAGCTCGATTAGGTGCGAATCGGCTCTATATGGCTCTTTTACGTCTCTGTTCAGCTCTGTTTTCTCTATTCGTCTCTCTTTGGCCTATTCGGCTCTATTCGACTCTATTCGAGTCTATTCGAACCTACTCTTTTCTACTCTATTCTACTCCTTCTATTCTCTTCTAATCTCTTCTATTCTACTCTACTCTATTCTATTCTACCCTCCCCCCCCTTCTCTAATCTATACGTTTTGATTGGATTGGATGCATTGGACGTGATTTGACGTGATTAAGCTTGAATCAGCTCGATTCGATTTGGCTCTATTCGGCTCCATTAGGCTCCATTCGGCTCGTTTTGGCTTGAATTGCCTCGATTCTGCTCAATTCGGCCTCTTTCGGCCCTATTCTGTTCTATTCGAATCTTCTCTACTCTTTTCGTCTCTATTTGACTCCATTCTATTTAGTCCACACCATTCTACACTATTCTGCTCTACTCTATCCTACACCACTCTAATTTACTCGAATCGATTAGACGTGATTCCTCTCATTTCGACTCCATTCGGCTCTATTCAGCTGTATTCGAGTCTACCCTATTATGCACTAGTCTACTCTATCGTACTCTAGTCTACTCTTCTCTATTTTCTTTATTGTTCCTATTCTGTTCTGTTCTATTCTACTCTATTCTACCCTACCCTGTGCTACCCAACTCTAATCTATTCTAATCCATTTGATTGGATTTGATTCAACCCATTTGGACACGATTCGGCTCAATTTGGCTCTATTTAGCTCTGTTCGAATCTATTCTACTCTACTCTGTTTCCCTCTACGCTACTGTAGCCTACTGTTCTCTGTATTCGTTCTGTATTGTTCTATTCTATTCTGTTCTCTTCTATTCTCTGCTGTTTTATTCTATGCTACTCTACTCTACTCCACCCTGCCATACCCGAACCTCCCCTACTCTAATCTGTTCAATTCGATTCGATGAATTTGGACACGATTCAGGTCGAATTGTTTCGATTCATGTCCATTCGGCTTCATTTGGCTCGAATAGTGTCGATTCAGCTGGATTAGGCTCAATTCGGCTCCATTAGGCTCGATTTGCTGGATTTGGCTCAATTCAGCTCGATTCGGCCCTCTTCGGCCCTCTTCAGCACTATTCGGCTCTATTCGGCTCTTTTCTACTCTTTTTGACTCCATTCGATTGCATTGCACAGCATTCTACTCCACTCAACACTATTTTTCTCTACCCTACCCTAATTGACTGGAATTGGTTTGATGGGATTCAACGCGATTTGCCTTGTTTCTTCTCCATTTGGCTCGATTCGACTCTGTTCTACTCTACACTATTCTGCTCTGCTCTAACCTTTTGTACTCTAGTCTCTTGTATTCTTTTTATTCTCTTTTCCTGTGTTCAATTCTATTCTACTCTATTTTATCCAACTCTACTCTAATCTATTCCACTGGATTCGATTCCACGCATTTCAATGCGATTCGGTTCAAATCGGCTCCATTGCACTCCATTCATCCCTCTTGGGCTCCAATCGGTTCGATTCAGTTCTAATCGGCTCCATTTCGCCCTAGTCAGCTCTATTCAGCTTTAATAGGCTCTTTTCAACTCTGTATGGCTCTATGAGTCTACTCAACCCTATTATCTCTTTTCAACTCCGTTCTACACCATTCTACTCCATCCGACTGTATTCTTCTCTATTCTATTGTCTTGTACTCTACGCTTCTCTAGTCTGTTCTAATCGATTCGATTGGATTTGACTTGAATTGATGGGATTCAATGCAATTCAACGGGATTCGACGCAATCCAGCATGATTCCGCGGGATTCGGCGCCATTCATCTTCATTTCTATCACTTTGGGTCTTTTTGGCTCTATTTTGCTCTATCCGGCAATATTCAACTCTATTCTTCTCTACTCTGCACTACTCGACCTTATTCTGTTCTTTCAGTTCTCTTCTATCCTGTTCTGTTCTACTGCATTTTGTTCTATCCTACCCTACTCTAACTTAGCCTACTGTAATCTGTTCTATTCTATTCAACAGACTTGAACGGGATTCCACCTGATTCAGATCCTATCGGCTCAAATCAGCTCCTTTTTGTGCGAATTCAACTCGATTCGGTTTGACTTGGCCCTTTTCCTCTCTATTCGGCTCTTTTCGGCAGGATTTGACTCTATTTGATGCTAGTCTACTGTTCTCTATTCTTTCTGTTCTATTCTAATCTATTCTTTTCGACCCTACCCTACCCTCATCTTACCTGCCCTACACTAAACTATTTGATTGGATTCGACACTTTTCAACGCAATTCGACATGATTCTTCTCGATTCACCTGGAATTTGGTGGATTCGGCTGCATTCAGCTCTGTTTGGCTCTATTCAACTCTATTGGACTCTATTCTACTGTACTCGTCTCTACTTCATTCGATTCGATTCTTTCTCTTGTGTTCTGTTCTGTTCTAGTCTAACCCCTCCTACTCTACCCTCCTCTACTCTAATCTATTCCATTCGATTCAATGCCTTTCAAGGCGATTCCATGGGATTAGGCTTGAATTGGCTTGATTTAGCTCGATTTGGCTTGAATCGGGTCAATTTGGCTCGATTCTGCTCGATTCAGCATCATTAGGCTCGATCCAAACTTATCCGGCCCTCTTCAGCTCTATTCAACTCTTTTCTACTTTATTCGTCTCTATTTGGCTCCATTCGACTCCATTCCACACCATTCTACTCTGTTCGACTCCCATTCTACACTATTCTATTCTCTTCTCCCCCACCCTACTCTAATCTATTCGATTCATTGAGATTTGTCTCATTTCCTCTCCATTCGACTCGATTCAGCTCGAATTGGATCTATTCATCTCTCTTCTGCACTACTCGACTCTGACTAGTCTACTCTACTCCACTCTACTCCATTCTACTCTTTCTATTCTCTTCTGTTCTACTCTATGCTTCTCTAGTCTATTCCTCTGTGCCCTACCCTATTGAATCCCAACCTAACCTACACTACTCTAACCTGTTCTATTGAATTCGATTGCATTCAATTCGACCCGATTTGACGCAATTCGATGGGATTCTGTGAGATTCCATGAGATTCGATGGGTTTTGGTGGGATTTGATGAATTCGACGAGACTCGATGCAATAGGATGCAATTAGGTGCGATTTGGCTCGATCTAGCTTGGCTCATTTTCTTTGTCTCTATTTGGCTCATTCCAGCTCCACTCGGCTGCATTCAGCTCGAGTCTGGTGGATTTGACTTGATTCGGCTCGATTGGGCTCGATTCAGCCCTGTATGTCCCTATTCGGTGCTATTCCGCTCTATTCAACTCTTTTCTAGTCTATTCATCTCTGTTTGACTGCATTTGACTCCATTCCACACCATTCTACGCTCTTCTATTCTACAGAACCCTATCCGGCCCTAGTCTTTCCTAATCTAGTCTGTTCTTTTCTGTTCTGTTGTATTTGATTCTCGTTTTCTATTTTCTCTATTCCATCCAATGCTACTCTACCATACCCTACATGAAACTAACCTATCCTGACTTATCCTCTTCTATTCTATTTGACTCTGTTTTCTCTGTTCTACCGTATGCTACCCTACCTTATGACACCCTACTGTACCAAACCCTACTACATAAAAAGGGGTACTCAATAAGAGTACTAGTTTGGAAAAGGGACTACCTAAGGCAGGGGTAGTAGTTCAGGCTCCTAGTTAGGGCCACTGTACTAGTTAAGAGTACTAGTTAAGGCACGGGTACTAGTTAAGGCTACTAGGAAGGCAAGGTACAAGTGAAGGCTACTACTTCAGGCAAGAGCACTAGTTTAGGCTACTAGTTGATGCAAGGGTACAAGTTAATACTACTAGTTAAGGCCAGGGTGCTGGTTAAGGCAACTGGTTAAGGCAAGGGTAGTAGTTATGGGTACTGATAAGGCCAGGGTACTAGTTAATGGTGCTAGTTGAGGCAAGGGTACTAGTGACGGCCAGGGTACTAGTTAAGGCTGGGCTACTAGTTAATGCAAGGCTACTAGTTAAGGGTACATGTTAAGTTTTGGCTACTCGTTAAGAGTACTATTAAGGCAAGGGTAGACGATAAGATTATTACTTAGGGCAAGCCTACTAGTTAAGGGTACTAGTTCAGACAAGGTTACTTATTCAGGATACTAGTTAGGGCCCCTGTGCTAGTTAGGAGTCCTAGTTAAGGCACGGGTACTAGCTCAGGCTACTATTTAAGGCAAGGTACAAGTTAAGGCCACTACTGAAGGCAAGAGTGCTAGTTTAGGCTACTAGTTGATGCAAGGGTACAAGTTAATACTACTAGTTAAGGCCAGGGTACTGGTTAAGGCAACTGGTTAAGGCAAGGGTAGTAGTTATGGCTACTGATAAGGCCAGGGTACTAGTTAAGACTACTAGTTAATGCCAGGGTACTAGTGAAGGCCAGGGTACTAGGTAAGGCTACTGGTTAAGGCCAGAGCACTAGTTAAGGCAGGGCTACTAGTTAAGGCTACCAGTTAAGGCTTGGCTACTAGTTAAGGGTACTAGTAAGGCAAGGGTAGACGTTAAGACTATTACTTAAGGCAAGGCTACTAGTTAAGGGTACTAGTTCAGACAAGGCTACTTGTTCAGGGTAGTAGTTAAGGCAAGGGTAGTAGTTCAGATTAATAATTTAGGGTACTTGTCAAGGCAAGGGTACTATTCAAGGCTAGTTGTCTAGCCTACTGATCTGTACCACTAGTCTAGCTGACTAATCCAGCTGACTTGTCTAGGCTACTACTCTAGACTTCTCTTCTGTACTCTACTCTAGTCTCCTTTCGTCTACCCTAGTCTACCCATCATAAACTACCCTACCCTAACCTTTTCGAATCTATTCAATTTGATTCGATTCAAAGCATTTCCATGTGATTGGACGCGATGATGCTTGAATCGGCTCATTCGGCACCATCAGCTCGATTCAGCTCGGTTTGGCTTGAATCGCTTCGATTCAGCTTGTTTCAACTCAATTCGACTTGGTTCAGCCATATTCGGCTCGATTCGGCTCCTTTCTACTCTATTTTTCTCTATGCAACTCCATTCGACTCAATTCTACTCTATTCTGTTCTACCTTACCCTACTCTAATCTATTCTAATGGATTCGATTTTACGCTATTCGACGCGATTCATCACGTTCTGGTTCCATTGGGCTCGATTCGGCTAGAATTGGCTCTATTCTGCTATATTCCGCACTATTTCACTCTATTCAACTCTACTCTTCTCTACTTTACTCTTCTCTGCTCTACCGTACTGTGCTATATTCTGTTCCTTCTATTACGTACTGTTCTAGTCTATTCTAGTCTACCCTCCCAGCCGCTCCCCTCCCCTCTTCTCTAATCTTTGATTCTATTCGACTCATCGCATTTTCACACCATTCGACCCGATTAGGCTTGAATGAGATCAATTCACTTCCAGTCGGTTCAATTTGGCTCCATTTTGCTCCATTCAGCTCCAGTTGCATTGATTCTGCTGGATTCTGCTCAATTAGGCCTTCTTTGGCCCTATTCGGCCCAATTACGCTCTATTCGACTCTCTTCTACTCTATTCGTCTCTATCCGGCTCCGTTCTAGTCCATTCCACACCATTCTACACTATTCTCCTCTACCCTTCCCTACCCTAATCTATTCTAATTGATTCGATTTGACCCGATTCGAAGCGATTCAACGCGATTCATCTTGTTTTGTCTCCATTCGCCTCAATTCGGCTATGTTCTGCACTATCTGACTCTTTTCTACTCTATTCTATTCTGCTGGATTCTTTCTCTTCTGTTCTCTTCTCTCCTATTCTGTTGGACTCTGTTCTATCCTACCCTACCCAAACCTACTCCACCCCACCCAAACCTACCCTACTTTAATCTATTTGATTCAATTCGATTCACTTCGACGCGATTTGACAGGATTTGACGGGATTCGACAAGGTCGGAAGGCATTTGACGGGATTCAAAGAGATTAGACGAGATTCCATACGATTCCACGTGATTCAGCAGAATTCTAGGAGATTGGACGCAATTCGAAGTTATTTGACGTGATGGGACGTGATTCGACGACATTGGATGCAATCTGATGCCATACGAAGCGATTCGACCCGGTCCGACACAAAACGATGTGATTTGATGCGATTCGACGTGATTCGATGTGATTCGACGCTATTCAGTGACAGTCGGCGTGATTCTGCTTGATTCAGCTCGATTAGGTGCGAATCGGGTCTATATGGCTCTTTTACGTCTCTATTCAGCTCTGTTTTCTCTATTCGTCTCTCTTTGGCGTATTCGGCTCTATTCAACTCTTTTCGACCCTACTCTTTCCTACTCTATTCTATTCCTTCTATTCTGTTCTAATCTCTTCTAGTCTACTCTACTCTATTCTATTCTACCCTACCCTCCTCTAATCTATACGTTTTGATTGGATTTGATGCATTGAACGTGATTCGACGTGATTAAGCTTGAATCAGCTTGATTCGATTCGACTTGGCTCTATTCGGCTCCATTCGGCTCGTTTTGGCTTGAATTGCTTCGATTCTGCTCAATTCGGCCTCTTTCGGCCCTATTCTGCTCTATTCGACTCTTCTCTACTCTTTTCGTCTCTATTTGACTCCATTCTACTCCATTCTATTTATTCCATACCATTCTACCCTATTCTGCTCTACTCTATCCTACACCACTCTAATTTACTCGAATCGATTAGACGTGATTCCTCTCATTTCGACTCCATTCGACTCTATTCAGCTGTATTCCAGTCTACCCTATTATACAGTAGTTAGAGTTAGAGTTATGCTTAGGGTTAGGGTGAAGTTTCAGTTAATAGTCAGGGTTAGGGTTAAGGTTAGAGTAGGGTTAAGGTTAGTGTTAGGGTTAGGTATAGAGTTAGGGCTCGGGTAGGCGTAAGGTTAGGGTTAAGGCTTAGTTTACAGTAAAGGGTAGGAGTAGCTTAGGGTTAGGTTTAGAGTTAGAGTTAGTGCTAGAGTTTAGGGTTATGGTTACGGTCAGGTTTAGAGCTATTGTTAGGGTTAGGGTTAGGGTAGATTTAAGGTTAGGGTTAAGTTTCGGGTTAGAGAAAGGGTTAGGTTTAGGTCTGGGTTAGAGGTAGGATGCGGGATAGGGTTAGGGTTAGGGGTTCATGTGAGAGTTAGTGTTAGGTTTACATTAAGCTGATGTTTTAGGGTGTTACGGTTAGGGTTAGGGTTAGCGTTAGGTTTAGAGTGAAGTTTAGGTTAAGGATGAGGGTTAGGGTTAGACGTTTTGGTTGTTAGGGTTAGGTTTAGGATTAGGCTTAGGGTTAGGTGTTTGGGTTAATGTCAGGGTCAGGTTTAGGGTTAGGTTTATGGTTAAGGTTCATTTTATGGTTAGGGTTATGGCTAGTGTAAAGTTTAATTTAAGGGTCAGGGTTGACCTGAGGGCTAGCCTTAGGGGTTAGGGTTAGAGTTTAGGTTAAGATTAAGTTTAGGGTTAATGTTAGGATTTAGATTTAGGGTTAGGGTTAGTGTTAGGGTTAAGTCATGGTTAAGTTTCGGGCTAGATGAAGGCTATAGATAGGGTTAGGTTAAGGGATGAGGTTAGGTTTAGATGTTAGTGTGAGGGTTAGTGCTAGGTTTCCATTTAACCTGAGTGTTTAGGGTAAGTTTTAGGGTTAGGATTAGGGTTAGAGTTAGAGTTAGGGTCTGGGTTAGGTTTAAGTTTAGGGTTAGGGTTACGTTTGTGGCTAGGGTCAGGGTTAGGGGAGATTTAGTGTTACGTTTAGTTTTAGGGTTAGGGTTATGGTGAAGTTTATGTTAAACGAGAGGGTTGGGATTAGGGTCTGCCTTCAGGTTAGACTCAGGGTTAGGGTTAGGTTTAGGGTTAGGGTTATGTGTAGTGTTATTGTTAGTTTTGGTTAGGGTTCGGGTTTGAATGAAGTTAGGGTAGGCTTAGCGTTATGCTTAGGGTGAAACTTTTGTTAAGGGTGAGGGTTCGGCTTAGGGTTAAGTTTAGAGTTAGGGTAAGTAGTTAGGGTTAGGTTTAGGGTTAAGGTTAGGTTTAGGCTAAGGATTAGGTTCAGAGTTAGGGTTAAGGGTTACTGTTTCAGTTAGGTTTAGGTTAAGGGTATAATTAGGGTTAAGTTTAGGGTTAGGGTAAGAGTTAGAGTTACATTTACAGTTAAGGTGAGGGTTTTGAGTAAGTGTTACGGTTAAGGTTAGGTTTAGGGCTAGGGTTAAGGTTAGAGTTAGGGTTAAGGGTTAGGGTTAGGTTTAAGTTTATGGTAGGCTTAACGATAGGGTTAAGGTTAGGTTAGGGTTAGGGTCAGGGTTAGGATTAGAATTAGAATTAGGTTTAGGGCGAGGATTAGGGTCAGAGTTATTGGAAGGGTTAAGTTTAGGGTTACAGGTGGGCCAAGGTTAAGGTGAGGGTTAGGTTTAGGGGTAAGGTTAGGGATAAAGTCAAGGTGAGTTTTAGGTTAGGGATAGGGTGAAGTTTAAGAAAGGGTGAGGGTTAGGGTTATGGCTAAGGTTTGGGATTGTTTTCAGGTTAGTGTTAAGGTTATGTTTAGGGTTAGGGGTAAGTTCAGGGGTTGTGTTTAGTTTTAGGGTTAGGGTTTGATTTACGGTTAGGGTTAAGTTTAGTATTACGGTTAGGGTTAGGGTCATGGTTGTGTTAGGCTTTGTGGTTGGGGTGAGGGTTAGGTTTAGGGTTAGGGTTGGGTAGGGTTAGGATTATGCTTATGGTAAGGCGTTAGGGGTTAGAGGTGTAGCTTAGGGTTAGGGCTTGGGTGAGGGTTCCGGTTAGGCCTTGTGGTTCTGGTCATGGTTAGGTTTGGTTTAGGGTTAGGGTTAGGTTCATGATTAGGTTTCGGGTTAGTGTTAGAGTTAGGGTGAGAGTTAGGGTTAAGGTTTTTGCTAGGCTTTGGTGTTGGGTTAGGGTTTGTGTTAGGGTTAGTGTTATCGTTAGGGCACGGGGTTTCAGGTTAGTGTTAGGGTTAGGGTTAGGGATAGCATTAGGGTTAGGGTTGTCGGATACGGTTAGGGGTTAGGGTGAGGGTTACGGTTAGTTTTACAGTTAAGGTGAGGGTTTAGGGTAAGTGTTATGATTAGGGTTAGACTTAGAGTTAGGGTTAGGTTTAGGGTTAGGGTTAGGTGTAGGGTAAGATTTAGGTTTAGGTCCAAGTTGAGGGTTAGACTCAGTGTTCTATTTAGGGTCAAGGTTAGAGTTAGGGTTAGGGTTAGGATTAGGTCTACGGTTAGGATTAGGATTAAGTTTAGGCTTAGGTTCAGGGCTATCGTAAGTGTTCGGTTTAGGGTTACAGATGGACTAGCGTTATTGTTAGAGTAAGGTTTAAGGTTAGGGTTTGGGTTAGGTTTAGGGTTAAGGTTATGGTTAGTGTTTGGATAAAGTTCAGGATAGGGTGGGGGTTATTTTTATGGTTAGGGCTAGGGTTTGGGTTTGTGTTCAGGTTAGTGTTAAGGTTAGGTTTAGGGTTCGGGTTAGGCGTTATGTTTAGGGTTAGTGTTAGGTTAGGTTTAGGGTTAGTGTGAAGTTTAGGTTAAGGGTTGTGATAAGGGTTAGGATTATAGATGGTGTTAGACGTTAGGTTACGGTGTTAGTGTTAGGTTTATGGTTAGGGTAGGGTTAAGTTTAGGGTTAATATTAGGGTTAGGATTAGATTTGGGTTACTGTTCGTATTAGTGTTAGGGTTAGGGATAAAGTTGGGGATAGCGATAGGTTTAGGGTTGGGGATATAGTTAAGGATTAGGGTGAGGGTTAGGGTTAGGTTTACAGTTAAGGTGAGGGTTTAGGGTAATTGTTATGGTTAGGGTTAGAGTTAGAGTTAGGCTTAGGGTTAGGGTGAAGTTTCAGTTAATAGTCAGGGTTAGGGTTAAGGTTAGAGTAGGATTAAGCTTAGTGTTAGGGTTAGGTATAGAGTTAGGGTTCGGGTAGGGGTAAGGTTAGGGTTAAGGCTAGGTTTACGGTAAAGGGTAGGGCTAGGTTAGGGTTAGGTTTAGAGTTAGAGTTAGTGCTAGGGTTTACGGTTATGGTTATGGTCAGGTTTAGAGTTATTTTTAGGGTTAGGGTTAGGGTAGAGTTAAGGTTAGGGTTAAGTTTCGGGTTAGAGAAAGGGTTTGGTTTGGGTCTGGGTTAGGGGTAGGATGCAGGATAGGGTTAGGGTTAGGGAAAGGGTTAGGGGTTCGTGTGAGGGTTAGTGTTAGGTTTACATTAAGCTGATGTTTTAGGGTGTTAGGGTTAGGGTTAGCATTAGGTTTAGGGTTAGGGCTAGAGTTAGGGGATAGTTAAGGGTTAGGTTTAGTTTTAGAGTTAGGGTTAGGCTTAGGTTTAGGGTGAAGTTTAGGTTAAGGATGAGGGCTAGGGTTAGGGTTAGGCGTTTGGGTTAAGGTTAGTTTAGGTTTAGGGTTAGGCTTAGGGTTAGGGTTGGGTGTTTGGGTTAATGTTAGGGTCAGGTTTAGGGTTAGGTTTAGGGTTAAGGTTAGGGCTCGGTTTAGGGTTAGGTCTACGGCTAGGGTAAAGTTTAATTTAAGGGTGAGGGTTGAGCTTAGGGTGAGCGTTAGGGGTTAGGGTTAGGGGTTAGGGTTTAGGTTAGGATTAAGTTTAGGGTTAAGTTTAGGTTTAGATTTAGGGTTAGGGTTAGTTTCAGGGTTAAGTCATGTTTAAGTTTAGGGCTAGGTGAAGGTTATAGATAGGGTTAGGTTAAGGGTTGGGGTTAGGTTTAGATGTTAGGGTGAGGGTTAGTGCTAGGTTTCCACTTAAGCTGAGTGTGTAGGGTAAGTTTTAGGGCTAGGATTAGGGTTAGAGTTAGAGTTAGGGTCAGGGTTAGATTTAAATTTAGGGTTAGGGTTACGTTTATGGTTAGGGTCAGGGTTAGGGGAGATTTAGTGTTATGTTGAGTTTTAGGGTTAGGATTACGGTGAAGTTTAATTTAAGCAAGAGGGTTAGGGTTAGGGGTTTGGGTTCAGGTTAGAGTCAGGGTTAGGGTTAGGTTTAGGTTTAGGGTTAGGGTTAGTGTTAGTGTTAGTTTTGCCTAGGGTTCGGATTTGAATGAAGTTAGGGTAGGCTTAGCGTTATGCTTAGGGTGAAATTTTGGTTAAGGATGAGGGTTTCTCTTAGGGTAGGGTTAGAGCTAGGGTCAGTGGTTGGGGTTAAGTTTAGGGTTAAGGTTAGGTTTGGGTTAAGGATTAGGCTTAGAGTTAGGGTTAAAGGTTAGTGTTTCAGTTAGGTTTAGGGTAGTGTTATAATTAGGGTTAAGTTTAGGGTTAGGGTAAGAGTTAGAGTTACATTTACAGTTAAGGTGAGGGTTTTGAGTAAGTCTTACAGTTACGGTTACGGTTAGGGCTAGGGTTAGGGTTAGAGTTAGGGTTACGGGTTAGGGTTAGGTTTAAGTTTCTGGTAGGCTTAAAGATAGGGTTAAGGTTAGGTTAGGTTTAGGGTCAGAATTTGGATGAGAATTAGGTTTAGGGTCAGAGTTATTGTAAGGGTTAGATTTAGTGTTAGAGTTGGGCCAAGGTTAACGTTAGGTTTAGGTTTAGAGGTAGGGTTAGGGTTCAAGTTAGGGTGAGCTTTAGGTTAGGGATAGGGTGAAGTTTAAGATAGGGTGAGGGTTAGGGTTATGGCTAAGGTTTGGAATTGTTTTCAGGTTAGTGTTAAGGTTATGTTTAGGGTTAGGGTTAAGTTCAGGGGTTGTGTTTAGTTTTAGGGTTAGGGTTAAGTTTAGTGTTACGGTTAGGGTTAGGGTTAGGGTTGTGTTAGGCGTTGTGGTTGGGGTGAGGGTTAGGTTTAGGGTTAGGGTTGGGTAGGGTTAGGGTTATGCTTATGGTAAGGTGTTAGGGGTTAGAGGTGCAGTTTAGGGTTAGGGTTTGGGTGAGGGTTCCAGTTAGGCATTGTGCTTCTGGTCATGGTCAGGTTTGGTTTAGGGTTAGGGTTAGGTTCATGATTAGGTTTCGGGTTAGTGTTAGAGTTAGGGTGAGAGTTAGGGTTAAGGTTTTTGCTAGCCTTTGGTGTTGGGGTTAGGGTTTGGGTTAGGGTTATCGTTAGGGCTCAGGGGTTTCAGGTTAGGGTTAGGGTTAGGGATAGCATTAGGGTTCGGGTTGGGGGATTCAGTTAGGGGTTAGGGTGAGGGTTACGGTTAGTTTTACAGTTAAGTTATGTTTAGTTTTAGGGTTAGGATTACAGTGAAGTTTAATTTAAGCAAGAGGGTTAGGGTTAGGGTTGGGGCTTTGGGTTCAGGTTAGAGTCAGGGTTAGGGTTAGGTTTAGGTTTAGCGTTCAGGTTAGGTTTAGTGTTAGTGTTAGTTTTGCTTAGGGTTCGGGTTTGCATGAAGTTAGGGTAGGCTTAGCGTTATGCTTGGGGTGAAATTTTGGTTAAGGATGAGGGTTTGTCTTAGGGTAGGGTTAGAGTTAGGGTCAGTGGTTGGGGTTAGGTTTAGGGTTAAGGTTAGGTTTAGGCTAAGGATTAGGGTTAGAGTTAGGTTTAAGTGTTAGTGTTTCAGTTACGTTTAGGGTAGGGTTATAATTAGAGTTAAGTTTAGGGTTAGGGTAAGAGTTAGAGTTACATTTATAGTTAAGGTGATGGTTTTGAGTAAGTGTTAGGGTTAGGTCTAGGGTTATTGTTAGAGTTAGGGTTAGGGTTAGGTTTAAGTTTATGGTAGGCTTAGAGATAGGGTTAAGGTTAGGTTAGGGTTAGGGTCAGGGTTAGGATTAGAAGTAGGTTTAGGGCGAGGATTAGGGTCAGAGTTATTGTAAGGGTTAGGTTTAAGGTTACAGGTGGGCCAAGGTTAAGGTCAGGGTTTGGTTTGGGGTAGGGTTAGGGTTAAAGTTAGGGTGAGCTTTAGGTTAGGGATAGGGTGAAGTTTAAGATAGGGTGAGGGTTAGGGTTATGGCTAAGGTTTGGGATTGTTTTCAGGTTAGTGTTAAGGTTATGTTTAGGGTGAGGGTTAAGTTCAGGGGTTGTGTTTAGTTTTAGGGTTAGAGTTTGATTTAAGGTTAGGGTTAAGTTTAGTGTTACGGTTAGGGTTAGGGTTATGGTTGTGTTAGGCGTTGTGGTTGGGGTGAGGTTTAGGGTTAGGTTTGGGTAGGGTTAGGATTATGGTTATGGTAGGGTGTTAGGGGTTAGAGGTGTAGTTTAGGGTCGGGTTTGGGTGAGGGTTCCGCTTTCACCTTGTGCTTCTGGTCATGGTTAGGTTTGGTTTAGAGTTAGGGTTAGGTTCATGATTAAGTTTCGGATTAGTGTTAGAGTTAGGGTGAGAGTTAGGGTTAAGGTTTTTGCTAGGCTTTGGTGTTGGGGTTAGGGTTTGGGTTAGGGTTAGGGTTATCGTTAAGGCTCAGGGGTTTCAGGTTAGTGTTAGGGTTAGGGTTAGGGTTAGGGATAGCATTAGGGTTAGGGTTGGGGGATCCAGTTAGGGGTTAGGAGGAGGGTTACGGTTAGATTTACAGTTAAGGTGAGCGTTTAGGGTAAGTGTTATGATTAGGGTTAGAGTTCGAGTTATGGTTAGGTTTAGGATTAGGGTTAGGTGTAGGGTAAGATTTAGGTTTAGGTCCAAGTTGAGGGTTAGACTTAGTGTTCTATTTAGGGTCAAGGTTAGAATTAGGGTTAGGGTTAGGATTAGGTCTAGGGTTAGGGTTAGTATTAAGTTTAGGCTTAGGTTCAGGGCTATTGTAAGTGTTCAGTTTAGGGTTACAGATGGACTAGCGTTATTGTTAGAGTTAGGTTTAAGGTTAGGGTTTGGCTTAGGTTTAGGGTTAAGGTTACGGTTACTGTTTGGATGAAGTTCAGGACAGGGTGAGGGTTATTTTTATGGTTAGGGCTAGGGTTTGGGTTTGTGTTCAGGTTAGTGTTAAGGTTAGGTTTAGGGTTCGAGTTAGTGTTAGGCGTTATGCTTAGGGTTAGCGTTATGTTAGGTTTAGGGTTAGTGTGAAGTTTAGGTTAAGGGTATGATAAGGGTTAGGATTATAGATGGTGTTAGACGTTACGTTTAGGGTGTTAGGGTAGGGTTGAGTTTAGGGTTAATATTAGAGTTTGGGTTAGATTTGGATTCCTGTTCGTATTAGTGTTAGGGTTAGGGATAAGGTTGGGGATAGCGATAGGTTTAGGGTTGGGGATATGGTTAAGGATTAGGGTGAGGGTTAGGGTTAGGTTTACAGTTAAGGTGAGGGTTTAGGGTATTGTTATGGTTAGGGTTAGAGTTAGGCTTAGGGTTAGGGTGAAGTTTCAGTTAATAGTCAGGGTTAGGGTTAAGGTTAGAGTAGGGTTAAGGTTAGTGTTAGGGTTAGCTATAGAGTTAGGGTTCGGGTAGGGGTAAGGTTAGAGTTAAGGCTAGGTTTACGGTAAAGAGTAGGGCTAGGTTAGGGTTACGTTTGGAGTTAGAGTTAGTGCTAGGGTTTACGGTTATGTTTAGGGGTAGGTTTAGAGTTATTGTTAGGGTTAGGATTGGGATAGAGTCAAGGTTAGGGTTAAGTTCAGGGTTAGTGAAGGGTTAGATTTAGGTCTGGGTTAGTGGTAGGATGCAGGATAGGGTCAGGGTTAGGGAAAGGTTTAGGGGTTCTTGTGAGTCTTAGTGTTAAGTTTACATTAAGCTGATATTTTAGGGTGTTACGGTTAGGGTTAGGTTTAGGGCTAGAGTTAGGGGATAGTTAAGGGTTAGCCTTAGTGTTAGGGTTAGACTAAGTTTTAGGGTGAAGTTTAGGTTAAGGATGAGGGTTAGGGTTAGGATTCGGCGTTTGGGTTAGGGTTAGGTTTAGGGTTAGGCTTAGGGTTAGAGTTAGGTGTTTGGGTTAATGTTAGGGTCAGGTTTAGGGTTAGGTTTAGGGTTAGGGTTAGGTTTCGGTTTAGGGTTAGGGCTACGGCTAGGCTAAAGCTTAATTTAAGGGTGAAGATTGAGCTTAGAGTTAGTGTTAGGGGTTAGGGTTTAGGTTAGGATTAAGTTTAGGGTTAAGGTTAGGTTTAGATTTAGGGTTAGGGTTATTGTCAGGGTTAAGTCATGGTTAGGTTTAGGGCTAGGTGAAGGTTATAGATAGGGTTAGGTTAAGGGTTAGGGTTAGGTTTAGATGTTAGGGTGAGGGTTAGTGCTAGGTTTCCATTTAAGCTGAGTGTGTAGGATAAGTTTTAGGGTTAGAGTTAGAGTTAGGGTCAATGTTAGATTTAAGTTTAGGGTTAGGGTTACTTTTATGGTTAGGGTCAGGGTTAGGGGTGATTTAGTGTTATGTTTAGTTTTAGGGTTAGGGTTACAGTGAAGTTTATGTTAAGCGAGAGGGTTAAGTTTAGGGGTTTGGATTCAGGTTAGAGTCAGGGTTAGGGTTAGGTTTAGGTTTAGGGTTAGGGTTACGTGTAGTGTTAGTGTTAGGTTTGCTTAGGGTTCGGGTTTGAATGAAGTTAGGGTAGGCTTAGCGTTATGCTTAGGGTTAAATTTTGGTTAAGGGTGAGGGTTCGGCTTAGGGTTAGGCTTAGAGTTAGGGTCAGTGGTTAGGGTTAGGTTTATGATTAGGTTTAGGGTGAGTGTTAGAGTTAGGGTTAAGGTTTTTTTTAGGCTTTAAAAAATTTTCTTTTTGGGGGGGTGTTGGGGTTAGGGCTTTGGTTAGGGTTAGGGTTTTCGTTAGTGTCTGAGGTTTCAGGTTAGTGTTAGGGTTAGGGATAGCATTATGGTTAGGTTTGTGGGATACGGTTAGGGGTTAGGGTGAGGGTTACTGTTAGTTTTACAGTTAAGGTGAGTGTTTAGGGTAAGTGTTATGATTAGGGTTAGAGTTAGGGTTAGGTTTAGGTGGTGGGTAAGATTTAGGTTTAGGTCCAAGTTGAGGGTTAGAGTTAGTGTTGTATTTAGGGTCAAGTTTAGAGTTAGGGTTAGGATTAGGTCTAGAGTTAAGATTAGGATTAAGTTTAGGGTTAGGTTCAGGGCTATTGTAAGTGTTCGGTTTAGGGTTACAGATGGACTAGCGTCATTAGAGTTAGGTTTGAGGTTAGTGTTTTGGTTAGGTTTAGGTTTTGGGTTAAGGTTAGAGTTAGGGTTTGGATGAACTTTAGGATGGGGTGAGGGTTATTTTTATGGTTAGGGCTAGAGTTTGGGTTTGTGTTCAGGTTAGTGTTAAGGTTAGGTTTAGGATTCGGGTTAGTGTTAGGGGCTAGTTAAGGGTTAAGGTTAGGTTTAGGTTTAGGGTTAGTGTGAAGTTTAGGTTGAGGGTGAGGGTTAGGATAAGGTTTACGATTAGGTTTAGGATTATAGTTAGTGTTAGAGGCTAGGTTTAGGGTGTTAAGGTTAGGTTTATGGTTAGGGTAGGTTAAGTTTAGGGTTAGGGTTAGGATTAAGGTTAGGGTTAGGGATAGCTTTAGGTTTAGGGTTCGGGATACGGTTCGGGGTTAGAGTGACGGTTAGGGTTATGGTGAGGGTTCGGTTTAAAGTTAAGGTGAGGGTTTAGGGAAATTGTTATGCTTAGAGTTAGAGTTAGGGTTAGGGTTAGGATGAAGTTTCAGTTAATAGTGAGGGTTACCTCTAAGGTTAGAATTAGGGTAAGGTTAGGGTTAGGGTTAGGGAAGGGGTAAGTTTAGGGTTAAGGCTAGGTTTACGGTAAACGGTAGGGCTAGTTTAGGGTTAGGGTTAGGTTTAGAGTTAGAGTTAGTGCTAGGGTTTACTGTTAAGGTTAGGGTCAGGTTGAGAGTTATTGTTAGGTTTAGGATTAGGGTTAGGGTAGAGTTAAGGTTGGGGTTAAGTTTAGGGTTAGGGTAAGGGTTAGGTTTAGGTCAGGGTTAGGGTTAGGATGAGGGATAGGGTTAGAGTTAGGGAAAGGGTTAGGGGTTCATGTGAAAGTTAGTGTTAGCTTTACATTAAGCTGATGTTTAGGGTGTTACGGTTAGCGTTAGGGTTAGAGTTAGGTTTACGGTTAGGGTTAGGTTTAGGGTTAGGGCTAGAGTTGGGGGATAGTTTAGGGTTACGTTTTGTTTTAGAGTTACGGTTAGGGTCTGGTTTAGGGTGAAGTTTAGGTTAAGGGTGAGGGTTAGGGTTAGGGTTTGGTGTTTGTGTTAAGGTTACGGTTAGGTTTAGGGTTAGGCTTAGTGTTAGGTTTAGGATTAGGTGTTTGGGTTAATGTTAGGGTCAGTTTTAGGGTTAGGTTTAGGGTTAGCGTTAGTGTTCGGTTTAGGGTTAGGGTTAGGGTGAAGTTTAAGTTAAGAGTGAGGTTTGAGCTTAGGGTTAGCGTTAGGGGTTAGGGTTAGGGTTAAGGTTAGGTTTAGAGTTAGGGTTAGGGTTAGTGTTAGGTTTAAGTCATGGCTAGGTTTAGGGCTAGGTTAAGGTTCGAAATAGGATTAGGTTAAGGTTTGGGGTTAGGTTTAGATGTTAGGGTGAGGGTTAGTACTAGGTTTCCATTTAAGCTGAGTGTGTAGGGTAAGTTTTAGGGTTAGGATTAGGCTAGAGTTAGAGTTGGGGTCAGGGTTAGAGTTAAGTTTAGGGTTAGGGTTTGGTTTATGGTTAAGATTAGGGTTAGGGTCAGGGTTTGGGGGAGGTTTAGTGTTATGTTTAGTTTTAGGGTTAGGGTTAGGGTGAAGTTTATGTTAAGCAAGAGGATTAGGTTAGGGTTTAGGGTTCAGGTTAGAGTTAGGGTTAGGTTTAGGTTTAGGTTTAGGGTTAGGGTTAGGTTTAGTGTTAGTGTTAGCTTTGCTTAGGGTTAGTGTTTGAATGAAGTTAGGGTAGGTTTAGGTTTATGGTTATGGTGACATTTTGGTTAAGGGTGAAGGTTCGGCTTAGGGTTAGGGTTAGAGTTAGGGTCAGTGGTTAGGGTTAGGTTTAGGGTTAAGGTTAGGTTTAGGCTAAGGATTAGGGTTAGAGTTAGGGTTAGTGGTTAGTGTTTCAGTTATGTTTAGGGTAGGGTTATAATTAGGGTTAAGTTTAGGGGTAGAGTAAGAGTTATAGTTACGTTTACAGTTAAGGTAAGTGTTTTGGGTACGTGTTACGGTTAGGGTTAGGGTTGCGGTTAGGGTAGGTTTAGAGTTATTGTTAGGGTTAGGGTTAGGGTAGAGTTAAGATTAGGGTTAAGTTTAGGGTTATAGTAAGGGTTAGGTTTAGGTCAGGGTTAGGGCTAGGATGAGGGATAGGGTTAGGGTTAGAGAAAGGGTTAGGGGTTCGTGTGAGGGTTATTGTTAGGTTTACCATTAAGCTGATGTTTTAGGGTGTTACGGTTAGGGTTTGGGTTAGAGTTGAGGTTACTTTTAGGGTTAGACTAGAGTTAGGGGATAGTTTAGGGTTAGGTTTAGTTTTAGGGTTAGGGTCAGGCTAAGGTTTAGGGTGAAGTTTAGGTTAAGGATGAGGGTTAGGGTTAGGTGTTTGGGTTAAGGTTCGGGTTAGGCTTAGTGTTAGGGTTAGGTGTTTGGGTGAATGGTGGGGTCAGGTTTAGTGTTAGGGTTAGGTTGAAGTTTAATTTAAGAGTGAGGGTTGAGCTCAGGGTTAGCATTAGGGGTTAGGGTTAGGTTTAAGGTTAGGATTAAGTTTAGGGTTAAGGTTAGGTTTAGAGTTAAGGTTAGGTTAAGTGTTTGGGTTAAGTCACGGTTAGGTTTAGGGGTAGGTTAAGTTTAAAGATAGGGCTAGGTTAAGGTTTGGTGTTAGGTTTAGATGTTAGGGGGAGGATTAGTGCTAGGCTCCCATTTAAGCTGAGTGTGTAGGGTCAGTTTTAGGGTTAGGATTATGGTTAGAGTTAGAGTTAGGGTCAGGGTTAGGGTTAAGTTTAGGGTTAGGGTTAGGTTTATGGTTAGGATTAGGGTTAGGGTCATGGTTGGGGGAAATTTAGTGTTATCTTTAGTTTTAGGGTTAGGGTTAGGGTGAAGTTTATGTTAAGCGTGACGGTTAGGATCAGTGGTTAGGGTTCAGGTTAGGGTCAGGATTAGGGTTAGGTTTAGGTTTAGGGTTAGGTTGAGTGTTAGTGTTAGTTTTGCTTAGGTTTAGGGTTTGAATGAAGTTAGGGTAGGTTTAGGGTTATGGTTAAGGTGCTATTTTGGTTAAGGGTGAGGGTTCGGTTTAGGGTTAGGGTTAGAGTTAGGGTTAGTGGTTAGGGTTAAGCTTATGCTAAGGATTAGGGTTAGAGTTAGGGTTAAGGGTTAGGGTTTCAGTTAGGTTTAGGGTAGGGTTATAATTAGGGTTAAGTTTAGGATTAGGGTAAGAGTTCGAGTTACGTTTACAGTTAAGGTGAGGGTTTTGCATAAGTTTTACCGTTCGGGTTAGGTTTAGGGTTAGGGCTAGGGTTAGGGTTAGAGTTAGGTTTGGGGTTAGTGTTAGCTTTAAGTTTATGGTAGGCTTAAAGTTAGGGTTAAGGTTAGGTTAGGGTTAGGGTCAGGGTTAGGATTAGGATTAGGTTTAGGGCGAGGGTTAGGGTCAGAGTTATTGTAAGGTTTAGGTTTAGGGTTACAGGTGGGCCAAGGTTAAGGTTAGGTTTAGGTTTAGGGGTAGGGTTAAGGTTAAATTCAGGGTTAGCTTTAGGTTAGGGATAGGGTGAAGTTTAAGATAGGGTGATGCTTAGGTTTATTGCTAATGATTGGGTTAGTTTTCAGGTTAGTGATAAGGTTATGTTTAGGGTTAAGTTAAGTTTACAGGTTCTGTTTAGTTTTAGGGTTAGGGTTAAGTTTAGCGTTACGCTTAGGGTTACGATTTGTGTTAGGCATTGTGGTTGGGGTGAGGGTTAGGTTTAGGGTTAGGGTTGGGTGGGGATAGGATTATGGTTATGGTAAGGTCTTAGGGGTTAGAGGTGTTGCTTAGGGTTAGGGTTTATGTGAGGGCTCCGGTTAGGAATTTTGGTTCTGGTCATTCTTAGGTTTGGTTTAGGGTTAGGGTTAGGTTTATGATTAGGTTTTGGGTTAGTGTTAGAGTTAGGGTTAAGTCTTGGGTTAGGCTTTGGTGTTAGGGGTTAGGTTTGGGGTTAGGTTTGGGGTTATCGTTAGGGCTTAGGGGTTCAGGTTAGAGTTCTGGTTAGGGCTAGGTTTAGCATTAGGGTTATTGTTGGGGGATACGGTTAGGGGTTAGAGTGAGGGTTATGGTTAGTTTTACAGTTAAGTGAGGGTTTTGGGTAAGTGTTATGATTAGGTTTAGAGTTAGAGTTAGGGTTAGGTTTAGGGTTAGGGTTAGTAGGGTTAGTTGTAGTGTAAGATTTAGGTTTAGGTTCAGGTTTAGGGTTAGAGTTAGTGATCTATTTAGGGTCAGGGTTAGAGTTAGGTTTAGGGTTACGATTAGGTGTAGGTTTAGGATTAGGGTTAGGGTTAGGTTTAGGGCTATTGAAACGTTTAGCCTTAGGGTTACAGATGGACTAGCGTTATGGTTAGATTTAGGTTTCAGGTTAGGGTTTGGGTTAGGTTTAGTTTTAGGGTTAAGGTTAGGGTGAGTGGTTGGATGAAGTTCAGGATAGGGTGAGGATTATTTTTATGGTTATTGCTAGGGTTTGGGTTTGTGATCAGGTTAGTGTTAAGGTTAGGTTTAGGGATAGGGTTAGGGTTAGTGTGAAGTTTAGATTAAGGGTGAGAGTTAGGATAAAGGTTAGGATTATAAATAGTTAAGACGTTAGGTTTAGGGTGTGAGGGTTAGTTTTATGGTTAGGGTACGCTTAAGTTTACGGTTAATGTTAGCGTTTGGGTTGGATTAGGGTTACTGTTCGTGTTAGGGTTAGGGTTAGGGATAAGTTTAGGAATAGCATTAGGTTTAGGGTTGGGGATATGGTTAAGGGCTAGGGTGACGGTTAGGGTTAGGTTTACAGTTAAGTTGAGGTTTTAGGTTAATTGTTATGGTTTAGGGTTAGATTTAGAGTTAGGGTTAGGGTTAGGATGAAGTTTCAATTAATAGTGAGGGTTAGGGTTAATGTTAGAGTTAGGGTTAAGGTCAGTGTTAGGGTTAGGTTTAGGTTTAGGATTAGGGTAGGGGTAAGGTTAGGGTTAAGGCTAGGTTTAAGGTAAAGGTTAGGGTTAGGTTAGGGTTAGGTTTAGAGTTAGAGTTAGTGCTACGGTTTAGGGTTAGGGTTAGGGTCAGGTTTAGAGTTATTGTTAGGGTTAGGGTTAGAGTAGAGTTAAGGTTAGGGTTAAGTTTAGGATTAGGGTAAGGGTTAGGTTAAGTCAGGGTTAGGGTTAGGATTGGGGATAGTGTTACGGTTGGGGAAAGGGTTAGGGGTTCGTGTGAGGGTTAGTGTTAGGTTCACAGTTAAGCTGATGTTTTAGAGTGTAACAGTTAGGGTTAGGGTTAGGGTTAGGGCTAGATTTAGGGGATAAAAAAATGTTTTTTTTTTTGGATAGTGTAGGGTTAATTAATTTTAGGAATAGGGTTAGGTTTAGGTTTCGGGTGAAGTTTAGGTTAAGGATGAGGGTTAAGGTTAGTATTAGGGTTAGGTGTTTGGGTTAATGTTAGGGTCAGGATTAGGGTTAGGTTTAGGGTGAGGCTTAGGGTTCGGTTTAGGTTTAGGGTTAGGATGAAGTTAAGGGAGAGGGTTGAATTTAGGTTTAGTGTTAGGAGTTAGGGTTAAGGTTAAAGTTATTATTAGGTTTGGGATTAAGGTTAGGTTTAGGGTAAGCGTTAGGGTTAAGTCACGGTTAGGTTTAGGGCTATGTTAAGGTTCGAGATAGGGTAAGGCTAAGGGTTGGGTTTAGGTTTAGATGATAGGGTGAAGGTTAGTAGTAGGTTTCCATTTAAGCTGAGTGTGTAGGGTAAGTTTTAGGGTTAGTGTTGGAGTTAGGGTCAGGGTTAGGGTTAGGTTTATGGTTAGGATTAGGTTTAGGGTCAGGGTTAGGGGAGATTTAGTGTTATGTTTAGTTTTAGGGTTAGGGTTAGGGTGAAGTTTATGTTAAGCGTGACGGTTACGGGTTAGGGTTAGCGGTTAGGGGTAGGGTTAGGGGTTAGTGTTAGGCTTAGGTTTAGGGCTAGGGTTATGTTAGTTTTGGTTAGGATTAGGCTTTGAATGAAGTTAGGGTAGGTTTACGGTTATGGTTAGGGTGAAATTTTGGTTAAGGGTGAGGGTTCGTTTAAGGTTAGCGTTAGACTTAGGGTTAGTGGTTAGGGTTAGGTTTAGGGTGAAGTTTAGGTTTAGGCTAAGGATTAGGATTAGAGTTAGGGTTAGGGGTTAGTGTTTTGGTTAGGTTTAGGGTAGGGTTATAATTAGGGTTAAGTTCAGGGTTAGGGTAAGAGTTAGAGTTACGTTTACAGTTAAGGTGAGTTTTTTGGGTGTTACTATTAGGGTTAGGTTTTGGTTTAGGGCTAGAGTTCAGGTTAGAGTTAGGGTTGGGGGTAGGGTTAGGTTTAAGTATATGGTAAGGTTAAATTTAGGGTTAAGTTTTTGTTAGGGTTACTGTCAGGGTTAGGATTAGGTTGAGGGTGAGGGTTAGGGTCAGAGATATTGTAAGGGTTAGGTTTAGGGTTACCGGTGGGCCAAGGTTAAGGTTAGGGTTAGGTTTAGGGGTAGAGTTAGGGTTAAAGTTAGGGTTAGCTTTAGGTTAGGGATAGGGTGAAGTTTAAGATAGGGTGAGGGTTAGGGTTAGTGTTATGGCTAAGGTTTGGGTTAGTTTTCAGGTTAGTGTTAAGGTTATGTTTAGGGTTAGGGTTGTTTATGGGTTGTGTTTAATTTTAGTGTTAGGGTTAGATTTTAGGTTAGGGTTAAGTTTAGTGTTATGGTTAGGGTTAGGGTTCGGTTTGTGTTTAGCCGTTGTGGTTGGGGTGAGGGTTAGGTTTAGGGTTAGGGTTGGGTTGGGTTAGGATTATGGTTATGGTAAGGAGTTAGGGTTTAGAGGTGTAGTTTAGGATTAGGGTTTGGGTGAGGATTCCGGTTAGACATTGTGGTTCTGTTCATGGTTAGGTTTGGTTTAGGGTTAGTGTTGGGTTTGTGATTAGGTTTCGGGTTAGTGTTAGAGTTAGGGTGAGAGTTAGAGTTATGTTTTGGGATAGGCTTTGGTGTCAGGGTTTAGGGTTTGTGTTAAGGTAGGGCCCTCTTTAGGGCTTAGGGATTCAGGTTAGGGTTAGTTTTAGGGATAGCATTAGGGTTAGGGCTGGGGGATACCGTTAGGGGTTAGGGTGAGGGTTAGATTTAGATTTACAGTTAAAGTGAGGATTTAGGGCAACTGTTATGGGTACGGGTAGAGTTCGAATTAGGGTTAGGGTTATGGTTAGGGTAGGGGTTAGGGTTAACGTTAGTGTTAGGTTTAGGGTTAGGGTTAGGTTTAGGGTTAGTGTAGGTGTAAGTTTAGGGTTAAGGCTAGGTTTACAGTAAAGGGTAGGGCTAGGTTAGGGGTAAGGTTAGGTTTAGAGTTAGTGTTAGTGCTAGGTTTTAGGATTCGGTTTAGGGTGAGGGTTAGAGTTATAGTTAGGTTTAGGGTTAGGGGTAGGGTTAGGATTAGAGTTATGGTTAGGGTTTAGGGTTTTTTTAATTTCATGGTAGGGTTAAGGTTAGGTTATGGTTAGAGTCAGGGTTAGTATTAGGATTAGGTTTAGGTTGAGGGTTAGGGCCAGAGTTATTGTAAGGGTTAGGCTTAGGGTTATAAATGGGCCAACATTAAGGTTAGAGTTAGATTTAGAGGTAGGGTGGGGTTAAAGTTAGGGTTACCTTTAGCTTAGTGATATGGCTAATTTTAAGATAGGTTGAGGGTTACAGTTACGGTTAGGTTTAGAATTAGAGTTAGTGCTAGGGTTTAGGGTTAGGGTTAGGGTCAGTTTTAGAGTTATTGTTAGGTTTAGGGTTAGGGTTAGGGTAGAGTTAAGGTTAGGGTTAAGGGTAAGGTTAGGGTAAGTGTTAGGTTTAGGTCAGGATTATGCTTAGGATTAGTTATAGGGTTAGAGTTTGGGAAAGGGTTAGGGGTTTGTGTGAGGGTTATTGTTAGGTTTTTTGTTAAGCTGATGTTTTAGGGTGTTATGGTTAGGGTCAGCGTTAGAGTTAGGGATAGGGTTAGGTTTAGGTTTAGGGTTAGGGTTAGAGTGAGGGGATAGTTTAGGGTTAGTTTTAGTTTTAGGGTTATGATTAGGCTTATGTTTAGGGTGAAGTTTAGGTTAAGAATGAGGGTTAGGGTTAGGGATAGTGTTTGCTTAGGTGTTTGGGTTAAGGTTAGGGTCAGGTTAGGGTTAGGTGTAGGGTTAGGGTTAGTGTTAGGGTTAGGGTTAGTTGTTTGTTTTAATGTTAGGGTCAGAATTAGGGTTAGGTTTAGGGTTATGGTTAAGGTTCACTTTAGGGTTAGGGTGAAGTTTAAGTTAAGGCTGTGTGTTGAGCTTAGGGTTAGGGTTAGTGGATAGGGTTAAGGTTAGGATTAGGTTTAGGGTTAAGGTTAGGTTTAGGGTTACGGTTAGGTTAAGTGTTAGGGTTAAGTCATGGTTAGGTTTAGGACTAGGTTAAGGTTAGGGATAGGGTGAGGTTAAGGGTTGGGGTTAGGTTTAGATATTAGAGTGAGGGTTAGTGCTGGGTTTCCATTTAAGCTGAGTCTGTAGGGTAAGTTTCAGTGTTAGGATTATGGTTAGAGTTACAGGTACGGTCAGGGCTAGGTTAAGTTTAGGGTTAGGGTTAGGTTTATGGTTAGGATTAGGGTCAGGGTCAGGGTTGGGGGAGACTTAGTGTTATGTTTAGTTTTAGGGTTAGGGTTTGGGTGAAGTTTATGTTAAGTGTGAGGGTTAGGGTTAGGGGTTAAGTTTCAGGTTAGGGTCAGGGTTAGGGTTAGGTTTAGGGTTAGGGTTGGGTAGAGTTAGGATTATGGTTATGGTAAGGTGTTAGGGGTTAAAGGTGTAGTTTATGGTTAGGGTTTGGGTGAGGATTCCGGTTAGGTATTGTGGTTCTGGTCTTGGTTATGTTTGGTATGGGGTTAGGGTTAGGTGCTTTCCCAAACCCTTAAAGCTAAGACTAAGTACTTGCTCCTCTGAAAGGATAAATCCACTGTGATGCGGTTTTTCAGATGAAGCCTTGCGTTTGCAAGAGCAAATGAGGCATACATTTCAGGAAAGAGGAAGGAAAAAATGTTTCTCTCCTGCTTTGCTCAGAGGACTGGATGAAGTCAGGGAGTTCTCCCTTTCACTGAGAAACATGCAGGCTGCTGTTGCCTGTGTGCTCTCTTATTTGGAAAGGAGTCTGCAGTTACACACTTTGAACTGTGGAAATGCACCAGGGTTTGTTAGGATATCCCCAGGTGCTTTGTTTTCCCTGGGCCAAAAGGAGCCTTCACAATAGCTTAACACTAACACTGCATACTCGTTCCACTTCCAGAACACGGCTACAGCAAGGCAGTTCTCTGGAGGAAAACTTCCCTTCGTGAAGGGTAGATTTGCCCAGCTCATTGCAGGATAGCGAAACCAAATGACGGTTTTCTCATTCTGCTTTCAGCAGAGGAATGGATGAAGTCAGAGTATTCTTTGTTTCAATGAGATACACAAAATCTGATGTTGCCTCTGAGTTCTGTTCTTGGTAAATAACTGAAACTGACATACATTCATGTGGGGAAACACATGGCTTTGTTAGGATTTCTCTAGGCACTTTGTTTTCCCTGGGCCTCACCGTACCAAAAGTATCTCGTCGCGGCAACACTGCATAGGATTTTCTCTGCCAGGAGAGAGGTTACTGCTTTGTAGTTTGTGCTAGGAAACCTTCCTTTTGAAAGTGCAAATTGACAGAGTTCAGGCAGGAAAGAAAATACAAAAGGCCTTTTTCTCCCTGGGTGCTTTCACAATCTCTTAAAGCTAAGACTATGTAGTTGCTCCTCTGGAAGGATAAATGCCCTGCGATGTAGTTTTTCGGAATAAGCCTTGCATTTGCAAGAGCAAATGAGGAATTCATTGCAGGAAAGAGGAAGGAAAAAAGTTTCTCTCCCTATGGCTGCTTTGCTCAGAGGACTGGATGAAGTCAGGGAGTTCTCCCTTTCACTGAGAAACATGCAGGCTGCTGTTGCCTGTGTGCTCTCTTATTTGGAAAATAGTCTCCAGTTACACACTTTGAACTGTGGAAAGGCACCAGGGTTTGTTAGGATTTCCCTAGGCGCTATGTTTTCCCTGAGCCAAATTGAGCCTTCACAATAGCTTAACGCTAACACTGCATACTCGTTCCACTTCCAGAACATGACTACCGCAGGCAGTTCTCTCTATCCCTAAACCTAAACCGAACCCTAAGCATAACCCTAAACCTACCCTTAACCTGACCCTGATAATAACCCTAACACCTATCCCTAATACTAACCCTAACCCTCATCCGTAACCTAAACTTCACCCTAAACCTAAACGTAACTCTAACCCTAAACCTAAATTAACCCTAAACTATCCCCTAACTCTAGCCCTAATGCTAAACCTAACCCTAGCCCTAACTCTAAGCTTAACCCTAACCGTAACACCCTAAAAGATCAGCTTAACTGTAAGCGTAACACTAACCCTCACAAGAACCCCTAACCCTTTCCCTAACCCTAACCCTATCCCTAATTCTTACCTAAACCTGACCTAAACCGAAACCGTACCGTAATCCTAAACTTAACCCTAACCTAAAATCTACCCTAACACTAAGCCTAAACCTAGCAATAACTCTAAACCTGACCCTAACCCTAAACCTAAACCCTAGCACTTACTCTAACTCTAAACCTAAACCTCACCCTAACCTAGCCCTATCATTTACCGTAAACCTAGCCTTAACCCTACCTTACCCCTACCCTAATCCTAGCCCTAAACCTAACCCTAACATTAACCTTAAACCTAACTCTAACCTTAATCCTAACCCTCACTATTTTCTGAATCTTCACGCTAACCCTAACTCTAACCTTAACCGTAACAATTAACCTAAACCCAAAACTTAACTGCAAACCTAACCCTAACCCTCACCCTAAGCCTTAGCCCTTTCCCCAACCCTAAACCTAACGCTATCCCTAACCTTATCCCTTACCCTAACCCAAATACGAACAGTAACTCTAGTTTAACCCTAACCCTAACATTAACCCTAAACTTAAGCCTACCCTAACCATAAACCTAACCGTAACACCCTAAACCTAACGTCTAACACTATCTATAATCCTAACCCTATCCTAAACCTTGTCTTAATCCTCACCCTTAACCTAAACTTCATACTAATGCTAAACCTAAACCTAACCCTAAACATAACCCCAACCCTAACCCAAACCCTAAACCTAACCTTAACACTAACCTGAACACAAACCCAAACTCTAGCCTTAAAAATAAAAATAACCCTCACCCTATCCTGAACTTCATCCAAACCCTAACCCTAACCTTAACCCTAAACCTAAACCTAACCCAAACCCTATCCTTAAACATAACTCTAACCATATTGCTAGTCCATATGTAACTCTAAACCTAACATTTACAATAGCCCTGAACCTAAACCTAAACCTAATCCTAATCCTAACCCTAGACCTAAATCTATCCCTAACCCTAACCCTAACTCTAACCGTGACCCTAAATAGAACATTAACTCTAATCCTAAACCTGGACCTAAACCTAAATATTACCCTACACCTAGCCATAACCCTAAACCTAACACTAACTCTAAGTCTAACACTAATGATGACACTTACCGTAGCCCTCACCTTAACTGTAAAACTCACTGTAACCCTCACCCTAACCACTAACCGTATCCCCCAACCCTAATCCTAATACTATAACTAACCCTAACGCTAAGACTAACGTGAACCCCTGAGCCCTAACGACAACCCTAACCCAAAGCCTAAACCCTAACACCAAAGCCTAAGACAAACCTTAACCCTAACTCTCACCTAACTTAAACACTAACCTGAAACCTAATCATGAACCTAACTGTAACCCTAAACCAAACCTAACCATGGCCAGAATCAAAATGCTTAACCAGAATCCTCACCCAAACCCTAACCCTAAACAACACCTCTAACCCCAAGACCTTACCATAACCATAACCCTACCCAACCCTAAACCTAAACCTAACCCTCACCCTAATCACAATGCCTAACACAAATCGTAACCTTAACTGTTACACTTAACCTAATCCTAACCTAAAATCTAACCCTAACCCTAAAACTAAACAGAACCCGTAAACTTAACCCTAACCCTAAACATAACCTTAACACTAAGCTCAAAACGAACCCAAACCTTAGCCATAACCCTAACCCTCACCCTATCTTAAACTTCACCCTATCCCTAACCTAAAACTAACCCTAACATTAACCCTAACCCTACCCCTACCTAACCTTAACCTTGGCCCACTTGTGACCCTAAACCTAACCCTTACAATATCTCTGACCCTAAACCTCGCCCTAAACCTAATCCTAATCCCAACCCTGATCCAGACCCTAACCAAACCTTAACCTAACTTTAATCCTACCATAAATTTACACCTAACACTAACCCCTACCCCTAACTCTAACCGTAACCTTAGCCCTAACCCTAACCCTAAGAGTAACACCCAAAACACTCAACTTAACTGTAAACGTAACTCTAACTCTTACCCTAAACCTAAACTTAAACCTAAATATAACCCTACCCTAAACCTAACAGAAACACTAACCCCTAACCCTAACTCTAACCCTAATCATTAGCCTAAACCTAAATTTACCCCAACCTTAAACCGAACCCTCACCGATAACCCAAGTTTCACCCTAACCAAAACACTAAACCTACCCTAACTTCATTCAAACCCTAACCCTAACCAAAACTAAAACTGACACTAACCCTAACACTAACCCCAACCCTAAACCGAAACATAAACCTAACCCTGACCCTAACCTGAACCCTAACCCGTAACCCTAAACTTCACACTTAACATAAACTTCATGCTAACCCTAACCCTAAAACTAAAAAAAAAACCTAAACATAACACTAAATCTCCCCCTGAAACAGACCCTAACCCTAATCCTAAGCATAAACCTAACCCTAACCCTAATTCTAACCCTAACCTTAACCGTAACACCGTAAAACATCAGCTTAACTGTAAACCTAACACTAACCCTCACAAGAACCCCTAACCCTTTCTCCAACCCTAACCCTATCCCTAATCCTAGCCCTAACCCTGACCTAAACCTAACCCTTACCCTAACCCTATAATTATAGGGTTAACCCTAACCTTAACTCTACCGTAACCCTAACCCTAAACCTAACAATAACTCTAAACTTGACGCTAACCCTAACCCTAAACGCTAGCACTAACTCTAACTCTAAACCTAACCATAACCCTAACCTAGCACTACCCTTTACTGTAAACCTAGACTTTACAGTAACCTTACCCCTACCCTAACCCTAACCCTAAACCTAACACTACCCTAACACTAACCTTAACCCTAACTCTAACCTTAACACTAACACTCACTATTAACTGAAACTTCACCCTAACCCTAAGCCTAACTCTAACTCTGAACGTAACCATAACAATTAACCTAAACCCTCTCCTTAACTGTAAACCTAACACTAACAGTCACCCTAGCCCTTAACCGTAACCCAACCCTAAACATAACGCTATCCCTAACCTTATCTCTAAACCTAACTCTAACACGAACAGTAACCCTAATCTAACCCTAACATTAACCCTAAATTTAAGCCTACCCTAACCATAAACCTAACCCTAACACCCTAAACCTAATGTCTAACACTATCTATAATCCTAACCCTAATCCTAACCATTATCCTAAACCTCACACTTAACCTGAACTACACCCTAATCCTAACCCTATACCAAAAACTAACCCTAAACATAACCCCTAACCCTAAACCAAACCCTAAACCTAAACTTAACACTAACGTGAACACAAAACCAAACTCTAGCCCGAACCATAAAAGTAATCCTCACCCTAGCCAAAACTTCATTCAAACCTAACCCTAAGCTTAAAACTAAACTTAACCCAAACTCTTACCTTAAACTCTAACCATAAAGCTAATCCATCTGTAACCCTAAACCTAAGACTTACAATAGCCCTGAACCTAACACTAAACCTAATCCTAATCCTAACCCTAACCCTAACTCTAACCTTGACCCTAAATAGAACACTAGCTCTCACCCTGAACCTGAAACTAAAACTAAATCTTACCCTGCACCTAACCCTAACCATAACCCTAACCCTAACCCTAACACTAACCTGAACACAAAACCAAACTCTAGCCCTAACCCTAAAAGTAACCCCCATCTTATGCGAAACTTCATCCAAACCCTAACCCTAACCTTAACCGTAAACCTAAACCTAACCCAAACCCTAACCTTAAACTTGACTCTAGCCATAAAGCTAGTCCATCTGTAACCCTAAACCTAAGCCTTAAAATAGCCCTGAACCTAACCCTAAACCTAATCCTAATCTTAACCCTAGACCTAATCCTAACCCTAACCCGAACTCGAAACTTGACCCTAAATAGAACACTAACTCTAACCCTAAAACTGGACTTAAACCTTAAACTTACCCTACACCTAACGCTAACCCTAACTCTGACTCCAACCCTAATCATAACACTTACCCTAAACCTCACCTTAACTGTAAAACTAACCGTAACCCTCACTCTAACCCCTAACTGTATCCACAAAACCTAACCCTAATGCTATCCCTAACCCTAACCTGAACCCCTAAGCCCTAACCCTAACCCTATAACAAAACATAACCCCTAACACCAAAGCCTAACCCTAACTCTCACCTTAACTCTAACACTAACCCGAAACCTAATCATAAACCTAACACTAACCTTAAACCAAACATAACCGTGACCAGAACCACAATGCCGAACCGGAACCCTCATCCAAACTCTAACCCTAAACTACAACTCTACACATAACACCTTACCATAACCATAATCCTAACCCTACCCAACCCTAACCCTAAACCTAACCTCACCCCAACCACAATGCCTACCACAAACCATAACGCTAACCTTAACCGTAACACTGAACTTAACCCTAACCTAAAATCTACCCCTAACCCTAAAAGTAAACAGAACCCATAAACTTAATCCTAACCCTAAACATAACCTTAACACTCACCTGAAAAAATCAACCAAACCTTAGCCATAACCCTAACCCTCACCTTATCTTAAACTTCACCCTATCCCTAATCTAAAGCAGACCCTAACTTTAACCCTAACCCTACCCATAAGTCTAACCCTAACCTTAACCTTGGACCACCTGTAACCCTAAATCTAACCCTTGAAATAACACTGACCCTAACCCTCATCATAAACCTAAACCTAATCCTGACCGTGACCCAAACCCTAACCAAAACATAACCCTAACTTTGCCGTATCATAAACTTAAACCTAACCCTAACCTGTAACCCTAACTCTAATCCTAACCCTAGCCCTAACCTAACCCTAACCCTAACCGTAACACTTACCCAAAACCCTCACCTTAACTGTAAACATAACTCTAACTCTTAACCTAACCCTAAATATAACACTACCCTAAACCTAACTGAAACACTAACACCTAACTCTAAATCTAACCCTGATGTTTAGCCTAAACCTAACCTTAACCCGAAAAGAAACCCTAACCACTAACCCTAATTCTAGCCCTAACCCTAAGCCTGACCCTAAACCGAACCCGAACCCTTAACCAAAACTTCACCCTAACCATAACCCTAAACCTACCCTAACTTCATTAAAACCCTAACCCTAACCAAAATTAAAACTAACCGTAAACCTAAACCTAACCCTGACCCTATACTGAACCCTAACCCCTAACCCTAACCCTCACGCTTAACAGAAACTTCACCCTAAGCCTAACCATAAAATTAAACATAACACTAAATCTCCGAAATCCTAACCATAAACCTAAACCTAACCCTAAACTTAACCCTAACCCTGAAACTAACTCTAAGTCTAATCCTAATCCTAACCCTAAATCTTAACCTACCTACTCAGCTTAAATGGAAACCTAGCACTAACCCTCACCCTAACATCTAAACCTAACACCAACCCTTAACCTAACCCATTCTCTAACCTTAACCTAGCCTGAAACCTAACCATGACTTAAACCTAACACTCACCCTAAACCTAAATAAAACCCTAAACCTAATCCTAAACTTAACCCTAACCCTAACCCCTAACGCTAAACCTAAGCTCAACCCTCACCCTTAACTTAAACTTCACCCGTACCCTAACCCTAAACAGAGTCATAACACTAACCCTAAACCTGACCCTAACATTAACCCAAACACCTAACCCTAACCCTAACACTAAGCCTAACCCTAAACCTAACCCTAACCTTAACCCAAACACCTAACCCTAACAATAACCCTAACCCTCATCCTTAACCTAAACTTCACCATAAACCTAAGCTTAACATTAACCCCAAAACTAAACCGAAACCTAAGCAATGCCTTAAATCTGGCCCTAACCCTAAACCTATTCCTAACCCTAACCCTAAACCTATCCCTAATCCTAACCCTAATCCAGACCTAAAACTAACCCTTACCCTAACGCTAAACTTAACCTTAACTCTACCCTAACCCTAACAAAAACTCTAAACCTGACCGTACCCCTTAATCTAAAACCTAGCACTAGCTCTAACTCTAAACCTAACCCTAACCCTAACCTAGCCCTACCCTTTACTGTAAACCTAGCCTTAACCCTAACCTTACCCCTACCCTAACCCTAACCCTAACACTAACCTTAACCCTAACTCTAATCTTAACCCTAATCCTTACCCTAACCCTATTAACTGAAACTTCACCCTAACCCAAACCCAAACTCTAACTCGAACCCTAACTATAACACTTACCCTAAACCATCACCTTAACTGTAAACCTAACCCTAACACTCACCCTCACCCTAACCCCTAACCGTATCCCCAACCCTAAACCTAATGCTATTCCTAACCCTATCCCTAACACAAACACGAACATTAACACTAATCTAAGCCTAATGCTAACGTTAACCCTAATCTTAACACAACCCTAACCATAAACCTAACCCTAACATCCTAAATCAAACCTCTAACACTAACTATAATCCTAACCCTAATCCTAACCCTCACCCTTAACCTAAACTTCACACTAACCCTAAACCAAAACGTAAACCTAACTCTAAACATAAACCCTAACCCTAACCGAACCCTAAACCTAACCTTAATGCTAACCTGAACACAAAACCAAACTCTAGCCCTAACCATGAAAATAACCCTCACCCTATCCTAAACTTCATCGAAATCCCAACCCTAACCTTAATCGTAAACCTAAATCTAATCCAAACCCTAACCTTTAACCTACCACTAACCATAACGCTAGTCCATCTGTAACCCTAAACCTAACCCTTACAATAGCCCCGAACGTAACCCTAAACCTAATCTTAGCCCTAGACCTAATCCTAACCCTAACCCTAACTCTAACCTTGACCCTAAAGAGAACACTAACTCTAACCCTAAACCTGGACCTAAACCTAAATCTTCCCCTACACTTAACCCTAACCCTAAACCTAACTCTAACTCTAATCCTAATCGTAACACTAATCCTAAACCCTCACCTTAACTGTAAAACTAACGGTAACCCTCACCCTAACCCCTAACCATATCCCCAAACCTAACCCTAATGCTATCCCTAACCTGAACACTAAAACTAACCTGAAACCTCTGAGCCCTAACGATAACCCTAACTCTAACACAAACCCTAACCCCTAACACCAAAGCCTAACACAAACCTTAAACCTAACTCTCACCCTAACTCTAACACTAACCCTAAACCTAATCATAAACCTAACCCTAAACCAACCCTAACCATGACCAGAACCACAATTCCTAACCAAAACCCTCACCCAAACCCTAACCCTAAACTACACCTCTAACGCCTAACACCTTACCATAACCCTAATTCTAACCCTTATCCTAACCCTCACCCTTAACCTAAACTGCACACAATCCCTAAACCAAAGTGTAACCTGAACCCTAAACATAACCCCTAACCCTAAACCGAACCCTAAACCTAACCTTAACACTAACCTGAACACAAACCCAAACTCTAGCCCTAACCATAAAAATAACCCTCACCCTATCCTAAACTTCAGCCAAATGCTAACCTTAACCTTAAACGTAAACCTAACCCAAACCCTAACCTTAAACCTAACTCTATAATGCTAGTCCACCTGTAACCCTAAACCTAAGCCTTACAATAGCCCTGAACCTAACCTTAAAACTAATCCTAATCCTAACCCTAGACCTAATCCTAACCCTAACTCTAAACTTGACCCTAAATAGAACACTAACTCTCACCCTGAATCTGAAACTAAACCTAAATCTTACCCTACACCTAACTCTAACCCTAAACCTAACCCTAACTCTAACCCTAATCATAACACTTACCCTAAACACTCACCTTAACTGTAAAACTAACCATAACCTTCACACTAGCCCCTAATCGTATCCCCCAAACTTAAACCTAATGCTATCCTTAACCCTAGCCCTAACACTAACCAGAACCCCTAAGCCCTAATGATAACCCTAACCCTAACCCAAAACCTAACCCCTAACACCAAAGCCTAACCCAAACCTTAACCCTAACAACTCTTACTCTAGCTCTAACACTAACCCAAAAACTAATCATAAACCTAACCCTAAACCAAACCTAACCGTGACCAGAACCACAATGCCAAACCGGAACCCTCCCCCAAACCCTAAACCTAAACTACAACTCTAATCCCTAACACCTTACGATAACCACAATCATAAGCCTACTCAAACCCGACCCTAAACTTAACCCTCACTCCAACCGCAACGCCTAACACAAACCATAACCCTAACCCTTACCGTAACACTAAACTGAACCCTAACATAAAATCTAACCATAAGCCAGAACTAAACATAATCCGTAAACTTAAACCTAACCCTAAATATAACCTTAACACAAACGTGAAAACTAACCCAAAACTTAGCCATAACCCTAACCCTGACCCTATCTTAAAATTCACCCTATCCCTAGCCTAAAGCTAACCCTAACTTTAACCCTATCCCTACCCCTAAACCTAACCCTAACCTTAACCTTGGCCCACCTGTAACCCTAAACCTAACCTTACAATAACTCTGGCCCTAACCCTCAGCCTAAACCTAATCCTAATCCGAACCCTGACCTTAACCCTAACCTAACCTTAACCCTAACTTTAAGCCTACCATAAACTTAGACCTAACCCTAACCCCTAACCCTAACTCTAAACCTAACCCAAACCCTAACCATAACACGTACCCAAAACCCTCACCTTAACTGTAAATGTAATTCTAACTCTTACCCTAACCCTAACCCTACCCTAAACCTAACCAAAACACTTACCCCTAACCCTAACTCTAACCCTAATCCTTAGCCAAACCTAATCTTAACCGTAAACCTAACCCTCACCACTAACCCTAACTCTAACCCTAAACCTAACCCTTAACCGAACCCTCACCCTTAACCAAAATTTCACCCTAACCATAACCCTAAACCTACCCTAACTTTATTCAAACCCTAACCTTAACTAAAACTAAAACAAATGCTAAACCTAACCCTAACTCTACCCCTAACCCTAACCAGAACCCTAACCCCTAACGCTAACCCTAACACTAACGCTTAACATAAATTTCACCCAAACCCTATCCTAAAATTAAACATAACACTAACTCTCCCCCAACCCTGACCCTAACCCAATTCTAACCATAAACCTAACCTTAAACTTAACCCTAACCCTGACCCTAACTCTAACCCTAATCCTAACCATAAAACTTACCCTACACACTCAGCTTAAATGGAAACCTACAACTGACCCACACCCAAACATCTAAACCTAAACCCAACCCTTAACCTAACCCTATTTCTAACCTTATCCTAGCCCTACACCTAACCATGACTTAATCCTAACACTTACACTAACACTAACCCTAAACCTAACCTTAACCCTAAACCTAATCCTTACCTTAACCCTAACCTCTAACCCTAACCCTAACCCTAAGCTCAACCCTCACCCTTAACTTAAACTTCACCCTATCCCAACTCTAACACTAAACCAAATCATAATCCTAACCCTAAACCTAATCCTTAACCTGTCCCTAACATTAACCCAAACACCTAACCCTAGCACTAACAGTAAGCCTAACCCTAAGCCTAACCCTAACCCTAACCTGACCCTAACCTTAACCCAAACACCTAACCCAAACACTACACCTAAACATAACCCTCATCCTTAACCTAAACTTCACCCTAAACCTAAGCCTAACGCTAACCCTAAAACTAAACCTAATCCTAAACTATCCCCTAACTCTAGCCCTAACGCTAATCCTAACCCTAAATCTGACCCTAACCCTAACCGTACCACACTAAAACATCACCATAAGTGTAAACCTAAAACTAACCCTCACACGAACCCCAAACCCTTTCCCTAACCCCAAACCCATCCCTAATTTTAACCCGAAAATTAACCTAAACCTAACCCTTAACCTAACCCTAAACTTAACCCTAACTGTAACTCTACACTAACTCTAACATTAACCCTAAACTTAACCCTGCCCTAACCATAAACCTAACCCTAATACCCTAAACCTAACCTCTAACACCAACTATAATCCTAACCCTAATCCTAACCCTTATCCTAACCCTCACCCTTAACCTAAACATCACACTAACCCTAAACCTAAACGTAAGCCTAATCCTAAACATAAACCCTAAACCTAATCTTAACACTAACCTGAACACAAAACCAAACTCTAGCCCTAACTCTAAAAATAACCCTCACCCTATCCTAAACTTCATCCAAACCCTAACCGTATCCTTAACCGTAAACCTAAACCTAATCCAAACCCTAACCTTAAACATAACTCTAAAAATAATGCTAGTCCACCTGTAACCCTAAACCTAAGCCGTACAATAGCCCTGAACCTAACCATAAAACTAATCCTAATCCTAACCCTAAACCTAATCCTAACCGTAACCTAACTCTAACATTGAACCTATATAGAAAAGTAACTCTCACCCTGAGCCTGAAAGTAAAGCTAAATCTTACCCTACACCTAACTCTAACCCTAAACCTAACCCTAACTCTAACCCTAATCATAACACTTACCCTAAACCCTCACCTTAACTGTAAAACTAACCACAACCCTAACCCTCACCCCTAACCGTATCCCCAACCCTAACCCTAATGTTATCCCTAACCCTAGCCCTAACACTAACCTGAACCTCTAAGCCCTAACGATAACCCTAACCCTAACCCAAAACCAAACTCCTAACACCAAAGCCTAACCCTAATCTTAACCCTAACTCTCACTCAAACTCTAACACTAACCAGAAACCTAATCATAAACCTAACACTAACCCTAAACCAAACCTAACCATGACCAGAACAACAATGCTTAACCGGAGCCCTCACCAATCCCTAACCCTAAACTACACCTCTAACCCTAACACCTTACCATAACCATAATTCTAACCCTACCCAACCCGAACCTTAACCTAACCCTCGCCCCAACCACAATGTCTAACACAAACCATAACCCCAACCCTAACCATAACACTAAACTTAAACCTAATCTAAAATCTAACCCTAACCCAGAACTAAACATAACCCATAAACTTAACCCTAACCCTAAACATAATCTTAACAATAACCTGAAAACTAACCCAAACCTTAGCCATAACCCTAACCCTAACCCTCACCCTATCTTAAACTTCACCCTATCCCTAACCTAAAGCTAACCCTAACTTTAACCCTAACCCTACCCCTCAACCTAACCCTAACCTTAACCTTGGCCCACCAGTAACCATAAACCGAACACTTACAATAACTATGACCCTAAAGCTCACCCTAAACCTAATCCTAATCCTAACCCTAACCTAACATTAACCCTGACGTTAACCCTACCATAAAATTAAACCTAATCCTAAACCCTAACTCTAACTCTAACCTTAACCCTAACCGTAACACATACCCAAAACCCTCACCTTAACTGTAAACGTAACTGTAACTCTTACACTAACCCTAAACATCACCCTAAATATAACCCTACCCTAAACCTAACCAAAACAATTACCCCTAACCCTAACTCTAACCCTAATCTTTAGCCTAAACCTAATCTTAACCCTAAACCTAACCCTCACCACCAGCCCTAACTCTAACCCTAACCCTAACCTTAAAACGAACCCTAACCCTTAACCAAAATTTCACCCTAACCATGACCGTAAACCTATCCGAACTTTATTCAGAAACTAACCCTAACGAAAACTAAAACAAATGTTAAACCTAACCCTAACCCTACCCCTGACCCTAACCTGAACCCTAAACCCTAACCCTAACCCTAACCCTCATGCTTAACATAAACTTCATGTAACCCTAACCCTAAAACTAAACATAACACTAAATCTCCCCCAACTCTGACCCTAACACTAATCCTAACCATAAAACTTACCCTACACACTCAGCTTAAATGGAAACCTAGCACTGACCAACACCCTAACATCTAAACCTAAACCCAACCCTTAACCTAACCCTAACTTTAACCTTATCCTAGCCCTACACCTAACCATGACTTAATCCTAACACTTACCCTAACACTAACCCTAAACCTAACCTTAACCCTAAACCTAATCTTAACCTTAACCCTAACTCTAACCCCTAACGCTAACCCTAAGTTCAACCCTCACCGTTAAGTTCAACTTCACCCTATCCCTAACCCTAACCCTAAACTGAATCCTAATCCTAACACTAAAAAAAAAACACTAAACCTAAACCTGACCCTAACATTAACCCAAACACCTAGCCCTAACCCTATCAGTAAGCCTAACCCTAACCCCAACCTGACCCTAACCTTAACCCAAACACCTAAACCTAACACTAAACCTAACCCTCACCCTCATCTTTAACCTAAACTTCACCCTAAACCTAAGCCTAACCCTAACCCTAAAACTAAACCTAACCCTAAACTATCCCCTAACTCTAGCCCTAACCCTAACCCTAACTCTGACCCTAAGCCTAACCGTAACACCCTAAAACATCACCGTAAGTGTAAACCTAAAAGTAACCCTCACACGAACCACTAACCCTTTCCCTAAACCTAAACCTATCCCTAATTTTAACCCTAAACCTAACCCTTACCCTAACCCTAAACTTAACCCTAACCTTAACTCTACACTAACTCTAACATTAACGCAAAACTTAACCCTACACTAACCATAAAACTAACCCTAACACCCTAAACCTAACCTCTAACACTAACTATAATCCTAACCCTAATCCTAACCCTTATCCTAACCCTCACCCTTAACCTAAACTTCACACTAATCCTAAACCTAACCTAACTCTAACCCTAAACATAACCCCTAACCCTAACATGGACCCTAAAACTAACCTTAACACTAACCTGAACACAAAACCAAACTCTAGCCCTAACCCTAAAAATAACCCTCACCCTATCCTAAACTTCATCCAAACCCTAACACTAACCTTAACCCTAAACCTAAACCTAACCCAAACCCTAAACTTAAACCTAACTCTAACAATAACGCTGGTCCACCTGTAACCCTCAACCTAAGCATTAAAATAGCCCTGAACCTAACCCTCAACCTAATCCTAAACCTAACGCAAGACCTACTCCTAACCCTAACCCTAACCTTGAAACTAAATAGAACACTAACTCTCATCCTGAACCTGAAACTAAATCTAAATCTTACCTTACACCTAATCCTAACGCTGAACTTAACCCTAACTCTAACTCTAACCCTAATCATACCACTTACCCTTAACCCTCAACTGAAGTGTAAAACTAACCGTAACCCTGACTCTAACACCTAACGGAATCCCCCAACCCTAACCCTAATGCTATCCCTAACCCTAATCCTAACACTAACCTGAACCTCTAAGCGCTAACGATAACCCTAACCCTAACCCTAACCCCTAACACCAAAGCCTAACCCAAACCTTAACCCTAACTATCACCCTAACTCTAACACTAACCTAACACCTAATCATAAACCAAACCCTAACTCTAAACCAAACCTAAGCATGACCAGAACAACAATGCCTAACCGGAACCCTCACCGAAACCCTAAACCTAAACTACACCTCTAACCCCTAACACCTTACCATAACCATAATCCTAAACCTACCCAACCCTAACAGTAAACCTAACCCGAACTCCAACCACAATGCCTAACACAAACTGTAACCCTAACCCTAACCGTAACATTAAACTTAACCCTAACCTAAGATCTAACCTTATCCCTAAAACTAAACAGAACTTGTAAACTTAACCCTAACCCTAAACATAACCTTAACACTAACCTGAAAACGAACCCAAACTTTAGCCATAACCCAAAACCTAACCGTGACCCTATCTTAAACTTCACCCTATTTCTAATCTAAAGCTAACCTTAACTTTAACCCTAACCCTAAACCTAACCCTAACCTTAACCTTGGCCCACCTGTAACCCTAAAACTAAACTTTACAATAACTCTGACCCTAAACCTCACCCTAAACCTAATCCTAATCCTAACCCTGAACCTAACCCTAACCTAACCTTAACCCTACCATAAACTTAAACCTAACCCTAACCCTAACTCTAATCCTAACCGTAACACTTTCCCAAAACCCACACATTAACTGTGAACGTAACTCTAACTCTTACCCTAACCCTAAACTTAACCCTAAATATAACCCTACCCTAAACCTAACCGAAACACTAACCCCTAACCCTAAATCTAACCCTAATCCTTAGCGTACACGTAGCCTTAACCCTAAACCTAACACTAACCCTAAACCTAAACCTAACCCTAACCCTGACCCTAACCTGAAACCTAACCCCAACCCTAACCCCAACCCTAACCCTCACGCTTAACATAAACTTCACCCTAACCATAACTCTGAAAATAAACATAACACTAAATCTCCCCAACCCTGACCGTAACCCTAATCCTAACCATAAACCTAACCCTAACCCGAACCTTAACCCTAACTCTGACCCTAACTCTAACTCTAACCCTAATCCTAACCCTAAAACTTAATCTACAAACTCAACTTAAATGGAAACGTAGCCCTAACCTTCACCCTAACATCTAAACCTAACCCCAACCTTAACTTGACCCTATCTCTAACATTAACCTAGCCCTAAGCCTAACCATGACTTAACCCTAACACTTACCCCAACCCTAACCCTAAACCTAATCTTAACCCTAAACCTAACCTTAACCCTACCCCTAACCACTAACCCTAACCCTAAGCTCAACCCTCACCCTTAATTTAAACTTCACCCTATCCCTAAACCTAAAGTGAACCCAAACCTAACCATAAACCTGACCCTAACGTTAACCCAAACACCTAACCCTAACACTAACCCAAATCCTAAACCTAACCCTTAACTGACCCTAACATTAACCCAAACACCTAACCCTAACCCTCATCCTTAACCTAAATTCACCCTAAACCTAAGCCTAACCCTAACCCTAAAACTAAACCTAACCCTAAACTGTCCCCTAACTCTAGCCCAAACCCTAAAACTAAAAATGACCCTAACCATAACACCCTAAACCATCAGCTTAACTGTAAACCTAACACTAACCCTCACACGAACCCCTAACCCTTTCTGTAAATCTAACCCTATCCCTAACCCTAACCCTAAAGCTGACCTAAACCTAACCTTACCCTAACCCTAAACTTAAGCCTAACCTTAACTCTAACCTAACCCAAAACCTAAACCTAACAATAACTTGAATCCTGACCCTAACCGTAACCCTAAACTCGGCACTAACTCTAACTCTAAACCTAATCCTAACCATAACCCTAACCTAGCCTAACCCTTTACCGTAAACCTGGCCTTAACCCTAACCTTACCCTATCCTAAACCTAACACTAACTCTAACACTAAACTTAACCCTAACTCTTAACCCTAACTTTTACCCTAACCCTCACTATTCACCGAAACTTCACCCGAACCCTAACCCTAACTCTAACTCTAACCATAACCATAACACTTACCCTGAACCCTCACCTTACCTATAAAACTAACTGTAACCCTCACCCTAAACCCTCACCATATCCCCCAACCCTAACCCTAAAGCTATCCCTAACCCTAACCCTAACACTCACCTGAACCCTTAAGCCCTAAGGATAACCCTAACCCGAACTCAAACCCTAGCCCCTAACACCAAAGCCTAACCCAAACCTTAAGCCTAACTCTCACCCTAACTCTAACATTAACCTGAAACCTAATCATAAACCTAACCCTAACCTTAAAACAAATCTAACCATGACAAGAACCACAATGCCTAACCGGAACCCTAACACAAACCCTAACCCTAAACTACACCTCTAACGTCTAACACCTTACCATAACCATAATCCTAACCCTACCCAACCCTAACCCTAAACCTAACACTCACCCCAAACACAATGCCTAACACAAACCATAACCCTGACCCTAACAGTAACACTATACTTAACCCTAACCTAAAATCTAACCCTAACCCTAAAAGTAAACAGAACCCGAAAACTTAACCCTAACCCTAAACATAACCTTAACACTAACCTGAAAACCAACTCAAACCTTAGCCATAACCCTAACCCTAACCCTCACCCTATCTTAAACTTCACCCTATTTCTAACCTAAAGCTAACCCTAACTTTAACCATAAACCTAACCCTAAACTTAACCTTGGCCCACCTGTAACCCTAATCCAAACCCTTACAATAACTCAGACCCTATTCCTCACCCTAAAACCTAATCTTAATCCTAACCCTAACCTAACCTTAACCATACCATAAACTTAAACCAAACCCTAACCCCAACCCTAACTCTAACCCTAACCCTAACCCTAGCCCTAAACCTAACCCTAACCATAACACTTATGCAAAACCCTCACCTTAACTGTAAACGTAACTCTAACTCTTAGCCTAACCCTAAACTTAACCCTAAATATAACCCTACCATAAACCTAACTGAAACACTAACCCCTAACCCTAACTCTAACCCTAATCCTTAGACTAAACCTAATCTTAACCCTAAACCTAACCCTAACCACTAACCCTAACCATAATCCTAAAACGAACCCTCACTCTTAACCAAAATTTCACCCTAACCATAACCCTAAACCTACCCTAACTTCATTCAAACCCTAACCCTAACCAAAACTAAAACTAAACCTAAACCTAACCCTAAACGTAAACCCAAGCCTAACCCAGACACTAAACTGAACCCTAACCCCTAACCCTAACCCTCACACTTAACATAAACTTCACCCTAACTCTAACCCTAAAAATACACATAACACTAAATCTCCCCCTAACCCTGGCCCTAACCCTAATCCTAACAATAAACCTAACAGTAACCCTAAACTTAACCCAAGCCTGACCCTAAATCTAACTCTAACCCTAATCCTAACCCTAAAACTTAACCTACACACGCAGCTTAAATGGAAACCTAGAACGAACACTCACCCTAACATCTAAACCTAACCCCAACCCTTAACCTAACCCTATCTCTAACCTTAACCTAGCCCTAAACCTAACAATGACTTAACCCTAACACGTACTGCAAACCAAACCATAAACCTAAACTTAACTCTAAACCTAATCCTAACCTTAACCCTAACACTAACCCCTAACACTAACTCTAAGCTCAACCCTCACCCTTTAACTGCACCCTAACCCTAACCCTAAACAGAACCCTAACCCTAACCCTAAACCTGACCCTAACATTAACCCAAACACGTAAACCTAACCCTAACACTAACCCTAAATCTAACCCTAACCTGACCCTAACCTTAACGCAAACACATAACCCTAACACTAACCCTAACCCTCATCCTTAACTTATACTTCACCCTAAACATAAGCCTAACTCTGAAACTAAACCTAACCCTAAACTATCCCCTCACTCTAGCCCTAACCCGAAACCTAACCGTAACCCTAACTCTAACGCTAACCCTAACCGTAACACCCTAAAACATCAGCTTAACTGTAAACCTAACACTAACCATCACACGAACCCATAACTCTTTCGCTAACCCTAACCCTATCCCTAATACTAACCTTAAACCTGACCTAATCCTAACCCTTACCCTAACCCTAAACTTAACACTAACCTTAACTCTACCTTAACCCTAACCCTAACAATAACTCTAAAACTGACCGTAACCCTAATCCTAAACCCTAGCACTAACTCTAACTCTAAACCTAAACCTAACCCTAACCTAGCCCTACCCTTTACCGTAAACCTAGCCTTAACCCTAACCTTACCCCTACCCTAAACCTAACCCTAAACCTAATCCTAACATTAACCTTAACCATAACTCAAACATTAACCCTAATCCTATTAACTGAAACTACACCCTAACCCTAAGCCTAACTCTAACTCTAACCCTAACCATAACAATTACCCTAAACCCTCACCTTAAATGTAAATATAAACCTAACCCTCACCCTAACCCTTAACCGTATCCCCAACCCTAAACCTAACGCTATCTATCCCTCACATTATCCCTAAACCTAACCCTAACACGAACAGTAACCGTTATCTAACCCTAACTCGAACATTAACCCTAAACTTAACCCTTCCCTAACCATTAACCGAACCCTAACACCCTAAACATAACCTCTAACACTAACTGTAATCCTAACCCTAATCCAAACCCTTATCCTAACCCTCACCCTTAACCTAAACTTCACACTAACCCTAAACCCAAACCTAATCTAAACATAACCACTAACCCTAACCTGAACCCTAAACCTAACCTTAGTACTAACCTGAAGACAAACCCAAACTCTAGCCCTAACCCTAAAAATAACCCTCACCCTACCCAAACTTCATCCAAACCCTAACGCTAACCTTAGTCCTAAACCTAAACCTAACCCAAACCCTAACATTAAATCTAACTCTAACCATAATGCTAGTCCAACTGTAACCCTAAACCTAACCCTTAAAATACACCCGAACCTAACCCTAAACCTAATCCTAACCCTAACCCGAACTCTAAACTTGACCCTAAATAGAACACTAACTCTAACCCTAAACCTAAACCTAAATCTTATCCTACACCTAACCCTAACCGTGAACCTAAACCTAACTCTATGTCTAACCCTAATCGGAACACTTAACCTAAACCCTGACCTAAATGTAAAACTAAACGTAACCCTCACTCTAACCCCTAACCTTATCCCCGATCCCTGACCCTAATGCTATCTCTAACCCTAACACTAACACTAACCTGAAACCCTAAGCCCTAAAGATAACCCTAGCCCTAAACCAAAACTTAACCCGTAACACCAAAGCCTAACCCTAACCTTAAACGTAATTCTCACCCTACCTCTAACACTAACCCTAAACCTAATCATAAACCTAACCCTAACCCTAAACCAAACCTAACCGTGACCAGAACCACAATGCCTAACTGGAACCCTCACCCAAACCCTAACCCTACACTACACCTCTAACCCCTAACACCTTACCATAACCATAATCCTAACCCTAGCCAACCCTAACCCTAAACCTAAACCTCACCCCAACCGCAATGCCTAACACAAAACGTAACCCTAACCATAACACTAAACTTAACCCGAACCTAAAATCTAAACTTATCCCTAAAACTAAACAGAACCCGTAAACTTAACCCTCACACGAAACACAACCTTAACACTAACCTGAAAACTAACCCAAACCTTAGCCATAACCCTAACCCTAATCTTCACCCTATCTTAAACTTCACCCTATCCCTAACCTAAAGCTCACCCTAACTCTAAACCTATCCCTACCCCTAAACCTAACCCTAACCTTAACCTTGGCCCACCTGTAACCCTAAACCTAACCCTTACAATAACTCTGATCCTAACCCTCACCATAATCCTAATCCTAACCCTGACCATAACCCTAACCTAACCTTAATCCTAACTTTAACCCTACCATAAACTCAAACCTAACCCTAAACCCAAACAATAACTCTAACCCTAACTCTAAACCGAACCCTCACCTTTAACCAAAATTTCACTCTACCCATAACACTAAACCTACCCTAACTTCATTCAAATCCTAACTCTAACCAAAACTAAGCTAACCCTAAAACTAATTCTAACCCTAACCCTAAAACTTAACCCAAACCCTAACCTTGACCCTAACCTGAACAGTAACCCCAACCTTAACCCTAACCATCACACTTAACATAAACTTCACCCTAACCCTAGAACTAAACATAATACTAAATCTCCCCCAAACCCTGACCCTAACCCTAATCTTAACCATAAACCAAACCCTAACCCTAAACTTAACTCTAACCCTGACCCTGACTCTATCTCTAACCCTAATCCTAACCCTAAAACTTACCCTACACACTCACCTTAAATGGAAACCTAGCACTAACCCTCACACTAACATCTAAACCTAAACCCTACCCTTAACCTAACCTTATCTCTAACCTTAACCTAGTCCTAAACCTAACCATGACTTAACCCTAAAACTTACCCTAACCCTAAAATTAATCTTAACCCTAAACCTAATCCTAACCTTAACCCTAACCCTAACCCCTAACGCTAAGGCTAAGCTCAAACCTCACCCTTATCTTAAACTTCACCCTAACCCTAACCCTAAACCGAACCCTAACCCTGAAGCTAACCCTAAACCTGACCCTAACATTAACCCAAACACCAAAACCTAACCCTAACACTAACATTAACCCTAAACCTAACCCTAACCTGATCCTAACCTTAACCCAAACACCTAATTCTAATATTTACCCTAACCATATTCTTAACTTAACCTTCACCATAAACCAAAGCCTAACCCTAAAAATAAACCTAACCCTAAACTATCCCTCACTCTAGCCCTAACCCTAAACCTAACCCTAACCCTAACTCTAACACTGAACATAACCGTAACACCGTAAAACATCACCTTAACTGTAAACCTAACACTAACCTTCACACGAACCCTAGCCCTTTCCCTAAACCTAACCCTATTCATAATCCTAACCCTAACCCTGACGTAAAGGTAACACTTACCCTAACCCTAAACTTAACCCTAACCTTAACTCTACCCTAACCCTAACAATAACTCTAAACCTGACCCTAACCCTAACCCTAAACCCTAGCACTAGCTCTAACTCTAAACCTAACCCTAACCCTAACCCTAACCGAGCCCTACCCTTTACCGTAAAACTAGACTTAACCCTAACCTTACCCCTACTCTAACCCTAACCCTAAACCTAACCCTAACACTAATCTTAATCCTAACTCTAACCTTAACCCTAACACTTACCCTAACACTCACTATTAACTGAAAATTCACCCTAACGCTAACCCTAACTCTAACCCTAACCATAACAATTACCCTAAAAACCTCACCTTAACTGTAAACCTAAGCCTAACCCTCACCCTAACCCCTAACCGTATCCCCAACCCTAAACCTAATGCTATCCCTAAACTTATCCCTAACTCTAACCCAAACACGAACAGTAACCCTAATCTAACACTAACCCCAACATTAACCCTAAACTTAACCATACCCTAACCATAAACCTAACCCTAACACCCTAAACCTAACCTCTAACACTAAGTATAATCCTCACCGTAATCCTAACCCTTATCTTAACCCTCACCCTGAACCTAAACGTCACTCTAACCCTGAACCTAAACCTAACACTAACCCTAAACGTAACTCCTAACCCTAACCCTAAACCTAACCTTAACACTAACCTGAACACAAAATCAAACTCTATCCCTAACCATAAGAATAACCCTCACCCCATCCTCAACTTCTTCCACCTCAACCCTAAACTTAACCCTAAACCTAAACCTAACCCAAACCCTAACCTTAAACCAAACTCTAACCATAACGCTACTCCACCTGTAACCCTAAAACTAAGCCTTACATTAGCCCTGAACCTAACCCTAGACCTAATCCTAATCCTAACCGTAGACCTAATCCTAACCCTAACCCTAACTCTAACCTTGATCCTAAATAGAACACTAACTCTAATTCTAAACCTGAACCTAAACCGAAATCTTACGCTACACCTAACCCTAACTCTAACCCTAAACATAACACTTACCCTAAACACTCACCTTAACGGTAAAACTAACCATAACGTTCACCCTAACCCCTAACCGTATCCCCCAAACCTAACCCTGATGCTATCCCTAACCCTAACCCTAATACTAACCTGAACCCCTAAGCCCTAACGATAACCCTAACTCCTAACACCAAAGCCTAACCCAAACCTTAACCCTAACTCTAACACTAGCCCTAAACCTAATCATAACCCTAACCCTAAACCAAAACTAAGCATGACCAGAACCACAATGACTAACCGAAACCCTCACCCAAACCCTAACCCTAAACTAAAACTCTAACCCCTAACACCTTACCAAAACCATAATCTTAATCCTACCCAACCCTAACCCTAAACCTAACCCTCACCCCCACCACAACGCCTAACACAAACCGTGACCCTAACCCTAACCGCAACACTAAACTTAACCCTAACCGAAAATCTAACCCTAACCCTAAAACTAAACAGAACCCGTAAACTTAACCCTCACACGAAACACAACCTTAACACTAACCTGAAAATTAACCCAAACCTTAGCCATAACCCTAACCCTAACCCTCACCCTATCTTAAACTTCACCCTATCCCTAACCTAAAGCTCACCCTAACTCTAAACCTATCCCTACCCCTAAACCTAACCCTAACCTAAACCTTGGCCTGCCTGTAACCCTAAAATTAACCCTTAAAATAACTCTGATCCTAACCCTCACCCTAAACCTAATCCTAATCCTAACCCTGACCATAACCCTAACCTAACCTTAACCCTAACTTTAACCCTACCATAAACTCAAACCTAACCCTAACCCCTAACAATAATTCTAACCCTAACTCTAAACCGAACCCTCACCTTTAACCAAAATTTCACCCTATCCATAACCCTAAACCTACCCTAACTAGGTTTAGGGCAAGGGTTAGGGTCAGAGTTATTGTAAGGGTTCGGTTTAGAGTTTCAAGTTGGCCAAGGTTAAGGTTAGGGTTAGGTTGAGGGGTAGGGTTAGGGTTAATGTTAGCATTAGCTTTAGGTTAGGGATAGGTTGAATTTTAAGATAGGGTGAGGGTTATGGTTAGTGTGAGGGTTAGGGTTAGGGTTATGGCTAAGGTTTGGGTTTGTTTTCAGGTTAGTGTTAAGGTTATGTTTAGGGTTAGAGTTAAGTTTTTTTTTAAGTTTAGAGGTTGTGTTTAGTTTTAGGGTTAGGGCTAGATTTTAGGTTAGGGTTAAGTTTAGTGTTATGTTTAGGGTTAGGGTTAGGGTTGTGTTAGGCGTTGTGGTTGGGATGAGGGTTAGGTTTAGGGTTAGGTTTGGGTAGGGTTAGGATTATGGTTATGGTAAGGTGTTAGGAGTTAGAGATGTAGTTTAGGGTTAGGGTTTGGGTGAGGGTTCCGTTAGGCATTGTGCTTCTGGTCATGGTTAGGTTTGGTTTAGGGTTAGGGTTAAGTTTATGATTAGGTTCCTGGTTAGTGTTAGTTTTAGGGTGAGAGTTAGGGTTAAGGTTTGGGGTAGGCTTTGGTGTTAGGTGTTAGGGTTTGGGTTAGGGTTATCGTTAGGGCTCAGGGGTTTCAGGTTAGTGTTAGTGTTAGGGATAGCTTTAGGTTTACGGTTGGGGAAACGGTTAGGGGTTAGGGTGAGGGTTACGGTTAGTTTTACAGTTAAGGTGAGGGTTTAGGGTAAGTGTTCTGATTAGGGTTAGACATAGGGTTAGGGCTAGGTTTACCGTTACGGTTAGGTGAAGGGGAAGATTTAGGTTTAGGATTAGAGTTAGTGTTCTATTTAGGGTCAAGGTTAGAGTTAGGGTTAGGGTTAGGATTAGGTCTAGGGTTAGGATTAGGTTAAGGGTTAGGTTCAGGTCTAATGGAAGGCTTAGGTTTAGGGTTACAGATGGACTAGCGTTATGGTTAGAGTTAGGTTTAAGTTTAGGGTTTGGGTTAGCTTTAGGTTTAGGGTTAAGGTTAGGGTTAGGGTTTTGATGAAGTTTAGGATAGGGTGAGGGTTATTTTTATGGTTAGGGCTAGAGTTTGGGTTTACGTTCAGGTTAGTGTTAAGGTTAGGTTTAGGGTTCAGGTTAGTGTTAGAGTTAGTTAAGGGTTAGGATAAGGTTTAGGTTTAGGGTTATTGTGAAGTTTAGGTTGAGGGTGAGGTTTAGGATAAGGTTTACGATTAGGGCTAGGATTATAGTTAGTGTTAGAGGCTAGGTTTAGGGTGTTAGGGTTAGGTTTATGGTTAGGGTAGGGTTAAGTTTAGGGTTAGGTTTAGGGTTAGGGATAGCTTTAGGTTTAGGGTTCGGGATACGGTTAGGGGTTAGGGAGAGGCTTGGGGTTATGGTGAGGGTTAGGTTTACACTTAAGGTGAGGGTTTAGGATAATTGTTATGTTTAGGGTTACAGTTAGGGTTAGGATTAAGGTGAAGTTTCAGTTAATAGTGAGGGTTACAGCTAAGGTTAGAGTTAGGGTAAGGTTAGTGTTAGGGTTAGGGTTAGGGTATGGGTAAGGTAGGGTTAAGGCTAGGTTTACAGTTATGGGTAGGGCTAGTTTAGGGTTAGGGTTAGGTTTAGAGTTAGAGTTAGTGCTAGGGTTTACTGTTAGGGTTAGGGTCAGGTTTAGAGTTATCGTTAGGTTTAGGATTAGGGTTAGGGTAGAGTTAAGGTTAGGGTTAAGGTTAGGGTAAGGGTTAGGTTTAGGTCAGGGTTAGGGTTAGGATGAGGGATAGGGTTAGAGTTAGGGAAAGGGTTAGGGGTTCGTGTGAGGGTTAGTGTTAGCTTTAAATTAAGCTGATGTTTTAGGGTGTTATGGTTAGGGTTAGGGTTAGAGTTAGGGTTATGGTTAGGGTTAGGTTTATAGTTAGGGCTAGAGTTAGGGGATAGTTTAGGGTTAGGTTTTGTTTTAGGGTTAGGGTTAGGCTTAGGTTTAGGGTGAAGTTTAGGTTAAGGATGAGGGTTAGGGTTAGGGTTTGGTGCTTGGGTTAATGATAGGGTTAGGTTTAGGGTTAGGTGTTTGGTTTAATGTTAGGGTCAGGTTTAGGGTTAGGTTTAGGTTTAGGGTTAGGGTGAAGTTTAAGTTAAGGGTGAAGTTTGAGCTTAGGGCTTAGGGTTAGGGTTAAGGTTAGGATTAAGTTTAGGGTTTAGGTTATGTTTAGAGTTAGGGTTAGGTTTAGTGTTAGGGTTAAGTCATGGTTAGGTTTAGGGCTAGGCTAAGGTTAGAGATAGGGTTAGGTTAGGGGTTGGGGTTAGGTTTAGATGTTAGGGTGAGGGTTAGTGCTAGGTTTCCATTTAAGCTGAGTGTGTAGGGTAAGTTTTAGGGTTAGGATTAGGGTTAGAGTTAGAGTTAGGGTCAGGTTTAGGGTTAAGTTTATGGTTAGGGTTAGGTTTATGGTTAGGATTGGAGTTAGGGTCAGGGTTAGGGGAGATTTAGTGTTATGTTTAGTTTTAAGGTTAGGGTTACGGTGAAGTTTATGTTAAGCAAGAGGGTTAGGTTTAGGGGTTAGGGTTCAGGTTAGAGTCAGAGTTAGGGTTAGGTTTAGGTTTAGGGATTAGGTTTAGTGTTAGTGTTAGTTTTGCTTAGGATTAGGGTTTGGATGAAGTTAGAGTAGGCTTAGCCTTGTGGTTAGGGTGAAATTTTGGTTTCGGTGAGGGTTCGGCTTAGGGTTAGGGTCAGTGGTTAGGGTTAGGTTTAGGGTTAAAGTTAGGTTTAGGCTAAGGATTAGGTTTAGAGTTAGGGTTTGGTTTAGTGTTTCAGTTAGTTTTAGGGTAGGGTTATTATTAGGGTTAAGTTTAGGGCTAGGGTAAGAGTTAGAGTTACATTTACAGTTAAGTTGAGGGTTTTGAGTAAGTGTTATGGTTAAGGTTAGGGTTAGGGCTATGGTTAGGGTTAGAGTTAGTGTTGGGGTTAGGGTTAGGTTTAATTTTATGGTAGGCTTAAAGATAGGGTTAAGGTTAGGTTACTGTTAGAGTCAGGGTTAGGATTAGAATCAGATTTAGGGTGAGGATTAGGGTCAGAGTTATTGTAAGGGTTAGGTTTAGGGTTACAGGTGGGCCAAGGTTAAGGTCAGGGTTAGGTTTAGGGGTAGGGTTAGGGTTAAAGTTAGGGTTAGCTTTAGGTTAGGGATAGGGTGAAGTTTAAGATAGGGTGAGGGTTAGGGTTATGGCTAAGGTTTGGTTTTGTTTTCAGGTTAGTGTTAAGGTTATGTTTAGGGTTAAGTTTAGGGGTTGTGTTTAGTTTTAGTGTTAGGGTTAGATTTTAGGTTAGGGTTAAGTTTAGTGTTATGGTTAGGGTTAGGGTTATGGTTGTGTTAGGCGTTGGGGTTGGGGTGAGGGTTAGGTTTAGGGTTAGGGTTGGGTAGGGTTAGGATTATGGTTATGGTAGGCGTTAGAGGTGTAGTTTAGGGTTAGGGTTAGGGTTTGGGTGAGGGTTCCGGTTAGGCATTGTGGTTCTGGTCATGGTTAGGTTTGGTTTAAGGTTAGGGTTAGGTTGATGATTAGGTTTCGGTTAGTGTTACAGTTAGGGTTAAGGTTTTTGTTAGGCTTTGGTGTTGGGGTTAGGGTTTGGTTTAGGGTTAGGGTTATTGTTAGGGTCAGGGGTTTCTGGTTAGTGTTAGGTTTAGGCTTAGGGATAGCATTAGGGTTAGCATTGTGGGATACGGTTAGGGGTTAGGGTGAGGGTTACAGTTAGTTTTACAGTTAAGGTGAGGGTTTAGGGTAAGTGTTATGATTAGAATAAGAGTTAGAGTTAGGGTTAGGGTTAGGTGTAGGGTAAGATTTAAGTTTAGGTCCAAGTTGAGGGTTAGAGTTACTGTTCTATTTAGGGTCAAGGTTTGAGTTAGGGTTAGGGTTAGGATTCGATCTAGGGTTAGGATTAGGATTAAATTTAGGGTTAGGTTCTGGGCTATTGTAAGTGTTTGGTTTAGGGTTACAGATGGACTAGCGTTATTGTTAGAGTTAGGTTTAAGGTTAGTGTTTGGGTTAGGTTTAGGTTTTGGATTAAGGTTAAGGTTAGGGTTTGGATGAAGTTTAGGATGGGGTGAGGGTTATTTTTATGGTTAGGGCTAGAGTTTGGGTTTGTGTTCATGTTAGTGTTAAGGTTAGGTTTAGGGTTGAGGTTAGTTTTAGGGGTAATGTTTAGGGTTAGCGTTAGGTTAGGTTTAGGGTTAGTGTGAAGTTTAGGTTAAGGGTGAGGGTTATGATAAGGGTTAGGATTATAGATGGTGTTAGATGTTAGGTTTAGGGTGTTAGGGTTAGGTTTATGGTTAGGGTAGGGTTAAGTTTAGGGTTAATATTAGGGTTAGGGTTAGATTAGGGTTACTGTTCGTATTAGGGTTATAGTTAGGGATAAGGTTGGGGATAGCGTTAGGTTTAGGGTTGGGGATACGGTTAAAGGTTAGGGTGAGGGTTAGGCTTAGGTTTACAGTTAAGGTGAGGGTTTAGGGTAATTGTTATGGTTAGGGTTAGAGTTAGATTTAGGCTTAGGATTAGGGTGAAGTTTCACTTAATAGTCAGGGTTAGGGTTAAGGTTAGTGTTAGGGTTAGGTGTAGTGTTAGGGTTCGGGTAAAGGTAAGGTTAGGGTTAAGGCTAGGTTTACGGTAAAGGGTAGGGCTAGGTTAGGGTTAGGTTTAGAGTTAGAGTTAGTGCTAGGGTTTAGGGGTACGGTTAGGGTCAGGTTTAGAGTTATCGTAAGGGTTAGGGTTAGGGTAGAGTTAAGGTTAGGGTTAAGTTTTGGGTTAGGCTAATGGTTAGGTTTAGGTCAGGGTTAGGGGTAGGATGTGGGATAGGGTTAGGGTTAGGGAAAGGGTTAGGGGTTCGTGTGAGCATTAGTGTTAGGTTTACATTAAGCTGATGTTTTAGGGTGTTACGGTTAGGGTTAGGGTTAGGTTTAGGTTTAGGGCTAGAGTTAGGGGAGAGTTAAGCGTTATTTTTAGTTTTAGGGTTAGGGTTAGGCTTAGGTTTAGGGTGAAGTTTAGGTTAAGGATGAGGGTTAGGGTTAGGCGTTTGGGTTAAGGTTAGGGTTAGTTTTAGGGTTAGGCTTAGTGTTAGGGTTAGGGTTAGGTGTTTGGGTTAATGTTAGGGTCAGGTTTAGGGTTAAGTTTAGGGTTAGGGTTAGGTCTAGGGTGAAGTTTAATTTAAGGGTGAGTGTTGAGCTTAGGGTTAGCATTAGATGTTAGGGTTAGGGTTAAGGTGAGGATTAAGTTTAGGGTTAAGTTTAATTTTAGAGTTAGGGTTAGGGTTGGTTTTTCGGTTAAGTCATGGTTAGTTTTAGGGCTAGGTTAAGGTTAGAGATTTGGTTAGGTTAAGTGTTGTGTTAGGTTTAGATGTTAGGGTGAGTGTTAGTGCTAGGTTTCCATTTAAGCTGAGTGTTTAGGGTAAGTTTTAGGGTTAGGATTAGGGTTAGAGTTAGGGTCCGGGTTAGGGTTAAGTTTAGGGTTAGGGTTAGGTTTATGGTTAGAATTAGGGTTAGGGTCAGGGTTAGGGGGATATTTAGTGTTATGTTTAGTTTTTTTTTTTTAGTTTTAGGGTTAGGGTTTGGGTGAAGTTTATGTTAAACGAGAGTGTTAGGGTTAGGGGTTAGGGCTCAGGTTAGGGTCAGGGTTAGGGTTAGGGTTAGGTTTCAGTTTGGGGTTAGGGCTAGGTTTGGTGTTAGTTTTGCTTACGGTTAGGGTTAGAGTTATGGTCAGTGGTTAGGGTTAAGTTTAGGTTTAGGGTTAGTTTTAGTTTTGGTTAGGATTAGGCTTTCAATGAAGTTAGTGTAGGTTTAGGGTTATGGTTAGGGTGAAATTTTGGTTAAGGGAGAGGGTTCGGTTTAGGGTTAGGGTTAGGTTTAGAGTTAGGGTTAGTGGTTAGGGTTAGGTTTAGGGTTAAGGTTAAGTTTAGGCTAAGGATTAGGGTTAGGTGTTAGTGTTTCGGTCAGGTTTAGCTTATGTTTATATTTAGGGTTAAGTTTAAGTTTACGGTAAAAGTTAGAGTTACATTTACAGTTAAGGTGAGGGTTTTGGGTAAGTGTTATGATTAGGGTTAGGGTTAGGCCTAGGGTTAGGGTTAGAATTAGGGTGAAGTTTAAGATAGGGTGAGGGTTAGGGTTAAGGTTATGGCTAAGGTTTGGGTTAGTTTTCTGGTTACTTTAAGGTTATGTTTAGGGTTAGGGTTTACGGGTTCTCTTTAGTTTTAGGGTTAGGGTTAGATTTTAGGTTAGGGTTAAGTTTAGTGTTATGGTTAGGGTTAGGGTTACAGTTTGTGTTAGGCGTTGTGGTTGGGGTGAGGATTAGGTTTAGGGTTAGGTTTGGGTAGGGTTAGGATTATGGTTATGGTAAGGTGTTAGGAGTTAGGCATGTAGTTTAGGGTTAGGGTTTTGGTGAGGGTTCCTTTAGGCATTGTGGTTCTAGTCATGGTTAGGTTTGGTTTAGGGTTAGGGTTAAGTTTATGATTAGTTTTCGGGTTAGTGTTAGAGTTAGGGTGAGAGTTAGGGTTAAGGTTTGGGTTAGGGTTTGGTGTTAGGGGTTAGGGTTTGGGTTAGGGTTAGGGTTAGAGTTAGGTTTAGGGTTAGGGTTAGGGTTAGGGTTAGGATTAGGGTTAGGGTTATCGTTAGGTCTCAGGGGTTTCCGGTTAATTTTAGTGTTAGTGTTAGGGATAGCTTTAGGTTTACAGTTGGGGGAAACGGTTAGCGGTTAGGGTGAAGGTTACCGTTAGTTTTACCGTTAAGGTGAGGGTTTAGGGTAAGTGTTCTGATTAGGGTTAGACATAGAGTTAGGGCTAGGTTTACGGTTATGGTTAGGTGACAGGGAAGATTTAGGTTTAGGTTCAGGTTTAGGATTAGAGTTAGTGTTCTATTTAGGGTCAAGGTTAGAGTCAGGGTTAGGGTTAGGATTAGGTCTTGGGTTAGGATTAGGTTAAGGGTTAGGTTGAGGTCTATTGGAAGGCTTAGGTTTAGGGTTATAGGTGGAGTAGCGTTATGGTTAGAGTTAGGTATAAGGTTAGGGTTTGGGTTAGCTTTAGGTTTAAGGTTAACGTTAGGGTTAGGGTTTGGAGGAAGTTTAGGATAGGGTGAGAGTTGTTTTTATGGTTAGGGGTATAGTTTGGTTTTGTGTTCAGGTTAGTGTTAAGGTTAGGTTTCGGGTTCAGGTTAGTGTTAGGGGTTAGTTAAGGGTTAGGATATGGTTTAGGTTTAGGGTTAGTGTGAAGTTTAGGTTGAGGGTGAGTTTTAGCATAAGACTTTGAATCAAGTTAGGGTATGTTTAGGGTTATGGTTAGGGTGAAATTTTGGTTAAGGGTGAGGGTTCGATTTAGGGTTAGGGTTAGAGTTAGGGTCAGTGGTTAGGGTTAGGTTTAGGGTTAAGGTTAGGTTTAGGTTAAGGATTAGGGTTAGAGTTAAGGTTAGGGGTTATTGTTTCAGTTAGGTTTAGGGTAGGATTAGAATTAGGGTTAAGTTTAGGTTTAGGGTAAGAGTTAGAGCTACGTTTACAATTAAGGTGACGGTTTTGGGTAAGTGTTATGGTCAGGGTTAGGGTTGAGTTAGGGTTAAGGTTAGGGTTAGGGTTAGGGTTTAGGGTTAGGTTTAAGTTTATGGTTGGCTTAAGTTTAGGGTTAAGGTTAGGTTAGGGTTAGGGTCAGGGTTAGGATTAGGTTTAGGGCGAGTTTTAGGGTCAGAGTTATTGTAAGGGTTAGGTTTAGGGTTACAGGTGGGCCAAAGTTAAGGTTAGGTTTAGGTTTAGAGGTAGGGTTAGGATTAATGTTAGGGTTAGCTTTCGGTTAGGGATAGGGTGAAGTTTAAGATAGGGTGAGGGTTAGGGTTATGGCTAAGGTTTGGTTTTGTTTTCAGGTCAGTGTTAAGGTTATGTTTAGGGTTAGGGTTAAGTTTAGGGGTTGTGTTTAGTTTTAGGGTTAGGGCTAGATTTTAGGTTAGGGTTAATTTTAGTGTTATGGTTAGGGTTAGGGTTAGGTTTGTGTTAGGCATTGTGTTTGGTGTGAAGGTTAGGTTTAGGGTTAGGTTTGGGTAGGGTTAGGATTATGGTTATGGTAAGGTGTTAGGGTTTAGAGGTGTAGTTTAGGGTTAGAGTTTCGGTGAGGGTTCCGTTAGGCATTGTGGTTCTGGTCATTGTTAGTTTTGGTTTAGGGTTAGGGTTATGATTAGGTTTCGGGTTAATGTTTGAGTTAGGGTTTTAGTTAGAGTTAACGTTTGGGTTAGGCTTTGATGTTAGAGGTTAGGGTTTGGGTTAGGGTTGTCGTTAGTGCTCAGGGGTTTCAGGTTAGTGTTAAGGTTAGGGATGGCATTAGGGTTAGGGTTGTGGGATACAGTTAGGGGTTAGCATGAGGGTTATGGTTAGTTTTATAATTAAGGTGAGGGTTTAGGGTAAGTGTTATGATTAGGGTTAGAGTTAGAGTTAGGGTTAAGTTTACGTTTAGGGTTAGGTGTAGTGTAAGATTTAGGTTTAGGTCCAACTTGAGGGTTAGAGTTAGTGTTCTATTTAGGGTCAAGGTTAGAGGTAGGGTTAGGTTTAGGATTAGGTCTAGGGTTAGGATTAGGATTAAGTTTAGGCTTAGGTTCAGGGCTATTGTAAGTGTTCGGTCTAGGGTTACAGATGGACTAGTGTTATTGTTAGAGTTAGGTTTAAGTTTAGGGTTTGGGTTAGTTTTGGTTTAGGGGTAAGCTTAGGGTTATGGTTTGGATGAAGTTTAGGATAGGGTGAGGGTTTTATGGTAGGGTAGAATGGAATAGAATAGAACAGAAAATAACAGAACAGGGTAGGATAAGGTAGGGTAGAATAGAAGAGAACAGAACAAAACGGACTAGAATAGAATAGATTAGGGTAGCGTAGGGTACGGTAGGTTAGGGTAGGGTAAAATAGAATGGAACAGAACGGGATAGAGTACAGTAGAATAGAAGAGGATTGAATCGAATAGAACAGAACAGAATATGGTAGAATAGATTAGGGTAGGGTAGGGTAGCGCAGGGTGGAATAGGCAGAAGAATAGAATAGAGTCGAATAGAGACGTCAAAGAGAGTCATCGAATAGAGCGAAAAGAGTCGAATAGAGTGGAATAAAGTCGAATAGAGTTGGAATCACATCGAATAGAGTCGGAATCACGTTGAATCATGTCAAATAGTGTAGATTAGATTAGGGTAGGGTAAAACAGAATAGAACAGAATAAAAAGGGTAGGGTAGGGTAAGGTAGGGTAGGGTAGGGTAGGGTAGGGTAGGGTAGGGTAGGGTAGGGTAGGGTAGGGTAGGGTAGGGTAGGGTAGGGTAGGGTAGGGTAGGGTAGGGTAGGGTAGGGTAGGGTAGGGTAGGGTAGGGTAGGGTAGGGTAGGGTAGGGTAGAATAGGGAGTAGAAGAATAGAATAGAAAAGAATGGAACAGAATAGAATAGAAAAGAACAGAGTCAAACAGAGTCAAATCGCATCGAACCGCCACAAACCACCACGAACCGCCTTGAATCCCATCGAATAGCATGGAATAGAATAGAGTAGGGCAGGTTAAGGTAGGGTAGGATAGAATGGAATAGAATAGAGTAGAGTAGAATAGAATAGAACAGAATAACACGGAACAGAACCAAACAGAAAAGAACAGAACAAGGTATGGTAGAAAGAGTAGAATAGAATAGAAAAGAACAAAACAGAATAGATTAGGGTCGTGTCGGGTATGGTAGAGTAGGGCAGGAAAGGGTAGAATAGGATTGAACAGAATAGGATAGAGTAGAAGAGAATGGAGCAGAATGGAACAGAATAGAGTAGAATAGTTTAGGGTAGGGTAGGGTAGGGTAGCATAGGTTGGAATAGAAGAATAGAACAGAGTCGAATAGAGTCGTCGAATAGAGTGGAATAGAGTGGAACGGAGTCAGAATCACGTCGAATAGAGTCAGAATCACGTCGAATAGAGTCAGAATCACGCCGAACAGTATAGATTAGATTAGGGTAGGGTAGGTTAGAAGAGAATAGAGTAGAGTAGAGAAGAGTAAAATAGAACAGAATAGAATAGATTAGGGTAGGGTAGGGTAGCATAGGGAGAAATACAAAGTAGAAGAAAAGAATAGAACAGAGCAGAATCAGAGTCGAATAGAGTAGAATCACGTCGAACTGCGTCGAACCACCATGAACCGCCATGAACGGTCACAAGCCGCCACGAGCCTAGCCCAGCCCAGCCCAGCCCAGCCCAGCCAGGGTTATCAAAGATGAGATCCAATATCTAATCAGCCTAAAACAAGGGTCTCAATGAAAGTACTTCTTGAAAAAGCAATAGTTCCAAGTTTCCTCACAGGATGATTCTCTTGGACATTCTACCTGTTATATCTTCTCCTCTCACAGTTCTTGTGGCTACAGGTGTGGCCGTCCCACCAGGAACCATATCAGAGTCTCCAAAATTCTGCCCATCCAACATATGTTTCAGTGGCGTCTTAGTTATCCTGTGTTGGTATAACAGAAATACCTCAAAGTGAATGGCTTTAACGAACAGAAACTCATTCTCTCACAGTCTAGGAGGCTAGAACTCCAAATTCTGGGTACCAATTCCCAGGGAAAGCTTTTTCTCTTTTGGTTCCAGTGGAAGGCATTGTCATCAATCTTCCCCTGATCTAGGAGCTTCTCTGCACAGGAACCTGGAGTCCAAAGAACAGGCTCTACTCTGGGAACTTCTTTCTTGGTGGCATGAAGTTTCTCTCCTCTCTACTGGCTTCTTTCTTTTATATCACATAAGACATTGACTCAAGATATAACCTAATCCTGTAGATGAGTCTTGCATCATTTGCATAACTGCATCTAAACCTGCCTCATTAACATCACAGAGGCTAGGATTTACAACACATAGGAAAATCACATCCAAAAAATAAAATGGTGGATAACCACACAATACCGGGAATTATGCCTAGCTAAGTGGACACACATTTTATGGGGACACAACTCAATCCATAACAGGTGGAATGAGCTGGAATGTTCTGCCAAATTTACCTCCTTCTTTCCAAACTCTCTTTTAGTGTTCCTTCCAAGGAAGGGAGATCCCAAGGCACAGCCCCTCAACCAGCAGCAACACAGACCCCAGTGCTCTTGGGAGGCCAAGCAGCCTAATTATATCCCTCCTAAAGCTGTGAGAGAGTATGTTGAAATCATGGAAGGTCTGCTTGGACCTGCCCATTTAGCCACTGTGGAGCCAGACGCAAAATATGAAGAAGAAGAAGAAAATGAGCAACAACAGGAAGACACTGGGATGTACCCAGACCCAGGACTCCTGAGCTACATTGACAAGCTATGTTCACAGGAAGAATTTATTACCAAGGTGAGCTGGGACTAGAGGTTTGGTATCTGTGGGTTCTGTAATTTTGGCATTTCATCAACCAAACCTCTGGAGTTTGGCCCCAGACATTGTAATTAAGCTTGATTCCTTACCCTGTGATCACTGAGTGTGTCTTTTTCTCACATATGTGTGTGTGTGTTTCCCTATGTGTAGGTTGGGGTGGTGATGTTTTAATACGCCATTGGATGCACATTCAAGAAGAGTATTGTTGATTATCTTTGAGATCCTCTGAATCACTGCTTACTCCTTGTCAAGAATGTTCACATGCCTCCTCCTTCTGTTATCAGGTAGAAGCAGTTATTCACCCTCAATTCCTGGAAATGTTACTATCACCAGAATCACCGATAGATCCCATGTCCTTAACACAAAGCTGAAGGAAGAAGAAGGGCTTACTCTCACCCATGTAAAACAGAGGAGGAAGGGAAAATAATAACATGAAACCCACAGGATTTTATCTAAGCCAACAGTCCCTCGGCTGCACAGCTTCTGGGGAAAGTCAGCTCCAGGTGTGGAAGCAGATGCAGAACCAGGAGGCAGGAGATAAGGGAGTGGGTGAGAGGAAGAGTGGTAAGGAATTGTGGCTGGAAAACCACACAGGAGGATAGACAGAGCTGAAGCACTGGTTATTGAACCAAACTCATTTGACTTCCCTGATCCCTGTCCCAGTATCATATTCTCCACCACCAGCTCATCCATGTGTTCTCAAAACGTGTACAGAATCAGTAATTACACATTTTCCTTCCTTGCAGCTGGTAGAGAAGTGACTACTGGAACTGAAAGGAGAAGTGGGTGTGGAGGCATCCCCAACTTATGGTGTACCACCCATGGAGTCACTTTGTACAGAGTATGGCACCAGTCAACACTCAAGGAGCACAGATAACCACGGTCTTCAACTAGGGATCAGTGAGAAAATGGGCACAACAAAGTTGAATACAGATGACCTGTCAAAAGATGGTAGAAGAGACAGAAACCTGTCTAAGTCAAAAGAACTTGGTCTCTTTACACGGAGTCCAAAGTCAAAGAGACCTAAGTCTGAACAATCAACTTCTACTCATCAGGATTCCAGCCACACTTCCCCTAAATTGGGAACTAGAGAATCTTTAATCTTCTTAGAAACCTCTCTGATTAATGAAACACCTGGGAAAGGAGACATGTCGAGGGAAGAAAAAGAGGAGGAAGAAGAGGGGGATCTCCCCAGCCTTGTCTTTCTCTTGGCACCTCAACAAAGCCTACTGCTCTGGGGTCTTTCCAAGAGTCCTCTGCCTGCCTCTAGCATTCTGCACCATGGAGTTTGGGGCACCTGGCAAGCATCCTAGCCCCTATATCCTAAGACAGTGAGTCTTACCCAACCTGGACACACAGCTACCAAGTCTAACATCCCAGCTCAAGTTAGAGCCCCATCACTTGCTGCCAAAAGGCCCTACTCAGGGGCTGACCTTGGAGTCTCTGGGAGGCAACCCTTGGCCAGCAGTGAGGTCCAACTCTCAATGCCTCTAAAAAGAAAGTGTGACACCTCACCTTGTGAGAAAAGTAAGGTGGCATTATAGCCAGTGGTTAGCTTCCCTCTTCCATGTTTCAGACCCTCAAATTGGAGATCCCTCCACAGATTTGGATTACCAACCCCCTTTCCTCATTAAGCTAAAGATCCTCCCCTATCCCAGTGGTATTTCTTGGCTGTAGTACAGATAGGAGGAGGATAGAGAGGGAGGCCAAAGACTGGGCAAAGTGCACATATACTTCCAGGGTGGGAAATGAAGAACAGTAGCTTTACTTTACAAAATAGTCCTCTGTTAACTGGGATTAAAGATAGTTTTCCTGGAAGAAATTCTCATTGCTTCTTTCTTCTTTTTCTCCCCTGCTGCTGGATGGATTGCAGTGTTGTGAAAAGAAAAAGATACAGGTGCCCCTGTTTTCCTGATCCACATGTGACTGACCAGTTCTTTCTTCCAGCTTTAACTGATGTTCTGAAAATGCTCTTGGGGACAGTCTGGTTTGGTCTCTCACAGCTCACTCATAAATCACCAGTGATCACTTTCATCATCCATTTCGCACAAGACCTGGCTTGGTTGGGGGGCTTTCTGTAGGTATCCTATCAACATCTCTATCTCTTAACAATCTACTAATGGAATTTGGATTTCAACCTTTCAGCCTTCTTGGTCATTAACTAATGTTTCTGTAACTGAGCTTAGTTATTGCACCTTTGTTTAAGGTGCTGTTTTTCTGTTTCCTAGAAAGATCCTGGACAACAGATCATAAATGATCCTCAGCATATCCAAGGCTTTTCCTGTGTGGTTGATTTGGCCTGACAGGATTAAGACTTGGCTTCTTGGGGGCATGGCTCTCTGTTTCTCTGCAGTCACTCTAGAAAAAGGCATCATTAATTCTCAGGAGGAATATTAAATAAGCAATGGTAGTCTGCTATTTCTGAACCCTGATGAGGACAGAAGGAGATGGAATGTGCTGAAAACATATTTATGAGGATTCCTTTTAATAGTGTGTATATGAGCTATGAAAGTAGTCAGGGAGAATTGTAGTCCCTTTGCCTTATTTCTGTGCAGGAAAGAATCTGATCCAGCAGGAGTGGGAAGGTCCATCTTGCTGTGGTAAAGAGGACTGACCTCAGGTGCCTTCAGGATCTTGCAAGGAGCATCCTATAAGCACTCTTCTCTTTCCTTCCCAAACAATGACTGAAATTCTAGGGTAAAATCGATGTAGACGTAGTCTTCTATTTAAAATAGGTCCTTAAAAACAAGAGGAAACCTACCTTACACAACAACAATAAAGCCTAGGAGAAGCAGAGATGTGATGAGGTTTATAGCAGACCTGGGATGCCTGGAGTGTGCAGGGCTAGATGTGAGGAGGGTAGGAAGGCTGAGAAGGGCTGAGGCATCAGTCATCCTACTGCTCGGGCACTTGCATACACCCCATGTTCAGAGCAGTGGGTCTTCCCGTAATGTGACATTTGGTGCCTGTTAGTTGCATTGGGTGATGGGAGGTTTCTAATTGGGATCTGGATGGAGACCTTGACAAGTAAGAGACCGTGGGGGAAAACAATCAAGATGAAGAGATGGGAATCAGGGGACAAGACATCTCTGCTTTTTCCTCAAAGTTGTCAAGTTCTTGCCCTCCAATCTCTGCTAACTTTTCAAATCCAGGTGTCCAGTGCCTGACATCTCCAGCCCATTCCTCTCAGTAGCTCTGATTCCCAACTCAGAAACTTCCAGGAACTCACCAATGTTCCCTCCCAGCCTAATGCTTTCTTCCCCAAATTCTGAGGTTTGATTTTATTAAAAGTGTCAATGAGTTTTCCGAAATGATGTGTCCCAGAAGATTTCTGGCTGTCATGGATTGAATTATGTCCCCCCAAAAATGTGAGTACCAATTTGGCTGGGCCATGATTTCCAGTATATTGTAGCTGGCCTTCATTTTGTGATTGTGATTTTATATTACAGAGGATTAGGGTGGGATGGTAAGGTTACATTACTTTCACTTACTAAGGCCATATTCCTGATACAATGTAAAGGGAATTTCACTGGGGTATGATTTGCACCACCTTTTATCTCACAGACATAAAACAAAAGGGAAGCAAGCAGAGACTGGGGGACCTCACACCACCAAGAAAGCAAGGCTGCGAGCACAGTGCATCCTAATCTGGGCAAGATTGATGAGAAGGCCTTCCCCTGGAGCTGATGCCCTGAATTTGGACTTCCAGCCTACTTTACTGTGAAGAAATAAACTCCTCTTTCTTAAAGTCATCTACTTGTGGTATTTCTCTTAAAGCAGCAGTACACGAGTAGGACACTGGATAACACCATCCAGGCATGTCATACAATGTCCTCCTCAGTGTAGCCCCCAATTCTGGTGTAACCCTGGTATTTAGGGGAGTGTACACACGAAACTTCGAAAGACAAATGGTGAGTGAAGTGCACAGCCCTGGATCCTCCATTCACTAGTGTTTGACTTTTGAAAATTCTCTTAACTCCTCCACATTTCAAGGTCTTCACTGGGAAAATAGCCGTAACACTGTCCACTCCTCAGGGTGTTTGGGATATTAAGGAGTCATGCTTGAAGGGAATTCGCTCCAGCATGTGCCATGCACTGGTCCCTCAGCCAAAAAAGGGAATCATCACATCCACACTTTGCAAGTTTAAGTGTTACCTCTCATGTCTTCCTCACCTGCCTGTTATCTGTTGTTGGCACGTCTGTTTGGTTGATCATTTCTCAGAAATAAGAAAAGCCTGGTTATTATGGATTGAACTGTGTCCCCCAAAAATGTGTGTCAATTTGGCTAGTCCATCATTCCCTGCATGGTGCAACTGTCCACCATTTTTTCATCTGATTCATTTTTTTAGGTCTTGTAAATCCTACATATAAGATGTTAATGATGTGGGATAACCGACAGTTATGTTAGTGAGGTAGGACTCAATCCACAAGATTAGTTTATGTCTTAAGTCAATCTCTTTTGAGATATAAAAGGAAGTAGCGAGCAGAGACACATGGGGACCTCTCACCATCAAGAGAACAACACCAGGAGCAGAATGTTCCCTTTGGAACCCCAGTTTCTATGCATAGAAACGCCTAGATCAGGGGAAGATTGATGACAAGGATCTTTCTGCAGAGACAGAAATCTTCCCCTGGAGCTGACGCCCTGAATTTGGAATTGTAGCCTAATAGACTGTGAGAGAATAAAATTCTGTTTGTTGAAGCCATCCACTTGTGGTATTTCTGTTTTAGCAGCCCTAGAACTAAGACACTGGTGCTATCCCCACGTCAGTACTCTGAGGAACCCTGAAATACACCCATCAGCCTGCATAACGTGACCCAACAAAAAGCCCATCTACTCACAAACATCCTTTCTCACAGGCACCGAGAAGGCACCTAGCAACCACATGTCCACATCACCAACAGTGCTGAGCTTCTTCAGGTTTGATGTATTCCATCACAAATATGTGCTGTCCACAAAGGAACTTCCTTTTGGTGAGGTTTCAAACACTTCTCTGGGCAAGCAATAAGATCTAGACTTGCAATTCGAAGAGCTGAGTATTCCTCAAAAATGACCAGCAACAGAGGAAGTTTTTTTTTTACCTGGAGAACTCTTTTCCTTGTAATATTTTCCTTGTTGTTGTCCTTAGATGCCGTTGAGTTGGCTCCAACTCATAGCGACCCGATGTACATAATGAAACACTGCATGGTCCTGAACCATCTTCATAATCGTTATGCACGAGCCCATTGTTGTAATCACTATCCAAATACATCTAATTGTGGGTCCTCCTCTTTTTTGCTGACCCTCTACTTTACCAATCAGTTCTCCAAGAACTGATCCTTCCTGATAACACAGTCAATGTATGTGATACCTAGTCTCACCTTCCTGCTTCTAAGGAGCATTCTTGTTGTATGTCTTCCAAGACAGATTTATTCCTTCTTTTGGAAGTCCATGGTATATTCAATATTCTTCACCAACACCACAATTCAAGGGCATCAATACTTCTTTAGTCTTCCTCATTCATCCATAAGATTTCACACGCATATGAAGCGACTGAAAAGTTCACAGTGTTTCCATTCTCTATCTCTGTCTCACACACACATAGGCACACACACACATACATACAAACATCATAGGATACTCACGCTGTCTCCCCACAGTTCATATTTTAATCCAAAAAACTTTGTCCTCAGGGCTCAGTGGGCAATGCTTTACTCCCAAATATTCTGTCTCCTTGAAAAAATATTTTTAGTTTTTTTTTTTTCTTTTTCGGCTTTCAATAGCCTTGGCTTGTCTCTGAGAGCAGTTTACATACAATGAACCACAGGAGAATCCTATTCAATAACTGTAAATCTACTTGCAGGAAACTTGTGTCAGTAACTGGAAAAGAGAATTTTAGGTCCAATGGAGAGAAAAAAAAGTATTTTAAAATTTGTCTAGTGCCCACATACCTCCGACATAGAGTAATTAATTATGTGACATTTAATACACAAATCAAAAAGTGTTCAAAAACAGTAAAAGAAAACAGATGACAACTTACAGTGTAAAGCATGAAATCTTCCATGAAATTCATGGAATTTCAGACACTTAATCCGTGCTCTATGCTGCTCCAGGTGTTTTACCTCCTCTAATAACTCACATAATCTACCTGCTCATCCAGTGAGGAAGGGTGGATTTTAGTGACATTAGGAAAGAAAAGATGGCATCAAAGAGCCTCACTGGGATTATTATATATGGGATATGTTAGCTGATTATTTTTTTTAATACTAAAGAGCACAAAATAATAGGGAATGGGCTGCGTTGATGTTTGAGAGGAAGTCTTTAGCTCCTGTGTATGTAAGATCTGACATTAGTTGAGGAGGATATGAAGTCTCATTGCCATATTTCTTCACAGGGAAGAGTCATGGCCATCTGAATTGATGCAGTCCACCCTGCTGTTGCCAAGGGAACTATCTCAGGAACCTTAGGGATCTTACAAGGAGCATCACAGAAGCACTATCCCTTTTACTTCCCAACCAATGATTGAAATTCTTAGATTTCACAGTCATAGATTTAGGTTTACATTTACACTGAAAATAGTTCCTGACAAACAAAGATAATGCCACCTATTGCAACAACAAAGCTTCAAGTGGAGCATATCTGAGCCTCCCTTCCATGGCCATCAATAGACCTCTGCTGTCTCTTGCCCACAATTTGTGTTGATGTCATGCTGTGTGGGAAATGGGGAGGAAATGTAACTCTCCTGGTCCCAAGGGAGAATATAGGGTGGGAGTGAATGGGGCTCGGTTCCATAGTCGGTCACTGTTGGTGTCAATGAGTCACCAGGCCTTCAGGGTCACCATGACACTGTGGACTGTAGGCTGATGATCCAGTTTCTTTACTGTGCCTTGAACCAACTTTTCCCTGAACTTCTCTTCACCTCTTAACACACCTTCATCATTTGCAGAATGCCTTCCCTTCCACACACCTCAAAGTGAGTGCTGGCCACAGAAGATGCAAGTGAACAATGTACCCAGAGGAAGAAGAAAGAGGACACAGAAAGGCTAGATTGAGAGTCAGCTAGAAGACAGTTTCAACCTCAGCTCTATCATTTTCTGCCTGTGTGACCTACAGTGTCTGAGCATCAGCTTTCTTATCAGTAAGATATGCAGAATCACATTTTATTTGGATAGCTCTTGCAAGGGAAGAGATAGTAAACGGAATATGCTTTCCCATAATAAGGTCTAAATTCAAGGTTTATGTTATTTCTTCTGTGAAAGTGTACAACCTGGGAAGGCTGGAGTGGCCTGCAGAAGGTTCTGTAAGGATATTGGAGTAGGCTCGTGTCTGGACAAGTAGAGAGGTCAAAAAGTCCCTGAGATTCTTGAGATTGTGCCCAGCTTCATTTTCACTTTACCCTCTCACAACCCCCTCACCATGCACTGCACGTCACTGTTCCAGTGTTCTTATTCCCTGTTGACTTTGCTTTTCTAAAGGCAGGAAGAGCGTCCTTGTCTTCACTTGGACTAGGACATTAACATAAAACAACAGTAATATTTGTATTTGCTATCATTTGCTGAATATCCTTCATGTGAGATTTTTCTCAGTGATTGTTAATGATATCTTTCATGTGAGATTTTTCTCAGTGATTGTTAAAGATATAGTTAAATGTCAAAACTATCTCATGATTTAGAGACCATTCCCGTTATACATATGGGGCACAATTTATCCAAGGTCACAGAGTCAGTAGGAGGAAGCCAGGTTGGTTCCAAACGAAAAAGAAACCAGTGTTGCTGGGTCAATTCTGACTCATGGCAATCCCATGCATTTCACAACAGTGTTCCATAGGGCATTTAGTGGTTGACTTTCTTAAGGAGATCACCAGGCATTTGTTTCTAGAAGCCTCTGCATAGACTCAAACCACCAACCTTCCCATCGCTAGCCAGCTCCTTAATCCTTTGTGCTGGGGACTTTGAATGGCCTTAAATGGTACAGTCATTTACTGTTACAAATCAGGCATTGACACGGTTAAAAAAAAGAAAGAATTATTTCCATTACAATTCATTTTCTTTTAGTGTAATTTTCATCAAATGGAACTTGCCCACTTCAATTTATAATTTAGTGAGCTTCAGGAATTTTAAATACCATGGTGTAACCATCATCTCAATCAACATTTAGACCATGGATTCAGATTCTGCATCACCCCACTGTTGTCTTTCAGGTACTTAGTCAGTTAGTCAGGAATACCTTCAGGCTCTGCTGGTATCAGCAGTCACCATTCAGAGGCCACAGGGTAGAGCTGGTGAGAAGCACCTGAGGACTTTTTACTTTTTGAACAAGAAGGGGATTGGCACCTGCCTCTGTGATGAGACCTCTTTACCCATGGTCTCATTAAATGACTGTGTGGGCAGTTCTCATCAGGAGAAGACACCTACACACTATTGATGAGCACTGTGGTGTTGGGAAAGTAGCTTCATTCAGAGAACAGGCCTGCCCTGCCCACCTCCCAAAACTGTGACGCTATGAACTCTGCTACCTTGACCCTCCTTGTACCCTTGATGGCAGCCAGGGCACAGCCGAGCATGATTCACTTTTCTCCATAATAGGAGGACTTGATTCTTTGGGGTAAATTCTCTCCATCCCATGACGTAGACCTCAAAAAAAATGGGTCACAGATCTTCCAGCTCTGTTCATCATCAGCCCTTCCAGCAGTCTCCTTCATGCAATCTTGATGTGGAATTTTCGGTCCTGGGTCAAGATGCTTAGAATCTCCTATTCCTCTCTCCTAAATCTCAGAATTCATGTCTTACCACTTACAAATTCAATAAAACAGAGAAAAACAAACACACAAGAACTCAAGAACATCTACCTACATATGTATAACTTAAATATTGCAAACACACAGGGCTCTGAATATACAAAACAATCTTAGAAATGAAGAAGAAAGTATGGGGCTCATACTTCAAGATTTAAAGCATCACTACAAATACACAGTAAACAAAACAGTTTCATACTGGTATTAGGATAGACATACAGACCAAAGCAATAGGGTGTCCAGAAATGAATTCATACATTTTTGCCCAATTTGTTTCAACAATGATGCCAAGTCCATTCAATGGCAAAGAATAGTCTCTTCAACAAATGATGCTGGGACAACTGTATCTCCACATGGAAAAGCATGAAGTTGGACACATACTCTATATCATATACAAAAATTAACTCTAAAAGGATCGATGGCCTGAATACGAGAGCTAAAACCACAAAACCGTTAGAAGTAAACGTCAGGTTTACATTTTAGGATTTTTTTCCCACGTCTTCATAGATATGACATAGGAAACAATAGATAAATTTCTGTTGGTGAAAATTTAAATCTTTCATACATCAGTGAGCACTATCAAGAAAGTGAAGACAACTATTGAATGGGAGAAAGTACTCGGAATCTCTACTCTGCTAAAGGGTTTCATATACAGAGATATAGAGTGCCTAGATCTAAATACAAAAACACCAACAACCCAACTTAAAAAATGGACAAAAGACGTAAATTGGCATTATTTCAAAGAAAATATACAAATGGCCAGTAAACACGTGAAAAGATGTTCAACATTATCAGTCACTGGGGAAATGCAAATCAAAATGACATAGAGGTATTATTCCTTTCCACATCGATGGATATTGTCAGAATGAAAACAAACAAACAAGGAAATAAAAAAGATTTGGTGAGGATGTGGACAAACTGAGAGTATATTGCTACTGGGGATATGATGTGCTGCAACCACTGTACAACACAGTTTGATGGCTCCTCAAATAATTTAACATAGGATTATCATATGACCCTGTAATTCCACTCCTAAGCATCCACACAAAAGAACTGAAAGTAAGAAAAAAACAGATACTTGGACACTCAAGTTCATTGTAGCAATATTCACTGAATCAAAAAGGTGGAAACAACCTAAGTGTCCATTAAAAGATGACTGGATAAGCAAAACATGACAAATAGATACATGCAATATTATGCAGCCACAAAGAGCAGTGGAGTTCTGTTACTTGCAATAAATGGATGAACCTTGAGAACATTGTTCTGCGTGAAATACCTGAAATCCCAAGAACAATTTTTGCATGATCCCATTTACATGAAAATCTACAACATGCAAAGATATAGAGCAGATTAATGGCTAGGAGAGCTGAAAGCAGAAAGCATAGGGAGTCATTGCTAAAAACAAAGTAACAAGAAAAAGAACATTCAAAACCAAATGAAAAGAAACCTATGAAACCTAGCATGAATTATTAAATATTGTATTTAAAATATGTGGTATTTTACAATATAAAAGAAGGCCAACCACCATTCTGCCAACAAGAGTACATAATTACTACAAAGTACAGTCATCATGTTGGGAATAACATATAAAGCAGACCGGCCAAGCTACAAGGGATCCATCTGTAGTACAGAGAAACAGTTACTGGATCATTCCAGAAAGAAGTGTCAGTACACTTTTGGGCAGTAGAATCCACCAAAAGGAAAGAGAGTCACTATAAAGCACAGAAGTCCTTGAGTGGGTACAAGCGAGGTAGGAGGCCTATGTGGAGTCAACTGGAGTCCATCGTGGTCACGCGACACCCTCTGGTGTGTTTGAAGCTGCACATGACATAGGGGAAAATAAAGAAGGTCAGGTCACCCTATCAGAAAAACGGGACGCTGAGATGCGACTCGCAGAATTAGTTTTCTGGATTTCAAGTATTAGGACCAGAGTCTCATAGAGCATCATTGTCCATTGGCATGATATAGTTCATAAAGTTATGTTTTACATCCTCATTTGCTGAGTAGTGCTTGTGGTTTTAAAAGCTTGTGAGTGGCCTTCCATGATACAACTATTGTTCTCTACTCTACTGCAGCAAAAGACAATGTAGGAAACCAAAGACTCAAAGGGGAAGCTTGCCTGCAAGAAAAGCAGTCTGCACAAACATCGGGCTAATCTACCCTGAGGCCAGAAGAAGTAGATGGTGCCCAGATACCAATACCATCCCTTGTGATCAGGGCCATAATAGATTGATTCTGATAACATGGGAGATAAATGTGGCACAGAATTTCAAATTCACTAAAAAGGAAAAGGAGGGACTTACTGGACTGGTTCACACTTGAGGACTCCCCAGAATCACTGCTTTGAGATACTCTTCAAACTTTGAACTGAAAGTAATCCCAGTAGCTAAATAACTAATGAGTACCTCTCATAATTAATGTGTCCCTTAAAAAAAATCATCTATGTGAGGCCAAATGGTAAACAATTACTTTAAAACAAAGATGAGAATGTAAGAGCCAAGGAAATTAGATTATTGGAAGTTTGGAATTGGCTAGCTAGGATACGACTATTGGTCTCTACTCATCCAGAACAAAAGAAAGAAGGAAACCAAAGGCTCAAAGAAGAAACTAGTCTACAGGACAAATAGTCTACATGAACCATGACCTCATCCACCTTGAAACCAAAAAATACTAGATGGTACCTGGCTACAACTACTGACCATTCTGATCAGGGCCACAGTAGATGGACCCTGATAGTATGGGAGAAAAATGTGGAAGAGAACCTCAAGTTCATACAAAACTAAACAAAAACCAGACTTACTCGACTGGTTGAGACTGAGGACTACTGTCCTGAGATACTCTTTAAACCTTGAACTGAAACTAGACCCTGAGGTTATCTTTTAGCTAAATAACAGACAGGCTCCTAAAACAAAGAATACCACCCATGACTACTGTGCTCCTATAAAAAAATCATCTTCGTGAGACCAATAGTCAACAATTACTCTAAAACAAAGGTAGAATGCAAGGAGGCAGGGAAGCTAGATTAATGAACATGGAACAACCACAACAGAAATATTGAGAATGTTCATGAATTATGAAGAATGTAGCCAATGTCACTGAACAATCTGTGCAGAAATTGTTGAATGAGAACCTAAACTGTTATGTAAGCCTTCACTAAAAACATATAATACTAAAAAGAGTATTTTCTAATTTCCTTTGTGATTTCTTCTTTTAACCAAGAATTATTTAGACATGCACTTCTTTAATTTTCTACTATTTGGAGAACTAATAGATATTTTCTTGTTATTGGTTTCTAATTTCATAGCATTGTGGAACATACTCTAAGATTCTCATCCTCTTAAATGTATTGAAATTTGTTTTAGGGCAGTGGCATAGTGGTTAAGGGATGTGGCTGTTAAACAAATGGTCAGCAGTTTGAGTCCACCAGCTGCTTCATGGAAACTTCATGGAGGCAGTTCTACTCTGTCCTATAGAGTCACTATGAATCAGAATCGACTCAACAGTATAAGGTACTTAAGGTGCCCTGGTGGTACAATGGTTAAGCACTCGCTGATAACCAAAGGCTAAAGGTTCGAATGCACCAGCCACTTTGTAGGAGAAAGATGTGGCAGTCTTCTTCCATAAGATTACAGCCTTGGAAAACCTACGAGGCAATTATACCCAGTACTAGAGTGGCTATGAGTCGAAACTGACTCAATAGCAATGGGTATCTAAAGTCCTTAGGTGGCACAAATTGTTTGCTTTTCTCTACTAACCTAAAGGTTGGTGGTTCATACCTATCCAGTGGCATCACAGAAGGCCTGGAAATCTGCTTCCATAAAGATTAGAGCCAAGAAACCCCTGTGAAACAGTTCTACTGTAATACATGGGGTCACCATCAGTTAGAATTGACTCAAGGGCAATAGATTAGGTGGTCTAGTTTGATGAATGCTGCATGTATATATTTGCAAAGAATGGAACTCTGCAATGGTTAACTGTATTATTTCCATAAATGGCCATTAGGTTAAGCTGGTTGATAATGCTGTTCAAATCTTTTATATCTTTACTGATTTGTCTATGAGTTCAATTAATTAAGGAAGATGTATTACTATTTCTTTTTCTTTGACTTTCTACAATTTGAATACGATATGCCTGGGTGCAGATCTTTTAGTATATATCTTGCTTGGTTGCTAAGAGTCAGAATCAACCCGATGGAAACCGGTTTTGGTTTTGAATTTATCTTGCTTGGTGTTTTCTGGGCCTCCTGGATCTGTAGTTTGGTGTCTGTCAACAATTTTGGAAAATTCTCAGCCTTTACTGCTTCAAATCTTTCTTCTGTTCCTTTCTCTTTCTTCTCCTCCTAGTATTCCCATTATGCATATGTCACGTGTTTTGTGATTGCCCCACAGTTCTTGGATAGTCCTTTTTTTTTTTCCCTCCAATCTTTTTTTCTCTTTGACTTTCAGTTTGAGAAGTTTCTACTGAAATATCTTCAGGCTCACTGATTCCTCCCTCAGCTAGTAGGCCCATCAAATGCCTTATTCATTTCTGTTGCAAATTTTGATTTCTCATATTTCCTTATAGTTCACAATTTTTTTGGTTAGACTACTCATCTATTCTTGCATGTTGTCCACTTTTTCCATCAGAGCCCTTAACATATTAATCATAGTTATTTGAAACCCCCAGTCTGATAATTCTAACACCTCCACCATTATCTGAGTCTGCTTGCAATACCTGCCCTTTCTCTTCAGATTGTTTTTTGCTTTATAGCATGTCTTGTAATTTTCTGTTGAAAGCCAGGCATGATGTATAGGTAAAAGGAACTGGTATTCTTTTGGATGTAAAGTTCTGTTAATGTTCATGTGGAGGTAAGGTGTGGGGGAAGAGAATCCTTGTATGAAATATAAGTCATATCACATAAGCCACTCTTCTACTTAAACACTGTTTTTTCTCTCAAAGGAAAAGTCAAAGTCCTTTAAGTGGCTAACAAGTCCTACATGATCTGGCTTCCATTACTACCTTGGTCTCACCTCCTACTGAATTTCCCCCTCGCTCCATTTCATCCTCACTGGTTGCCTTACAGTTTCTCCAGCACATCAGGCATATTCTCACCTCAGGACCTTTGTACTTGTGCCCTCTCCTGAAATGGTCTTCCTTCAGGCATTCCCATGACTTGCGCTCGAATCAAATGTCACCTTATCATAAACACTGTCCCTTCCCCTCTACATTAAAAGCAATTCTTCCTTGCCCCCATCTACTTTCTCACCCTCTCCTAGAATTCCCTTTCCTCTCATGCAGCTTTATGTTTTTCTCCAAAGCACATTTCACCACCTTATTTGTCTGTTTACTTATTATCTGTCTTCCTGACAATAGGATGTATGTTCCATGAGGGCAGAGTCTTGTCGTTTTTCATTCACTGCTGGATACCCACTGCCTAGAACAGTGCCCGGTACATAGTAGCATGTAATAACATTTGTTGGTTAGAATACTAAAGAACAGACTAATCAATGGAAAGATGCAATTATTGGGCAGCACTGAGAACTGGAAAACGTGGTTTTGAGCCTTGATTCTGACTCCGTAAAAAAATTTCCCAATGACTTCCCCTTTCTGCTTCCCTAGACCTCCTTGCTCCAGCCCCATCTCTTTTATAGCCTTTCCAGCTTTACATGCAATGCTGGAAGTGGCAGTGGCTGAAGCAGACTCTCCACTGGGTACAGGTAGGAAACAAAGTGAAGGTGCAAGGGCAGGGAAGGCAGCTGTGATAGCTTATCCGTGCCCATATCTTAGCTTTGGTTGTCTGTGCTGAAAAAGAGCAACATAAATCCTGTAGGATGCCACTGGACAACATAATAGAGAATTTGCCATAAAATAAGGAAGAGTTTGCTGACTCAGCTGATAGGACACTGAGGCTCTTCATCTTGGAGTAGTCCACTCATCCAGGCACTGGGCACAATCTTTAGTTTGGAAAGAAGCCATGGTGTAAAAGATCCAACTTTGGAAACAGATTGGGCTCAGATCCTGACTCTGTCACTTACCAACTATGACATCTTGGAAAATTTGTGTCATTAAACTAGGTCAGTTAAACGGGTATAGAAATATCAATCACATACAGATTTTGGAAGGATTAAAGAAATGTGAAGTGGTAAACACAGAAAAGGGCACAGAGGGAGGGCTCTATGAAAGAGAGCTATTGTTACAATTATTAAAAATCACCACCACCACCCCAGTACATACAAAATGAACTTCAGTATTTTCAAGGGTGGGAAAATTAATATACAGAAAAAAATGTATTTTTAATGTTCTTTTAACACAGATATCATCTGTCTTCGTAATTACACCATGTGATGCAAAAAGACCAAAACTGTCTATAAACCTTTGATGAACAAAATCATCAATTTCAAAAACAAATATCGTACTGTAACATTTTCCCCCATCTTGTTCTTCCCAACACCTATGAGAAGTCCAAACCGCAGACAAAGATAAAAGAGCAAAATAGGATGAAAGTCCCAATGAATTAATGTCAGAAAATTGTATGATGTTCTTTGACATTAAAAAAAAAACTGACTTTAAAACGAAAGTATTAAACACTACTAAAAACTCGATGATGACATGTAATAGGTAGTTTAGCATACATTTTGACACATATGAATTAAAATTTAAACAATTATTTGATGTCTTTTTGTAACAGTTTTAGTATAACTAAAATAAATGTAAACAATTATTAGGAAACTCTTTGAAAATAAAACTTTATTTTTGTTAAATCACTGCTTCATACTCCAAATTTAAATGGCTGTATCTAAAGCACTGGTCTTTGTGATTCACAAAAAGCAGGTGTCAATTCCTGAATAAGAACTGAAGTGACAGGAGAAACTCCCAATACTACTACAGCCCTGAGTATAAGCCCTGATGTAATAATCTGTCTTCATTAAACTCCTTTTCATCTCATCTTTGTGAAAGAGGGGAGGGACAAGTCAGAGAGAGAGGGCTAGGTGTGCCTACTCTGTTCTGCACATCTAGTTCAGTGCCAGGAACAATAATATGCAAGTATTCATCAAAGCCCCCCAAAATGTTAAATGCCAAACAAGGAGGAAAGTTAATTTCCTAATATTTATATACATACATTGATATATAGAGATATAGATGCACTCACACATACGAAGGTGCACTCACACATATATAGATGCGCTCACAGATATAGATGCACTCACACCTAGATACATATATATATACATTTGTACTATGTATACTTCTATATATTTCTATTTGTGTATATTTTATATATTTTTATACGTATATTTACATATACATTTATATATATTAATATGCTCATACACTCATATATACACTCATATATATACATATTTGTATTATGTATGTGTGTGTATATATATGTAGGTATAGATATATAAAATAGAGATATAGATATACATATAAATATATTCAGAGCCCCTGTGTGACACAACTAACTGAAAGGTTGCCAGTTTAAATCCAGCCAGAGGTGTGTTGGAAGAAAGTTCTGGTCATCCACCTCCAAAATGTCACAGCTACTGAAAACCCTCTGGAGTGCAGTCCTACTCTAAAAACTCATGGGGTCCTCAGGAGTGGAAATCTACACCATGGCAACTGGATTCGTAATCTATGTATGGCATATATGTTGGGGAAATTAGTCTCGCAACATATATAAGGCATACATAATACACTGTACATTACTGTTATATACCCAAACCCACTGCTGTTGAGTCAATTCCAACTCACAGTGACCCTACAGAACAGAGTAGAATTGCCCTATGGGGTTTCCAATACTGAAAATCTTTACTGAAGCAGACTGCCACATCTGTCTCCCGCAGAGAGGCTGCTAGGTTTGAACTGCTGACCTTTCAGTTAGCAGCCAAGCGCTTTAACCACTAAACCACCAGGGTTCCCTACTGTCATGTCCAGTGATTACATAAGCAAATTTTGAAACAAACTGCCTGGGTTTGAATCCTAGCTCAATTTTATCATGTCAGTGATCTGGGCAAGTTACTTTACCTCTCTGTGCCTCAGTTTCCTCATCTCTAAAATGGCTCTCCCTCATAAGGTTGCTGTGCAGATTAAATAAAACACACAAGACACTTAGAAAAAGTTCTCACACACAGAATGTACACAATAAATATTAGCTTTCATTATTATAAAACCAATACTAACAAATGGCTTGACTGAAGAAATTTCCATTGAGAAATAGTTGAGTTCCAAAATTCACGTGCAAAGTCATTTACATCAACTGCTGAAGTTGTACGTTTAGATTCAAGTGATTACTGAGGTATGTTATGATCTCCAATAGAGTTCTGGGGACTATACAGGCAGCCTCTGGATGCCCTTCTCCTATACCATCCACTCCATCTCCCTTGGATCCTAGGCATCATCTTATCAATTCAAATACTTCCATGAGTTAACTGTTTAGCCCTTAAAGATACACAAAAAGCAACCGCTAGCACGGAAGTACAGTAAAATGTTCTTATTTCAGAATAGCAAAACCTATTTCTAACACAGTGGTGAATTAGGGAGGACTGTGAGTCAAGAGGAGCCCTAGTGGCGCAGTGGTTAAGAACTCAGCTACAAACCAAAAGGTCAGCAGTTCAAATCCTCTAACCACTCCTTGGAAACTCTATGGGGTAAATCTACTCTGTCCTAACAGGTCGCTATGAGTTGGAATCAACTCAGCGGCAAGGAGTTTGGTTTGGTGGGTCAGGATAGAAGGATTGAATGAAGGAGAAAAAAAGAAAAATGGACAAGAAGAGAAATATGAGAATTTAGAGAACTGTGAAAATTTGATTCCTGGATATTTCTTTCTCCTTGCTATAACTGTAAGGATTTTTCTTATCAATAGCATATATAAGTAAATCACTGCAATATTTAAAACACTTAGATTTTTGTAAAATTCATTCTCTGAAAACTCTTGGTGGTCCCATTAATTCATCCCTTAAAAAATCTCAGAATTAAAAAGAAGCATACATAAAAAAAAAATGGATAAATAAAAGCACTGCTGTCATTTGAGGGTGATTTTTTTTTCCCCGCAATCAACAAACGGCACACTTGGGAGTTGCTTTTCCAGCATCAATATTCATAGACCACCCACTTTCTCTTACCATCACCGCACCACGCTTAATTTAGAAAAGGCAGGGCCAGTAAGTCTCCAAACATCAAGTTTTCTCTCCAAAAGGCCATCTGGTACTTGGGAACACTCCACATTCTCAATTGTCAGCACTTGCACTAACCCCTGCAGGTAAGGAGCATGACTCTGTTGACTTACTCATTGTAAAAAAAATACTGATTGTAAAAAACTGTTCCTTGAAATCAGGCATATTTCTATTACCTACCCACCCCACTCCCCACCCTCGTTGCTCCCCCCCGCCCACACACGTACCCTCAAATATTCCATATCAAGGAGGTGCCCGGCTCTGCTTGGCTGGCAATTCCGTGAACCCTGTCTATTCAAGCTGGCACCTATTCAAAAAGGCAGATGACTCTACAAGTCAGGTTTTTAAAACCAGTTTAATAGGAGTCAGGCGGTATGCTCAGTCTAAAACAAAGTTTCTTAAACAAAAGTAATAATTTCTTAAGATGTTTACAATGTCTTAACTATGGGTTAATTAAATCCCTTAGTGAGGATGGCGCACTGGGGAAAATCCTCCAGCCTAATGCCCCCCGTTTTCAAATACAGAGGGGGAATCTCCAAAATTACAAATTTCAGTTTCTACATGGTAAAAAGTCTGTCAAAATGATGAACTTGAAATAAATGCATATTACATATTACCTACATGATTGGATAGAAACAACTAGAAGCATACAGACTGGCCCAGAGTGTAATATAAATGCATATATTGAAATATAGTCATATATATTTATTTCTTAGACCACACCCTCCCTGGGTGGCTTCTCAGGCTCATCCAGGCCAAAGGGTCAGCATCACGCTGTCCAGGGGCCCACTAGGTGGAGGCGCCGGCTGTGATGCAGACATCCAAACACACACCCAGCGTCGTGGTCGCCCTGGGGCAGGTGGACGCTCCAGGTGCCCCTCTCCCCGGGCCTGCCTAGCCCAGCCCAACCCTGTCCCCCAGCTCCACAGGCCATGGTCCCGCTCCCCGCGACCCCAGTCCTGCCCGCTAGACGCTGAAGTCAGCTGCGCAGGACCTGGCCCCAGTGGAGAAATGCAGGGCGGTCTTGAGGGCGCGGGCCTCAGACTTACCTAGGCCTGAAAGCCTCTAGCACAGGCACAGTCAGTCACAGTGCCCCAGAGACACCTGTTGTTCTTGTGACAACAGACGGTCGCCCCGCCTGCCCCTAACGTGGGTTTTCTTGCAGCCACTGGCAGTCATAGAACACGTGACCCGTAGGGGCGGTACCCTCTGGGCCGCCCCGCCCCTGACTCTTGGGCGGGGCCTCCGCTCCTCTCCCTTTGGTCTCGACCATCCTCACTTGGTCGCTTTGACGCCCGTCACCTGGCCAATAACCCAGAAGCAAAACTGTTGAGCTGGAAGCCACCTCAACGGATTTTCTTTATTTAAAAAGCTGGCTACACAAGTATTCTTTTGATTATTTTTGATCTTTTGATAACTGAAGACATGTTTTAAACTACCAATAACAGAAGAATTTAAAAAATAAAAAGAAAACCACGCTAAATCCCAGCACCTGAGGTAACTAAGGCTCATACTCTAATCTGCTTCCAAGCTTCCAATGCAAATACATATCATACTACAGTGTATTCTTTAAAATGGGGGCTAGTCATACACTTTGCTTTATAATCTACTTTGTTCCCTCTAAAATGATTATCTTTCCCTATTTTTTTTATGATGAGAACTTTATTTTTTTCTTTTTAATTTTGTGTTTCAGGTGAAAGTTTCAGCACAAATCAACTTCCTATTCAAAAATTTATACACAAATTGTTTTGTGACATTGGTTGCAACCCCTGTATTGTGTCAGCAGTCTCCCCCTCTCCTTTTCCACCCCAGGTTCCCTGTGCCCATTCATCAACATGATTCTTTGCATAAGGGCTCTCTCCCCACTGGATTTTAAGTTCAGGGACCTGCATCTCCTCGCCATTTTATCCTCAACAACAAGGATGGTGCCTGGAATATGGTAGTGTAGGGTAATGCTATTCAGCTATATGCATCCCCTCCCTAATGGAATCAGCTTTGCTCTTCCCTGAAGCATGCTGAGGATGAATTTGGGATGGACTCAGGCTACGGAACGAGGCTGGGAATGGAATGACTCAGCCAGAGGCCAAGGCCAAAGAATGCCTTAGCAACAAGAAGGGAAACATCTGGGCCTAGAAGTCAAGTCCCTGGGAACACGGACTGCTCAAGGAAGAGGGAGAAAATGATGGGCCTTGGTCTCAGCTGGATGGTATATAAGCTTGGGTCCTTTGCTAGGTGGTTTCAGAAAATGCTCCAGCCCACCGCCACTGGAGAGCAGCTGTTTGCCCGTGTCAGTAAGTTTCCCTGAAAGTATGAATCTGGAAAGGGCTATGTGTCAGTTCTTTGGATTATCTCCCAGGACCCACAGCGAGGGTCTTTCCTTGCTGGGGCTGTCTCCTGACAAGTGGCATAGTCAGCAGGATCCAAGGGCACATAACGCCTTCCCAGATGCATGGGGAAAACTGGGCTCCACTGGGAGAAATCCCAGGGTGGCCAGGGATGCGTGCCCTGGGACCACTAGCCCAGGTTGTTGATGCCTGGGGACTTGTGTGTGAGCACGGGGATGCCTCCAAAAACACCACAGGGATTGTTGCAGTTACTAGTCTTTGCATGTTGAGAAAGAAAAGAAGGATGTTCATGTTTTGGTTGCGGGAGTTACGAGGCTGCTGTTGTGGGCATGGTAATATAGATGGAAGGCCAGAAAACATTGCAACATACAGCCAGAGGACTAGCCTGGGTCTGAAGATCCCACCCTGGTCTCCACCTGATCATCTCCTCAGCATACACCTTGCCTGCACACATCAAATCCACCTTTCTCCATCATGCCTTCTCCTGCTAGGAAACATAGCATGCCAAACTCAGCCAAAGGAGAGTACAAAGTCAACTGAAACTACCATTTTCAAAATTTTGCCATCTGCCTGTCCACAGCCTCTGGTTGCACACTGCATATGCATCAGGTCTCCAAAGACAAGGCCGAAATCCTGTAGCCAGGGCCCCAGTATTCCAGTGTCTGTGGATGTGGGGATATGGATGACCTGTTTGACACGTACAAGAGGATGCCCTAGGCCCTAGACTGGCTCATGGTTGAGCCCCACAATGTCTGGTATTTTCTCTGGCCTTTGGCCCGTGACCCAGTGAATGTGTGCTCTCTAGCTACATTTCTCCTCTGACCACTCAGAATCTGCCACAAGAGGATATGTGAGCGTGGAAATCAACGTCTATCACTGGTGGAAGTGTCACAGGTCACTAGGTATCTAGACTCAGGCTGACCTTGGCTGTCTTCTGCCCCAGGCAAGGGCCCTCATCCTTCAAAGGAAATGATGACACTTGGACACAGGCAGACAATATTTTTTTCATCAACACAGGGCTCTGGGTGAGGGTCAACAGGCCAGGAAGGCCAGGTGAAGGCCGAGTGGTTGGGGTTAAGACTTCTTTACTAATTAGCATAGAGACAGCCACTGGAAGACTGAGCGGAACTTCTTGATGGGACAGGTCACAAACACTGAGACAATAGGAGAGGCCTGGCCTAACTGGCCAGTTCCGCGGAGTCCGCCTTTTTGTCCATTGACACTCAACGGCCTCTTCTGGCTTTAGCCACAGGAATTGAGCACATACAGGGAATGTCTTTATATGTGGCAACACCTGATGTGGACAGACTCAAGAGACTGGGAGAGCAGGCCAGGTACCTCTCTTCCACTTACTTGAGGATATCATTAGACAAGGTGTCCTTACTCAACATCTATTGTCCCTCTCTGTGTGTGTTCATTTAGAGAGATCTCTTCATTCTACCCCTGAGAAACATCACAAATACGAGTGCCTGAGAGAGAGCCAGGAAATGAAAGGGGAAGATTTCTGGCTGTACTGGTTCCCCACGGGCAGAGAGGTAGCCTATCTGGATGGTCTTAGGTACTGTTGACTGACATGGGAAATATACCACCGGCAGACCCTGGCCAGGTGGAACTTGTGGGCAGATGCAAGCCTCTCTGGCAACTAGTAATTCCGCTGATCTTTTGTATGGTGAAAAACCCTGCTGAGTGGAATGGGCAGATAACATTGACCCATACCTACCAGGGGCCTCTCCTGGGACCAAAGTCCCAACCTGGTCTCAACCTCATCACCTTTCAAGCACACACCTTGCTGACACACATAATTTTGCCTTTCTCTGTAAATGCTTTATCCTACTAGGAAAAATACCATGCCACTCAGCTGAAGGCAGTAGCACTCAAATGAAGTGAAACTGCCATTTTCCAATATTTACTGTCTACAGGTCCACTGCCTCTGGTGGAACACTGCATATGTGGCCAACCTCCAAAGACAAGGCCGAACTCCTGGAAGCCAGGGCCCCAGCAGCCCAGTGGTCTCTGGATGTGGGGACATCAACGACCTGTTTGCCACATACAGGAGGGAGCCTTGGGCCCTAGACTGGTTCGCCATTCAGCGCCACAATGTCCAGTACCGTCCCTGGCATTTTGCTGGTGCCTCCGTAAATGTGTGCTCTCTAGCCATATTCCCCCTACCATCACAATCATTCCGCCTCCAGGGGATATGTGAGTGTGGAAGTCACCATCTATAACTGGCAGCAGTGTGACAAGTCATTAGAGATCTAGGCACAAACTGACCTTGGCTGTCTCCTGCCCCAGGCAAGGGCCCTAATCCTACAAATGAAATGATGACACGTGGTCACTGGCAGACATCGTTTTTTTCACCAATACAGGTGTCTGGGTGAGGGTCAACAGGCCAGGTAGATCAGGTGAAGACCGAGTGCAGGGGTTAAGGCTTGTTTCCCAATCACCATGGAGACAGCCACCAGAAGACAGAGCGGAACTTCTGATGGGACGGGTCACAAACACTGAGCCAAGAGGAGAGCTACAGCCTAATTGGCCAGTTCCGCAGAGTTCTCCAATTTTCTCCATGGACATTCAATGGCCTCTTCTGGCTTTGGCCACAGGAATTGAGCACACCCAGGGAATATCTTCACAGGTGGCAACCCATGATGTGGACAGGCTCAACACACTGGGAGAGGAGGCAGGTTCCTCTTTTTCACTCACTAGGCACCCTTACTCAGCATCTATGGTCCCTATCTGTGTGTGTTCATTTGGAGAAATCTCTTCATTCTACCACTGAGAAACATCACAAGTACCAGTGCCTGAGAGAGTGCCTGGAGATGAAAAGGGGGAGGCTTCTAGCTATACTATTTCCCCATGAGCAGAGAATAGCAGGTAGTATATCTGAATGGTCTTAGATACTGTTTATTGACATGGAAAATACTCTGTGGGCAGAATCTGTCCAGGTAGAGCTCGCCGGCAGATGCAAGCCTCTCCTGCAGCTAGTAATTCCACTGATCCTTTGTGTGATGAAAAACCCTGCCAAGTGGAGTGGGCAGATAACATTGACCCACACCTGCCAGGAGCCTGTCCTGGGACCAAAGTCCCAACCTGGTCTCAACCTCATCACCCTCTCAGCACACACCTTGCCTGCACACATATTTCTGCCTTCCTCCATGAATGCCTTATCCTACTAGGCAAAAAAGCATGCCACTGTGCCAAAGGTTGTTATTGTTGTTGCTAGGTGCCGCCAAGTTGGTTCCGACTCATAGCAACCCTAAGCACAACAGAACGAAACACTGCCTGGTCCTGCACCATCCTTACAATCGCTGTTATGCTTGAGCTCATTGTTGCAGCCACTGTGTCAATCCACCTTGTTGAGGGTCTTCCTCTTTTCTGCCAAGCATGATGTCCTTCTCCAGGGACTGATCCCTTCTGACAACATGTCCAAAGTATGTAAGATGCAGTTTCGCCATCCTTGCTTCTAAGGAGCATTCTGGTTGTACTTCTTCTAAGACAGATTTGGTTGTTCTTTTGGTGGTCCATGGTATATTCACTATTCTTCACCAACACCACAATTCAAAGGCGTCAACTCTTCTTTGGTCTTCCTTATTCATTGTCCAGCTTTCACATGCATATAATGTGATTGAAAATACCATGGCTTGGGTCAGGCGCACCTTAGTCTTCAAGGTGACATCTTTGCTCTTCAACACTTTAAAGAGGTCCTTTGCAGCAGATTTGCCCAATATAATGTGTCTTTTGATTTCTTGACTGCTGCTTCCATGGGTGTTGATTGTGGAGCCAAGTAAAATGAAATCCTTGACAACTTCAATCTTTTCTCCATTTATCATGATGTTGCTCATTGGTCCAGTTGTGAGGATTTTTGTTTTCTTTATGTTGAGGTGTAATCCACACTGATGGCTGTGGTCTTTGATCTTCATTAGTAAGTTCTTTAAGTCCTCTTCACTTTCAGCAAGCAAGGTTGTGTCATCTGCATAATGCATGTTGTTAATGAGTCTTCTTCCAATCCTGATGCCCCGTTCTTCATATAGTCCAGCTTCTCATATTATTTGTTCAGCATACAGATTAAATAGGTATGGTGAAAGAATACAACCCTGACACACACCTTTCCTGACTTTAAATGAATCAGTATCCCCTTGTTCTGTCTGAACAACTGCCTCTTGATCTATGTAAAGGTTCCTCATGAGCACAATTAAGTGTACCGGGATACCCATTCTTTGCAGTGTTATCCATAGTTTGTTATGATCCACAGACAAAATGGAACGCATAAACACCGATATCCTAGGCATTAGTGAGCTGAAATGGACTGGTATTGGCCATTTTGAATCGGACAATCATATAGTCTATTATGCTGGGAATGACAACTTGAAGAGGGTGTTGCATTCATCGTTAAAAAGAACGTTTCAAGATCTATCCTGAAGTACAACGCTGTCAGTGATAGGATAATATCCATACGCCTACAAGGAAGACCAGTTAATACAACTATTATTCAAATTTACTTACCAACCACTATGGCCAAAGATGAAGAAATAGAAGATTTTTATCAGCTGCTGCAGTCTGAAATTGATCAAACATACAATCAAGATGCATTGATAATTACTGGCAACTGGAATGTGAAAGTTGGAAACAAAGAAGAAGGATCAGTAGTTGGAAAATATGGCCTTGGTATAGAAACAATGCTGGAGATCGAATGATAGAATTTTGCAAGACCAACAATTTCTTTATTGCAAATACCTTCTTTCACCAACATAAATGGCGACTATACACGTGGACCTCACCGGATGGAACACACAGAAATCAAATTGACTACAGCCAAAGGTAGTTCTGAGAAAATCAAGTGAAACTGCCATTTTCAAATTTTTGCTGTCTACACGTCCCCTGCCTCCGGTGGAACACTGCGTACATGGCTGGCCTCTGAAGACAAGGCTGAAATCCTGGCAGCCAGGGCCCCAGATGTCCAGTGGTTTCTGGATGTGGGAATGTGGATGACCTGGTTGCCACAAATGGGAGGGAGCCTTGGGCCCTAGGCTGGCTCACCATTCAGCTCCATGACGTCCAGTACCGTCCCTGGCCTTTGGCCGGTTCCTCATTGAATGTGTGCTCTCTAGCGATATTTCTCTTTGCATCACGATCGTTCTGCCACCAGGGGATATGTGAGTGTGGAAGTCACCATCTGTCACTGGCAGCAGTGCCACAAGTCACTAGAGATCTAGGCACAAGCTGACCTTGGCTGTCTTCTGCCCCACGCCAGGGCCCGAATCCCTTATCCCAGAGGGTGACACCTGAGCCCTGGCGGACATTAGTTTGCATCAACACAGAGGTCTGGGTGTGGGTCAGCAGGCCATGTAGGCTAAGTGAAGGCTGGGTGGACGGGACTAAGGCTTGTTTACCATCACCATGGAGACAGACACCAGAACAGGGAGCGGAGCTTCTGATGGGCAGCTCACAAGCACGGAGCCAATGGGAGATATCTGGCCCACCCTGCGGATGACACATGGCCCTCCATTGGGACCTATGACACTTAGTGGCCACTTCTGGCTGTGAATTCAGGATTTCAGCACACCTTGGGAAAGGCTACGCAGGCAGATGGGAGCCCCTGATGTGGACAGGTTCAGGGCATTGGGAGAGCAGGCCAGGTACCTGTTTTTCAATTTCCTGAGGATATCAGTAGGCAAGGTATCCCCACTCAGCATCTCTTGCCTCTCTCTGTATGTGTTCATTCTGTGAAATCTCTTCATTCTACTCCTGAGACACATCACAACTTGGAGTGCCTGAGAGAGAGCCTGGAGATGAAAGGGCGAAGGCCTCTGGCTGTACTGGTTGCCCATGGGCAGAGAAGAGCAGGCAGTCAATCCGGAAGGTCTAGACAGTAGTGATTGATGGGGGAGCAGCTACACCACGGGCAGGCTCTGGCCAGGTGAAGCTTGCTGACAGATGGCAGCCTCTCTGGAGACTACTAATTCTGCTGATACATTGTATGGAAATACCTGGGTAAGGGGAATGGCCAGAAAACATTGACACATACCTGCCAGAGGTCTGTCCTGGGTCTCAAGATCCCACCCTGGTCTCCAACTTGTCATCTTCTCAGCACACACCTTGCCTGCACACATCAAATCTGCCTTTCTCCACGAATGCCTTCTCCTGCTAGGAAACACACCATGTCACTCAGCCAAAGGAGAGTACAGGCAAAGTCAAGTGAAATGAGCATTTTCAAAATTTTGCTGTCTGCTGGTCCACAGCCTCTGGTGGCACACTGCATACGCATCAGGTTTCCCAGAACAAGGCCGAAATCCTGGCAGCCAGGACCCCAGCAGTCCAGAGTTGGTGGATGTTGGGATATGGATGACCTGTTTGCAATGTACAGGAGGGAGCCCTGAGCCCTAGACCGGCTCCAACTTGAGCTCCACGACGTCTAGTATTTTCCCTGGCCTTTGGCCTGAGCTGCCTTGGATGTGTGCTCTCTAGGTATGTTTCTCCTCCCATCTCTCTGAATCACCACCAGTGGATATGTGACCGTGGAAATCAACATCTATAACTGGTGGCAGTGTCACAGGTCATGAGGTATCTAGGCTCAGGCTGACCTTGGCTGTCTTCTGCCCCAGGCAAGGCCCCTCATCCTACAAACGAAAAGATGACACATGGGCACTGACGGAAATTATTTTGGGAACCAACATAGGAGTCTGGCTCAGGGTCAACAAGCCAGGTGGCCAGGTGAAGGCCGAGCGGGCGGGGCTAAGGTTTGTTTCCCTATCACCATGGAGACAACCATCAAAAGACTGGATGGGACTTCTGATGGGACAGGTCAGAAACACTGAGACAATCAGTATCTGTATCTGTTCATTTTGCAAAATCCCTTCATTCTATCCCTGAGACACATCAAAATTTGAAGTGCCTGAGGGAGAGCCTAGTGAAGGAAGGGAGAAGGCCTCTGCCTGTACTGGATGCCCATGTGCAGAGAAGAGCAGGTTAGTATTTCAGGAAGGTCTAGATACTAGTGATTGATGGGGGAGCTACACCAAGGGGGGACCCTGGCCAGATGAAGCTTGCTGACAGATGGCAGCCTCTCCAGAGACAACTAATTCCACTGATACATTGTATGGAAATACCTGGGTAAGGGGGATGGGCAGAAAACATTGACATATACCTCCAGAGGCCTATCCTGGGTCCGAAGATCCAACCCTGGTCTTCACCTTATCTTCCCAGCACACAGCTTGCCTGCACAAATCAAATCCGCCTTTCTCCATGAATGCCTTCTCCCTCTAGGAAACACAGCATCCCACTTAGCCAAAGGAGAGTACAGGCAAAGTCAAGTGAAATGTGCATTTTCAAAATTTTGCCATCTGGTGGTCAACAGCCTCTGGAGGCACACTGCATATGTGTCAGGTTTACCATGACAAGGTCGAAATCCTGACACCAAGGACCCCAGTAGTCCAGAGTCCAGAGTCTATGGATGTGGGGATATGAATGGCATATTTGCCATGTACTGGAGGGAGTCCTGGGCCCTAGACTGGCTCACACTTGAGCTCCACAACGTCTGTTTTCCTTTGCCTTTTGTCTGTGCCTCATTGAATGTGCGCTCTCTAGGTACATTTCTCCTCCGACTACTCTGAATCTGCTACCAGCGGATATTGAGTGTGGAAATCAACATCTATCACTGGCAGCAGTGCCACAGGTCACTAGGTATCTAGGCTCAGGCTGACCTTGGGTGTCTCCTGTCCCAGGAAAATGTCCACATCCCTAAAGGAAATGATGACACATGGGCACTGACGGACATTATATTTTGTATCAACACAGGAATGTGGGTGAGGGTCAAAAGGCCAAGTGGCCAGGTGAAGGCCGAGTGAGCCGGGCTAAGGTTTGTTTCCCATTCACCATGGAGGCAACCACCAGAAGACTGGGAGGAATTTCTGATGGGACGGGTCACAAACCAGAGCCAATAGAAGAGGTCTGGCCTAACTGGCCAGTTCCACAGAGTCCTCCTTTTTTCCCATGAACTCTCAATATCCTCTTCTGGCTTTGACCACAGTAATTGAGCACACCTAGGGAATATCTTCACAGGTGGCAACCCCCGATGTGGACAGGTTCAAGACACTGGGAGAGCAGGCCAGGTACTCGTGTTCCACTTACTGGAGGATATCAGTATGCAAGGCAACCTCATTCAGCATCTATGACCCCTCTCTATATGTGTTCGGTTGGAGAAATCTCTTCATTCTACACCTGAGAAACATCACTAGTACGAGTGCCTGAGAGAGAGCATGGAGATGAAAGGGGGAAGTCTTCTGGTTGTACCGGTTTCCCAAGGGCAGAGAAAATCAGGTCCTAGATACTGTTGATTGACATGGGAAATACACCACCTGCAGACCCTGGCCAGGTGGAGCTTGTGAACAGATGCAAGTCCCTCTGGGGACTACTCATTCTGCTGATACTTTGTGTGGTGAAAAACCCCACCAAGTGGAATGGGCAGGTAACATTGAACTATACCAGCCAAGGGCTTCTCCTGTGAATAAAGATCCCAACCTGGTCTCAACCTCATCACCTTCTCAGCACACATCTTGCCGGCACACATAATTCTGCCTTTCTCCATGAATGCCTTATATTACTAGGAAAAAAAGCATGCCACTTAGCCAAAGGTAGTTCTGAGAACATCAAGTGAAACTGCCATTTTCAAATTTTTGCTGTCTACACTTCCGCTGCCTCCAGTGGAACACTGCGTACGTGACCAGCCTCTGAAGACAAGGTTGATATCCTGGCAACCAGGGCCCACAGCAGTCCAGTGGTTTCTGGATGTGGGGACGTGGATGACCTGTTTGCCACATACAGGAGGGAGCCTTGGGCCCAAGGCTGGCTCGCCATTCAGCTCCACGACGTCCAGTACTGTCTCTGGTCTTTGGTCAGTGCCTCACTGAATGTGTGCTCTCTAGCCATATTTCCCCTCCTGTCACTATCATTCTGCCACCAGGGAATATGTGAGTGTGGAAGTCACCATCTATCACTGGCAGCAGTGTCACAAGTCACTACAGATCTAGGCATCAGCTGGCCTTGGCTGTCTTCTGCCCCAGGCAAGGGCCCGCATCCTTTATCTCAGGTGGTGACACCTGTGTCCTGGTAGACATTAATTCTGATCAACAGAGAGGTCTGGGTGAGGGTCAGCAGGCCATGTAGGCAAACTGAAGGCCGGGTGGGCGGGGCGAAGGCTTGTTTACCATCACCATGGAGAAAGCCACTGGAAGAGTGGTGGGAGCTTCTGATGGGCCGGCTCACAAGTACTGAGCCAATGGAAGAGATGTAGCCCACCTGGCTGATGACACGGGGCACTCCATTGTGACCTGTGACAATTAGTGGCCAACTCTGGCTGTGGATTTCAGCACACCCTGGGAAAGGCTATGCAGGCAGATGGAAGCTGATGATGTGGACAGGTTCAGGGCATTACGAGAGCAGCTCAGGTACCTGTTTTTCACTTTCCTGAGGATATCAGTAGGAAAGGCATCCCCACTCAGCATCTTCCCTCTCTCTGTCTCTCTCTTATGTGTTCATTCTGTGAAATTTCATCATTCTATCCCTGAGACAGATCACAACTTGGAGTGCCTGAGAGAGAGCCTAGAGATGAAAGGGGGAAGGTTTCTGGCTGCACTAGTTGCCCATGGGCAGAGAAGAGCAGGTAGTCTATGGGGAAGGTCTAGACAGTAGTGATTGAGGGGGAGCTACACCACAGGGAGACGCTGGCCAGGTGAAGCTTGCTGACAGATTGAATCCTCTCTGGAGACTACTATTCCACTGATACGTTCTATGGAAATACCCACATAAGGGGAATGGGCAGAAAACATTGACACATTCCTGCCAGAGGCCTATCCTGGGTCTGAAGATCCCAACCTGGTCTCCACTTTGTCATCTTCTCAGCACACACCTTGCCTTCACACATCAAATCTGCCTTTCTCCATGAATGCCTTCTCCTGCTAGGAAACACAGCAAGTCACTCAGCCAAAGGAGAATACAGGCAAAGTCCACTGAAACTACCATTTTCCAAATTTTGCATTTTCTGCTGGTCCACAGGCTACGGTGGCACACTGCATATGCTTCAAGTCTCCAAAGACAAGGCCAAAATCTGGGCATCCAGGGCTCTAGCTGTCCAGAGTCTGTGGATGTGGGATATGGATGACCTGTCTGCCACGTACAGGAGGGAGCCGTGGGCCCAGGACTAGCTCTACTTGAGCTCTACAATGTCTGCTATTTTCCCTGACCTTTGGCCAGTGCCCCCATGAGTGTGTGCTCCCTAGTTCCATTTCTCCTCTGACCACTCTGAATCTGCCACCAGCAGATACGTGAGTGTGGAAATCAACATCTATCACTGGCAGCAGTGTCACAGGTCACTAGGTATCTGGGCTCAGGCTGACCTTGGCTGTCTTCTGCCTCAGGCAAGGGCTCTGATCCTTCAAACGAAATGATGACACGTGGGCACTGGCAGACATCATTGTTTTCATCAACACAGAGGTCTGGGTGAGGATTAACAGGCCAGGTAGATGAGGTAAAGACCGAGTGGGCAGGGCTAAGGCTTGTTTTCCAATCACCATGGAGACAGCCACTGGAAAACAGGGCAGAACTTCTGATGAGACCGGTCACAAACACTGAGCCAATACGAGATGTTCAGACTAACTGGCCAGTTCTGCAGAGTCCTCCATTTTGCCCATGGACACTCAACGGCCTCTTCTGGCCCTGGCCACAGGAATTGAGTACACCCATAGAATATCTTCACAGGTTTTAACCCCTGATGTGGACAGGTTCAACACACTGGGAGAGCAGTTACTCTAGGGTATCACTAGGCAAGAAGCCCTTACTCAGCATCTATGGTCCCTCTCTGTATGTGTTCATTCGGAGCTATTTCTTCATTCTACCCCTGAGAAACAACACAAGTACGAGTGCCTAAGAGAGAGCCTGGAGATGATAGTGGGAAGGCTTCAGGCTGTACCGGTCCCCATGGGCGAAGAATAGCAGGTAGTCTATCTGAATGGTCTTAGATGCTGTTGAGTGACAAGGAAAACACACCACAGGCAGACCCTGGCCAGGTGGACCTTGCGGGCAGATGTAAGCCTCTCCAGAGACTAGTAATTCCGTGGATCCTTTGTATGGTGAAAAACTCCGCCAAGTTGAATGGGCAGATAACATTGACCAAACCTGCCAGGGTCCTCTCTTGAGACTAAAGATGCCTCTGGTCTGAGCCTCATCACCTGCTCAGCACAGACTTTGCCTGCACACATAATTCTGCCTTTCTCCATGAATGCCTTATCCTATTAGGAACAAATGCATGCCACTCAGCCAAGGGCAGTCCCAGAAAAATGAAGTGAAACTGCCATTTTTAAATTTTTGCTGTCTACACGTCCTCTGCCTCCTGTGGAACGCTGCATATGTGGATGGCCTTTGAAGACAAGGCCGAAATCCTGGCAACCAGGGCCTCATCAGTCCAGTGGTTTCTGGATGTGGGGACATGGATAATCTGTTTGCCACATACAGAAAGGAGCCTTGGGCCCTACACTGGCTTGCCATTCAGCACCAGGACGTCCAGTACTGTCCTTGGCCTTTGGCTGGTACTTCATTGAATGTGGGCTCCCTAGTGATTTTCTTCCCCTGTCACTATCATTCTGCCACTCAGGGATATGGGAGTGTGGAAGTCACCATCTATCACTGGCAGCAGAATCACGAGTCACTGGATTTTCTAGGCACAATCTGAGCTTGGCTGTCTTCTGCCCCAGGAAAGGGTCCGAATCCTTTATCTCAGATGGTGACACCTCGGCACTGGGAGACATTAATTTTTCTCAGCACAGAGGTCCCGGTTAGGGTCAGCAGGCCAGGTAGGATAAGTGAAGGCCGGGTGGGCGGGTCTAAGGCTTGTTTACCATTACCATGGAGACACCCCCATAAGAGTGGGCGGAGCTTCCCATGGGCCTAGTCAGGAGTATTGACCCAATGGGAGAGATCTGGCCCACCCGGCAGATGACACAGGGCCCTCCATTGTGACCTATGACAGTGGCCAAGTTTGTCTGTGGCTACAGGATTTCATCACACCCTGGGAAAGCCTACGCAGGCAGATGGGAGCCAATGATCCCGACAGGTTCAGGGCTTTGGCAGAGCAGGCCAGGTACCTGTTTTCCACTTTCCTGAGGATATCAGTAGGCAAGGCATCCCCACTCAGCATCTTTTGCCTCTCTCTGTCTCTCTCGGTGTGTGTTCATTCAGTGAAATCTTTTCATTCTACCCCTGAGACACATCACACCTTGCAGTGCATAGAGATGAAATACCAAAGGGGAAGGCCTCTGGCTGTACTGGTTGCCCACGGGTAGAGAAGGGCAGGTAGTCTATCCGGAAGGTCTAGATATTAGTGATTGATCACGGGACTACACCACGGGCAGACCCTGGCCAGGTGAAGCTTCCTGACAGATGGAAGCCTCCCCGGAGAGGAGGTATTTCCATAAAAATGACTTTATGGAAATACCCAGGAAAGGGGAATGGGCAGAAAACATTGACACATACCTGCCAGAGGCTTATTGTTGGTCTGAAGATCCACCCCGGTCTCCTCCTTGTCATCTTCTCAGCACACACCTTGCCTGCAAGCATCAAATCCACCTTTCTTCATGAATACTTCTCCTGCTAGGAAACACAGCATGCCAAACTCAGCCAAGGAGAGTAGAGGCAAAGACAACTGAAACTAACCATTTTCCAAATTTTGCTGTCTGCTGGTCCACAGCCCCTGATGGCACACTGCATATGTGCCAGGTCTCCGAAGATAAGGCCGAAATCCTGTAGCCAGGCCCCAGAATTCCAGTGTCTGTGGATGTGGGGATATGGATGACCTGTTTGCCACTTAATGTAGGGTGCACTGGGCCCTAGACTGGCTCCCACTTGAGCTCTACAACGTCTGGTATTTTCCCTGGTCTTTGGCCCATGCCCTTGTGAATGTGTGCTCTCTAGCTAGATTTTTCCTCTCATCACTCTGAATCTGCCACCAGCGGATATGTGAGCATGGACATCAACATCTATCACTGGCGGCAGTGTCGCAGGTCAGTAGGTATCTAGGCTCAGGTTGACCTTGGCTGTCTTCTGCCTCAGGCAAGGGCCCAGGTCCTTCAAAGGAAATGATACTCGGGCACTGGTGGACATTATTTTTTTCATCAACACAGGGGTCTGGGTGAGGGTCAACAGGCCAGGAAGGCTAGGTGAAGACCGAGTGGGCAGGGCTAAGGCTTGTTTCCCAATCACCATGGAGACAGCCACCAGTAGACTGGGTGCAACTTATGATGGGATGGGTCACAAACACTGAGCCAATAGGAGAGGTGCGCCCTAAATGGCCAGATCTGCAGAGTCCTCCGTCATGTCCATTGACACTCAACAGCATCTTCTGGCTTTGGCCACAGGAATTCAGCACACCAAGTGAATATCTTTACATTTGGCAACCCCTGATGTGGACAGGTCTGAGACACTGGGAAAGCAGGCCAGGTACCTCTTTTTCACTTACTTGAGGATATCAGTAGGCAAGGCATCCTTACTCAGCCTCCATGGTCCCTCTCTGTATGTGTTCCTTCTGAAAGATCTCTTCATTCTATCACTGAGAAATATTACAAGTAGCAGGGTCTGAGAGAGACCCTGGAGATGAAAGGGGGAACGGTTCTGGCTGTACTGCTTCCCCAAGGGCAGAGAATGGCAGGTAGTCTACCTGGATGGTCTTAGGTACTGTTGACTGACATGGGAAAGACATAACGGGCAGACCCAGGCCAGGTGGACCTTGTGGGTAGATGCAAGCATCTCTGGTGACTAGTGATTCCACTGATCCTTCCTGTGGTGAAAAACCCTGCCAAGTGGAATGGGCAGGTAACTTTGACCCATACCTGCCGGGGGCCTCTCCTGGGACTAAAGATCCCAACCTGGTCTCAACCTCGTCACCTTACAAGCACACACCTTGCCTGCACACATAATTCTTCCTTTCTCCAAGAATGCCTTATCCTACTTGGAAAAATAGCATGCCACTCAGCCAAAGGCAGTACCACCCAAATGATTTGAAACTGCCGTTTTCCAATCTTTGCTGCCGAGAGGTTTTTTGTTTAGTTCAGTTAGAGGTCCACTGCCTCTGGTGGAACACAGCGTATGTGGCCGGCCTCCGAAGACAAGGTCGAAATTCTGGCAGCCAGGACCCCAGAAGTTCAGTGGCTTCTGGATGCAGGGACATGGATGACCTGTTTACCACATACAGGAGAGAGCCTTGGGCCCTCGTCTGGCTTGCCATTCAGCTCCACAACGTCTAGTATTGTCCCTGGCCTTTGGTCGGTGCCTTCATGAATGTGTGCTATCTAGCCATATTTCCCCTCCCATCACTATCATTCTGCCACCAGGGGATATGTGAGTGTGGAAGTCAGCATCTGTCACTGGCAACAGTGTCACAGGTCACTAGAGATCTAGGCACAAGCTGACCTTGGCTGTCTTCTGCCCCAAATCCTTTACCCCAGATGGTGACAGCTGGGCCCTGGTAGACATTAATTTTTATCAACACAGAGGTCTGGGTCGGGTTAGCAGGCCAGGTGAAGGCCAGGTGGGCGTGGCTAAGGCTTGTTTACTATCGCCATGGAGACAGCCACTGGAAGATTGGGCAGAGCTTCTGAGGGGCCGGGTAAAACATACTGAGCCAATGGGAGAGATCCTGCCCACCCAGCGGATGACATAGGGCCCTCCATTGTGATCTGTGATGCTTAGTGGCCAACTCTGACTGTGGCCACAGGGTTTCAGCACACCCTGGGAAAGGTTATGCAGGCAGATGGGAGCCCCTGGAGAGGACAGGTTCAGGGCATTGGCAGAGCAGGCCAGGTACTTGTTTTCCACTTTCCTGAGGATATCAGTAAGCAAGGCAACCCCACTCAGCATCTCTTGCCTCTCTCTGTCTCTCTTTGTATGTGTTCATTCAACAAAATCTCTTCATTCTACGCCTGAGACACATCACAACTTGGCGTGCCTGAGACAGATTAGAAATGAAAGCGGGGAGATCTCTGGCTAGTACTGGTTGCCCATGGGCAGAGAAGAGCAGGAAGCCTATCTGGAAGGTCTTGATAGCAGTGATTGTTATGGGAGCTACACCACAGGCAGACCCTGGCCTGGTGAGAACTGCGGGCAGATAGAAGCCTCTCTGGAGAATACTAATTCGACTGATACATGGTATGGGAAAATTCACCCTAGGGGAATGGGTACAAAACATTGGAACATATCTGCCAGAGGCCTAGCCTGGGTCTGAAGATCCCACCATGGTCTCAACCTTGTCATCTTCTCAGCACACACCTTGCCTGCATACATCAAATCCACCTTTCTCCATCAATGCCTTCTCCTGCTAGGAAACACAGCATGACAAACTCAGCCAAAGAAGAGTACAGGCAAAGTCAACTGAAACTACCATTTTCAAAATTTTGCCATCTGCTTGGCCACAGCCTCCGGTGGCACACTGCATATGTGTCAGGAGTCCGAAGACAAGGCCGAAATCCTGGCACCCACAGCCCCCGTATTCCAGTGTCTATGGATGTGGGATAAAGGATGGCCTGTTTGCCATATACAGGAGTGTGCCTTGAGCACTAGACTGGCTCACAGCACTTGAGCTCCACAATGTCTGGTATTTTCCCTGGCCTTTGGCCCATGCCCCCATGAATGTGTGCTCTCTAGCTACATTTCTCCTCCAACCACTCAGAATCTGCCACCAGCGGATATCTGAGCATGGAAATCAACATCTATCACTGGCGGCAGTGTCACAGTTCACTGGGTATCTAGGCTCAGGCTGACCTTTGCTGTCTTCTGCCCCAGGCAAGGGCCCTAATCCTTCAAAGGAAATGATGACACTTGGGCACTGCAGACATTATTTTTTCCATCAACTCTGGGGTCTGGATGAGGGTCAACAGGCCAGGTAGGCCATGTGAAGGTGGAGTGGGTGGGGTCAAGTGTTCTTTCCCATTCACCATGGAGACAGCCACTGGAAGACAGTGCGCAACTTCTGATGGGACGGGTCACAAGCACTGAGCCCGTAAGAGAGGTCCGGCCTAACTGGCCAGTTCTGCAGAGTCCTCCATTTTGTCCATTGACACTCAACAGCCTCTCTGGCTTTGGCCACAGGAATGGAGCACATACAGGGAATATCTTTACATGTGGCATTCCCTGATGTGGATAGGTTCAAGACATTGGGAGAGCCGGCCAGGTACCTCTTTTCCACTTAGTTGAGGATATCTTTAGGCAAGGCGTCCGTCCTTCCTACTCAACATTTATTGTCCCTCTCTGTAAGTGTTCATTTGGAGAGAACTCTTCATTCTACCCCTGAGAAACATCACAAGTACAAGTGCCTGAGAGACAGCCTGGAGATGAAAGGGGAAGGCTTCTGGCTGTACCGCTTCCCCATGGGCAAAGAATAGCGTGTAGTCTATCTGGATGGTCTTAGGTACTGTTGACTGGCATGGGAAATACACCACCGGCAGACCCTGGCCAGGTGGAGCTCATGGGCAGATGCAAGCCTCTCTGGCGACTAGTAATTCCACCTATCCTTCATACGGTGAAAAGCCCCACAAAGTGGAATGGGCAGATAACATTGACCCATACCTGACATGGGCCTCTCCTGGGACTAAAGAGCCCAACCTGGTCTCAACCTCTTCACCTTCAAAGCACACACCTTGCATGCACATATAATTCTGCCTTTCTCCGTGAATGCCTTATCCTACTAGGAAAAATAGCATGCCACTCAGACAAAGGCAGAACCACCCAAATGAATTGAATCTGCCATTTTCCAATTTTTGCTGCTTACAGTTCCACTGCCTCCAGTTGAACACTGTGTATGTTGCAGGTCCCCGAAGACAAGGCCGAAATCCTGACAGCCAGGGTCCTAGCAGTCCAGTGGTTTCTGGATGTGGGGATATGGATGACCTGTTTGCCACATACGGGCGGGAGTCTTGGGCCCTAGTCTGGCTCACCATTCAGCTCCACGATGTCCGGTACTGTCCCTGACCTTTGGCCGGTGCCTCTGTGAATGTGTCCTCTCTAGCTGTATTTCTCCTCCCATCACTATCATTCTGCCACCAGGGGATATGTGAATGTGAAAGTCACCATCGTCACAAGTCACTAGAGATCTAGGCACAAGCTGACCTTGGGTGCCTTCTGCCCCAGGCAAGGGCAGAATACTTTATCCCAGATGGTGACAGCTGGGCCCTGGTAGGCATTAATTTTTATCAACACAGAGCTCTGGGTCTTGTCAGCAAATCAGGTCAAGGCCGGGTGGCCGGGGTTGAGGCTTGTTTACTGTCACCATGGAGACAGCCACCGGAAGAGTGGGCGGAGCTTCTGAGGAGCTGGGTCACAAGTACTGAGCCAATGGGAGAGATCTGGCCCACCTGGCCCATGACACAGGCCCTACCATTGTGACCTGTTACACTTAGTGGCCACCTCTAGCTCTGGCCACAGGATTTCAGCACACCCTGGGAAAGGCTACACAGGGAAATGGGAGTCCCTGGAGAGGACAGGTTCAGGGCATTTGCAGAGAAGGCCAGGTACCTGTTTTCCATTTTCCTGAGGATATCAGTAGGCAAGGCATCCCACTAGCATCTCTTGCCTCTCTCTCTGTCTCTCTCTGTATGTGCTCATTCTACAAAATCTCTTCATTCTACCCCTGAGACACATCACAACTTGGAGTGCCTGAGAATGACTAGAGACGAAGGGGGGAGGTCTCTGGCTGTACTGCTTGCCCATGGGTAGAGAGGAGCAGGTATTCTATCTGGAAGGCTTTGATGGTAGTGATTGTTGGGGGGAGCTACACCACAGGCAGACCCTGGCCTGGTGAGAATTGCAGGCAGAAGGAAGCCTCTCCGGGGAATACTAATTCGGCTGATACATAGTATGGAAAAACCTGGCCTAGGGGAATGGGCATAAAACATTGAAACACACCTGCCAGGGGCCTAGTCTGGGTCTGAAGATCCCACCGTGGTCCCCACCTTGTTACCTTCTTAGCACACACCTTGCCTGCACACATCAAATCCACCTTTCTCCATGAATACCTTCTCCTGCTAGGAAACACAGCATGCCAAACTCTGCCAAGGAGAGTAGAGGCAAAGACAACGGAAACTCCTATTTTCCAAATTTTGCCACAGCCCCAGGTGGCACACTGCCTATGCGTCAGATCTCCGAAGACAAGGCCAAAATCCTGCCACCAGGGCCCTGGAATTCCAGTGTGTGTGGATTTGGGGATATGAATGACCTGTTTGGCACAAAAAGGAGTGTGCCCTGGGTCCTAGACTGGCTCCACTTGAGCTCTACGACATCTTGCATTTTCCCTATCCTTTGGCCCGTGCCCCCGTGAATGTGTGCTCTCTAGGTACATTTCTCCTCTGACTGCTCAGACTCTACCACCAGCAGATATGTGAGCATGGAAATCAACGTCTATCACTGGCGACAGTGTAGCAGGTCAGTAGGTATCTAGGCTCAGGCTGACCTTGGCTATCTTCTGCCTCAGGCGAGGGCCCAGGTCCTCCAAAGGAAACGATGACAGTTGCTCATGGCGGACATTATTTTTTTCATCAACACAGGGGTGTGGGTGAGAGTCAACAGGCCAGCTAGACCAGGTAAAGGCCAAATGGGCAGAGCTAAGGCTTCTTCCCAATCACCGTAGAGACAGCCACCGGAAGACTGGGCAGAACTTCTGATGGGACGGGTCACAAACACTGAACCAATAGGAGAGGCATGCCCTAACTGGTCAGTTCCGCAGAGTCCTCCATTTTGTCCATTGACACTCAAAGGCATCTTCTGGCTTTGGCCATAAGAATAGAGCACACTGAGGAATATCTTTACATTTGGTAACCCCTGATGTGGACAGGTTCAAAACACTGGGAGAGTGGGCCAGGTACCTCTTTTCCACTTACTTGAGGGTATCAGTAGGCAAGGCATCCTTACTGAACCTCTATGGTCTCTCTCTGTATGTGTTCCTTCTGAGAGTTCTCTTCATTCTCCTCCTGAGAAATATTACAAGTACCAGTGTCTGAGACAGAGCCTGGAGATGAAAGGTGGAAGGCTTCTGGCTGTACCAGTTCCCCATGGGCAGACAATAGCATGTAGTCTATCTGGATGGTCTTAGGTACTGTGGATTGATATGGGAAATACACCACGGGCAGACCCTGGCCAGGTGGAGCCTGTCAGCAGATGCAAGCCTCTCCGGTGACTAATAATTCCACCGATCCTTTGTATGGCAAAATACCCGGCCAAGTGGAATGGGCAGATAACATTGACCCATACCTGCCAGGGGCCTCTCCTGGGACTAAAGATCCCAACCTGGTCTCAACCTTGTCACCCTCTCAGCACACACTTTGCCTGCACACATAATTTTGCCTTTGTCTGTGAATGCCTTATCCTACTAGGAAAAATACCATGCCACTCAGCCAAAGGCTGTGCTGCCCAAATGAAGAGAAAGTGCCATTTTCTAATTTTTGCTGCCTAACGTCCACTGCCTTTGGTGGAACACTGCGTATGTGGCTGGCCTCAGAAGACAAGGCCGAAATTCTGGCAGCCAGTGCCCCAGCAGTCCAGTGGTTTCTTGATGCAAGGACTCAGATGGCTTGTTTGCCACATACAGGGAGGGAGCCTTGGGCCCTAGTCCTGCTCGCCACACAGTTCCATGCTGTCCGGTACTGTGCCTGGCCTTTGGCCGGTGCCTCCGTGAACTTGTGCTCTCTAGCCATAGTTCCCCTTCCATCACTATCATTCTGCCACCAGGGGATATGTGAGTGTGGAACTCACCATCTATCACAGGCAGCAGTGTCACAAGTTACCAGAGATCTAGGTACAAGCTGACCTTGGCTATCTTCTGCCACAGGCAAGGGCCTGAATCCTTTATCCCAGGTGGTGACAGCTGGGCCTGGTGGACATTAATTTTTATCAACACAGAGGTCTGGGTCCTGTCAGCAGGCCAGGTGAAGGCTGGGTGGGCAGGGCTAAGGCTTGTTTACCACCACCATGGAGACAGCCACCGGAAGAGTGGACATAGCTTCTGAGGGGCCGGTCACAAGTACTAAGCCAATGGAAGAGATCTGGAAAACCAGTGGATGGCACAGTGTCCTCCGTTGTGACCTATGACACTTAGTGGCCACCTCTGGCTGTGGCCACAGGATTTCAGCAAACCCTGGGAAAGGCTACACAGGCAGATAGGATCCCTTGGTGTGGAGAGGTTCAGGGCATTGGCAAAGCAGGCCAGATACCTGTTTTCCACTTTCCTGAGAATATCAGTAGGCATTCATCCCCACTCAGCATCTCTTGTCTCTTTATGTATTCATTCCACAAAATCTCTTCATTCTACCTCTGAGACGTATCACAACTTGGAGTGCCTGAGAGAAACTAGAGATGAAAGGGGGGAGGTCTCTGGCTGTACTGGTTGCCCATGGGCAGAGAAGAAGTTGTAGTCTATCTGGAAGGTCTTCACCGTAGTGATTGTTGTGGGGAGCTACAACACAGGCAGGCCCTCACCTGCTGAAGCATGCAGGCAGGTGGAAGCCTCTCCGAAGAATACTAATTCGGCTGATACATGGTATGGAAAAACTCGGCCCAAGGGAATGTGCAGAAAACATTGGAACATGCCTGCCAGATGCCTAGCCTGGGTCTGAAGATCCCACCCTGGTCTCCACCTTGTCATCTTCTCAGCACACTCCTTGCCTGCACACATCAAATCCACCTTTCTCCATGAATGCCTTCTCCTGCTGGGAAACACAGCCTGTCACTCCATAAAGGAAAGTACAAGCAAAGTCTACTGAAACCACCATTTTCCAAATTTTGCCGTCTGCTGGTCCACAGCCTCCGGTGGCACACTGCATAAGTGTCAGGTCTCCAAAGACAAGGCCAAATCCCGGGCATCCAGAGCCCCAGCTGTCCACTGTCTGTGGATGTGGGGATATGGATGACCTCTTTGCCACGTACAGGAAGGAGCCTTGGGCTCTAGACTTGCTCACGCTTGAGCTCCATGATATCTGGTATTTTCCCTGATCTTTGGCCAGCACCCCTGTGAGTGTGTGCTCTCTATCTACACTTCTCCTCCGATCACTCTGAATCTGCCACCAGCCGATATGTTTGTGTGGAAATCAACATCTATCAATGGTGCCAGTGTCACAGGTCACTAGGTATCTAGACTCAGGCTGACCTTGGCTGTCTTCTGCCCCAGGCAAGGGCCCTAATCCTTCAAAGGAAAAGTTGACACGTAGGCACTGGGGGACATCCTTTTTTTCATCAATACAGGGGTCTGTGTGAGGGTCAACAGGCCAGGTAGGCCAGGTGAAGGCCAACTGCAGGGGCTAAGGCTTGTTTTCCACTCATCATGGAGATAGCCACGGGAAGACTGGCGGAACTTCTGATGGGACACGTCACAAACAATGAGCCAAGAGGAGATCTGGCCTATCTGGCCAGATCTGCAGAGTCCTCCATTTTTCCCATGGACACTCGACGGCCTCTTTGGCTTTGGCCACAGGAATTGAGCACACCCAGGGAATATCTTCACAGGTGGCAACCCCTAATGTGGACAGGTTCAAACACCAGAAGAGCAGGCAGGTGCCTCTTTTCCACTTACTCTAGGATATCAGTAGGCAAGCCGCCCCTACTCAGCATCTCTGGTCCCTCTCTGTATGTGTTCATTCAGAGAAATCTCTTCATTCTACCCCTGAGAAACATGAAAAGCACCGATAGAGCCTGGAGATGAAAGGGGGGAGGCTTCTGGCTGTACTGGTTCCCCATGGACATAGAATAGCAGGTAGTCTATCTGGATGGTTTTACATACTGCTGATTGACATGGGCAATACACCATGGGTGGACCCAAGCCAGGTGGAGCTTGTAGGCAGATGCAAGCCTCTCTGGTGACAAGTAATTCCACTGACTCTTTGTATGGTGAAAAACCCCACCAAGTGGAATGTGCAGATAACATTGACCCATACCTGCCAGGGGCCTCTCCTGGGACTAAAGATCCCAAGCTTGTCTGAACCTCGTCCCCTCTCAGCATACACCTTGCCTGCACACATAATTCTGCCTTTCTCCTTGAATGCCTTATCCTACTAGGGAAAAAAGCATGCCACTCAGCCAAGGACAGTACCAGGAAAAGGAAGTGAAACTGCCCCTTTCAAATTTTGCTGTCTACACGTCCCCGGCCTCTGGTGGAATGCTGCGTATGTGGCCAGCCTCCAAACACAAGGCCGAAATCCTGGCAGTCAGGGCACTAGCAGTCCAGTGGTTTCTGGAATGGGGACATGGATGACCTGTTAGCCACATACAGGAGGGAGCGTTGGGCCCTAGACTGGCCTGCCATTCAGCTCCTCGATATCCAGAACTGTCCCTGGCCTTTGGCTGGTGACTCATCAAATGTGTGTTCTCTAGCTATATATCCCCTCCCGTCACTATCATTCTGCCACCAGGGAATATGTGAGTGTGGAAGTCACCATCTATCACTGGTAGTAGTGTCCCAAGTCACTAGAGTTCTAGGCACATGCTCACATTGGCTGTCTTATCCCCCGGGAAAGGGCCTGAATCCTTTATCCCAGATGGTAACACCTGGGCAGTGACGAATATTAATTTTTATCAACCCAGAGGTCTGGGTTAGGGTCAGCAGGCCAGGTAGGCTAAGTCAAGGCCGGGTGGGCAGGGCTAAGGCTTGTTTACCATCACCATGGAGACAGCCACTGGAAGAGTGGGCGGAGCTTCTGATGGGCCTGGTTACAAGTTCTGAGCCAAAGGGAGAGATCCGGCCCACTCTGCGGACAGCACAGGGCCCTCCATTTTGACCTATGATGCTTAGGAGCCACCTCTGGCTGTGGCCACAGGATTTCAGCACACCCTAGGAAAGGCTACACAGGCAGATGAGAGCCCCTGGTGCGGACAGATTCAGGGCATTGGTAGAGCAGACCAGGTGCCTATTTTCCACTTTCCTGAGGATATCAGTAGGTGAGGCATCCCCACTCAGCATCTCTTGCCTCTCTCTGTCTCTTTGCATATGAGTTCATGCCTGGAATTCTCCTCATTCTACATCTGACACATATCACAGCTTGGAGTGCCTGAGTGAGTGCCTACAGAGGAAAGACAAAAGGGGGAAGGCCTCTGGCTGTACTGGTTGCCCATGGGTAGAGAAGAGCAGGCAGTCAATCCAGAAGGTCTAGATAGTAGTGATTGTTGGAGGGGGGCTTCACCAGGCAGACTCTGGTCTGGTGAAGCTTGCAGGCAGACGGAAGCCTCTCCGGAGAATACTAATTCGACTGATACATGGTATGGGAAAATTCACCCTAGGGGAATGAGTACAAAACATTGGAACATACCTGCCAGAGGCTTAGCCTGGGTCTGAAGATCCCACCATGGTCTCAACCTTGTCATCTTCTCAGCACACACCTTGCCTGCACACATCAAATGCACCTTTCTCCGTGAATGCCTTCTCCTGCTAGGAAACACAGCATGCCAACCTCAGCCAAAGGAGAGAACAGACAAAGTCAACTGAAACTACCATTTTCCGAATTTTGCCATCTGCTGGTCTACAGCCTCCGGTGGAACACTGTGTATGTGTCAGGTTTCTGAAAACAAGGCCAAAATCCCTAGCAGCCAGGGCCCCAGTATTCCAGTGTCTGTGGATGTGGGGATATGGATGGCCTGTTTGCCACATACAGGAGGGTGCCCTGGCCCTAGACTGGCTCCCACTTGAGCTCCAAGACGTCTGGTATTTTTCCTGGCCTTTGTCCAGTGCCCCCGTGAATGTGTGCTTTCTAGCTTTATTTCTCCTTCGCCCACTCAATATCTCCCAACAGCAGATGTGTGAATGTGGAAATCAACATCTATCACTGGTGACGGTGTCACAGGTCGCTAGATATCTAGGCTCAGGCTGACCTTGGCTGTCTTCTGCCCAAGGAAAGGGCCGTAATCCTTCAAAGGAAATGATGACACTTGGGCACTGGCGGACATTATTTTTTCATCAACACAGGGGTTTGGATGAGGGTCAACAGGCCAGGTAGGCCAAGTGAAGCCCGAGTGGGAGAGGCAAAGGCTTCTTTCCCAATCACCATGGAGACTGCCACCGAAAGACTGGGTGCAACTTCTGATGGGAGGGGTCACAAACACTGAGCCAACAGGAGAGGTCTGGCCACTTCCACAGAGTCCTCCATTTTGTCCATTGACACTCAACAGCCTCTTCTGGCTTTGGTCACAGGAACTGAGCTTACCAACGGAAAATCTTTACATGTGGCAACCCCTGATGTGCACAGGTTCAAGACACTGGAAGAGCAGGCCATGTACCTCTTTTCTGCTTGCTTCAGGATATCAGTAGGCAAGCTGTCCTTACTCAGCATCTATTGTTCCTCTGTGTATGTGTTCATTCGGAGAGATCTCTTCATTCTACCCCTGAGAAACATCACAAGTATGAGTACCTGAGAGAATGCCTGGAGATGAAAGGAAAAGCCTTCTGGCTGTAACAGATCTCTACGGGCAGAGAATAGCAGATAGTCTATCTGGATGGTCTTAGGTACTGTTGACTGACATGGGAAATAGCCTACAGCAGACCCTGGCCAGGGGTGGAGCTTGTGGGCAGATGCAAGCCTCTCCGGTGACTAGTAATTCCGCCTATCCTTTGTATGACAAATCCCCTCCCCCCCGCCAGGTGGAGTGGGCAGATAACATTGACCCATACCTGTCAGGGGCCTCTCCTGGGACTAAAGAGCCCAACCTGGTCTCAACCTCATCACCTTACAAGCACACACCTTGTCTGCACACATAATCCTGCCTTTGTCCGTGAATGCCTTATCCTACTGGGAAAAATAGCATGCCACTCAGCCAAAGGCAGTACTGCCCAAATGAAGTGAAACTGCCATTTTCCAATTTTTGCTGCCTACAGGTCCACTGCCTGAGGTGGAACACTGCATATGTGGCCGGCCTCTGAAGACAAGGCTGAAATCCTGGCAGCCAGGGTCCCAGCAGTCCAGTGGTCTCAGGATGTGGGAACATGGATGATCTGTTTACCACATACAGGAGAGAGCCTTGGGCCCTCGTCTGGCTTGCCATTCAGCTCCACGATGTCTGGTACTGTCCCTGGCCTTCCGTTGGTGCCTCCGTGAATGTGTGTTCTCTAGCTATATTTCCCCTCCCTTCACTATCATTCTGCCACAAGAGGATATGAGAGTGTGGAAGTCACTATCTAACACTGGCAGCAGTGTCAAAAGTCACTAGAGATCTAGGCACAAGATGACCTTGGCTGTCTTCTCCCCCAGGCAAAGGCCCGAATCCTTTATCCCAGATGATGACAGCTGGGCCCTGGCTGTCAAACTTTTATCAACACAGAGGTCTGGGTCGTCACAGCAGGCCAGGTGAAGGCCAGTTAGGCAGGGTAAGGTTTGTTTACCGTCACCATAGAGGCAGTCACTGGAAGACTGGGTGGAGCTTCTGAGGGGCTGGGTCACAAGTACTGAGACAATGGGAGAGATTTGGCCCACCTGGCCCATGACACAGGCCCCTCCAGTGTGAACTATGACATTTAGTGTCTACCTTTGCCTGCGGACACAGGATTTCAGCACACCCTGGGAAAGGCTACACAGGCAGATGAGAGCCCCTGGTGTGGACAGGCTCAGGACATTGCAAGAGAAGGCCAGGTACCTCTTTTCCACTTTCCTGAGGATATCAGTAGGCAAGGCATCCCCACTCAGCATCTCATGCCTCTCTCTCTGTCTCTTTCTGTATGTGTTCATTCTACAAAATCACTTCGTTCTACTCCTGAGACACATCACAACTTGGAGTGCCTGAGAGAGACTAGAGATGAAAGGGGTGAGGTCTCCGGCTGTACTGCTTGCCCATGGGCAGTGTAGACCAAGTAGTCTATCTGGAAGGTCTTGCTAGTAGTGATTGTTGGAGGGAGATACACCACAGGCAGACCCTGGCCTGGTGAAGCTTGTGGGCAGATGGAAGCCACTCTGGAGAATACTAATTTGACTAATACATGGTATGCAAATACCTGGGTAAGAAGAATGGGCAGAAAACATTGGAACATGCCTGCCAGACACCTAGCCTGGGTCTGAAGATCCCACCCTGGTCTCAACCTTATCATCTTCTCAGCACATATCTTGCCTGCACACATCAAATCCATCTTTCTCCATGAATGCCTTCTCCTGCTAGGTAACACAGCATGCCAAACTCAGCCAAAGGAGAGAACAGGCAGTCAACTGAAACTACCATTTTCCAAATTTTACCATCTGCTGGGCCACAGCCTCCGGTGGCACACTGCATATGTGTCACGTCTCCCAAGACAAGGCCAAAATCCTGGCAGCCAGGGCCCCAGTATTCCAGTGTCTGTGGATGTGGGGATATGGATGGTCTGTTTCCCACGTGCAGGAGGGTGCCTTGGGCCCTAGACTGGCTTGCACTTGACCTCCACTACATCTGGTATTTTCCCTGACCTTTGGCCTGTGCCCCAGTGAATGTGTGCTCTCTAGCTACATTTCTCCTCTGACCGCTCAGAATCTGCCACCAGCAGATATGTGAGTGTGGAAATCAACATCTATCACTGGCGGCAGTGTCACAGTTCACTGGGTATCTAGGCTCAGGCTGACCTTGGCTGTCTTCTGCCCCAGGCAAGGGCCGTAATCCTTCAAAGGAAATGATGACACTTGGGCACTGGCGAACATTACTTTTTTCATCAACTCTGGGGTCTGTGTGAGGGTCAAAAGGCCGGGTAGGCCAGGTGAAGGCCAAGTGGGCGGGGCCAAGGCTTCTTTCCCAATAACCATGGAGACAGCCACCGGAAGACTGGATAGAAATTCTAATGGGACGGGTCACAAACACTGAGCCAATAGGAGAGGTCCGGCCTAACTGGACAGTTTCGCAGAGTCCTCCATTTTGTCCATTGACATTGAAAGGCCTCTTCTGGGTTTGGCCACAGGAATTGAGCACACCCAGGGAATATCTTTACATGTGGCAACCCATAATGTGGACAGGTTCAAGACACTGGGAAAGCTTGAAGACACTGGTAGAGCTTGAAGACACTGGTAGAGCTGACCAGGTACCTCTTTTCCACTTACTCTAGGATATCAGCAGGCAAGGATCCCTTATTCAGCATCTATGATCACTCTCTGTACGTGTTCATTCGGAGAAATCTCTTCATTCTACCCCTGAGAAACGTCAGAACTACGAGTACCTGAAAGAGAGCCTGGAGATGAAAGAGAGGAGGCTTCTGGCTGTACTGGTTCCCATTGACAGAGAATAGCAGGTAGTCTCTCTGGATGGTCTGACATGCTGTTGATTGACATGGGCAATACACCGCGGGTGGACCCTAGGCAGGTGGAGCTTGTGGGCAGATGCAAGCCTCTGCGGCTACTAGTAATTCCACTGATCCTTTGTATGGCGAAAACCCCTGCCAAGTGGAATGGGCAGATGACATCGACCCACACCTGCCAGGGACCTCTTCTGAGGCTAAAGACCCCAACCTGGTCTCAACCTCCTTACCTTCTCAGCACACACCTTGCCTGCACACATATTCTGCCTTTCTCCGTGCATGTCTTATCCTACTAGGAAAAAAGCATCCAAATTAGCCAAGCGCAGGACCGGGAAAATGAAATGAGCCTCTCATTTACAACTTTTTGCTGTCTACATGTCCCATGCCTATGGTAGAATGCTGCATATGTGGCTGGCCTCTGAAGACAAGGCCAAATCCTGTCAGTCAGGATCCCAGGAGTCCAGAGGTTTCCCGATGTGGGGACATGGGTGACCTGTTTGCCATATACACGAGGGAGCCTTGGGCCCTAGACTTCCTCGCCATCCAGTTGGACAACGTCCAGTACTGTCCCTGATCTTTGGCCGGTGCCTATCGAATGTGTGCTCTCTAGCGATATTTCTCCTTCTGTCACTATCATTCTGCCACCAGGGGATATGTGAGTATGAAAGTCACCATCTATCACTGGCAGCAGTGTCACAAGTCACTAGAGGTCTAGGCACAAGCTGACCTTGGCTGTCTTCTGCCCCAGGCAAGGGCCCTAATCCTTTATCCCAGATGGTGACACCTGGTCCCTGGCAGATATTATTTTTTATCAACACAGAGGTCTGGGTGAGGGTCAGCAGGCCAGGTAGGCTAAATGAAGGCTAGGTGGGTGGGGTTAAGACTTGTTTACCATGGAGACATCAGCCAGAAGAGTGGGTGGGGATTCCAATGGGCCAAGTCACAAATTATGAGCCAATGGGAGAGATCTGGCCCACAGAGCAGATGACACTGGGCCCTCCATTGAGACCGATGACACTTAGTAGCCACCTCTGGCTGTGGCCACAGGATTTCAGCACACCCTGAGAAAGCCTACGCAGGCAGATGGGAGTCCCTGATGCGGACTGGTTCAGAGTATTGGCAGAGCAGGCCAGGTACCTGTTTTCCTCTTTCCTGAGGGTATCAATAGGCAAGGCACCCCCACTCAGCATGTCTTGCCTCTTGCTGTCTCTATGTGTTCATTCTGTGAAATCTCTTCATTCTACCCTTGAGACATAGCACAGCTTGGAGTGCCTGAGAGAGTGCCTAGAGACGAAAGACCAAAGGGGGAAGACCTCTGGCTGTACTGGTTGCTTATGGGCAGAGAAGAGCAGGTAGTCTATCATGAAGGTCTAGACAGTAGAGATTGATGGGGGAGCTACACCACGGGTGGGCCCTGGCCAGGTGAAGCTTGTTGACAGATGGAAGCCTCTCTGGAGACTACTAATTCCGCTGATACATTGTATGGAAAAACCCAGGTAAGGGGAATGGGCAGAAAACAATGACATGGACCGGCCAGAGGCCTATCCTGGGTCTGAAGATCCCACCCTGGTCTCCACCTTGTCATCTTCTCAGCACACACCTTGCCTGCACACATCAAATCTGCCTTTCTCCATGAATGCCTTCTCCTGCTGGGAAAGACACCACATCACTCAGCCAAAGGAGAGCACAGGCAAAGTCAACTTAAAGTACCATTTTCAAAATTTTGCCCTCTCCTGGCCCACAGTCTGCAGTGGCACACTGCATATGCGTCAGGTCTCTGAAGAAAAGGCCAAATTCCAGGAATCCAGGGCCGCAGCTGTCCAGAGTCTGTGAATGTGGGGGTATGCATGACCTGTTTGCCATGTACAGGAGGGATCCCTGGGCCCTAGACTGGCTCCACTTCAGCTCCATGAAGTCTGGTATTTTCCCTGACCTTTGGCTCATGCCCCCTGAGTGTGTGCTCTCTAGCTACATTTCTGCTCTGACCGCTCTGAATCTGCCACCAGCGGATATGTGAGTGTGGAAATCAACATTTGTCACTGGTGCCAGTGTTACAGGTCACTAGGTGTCTAGGCTCAGGCTGACCTTGGCTGTCTACTGGGCCAGGCAAGGGCCCTAATCCTTCAAATGAAATCATGACATGTGTGAACTGGCAGACATCCTTTTTTTCATCAACACACGAGTGTGGGTGACTGCCAATAGGCCAGGTGTGCCAGGTGAAGGCTGAGTGTGCGGAGTAAGGCTTGTTTCCCAGTTACCATGGAGACAGCCACAGGAAGACTAGGTGGAACTTTTGATGGGACCGGTCACAAATACTGAGCCAATAGGAGAGGCCTGGCCTAATAGGCCAGTTCCGCAGAGTCCTCCATTTTGCCCATGGACACGCAACGGCCTCTTCTGGCTTTGGCCACAGGAATTGAGCACACCCAGGGAATATCTTCACAGGTGGCAACCCCTGACGTGGACAGGTTCAACACACTTGGAGAGCAGTCAGGTACCTCTTTTAAACTTACTCTAGTATATCAATAGGCAAGGCGCCCTGACTCAGCATCTCTGGTCCCTCTCTGTATGTGTTCATTTGGAGAAATCTCTTCATTCTTCCACTGAGAAATATCACAAGTACGAGTGCCTGAGAGAGCCTGGAGATGAAAGGGAGGAAGATTCTGGCTGTACTGGTTCCTCATAGGCAGAGAATAGCAGGTAGTCTATCTGGATCTGGATGGTCTTAGATACTGTTAATTGACATGGGCAATACACCACGGGCAGACCCTGTCCAGGTGGAGCTTGTGGGCAGACGCAAGCCTCTGCGGGTACTAGTAATTCTGCTGATCCTTTGTATGGCAAACCCCTTCCCCCAAGTGGAATTGGCAGATAACATTGACCCACACCTGTCAGGGGCCTCTCCTGGGACTAAAGATCCCAACCTGATCTCAACCTTGTCAGCCTCTCAGCACACACTTTGCCTACACACATAATTCTGCCTTCCTCCTTGAATGCCTTATCCTACTAGGAAAAAAAAAAATACCACTTAGCCATGAGCAGTAATGGGAACATGAAGGGAAACTGTCATTTTCATATTTTTGCTGTCTACATGTCTCCTGCCTCCGATGGAACACTGTGTATGTGGCCTGGCGCCTAAGACAAGGCCAAAATCCCGGCAGCCAGGGCCCCAGCAGTCCAGTGGTTTCCTGATGTAGGGATATGGATGACCTGTTTGCCATATACATGAGGGAGCCTTGGGCTGTAGACTGCCTCACCTTTCAGTTGCATGATGTCCAGTACTGTCCCTGGCCTCTGGCCGGTGCCCCATTGAATGTATGCTCTCTAGCGATATTTCTCCTTCCATCACTATCATTCTGCCACCAGGGGATACATGAGTATGGAAGCCACCATCTATCACTTGCAGCAGTTCCACAGATCACTAGAGTTCTAGGCACAAGCTGACCTTGGCTGTCTTCTGCCCCAGGCAAAGGCCCAAATCCTTTATCCCAAATGGTGACACCTGAGCACTGGCGAACATTAATTTTTATCAACACAGAGGTCTGGGAGAGGGTCAGCAGACCAGGTAGGCTAAGTGAAGGCCGGGTAGGCAGGGCTAAGGCTCGTTTACCATCACCGTGGAGACAGCCCCCCGGAAGAGAGGGCGGAGCTTCCGATGAGCCGGTCAAAAGTACTGAGCCAATGGGAGATATCTGGCCCACCTGGCAGATTCCACAGTACCCTACATTGTGACCTTTGACACTTAGTGGCCACCTCTGGCTGTGGCCACAAGATTTCAGCACACACTGGGAAAGGCTATGCAGGCAGATGGGAGCCCCCGATGTGGACAGGTTCAAGGCATTGGCAGAGCAGACCAGGTACCTGTTTTCCTCTTTCCTGAGGATATCAGTAGGCAAGGCATCCTGACTCAGCATCTATTGCCTCTCTCTCTCTCTCTCTCTGTATGTGTTCGTTCTGCAAAATTTCTTTGTTCGACCCCTGAGACACATCAAAACATCAAGTGCCTGAGAGAGAGCCTAGGGATGAAAGGTGGAAGGCCTCTGGCTGTACTGGTTGCCCACGGGCAGAGAAGAGCAAGCAGTCTATCTGGAATGTCTAGATATTAGCCATCGATCTGAGAGCTATACCACGGACAGACTTTGGCCAGGTGGAGCTTGTGGGCAGATGGAAGCCTCTCCGGAGACTACTAATTCTGCTGATACAGCCACGTGGAATGGGCGGAAAACATTGACAATTACCTGCCAGAGGCCTAGCCTGGCTCTGAAGATCCCACCCTGGTCTTCACTTTGTCATCTTCTCAGCACACATCAGATTCTCCCTTCTCCATGAATGTCTTCTCCTACGAGGAAACACAGCCTGCCACTCAGCCAAAGACAGTACAGGCAATGTCAACTGAAACTACCATTTTCAAAATTTTGCCCTCTGCTGGCCCACAGCCTCCGGTGACACACTCCATATGTGTCAGGTCTCTGAAGACAAGGCCGAAATCCTGGCAGTCAGGGCCACAGCAGTCCATCGTTTGTGGATGTAGGGATATGGATGACCTATTTGCCAAGTACAGGAGGGATCCCTGGGCCCTAGACTGCCTCACACTTGAGGCCCATGCCCCCATGAATGTGTGTGCTCTAGCTACATTTCTCCTCCAATCACTCAATCTGCCACCAGAGGATATGTGAGTGTGGAAATCAACATCTATCACTGGCGGCAGTGTCACAGGTGACTAGATATCGATGCTCAGGCTGACCTTGGCTGTCTTCTGCTCCAAGCAAAAGCCCTAATCCTTCAACTCAAATGATGAAGCTTGGGCACTGAGGGACATTAATTATTTTATCAACACAGGGGTCTGGGAAAGCGTCAACAGGCCAGGTAGGCCAGGTGAATGCTGGCTGGACAGGCCGAAGGCCTTTTTACCAATCACCATGGAGCCAGACACTGGAAGACTTGGCTGGACTTCTCATGGCATGAGTCACAAACACTGAGCCAATACGAGAGGTCTGGCCCAACTGGCCAGTTCTACAGCATCCTTCGGTTTGCCCACCGACACTCAGCAGCCTCTTCTGGCTTTGGCCATGGGAGTTGTGCACACCCAGGGAATATCTTCACAGGTGGCAACCCCTGATGTGGACAGGTTCAAGACACTGGCAGAACAGACCAGGTACCTGTTTTCCACATACTTGAGGATATGTAGGCAAGGAGTCCCCACTTGGCCTCTGTTTTCTCTCTGCCTCTCTATGTGTTCATTCTGTGAAATCTCTTCATTCTATCCCTGAGAAACATCACAACTACAAGTGCCTGAGACAGAGCCTGGAGATGAGAGGAGGAAGGCCTTCGGCTATACTGGTTGCCCTGGGCAGAGAATAGCAGGTAGTCTATCTGGACGGTCTTAGACACTATTGATTTATATGGGAACTACACCACAGGCTGACCCTGGCCAGGTGGTTGCCAATGGACAGAGAATAGCAGGTAGTCTATCTGGACGGTCTTAGATACCAGTGATTGATGGGGGAGCTACATCATGTGTGGACCCTGGCCAGGTGAAGACAGTGTGCAGACGCAAGCCAACTCCAGCATCTACTAACTCCGCTGATACATTGTATTGGAAAACCCCACCTAGTGGAATGGGGAGAACACATTGATGCCTTCCTGCCAGGGGCCTGTCCTGACTCTAAAGATCCCAACACAGTCTCCACACTGTCATCTTCTCACAACGCACCTTGCCTGCACACATAAAATGTGCCATTCTCCATGAATGCCTTCTCGTACTAGGAAACTCAGCATGCCACTCACCCAAAGGAAGTACCTCCAAAGTCAAGTGAAACTGCTATTTTCAAATTATTGCCGTTTGATGATCCACAGCCTCGCTGACACATTGCACATGTGTGAGGTCTCCGAAGACAAGGCCAGTATCCTGGCAGCCAGGGCCCCAGGAGTCCAGTGGTTTGTGTATGTGGGGATATGGTTGACCTGTTTGCCATGTAGAAGAGGCAGTGTTGGGCCCTAGGCTGGCTTACACTTGGGCTCCGTGATATCTGCTACTGTCCCTGGTCTTTGGCCTGTGTCTCCATGGATGTGTCCTCTCTAGGTACATGCATTTCTCTTCCCATCACACTGAATCTGCCACCAGCAGATACATGAGTGTGGAAGTCACCACCTATCACTGGCAGCAGTGTCACAAGTCACTAGATATCTAGGCCCAGGCTGACCTTGGCAGTCTTCTGCCAGAAGTTGTTGCTTTTAGGTGCTGTTGAGTCAGTTCCGACTCATAATGACCCTATGCACAACAAAATGAAACACTGCCCAGTACTGCGCTATCCTTACAATCGTTATTATGCTTGAGCTTATCATTGCAGCCACTGTGTCAATCCACCTCATTGAGGGTCCTCTTCTTTTCCGCTGACCCCCTACTTTGCCAAGCATGATGTCCTTCTCCAGGGACTGATCCCTCCTGACAACATGTCCAAATTATGTAAGATACGGTCTCGCCTTCCTTGCTTCTAAGGAGCATGCTGGTTGTACTTCTAAGACAGATTTGTTCGATCTTTGGCAGTCCATGGTATATTCAATATTCTTCACCAACACCACAATTCAAAGGCGTCAATTCTTCTTTGGTCTTCCTTCCTTATTCATTGTCCAGCTCTCACATTCATATGATGCGACTGAAAATACCATGGGTTGGGCCAGGCACATCTTAGTCTTCAAGGTGACATCTTTGCTCTTCAACATTTTGAAGAGGTCCTTTGCAGCAGATTTACCCTATGCAATGCGTCTTGATTTCTTGACTGCTGCTTCCATGGCTGTTGATTGTGGATGCAAGTAAAATGAAATCCTTGACTTCAGTCTTTTCTCCATTTATTATTATATTGCTCACTGGCCCATTTGTGAGTATTTTTGTTTTCTATATGTTGAGGTGCAATCCATACGGAAGGCTGTGGTCTTTGATCTTCATTAGTAAGTGCTTCAAGTCCTTTTCACTTTCAGCAGTCAGGGTTGTGTCATCTGCATAATGCCAGTTGTTAATGAGTCTTCCTCCAATTCTGATGCCCCGTTCTTCTTCATATAGTCCAGTTTCTCATATTATTTGTTCAGCCTACAGATTGAATGGGTATGGTGAAAGAATACAACCCTGACGCACACCTTTCCTCATTTCAAGCCAATCAGTATCCCCTTGTTCTGTCCCAACTGCCTCTTGATCTATATAAAGGTTCCTCATGAGCACAATTAAGTGTTCCGGAATTTCCATTCTTCGCAATGTTATCAATAATTTGTTATGTCCACACAGTTGAATGCCTTTGCACAGTCAATAAAACACAGGTAAACTTTCTTCTGGTATTCTCTGCTTTCAGCCAGGATCTGTCTGACATCAGCAACAATATCCCTGGTTCCATGTCCTGTCAGTTTATCATACTGTGGGGGCTTGCATGTTGCTGCGATGCTGGAAGCAATGCCACCGGTATTCAGATACCAGCAGGGTCACCCATAGAGGACAGGTTTCAGCTGAGCTTCCAGATTAAGACAGACTAGGAAGAAGGACCCAGCAGCCTTCTTCTGAAAAGCATTAGCCAGTGAAAACCTTATGAATAGCAGTGGAACATTGTCTGCCAAAAGGCAAGGGCCCTAATTCTTCATCCCAAATGATGACACTTGGGCACTGGCAGACAGTATTGTTTTATCAACACACAGAGGTCTGGGTGAGGGTCAGCAAGCCAGTGAAGCCAGGTGAAGGCTTGCTGGCAGGGCTAAGGCTTGTTTACCAATCAACATGGAGACAGCCACTAGAAGACTGGGCAGAGCATCTAATGGGACAGGTCACAAACATTGAGCCAATAGGAGAGATCTGGCCTACCGTTCATTTTGACCAATGACCCTCAGCGGCCTCTTCTGGCTTTGGCCACAGGAATTGAGCACACCCAGGGAATATCTTTGCAGATGGCAGAACCTAGTGGGGATAGGTTCAAGGTGATGGGGGAGCAGGCCATGTCCCTGTTTTCCACTTACTTGAGGATATCAGTAGGCAAGGCATCCCCACTCAGCATCTATTGCCCCTCTCTGTCTCTCTCTGTATGTGTTCATTCTACGACATGTCTTCATTCTACCCCTGAGGAACTTCAAAACTGGGAGTGCCTGAGAGAGAGCCTAGAGATGAAATGTAGAAGTCCTCTGGATGTACTGAATGTCCACGCACAGAGAATAGCAGGTAGTCTATCTGGATGGTCTTAGATACCAGTGATTGATGGGGGAGCTACATCACGGGCAGACCCTTGCCAGGTGGAGCTTGTGGTCAGATGGAAACCCCTCCAGAGACTACTAATTCCACTGATACATTGTATGGCAGAACGCCGCCATGGGTAATGGGCAGAAAACATTGACACATGCCTTCCAGAGGCCTCTCCCAGGTCTGAAGATCCCAACCTGGTCTCTACTTTGTCATCTTCTCAGCACACACCTTGCCTGCATACATAAAATCCCCCTTTCTCCACAAATGCCTTCTCCTACTAGGAAACACAACATTCCACTAAGACAAAGGAAATACCAGCTAAGTCAAGTAAAACTGCCATTCTCAAATTTTGCCACCTGCTAGTCCACAGCCTCTGTTGGCACACGGCATATGTGTCAGATCTCTGAAGACAAAGCCGAAATCCTGGCAGCCAGGGCCCCAATAGTCCAGTGATTTGCAGAGGTGGGGATATGGATGACCTTTTTGCCACATTCAGGAGGGAGCCTTGGGCCCTAGACTGCCTCGTACTCAGGCTCTCACCACGTCTGGTACTGTCCCTGGCTTTTGACCCGTGCCTCTTTTTTTTTCTTCCCCTGAATGTGTGCTCTCTAGCTACATTTCTCTTCCCATCACATCGAATCTGCCACCAGCAGATATATGAGCGTGGAAGTCACCATTAATCACTGGCATCAGTGTCACTAGTCACTAGAGGTCTAGGTTCAGGCTGACCTTGGCTGTCTTGTGCCCCAGGCAAAGGCCCTAATTCTTGATCCCAGATGGTGACACTTAAGCCCTGGTGGACTTTCATTTTTATCAACACAGAGATCCGGGTGAGGATCAGCAGGCCAGGAAGGCCAGGTGAAGTAGTCCCGGTGGGGGTCAGGCTTGTTTAACAATCACCATGGAGACAGCCTCTGGAACACTGGGCAGGGCTTCTGATGGACAGGTCACAAACACTGAGCCAATCGGAGAGATCCAGCTTCCCTGGCCAGTTCCACAGGGCCTTTCATCTTGACCATGGACACTCAGCAGCCTCTACTGGCTTTGGCCACAGGAATTAAGCACACCCAGGGAATGTCTTTGCAGAAGGCAAACACTGGTGTGGACAGGTTCAACACACAAGAAGAGCAGGCCAGGTAACCATTTTCCACTTACTTGAGAAATATCAGAAGGCAAGGCATCCCCACTCAGCTTCTACTGCTTCTCTCTGTCTCTGCATGTGTTCGTTCTGCGAAATCTCTTCATTCTACCACTGAGAAACATCACAACTATGAGTGCTAGAGAGAGAGCCTAGAGATGAAAGGGGGAAGGCTTCTAGCTGTACTGGCTGCCCATGGGCAGAGAATAGAAGGTAGTCTATCTGGATGGTCTTAGATACCAGTGATCGACGGGGGAGCTACACCACGGGCGGACCCTGGTCAGGTGAAGATTGTGGGCAGATGCAAGCCCCTCCCGTGTCTACTAACTCTGCTGATACATTGTATCGGAAAACCCCGCCAAGTGGAATGGGAAGAACACACTGACATCTACCCACCAGGGGCCTCTCCTGGCTCTAAAGATCCCAACCTGATCTCCACCCTGTCATCTTCTCACAACACACCTTGCCTGTACGCATAAAATCCACCATTCTCCATCAATACCTTCTCCTATTAGGAAACACAGCATGCCACTCAGCCAAAGGCAGTACCCGCAAAGTCAAGAGCAACTGCCATTTTCAAATTTTTGCTGTCTGTTGACCCACAGTCTCCAGCGGCACACTGCACATGTGTTAGGTCTCCGAAGACTAGGCCAGAATCCTGGCAGCAAGGTCCCCCAGAGTCCAGTGGTTTGTGGATGTGGGGATATGGGTGACATGTTTGCCACGTACAGGAGGGAGCCTTGGGCCCTAGACTGACTCTCACTTGGGCTCCACAACATCTGCTACTATCCCCGGTCTTTGGCCCGTGCCTCCATGAATGTGGGCAGACGCAAGCCAACTCGGGCGTCTACTGACTCATCTGATACATTGTCTTGGAAAACCCCACCAAGTGGAATGGGCAGAAAACACTGACACCTACCTGCCAGGGGCTCTCCTGGCTCTAAAGATCCCAACCTGGTCTCCACCCTGTCATCTTCTCAGCACGCACCTTGCCTGCATGCATAAAATCCACCAGTCTCCATGAATGCCTTGGGCCCTAGACCGGCTGGCACTTGGGATTCACGACGTCTAGTACTGTCCCTGGCCTTTGGCCTGTGCCTCTGTGAATGCGTGCTCTCTAGCTACATTTCTCCTCCCATCACTCCGAATCTACCACCAGTGGATATGTGAGTGTAGAAGTCACCATCTCTCACTGGCAGCAGTGACACAAGTCACTAGATATCTAGGCTCAGGCTGACCTTGGCTGTCTTCTGCCCAGGCAAGGGCCGTAAGTCTTCTTCCCAAATGATGACACTTTGGCCTTGGCAGACATTATTTTTTTATAATCACGTGGGTCTGGGTGAGGATCCGCAGGCCTTGTAGGCCAGGGGAAGGCCGGGTGGGCAGGCCTAGGGCTTGTTTACCATCACCATGGAGACTTCCACTGGAAGAGTGGGCAGAGCTTCTGATGTACCAGGCACAAGGACTGAGCCAATAAGAGAGATCTGGCCTACCTGGCAATTCCACAGAACACTTCATTTTGACTAATGACACTCAGTGGCCTCTTCTGGCTTTGGCCACAGGACTTGAGTGCACCCAGGGAATAACTTCGCAGATGGCAGCCCCTGATATGGAAGAGTTCAACTTACTGACAGAGCAGGCCGGGTACCTGTGTTCCACTTACTTGAGGATATCAGTAGCCAAGGCATCAACACTCATCATCTATTGACACTCTCTGTCTCTTTCTGTAGGTGACCATTCAGCGAAAACTGTTAAATCTACCCCTGAGAAACATCCCAATTACAAGTGCATGCTATAGAACCTAGAGATGAAAGGGCGAAGGCCTCTGGCTGTACTGTTTGCCCATGGGCAGAGTGTAGCAGGTAGCCTACCTGGATGGTCTTAGGTACTAGTGATTGATGGGGTATCTACACTAAGGGCAGACCCTGGTCAGGGGAGCTTGTGGACAGATGGAAGCCCCTCCTGTGACTACTAATTCCAATGATACCTTGTATAGAAAAGCCCCACCAAGTGGAATGGGCAGAAGACATTGACACACACCAACCAAGAGCTTCTCCTGGGTCTGAAGATCACAACCTGGTCTCCACCTAGTCATCTTCTCAGTATACACCTTGCCTGCACGCATAAAATCTGCGTTTCTCCACGAATGCCTTCTCCTCCTAGGAAATACAGCACGCCACTCAGCCAAGAGCAGTACTGACAAAGTCAAGAGACACTGCTTTTTTCAAATTTTTGCTGTCTGTTGGTCCACAGCTTCCGGCAACATATTGCATACACGTCGGCCCTCCAAAGAAAAGGCAGAAATACTGTCAGCCAGGCCCCAGGCATCCAGTCCATTGTGGATGTGGGGATATGGATGACCTGTTGCCATGAACTGGTGGGAGCCTTAGGCCCTACACTGGCTTGCACTTGTGATCCACGACATCTGATAGTGTCCCTGGCCTTTGTCCCGTGCCTAGGTGAATGTGTGCTCTCTAGCTACGTTTCTCCTCCCATCACTTCAAATCTGCTACCAGCGGATATGTGAGTGTGGAAGTCACCATCTCTCACTGGCGGCAGTGACACAAGTCACTAGATATCTTGGCTCAGGTTGACCTTGGGTGCACATGTACTTTCAGGGTGGGAAATGAAGAACAGTAGCTTTACTTTACAGAATAGTCCTTTGAAAAATTGGAATTAAAGATAGTTTCGTTGGAAAAAATTCTCATTGCGTCTTTCTTCATGTTCTCCTCTGCTTCTGGATGGATTTTAGTGCTGTGAAAAGAAAAAGATACAGGTGTCCTCCATTTTCCTGATCCACGTGAGGCTGACCTAGTTCTTTCCTCCAGCTTTACCTGATGCCTTCAGAATGCTCTTGGGGACAGTCAAGCTTTGGCCCCTCAAAGCTCGCTCATAAATCACCAGTGATCACTTTCATCATCCATTTCTCACAAGTGTTAGCTTCGTTTAGGAAGCTTTCTGTAGGTGTCCCATCAATATGCCTATCTCTTAATAATCTATTAATGGAACTTGTATTTCAACCTTTCAGCCTTCTTGGTCATTAATGTTTCTATAACTGAGCTTGGAGTTTGCACTTTTGTTTAAGGTGCTATTTTTCTGTTTCTGAGAAAGATGCTGGACAACAGATCTTAAATGATCCTTAGCACACCCACAGCTTTTCCTGTGCAGTTGATTTGAACTGACAGGATTAAGACGTGGCTTCTTGGGGACATAGCTCTGTTTCTCTGCATTCACTCTAGAAAAAGACATCATTAATTCTAAGGAGGACTGTTAAATAAGCAATAGTAGTCTGCTATTCCTGAATCCTGATGAGGACAGAACGAGATGGAATGTGCTGAAAACATATTTATGAGGAGTCCTTTTAAGTGTGTATATGAGCTATGAAAGTAGTCGGGGAGAACTGTAGTCCCTTTGCCTTATTTCTGTGCAGGAAATAATCTGATCCAGCAGGAGTGGGAAGGCCTATCCTGTTGCGGTGAAGGGGACTGACCTCAGGTGCCTTTGGGATCTTCCAAGGAGCATCCTACAAGCATTCTTCTCTTTCCTTCCCAAACGATGACTGAAATTCTAGAGTAAATTTGATGTAGATATAGTCTTCTATTTAAAATAGGTCCTTAAAAACAAGAGGAAACCTACCTTACACAACAACAATAAAGCCTAGGAGAAGCAGAGATATGATGAGGTTTACAGCAGACCTGGGATGCCTGGAGTGTGCAGGGCTAGATGTGAGCAGGTTAGGAAGTGCTGAAAAGGGCTGAGGCATCAGTTGTCCTACTGCTCGGGCACTTGCATAGACCCCATGTTCAGAGCAGTGGGTCTTCCTGTAATGTGGCATTTGGTGCCTTTGAACTGCTTCTGGTGCTAGGAAGTTTCCAATAGGGATCTGAATGGAGACCTCAGAAAATAAGAGTTTGATGGGGAAAAAATGAAAAAGAGGAAATGAGAATGAAGGGAGAGGACATCTCTGCTCTTTCCTCAGAATTGTCAAGTCCTTGCCCTCCAATCTCTGCTTAACTCCTAAATCCAGGTGTCCATGGCTTCACATCTCCAGCCCTCTCCTCTCTGTAGCTCTGATTCCCAACTTGGAAACTTCCAGGAACTCACCAGTGTTCCTTCCCAGCCCAATGCTTTCTTCTCCAGGTTTGAAGGTCTAATGTAATTCCATGTGCCTGTGAGTTTTCAGGAATACCTTGTCTCAGAAGGTTTTTGGCTGTCATGGATTCAGTTATGTCCCCCCTAAAATGTATCAATTTGGCTGGGCCGTGATTCCCAGTATTGTGTGATTGTCCTCCATTTTGTGATTGTAATTTTATGTTAGAGAGGATTAGAGTGGGATTACAAGGTCACATTACTTACACTTACTAAGGCCACATCCCTGATCCAATGTAAATCCAATGTAAAGGGAATTTCCCCGGGGTGTGACCTGCACCACTTTTTATCTCAGAGATAAAATGAAAGGGAAGCAAGCAGAGACTTGGGGACCTCACACCACCAAGAAAGCAGTTCTGGGAGCAGAGTGCATGCTTTGGACCTGGGGTCCCTGTGTGGAGAAGCTCCTAGTCTGGGGAAGATTGATGAGAAAGACTTCCCCTGGATCTGATGCCCTGAATTTGGACTTTTAGCCTACTTTACTGTGAAGAAATAAATTTCTCTTTGTTAAAACCATGCACTTGTGTTATTTCTGTTAAAGCAGTGCTACATGACTAGGACACTGGCCAACACCAAGAGGGGCCTCATACAGTGTCCCCCTCAGCACAGCCCACAATCCTGGTACATCCCTGGTATTGAGGGGATTGTACACATCAAAGGTCGATAGACAAATGGTGAGTGAAGGACAGAGCCCTGGATCCTCCATTCACTAGTGTTTGACTTTAGAAAAGTCCCTTAACTCCTCATTTCAGGGTCTTTATTGGGAAAAAAGCTGTAACAGTGTCCACCTCTCAAGGTGTTTGGGTTATTAACGCAGTCATGCTTGAAGGGAATTTGCTCCAGCACAGGGCATGTGCTGGGCCCTCAGTCAACAAAGGGAATCATCGCATCTACACTTTCCAAGTTCGAATCTTACCTTTCATGTCTTCATCACCTGCCTGTTATCTGCCATTGGCACCTGTGTTTGGCTGATCATTTCCCAGAAATAGGAAGAGACTGGTTATTATGGATTGAGTTGTGTCCCCCAAAAATGTGTTGGCTAGTCCGTCATTTCCTGTATGATGTAATTGTCCACCATTTTTTCATCTGATGAGATTTTCCTAGTGTAAATCCTACATCTATGATGTTAAAGAGGTGGGATTAGCCACAATTATGCTAGTGAGATAGGACTCAATCCACAAGATTAGCTTGTGTCTTAAGTCAATCTCTTGAGATATAAAAGGAAGAAGCAAGCAGAGACACACGGGGACCTCAAACCACCAAGAAAACACCACCAGGAGCAGAGTGTTTCCTTTGGACCTGAAGTTTCTGTGCATAGAAGCACCTAGATCAGGGCAAGATTGATGACAAGGATCTTCCTGCAGAGACAGAAATCTTTCCCTGGAGCTGACACCCTGTATTTGGACTTGTAGCCTATTAGACTGTGAGAGAATAAACCTCAGTTTGCTGAAGCCATCCACTTGTGCTCCTTCTGTTTAAGGAGTCCTAGACACTGGTGCTATCCCCATGTCAGTATTCTGAGGAACCCTGAAATGTACCCATCAGCCTGCAGAATGGGGTCCGACAAAAGGTCCATCTACTCACAAACGTCCTTCCTCATAGCCTGGAAGGCAACTAGCAACCACGTGTCCATATCACCAACAGTGCTTCGCTTCTTCGGGTTTGATGTATTTCATCACAAATATGTGCTTTCCACAAAAGACCTTCCTCTTGGTGAGGTTTCAGGGCTCTTTTCTGGGAAAGCAAGAAGATCTCATTTGTGATTTGAAGCATTGAGTATTCCCCCAAAATGACCAGCAACAGAGGAAGTTTTGTAACTGGAGAACTCTTTTCCCTGTAATAATTTTCTTGTTGCTGTCATTAGGTGCCATCTAGTTGGTTCCAACTCATAACGACCTAATGTACAAAGTAATGAAACACTGCCTGGTCCTGCACCATCTTCACAATCATTGTTATGCTTGAGCCAACTGTTGTAAGCACTATGCAAATCCATCTCTTTGCAGGTCTTCCTCTTTTTTTGCTGAACCTCTACCAGGCATGATGTCCTTCTCCAGGAACTGATCCTTCCTGATAACACATCCAAGGTATGTGAGACCTAGTCTCACCATCCTTGCTTCTAAGGGGCATTCTGATTGTACTTCTTCCAATACAGATTTATTTGTTCTTTTGGCAGTCCATGGTATACTCAATATTCTTCACCAACACCACAATTCAAAGGCATCAATGCTTCTTCAGTCTTCCTCATTCAGCCACAAGTTTTCACATGCATATGAGGTGATTGAAAACATCATGGTGTTCCCACTATCTCTCTCACTTTTTCACACAGACACACACACACACACGTGCATACATCATAGGATACGCACACTGTCTCCCCAGAGTTCATATTTAAATCCAAAAAACTTTGTTCTCAGGGCTCAGTGGGCAATGCTTTACTGCCAAAAATTATGCTTCTTTGAAAAAAACATTATTTTTAGTTTTGTTTTTCAGCTTTCAATAGCCTTTGCCTTGCCATCTCTGAGAGCAGTTTACATAACAACAAAACATAGGAGAGTCCTATTCAATAAGCTGTAAGTATACTTGCAGAAGATTTGTGTCAGTAACAGGAAAAGAGAAGTGTAGATCCAATGGGAAGGAAAAAAAAAATAAAGAAGTATTTCAAAATTTTTCTGGTGCCAACACACCTCAGACATAGAACAATTAATTATGCAACAACATTAAATGCATGAATTAAATTTAAAGTGTTCAGAACAGTAAAAGAGAATACATGAAAACTCACAGTGTAATGCATGAAATCTCATTAATCTAGAGTTCACAGAATTTCAAATACTTAATCTGTGTTCTATGCTGTTCCAGGTGTTTTACCTCCCCTAGTAACTCACATAATCTTCCTGCTTATCCAGTGAGGAAGGGTGGATGTTAGTGACACTAGGAAAACAAAAAGATGGCATCAAAGGACCTCACTGGGAGTATTAAATATGGGATATGTTAGCTGATTACTTTTTTTTTATCCTAATGAGCACAAAATTAAAGGGAATGGGCTGAATTAATGTTTGAGAGGAAGTCTTTAGCTCCTGTGTCTGTGAGATCTGACATTAGGTAGCAGTGAAGTCTCATTGCCATATTTTTGCAGGGAAGAGTCTTGTCCAACTGGATTGATAAGATTCACCCTGTTGTTGCAAGGGGACTATTTTAGGAGCCTTAGGGATCTTCCAAGGAGCATCACACAGGCACTATCCCCTTTACTTCCCAACCAATGACTGAAATTCTTAGATTTCACAGTTGCAGATTTAGGTTTACATTTACATGGAAAATAGTTTCTGACAAAAAAAGATAATGCCACCTTATGCAACAACAAAGCTCAAATGGAGCAAAGATGATTTCAGATGTATTTCAGGCTTGGTGGCTGCTCTGAGCCTCTCTCCACTGGCCACCAATAGACCTCTGCTGTCTTTTGCCCATAACTTGTGTTGAGGTCATGCTATGTGGGCACTGAGAAGAGAGAAAATGTCACTCTCCTGGTCACAAGAGAGAATGTAGGGGTGGAGTCAATGGGGCTTTGTTCCATAGTGGGTCACATTTGGTAGCAATGAATCACCAGGCCTTCAGGATCATCCGTAAGGATACACCATGGACTCTAGGCTGATGATCTAGTTTCTTTTCTGTGCCTTGCACCAACTTTTCCCTGAATTTCTCTTGACCTCTTAACACTCCTTCGTCACTTGCAGAATGCCTTCCCTTCCACACACCTCAAAGTGAGTGCTGGTCACAGAAGGTGCAAGTGAACAATGTCCCTGGAGGAAGAAGAAAGAGGACACAGAAAGGCTGCATTTAGGGTCAGCCAGAACAGAGTTTTAACCCCAGCGCTATCACTTGCTGGCTGTGTGACTTACAGTGTCTGAGCATCAGCTTTCTTATTTGTAAGATATGCATAATCACATTTTATTTGTATAGCCCTTGCAAGAGAAGAGACAGTAAACAGAATATGCTTTCCCAGAATAGGGCCTAAAGGAAGGTTTATGCTATTTCTTCTGTGAGAATATACAACCTGGGAAGTCTGGAGTGGCCTGCAGAAGTTTCTATAAGGATACTGGAATAGGCTCAGGTCTGGACGAGTAGAGAGGTCAAAAAGTCCCGGAGGTCCTGAGATTGTGCCCAGCTTCATTTTCGCTTTACCTTCTCACAGTTCCCTCGCCGTGCACTGCATGTCACTGTTCCAGTGTTCTTATTCCTGTAGACTGTGCTTTTCTAAAGGCAGGAAGAGTGTCCTTGTCTTCACTTGGACTAGGACATTAACATAAAACAACAATAATGTTTGTATCTGCTATCATTTGCTGAATATCTTTCATGTGAGATTTTTCTCAGTGATTGTTAAAGATATAGTTAAATGTCAAAACTATCTCATGATTTAGAGACCATTCCCATTGTACAGAGGGGGCACAATTCATCCAAGGTCACAGAGTCAGTAAGAGGGAGCCAGGTTGGTTCCAAAAGAAAAAACAAACCAGTGTTGTTGGGTCAGTTCTGACTCATGGCAATCCCATGCATTTCACAACAGTGTTCCATAGGGCATATAGTGGTTGAGTTTCTAAAGGAGATCACCAGGCATTTGTTTCTAGGAGCCTTTGCATAGACTCAAACTACCAACCTTTTGATCACCAGCCAGCTCCTTAATCCTTTGTGCCGGGGACTTCAAATGGTCTTAAATCATACAGTCTTTTACTGTTACAAATCAGGCATTGACACGGTTTGAAAAAAAAATAAAAAAGAATTATTGCCATTACAACTCACTTTCTCTGAAGTATAATTTTCATGCAAAGTAACTTGCCCATTTCAATTTATAGTTTACTGAGCTTCAGGAATTTTAAATACCGTGGTGTAACCATCTTATCAAGCAAAATATAGACCATGGATTCAAATTCTGCATCACCCCGCTGTTGTTTTTCAGGTACTTAGTCAGGAATACCTTCAGACACTGCTGATTTCAGTGGTACCATTCAGAGGCCAGAGGGTAGAGCTGGTGAGAAGCCCCTGAGGACTTCTATTTGTGAACAGGAAAGGGAATGGCATCTGCCTCTGTGATAAGAACTTTTTACCTATGGTCTTATTAAATGAGTGTGTGGGGAGTTCTAATTATAAAAAAGCACTACACACTATTGATGAGCACTGTGATGTTGGGAAAAGTAGCTTCATTCAGAGATCATGCCTGCCCTGCCCATCTCCCAAAACTGAGATGCTATGGACTCTGCCTTCTTGACTCTCCTTGACCCTCCGTGCGCCCTTGATAGCAGCCAGGGTACAGCCGAGCATACTTCACATTTCTCCATCACAGGAGGACTTGATTCTTCAGGGTAAATTCTCTCTCCATCTCATGACATAAACCTCAAAAAAAAAAAAAAAAAAAATGGTCCCCAGATCTCCCAGCTCTGTTCATCATCAGCCCTTCCAGCTATTTCCCTTCATGCAATCTTGGTGTGGAATTTTCAGCCCTGGGTCAAGATGCTGAGAATCTTCCTATTCCTCTCTCCTAAATCTCAGAATCCGTGAGTGACCACTTACAAATTCAATAAAACAGAGAAAAACAAACACTTAAGAACATCTATCACGTATGTATAACTTATATATTGCAAACACACAGGGCTCTGAATATATGAACCAAACTTAGAAAAGAAGAACAAAGTATGTGACTCATGCCTCAAGATCTAAAGCATCACTACAAACATACAGTAAACAAAAGAGTTTCGTACTGGCATTAGGATAGACATAGAGACCAAAAAATAGGGTGTCCAGAAATGAATTCATACATCTTTGCCCAATTTGTTTCAACAATGATGCCAAGTCCATTCAACAGGCAAAGAATAATCTCTTCAACAAATGATGCTGGGACAACTGGATCTCCACACGGAAAAGCATGAAGTCGGACACATACTCCACATCACATACAAAAATTAACTTTAAACAGATGGATGACCTGAATACTTCAGAGCTAAAACCATAAAACACTTAGAAGTAAACATGAGGATTATATTTTAGTATTTTTTTCGTACATCTTCATAGATATGACACAGGAAACAAAAGAAATAAATAGACAAATATCTCTTGGTGAAAATTTAAATCTTTTGTGCCTCATTGAGCACTATCAAGAAAGCAAAGACAACTACTGTTTGTGAGAACATACTTGGTATCTCTACTCTGCTTAAGGGTTTCATATCCAGGGATACAGAGTGCCTAGATCTAAACAGAAAAAATTAGACAAAAGACACAAATAGGCATTATTCCAAAGAAAATATACAAATGGACAGTAAGCACATGAAAAGATGTTCAACATTATCAGTCAGTGGGAAATGCAAATCAAAATGACAGAGAGGTATCATTCCTTACCACGTCGATGGATATTGCCAGAATAAAAACAAGCAAACAAAGAGTTGGTGAGGATGTGGACAAACGGAGTGCTGTATATTGCTACTGGGGATATGATGTGGTGCAGCCACTGTACAGTACAGTTTGGTGGCTCCTCAAATAATTTAACATACAATTACCATAAAAAAAAAAAAAAACTGTAATTCCACTCCTAGGCATGTACACAAAAGAACTGAAAGTAAGAAAACAGATACTTGGACACTCACGTTCATTGTAGCATTATTCACTGAATCAAAAAGGTGGAAACAACCCAAGTGTCCATCAAAAGATGATTGGATAAGCAAAACATGACAAATAGATACATGCAATATTATGCAGCCACAAAGAGCAGTGGAGTTCTGTTACTTGCAATAAATGGATGAACCATAAACACATTGTTCTGTGTGAAATAACTGAAATCCCAAGAACAATTATTGCATGATCCCACTTACATGAAAATCTACAACATGCAAAGATATAGAGCAGATTAATGGCTAGGCGGGCTGAAGGCAGAAAACACCACAGGGAGTCACTGCTAAAAACAAAGCAACAAGAAAAAGAATATTCAAAACCAAATGAAACGAAACCTATGAATCCTAGCATGTATTATTGACTAAATATTGTATTTAAAATATGTGATATTTTACAATATAAAGAAAGCCAACCACCTTTCTACCAAAAAAAGAATATATAATTACTACAAAGTACGGTGCTTTGTTGGGAATAACATATAAAGCAGACTGGCCAGGCTATGAGGGATCAATTTGTGATACGCAGAAGCAGTTACTGGATCATTCCAGAAAAGAAGTATCAAGACACTTTTGGGCAGTAGACTCCATCATAAGGAAGGAGACTCACCATAAGGCGCAGAAGTCCTTGGGTGAGTACAAGTGAGGTAGGAGGCCTGTGTGGATTCGTCTGGGGTCCATCATGGTCACCTGACACCCTCTGGTGTGTTTGAAGCTGCACATGACATGGGGGAAAATAAAGAAGGTCAGGTCACCCTATCAGAAAAACAGGATGTTGAGATGAGACTCACAGGATTGGTTTTCTGGATTTTAAGTATTAGGACCAGAGTCTCATGGAACATCTTGATCAATTGGCATGATAAAGTTCATAAAGTTATGTTTTACATCCTTGTTTGCTGTGTAGTGTTTGTGGTTCTAAAAGCTCGTGAGTGGGCCTTCTATGATACAACTGTTGTTCTCTACTCATCTGCAGCAAAGGACAATGTAGGAAACCAAAGACTCAAAGGAGAAACTTCTCTACAAGGCAAACAGTCTGCATAAACCACAGCTTAATCTATCCTGAGGTCAGAAGGACTAGATGGTGCCCAGATACCACTGCCATCCCTTGTGATCAGGGCCACAACAGGTAGATTCTGATAGAACAGGACATAAATGTGGCACAGAATTTCAAATTAATTAAAAAAAAAAAAAAGCTGACTTACTGGACTAGTTCACACTTGAGGACTCCCTGAAATCATTGCTTTGAGATACTCTTCAAACTTTGAACTGAAACTAATCCCAGTACCTAAATAACAGATTGGCTCCCAAAATAATGAATACCACTTGTAAGTACTGTGCCCCTTTAAAAATCATCTATATGAGATCAAATGGTAAACAATTACTTTAAAATGAACATGAGAATGTAAGAGTCAGGAAAATTAGATTGTCGGAAGCTTGCCATTGGCTATCTAGGATACAACTATTGGTCTCTACTCATCCACAACAAAAGAAAGAAGGAAACCGAAGGCTAAAAAAAGAAACTAGTCTACATGACAAGAAGTCTGCATGAACCATGGCCTCATCTACACTGAAACCAAAAAAAAAAACTAGATGGTGGCCCGCTATCACTACCTACCGTTCTGATCAGGGCCACTAAAATGGACCCTAATAGTATGGGAGCAAAATGTGGAACAGAACCTCAAATTCCTAAAAAACAAAACAAAAACCAGACTTACTCAACTGGTTGAGACTGGAGGACTACTGTCCTGAGATACTCTTTAAATCTTGAACTGAAACTAGCCCCTCAGGTAATCTTTTAGCTAAATAATAGGCTCCTAAAATAAAGAAAAAAAAATTTTTTTTTTAAATAAAGAATACCATCTGTGAGTACTGTGCTCCTATAAAAAATCATCTTTATGAGACTATATATTCAAAAATTACTTTAAAACAAAGGTAAGAATGCAAGGAGGCAGGGAAACTAGATTAATGAAAGTGGAACAACTACGACAGAAATATTGAGAATGTTCATGAATAATGAAGAATGTAGCCAAAGTCACTGAACAGTCTGTGCAGAATTTGTTGAATGAGAACCTAAACTTCTATGTAAGCCTTCACTAAAAACATAGTATTATATTAAAAAGAGTATTTTCTAATTTCCTTTGTGATTATTTCTTTGAATCAAGAAATATTTAGAAGTACACTGCTTAATTTTCTATTTGGAGAATTTATAGATATTTTATTGTTATTGGTTTCTCATTTCACAGCATTGTGGTCAGATAACATACTCTATTATTCTGATCCTCTTAAATGTATTGAAACTTGTTTTAGGGCAATGGCATAGTGGTTAAGAGCTATGGCTGCTAACCAAAATGTCAGCAATTTGAATCCACAGCCACTCCATGGAAACTCCATGGGGCAGTTCTACTCTGTCTACAGAGTCACTATGAGTCAGAATCGACTCGACAGTATAAGGTATTTAAAGTGCCCTGGCGGTACCATGGATAAGCACTCGGCTGATAACTGAAAGGTTGGAGGTTTGAACGCACCAGCCACTCTGTAGGAGAAAGATGTGGCAGTCTGCTTCCATAAGATCACAGCCTTGGAAACCCTGAGGCATATATACCCAGTACTAGGGTCGCTAGGAGGGTCACTAGGGTCGCTGTAAGTCGAAACTGAATCAATAGCAATGGGTGTCTAAAGTCCTTAGGTGGCACAAATGGTTTGCTTTTGTCTACTAACCTAAAGGTTGGTGGTTCAAACCCAGGCAGTGGCAGCACAGAAGAAAGGCCTGGCAATCTGTTTCCACAAAGATTAGAGCCAAAAAAACCCTACAAAAGAGTTCTACTGTAACACATGGGGTCATCATGAGTTAGAATTGACTTGAGGGCAACTGGGTATACTGCCTTCTTTGATGAATGTTGCATGTATACTTGCAAAGAATGTGATTCTGTAATTAGTTAAGTGTATTATTTCCGTATATGACAATTAGGTTAAGTTGGTTGATAATGCTGTTCAAATCTTTTATATCCTTACTGATTTGTCTATGTGTTCTATCAATTAATAAGGAAGAGGTGTTGCTATTTCTTTTTCTTTGACTTTCTGCAATTTGAATATGATATGCCTGCATGAAGATTTCTTGGTATATATCTTGCTTGGTCGCTATAAGTCGGAATTGACTCGATGGCAATGGGTTTTGGTTTTGAGTTTATCTTGCTTGATGTTTTCTGGGCTTCCTGGATTTGTAGTTTGGTGTCTGTCAACAATTTTGGAAAATTCTCAGCCATTACTGCATCAAATCTTTCTTCTGTTCCTTTTTCTTCTACTCCTAGTATTCCCATTATACATACATTACACATTTTGTAATTGCCCCGCAGTCTTAGATATTCCTTTTTTTTTCCCCTCTAATCTTTTTTTCTTTTTTGCTTTTCAGTTTGAGAAGTTTCTACTGAAATATCTTCAGGCTCACTGATTCTTCCCTCAGCTATGTCCAGTCTACTAGTGGGTCCAACAAATGCATTATTCATTTCTGTTGCAAATTTTCATTTCTCACATTTCCTTATAGTTCCCAATTTCTTTGCTTAGACTACTCATCTATTCTTGCATGTAGTCCATTCTTTCCATTAGAGCCCTTAATATAGTAAATCATAGTTATTTTAAATCCCCAGTCTGATAATTCTAACATCTCTGCCATTATCTGAGTTTGGTTGTGATATCTGCCCTTTCTCTTCAGATTATTTTTTCCTTTATAGTATGTCTTGTAATTTTCTTTTGAAAGCCAGGCATGATAAATCACGTACAAGGAACTGGTATTCTTTTGGATGTAAAGTTCCATTAATGCTCATGTGGAGGTAAGGTGTGGGGGAATGGAGTCCTTTTATGAAATATAAGTCATATTATGACACTCTTCTACTTAAACCCCACCTTTTCTCTCAAAGGAAAAGTCAAAGTCCTTTAAGTGGCTAATAAGTCCTACATGATCTGGCTTCCAATACTACTTTCCCCCCCTCGCTCCATTTCATCCTCACTGGTTTTCTTACTGTTTCACCAATACATCAGGCATGTTCTTGCCTCAGGACCTTTGCACTTGTGCCCTCTCCTGAAATGATTTTTCTTCGGGCATTCCTACAGCTTGTGCTCTAGGCAAACATCACCTTATCAGAGACACCGCCCCTTCTACCCTACATTAAAAGCAATCCTTCCTCCCTGCCATCTACTTTCTCATCCTGTCCTAGAATTCCCTTTCCTCTTACACAGCTTTTTTTTTTTTCTCCAAAGCACATTTCACCATCTTATTTGTTTCTTTATTACCTCTCTTCCTGACAATAGAATGTATGTTCCATGAGGGCAGAGTCTTGCCATTTTTCATTCATTGCTGGATACCCACTGCCTAGAACAGTGCCTGATATACAGTAGCATGCAATAAACGTTTCTTGGATAGAATACTAAAGGACAGACTAATCAATGAAAAGATGCAATTATTGGGCAGCACTGAGAACTGGAAAGCCTGGGTTTGAGCCTTGATTCTGACTCCACAAAAACTTTCCCAATGACTTCCCCTTTTTGCTTCCCTAGACCTCCCTGCTCCAGCCCCATTTCTTTCATAGCCTTTCCAGCTTTCCACCAAATGCTGGAAGTGGCAGTGGCTGAAGCAGATACTCCACAGGGTAGAGATAGGACACAAAGTGATGGTGCAAGGGCCAGGAAGGCAGCTGTGATAGCTTATCCATACCCATATCTTAGCTTTGGTTGTCTGCACTGAAAAAGAGCCACATAAATCCTGTAGGATGCCACTAGACAACGTCATACTAGAGAATTTGCCATAGAATAAGTTTGCTGACTCAGCTGATAAGACATTGAGACTCTTCATCTTGGAGTCGTCCACTCATCCAGGCACTGGCCACAATCTTTAGTTTGGAAAGAAGCCACGGTGTAAAAGATGCAACTTTGGAAACAGATTGTTTGGGCTCAGATCCTGACTCTGTCACTTACCAACTATGACATCTTGGAAAATTTGTGTCATTAAACTGGGTCAGTTAAACGGGCATGATATCAATCACATACAGCTTTCGGAAGGATTAAATAAATGTGAAGTGGTAAGCAAAGAAATGGGCAAAGAGGGAGGGTTCTATGAAAGAGAGCTATTGTTACAATTATTTAAAAATTAGCACCACCACCCCAGTACAGACCAAAGGAAATTGAATATTTTCAAGAATGGGAAAATTAATATATAGAAAAACTTTTATTATTTATTTTTTTAATTGACACAGATATCATCTAAGACTTTTTAAGTACACCGTGTGATGCAAAAAGACCAAAACTGTCTATAAGCCTTTGATGAAGAAAATCATCTTAATTTGAAAAACCACAATTAAATATTTTACTGTAAAGTTTTCCCCCATCTTGCTCTTCCCAACACCTCTGAGAAGTCCCGACCGTAGACAAAAGGAGAGAAAAGAGCAAAATAGGAGGGAGGTCCCAATGAATGAATGTGGGAAAATTGTATGATGTTCTTTGACATTAAAAAATGTAAATCTGACTTAAAAACTTGATGATGGCAAGTAATAGGTAGTTCAACACACATGTTGACCCATATGAACTAAAATTTAAATAATTATTTGATGCATTTTTGTAACAGTTTTAGTATAACTGAAATAAATGTAAACAATTATTAGAAAAATCTTATTTTTTTAAACCACTGCTACATACTCCAAAACTAAATGGCCTTACATAAAGCACCGGTCTTTGTGATTCACAAAAACCAGGTGCCAATTCCTGAACATAAACTGAAGTGACAGGAGAAACTCCCAATGCTATTACAGCCCTGAGTATAAGCCCTGATTTAATAATCTGTCTTCATTAATTCCTTTTCATTTCAACTTTGTGAAGGAGGGGAGGGACAAGGCAGAGAGAGAGGGCTAGGTGAGCCTACTCTGATATGTACATCTCGTTCAGTGCCAGGAACAATAAAATACAAATATTCATCAGGGCCCCAAAAAAGTTAAAGTCCAAATAAGGATGAAAACTAATTTCCTAATATTTATAGAAATACATTTATAGATGTATATATCTACACATATACAGCTATATCTACACATACATGGGTATAGCTATACACATATTATGTATATATATATTTATACATACCCAAATATATCTATACATACATAAATATATATTTGTATATTTATGTGTAAGTATAAAATTTTTTTTTAGTATTTATACATTTATGTATATACATTTATATATATGTATATACTCACACACTTATATATATATTCAGAACCACTGGGTGACACAGTTAAGCACTCAGTTACTAACTGAAATTTTGGCAGTTTAAATCCACCCAGAGGTGTGTTGGAACAAAGGCCTAGCAATCTACCTCCAAATCATCACAGCTATTGAAAACCCTTTGGAGTGCAGTCCTACTCTGAAAATTCAGGGGGTCATCAGGAGTGGAAATCTACACAATGGCAACTGGATTGGTAACCTATAGATGGCATATATGTTGGGAAAATTAGTCTTGGAACATACATATGGCATACATAATGCACTCTACATTAGTGTTACGTACCCAAACCCACTGCACTCAAGTCGATTCCAATTCATAGTGACCCTACAGGACAGAGCAGAACTGCCCCATAGGGTTTCCAAGACTGAAAATCTTTACTGAAGCAGACTGTCACATCTGTCTCCCACAGAAGAGGCTGGTAGGTTTGAACCCCTGGCCTTTCAGTTAGCAGCCAAGCACTTTAGCCACTAAGCCACCAGGGCTCCCTCCTATCATGTACAGTGATTATATAAGCAAATTTTGAAACTGCCTGAATTTGAATCCTAGCTCAAGTTTATCATCTGAGTGATCTGGGCATTTTACCTCTCTGTACCTCAGTTTTCTCTTCTCTAAAATGGATTTTACTCAACGTTGCTGTGCAGATTAAATAAAACACACAAGACACTTAGAAAAAGGTCTCACACACAGAATGTACACAATAAATGTTAGCTTTCATTATTATAAAAGCAATGCAAATGGCTTAATTGAAGAAATTTCCATTGAGAAATAGTTGAGTTCCAAAATTCTTGTGCAAAGTCATTTACATCAACTGCTAAAGTTGTACGTTTAGATTCAAGCAATTACTGAGGTATGTTATGATCTCCAATAGAGTTCTGGGGACTATACAGGCAGCCTCTGCATGCCCTTCTCCTATACCATCCACTCCATCTCCCTTGGAGCCTAGGCATCATCATATCAATTCAAATACCTCCATGAGTTAACTGTTTAGCCCTTAAAGATACACAAAAAGCAACCACTAGCACAAAAGTACAGTAAAATGTTCTTATTTCAGAATAGCAAAACCTATTTCTAATGGAAACCCTGGTGGTGTAGTCATTAAGTGCTATGGCTGCTAACCAAAGGGTCAGCAGTTCAAATCCGCCAGGCGCTCCTTGGAAACTCTATGAGGCAGTTCTACCCTGTCCTATAGGGTTGCTATGAGCCGGAATCGACTCGATGGCACTGGGTTTTTGTTTTTTCTTTGGGTGGGTCAAGAGAAACTCTGTTGGCGCAGTGGTTAAGAGCTCAGCTGCTAAACAAAAGGCGGGCAGTTTGAATCCACCAACCACTCCTTGGAAACCCTATGGGGTAGTTCTACTCTAACCTTAAAGGGTCGCTATGAGTTGGAATCAACTCGGTGGCAAGGAGTTGGTTTGATGGGTCAAGATGGAAGGGGTAGATGAAGGAGAAAAAAAGAAAAACGGACAGCAGGCGAAATATGAGAATTCAGAGAACTGAAAATTTAATTCCTGGATATTCTTTCTTTCTCCTCATTATAATTTTAAGGACTTTTCTTACATACAGCATATACAAATAAATCACTTCAATATTTAAAACACCTAGATTTTTGTAAAATTCATTCTCTGAAAGCTCTTGGTGGCCCCATTAACCTGTCCCTTAAAAACATCTCAGAGTTAAAAAGAAGCATATGCAAAAAATAAAGACACTGCTGTCCTTGTGGGTGATGTTCTTTTCATGCTATCAACAAGCCACACACTTGGGAGTTGCTTTCCCAGGGTCAACGTTCATAGACTTTGACTTCTCTTATCACCACCCCACTGCTCTTAATTATTTAGAAAAGGCAGGGCCAGTCAATGCACCAAACATCAAGTCTTCTCTCCAAAAGGCCAACTGGCACTTGCGGAGCACTCCACATTCTCAGTTGTCAGCACTTACACCAACCCCTGAAGATAAGCAGTATGCCTCCACTGAATTACTCATGGTAAAAAAAAAAAAAAGATTTATTCATTGTACAAAACTGTTTCTTAAAACCAGGCGTTTCCCAATGACCCACCCACCCCAGTTCTCCACCCCCGCTGCTCAACCCCAAACACCCTCAAATATTCCACACCAAAAAAAAAAGATGTGCTCAAAACAGGGTGTCTGGCTCCTCTCTTCTTTTACACCCCTTGGAAGCCTCTGGAGAAACCATATCTTTGGTTAGCAATTCCCTGAACCCTGGCTATTCAAGCTGGCATCTATTCAAAAAGGCAGGTGAGTCTTCAAGTCAGGTTTTTAAAATTGGTTTAATAGGAGTCAGGTGGTACGCCCACTCACCCTCAAGTTTCTTATACAAAAGTAATAATTTCTTAAGATGTTTACAGTGTCTTAACTATGGGTTAATTAAATCTCTTAGTGAGGATGGTGCATTTGGGAAAATCCTCCAGCTTAATGCCCCCCATTTTCAAAAACAGAAGGGGAATCTCCAAAATTATAAATTTGAATTTCTACACTCTAAGGAGCCTGTCAGAATGATGAATTTGAAGAAAATGCATATTATGTGTTATATTACCTACATGATTGTGTAGAAACAAGGCTAGAACCATATGTCCTGGCAGAGTGTAAATATGAATGCATATACTGACATATAGTCATATGTATATATATTTATTTATACCACACCCTCCCTGGGTGGCTTCTCAGGCTCGCCCAGACCAAATGGTCAGGGTCGCGCCCTCCGGGCACCCATGGGGTGGCGGCCCCGGCTGTGACCCAGACATTCAACAGCAGAGACCCTGCGTGGGGTAGCCCCGGGGCAGCAGACGCTCCAAGTGAACCCTAGCGCCCCTTCCCCAGCCCGCCCAGCCCTGTCCCACGGCTCCGCAGGCCACGGCCCTGCCCCCCACGACCCCAGAGACGCCCGCCAGGCCCGGAAGACGGCCACGACTCTGCCCCACCTGAGAAACGCAGGGCGGGCAGGGGACGCAGGCCCCAGACTCATCACTGCTGAAGAGCCTTTAGCAAACACATAGCCCCAGTCACAGGGCATTGGTGATGCCCATTGTCCTGGTGACGCCAGGCTGGCTCGTGCCCCACTCTGTCCCTAAGACAGGCTCAGAGGCAGCCATTGGTGGTCAGAGAACACGTGATCCATAGAGGGCAGTGCCCTCTGGGCCGCACCGCCCCTGACTCTTGGACGGGGCCTCCTGCGTTTCCTTTTGGTCTGGACCATCCTCACCTCGTCATTTTGACACCCCTCACCTGGCGCATAACACAGTTGGAAGACTGCCTAGCTGGAAGCCATCTCAGTAGATCTTCTTTATTTAAAAAGTAGGGTATACGGGTATTCTTTTGATTATTTTTGATATTTTGATAATCAAAGACACGTTTTAAACTACCGATAATACAAGAATTTAAAAAATAAAACCACGCTAAATTCCAGCACCTGAGATAACCATGGCTCATGCTGTAATCTGCTTCCAAGCTTTCAATACAAATACGTATCTTACTACAGTATATTGTTTAAAATGGGGGACTAGTCATACACATTATTTTATAATCTACTTTTTCCCATTAAAATGATTATCTTTGCCTGTCTATTTTTTAATTACAAGAACTTTATTTGATTTTTTCTTTTTAATTTTATTGTGTTTTAGGTGAAAGTTTACAGCATGAATCAGTTTCTTATTCAAAAATTTATACACAACTTGTGACATTGGTTGCAATCCCCACATTGTATCAGCACTCTCCCCCTTTCCCTTTCCACCCCAGGCTCCCCATGTCCACTCATTCCTCTCCTTTCTTACATTTTCATCTTTGCTTTTGAGCAGGTATTGCCCATTCAGTCTCATACTTGATTGAACTGAAAAGGATGTTTGTCGCCTGTGTTATTGTTTGTTTTGAGCCCTGGTGGTGCAGTGGTTAAGAAGTGGGCTGCTAACCAAAAGGTTGGCTGTTTGAATCCACCATCAACTCCATAGACAGCTGATGGGGCAGTTCTACTCTGTCCAATAGGGTCGCTATAAGTCAGAATCAACTGGATGGCAATGGGTTTGGTTGTTTTGTTTTGGATCTTTGGCTGAAAGGTGGACTTTGGGATCAATTTATTAAATCAATCAGTAATTTGTTGGCTTTTTTCTTATAGTTGAATGGAACTTATGATATCTTCAGATGAAGCCCATTAGGTTTAGGAAAAGGGAAGCTTCTCTACATTACCCTCCCTGTCACTCCCACACTTTTTCATTGATTTCCATGCCATGTTAAAGTAACATCCCCCTTCTCTTCTCATTGCCTAGGTTATCTCAGCCAATTCATGGCAGCGAATTCCACCTGTGCCCTCTAGCACACACTCATTTACATATTCCACCCTGCTGTTCCTTCACCAATGGCTGACTTCATATCTCCTCTTGAATATGTCTACTAGGCATCTCGAATTTCATGTGGTCCAAATAAAACTGTTGATCCAAGTTTGTTACCTCCCAGTCTTCCTTATCTCAGCAAATGTTCTCACCATCCTCTAGGTCGTTCAGGATAAAAACCTAGGAATCATCCTTGATTTTTGTCCTTTCTTCACGTCTTGCATCCAATCCATTGACACATATTCTGTACTCTTGGCTCTACCTTAAAATAAATACGGAATCTATACACTTCTTACTACCTCTGCCTTGCAGCCACCATCATCTCTTGCCTAAAACTACATTCTGTGCCACCTATCTTCCCTCTTACAGCACCACTTAAAGGGCTTCTCATGGCACTTAAGAAAAATTCCAAGATCCTTCCCATGGTCCTTTATGATGGGGGCTTTGCCCACCACATTAACTTTGTTTCCTAACAGTCTTCCCTCGTTCACTCCACATTAGCCATGATTTATTTCCTGAGGTTCCTCAAACATGCCAGAACACTTGGTTATTTAAGGACCTCAGACACAACTCTTCCCTTTATTGACAGTATTCCTCCACCAGAACTTCACACAGCCCATTCTTTCATTTGACACAGGTCAGTTATCTCCTCAGATATCCTGTTCCCATAAGCCTTTACTGACTGTTACTCTAAAACAGCTCTCCTCACTCACTCTCTCACATATAACTCTGTCTTATTTTCAAAGTATTTAGCCCTCCTTGAAATTTTTTTTGTTAATTATTTATTACCCGTAAATATTATGTATTTATTTTTTGTTGTTGAGAATATACACAGCAAAACATACACCAATTCAACAGTTTCTACATATACAATTTAATGACATTGATTACATTCTTCAAGTTGCACTACCATTTTCACCCTCTTTTCTGAGTTGTTCCTCCCTCATTAACATAAACTCACTGCTCCTTAAGTTTCCTATCTAATCTTTTGAGTTGCTGCTGTCAGTCTGATCGCCTATACATAGTTCTTTAGAAAGCATATGCTCAAGGTGGACTTTTTTATTAGTTAAGTAAACTAATGTTCTGGAGCCCTGGTGGTGAGGTGGTTAAGTGATACAGTTGCTAACCAAAAGATCAGCAGTTTGAATCCATCAGTTGTTCCTTGGAAATCCTGTGGAGCAGTTCTACTCTGCGGGTTGCTATGAGTCAGAATTGACTTGACAGCAACTTTTTTTTTTATTGTTCTGTTTTAAGATGACTTCAGGGGGATATTTTTGGAGTAATGTTTAAAGATTATCTCAAGGCAATAGTTTCATGAGTTCATTCACCCTCAATGGGTCCAGAATCTAGGGTCCATGAGAATTTGAAATTCCTTTATGCATTCTCCCCGTTTTGATCAGGATTCTTCTGTGGAATCTTTGAGCAAAATATTCAGCAATGGTAGCCGGACACCATCCAGTTCTTCTGGACTCAAGGCATGTTAGATGTTCTTTTAAAAAACATGAGAGGATGTTGAAGATTATCAAATGCATATTTTTTTCCATCTATTAATATAGTCACATTTATTTTTCTTGTTGTTGTTGTTAGGCACCCTCAAGTCAGTTCCAACTCATAGCGACCCCATACACGACAGAAAAAAACACGGCCAGGTCCTGCAGCATTCTTACCATTGTTGTTATGCTTGAGCTCATAGTTGCAGCCACTGTGTCAATCCACCTCTTTGAGGGTCTTCCTGCTTTCCACTGACCCTGTACTTTGCCAAGCATGACGTCCTTCTCCAGGGACTGATCCCTCCTGACAACACGTCCAAAGTATGTAAGACGCAGTCTCACCATCCTTGCTTCTAAGGAGCATTCTGGTTGTACTTCTTCTAAGACAGATTTGTTTGTTCTTTTGGCAGTCCATGGTATATTCAATATTCTTTGCCAACACCACAATTCAAATGCATCAATCCTTCTTTGGTCTTTCTCTCTCAATGTCCAGCTTTCACATGCATATGATGTGATTGAAAATATCATGGCTTGGGTCAGGCGCACCTTAGTCTTCAATGACCTCTTGCTTTCTTCATCTGTAATGTCCTTGACATCTTTGCTTTTCAACACTTTAAAGAGGTTCTTTGTAGCAGATATGTCCAATGCAATGTGTCTTTTGATTTCTTGACTGCTACTTCCATGGGTGTTGATTGTGGATCCAAGTAAAATGAAATCCTTGACAACTTCAATCTTTTCTCCATTTATCATGATGTTGCTCATTGGTCCAAATGTGAGGATTTTTGTTTTCTTTATGTTGAGGTATAATCCATACTGAAGACTGTGGTCTTTGATCTTCTTTAGTAAGTGCTTCCAGTGCTGTTCACTTTGAGCAAGCAAGGTTGTGTCATCTGCATAGCATAGGTTGTTAATGAGCCTTCCTCCAATCCTGATGTCCCGTTCTTCTTCATATAGTCCAGATTCTCAGATTATTTGTTCAGCATACAGAATGAATAGGTATGGTGAAAGGGTACAACCGTGATGTATATACATTTCCTGACTTTAAACCACTCAGTATCCCCTTGTTCTGTCCAAACAACTGGCTCTCGATCTATGTGCGGGTTCCTCATGAGCACAATTAAGTGTTCCAGAATTCCCATTCTTCACAATGTTATCCATAATTTATGGTCCACACAGCTGAATGCCTTTGCAATATCAATAAAACACAGGTAAGCATCCTTCTGATATTCTCTGCTTTCAGACAGGATCCTTCTGACATCAAAAATGATATCCCTGGTTCCATGTCCTCTTCCAAATCCTGGCCTGAATTTCTGGCAGTTCCCTGTCCATATACTGCTGCAGCTGCTTTTGAATGATCTTCAGCAAAATTTTGCTTGTGTGTGATATTAATGATATTGTTTTATAATTTCCGCATTCGGTTGGATCACCTTTCATGGCAATAGCCATAAATATGGATCTCTTCCAGTCAGTTGGCCAGGAAGCTGTCTTCCATATTTCTTGGCATAGACAACTGAGCGCTTCCAGTGCTGCATCCATTTATTGAAACATCTCAGTTGATAACTCTGTCAATTCCTCCAGCCTTGTTTTTCACCAATGCCTTCAGTGCAGCTTGCTTTATTTATGTGGTGGATTAAATTGATTGTTTTTCTAATGTTAAACCATCCCTGCATACCCGGTATGAATCTCACTTGGTCGTGGTGAATTATTTTTTTGACATGTTGTTGAATTTTATTGGCTAGAATTTTTTTGAGAATTTTTGTGTCTAAGTTCATGAAGGATATTGGTCTGTAATTTTCTGTTTTTGAGATGTCTTTGCCTAGTTTTGGAAACCGCGGTGACATAGTAGTTAAGAGCTACGGCTGCTAACCAAAAGATCAGCAATTCAAATCCACCAGGTCCTCCGCCTTGAAAACCCTATGTGGCAGTTCTATTCCATCCTATAGGATATCTATGAGTTGGAGTTGACTCAATGGCAATTGATTTGGTTTTTTGGTTTAGTTTTACCTGGTTTTGGTATCAGGGTTATGCTGGCTTCATAGAATGAGTTTGGGAATATTCCATCATTTTCTATGCTCTCAAATACCATTAGTAGTAGTGGTGTTAACCCTTCTCTGAAAGTTTGGTAGAATTCTCTAGTGAAGCGTTCAGGGGCAGGGGTTCTTTTTGTTGGGAGTTTTTAAATTACCTTTTCAACCCCTTCTTTTGGTATAGGTTTATGTCATTGTTCTACCTCTATTTGTATTAGTTGATAGTGTGTTTCTAGAAATTCATCCATTTCCTCTAGGTTTTCAAATTTGTTAGAGTACGATTTTTCATAGTACTGTTTTGATTCTTTTAATTTCAATTGGGTCTGTTGTGATATCGCCCATCTCATTTCTTATTCAGTTTATTTGCTTCCTCTCCTTTTTTTCCTTTCACCAGTTTAGCCAGTGGTTTATTGATTTTGTTGATCTTATCAAAGAATCAGCCTTTGTTCTTGTTAATTCTTTCTTTCTTTCTTTCTTTTTTTTTTGGTTCTATTTCATTTAATTCTGCTCTAATTTTAATTATTTGCTTTCTTCTGGTGCCTGAGGAAACCCTGGTGGCGTAGTGGTTAAAGTGGTACAGCTGCTAACCAAAGGGTCAGCAGTTTGACTCCACCAGGCACTCCTTGGAAACTCTACAGGGCAGGTCTACTCTGTCCTATAGGGTCGCTATGAGTTGGAATCGACTCAACGGCACTGGGTTTGGTTTTGGGTTTGGTGCCTGAGGGCTTCTTTTGCTGCTGTCTATTTGTTCAAGTTGTAGGGATAATTCTTTGATTTTAGCCCTTTCTTTTTTTTTTTTTTTTGGATGTGTGCATTTATTGCTATAAATTGACCAGTTAGCACTGCTTTATCTGTGCCCCAAAGGCTCTGCTTGGACGTGTTTTCATTCTCATTTGATTTTATGAATTTCTTTATTCCATCCTTAATTTCTTGTATAAACCAGCAGTTTTGAGTAAGGTGTTGTTCAGTTTCCATGTGTTCAATTTTTTTCCTTGCTTTTTCTGTTACTGATTTCTACTTTTAAGGCTTTATGGTCAGAGAAGATGCTTTGTAATATTTCAGTGGTTTGAATTCTGTTAAGGTTTGTTTTATGACCTACTATGCGGCCTATTCTGGTGAATGTTCCATATGCATTGGAAAAGAAAGTATACTGCACTGCCATGGATGGAGTGTTCTGTATATGCCTATAAGGTCAGGTTGGTTCATTGTGGCATTTAGATGTTCCGTGTCTTTACTGAGCTTCTTTCTGGGTGTTCTGTCCTTCACCAAAAGTGGTGTTTCAGTCTCCTACTATTATTGTGGAGCAGTCTATCTCTGTTTTCAATGCTGCTAGAGTTTGTTTTAAGTGTTTTGGAGCCCTGTCGTTGGGTGCATAAATATTTGTTATGGTTCTATATAGTGTCCTATATAAGTAAAGTGGATTTTACTTTAGTCTATGTTGTCAGAAATTAATATTGCCAGTCCTGCTCTTTTTTTGATTGTTGTTTGCTTGATATATTTTTCCATCCTTTGAGTTTTAGTTTTTAAGTCTAAAGTGTGTCTCTTGTAGGCAGCATATAGACAGATCGTGTTGTTTTATCCATTCTGCCACTCTCTGTCTCTTTATTAGTGCATTTAGTCCATTTACATTCAGCATAATTATTGATAGCTATTTATGAGTATGATATAGTTCTGGGTTTACTGGGTATGAGTATAGTGCTGTCATTTTGATGTCTTTTTGTGTTGTCTGTGTTGTTCACAGATTCTTTTTTTCATTTAATTTTTGGTGCCAAGTAGTTTTTATTTTCCTCTTTTTCATTCTTGTTGCTTTTGTATTTGGTGAATCTCCATGTTTTTCTTGTTTTTTATTTTGATGTATAGGGTTGTTAGTTTCCGTTGTAGTTACCTTAATATTTGCCCCTATTTTTCTAAGTTTAAACCAAACTTTTATTTCTCTATATCGCTTTGACTTCCTCTCCATATGAAAGATCTATGACTACATTTTTTAGTCCCTCTTTTTTGATTAATGTTTTCATCTTTTATGTAATGACATCTCTGTTTCCCTGTTTTAAGCATTCTAAAAAAAAAAAATAGCTTTGATTTATTTTTGTGGTTTCCCTATCTGGGTTGATATCTGGTTGCTCTGTCCTGTGTTCTAGTCTTGGGTTGTTGTCTGATGTTATTGATTTTCTGTCCGATGACTCCCTTTAGTATTTCTTGTAATTTTGATTTGGTTTTTACAAATTCACTAAACTTCTGTTTATCTGGAAATGTCCTAATTTTGCCTTCATATTTGAGAGACAGTTTTGCTGGATATATAATTCATGGCTGGTAATTTTCTTTCCTTCAAGTCTTTATTTATATGTCATCTTACTGCCTTCTTGCCTGCATGGTTCCTCCTGGGTAGTCTGAGCTTAGTCTTATTGGCTCTCCTTTGCAGGTGACTTTTCATTTATCCCTAGCCACCATTAAAATTCTCTCTTTACCTTTGGTTTTGGCAAGTTGGATTATAATATGTCTTGGTGACTTTCTTTTGGGATCTGCCTTGTGTGCTGTTCAGTGAGCTTCTTGGGTAGATATCTTGTAGTCTTTCACAATACCAGGAAAGTTTTCTGCCAACAAATTTTCCACAATTCTCTCTGTATTTTCTCTTACCCCTCCTCACCACCCTGTTCTGGTACTCCAATCACTCGTAGGTTTTTTCTCTTGATAGAGTCTTACATCGTTTTTAATATTTCTTTATTTTTAAAGAATTCTTTCATCTTATTTTCCTCAAATATGTTTGTGTCAAGTGTTTTATCTTCAATCTTACTAATTCTTACTTCTATATCCTCAGTTCTGCTCCTATAAATTTCTATTGAGATGTCTAATTCTGACATTTTATTGTTAATCTTCTGAATTTCTGTTTGCTCTCTATGGATTATTAAAAAAAATTATTGCAGCCTATTAAATTTGTCTTTAAGCTCTTCTCTAATCTTCTTAAGTTCCTCTATGCTATGTCTGTGGAGTCCTTGGCTTTTTCTGCATTTTGCCTGATCTCCTTCCTAATCTCTTTAAGAGTTCTGTATATTAATCTTTTGTATTCTACCTCTGGTACTTCCAGGAAGTTCTCGTCATCTAAAAGATTTCTTGATTGTTTTGGGAGCTTGCTGAAGCCATCAGGGTCTGTCCCTCCGTGTGATTCGATATTGACTGTTGTCTTCAAGCCATCTATAAGTTATTGTATTTATTTATTTTATTTTTGCTTACCGTGTCCTAGATTCTTGTTTTTTTGTTTTTGTTTTGATATGCCCATATAGGCTGCTTGTGTGAGCTAGTTCGTTTATTGGTGACTTTGAAGCTCTAAAATCCCGTCATAGGTGGTTAGAGCTGTTACTAAGTATATAAGCCCAGGAGTCCATTTACTTTTCTTGTATGGATTCAACTCAGGTGTCCAGGTAGTTGGTCACCAAGTGTGTGGTGCAGGCTGTCACCTACAGTCTTAGATGAGCAGATGTGATTGGTGTAGGCACAGGTACCTTGCAGCAGTAGGGTGTCACGTGCTGAGCAAGGCAGGGGACTGACAACCACCCCTGAGTGTTTGTGAGGAAAGCGTGTCCCTGTTCCCTAGAACACCTAACTGGATAGGTTTTTCAGCTGTACTATGGGTATCCAATGCTGTTGTTTGTAAGGACTGGGAGGTACCACTTATCCTCTGACCCCTGTTGAGGTGGGCTAGGTGGCGTGGGTGAAGCCACCAGTCCTCAGGCACCTGATGTTGGTAGGTGAGGACCCTGCTTAATGGGCAGAGTGGTGTCAAATATGACAAACCTGCCTCTCCACCATATAGCTGAAACAGTTGAAGTTAGCCTTAAGGTATATACCCTGTTGTACTGTGCTAATGCGGACCTATGCTGTTGAAATGGGCCCACATGGACCTATGCAGGGGTGAAAGGCATTCAAGGTCCATGGACCCTTTATGCCTATGCCCAGGCAAAAGAACTGTTTCTGCCCTGAGTTCCTAGTTTAGGGGAGCTGGGAGATTATTTTGTTAATTTGTCCCTTTTCCAGGGCTGGGAGGATGGCTCAGCACATGCAACAGGTCCTACTTTCAGCCCAGGAAAAGCGGCTATCACTGAAGCTGGCTCAGGACCTGATGCAGAGTGGGGAGGGGTCAGTTAAACAGGAGAAAGTTTTTTTCCAAAGGGGTGTTTTTTGGTCTGTGTGGTAAATTAGACACAAGTACTTATCTTTTGCTGAGAGCACCACTTTTTGCTGATTCTGGGGGCATAGTGGACTCTCTGCCTCTTGGTGTCTCCTGATGTGGAAAACTCATCCCGAGTGCCACTGCTTGGTTCACTGCACTCGTGCCAGCGGATCTGGCCTGTGGGGCGCCAGTTCCCACCGGCTTGGATCTGGCAAGTCCTTGCTGCTTCTGAACCATGTCTCCCTTCCCCTGCTGCTCAGTCCAATTCCTTAACTTTACCTTTCATGTTTAGGGCTCCTAAATTGTCATATATAATCGATTCATTTGTTTTTGCATGTCTTTGTTATAAGAGGGACCACTGGAAGTGTCTGGCTACTCTGCCTTCTTGGCCCTGCCTCTACAGTTAATTTTTATAAACATTATGTATGTGCATGAGAAGAAAGTATATTCTTCACTGGTTAGATAATACACACACACAAACATATATTGATTTGGTAATGTTTTTCATTCATGTTCAAATTTTCTGATTCCTTGATAATTTATAGACTCATTTCCAAGAGGTGTGTTAAAAATCTATCACTATGCATATTGTCAAAAGAAGCCCCAGTAGCATAATGATTAAGCACTCAGCTGCTAATCAAAAAGCTGGTTGATCAAATCCACCAGCTACTTCACAGGAGAAAGATGTGGTAGCGTGCTTCCATTAAGATTACAATCTGAGAAACCCTTTAGGGAAGTTCTGTTCTGTCCTGTAGGGTCATTATGAGTCAGAATTGACTCACCAGCATACAACAACAAATGTATGATGGAAACTGAGGAGTACAAAGCTCCAAGAAATAGTCCTACTGCCTGGGTCAAAGGATGGAGGACAGAGAAAACAAAGAGATCCAAAAGCTTGGGAAAAAAAAGGCTGATAGGAAGACTGTTGGTGGAATAAGGACTGTGAAGGTCTACCATATATAGTGAGGAATCTGAAGTGTAATGTGCATACCTAAGGATGGAGACATGCTCATAAAAAAACCTGACAAGGCCTTAGGCTTGCACCTCTGGCTGATCTTTGGGCTCCATGAAAAAAAGCAGTGAATGTAAGGCAGAGTTTAGGCATTGAAAGAATGTCCCAGTTCAGAGCCAATCTGCAAAGACTGGGAGAGTATTACTTTTTATTTTTGGACACAAGCATTTAAAGAAATCACTGGCAGACCAAGAACTGACTGCTGAGATAACAGAACAGAAACTTCAGTGGCCACACATGACAAGGAACACAAGCTTTGCAGAAATAATTTGGAAATGTCTCTAAGTAAATGGATGATTGGCCCTCAACAATTAAACAAACAAAAAACCTAATGACAGGAGAGAATCTGTTTTCTGGTAGCCATACGATAATATTCAAAATATCCAGTTTTTTTTTTCTTTTCCATTTTTTAAATTTTACTTTAGATAAAGGTTTACAAAACAAACAAGTTTCTCATTAAACGGTTAACGCACATATTGTTTTACGGCATTGGTTAACAACCCCACAACATGTCAATACTCTCCCTTTTCAAAATTGGGTTGCCTATTACCAGCTTTCCTATTCCCTCTTGCCTCCTAGTCCTTGCCCCAGGGCTGGTGTGCCCCTTTAGTCTCATTTTGTTTTATGGGCCTGTCCAATCTTCGGCTGAAGGGTGAACCTCAGGAGTGACTTCATTACTGAGCTGAAATGGTGTCCGGGGATCATACTCTCAGGGTTTCTCCAATCTCTGTCAGGCTAGCAAGTCTGGTCTTTCTTTTTAAGTTAGAATTTTATTCTACGTTTTTCTCCAGTTCTGTCCATAACCCTCTATTGTGATCCCTGTCAGAGCACTCAGTGGTGGTAGCCAGGCACCATCTAATTGTACTGGACTCAGTCTGGTGAAGGCCATCATAGATGTGGCCCATTTGTCCTTTGGACTAATCTTTCCCTTATGTCTTTAGTTTTCTTCATTCTTCTTTGCTCCCGAAGGGGTGATACCAGTGGTGCATCCTAGATAGCCTCTCACAAGCTTTTAAAACTCCCAAAGGCTACTCACCAAAGTAGAAAGTAAAACATTTTCTTTATAAACTATGTTATGCCAATTGAGCTAGATGTTCCCCGAAACCATGGTCCCCACAGCCCTCACCCCAGCAATTTGGTCCCTCGGGGGGGGTTTGAATGTATCAATGGAGCTTCTATGACCTTGCCTTCTACAAGTTGTGCTGTCTTCCCCAATAGTGTTCACTGCCTTACCCTTCAAGAAAGATACCACTTATGAATTGTCTATTTAGTGTTTTTCCATTCCCCCTCCCCTCCCTAGTAATATCAAAGATTGTTTCTTTTTCTGTGTAAACCTTTTCAGTACAGTAGTGCTCTCACACAATATTTGTCCTTTTGTGATTAACTTATTTCACTCAGCATAATGCCCTCCAAATTCATCCATGTTATGACACACTTCAAATTCATCGTTGTTCTTTATCATTGTGTAATACTCCATCGTGTAATACTCCGTCATGTGTATGTACCACAGTTTGTTTATCCATTCATCTGTTCATGAGCATCTAGGTTGTTTCCATCTTTTTGCTATTGTGAACAATACTGCAATGAACATGGGTGTTCATATGTCTATTCCTGTGATGACCTTTATTTCTCTAGGATATATTCCTAGGAGTGGGATTGCTGGATCATATGATATTTCTATTTCTAGCTTTCTAAGGAAGGACCATATTGTTTTCCAAGATGGTTGTATCATTTTGCATTCCCGCCAGCCGTACATAAGAGTTCTGATCTCCCTGCAGCCTCTCCAACATTTGTTATTTCCTGTTTTAGTGGTTTGTGCCAGTAATGCCAGGATGAGATGGTAGCTCCTTGTGATTTGAATTGCATTTTCTCTAATAGCTAGTGATTGTGAGCATTTCTGCATGTGTCTGTTGTCCGCTTAAATATTTTCTTTGGTGAAGTGTCTGTTTATTTCCTTTGCCCATTTTTTCTCCTTTTCTTTTTATTGTACTTTAGATGAAGGTTTACAGAACAAACTAGTTTCTCATCAAAGAGTCAGTACATACATTGTTTTATGAGATTGGTTAACAACCCCACGACATGTCAACAGTCTCCCCTCTCAACCCTGGGTTCCTCATTACCAGCTTTCCTGTTACCCCCTCCCTTCCAGTCCCTGCCCCAGGGCTGGTGTGACCCTTCCGTCTTGCTTTGTTCCATGGACCTGTTCAATTTTTGGCTGAAGGGTGAATCTCAGGAGTAACCTCACTGCTGAGCTGAAAGGGTGACCGGGGGCCATACTGTCAGGGTTTCTCTACTCTCTGTCAGGCCAGCGAGCCTGGTCTTTCTTTTTGAGTTAGAATTTTGTTCTACATTTTTCTACAGCTCTGTCTGGGACCCTAAATTGTGATCCCTGTCAGAGCAGTCAGTAATGGTAGCTGAGCACCACCTCGTTGTTCTGGACTCAGTCTGGTGGAGGCCATGGTAGATGTGGTCCATTAGTCCTTTGGACTAATCTTCCCCTTGTGTCTTCAGTTTTCTTCATTATTCCTTGCTCCTGAAGGGGTGAGAACAGTAGAGTATCCTAGACGGCTGCTCATGGGCTTTTAAGAAGCCCAGATGCTACTCACCAGAGTAGAATGTAGAACATATTCTTTATAGACTACGTTATTCCAACTGAGCTAGATAGTCCCTGAGACCATGGTCCACACAGCTCTCAGTCCAGCAATTCGGGCCCTCAGGGAGTCTGGATGTGTCTGTGGAGCTACCATGACCTTGCCTTGTACAGGTTATACTGACTTTCCCAGTATTGTGTACTGTTTTATCCTTCACCAAAGCTTCTACTTGTCTATTAAGTGTTTTTCCATTCCCACCACTCCCTTCCCTCATAACTATCAAAGATTGTTCTGTTTTGTATGTAAACCTTTTCATGAGTGTTTACAGTAGTGGTCTCATGCAATATTTGTCCTTTTGTAATTGACATTTCACTCAGCATAATGTCCTCCGGATTCATCCGTGTAATGAGATGCTTCACAGATTCATCATTGTTCTTTATCATTGCGTGATACTCCATTGTGTGTATGTACCACAGTTTGCTTATCCGTTCATCTGTTGATGGGAATCTAGGTTGTTTCCATCTTTTTGCTATTGTGAACAATGCTGCAATGAACATGGGTGTGCATATGTCGTCCATGTGATGACTCTTATTCTCTAAGATAATATGCCTAGGAGTGAGATTGCTGGATCATACGGTATGTCTATTTCTAATTTTCTAAGGTAGTGCCGTATCATTTTTCAAAATCGTTGGATCATTTTGCATTCCCACCAGCAGTGCAGAAGGGTTCAGATCTCCCCAAAGCCTCTCTAACATCTGTTATTTCCTGTTTTAATGATTCGTGCCAGTAATGCTGGGGTGAGGTGGTATCTCATTGTGGTTTTGATTTTCATTTCTCTCATGGCTAGTGATCGTGAGCATTTCCTCATGTGTGTGTTGGCCGCTTGAACGTCTTCTTTGGTGAAGTGTCTGTTCATTTCCTTTGCCCATTTTTTAATTGGATTATTTGTCTTTTTGTTGTAGAGGTGTCGGATTTTTTGGTAGATTTTAGAAATTAAACCTTTGTCTGATTTGTAATAGCCTAATTTTTTTTCCTAGTCTGTAGGTTCTCTTTTTACTCTCTTGGTGAATTCTTTTGATGAGCATAGTATTTAGTTTTTAGAAGATCCCAGTTATCCAGCTTATCTTCTGGAGTTTCTATGTTGTTGGCTTTGGTTTGTATCTTGTTAATGCCATATATTAGGGCCTCTAGTGTTGATTCTGTTTTTTTCTTCAATGAACTTCATAGCTTTTGGCATTATATTTAGGTCTTTCATCCATTTCAAGTTAGTTTTTGTATATGATGTGAGGTATGGGTCCTGTTTCATTTTTTTGCAGATGAACATCCAGTTTTGCCAACCCCATTTGTTTAAAAGTCTGTCTTTTTTCCCATTTAATAGACTTTGGACCCTTGTCAACAATCAGGTCACCATAGGTGGATGGATTTACATCTGGGTTCTCAATTCTGTTCCATTGGTCAATGTATCTGTCATTGTACCAGTACCAGGCTGTTTTGACTACTGTAGGTGCATAGTAGGTTCTGAGGTTAGGTAATGTGAGTCTTCCTACTTTACTCTTCTTCAATAGTGCTTTACTTATCTGGGGCTTCTTCCCTTTCCAGATAAAGTTAATGACAAGTTTTTCTATCTCTTTAAAGAATGTTGTTGGTATTTGCATCAGGATTGCATTTTATTTGTAAATTGCTTTGAATCGTTGTTTTCGCTATGCTGAGTCTACCTGTCCATTAACATGGTATGTTTTTCTGTTTATGTAGATCTCTTTTGGTTTCTTGCAGTAGTGTTTTGTAGTTTTCTGTGTATAGGTCTTTTACATCCCTGGTTAGATTTATTCCTAAGTATTTTATTTTTTTAGGGACTACTATAAATGGTAGGAAACTCTGACAGTGTAGTGGTTAAGAGCTACAACTGCTAACCAAAAGGTCAGCAGTTCAAATCCACCAGGTGCTCCTTGGTAACCCAATGGGGCAGTTCTACTCTGTCCTACAGGGTCTCTATGAGTCAGAATCAATTTAATGGCAATGGTGTAAATTTCCCTTTCCATTGTTCTCTTTATTGGTGTACCAGAATCCAACTGATTTTTGTATGTTTATCTTGTATCCTGTTACTTTGCTGAATATTTCTATTAATTCCAGTAGTTTTCTCATGGAATCTTTTGGGTTTTCTATGTATAGTATCATATCATTCACAAATACAGTTTAACTTCTTCATTACTGATTTGGATGCTCTTTATTTCTTTGTCTTGTCTTATTGCTCTAGCTAGAACTTCCAGCACAGTGTTAAATAAGAGTGGTGATAAAAGGCATCCTTGTCTTGTTCCTTTTCTCAAGGGGAATGTTTTCAGCCTCTCTGTGTTAAGAATGATGTTGGTTGTTGGTTTTGCAAAGATGCTCTTTATTATGTTGAAAAATTTCACTTCTATACCTATTTTATTGAGAGTTTTTATCAGGAATGGGTGTCCGACTTTGTCGAATGCCTTTTCCACATTGACTGAGATGATCATGTGACTTCTTTTATTTATGTGGTGGATTACGTTGATTGATTTTCTAATGTCGAACCATCCTTGCATACCTGGTATGAATGCTACTTGGTCTTAGTGTATTACTTCTTTGCTATGATCCTGAATTCTACTGGCTAGAATTTTGTGGAGAGTTTTTACATCTATATTCATGAGAGATATTGGTCTGTAATTTGTGTGTGTGTGTGTGTGTGTGTGGTGTTTAGTATCAGGTTTATGCTGGCTTCATAGAATGAATTTGGATGTATCGCTTCCTTTTCTATGTTCTGAAATAGTTTGAGTAATACTGGCATTAAGTCTTATCTGAATGTCTGGTAGAATTCACCACTGAAGCCATCTGGGCCAGGGCTTTTTTTGGGGGGAGGGGGAGTTTTTTTCATTGCCTTTTTGATCTCTTCTCTTGTTATGGATCTGTTAAGATTTTCAATATCATTTTGTGTTAGTTTGAGTACATAGTGTGTTTCTAGAAATTTGTCCATTTCTGCTAGTTTTTCAAGTTTGTTGGAATATAGTTTTTTATAGTACTCTGTTATGATCCCTTTTATTTCAGTTGGGTCTGTTGTAATGTCCCTCATTTAATTTCTTATTTGGGTTATTTGCATCCTCTTGTGTTTCTCTTTTGTGAGTTTGGCCAGTGCTTTGTCGATTTTGTTAATCCTTTCAAGGAACCAACTTTTGGTTTTGTTGATTCTATTGTTCTATTCTCTATTTCATTTACTTCTGCTCTGATCTTTATTATTTCCTTTCTCCAGTGGTGTAGTGACTAAGTGCTGTGGCTGCTAACCAAAAGTTCGGCAGTTTGAGTCCACCAGGTGCTCCTTGGAAACTCTATGGGGCAGTTCTACTCTGTCCTATAGGGTGGCTATGAGTCAGAATCGATTCGACATCAGTGGGTTTGGTTTTCTGGTTCTTTTGGTGGCTGTGGTCTTCTTTTCTGGTTCCCTTTCTATTTGTTCAAGTTGTGTAGCTAATGTTTTGATTTTGTCCCTTTCTTCTTTTTTGATGTGTCCATCTAATGCTATGAATTGCTTTTCAGCTTCTTGTTTTCTCATTGATAAGTTGTTTATTGAATGAATGAATGAATAAGAGTTAAGTATTTCCTGATTGTCACAATACTACCAAGTGACAGAATCCACTTTTTTTCTTCCTTGTTTGGCATTCTGCTATCCAATGTAGGAAGTAGAGGTAAACCACAAAATACATCTCTGCCTTTCTTCCCATTACCTATCTGGATCCAAGTCAGTTCAAGTCAAGTGCTTGGAAATTTGTCGTGTGTGTGTGTGTGTGTGTGTGTGTGTGTGTGTATTCCTATAGGTATTTGTATCCCACTACTTTTAGATGAATTATTTTTTATTTATTAACTCTGCAGTGAGTGGTTTTAGCCTCTAATGCGTAATATTAGAAAGGGAAAAACATTTTTACAAATCCTGATATAAAATATTTAGACAGTAAGACAGGGCTCTAAATTAATACAAAGAGGTTTAAAGTATATGACTGGCAAAGTAGAGGGTCAACAAAAAAGAGGAAGACCCTCAACAAGATGGATCGACATAGAGGTTGCAACAATGGGCTCAAGCATAGCAAAGATTGTGAGCATGGGGCAGTATTTCATTCTGTTGTACATGGGGTCATTATGAGTTGGAATCAACTTGATGACCCTCATGAAAACAACAACAACATATTGAAGGAGAGTGATATATGGATTGTGATTAAAATACAAGCTTATTTTTATCTCTCACACTCTTTCTGAACATTATTTAATGGGGTGTAATCATCCTCTGCCTTCACCACCCAGTGGACCTATGGCTGTTTTGTTCATTTGAAGGTAATAGTCCCACTACCACTTTAAGTTACAAACACAATTTGTTTCAGAAATTGGCACTAGGCCCTTAACAATCAAAATCCATACCTTGGTTTGGCATTAAGTCTCCTCTCTACTGGCTTGTGCTCCCATGTCTCTTATAAATGTATCTCTGCTTTGGGATCCTTCGTAGCTTTTTTTCATTCATGGATTACTGACATGAACCTATGTCCTCTTCCTATTGAAGTCTCTTTGCCTCTCCAGATGGCCTTGTATGGTAGGCCCAAGATGATCCCATGCCAACTGTCTCTCCAGCATGCCCCACGTTTGGTCACATGCTCTGACAGATTTTGGCAATATGGGAGTGGAGACTGAAGCATGATCAAAAGGAGGTGTTCTAAACACAAGAAACAACCATGCATGTGGAAAGGGGCCTCTGGACCCAAAGAGAATAACGGAAGTCTCTTTATAAGTCATCTTCCCACTTGCTGGGCTTTATTGAAATTGTTGAAGTTCTCAACAATTTCATTCTACTTGTATTAACAATCAACATCCATGGAAGTAGCAGTCAAAAAATCAAATGGTGTATTACATTGGGAAAATCTGCTGCAAAAGAACCTTTCTAAAGTTTTAAAAAGCAAAGATGTCACTTTAATGACTAAGGTGCACCTGACGCAAGACGTGGTCTTTTCAGTCACCTCATATGCATGTGAAATCTGGACAATGAAAAAGGAAGACAGAAGAACTGATACATTTGAATCATGGTGTTGGCAAAGAATAGTAAACGTATACTGACAGAAGAACAAACATCAGTCTGAGAAGAAATACAACAAGAATGTGCCTTAGAAATGAGAACAGTGAGACTTTGGCTGGTTTATTTTGGACACATCATCAGGAAAAACCAATTGCTAGAAAAGGGCATCATATTTGGTAATGTAGAGGGTCAGTGAAAACAAGAGAAACTCTCAAGGAGATGTACTGACACAATAACAGTGACAATGGACTCAAATGTACCAACAATCATGAAGATGGTACAGGAACAAGCAATGAACATTTTGTTCTGTTATACATATGATCGCCATGAGTCAGAGCTGACTCAATGGCAAACAACAACATTGAACAAGAAATGGAGGGCAAAGGAATGATTAACCCAACAATAGGTTGATGACAGAACTAAGAGTAGAATCCAGTATTCTGATGGCCAGTCTTGGCCCCTTCTATAACACTACTTCTCAAAGTAAATTTAAAAATATCTGTGCCTTTGCTAGCCAAAATCAACATGTAGGGCCACATGAGTGATTTTAACATGTCACATCATTGTATTGGGTTTTTCCCAAGTCTCATGTAGGTGGTGACCATTCTTCTGGAAATGAAGATTTGGGTGCGCTGCCTGACAAGTACATCTGTACCATAAAGTACAATAAAACTGTGTTTTAATGTGTGAATTTTCTGAGGAAGATCTGAGATCTGAGGGAGATCTGGTCCCCAGAATGGGAGTTATTGTATTTTAATTGCTGAGGGGAATTCACTGGAGATGGTCAGCTTGTCCTGCTTTCCAAGAACTAAAGGACATGGTTCAGTGGCTACGCTGCGATCTTTGTAGAAGTGTGAGTCTTCACATTGACCATGATAGACGGTTGTGGAATACTTTTTCTTCCTACTGTTCACCTTGCTTAATTCACTTACCTTTTATTGAACACTTTCTCTGTGCCGAGTACTGAGCTAGGAGCTGGGAATACAAAACAAGACAGAGTCCTTGCCTTCAAGTATTTTACAGAGTAATGCAATGTGCTCCAGTACATGCATGTATAAATTATGGTAAATAATCATTTTATCTAAAATCAAAGTTTTTTTTTTTTTTTTAGAAAGTAATTCCAGTCTCTAAAACTCTATATGTTAGTTAGCATTATCGACTCTGTCTTATAGGGAAAGTAACAGGCACAGAGATGTAAAATGATGTATTCAGGCTTCCATGGATATTAAGTTACAAAAGCCAGACTTAAACTTAGTTCTTCTGACTCCAGAGTTTTCCCTCTCATAGGTGTTTGCATTTCAACAAGGATTAAAGTCTTCTATGAAATCAAACCAAAAAAACCAAACCCAGTGCCATTGAGTTGATTCCAACTCAAAGCAACCCTATAGGACAGAGTAGAACTGCCCCATAGAGTTTCCAAGGAGCGCCTGGCAGATTCGAACGGCTGGCCCTTTGGCTAGCAGCCATAGCAGGATTCACACTTGGGGCTGCAGGAGGTATTTGGGGTATTATGAGACCTTCCCAGCATCCCTGAAATGTCAGCACAGAAAGAGCCTGTGGTTAACATCTGCCTGGAAATGAGACTTATCCTGGGGGGTAGCACCACAGCCCCCACTCCTTGGTTGTCCGGTACTGCCTTCCTGCCAAGTCCAAAGACTACCTTCCTTTGGCTCCAGGGCTTCTGATATGCTTTCCGAGGGTTCATTCCTACTTTGCATTAGATTAGGTGCAAACTCTCTGAGTAAACAAAATAAAAATTCCCTACAATTGGTAGCCTGATGCTCACTGCTACACCCTGGATGGTAATTATCCAGTTGTAGTGCAGTACACACACAAGGAACAAAAGGTAAGTAGGGGGAACTTGGAAGGAGCTTGGCTCCAACTGCAAATCAATTTCAGACCCCAGAGGAACTTGAAAGGATGACCAGAGCCCACATTGTCTCTTTAGTGCAACCAGTGTTTACCCAGGGCCCAGCCCACAAACTCCATAGCCCCGAAGGCAGCCTGCATATAAATGCCACATTGTGCAGTGATTTTTCAGTTACTATGGCTTCAAGCTGGTGGCAGATGATTTGTGAGACTGCTTCAGAGGCCCCCAAAAAAACCAAACCCAATGCCGTCGAGCCATCTGGTTTGAAATTCTGCATTGGCTGGTACAGGTTGTTTCTGAGGCTCATCTATTTATCCACCTATTCAGAAAGGCTTAATCCAATGCCTACTCTGTGGTAGGTACTCTACTAGCCACCAGGAATTGAAAAGCCTAAAAGAACACTGTCAGGGTCCTTAAAGGAAATGCTAAGAGGAGACCCATGGGATCCCTTGGCAATTTCCTTATTTTACTGAGAACATTATGATGACCCTTGACATGCTCTTACGTGGGTCTCTTCTATTTGCTAATCCTTGGAATTCTTTTAGAAGGATGTATGTGCTTGAGTAGAATTGCTTATAGTAAACAAATTGTTAATCTATGGGTTTATGTGGCATGACTGCCTGGAAATATCACAAAAGTTATATAACCATCTAAGTATAAAATGGAAATGTGTCATGACTGAGATGACTTCTTGTGTATAAGTGTTGTCACAGCACATATCCCTTAATGACTCCATGTGTTGGTGAGCAGACAGTGCAGGACCACCCAGCATCTGATGAAAACCAATAATATAAAGAGACTAACGAAAAAGACTAACAGTCTAAAAAGACTAAGGTGCACCTGACCCAAGCCATGGTGTTTTCAGCTGCCTCATATGCATGCAAAAGCTGGACTAGGAATAAGGAAGACTGAAGAACTGGCGCCTTTGAACTGTGGTGTTGGGAAGAATATTGAATAGACACATCAATCTGTCTTGGAAGAAGTACAAACAGAATGCTCCTTGGAAGCAAGTATGGAGAGACTGTGTTTCACATACTTTGGAGATGTTATCAGGAAAGATCAGTCCCTGGAGAAGGACATCATGCTTGGTAAAGTAGAAAAAAAAAATTTTTTTTTTTTTAGAGGATCAGCAAAAAAGAGGAAGATTTGCACAGTGGCTGCAACAATGGGCTCAAGCATAAAAATGATTTTGAGGATGGTGAAGGACCAGGCAGTGTTTCATTCTGTTCTATATAGGGCCACTATGAGCTGGAATGGACTAAAGGGCACCTAACAAAAACAACTAAAGAGACAGGAGAGATAAGAACAACCTAGAGGGGATACAGAAGCCCTGGCGGTACAGTGGTTAAGAGCTCAGCTTCTAACTAAAAGGTCAGCAGTTTGAATCTACCAGCCACTGCCTGGACACCTTATGGTGCAGTTCTACTCTGTCCTACAGGGTCTCTATAAGTTCAAATTGACTTGACACCAACAGGTTTGGTTGGGATTGGCTTAAAGGAGACAGAAAGAGTGGAGAGATAAGAATGCTTAAAAACAACAACCTGATGCCCTCATGGAGATAAGAGAAGATACTGTATTCATGAATGTAGAGCAGGGTGTTATACAAACAAACAAAGAAACGAATTTTCAGAGTACAAAAAAGGGCTCTGGGAAATTAAGATAATATCAAAAATGAAAACTCAATAGATGGGTTAGAAGATAAAGTTGAAAAAAATCTCCCAGAAGGTATAGCAGAAAGGCAAAGAGATAGAAAATAAGAAAATTAGAGAACTATTCTAGGAGATCCAACATATTAAAAATAGGGAATCACATAAAAAAGGGTGGGGTGGGGAAAGAGAGAGAAATGGAGTTTCAGTGGGGGAAGAAAACACCAAATAAATAATGTAAAAAATTTTCTCAGAACTAAAGAATATCACAGCTTCCTGGAATTATGAATTATGGCATCAAAATTTATTCAAGAAACATCGAGAAGTTTCTTAATTTAGATTTTTTTTTTACCACCCAAATTTGTATTTGTATAACCACTGTAGGGGGGAATTATATTTACAATAGCCTTTAAATAATGTCAAATGTTTCTTCTTTAGCAGAATGAGTTTCTAAAACATTTATTCTGATTTCATGTATGAGATGAAAAAAAAATTGAACCAGAAATGAGGTTGGTTAATGGATTTTCTATTTAAAGTATCTTGCTGGCACCACTATAGAACTGGCATCATTTACCCATTAATAGAACCAACATATGTGCACAAGAAAACTTGGAAAAAGTGAACAAAATTAATTTAGACCAGCCATTTGATCTAAATGAAAAGTCATGTTTCATAGAGAAATATATACTAGACCTGCACTGTATGTTAAAATAATATCTTTAAAAAAATACGGCTTTTGAGCAATGTTCTTAAAATAACCAGGAACTTTTGACGTGGTTGCTGATGTTTCTTCAGCAGATTTGTGTATTTAGATTTTCAGGTCATCAGTGACATCCCTCAGCTCCACGATGGGTGGAAGATGTCAACAAACATTTTGGGCAACTTACATGTTAATCATCAACTATCCTGAGACATGAAAATATAGTATCTAATATTTTATTAAACATGAACTTCAATTCTTAAACAAATTGCTACGGAAAGTATTTGTTGCAAAATAAAAAGTGTTACTAAACAACAAAATGACTAATTAGTTATAGATTTACACCATACAAAAAAGTGATCATTCTATGAAGGAATGGCATTCAAACTACACACTAAGTGCTCTTTGACAGTGTTTCTCAGTCCCTATTGTCTGCTAATATTTCACATAAACCTAACATATAATGTCCCACATTCCCTGACTGTCTGACTTGTGGCCCGGTGACTTTATGCATCTTACAGACCATAGCACAGGCCACTGATTAACTGCTAAATGAAGGGCTGGCGGAGGCTTTAATACTTCTCCCACTATGATCAGAGGCCAGCCATAAAGAGTTAGCTAGGGATACTTATATCATTGATCATTCTGCATACTGTCCTTGAATGATAGAAGTTAGTTATATTGCACCAGGAAACAATCAGAAAAAATGAGATGGGGCACTGGTTATCGACCGCGTTTAATAATGTTTTCAACTGAGAACTCCATGTGCATCTCACATATTATGGTACTAGTTGGGAACAGGCAGAAGCTAGAAGGGCAAAACTGAGGTCTCTCCTTTTAGCTTATGGTCGTTCTACTATTAATGATATTTCTTTAAAAAATGAAAAATCTGATTCAAATCTTAAATTGTATGGGATGGTAAGACAAGAGGTGTAAACAAGACAGATAAATCAGGGTGTTTGATCATTCAATGTTACTTACCTGATTTGCCAGAGCAAAAGCCAGACAAGTTGGAGAATATTTGTGGTTAATCCTCAACTTACTCAATTATTGATGGCAATTGCAGCTGTCTCCCAGATACATTGTCACTACTGGAGCCTGTTATGTAGCTTTTGATTCAGTAAATGGTTTAAATTGTATTCCATCAGCAAAAATAATCAGAAGCAGTTTGCCTTCACCTGGCAAGGATAGCAGCATACTTTCTCAGAGCTATGTCTACAGACAAATTGATCTATGATTATATCTAGAACCCAGGGACTCCCATGTACTACTGCCATGAATAAAGGACACAATGTTTTGGGGACCACTTACCATGTGGTAACCCATACAGTTTACAGCTCAGCTCTGAAGGCAGTTTATAACAAGGAAGCACTCTGAAGCAGATCCAGGCTACAGTGCAAGCTGCCCTACTACTTTGGCCTCATGCCACAAGAGATGCAATGCTAATTTAAATGTCTATGGCAGACAGAAAAGGAGCCCTTGTGGTGCAGTAATTAAAGTGCTCATCTACTAACTAAAAGGTTGCCAGTTTGAAGCCACCAAATGCTCTGTAGGGGAAAGATGTGGCAGTCTGCTTCCATAAAGATTACATCCTTGTAATCCCTATGCAGCAGTTCTACTCTTTCATAAGGTGTCACTAGGAGTCAAAATCAACTTGATGGCAACATTTTTTTTTAATGGTAGATCCCCTTGCTGTCAAGTCCATTTCGACTCATAGCACCCCCATAGGGCAGAGTAGAACTGTTCCATAGGGTTTCCAAGGAGCACCTGGTGGATTCGAACTACTGACCTTTTGGTTGGCGGCCAAGCTCTTAACCACTATGCCCCCAGGGTCTCCATAGGGATGCCATAGAAAGCCTTGGGAAAACCAGACAGTAGAATTGCAGTTGAGGTCCCTAGAGTTTTAGAGTACAGTCAACTATCCTACATTTGATAAGCAGTCCCTACCTGGCTATTTTCCCTGCGCGGTACAAATGGTTAACATCCTTGACTGCTAACTGAAATGTTGGAGGTTTAGTCCACCCAGAGGCATGCCAGGAGAAAGGCCTGCAGACCTACTTCTGAAAAATCAGCCACTGAAAACCCTGTGGAGCACAGTTCCACTGACATACACGGGGTTGCCATGAGTCAGAGTCAACTAAACAGAACTGGTAGTCTCATAGTACCTAACAATTGGGCCCTGGTAAAGATTGATCTCTTGACCACAAGACACCATGTGAGTATGAGAACTTAGCTGTCTATCAGGAAAGAGGTAATTTGAATCATAAATTAGCATTTCAAGAAACAAGGAAATGAACAGATACATGGAATATGGGAACCTTTTTGTAAATCGTATATTTGGTAAGGGACTTATATCTAGAATATCTAAAGAACTCTTAGAACTCAAGAATAAAAAGACAAACAACTCAATTAAAAAATAGGCAAAGATCTGAATACATATTTCTACAAAGTACATGTACATATGGCCAATAAACATGTGAGAAGATACTCAGCATCTTTTCACCCAAAGACATGCAAGTAAAAACCACAATGAGATAACACTCTACACCTATTAAGATGACTAGAATCAAAAAGTCAGATAACAACAAGTGTTGACAAGGATGTGGAGAAATAGGAACCCTCATACACTGCTGGTAGAGATGTAAAATTCTGCAGCTGGAAATCAGTCTGGCAGTTCTCAAACGATTAAACACAGTGTTACCATATGATTCAGCAATTCACTCTAGTAGACATACACCAAAGAGAAATGAAAACATATGTTCACGCAGAAACTTGTACATGAAAACCCATAGCAGAATTACGAATAATAGCTAAAGACTGGGAATGACCCAAAGTCTACCAATAAACAGTTGGATAAACAGGGGTGTGGTATATCCATACAATGAAATATTATTCAGCCATAAAGAGAAATGAAGTTCTGATACAAGCTATGACATGTATGAACCTTGAAAACCTTATGTTATGTGAAATAAGCCAGACACAAAAGGACAAATATTGTATGATCTTATTTTTGTGAAATACCAGATTAGGCAAATACATAAAGACAGCTGAATGTTTACCAGGAGCTATTTTTATTGATTTGGTTATCACCACTGCTGAGTGTTCAACTTGAAGACAGCAGAAAGCGAACCCTGTGTCTCCATATGCATCATTCCCCAGTTGGCCCCTAATGTTGGCTATGTGGGGACAGGTTGTGGAGCCCTTTCATCATGGAGGCCACAGTAATCATCACTGGAATAGATCCTTATTCTACATACGGTTTTCATTCCTTGCCCTCCTTGCTTCTACTTGTTAGGTGCCATTGAGTCAGCTCCAATTCACAGTGACACTATGTTCAACAGAACAAATCACTGCCCAGTCCTGTGCCATCCTCATGATCATTGTTATACTTGAGCCCATTGTTGCAGCCACTGTGTCAATTCATCTAATTGAGGGACTTCCTCTTTTTTGCTGACCTCCTACTTTAAAAAGCATGATGTCCTTCTCCAGTGATTGGCGCATCCTGATAACATGTCCAACGTATGTGAGATGAAGTCTCACCATTCTCATTTCTAAGAAGCATTCTGGCTGTCCTTCTTCCAAGACAGATTTGTTGGTTCCTCCAGCAGCCCATGGTATACTCAACTTTCTTCGCCAACACCAAAACTCAAAGGCGTCAATTTTTCTTTGGTCTTCCTTATTCATTGTCCAGCTTTCATGTGCATACGAGGCAAAAGAAAACACCATGGCTTGGTCAGGTGCACCTTATTTCTTAAAGTGACATCTTTGCTTTCTAACACTTTAAAGAGGTCTTTTGCAGCAGATTTGGCCAATGCAATGTATCGTTTGATTTTTTTCTCTACTAGCACCACCATATGTTGAACCATAAATGCCTCATAGAATCTCGCATAACACCATCTATAACCAAGAAAATGATCTTACAGAAAAGGGAGTAGGGCTATGGGCTCATGCCATGAGTTTTACTATATGCCCCAGCACCCAGAAGCAGGTGGCTTGATTGAAATGTGAAGTCACAGTTAGGACACCATCTGGGAGACAACACCCTGTGAGGTTGGGGCACTCCCTCAGCACACAGTACATGTCTTATACTAGCAACAAATATATGGTGTCATTTCCCTTATAGACAGTACACAGTGGTCTAAGAACCAAAAGATGGAAATGTGAATGCCTCCATATTATTACATATTACCATTACTATTACTGTTGTTGTTGTTGTTGTTAGGCACGGTTGAGTTTGTTTCAACTCATAGCAACTCTAAGTACAACAGAATAAAACACTGCTTGGTCCTGCACCATCCTCACAATTGTTTCTATATTTGAATCCATTGTTGCAGCCACTGTGTTAATTCATCTAGTTGAGGGTCTTTTTTTTTTGCCGACCCTCTAATTTACCAAGCAAGATGTCTTTTTTCATAGAGTGGTCCCTCCTGATAACATGTTCAAAGATGTGAGACCAAGCCTCACCATTCTCACTTCAAATGAGCATTCTGGCTATACTTTTTCCAAGACATTACTGTTACCTACTGTCATGGATTGAATCGTGCCCCCAAAATTGTGTGTCAACCTGGCTAGGCAATGATTCCCAATATTGTGTGATTGTCCAAAATTTTGTGATCTGATTTTCCTATGCACTGTAAATTCTACCTCTATGATGTCAATGAGGCGGGGTTATCGGCAGGTATGTTAATGAGACAGGACTCAATTTATAAGATTAGGTTTTGTCTTAAGCCAATCTCTTTTGAGGTATAAAAGAGAAAAACGAGCAGAGAAATAGGGGACCTCATACCTCCAAGAAAGTAGTGCCAGGGGCAGAGTGTATCCTTTGGACCCAGGGTCCCTGTGCAGAGAAGTTCCTAGACCAGGGGAAGATTAATGATAAGGACCTTCCTCTAGAGCCAACAGAGAAAGAAAGCCTTCCCCTGTAGCTGGCGCCTTGAATTCAGACTTCTAGCCTCCTAGACTGTGAGAGAATAAATTTGTCTTTGTTAAGCCATCTACTTGTGGTATTTCTCTTACAGCAGCACTGGATAACTAAGACACCTACCAGAGTTTTAAATCTCATATCACGACCTTTGTGGGTTTACAGGTCCAGGTACCCAAGGGAAAATATTTCCATCCATAAACACACAATCATAGCCCTGTGAAGTGGGAGCTGAGATTGCTTCCTAGTAGTTTTAAGCTTCTCATGTTACAGAACCAACAGGAAGAGCATATCACTCTCCTGGATGGGGTGATTGATTCTGATTGCCAAGGGGAAATTGGATGCTGGTACATAATAGGAGCAAGGATGACTATGTCTAGAACCAAGGTGACTCTCATGTCCCACAATAATGGCCAGCGGGAGGTGGACTGGCAGCCTAAGTATAAATGAAAGTTTGGGTACCCCCGAACAGGTTTAAAAGGAACTCTGGTGGCACAGTGGTTAAAGAGCTCATCTGCCTACAGAAAAGTTAGAGGTTTGAACCCACCAGTAGCTTCACAGGAGAAAGATGTGGCAATCTGCTTCTTTAAGATTATAGCCTTGGAAACCCCATGGGGTAGTTCTACTCTGTCTTATACGGTTGCTATCAGTTGGAAGGAGCCCTGGTGGCACAGTGGTTAATCATATGGCTGCTAACCAAAAGGTCAGCAGTTCAAATATACCATCTGCTCCTTGGAAAACCTATGGGGGAAGTTCTACTCTCCTATGGGGTCGCTATGGGTTGGAATCAACTTGATGGCAATGGGCTGTTGTGTGTGTGTGTATCAGTCAGAATGGACTCAAAGGCAATGGGTTTAGGTTTGTTTTTTCTGGGGGGGGGTTGACCATGTTTTTTTTTGTTTTTTTTTTAAAAAAAAAAAAAACCTCTTACTAGCCAAGATACTCATAGAAGGGGAACAGTAAATGAGGAGCCTGTAAAGGAAGCAATGATTACCAAATAAGGCCTCGCTACCAGTTACAGACGTGTGGACTGTAGCATCTACATTTTATGATAATTATTTACATCTCCCCTTTTCCTCCCCTTTTCTGTTTACCTTGTTTGAAGATTATGGGTTGCGGTAAGTATTAAAATTTAGTTTCCAAGTCAAGCATGACTGAGTTGGCTTCATTCTCAGGTAATACAGGAGCTGACAGGGCTTTGAAATTTCCCTGTTTTTTAATTATTTTATCCAAATGAAAGAAAAGACTAGATTTGCTGTGCTGGATGTTTCCCATTTGCCTTTCCACATCCACTGTCTACATTTTTCTGCCTTTCTCTGTAGAGGTAGGATGGTCACTCATGGCCGCAGCACCTGCGCTCCTTTGCCCTCAAGTTTTCAAATGACTGAGCCAATAGGATGCACCTACAGGAACTTGAAGCGTAGAAGGAAAGACAGGGCTTCCAACTGTTTCATTATGGTTCTAACTCCTGCTGAAAACTAGCATTTCTGATAAATTCCCAGGTGGTGCTAATGCTGCTAGTTAGGGACCAATTCTGAGAACCGCAAGCAAAGCCAATCCCAAACCAGACTCACTGCCATTGCGTCAATTCCAACAGATAGCGACCCTACAGAACAGAGTAGAACTGCCCCCATAGGGTTTCCAAGGCTATAAATCTTTGCAGAAGCAGACCGTCACTTTCTTCCTCGGAGCAGCTGGTGTGTTCGATCAACTGAACTTTCAATTAGCAGTTGAGCACTTAACCACTGCATCACCAGGGCTCCTTTACTAGTAGAGCAGTGGCTCTAAAAATTATTATATATAAGAGTCACTGGGGAATCTTGTTACAATGTAGATTCTGATTCAGTCCATCTGGAGTGAAAATGCAAATTCTGAGCAGGGGTTCACACTGGAAAGAACTGATTCAAAACCTTGGAGAGATGCTGGGGTATTTCTTCTCTCACTCCCTTCCTGCCTTACCAGTGGCAGTGACTGTGTTCCTCTACCTATGGCCACTGCTCCTGTGAGGCAGCCTATGTCACAGCCACAGTTCTTGCTGAAGTCAACAAGGCTGAGCTGTCAGATTTCAGATGCTCAGCCTCCACAAATGTGAAATAATAAATTTCTGTTCTAAGAATGAACACATCTGTCTTGGAAGAAATACAGCCAGAATGCTCCTTAGCAGCAAAGATGGTGAGACTTCATCTCACATACTTTGGACATGTTGTCAGGAGGTGCCTGGAGAAGGACATCATGCTTGGTAAGGTAGAAGGTCAATGAAAGAGAGGAAGACCCTCACCAAGGTGGATTGACACAGTAGCTGCAACAACGGGCTCAAACATAACAACAATTGTGAGGATGGCACAGGACTGGGCAGTGTTTGGTTCTGTTGTACATAGGGTTGCTATGAGTGGGAACTGACTCAACGGTATCTAACAACAACAACAACATAAGCCATCCAGTTTTTGGTACATTGTACAGCAGCCTAGGAAACTAATATAGGTAGTAATATCCAACTGAGCATTCTGAAAGCAATACTTGACACAGATCCTAAGTGGGTCTGTCGGTAGCTCCTACAGGCGCCCAGTGACACCTCATCTCCACTCTCAGCACTAACAGGCTTCAAAATGTCCCCTCCTGCCCAGACACGCCAAGTCTTACTCCTTGTGGTACCAGCAAGCTGTTAGGCAGGAAGTAGCTGAGTAAATTAATTTACACTTACATGTGAATGTCAAGACTTACTGCATTTAACATCCTAGACCTATCTGTATTTGAAAGCAAAGTTTTATTACCCAAAGGAATTAAACACTAATAGGAGCCCTGCTGTTGACACTTAGACTGACCTGAAGAGAGAATAGGAGATAATATCTCTTCATTGACCCTCATGAATTGAGTTGAAAAATGACCACTTGTAGTAAATCAGATCTGGGTTGCAATCCCAGTTTTTACTATGAAAGAAGGTAGGCAAATTAAAGTCTTCCAGTGTCAGTTTCTGAGTTCCTTAGATGGCGAGAGTCATCTGTTCCATACAGCACCAATCACCTGTTCAAACTCACTTAAGTATCTGTCTCCCACACTTGAGTGTGAACATTTTAGGGCATTTCAAGCCTCATTCAGTGTCCAGTACAGGGGAGGACATGCTGCAGGCACTCAGTAGATATTTGTTGGGCAGTCCATGAATACGGAAGGGATTTGTAAGCTGCAAAGCGCCACTCATGCCCCCAGTTATAGCAATACTGATCATTATTACTCCACCTCTGAAGAATACAAATCCTCCACTGATAGATGCTGATGCTGGAGATACAGGCTAGGGGATGAGTTGGCCGGGGGAGGACCTCTGCAGCGGATTGCATTGGGACCCTTATTTAGTGTTGATTCCAAAGTCCAGATCAAAAGAACCCCAATCTCAGGCCTTCTTCAGGCCATAGAGCCCAGGTTTGAGAGGTGGCTGATAACAGTGATGATCCCACCAGCGCACTTTGAGTAACGCTAGGTACCAGAAATAGTAATGGAAGCGGCCCTGGACACACCCCTTTCTGAGCAACTTTCAAGCTACGCTTTTTAAGTGGAATCTTGCTATTTTGTTCATTTGACTTCTTAGAGTGCTGTTGGCAAGTCAGATTCTCTTTTTCAAAAAAAATTTCCTCTTTTATAGGAGAACGCAAGTGAAATGTCAAGAAGTAGAGGGCAGAGTTAGGTACCCCTTTAACAGTTCTTTCAGAGGGGGCTCAGCCTCTCAGATGACACCACCCCCTCACCAAGGGTCACCCAAACTGTTGAGGATTCCCAGCAGCCTCTTCTCCCCACCTCCCCAGTCCTTACCCTTGCGCAGCCCCTTTTGGCACTAAGGCCTTGTTGTGAGTAGGGGGCAGCAACACCTACTTCAAACAATTTGTGTCTTTCCACAATGTCTTTATTGGTTATTAGGCACACAGGTTCTTGGCTACCCCGGATGCCAGAGATCTCAATTCATAAGGGGAAAAGAGAGGGAAAGCAAGCAAGTTATGGCAAATGAAGGCGGTGTTTGGGCGTTGTTGTTTTCTGGTCCAGGCCAACTCTTGACCACGCCGTCATCGATGGCTCAGTTGTCAAATCAGCCTCAATCCCTGAAAATCTTTTGTGGATCTCTGTCAGGTCTCTTGAGCACAAGGGCTTATTATCCCTTAGCTCTCAACGTATGACCAAAGCAAGGTGTCTTGAGTTGGTAGTGAACTAAGAGTAAGCCCGGGTGAGCTGCTGCAGCCCACTGCTTCCTAGCCCACTGAGTCTCAACCCTCAAGTATGAGCCAGTTGGCAATGTCTCTAGGACCTGGGAGTAAGCCTGGGCAAGCTGCCGCAGCCCACTGCTTCCCAGTCCACAAGGTATGACCAAGTTGGTTCTGGTTATGACTCCAAGCAAAGCTGAGTCTTAGTGTCCTTCTTTTATACACGTTGGAGCTCTTGGAGCCCGTTTGGTTGGTGTTGATAAGTCCTTGTTTGTGACTTAGCTGGTCCCGGTGTCTTCTGTTGGTAAGGTTGTTTTTCTCCTCTAGGTTGCATCATCTTACGTCCTTTCTTCACATGTTGTTTGTTTCTACATTTACTTTCAGCTAGCCTGCTCTCCACAGGCCTCCAGGTGCCCAGGGTGAAGACAGAGCCCAGCTGCAGCCACCTCCCTGGCGCCATGGAGAAGGACACCGCCCCCCCCCCAACCCCCAGGAGTCCATCAGCCCCTGAACCCGGGCTCCGGTGTCTCAGGCCTTCCCTGACTCCGTGCTCCTCCCTCTCTGCCGGCTGGGCGCCAAGCCTGCTATCCAGTACCAGAGCGAAGAGCAGAGTGGCACATGCTGGGCAGTTCTGCTGCAGCCAGAGCCCGCACTGGAGAGCGCCACCCCACAAACGCCTGGACCATGGCATGGCTGCTGAGCCAGCCAGCCCTTGTGGCCCACCACGCAGCCGCCTACCAGACTCTGGGCAGCAGCGCTGCTCCGGCTAGGTCTGCCGCGTAACCTCAGTGCCAGCGGATGGTGAGTGGCCGAGAGGCACGGGGCCTGGGGTGGCGCCTGGGGTCCCGGTATGGAAGGCGAAGCTCCCTGAGGCTGCTCCTTCAGAAAGAATGGGCAAGCAGAGAACCTGGGAGGGAAGGTAGCAAACAGCCCTCCTGCAACCCAGCATCCCTATCCGCACCCTTCAAGTCTCCTCTTGCCCGCGCTCTGGCACACTCCCGATCCCGCTGAGTCCTCCCTTTAGTGCTAGGTGCAAGGGAAGAAGCCTGTGGTTAGCCCTTCAGTCCCTCTGCTAGCTTTCCCAAGATCTCCATGAAAACTCTTTAAAATGAAGTCACCTCTAGGGTGCCCTCGAATCTATTCTACAGAGATTTAATTTTCCACCATCCCTCATTACTCAACGTCTAATAAATGTGTCTCCAGATGAAAAGGCCAGTGTTTGGAAGACTCCTTCCAATATTTTGACTTGGTTCAGGAAGATCTGAAAGATGAACGAGAATAAACTAGGTAAAGGTGGGAGGAGAGTGTGCCCTGGGTAGAGGGAATAGCACGTTCAAAGGCCTCGTGAGCGACAGGGAAAATGGGAAACAGGATATCAGATAGAGTCGCTGGAGCCAAGTGTGTAAGGTAAGGATGTTGTGCCAGATGAGGCTTGAGAAAGAGGTAGGGGCTAGATTATTGCAGAATCTCAGAGAATCGACCCACTTTTGTTGTTGGAAGCTGCATTCAACTCTTAATACTTTCCTTAAATTAGCGTGATCAGAGCCCTGCCATCAATTCTGTTCAGAAAAGCTAATTCAGCTGTGTTTTGATTTTGAAACTAAACTCCCTTGACTTGGTGCAGAAGAATCTGAAAGAAGAAAGCCTAAAGGCCAGCAGTTCTCACACCCGTGAGAGGTTTCTTTTAAGTCCAAGCTTGGGACAAATCAGATTGATGAAGCAGAAAAACTCTTGGCTGATTTAGAATGCTTTGTAATGATATATCATAAAATGTCTTTCCTATTTAGCAATGTTGGGTGAAACTAGAAGGAGACAGGGCAAAAAGAATAGAGGTGGTTTGGGGAAATGGGAAAACCAAGGGAAAAAAGAACTCCAGATACTATCTTAGAATTTTTAGTGCTCTTTGTCCTTAATACCACTCGAAGGGCTCTTTGCTTCTGATCAAGGATGAATGTCTTATTGCTGCTAAAGACTGCTGTTAATTCTTTATTTTTAACATAAAATTCACTGTTTTGGAGTGTCCATTTCTGTTGCTTTTAGTCTATTCACTGTGTTATGCTACCATCACCACTATCTGATTTCAGAACATTCTGGAAAAGAGAAAAAAAAAAAAAAAACCTAATACCAGTAAGTTTACTATTAATTCTTTATGGTAGTAATTTTTTTTTGCTTGATTGACAATGAGTTATGAAAATTAAGCTAATTTTAAAGAAGGCAAGTAGAATAGATAGGAACCTTATGAACTTTTGAATTACAGGTACTGTTGTACCAATTTTCATTCCTTTTAAAGATATATCTGTGCAATCCAGGTTTTAAAGTTTCACCCCATTATAACTGCTTAAGCACAATGGCAGATGGATAGGGATGAATATTTTGTGCTTATTAGACTTGATGTGGGTCATAGAAAATTGAAGGCAGAAATATCATTGGATAAAAAGAAGGTAACAACAGCAGCAGAGCACAACTTGTTTCCTCCCTTCTCCTTCCCTTCCTAGTGAAGAATTATAGTTACACTTCCTAGTGAAGAATTATAGTTACACTTCCTTTTAAGAAACTCCATTTGCTGAGCTCCAACTTTAATAATACATTCATAAGAATTTATAAGTATGTTATGAAAGGATTCTTAACAAAATGCATGCTTAAATACCACCACTTCCCCAATTGAGTTAGTTGTGTAGATTTAGGGGGAAAAGGCTACAGTGATGGGAGGAGGAATAAGAAATGTTTACCCACACTGATGCATTACAGGTATTTGAAAAGATAGAAATTATAGGTTCACTATGAGTCAGAATCAACTCGACGGCAAAGGTTTTTTTTTTTTTTTTTTAGTTTCTTTAAAAAAGGCAATGAGAAAAAATTCAAATGAAAATATTTAGTTTACCTTTGACATGCATCTCATACTGCTGTACTTTTAAAATACTTTTGAAGCTGAAAAATCCTCACATTAACTGAACACATATGTACTGTTTGGACTATGATTATAGGAAAACATTCATTAACTTAACAGGTATTTATTAAGCAGCTACTATATTTCAGGCACCATCCTTGCTGTTGAGGATAAAATGGAGAGGAGGCACTGGTCCCTGCTATCAGTGAACTTAAAATCCAGTGCGGAGAGAGCCCTTATGCAAAGAGTCATGTGGACGAATGGACACGGGAAACCTGGGGTGGAAAAGGAGAGGGGGAGACTGCTGACACAATGCTGGGGTTGCAACCAATGTCACAAAACAATTTGTATGTAAATTTTTGAGTAAGAAATTGATTTGTGCTGTTAACTTTCACCTGAAACACAATAAAGATAAAAAGAAAAAAAAAAAAGCTCTCGTTATAAAAAAAAATTAAGACAGGCAAAGATAAACATTTTAATGGGAACAAAGTAGATTATAAAGCATTGTGTATGACTAGCCCCCATTTTAAAGAATACACTGTAGTATGATATGTATTTGCATTGGAAGCAGATAAGAGTATGAGCCTTAGTTACCTCAGGAGCTGGGATTTAGCGTGGTTTTATTTTTTAAATTCTTCTGTTATGGGTAGTTTAAAACATGTCTTCAACTATCAAAAGATCAAAAATAATCAAAAGAATACTTGTGTAGCCAGTTTTTTAAATAAAGAAAATCCGTTGAGATGGCTTCCAGCTCAACAGTTTTCCTTCTGGGTCAAAGCGACCAGGTGAGGATGGTCCAGACCAAAGGGAGAGGAGCGGAGGCCCCGCCCAAGAGTCAGAGGCGGGGCGGCCCAGAGGGTACCGCCCCTGTGGGTCACGTGCTCTACGACTGCCAATGGCTGCCTCGGAACCCACGTTAGGGACGGGCGGGGCTCCTGTCTGTCATCATCAGGGCATCAGGCGTCTCTGAGGCACTGTGACTGTGCCTGCGCTAGCGGCTCTCAGGCCTAGGTGAGTCTGAGGCCCGCACCCGCTAGACCGCCCTGCCTTTCTCCACCGGGCCAGGTCATGCGCAGCTGACTTTAGGGTCGGGCGGGCGGTGCTGGGGTCGCGGGGGGCAGGACCACGGCCTGCGGAGCTGGGGGACAGGGCTGGGCTGACCGGCCTGGGGAGGGGCGCCCCGGGCACCTGGAGCGTCCACCTTCCCCGGGGAGACCACTACGCTGGGAGTCTGGATGTCTGCGTCACAGCCAGGGGCCTCACCCAGTGGGCGCCTGGACCGCGTGACGCTGACCATTTGGCTGGGCGAGCCTGAGAAGCCACCCAGGGAGGGTGTGGTTTAAGAAATAAATATATATGACTGTATTTCAATATATGCATTCATATTACACTCTGTGCCATCTATATGCTTTGTCTTCTTTCTATGGTAATGTAATATGCATTTATTTCAAATTCATCATTTTTACAGACTTTTTAGCGTGTAGAAACTCAAATTTGTAATTTTGGAGATTCCCCCTCTGTATTTGAAAATGAGGGCATTAGGCTGGAGGATTTTCCCGAGTGCACCATCCTCACTAAGGGAATTAATTAACCCATAGTTAAGACATTGTAAACATCCTAAGAAATTATTACCTTTGTATAAGAGACTTGAAGGTTAGTGGGCGTCCCTCCTGACTCCTATTAAACTCGTTTTAAAAACCTGACATATAGACTCATCCTGCCTTTTTAAATAGGTGCCAGCTTGAATAGACAGGGTTCACGGAATTGCCAGCCAAAGGTATGGTGTCTCCAGAGGCCTCCAAGTGGTGTAAAAAAGAGCAGAGTCAGACACCCCGCTTGGGGCACCCCTTGATATGGAATATTTCAAGGTTCTTTTTGGTATGTATGGGGCAGCAACGAGGGTGGGGAGTGGGGTGGGTAGGTAATAGAAATATGCCTAATTTTAAGAAACAGTTTTTTTTTTTTTTTTTTTTTTTACAATGAGTAAGTCAGCAGAGTCAAGCTCCTTACCTGCAGGGGTTAGTGGAAATGCTGACAATTGAAAATGTGGAGTGTTCCCAAGTGCCAGATGGCCTTTTGGAGAGAAAACTTGATGTTTGGAGACTTACTGGCCCTGCCTTTTCTAAATTAAGCGTGGTGCGGTGATAAGAGAAAGTGGGTGGTCTATGAATATTGATGCTGGAAAAGCAACTCCCAAGTGTGCCGTTTGTTGATTGCGGGGGAAAAAAAAATCACCCTCAAATGACAGCAGTGCTTTTATTTATCTATTTTTTTAATGTATGCTTCTTTTTAATTCTGAGATGTTTTAGTGGACAAATTAATGGGGCTGCCAAGAGTTTTCAGAGAATGAATTTTATAAAAATCTAAGTGTTTTAAATATTGCAGTGATTTACTTATATATGCTGTTCATGAGAAAAGTCCTTACAATTAAAGCGAGGAGAAATGAAGAATATCCAGGAATTAAATTTTCACAGTTCTCTAAATTCTCATATTTCTCCTCTTTTCCATTTTTCTCCTTCATCCAACCCTTCCATCTTGACCCACCAAATCAAACTCCTTGCCACCAAGTTGATTCCAACTCATAGCGACCCTTTAGGACAGAGTAGATTTACCCCATAGAGTTTCCAAGGAGTGGTTAGTGGATTCGAACTGCCGACCTTCTGGTTAGCAGCTGAGCTCTTAACCACTGCGCCACCAGGGCTCCTCTTGACCCACAGTCCTCCCTAATTCATCATTGTGTTAGAAATAGGTTTTGCTATTCTGAAATAAGAACATTTTACTGTACTTTTGTGCTAGTGGTTGCTTTTGGTGTGTCTTTAAGGGCTAAACGGTTAACCCATGGAAGTATTTGAATTAATAAGATGATGCCTAGGCTCCAAGGGAGATGGAGTGGCTGGTATAGGACAAGGGCATCCAGAGGCTGCCTGTATAATCCCCAGAACTCTATTGGAGATCATAACATACCTCAGTAATCGCTTGAATCTAAACGTACAACTTTAACAGTTGATGTAAATGACTTTGCATGTGAATTTTGGAACTGAACTATTTCTCAGTGGAAATTTCTTAAATTAAGCCATTTGTTTGCTTTGCTTTTATAATAATGAAAGCTAACATTTATTGTTTACATTCTGTGTGTGAGACCTTTCTCTAAGTATCTCATGTGTTTTATTCTGCACAACAAACTTATGAGGGAGATCCATTTTAGAGATGAGGAAACTGAGGTACAGAAAGGTAAAGTAACTTTCTCAGATCACTCAGATGATAAAATTGAGCTAGGATTCAAACTGAGGCAGTTTGTTTCAAAATTTGCTTGTGTGATCACTGTACCTGACAGTAGGGAGCCCTAGTGGCTTAGTGGTTAAAGCGCTTGGCTGGTAACTGAAAGGTCAGGGGTTCAAGCCTACCCGCCTCTCTGCAGGAGACAGGTGTGGCAGTCTGCTTCAGTAAAGCTTTTCAGTCTTGGAAACCCAATGGGGCAGTTCTACTCTGCCCTGTAGGGTCACTGTGAGTTGGAATCGACTCAACGGCAGTGGGTTTGGGTATATAACAGTAATGTACAGTGTATTATGTATGCCATATATATGTTCTGAGACTAATTTTCCCAACATATGTGCCATATATAAAAAAGAATTCAAGGCTCGAATTGTAATACTGAAGGATTCTATGGGGGAAAATATTAAACAACGCAGGAAGCATCAAAAGAAGATGGAAGATAGAGAGTTATTATACCAAAAAGAATTAGTCAATGTTCAGCCATTTCAAGAGGTGGCATATGATCAGGAACCAATGGTACTGAAGGAAGAAGTCCAAGCTGCTCTGAAGGCATTGGCAAAAAACAAGGCTCCAGGAATTGATGGAATATCAATTGAGAAGCTCCTACAAACAGATGCAGCGCTGGAGGTGCTCACTTGTCTATGCCAAGAAATATGGAAGACAGCTTCCTGGCCAACTGACTGGAAGAGATCCATATTTATGCCTCTTCCCAAGAAAGGTGATCCAACTGAATGTGGAAATTATAGAACAATATCATATCACACGCAAACGAAATTTTGCTCAAGATCATTCAAAAATGACTGCAGCAGTATATCGACAGGGAACTGCCAGAAATTCAGGCTGGTTTCAGAAGAGGACGTGGAACCAGGGATATCATTGCTGATGTCAGATGGATCCTGGCTGAAAGCACAGAATACCAGAAGGATGTTTACCTGTGTTTTATTGACTATCCAAAGGCATTTGACTGTGTAGATCATAACAAATTATGGATAACATTGTGAAGAATAGGAATTTCAGAACACTTAATTGTGCTCATAAAGAACCTTTACATAGATCAAGAGGCAGTTGTTCAGACAGAACAAGGGGATACTGATTGGTTTCAAGTCAGGAAAGGTGTGCGTCAGGGTTGTATTCTTTCACCATACCTATTCAGTCTGTGTGCTGAGCAAATAATATGAGAAGCTGGACTATATGAGGAAGAACGGGGCATCAGGATTGGAGGAAGACTCATTAACAAACTGCGTTATGCAGATAACACTACCTTACTTGCTGAAAGTGGAGAAGCCTTGACACACTTACTAATGGAAATCAGAGACCACAGCCTTCAGTATGGATTGCACCTCAATATTAAGAAAACAAAAATCCTCACAACTGGACCAATGAGCAACATCATGATAAACAGAGAAAAGACTGAAGTTATCAAGGATTTCATTTTACTTGCATCCACAATCAACAGCCATGGAAGCAACAGTCAAGAAATCAAAAGACTCATTGCGTTGGGCAAATCTGCTGCAGAGGACCTCTTCAAAGTGTTGAAGAGCAAAGCTGTCACCTTGAAGGTTAAGGTGATCCTGACCCAAGCCGTGGTATTTTCAATTGCATCACTTGCCTGTGAAAGCCAGACAATGAATAAAGAAGACTGAAGAAGAATTGATGCCTTTAAGTGGTGTTGGCAGAGAATATTGAATATACCATGGACTGCCAAAAGAACAAACAAATCTGTCTTAGAAGAAGTACAACCAGAATGCCCCTTAGAGGCAAGGATGGCGAGACTGCGTCTTACATACTTTGGACGTGTTGTCAGGAGGGATCAGTCTCTGGATAAGGACATCATTCTGGCAGAGTACAGGGTCAGCGGAAAAGAGGAAGACCCTCAACGAGGTGGACTGACACAGTGGCTGCAACAATGAGCTCAAGCATAACAACAATTATAAGGGTGGCTCAGGACTGGGCAGTGTTTCATTCTGTTGTGCATAGGGTCGCTGTGAGTCATAACCAACTCAACAGCACCTAACAACAACATATGCCATATATAGATTATGAATCCAGTTGCCACTGTGTCGATTTCCACTCATGAGGACCCCATGAGTTTTTAGAATAGGACTGCACTCCAGAAGGTTTTCAGTAGCTGTGATGATTTGGAGGTAGATTGCCAGGACTTTGTTCACCACATCCCTGGGTGGATTTATACTGCCAACCTTTCAGTTACTTGTGTCACCCAGGGGCTCCAAATATATATATATATATACACATACATACACATGCAAATATGTATATACATGATTGTATATATGAGTGATTGTATAAATGAGTATATGAGTTTATAAATATATATATGTACAAATAAAAAATATATAATATACACAAATATAAATGTATATAGAAATATACATACACAAATATATATAAATATGTACCTATGTATGTATAAATGCATCTGCATGTGTGCTAGTGCATCCATATCTGTGCAAGTGGATCTTCATATGTGCGAGTGCATCCATATCTGTGTGTGCATCTTCATATGGGTGAGTAGATCGGTATATGTGTCAGTGCATCATATGTGAGTGCGTCTTCATATGTGCGAGTGCATCTTCATATATGTGAGTGCATCTATATCTATATATGTCAATGCATGTATATTAAAACAAACAAACCCACTGCCGTTGAGTGGATTCTGACTCATAGCGACCCTATAGGACAGAGTAGAACTGCCCCATAGAGTTTCCAAGGAGTGCCCGGTGGACTTGAGCTGCCGACCTTTTGGTTAGCAGCCATAGCACTTGACTATGCCACCAGGGTTCCCATGTATGTATATAAATATTAGAAAATTAGTTTTCCTCCTTATTTGGACTTGTTTTTGACTCTGATGAATACTTGCATATTATTGTTCCTGGCACTGAACTAGATGTGCAGAACAGAGTAGGCATACCTAGCCCTCTCTCTCTGCCTTGTCCCTCCTCTCCTTCACAAAGATGAAGTGAAAAGGAATTAATGAAGACAGATTATTACATCAGGGTTTATACTCAGGGCTGTAGTAGTATTGGGAGTTTCTCCTGTCACTTCAGTTTGTGTTCAGGAATTGGCACCTGCTTTTTGTGAATCACAAAGACCAGTGCTTTATATAAAGTCATTTAAATTTGGAGTATGAAGCAGTGATTAAAAAAAAAATAAAGTTTTATTTTCAAAGTTTTCTAATACTTGTTTACATTTATTTTAGTTATACTAAAACTGTTACAAAATGCATCAAATAATTGTTTAAATTTTAATTCATATGGGTCAAATGTATGTTAAACTACCTATTACATGTCATTATTGAGTTTTTAGTGGTGTTTAATACTTTAGTTTTAAAGTCAGATTTATTTATTTTTAATGTCAAAGACCATCATACAGTTTTCCAACATTAATTCATTGGGACTTTCCTCCTATTTTGCTCTTTTATCTTCGTCTGTGGTTGGGACTTCTCATAGGTGTTGGGAAGAACAAGATGGGGGAAAACTTTACAGTAAGATTTTTAATTTTTTTTTTAAATTAAGATGATTTTCTTCATCTAAGCTTTATAGACAGCTTCGGTCTTTTTGTATCACATGGTGTAATTAAGAAGACTTAGATGATATCTGTGTTAAAAGAGCATTAAAAATAAAAGTTTTTCTGTATATTAATTTTCTCAATCTTGAAAATATTGAAGTTCATTTTATATGTACTGGGGTGGTGGTGGTGATTTTTAATAATTGTGACAATAGCTCTCTTTCATAGAGCCTTCCTTTGTGCCCATTTCTGTGCTTACCACTTGACATTTATTTAATCCTTCCGAAATCTGTATGTGATTGATATTATTATACCCATTTAACTGACCCAGTTTAATGACACAAATTTTCCAAGATGTCATAGTTGGTAAGTGACAGAGTCAGGATCTGAGCCCAAACAATCTGTTTCCAGAGTTGGATCTTTTATACCATGGCTTCTTTCCAAACTAAAGATTGTGCCCAGTGACTGGATGAGTGGACGACTCCAAGATGAAAAGTCTCAATGCCTTATCAGCTGAGTCAGCAAACTTATTTTATGACGTTGTCTAGTGGCATCCTACAGGATTTATGTGGCTCTTTTTCAGTGCAGACAACCAAAGCTAAGATATGGGTATGGATAAGCTATCACAGCTGCCTTCCTGGCCCTTGCACCATCATTTTGTGTCCTACCTCTACCCTGTGGAGTATCTGCTTCAGCCACTGCCACTTCCAGCATTTGGTGGAAAGCTGGAAAGGCTATGAAAGAAATGGGGCTGGAGCAGGGAGGTCTAAAAAAAAAAGGGAAGCAAAAAGGGGAAGTCATTGGGAACATTTATGTGGAGTCAGAATCAAGGCTAAAAACCAGGGTTTCCAGTTCTTAGTGCTGCCCAATAATTGCATCTTTTCATTGATTAGTCTATCCTTTAGTATTCTATCCAAGAAATGTTTATTGTGTGCTACTGTGTACCAGGCAGTGTTCTAGGCAGTGGGTTTCCAGCAGTGAATGAAAAACGGCAAGACTCTGCCCTCATGGAACATACATTCTATTGTTAGGAAGACAGATAATAAATAGACAAATAAGATGGTGAAATGTGATTTGGAGAAAATCATAAAGCTGCATAAGAGGAAAGGGAATTCTAGGACAGGGTGAGACAGTAGATGGGGGAAAGAAGAGTTACTTTTAATGTAGGGTGGAGGGGAAGGTGTCTATGATAAGGTGACATCTGAGTCGTGCACAAGCTGTGAGAATGCCTGAAGGAAGGCCATTTCAGGAGAGGGCACAAGTACAAGTACATGCCTGATGTGTTGGAGAAACAGTAAGGAAACCAGTGAGGATGAAATGGAGTGAGGGAGGGTAAGCAGTAGGAGGTGAGAACAGAGTAGTATTGGAACCCATATCATGTAGGACTTGTTAGCCACTTGAAGGACTTTGACTTTTCCTTTGAGAGAAAAGGCGGGGTTTAAGTAGAAGAGTGACATAAGATGACTTATATTTCATACAAGGATTCCCTTTCCCCATACGTTACCTCCACATAAACATTAACAGAACTTTACATCCGAAGGAATACCAGTTCCTTTTACCTGATACATCATGCCTGGCTTTCAACAGAAAATTATAGGGCATACTGTAAAGCAGAAAGCAATCTGAAGAGAAAGGGCAGGTATTGCAGCCAGACTCAAATAATGACAGAGATGTTAGAATTATCAGACTGGGGATTTAAGATAACTATGATTAATATGTTAAGGACTCTAGTGGAAAAAGTGGACTACATGCAAGAATAGATGAGTAGTCTAATCAAAAAAATTGAGAACCATAAGGAAATGTGAGAAATCAAAATTTGCAACAGAAATGAATAAGGCATTTGATGGGTCTACTAGTAGACTGGAAATAGCTAAGGGAAGAATCAGTGAGCTTGAAGATATTTCAGTAGAAACTTCTCAAACTGAAAATCAAAGATTAAAAAAGATTGGAGGAAAAAAAGTACTATCCAAAAACTGTGGGGCAATTACAAAACATGTTACATATGCATAATGGGAATACTAGGAGGAGAAGAAAAAGAAAGGAACAGAAGAAAGATTCAAAACCAAAATCCATTGCCATCAGGTCGATTCTGACTCATAGTGACCAAGCAAGGTATATACCAAAAATTTGCATCCAGGCATATATACAAATTGCAGAAAGTTAAAAAGAGTAATACTTCTTCTTTATTAAATGATGGAACACATAGCAAATCAGTAAGGATATAAAAGATTTGAACAGCATTATCAACCAACTTAACCTAATTGCCATTTATGGAAATAATACACTTAACCATTGCAGAGTCCCATTCTTTGCAAATATACATGCAACATTCATCAAACTAGACGGTATAAGGTATAACCCATTCCCCTTGAGTCAATTGTAACTCATGGCAACCCTATGTGTTACAGTAGAACTGTTTCATACGGTTTTCTTGGCTCTAATCTTTATGAAAGCAGGGTGCCAGGCCTTTCTTCTGTGGTGCCACTGGGTAGGTTTGAACCACCAACCTTTAGGTTAGTAGACAAAAGCAAACCATTTGTGCCACCTAAGGACTTTAGACACCCATTGCTATTGAGTCAGTTTCGACTTATAGCGACCCTAGTACTGGGTATAAATGCCTCGAAGGTTTCCAAGGCTGTAATCTTATGGAAGCAGACTGCCACAATTTTCTCCTACAGAGTGGCTGGTGCTTTTGAACCTCCAAGCCTTCAGTTACCAGCCGAGTGCTCAACCATTGTACCACCAGCCAAAACCAAACCAAGTCTACTGCTGTTGAGTCAATTCTGACTCATAGCAACCCTATACGACAGAGTAGAACTGCCCAATAGAGTTTCATAGGACAGAGTAGAACTGTCCGATAGAGTTTCCAAGGAGTGACTGGCGGATTCAAACTGCTGACCTCTTGGTTAGCAGCCATAGGACTTAACCACTACGCCACCAGAGTTTCCATTGCATCACCAGGGCACCTTAAATACCTTATACTGTTGAGTTCATTCTGATTCATAGTTAACTCTGTAGGACAGAGTAGAACTGCCCCATGGAGTTCCCAAGGAGCAGCTTGTGCGTTCAAACTGCTAAACTTTAGGTTAGCAGCCATAGCCCTTAGCCATTATCCCACTGCCCTAAAACAACTTTCAATACATTTAAGAGGATCAGAATCTTAGAGTATGTTATCTGACCACAATGCTATGAAATTAGAAACCAATAACAATAAAATATTTAGAAATTCTCCAAATAGAAAATTAAGCAGTGTACTTCTAAATAATTCTTGGTTCAAAGAAGAAGTCACAAAGGAAATAAGAAAATACCCTTTTTAGCATAACATTACGTTTTTAGTGAAGGCATACATAGCAGTTTAGGTTCTCATTCAACAATTTCTGCACAGATTTTTCAGTGACATCGGCTACATTCTTCATAATTCATGAACATTCTCAATATTTCTGTTGTAGTTGTTCCACTTTCATTGATCTAGTTTCCCTGCCTCCTTGCATTCTTTTGTTTTAAAGTAATTGTTGACTATTTGGTCTCATAAGGATGATTTTTCATAGAAGCACAGTAGTTATGGGTGGTATTCTTTATTTAAGGAGCTTGTCTGTTATTTAGCTAAAAGATAACTTCAGGGTCTAGTTTCAGTTCAAGGTTTAAAGAGTATCTCAGGACAGTAGTTCTCAGTCTAAACCAGTCAAGTAAGTCTGGTTTTGTATTGTTTTTTTAGGAATTTGAGGTTCTGTTCCACGTTTTTCTCCCATACTGTCAGGGTCCATTTACTGTGGCCCTGATCAGAACGGTCAGTAGTGGTAGCCAGGCACCATCTGGTTTTATTGGTTTCAGGGTAGATGAGGCCATGTTTCATGTAGACTATTTGTCTTGTAGACTAGTTTCTTCTTTGAGGCTTTGGTTTCCTTCTTTCTTTTGTTCTGGATGAGTAGAGACCAATAGTTGTATCCTAGATAGCCAATTGCAAACTTCCAATAATCTAATTTCCCAGACTCTTACATTCTCATCTTTGTTTTAAAGTAATCGTTTACCATTTGGTCTCATATAGATAATTTTTTTAAAGGGGCACAGTACTTATAAGAGGTATTCATTATTTTGTGAGCCAATCTGTTATTTAGCTACTGGGATTAGTGTCAGTTCAAAGTTTGAAGAGTATCTCAAAGCAGTGATTTGGGGGAGTCCTCAAGTGTGAACAAGTCCAGTAAGCCCGCTTTTTTTTTTTAATGAATTTAAAATTTTGTGCCACGTTTATCTCCTATGCTATCAGAATCCATCCATTGTGGCCCTGATCACGAGGGATAGCAGTGCTATCTGGGTACCATCTACTTCTTCTGGCCTCAGGGTAGATTAGCCTGAGGTTTGTGCAGGCTGTCTTGCAGGCAAGTTTCTCCTTTGAGTCTTTGGTTTCCTACATTGTCTTTTGCTGCAGATGAGTAGAGAATAATAGTTGTATCGTAGAAGGCCACTCACAAGCTTTTAAAACCACAAACACTACACAGCAAACAAGGATGTAAAACATAACTTTATGAACTATATCATGCCAGTTGACCAAGATGTTCTGTGAGACTCTGGTCCTAATACTTAAAATCCAGAAAACCAATCCTGCGAGTCTCATCTCAGCATCCTGTTCTTCTGATAGGGTGACCTGACTTTCTTTATTTTCCCCCATGTCACGTGCAGCTTCAAACATACCAGAGGGTGTCAGGTGACCATGATGGACCCCAACTGAATCCACACAGGTGTCCTACCTCACTTGTACCCACTCAAGGACTTCTGCACCTTATGGTATGTCTCCTTCCTTATGGTGTGTTTTGCTGCCCAAAAGTGTACTGACACCTCTTTCTGAAATGATCAAGTAACTGGTTCTCTGTACTACAAATGGATCCCTTGTAGCCTGGCCAGTCTGCTTTATACGTTATTCCCAACATGATGACCGTGCTTTGTAGTAATTATGTACTCTTTTGTTGGCAGAATGGTGGTTGGCCTTCTTTAATATTGTAAAACACCACATATTTTAAATAAAGTATTTAATAATACATGCTAGGATTCATAGGTTTCTTTTCATTTGTATTTGAATATTCTTTTCTTTCTTTTTTTTTTTTTTAACAATGACACCCTATGCTTTCTGCCTTCAGCCCTTCTAGCCATTAATCTGCTCTATATCTTTGCGTGTTGTAGATTTTCATGTAAGTGGGTCATGCAATAATTGTTCTTGGGATTTCAATTATTTCACACAGAACAACGTTTTCAAGGTTCATCCATTTATTGCAAGTAACAGAACTCCACTGCTCTTTGTGGCTGCATAATATTGCATGTATCTATTTGTCATGTTTTGCTTATCCAATCATCTTTTGATGGACACTTGGGTTGTTTCCAACTTTTTGATTCAGTGAATAATGCTACAAGGAACGTGAGTGTCCAAGTATCTGTTTTCTTTCAGTTCATTTGTGTACATGCCTAGGAGTGGAATTACCAGGTCATATGATAATTCTATGTTAAATTATTTGAGGAGCCACCAAACTGTATTGTACAGTGGCTGCAGCACATCATATCCCCAGTAGCAATATACAGCGGTCCCAGTTTCTCCACATCCTCACCAAATCTTTTTTGTTTCCCTGTTTGTTTTCATTCTGGCAATATCCATCGATGTGGTAAGGAATGATACCTCTCTGTCATTTTGATTTGCATTTCCCACTGACTGATAATGTTGAACATCTTTTCATGTGCTTACTGTCCATTTGTATATTTTCTTTGGAATAATGCCTATTTATGTCTTTTGTCTATTTTTTTCTGTTTAGATCTAGGCACTCTGTATCCCTGGATATGAAACCCTTAAGCAGAGTAGAGATACCAAGTATGTTCTCACAAACAGTAGTTGTCTTTGCTTTCTTGATAGTGCTCAATGATGCACAAAAGATTTAAATTTTCACCAAGAGATATTTGTCTATTTATTTCTTTTGTTTCCTGTGTCATATCTATGAAGATGTACAAAAAAATACTAAAATATAATCCTCATGTTTACTTCTAAGTGTTATATGGTTTTAGCTCTGAAGTAGTCAGGTCATCCATCTGTTTAAAGTTAATTTTTGTATGTGATGTGGAGTATGTGTCCGACTTCATGCTTTTCCGTGTGGAGATCCAGTTGTCCCAGCATCATTTGTTGAAGAGATTATTCTTTGCCTGTTGAATGGACTTGGCATCATTGTTGAAACAAATTGGGCAAAGATGTATGAATTCATTTCTGGACACCCTATTCCTTTGGTCTCTATGTCTATCCTAATGCCAATATGAAACTGTTTTGTTTACTGTGAGTCCATACTTTCTTCTTCTTTTCTAAGATTGTTTTGTATATTCAGAGTGTGTGTTTGCAATATGTAAGTTATACATATGTGGTAGGAGTTCTTGCGTGTTTGTTTTATCTGTCTTATTGAATTTGTAAGTGGTAAGACATGGAATCTGAGATTTAGGAGAGAGGAATAGGAGATTCTTAGCATCTTGACCCAGGACTGAATATTCCACATCAAGATTGCATGAAGGAAATTGCTGGAAGGGCTGATGATGAACAGAGCTGGGAGATCTGGGGCGCATTTTTTTTTTTTTGAGGTCTTTGTCATGAGATGGAGAGAGAATTTACCCTGAAGAATCAAGCCCTCCTGTGATGGAGAAAAGTGAAGCATGCTGGCTGTGTCCTGGCTGCTGTCAAGGGTACAAGGAGGGTCAAGGAGGCAGAGTCCGTAGCATGCCAGTTTTGGGAGGTGGGCAGGGCAGGCGTGTTCTCTGAATGAAGCTACTTTCCCAATATCACAGTGCTCATCAATAGTGTGTAGGTGTCTTTTTATAATTAGAACTCCCCACACACCCATTTGTTGAGACCATGGGTAAAGACGTCTCATCATAGGCATATGCCAGTCCCCTTCCAGTTCAAAAATACAAGTCCAAAGGGGCTTCTCATCAGCTCCACCCTGTGGCCTACAAATGGTGACTGCCAAAACGAGCAGAGTCTGAAGCTATTCCTGACTAAGTACCTGAAAGACAACAGTGGGGTGATGCAGAATCTGAATCCATGGAATAAATGTTGATTGAGATGATGGTTACACTGTGGTATTTAAAATTCCTGAAGCCCACTAAATTATAAATCAAAATGGACAAGTTCCATTGCATGAAAATTATACTTCAGAGAAAGTGAGTTGTAACAGAAAGCATTCTTTTTTAAAAAAAATTGTGTTAATGCCTGATTTGTGCAGTAAAAGACTGTACAATTAAAACCATTTGAAGCCCTGGCACAAAGGATTAAGGAGCTGGCTGGTGATCGAAAGGTTGGTAGTCTGAGTCTATGCAGAGGCTCCTAGAAAAAAATGCCTGGTGATCTCCTTTAGAAACTCAACCACTAAATACCCTGTGGAACACTTGTGAAATGCGTGGGACCGCCATATGTCAGAATTGACCCAACAACACTGTTTTTTTTTTTTTCCTTTTGGAACTAACCTGGCTTCCTCTTACTATGTGACCTTGGATGACTTGTGCCCTATATGTACAACAGGAATGGTATCTAAATCAAGAGATAGTTTCGACATTTAACTATATCTTTAACAATCACTGAGAAAAATCTCACATGAAATATATTCAGCAAATGATAGCAGATACAAATATTACTATTGTTTTATATTAATGTCCTAGTCCAAGTGAAGACAAAGACTCTCATCCTGTCTTTAGAAAAACGCAGTCAACAGGGAATAAGAACTCTGAAACAGTGACATGCAGTACACAGTGAGGGGGCTGTGAGAGGGTAAAGTGAAAGTGAAGCTGGGCACAATCTCAGGAATCTCAGGTACTTCTTGACCCCTCTCTACTCATCTGGACCTGAGCCTACTCCAGTATCCTTACAGAAACTTCTGCAGCCTACTCCAGATTCCCAGGTTGAACACTATCACAGAAGAAATAGCGTAAACCTTCATTTAGGCCCTCTTCTGGGAAAGCATGTTCCATTTACTATTTATTCCCTTGCAAGAGCTATCCAAATGCAATGTGATTATGCATATCTTACTGATAAGAAAGCTGATGCTCAGACACTGTAGGTCACACAGCCAGAAAGTGATAAAGCTGAGGTTGAAAGTCTGTTCTGGCTGACCCTAAATCCAGCCTTTTTGTGTCCTCTTTCTTCTTCCTTCGGGCACATTGTTCACTTGCACCTTCTGTGGCCAGCGCTCACTTTGAGGTATATGGAAGGGAAGGCATTCTGCAAGTGACGAAGGAGTGTTAAGAGGTGAAGAGAAATTCAGGGAAAAGTTGGTGAAAGGCACAGAAAAGAAACTAGATCATCAGTCTGGAGTCCATGGTGTGTCCTTACAGATGATCCTGAAGGCCTGGTGACTCATTGCTACCAACTGTGACCCACTATGGAACAAAGCCCCATTGACTCCATCCCTACATTCTCTCTTGTGACCAGGAGAGTGACATTTTCTCTCTTCTCAGTGCCCACATAGCATGACCTCAACACAAATTATGGGCAAGAGACAGCAGAGATCTATTGGTGGCCAGTGGAGAGAGGCTCAGAGCAGCCACCAAGCCTGAAATACATCTAAAATCATCTTTGCTCCATTTGAGCTTTGTTGTTGCATAAGGTGGTATTATCTTTTTTTGTCAGAAATTATTTTCCATGTAAATGTAAACCTAAATCTACAACTGTGAAATCTAAGAATTTCAGTTATTGATTGGGAAGTAAAGGAGGTAGTGCTTGTGTGATGCTCCTTTGAAGATCCCTAAGGCTCCTGATCTAGTCCCCTTGGCAACAGCAGTGTGGTCCTCATCAATCCAGTTGGACAAGACTCTTCCCTGCAAAGATATATGGCAACGAGACTTCATATACTCCCCAACTAATGTCAGATCTCACATACATGGGAGCTAAAGACTTCCTCTCAAACATCATTTCAGCCCATTCCCTTTAATTTTGTGCTCATTAGGATTAAAAAATCATCAAGTAACATATCCCATATTTAATACTCCCAGTGAAGCCCTTTGATGTCACCTTTTTGTTTTCCTAATGTCACTAACATCCACCCTTCCTCACTGGATGAGCAGGAAGATGATTTTTTTTTTGTTTTGTTTTTTGTTTTTTCAGCATAGAGCACAGATTATTTGAAATTTTGTAAATTTTGGAATAATGAGATTTCATGCATTACACTGTCAATTTTCATCTATTCTCGTCTGCTGTTTTGAACAGTTTTTGATTCATATATTAAATGTTACATAATTAATTGTTCTATGTCTGAGGTGTGTTGGCACCAGAGAAATTTTGAAATACTTTTTTTTTCTCCATTGGACCTATACTTCTCTTTTCCTGTTACTGACACAAATCCTGTGCAAGTAGATTTACAGTTTATTGAATAGGACTCTCCTATGCTTTGTTGGTATGTAAACTGCTCTCAGAGATGGCAAGGCAAAGGCTATTGAAAGCCGAAAATGAAAAAAAAAAACAACATATTTTTTCAAATGGCAGTAAAGCATTGTCCACTGAGCCCTGAGAACAAAGTTTTTTGGATTTAAATATGAACCCTGGGGAGACAGCATGAGTATCCTATGATGTATATATGTGTGTACGTGTGCCTATGTGTGTGTGGGAGAGAAAGATAGAGATTAGAAACACCATGTTTTCAATCCCCTCATATGCATGTGAAAGCTTGTGGATGAATGAGGAAGACTGACGAAGCACTGATGCCTTTGATTTGTTGTGTTGGTAAGAATACTGAATATACCATGGACTGACAAAATAACGAATAAATCTGTCTTGAAAGAAGTGTAACCAGAATGGTCTTTAGAAGAAAGGATGATGAGACTAGGTCTCATATACTTTGGATGTACTATCAGGAAGATCAGTTCCTGGAGAAGGACATCATGCTTGGCAGAGGGTCAGCAAAAAAGAGGAAGACCTGCAAAGAGATGGATTTGCATAGTGCTTACAACAGTTGGCTCAAGCATAACAATGATTGTGAAGATGGTGCGGGACCAGGCAGTGTTTCATTATGTTATACATTAGGTCGCTATGAGTTGGAACCAACTGGATGGCACCTAACGACAACAACAAAAAAATTATTACAGGGAAAAGAGTTCTCCAGTTACAAAAACTTCCTCTGTTGCTGGTCGTTTTTGGGGAATACTCAATGTTTCAAATCACAAATGAGATCTTGCTTTCCCAGAAAAGAGCCCTGAAACCTCAACAAGAGGAAGTTCCTTTGTGCTGGAATACATCAAACCTGGAGAAGCTCAGCACTGTTGGTGATATGGACATGTGGTTGCTAGGTGCCTTCCAGGTGCCTATGAGGAAGGATGTTTGTGAGTAGCTGGACCTTTTGTTGGACCCCATTCTGCAGGCTGATGGGTACATTTCAGGGTTCCTCAGAATGCTGACATGGGGATAGCACCAGTGTCTTAGGTCTAGGGCTCCTTAAACAGAAGTAGCACAAGTGGATGGCTTCAGCAAACAGAAGTTTATTCTCTCACAGTCTAATAGGCTACAAGTCCAAATACAGGGCATCAGCTCCAGGGAAAGATTTCTGTCTCTGCAGGAAGATCCTTGTCATCAATCTTGCCCTGATCTAGGTGCTTCTATGCACAGAAACCTCAGGTCCAAAGGAAACACTCTGCTCCTGGCGGTGTTTTCTTGGTGGTTTGAGGTCCCCGTGTGTCTCTGCTTGCTTCTTTCTTTTATATCTCAAAAGAGATTGACTTAAGACACAAGCTAATCTTGTGGATTGAGTCCTACCTCACTAGCATAACTGTCACTAATCCCACCTCATTAACATCATAGATGTAGGATTTACAACTCATAGGAGAATATCATCAGATGAAAAAATGGTGGACGGTTACTCCATACAGGGAATGATGGACTAGCCAAATTGACACACATTTTTGGGGGACACAATTCAATCCATAATAACCAGGCTCTTCCTATTTCTGGGAAATGATCAACCAAACACCAGTGCCAATTGCAGATAACAGGAAGGTGATGAAGACATAAGAGGTAAGACTCGAACTTGCAAAGCGTAGATGTGATGATTCCCTTTGGTGTCTGGGGGACTAGTGCATGGCATGTGCTGGAGCAAATTCCCTTCAAGCATGACTGCGTTAATATCCCAAACACCCTGAGAGGTGGACAGTGTTCCAGCTATTTTCCCAACGAAGACCCTGAAATGTGGAGTAGTCAAACACTAGTGAATGGAGGATCCAGGGCTCTGTCCTTCTACTCACCATTTGTCTTCCGAAGTTTAATGTGTACACTCCCCTAAATACCAGGGATACGCCAGGATTAGGGACTGTGCTGAGGGGAATACTGAGGCACCTGTGTGGTGTTGGCCAGTGTCCTAGTCATGTAGTGCTGCTTTAACAGAAATACCATAAGTGGGTGACTTTAACAAAGAGAAGTTTATTTCTTCACAGTAAAGTAGGCCAAAAGTCCAAATTCAAGGTATCAGCTCCCGGGGAAGGTCTTTTCATCAGTCTTCCCCAGACTAGGAGCTTCTCCACACAGGGACCCCCCCGGGTCCAAAGGATGAACTCTTCTCCCAGCACTGCTTTCTTGGTGGTATGAGGCCCCCGTGTCTCTGCTTGCTTCCCTTTCATTTTATCTCTGTGAGATAAAAGGTGGTGCAGGTCACACTCCAGGGAAATTCCCTTTACATTGGATCAGGGATGCGACCTTAGTAACTGTAAGTATGTGACCTTACAATCCCACCCGAATCCTCTTTAACATAAAATTACAATCACAAAATGGAGGACAACCACACAATAATTGGAATCATGGCCCAGCCAAAATGATACTCACATTTTTGGGGGAACATAATTCAATTGATCCACACAGTCCAGTGCCTTTTTAGTCAATAAAACACAGATAAACATTCTTCTGGTATTGTCCGCTTTCAGCCAGGATCCATCTGACATCAGCATTGACATCTTTGGTTACATGTTCTCTTCTGAAACCAGCCTGAATTTCTGGCAGCTCCCTCTCGATATACTGCTGCAGCCATTTTTGAATGATCTTCAGCAAAATTTTGCTTGGGTGTTATATTGATAATGTTCTATAATTTCCATATTTGGTTGGATCACCTTTCTTGAGAATAGGCATAAATATGGATCTCTTCTAGTCAGCTGACCAGGAAGCTCTCTTCCATGTTTCTTGGCATAGACAAGTGAGCACCTCCAGCACTATATCCGTTTGTTGAAACATCTCAATTGTTATTCCGTCAATTCCAGGAGCCTTGTTTTTTGCCAGTGCTTTCAGTACAGCTTAGATTTCTTCCTTCAGCAACATCAGTTCCTGTTCCTATACTACCTCTTGAAATGGTTGAACATCGACTAATTCTTTTTGGTATAAAAACTTTGGCTGAAAGCAGAGAATACCAGAAGGATGTTTACCTGTGTTTTATTGACTATCCAAAGGCATTTGACTGTGTGGATCATAAACAAATTATGGATAACATTGCGAAGAATGGGAATTCCAGAACATTTAATTGTGGTCATGAGGGGCCTTTACATAGATCAACAGGCAGTTGTTCAGGCAGAACAAGGGGATACTGACTGGTTTAAAGTCAGGAAAGTTGTGTGTCAGGGTTGTATCCTTTCACCATACCTATTCATTTGTATGCTGAGCAAATAATCTGAGAATCTGGACTATATGAAGGAGACCGAGGCACCAGGACTGGAAGAAGACTCATTAACAACCTGCGTTATGAAGATGACACAACCTTGCTTGCTGAAAGTGAAGAGGACTTGAAGCACTTACTAATGAAGGTCAGAGACCACAGCCTTCAGTATGGATTGCACCTCAAGATAATGAAAACAAAAATCCTCACAACTGCACCAATAAGCAACATCATGATAAATGGAGAAAAGATTGAAGTTATCAAGGATTTCATTTTACTTGGATCCACAATCAACAGCCATGGAAGCAGCAGTCAAGAAATCAAAAGACACATTGCATTGGGTAAATCTGCTGCAAAGAACCTCTTTAAAGTGTTGAAAAGCAAAGATGTTACCTTGAAGACTAAGATTCACCTGACCCAAGCCATGGTATTTTCAATCGCATCATATGCATGTGAAAGCTGGACAATGAATAAGGAAGACCGAAGAAAAATTGATGCCTTTGAATTGTAGTGTTGACGAAGAATATACCATGGACTGCCAAAAGAACAAACAAATCTGTCTTGGAGGAAGTGCAACCAGAACGCTCCTTAAATGCAAGGATGGCGAGACTGTGTCTTACATACTTTGGAGATGTTGTCAGGAGAGATCAGTCTCTGGAGAAGGACATCATGCTTGACAAAGTACTGAGTCAGTGGAAAAGAGGAAGACACTCAACGAGGTGGATTGATGCAGTGGCTGCAACAATAAGCTCAAGCATAACAACAATTGTAAGGATGGTGCAGGACTGGGCAGTGTTTCGTTCTGTTGTGCATAGGGTCGCTATGAGTCAGAACTGACTCTCCGGCACCTAACAACAACACAGCTCAATCTTGGCAGCCAGAAACATTCTGGGATACATCATTCCTGAAAACTCACAGACACTTGGAATAAAATCAGACCTAAGAACTTTGAGAAGAAATATTGGGCTAGGAGGGAACATTGGTGAGTTCCTGGAAGTTTCCAAGTTGAGAACCAGAGCTACTGAAAGTAAAGGGCTGGAGATGTCACACCATGGACACCTGGATTTAATGAGTTAAGTAGAGATTGGAGGGCAAGCACTTGACAATTCTGAGGAAAGAGCACAGATGTCCTGTTCCGTGATTCTCATCTCTTCATCTTGATTTTTTTTTCCCCATCAGGCTCTTACTTGCCAAGGTCTCCATCCAGATCCCAACTGGGAACCTCCCAGCACCTGAAGCAGCTCACAGGCAGCAAATGCCACATTACAGCAAGACCCACTACTCTGACCATGGGGTTGAGGCAAGTGCCCGAGCAGTAGGACAACTGATGCCCCAGCCCTTCTCAGCCCTTCCTATCCTGCTCAAATCTAGCCTTGCACATTCCAGGCATCCCAGGTCTGCTGTAAACCTCATCACATCTCTGCTTCTCCTGGGCTTTACTGTTGTTGTATAAGGACCTATTTTAAATATATGACTACATCTACATGGATTTAACCCTAGAATTTCAGTCATGGTTTGAGAAGGAAAGAGAAGAGTGCTTATAGGATGCTTCTTAGAAGATCCCGAAGGCACCTGAGGTCAGTCCCCTTCACTGTAGCAAGATGTACTAGTACCAGGCTGTTTTGACTACCTTAGCTGTACAGTAGGTTATGAGGTCAGGTAGTGCGAGTCCTCCTACTTTATTCTTCTTCAATAGTGCTTTATTATCCCGGGCTTCTTCCCTTTCTATATAAAGTTAATGATTAGTTTTTGCATCTCTTTAAAGAATGCTGTTGGTGTTTGGAATAGGATTACATTTTATTTGTAAATCGCTTTGGGTAGAATTATTATTTTCACAATGTCGAGTCTACCTATCCATGAGCATGGTGTGGTTTTCCATTTATGTAGATCTCTTTTGGTTTCTTGCAGTAGTGTTTTGTAGCTTTCTTTGTGTAGGTCTTTTACATCCCTGGTTAGATTTATTCCTCTAAGTATTTTATTTTTTTAGGGACTATTGTTTTCCCGATTTCATTTTCGTGATTCTCTTTATTGGTGTATAGGAATTCAACTGATTTTTGTATGTTTATCTTGTATCATGCACCCATGCTGAATCTTTGTATTAGTTCCAGTAGTTTTCTCATGGAGGCTTTTGGGTTTTCTATGTATAGTATCGTATCATCTGGAAATAGGGAGAGTTTAACTTCTTCATTACCAATTTAGATGCCCTTTATTTCTTTTTCTTGTCTTATCGCTGTAGGTAGGACTTCCAGCACAATGTTAAAGAGGAGTGGTGATAAAGGGCATCCTTGTCTTGTTCCTATTATCAAGGGGAATGTTTTCAGCCTCCCTCCATTAAATATGATGTTGGTTGTTTGTTCTGCATAGATGTCCTCTATTGTATTGAGAAATTTCCCTTCTGTACCTTTTGTATTCAGAGTTCTTATCAGGAATGAGTGTTGGACTTTGTCAAATGCCTTTTCTGCATCGATTGAGATCATCATGTGTTTCTTTTCTTTCCTTTTATTTATATGGTGAATTATGTTGATTGATTTTCTAATGTTGAACCATCCTTGCATACCTGGTATGAATCCCACTTGGTCGTGGTATATTATTTTTTTGATGTGATGCCAAATTCTCTTGGCTAGAATTTTGTTGAGAATTTTTTGCATCTATATTCATGAGAGATATAGGTCTGTAATTTTCTTTTTTTTTTGTGGTGTCTTTCCCTGGTTTTCGTATCAGGAATATGCTGGCTTCATAGAATGCGTTTGGGAGTATTTCATCCTTTTCTATGGTCTGAAATACTTTAGTAGTAGTGGTGTTAACTCCTCTCTGAAAGTTTGGTAGAACGCTCCAGTGATGCCGTCTGGGCTAGGCCTTTTTTTGTTCAGAGTTTTTTAATTACCTTTTCAATCTCTTCTTTTGTTATGGGTTTATTTAGTTGTTCTGCCTCTGTTTGTGTTAGTTTAGGTAGGTAGTGTGTTTCTAGAAATTCATCCATTTCATCTAGATTTTCAAATTTCTTAGTGTACAATTTTTCATAGTAATCTGATATGATTATTTTAATTTCAGTTGGGTCTTTTGTGATATCGCCCATCTCATTTCTAATTCTGTTATTTGCTTCCTCTCCTGTTTTTCTTTTGTCAGCTTTGCCAGTGGTTTATCAATTTTGTTAATTTTTTCAAAGAACCAAATTTTGGTCTTGTTACTGCTTTCAATTTTTTTTTCTGTTCTCTATTTCATTTAATTCTGCTGTAACTTTTATTATTTACTTTCTTTTGGTGCCTGAGGGTTTCTTTTGTTGCTTTTTCTGTGTGTTGAAGTTGTAGGGATAATTCTTTGATTTTAGCCCTTCTTTTTGGATGTGTACATTTATTGCTGTAAATTGACCTTTGAGCACAGCTTTTGCTGTGTCCCAAAGGTTCTGATAGGAAATGATTTCATTCTCATTGGATTCTATGAATTTCTTTATTCCATCTGTCACGTCTTCTATAACCCAGTCATTTTTGAGCAGGGTATTGTTCGGTTTCCAAGTGTTTGATTTCTTTACCCTGTTTTTTCTGTTATTGGCCTTATGATCAGAGATGATGCTTTGTAATATTTTGACGTTTTGGATGCAGCTAAGTCTTGCTTTTGACCTAATATGTGGTCTATTCTAGAGAATGTTCCAAGTGCATTGGAAAAGAAAGTATACTTGGCTGCTGTTGGGTGGAGTGTTCTGTAGCTGGTTGATTGTGGCATTTAAATCTTCCATGTCTTTACTGAGCTTCTTTCTGGATGTTCTGTCCTTCACTGAAAGTGGAGAGTCGAAGCCTCCTACTATAATTGTGGAGCTGTCTATCTCACTTTTCAATGCTGTTAGAGTTTGTTTTTTGTATCCTGTACATTGGGTGCATAAATATTTAATATGGTTATATCCTACTGGTATATTGCCCTTTTAATCATTATATAGTGTCCTTCCTTATCGTTTGTGGTGGATTTAACTTTAAAGTCTATCTTGTCAGAAATTAACATTGCCACTCCTGCTCTTTTTTGATTTTTGTTTCATTGATATACATATTTTTCCATCCTTTGAGTTTTAGTTTGTTTGTGTCTCTAAGTCTAAGATGCGTCTCTTGTAGGCAGCACATAGATGGATCGAGTTTTTTATCCATTCTGCAACTCTATGTCTCTTTATTGGTCCATCTTGTCCATTTACATTCAGCGTAATTATGGATAGGTATGAGTTTAGTGTCGTTTTGGTGTGTTTTTGGGGTGTTGTTGACAGTGTCTTTTTCCCACTTAATTTTCTGTGCTGAGTAGATTATCTTTATGTATTGTCTTTTCATCTTATTTGTTGTTGTTGATTTTGTTTCTGCTGAGTCTCTATTTTTTTTCTTGTATTTTGTTTTGATGTGTAGGATTGTTAGTCTCCTTTGTGGTTACCTTAATATTTACCCCTATTTTTCTAAGTTTAAACCTAACTTTTATTTCTTTATATTGCCTTGTCTTCCTCTCCATACAAAAGATCTATGACTATATTTCTTAGTCCCTCTTTATTGTTTTAATGTTGTCTTCTTTTATATAGTGACATCACTGTTGCCCTGTTTTGAGCGTTTTTTTTTTTTTTTCTCAATCTTGATTTTTTTTTTGGTGTTGTTGTAGTGATTTCCCCATCTGGGTTGATATCTGGTTGCTCTGTCCTGTGTTCTAGTCTTGGATTGATATCTGATATAATTGATTTTCTAACCAGAGAACTCCCTTTAGTATTTTTTGTAGCTTAGGTTTGGATTTTATGAATTTCCTAAACTTCTGTTTATTTGGAAATGTCCTAATTTCCCCTTCATATTTGCGAGAAAGTTTTGCTGGATATATGATTCTTGGCAGGCAATTTTTTTTCCTTCAATGCTTTATATAAGTCATCCCATTGCCTTCTTGCCTGCATGGTTTCTGCCGAGTAGTCTGAGCTTACTGTTATTGACTCTCCTTTGTAGGTGACTTTTCGTTTATCCCTAGCTGCTCTTAAAATTGTCTCTTTATCTTTGGTTGTGGCAAGTTTGAGTATGATATGTCTTGGTGACTTTCTTTTGAGATCTACCTTATGCGAAGTTCGATGAGCATCTTGGATAGATATGTTCTCATCTTTCACGACATCAGGGAAGTTTTCTGCCAACAAACCTTCAACAATTCTCTCTTTATTTTCTGTTATCCCTCCCTGTTCTGGTACTCCAATCACTCGTAGATTATTTCTATTGATACTGTACCACATGATGCTTAAAAACCACATGATGCTTAGGGTCTCATTTTTTAATTATTTTGTCTGACTTTTCTTTGAATATATTGGTGCCAACTTTTTATCTTCAATCTTGCTAATTCTGCCTTCTGCTTGTTCAGTTCTGCTCCTCTGACTTTCTACTGAGTTGCCTAATTCTTAATTTTATTATTAACCTTCTGAATTTCTGATTGCTGTCTCTCTATGGATTCTTGCAGCTTATTAAATTTTTCATTATGGTCTTGAATAACCTTTTTAATTTCTTCAAGTGCTTTATCTGTATGTTCCTTGGCTTGTTCTGCATTTTCACTGATCTCATTCCTGATGTTTTGAAGAGTTCTGTATATTCATCTTTTGTATTCTGCATCTGGTAATTCCATGAAAACACATTCATCCAGAAAATTCCTTGATTCTTTGTTTTGAGATCATGGTCTGCTTCTTTATGTGATTCGATATTGATTATTGTTTCTGAGCTATCTATAAGTTACTGTATTAGTTTATTTTATGTTTGCTTACTATATTCAGCTTCTTGCTTTGTTTTGTTTTGATGTGCCCAATGGGCTGCTTCAATGAGCTAGCTTGATTATTTTTGCCTTTGAAGCTCTAACGTCCTGTCACCATATGTTACCAGGTATATGAGCCTAGGAGTCCATTCACTTTTCTTGTATGGATTCAGCTTAGGTGTCCAGGTAGTTGTTCATCAAGTGTGTGGTACAGGCTCTGTCCTTTAGTCTTAGAGGGGCAGGAGTGATTGGTGTAGGTACAGATATCTGGTTGCAGCAGGGGGCATGCTCCTGAGCAAGGCAGGGGGCTAACAACCATCCACAGATTGTCTGTGAGGTAAACGTGTCCCTGTTCCCTAGAGCACACAGGTGGGTGGGTTCTGCACCCGGACCATGGGCTCCTAATGCTTTTGGTTGTAAGGACTGGGAGGTACCACTTATCCTTGGACCTCTGTTGCAGGTGGCTAGGTGACTTGAGTGGAGCCACCAGTCCTCAGGACTCTGATGTGGGTAGGTGAAGGTGAGGACCCTGTTTAATAGGCAGGGCAGTGTCAAACATCAAACACCCACCTCTCCACTGCACAGCTGAAACAGTTGCAGTCTGCCAACAAGGGCCTATTCTCCTGAAATGTGCCCACACAGGTGAAAGGTATTCAAAGTCTGTGGACTGTTTGTGCCTGGACAGGAGCCGCTTCTGTCCTGAGCTCCCCAGCTTAGTGGAGCTAGCAGATTATCTTTTCCCCCAATTGTGAATGTTTTCCTTCTCCAAGGCCAGGAGAATGGCTCAGGGCACACAGCAGAACCTATCTCAAGCCCAGGGAAATTGACAGCCCCTGAAGCCAGGTTGGGGTCTGGCACAGTAAAATAAAAGCAAGTACTTAGTTTTTGCCAAAAGTGCTGTTCTTTTCTGGTTCCAGAGGTGTGAGTAGGTTGTGTGGCTTGCTGTTTCTCCCTGAGGAAACCATGTCTGGAATGCTACCACTAGCCCTGCCGTAGTCACTACAGGGAATGGTGTCTCAGGGTTCCCAGCCATTCAGGTCCCACAACTCCTTGCTGCTTCTGAACCGTCTCTCCCTCCCCCTGCCGCTCGGTCCATTTTCTAACTTTGCCTTTGCTCTTCAGGGCTCCTAGGTTGTCATATATATAATCATTTCACTTGTTTTTTCAGGTCTTTGTTGTAAGAGGGATCAGCGGAAACATCTGACTACTCTGCCATCTTGGCCTCATCTCTCCTTTATAGGGTTTTTAATGGGTGATTTTCAAACAGCAGATCACCAGGCCTTTTTTTCCAGGTGCCTCTGAGTGGACTGAAACTTTTAACCTTTTGATTACCAGCCAAGTGTGTTAACCATTTGCACCACTCCTTTACTCACCAAAGTGTATAGACCTGAGTTTTCACAAAGGTATTGGAAAATGTGAAGTGCCTGGATAGATTTAATACACTTTGGGGCAGAGTAGGCAAATTCCTAGATTGGGATTATATAGTTAGAGAAATCATTAATTCTCTAGAGGGCAAAGCAAGTTTTATTGACTTGATTAAGAAAAATCACTATTCCAAAGTTTTCTTTTTAATTATAAATTAAATATTAAAGTAGGCATTGAAATTCTATACTATGTCCATTTCTGAAATTATTTACTTGTAAGCATTATGTACAATGCACACCATTTGTCAGTACAACAGCACTGACCTCCTCTAGTCACTCAGATGGTTAGTCCCATCACTTCCTAGCAAGTTCTGAGGCTGACAAATGAGAATTCAGATGAAAAAATAAGTTAAAGACATTTTTGAACATACAAAGTGATAGAAAGTTTACTACACACAGACCTTTCTGAAAGAATTCCTTCAGGATGCTCTCTAGAACAAGGCAATAACTGAATTAAAGAAAGAAGAAAACATGAGACATGGAAAAATGGCAACATAACTAATAACTTATGGTTAAGTGTAAAATATTATCAATAAATCATAACAATCTTGAGCTAAAATCCCAGAGGATAGCAACATTATAACTGGGGTGGAAACATCAGAATTCTTGATTAAATACAGGTAGAAGGCAGTGAGAACATTCCTCTCAACTTCTCTACCAGCCTTGCAATCTTGATGACAGTAGTAATACTCAGAATAGTAATTCCTCTATATGAAAATAAACTTGTACTAGGACATAAGGAAGTTTCTTGAGCACCTTAGAAAACATCTGCTAAATAGAGGTCGAATACACAATGTGGAAAATTTGTATTGTGAAAATAAAAACTTACAGCATCTGTCTCTTTAACATAGGAAGAAAGATCAGAGATTGTCATACAACTCAACTTAATGTACTTGGAAAATACATTTCTTTGAATCTGATCTACAGAGATTTTTGTGGGCTCAATTACGATGGTTTTATATTACATATAATTATATATAATTATTGTGGAACTTGTTGAAACTGAGACTACATCTCAAATATACTCATGTGACACATGATATGATGGGTTTTTAAGAGAAAAAAATGCTTTCTAGTGGGATTTTCAGTTTTTTTAAATAATCAAAGAAGTAAACTGTGTTCTAATGCTTTGAACAAATTCTTAGGGGACTTAAAAAGAAATAACTGATGGTTGCAAAACATAATGAACCTAATTAATGTTATTGAATGCTACATGTGAAAAATGTCGAATTACAAATATATCACTTTGTATATATATACACACATACATACATATATATGTATATGTACACAAATATCTTTGTACCACAATATTTTTTTAAAGGAAATAACTGCCTAGCATCAAATAACAATTGCAAGAGCTTAGACAAGACAAACAGAAACCAAGATATGTGTAGGAATCCTGTTGTTGTCTAGTCAATTCCAACTCATAACCATTAAAAAAAAAAAAAGTTGCCATCGAGTTGATTCCAACTCACAGCGACCCTATAGGACAGAGTAGAACTGCCCATAGTTTCCAAGGAGTGCCTGGTGGATTTGAACTGCTGACCCTTTGGTTAGCAGCCGTAGCACTTAACCACTACACCGCCAGGGTTTCCCCTCATAACCATAACAGAGTGAGAATAGCAGAGGCATTGAGGTCATTTAGTCCTAGGATTATACTCATCTGTCAGTTTGCTTTACTGTAGTGGCTTGTATATTGATGTGATGCTGGAAGCTATCATGCAGTATTTCACATATCAGCAAGGTCACCCATAGTAGACAGTTTTAGCAGAGCTTACAGACTAAGACTAGGAGGATGGACCTGGTGATCTACTTCTAAAATAATTAGCCAGTGAAAACATTATGAATAGCAACAGAATATTTTCTTGTATCCTGCCTGAAGATGAGCCCCTAAAGTTGGAAGGCACTCAAAATGTGACTGGGGAAAAGCTGCCTCCATAGAGTCGATCTTAAAGAGGTGGATGGAGTCAAGCTTTCAGGACATTCATTTGCTAATGTAACAGGACTCCAAATAAGAACATCCACAAATATCCATTAATAATCAGAATGTTGAATGTATGAAGTATGAATTGAGGAAAATTGAATGTTGTGAAAATAAAATGGAACACATAAAGATCATTGAAACGGACTGGTATTGGCCATTTTGAATTGGACAATCATATGGTCTACCATGCCAGGAATGACACCTTGAAGAGGAGTGGTGTCACCTTCATTGCTAAAAAGAACATTTCAAGATCTATTCTGAAGTACAATGCTGATAATATCCATATGCCTACAAGTAAGACAAAAATTATTCAAATTTATACACCAACTACTAATGCTAAAGATGAAGTTGGAGATTTTTACTAACTTCTGCAGTCTGAAATTGATCAAACATGTGATCACGACGCAATCAATAATTACATAATTACTGGTGATTGGAATGCTAAAGTTGGAAACAAAGAATTGATAGTTAGAAAATATGACCTTGGTGATAGAAATGATGCCAGAGATCCCATGATAGAATTTTTCAAGACCAATGACTTTTTCATGGCAAATACCTTTTTTCAACAATGTAAATGGAGGGTATACACACGGACCTCGTCAGATGAAATGCGCAGCAATCAAACTGACTACATCTGTGGAAAGAGATGATGGAGACATTCAATATCAGTCCAAAGAAGGCCAGAGGTTGACTGGAGAACAGATCACTAATTGCTCCTATGCAAGTTCAAGTTGAAGCTGAAGAAAATTAAAACAAGTTCCATAAGAGCCAGAGTATAACCTTAAGTATATCACACCTGAATTTAGAGACCCCATCAAGAATAGATATGATGCACTGAACAATAATGACCAAAGACCAAACAAGTTGTGGGATAACATCAAGGACATAATACATGAAGAAAGCAAAGGGTCTTTAAAAAGACAAGAAAAAAAAAAAAAGACCAAAACGCATGTCAGAAGAGACTCTGAAACTTGCTCTTGAACACAGAGTAGCTAAATAGAAAAGAAGAAATGATGAAGTAAAAGGTTGTACAGAATACTACAAAAGGGTGGCTCATGAAGACGAAGTATAGTTTTATAATGAAATGTGCAAAGACCTGGAATTAGAAAACCAAAAGGGAAGAACACGCTAGGCATCTCTCTAGCTGAAAGAACTGAAGAAAAAATTCGAGGCTCAAGTTGCAATACTGAGAGATTCTATGGGTAATATATTGAACAATGCAGAAAGCAGCAAAAGAAGATGGAAGGCATACAGAGAGTTTCTGTACCAAAAAGAACTGGTCAACATTCAACCATTTCAGGAGGTAACATACTACCAAGAACTGACAGTACTGAAGGAAGAAGTCCAAGCTCCACTGAAGGCAGTGGGGAAAAACAAGGCTCCAGGAACTGACAGAATACCAAGTGAGATGCTTCAACAAAGGGAGGAAACACTGGAAGCACTCACATCTCTGCCAAGAAATTTGGAAGATAGCTACCTAGCTAACTGACTGGAAGAGATCTGTATTTGTGTCCATTCCAAGGAAAGGTGATCCAAAAGAATGTAGAAATTATTGAACAATATCATTAATATTACATGAAAGTAAAATTTTGCTGAAGATAATTCCAAAACAATTTCAGCAGTATACTGACAGGGAACTGCCAGAAATTCAAGCAGGATTCAGAAGAGGACAATGAACAGGGGATATTATTGCTGATAGCAGATGGATGTTGGCTGAAAACAGAATACTAGAAAGATGTTTACCTGTATTTTATTGTCTTTGCAAAGGCATTCGACTGTGTGGATCATAGCAAATTATGGATAACATTGCAAAGAATAAGAATTCCAGAACACTTAATTGTGCTCATGTGGAACCTGTACCTAGGCCATGTGACAGTTATTCAAACACAAGGGGATACTGTGTGGTTTAAAATCAGGAAGGATATGTGTCAAGGTTGCATCTTTCACCATAATTATTCAATCTGTATGCTCAGCAAATAATCCAAGAAGCTGGACTATATGAAGAAGAACGCTGCATCAGGATTGGAGGAAGACTAATTAACAACCTGCCACATGTAGATGATACAACCTTGCTTACTGAAAGCGAAGAGGACATGAAGCACATACTGATGAAGAACAAAGACTACAACTCCAGGGTTACACCTCAACATAAAGAAAACAAAAATCCTCACAACTGAACTAACGAATAACATCGTGATAAACATAAAATACTGAAGCTGTCAAGGATTTCATTTTACTTGGATCCACAATCAATGCCAATGGTGGCAGCAGTCAAGAAATCTAACGAAGTATTGCATTGGGCAAATGTGCTGCAAAAGACCTCTTCACAGTCTTAAAAAGCCAAGATGTCACTTTGAGGACTAAGGTGCACTGACTCAAGCTATGGGATTTTCAATTGGCTCGTATGCATGTGAAAGCTGGACAATAAATAAGGGAGACCAAAGAACTGATGCCTTTTAATTATGGTGTTGGCAAAGAATATTAAACATACAAGAAGAATGAACAAATCTGTCTTGGAAGAGGTACAGCCAGAATGCTCCTTAGAAGTGAGGATGGCGGGACTTCGTATAACGTGCTTTGGACGTGTTATCAGGAGGGAGCAGTCCCTGGAGGATATCATGCTTGGTAAACAGAAGTTCAGCGAAAAAGAGGCAAATCCTCAAGAGATAGATTGACCCAGTGGCTGCAGTGATGGGCTCAAACACAGCAATGATTGTGGGGATGGCACAGGACTTGGTCACTGCTTTGCATAGGGTAGCTATGAATCAGAACTGACTCCATGGCACCTAACAAAAACAAGAACGGTCTTGAGAACCAGTTCAGGCTTAACTCCTAGGAGATGTATGAGCCTAACCAAACCAAACCCTTGCTGTCCAGTTGATTCCTACTCATTGTGACCTTACGGGACAGAGCAGAACTGCTCCATAGGGTTTCCAAGGAGCAGCTGCTGGATTCAAACTGCCTACCTTTTAGATAGCAACTGCGCTCTTAACCATTGTGTCACCGGGGCTCTGTGTGAGCCTAGACACGTGACAAAAACATTTCTTAACTGAAAGTATGACATGAGGGTATTCATACTATTTCCCTGGCAGAGTAGTTAGAAGGAGCCAAACTTTATATCTATATATGTATGTATGTCTGTACATGCACACAGACACACACATACATATACACATATATATACACTTATACATACACATCACATACACACACATATATATATATATAAAACACATCTGTTGCCTGACACATTACCCACTGCCCTGACACACTGTGGGCACAGAAAAAGTCTTTTTGTTATGTATTATTAAATTCACACAAAAAAGACCTAGTTACAGAAAGTGTCATTGTTTTAAGACTCAGTCAAAACTTTGGAATGGATATATCAGGAAAGTGCATTGAAGAACGTTTAGGAACTATAAACCCAGTTAATTTCATGATTTAAAAAAAAACTGATGGGTTTTAAACATAGTGCTACCTGTATTTCAAAGTTCTATTTCCTTTTATAATTTTTAAAAGAGAATAAAAATTTATGTAATAAAAAGAAACATTCATTTGATTGCAGAAGCCCTAAAACTGCTTCCAGTCATAGACATTATTTATCAAAAAACAAAAAAGTCACCACTGAGCTATTTTGGTCAATGGATAGAAAAGAATTGAACATGTGAATTTTACATACCTTCCTGAGGTAGTCTGCGGGGGTTAATAATAGTTCAACCTACAAAACAAGGAAACTTTATTTTTGCTCATGGTGACATGAACACTCCAAAGGTTTTGCCTCCTGGAGAAATGTAAAAAAAATCCTGGCAGAGGAGAGAAAACTGAAAGTGTATTTCCTAGTAGTCCAACGTCAGAAGGAGCTGTTGGTGTTAGGCCAACTGCTACTCTGCACAAAATGAAAGATTCCAAGAATAGGCTTAAGTGAGAGTTAAATGTAAAGACTCAGCTGGGCTGGGTTGGTGAATACCAATCTATAATAACTTGGCTTTGTGGGAAAGAAAGAAATCCCACCCTAGATTGTAAGATGAGAAGAGTTGATAAGTAGCATTTTAGCGACACCATTTAAAACAGCCATTTTGCTACTTGATCATTCGAAATATTTCAATGATCAACTTTCATAGTGAACTTTCAGCTATATATGTTTTTTGGGTATATTGTTAACCTATGTTGTTGTTAGGTGCCAAGAAGTCAGTTCCGACTCATAGTGACACTATAGGTCTGAGTAGATCTTCCCCATAGAGTTTCCAAGGAGTGGCCGGTAGATTTGAACTGCTGACCTTTTGGTTAACAGCTGAGTTCTTAACCACTTCACCACCAGGGCTCCTGATAACATAATACTCTTTTTAAATTTACACTTTTTTTTTTTTTATCTCGGGAAGTCACCTGAATTCTACAGTAGCCTTTGCTTGCTTTCAAACACTAAGTGCTCTTAAAAATGAAATAGTTGTGCCATATCAGGGTGAAAACTCTTTTGTGTATTTATTTGGTTTCTAGCAAAATACTTCTGGCAATCAATCTGGCTTATTTTTCAAAACAATTTTCTCTGAATAGATCTGACCTTTTCTGAAACTCCTTGGTATCAACCCCAAGCAAACTTGCTTTCCCAGATATGGAGGGAGCGCATGGAGGAGTAATACCACTTACTCTCTAGCATTATTTTATGGAAAAGTTAATCTGTCTAGCGATTGCATTTCAGAACCTTGATAATTACTACCATAATTCATCCAGATGTATCCTTAGGAAACTGCTGTATGTTTTGTCACATGAACATGCTTCACTTGGTCTCTTCCCTGTAACGGATACAGAGATCCCCTTTTAGAAGTGGAACTCTGTCTTCCTAGGTTAACTTTTGTGAAAATAACTGCATTTCTACTGATACAGACAGATGGTTTTAATAATGTTAGGATGTCAACTCAGACATTATGGGAGGTATCTGGCTGATTCAAAGTGCCATGCCACCTCAAAAATAAATATTTTTAACAGGATTACTTAAGACAGAAAAAAAATGAAGAACTTTTCCTCTCATAACTATTTTCCTATTTCAGATTCCTCCAGGTGAGTATGGAGAAAAAATTCTTAGGCATGAAATCACAGACCCAGTATCCACTTCTATTTGTAACTAAATTTGTTTCTTCCTGTTTTGGGGATCTATGATTATTCAATAGCATATTTCTGGAACTATATTCCTTTTATGTATTCAAGTACTGCTTGTCTTTACTATGGAGGCTCTAGGTGGTACAAATGGGTAACATGCTCAGCTGCTAAACAAAAGACTGAAGGTTCAGGTCCACCTAGAGGTATCTAGAAAGAAAAGCCTGGTGATCCACTTCCAAAAAAATAGCATTGAAAATCCTATGGAACAACAAAGATGGAAAAAAAAAAAAAAACAGTGAATCAATTATATACGACAATCTAGGGACTCTGATCATCAAAGTCAAAGCAGAGGTGTCAGACTGGGGGTGGGGCGGGAAGGAGAGACAGTTTAGAAGCAGCAAAGAAGTGCCAGTCCTGAGGTAGCTGGCACCCTGCACGCTGCGTTGGCTGGCACTCACGTGTTGAGATGAGCAGTAGCACTGGGGATGCCTTTCACCGTGTCAGGAAAGGCCGGGCAGCAGAGAGTCTGCACAAGACTCGAGCTGGGGACCAGCGATGCTGGATCTATGAAAGCTAAGTGCAAAAGTCTAACCTACCACGCAGGGTCAATTAACCCCATCCCCTCTTTCCTTTCACCCATCCCTACCCTGCTCTGCTCTGACACCAGTCCAGCAACATTCAACAACTGACACGCCCTCTAAGTCAGAACTCAGGCCTGTCTGTGCCCAGTCTCTTGGCTTTAAAAAATTGCCATACCCCCAAGCTGGGAACTCAGGGCAGGTACTTTCCTTTGCCTAAGCACTGGCATAAAAAGTGCACGGACTTTAGTGCCCTTTTCCCCTGCCTAGACACGTGTGGGCAGATTAAACATCACAAACCCTCATTAATGCCAAGTCCCCTAAGCTGGGAACCCAGGACTATCCACTCCCAAACCAGTCTCATGGCTTTAAAAAACACCACATCCCTTAAGCTGGGAACTCAGGGCATGCACTGTCCCTTTGCCCAGGCACTGGCATAAGGTGTCCGTGGACTCACCCCGCCTAGACCTATGTGGGCCGATTCAATACTGCAGACCCTCATAAGCATAGAACAACAGGGCATACACCTGAAGCCTATTTTCAACTGCAGCAGCCGAGGGAGAGTTGCAGATTCACGACATTTGACACAGCCCTGCCCATTAAGCAGGGTCCTCACCCACCCACATCAGGGGCCTGAGAGCTGGTATCACCCATGCCGTCTAGCCACTCACGACAGGGGTCTAAGAATAAGTGATGCCTCCCAGTCCCTACAGCCAACAGCATTGAGTGCCCAAAGTCTGGCTGCAAAGCCCACCCACTGATGCATTCTAGGTGACAGGGTCACATCCCAGGCACTCAAGGGCAGCCATCAGCCCCTGCCTTGCTCAGCACATAGTCCCCTATGGCAGTCAAATACATGTGCCTGCTCCAAATACCCCTACACAGCTCTGACCATCTAGGACTGTAGGAATGTCTGCACCACACACGATGACTGATGACCTGAGCTGATTCTGCACAAGAAAAGTTAACAGACTCCTGAGATCACACACCTAGTATTTGCTCTAACCACCTGGTGACAGGATGTAAGGCTTCAAAGATGCCAATAACCAAAGTAGTTCACATGCCCAGCCTACTTGCGCATATCAAAACAAAACAAAGCAAAAACCTAGAACAAAGTGAACAAACATATAATAAATTATTAATAGCTTGGAGACAACAGTCAATATCAAAAAAGCATGTCAAGATGGCTCCAGCAAATGACCAAAATAAAGAACCACGAAACGTTCCAGAGGAATGGAAGTTCTTGGAATTACCAGGGTTATAATTCAAAAGATTAATATACAGAGCTCTTCGGGGGGGGGGGCCAAGATGGCTGACTAGGTAGACGCTACCTCGGATCTCTCTTGCAACAAAGACTCAGAAAAACAAGTGAATCGATCACATACATGACAATCTACGAACCCTGACCAACAAACACAGATTTAAAGAGTTGACCTGAGTGACAGAGACCAAGAACGAACAACTACGGAGAAGCAGAGACTGTTTTCGGAGCCTGGAGCCAGCATCCCAGTCAGGTAACCTTGGCGCCGGGCTTAGGACTGGGCACAGGGGAGCTGAACACAACATCCTGTGAGGGCGCAAACACGGGGCACAGCCCTACCCCCCTGAACTGACATCGGGAGGGGGCCCAGCCAGTCAGCGCGGGCGACACGGCGACCCAGCTGGCGGGAGGAGAAGTAGCCGGGAGGCAGCGACTGGTTTTGGAGCTGGGAGTGCAGTGTCCCTAGCCTCCTGCCTTAGGGGTCTAAGGAGGGTGACACCTACCAATCTGTAGAGGTACTTGCATTGGGGGTCTAAGGTACAGCTGCAGAGCCCACCCACCAAGGTGCTTTAGGAATAGAGACACACATACCTCACTGACACTTGGGGGAAGCCTGTCAGCATCCTGCCCCCCATGGAGTGTGAACCCCAGCTGCTACTAGAATCTGGTGCACACAACTATCACCACTACTTCTCAAGGTGGATAGGTGATAGGGTGCATCACACACTTGATGACCCCAAATCAGATTCTACTCAAGAATAGTGAATGGACGCTGGGCTTTAGACTGGCAGCGGAGGAACTGACCATGGCTTCTGCGGGCCTGACCCTCGGGGGCAATCTCTACCCAGCCAGCGCACACAGGCGATGCGCCCCTCGGGAATCTCAGATAAAATAGTCATCCCAAGCAAGATAAGTAACTTTGTCTATATTCTGGGGTGCTACTCTCTCCTGTTTTTCTCAACCCTTCCCTCCCCTTCCCAGGCATCTTCATTAACATTGCAATTTCCTGAGCCAGAGGGAGAACTGCTCTGCGGTTTTTCTTTTCCTTTTTTTTTTTTTTTTTTGGTCTTTTCCTAACCCATTCTTCTGGCCTGAGAGAAGCAACCACAAAAAACCCAGGGACCAAAAACCCTTCCCTAATTGGACTAAAAACACAGAACCAGCTCCAGCCAAGCATATGTGATCCACAGTCTTGGGCTTTCATCTCTACAGGGAACAAGGTGGCTATTATAATGCAAAGGCATTTCTGATAGGGATCTGACTTCATTTTTTTTTTTAGCGGATTTACTGGAAAGACAACTTTCCCAGGTCTGATATCTCTGCGTATTCAACAGAGCCCTCACTGACCCACAACAGGGAACTGAGGGCTGAAGCTCCCCCCAGACCACCTAGCCTCCTGCCTTAGGGGTCTAAGGAGGGTGACACCTACCAATCTGTAGAGGTACTTGCATTGGGGGCCTAAGGTACAGCTGCAGAGCCCACCCACCAAGGTGCTTTAGGAATAGAGACACACATACCTCACTGACACTTGGGGGAAGCCTGTCAGCATCCTGCCCCCCATGGAGTGTGAACCCCAGCTGCTACTAGAATCTGGTGCACACAACTATCACCACTACTTCTCAAGGTGGATAGGTGATAGGGTGCATCACACACTTGATGACCCCAAATCAGATTCTACTCAAGAATAGTGAATGGACTCAGGCATATATATCTGGTAACAGCCCAAACCAGCTGGTAATAGGTCATAAGTGAGTCAAGGGCTACAACAATCAAGACAGCACAATCTAGTAGCCCATCCACATATACTGAAAGGAAACAAAACAAGATAAGACTCAGTGAGCAAATATAGAATAAAGCACTACAATATCTTAGTGATGGCTCGGAGACAGCAGTCAATATCAAACCACGTAAAGAAGCAGACCATGACTGCTTGTACAACCCCCCAAACAAAAGAATCAAAATCTTTCCCAAATGATGATACAATCCTGGAATTATCAGATGCAGAATATAAAAAACTAATTTACAGAATGCTTCAAGACATCAGGGATGACCTCAGAAATGGAATAAGGCAAGCTACAGAAAAAGCCAAGGAACACACTGATAAAACAGTTGAAGAACTCAAAAAGATTATTGAAGAACATAGTGGAAAAATTAATAAGTTGCAAGAATCCATAGAGAGACAGCATTCAGAAATCCAAAAGACTAACAATAAAATTACAGAATTAGACAACGCAATAGGAAGTCAGAGGAGCAGACTTGAGCAATTAGAATGCAGAGTGGGAAATCTGGAGGACCAGGGAATTAACACCAATATAGCTGAAAAAAAAAAAAATCAGATAAAAGAATTAAAAAAAAAATGAAGAAACCCTAAGAATCATGTGGGACTCTATCAAGAAGGATAACTTGTGTGTGATTGGAGTCCCAGAACAGGGAGGGAGGACAGAAAACACAGAGAGAATAGTTGAAGAACTCCTGACACAAAACTTCCCTGACTTCATGAAAGATGAAAGGATATCTGTCCAAGATGCTCATCGAACCCCATTTAAGATTGATCCAAAAAGAAAAACACCAAGACATATTATCATCAAACTTGCCAAAACCAAAGATAAAGAGAAAATTTTAAAAGCAGCCAGGGATAAAAGAAAGGTCTCCTACAAGGGAGAATCAATAAGAATAAGTTCAGACTACTCAGCAGAAACCATGCAGGCAAGAAGGCAATGGGATGACATATACGGAGCACTGAAGGAGAAAAACTGCCAGCCAAGGATCATATATCCAGCAAAACTCTCTCTGAAATATGAAAGCGAAATTAAGATATTTACAGATAAACACAAGCTTAGAGAATTTGCAAAAACCAAACCAAAGCTACAAGAAATACTAAAGGAAATTGGTCAGAAAACCAATAATATCAGATATCAGCACAACACAAGGTCACAGAACAGAACATCCTGATATCAACTCAAATAGGGAAATCACAAAAACAAATTAAGATTAATTAAAAAAAATGCTGAAAACAGAGCTCTTCAAGAGATCCAGAATGGGATCAAGCAAAACTCAGACCAAGGCAAGGAACACACAGACAAAGCAATAAAGGAATTCAGGAAAACAATACAAGAAGAGAAAAACAAATTTAACAGGCTGTAGAAACTATAGAGACAGCAACTAGAAATCCAAAAGATTAACAATAAAATTTCAGAATTAGACAACTTAGTAGAAGGTCATGGGAGAATTGAGGCAATGGAAGTCAGAATTAATGAGGTTGAAGATAAATCCTTTGACACCAATTTTCTTGAGGAAAAATCAGAAAAAAGAATTTAAAAAATGAAGAAACTCAAAAATCATGTGGGACACTATCAAGTGATTGGAGTACCAGAAGAGGAGAGGATAACAGAAAATACAGAGAATTGTTGAAGATTTGCTGGCAGAAAACTTCCCTGATATCATGAAGAACGAAAAGATATCTATCTGAGAAGCTCAATGAATTCCACACAGGGTAGATCCCAAAAGAATGTCACCAAGACATAATATAATAAAAATTGCCAAAAACAAAGATAAAAGTAGAATCTTGAGAGCAGCTAGGGATAAAAGAAAAGTCACCTACAAAGAAGAGTCAATAAGACTAAGCTCTGACTCAGCAGAAACCATGCAGACAAAAAGGCAATGGCATGACATACATAAAACATTGAAGGAAAAAAAAAAAAATACCAGCCAAGAATTACATACCTGCAAAACTGTCTCTCAAATATGATGGTGAAATTAGGGCATTTCCAGATAAACAGAAGTAACGAAATTAAAAAAAAAAAATTACAAGAAATATTAAAAGGAATCCTCCGGCTAAAGAAGAAAAAACATCAGACAATAACCCAAGACTAGAACACAGGAAAGAAACCAGATATCAATCCAGGTAGTGAAGTCACAAAAATTAGTCAAAGGTCAAAGATTGAAAATAGGGAAACAGAGACAACAGTACGAAAATGATGACAATATTAAAACAAAAAAAGAGGGACAAAATACTGAAGTCATAGAACTGCCATATTAACAGGAAGTTAAGGAGATACCAAAAAATAAAAGATTGGTTTTCTTAGAAAAATGAAGGTAAATTATAAGGTAACCACAGAGGAAACTAACAAATCTACCCATCAAAATAAAAAAGAGGAAAAACATAAAGATTCAGCAAACCCAAAATCAACAATAATGAAAAAGCTAAAAAGAAAATACATAAAGAAAAACAACTCAGCACAGAAAATTAAGTGGAACAAAGAAACTGTCAATACCCACACACACACAAATACATCAAAATGACAGCAGTAAACTCATACAGTAATTACACTGAATATCAACGAGCTAAATGCACCAATAAAGAGATAGAGAGTGGTAGAATGGATTTAAAAAAAACCCCACGATCTCTCTATATGCTGTCTGCAAGAGACACACCTTAGTCTCAAAGACACAAAGTAAAACTCAAAGAATGCAGAAAAAAATATATCAAGCAAACAAAAAAAGAGCAGAAGTGGCAATATTAACGTCTGAAAAAATAGACTTTAAAGCAAAATCCACCACAAAGTATAAGGACACTATATAATTATTTAAGTGTCAATACACCAGGAGGATATAACCATAATAAATGTATCCACACCCACTGACAGGGCTCCAAAATACATAAAACAAACTCTAACATTGAAAAGAGAAATAGACAGCTCCACAATAATAGTAGGAGACTTCAATGCATCACTTTTGGTGAAGGATAGAACATTTAGAAAGAAACTCAATAAAGACATGGAAGATCTAAATGCCACGATCAATGACGTGACCTCATAGATACATACAGAACAGCAGTCAAGTATGCATTCTTTCCCAACCCACATGGAACATTCTTCAGAACAGAACACATTTTAGGCCACAAAGGAAGCCTTAACAGAATCCAGAATATCAAAATATTACAAAGCATCTTTTCTGAACATAAAGCCATAAAAGTAGAAATTAATGACAGAAATAGCAAGGAAAAAAAATCAAACACTTGGAAACTGAACAACAGCTTGCTCAAAAACTAACCAAGGATGGAATTAAGATATTCATAGACTCAAATGAGAATGAAAACATATCTTACCAGAACCTTTGGGACACAGCAAAAGCAGTGCTTAGAGGTCGATTTATAGCAATAAATGCACACATCCAAAAAGAAGAAACGGCCAAAATCAAAACATTAGCTACACAACTCAAACAAATAGAAAAGAGAGCAGCAAAAGAAGCCCTTGTGCAGTAGAAGAAAGGAAATAATTTAAAAAATAGAGCAGAAATAAATGAAATAGAGAATAGAAAAACAATTGAAAGAACCAAGAAGACCAAAAGTTGATTCTTTTAAAAGATCAACATAATCGATAAATCATTGGCCAAACTGACAAAAGAAGAAAAACAAGAGGAAGCAAATAACCTGCATCAGAAATGAGATGGGCGATATCACAACAGACCCAACAGAAATTAAAAAACTCATGACAGAATACTATGAAAAATTGTACGCCAACAAATTTGAGAACCTAGAGGAAATGGAGAAGCTTCTAGAAACAAACTATCTACCTAAACTGACACAAACTGAGGTAGAAAAACTAAATAAACCCACAACAAAAGACAAGACAGAAGTAGCAAAAAAACTACACTCCCCCCCCCAAATAAAAAGTCCTGCCCTGCAAGCTTCACTGGAGAATTCTACAAAAATTTCAGAGAAATATTAATGAAACAGGCTGCTCAGCCATATTGAAAAACCCAATTAACACCCCTTCCCCCCTTTGTCTTGCTAACCACAAGCTTATTTTGAGCAGGAAGTCACAGCAGGTAGTGGCTCTGTCCACTGACTAGCCCTAGTTACACCTTGAAGCATGCACAGATTGAAATCACATCCTTCAACTGACTGCCCCTGCCCAACCCCAAATATAGGCATGGGAGGGCTAAAGGCAGAAAATTCCGGGTACCAAACCCAAACCCCTGACGCCAGTAGAAACAAAAAGCTCCCCAGCCCCCTTAGTCAGTGAGCATGTGGCCCTAAGGTCACTAGACCCCACGCACTCCTTGTATGCACAGACAATAAATTTGCCACTTTCTGTTTCCGTTGCAATCCGTGTCTGTCTTATTTCAATTGGCTATTTTTTTTTTTTTTATAGACAGGACAAGAACCCGAACGGTGTTCAGTTACATTAACAACACTACTATTAAAGGTATTTCAGAGTATAGAAAAGGAAGGAGTACTCCTGAACTCATTCTATGAAGCCAGCATAACCCTGATACCAAAGCCAGGTAAAGATACCACAAAAAAAGAAAATTACAGACCAGTATCCCTCATGAACACAGACGCAAAAATCCTCAACAAAATTCTACCCGATGGAACCCAACAACATATCAAAAAATAATGCACCATGAACAAATGGGATTCAACCCAGGTATACACGGATGGTTCACTATTAGAAAAACAATCAGTGTAATCTGTCACGTAAATTAAACAAAAGACAAGAACCACACGGTCTTATCAATTGATGCAGAAAAGGCATTTGACAAAGTCCAACACACATTCCATATTAAAAAACAAAAACTCTCAGCAAAATAGGAATAGATGGGAAATTCCTGGACATAATAAAGGCATTTATACAAAGCCAACAGCCAACATCATTCTAAATGGAGAGAGTCTGAAAGCATGCCCCTTGAGAACATGAACCAGACAAGGATGCCCTTTTTCACCTCTCTTATTCAACATTGTTCTGGAGGTCCTAGCCATAGCAATAAGAAAAATAAATATAGGGTATCCAGACTGGTAAAGAAGAAGTAAAAGTATCCCTATTCACAGATGATATGATCTTATACGCAGAAAACCCCAAAGAATCCACAAGAAATCTATTAGATTTCAGCAAAGTATCAGGATACAAGATAAACATTTAAAAAACCAGTTGGATTCCTCTACACCAACTGAGAGAACTTCGAAAAGGAAATCACCAAATCAATACCATTTACCATAGTCCCCAACAGGATAAAGTACATAGCAATAAACCTAACCAGAGATATAAGGATACAAAGAAAACTATAAGACACTCCTCTCCTACCCTACCCTATTCTATTCTATTCCACTCTATGCTACACTACCCTACACTACCCTACCTTAATCTATTCTATTCTACTCTACCCTACCCTACCCTACCTTGCCCTACCCTAGCCTACCCTACCATGCCCTATTCTATTCTACCCTACCCTACCCTAACCTACCCTAATCTATTCTATTCTACCCTACCCTACCTACCCTACCTTACCCTAATCTACTCTACCCTACCTGACCCTACCCTAATCTATTCTGTTCTATTCTATTCTATGCTACCCTACCCTACGCTACCCTCCCCTGCCCTACCCTACTCTAATCTATTCTATTCAATTCAACGCAATTTGATGCTATTCACTCAATTTGACTCTACTTGATTCTGCTGTACCATACTCTCCCCTCCCCTCCCCTACTCTAATCTATTCTATCCTATCCTACCTTACCCTATCCTACCCTAACCTACCCTACCCTATTCTATTCTACCCTACCCTACCCCACTCTAATCTATTCGATTCGATGCGCCGCGACACGAGGAGAATAGTGTAGAGTAGAATAGAGTCAAATAGAATAGAACAGAATGGTGTCAAATCGCGTCAAATTGAATAGAATAGCTTAGAGTACGGTAGGGTAGGGCAGAATAGAACAAAACAGAATAGATTAGGGTAGGGTAGGGTAGGGTAGAATAGAATAGAGTCGAATACAGTCAAATTGAGTCGAGTCGAATCGAATCAAATAGAATAGAGTAGGGTAGGGTAGGTTAGGGTAGGATAGGATAGAATAGATTAGAATAGGGTAGGGTAGGGTAGAATAGAATAGAACAGAACAGAGTAGAGTAGAGTAGAATAGAGTCGAATAGAGATGAATAGAGTCTAATCTCGTCAAATCGCATCGAATAGAATAGAATAGATTAGAATAGCTTAGAGTACGGTAGGGTAGGGTAGGATAGGAGAGTCGAGTTGAATAGAAAAGATTAGGGTAGGGTAGAATAGAGTAGGGTAGGGTGGGATAGCATAGAATAGAATACGGTAGGGTAGCATAGAGTAGAGAGGGAGTAGAGTCAAATAAAATAGAATAGAGTCGAATAGATTCAAATCACGTCGAATCGAATAGAATAGGTTAGAGTACTGTAGGGTAGGGTAGGGTAGGGTAGCATAGGGTAGAATAGAGTACTCTATTCGATTAGATGCCATTCGACGCGATTAGAAGCAATTCGACTCTATTCTACTCTACCCTCCCCTCCCCTTTTCTATTCTATCCTCTCCTATCCTACTCCACCCTACCCTACCTTATTCTATTCTACTCTATTCTACGCGATGCTACCCTACCCTACCCTAAGCTATTCTAGTCTACCTTACCCTACCCTAATCTATTCTGTTCTGTTCTATTCTATTCTACTCTACTCTACCTTACCCTACCGTAGTCTATTCGATTTGATTCGATTCGACGCCATTCAACGCGATTTGACTCTTCTTTTTTACTCTATTTGACTGTATTTGTCTCTACTCTGCTACAGTCTATTCTATTCTACCCTACCCTACCCTACTCTATTCTAATCTATTCTTTTCGATTCGACTCGACTCGACTGTATTCGACTCTATTCTATTCTACCCTATCCTACCCTGCTCTACCCTACCCTGATCTATTCTATTCTGTTCTACTCTGTTCTATTCTACCCTACCCTACCCTATTCTATTCTGTCCTGTTCTATTCTATTCTACTCTACTCTGTTCTATTCCACCCTACTCTACTCTACCCTACCCTTTCTTACCATACTCTAAGCTATTCTAATCTATTTGATTTGACACGATTCAATGTGATTTGTGGCGATTCGACACGATTTGACGTGATTCGACTCTATTCAATTCTATTCATCTCTATTCTATTCTATCCTATTTGACTCTATTCTACCCTACACTACTCTACTTTGTTCTATTCTATTCTACCCTACCCTACCCTACCTTATTCTAATCTATTCTATTCTATTATATACTACCGTATCCTGTCCTATCCTATCCTACCATACCGTACCCCATTCTAATCTATTCTATCCTATCCTATCCTATCCAACCCTACCCTACCCTGCCCTACCCAACTCTATCCTACCCTATTCTATTCTACTCTACTCTATTCTACCCCATGCTACCCTATTCTAATCTATTCTCTTCGACTCGACTTGACTCAACTTGATTCTTTTCAACTCTATTCTATCCTCTCCTCTCCTACCCTCTCCTACCCTACCCTATTCTATTCTACTCTATTCTACCCTACCCAACCCTTCCCTACCATAACATTCCCTACCCTAACCCACCCTACCCTACCCTAGTCTACCCTACCATACCCTATTCTATTCCACCCTACCCTATGCTACCCTACCCTACCCTAATCTATTCTATTCTGTTCTGTTCTATTCTACTCTACTCTATTCTACCTTACCATACCCTATCCTACCCGATTCTATTCTACTCTACCCTACCCTACCCTACCCTAATCTATTCTAATCTGTTCTGTCCTACCCTACCCTACCCTAGCCTTCCTTACCATATCGTATTCTATTCTATTCTACCCTACCCTACACTAACATACCCTAACCTAATCTATTCTATTCCATTCTACCCTACCCTACTCTATCCTACCCTACCCTAACCTATTCTGTTCTATTCTATTTCATTCTATCATACTCTATTCTATTCTACCCTACCCTACCGTACTCTAATGTATTCTATTCAATTCGATGCCATTCGACTCTATTCGAGTTTATTGAACTTTACTCTACTCTGCCCTACCCTACCCTATTCTAATCTATTCTATCCTCTCTTCTCCTATCCTATCCTACCCTCCCTACCCTACCCTATTCTATTTTATTCTGTTCTACTCTGTTCTACCGATGCTACCCTACCCTACCCTAATCTATTCTATTCTACTCTACCCTACCCTACCCTAGTCTTCCCTACCCTAACATATTCTATTCTATTCCATTCTACTCTATTCTACCCAATGCTACCCTACCCTATCCTATTCTCTTCTACTCTTCCCTACCCTACCCAACCCTACCCTACCCTAACCTACCCTATCCTACCTTGCCCTACCTTGGCCTACCTTACCATACCCTATTCTATTCTACCCTACCCTACCCTAACCTAATCTGTTCTGTTCCATTCTACTCTATTCTATTCTACCCTGCCCTACTGTACTCTAATCTATTCTAATCTATTCGTTTCGATGCAATTCAACGCGATTCTATTGTATCCTACTCTACCTACCCTACCCTGCTCTTTTCTGTTCTGTTCTGTTCTATTCTACTCTACCCTACCCTACCCTACCATACTCTAATCTATTCTATTTGATTCAATGCCATTCGATGCAATTCAACTCTATTCAACTTCAGTGTATTCTACTCTACTCTACCCTACCCTACCCTATTCTAACCTATTCTATCCTCTCCTATCCTATCTTACCCTCCCTACCCTACCCTATTCTATTCTGTTCTGTTCTACTCTATTCTACCAACACCCTACCCTACCGTACCCTACCCTAATCTATTCTATTCTACTCTACTGTACTCTACCCTATCCTACCCTACCCGACCCTACCCTACCCTGCCCTATCCTATCCTACACTTCCGTACCCTTCCCTAGCCTACCCTGTCATACCCTATTCTATTCTACCCTACCTTATGCTACCCTACACTACCCTGCCCTAATCTATTCTATTCTACCCTACCCTACCCTAATCTATTCTGTTCTGTTCTATTTTATTCTACTCTACTCTATTGTATTCAACCCTACCCTACCCTACCTTACATTAACGTACTCTAATCTATACGATTTGAGGAGATTCAACACAATTCTATTCTACCATATACTACACTACCCTACCCTATTCTAATCTATTGTATCCTCTCATATCCTACCCTACCCTACCCTACCCTATTCTATTCCACTTTACTCTATTCTACCCTATGCTACCCTACCCTACCGTGCCCTAATCTATTCTGTTCTGTTCTATTCTATTCCATTCTACCCTACCCTAATCTATTCGATTTCATTTGATGCAATTCAGCTCCATTCTATTCTATTCTACCCTACCCTATTCTATTCTACCCTATGCTACCCTACCCTAATCTATTCTATTCTAGTCTCAGCTATTATCTTCTACTCAACCCTACCCTATCTTACCCAACTCTATCCTGCCCTGCCCTATCCTAACCTACCCTGCCCTAGCCTACCCTACCCTACCCTAATCTATTCTATTCTACCCTATCCTACCATTCCCTCATCTATTCTGTTCTATTCTACTCTACTCTACCCTACCCTACCCTACCCTACACTACCATACTCTAATCTATTCAATTCGATTCGACACTATTCTATTCTATTCTACCCTACCCTACCCAACCCCAACCTAACCCACAGCACTAACACTAAACCTAGCCATAGCCCTAGCCCTAATCCTGACCTTAACACTAACCCTAACCAAAACGCCTAATCCTAATCCCTAACCCTAAACCTAGTGCTACCCCTAACACTACTCTAGCCCTAGCCCTAACTGTAAACCTAACCCTAAACCTAACACTAACACTAACTCTAACCCCTAATTCTAAAACTAACCCTAACTGTAACCCTGACACTAACCATAACCTTAAACCCTAACACCAAAACTGACCCTAAGCCTAACCTTAACCCTAAACCTAACACCAACTCCAACTACAACCCTAATACCTAGTCATAGCCTTAGGCCCAGCTCTAGCCCCAGCCTAATGCTAACCCTAACCCTAAACCTCTACAACGACCCTGACGCAGAACCAGACACCAACCAAAACCTAAAAACCTAACTCTTAACCCTGACCCCAACCCCAACGACAACCACAACCCTAACCATAACCAGTAGCCCTAACCCTAGGTCTACCCCAAGCCCTAGATCTAACCTTAACCCGAACTCTAACGATAAGCACTAACACCTAAAACTAATCTGTAACCCTAAACTTAACCGTAACCCGAACCTGAACTCTAGCCCTAACCTTAGGCATACCCTACCCCAAAAACCTCAGTGCCAACCCCAACCCCAACCCCTACCCCTAGCACCAAGCCCCCAGCTGTAATGCTAACCCTAGTGCTATCCACTAACCCCAAACACCAACCCTAACCCTAACACCTAGTCCTAGCCCTAGCCCTAACCTTAACCCTAAACCTTAAACCCTAGCCCCTAATCCCAAACCTTAGCCACTTACCCCTAACAACTAGCCCTAGCCCTCACCCTAGCCCTAAAACTAAACCCTAGGCCTAGCCCTAGACTTAGCCCTAGCCCTAACCATTAACCTTTAACCCTAACCCCAGCCCTAGCCTGAACCCCTAACCCGAACACATCTAACCGTAACTGTAACCCCTAATCCTAACTTCTAACGCTAACCAAACCCCTAATCCTAATGCTAACCCCTAACCCCAACCCCTAGCCCTAACAGTTAACCTCTAACCCTAACCCCTAGCCCGAACCCTAACCCCTAACCCAAATGCAAACCCTAACCCTAACCATAACTCCTAATCCTAACCCCTAACCTAAACCCTAGCCCTAACCATAAACAAACCCCTAACCCTACGCTAACCCCTAACCCTAACCCTAGACCTAACCCCTAGCCCTAACCCTAAAACTAACCCCAACCCTTAGCCTTAGCCCTAGCCCTAACCCCTAACCCTAACACCTAATGCTAACAAAAACCCTAACCTGAACCCTAACCCAAAACCTAACCGACCCGAACCCAAACCAGAACCCTAACATTAAGCCTAAACCTAACCACTAAACCCTGAATCCACCCCAATCCAAGCCTCCACCCGAAACCCTAAACTTAACCCCTAACCTGAACACCTAAACTTAACCCTAACCCCAACGCCAGCCAGACTTCAACCACAACCCCAACCGCAATCCCTAACCCTAACCCCTAAACATAACCCTAAACCTAACCCTGAACCATAATCCCTAACCCTAAACCCTAACACCCAAACCCTAACCCATAGCATTAGCCCAAGTGCTAACCCCTAACCCAAACCTCTTACCACTAACCCTAACACTCTAACCATAATACCCCAACCCTAACGCTAAACCTAAACTCTAACCCTAAAACCTAACCCTACCCTAACCCTAACCCTCTAGCCCTAACCCTCTAACCGTAACCCTCTAACCAAAACTTCTAACCCTAACCTTCTAACCCTAACCCTCTAATCCTAACACTAACTGTATAACCCTAAACCTAACCTAACCCTAACCCCAAACCCTAAACACAAACCCTAACCCCAACTCTAGCTCCGGTTGTAGCCCTAGCTCTAGCCCTAACCCTAACCGTAACCCTAAAGCTTAAACTTAACCCTAAACCTAACCCTAATGCTAACACTAACCCTAGCCCTAACTCTAACCCCCAACACCTAACCTTAACCCTCTAACCCTAACCCCAACCAAGCCTCTAACTCTAACCCTAACACCCTAATCCTAACCTTAACACCCTAACTCTAACACTGTAGCCCTAACACCCTAACCCTAACACCGTAACCCTAAACCTAACACACTAACCCTAAAACCCTAACCTCCTAGCCCAAACCCTACCCCTAACACCCTAACCTTAACCCTAATACTCTAGCCCTAACACTAACCCCTAACCCTAACCCTAAACCTAACCCTCTAACCCTAACCCTGTAGCCCTAACCCTCTAACCATAACCTTCTAACCATAACACTAACTCTATAACCCTAACCTAACCCTAAACCCAAACCCTAACCCCAACTCTAGCTCTGGTCCTAGCCCTAGCCCAAGATCTAGCCCTAACCCTAACCTTAACCCTAACCCCTAAACTTAACCCTAACCTAACCCTAACCCCTAACCCAAACACCCTAAACCTAACACTCTACTCTAGCCCTAGCCCTAACTCTAACCCCTAACCCCAACCCTCTAACTCTAACCCTAACCCCCAACTCTAACATTCTAAACCTAACACCCAAACCCTAATACCTTAACCTTAGACCTAACACCCTAACCCTAACACCCTAACGCTAGCCATAACCCTAACACCCTAACCCTAACTCCCTAACCCTAGCCCTAACCCTAATCCTAACACCCTAACCCTAGCCCTAACCCTAATACCCTAGCCCTAACACTAACCCCTAGCCCTACCCTAACCCTACTCCTCTAGCCCTACCAGTCTAACCCTAACTCTCTAACCCTAATCTTCTAACCCTAATCCTCTAGCCCTAACCCTAACTGTATAACCCTAACCCTACCTAACCCTAACCCCAAATCTAAACCCAAACACTAACTCCAATTCTAGCTCTGGTCCTAGCCCTAGCCCTAGATCTAGCCCTAACCCTAACCTTAACCCTAACCCCTAAACTTCACCCTTAACCTAACCCTAACCCCAACACTAACCCCTGACCCTAACACATAACCCTAACCCTAATGCAAACCCTAACCCTAACACTCTAGCTCTAGCCCTAGCCCTAATTCTAACCCCAAACCCCAACCTTCTAACCCTAACCCCAACCCTCTAACTCTAACCCTAATCCCTAATCCTAACCATAACACCCTAACTCTAACACTCTAACCCTGACACCTTAAACTTAAACTAACACCCTAACCCTAACCCCCTAACCCCCTAACCCTAACACCCTAACACTAACCCTAACCCTAACTCCTAACACAAACCCTAACACGAACCCTAACCCAAAACCTAACGTGAACTGTAACCCAAACCTTAACCAACCTGAACCCAAACCCTAACCTTAACACTAAACCTAACCCCTAAACCCAACCCCAATCCCAGCCTCAGCCCTAAACCCTAAAACTAACCCCTAAACCCTAACCCTAACCCTAACCTGAACTCCTAACCCGAACCACAACCCCTAACCCCAACCTTAACCTCAAACCCTCAACCTAAAACCTAACACTTACCCTAACCCCTAAACCCACCCCTAATCCTAACCCTAAAGACGACCCCATCCCTAACCCTAAACCTTAACCCCGAACCCTAACCCCTGACCTCCTAACCCAAACCTGAACTCCAACCACAACCTGAACCCTAACACTAAACCCTACCCCAAACTGCAAACCCTAACACCAAACCCCAAAACCTAACCCCTAACCCTAAAACCTAGCCCCTGGTCCCTAGACCTAGCCCTACCCCTAACCTGTACCCAAACACTATCCCCTTAACACTAACGCCCTAACACTGACCCCCTAGACCCAATCCCTAACCCTAAACTCAACCCAAAACCCTAACCCCCAACCTTCAGCCCTAACCCAAATTCCATAACCCTAACCCTCTAACCCTAACCTCCTAACCCTAAGCCCAAACCCAAACCAAATCCTATAACCATATCCCTATAACCCTAACCTCTAACCCTCTAACCCTAGCCACAGCCCACAGCTTCCAGTCCCCAGCCACCAGCTCCCAACCTCCAGGCCCTAGCCCCTATACCCTAGACCTAACACTAATGGCTAACCCCAACCCTAACCCCAAACCCAAATCTAACCCTATACCCTAAACCCAAACCCCAACCCCAACCCTAACCCTCTAACCCTAACCCCGACCACAACTCTAACCTAACCCTAGCAACCCTAACCGTAAAAACCCTAACCCTTACAACCCTTATGTTCTAACCCTAATCCTCTAACCCTAAACCTAACCCTAACACTAAAACCCTAACCCTAACCCTAAAACCCTAAACCTAAAACCCTAACCTAAACCCCAACCCCAACCCTAACCCAACCCCAAACCCTAACACTAAAACCCTAACCCTAAACCTAAAACCCTAACCCTAACTGTAACCCCAACCCCAACCCTAGCAACAACCCCAACCCCAACCCTAAACCCTAAACCTCAATGTCAACCTCACCTCAACCCCAACCACCCCATCCCTAACCACTAACCCATAACCCCTAACTCTAAATCCTAAACCCTAACCCCTAATCCCAACCCCAACCCCCACCCTAACATTAACCCTAAACTTCAACCCTCAACCCTAAACTGTAACCCTCAACTGTAACCCCAAACCCAAAACCCTAAACCCTAACCTCAACTCCCAAGCCAACCCCAACCCCAACCTTAACCCTAACCCTTAAAGCCTAAATCCTAACCCTAAGCACTGAAATCCCAAACCCTAAAACTCTCCACTGGTAACCCTAACCAAACTCCAAATCTAATCCACTGTGCATGTGGAGGTTACTCCTCTCTCAGATCTTACCTTAATTGGGCAAGCCTGGCCCACAGGAGACAAGGACACACACACACGCGCGCGCGCGCACACACACACACACACAGAGTTTGGAGTAAACTCTTAATTTTTTACATCTGGTCCATCCATGGTAATTGGCACACAGTAAGCCCCCCATAAATACTTAAATAAACACAAACAACATCGACACCCAGGGCTTGGCTCCCAAGGCTGTCAGGTGTCGCCTCGGGGGGGTCCCTTCCCCGCTGCCACCCAGTCTACCCCACAAGGGGTCTCCTCTGCCATTGGAAGGACTGACCCCTCTTTCGCCTTTTCCCAGGTCGACTCTATAGTCCAGGTGGCTGTGGAGGCCGCCAGTTAGGGGGTTCCTCTAAAAGGGGCCATTTTGTGCATTGCGTTAGGCCTTTTCTCCCAGCCCTGGCAAAAGAGCGAGGAGGGCTCTCAGGCCACCCCCTCCCCAGCCTGGCCAACAAATGCGCTGGACAGATTTAAGGCTGCAGCTCCGCCAGGACCCCTGTGCTGGTCCTTTCTCCCCAAGCCCTTTGATCTCTCAGGACTGAGGGATGTTGGTGGCTGGACCTCCCCCCATCTGTGGGAATGAGAATCACACCAACCCGCTGTGTGTCCAGGGCCAGAGGCTCCTACTGGAGCCCACTGTGGATGCTGATTCCTGGGTGGAGGGTCCTTAGGGTAGGTCCCCCCACCCCATGGAAATCACATGAAGCTCGGTGAGGCAGGAGGGGGAGGTACAAGGGGGTGGTGCTGCTGCCATAGGTAAGAGATGCTGACCTGGCATCCCAGGTCCTTTACAACCCCCTCAAGAACCTGCAAGCACATAGGGACACTGAGGTCCAGGGGTGTGGGGGGACCAGGGATCAAGTTGGTGGTGTTGAGTGGTAGATGGAGGCACAGGAGCGTTCTCCCAGTGCTTCCACCCCAAGGGCTCACAAGGACAGGGGCACTGCACCTCCCCACACCTGTCCAATACACCTTTGTGGGGGCAGGCACGTTCAGCCTAGGAGCGGGTCCCCCCACTGGGGTCCCCTTGTCTCCTATCTTTCAGGAAGCACAGCGCGTAGAGCAGCAGAGAGACCAACCTCCACTCCACACATGGTCAACACCCACAACAGACACCAGTGACCCTCAGCTCATCTAGTGGCGTCAGTCAGGGCCCCAGACAGGGTCACCTGGCCACTGCCCCACCGTTCGGCACAGTTGAGGGGGTGGGTGGGGCGGTGCAGCACAAGAGAGTAAGGGGTTGAGGAGCCAGGAGAAGGACTTGGTGTCGGGAGTGAGGAGGTGGGAGGGATCAGGAGAATGCCCAGGTGTGGTGAGTAAGGTCAGGGTGGTCACAAGGATGCCCAGGTGTGAGAAGTGAGGATGTGGGAGAGACCAGGCAGAGATCTGTGTAGGGAGTGAGGAGGTGGGAGAGACCGGGCAGGGCCCTTGTTGGGAGTGAGGAGGTGGGAGGGATCAGGAGAAGGCTCAGGTGTGTGGAGTTAAGGACCATGTCGCGCTATGTTGGAATCGACTCGATGGCACCTAATGGCAACAGTCAAAAAACAACGAAATAGAATACAGTGAGTGGTACGAGAAAGGTGAATAGGAATTTAAAAACATGGACTTAAATGTATCTCAAATGAATCTCATAATCACACTGGAGAATGAACAAAAAGAATCAATCCATGTAAACTAAAATATAATACCTTGGTTTTATATATATATATATTATATATATATATCTCAGGCTGTATATAGATTAAAACCAAACACATCATCGTCAAGTTGATTCCAACTCATGGTGATCATATAGGACAGAGTAGAACTGCCCCCACAGGGTTTCCAAGAAGCACCTGGTGGATTCGAAGTGCCAAGCCTTTGGTTAGCAGCTGAACTCTTAACCACTATGCCACCAGGGTTTCCATAGATTAAAGCAGCTGCAAAGAATGTTTAAATCTATTTAGGAATGAGTGTAGCAATTCTGAAACTGTTTTTGCGTGTATTATAGAACTAAGAAACCCTGGTGGTACAGTGGTTAAGCGTTCAGCTGCTAACTGAAAGGTGAGGGTTAGAATCCATCAGCCAGTCCACAGGAGAAAGATGTAGCAGCCTCCTTCCATAAAGAATACAGCCTTGGAAATCCTATGGGGCAGTTCTACTCACATGGTTGCTATGAGTCAGAATCCACTCGAAGGCAACAAGCTTTTTTGTTTTGTTTTGTTTCTTGGTTATTATATAACTGACTACATCATTAAATCTATTGTTATTATTGAGACCTAGAGTTTTCCCCACTGGAGAAAGGAGATACAGATACGTAAGGGGAGGAGACAGTTGCCAGGGTGTTAGATTAGAATTATACTTATTATCATCTCTTATGGATTGAGTTATGGATTGAGAGAGAAAGCTGAGTGCCTGGGGTGCCTCTGGGGAATGATTGGCAGGGGCTAAAGGAGCTTTGTAACACTTGCCTGAGCGAGGCAGAGACCTAGGGCCAGAGAGAGGTATGCCTGTGAGCACAGATGAAAAGAGGCTGTCCTGATGGAAGAACTGTATGCTGTGTGTTCCTGAGCCTGAACTGTAACCTGCTACTTCCCTAATAAACCCCATAATTGTCAGTATTGTCTACGAGTACCATGTGGCCACTGCAATGAATTCTCAAACCCAGCAGAGAAGTAGAGAATGCCGTGGGAGGGACGGTTGGTGTCAGAATTGGTAAAGATGGCAGAAAGGGGAGGCATGTCTGACCTCTACCTCATGTGAATCAGCCTGGGGCTGATGTTGGTCTTGATTTTCTCTCCCCACCCTTGTGAGGTTAGAAGCCATTTAGGCAGCAGAGTTTTGTGCACCCTATTTTTTATATTATTTTTACCACTGTGCAGCAACACACACTTTAGGAACATAGGATAACTACTTGCTTTGATAATATTTTACTCAAAGTATTTTTTGACGCATATTGATGTGATATCCCATGAAGTCTCTCACTCCAGGCAGCTGCCTATATAGCCCACTCCGTAATTCCGCACTGTCAACAACCGGTTTGCTTTTCAGTCCTCAAGGGAGAAGCTCCCCTAAACACAGGAATGTGAGAACACTGCCAACACATACTCACAAGGAGAACTAGTTTTTATCTTGTACCTTCACCGTGACCCTACAACTCTGACCCTTATCCTAATGCTAAAACCCTAACCCTGGCATTGACCCTCACCCGGACATGACCTGACCCTAACCCCAATTCTAACCTTAACCGTAACACTCCAGACATCATCCACCTTCCTGTTCTCAGAGGATCTATGCTCTACTGTGTTCAGCTTCAAACACTGCACTTTCCTTTTCTGGCCCTTGCCTCCTTGCTGGCTTCACTCAAAGGAAACTGGTAAAGTTAGGTCTGAAACGAGGTGAGTTCCTTCCAGCCCTGACACACATTTTGCTATGCAGACAAGTGACAGCACACTTCCCACTAAAGAGCTTCAAGGAGATGCTGTGTTCTGAACTCACTGGTCATGTTCATTCTTGCTAATGACTTTCCCACGAAATACAGAGATTACTGGTCCCAGGGCAGATAGCCCCTCCAATGGGCTCAGAAAAACAAAAACAAACAAACTAACCAAACCCGTTGCTGTCGAGTCGATTCTGATTCATAGCAACCCTACAGGACAGAGTAGAACCACCCCACAGAGTTTCCAAGGAGCGCTTGGTGGATTCCAACCGCCGACCTTTGGTTAGCAACCATAGTACTTAAACACTACACCACTAGGGTTCCCCAATGGGCTCTCTTCCCTGGAAATCAGTCACCGTGGAGTCTACTCCATCTCATGGCCACTCCATGTGTGTCAGAGCAGAACCGTGCTCCATAGGGTTTTCAATGACTGATTTTTCAGAAGTACATCATGAAGTCTTCCAAGACACCTCTGGATGGATTCAACTGCCAACATTTCAGTTAGCAGGTGAGCACTTCACCATTTGCACCTCCTGGGAACTCGCGCTTCTCTAGGGGGGTCCACACAAAGCTCTGTGCAGACCATGCCTATTTCTGTTCCTCCTGTTGAAACTGAATGTGTAAATCTTCCCCATTGGCTTTATTGATGGAGGCCAAAATCACAAGAATCAATTAATGCAGTGGTAGATAAGACACTCTCAAGAGCGGCAGAAGGGGGCCACGTTAATATTAATATCCGTACCTTAAATGGTAAATGTCTCCCTTTCCATTCCCGCCTTCTCATCTGTGGAAGTCAGCATCGCCTGCACAGGTGGTTAGACTAGAGTTCCAGACTGAAATTTGACATAGGAAGAAAAAGAAAGCCTGAAAGCTCTGGGTGCCTGTTAGTGCCAGGGTACCAACTTGCTCTTTAATATCTGGGCGGCAAAACTGTCTAGATAAGGTCACATGCTGGGCACAAAGTCAGGGCGGGGAGGAGGTGCAGGCTAAGCCAGGTGTGGGGTTTCAGTGAAGCTTGTTCATGCAAATGCTTTAGCAGAGGAGACGGCAAACAAGAAGACACAGCAGGTGCAGGAGCTGCTAGACACAGAACCAGGGTGCAAACCGAGGGGCCGGCAGAAGTGGAGCTGCAGCAGACCCCCGGAAGCCCAGGTATGCCGAGCGAGCTTAGGCTGCCACACGAAGACTTCAAGGGATGGGGTGGGCCAGGTGCAGACGTCTCGGTCTCCATGTTCCAAGCCCCTCCAGCCACAGGTGCCTACTCCCCAGGGGCCACTTGCTCACCTGGGTGGGCAGCCACCCTGCCTCCTTCCGACCCGGCCTGTCCCTCCGGCAGCCTGTGCGTGGCATCCACCTGCGGTCGCGCTACCCACTGGGGAGGGCAGTGGCCCGATGGGCGGCCGCGTGTGGCCGAGGGCTGGTTACCCTTGGCAGCACCCCCTCTCCTGGGCGCCATGGTGGAGACAGATTGTTCCCACTCCAGTTCTGGCTCTGCGTTATCGCCCAGGTTCTCGCGGAGCTGAAGCAAGAGGGGCTATCCTGAGCTTGGGGTCCCTTGTGGCACATTACCGCCCACGTGAGGCCTCAAGGAATGGCCACCCGCAGCCCCTTCAGAGAGTAGGGCGGACATCCTCCCTCCGGCCCAGCACCCGGGGGTCGAGCTCTGCCGCGGGTCACCCAGGCAGCTCTGCAGTTCTGCACGCCTCTGCACAGGGAGCCCGTGCAGGGAGGAGGGCGCGGTGAGCTCCAAGGCCCCTAAGCACGGGGTGGGCAAAGTCAGAGGTCATGCGTAGGGGGAGGTCCCGGTCAGAGTTCGTGCATCCGTCCGGGAGGGGTGGGCGGGAAAGGAGGTTGTGCATAGGCGCAGGGTGGGCAGGGTCTGAGGGGTTGTGAGTAGGCCCAGAGTGAGCAGGGTCAGAGGTTGTGGGTAGGCGCTGGGTTCCAGGGCATCATTCAAGCCAGCCAGAAATGGAAGCAAAAATACACCACCCACCTGGTGAGTGATAAACAATGTTGTTATTAGTTGCCATGGAGTAGGTTCCACTCATACTGACCCCAAGTACAACAGAAGGAAACACTACAGCCGCTGCCCTCACAAATCCTTGTTGTTCTTAAGCTCACTGTTACAGCCACTGTGTCAATACATCTCCTTGAGGGTTTTCCTCTTTTCCCCTGACCCTCTACTTTGCCAAGTATGATGTCCTTCTCCAGGGACTGATCCCTCCTGACAACCTGTCCAAAGTATATGAGACCAGTCTCACCATCCTTGCTTCTAAGGAGCATTCTGGCTGTACTTCTTCCAAGACAGATTAATTTGTTCTTTTGGCGGTCCATGGTATATTCAATATTCTTCTCCAGCACCACAATTCAGAGGTGTCAATTCTTCTTTGTTCTTTATTCATCGTCCAGCTTTCACATGCATAGGAAGCAATTGAAAACACCATGGCTTGGATCAGGAGCACCTTAATCTTCAAGGTTTGCTTTGCTTTTCAACACCTTAAAGAGCTGTTTTACAGCAAATTTGCCCAATGCAATGCCTCATTTGAATTCTTGAGCGCTGCTTCCATGGTGTTGATTTTGGATCTGAGTAAAATGAAATCCTTGACAACTTCAATCTTTTCCCCACTTGTCATAATGATGTGTATTGGTCCAGTTGTGAGGATTTTTGTTTTCTTTTTGTTGAGATGTAATCCATACTGAAGGCTGTGGTCTTTGATCTTCGTCAGTAAGTTCATCAGGTCCTCTCCACTTTCAGCAAGCAAACTTCTCAGCCACAAAAGGAAGACACTACTGACATGTGCTCCACGCAATCTAAGAGATTCAAGTGGTATGATTCCATTTATATAAATGTTGTTAGGTGCGGTAGAGTTGGTTTCAACTCATAGCGACCTTATCTACAACAGAAACATTGCTGGGTCCTGCACCATCCTCCTAATCGTTATGTTGGAGCCCACTGTTGCAGTCACCAGTTGAGGGCCTTCCTGTTTTTAGCTGACTCTTTACTTTACCAAGCGTGATATTCTTCTCCAGGGACTAGTCCTTCCTGATAGCATGTCCAACTTACGGGAAACGAGTCTCACCATCCTTGCTTCTAAGTAGCATTCTGGCTGTATTTCTTCCAAGACAGCTTTGTTTGTACAAAAAGTCCTGAAAACTCCATTCCATAACTGGAGCTCAGCAACAAAATGCCACAAAAGCATACAGGAGCCATTCTGCCTGGCATGGGTAGACTGAGCTTATTGGCTCCCCTTAAACTTTACCTGGCCTGGCGAGGAGGCAGTTCAGAGTCCAGGCCAGAAAAGGCCCAGCCTTCTCCAACTTTTCTATGAGGTGGTTGGAGAACTCTCTGCCTAAGGTCACATGCTAGGCACAGAGCCAGGGGTGAGAAGGGGCAAACAGGACAAGAGAGCAGGGGCAGGAGATGCGAGACACAGAACCAAGGTGCAAAGTGAGGGATCAGGCGGAGTTGCAGCGGAGGTCGATGTTTTGAGGAAGGCCGGATGACTTGGGTGTAGATACTGAGCTGAGGCTGACCCTCAAAGGCACAGTGGACCAGGCAGACCAGAGAGGGGCTGGACAGGAGGCGTTGGCCTGACGCTCCTGGATGCCCTTCGTTCCGACACTTCTGTCCCTACGTCCTGACCTGAGCCATCTCCAGACACAGGGAATGACTCCTCAGGGTCCACCGGCTCACCTAGATGGGCGGCCGCCCTACTTCCCCACTCTGCCACACATCAACTGGTCTGTTCCAGATACTTCTAAAATTTTGATATTTTTGTCCTCATAGATTGTTTTTTAAAGTACATTTCATTAAAGTGTCATTAATCCTGACCACTGAATTTCTTGGTACCCCTTAAATATGTCCTCATTTACCTAATCAGGCCCCGTGGGGGAGGGAGGCAGATGTGTGGAACTCAGAGGTTAGAGTCCAGGCCAAAGAATGCCCAACCTGTCCATCTCTGGGTCCCTCCGCTGTCTGCCTGTTTCCTCCCTCCAGATTGTCCTAACTCTCAGTGGGCTTTTGAATATTTAGCTCCTGTCTTCTTATCTCAACTATTCCCATCAAAGCACTAGATGGTGACCCCACTTCAGTTTTAACTTCCACGGCTTGGTATCACCTGACACTGAATTTCAGCGATATGGTGGCTGGCCGTGAGAGGGCGCTTTCAAGCCTACCTGGCACCCCCAGAGTGGGAACCGTCAGATGCTTGGCCGAACTATCTGGGGGCCCTCCCACGGTGAGAGCAGGAGCTTTCCTTCTGGCAGGACCCACCGCCCCAGGGAGGGGGTCGTGGCCACTTCCGAACTAAACCGACGCTGAGTGGGCATTGAGGAAAACACTCACTTTTCACTGCCCAGACTGCAGAAGAAGGAGCTCAGGGGCTGCTCCTATCAGACATTTTTCTCTAACAGCAAGCACAGAACTGTGCATTTTCTAGGGTTTCCATGTGTTTTGTTCTTTGCTTCTCATATAACCAAGACCTATGCAAACGGTGTATGCAAACGGTTTGCACTTGACTACTAACCTAAAGTTTGGTGGTTCGAACCTCCTCTCCCCCAGAGCCCAGGAATGAAAGGCCTGGAGATCTGCTTCCATAAAGATTCAACCTTTGCCAAGAAAACGCCATGGAGCAGAGTTCTACTCTATAACACATGGGGTCACCATGAGTCGGAATCCACTGGACAGCAACTGGTTTCAGTTTTTTTTTTTTTTTTTTTTTTTTTAAGTATCCAAACATTCCTTGATGGTTTGGGTGGGTTGAAATCATAGCATCCTCTGGTCTTTTTATTTTTTATTTTTTTACAGATTCAGTATTGTTGCCTAGGACAAACTCCACAGACTCAGAGAGAGGGAAGCACATAAAAGAAGTGTAAAAAATATTGGGACCTTCCAGTTGAGTCAGCTGAGTACACAACCTGTGAGACTTTTTATCCAGAAACTCAAGGAGAAATTGAATATGGGTGTCGTTATATACCTGCTTTTGTTAAAAATTTAATGGCTGTTCTTCCCTAGAATATTAAAGTAGTTCATCAAAATTTGAAAAATTTTGCATGAAATGTTATGTTATTTTAAATTTATAAATCAAAAAAACTGAAATTATATAAATAAAAAGTTCTTGTTTAACTACCATCTCTTCACTGGCTTTGTGGTTGTTGTTAATCGCTGTTAATTCATTGTATGAAAGAGAAACCAAAATACAGTTTCTCTCATTCTACTTGGTTAAGTGAGAGGGTTTGATTAAGTCAGAGGGTTTTTTTCTCTCTCACTGAAAAACATGCAGGCTAATGTTGCATCTGCAGTCTCTTAGTTGGAAAAGAATGTAAAGTTACTCCTATTCAAATACGTGTGGGCACTTGTTTTCTCTAATTCTACTTGATTAAATTACAGGATTTGATTAAGTCAGAGGGTTTTTCCTCTCATTGAAAACCATGCAAGCTAATGTTGCCTCTACAGGCTCTTAGTTGGAAAAGAAAATAAAGATACTCCCATTCAAATATGTGCGAAAACTTTGGTTTTATAGGTTTTCAATACATACTTTGTTTTACCTGGATGTGAATGTGCATTAAAAATCTCTTGAGAACAGAATGCTGTCTTTCCTGGGCAAGAGCATGGCTATAGTGATGTAGTTTTGCTAAGTAAACATTAGCTTGCAGGTTTTTCAATAAGAGAGAGAGAAAAACCTCTGATCTAATCAAATGCACCTAACTTAATCAAAGTGCATAGTGAAATCCTGGAAAACCCAAGTGTTTGCATCTATTTCAAGGGGTGTAACTTTACATTCTTTTCCAGCTAAGAGAATGCAGAGGCAACATTAGCTTGCATGTTTTTCAGTAAGAGAAAACACCTTCTGACTTTTTCAAATCCTCTGACTTAATCAGGCAGAATGAGATAAATTGTATTTTGGTTTCTCTTTAATGCAGTAAATTAGCTAACTTTGCCCATTGCAAACACAAGGTTTACTCAGCAAGGCTACATCGCTGTAGCCCGAATACCTGCACAGAACACACTGTATGGTGTTCTTGTTAAGAGATTGTTAAAGCACACTCATGCCCAGGTAAAATAAAGTGCCTATTGAAATCCTATGGAACCCAAGTGTCTGCATGTATTTCCTTGGTGTAACCTAACATTATTTTCTGACCAGGAGAATGCAGAGGCAAAATCAGCTTGATGTTTTTCAGTAAGAGAAAGAACTCTCTGACTTCATCCAATCCTCTGATGAAAGCAGGCAGAATGAGAGAAACTGTCTTTGGTTTCACTTTCATGCAATGAACTCGGTAATTTTGGCTTTGTGAGCACAAGGTTTCCTCAGCAAAACTACATCACAGTAGCCCCTGTTACTTGCAGAGGAACAACTACATAGTGTTAGCATTAAGAGATTGTGAAAGCACATTTCCGCCTGGGTAAAACAAAGTGCATATTGAAACCCTAGAGAACCCACGTGTCTGCCCACAGTTCAGTGCGTGTAACTTTCCATTCTTTTCCAACTAAGAGAATGCAGAGGCAACATCAGCTTGCATGTTTTTCAGTAAGAGAAAGAACTCTCTGACTTCACACAATCCTCTGAAGAAAGCAGGCAGAATGAGAGAAACTGTCTTTGGGTTTCTCTTTCATGCAGTGAGCTCGGTAACTTTGGCTCTTGCGAACACAAGGTTTCCTCAGCAAAACTACATTGTGGGAAATCTCGCCCAAAAGCAAGACAAGAAGGCAAGAAGGGATAGAACTGGATAAATGGACACAGGTAACCTAGGGTGGGAAGGGGGAGCATGCTGTCACATTGTGGGGATTGCAACCAATATCACAAAACAATATGTGTATACATTTTTGAATGAGAAGTTAACTCGAGCTGTAAACTTTCACTTAAAGCACAGTGAAATTCTTTAAAAAAACATTCTATACAAGAATTGTGATCAACAGGGGGAAATGTAAAACAGGATTTCAATTTCTCAAGGAATCTAGATTTTGTGGAGCCATTGAGGCTGGATGAACCCCCAAACTATTACCCTGAGATAAAATTTAAACTTTAAATCTTAAACGAAAAAATCCCCTGAAAACTTCTTTAAACCAAAAATAGCTTGGACTACTTAGTAAAGAATGTCTGCCTTAAGTATTGCCCTCTTTTAAATAACTATTTATATTGGATCAAATTAACAACAGAAACTTGAAAGGTTACGTAGAAAGCTTGTGGAACAGTAAGTTAATGTTAATAGGGAAGGACTAATTCAGAAAAGGAGAGTGGGAAAGATTGCACAACCTGAAGAATGTAATCAATGTCACTGAATTGCATATATAGATATTGTTGAATTGTATGTTTTGCTGTGTATATTTTCAACAATAAGAAATAAAATTATGTTTTTTAATCTCAATTTTTTTATTTTTCAGCTTTATGTTATTGATTTCTAATTTAATTCCATTGATGACTGGGAACATAAAAAACAGACAAACAAAAAAATACAAACCCATTGTCGTCAAGTCAATTCTGACCTATAGCGACCCTATAAGACAGGGTAAAACTGCCCCATAGGATTTCCAAGGAGCACCTGGTGGATTCAGACTGCCGACCTTTTTGTTAACCACCAGGGTTTCCTAACTCAGAGTATACTTTGTATAATTTCTATTATTTTAAATTTGTTATGATGTGTTTTATGGATATGGATAAACTGTGGCCTGTCTTGATGAGTGTTTCATGTGCACTTGAGATGAAAGTGTACTCTGTGATTGTTCAATGAAACATTCTATAAATGTCAATTAGATCCAGTTGATTGATGATTCTGTTCAGTTTAACTCTACTTTTACTGATTTTCTGCCTGGTGGGTCTGTCAATTTCTGATACAGGGATGTTGAAGTCTTCGGCTCTAATAGTAGATTTGTCTATTTCTCCTTGCAGTCTAATGTATTTTGATTTTCTATTGTTAGGTGCATACACATTAGGGACTGTTTTGTCCTCTTTCAGAATTGACCCCTTTATACTTAAATAATCTCTTCGGAGCTTCCAGACTAAGACAGACTAGGAAGAAAGACCTGGTAATCTACTTCTAAAAAAGATTGGCCAGTGAAATATTTATGAAAGCAGCAGAACATTGTCTGATATAGCACCAGATGAGCCTTTCAGGTTGGAGGGCACTCAAAATATGACTAAAGGATAGCTACTTCCTCAAAGTAGAGTCAGCCTTAATGACGTGGTTGGAGTCAAACTTCTGAGACCTTCATTTGCTGATGTGACATAACTCAAAATAAAAGAAACAGCTGCAAACATCCATTAATAATCAGAATGTGGCATGTACAAAGTATGAATCTAGGAAAATTAGAAGTTGTCAAAAATGAAATGCAACAAATAAGTATCAATATCCTATGCATTAGTGAACTGAAATGGACTGATAATGGCCATTTCGAATTGAACAATCATATGTCTATTATGTTGAATGACAAATTGAAGAAGAATGGCATTGCATTCATCGTCAAGAAAAACATTTCAAGGTCTATCCTGAAGTACAACTCTGCTGGTGATAATATCCACTTAATAAAAGACCACTTAATATGACTATTATTCAAATTTATGTGACAACCACTAGGGCCAAAGATGAAGACATTGAAGATTTTTACCAACTTCTGCAATCTGAAATTGCTCGAACATGCAATCATGATACATTGATAAGTACTGGTGATTGGCATGAGAAAGTTGAAAGCAAAGAAAAAGGAATAATAGTTGGAAAATATGGCCTTGGTGATAGAAATGACATCAGAGATCACATGATAGAATTTTGCAAGACCAATGACATATTTGTTGCAAATACCTTTTTTTAACAACATATCTTCATTATACATGTGGACCTCGCCAGATGGAACGCACAGGATTCAAATTGACTACATCTGCAGAAAGAGGCTATGGAGAAATTCAGTATCATCAATTTGATCAGGGCCAGGGGCTGACTGCAGAACAGACCATCAATTGCTCCTATGCAATTTCAAGTTGAAGCTGAATAAAATTAAAACAAACCCATGAGAGCCAAAATATGACCTTGAGTATGTTCCACCTGAATTTAGAGACTCTTTTTTAAACCAAAGACCAGATGAGTTGTGAAATGACATCAAGGATATCATAGATAAAGCAAGAGATCATTAAAAATACAGAAAAAAAAAGAAAGAAACAGCCAAAATGGATGTCAAAAGACACTCTGAAATTTGATGAAGTAAAAGAGCTGAACAGAAGATTTCATTTGGGTTGCTGGAGAAGACAATGTAAAATATTATAAATAATTGTGTGAAGACCCTGAGTTAGAAAACCAAAAGGGAAGAATATGCTGGGCATCTCTCAAGTTGAAAGAAGTGAAGAAAAAAAATTCAAGCCTTGAGGTGTCATATTGAATGAGTCTGTGGGCAAATTTTGAATGACACTCATCAAAAGAAGAGTCACCGTATCAAAAAGAATTGGTTGATGTTCAACCATTTCAGGAGATAGCATATGGCAAAGAAGTAGCATATGGTATTGAAAGAAGTCCAAGATGCACTGAACATATTGGTGAAAAACAAGCCTCTAAGAATTGATGAAACACCACTTGATATGTTTCAATAAAAGGATGCAACGCTGTAAGTGCTCACTCATCTATGCCAAGAAATTTCAAAGACAGCTACCTAGCCAGCTGACTGGAAGAGATCAATATTTGTGCCCATTGCAAAGAAAGGTAATCTAACAGAATATGGAAATTATCTAACAATATCATGTGCAAGTAAAATTTTGATGAAAACAATTCAAAAACAATTGCAGCAGTATATTGACAAGGAACTGCTGGAAATTCAAGGTGGATTCAGAAAAGAACATGAAATATGGGACATCATCTCTGACATCAGAGAATAAAAGAAAGATGTCTACCTGTTTACATTTTATTTACTATGCAAAGTCATTCGACTGTGTGCATCATAACAAATTAAGGACAAGATTTCAAAAAATGGGACTTTCAGAACGCTTAATTGTGCTGATGTGGAATCTGTACATAGACAAAGAGGCAGTCATTCAAACAGAGCAAGTGGGGTAGGGTACTGCATAATTTAAAATCAGGAAAGGTGTGCATCAGGTTTGTATCCTTTCACCATACTTAATCTGTATGTTGAGCAAGTAATCTGAGAAGCTGGACTATATGAAGAAGAACAGGACGTCAGGATTGGAGGAAGACTCATTAACAATCTGCAATATGCAAGTGACACAACCTTGCTTGCTGAAAGTGAAGATGGCTTGAAGCACTTACTTATGAACATCAAAGACTCCAGCCTTCAGTATGGATTATACCTCAACATAAAGAAAACAAATATCTTCACAACTGGACCAATAAGCAACATCGTGATAAACAGAGAAAATACTGAAGTTGTAAATGATTTCATTTTACCTGGATTCACAATCAATGCCCATGGCAGCAGCAGTCAAGAAATCAAATGACACATTGCATTGGGCAAATCTCCTGCAAAAGGGCCCTTTAAAATGTTAAAAAGCAAAGATACTTAATGTTTATTTTATCGCGTACCAACCCCCAAGCCGGCTTCAATGGCTGTTGATTTCCCTGAGCGGGAGATAGGTCCTGCTACATGTCCTGAGCCATTCTCCTAGCCTTGGAGAAGGAATAAAGTAACAGCTGGGAGAAAACATAATCTGCAAGCTCAACTAAGCTGGGGAGCTCAGGACAGAAACATCTCCTGTCCAGGCACACACAGTGCATGGACTTTGAATACATTTCACTCCTGCATGGACCTGTGTGGGCCCATTTCAGGAGAATAGGACATTGTTGGCTGACTGCAACTATTTCAGCTGTGCAGTGAAGAGGTGGGTTTTTGATGTTTGACATCACTTTACCTATTAAACAGGGTCCTCACCTACCCACATCAGGGGCCTAAGGACTGGTGGCTCCACCCATGTCACCTAGCCACCTGCTACAGGGGTCCAAGGATAAGTGGTGCCTCCCAGTCCTTACAACCAAAAGAACTGGGTGCCCATGGTCCAGCCACAGAATCCACCCACCTGTTCACTCTGGGGAACAGGGAAGCACTTTCCTCACAGACACTAAGGGGATGGTTGTCAGTCCCCTACCTTGTTCAGAGAGTGACCCCCTGCCGCAACCAGAACCTGTATGTACACCAATCACCCCTGCCCCTCTAAGACTGTGGGACAGAGCCTGTACCACACATTTGATGAACAACTACCTGGACACCTGAGCTGAATCCATACAAGAAAAGTGAATGGACTCCTAGGCTCAAATACCTGGTAACAGCTCTGGCCATCTGGTGACAGTACGTGAGTGCTTCAAATGTGCAAATAATCAAGCTAGCTCACTCAAGCACCCTATATGCGCATATCAAAACAAACCAAAGCAAAAAGCTAGGATACAGTAAAAACAAAACAAACAAACACCCTATATGGGCATATCAAAACAAACCAAACCAAAAAGCTAGAATACAGTAAGCAAACATAAAGTAAATTAATACAATAACTTATAGATAGCTGGGAGACAACAGTCAACATCAAATCACATAGAGAGCAGACCGTGATTGCTTCAACAAGCTCTCAAAACAAAGAATCAAGGAATCATCCAGATGAAGGTGTCTTCCTTGAAATACCAGATGTAGAATACTAACATTTGCAGGATATACCAATCATGCCTAGAGGAAAATTTGTAGACATAAATTCAAATAAATCCCAAGGAAGTTAGAAAAAGAATCACAAATTCAACCCATAGAAAACAGGAAACAAGCTATATGAGAGTGAACAAAATCAAAATTGATTTTTTAAAATAAGACTGATGTAAGTCATAAACCCCTGGTAAAAGAGATTAAGGAAAACGGCAGGTACAAATAATACCAGAAATGATAAAAAGAGCATCCTGAAAGACCATACAGTATTTAAAAGATCTTAAGAAGACGTTATGACCAACTGTATGCAAATAAATATTAATGTGGATGAGATAGGCAAATTTCTTTAAAATTTTACCTTAGTGATGGAGAAGAAATAGAATTTCTGATTAGGCCTTTAACTATAAAAAATAGAATCCCTGCATCCGGCCCTGTTCCCTGCAAGATGAGAAAGGGCCTCCATTCTTGGCTGTGTGTCATCACACAACTGACTCATCAGAACCAGCTCTAAATGTATGCAAAATAGGCAGAAATAGGGTAATTCTTTTATATATATATAATTTTTATTGTGCTTGAAGCGAAAGTTTACAAATAAAGTCCGTCTCTCACACAAAAACCCATATACACCTTGCTACACACTCCCAATTACTCTCTTTTTTTTAATGAGACAGCCTACTCCCTCCCTCCACTCTCACCTTTCCTGTCCATTTTGCCAGCTTCTAAACGCCCTCCGGCGTCTCATCTCCCCTCCAGGAAGGAGATGCCAACATAGTCTCAAGTGTCCACCTGATCCAAGAAGCTCACTCCTCACCAGCATCCTTCTCCAACCCATTGTCCAATCCAATCCATGTCTGAAGAGTTGGCTTTGGGAATGGTTCCTGACCTGGGCCAGCAGAAGGTCTAGGGGCCATGACCACTGGGGTCCTTCCAGTCTCAGTCAGACCATTAAGTCTGGTTTTTTTTGTGAGAATTTGGAGTCTGCATCCCACTGTTCTCCTGCTCCCTCAGGGGTTCTCTGTTCTGTTCCCTGTCAGGGCAGACATCGGTTGTAGCTGGGCACCATCTAGTTCTTCTGGTCTCAGAATGATGTAGTCTCTGGTTCATATGGCCCTTTCTGTCTCTTGGGCTCGTAATTGCCTTGTGTCCTTGGTATTCTTCATTCTCCTTTCATCCAGGTGGATTGAGACCAATTGATGCATCTGAGATGGCTGCTTGCTAGCGTTTAAGACCCCAGAGGCCACTCTTCAAAGTGGGATGCAGAATGCTTTGTTAATAGATTTTATTATGCCAATTGTCTTAGATGTTCCCGAAACCATGGTCCCCAGACCCCTGCCCCTGTTATGCTGGCCTTCGAAGCATTCAGTTTATTCAGGAAACTTCTTTCCTTCTGATTTAGTCCAGTTGTGCAGATGCCCCCTGTATTGTGTGCTCTTTCCCTTCACCTAAAGTAGTTCCTATCTACTATCTAATTAGTGAATGCTCCTCTCCCACCCTCCCTCCCCCTCTCATAACCATAAAAGAATATTTTCTGCTCAGTTTAAACTATTTCTCAAGTTCTTATAATAGTGGTCTTATACAATATTTGTCCTTTTGCAACTGCCTAATTTCATTCAGCATAATGCCTTCCAGGTTCCTCCATGTTATGAAATGTTTCACAGATTCCTCACTGTTCTTTATCAGTGCGTAGTATTCCATTGTGTGAATATGCCATAATTTATTTATACATTCGTCTGTTGATGGGCACCTTGGTTGCTTCCATCTTTTTGCTATTGTAAACAGTGCTGCAATAAACATGGGTGTACAGATATCTGTTCATGTAAAGGCTCTTATTTCTCTAGGATATATTCCAAGGAGTGGGGTTGCTGGATCCTATGGTAGTTCTATTTGTAGCTTTAAAAAAAAAAAAGCTTTTTAAGGAGGCGCCAAATCGATTTCCAAAGTGGTTGTACCATTTGATATTCCTACCAGCAGTGTAGAATTGTTCCAATCTTTCCACAGCCTCTCCAATATTTATTATTTTCTGTTTTTTGGATTAATGCCAGCCTTGTTGGAGTGAGATGAAATCTCATTGTAGTTTTGATCCGCATTTCTCTAATGGCTAATGATTGTGAACATTTCCTCAAATATCTGTTAGCTACCTGAATGTCTTCTTTAGTAAAGTGTCTATTCATATCTTTTGCCCTTTTTAAAATTGGGTTATTTGTCTTTTTGCAGTTGAGTTTTTGCAGTATCATGTAGATTTTAGAGATCAGGCGCTAATCAGAAATGTCATAGCTAAAAACTTTTTCCCAGTCTGTAGGTAGTCTTTTTACTCTTTTGGTGAAGTCTTTGGATGAGCATAGTGTTTGATTTTTAGGAGCTCCCAGTTGTCTAGTTTTTCTTCTGCATTTTATAATGTTTTGTACACTGTTTATGCCATGTATTAGAGCTCCTAACGTTGCCCCTATTTTTTCTTCCATGATCTTTATCATTTTAGATTTTATATTTAGGCCTTAGTTTTTGTGCATGGAGTGAGGTATGGGTCTTGTTTCATTTTTTTGCAGATGAATATCCAGTTATGCCAGTACCATTTGTTAAAAAAGCTGTCTTTTCCCTTTTTAACTGTTTTGGGACCTTTGTCAAATATCAACTGCTCATATGTGAATGGATTTATGTCTGGATTCTCAATTCTTCCATTGGTCCATGTGTCTGTTGTTGTACCAGTAACAGTCTGTTTTGACTACTGTGGTGGTATAACAGGTTCTCAAATCAGGTAAAGTAAGGCTTCCCACTTTGTTCTTCTTTTTCAGTAATGCCGTATTTATCCAGGGCATCTTTCCCTTCCATATGAAGTTGGTGATTTGTTTCTCCATCTGATTAAAGAATGTTGTTGGGATTTGGATCCAAATTGCATTCAAAGTATAGATAGCTTTTGGTAGAATAGACATTTTTATAAGGTTAAGCCTTCCTATTCACCAGCAAGGTATATTTTTCCACTTATGTAAGTCTCATTTGGTTTCTTGCAGAAGTGTACTGTAGTTTTCTTTGTAAAAGTCTTTTACATCTCTGGTAAGATTTATTCCTAAGCATTTTATGTTCTTGGGGGCTACTGTAAATGGCATTGATTTTGTGATTTCCTCTTCAATACTCTCTTTGTTGGTGTATAGGAATCCAACTGATTTTTGTATGTTTAGCTTGTATCCCGATACTCTGCTGAACTCTTCCATTAGTTTCAGTAGTTTTCTGGAGGATTCCTTAGGGTTTTCTGTGTATAAGATCATGTCATCTGCAAATAGAGATATTTTTACTTTTTCCTTCCAATCTGGGTGCCCTTTATTTCTTTATCTAGCCTAATTGCTTGCTAGGACCTCCAACACAATGTTGAACACGTGCGGTGATAAAGGGCATCCTTGTCTGCTTCCCAATATCAATGGGAATGCTTTTAGGCTCTCTCCATTTAGAGTGATGCTGGCTGTTGGTTTTGTATAAATGCCCTTTATTATGCGGAGGAATTTTCCTTCTATTCCTATTTTGCTGAGAATTTTTATCATGAATGAGTGTCGAAGTTTGTCAAATGCCTTTTCTGCATCTATTGATAAAATTATGTGATTCTTGTTTTTTTTTTATTTATGTGGTGGATTACATTAATTATTTTTATAACGTTGAACCATCCCTGCATACCTGGTATGAATCCTACTTTGTCATGGTGAATTACTTTTTTTATATGTTGTTGAATTCTGTTGGCTAGAATTTTGTTGAGGATTTTTGCGTCCACATTCATGAGGGATATAGGTCTATAGTTTTCTTGTGGTGTCTTTACCTGGTTTTGGTATCAGGGATATGGTGGCTTCACAGAATGAGTTTGGTAGCATTCCGTCCTTTTCTATGCTCTCAAATACCTTTAGTAGTAATGGTGTTAATTCTTCTCTGAAAGTTCGGTAGAACTCTGCAGTGAAGCCATCCGGATCAGGGCTTTTTTTTGTTAGGAATTTTTTGATTACCTTTTCAATCTCTTCTTTTGTTATGGGTCTATTTAGTTGTTCTCCTCTGTTTGTGTTAGTTTAGGGAGGTAGTGTGTTTCTAGGAATTCATCCATTTCTTCTAGGTTTTCGAATTTGTTTGAGTACAGTTTTTCATAGTAATCTGATGTGATTCTTTTAATTTCAGTTCGGTCTGTTGTAATATCGCCCATCCCATTTCTTATTTGGGTTATTTGCTTCCTCTCCTGTTTTTCTTTTGTCAGTTTCGCCAGTGATTTATCAATTTTGTTGATTTCTTTCTTTTTTTTTTTCGAAAAGACCTTTTGGTCTTGTTAATTCTTTCAATTGTTTTTCTGTTTTCTATTTTATTTAGTTCTGGTCTAATTTTTATTATTTGTTTTCTTCTGGTGCCTGTGGGTTTCTTTTGGTGCTCTCTTTCTGTTTGTTCAGGTTGTATGGATAATTCTTTGATCTTGGCCCTTTCTTCTTTTTGGATGTATGCATTTATTGATATAAATTGGCCTCTGAGCCCCGCTTTTGCTGTGTCCCAAAGGTTCTGATAGGAAGTGTTTTCATTCTCATTGGATTCTATGAATTTCTTTATTCCATTTTTTCTTTCTATCCTTAATGTTTTCTATAATCCTGTCTTTTTTGAGCAGGGTATTGTTCAGTTTCCAAGTGTTTGATTTCTTTTTCCTGCTTTTCCTCTTATTGATTTCCACTTTTATGGCCTTATGGTCAGAGAAGATGCTTTGTAATATTTCAATGTTTTGGATTCTGCTAAGGCTTGCTTTATGACCTAATCTGTGGTCTATTCTAGAGAATGTTCCATGTACACTAGAAAAGAAAGTATACTTGGTTGCTGTTGGGTGGAGTGTTCTGTATATGTCTATGAGGTCAATTTGGTTGATTGTGGCATTTAGATCTCCAGTGTCTTTATTGAGCTTCTTTCTGGATGTCCTGTCCTTCACCGAAAGTGGCGTGTTGAAGTCTCCTACTATAATTGTGGAGCTGTCTCTCTCACTTTTCAATGCTGATAGAGTTTGTTTTATGTATCCTGCACCCTATCATTGGGTACATAAATATTTAATATGGTTCTATCTTCTTGGTGTATTGTCCCTTTAATCATTATATAGTGTCCTTCCTTATGCTTTCTGATGGATTTAACTTTAAAGTCTATTTTGTCAGAAATTAATATTGCCACTCCTGCTCTTTTTTGTTTGCTTGATATATTCCATTCTTTGAGTTTTAGTTTGTTTGTGTCTCTAAGTCTAAGGTGTGTCTCTTGTAGGCAGCATATAGATGGATCTTGTTTTTAATCCATTCTGCCACTTTCTGTCTTTTTATTGGTACATTTAGTTCATTTACATTCAGGCTAATTATCAATAGGTATTTTTTTTTATGAATTTAGTGCTATCATTTTGATGTTTTTTTTTGTGTGTTGACAGTTTCTTTTTCCCACTTGATTTTATGTGCTGAGTAGATTTTCTTTATATATTGTCCTTTCCTCATATTTGTTGTTGTTGATTTTGTTTCTGCTGAGTCTCTATTTTTCCCTTGTATTTTATTGTGATGAGTAGGATAGTTTGTCTTCTTTGTGGTTACCTTATTATTTACCCCTATTTTTCTAAATTTAAACCTAACTTTTATTTCTTTCTATCGCTGTATCTTCCTCTCCATGTGGAAGGTGTATGATTACATTTCTTAAAAAAAAAAACCTCTTAATTATTTTAATGTTGTCTTCTTTTATATAATAACATTGCTGTTACCCAGTTTGGGGCTTTTTTTTAAATAATCTTGCTTTGTATTTTTTGGATTTCCCTGTCTGGGTTGACTTCTGGTTGCTCTGCCCAGTGTTCTAATCTTGGGTTGATACCTGATGTTATTGATTTTCTAGCCAAAGAATGCCCTTTAGTATTTCTTGTAGTTTTGGTTTGGTTTTTATGAATTCCCTCAACTTGTGTTTATCTGGAAATCTCTTAATTTCACCTTCATATTTAAGAGACAGTTTTGATGGATATATGATTCTTGGCAGGCAATTTTTTTCCTTCAATTTTTTAAATATGTCATTCTATTGCCTTCTTGCCTGCATGGTTTCCGCCGAGTAGTCTGAGCTTATTCTTATTGGCTCTCCTTTGAAGGTGATTTTTCACTTATCCCTAGCTGCTCTGATAATTCCATCTTTATCTTTGGTTTTGGCAAGTTTGATTGTAATATGTCTTGGTGACTTTCTTTAAACATCTACCTTATGTAGAGTTCGATGAGCACCTTGGATAGATATCTTTCACAATATCAGGGAAGTTTCTGCTAACAAATCTTCAAAAATTTTCTCTCTATTTTCTGTTATCCCTCCCTGTTCTGGTACTTCAATCGCTTGCAGGTTATTTCTCTTGATAGAGTCCCACATGATTCTTAAGGTTTCTATATATTTTTTAATTTTTTTATCTGATTTTTCTTCAAATATATTAGTGCCAAGTGATTTATCTTTGAGTTCAGAAATTCTAGCTTCTACTTGCTCAATTCTGCTCATCTGACTTTTTATTGAGTTTTCTAATTCTGTAATCTTATTATTAATCTTCTGAATTTCTGATTGCGGTCTGTCTATGGATTTTTCCAGCTTATTAAACTTTTCATTATGTTCCTGAATAATCTTTCTGAGTTCCTCAGTTGCTTTATCTGTGTGTTCCTTGGCTCGTTCTGCGTATTGCCTCCTTTCCTTCCTGATGTCTTGAAGGGTTCTGCATATTAAACTTTTGTATTCTGCATCTGGTAATTCCAGGAATGCACTTTGATCTAGAAGATCCCTGGATTCTTTGTTTTGAGAGCCTATCGAGGTGATCATGGTCTGTTTCTTTATGTGACTTGACATTGACTGTTGTCTCCGAGCCATCTAGAAGTTATTGTATTAGTTTATGCTTGCTTACTGTGTTATAGCTTCTTGTTTTGTTTTGTTTTGGTATACCCCTATGGGTTGCTTGAGTGAGCTAGCTTGATTATTTTTGCCTTTGGAGCTCTGGTGTCCTGTCCCCAGCTGGCTCTAGATGCTATCAGGTGTATCAGTCTAGGAGTCCATTCAGTTTTCTTGTATGAATTCAGCTCAAGTTTCCAGGTAGCTGATCATCAAGTGTGTGGTACAGGTTCTGTTCTACAGTCTTAGAGGGGTATGGGTGATTGGTGTATATACTGGTATCTGATTGCAGCAGGAGGTCATGCTCTGAACAAAGCAGGGGGCTGAGAACCGACCCCCAAGTGTCTCTGAGGAAAACACATCTCTGTTCCCTACAGCATGCTGGTGGGTCGGTTCTGCAGAGGGACCATGGGCACCCAAAGTTTTTGTTGTAAGGACTGGGAGGTACCAGTTATCTTTGGACCTCTGTTGTGGGTGGCTGGATGACCTGAGTGGATCTACCAGTCCTTAGGTCCCTGATGTGGGTTGGTGAGGACCTTGTTTAATAGGCAAAGCAATGTCAAACATCAAACACCCACCTCTCCACTGCACAGCTGAAATAGTTGGAGTTTGCCAACAAGGGCCTATTCTCCCAAATAGGCCCACACAGGTCCATGCAGAAGGGGAGAGTGCTCAAGGTCCATGGATGGTTTATGCCTGGACAGGATCTGCTTCTGTTCTGAGGTTCCCTAGTTAATGGAGCTAGCAACTTATCTTTTCCCTGCAATTGCAAATTTTTTCCTTGTCCAAGGCCAGGAGAATGTCTCTAGGTGCTCAGCATGGCCTATCTCAGGCCCAGGGATTCAGCTGCTGAAGCTAGCATGGGGGTGAAGGTGTGCAGTGAAATATACGCAAGTACTTAGCTTTTGCCGAGAGTGCTGTCCTTCTCAGGTTGCTGAGGTGTGAGTGGACTGTGTGGCTGGCTGCTTCTCCCTCAGGAAACTGCAGCCAAACACTAGTACCAGCCTGCAGCCGCTGCCGCTCCAGGAATGGTGCCCAAGAGCTCACTGCCATTTAGGTCCAGTAACTCCTTTCCACCTCTGAACAGTCTCTTCCACTCCCTGCCCCTCAGTTCATTTTCTAAGCTTGCCTTTGATGCTCAGGGTTCCCAGCTTGTCACAAATATACTTGTTTCACTTTTTTTTTTTTTTTTTGGTCTTTGTTGTAAAGAGGGCTCACCGGAAGCATCTGTCTATTCCGCCGTCTTGGCTCCACCTCAGGGTAATTCTTTTAAGGATCTTCTGAAGAAATCATAGCTGTAGTGAGGGACAAAAATCATTGTCTTTAGAGTCAGAGGGAGGTAGACCTGGGTTCAAATCCTGACTTTATAAATTACTAGTTATATAATTTTAATCAAGGATTTAACCTTCTTCAGCCTCAATTTCTTCACCTGGTAAATGAGAGATAATGATATGGTCCCATAATAGGTTATTATAAAAATATATCAAGCAAACAGCAACCAAATGAGAGCAGGAGTTGCAAAATTAATCTCAGATAAAACAGACTTTAAAACAAAATCCACCATAAAAGACAAAGAAGGACATTATATAATGATTAAAGGGACAATCCTCCATGAGGACATAACCATAATAAATATCTACACACATAAGGACAGGGCTCCAAAATACATAAAACAAATTCTAACAACACTGGAGAGAGAATTGACAGTTCCACAATAATAGTAGGAGGCATCAACACACCACTCTTGATAAAGGACATAACATCGAGAAAGAAACTCACCAAAGATATAGAACATCAAAAGGCCACAATCAACCAACTTGACCTCATAGACATATATAGAACATTCCACCCAACAGCATCAAAGAATACATTCTTTTCCAAGGCACAAGGAATGTTCTCCAGAATAGACCACAGCTTAGGTCACAAAGCAACCCTCAGCAAAATTCAAAACTTTAAGATAATCCAAAGCATCTTTTCTGATCACAATGCCATGAAAGTAGAAAATAATAACAAGAAGAGCAAGGAAAAAAGAACAAATACACAGAAACTGAATAACACCTTACTTAAAAACCACTGGGTAATATCAGAATGAAATATGGAATCAAAATATTTCTAGAATCAAATGAGAATGAAAACACATCATACCTCTGGGACACAGCAAAGGCATTGCTCAAAGGTCAGTTTATACCAATAGATGCACACTCAAAAAAGAAGAAAGGGACAAAACCAGAACATTAGCTACACAACTTGAGCAAATAGAAACAGAACAGCAAAAGAAGCCCACAGCCACCAGAGGAAAGGAAATAGTAAAGATCAGAGCAGAAATAAGTGAAACAGAGAATAGAAAAACAAAGAAAGAATCAACAAAACCAAAAGTGGGTTCTTTGAAAGGATCAAAAAAATCAACAAACCATTGGCCAAACTGACAAGAGAGAACACAAATAACCCAAATTAGAAACAAAATGGAGAACATTACAAGAGATCCAACTGAAATAAAAAAGATCATAACAGTGTACTATGAAAAACTATACTCTAACAAATTAAAAAACTTAGAGGAAATGGACAAATTTCTAGAAACACACTACCTACCTAAACTAACAAAAACTGAGGTAAAAACTCTTAACAGACCCATGACAAGAGATTGAAAAAGTAATAATAATAAAAAAAAAAATCCAAACCAAAAAAAAAAAAAAAAAAAAAACCCTGACCCAGATGGCTTCACTGGAGAATTCTAACAAATGTTCAGAACATATAAAAGGAAAGGATACTTCCAAATTTATTCTATGAAGCCAGCATAACCCTGATACCAACACCAGGCAAAAACACCATAAAAAAGAAAACCACAGATGAATATCTCTTATGAATATAGATGCAAAAATTCTCAACAAAATTCTAACCAATATAATTCAGCATGATATAAAAACAATAATAATAATACATCACAACTGAGTGGGATTCATACCACGTATACAAGGATGGTTCAACATCAGAAAATCAACCAAAGTAAGCCACCACATAAATAAAACAAAAGAATCATACGATCACCTCTATTGACTCAAAAAGGCATTCAGTGAAGTCCAACACCCATTCCTGATTAAAAAAAAAAAAAACTCTCAATAAAATAGATATTGAAGGGAAATTCCTCAACATCATAAAAAGCATCTATACAAAACCAACAGCCAACATCATTCTTAATGGAGAGGGGCTGAAAACATTCCCATTGAGAACAGGAACAAGACACCATTCCTATTTAATATTGTGCTAGAGGTCCTAGCTAGAGCAATAAGACAAGAAAAAGAAATAAAGGGCATTAAAATTGGTAAGGAAGAAGTGAAACTATCTCTATTTGTGGATGATATGATGCTATACATTTTTTTTTTAATTTTTATTAAGCTTCAAGTGAACATTTACCATTCCAATCAGTCTGTCACATGTAGGTTTACATACATCTTACTCCCTTCTCCCACTTGCTCTCCCCCTATTGAGTCAACCCTTACAGTCTCTCGTTTCGTGCCAATTTTGCCATCTTCCCTCTCTCTCTATCTTCCAGTCAAGAGTTGCCAACACACTCTCCCGTGTCCACCTGATTTAATTAGCTCACTCTTCATCAGTATCTCTCTCCCCCCCCACTGACCAGTCCTTTTCATGCCTGATGATTTGTCTTCGGGGATGGTTCCTGTCCTGTGCCATCAGAAGTTCTGGGGAGCATTGTCTCTGGGATTCCTCTAGTCGCAATCATACCATTAGGTGTGGTCTTTTAATGAGAATTTGGGGTCTGTATCCCATTGGTCTCCTGCTCCCTCAGGAGTTGTCTGTTGTGTTCCCTGACAGGGCAGACATCGATTGTGGCCGGGCACCAACTAGTTCTTCTGGTCTCAGGATAATGTAGGTCTCTGGTTCATGTGGCCCTTTCTGTCTCTTGGGTTCTTAGTTGTCGTGTGACCTTGGTGTTCTTCCTTTGCCTTTGCTCCCGGTGGGTTGAGACCAATTAATGTATTTTAGATGGCCGCTTGTTGGCATTTAGGACCCCAGGCGCCACAATTCAAAGTGGGATGCAGAGTGTTTTCATAATAGAATTGTTTTGCCCATTGACTTAGAAGTCCCCTCAAACCAAGTTCCCCAGACCCCAGCCCCTGCTTCGCTGACCTTTGAAGCTTTCATTTTATCTCGGAAACCTCTTTACTTTTAATCCAGTCCAATTAGGCTGACCTTCCTTGTTTTGAGTGTTGTCTTTCCCTTCACCCAAAGCAGTTCCCATCTAGAGATTGATCAATAAAAAGCCCTCTCCCTCCCTCTCTCCCTCCCCCCTTTGTAACCACATAAGTATGTGTTCTTCCCAATTTTTTCTATTTCTCAAGATCTTATAATAGTGGTCTTATACAATATTTGTCCTTTTGCAACTGACTCATTTCGCTCAGCATAATGCCTTCCAGATTCCTCCATGTTATGAAATGTTTCAGAGATTCGTCACTGTTCTTTATCGATGCGTAGTATTCCATTGTGTGAATATACCACAATTTATTTACCCATTCGTCCGTTGATGGACATCTTGGTTGCTTCCAGCTTTTTGCTATTGTAAACAGAGCTGCAATAAACATGGGTGTGCATATATCTGTTTGTGTGAAGGCTCTTGTATCTTTAGGGTATATTCCGAGGAGTGGGATTTCTGGGTTGTATGGTAGTTCTATTTCTAACTGTTTAAGATAACGCCAGATGGATTTCCAAAGTGGTTGTACCATTTTACAGTCCCACCAGCAGTGTATGAGAGTTCCAATCTCTCCGCAGCCTCTCCAACATTTATTATTTTGTGTTTTTTGAATTAATGCCAGTCTAGTTGGTGTGAGATGGAATCTCATCGTAGTTTTAATTTGCATTTCTCTAATGGCTAATGATCGAGAGCATTTTCTCATGTATCTGTTGGCTGCCTGAATATCTTCCTTAGTGAAGTGTGTGTTCATATCCTTTGCCCACTTCTTGATTGGGTTGTTTGTCTTTTTGTGGTTGAGTTTTGACAGAATCATGTAGATTTTAGAGATCAGGCGCTGGTCGGAGATGTCCTAGCTGAAAATTCTTTCCCAGTCTGTAGGTGGTCTTTTTACTCTTTTGGTGAAGTCTTTAGATGAGCATAGGTGTTTGATTTTTAGGAGCTCCCAGTTATCTGGTTTCTCTTCATCATTTTTGGTAATGTTTTGTATTCTGTTTATGCCCTGTATTAGGGCTCCTAGGGTAGATCCTATTTTTTCTTCCATGATTTTTATCGTTTTAGTCTTTATGTTTAGGTCTTTGATCCACTTGGAGTTAGTTTTTGTGCATGGTGTGAGGTATGGGTCCTGTTTCATTCTTTTGCAAATGGATATCCAGGTATGCCAGCACCATTTGTTAAAAAGACTATTATTTCCCCAATTGACTGACACTGGTCCTTTGTCAAATATCAGCTGCTCATACGTGGATGGATTTATATCTGGATTCTCAATTCTGTTCCATTGGTCTATGTGCCTGTTGTTGTACCAGTACCAGGCTGTTTTGACTACTGTAGCTATATAATAGGTTCTGAAATCAGGTAGGGTGAGGCCTCCCACTTTCTTCTTCTTTTTCAGTAATGTTTTGCTTATCCGGGGGTTCTTTCCTTTCCATATGAAATTAGTGATTTGTTTCTCTATCCCCTTAAAGTATGACATTGGTATTTGGATTGGAAGTGTGTTATATGTATAAATGGCTTTTGGTAGAATAGACATTTTTACTATGTTAAGTCTTCCTATCCATGAGCAGGGTATGTTTTTCCACTTAAGTGTGTCCTTTTGAATTTCTTGTAGCAGAGTTTTATAGTTTTCTTTGTATAGGTCTTTTACATCCTTGGTAAGATTTATTCCTAAGTATTTTATCTTCTTGGGGGCTACTGTGAATGGTATTGATTTGGTTATTTCCTCTTCGGTGTTCTTTTTGTTGATGTAGAGGAATCCAAGTGATTTTTGTATGTTTATTTTATATCCTGAGACTCTTCCAAACTCTTCTATTAGTTTCAGTAGTTTTCTGGAGGATTTCTTAGGGTTTTCCATGTATACGATCATGTCATCTGCAAATAGTGATAGCTTTACTTCCTCCTTACCAATCTGGATACCCTTTATTTCTTTGTCTAGCCTAATTGCCCTGGCTAGGACTTCAAGTACGATGTTGAATAAGAGCGGTGATAAAGGGCATCCTTGTCTGGTTCCCGTTCTCAAGGGAAATGCTTTCAGGTTCTCTCCATTTAGAGTGATATTGGCTGTTGGCTTTGCATATATGCCCTTTATTATGTTGAGGAATTTTCCTTCAATTCCTATTTTGGTTAGAGTTTTTATCATAAATGGGTGTTGAACTTTGTCAAATGCCTTTTCTGCATCTATTGATAAGATCATGTGGTTTTTATCTTTTGTTTTATTTATGTGGTGGATTACATTAATGGCTTTTCTGATATTAAACCAGCCTTGCATACCTGGTATAAATCCCACTAGATCAGGGTGTATTATTTTTTTGATGTGTTGTTGGATTCTATTGGCTAGAATTTTGTTGAGGATTTTTGCATCTATGTTCATGAGGGATATAGGTCTAAAATTTTCTTTTTTTGTAATGTCTTTACCTGGTTTTGGTATCAGGGAGATGGTAGCTTCATAGAATGAGTTGGGTAGTATTTCGTCTTTTTCTATACTTTGAAATACCTTCAATAGTAATGGTGTTAAGTCTTCTCTGAAGGTTTGGTAGAACTCTGCAGTGAAGCCATCTGGGCCAGGACTTTTTTTTGTTGGGAGTTTTTTAGATTACCGTTTCAATCTCCTTTTTTGTTATGGGTCTATTTAGTTGTTCTACTTCTGAAAGTGTTAGTTTAGGTAAGTAGTATTGTTCCAAGAATTTATCCATTTCTTCTAGGTTTTCAAATTTGTTAGAGTACAATTTTATGTAGTAATCTGATATGATTCTTTTGATTTCATTTGGTTCTGTTGTGATGTGGTCCTTCTCCTTTCTTATTCGGGTTATTTGTTTCCTTTCCTGTTTTTCTTTAGTCAGTCTAGCCAGTGGTTTATCAATTTTGTTAATTTTTTCAAAGAACCGGCTTTTGGCTTTGTTAATTCTTTCAATTGTTTTTCTGTTCTCTAATTCATTTAGTTCAGCTCTAATTTTTATTATTTGTTTTCTTCGTGTGCCTGATGGATTCTTTTGTTGCTCACTTTCTTTTTGTTCAAGTTGTAGGGACAGTTCTCTGATTTTGGCTCTTTCTTCTTTTTGTATGTGTGCATTTATCGATATAAATTGGCCTCTGAGCACTGCTTTTGCTGTGTCCCAGAGGTTTTGATAGGAAGTATTTTCATTCTCGTTGCTTTCTAAGAATTTCCTTATTCCCTCCTTGATGTTTTCTATAACCCAGTCTTTTTTCAGGAGGGTATTGTTCATTTTCCAAGTATTTGATTTCTTTTCCCTAGTTTTTCTGTTATTGATTTCTAGCTTCATTGCCTTGTGGTCTGAGAAGATGCTTTGTAATATTTCGATGTTTTGGATTCTACCAAGATTTGTTTTACGACCTAATATGTGGTCTATTCTAGAGAATGTTCCATGTGCGCTAGAAAAAAAAGTATACTTTGCAGCAGTTGGGTGGAGAGTTCTGTATAAGTCAATGAGGTCAAGTTGGTTGATTGTTGTAAGTAGGTCTTCCGTGTCTCTATTGAGCTTCTTACTGGATGTCCTGTCCTTCTCCGAAAGTGGTGTGTTGAAGTCTCCTACTATATATGTGGAGGTGTCTATCTCACTTTTCAATTCTGTTAAAATTTGATTTATGTATCTTGCAGCCCTGTCATTAGGTGCGTAAATATTTAATATGGTTATGTCTTCCTGATCAATTGTCCCTTTTATCATTATATAGTGTCCTTCTTTATCCTTTGTGGCGGATTTAAGTCTAAAGTCTATTTTGTCAGAAATTAATATTGCTACTCCTCTTCTTTTTTGCTTATTGTTTGCTTGATATATTTTTTTCAATACTTTGAGTTTTAGTTTGTTTGTGTCTCTAAGTCTAAGGTGTGTCTCTTGTAGGTAGCATATAGATGGATCGTGTTTTTTTATCCAGTCCGTGACTCTCTGTCTCTTTATTGGTGCATTTAGTCCATTTACATTCAGCGTAATTATAGATAAGTAAGTTTTTAGTGCTGTCATTTTGATGCCTTTTCATGTGTGTTGTTGGCCATTTCATTTTTCCAGATGCTTTTTTGTGCTGAGACGTTTTTCTTAGTAGCTTGTGAGATCCTCATTTTCATAATGTTTAACTTTGTGTTTATTGAGTCTTTACGTTTTTCTTGGCTTTTTTCTTGAGTTATGGGATTGATATTCCTTTTTGTGGTTACCTTTTTATTTACCCCTATTTTTCTAAGTAAAAACCTAACTTGTATCCTTCTATTTCGCCTTGTATCACTCTCCATCTGGCAGTTCAATGCCTCCAATATTTAGTCCCTCTTTTTGATTATTTTGATCGTTTATCTATTGATTTCCGTGATTTCCTGTTGTGTGTATTATTTTGTTTATTTATTTGTTTTTTAGAATTAGTCTTAATTTGTTTGTTTTTGTGCTTTCCCTATTTGAGTTGCGTTGATATCAGGACGTTCTGTTTTGTGACCTAGTATTGTGCTGGTACCTGATATTATTGGTCATCCGGCCAAACAATCTCCTTTAGCATTTCTTGCAGTCTTGGTTTAGTTTTTGCAAATTCTCTAAACTTGTGTTTATCTGTAAATATCTTAATTTCTCCTTCATATTTCAGAGAGAGTTTTGCTGGATATATGATCCTTGGTTGGCAGTTTTTCTCGTTCAGTGCTCTGTATACGTCGTCCCATTCCCTTCTTGCCTGCATGGTTTCTGCTGAGTAGTCTGAACTTATTCTTATTGATTCTCCCTTGAAGGAAACCTTTCTTTTCTCCCTGGCTGCTTTTAAAATTTTCTGTTTGTCTTTGGTTTTGGCAAGTTTGATGATAATGTGTCTTGGTGTTTTTCTTTTTGGATCAATCTTAAATGGGGTTCGATGAGCATCTTGGATAGATATCCTTTCGTCTTTCATGATGTCAGGGAAGTTTTGTGTCAGGATTTCTTCAACTATTTTCTCTGTGTTTTCTGTCCCCCCTCCCTGTTCTGGGACTCCAATCACTCGCAAGTTATCCTTCTTGATAGAGTCCCACATGATTCTTAGGGTTTCTTCATTTTTTTTAATTCTTTTATCTGATTTTTTTTCAGCTATGTTGGTGTTGTTTCCCTGGTCCTCCAGAAGTCCCAGTCTACATTCTAATTGCTCGAGTCTGCTCCTCTGACTTTCTATTGCGTTGTCAAATTCTGTAATTTTATTGTTAATCTTTTGGATTTCTACATGCTGTCTCTCTATGGATTCTTGCAACTTGTTAATTTTTCCACTATGTTCTTGAATAATCTTTTTGAGTTCTTCAACTGTTTTATCAGTGTGTTCCTTGGCTTTTTCTGCATTTATCCTAATTTCATTTGTGATGTCTTTAAGCATTCTGTAAATTAGTTTTTTATATTCTGTATCTGATAATTCCAGGATTGTATCTTCATTTGGGAAAGATTTTGATTCTTTTGTTTGGGGGGTTGGAGAAGCTGTCATGGTCTGTTTCTTTATGTGGTTTGATATGGACTGCTGTCTCCGAGCCATCACTGGGAAACTAGATTTTCCAAGTAGTCGGCTAAAAAAAAATGCAGTCAGATCCCTATCTGAATTCTCCCTCTGGCTCCGGCTATTCGGATGTTAATGGAGCCGCCTGGGGAGGGTGGGGGAGGGATCTGAGAGCTAGGAGTGTAGCACCACAGAATATAGAGCTGAACACCACGTTTACGCTCTGCCCCCGTTCGCCAAAATCCGGGCTGGACGGGTCCCTGGCTAGGACACTGCTTTCCTTGCTCGGAAACCAGTCACTTCCTCCTGGGGACTTCCTCCAGTGCGCGGCACCGCTCGTGGGCACTGGGTGGGCGTTTCCCGCACGAACGGGTGGGCCCGCCCCCAGGGTCTATTCAGGTGATTATAATTGGGTCCCGCGGTCACGCCCCACCCGTGCACGCACCCAAATCCCAGCGGGATGACTTCCGGGTTGAGACGCTGCTTTCCCCGTTCCGGAACCAGTCACTTCCTCCTGGGGACTTCTCCTTCCGGTGCGCCACACCTCTCGCGCGAACTGGGTTGGCATCACCTGCACGGCCAGGTGGGCCCGCCCCCTGGGTCAATTCAGGGTAATAAAAATGGACCCCGCGCTCACGCCCCGCTCATGCGCGCGCCCAAGTCCCAGCAGGGCGGCACCCCGTCTGGGACGCTACTTTCCCCTCTCCGGGACCAATCACTTCCTCCCGGGGACTTCTCCTTCCGGTGTGCCACACCTCTCGCGCAAACTGGGAGGGAGTCACTCGCACAACCAGGTGGGCCCGCCCCCTGGGTCAATTCAGGGCAATAAAAATGGACCCCGTGCTCACGCCCCGCCTGCGCGCGCGTGTGCCCAGATCCCAGCGGAATGGCTCCCCTTCTGGGATGCTGCTTTCCCTGCTTTGAGACCAGACACTTCCGGGGATTTCTCCCTCTGGTGTGCCGCGCCACACGCGCGGACTGGGTGTGCGTTCTCCCGCACGAACGTGTGGGCCCCGCCCTGGGATCACTTTAGGGAAATATAGTTGACCCCCCCCCCGCTCGCGCCCCGTCAGCTTCTCGCCTAACTTCTGGCGGGACGGCACCCCAGCTGGGACGCTGTTCTCCCCACTCCCAGATCAGTCACTGCCTCCCAGGTGCTTCTCCCTCCGGCTGCGCCTCTACGCCACCCGCGCCAACCTGCTAGACTTCCTCCCGGGATGGGTTCGGGGGGGAAGGGGTGGGCCCCCTTTCTGTGCCGTCTGCCCCCCTGGGCTCTGCCCCAGATCAGGCTCCGAAGGTCACCTGCCTGGTACGCTGGCTCCTGGTTCTGAAAACAGTCGCTGTCTGCCCGTATTTGTTCGTTTTCCGTCTCTAAGTCTGTGCTTGTTGTTCAGAGTTCGTAGATTGTTATGTATGTGATCGATTCCCTTGTTTTTCCGAGTCTTTGTTGCAAGAGGGATCCGAGGTAGCGTCCACCTAGTCTGCCATCTTGGCCCCGGATCGATGCTATACATTTTGAAGATGCCACTAGTTTTTTTTTATACACAGAGAACCCGAAGGACTATGCAAGAAAACTAGTGGAACTAATAGAAGGATTCAGCAGAGTAACAGGATACAAGATAAACATACAAAAATCAGTTGGCTTCCCATACACAAATAAAGAGAACTATGAAAAGGAAATCAGAAAAGCAACACCATTTATCCCAGCAACCCAGTGCCGTTTTTTATGTCCCTGGTTAGATTTATTCCCGTGTTTATTTTTTTTTAGGGCCTATTATAAAACACCATTTATAATAGCCCCTAAAAAAAAAAAAAAAAAACTTAGGAATAAATCTAGCCAGGGACATAAAAGACCTATACAAAAAAACTCCAAAAAACCACTCTAAGAAACCAGACAAGATCTACATGAATGGAAAAACATACATGCTAATGGATAGGTAGATTCAACACTGTGAAAATGTCAATTCTACACAAAACAAACTAAAAGTTCAATGTAATCCTGATCCAAATACCAACAGCATTTTTTAACATAATGGAAAAACTAATCATTAACTTTATATGGAAAGGAAAGAGGCCCCGGGTAAGTAAAGCACTATTGAAGAAAAGAATAAAATAGGAGGACTCACACTACCTAACCTCAGAGCCTACTATACAGCTGCGGTAGTCAGAACAGCCTGGTATTCATACAACAACAGACACATTGACCAATGGAACAGAATCAAAAACCTAGATGTAAATCCATCCACCTGTGGTCACCTGATCTTTCTACAAATGGCGCTGGCAAAATCTATAAAAAAAAAAAAAAGAGGACCCATACCTCACCCCGTACACAAAAACTGATTAAAAATGGATCAAAGGCCTAAATATAAAACCAAAAGCTATAAAGATAATAGAAGAAAAATAGTGTCAACGCTAGAGGTCTTAATACATGGCATAAATAGCATACAAACCATAGCTAACAATACACAAACACCAGAAGATAAGGCAGGTAACTGGAATCTTCTAAAAAGTAAACTCTTATGCTTATCAGTAGTCTTCACCAAAAGAGTAAAAAGAGAAAATACAGATTGGGAAAAAATATTTGGTTATGACAAATCTGACAAAGGTATAATCTCTAAACTCTATAGGAAAATCCAACACTTCTACAACAAAAAGACAAACAATATAATTTAAAAAATGGGCAAAGGATATGAAAAGACACTTCACCAATGAAGACATTCAGGCAGCTAACAGACTCATGAGGAAATACTCGAGATCACTAGCCATTAAACCCGTTGCCACCAAGTCAATTCTGACTCATAATGACCCTATAGGATGAGTAGAACTGCCCCCATAGGGTTTCCAAGGAGCAGCTGGTGGATTTGAACTGCCGTCCTTTTGGTTATCAGCCGAAGCTCACTGTAGCACTTAACCACAATGCAAATCAAAACTACAATGAGACACCATCTCATGCTGACATTACTGGCATGAATTAAAAAAAAAAAGAAAGAAAATAACAAATGTTGGAGAGGCTGCATGGAGCTTGGAACTTTTATACACTACTGGTGGGAATGTACAATGGTACAACCGTTTTGGAAAACAATATGGCACTTCTTCAAAAAGCTAGAAACAGAAATACCATATGATCCAGCAATCTGACTCCTAGGAATATATCCTAGAGAAAATAAGAGCCGTCACACGAATAGACATATGCACACCCTTGTTCACTGAAGCATTATTTACAATAGCAAAAATATGGAGACAACCTACAGACGCATCAACAGATGAATGTATGAACAAACTATGATACATGCACACAATGGAATGCTATGCAAGAAAAAAGAACAGGACTTCCGGCTAAAAACATTCCCCTTGAGAACAGGAAGAAGACAAGGATGCCCTTTATTACCTCTCCTCTTTAACATTGTGTTGGAAGTCCTAGCTAGAGCAGTAAGGCAAGAAACAGAAAAAAAGTGCATCCAAATTGGAAATGAAGAAGTGACACTGTCCATATCTGTGGATGATATGATACTATACATAGAAAACCCAAAAGATTCCACGAGAAAATTACTGGAACTAACAAATATTCAGCAAAATAGCAGGATACAAGATAAACATACAAAAATCAGTTGGATTCCAATACACCGATAAAGAAAGTGATGAAACAGAAATCAGGAAAACAATACCATTTATATAGCCCCTAAAAAAATAAAATACTTGGGAATAAATCTAACTAGGAATATAAAAGACCTATACAAAGAAAACTACAAAACACTACTGCAAGAAACCAAGAGAGATCTACATAAATGGAAAAACATACCATGTTTAAGGAATGGTAGACTCAACATTGTGAAAATGACAGTTCTACACAAAGTGATTTACAAATACACTGCAATACTAATCCAAATACCAACAACATTCTTTAAAGAGATGGAAAAACTTATCGTTAAATTTATACGGAAAGGGACAAAAAAAAAAAAAAAAAAAAAAAAAAAAAAACCAGTGCCGTCGAAAAGGGAAGAAGCCCCAAATAAGTAAAGCACTATTGAAGAAGAAAAAAGTAGGAGGACTCACACTACCTGATCTCCAAAATTACTATACAGCTACAGTAGTCAGAACATCCTGGTACTGGTACAACGACAGATATATTGACCAATAGAACAGAATTGAGAACCCAGATGTAAATCCATCCACCTATGTCACCTGATCTTCTACAAGGGCCCAAAATCCATCATATGGGGAAAAGACAGTCTTTTTAACAAATGGTGCTGGCAAAACTGGATGTCGATCTGCAAAAAAAAAAAAAAAAAAAAAAAACAGGACCCATACCTCACATCATATACAAAAACTAACTCAAAAAGGATCAAAGACATAAATATAAAGTACAAAAAAAAATGAAGTTCATAGAAGAAAAAACAGGATCAATGCTAGAGGACCTAATACACGGCATTAAAAGGATACAACCACAACCAACAACACACAAGCTCCACAGGTTGAGCTAGATAACTGGGATCTTCTAAAAATTAAATGCTCATGTGCACCAAAAGAGTAAAAAGAGAAACCTACATACAGACTGGGAAAATTTTTTGGCTGTTACGAACCAAAGGTCTAATCTTGAAAATCTATAAGAAAATCCAACACCTCTACATCAAAAAGACAAATAATCCAATTAAAAAAATGGACAAAGGAAATGAACAGCCACTTCACCAAAGGAGGCATTCAAGCAGCCAACATGAGGAAATGCTCACAATCTCTAGCCCTTTTTTTTTTTTTTTAGAGAAATGCAAATCGAAACCACAATGAAATACTATCTCACCCCAGCATTACAGGCATGAATCAATAAAACAGGAAATAACAAATATTGGAGAGGCTGCGGTGAGATCGGAACTCTTATGCACTGCTGGTGGGAATGCAAAATGATACGACCGTTTTGGAAAAAGATGTGGTGCTTCCTTAGAAAGCTAGAAATAGAAATACCATATGATCCAGCAATCCCACTGCTAGGAATATATCCTAGAGAAATAAGAGTTGTCACACGAATAGACATATGCACACCAATGTTCATTGCAGCATTGTTCACAATAGCAAAAGGATGGAAACAACCTAGATGCCATCAACAGATGAATGGATAAACAAACTGTGGTACATACACACAATGGAGTATTACACAACGATAAAGAACAACGATGAATCTGTGAAGCATCTCATAACATGGACGACTCTGGAGGCGTTATGCTGAGTGAAATAAGTCAGTCACACAAGAACAAATATTGTATGAGACCATTATTGTAAAAACTCGTGAGAAGGTTTATACACAAAAAGAAACAATCTTTGATGGTTACGAGGGAGTGAAATGGTGGGGATGGAAAAACACTTAATAGACAATAGGTAAGTGGAAACTTTGGTGAAGGGTAAGACAGTACACAATACTGGGGAAGCCAGCACAACCTGTACAAGGCAAGGTCAGGGTGTCTCCATAGACACATCCAAACTCCCTGAGGGACCGAATTGCCGGGCTGAGGGCTGTGGGGACCATGGTGTTGAGGAACATCTAGCTCAATTGGTATAACACAGTTTATAAAGAATATGTTCTGCATTCTACTTTGCTGAATAGCGTCTGCGGTCTTAAAAGCCTGTGACTGGCCTTCTAGGATACTCCACTGGTCTCACCCCTTTGAAAGCAAGGAAGAATGAAGAAAACTAAAGACCCAAGGGAAAGATTAGTCCAAAGGAATAATGGACCACACCTACAATCAGCCTCTACCAGACTGCATCCACTACAAGATGGTGCCTGGCTACTACCACAGACTGCTCTGACAGGGATCACAATAGAGGGTCCCAGATAGCTGGAGAAAAATGTAGAACAAAATTCTAACACAGAAAGAAAGACCAGACCTGTTGGCCTGACAGAGACTGGAGAAATCCTGAGAGTTTGGCTCCAGACACCCTTTTAGCTCAGTAAGGAGGTCACTCCTGAAGTCCACCCTTCAGCCAAAGATTAAACAGGCCCATGGAACAAAACAAGACTAAAGGGGCACACCAGCCCTGGGGAAGGGACTGGAAGGCAGGAGGGAACAGGAAAGCTGATAATAGGGAACCCAGGGTTGAGAAGGGCGAGTGTTGACACATCGTGGGGTTGTTAACCAATGTCATAGAACAATGTGTGTACTGTTTGATGAGAAACTAGTTTATTCTGTAAAGTTTCATCCAAAGTACAATAAAAAAAATTAAAAAAAATAAAGAACAGTGATGAATCTGTGAAACATCTCACAACGTGTATGAATCTGGAGGACATTATGCTGAGTTAATCACCAAAGGACAAATACTATATGAGACCACTATTATGAAAACTCATGAAAAAATTTACACACAGAAAGAAATAAGCTTTGATAGTTACTAGGGAGGGGAAGGGTGGGAAGAGAAAAACACTAACTAGACAATAGATGAGTGATAACTTAATGAAGATAGTACACAATACTGGGGAAGTCAGCACAACTTAACCAAGGCAAGGTCATGGATGCTTCATAGACATGTCCAAACTCCTTGAGGGACTGAATTACTGGGCTGAGGGCTGGGGACCATGGCCTTGGGTGACATCTAGCTCAACTGGCATAACATCTTATAAAGAAAATGTTCTACATCCTACTTTGGTGAGTAGTGGGTAGCACCTGGGGTCTTAAATGCTTATGAGTGACCATCTAGGATACTCCACTGGTCCCACCCTGTCCAGAGCAAGGGAGAATGAAGAAAACCAAAGACACAATGGAAAGATTAGACTAAAGGACTAATGGACCATAATTACCACAGACTCCACCAGACTGAGTCCAGCACAACTAGATGGTGTCCGGCTACCACCACCAACTGCTATGACAGGGATCACAGTAAAGGGTCCCAGACATGGCTGGAGAAAAATGCAGAACAAAATTCTAACTCACTAAAAAGGACGAGGCTTACTGGTCTGACAGAGACTGGAGAAATCCCTAGAGTATGGACCCTAAACACACTTTTCACTCAGTACTGCAGTCACTCAGAGATTCAGCCTTCATCCAAAGATTAGAAAAAAAAAAAAAAAAAGATTAGACAGGCCTATAAAACGAAATGAGGCTAAACCAACTCAGGGGCAAGGATGAGAAGGCGGGGGGGCGGTGGGGCGGGGGCACAGGAAATCTGTTAATGGGAAACTAAGGGTTGAGAAGCGGAGAGAGTTGATATGTCATGGGGTAGGCAACCAATGTCACAAAACAGTATGAGTATTAACTGTTTAATAAGAAACTAATCTGGTCTGTAAACCTTCATCTAAAGTACAATTAAAAAAGAGATACATGAAATGAAAAAGAAATATTCATTTAAATAGTTGTATTGAAGAGCCAGGAGTCAAGTACTGAGGGTAACTAGTCCAGTGGCTTCCAAATGGTTTGTGGAAGGAAATCTTTAACTAAGGGAGTCAGAATAAGTGTAACTATTTGGAGAATTTCCTCCTTGACCTCTAGAATGTAATCGTTCACAGTCAAGATGTCAGAGAAGTTTCAGGAGACAAATGGACAGGGGTTGGTTCTGACCACAATGCATGTACCCCCTCTGTCAAGTGCCAGTCAGGAATGCAGCAGAGCTCATTGAGTTAGTTTCTTGAAGCTCTGAATGAGGATGTTGATCCTCTTGATGTCCACAGCCTTGGTTACCTCTTGTACAAGTTCATGGCCCTGACAGTGGCTTGTCCAGGGAGAAATTCAGCCCATGCACGGTCTACTGTGGTGAGTCCTTTGAGGTTTATAGCAAGTCATTCTTCAGCTCACAGGGCTTCTCCAGATACTTATGGAGAAGGTCACCTCACATCCAGATAAGGATCTGGGAAGTCAAGTTTTAGTTCTCAGTCACAGCATTAGGAGAGTGGGAGAAAAAGTGGAAATGTATTTGGAGAGTTGCAACCATATATTGAAGTAGAAGAATTGAAAATTTGCTAACCGTTGACCATGTATGCAAGATGACAGGATCTAGTTCGATTTGCAGGTGGGTACCAAAAATGGTTTTTCCTCAGCAAGGAAAAGTCAATTAAATCTTTACAAGTTTGCATATACATCAGTTACCACAATTTACAAAAGGTGCAAATTAGCTCAAAGACAATGAACAGGGCTAGGATCTAATAACCCGGTAGGGTGTGCCACAGAAAATGCAGTTTTCTAGTGAAAGCCACAATTTTTTCATAGACCTCCTTGAAATGAATGTTCCAAGTAGTTCTTTCTTGGAGGTAAGATAGGGTAAATGTAGTCAAGGATGGGGAGAACAATAGAGGGTACTACACGAATGTCTTATATTTTACAATTCTTCACAGAGACTCTGACTAGGGATAGTTTTATGTATACACTATCACTTACTGAGCACCCGTGGGATATGAAGAACTCTAAGTTATAACCTGTGCTACAGAATTACAAAGGAATTCTCCAGCTAATGAACCTCAGCCACTAGAAGCCCAAATAGAATGCTTTCAGTCTATTGCTAATGATTTTGCTCTTTGTAAGTGGGAATTCATTGTCTATGTTTCAAGAAAGGATGTATTATAAAGAAATTAAAAGCTTCAGACAATTTGATAATGGATCCCATTCGCAGCATTAATATTGTAGTAGACAATGTTATAGAAAATATGTTTTCTTCTTTCCAGTCTGGCCCAAGATAATTAATACAATCACAACTGAATTCTGTTTCCGTTGAGTTGATTCCAACTCATGGTGACTCTTAGGGCAGAGTAGAACTGCTCCATAGGGTTTCCAAGGAGCGTCTGGTGGATTCAAACAGCTGACCTTTTGGTTAGCTGCCAAGATCTTAACTACTGCACCACCAGGGCTCCCTTGCAACTGAATAAGCAAATCTTAAAACTGGGGCTGCTTGGAATGATTGAAATGGTTAATCCCAGACCTAAATTTAAATTCTATTTAAAATTAAGCTGCAAGTAGGCTTGAAGCCTACCTCTGCCTTCTACAAATGACAAGTTGGGTTCCTGTGAAAGTTTTAACTGCTTATGACACAAAGAATGTAGAGATTTGGGCCTTAGCTTATGTATATAATCTTGCTATCTTAACTGCACTCAAACAATGCATCCAGTGAATGACTAGGCCTAACTCACTCCCCCCAAACCAGATGGGCAATGCTTACATTTCAAAGCACATTTAATCTTCTTCCTAACCAAATGATTGACTTTTACATTTCAAGGACTCCAACTAAGGTTGAACTGGCCTATAATCAATCACTAAATCCCACATCAGGAATGTTTATACAGCTTGCCTTAGAAATATTGCTTTAATTAATTTGTATTGGGAAGTAAGAGATTGATGTTAGACTAGAAACTGATGTTAGGAAAGTTTTAGTTTGACAACCCCTTGTAAATTTTCTTTTCTTCCTCTGTATCCGCCCTGCCCACCTTAATGTGAAACCATTTTGCCTTTGTTTGCTCTGCCTGATAAATACCTTGCTGCCCTCCCTGCAAGGCAGAACACACGATGCCTATTAGAGTGCCCGTGTGATTCTCCATTTTGAAAAATGATCTTATTTGTCTTTTTCTTTCAATAAAATCATTTGTTTTAATTTCTAGTAGAGTGTCAGGCTAGTGTTTTCACTAGGACACAACAATATGTGCTGGAAAATCTGTTAAAAGTCCTTAAATGTACTTTTACACCTCCAAATCTCAAAAGCAGGCAGCAACATCAGATTTGTGGTATTCTTTTGTTTTCATAAAGCAGTTGAGGTAAAGGTGAGGCAAAGAGAAGATGAGGAAAGAGAGGGTGGCGGATGATGCTGATATTGTTATACAAATTCTTTCCCACAGCCATCTGAAAAGCAGAGAAATCTATCCAGTGGGAATTCTCCTTTATCCCCTGTGGAATAAATTTTATTAAAAATAGATGTTTTACTTTTGTTTTAAGAGGATTTTCTTATACATGAACCTAAAAATTCCTGACCAAAAATTAATCCTGCCTGAGGCTTTGCTGGTCTCCTTTTTTTTTTTTTTTTTTTCCACCAAAGTTGCTAATTGGCTTTTCTTTCCTGTTTGAAAAACAGACAGTAAGAAAACCATCACTTCATGATTTAATGAAAAAGATTCCAGGCTGCAGGTGGATGTAGGGCCATATTTTCCACTGCCAGGCCACAGACCACCTAGTTATGTAAGCTGATCTCAGCAAATAAGGGAGAGCAAGGTTCAATCAATCATGTTAAGATTAACCAATGATTGATTTTCTACTCTTCTTGCATAAGGGAGTTTAAAATTGAAGTACCTAGTAAAATCTGAAATGGCTGGCTTGAGGTCTGGGTTCAACTCCCTAGTCCAGTTTTCACCCTAGCAACAAGCCATTTTCTGTGCAGACTTAATCATGTAGCTAAGGAAATGTTTTTCTTCTGTGATAAAGTTAAGAATCTAAAAACAATGTCCCTGAGAGGAAACCTTGGTGCCAATGCTCATCTAAACTTCTCACTAAAATACCCACAGGAAAATTCCATTGGAGCAGGCTATTTCTAAGGAAGGAATGTCCAGTAATTATGACGTAACTACCCATGACACCCCTTCCTGTCTCGTGCCTTTGCAGTTACTATGAAGCAACCATTCTAAGAAAGACATGAGTACTTAAGGTAATTACCTTATAAATTCCCACTACAGGACATCCCACCTTATGAGCTCCTGCTTCTGGAATTCCTCCCCAACCACCGCCCATAGTGATGATCTAATTTTGTAATTACTGATCAAGTAGTGTACTTCAGGTTCTTTGTACTCCCCTTATAAAATGTCCCTGCAGCTTTGCCATTTTGAAGTGCTGGCTTTCAGTCTGTGGAATTCAGTCTCTTCCCAGCTTGAGCTGTCTCTTTACTTTCAATAAATCTCTTGATTTTATCTTAAACAAAGTTTGAGTTGTTATACTATGACATTCTCTCCCCCTTCTCGTTATAAGAGTCATTGTAACTAGCCTATTTCAAGCCATTTGCTTTATTTAAAAATCAGAATGGCCTCCCTATATGCATATAGAATTACTGCTCAGAATAAATCTTATTTTTCAATTTCTTTGAGTTTCGATTATTTTGAACAGTTTTTGGTGTCAAAAGCAGGACTCAAAAGATCAACTAAGATCCCCTACTGTTTTGGTGAGAGATCTCAAGTGTGGTAACCACAAGGGCCCTTTGTGCCAAATATTCCTTCCTCATGGCTGGAAAAAACCTTGGTAAATCCCTCCTGGGTCCGAGTTCCACTCCTTTTGTGTTGAACTCTCTGGGTTTTTATCTAAGCACTTACAGATAACCTTTGCTTGGTAACTTAACTTTTTGCCCTGTTTGGGGAACCAGGTTCACATCTGCTCTCTTTTTCTTTCCACTTTGGGGAATTTCTGTTTGATGCTCAGGTTGTGTAGTGAGTTCATGTTTGCATTATCTGAATACTCTTTCGGACTGGATCCAAGAGAAATCAAACTGGGTTCAATAAAGGAAGTCAGATTGAATCTGACAGAGGCCTCAGATGGTTTTATTATTATTATTTGAATACTCTCTTTGGACTGAGTTCAAAGGAAATTGAACTGGGTTCAATAAAGGAAGCTGAGCTGGGTTTCACAGAGGCCTCAGGGAGTGTTTGAAATGGCTCAACCTTACTGGAAACAGTTTCAATTAAGGGAGCTATTGTTATGTGCATATGTGTTGCCTTGTTTTGTTTTGTGCTGCTTTAAGAATGTTATGCTGTTGTTGATAGTCATAAAAGGAAAATCACAATGTAGAACATAGGTATAGACCTTCTAGGCCTATTGTGAATTTGTGGTTCTCACAAAAATGGGAACCACATGGACAAATTTTGCAGTGAGTCACCTATAAAATGTGGTGAGATTTTGTCTTGAGAGCTTCAGCTTTGATCTAGAAAAAAAAAAAAGAGAGAGGGCTTTTTTTTTTTTCTGTCTGCCATTGGGTTGGAGGCTAAGGCTAATCATTGTCAGTTTCTTCATAAGCTGTCTTAAGTCTCACTTTCTTTCTTTTCCAGAAAAATGGCTTCCTATGTACACTGGGTTTACTGGGTATGTACACCTGTCTTTTTAATGGCATGATTCACTAAGGATTTGGGCCTTCCACAGCTATTCTGAGACACTTCGATATAAATTGGTTCCCTTGAAAACTGCACTGAAAAAGGATGGATTGTTTCTTTTAATTGGTAAAGTAAGGCCTTAAAAAAATTCTAAATTCCTTCTCTGAAAGATTCTTTAAAGCACACAAAAGATAGGGTTATGAAAATTGAATGTTTTCTTACCTCTGGATGGTATTAAATTAGGCTATAAAATTCCAACAAAGAGCTTTATTCTAAATTGGTTTAGAGATAAATAAGTACTTGTATAAATTTAGTAGTTCTAATATTCTCAGCCCCCACACAGCCATCAGATTGTCTTCATGTTGGGGCTTGTGTGTTATTTTGTTGCTGGAAGCTATGCAACTGATATTCAAATACTAGCAGGATCACCCATGGTGGACAGGCTTCAGCTGAGCATCCAGACTAAGACAGACTAGGAAGAAAGACACGGAGTTCTACTTCTGAAAAGAATTACCCAGTGAAAACCTTATGAATAGCAGCAGAACATTGTCTGATATAGTGCTGGAAGATAAGCCCCACAGGTTTTTAGGCATGAAGAATACGACTGGGGAAGAGCTGCCTCCTCAAGGTAGAGTTAACCTTAATGACGTGGATGAAGTCAAATTTCAGGACCTTCATCTGTTGATGTGGCACGATCAAAATGAGAAGAAACAGCTGGAAATATCTGTTAGTAACAGGAACATGGAACATACAACATAGGAATCTAGGAAAATTGGAAATCATCAAAAGTGAAATGTAATGCATAAACGTTGATATCCTAGGCATTAGTGAGCTAAAATGGACTGATATTGGCCATTTTGGATCAGACAACCATATGGTCTACTGTCTTAGTCATCTAGTGTTGCTATAACAGAAATACCACAAGTGGTTGGCTTTAACAAAGAGAAGTTTATTCTCTCACAGTCCAGTAGGCTAGAAGTCCGAATTCAGGGTGCCAGCTCCAGGGGAAGGCTTTCTCTCTCTGTCGGCTCTGAAGGAAGGTACTTGTGATGCATCAGTCTTCCCTTTGTCTGGGAGCATCTCAGCACAGGAACCTCAGGTCCAAGAGACACACTCTGCTTCTGGCACTGCATTCTTGCTGGTATGAGGTTCCCATGTCTCTCTGCTTGCTTCTCTCTTTTATATCTCCAAAGAGATTGGCTTAAGACACTATCTAATCTTGCAGATCTCATCAATATAACTGCCATTAATCCATATTATTACTTCACAGTGATAGGATTTACAACACATAGGGAAATCACATCTGAAGATAAAATGGTAGACAACCATACAAGGGAATCACAATCTAGCCAAGTTGGCAGATATTTTGGGGGGACATAACTCAATCCATGACATCTACTATGTGGGGAATGACTAACTGAAGAGAAATGTCATCACATTCACCCTCAAAAAGAATATTTCAAGATCTATCCTGAAGTACAACCCTGTCAGTGATAGGATAATATCTATACGCCTACATGGAAGACCAGTTAATATGACTATTATTCAAATTTACACACCAACCACTGAGGCCAAAGAAGAAGAAATTGAAGATTTTTACCAACTTCTGCAGTCTGAAATTGATCAAACATACAATCAGGATGCATTGATAATTACTGGTGATTGGAATGCAAAAGTTGGAAACAAAGAAGAAGGATCACTAGTTGGAAAATATGGCCTTGGTGATAGAAATGAGGCCTGAAATTGCATGATAGAATTTTGCAAGATGAACAACTTCTTCATTGCAAATACCTTTTTTCAACAACATAAATGGTGAGTATACCCATGGGCCTTACTAAATGGAATACACAGGAATCAAATTGACTACATCTGTGGAAAGAGACAATGCAAAAGCTCAATATCATTAGTCAGAACAAGGCCAGAGGCCAACTTCTGAACAGACCATCAAATACTCACATGTAAGTTCAGCTGGAAGCTGAAGAAAAATTAGAACAAGTGCACAAGAACCAAAACACAGCCTTGAGTATATCCCACCTGAACTGAGAGACCATTTCAAGAAAAGATTTGATGCATTTCACACTAATGACTGAATACCAGAGGAGTTGCGGAATGGCATCAAGGATATCATACATGAAGAAAGCAAGAGGTCATTAAAAAGACAGGAGAGAAAGAAAAGACCTAAATGGATGTCAGAAGAATTGAATGTCAAGTAGCTAAAGCAAAAGACAAGATGAAGTAAAAGAACAGAAGAGAAGATTTCAAAGGCTGACTTGAGAAGACAAAGTAAAGTATTATAATGACAAGTGCAAAGACCTGGAGTTAGAAAACCGAAAGGCAAGAGCAAGCTCAGCATTTCTCAAGCTGAAAGTACTGAAGAAAAAATTCAAGCCTCAAGTGGCAATATTGAAGAATTCTACTGGGAAAATATTAAATGACACAGGAAACTCAAAAGAAGATGGAAGGAATACACAGAGTCACTATACTGAAAAGAATTGATCAACATTCAACCATTTCAGAAGGTAGCATATGATCAGGAACTGGTGGTACTGAAGGAAGAGGTCCAATCTGCACTGAAGGCATTGGTGAAAACAAGGCTCCAGGAATTGACATAATACCAATTGAGATGTTTCAACAAATGGTAACAGTGCTGGAAGTGCTCACTCATCTCTGCCCAGACATTTGGGAGACAGCTACCTGGCCAACCAACTGGAAGAGATCCATATTTGTGCCCATTCCAAAGAATGGTGAACAATACCATTAACATCACAGGCAAGTAAAACTTTGCTGAAGATCATTCAAAAGCAGTTGCAGCAGTGCATTGACAGGTAACTGACAGAAATTCAAGCCAGATTCAGAAGAAGACATGGAAACCAGGGATATCACTGCAAATGCTAGACAGTTCCTGGCTGAAAGCAGAGAATTTCAGATGTTTACCTCTGTTTTACTGACTATGCAAAGGAATTCGATTGTGTGCATCATAACAAATTATGGATAACATTGTGAAGAATGGGAATTCCCAAGCACTTAATTGTGATCATGAGGAACCTGTACATAGATCAAGAGGCAGTCATTCAAACAGAACAAGAGGATACTGCATGGTTTAAAGTTATTAAAGCTGTGTGTCAGGGTTGTATCTTTTCACCATACTTATTCAATCTGTATGCTGAGCAAATAATCTGAAACGCTAGACTATGTAAACAAGAGTGGGGCATCAGGATTGGGGAAGACTCATTAAGGATCTGTGATATGCATATGACACAACCTCGCTTGCTGAAAGTGAAGAGGACTTGAAGCACTTACTTATGAAGATCAAAGGCTCCAGCCTTCAGCATAGATTACACCTCAAAATAAAGAAAACCAAAATCCTCACAACTGGACCAATAAGCAATATCATGATAAAAGGAGAAAGGATTGAAGTCATCAAGGATTTCATTTTACTTGGGTCCATAATCAACACCCTTGGAAGCAGTGGTCAAGAAATCAAAAGATGCATTGCATTGGGCAAATCTGATGCAAAAGCTCTCTTTAAAGTGTTAAAAATCAAAGACATCACCTTGAGGACTAAGGTACACCTGACCCAAACCATGGTGTTTCAACTGCCTCAGATGCATGTGAAAGCTGGACGATGAATAAGAAAAGCCAAAGAATTGACACCTTTGAATTGTGGCATTGGGAAGTATATTGAGTATACCACGGACTACCAAAGAATGAACAAATCTATGTTGGAAGAAGTACAACCAGAATGATCCTTAGAAGGAAGGATGGTGAGACTATGTCTCACATACTTTGGACTTGTTATCAGGAAGGATCAGCCCTTGGAGAAGTACATCATGCTTGGTAAAGTAGAGGGTCAGCAAAAAAGAGGAAGACCCTCAATGAGATGGATTGACACAGTGGCTGCAACAATGGGCTCAAGAATTACAATGATTGTGAGGATGGCACAAGACCAGTGTTTCATTTTGTTGCACATGTAGTAGGGCATAAAACATCACAAGGTTTAGTAAAGCAAAAAGAAAGTTTTATTTGGCATACATACAAAAAGGCAAAAATTGAGAAGCAAACAAGCAAGCAGCCAGAGCCATGTCTGCCCAAATCCAAGCAATGTTACAGAATAAGCAAGAATGGGAAAAGAGACAAGCATGCTGCCCGAGTCCAAAGAACATTACAAGCCATCAGTATACGTTAACACTACAAAATGAGAAAAACCATTGAAAGTTTCACCTTTTCACTGACTGGCTAGAAACTGTGATCCTACATTTTGAATTGTCCCTCTCAACAATCATTGGTACAGGTTTCCATAATGACAGTCAGGAGGGTCTTCATTGGTCCAACAAATTTCTATTCGCTAAATACTAATAGGAAAAATAAGAGTGGAAAGTCCTTTGTGTTCTGGCTTATGTGAAAGGATTCTCTAAACAATATTTTCCAAGATTATCTTAGCTATTGTCTTTATACCTCAGGGCTCAGCTGATGTGTCCTAGGGGGCTCCAGCTGGGTCACATTCTCTATGCTCAAGGACAGGGAATAATGACTCCAATATTATTTCCTAAATCATAAATAGGGTCAGAACCAATTGGACAGCACCTAACAACAAGAGAAACTTATCTTTCCTTTGGACACTTAGCTGTGGTGTATCATTTTTGTTTCCTGTTTTTTTTCTTCAAATGTTTTCACCATTAAGTACTTTCCAATTAGAGAAACTAATACATTTAAAATAAGAGATGAAGCCACTAACCGACAAAATAAATTAAGTTCAAAAGGAATGCCCCATAAGCTGTCTTTTTATGTTATTCGAGCTAGTCTCACAGCATGGTAAATTTATGTAATTGTTTATCTTGTTTTATGTTTAAGTTGTTTGTATGTACTGTCTCAGAAAGCCACGACTAATCATTGTTAGCTTTTTCTCACAAGGCAGTCTTTGTTCAGAGCATGACCCCCTGCTGCAACCGGATACCTATGCCTACACCAATCACCCCTACCCCTCTAAGACTGTAAGACAGAGACTGTACACACACTTGATGACCACCTGGACACCTGAGCTGAATCCATACAAGAAAAGTGAGTGGACTCCTAGGCTAACATACCTGGTAAAATCTCTAGCGATCAGATGACAGGATGTTAGAACTTCAAAGGTGCAAGTAATCAAGCTAGCTCACTCAAGCAGCCTATTTGGGCATATCAAAATGAAACAAAGCAAGAAGTGAGGATACAGTAAGCAAACAAAATAAATTCATACAATAACATTTATGGCTAAGAGACAACAGTCAATATCAAATCACATAAAGAAGCAGACCATAATTGTTTCAACAAACTCTAAAAACAAAGACTCAAGGAATCTTTCAGATGAAGATGTAATCCTGGAATCACCAGATGTAGAATACAAAAGTTTAATATACAGGACTCTTCAAGAGACCAGGAAGGAGAACAGGCAAAATGCAGAACAAGCCCAGGAACACATGGACAAAACAGCTGAAGAAATTAAAAAGGTTATTCAAGAACATAATGAAAACTTTAATAGGCTGCAAGAATTCATAGAGAGATAAAAAAAAAATAGCAATCAGAAATTCAGAAGATAATAAAATTACAGGATTAGACAACTCAGTAGAAAGTCAGAGGAACAGAATTGAGGAAATGGAAGTCAGAATCAGTGAGATGGAAGATAAAACACTTGGCACCAATAAATTCGAAGAAAAATCAGATAAAAGAATTTTTTTTTAATGAAGAAAGCATAAGAATCATGTGGGACTCTATCAAGAAGAATAACTTATAAGTGAGGGGTACCAGAACAGGGAGGGATAACAGAAAATAAAGAGAGAATTGTTGAAGATTTGTTGGCAGAAAACTTCCCTGATATCAGGAAAGATGAGACGATATCTATCCAAGATACTCATCGAACCTCACATAAGGTAGATCTCAAAAGAAAGTCATGAAGACATAATCTAACTTGCCAAAACCAAAGATAGAGAGAGAATTTTAAGAGCAGCTAGGAATAAATGAAAAAACTGAAAAAAATGAAAAGTCACCTACAAATGAGAGTCAATAAGGATAAGCTCGAACTACTCGGCAGAAACCACCCAGGCAAGAAGGCAATGGCTTGATGTATGTAAGGCACTGAAGGAAAAAAATCGACAGCCAAGAATCATATATCCAGCAAAACTGTCTCTCAAACATGAAGGCAAAATTGGGACATTTCCAGATAAACAGAAATTTAGGGAATTTGTAAAAACCAAGCCCAAACTACAAGAAATACTAAAGGGAGTTTTCTGATTAGAAAATCAATAATACCAGCTATGAACCCAAGACTAGAACACAGGACAGAGCAACCAGATATCAACCCAGATAGGGAAATCACAAAAATAAATCAAGATTAAAGAAATGTTCAAAACAGGGAAAAACCAATGTCATTATGGAAAAGAAGTCAACACTAAATCAATAGAGAGGGACTAAAAAATGTAGCCATAGATCTTTCATATGGAGATGAAGTCAAGGCAATATAAAGAAATAAAAGTTAGGTTTAAACTTAGAAAAATAGGGGTAAATATTAAGGTAACCACAAACGAGACTAACGATCCTACACATCAAAATAAGATACAAGGAAAACATACAGACTAAGCAAAAACAAAATCAATGAAAAAGAGTAAAAAGCAATATATAAAGATAAACTACTCAGCACAAAAAATTAAGTAGAAAAAAAGAAACTGTTAACAACACACAAAAAAAGATATCAAAACGACAGCACTAAACTCATACCTATCCATAATTATGCTGCATGCAAATGGACTAAATCCACCAATAAAGAGATAGAGAGTGACAGAATGGTTAAAAAAAAAATCTGTCTACATGCTGCCTACAAGAGACACACCTTAGATATAAAATATATCAGGCAAACAATGATCAAAAAAGAGCAGGAGTGGCAATATTAATTTCTGACAAAATAGACTTTAAAGTTAAATCCATCACAAAGGACACTATATATTGATTAAATGGACAATATACCAGGAGGATATAATCATATTAAATATTTATGCACCCAGTGACAGGGCTGCAAGATACATAAAACAAATTCTATCAGCATTGAAAAGTGAGACAGACAGCTCCACAATTATAGTAGGAGACTTCAACACACAACTCTCAGTGAAGGACAGAACATCCAGAAAGAAGCTCAGTAAAGACACGGAAGATCTAAATGCCACAATCAACCAGCTACAGAACACTCCACCCAACAGCAGCGAAGTATACTTTCTTTTCCAATGCACATAGAACATTCTCTAGAATACACCACATATTAGGTCATAAATCAAGCCTTAACAGAATCCAAAACATCAAAATATTACAAAGCATCTTCTCTGACCATAAAGCCATAAAAGTAGAAATCAAGAGCAGAAAAAGAAATGAAACACTTGGAAACTGAATAGTACCTTGCTCAAAAACGAAGGGGTTATAGAAGATATTAAGGATGGAATAAAGAAATTCATAGAATCCAATGAGAATGAAAACACTTCCTATCAGAACCTTTCGGACACAGCCAAAGCAGTGCTCAAAGGTCAATTTACAGCAATAAATGTACACATCCAAAAAGAAGGGCTAAAATCAAAGAATTATCCCTACAACTTCAACACACAGAAAGAGCAACAAAAGAAACCCTCAGGCACCAGAAGAAAGCAAATAATAAAAATTAGAGCAGAATTAAATAGAGAACAGACAAACAACTTAAAGTGTTAACAAGACCAAAAGCTAGCTCATTGGAAAAATTAACAAAATTGATATACCATTGGCCAAACTGACAAAAAAAAAAAAAAAAAAAAACCTGGAGTGGAAGCCTGAATAAGAAATGAGAAGGGCGATATTACAACAGACCCAATTGAAATTAAAAGAATCGTATCAGATTACTATGAAAAATTATACTCTAACAAATTTGAAAACCTAGAAGAAATGAACAAATTTCTAGAAACACACTATTCACCTAAACTAACACGAGGTAGAACAACTAAATGAACCCATAACAACAGAAGAGATTGAAAGGGTAATTTAAAAATTCCCAACAAAAAAAAGCCCTGGCCTGGACAGCTTCACTGGAGAATTCTACCAAACTTTCAGAGAAGAGTTAACATCACTGCTACTAAAGGTATCTCAGAGCATAGAAAAGGATGAAATACTCCCAGACGCATTCTATGAAGCCAGCATATCTTGATGCCAACAGCATGTAGACACCACAAAAAAAAAAAAAAAAATTACAGACCTATATCTCTCATGAACTGAGATGCAAAAATCCTAAAAAAAAAAAAAAAAATTCTAGCCAATAGAATTCAACATCAAAAAAATAATTCGCCATGACCAAGTGGGATTCACACCAAGTACTCAGGGATGGTTCAACATTACAAAAACAATTAATATAATCCATCACATAAATAAAACAAAAGATGAGAACCACATGATCTCAACTGATGCAGAAAAGAAATCTGACAAAGTCCACCACCCAGTCATAATAAAAACTCTCAGCAAAATAGAAAAAAATTCCTCAACATAATAAAGGGCATTTACACAAAGCCAACAGCCAATATCATCCTAAATGAAGAGAGTCGGAAAGCATTCCCCTTGAGAATGGGAACCAGTCAAGGATGCCCATTATCACCACTCTTATTCAACATTGTGCTGGAAGTCCTAGCGAGAGCAATTACACTAGATAAAGAGATAAAGGGCATCCAGATTGGTAAGGAAGAAGGACAAGTATCTGTATTTGCAGATGACATGATCATATACACAGAAAACCCTAAAGAATCCTCAAGAGAACTACTGAAACTAATAGAAGAGTTCGGCAGGGTATCGGGATACAAGATAAACATACAAAAATCAGTTGGATTCCTCTATGCCAACAAAGACAAAGTCAAAGAGGAAATCACCAAATCAATACCATTTACAATAGCCCACAAGAAGATAAAATACTTAGACATGAATCTAACCAGAGATGTAAAAGACCTATACAAAGAAAACTACAAGACACTGCTGTAAGAAACCAAAAGAGACCTATATAAGTGGAAAAACATACCTTGCTCATGGATAGGAAAACTAAATGTCTCTTCTACCAAAAGCGATCTATAGATAAAATGCAATTCTGATCCAAATTCCAACAACATTTTTTTAGTGAGATGGAGAAACAAATCACCAACTTCAAATGGAAGGGAAAGAAGTCCCAGATAAGTAAAGCATTACTGAAAAAAAAGAACAAAGTGGGAGGTCTCACACTACCTGATTTTAGAAATTTTGATACTGCTGCAGTAGTCAAAACAGCCTGGTACTCATACAGCAACAGATACAAAGACCAATGGAACAGAATTGAAAATCCAGACATAAATCCATCCACAGATGAGCAGCTGATATTAGACAAAGTCCTAAAGTCAGTTAAATGGGGGAAAAGACAGTCTGTTTAACAAATGGTGCTGGCCTAACTGGATATCTATCCATCTGCAAAAAAAACAAGACCCATACCTCACACCATGCACAAAAACTAACTCAAAATGGATCAAAGACCTAAATAAAAATCTAAAATGATAAAGATAATGGAAGAAAAAATAGGGACAATGTCAGGAACCCTAACACTCGCAAAAACAGTATACAGAACATTACTAACAAAGCACAAACACCAGAAGAGAAACTAGATAACTGGAAGCTCCCAAAAATCAAACACCTATTTATGCTCATCCAAAGACTTCACCAAAAGAGTAAAAAGATTACCTACAGCCTGGGAAAAAGTTTTTAGCTATAACATTTCTGATTAGCATCCGATCTCTAAAACCTAGATGATACTACGAAAACTCAACAACAAAGACACAAATAACCCAATTAAAAAATGGACAAAGGATATGAACAGACACTTCACCAAAGAAGACATTCAGGGAGCTAACAGGTACGTGAAGAAATGCTCATGATCATTAGCCATTAGAGAAATGCAAATCAAAACTACAATGAGATTCCATCTCACTCCAGTAAGGCTGGCATTAATCCAGAAAACACAGAATAATAAATGTTGGCGAGGTTGTGGAGAGACTGGAACACTTATACACTGTTGGTGGGAACGTAAAATTGTGCAACCACTTTGGAAATCAATTTGGCGCTTCCCTAAAAGACTAGAAATAGAACTACCATACAATCCAGCAATCCCACTCCCTGGAATATAGCCTAGAGAAATAACAGCCTTTACACAAGCAGATGTATGCACACCCCTGTTCACTGCAGTACTGTTTACAATAGCAAAAAGATGGAAGCAACCAAGGTGCCCATCAACAGATGAATGGATAAATTATGGTATATTCACACAATGGAATACTATGCATCAATAAAGAACAATGATGAATCTGTGAAACATTTTACAACATGGAGGAATCTGGAAGGCATTATGCTGAATGAAATTAGTCAGTTGCAAAAGGACAAATATTGTATGAAACCACTCAAGAAATAGTTTAAAGACAGAAGAAAATATTCTTTGATGGTTACAAGGGTGGGGAGGGAGGTAGGGAGAGGTGTGTTCACTAATTAGATAGTAGACAAGAACTTCTTTAGGGGAAGGGAAAGACAACACAGAATACAGGATAGGTCAGCACAACTGAACTAAACCAAAAGCAAAGAAGTTTCTTGAATAAACTGAATGCTTTGAAGGGCAGAATAGTGGTGGGGGAGGGGGAGTTTGGGGATCATGGTTTCAGGGTACATCTAAGTCATTTGGCATAATAAAATCTATTAAGAAATCATTCTGCATCCCACTTTGGAGAGTGGCATCTGGGGTCTCAAATGCTAGCAAGTGGCCATCTAAGATGCACCAATTGGTCTCAACCCTCCTGGAGCAAAGGATAATAAGACCACCAAAGACACAAGCTAATTATGAACCCAAGAGACAGAAAGGGGCAAATAAATCAGAGACTAAATCAACGTGAGACCAGAAGAACTAGATGGTGCGTCACTACAACTGAAGACTGCCCTGACAGGGAACACAATAGAGAATCTCTGATGGAGCAGGAGAGCATTGGGACGCAGACCTCAAATTCTTGTAAAAAGATCAGACTTAATGGTCTGACTGAGACTAGAAGGACCCCAGATGTCATGGTCCCCAGACCTTCTGTTGGCCCAAGACTGGAACCATTCCCAAAGCCAACTCTTCAGACAGGAATTGGACTGGACTATGGGATAGAAAATGATATTGGTGAGGAGTGAGCTTCTTGGCTCATGTGGACACATGAGACTACGTGGGCAGCTCCTGTCTGGAGGGGAGATGAGAAGGCAGAGGGGGACAGAAGCTGGCTGAATGGACATGGGGAACACTGGGTGAAGAGAAGGAGTGTGTTATCTCATCAGGGGAGAGCAACATAGCAAGATGTACACAAATTTTTGTATGAGAGACTGACTTGATTTGTAAACTTTCACTTAAATAAAGCACAATAGAAATATAACTTAAGTATTGTTTCTTGGCAATCTGCGATAAACCCCTGACAAGCTTAAAATTTTTAGGAAGCCACAAGGATTCATTTCTGTTTTACAAAAAAAGAAAAATGCACAAAAGGATTTATATGGTATGTTATGAATTATATGAACAGTGTTGTTGAATCAGGAAAATGCCAAATTTTCCTTGAGTTAAAAATATTTTCCTGATACTAAGAACAAGCACATAGTATTATGTCATAATTTTATTATTTCAGTTGCTAACTTGGTTCCAACCTTGTTTCCCTTAAATCTAGCATCATCAAAAAAAAAAAAAATCAAAGCGAGTGGTTTTTACTAAAGAATTCACATCTTTACCCACAAAGTTTTTATTGCCATTCAAATGTTTAGCTTAATATGTTCTTAATATATCCTAAATATACGGTACTATGTCCTCTTTAATATAAGAATCAGTTATTCCAGAACCTAATAACATTATGTTAATTAGAGAATAGCCTATGAACTAAAAGATGTTATGGGTCATGTCAAATTTCTGACTAAAACGTATTCAGAAATACCACAGATTCCAAGATATTAAAGCTAAAATAACTATAAGAGAAGCAGTTTTTCGAAACCAAATAGCCCTCCCTTATATTACTTATACCAACTCTAATATTGTTAAATTTCATCAGTCCTTAATCCAATACTCTAAGAAATGTTTTCACAGGTTGAAGAAGTCTTTAACAACCAAAATCAAAATTCCAAAATCTGCCTGATATTGTTCCAGGGGAGTATACCTATTTTTAAAAAATCAGCTAATAGATTCCCTGAACCCTCATCGGAAAAGACTATATGGAGTTCTCGTTATTAATACTTATGCCACCAAATTACAGGGAGTTAAGACTTGGATACACCTCTCCAAATTAAAGAAGACTGTAGCTCCTGTTTGGACTGTGCAGCCAACTAAAGGACTCAAACTCAAACCTGTTGTAGTGGACAGAAGCAGACGACTGCAATAGAAGACAGCTGCACCCAAGAACACAGACAAGACTTCACGGTAGCAAATAAGAACTATGGACTGTGCTTTATAACCTTTTCTTTCCTATTTATCTTGATTATCCCTCACCAGGTTGGTATTCATAAGTAAGAAATGTTGTATAGAAACCTCTGAAGTAGCTTCTCTTTGCTTGATACTTACAGCTTTTGAAATAACATTATTTTATCAGCTGAAATTTATAAATTAGTACTTTGCCAACTGCTACTTTCTAATTTACTTTCTTTCCTACACATATGCAAGCTATCGAAATCTTTGGACTCTTGTTCCTACTGGTGTATATAATCCTTACGGGATTACTTTTAGGTTACCTTATCATGAAGACTACACACGTGGACCTCACCAGATGGAATGCACAGGAATCAAATCAACTACATCTGGGGAACAAAATGATACGAAAGCTTAATATCATCAGTCAGGGGCTGACTGTGAAACAGACCATCATTTGCTCATATGCAGTTCAAGTTGAAGTTGAAGAAAATTAGAACAAGTCCGTTGAGAGCCAAAGTATGACTTTGAGTATATCCCATCTGAATTTAGAGACCATATCAAGAATAAATTTGACGCATTTAACACTAATGACCGAAGACCAGACGAGTTGTGGAATGACATGAAGGACATCATGCATGAAGAAAACAAGAGGTCATTAAAAAAGATGAGAAAGAAAAGACCAAAATGGAAGTCCGAAGAGACTCTGAAACTTGCTATTGAGGCTTGAGCAGCTAAAGCAAAAGGAAGAAATGATGAAGTAAAAGATCTGAACAGAAGATTTCAAAGGGTACCTCGAGATGACAAAGTAAAGCATTATAATGAAATGTGTAAAGACCTGGAGATAGAAAACCAAAAGGGAAGAACATGCTCAGCATTTCTCAAGCTGAAAGGACTGAAGAAAAAACTCAAGCCTTGAGCTGCAATATTGAAGGATTCTATGGGGAAAATATTAAATGATGCAGGAAGCATCAGAAGAAGATGGAAGGAATATACAGAGTCACTGTACCAAAAAGAACTGGTCAACATTCAACCACTTCAGGAGGTAGCATATGGTCAAGAACCAATGGTACTGAAGGAAGATGTCCAAGCTGCACTGAAGGTATTGGTGAAAAACAAGGCTCAGAAATTGACAGAATACCAACTGAGATGTTTCAATAAACAGTTGCAGCACTGGAAGTGCTCACTCCTCTGTGCCAAGAAATTTGGAAGACATCTACGTGGCCAACCAACTGGAAGAGATTCATATTTGTACCCATTCCAAAGAAAAGTGATCAAACAAAATGCGGAAATTATTGAACAATAGCATTAATATCACACACAAGTAAAATGTGCTGAAGCTCCTTCAAAAGCGGTTGCGGCACTACATCAACGGGGAACTGTCAGAAACTCAAGCTGGAAGAGAACATGTAACAAGGGATATCATTGCTGATATCAGATGAATCGTGGATGAAAGCAGAAAATACCAGAAAGATGTTTACCTGTGTTTTATTGACTATGCAAAGGCATTTGGCTATGTGGATTATAACAATTTGTGGATAACATTGCAAAGAATGGTAAGTCCAGAACTCTTAATTATGCTTGTAAGGAACATATACTTAAACCAAGAGGCAGTCATTCAAACAGAACAAGGGGATACTACACGGTTATTCAATCTGTAGCTGAGCAAATTATCTGAGAAGCTGTACTATACAAAGAAGAATGGGGCATTGGAGGAAGACTCATTAACAACCTGTGCTACGCACATGACTCAACCTTTCGTGCTGAAAGTGAAGAGGACTTGAAGCACTTGCTGATGAACATCAAAGACTACAGCCTTCAGTATGGATTACGCCTCAACGTAAAAAAAAAAAATCCTCACAGCTGGAGCAATAAGCAACATCATGATAAATGGAGAAATTATTGAAGTTGTGAAAGACTTCATTTTACATGAATCCAAAATCAACAGCCATGGAAGCAGCAGTCAAAAAATCAAACAACGCGTTGCATTGGGTTAATCTGCTGCAAAAGACCTTTTTAAAGTGTTAAAAGGCAAAAATGTCACTTTAAGGAGTAAAATGCTTGTACTATACAATGTCAGGAAACCTATGACTTAAGATAGTTAATCAATACTAGCAAACCTGTTTGCTCTCTAATTTGAATCATTCCTTAAACCCTTAATAAACCTCTCTGTTTTACTCTGAAACAGTGTCCAAGTTTTCTCTACATATGTATATATGTCCCATAAGGTCACTATGAGTTGAAATCAACATGACAGAAATGGGTTTGGTTTTGTGTGTATATATATATGGGGAAACCCTGGTGGCATAATGGTTAAGTGCTACAGGGGCTAACCAAAGGGTTGGCAGTTCAAATCTGCCAGGCGCTTCTTGGAAACTCTATGGGGCAGTTCTAATCTGTCCTATAGGGTCGCTATGAGTCGGAATCGACTTGACAGCACTGTTTTTTTTTTAATATATATATATATAAGCTTGCAAATGATATCACACCAGGTGGCTCTGTTAATAATGTAGGCCATGCTATACTGTCTCTCTCCGAAATAATACAGATAAAGTTAATTACAGTTATAATAGATATAAAACCACTATAAAATAACTCTTGATTACTTATCTACTTCCTAAGGAGGAGTTTGTACTTTGGTAAAAAGAAAATTGTTGTGGACATTAATGACACCTAAGTGGAAGTCTACTGAGACAGTTTTAGCAGAAGTTCATGTTAGAGATGCAATGCATGCTGCAGATGCCCCTTTTGTAACTTCTTGTGATTTGTGGTCATAGTTAAGAAATTTGCTTTCATGGACCAGACAACCCTTTCAGACCATTAGCTTATGCATTCTTCTCATTTTGACCTTTTATATTAAGCTACTAAGCTGCTTGGCATCTGGGGCTCTTAAATACTTGTCTGTGGCAATCTAAGTTCAGCAAATGATTTTATTCTAACTAGAGGAACAATGAAGAGAAAAAGCTAAAGAACCAACAATGTTTCAAAGAAGGTATCTCACAAAGCAGCACCTAGGAGACCGGAATAAATCTAGATTGGTGCCAGGACAATGCTTAGTGATTGAAGATTCTAATCGAATCATCATCAGAACGGGGGAAGTGTTGAATAGGAAAATTAATAACAAACATCTTCGATTTTAAGGTTTTTCTTATCTGTGAGATGAAGAATTAACCATAAAAAGCCTAACCCAGAAAACCCTCCGGAGGAGGACCCAAGATGGTAGAATAGACAGACGCTTCCGGCAAGCCTTCTTTACAACAAAGACCCAAAAAACAAGTGAAATGAGTATATTTGTGACAAGCTGGGAGCCCTGATCATCAAAGGCAAGCTTAGAAAACGAATTGAGGGGCACGGGGAGAAACAGACTATTCAGAAGTGGAGAGGAGTTACCGGACCTGAATCGCAGGGAGCTCTCAGGCACCATTCATGTGCTGGTGGTGGAGGCAGCGGCGGGCTGGTAGTAGCCTTTGGCCACAGTTCCCTGAGGGAGAAGCAGCCAGCCACACAGCCTACTCACACCTCTGGAACCTGAGGAGAACGGCTCTCTGGGCAAAAGCTAAGTACTTGTGTATATTTTACTGCGCCCCTCCCACCCACAAGCCACCTTCAGCGATTGAATCCCTGGGCCTGAGACAGACCCTGATGAGCACCTACAGCCATCCTCCCAGCCTTGGGGAAGGAAAAAAATTGCAATTGGGGGGAAAATATAATTTGCTAGCTCCATTAACTGGGGGAGCTCAGGACAGAAGTGGCTCCTGTCCAGGCATAAACCATCTGTGGACCTTGAGCATCTTTCCCTTCTGCATGGACCTGTGTGGGCCTATTTCAGGAGAATAGGCCCTTGTTGGCAAACTCCAACCATTTAAGCTATGCGGTGGAGAGGTGGGTGTTTGACGTTTGACATTACTTTGCCTATTAAACAAGGTCCTCACCAACCCACATCAGGGACCTAAGGACTGGTAGATCCACTCAGGTCATCCAGCCACCCACAACAGAGGTCCAAAGATAACTGGTACCTCCCAGTCCTTACAACAAAAACTTTGGGTGCCCATGGTCCCTCTGCAGAACCGACCCACCAGCATGCTGTAGGGAACAGAGATGTGTTTTCCTCAGAGACACTTGGGGGTCGGTTCTCAGCCCCCTGCTTTGTTCAGAGCATGACCTCCTGCTGCAATCAGATACCAGTATATACACCAATCACCCATACCCCTCTAAGACTGTAGAACAGAACCTGTACCACACACTTGATGATCAGCTACCTGGAAACTTGAGCTGAATTCATACAAGAAAACTGAATGGACTCCTAGACTGATACACCTGATAGCATCTAGAGCCAGCTGGGGACAGGACACCAGAGCTCCAAAGGCAAAAATAATCAAGCTAGCTCACTCAAGCAACCCATAGGGGTATACCAAAACAAAACAAAACAAGAAGCTATAACACAGTAAGCAAGCATAAACTAATACAATAACTTCTAGATGGCTCGGAGACAACAGTCAATGTCAAGTCACATAAAGAAACAGACCATGATCACCTCAATAGGCTCTCAAAACAAAGAATCCAGGGATCTTCTAGATCAAAGTGCATTCCTGGAATTACCAGATGCAGAATACAAAAGTTTAATATGCAGAACCCTTCAAGACATCAGGAAGGAAAGAAGGCAATACGCAGAACGAGCCAAGGAACACACAGATAAAGCAACTGAAGAAATTAGAAAGATTATTCAGGAACATAATAAAGAGTTTACTAAGCTGGAAAAATCCATAGACGGACAGCAATCAGAAATTCAGAAGATTAATAATAAGATTACAGAATTAGATAACTCAATAGAAAGTCAGAGGAGCAGAATTGAGCAAGTAGAAGCTACAGTTTCTGAACTCGAAGATAAATCACTTGGGACTAATATATTTGAAGAAAAATCAGATAAAAGAACATAAAAAAATGAAAAAAACCCCAAGAATCATGTGGGACTCTATCAAGAGAAATAACCTGCAAGCGATTGAAGTACCAGAACAGGGAGGGATAACAGAAAATACAGAGAAAATTGTTGAAGATTTGTTGGCAGAAAACTTCCCTGATGTTGTGAAAGATGAGAAGATATCTATTCAAGATGCTCATTGAACTTCACATAAGGTAGATCTTAAAAGAAAGTCACCAAGACATATTATAATCAAACTTGCCAAAACCAAAGATAAAGAGCGAATTTTAAGAGCAGCTAGGGATAAACGAAAAGTCACCTACAAAGGAGAGCCAATAAGAATAAGCTCAGACTACTCGGCAGAAACCATGGAGGCAAGAAGGCAATGGGATGACATACTTAAAAAATTGAAGGAAAAAAATTGCCTGCCAAGAATCATATATCCATCAAAACTGTCTCTTAAATATGAAGGTGAAATTAAGAGATTTCCAGATAAACACAAGTTGAGGGAATTCATAAAAACCAAACCAAAACTACAAGAAATACTAAAGGGCGTTCTTCGGTTAGAAAATCAATAATATCAGGTATCAAGCCAAGACTAGAACATTGGGCAGAGCAACCAGAAGTCAACCCAGACAGGAAAATCCAAAAAAAACAAAGTAAGATTATTAAAAAAAAAAAAAGCCCCAAACTGGATAACAGCAATGTTATTATATGAGCAGACAACATTAAAATAATAGAGGGACTAAGAAATGTAATCATGTAATCATACACCTTCCATATGGAGAGGAAGATACGGTGACACAAAGAAATAAAAATTAGTTTTAAATTTAGAAAAATAGGGGTAAATAATAAGGTAACCACAAAGGAGACAAACTATCCTACTCATCACAATAAAATACAAGGGAAAAATAGAGACTCAGCAGAAACAAAATCAACAACAACAAATATGAGGAAAGGACAATATATAAAGAAAATCTACTTGTCACATAAAATCAAGTGGGAAAAAGAAACTGTCAACACAAAAAAAGACATCAAAATGATAGCACTAACTTCATACCTCTCCATGATTACCCTGAATGTCTATGGACTCAATGCACCAATAAAGAGACAGAGAGTGGCAAAATGGATTAAAAAACAAGATCCGTCGATATGCTGCCTACAAGAGACACACCTTAACTTAGAGACACAAACAAACTAAAACTCAAAGGATGGAAGAAAATATATCAAGCAAACAAAAAAGAGCAGGAGTGGCAATATTAATTTCTGACAAAATAGACTTTAAAGTTAAATCCATCAGAAAGCATAAGGAAGGACACTGTAAAATGATTAAAGGGACAATACACCAAGAAGATATAACCATATTAAATATTTTTGCACCCAATGACAGAGCTGCAAGATACATAAAACAAACTCTATCAGCATTGAAAAGTGAGAGAGACAACTCTACAATAATAGTAGGAGACTTCAACACACCACTTTTGGAAAAGGACAGGACATCCAGAAAGAAGCTCAATAAAGACACTGGAGATCTAAATGCCACAATCAACCAACTTGACCTCGTAGACATATATGGAACACTCCACCCGACAGCAACCAAGTATACTTTCTTTTCTAGTGCACAAGGAACATTCTCTAGAATAGACCACATATTAGGTCATAAAGCAAGCCTTAGCAGAATCCAAAACATCGAAATATTACAAAGCATCTTCTCTGACCATAAGGCCATAAAAGTGGAAATCAATAAGAGGAAAAGCAGGAAAAAGAAATCAAACACTTGGAAACTGAACAATACCCTGCTCAAAAAAGACAGGATTATAGAAGACGTTAAGGATGGAATAAAGAAATTCATAGAATCCAATGAGAATGAAAACACTTCCTATCAGAACCTTTGGGACACAGCAAAAGCGGGGCTCAGAGGCCAATTTATATCAATAAATGCATACATCCAAAAAGAAGAAAGGGCCAAGATCAAAGAATTATCCATACAACCTGAACAAACAGAAAGAGAGCACCAAAAGAAACCCACAGGCACCAGAAGAAAACAAATAATAAAAATTAGACCAGAACTAAATGAAATAGAAAACAGAAAAAACAATTGAAAGACAATTGAAAGAATTAACAAGACCAAAAGCTCTTTTTTTAAGAAAAAAAAATCGACAAAATTGATAAACCATTGGCCAAACTGACAAAAGAAAAACAGGAGAGGAGAAAAACAGGAGAGGAAGCAAATAACCCGAATAAGAAATGAGATGGGTGATATTGAAATTAAAAGAATCACATCAGATTACTATGAAAAACTGCACTCAAATTTGAAAACCTAGAAGAAATAGATGAATTCCTAGAAACACACTACCTCCCTAAACTAACACAAACAGAGCGAGAACAACTAAATAGACCCATAACAAAAGAAGAGACTGAAAAGGTAATCAAAAAACTCCTAACAAAAAAAAGCCCTGATCCGGATGGCTTCACTGCAGAGTTTTACCGAACTTTCAGAGAAGAGTTAACGCCATTACTACTAAAGGTATTTGAGAGCATAGAAAAGGACGGAATGCTACCAAACTCATTCTGTGAAGCCACCATATCCCTGACACCAAAACCAGGTAAAGACACCACAAGAAAAGAAAATTATAGACCTATATCCCTCATGAACATAGATGCAAAACCCTCAACAAAATTCTAGCCAACAGAATTCAACAACGTTTATCAAAAAAGTAATTCACCATGACCAAGTGGGATTCACACCAGGTATGCAGGGATGGTTCAACATTAGAAAAACAATTACTGTATTCCACCACATAGATAAAACAAAAGACAAGAATCACATAATTTTATCAATAGATGCAGAAAAGGCATTTGACAAAGTTCAACACTCGTTTATGATAAAAACTCTCAGCAAAATAGGAACAGAAGCAAAACTCCTCAACATAATAAAGGACATTTATACAAAGCCAACAGCCAACATCACCCTAAATGGAGAGAGCCTGAAAACATTCCCATTGAGATCGAGAACCAGACAAGGATGCACTTTATCACCACTCTCATTCAACATTGTGCTGGAAGTCCTAGCCAGAGCAATTAGGCTAGATAAAGAAATAAAGGGCATCCAAATTGGACAAGGAAGAAGTAAAAGTATGTCTATTTGCAGATGACATGATCTTATATACAGAAAACCCTGGCTCAGCGCCCCGCCCCCGTCCCACCGCGGCACCTCCCCCTCCGCGACCACATCCCCCGGCCGACTGACCGACCGACCCGCCGGGGAGCCCAGGCCGGTCCCGCGCCGTCGCCGCCCCCCACCGACACACACGCACACACGACGCGCTCTAGCTCTCTCTCTGGCGGCGAGGCGAACCGGCACCGCGCCGGACCGACCGTGCCGGCCCGCCCGCGCTGCCGCGCAGGACTCACGCGGCTGGGACGCATGCACGCGCTAAGGAATCCGCCAGAAAACTACTGAAACTAATAGAAGGAGTTCAGCAGTATCGGGATACAAGATAAACATACAAAAATCGGCTGGATTTCTCTACACCAACAAAAAGAACATCGAAGGGGAAATCACCAAATCAATGCCATTTACAGTAGCCCCCAAGAAGATAAAATGCTTAGGAATAAATCTTACCAGAGATGTAAAATACTTATATAAAGAAAACTACAGTACACTTCTGCAAGAAACCAAAAGAGACTTACATAAGTGGAAGAACATACCTTGCTCGTGGATAGGAAGACTTAACATAAAAATTTCTATTCTACCAAAAGCGATGTATACATTTAATGCAATTCCAATCCAAATCCCAACAACATTCTTTAATGAGGTGGAGAAACAAATCACCAACTTCATATGGAAGGGAAAGAGGCCCTGGATAAATAAGGCATTACAGAAAAAGAAGAACGAAGTGGGAGGCCTTACTTTACCTGATTTTAGAACCTATTATATCGCCACAGTAGTCAAAACAGCCTGGTACTTTTACAACAACAAATACATGGACCAATGGAGCAGAATTGAGAATCCAGACATAAATCCATACACATATGAACAGCTGATATTTGACAAAGGCCCCAAAACAGTCAAATGGGGAAAAGGCAGTGTTTTCAACAAATGGTGCTAGCATAACTGGATATCCATCCAAAAAAATGAAACAAGACCCATACCTCACTCCATGCACAAAAATAACTCAAAATGGATCAAACACTTAAATATAAAGTCTAAAACGATAAAGATCATGGAAGAAAAAATAGGGACAACGTTAGGAGCCCTAACATATGGGATAAACACTATACAAAACATTATAAAGAATGTAGAAGAAAAACTAGATAACTGGGAGCTCGTAAAAATCAAACACCTGTGTTCATCCAAAGACTTCACCAAAAGAGTAAAAAGATTACCTACACAGGCTGGGAAAAAGTTTTTAGCTATGACATTTCTGATCAGCACCTGATCTCTAAAATCTACGTGATACTGCAAAAACTCAACTGCAAAAAGACAAATAACCCAATTTTAAAAAGGGTAAAAGATATGAATAGACACTTTACTAAAGAAGATATTCAGGTAGCTAACAGATATTTGAGGAAACGTTCACGATCATTAGCCATTAGAAGAATGCAGATCAAAACTACAATGAGATTTCATCTCACTCCAGCAAGGCTGGCATTAATCCAAAAAACACAAAATAATAAATGTTGGAGAGGTTGTGGAAAGATTGGAACACTTCTACACTGCTGGTGGGAATGTCAAGTGGTACAACCACTTTGGAAATCGATTTGGGGCTTCCTTAAAAAGCTAGAAATAGAACTACCATAGAATCCAGCAATTTCACTTCTTGGAATATATCCTAGAGAAATAAGAGCCTTTACATGAACAGATACATGCACACCCATGTTTATTGCAGCACTGTTTACAATAGCAAAAAGATGCAAGCAACCAAGGTGTCCATCAACAGATGAATGGATAAATAAATTACGGTATAGTCACACAATGGAATACTACGCATCAATAAAGAACAGTGAGGAATCTGTGAAACATTTCATAACATGGAGGAACCTGGAAGGCATTATGCTGAATGAAATTAGGCAGTTGCAAAAGGACAAATATTGTATAAGACCACTATTATAAGAACTTGAGAAAGAGTTTAAACTGAGAAGAAAATATTCTTTTGTGGTTATGAGATGGGGGAGGAGCGGAGGGTGGGAGAGGGGCATTCACTAATTAGATAGTAGATAGGAACTACTTTACGTGAAGGGAAAGACAGCACACAATACAGGGGCGTCAGCACAATTGGACTAAACTGAAAGCAAAGAAGTTTCCTGAATAAACTGAATGTTTCGAAGGCCAGCTTAGCAGGGGCAGGGGTCTGGGGACCATGGTTTCAGGGGACATCTAAGTCAATTGGCACAATCATGTTAAGATTAGCCAATGGTTGATCTATATTTCTCCCACCTCTTCTGTGTATAAGCCTCATTGTACCTAGCTTCTTCAAGCGATTTGCTTTTTCTGGCATCAAAATGTCTTCTCTATACACATATAGGAGACCCTAGCAGCATAGTGGTTAAGGACTATGGCTGCTAACCTAAAGAGCGACAGTTCAAATCCCCAGGCACTCCTTGGAAACCGTATGAGGCAATTTCACTCTCTTATGACCCGAAATCGACTTGACGGCAACAGGTTTGGTTTTTTGGGTATATGCATATAGTAACTCCACAGAATAAAACTTATGCTCAAATTCTAGTGAATTTTTATTATTTTTAACAATGTTAAAGGACAAAACTTGGAAATAAATTTTATTAGCCTTTATTTATAATATCTGAGTCTGAAAAGCTATAAATGTGTTAAAATCTTAACAAAGTTTGCTCAGTTCTAATGGTCTTGTTTTCTTGGTTTACTGTTTATTGTCTTCACCTATAATATGAAATATTATTTTGTGTATGTGTGTGTAATCTGCCTAGGAGGCAAAGATTCTGTCTTTCATGAAAGCAAATTTTTATGTTAACTTTTATGTCCTTGACTAAGAAAACAAAGCCTGTGGACTTTGAAAAAGCTAGTAATTTTACTTTTAAAATCTTTTATCATCACTTTGGTTAAACAGATATCCAAATATATCTCAGTGACCTATGACAACTTTGAATCTTCATGAAAAGTCATAAAATAATTGTTCCTGTTAACACTAATAAGGTTTATTCAAATGTTATAAGTTGCATGAGAAATTTTGCCTAATCCTTTGGGTTAGAAATTTTTATGAATGTCAGTGTCTCTGAGTGTTTTGCTTGATATTAGACAAGATTTTTAAATTGCTACTTTTGTTGCAGCTTTCTTTCATTTAAATCTATTGCCATGGGTTTCAACTGAGGATTTATCGCTTACTTGTAGCATTTTATTAATATTCAGGTGTTTAAAAATTTTATAACCAGGTATATTCTTGGTATTTCCTAACTATATGCTTTATATTCATATTAGATTATGTCTCAGAATTATTACATTTTGTATCTAAAATTTTTTATTGCTAAGGCTTATGGTCCTCTGTCAGGGGATAGCCCCAGCAAGGAAAGACCCTCGTTGTGCATCCTGGCAGGTAATCTGAAGAACTGACGCCTAGCCCTTTCCAGATTCATATGTTTGTTCAGGGAAACTTACTTACACAGGCAAGCACCTGCTTTCTCCAGTAGCGGCCGGCTGGAGTATTTTCCACAACCACCTCGCAAGGGACCCAAGCTTATATACCATTCCAGCTGGGACCAAGGCTCATCGTTTTTCTCCCACGTCCTTGGGCAGTCAGTGTTCCCAGGGACTTCACGTCTAGGCCCAGGTGTTTTCCTTCTTGTTGCTAAGGCATTCTTTGGCCTTGGCCACTGGCCCAGCCATGCCACTCCTGGCCTTGTACCTTAGCTCAAGTCCATCCCGAATTTATCCCCAGCATGCTTCAGGGAAGAGCAAAGCTGATTCCATTAGAGAAGGGATGCATATAGCTAAATAGCATGACCCTGCAGTCCACCCCTGCATACCCTACTAATGTCCTTACCACCGCCTCTTCCGTGATAGCCCTTGGACTTGGCATGCAGAGGAGCATTGCAAAACCAGACCACATACTCAGTATAGCCAGCAACACAGGAAAAGACATAGTAATAAAAGTCCCAATATCATCCAGAAGCCTGTCCACCAGGTGGGCAAGAGGGATTGTAGCCAGCTGGAGACACGGTCAGCAGCATCACGTTTGATAGCAGTGATGTGTTGCTGCAAGTCCTGCAGAGTCAAAGACATATTTTTAGAAGCAACAGGGCTATACATGCAACATTCAGTTTTTATCATGGCACAGGTGCCACTCTGGGTGGCGATCAGGGTGTCAAGGGCCATCCTTCTCTGAAGGACGGCCCGTTCAGAAGGGTGATAGCCCACCTGGTGGTGTTAAGTGCAGCTGTGGTGTGTCTGGCTAGCACCTATACCTGCCACTCCATATCTGTAGTGGTGGCCTGGGACAAGAACAGAGACAAGGGGCAAAACCACCATGAAGTGCGCTGGTATTTGTGCTGGGCTGTTATGGTTTGCCAATTGCTGGGAACACGTGGGAGGGTGTAAATATTAACAGCTATGTACAGCCACCCCAGGTGCAGCGCCCCACCCAGTTGTAGGGTAGTTACGGCCAGTCATGGAAGCTATATATCTAAAGCCACCCCTTGGACGATGGGTATGCCCCTGTCCTTAGGTTTTGCTTTTGCTTCCCTAACCAACTACTGGCAACAACTAGCAGGGTTCTAGCACTCTGTTGTCCAGGATCTAACCCATCACTCTGAGGGGACAAGAGGTATTAGCCCTGTTCTGACACTCCCAGTAAAAGGGAACTTGCCCCTTTATAAGAACTTCCTTCCACTTTCATTCAGTCAGGCATTAAACACTGTGCATGACTTTCACCAACATGCTGTACCTTTCTCCCTCTCCTCGCCACAACTGACACTCTCTTGTTGCTTTGCCATTGCCACAGGCCCTACCTGTACCCCTCATGGTAACAGGCTATGTCCACTTGGCACGGCTGACCTTGTATTAACACTCCTAAAGCCTGTATTTGTTTTACAGCGACCTTCTCCTGCTGGAAGGCCTCCTCTTCCTTCATCTCTCAGTCCCACACTGCTCCTTTTATCACATTCTTTATCTCTCTTCTTATACCTTCACTTTCTAGCACTCTCCCCAGTTTCACCTGTCTCTCTCACTCATTCTCTTCCCCTGTAGCCCCCCATATCACTTTCTCATCCAATCTTTTTGTTTCTCTCTCCTTCAATCTCACTTCTTTTCTTCACTAACCTATATAGGGGCCATAGGATTTGGGCTAAATGGGGTGTGAAAGGGCATTAGTACCCCAGGAGCCCGACAACTGCCTGTAGTTGCTTCACAGTTTCTGCATGGGGGTAGGCTTGGACCAGATAACACCCGAGTACTTGACTGACAAACCAGGTCCCTGTGTTTTTCCCTCGTTCACTGCCCATGCCCACAACTGGAGGTGCATGACTACCTCACCAGTTGCAGTCTGCAAAGAAGAAAACGAGTCAGAGGTCAGCATGACATCATCAATATAGTGTAATACGGCCACCTCAGCAGGGGGAATCCACCGCTTGAGGTCAGTGGCAACCATGCCATGGCATACAGTAGGGCTATACCAGTGTGCTGGTATTTGTGCTGGGCTGTTACGGTTTGTACCCTTGTGGGAGCACGGTGAAAGCCCACTGCCTCACCTCCCAACTGAAGGCAAACTGGTCCTGGCTGTCTGAGTGTAGAGGGGTGCTAAAGAAAGCATTAGCCAAGTGGTAAGTGCCCAATGCCTCCCCCACTTGCCCCACCATCTGTGCGATGTTGGGTACAGCTGCAAACAAGGGGAGGCACCTTATTCCATTCCCAGTAGTCTACCATCATTCTCCAGGAGACGTCTGGCTTGCTCATTGGCCAGACAGGACTACTGAAGGGGCTCTTCGCTGGTCTCAGAATCCCCACTGAGTGTAGCTCCTGTACAGCCTCAGTGATTCTTGGTGCCCACCAGGGAGGTGGTACTGCTTAAGGGCCATGACCTGAGCTGGGGAGTGCAACTGCACAGGTGACCATTTAGCATTACCTTGTACTACAGTTTTTATGGCTCTCACTTGCAGGTGGAACTCACTTGCAGATCTACAGCTCCAGCCCCAACAAGATATCTCTTCCCAGAATGTATTCTCGTATTGGGGCTAGGTATACTTTGTAGGCCTTTGAGGGTAGCCTTCCAATCTGCAGCACTACTTTGATTTGGCATGCCCTGACAGCCCCACCCCCCTACCCATCAATAGCTGTTAGTGGAGGTCCAGCGTATGATCATTTCAATGTGTGGTCTCCGGTACCCTGTCACCCAGCGAAGGGCTTCCTGCACCTGTGGTGCACCTTGGCCACACCCTTAGTCGAGAGGTTAGGGACACTCCCACCCCTCAGCAGGGGAGCCGTAGGCTTGGCTTCCTCTTGTGGGCTCCGGTCAGTGCCATTGTGGAACCCAGATCTTTTGTCAGGAACAATTCTACACCAAAGAAACACATTTTATAGAAGAGACAGTTTGATCAAATATATGGCACAAATAAGAAATGCCCTTGCAGGGAACTGCTGCGTTGAGACCCCACACTGCTTGTCTGAGATGCATGGTCCAGGTTGGTGTTGTCTTGTGCCCTCCCATCAGCCATTTAAACCTGTCCGTTGAAGTGCTCAATTGCCCCTATGTCTTGGGGTGATAAAGAGTGTGAAGAGTTCATTCAAGATCCAGTGGAAGCCTCTGTATAGGATAAAAAGCCCCAATATAATTTACCTGCTGAGAACGCCCTGGCCTGTTGGCTCAGGGATCTCTTCCTGCGCAGGTTTTAGCCTTGGCCAGGGTCCCATAGACGGGTCAGCTTTCCTGTGCTATCCAGTGTTTTCTGATGGCAGTGGCTGTTCACGTGTGTAGGCCCAGTCTAGGATGGTGTGTGACTCTCCATGGACGGTCCTCTGTTAAATCCAGAAGGTGGTCGAGGGCACATCTCTTTGCTCTGGAGCAGACAATGCTTCAGTGTCTGTAGTCACCTGGTAAGACTGGTCTGCTCATTCACTGTTTTCCACTCTCACCATAGAGGCTTTTCTGATGACTATCCACACAAGTACAAAACTTCTCAGGAGCAGAACTGATTTTGTTATTATTATTATTTTGTCCAGATGTCTCATCTCTGTAGGGGCTTGTGTTATATGTTAGTCCAAGAGTTGTCAGTGGCCAGATTGAATGGCCAGGCTATTAGCTATAGCCCACATCACAGTTTCCTTGTGCCCCTCTAAAAATGGCCATAACTGCAGCAATTCTCATCAGGACTTGGAGGCAAAAGTTTATCAAGGTATGCATTAATACATCAACATCATCGGTACCTACAATAAGGATTTGTAGGGGCCCCAAAGGACTTATCCATAGTCAGACTGGGGCAAGTGTCTCAGTGATAGTGACCTCATTGTATACCTCACTGGACTTTAATTGTAACACAAGGCCTTTGCTCCTGGCTGGTGACAGAGAAATTAGGCTTAATCCTCAATCTTAATTATTTCTGAAAGAAGATCTGGGAAAAGCTGGCAGAGCCCTCACTCATTTGTGGAGCCATGCCTCCACCACACCAAGTGCAAGCATGGGTCCAGCCAGGTTGCCTGGTAACCTGGAGGGGGGCTCCCCTCTTTTAGTTTTCCCCTTACCATTGCAGCTGCAGCTAGGTTGCTGTTCAGTTATCTTGACTGGGACAGCTATCAGAGAATTCTGAGGTCTCTTCAAGGTAGCTCAACACAAGCTATCTTGAAGGGCTTTTTACTCCTTTTTTTTTTTCCTTTTTTCCCTGCTGTTTTAACTCTTGCTTTGCACTGGGTGTTACAGGGAGTTCTCAGCGCCAGGGACCTGTTTATCCCCTCCAACTAGCTCCAGTCCCATGCTTTACCGGCTGAGCTAGCCAGGCTTCACTGGCCACCCTGGAATTTCTCCCATAGAAAAGCATATGGGCCAGACCTCCCCACGTAGAGGTCAGTGGCCACCCCGGGATTTCCCCCAAAGATGCCTCTTGCTTCTGCAAACAGGGCACTTATGTTTCAGGGGAGGAGGAATATACTGCACGCAAATCCTCCAGTTGCAGCTCTGCTTCCAGCTGCCTAATTAGGGACCTAGTGGCTGGCTCCACATCAGATGCCCCACTCAGTGCTGCCAGTAGAAGCCTCCCACACAAGCCGCCTTAGCATGGCAATCTGGCTTTTGCTTTGGGGCCTCCCATGAATATCGCCATGTCCACAACAGCGGCCATGCAACTCCCACAACCAAACCACGAACATCTTTCTTTTCTTTCTCACCATGCAAAGACTCTAGTAACTACAACAATCCCTGTGACATTTTCTGGGCATCCCTGTACTCATGCACAGGTCCCCAGGCATCAACAGCCTGGGCTGGTGGTCCCAGGGCTTGAGTTCCTGGTCACCCTGGGATTTCCCCCAGTGGAGCCCGGTTTTCCCCACGCACCTGGAAAGGCATGGTGTGCCCTTCGGATTCCTGCCGACTACACCACTTGTCAGGGGACAGCCCCAGCAAGGAAAGGCCCTCGCTGTGTGTGCTGGCAGATAATCTGAAGAGCTGACACATAGCCCTTTCCAGATTCATATGTTTATTCAGGGAAGCTTACTTACACAGGTAAGCAGCTGCTTTCTCCAGTGGTGGCTGGCTGGAGTATTTTCCACAACCATCTCGCAAGGGACCCAAGCTTATATACCATTCCAGCCGGGACCAAGGCTCATTGTTTTTCTCCCATGTCCTTGGGCAGTCAGTGTTCCCAGGGACTTCATGTCCAGGCCCAGATGTTTTTCTTCTTGTTGCTAAGGTTTTCTTTGGCCTTGGCAGCTGGCCCAGTCATGCCACTCCTGGCCTTGTACCTTAGCCCCAGTCCATCCCATATTCATCCGCAGCATGCTTCAGGGAAGAGCAAAGATGACTCCATTAGGGAAGGGTGTGTATAGCTGAATAGCATTACCCTACATCCTCCATTTTCAAAAATTATAAAATAAGGTTAATCATTATGTTTAGAGGTATTTTGTCTAGTGGTTTTTTTGGGTGGGTGTTGACTTTATTTTGCTTTGCATTACTTTTGTAATGAATTTTTATCAAGTGTTTCACTTGTATGAATTATTATTAGTGATAAGTTAACAATGATATTTTCAAGTATTATCATCTACAGATAATTTTTACTTTGATGATGTCCTGGAAATGCTTGCAATAAACCTCAGGCCAGAGTTTTTAACCAAAAGGGACCCATGAAAAGGACTATGCCAGATATTTGGAGGCATACTTCTAAATGGCATTGTTTATACCACTGACAAGACTTTGTCTCATATACTTTGGACATGTTAGCAGAAGGGGCCAGTCCCTGGAAGAGGACATCATGCTTGGTAAGGTAGACGGTCAGAAAAAAAGGAAGCTCCTTAACGAGGTGGATTGACACAGTGGATGCAACAATGGGGTCAGACATAACAATGATTGTGAGGATGACACAGGACCAGGCAGTGTTTTGTTCCATTGTAGACAGGGTCACTATGAGTCGGAACCAACTTGATGGCACCTAACAACACCACCACACCACTGGACTGAATCAAGTTTTATATAACTGTTGTGGAGAAGCTGATAAGTTCACGACTGCTGATCCAGGACAAGTGGACAAAATTAATTAAATAGTACTGAATGGACCAAATGGCTATTATCTGTTTTGCATGAAATATTGCTGATGTTTTGATGTTCTATTTTCTGAGCATAAGAAATCCCTTTTTCCCCCTAAACTTTCTATGAGTTTTGATTATTTTTAACACTTCCCACGTTTTGAGTGTGAATATGCACTCATAAAGATGTGTAAGCCAGCCCTTTATCTCCCCCTGATTTAAACAAAAAAAATTAAACAACCAATGTTTAAATTGCCCACTATTCTTTTGAGGAAAAAAGTGTGCCCCTTAGTCTGAAGAAAATATGATTCATCAGTCCAAACTGATGAAGGATCTTCTGTTGCAGAACTTTAAGTGTTGCATCCACCTCTGGATAAACAAAGTCCAGCCCAAAGTAGGTGTAGCCTCCTGGGGCTATCAGCATCAGTTTTACTTACAGGGCTTCCCCATCCCCACCCATAATCAAGCCACATAGCCATATCTAGTCTCTGCCTCTCTTATTGGCATACAGCACAGTCCAAATTGGTCTTTCATGCCTCAAAGGGTGAAAGAGAAACATTCCCAGACTCACCTCATCTCTACATCACTGCTTCTCTTCTACTTACAGTCATCTTGTGGACTCAGGTGGTCACCTCTAGGGAGTATTCTAGGACATCTACTCGCTGGCTTCTACCAAGTTCCAGTCCTGGAAAGGGGTTCTTCCCAATGGCTACTGACAGTCCTACTTTAATGGACCCCCCACATTTCCATAGGGCTGTGTCCCACACAGGGATCCCTTTAATAGGCCAGGTTTTCACTGTCATTTTACCTGAATCCATAGTAGGCCATTGGCCACTGCCCAAAAATAGGAAAACAAAACAAAAAAAACCCACAACTAAACAGACCAGCAAACAGCTGCAATTGAGTTGTTTTTCGATTAGAGCCTGCTGGTAATTTCTTACAAATGCAAATCTCCTGCTCCAACAGTGCAGTAGTTGCATCTGGGTGAGGCTCACAGGTTCTTGGCCTAAGCCCCAATCTATTCTCCAAACAGGACTATTGTTACCATTTGTGTGAACTTGGGCAATCTTTGTTCCTCTTTTAGCCTGTCCAACCAAAGCAGCATGTTCAATCAAAGCTGGTCTTAGGGCAGGCTTGCCTGCGTTCTGAATATTCCACAGATAACAATATTCCTTCCTTCTCCCATAATACATTTAGATAAACAAAATCACTTCACAAAAACTTTGTTTAAATATTTCAGTTTTCATCCAAACTTCTCTATTCTTTACCCCCTTACCATTTTACTTATTCACATGTACATGGCCTTGGATCCCTGGCTGTGATTCCATCAGAAAACCCTGGCCTCGTTTTTGGCTAAGAACAGATGAATGGATAAACAACGTTTGGTACATACATACAAGGGAATATTGATTAACTTATCAGCCCCTTGTCCAAAGCTATTCCAAGTAGGGCTTTTCATCATTATTTTTGCCTTCGGGCTTTTCAAATTCCTCCCAACTGGGATAAATAGAAGGACTAGTTTAGGCCTTTTAACATTGGGAAACCAGCAGGAGTTTCTGTTGGCCCATGCAATTTCTGGTACTTCTGCATTAGAACCTTTCTAACGTCATCAATGTCTGCTTTGTTCAACCCATTTCTTAACTGTTTAAAAGTTTCCACCCCGCAGGAAAGATTTCTGTATTTTTTTATGTTTGAAATAATCAAAATGCAAAGAAATAGAAACAAGGCAGTTAACCTACATACATATAGGGAGACCATTCTGATTCCAAGAAAACCGCAAATGGCTTGAAATAGGCAAGTTACCATGAGGGTTTTAAAGAGAAGAGGAAGAACAGAAGATCAACTACTGGCTAATCTTAACTTTACTGAAGTCAATTGATATCCAGTCACAAGGTGGTCTCTGGTCCTCCACCCACCTGCAGCCATGATATACCTTGAAATTTAAATTAGGTCTGGCTTCCAATAGGAAAGAAAAGATTCTAAGATTTGGGTGAAAAAAGTCGCTGGCAGAATTTGCTCAGGAATTTTTACCACTAATATTTGGTTTAGTGGGTAAGAAAAACCCTAAAATCAAAGTAAGATGTCTGTCCTGAGGATATGGCCCCCAGACACCCTTTTAACTCAGTACAGAAGTCACTCCTGTGGGTCACCCTTCAGCCAAAGATTAGATAGGCCCATAAAACAAAACAAGACTAAATGGTCACACTAACCCAGGGGAAAGGACAAGAAGGCTGGGGGGTGGGGGGACAGGAAAGCTGGTAATAAGGAACCTAAGGTCAAGAAGGGGAGAGTGTTGACATATTAGGGGTTGGCAACTAATGTCACAAAATAATATGTGTATTAGTTGTTTAATGAGAAACTAAATGTACTCTGTAAACCTTCATTTAAGCATAATTTTTTTTAAAAAAGTAAGATGTCTGTTATTAATTTTACTCTTTGACATCTCCCCCCACTTGATCATGATTTGATTAGAATATCTGATAACTAAGCATTGACTGGGCACCATCCAGGTCTCATAAAACCAAATCTGTTTCCACCGAGTTGATTCCAATTCATAACAACCCTATAGGACAGGGTAGAATTGCTCCATAGAGTTTCCGAGAAGCAGCTGGTGGATTCGAACGGCTCATCTTTTGGTTAGCAGCCATAGCTCTTAACCACTGCACCATAGGTACTGCTTTATGGGCTACCTTTTTGTGAAACATATGTTATTTTGCCTGGTTTCTTAGCTTTTTCTCTTTGTTGTTCCTCCAGTCAGATGGAGACCAATTGCTGAACCTCAGATGGCCAGTTTCCAAGCTTTTAAGAACCCAGATGCCAAACAACTTAATAGCTTAGTAATAATATAAATGATCAAAATGAAGAGAATGCATAATCCAATGGTCTGAAAAGCTTGTGTGGCCCATGAGCCCAAATTTCCAAACCATGAAAACAAATTGTAAGAAGATATAACCAAAGCATCTGGAGTGTGAATTGCATCTCTAACATGAACTTCTGCTAAAACTGTATCTCTGTATACTTCCACCTAAAAACCCGTTGCTGTCAAGTCAATTCTGACTCATAGCAGCCCTATAGAACAGAGTAAAACTGAATCATAGGGTTTCCAAAGAGTGGATTTGAACTGCTGAACTTTTGGTTAGCAGCCAAGTTATTAACCACTGTACCACCAGGGCTCTCATACTCCCATCTAAGTGTCATTAATATATATACACAACAATTTGCTTTTTACCAAAGTACAAACTCCTCCTTAGGATGCAGGGAAATAATCAAGAGCTAATCTATTTTATAAGGTAATTATCTTTATCTATACTATTTGGGAGAAAAAGAGTCTTGCATTGTCTAGATTATTAACAGAGCACTATTCACAATATAGCCAAAATGTATAAATAACCTAAATGGCTAAGAACAGATGAATGGATAAACAACATTTGGTACATACATACAAGGGAATAAAACTCAGCCAGTAGGAAAAAAAAAATTTTTTTTAGTAGGAGAAATGAAATTTTGATATATCTGCAATGTGGATGGAGCTTGAAGACATTATACTGAGTGAAATAAGTGAGTAACAAAAGGATGAATATTGTATGGCCTTGCTTAGATAAAAAGACAAGAAAAAGCAAATGTGTAGAAAAAGGAGTTTATTAGTGGTTACCAGGGATGGGGGGGGGTGGTGGGGAAGGGCAGAAAAGGAGCTTATAGTTTATGGAGTACTGAGTTTCAGTTTATGGTGATGGAAAAATTGCATTGATTAAGGGTAGGATTGCACAGCCAATAATTGCAAGTGTTATCAATAAACTGTACACCCATAAAAAGCTTAATTGGAAAAGGTTGTGTGATAGACATTGTCGTGGATTGAATTATGTCCCCCCAAAAATGTGTGTATTAACTTGGTTAGGCCATGATTCCCAGTATTCTGTGTTGCTTTCCATTTTGTGGTTGTAATTTTATGTTAAAGAGGATCAGGGTGGGATTGTAACACCCTTACCAGGTCACATCCCTGACCCAAAGTAAAGGCAGTTTTGCTGGGGTGTGGTCTGCACCACCTTTTATCTCTCAAGAGATAAAAGGAAAAGGATGTAAGGAGAGAGTTGGGGACCTCATACCACCAAGAAAGCAGTGTCAGGAGCAAAGCGTGTCCTTTGGGCCTGAGGTTCCTTCGCTGAGATGCTCCCAGACCAAGGGAAGAATGATGCATCACAAGGACCTTCCTCCAGAGCTGACAGAGAGAGAAAGCCTTCCCCTGGACCTGGCACCCTGAATTTGGCCTTCTAGCCTACTAGACTGTGAAAGAATAAACTTCTTTTTGTTAAAGACATCCACTTGTGGTATTTCTGTTATAGCAGCACTAGATGATTAAGACAGACATATTGAAAATGACAAAAAAACAGTAGCTGCTGAAGCCGCTTATGCACAACCAAACACCTCATGGGACGCGGTTTCTTGGTTTGGAGGTTTAGAGTCATGATTTCACGGCATTACCCAGTTAATTGGCCTAATAACGAGTTTAGTGCTTCTGTTCCACCTTCTAGTTTGTTGCATAGTTCCTGGGGTCTTAAAAGCTTGAAAGTGGGCTTCCAAACACAACAGTCTGCTTCAATTCACCCGGAGCAACAGTGGAAGACGAGAAGTCAGGAACAGGAGGAAGATAAAGAATACATGGCTAACGGCCTCCACGAACATCTTTCTCCTTTGCTGTGAGACCAGAACTGGATGGTGCTCAGCAACAATTACTGAACATTTTGATCAAAGATTCTATAGAAGAATTCTGATCAAAAGGGGGAAAATGCAGAACAAAATTTCAAATGCTCAGGGACTTCAGACTTTCTAGAGTCATGAAGGGTGGATGAACATCTGAAACTACTGCTCTGAGATAATATTTGAACCTTAAACTAAAAATATCCCCTGAAGTCTTCTGAAAACCAAGCAATGGTTTAGCTTAACTAGTAAAAAAGTCTGCCTTGAGCATTATGCTCTTTTAAAAACTACCTGTGAGGAATCAAATTGGCAACAGCTATTCAAAATATTAGAAACCTCAGATTTTTTTTTTTAAGGAATCAAAATGTCAATGGCTATTCAAAATATTAGAAACCTTAGAGGCACAGGGTTCGTATTAATGGAGAAGGAACAATTCAGAAAAGGATGAGAATGGTTGCACAACCCAAAGAATATAATCAATGTCACTAAATTGTGCATGTAGAAACTGTTGAATTGGTGTATGTTTTGCTGTGTATATTCTCAACAATAACAACATAAGTAAAATAAAAATGTAATGCAAAGCAAAATAAAGTCAATCCAAAAAAAAACTTTAGACAAAATATCTCTGAACAATGATTATGCTTATTTTAAAAGAAGAGTAGATAGTACATCTAAATTTTGGAAATGGATGACCATAATCCTTAGTAAGAAAGGAACTTTAGCTATGACATATAAGAATTCTGAGACATAACATAATATCAATATAAAGGATTTGGTTAGGATATACAAAGATTATCAAATTTTTGAACATCCAAATATCAATAAAACTCTGTAAGTAACCGGAGTATATCCTCAATTGAAACCCATTGATGTTGATGCTGTTAGATTTAAATTAAAGAACAAAGTTGTAACCAAATTGTTGTTGTCGTTAGGTGCCATCAAGTTGGTTCTGACTCATAGCGGCCCTATATACAACAGAACAAAACACTGCCCAGTCCTGCACCATCCTCCCAATTGTTGCTGCGCTTGAGCCCATTGTTGCATCCACTGTGTCAGTCCATCTCATTGAAGATCTTCCTCTCTTTTGCCGACCCTATACTTTACCAAGCATGATGTCCTCTTCCAGGGACTGGTCCCTCCTGATAACATGTCCAAAGTATGTAAGACAAAGTCAGATTGTAACCAAATTAGCAAAACTTTGTTATGATGATTTTGTTATTACGATATTATCAGGCACCAGGTATTATCATGAACAGCAAGGGTACTGACACTCACATAAATTTTTACCTGAAGAAAATTAAGCACATCCCTGATTTGGCAACACTTCTCGTGCAACTCACGGCATTTTTTTTTTCCTTTGTCTGTTCTAGTGACTTTATTTTTATTTTTTCCTTTTTTTAAAATTTTTATTGAGCTTCAAGTGGACGTTTACAAATCAAGTCAGTCTGTCACATATAAGTTTATATACACCTTACTCTATACTCCCACTTGCTCTCCCCCTAATGAGTCAGCCCTTCCAGTCTCTCCTTTTGTGACAATTTTGCCAGCTTCCAACCCTCTCTACCCTCCCATCCCCCCTCCAGACAGGAGATGCCAACACAGTCTCAAGTGTCCACCTGATACAAATAGCTCACTCTTCATCAGCATCTCTCTCCTACACACTGTCCAGTCCCTTCCATGGCTGATGAGTTGTCTTGGGGAACGGTTCCTGTCCTGGGCCAACAGAAGGTTTGGGGACCATAACCACCGGGATTCCTCTAGTCTCAGTCAGACCATTAAGTATGGTCTTTTTGTAAAAATTTGGGGTCTACATCCCACTGATTTCCTGCTCCCTCAGGGGTTCTCTGTTGTGCTCCCTGTCAGGGCAGTCATCCGTTGTGGCCTGGCACCAACTAGTTCTTCTGGTCTCAGGATGATGTAAGTCTCTGGTTCATGGGGCCCTTTTTGTCTCTTGGGCTCATAGTTATCATGTGACCTTGGTGATCTTCATTCTCCTTTTATCCGGGTGGGTTGAGACCAATTGATGCATCTTAGATGGCCGCTTGTTAGCATTTAAGAACCCAGACGCCACACTTGAAGTGGGATGCAGAATGTTTTCATAGTAGAATTATTTTGCCAATTGACTTAGAAGTCCCCTTAAACCATGGTTCCCAAACCCCCGCCATTGCTCCTCTGACCTTTGAAGCATTCACTTTATCCCGGAAACTTCTTTGCTTTTGGTCCAGTCCAGTTGAGCTGACCTTCCATGTATTGAGTATTGTCCTTCCCTTCACCTAAAGTAGTTCTTATCTCCTAACTAATCAGTAAAAAACCCTCTCCCACCCTCCCTCCCTCCCCCCTTGTAACCACAAAAGTATGCGTTCTTCTCAGTTTATACTATTTCTCAAGATCTTATAATAGTGGTCTTATACAATATTTGTCCTTTTGCCTCTGACTAATTTTGCTCAGCATAATGCCTTCCAGGTTCCTCCATGTTATGAAATGTTTCACAGATTCGTCACTGTTCTTTATCGATGCGTAGTATTCCATTGTGTGAATATACCACAATTTATTTAACCATTCATCCGTTGATGGACACCTTGGTTGCTTCCAGCTTTTTGCTATTGTAAACAGAGCTGCAATAAACATGGGTGTGCATATATCTGTTTGTGTGAAGGCTCTTATTTCTCTAGGGTATATTCCAAGGAGTGGGATTTCTGGGTTGTATGGTAGTTCTATTTCTAACTGTTTAAGAAAACGCCAGATAGATTTCCAAAGTGCTTGTACCATTTGACATTCCCACCAGCAGTGTATAAGAGTTCCAATCTCTCCGCAGCCTCTCCAACATTTATTATTTTGTGTTTTTTGGATTAATGCCAGCCTTGTTGGAGTGAGACGGAATCTCATCGTAGTTTTAATCTGCGTTTCTCTAATGGCTAATGATTGAGAGCATTTTCTCATGTATCTGTTAGCTGCCTGAATATCTTCTTTCATGAAGTGCATGTTCATATCCTTTGCTCACTTCTTGATTGGGTTGTTTGTCTTTTTGTGGTTGGGTTTTGACAGAATCATATAGATTTTAGAGATCAGGCGCTGGTCGGAGATGTCATAGCTGAAAATTCTTTCCCAGTCTGTAGGTGGTCTTTTTACTCTTTTGGTGAAGTCTTTAGATGAGCATAGGTGTTTGATTTTTAGGAGCTCCCAGTTATCTGGTTTTTCTTCGTCATTTTTGGTAACGTTTTGTATTCTGTTTATGCCTTGTATTAGGGCTCCTAGGGTTGTCCCTATTTTTTCCTCCATGATCTTTATCGTTTTAGTCTTTATGTTTAGGTCTTTGATCCACTTGGAGTTAGTTTTTGCGCATGGTGTGAGGTATGGGTCCTGTTTCATTTTTTTGCAAATGGATATCCAGTTATGCCAGCACCATTTGTTAAAAAGACTATCTTTCCCCCAATTAACTGACACTGGGCCTTTGTCAAATATCAGCTGCTCATATGTGGATGGATTTATTTCTGGGTTCTCAATTCTGTTCCATTGGTCTATGTGCCTGTTGTACTACCAGTACCAGGCTGTTTTGACCACTGTGGCTGTATAATAGCTTCTGAAATCAGGTAGAGTGAGGCCTCCCACTTTCTTCTTCTTTTTCAGTAATGCTTTGCTTATCCGAGGCTTCTTTCCCTTCCATATGAAGTTGGTGATTTGTTTCTCCGTCACATTAAAAAATGACATTGGAATTTGGATCGGAAGTGCATTGTATGTATAGATGGCTTTTGGTAGAATAGATATTTTTACTATGTTAAGTCTTCCTATCCATGAGCAAGGTATGTTTTTCCACTTAAGTAGGTCCTTTTTAGTTTCTTGTAGTTTTTTTATAGGTCTTTTACATCTTTGGTAAGATTTATTCCTAAGTGTTTTATCTTCTTGGAGGCTACTGTGAATGGTATTGATTTGGTTATTTCCTCTTCGATTTTCTTTTTGTTGATGTAGAGGAATCCAAGTGATTTTTGTATGTTTATCTTATAACCTGAGACTCTGCCAAACTCTTCTATTACTTTCAGTAGTTTTCTGGAGGATTCCTTAGGGTTTTCTGTGTATAAGATCATGTCATTTGCAAATAGAGATAATTTTCCTTCCTCCTTGCCAATCCGGATGCCCTTTATTTGTTTGTCTAGCCTAATTGCTCTGGCTAGGACCTCTAGCACGATGTTGAATAAGAGTGGTGATAAAGGGCATCCTTGTCTGGTTCCCGTTCTCAAGGGAAATGCTTTCAGGCTCTCTGCATTTAGAGTGATGTTGGCTGTTGGCTTTGCATAGATGCCCTTTATTATGTTGAGGAATTTTCCTTCAATTCCTATTTTGGTGAGAATTTTTTATCATAAAAGGGTGTTGGACTTTGTCAAATGCCTTTTCTGCATCAATTGATAAGATCATGTGTTTTTTGTCTTTTGTTTTATTTATGTGGAGGATCACATTAATGGTTTTTCTAATATTAAACCAGAATCCCACTTGGTCATGGTGGATTATTTTTTTGATATGTTGCTGAATTCTATTGGCTAGAATTTTGTCGAGGATTTTTGCATCTATGTTCATGAGAGATATAGGTCTGTAATTTTCTTTTTTTTGTGGTGTCTTTACCTGGTTTTGGTATCAGGGAGATGGTGGCTTCATAGAATGAGTTAGGTAGTATTCCGTCATTTTCTATGCTTTGAAATACCTTTAGTAGTAGTCGTGTTAACTCTTCTCTGAAAGTTTGGTAGAACTCTGCAGTGAAGCCGTCCGGGCCAGGGCTTTTTTTTGTTGGGAGTTTTTTGATTACCGTTTCAATGTCTTCTTTTGTTATGGGGCTATTTAGTTGTTCTACTTCTGATTGTGTTAGTTTAGGTAGGTAGTGTTTTTCCAGGAATTCATCCATTTCTTCTACGTTTGCAAATTTGTTAGAGTACAATTTTTTGTAATAATCTGATATGATTCTTTTAATTTCAGTTGGGTCTGTTGTGATGTGGCCCATCTCGTTTCTTATTCGGGTTATTTGTTTGTTTCCTTTCCTGTATGTCTTTAATCAGCCTGGCCAATGGTTAATCAATTTTTTTTTTTTTTCAAAGAACCAGCTTTTGGCTTTGTTAATTCTTTCAATTGTTTTTCTGTTCTCTAATTCATTTAGTTCAGCTCTAATTTTTATTATTTGTTTTCTTCTGGTGCCTGATGGATTCTTTTGTTGCTCACTTTCTATTTGTTCAAGTTGTAGGGACAGTTCTCTGATTTTGGCTCTTCTTTTTGTATGTGTGCATTTATCGATATAAATTGGCCTCTGAGCACAGCTTTTGCTGTGTCCCAGAGGTTTTGATAGTCAGTATTTTCATTCTCGTTGCATTCTATGAATTTCTTTATTCCCTCCTTAATGTCTTCTATAACCCAGTCTTTTTTCAGGAGGGTATTGTTCAGTTTCCAAGTATTTGATTTCTCTTCCCTAATTTTTCTATTATTGATTTCCACTTTTATGGCCTTGTGGTCTGAGAAGATGCTTTGTAATATTTCGATGTTTTGGATTCTGCAAAGGTTTGTTTTATGACCTAATATGTGGTCTATTCTAGAGAATGTTCCATGTGCACTAGAAAAAAAAGTATACTTTGCAGCAGTTGGGTGGAGAGTTCTGTATAAGTCAATGAGGTCAAGTTGGTTGATTGTAGTAATTCGGTCTTCCGTGTCTCTATTGAACTTCTTACTGGATGTCCTGTCCTTCTCCGAAAGTGGTGTGTTTGAAGTCTCCTACTATAATTGTGGAGGTGTCTATCTCACTTTTCAGTTCTGTTAAAATTTGTTTTATGTATCTTGCAGCCCTATCATTGGGTGCATAAATATTTAATATGGTTATAGCTTCCTGGTCAATTGTCCCTTTTATCATTATGTAGTGTCCTTCTTTATCCTTTGTGGTGGATTTAACTTTAAAGTCTATTTTGTCAGATATTAATATTGCTACTACTGCTCTTTTTTGCTTATTGTTTGCTTGATATATTTTTTTCCATCCTTTGAGTTTTAGTTTGTGTCTCTAAGTCTAAGGTGTGTCTCTTGTAGACAGCATATAGATGGATCATGTTCCTTTATGCAGTCTGAGACTCTCTGTCTCTTTATTGGTGCTTTTAGTCCATTTACATTCAGGGTAATTATAGATAAGTATGTATTTTTTTTCTATGTGTCTAGTGCTGTCATTTTGATGCCTTTTTATGCGTGTTGTTGACAATTTCATTTTTCCACTTACTTTTTTGTGCTGAGACGTTTTTCTTTGTAAATTGTGTGTTCCTCATTTTCATAGTATTTGACTTTATGTTTGCTGAGTCATTACGTTTTTCTTGGTTTTTATTTTGAGTTGTGGAGTTGTTATACCTCTTTGTGGTAACCTTAATATATAACCCCTATTTTTCTAAGTAAAAACCTAACTTGAATTGTCCTATATCGCCTCATATCCCTCTCCATATGGCAGTTCTATGCCACCTGTATTTAGTCCCTCTTTTTGATTATTGTGATCTTTTACATATTAACTTCAATGATTCCCTGTTTTGAGCGTTTTTTTCTTCTTTTTTTTTTTAATTAATCTTAATTTGTTTTTGTGATTTCCCTATTTGAGTTGATATCAGGATGTTCTGTTTTGTGACCTTGTGTTGTGCTGGTATCTGATATTATTGGTTTACTGACCAAACAATTTCCTTTAGTATTTCTTGTAGCTTTGGTTTGGTTTTTGCAAATTCTCTAAGCTTGTGTTTATCTGTAAATATCTTAACTTCGCCTTCATATTTCAGAGAGAGTTTTGGTGGATATATGATCCTTGGCTGGCAGTTTTTCTCCTTCAGTGCTCCGTATATGTCATCCCATTGCCTTCTTGCCTGCATGGTTTCTGCTGAGTAGTCTGAACTTATTCTTATTGATTCTCCCTTGTAGGAGACCTTTCTTTTCTCCCTGGCTGCTTTTAAATTTTTCTCTTTATCTTTGGTTTTGGCAAGTTTGATGATAATATGTCTTGGTGTTTTTCTTTTTGGATCAATCTTAAACGGGGTTCGATGAGCATCTTGGACAGATATCCTTTCATCTTTCTTGATGTCAGGGAAGTTTTGTGTCAGGAGTTCTTCAACTATTCTCTCTGTGTTTTCTGTCCTCCCTCCCTGTTCTGGGACTCCAATCACACGCAAGTTATCCTTCTTGATAGAGTCCCACATGATTCTTAGGGTTTCCTTTTTTTTTTTAATTCTTTTATCTGATTTTTTTTTCAGCTATATTGGTGTTAATTCCCTGGTCCTCCAGATTTCCCACTCTGCATTCTAATTGCTCAAGTCTGCTCCTCTGATTTCCTATTGTGTTGTCTAATTCTGTAATTTTATTGTTAGTCTTTTGGATTTCTGAATGCTGTCTCTCTATGGATTCTTGCAACTTATTAATTTTTCCACTATGTTCTTCAATAATCTTTTTGAGTTCTTCAACTGTTTTATCAGTGTGTTCCTTGGCTTTTTCTGTAGCTTGCCTTATTCCATTTCTGAGGTCATCCCTGATGTCTTGAAGCATTCTGTAAATTAGTTTTTTATATTCTGCATCTGATAATTCCAGGATTGTATCATCATTTGGGAAAGATTTTGATTCTTTTGTTTGGGGGGTTGTACAAGCAGTCATGGTCTGCTTCTTTATGTGGTTTGATATTGACTGCTGTCTCCGAGCCATCACTAAGATATTGTAGTAAAATATTCTATATTTGCTCACTGAGTCTTGTTTTGTTTTCTTTCAATATATGTAGATGGGCTACTAGATTGCGCTGTCTTGATTGTTGTAGCCCTTGACTCACTTATGACCTATTACCGGCTGGTTTGGGCTGTTACCAGATGTATACGCCTGAGTCCATTCACTATTCTTGAGTAGAATCTGATTTTGGGCCATCAAGTGTGTGATGCACACTGTCACCTATCTACCTTGAGAAGTAGTGGTGATAGTTGTGTGCACCAGATTCTAGTAGCAGCTGGGGTTCACACTCCATGGGGGGCAGGATGCTGACAGGCTTCCCCCAAGTGTCAGTGAGGTATGTGTGTCTCTATTCCTAAAGCACCTTGGTGGGTGGACTCTGCAGCTGTACCTTAGGCCCCCAATGCAAGTACCTCTACAGATTGGTAGGTGTCACCCTCCTTAGACCCCTAAGGCAGGAGGCTAGGTGGTCTGGGGGGAGCTTTAGCCCTCAGTTCCCTGTTGTGGGTCAGTGAGGGCTCTGTTGAATACGCAGATATCAGACCTGGGAAACTTGTCTTTCCAGTAAATCCACTAAAACAAATGCAGTCAGATCCCTATCAGAAATGCCTTTGCATTATAATAGCCACCTTGTTCCCTGTAGGGATGAAAGCTGGAGACTATGGATCACATATGCTTGGCTGGAGCTGGTTCTGTGTTTTTAGTCCAATTAGGGAAGGATTTTTGGTCCCTGGGTTTTTTGTGCTTGCTTCTCTCAGGCCAGAAGAATGGGTTAGGAAAAGACCAAAAAAAAAAAAAAAAAGGTAAAGAAAAACCGCGGAGCAGTTCTCCCTCTGGCTCAGGAAATTCCAACGTTAATGAAGCCGCCTGGGAAGGGGAGGGGAGGGTTCAGAAAAACAGGAGAGAGTAGCACCCCAGAATATAGACAGTTACTTATCTTGCTTGGGATGACTGTTTTATCTGAGATTCCCGAGGGGCGCGTTGCCTGTGTGCGCTGGCTGGGTAGAGATTGCCCCCGAGAGTCAGGTCCGAGTCCTGTGTTTGCACTGTCTCAGAAGCTGTGGTCAGTTCCTCCACTGCCAGTCCAAAGCCCCGCGCCAAGGCTTCCCGGCTAGGACGCTGCACTCCCGGGTCCAAAACCAGTCGCTGCCTCCCGGCGACTTCTCCTCCCTCCAGCTGCGTAGCCGCGCTGCCTGCGCTGACTGGCTGGGCCCCCTCCTGAGGTCAGCTCAGGGGGGTAGGGCTGTGCCCAGTGTTTGCGCCATCACAGGATGCTGTACTCAGCTCCCCTGCACCCAATCCAAAGCCTGGTGCCAAGGTTTCCTGACTGGGACGCTGGCTCCAGGCTCCGAAAAGAGTCGCTGCTTCCCCTTAGTTGTTCGTTCTCGGTCTCTGTCACTCAGGTCAACTCTTTAAATCTGTGTTTGTTGGTCAGAGTTCGTAGATTGTCATGTATGTGATCGATTCACTTGTTTTTCCGAGTCTTTGTTGCAAGAGGGATCCGAGGTAGCGTCTACCTAGTCAGCCATCTTGGCCCCCTCCCAGCATTTTTAATAAACCTTAAAATAGTTAGCAATAAAATATTTTAAAAGAAAAATGCTTAGCTTTTTCAAAAGCTGTGAGGCATGGTTTTGTTATCAAGAACATGAAAGTCTACCTAACTCAGTTTATTTTGATGAGACATAACTGTTGCCTGCTAGGCAGATCACACAGAAGAAAGAATAATTTTTCATATTATAGACAGTCAATAAACAGTAAACCAAAGAAGAAAGACTACCCAAACTGAGCAAACTTTGTCAAGATTTTAACAAATTTCATAGCTTTTCAGGCTCAGGTATTATAAACCATGGCCTTAAATTTATTCCCAAGTTCTTGTCCTTTAGTATGCTCTTATATGTTCTGAAACCAAACGACACTTTACTTTAGGTCTGATCTCAAATGGTCTGCAATGTCAGAAATAATCTCACACTATTATTAAGAGTTATCAACACATAATGCATTCAACCTTGCTATCTGCACAACATATAATAAATAAACATTTTAATCAAATGCTTCTCAATTTTAATTTCTGATATGGTTAATGTCAATAGTTACCCCTCCTGCCCCAATGCACTCACAAACTCTTTAAAGTCGGAATAAGTTTGAAGAGTGCAAAGAAATTTGGAAACTTTGTTTCTTCTACTGGCTGAGTAGTATTCCATTGTGTGTATGTACCACATTTTGTTTATCCACTCATCTATCGATGGGCATTTAAGTTGTTTCCACCTTTTGGCTATTGTGAATACTGCAGCAATGAACGTTGACGTACAAGTCTCTGAGTCTCTGCTTTCAAGTCTTTTTTTGTGTAAACTTTGGAGTAGAATTGCTGGGTCATATTCTAGTTCTAGTTTTAGCTTTTTGAGAAACCACCACAATATTTCTGCAACAGCTGTACCATTTTTCTTTCCCACCAGCAATAGATAAGGGTTCCAGTTTACCCACATCCCCGCCAACATTTTTTTCTTAGCCATCCTAGTGGGAGTTAAATGGTATATCATTGTGGTTTTTATTTGCATCTCTCTAAATTAATAGCTAATGGGGAGCCCTAGTGGCACAGTGGTTAAAGAACTTGGCAGCTAACTGAAAGGTCGATGGTTCAAATCCACCAACAGCTTGGCAGAAGAAAGAAGTTCCTGTAAAGGTTTACAGCCTTGGAAACCCTATGTGGCAGTTCTACCCTATCCTATGGGGTTACTATGAGTCGGAATAGACTCCATGGCAACTAGTTTGGGTATGGCGAATGGCTAATGATGCTGAATGTCTTTTCATATGTTTGGCGGCCGTTGGAATGCCCTCTTTGGTGAAATGTCTATTCAAGTTCTTTGCCCATTTTTTTTTCCACTTTTTTTTTTTATTATTAACTTTTATTAAGCTTCAAGTGAACGTTTACAAATCAAGTCAGTCTGTCACATATAAGTTAATATACATCTTACTCCTTACTCCCACTTGCTCTCCCCCTAAAGAGTCAGCCCTTCCAATCTCTCCTTTCGTGAAAACTTTGGCAGCCTCCAACTCTCTCTATCCTCCCATCCGCCCTCCAGACAAGAGATGCCAACACAGTCTCAAGTGTCCACCTGATATAATTAGCTCACTCTTCATCAGCATCTCTCTCCCACCCACTGTCCAGTCCCTTTCATGTCTGGTGAATTGTCTTCAGGGATGGTTCCCGTCCTGTGCCAACAGAAGGTTTGGGGACCATGACCGCCGGGATTCCTCTAGTCACAGCCAGACCATTAAGTATGGTCTTTTTATGAGAATTTGGGGTCTGCATCCCACTGATCTCCTGCTCCCTCAGGGGTTCTCTATTGTGCTCCCTGTGAGGTCAGTCATCGATTGTGGCCGGGCACCAACTAGTTCTTCTGGTCTGAGGATGATGTAGGTCACTGGTTCATGTGGCCCTTTCTGTCTCTTGGGCTCTTAGTTGTCGTGTGACCTTGGTGTTCTTCATTCTCCTTTGCTCCAGGTGGGTTGAGACCAATTGATGCATCTTAGATGGCTGCTTGTTAGCTTTTAAGACCCCAGACTCCACATTTCAAAGTGGGATGCAGAATGTTTTCATAATAGAATTATTTTGCCAATTGACTTAGAAGTCCCCTTAAACCATGGTTCCCAAACCCCCGCCCTTGCTCCGCTGACCTTTGAAGTATTCAGTTTATCCCGGAAACTTCTTTGCTTTTGGTCCAGTCCAGTCCAGTTGAGCTGACATTCCATGTATTGAGTGTTGTCCTTCCCTTCACCTAAAGCAGTTCTTATCTGCTAATTAATCAGTAAAAAACCCTCTCCCTCCCTCTCTCCCTCCCCGCCTCGTAACCACAAAAGTATGCGTTCTTCTCAGTTTATACTATTTCTCAAGATCTTATAATAGTGGTCTTATACAATATTTGTCCTTTTGCCTCTGACTATTTTCGCTCAGCATAATGCCTTCCAGGTTCCTCCATGTTATGAAATATTTCACAGATTCGTCACTGTTCTTTATCGATGCGTAGTATTCCATTGTGTGAATATACCACAATTTATTTAACCATTCATCCGTTGATGGACACCTTGGTTGCTTCCAGCTTTTTGCTATTGTAAACAGAGCTGCAATAAACATGGGTGTGCATATATCTGTTTGTGTGAAGGCTCTTATTTCTCTAGGGTATATTCCGAGGAGTGGGATTTCTGGGTTGTATGGTAGTTCTATTTCTAACTGTTTAAGAAAACGCCAGATAGATTTCCAAAGTGCTTGTACCATTTGACATTCCCACCAGCAGTGTATAAGAGTTCCAATCTCTCCGCAGTCTCTCCAACATTTATTATTTTGTGTTTTTTGGATTAAAGCCAGCCTTGTTGGAGTGAGATGGAATCTCATCGTAGTTTTAATCTGCGTTTCTCTAATGGCTAATGATTGAGAGCATTTTCTCATGTATCTGTTAGCTGCCTGAATATCTTCTTTCATGAAGTGCATGTTCATATCCTTTGCTCACTTCTTGATTGGGTTGTTTGTCTTTTTGTGGTTGAGTTTTGACAGAATCATAAGATTTTAGAGATCAGGTGCTGGTCAGAGATGTCATAGCTGAAAATTCTTTCCCAGTCTGTAGGTGGTCTTTTTACTCTTTTGGTGAAGTCTTTAGATGAGCATAGGTGTTTGATTTTTAGGAGCTCCCAGTTATCTGGTTTCTCTTCGTCATTTTTGCTAATGTTTTGTATTCTGTTTATGCCTTGTATTAGGGCTCCTAGGGTTGTTCCTATTTTTTCTTCCATGATCTTTATCGTTTTAGTCTTTATGTTTAGGTCTTTGATCCACTTGGAGTTAGTTTTTGTGCATGGTGTGAGGTATGGGTCCTGTTTCATTTTTTTGCAAATGGATATCCAGTTATGCCAGCACCATTTGTTAAAAAGACTATCTTTTCCCCAATTAACTGACACTGGGCCTTTGTCAAATATCAGCTGCTCATATGTGGATGGATTTATATCTGGGTTCTCAATTCTGTTTCATTGGTCTATGTGCCTGTTGTACTACCAGTACCAGGCTGTTTTGACTACTGTGGCTGTATAATAGCTTCTGAAATCAGGTAGAGTGAGGCCTCCCACTTTCTTCTTCTTTTTCAGTAATGCTTTGCTTATCTGAGGCTTCTTTCCCTTCCATATGAAGTTGGTGATTTGTTTCTCTATCACCTTAAAAAATGACATTGGAATTTGTATCGGAAGTGCATTGTATGTATAGATGGCTTTTGGTAGGATAGACATTTTTACTATGTTAAGTCTTCCTATCCATGAGCAAGGTATGTTTTTCCACTTAAGTATGTCCTTTTGAATTTCTTGTAGTAGAGCTTTGTAGTTTTCTTTGTATAGGTCTCTTACATCTTCGGTAAGATTTATTCCTAAGTATTTTATATTCTTGGTGGCTACTGTGAATGGTATTGATTTGGTGATTTCCTCTTCTCTGTTCTTTTTGTTGATGTAGAGGAATCCAAGTGATTTTTGTATGTTTATCTTATAACCTGAGACTCTGCCAAACTCTTCTATTACTTTCAGTAGTTTTCTGGAGGATTCCTTAGGGTTTTCTGTGTATTAGATCATGTCATCTGCAAATAGAGATAATTTTACTTCCTCCTTGCCAATCCGGATGCCCTTTATTTCTTTGTCTAGCCTAATTGCCCAGGCTAGGACTTCTAGCATGATGTTGAATAAGAGCGGTGATAAAGGGCATCCTTGTCTGGTTCCCGTTCTCAAGGGAAATGCTTTCAGGCTCTCTGCATTTAGAGTGATGTTGGCTGTTGGCTTTGCATAGATGCCCTTTATTATGTTGAGGAATTTTCCTTCAATTCCTATTTTGGTGAGAGTTTTTATCATAAATGGGTGTTGGACTTTGTCAAATGCCTTTTCTGCATCAATTGATAAGATCATGTGGTTTTTGTCTTTTGTTTTATTTATGTGGTGGATTACATTAATGGTTTTTCTGATATTAAACCAGCCTTACATACCTGGTATAAATCCCACTTGATCGTGGTGAATTATTTTTTTGATGTGTTGTTGAATTCTATCGGCTAGAATTTTGTTGAGGATTTTTGCATCTATGTTCATGAGGGATATAGGTCTGTAATTTTCTTTTTTTGTAATGTCTTTACCTGGTTTTGGTATCAGGGAGATGGTGGCTTCATAGAATGAGTTAGGTAGTATTCCGTCATTTTCTATGCTTTGAAATACCTTTAGTAGTAGTGGTGTTAACTCTTCTCTGAAAGTTTGGTAGAACTCTGCAGTGAAGCCGTCCGGGCCAGGGCTTTTTTTTTGTTGGGAGTTTTTTGATTACCGTTTCAATGTCTTCTTTTGTTATGGGGCTATTTAGTTGTTCTACTTCTGAATGTGTTAGTTTAGGTAGGTAGTGTTTTTCCAGGAATTCATCCATTTCTTCTACGTTTGCAAATTTGTTAGAGTACAATTTTTTGTAATAATCTGATATGATTCTTTTAATTTCAGTTGGGTCTGTTGTGATGTGGCCCATCTCGTTTCTTATTCGGGTTATTTGTTTGTTTCCTTTCCTGTATGTCTTTAATCAGCCTGGCCAATGGTTAATCAATTTTGTTATTTTTTTTTCAAAGAACCAGCTTTTGGCTTTGTTAATTCTTTCAATTGTTTTTCTGTTCTCTAATTCATTTAGTTCAGCTCTAATTTTTAGTATTTGTTTTCTTCTGGTGCCTGATGGATTCTTTTGTTGCTCAGTTTCTATTTGTTCAAGTTGTAGGGACAGTTCTCTGATTTTGGCTCTTTCTTCTTTTTGTATGTGTGCATTTATCGATATAAATTGACCTCTGAGCACTGCTTTTGCTGTGTCCCAGAGGTTTTGATAGGCAGTATTTTCATTCTCGTTGCATTCTATGAATTTCCTTATTCCCTCCTTGATGTCTTCTATAACCCAGTCTTTTTTCAGGAGGGTATTGTTCAGTTTCCAAGTATTTGATTTCTTTTCCCTAGTTTTTCTGTTATTGATTTCTAGTTTTATTGCCTTGTGTTCTGAGAAGATGCTTTGTAATATTTCGATGTTTTGGATTCTGCAAAGGTTTGTTTTATGACCTAATATGTGGTCTATTCTAGAGAATGTTCCGTGTGCGCTAGAAAAAAAAGTATACTTTGCAGCAGTTGGGTGGAGAGTTCTGTATAAGTCAATGAGGTCAAGTTGGTTGATTGTTGTAATTAGGTCTTCTTATTGGATGTCCTGTCCTTCTCCGAAAGTGGTGTGTTGAAGTCTCCTACTATAATTGTGGAGGTGTTTATATCATTTTTCAGTTCTGTTAAAATTCGATTTATGTATCTTGCAGCCCTGTCATTGGGTGCATAAATATTTAATATAGTTATGTCTTCCTGATCAATTGTCTGTTTTATCATTATGTAGTGTCCTTCTTTATCGTTTGTGGTGGATTTAAGTCCAAAGTCTATTTTGTCAGAAATTAATATTGCTACTCCTCTTCTTTTTTGCTTATTGTTTGCTTGATATATTTTTTCCATCCTTTGAGTTTTAGTTTGTTTGTGTCTCTAAGTCTAAGGTGTGTCTCTTGTAGGCAGCATATAGACGGATCGTGTTTCTTTATCCAGTCCGAGACTCTCTGTCTCTTTATTGGTGCATTTAGTCCATTTACATTCAGCGTAATTATAGACAAATGTTTAGTGTTGTCATTTTGATGCCTTTTTATGTGTGTTGTTGACAATTTCATTTTTCCACATACTTTTTTGTGCTGAGACGTTTTTCTTAGTAAATTGTGAGATCCTCATTGTCGTAGTGTTTGACTTTATGTTTGTTGAGTCATTACGTTTTTCTTGGCTTTTATCTTGAGTTATGGAGTTGTTATACCTCTTTGTGGTTACCTTAATATTTACCTTAATATTTACCCCTATTTTTCTACAACTAACTTGCATTGTTCTATATCGCCTTGTATCACTCTCCATATGGCAGTTCTATGCCACCTGTGTTTAGTCCCTCTTTTTGATTATTGTGATCTTTTACTTATTGACTTCAGTGATTCCCTGTTATGAGCATTTTTTTTAATTAATCTTAATTTGTTTTTGTGATTTCCCTATTTGAGTTGATATCAGGATGTTCTGTTTTGTGACCTTGTGTTGTGCTGGTATCTGATATTATTGGTTTTCTGACCCAACAATATCCTTTACTATTTCTTGTAGCTTTGGTTTGTTTTTTGCAAATTCTCTAAGCTTGTGTTTATCTGTAAATATCTTAATTTCGCCTTCATATTTCAGAGAGAGTTTTGCTGGATATATGATCCTTGGCTGGCAGTTTTTCTCCTTCAGTGCTCTGTATATGTCATCCCATTCCCTTCTTGCCTGCGTGTTTCTGCTGAGTAGTCTGAACTTATTCTTATTGATTCTCCCTTGAAGGAAACCTTTCTTTTCTCCCTGGCTTTTAAATTTTTCTCTTTATCTTTGGTTTTGGCAAGTTTGATGATAATATGTCTTGGTGTTTTTCTTTTTGGATCAATCTTAAATGGGGTTCGATGAGCATCTTGGACAGATACCTTTCGTCTTTCATGATGTCAGGGAAGTTTTCTGTCAGGAGATCTTCAACTATTCTCTCTGTGTTTTCTGTTATCCCTCTCTGTTCTGGGACTCCAATCACACGCAAGTTATCCTTCTTGATAGAGTCCCACTTGATTCTTAGGGTTTCTTGATTTTTTTTAATTCTTTTATCTGATTTTTTTTCAGCTATATTGGTGTTAATTCCCTGGTCCTCCAGATTTCCCACTCTGCATTCTAATTGCTCGACTCTGCTCCTCTGACTTCCTATTGCATTGTCTAATTCTGTAATTTTATTGTTAATCTTTTGGATTTCTGAATGCTGTCTCTCTATGGATTCTTGCAACTTATTAATTTTTCCACTATGTTCTTCAATAATCTTTTTGAGTTCTTCAACTGTTTTATCAGTGTGTTTCTTGGCTTTTTCTGCAGTTTGCCTTATTTCGTTTGTGATGTTTTGAAGCATTCTGTAAATTAGTTTTTTATATTCTGTATCTGATAATTCCAGGATTGTGTCTTCGTTTGGGAAAGATTTTGATTCTTTTGTTTGGGGGGTTGTAGAAGCAGTCATGGTCTGCTTCTTTATGTGCTTTGATATGGACTGCTGTCTCCGAGCCATCACTGGGAAACTAGTTTTTCCAGAAAATCCGCTAAAAAAAAATGCAGTCAGATCCCTATCAGAACTGCCTTTGGATTATAACCACCACCTTGTTCCCTGTAAGGATGAAAGTCTGAGATTTGGATCATATATGCTTGGCTGTAGCTGGTTCTGTGTTTTTAGTCCAATTAGGGATGGATTTTTGGGCCCTGGGTTTTTTGTGGTTCCTTCTCTCAGGCCGGAAGAGTGGGTTAGGAAAAGGCCAAAAGAAAAAAAAGGGGGGGGGGAAGCAAAGCCGCCGCGGAGCCAGAGCCGTTCTCCCTCTGGCTTAGGAAATTCCAATGTTAATGAAGCCGCCTGGGGAGGGTGGGGGAGGGATCAGAGAGATGGGAGAGTAGCACCTCGGAATATAGCCAGAGTTGCTTGTCTTGCTTGGAATGACTATTTTATCTGAGATTCCCGCAGGGCGTGTCGCCTATGTGTGCTGGCTGTGTGGAGATTGCCCCTGGGGATCTGGCCTGCTGAAGCCACGGTCAGATCCTCCACTGCCAGTTCAACGCCCAGGGTCAAGGTTCCACTGCTGGGACACTGCACTCCTGACTCCAAAATCTGTCGCTGCCTCCCAGGGACTTCTAGTCCCGCCAGCCGAGTCGCTGCGCCGCCCCCGCAGACCGGCTGGGCCCCCTCTCAGGGTTAGTTCAGGGGAGTGGAGCTGCTCCCCGTGCTTGTGCCGTGACAGTGCCCAGTCAAAAGCTCGGCGGCAAGATTCCCTGGTTGGGACGCTGCACTCCCAGCTCCAAGACCAGTCACTGCCTCCCAGGGACTTCTCCCACCGGCTGCGTCGCCACGCCGCCTGCACGGACCGGCTGGGCCCCCTCCTGGGGTGAGTTCAGGGGGGTAGGGCTGCGCCCCTTGTTTGCACCGTCAGCTCCCCTGGGCCCTCACCTAAACTGGGCGCCAAGGTTACCTGACTGGGACGCTGGCTCCAGGCTCTGAAAACAGTAACTTCTTCCCCGTATTTGTTCATTTTCCATCTCTAAATCTGTGTTTGTTGTTCAGGGTTCGTAGATTGTTATGTATGTGATCGATTCACTTGTTTTTCTGAGTCTTTGTAGCAAGAGGGATCCGAGGTAGCGTCTACCTAGTCCGCCATCTTGGCCCCTCCTCCCCCTTTGCCCATGTTTTGATTGAGTTATTTGTCTTTTTGTTTTTAAGCTGTCAAAGTTTTACATGTATTTCAATTATTAGATTCTTATTGGACATATAATTTCCAAAGATATTCTCCCAATTGCTAGCTTGTCTTTTCACTTTTTTGGTAAAGACTTTTGATGAACAGAAGTTTTTAATTTTTATGTTGTTTCCACCTCTTGGCTATTAAACAAGTTTGTCTTTTGCTGTTTGTGCTTTTTTTGTTATATTAGAAAATCCATTAGAAGCTAAGTCTAACAGTGTTGCCTCTGCATTTTCTTCTAAGAGTTTTATGGTTTTCATTTGTGCATTTAGGTCCTTAACCCATTTTGAATTTGTTTTTGTGTATGATGTGAGACATGGATCCTTTCATGTGGAAATTCAGTTTTCCCAACACCATTTATCGAAGAGACTCTTCTTTCCCAGATCTAATGGACTTGACACCCTTTTCAAAAATCAGTTGACCATAGATATGTGGGTTTATTTCTGGGCTCTCAATTCTATTTATCTATGTGTCTGTTGTTATACCAGTATCCAGTTGCATTGATTACTGTAATAAGTGTATATTTTAAAATCAGGAAGTGTGAGTCCTCCTACTTTGTTCTTCTCTTTCAATATTGCTTTAGTTATTCAAAGCCTCTTACCATTCCACAAGAAGTTAAGGATTGCTTTTCTATTTCTGTAAAGAAGGCCGTTGGAATTATGATTGAGATTGCATGGAATCTGTAGATCGCCTTGGGTAATTCTGACATCTTAGCAATATTAAGTCTTAGCCCAAGATTGTAGAACATCTTTCCATTTACTTAAGCCTTTAATCTCTTTCAGCAATGTTTTATGATTTTTATTGTGTAAGTCCTTCAAGTCTCTGGTAAAATTTACTCCTAGGTATTTTATTCTCTTAGATGCTGTCGTTAATGGAATTATTTCCTTAATTTCCATTTCAAATTTCTCATTGCTGGTGTATAGAAACCCAACTTATTTTTGATTGTTGACCACGTACCGTATAACTTTGTTACATTCCCCTATTAGCTGTAGAAATTTTATTTCTTTTTCTAATCTTATTGCTCTGGCTAGACCTTCTAATACAATGTTGAAGTGGTGAGAGCAGGCACCATTGTCTTGTTTCCAATTTCAAGAAGAAAGCTCTCAGTCTTTCTCCACTAAATATAATGTTGGCTATTAGCTTTTCATATACACCCTGAATCATATTGAGGAATGTTCCTTCTATTCCAATCTTCTTTAGAGTTTTCATCAAGAAAGGGTGTTGGGTTTTATCGAATGCTTTTTCTGCATTCATAGAGATGTTAATGTGTTACTTCTCCTTTGATCTATTGATGTGACACATACATTGATTGATTTTCTAACATTGAACCATCCCTGCATTCCTGGAATAAATCTCACTTGGTCGTGGTTTATGATCCTTGGATTATACGCTGTTGGATTGTGTTTGCTAGTATTTTGTTGAGGATTTTTGCGTCTATATTCATAAGAGATATTACCCTGTACTTTTCTTTTCTGTGGTGTCTTTGGTTTTCATATCAGAGTTACGTTTGCTTCATAGAATGAATTAGGGAGTACTTCTTCCTTTGGAAGAGTTTAAACAGTATTGGTGTCAATTCTTCTCTAAAGGTTTGGTAGAATTCCTCCATTGAAGTCATCTGGTCCAGGACTTTTTGTTTGTTTGTTTTGGGAGGTTTTTGATCAGTGATACAATTTCTTCACTAATTACGGGTCTGTAGAGACTTTCTATTTCCTCTTGAGTCAGTTTGCTTAGGTTCTGTGCTTCTAAGAATTTGCTCATTTATCTAGGTTATCCAGTTAATGCTGCACAATTGTGAAAATATTCTGTCAAAATTCTCTTTATTTCTCTCAGGTCAGTTGTAATGTCTCCTCTTTCATTTTTTATTTTGGTTATTTGCACCTTTTCTCTTCTCTGTCAGTCTAGCTAAAGGTTTCTCAATTTCTTTGAACTTTTCGAAGAACCAACTTCTGGTTTTATTGATTCTGTTGTTTTCCTGCTTGCAATTTTATTAATTTATGTTCTGATCTTTGTTATTTCCTTTCTTTTGGCAGGTTTAGACCTAGTTTGCTCTTTTCTTTCTAGTTCCTGGAGTTTTCAAGTTAGGCTGTTGATTTGAGATCATTCTTTTTTCATGCAGGCATTTCTTGCTGAAAGTTTCTCTCTGAATATTGCCTTCACTGCATCCTGTAAGTTTTGGTATGCCATGCTTTCATTTTCATTTGACTGTAGATAATTTGTGATTTCTTTTTTTATTTCTTCCTTGACCCATCGGAATTTTAATAGTGTGTTGTTTAATTTCCATATGTTCGTGTTTTCCAGGTTTTTTTCCCCCCTCTGTTATTGATTTCTAGCTTCGCTCTGTTATGTCTGGAGAAAATACTTCATATGGTTTCAATCTTTTTATTTATTTATTTAATTGTACTTTAGATAAAAGTTTACTGAACAAACTAGTTTCTCATTAAACAGTTAGTACACATATTGTTTTATGACATTGGTTAACAACCCCACAACATGTCAATACTCTTCCTTCTCAACCTTGGGTTCCTTATTACCAGCTTTCCTGTCCCCTCCTGCTTTCTAGTCTTTGCCCAGGGCTGGTGTGCCCCTTTAGTCTCGTTTTGCTTTATAGCCCTGTCCGAACTTTGGCTGAAGGGTGAACCTCAGGAGTGACTTCATTCCTGAGCTGAAAGGGTGTCTGGGGGTCATACTCTCAGGGTTTCTCCAGCCTCTGTCAGGCCAGAATGCCTGGTCTTTTTTATGAGTTAGAATTTTGTTCTACCTTTATCTCCAGCTCTGTCTGGGACCCTCTGTTTTGATCCCTGTCAGAGCACTCAGTGGTGGTAGCCGGGCACCATCTAGTTGTACTGGACTCAGTCTGGTGGAGGCTTTGGTAGGTGTGGTCCTTTAGTCCTTTGGACTAATCTTTCACTTGTGTCTTTAGTTTTTTTCATCCTTCCTTCCTCCTGAAGGTGTGAGAACAGTGGAGTATCCTAGATGGCCACTCACAGGCTTTTAAGACCCCAGATGCTACTCACCAAAGTAGAATGTAGAACATTTTCTTTATAAACTGTGTTATGCCAATTGAGCTAGATGTTCCCGAGACCATGGTCCTCACAGCCCTCAGCCCAGCAATTCAGTCCCTCAGGGAATTTGGATGTGTCTATGGGGCTTCCATGACCTTGTCTTGTGCAAGCTGTGCTGGCTTCCCCAGTATTGTGTACTGTCTTACCCTTCACCAAAGTTACCTTTTATCTACTCTTTAGTGTTTTTCCATCCCCACCTTTCCCTTCCCTTGTAACCATCAAAGATTGTTTCTTTTTGTGTGTAAACCTTTTCACGAGTTTTTACAGTAATGGTCTCATACAATATTTATCCTTTTGTGATTGATTTATTGCCCTCCAGATTCATCCATATTCTGAGATGCTTCACAGCTGCATCATTGTTCTTTATCGTTGAGTAATACTCCATTGTGTGTATTACCACAGTTTGTTTATCCATTCAGCTGTTGATGGGCATCTAGGTTGTTTCCATCTTTTTGCTATTGTGAACAATACTGCAATGAAAATGGGTTTGCATATGCCTATTTGTGTGACAACTCGTATATCTCTAGGGTATATTCCTAGCAGTGGGATTGCTGGATCATGTGATATTTCTATTTCTAGCTTTCTAAGGAAGCACCACATCATTTTCCAAAATGGTAGTATCATTTTGAATTCCTACCAGCAGTGCATAAGAGTTCTCCCTTCAGCCTCTCCAACATTTGTTATTTCCTGTTTTCTTGATTTGTGCCAGTAATGCTGGGGTGAGATGCTATCTCACTGTGGTTTTGATTTGCATTTCTCTAATGGCTAGTGATCTCAAGCATTTCTTCACGTGTCTGTTGGCTGCTTGAATGTCTTCTTTGGAGAAGTGTCTGTTCATTTCCTTTGCCCATTTTTTGATTGGATTATTTGTCTTTTTGGTGTAGAGGTGTTGCATTTTCTTGTAGATCTTCGAGATTAGACCTTTGTCTGATTTGTAATAGCTCCAAAATTTTCCCAGTCTATAGGTTCTCTTTTTAGTCTCTTGGTGAAGTCTTTTGATGAGCTTGAGTGTTTAATTTTTAGAACATCCCAGCTATCTAGTTTATCTTCTGGAGTTTGTGTGTTGTTGGTTGTGGTTTGTGTCCTAATAGTGCACTGTATTACAGCCTTTAGTGCTGATTCTATTTTTCTTCTATGAACTTCATAGTTTTTTTGCTTTATCTTTAGGTCTTTGATCCATTTTGAGTTAGTTTTTGTATATGCTATGAGGTATGGGTCCTGTTTTTTTTTTTTTTTTTTTTTTTTAGATGAAAATCCAGTTTTGCCAGCACCACTTGTTAAAAAGACCATCTTTGCCCCATTTGATGCGTGTTGGGTCCTTGTTAAAGATCAGGTGACCATAGGTGGATGGACTTACATGTGGGTTCTCAATTCTGTTCCATTGGTCCTGTACCTGTTGTACCAGTACCAGGCTTTGGCTACCGTAGCTGTATAGCAGGTTCTGAGGTCAGGCAGTGCAAGTCCTCCTACTTTATTCTTCTTCAGTAGTGCTTTACTTATCCAGGGCTTCTTCCCTTTTCATATAAAGTTACTGGTAAGTTTTTCCATCTCTTTAAAGAATGTTGTTGGTATATGGACAGGAATTGCAGTGTATTTGTAAATCACTTTGGGTAGAATTTTCATTTTCACAATGTTGAGTCTACCTATCCACGAGCATGGTATGTTTTTCCATTTGTGTAGATCTCATTTGGTTTCTTGTAGTAGTGCTTTGTAGTTTCCTTTGTTTAGGTTCTTTACATCCCTGATTAGATTTATTCCTAAGTATTTTATTTTTTTAGGGGCTATTTTTTTTTATTATAAATTTTATTGTTTTTGTGATTTCCTTTTTATTGTCCTCTTTATTTGTGTATAGGAATTCAACTGATTTTTGCATGTTTATATTGTATATTATATATTGCATTCTGGGAACCCTGTTGGCATAGTGGTTAAGAGCTATGACTGCTAACCAAAAGGTCGGCAGTTCAAATCCACCAGGTGCTCCTTGGAAACACTATGGGGCCATTTTACTCCATCTTATAAGGTTGCTATGAGTCAGAATTGACTTAATGGCAATGGTTTTTATATTGTATCCTGCTACTCTGCTGAATCTTTCTATTAGTTCCAGTAGTTTTCTCATGGAGTCTTTTTGGTTTTCTATGTATAGTATCATATCATCTGCAAATAAGTACAGTTTAACTTCTTCATTACCAGCTTGGATGCCCTTTATTTCTTTTTCTTGCCTTCTTGCTCTAGCTAGGACTTCAAACACAGTGTTAAATAGGAGCGGTGATAAAGGGCACCCTTGTCTTTTTCCTGTTCTCAAGGGGAATGTTTTCAGCCTCTCTCCATTAAGAATGATGTTGACTGTTTTGCGTAAAAAAATCTTTATTCTGTTGAGGAATTTCCCTTCTATGCCTATCTGAGAATTTTTGTCAGGAAAGGGTGTTGGACTTTGTCAAATGCCTTTTCTGTTTGAAACGATCATGTGATTCTTTTCTTTCCTTTCGTTTATGTGGTGGATTACATTGATTGATTTTCTAATGTTGAACCATCCTCGCATACCTGGTATGACTTCTACTTGGTCGTGTTGTATTTTTTTTTTATATATATATTATGCTGAATTCTATTGGCTAGACTTTTGTTGAGAATTTTTGCATCTATATTCATGAGAGATATTGGTCTGTAATTTTCTTTTTTTGTGGGATCTTTGCCTGGTTTTGGTATCAGGGTTACACTGGCTTCATAGAATGAATTTGGAAGTGTTGCTTCCTTTTCTATATTCTGAAATGGTTTGAGTGGTAGTGGCATAAGCTCACTCTGAATGTTTGGTAGAATTCTCCAATGAAGCCATCTGGACCAGGGCTTTTTGTTCTTGTTGTTGTTGGGAGTTAATGATTTCAGTCTTTTTAAATTTATCAAGACTTGCTTTGTGAACTAACTAACATGTGCTCAATTCTGAAGAATGGTCCATGTTCACCGGAGTAGAATGTATATTTTGCTGTTGTTGGGTGGAGTGTTCTGTATATGTTGTTAAGTCTAGTTGGTTTATAGTGTCATCCAGATCCTGTGTTTCCTTGTTGAGCTTCTTTCTAGATGTTCTGTCCAATATTGAAAGAGGTGTGTTGAGTTCTTCAACTATTTTTGAAGTGCTATCTATTTCTCCCTTCAATTCTATCAGTGTTTGCTTTATGTATTTTTTTTTTTTTTATGTGGGTGCGGAAACCCTGGTGGCATAGTGGTGAAGTGCTACAGCTGCTAACCAAAGGGTTGGCAGTTCGAATCCACCAGGCACGCCTTGGAAACTCTATAGGGCAGTTTTACTCTGTCCCATAGGGTCACTATGAGTCGGAATCAACTCAATGGCACTGGGTTTGGTTTGGTTATGTTGGGGTGCATATATATTTATGATTATTAAATCATCCTGATCAATTGATCCTTTTATCTCTATATAATATCCATCTTTATATCCTCTAACACATTTTGTCTTTAAGCCCACTTTAAGACAATATTAAGATTGCCACCCAGATCTCTTTTTGTTATTATTTGCATGAAATATTTTTTTCCATCCTTTCACTTTTGACCTATTTATATCCTTGGGTCTAAGGTGTGTCTCTTGTAAACAGAATATAGTTGGATCATTTTTTAAAATCCATTTTGATGCTCTCTGCCTTTGATTGGAGTAGTTGGCCCAAGTGACTTACATCTGCCATTTTGTTGTTTGTTTTTTCTGTGTCTTAAGCCTTCTTCGTCTTTGTCCTTTACTACTCCTTGCTTTTGTGTTTTGTTGGTTCATTCTGGTGAGTCATTTTGGTTCCCTTCTCCTTTCATTTTTAGGTCTTTTTAGATATTTTCTTAGTGCTTACCTTGAATATTACATTTAAAATTTGTAATTACAACATTCTAGGGTAAGTTGATACCAAGTTAACTTCAATAATGTACAAGAAATTCTGTACCTAAACCATTTCTGCTGCCCCTTCCTCATTTTGTTTTTGTTATCACTAATTACATCTTTATATTTCATGTGCTCTGTAACATAATTTTATCCCTGCTTTTTATGCATTTGTCATTAAAATGCATGAAGGGTAAAACAGTTGGAATTATCATGAATAGTGTATTAGCAGCCCTTATACTTCTCCACAATTCCCTTTATTAGTAATCCTTCTTTTTATGTATGTGTTTGAATTACTTTCTAGTGTCTTTTTCATTCCGTCTAAATAAATCCTGTTAATATTATTTGTAGGGCTGTTCTGGTGGATATGAACTCTCTCACCTTCTTTTTGTCTGGGAATGTTACATTTCACACTTATTCTTGAAGAACAGTTTAGCTTTTTTTTTTTTCCTTTCAGCACTTTAAATATTTCATTCTATTTTCCTCTGCCTCCAAAGTGTCCGTGGAGAAATCAACACTCAGTCTTACTGGGGATCCATTGTATGTGAACATTTGCTTCTCCCACTGCTTTCAGGATTCTCTCTTTATCTTCACTCATTGAGAGCCTAACTATGATGCGTCTACGTGTAGATGTCTTTTGTTTTATCCAGCTTGGGGTTCTTTGTGCCTCTTGAATTTGTAGATTCACATCCTTTATTAGAATATGAAAATTTTCTGTCATTTCTTCACATATTCTTTCTGTCCCTTTCTCACTCTTCTTTCCTTCTGGAACTCTCAAGATGCATATATTGTGTTGTCGTTAGGTGCCATTGAGTTGGTTCTGACTCACAGAGGCCCTAAGTACAACAAAGCAAAATACTGCCTAGTCCTGTGCCATACTCACAGTTGTTGCCATGCTTGAGCCCCTTGTTGCAGCCACTGTGTCAATCCATCTTGTTGAAGTTCTCCCTCTTTTTTAATGACCTTCTACTTTACCAAGCTTGTTGTCCTTCTCCGGGGACTGATCCCTCCTGGTAACATGTCCCAAATATGTGATATTCTCACTATCCCTGCTTCTAATGAGCATTCTGGCTGTACATCTTTCAAGACAGATTTGTTCACTCTTTTGGCAGTCCATGGTATATTCAATATTCTTTGCCAACACCATAATGCAAAAGGATCAATTTTTCTTTGCTCTACCTTATTCATTATCCAACTTTCACATGCATATGTGGCGATTGAAAACACCACAGCATGAGTCAGTCACCCCTTAGTCGTTAGAATGACATCTTTGCTTTTTAACACTTAAAGAGGTCTTCGGCAGCAGATTTGTCTGATGTAATGTGTTGTTTGATGTCTTAACTGCTGATTCTATTGTCATTGATTGTGGATCCAAGTGATATGAAATCCTTGACCACCTCAACCTTTTCTCTGTTTATCATGATACTTCTTATTGGTTCAGTTGTGAGGATTTTTGTTTTTTTATGTTGAGGTGTAATTCATACTGAAGGCTAAGGTCTTTGATCTTCATCAGTAAGTGCTTCAAGTCCTCTTCACTTTCAGCAAGCAAGGTTGTGTCATCTGCATAATACAGGTTGATAATGAGTCTTCCTCCAATTTTGGTGCCGTGTTCTTCTTCATGTACTCAAGCTTCTTGGATTCTTAGCCCAGCACACAGATTGAATAAGTATTGTGAAAGGATACAACCCTGACACACACCTTTACTGACTTTAAACCATGCAGTATTACCTTGTTCTTTTCAAATGACTGCCTCTTGATCTACGTACAGGTTTCTCATTAGCACAATTAAGCGTTCTGGAATTCCCAGTATTCACAATGTTATCCATAATTTGTTATGATTAACACAGTCGAAAGCCTTTGCATAGTCAGTAAAACAGAGGTAAACATCTTCTGAAATTCTCTGCTTTCAACCAGGACCCATCTGACATCACCAATGACATTCCTGGTTTCATGTCCTCTTCTGAATCCGGCTTGAATTTCTGGCAGTCACCTGTCGATGTACTGTTGCAACTGCTTTTGAATGATCTTCAGTGAAGTTTTACTTACCTGTGGTATTAATGATATTGTTCACCTTTCTTTGGAATGGAAAGCACTTCCAGTGCTGCATCTGTTTGCTGAAACATCTCAATTGGTATTCTGTGAATTCCCAGAGCCTTGTTTTTCACCAATGCCTTCAGTAAAGATTGTACCTCTTCCTTCAGTACCACCAGTTCCTGATCATATGCTACGTCCTGAAATGATCAAAAGCCAACCAGTTCTTTTTGGTGTAGGGACTCTGTGTATTCCTTCTGTCTTCTTTTGATGCTTCCTCTGTGATCTAATATTTTCTCCTAGAATCCTTCAATATCATGACTTCAGATCTGAATTTTTTCTTCAGTTCTTTCAACTTGAGAAATGCCGAGCTTGTTATTCCCTTTTGGTTTTCTATCTCTAGATCTTTGCCTATGACATTATAATATTTTACTTTCTCTTCTCAAGCCACCCTTTGAAATCTGTTCAGCTCTTTTACTTCATCATTTCTTCCTTTTTCTTTAGCTACTCAATGTTCAAGAGCAACTTTCAGTCTCTTCTGACATTCACTTTGGCCTTTTTCTCCTATCTTTTTAATGACCTGTTGCTTACTACATGTATGATGTCCTTGCACAATTGTCTGGTCTTTGGTCATTAGTGTTCAATGTGTCAAATCTCTTCTTGAGATGTTCTGTAAATTCAGGTGGAATACACTCAAGGTAGTACTTTGGCTCTTGTGGACTTGATCTAATTTTCTTCAGCTTCAACTTGAACTTGCATATGAGCAATTGATGGTCTTTTCCACAGTCAGCCCCTGGCCTTTTTCTGACTGAAGATATTGAGCTTTTCCATCGTCTCTTTCCATAGATGTAGTTGATTTGATTCCTGTGTATTCCATCTGACGAGGTCCATGTGTATAGCTGCCTTTATGTTATCGAAAAAAGGTATTTGCAATGAAGTTGTTGGTCTTGCAAAATTCTATCATGTGATCTCAGACATCATTTCTATCACAAAGGCCCAATTTTCCAACTACCACTCCTTCTTCTTTGTTTTGAACTCTCGAATTCCAATCACCAGTAATTATCAATGCGTTCTGATTGCATGTTTGATCAGTTTCAGACTGCAGATGTTGGTGAAAATCGTCAGTTTGTTCATCTTTGGCCTTAGTGGTTGATGTGTAAATTGGAATAATAGTCTTATTAACTGGTTTTCCTTGTAGGCGTATGGATATTATCCTATCACTGACAGCATAGTACTTCAGGATAGATCTTGAAATATTCTTTTTGATGATGAACGTGATGCCATTCCTCTGCAATTTGTCATTCCAGGCATAGTAGATCATGATTGTCTCATTCAAAATGGCCAGTACCAGTCCATTTCAGCTCACTAATGCCTAGGATATTGATGTTCATGTGTTCCATTTCATTTTTGATTTTTTACAATTTTCCTGGATTCATACTTTGTACTTTCCATGTTCCAATTATTAATGAACATTTGCAGCTGTTTCTTCTCACTTTGATCATACCATGTTAGCAAATCAATGTACCGCAAGCTTTACTGTACCCACATCATTAAGGTCAACTCTACTTTGAGGAGGCAGCTCTTCCTCAGTCATATTTTAAGTGCCTTACAACCTAAAGGGCTCATCATCCAGCACCATATCAGACAATGTTCCGCTGCTATTCATAAGGTTTTCACTGGCTATTTCTTTTCAGAAGTAGACCGCCAGGTCCTTCCTAGTCTGTCTTAGTCTGGAAGCTCAGCTGATTCCTGTCCACCATGGGTGACCCTGCTGGTATTTGAATACCGGGGCATAACTTCCAGCTTCACAGCAGTACGTAAGCCCCCATAGTACAACAAACTGACAGATGTGTAGGGGGATGCATGTATTAGGTCTCCTTTTTTTGTCCCATCATGCCACTAAACCGTGCTCAGCCTTCTCGAGCCTCTGTTCTTGTTGCTTTTCAGCCTTGGTAATTTTAAATCTCTTATCTCTAGTTGGACACACTGGTGGTGTAGTGGTTAAGTGCTACAGCTGCTAACCAAAGGGTCGACAGTTCAAATCTGCCAGGCGCTCCTTGGAAACTCTATGGGGCAGTTCTACTCTATCCTATAGGTTCACTATGAGTCAGAATCGACTCGACAGCACTGGGTTTGGTTTTTGGCTTGTTTTTTTTATCTCTAGTTTGCTGATTCTTTCTTCTGCCATATTAATTCTGTTGATAAGTCCTTCTATTGTGTTTCTCATTTCTTTTTTGTTTGTCTTGTGATTTTTTGTTGGAGAATTGGAATTTTTGATAATGTTAACATTCTCAGTTCTCCCCAGGATTTAGTGTTTCTGTCTGTACTACTTTCTATCTCTGCCATAGCTTCTACTTCCTCCTTGATTTTATTAAGATTCAAAAGTTCCAGGTCTAGATTTTCAACTTTCAATGTCTCCCAAACACACTGGAGAACATGCTGTGCCAATCTGTCTACCATGCAAGCACCACTACTCAGGTGGGATACGTTGTGCAATCAGCATACCAGGGGGTGCAGTCCTCTGTCTCTCTGATTATTACTTGTGTTCTTTCTTTATTTCTGCAACATTTGCAATCAGAAAACCCACATCCAGTGAACCCCTTTTGGGCTGTGCGTTGCCCTCAGGTTTTACCCAAGGCTTCTTTCTGTGCTTTGTGGGGGCCGCTTATATCTGAGCTGACATTCATGGAATTCACAGGCAGGCTTTCCTCTGTTTCAGCTTGAGAAATGGCTAGCACTCCCCTAAAGGGCCTCAGAAAGATGTCTTGTTGATTTCAGAGCTCCAATGGCCCCATGGTGGTGGTTGGGGGGGAGCAGTCTTCACTTAGGTGACTCTGTTCCTGGCTTCACTATAGTAAAACCTTCTGTAGAAGTTTGTACCAGTCCAACATTCAGCAGTTACCAGGTGGGGGAGGTGTTGTCATGCTCTGAGTGGACCCCTAGGGAGGTCTACCTTGTTGCTATCAAAGTCTATTCCAAAATATGTTGGTTTTGAGTATAGCCTCCATTCAAGATGCTTACTTCCTAGCACACAGCAGCCTTAGTCAAGAGTCTTCATCACCGACCAGAAGGAGGAATAGATAGACTCAATCCGCCGCCCAGGGGGGTCTGTCCTGTTGTTTCACAGGCTTAAGCTATGAGGTGAACAGTGAGACAGGTAGAGTGCTGACTATGGGAGCAGACTCCACTACAGGGACCTTCTGGTTATTCCTCTTGATAGAATCCCATATAATTCTCAAGGTTTCTTCATTTTTTTAAATTCTTTTATCTGACTTTTCCTCAAATAAGTTGGTGTCAAGTGCTTTATCTTCAGGCTCACTAATTCTGTCTTCCATTGCCTCTTTTCTACTCCTATGACTTTCTATTGAGTTGTCTAATTCTGACATTTTATTGTTAATCTTTTGGATTTCTATTTTCTGTCTCCCTATGGTTTTTAGCAGCCTGTTACTTTGTCATTTTGCTCTTGCATAGCATTCCTAAATTCATCTATTGCTTTGTCTTTGTGTTCCTTGGCTTGGTCTGAGTTTTGTCTGATCTCCCTTCTGATCTTTGAAAAGCTCTGTATACTAACCTTTTGAATTCTACCTCTGGTAATTCCAAGACCTTCTCTTCCTCCAGGAGGTTTCCTGATTTTTTATTTTGGTTGTTTGCTGGAGCCATCATGGTATGCCTGTTTATGTGCTTTGATATTGATTGTTGTCTCCTAGCCATCAATAAGCTGTTATATTTATTTATTTATTTTATGTTTGCTTACTCTGTCCTAGCTTCTTGGTTTGTTTTGTTTTGATATGCCTAGATAGGCTGGGTGTGTGAGCTACTTTGATTGTTGGTGTCTTTGAAGCTCTCACACCCTGTCACCACATGGTTAGACCTTCTACTAGGTATGTGAGCCCAGGAGTCCATTTATTTTTCTTGTGTGGATTCAGCTCAGGTGCCCAGATCATCAGTCACAGAATGTGTGGTGTAGGCTCTCACCTACAGTCCAAGATGGGCAGGACTACCTAGGGTTGATTGTATCAGGCACAGGTATCTGGCTGCAGCAGGGGGAGTTATATGTTGAGCAAAGTAGGGGGCTGACAGCTGCCCCGAGTGCCTAGGTGGAAGACATGTCCCTGTTTCCTAGAGCACATAAAACCAAAACCAAACCTGTTGCTGTCAAGTTGATTCCTACTCATAGCAACCCTGTAGGAGAGAGTAGAACTGCCCCCACAGAGTTTTCAAGGAGTTCTGGTAGATTTGAATTGCTGACCTTTTGGTTAGCAGCCATAGCACTTAACCACTACTCCAACAGGATTTCCCTAGACACATAGGTGGGTGGATTTTGCAGCCGGACTTTGGGCACCCAATGCTTTTGGTTGTAAGGACTGGGAGGCACCACTTATTCTCGGATCCTTGTTGTGGATGGTAAGGTGGAGTGGGTGAAGCTGCCAGTCCTCAGGCCCTGATGTGGGTGGGTGAGAACCCTGCTTAATGGGCAGGGTGGTATCAAATATCATGTATCTGACACTCCCCCTTAGCTATTGCAGTTGAAAATAAGTTTCAAGTATATATCCTGTTGCACTATGCTAAGAAGGGCCTACTCTGTTGAAGGAAACCCTGGTGGAGTAGTGGTTAAGAGCTGTGGCTGCTAACAAAATATTGGCAGTTCTAATCCACCAGTGCTCCTTGGTAACTCTATGGAGCAGTTCTACTCTGTCCTGTAGGGTTGCTATGAGTCAAAATCGAGTGGACCCACACAGGCCTAGGCAGGGCTATAAGGCATCTGAAGTCCGCGGACCCCTTATGCCTGTTCCTAGGCAAAGCGGCAGTGCCTACCCTGAGTTCCTGGCTTAGGGGAGCTGGCGGTTTCTGTTTTCCTGTTTGTTCATTTGTTTATTTGTTCCCTTCCCAAAGCCAGGAGACTGGCTTAGGTGTGGTGGGACCGTTCCTAGGGGTTGTGGGAACCGCTGAACACTGCTAGGCAGGGACCACTGCAGAGTGGCGGGGGTTGGGGGGGGCCCTGAGGGGAAGAGAGGCATTTTCGGAGGTGAGGGCGGAGGGTTATTTTGATCCCATGGAGTAGGTTAGACATTTGCACTTAACTTTTGTAAATCCAGTTTGGCTTCCCCCTGGCTCCAGAGCCTTGTGCAGACTCTCTGCTGCTCAGTTTCTCCTGACGTGGAAAACACATGCCCAGCCCCACTGTTTGCCTCAGCCTGCATGTGCCAAACACTCCAGCCTGTAAGGTGCCGGCCAGGTCAGGTCTGGCACTTCTCACTGCTTCTGAGCTGTTTCTCCCATCCCCCACTCCCTGCTTTTCAGTCTGACTCCTCAACCTTGTCTTTGATGTTCAGGGCTCCTAGATTGTCATATATAATCAGTTCACTTGGTTTTGGGGGGGCTTTATTGTAAAAGGGACCACAGGAACTGTCTAACTATTCTGCCATTTGGCCCCACCCCCGCCGCATAGTGTTTCCGAGGCTGTAATCTTTATGAAAGCAAACTGTCACATGTCTCTCCAGTGGAGTGGCTGGTGGATTTGAACCATTGACCTCTCAGTTTACAGCCAAATGCTCAACCAGTGCGCCACCAGGGATTCCTAATATAGGTAGAGATGAATAATTCTCACTAATTCTGTTTTCTCTAGAGAACTCTAAGTCAGACTAGCTAAAGGTTTTGTTCATCTTTTCAAGTTTCTCTACTGTTTCTGTTTTCTATCTCATTGATTTCTACTCTAATCTTTATTATTTCCCTCCTTCTGCTTACTTAGGGTTTAGCTTCCTGTTTTAATTTTTCCCCCCAGTTTAACACAGAAGCTTAGGCTATTGATTTGAAATCTTTCTTTTTACCTGATATAGGAGTTTATAGCTATAAATTTCTGTCTAAACGCTACTTTAGCTGCATCTTATACATCCTGGTTTGTTTTTATTTTCATTCAGCTTAAAATATTTTCTTGTTTCCTTTCAATTTCTTCTTGACTCATGGATTATTCAAAGGTGTATTGTTTAATTTCCAAATATTTGTGAATTTCCCAAATTTTCATCTGCAGTTGATTTCTAATTTAATTCTGTCATAGTAGAAAAACATACTTTGTTCTATTTTAATCCTTTTAATTTTATTGACATCTGTTCCATGGCCTATCTTATGGTCTATCCTGGAAAATATTCAATGTATATATTTTTTAATTTTTTTTGTGCTTTAAGTGAAAGTTTAAAAATCAAGTCAGTCTCTCATACAAAAATTTATATACACCTTGCTGTATACTCCTAGTTGCTCTCCCCCTAATGACACAGCACACTCCTTCTCTCCACCCTGTATTCCCATGTCCATTCAGCCAGCTTCTGTCCCACTCTGCCTTCTCATCTCCCCTCCAGACAGGAGCTGCCCATATAGTCTCATGTGTCTACTTAAGCTAAAGAGGCTCACTCCTCACCAGTATCATTTTCGATCTTATAGTCCAGTCCAATCCCTGTCTGAAGAGTAGGCTTTGAGAACAGTTCCTGTCTTGGGCTAATGGAATGTCTGGGGACCATAACCTCCAGGGTCCTTCTAGTGTCAGTCAGACCATTAAGTCTTGTCTTTTTATAAGAATTTGAGGTCTGCATCCTACTGTTCTCCTGCTTCCTCAGGGATTTAGTGTATATTTTGATGTTGTTGGGTGAAGTAGTCTATAGATGTTATTTAGATTAAATTGGCTGATAAGATTATTCAGGTCTTTTATGTCCTTGCTGATCAGGGTTCTCTTTCAAAATATATAAAATAAATTACCTCATTCTACTCATTATCCTTTTGTGACTTCCATTTGAGTTTAAAATAATATCCAGATTTCTTCCCACCACCTACAGGACCTTATATTACCTGGGCCCTGACTATCTCTGCGCATTCATCACATACCACTTTTTACTTTGTTAAATTAACTGTGGCTGCTTTCATTTTCTTTGTTATTGCAGTCTTATTCTTGACTCTCAGCTTGGGACATTCTTCCCCCATATCTTTATCCATATTATCATTCTGGTCAAATATCACCTGTTAAGATCTTCTTTGACAATCTATTCTACTTTATACTCCACTTTCCCAAGTTCTTTTTTTACTTTGTCCTGTTTGTTTTTCTTCATAGCATTTATCATTATCTAAAATTACCGATGTCCATTTTATACTCTAGCACACTTGCTAGGCTTGCCAGACAACGGCTGTTTCTTGAGAGTTCACAGTACAATTCATTGTTTTCAGTGTTTCTCCTCTCAGCGTGGTGTTATTAGGTGCCTTTGAGTTGATTCCTACTCATAGCAACTCCATGTGACAGAGTAAAACTGCTCATAGAGTTGTCTAGGCTGTAATCTTTGCAGGAGTAGATTGCCAAGTCTTCCTCCTGTGGAACTATTGGGTGGGTTAGAACCACCAACCTTTTGGTTAGCAATCAAGCACTTAACTGTTGCATCACTAGGGATCTTCCTGTTCAGGGTGGGACTGCTGATATCTGATGATGATTTTCTTAATGCCTCTTCTATGTAATCTCCTCCTAAAACTCTGCTTTAGCGTGAGCCCTGGAGCTTTTTCTACTAGATTCTGATCCCTTCCCCATCCTCACATGCACACATGTGTGCACACACGAACACTTTATAAAAATTGTAGTTTATACTTTTTTTTGTCTCCTAGTCAAGTTGTAGGTTGGGCTATAGATTAAATTCATTTGCTCTTTTTGTTAACCTGTATGTTTCTTGGAATAATTATAGGCAGATTTTAATTTGGGCAATTGCCATTATTCTAGAGGTTATGTCATTAAAATTCAAACTATTTTGATATATACTTGGTACACAGGCCAAACTTGATGTGTCATTTTAAAATATATTTGTTAACAAACTATGATAGTTTTTTCTTAATTAATTTAACTAAACATTTCTATCACTAAATAAGAAAAAAATTAGAAAAAATTCTACATCTATATATTACTAAAGATGTTATGTATGACTTACCTCTATAGTAAAACTTTATTAATACATTGATCTAAAATATAACATTTTGGAAAGCTTTTTTATAGCATTCTGCCTTTGTAGTGTAAAATGAATTATTTACCATGAACTTTGAAATCCCAAGATGAAAGATCCCATGTAAATGCAAGTTGTTCTTAATAAAGCTTCTTCAATGAATTTTGAGTAGTTTACCAAAAGATCTAAATTCTCAGGGCATTTTTACTTCAGAAAAGAATTTGCATTTTCATTCATTTGATGGTATTGTGTTTTGTTTTCAAATGCTTTCTAGTAAAGGTGCAAGACTAGATGATTTCTAAGGTTTCTTTCACAGTAGATACATAATCAATACAGGCAATACAGTAAGGTTAGGAGTTTTGGTTCTGCAGTTTGACAGGTCTGGATGTTACCTCATCTTCAACACTCATTCTTTAATCTTGGACAATGTCTCAGGAAAAGACAACTTTCAGTGTTGTCAGTGAGACAGAGGCATAATATACTGACCATGCTATCTAATTTTAATCTGGATTTCTAGACTAACAGCTATATTTTTTGAGAAAAACACTTTTTTCCTCAGTGGTCAAAACCAGGTTGTGAAACCATCTGCCCCAAGAGGTCTTAATCAATTGAACATACTCAGGGAGAATGCTATCTGGGTGTTGTTGCCAACAAGGCATTTTTGCAAAATAGACAAAGAAAATATATGTAACCATCTTGTGATCATGATGTAAGGATCCTGTGAAACTATCTGTATTCACTAACTATACTATTAATAACCAGTAACCAATGAGAGCGTGATTATTACAATATTCATTGATTTTCCTGTAATTGCCCTTCTTACGGTTTGATTCCTCTTTTTTTTACTCCATAAGAATTCATGTATAATGAAAGTGCCCCAGGAATTAAATGGGCTATGTGGTTCCCTAGTTGCAACTGTTTTAAACCTTTAATAAACCTCTCTGTTTTAACTTTAACAGTGTTTAAATTTTAATTCACTTCTCTAGACCTAAATTTTCTGATTTGTTGCTATTAAGATGATCATACCTACTTTTATGATGGTTAGAAAGATTTTTTCAATGTCAGCATTTACCAATGCCTGATACATGGTAATTGCTTAAAAATATTTACTATCGGGGGACAGAAGCTGGCTGAATGGACACGGAAATAGAAGGTGGAGAGAAAGAGTCTGCTGTCTCATTAGGAGGAGAGCAACTAGGAGTATATAGCAAAGTGTATATAAATTTTTGTATGAGAGACTAACTTGACTTGTAAACTTTCACTTGAAGCACAATAAAAATTTAAAAAAGAAAAAAAATTAACTGTCATTACTACCACCACATTCACCACCGAGGAACAATAGAAAGATTTACCATGTGCATAAAAGCAAAAAGTGAAAAAAGAGACGTTTCCAGACATAGTGGTAACTAAATATTGTTACTATTTGAAGAAGAGTGATGTTTTAATTTATTTCAATTTACCCAGGTGCCAAAAAAAAATTAAAGTTATAAATAAGATGAAAAGTTCTCTGATAAAAAAAATGAGTTACAAACCACACTGTGCCGTTTCTGTCCTACAATCATTTCTGCAGGCTGTGGACAGCTAATTCTTTATGCTAAGTAGCCAACTGCTCTTTACTAACCACTCACTAAGTAGTAGTTCTTACAATGCTAAGTGAATTATGTCTTTAAAGGATAACAAAGGACATATAAACCCGCTGCCGTCAAGTTGATTGCAACTCATAGAGACCTTATAGGACAGAGTAGAACTGCCTCATAGTGTTTCCAAGGCTGTAAATTTTTACAGAAACAGACCGTTACATCTTTCTCCTTAGAGCAGCTGGTGGGCTGGAACCATCAACCTTTCAGTTAACATTGTATCACCAGGGCTCCTAAAGGACATATACTGTATGCTAATACGGACAGTGGGAAATTTGTCTCTAAATTTGAGAAGCCATGTCTAGTTTGGCTAAATTTCCTATGTACTTATGAATCTGTCTCTCAAGATTTTGCTTGGTCCTGTTCATTAATGTGTTGCTAGAGAGTTCCTTGGGAATGTCTCAATTAAGTAATCACATTTAGGGGGAGAAGAGAAATAAATTACTAATTTCTAGGTTACAAATGAATTAGTAATTGCTCAGCAAAAATTGTAGAAGCAGTTTAATGATAGCTAGGGGTATCATATACATTCTCCTGCCTTCGTGCTGATTCTAAAATTCATAAGGAAATGCAAAGAGCCAAGAATAGCCAAGAAAAAGAGATATGGTAGACTTACACTATCTGACATCAAGATCCATTATAAAAAGTATAGTAATTAAAAAACTGGGGTATTGGTAAAAAGATAAACAAATTGAACAATGGAACAAAATAGAGTCCAGAAACAGAGCCACACATACATGATCACATTACAAATAAGAAGGTAAAACTGGTAGAGTAGGGAAAGATTTTCTTTTTTTTTCAATAAATGGTGCTTGGTCAGCTGAATATCCACAAGAGAAAACTTTTACTTTAATCTACCTCAAACTATTAACAAAAATCAATTCAGTAAGATTTGGGGTTTAAAAGGGAAAGGTAAAACAGAAAAGATCTTAGAAGAAGGCATGGAAAAACATCTTCATGACCTGGGAGTAGACAAAGTTATCGTAAGCAAAATATGCTAACTATAAAAGAGAAAATTGGGCTTGAAGGCTTTTGCTCTTTCTGGAGCTGGTTCCTGTTCATCTGACCTCTGGTTCTTGGGATTCGAGCTAGCAGCTTACCTTTCATCTTGCCTGCCAATCTGGGGATTTGTTGATCTTCACAGACTGTGAGCAACTGCCCGGGTCTCCGGCCTGCCAATCTTGGGTTTGCTAGCCCCTGTGGCTATGTGAATCAGGAGAAGCCTCTATCCTGACCCACTGACTTGGGACGTTACAGTCTCTACAACCGTATGAGCCATTTGCTTGATATAAATCTCTCTATATTTGTACGCTTTACTGGTCATGTTTCTCTAGAGAACTCATCCCAAGACACCACCCATCTCATTTCTTATTAGGGTAATTTGCTTTCTCTCCTGTTTTTCTTTTCTCAGTTTGGCCAATGGTTTGTCGATTTTGTTGATTTTTTCAAAGAGCAAACTTTTGGTCTTGTTGATTCTATTATTTTTCTATTCTCTATTTCATTCATCTGTGTTTTAATGTTTATTATTTCCTTTCTTCTGGTGCCTGTGGTTTTCTTTTGTTGCTCACTATTTGTTCGAGTTGTAGGGTTAGTGTTTTGATTTTGACCCTTTCTTCTTTTTTGATGTGTGTGTTTATTGCTATAAATTGACATCTAAGCACTGCTTTTTCATGTCCCAAAGTTTTTGGTAAGAATGTGTTTTCATCTCATTTGATTCTGTGAATTTTTTTTTATTTTCTCTTTGATTTCTACTATTACCCAGTTGTTTTTAAGCTAGGTGTCATCAGCTTCCATGTATTTGATTTATTTTTCCTTGCTGTTTCTGCAATTGATTTCTACTTTCATGCCATTATGATCAGAGAAGATGCTTTGTATTATTTCAATGTTTTGATTTTTGTAAAGACTTGCTTTGTGTCCCAAAATGTGGACTATTCCGGAGAATGTTCCATGTGGTTTCAAAAAGAATGTATAGTTCGCTGCTGTTGGATGGAGTGTTCTGTATATGTCTGTGAGGTTGAGTTGGTTGATTGGGGCATTTAGATCTTCTGTATCTTTATTTTCATTCTAGATGTTCTGTCCTTCACCAAAAGTGGTGTGTTGAAGTCTCCTATTATTGTGAAACTATTTCTCTTTTCAATGCTGTTAGAGTTTATGTATTTTGTATCCCTGTCATTGAGTGCATGGAGCCCTGGATAAAAGCTCGGCTGCTAACCAAAAGGTCAGCAGTTTAAATTTACCAGCTGCTTTTTGGAAATCCTATAGGGCAGTTCAACTCTGTCCTTTAGGGTTGCAATGAGTAGGAATCAACTCCATGGCAACACATTTGGTTTTGGATTATTGGATGCATATATGTCATGGTTATGTCCTCCTGGTGTATTGACCCTTGAATCATTATAAAGTGTCCTTCTTTATCCTTTATGGTGGATTTTGCTTTAAAGTCTATTTTATTGGAGATTAATATTGAAGCCCTTGTGACACAGTGGTTAAGATTAACCAAAAGGTTGGCAGTTTGAATCCATCAGCTGTTCCTTAGAAACCATATGGGGCAATTCTACCGTGTCCTATAGGGCTGCTATGAGTTGGAATCAACTTGACAGCAATGGGTTGATGTTACCATTCTTGCTCTTTTTTGGTTATTGTTTGCATGCTATATTGTTTTTCCATCCTTTGAGCTTTAGTTTATGTCTTTGTGTCTAAGGTATGTCTCTCGTAGACAGTATATAGATGGATTGTGTTTATCCATTCTGCCACTCTCTTTTTACTGGTGCATTTAGGCCATTTATATTCACAGTAATTGTTGATCAAAAAAAATTTTTTTTAATGAATTTACAATTTACTGCTGTTATTTGTGTGTGTGTGTCTGTGTGTGTTTGTGTGTGTGATATTGACAGTTTGTTACACTTAATTTTCTGTGCTGAGTTCTTTTTGTTTATGGATTTTCTTTTCATCTCTTTCAATGTTGTTGATTTTGTGTTTGCTGAGTCTTTGTGTTTTTCTTTTAGCTTACTTTGTGGTTACCTTGAAATTTACCTTTATTTTTTTCTGAGTTGAAACCAGTCTTTCCCCCATGTGTCTGTCAGTTTTTCATGCTGTGGGGACTTGCATGTTGCTGAGATGCTAGAAGTTATGCCACCGGTATATAAATACCAGCAGGGTCACACATGGTGGATAAATTTCAATTGAGCTTCAAGACTAAGACAGACTAGGAAGAAGGACTCAGCAGTCTACTTCTGAAAAGAATTATCCAGTGAAAACCTTATGAATAGCAGTTGAACACTGTCTGATGTAGTACCAGAAGATAAGCCCCTCAAGTTGGAAGGCACTCAAAATACAACAGGGGAAGAGCTGCCTCCTCAAAGTAGAGTTAGCCTTAATGATGTGGATGGAGTCAAGCTTTTGGAACCTTCATTTGCTGATGGCATGGCTCAAAATGAGAAGAAACAGCTGAAAACATCCATTAAGAATCAGAATCTGGTATGTAAGAAGTATGAATCTAGGAAAATTGATAATCAACAAAAATGAAATGGAACACATAAAGATTGATATCCCAGGCATTAGTGAGCTGAAATGGACTGGTATTGGTCATTTTGAATTGGACAATCATATGGTCTACTATGCCAGGAATAACAACTTGAAGAGGAATGGTGTTGCATTCATCTTCAAAAAGAACATTTCAAGATTTATACTGGAGTACAATGCTTTTTTTTTTTTTTTAAATGCTATCAGTGATAGGATGATATCCATACACCTACAAGGAAGACCAGTTAATACAACTATTATTCAAATTTATGCACAAGCCACTAAGGCCAAACATGAAGAAATTGAAGATTTTTACCAACAACTTCTACAGTCTGAAATTGGTCGAACATGCAATCAGGATGCACTGATAATTACTGGTAACTGGAATGCAAAAGTTGTAAACAAAGAAGAAGGCTTGGTAGTTGGAAAATATGGCCTTGGTGACAGAAATGATGCAGGAGGTCTCATGATTGAATTTTGCAAGACCAATGACTTTTTCATTGCAAATACCTTTTTCAACAACATAAACAGTGATTATACACTTGGACCTCACCAGATGGAATACACAGGAATCAAATCTATTACATTTGTGGAAAGAGGTAATGGAGAAGCTCAATATCATCAGTCAGAACAAGGCCAGTGGCCGACTGCAGAATAGACCTTCAATTACTCATAAGTAAGTTCAAGTTGAAACTGAAGAAAATCAGAGCAAGTCCATGAGACCCAAAGTATGACCTTGAGTATATTCCACCTGCGTTTAGAGACCATCTCAAGAATAGATTTGATGCATTGAACACTAATAACCCAAGACCAGACGAATTGAGGAATGGCATCAAGGACATCGTACATTAAGAAAGCAAGAGGTCATTAAAAAGAGAGGAGAGAAAGAAAAGACCTAAATGGATGTTAGAAGAGACTCTGAAACTTGCTCTTGAATGTCGAGTACCTAAAGCAAAAGGAAAAAATGGCGAAGTAAAAGAGCTGAACAGAAGATTTCAAAGGGCAGCTAGAGAAGACAAAGTATTATGATGACATGTGCAAAGACCTGGCATTAGAAAACCAAGAGGGAAGAACATGCTCAGCATTTCTCAAACTTAAAGAACTGAATAAAAAAGTCAAGCTTCAAGTTGCAACACTGAAGGATTCTATGGGAAAAATATTAAATGATGCAGAAAGCATCAAAAGAAGACGGAAGGAATACTCAGAGTTACTATACCAAAAAGAATTGGTCAATGTTCAACCATTTCAAGAGGTAACATGATCGGGAATCAATGGTAATGAAGGAAGAAGTCCAAGCTGCACTGGAGGGATTGGCAAAAAACAAGGCTCTGGGAATTGACGGAATACCAATTGAAATGTTTCAGCAAACGGATGCAATGCTGGAAGCGTTCAGCTCGTCTATGCAAAGAAATTTGGAAGACAGTTAACTGACCAACCAACTAGAAGAGATCCATATTTATGCCTATTCCTAGGAAAAGTGATCCAACTGGATGTGGAAATTATCAAACAATATCATTAATATCACATGTAAGCAGAATTTTGCTGAAGATCATTCAAAAGCGGCTGCAGCATCTCTTGAGTGTTGTGGCGTTATCTCTATATTTAATTTTCTTTTGAAAATATTACTGTGAAGTGCATCACCGTTCCCAAATGCAGCAAAACCAATTCTGGTGATAGGAGCAGCAAAAGGCAAAGCAGAAGCATTGGTTTGGAAGTGAAACAAAAGTTATCCCATATAGCTTTGCAAAGTATATAATATGGTGTTTGCACAATGTCCAAATCATAACATCCTATTTCACAGAACTTATTGTGAACGTTAAGTGATGCATGACTGTATACATACGGAGTTTTACTTCAAGGAAATGGCTCATGCAATTATGGAGGCTGGCAAGTCCCAAATCTGTGGGTCAGGTTCACATGGTTGCAGGGAATGACAAACCCAAAATCCGCAGGTCAGATGGCAGGCTGGACATCTCTGCTGGATCATGGGATTTCAGGGGCTGGCAAATCCAAAATCTGCAGATCAGGTGGCAAGCTGAAGCCTTCTTCAGGCTTATGTCACAAGAACCAGAGGTCAGGCTACGAGATGAGTGCAGGTTTGAGAGAGAGAGCAAGCTTTGCCAGAACGTCCCTTTATATACTGAAGGCAGGCCACATCCTCAAAGAAACTCCCCTTTCAACTGACTGATTGCGCACATCAGATCACAAAATGGAAAGTGATTACATATTGTCTGCCAATTCACTGAGAATCATAGCCTAGCCAATTTGACACCATAACATTAACCATAACACACTCCTTGGTAGAAATGCGTATGTACTTCCAACAAAGTTCATGTACTAGAATATTTGGAGCAATACTAGTAATTGTTGTTAGGTGCCATTGATTTGCCTCTGCCTCATAGCGACCTTATGTATAACAGAATAAAATGTTGCCCAGTTCTGAGCCATCCTCACAATCGTTGCTATGGTTGGGCCCATCGTTGCAGCCATTGGGTCAATCTAACTCATTGAGGGTCTCCCTCTTGTTCGCTGACCCTCTACTTTACCAGACATGATATCTTTCTCCTGTGATTTGTCCCTCCTGATGACATGTCCAAGGTAAGTGAGAAGAAATTTTGTCATTCTCATATCTAAGGAGCATTCTGGCTGTACTTCCTCCAAGACAGATTTGTTTGCTCTTCCGGCATATTCAATATTTTTGCCATACCACAATTCAAATGTGTCAATTCTTCAGTCTTCCTTCTTCGTTGTTCAGCTTTTGCATGCATATGAGGTTTCAAAAGGCCGTGGCTCGGGTCAGATGCACCTCTGTCATCAAATAGTGACATCTTTCCTTGCCAACACTTTAAAGAGATCTTTGCAGATTTGCCCAATGCAATACATTGTTTGATTTCTTGACTGCTGCTTCAATGGGCATTGATTGTTGATCCAAGAAGAATAAAATCCTTGACAGCTTCAATTTTTTTTTTTTTTGACATTTAGCATGACGTTTATTGGTCCAGTTGTAATGATTTTCTTTTTCTGTATATTCAGGTGTAATCCATACTGAAGGCTGTAGTCTTTGACCTTCATCAGTAAGTGCTTCAAGCCTTCTTTGCTTTCTGCAAGCAAGGTTGTGTCATTTGCCTATCTCAAGTTGAATATCTTATTGTCTTCTTCCAATCCTGATGCTGCATTCTTCTTGATATAGCCCAGCTTCTCGAATTATTTGTTCAGCATATAGATTGACTAAGTAAGGTGAAAGAATACCACCCTGTTGCATACCTTTTCCAATTTTAAACGACACAGCATCCTCCTGTTCTGTTCTAGTAATAATACCTCTCAAATAGGAAATGAACCAAACATCTATTGGATACATAAACCGTGGTTTATTCACGTAATGGATGCCATATAGCTATGAGAAGGAACAAATAAATGCAAGTCTCAAACATGTTGAGCAGAAGAAGCTGGATGCAAAAGAATACATACTGTTTGACTGTATTCTTAGAACATTCAAAAAACAGACAAAAGGAGTCTATGCTGTTGGAAGTCTGGATAGTGGTTAACCTTGGGGAGGTAGTAACTGGAAGGAAGCTTGAGGGAGCTTCTGGGATGCTGGTGTGAAATAAATTTATTAAAAATATTTTACTTTTATTTCAAGAAGCTTTTTTTAATCCATAAATTAAAAAAAGTTCCTGATCCAAAACTAATCCTGTTACTTCCCTGAACTGGTTTATTTTTTTTTTCAGCCAAATTGTTAATTGACTTTTCTGTTTGAAGAACAGTCAAAATCACTGCCTAGCAATTTAATGAGAACAGCTCTGAAAAAAAAAAAAAAAAACTCTAGGCTTACTTAAATCTCAAAAGGTCTCATAGCTGCAGGTGGATGGAGTGCCAAATTTTTAGGTGCCAGGCCAGAGACTACCTAGTAATATGATAACAGTTGATCTCAGTAAAAGGGTGACGGCAGTGTTCATTCAATCATGTTGAGATTAGCCGATGGTTGATCTTCTATTCTTCTGCCTCTTCACTTTGTAAGCCTCACTGTAACTAGCCTATTCCAAGTCTTTTGCTTTTTTTCAGCATCAGAACGTTCTCCCTACATGCATATAGAATAACTGCTCAGAATAAATCTTGTTTCAATTTCTTTGAGCTTTGATTTTTTTGTCACTGGTAATACAGTTTATGAAAATTGATTGAACTGTTTATATATATGTTATACTTCAATAAAAATCTTTAAAAAAATGCTTGCTGCTGCCTGGATAATCAGCAAATGCTGAAGAAAATGATTTATTCTTTCCTTAGCTCTTCACACCTGCACTTTTCAGAACCTAACAATCTGTGAGGGTAGGAAGACAGCCACTCTCCCCAGCCTACAGATTAAGCTACATTTGCTATAGACAGGAGCCAGGTCTAAGAAATTGTGAAATGAGCTTCTCTTTGCCTACCTGCTTGCTGTTATTCATTAGTTACCCTTCTCCTGCCAGGAGCTCAAATGCCCCTCCTGCTGTCTCTGAGCAAACCCTCTTGAAAGAAAAAAAAAAAAAAAAAAACCCTCTTACTCTGGAATAAATATTCCTCCAGGGAAGAGTTAAGTGTCAAACTTCTGAATGAAAAGGATGAAGCTCTAAAAATTTGCACTCAGATTGCAGATAGTTGATAGGCAAAGAATCCTCTCAGCCTTCCAGACATCCCTAGAGGTAAACACGATGAGACTGGAGTACAGGCTCAGCAGCCTGACTTGGGGTGGGTGTGTACGGAGTGTTCAAATCCTGGCTCCCTGTAATGGTTAATGTTTTGTGTCTACATGGCTTAACCATGATTCTTGGCAATTCAATAGTCATACGATGGTGTACTCACCTCCATTATGTGATTTGATATTATGTGATCATCTCCATGATGGGATCTGCCTTGAGTAGTCAAATCATTTGAGAGGGAGTTTCTTTGGGTGTGCGGCCTGCATTAAATATAAGTGAATATTCTGGCAGGGCTTGTGGCTTTTTCTCATTCTGGATCCTGTAGCTGGCTCCTGTTCATCTGATCTCCGGTTCTTGGGGCTTGAGCTAGCAGATTACCTGAGGTCTTGCCTGCTGATCTTTGGGATTCATCTATCTTCCCAGCCTGTGAACAAGAGCCCTCATCTCCGACCTACCGATCTTGGATTTGCCAGCCCCTGTGGCTATGTTTTTTTTTCTTGTTTGTTTGGGGTGGCTATGTGCATCAGGAGAAGCCTCTATTCTGACCCAGGGGCTTGGGATGTTCCAGCCTCTACAACCACGTGAGCCATTTTCTTGATAAAAATCTCTCTGTCTATATATATTTATATGCTTTACTGGTTTTGCTTCTCTGGAGAACCCATCCTAAGACATTTGGCATTGAGAGTGGTTCTAGGGAAACAAAATTGTAAGGATGAGATTTCTAAATTGGTTCTGAAGTCTAGTTAGTCTTAAAGATGTTGATGACTCTGCTTCCAGTTGTAAAGAGGGCACTGTTAATCCATGGTGTGAGGTGGCAATCCAAATATGCAAAATATTACCACCAGCAGATCAGGTATTGGGGAAAGGTGAGGCTCTGGGTGGTTGCATGTGTGATACATTTCTACAATTTCATCAGAATGAAAAGTATAAGGAAGATAATTGTTTGGTCCTACTTTCAGTAGACAGACTGGTGAAAATAAGAGATGTGCTCAGGGCTTCAGAGTCAAAGCTCAAGTGTCCCATAAATGACCTCAAAGTTCTGACTTGTGCTTTGAAAGAAAGCCTCATTTCATGTAGTAACAGAGCTGGTATTGCCAAAAACCAAACCCAGAGTCTTATTGTAAGAGTGGCTGCCAACCTCGAGAGGTGTCTGAAGTTAAAGTGAGGGCATTGATTGCTGTCTTGGTCATCTAGTGCTGCTTTAACAGAAATGCCACACGTGGATACCTTTAACAGAGAGAAATTTATTTCCTCACAGTAAAGTAGGCTAACAGTCCAAATTCAGGGTGCCAGCTCCAGAAGGAGGCTTTCTCTCTATAAGCTCTGGAGGTAGGGCCTTGTCCTCAATCTTCCCCTGGTTGAGGAGCTTCTCCAGCACAGGGACCCCAGGTCCAAAGGACACGCTCTGCTCCTGATGCTGCTTTCTTGGTGGTGTGAGATTTCAACTCTCTTCTTCCCTTTCCTTTTATCTCTTGAGAGATAAAAGGTGGTGCAGGCCACACCCCAAGGAAACTCCCTTTACCTTGGATCAGGGAGGTGACCCGAGTAAGGGTGGTGTTACAATCCCACCCTAATCCTCTCAACTTAAAGCTGTAATCACAAAATGGAGGACAACCACACAATACTAGGAATCATGGCCTAACCAAGTTGATATACACATTTTTGGGGGGACATAATTCAATCCATGACCATGGGAAGAAATGGGATCTTGAAACTTGGGATGGGGACATATAGGCAGGTAATCAGGAAGCTGAAGACATCGAGCCTCTAAATTCCATTGAAATCACTCCCACCAACAGAACAAACCCTGTCACTCTCATAAATCATCTGAAGAGATTACTCCATGTTCATCTGCTAACCCACCCTGCCCAGTAAAACCATTAGCCCCTCCATTCCCATCTAATGATATTAGCCCACTTGCCTCTAGAGAGGCCTTGTCTGAGTCATTGCCTGGGGCATTGCCTGAGACAGATGCTTTACAAGACAATGCTGAATGTTCTCAAAACTCTTCCCTACTACCAATTTTGGCTTCTAGACTGATAACTAGACTTAAGTCCCAGCAAGCCTCAAAGGTAAAGAACAAAGTCTGACCCAGGAGGAGGTACACTACACTCTAAAAGAGCTGCTTGACTTTTCTAATATGTACAAACACCTGGGGTATATGTGTGGGAATGGCTATTAAGTGTGTGGGATAATGGTGCAAGGATCATAAAGATGGATCAGTCTGAGTTTATTGATATGGGTCCACTGAGCACAGATTCTTCATCCAATGTTTCAGCTTGAGAAGTTAGGAAAGGATCTAATAGTAGTTTATTTGATTGGGTTGCTGAAGCATGATGTGGTGGCCTACTATAAATCAAGTTGAAGTACCAGAACTTTCTTGGTATGCTGTAGAAGAAGGTATCCAAAGGCTTAGAGATATTGGCATGCTAGAGTGGACTGATCAGGTTAGACCCACAACCCACACATGGAGTTCCCAGAGGACATACCTTTCACCACAATGGTGAGGAACAAATTTGTGAAGAAAGCCCCAGCGTCTTTGCAGACTGCTCTGATTGCTATTTTATCTAAATCAGATTTGACAGTGGGAACTGCCATAACTGAATTAAGACATCTAACTACAATGGGCTTATTGGACCCCGTGGTAGTAGGGGCCAAGTGGCTGCACTCAGTTAACAAAGACAAGGTGGGAATGGTTACAGTAATGGACAGTGGAGTCAAAGCACTAATCAGAATAGTCTGACACATATGGACTTACGCCATTGGCTGCTTAGTCATGGTGTCCCTAGGACTGAAATAAATAGGAAATATACTACTTACTTGGTCTGGGCAAATGGATGAATTCCAGGTCAAGTAATCAGCAGTCTGACTCAAATCTCCAGAATAAAGAGTCACAGTTCCTCAGTCAACTCCCAGACTTGAGCGAGTTTAAAGACCCACAACCCCTTGAATGAAGGGGAGGCTGGGTCCCCTTGAGGAAGGACTCCAATGCATTGCCAAAAACTTATACTGTTAATCTTTCTCCCAGTCTTCCCCAAAGGAATCTAAGGCTTTTCACAAGAGTGACTGTTTGTTGGGGAAAAGGAAATAATCAGACCTTTTGGGGATTACTTGTTACTGGCTCTGAACTGGCACTAATTCCAGGAGACCCAAAATGTCACTGTGGCCCACCAGTCAGCATGGGGGCATATGGAGGTCAGGTCATTAATGGAGTCTTAGCTCATGTCTGACTCACAGTAGGTCCAGTGTGTCCCTACGTCCATCCTGTAGTGATTTCCCCAGTTCCAGAATGCATAATCGGAATAGATATACTCAGCAATTGGCAGAACCACCCCCCGCCACATTGGATCGCTGACAAATGGAGTAAGGGCTATTGTGGTAGAAAAAGCGAAGTAGAAGCCATTAGAACTGCTCCTACCTAGGGAAATAGTAAACCAAAAGCAATACCGCATTCCTGGAGGGATTGCAGAGATTACTGCCACCATTAAGGGCTTGAATGATGCAGGGGTGGTGATTCCCACACCATCCCCATTCAACTCACTTATTTGGCCTGTGCAAAATGCAGATCGATCTTGGAGAATGACAGTAGGTTATCAAAAACTTAACCAGCTGGTGACTCCAATTGCAACTGCTATTCCAGATGTAGTTTCATTGCTTGAGCATATTAATACATCTCCCGGTACCTGGTCTGCAGCCACTGATCTGGCTAATGCCTTTTTCTCCATGCCTGTTTTGAAGGACCACCAGAAGCAGTTTGCCTTCAGTTGGCAAGGCCAAAAATACGCCTTCAGTTGCCTACCTCAGAGCTCCATCCCTATGTTATAATTCAGTCCTCAAGGACATTGACTGTCTTTCCCTTCCACCAGATGTCACACTGGTCCATTACATCGATGACATTACGCTGTTTGGATTTAGGAAGGAAGCAGTGTCAATGACTCTGGACTTATTGATAAAATATTTGCATGCTAGAGGGTGGGAAATTAATCCCAAAAAAGTTCATGCACCCTCTATCTCAGTGAAACTTCTAGGGTTCCAGTAGTGTGGGGAGTGTCAAAATATTGCTACTAAAGTGAAGGATAAATTATTGCATCTGGCTCCTCCCACAACTAAAAAGGAGGCACACCTTGTGGGCCTCTTTGGATTTTGGAGGCAACATAAAATTTATTGACTTGAAAAGCTGCTAGTTTTGAGTGAGGCCCAGAACAAGCAAAGCATCTGCAACAGGTTGCTCTGCTGTGCAACCTGCTTTGCCGCTTGGGTCATATGATCTGGGTGATCTAATGGTGCTTGAAGTGTCAGTGGCAGATAGAGATGCTGTTTGGAGTCTTTGGCAGGCCCCTATTGGTGAATCACAGCACAAACCCTTAGAATTTTGAAGTAAAGTCCTGCCATTCTCTGCAGATAACTACTCTCCTTTAGAGGAACAGCTTTTGGCTTGTTACTGGGTCTTATAGAGACTGACTGCTTAACCATGGGACACCAAGTCACCATGTGGCCCAAGCTGCCCATCATGAACTGGGTGTTGTCTGACCCACAGAGTCATAAAGTTGGACGTGCACAGCAGCACTCCATCATTAAATGGAAGTGGTATATATGAGATCAGGTCCAAGCAGGACCTGAAGGCACAAGTTACATAAGGAAGTGCCCCAAATGTCGATGGTCTTCACTCCTGTCACATTACCTTCTGTCTCCCAGTCTGCACCTATGGCCTCATGGGGAGTTCCTTACAATCAAGTGACTGAAGAAAACTCATGCCTGGTTTACAGATGGTTCTGTGATACGCAGGCACCACTTAAAAGTGGACTGTGGCAGCACTACAGCCCCTTTCTGGGACCTCCTGGAAGGATAATGGTGAAGGAAAATCCTCCCTATGGGCAGAACTTCGAGTAGTGCACCTGGTTACTCACTTTGCTTGAGAGGAGAAATGGCCAGATGTGCAATTGTATACTGATTCAGGGGCTGTGGCCAATGGTTTGGATGGTCAGGGGTTGGGAAAGAACATGGTTGGAAAATTGGAGACAAAGATTTATGGGGAAGAGGTGTGAGGATAGACCTCTCTGAATGGGCCAAATAAGTGAAGATATTTGTGTCTCATGTGAATGCTCACCAAAAGGTGACCTCAGTAGAGGACAATCTTAACAATCAAGTGGATAGGATGATGAGTTCTGTGTGGAAACCACTCAATCGGCTCATGAGCAGAGTGGCCATGGTGACAGGGATGGAGGTTATGCATGGCTTAGCAACATGGACTTCCACTCACCAAGGCTGACTTGGCTACAACCATTGCTGAGTGCCCAATCTTCCAGCAACAGAGACTGACACTGAGTCCCCGATATGGCACCATCCCTTGAGGTGATCAGCCAGCAGCCTGGTGGCAAGTTGGTTACATTGAACCACTTTCATCATGGAAAGGGCAGCATTTTGTTCTTACTGGAATAGACACTCTGGATATGGATTTGCCTTCCCTGCATGCCATGCTTATGCCAAAGCTACCCTCTGTGGACATACAGAATGCCTTAGCCACCATCATGGTATCCCCCACAGCATTGTCTCAGATCAAGGGACTCACTTCACAGCAAATGAAGTACAGCGGTGAGCCCATGCTCATGGAATTCACTGGTCTTACCATGTTTCCCATCATCCTGAAGCAGCTGATTTGATAGAACAATGGAATGGCCTTCCAAAGACACAATTATGGTGCCAGCTAGGTGACAATACCTTGAAGGGTTGGGACAATGTTCTCCAGTAGGCTATATATGCTCTAAACCAGCATCCAATATATGGTGCTGTTTCTCTTATACCCAGGATTCATGGGTCCAGGAATCAAGGGGTGGAAATGGGAGTGGCACTACTCACTATTACCCGTAGTGACCCACTCACAAGGTTTTTGCTTCTTGTCCCCATGACCTTATGTTCTGCAGGTCTAGAGGTCTTAGTTCCAAAGGGAGGAATGCTCCCATCTGGAGACGTATCACTGATTCCATTGAACTGGAAGCAAAGAATGCCACCTGGCCACTTTGGGCTCCTTGTGCCTCTGCATCAACAGGCCAAGAAGGGAGTTACCATACTGGCTGGTGTGATTGATCCTGGTTATCAAGAAGAAATCGGATTGATATTACATAATGAAGATAAAGAAGATTACATTTGGAATACAGGAGATTCCTTAGGGCGTCTCTTAGTACTACCATGCCCTGTGATTAGTCAATGGAAAACTACAGCAACCCAATTCTGACATGATTACTAACGGCCCAGACCCTTCAGGAATGAAGGTTTGGGTCACCCCATCAGGCAAAGAACCACAACCAGCTGAGGTGCTTTCTGAGGTCAAAGGAAATACAGAACGGGTGGTGGAAGGTAATTCTAAATACCAGTTACGGCCACATCATCAGTTGCAGAAACGAGGACTGTAATTGTAATTGTTATTTCTGCTTTGTGTGTTCATTGCATCATGCTAGGGGTATGACATTATAGTTGCCTTTATTCAGAGATTACGTACGGTAGGAAGAGATGTGTACAGGTGCTAAGTTGACAAGGGGTGGATTGTAATGGTTAAGGTTGTGTGTCAACTTGGCTGGGCCATGATTCTCAGTGATTTGATAGTCATATGATGGTGTGCTCACCTCTATGATGTGATTTGATATTATGAGATCATCTCCATGATGGGATTTGCTGTGAGTAGCCAATCAGTTGAAAGGGATTTTCCTCTGGCGTGTAGCCTGCATTGAATATAAGGGGATATTCTGGCAAGGCTTGTAGCTTTTGCTCATTCTGGATCCTGTAGCTGGCTCCTGTTCATCTGATCTCTGGTTCTTGGGACTTGAGTTAGCAGCTTACCTGTGATCTTGCCTGCTGATCTTTGGGATTGGTCGATCTTCACAACCTGTGAAAAGCCCCGGTCTCCAACCTGCCGATCTTGGATTTGCCAGCTCCTGTGGCTATGTGTATCAGCATAAGCCTCTATTCTGACCCATGGACTTGGGGCATTCCAGCCTCTACAACCACGTGATCCATTTTCTTGATATAAATCTCTCTGTATTTATACACTTTACTGGTTTTGCTTCTCTAGAGAACCCAGCCTATGATACTCTGCTCTGGGAAGTTTGTATCCTCTAGGTGCCTGTTTCCTCATCATTAAAAGAGGGTAATGGTGCTTACCTTTCATACAGTTGTATGATTAAAACGAGTTAACACATGTAAAACATTGGTATAAGGTAGGAGCTTAATAAATGTCCACAGCCAGCTTGGTCTTGTCCAAGGTATGCTGTTCCCAATGACGTAACATGGGATACAAAATCAAAAGGGATGTCTGACCTAAAAAAAATTCCTGAACTAAGGCTAAAGACTCATAACCTTTCACAACAGATTTGAACCTTGTTGCTTAGGAACCCACCCTATTAAGGAAATGCTTACATTGTGGTCAGGGGTCTGTAACCAAACCCTGTTAAAATTCTTTGTTAGATCTCCTGCTCTAAAAAAGAAATTGTTCAACATCTTGCTCCCCAAAGTATTCATGATGTCATTGCTTGTGACAAGTTTCTATCATGCCATTATCTGTGACCACGTATTTTCTAATTATGTCTTTTAGCCAATCAATGTACCAGTTGTACTAAGACAACCAATAACGTTAAAAGTCACGCTTTGCCTTGTTCCGACTTTGACTGACTTCACTGTAAACCACGCAGAATACTGAAGCCCTCATTCCTTGTTTGAGCTCCACAACAATGTCTTTGTAATTACTGTGCCTCAGACTTTGTGGTTCCATTTTCATGGGCTACGGAGATCATAAGTGTGAACTGTCTTAAACCTTTAATAGAACCTCTTTATTTTAATTCAGTTTAGGAGTTTTTTCACACAATAGAAGGCCCAGGTTAAGCCCTGGATGCTGGGGGCTTTGGGGTTCAACTAAAGTCTCCAAAGCCACACTGTGGCGAGACTCTGGGGTGACCTCAACAAAACAAACAAAAACCCCACACCAGTTGCTCTAGAGTCCGTTCCTACTAATGGCGACCCTTAAACTGTTGCTGTTGAGTCGAATCAACTCACAGTGACCTTACGGGACAGAACTGCCCCACAGGTTTCCAAGGCTGCAATATATGGAAGCAGACTGCCATATCTTTTTCCTGTGGAGCTGCTGGTGGGTTCAAACCGCCAATCGGTTAGCAGCAGAGCACTTCCACCATTGCACCACCAGGATTCCTCATGGCAACCACATACCTCCTCAAAATGGAGTAAGAAGTAGGCACACATGATTTAAAGTGTAAATGGCAGCAGAGAAGTCGAGCAGGACACACAGTGGGCAAGTGCTGACTGCCACCGGGCCCCAGCCCCATGTGCATCTGCTCAAGGAGTGCTGACATCTATAGCAGCAACTGCATCAGCTGTCTTCAAAGAATCAGGAATTTGTCTTGCCAGGGTGGGAAAAAGAATGACTTATCAGGTGTGTAGTATCAGATATAACATCAACTACAGGGAAATGGTGACATCAGCAATACTGCTTCATATTTGACCAAAGGGCCATTCAACGTCACAGGCATTTTTGTACAAGTGCTATTAGAGGGCGCTCGTCCCTCCATCTGGCCCCTACTTGGAAGACTTAAGAGCCCTTTGCAGGGATTGACTCATCACAACTCCAACATACAAAGCCCAAAGTAAACAACAAAAAGACAGTTTATTAACAATGAAAACAATATTCAGGGGCTAAAATACTCACATTGGCTTTTCTTCCCCACAGGCAGACTTACACAAGAAGCCAAATCTTCATCAGAAAGGTGCATGAATACATACCAAAATAACATAATGGCAATGAGCTAAGATAGGCGCTGAAGAAACAAGCCCCAGAAGAGTTAATGGGACTGGAAATACTGGACATATGATGGCTGACATTACTTTTTCAGCTGGGAGCCAGTCTTGGTTTGCCTATCTCTGCTCTGATCCACTATTAACAGCATTAATACTTGAATTCAGACAGCAATCTGATTTTCACAATTTCCAAGGGGCCGGGGTGGGGGGGTGGTTGGAAACTCACTGTACCAGTAACCTACCTTTCAATACCTTCTCTCCCTGATGGCAAATTTATTTGGGAAGTCAAACCAGCACCAGAGTGGCTTGGTGGGCACTGAAAGGGCAAGGACTGGCTAGAGCATGCCTATACCATCACTGTCTGTGTGCAGGTTAGGACATCCTCCCCTTGGCTGCAGCTGGAAACACTGCCAGTTTCTCTCCCTGACCACTGTGACCACACAGCCCCTTTTCCTCTGGTGTATTACAGGCCCAAATACCTCAACTTTCACTTTCTGAGCTACACCACATTCTGCCATGTTCCTGGTAGGATTTGATCACCATCTCTAATCTTATCCTTGGAGAATATGGGGGAAAAAAAAAGTTGCTTAGTTGCCTGGGACTCATGGTGAGTAGAAGTGTGCTCCACAGGGTTTCAACGGATGATTTTTTGGAAGCAGATTACCAGGTGTTTCTTCTGAAGTACCTTTGGGTGGACTCGAACTTTAATCATTTGCGTCACACAGGAACTCCTTGGGGACAAAGTGAATGGCAATTTTGGGGGGTGCCTTGCTGTCACTCCCACGACCACCTACATCCCTGAGCTTGGAACAGGCATTCTTCCTGACCCTACAGTGAAAGCTAGGATTTGGGAAAATCAGCAGGACACCCCCTGCCTCTTCTGTAAGTTACCACAAGTCCTGAATGGAAAATCACCAAATATTTAGCCTGTGGGGTGTGAACAGGAAGAGTCCTGCTGGCTTTTACCTTGGTGATGGAAGAGAAATGGTGGCCATGGGCTGCTTTTTCTAGTCTTCTTCCCAACAGTTCTTTTGGAGTCACTGCACAGGCACTTAATTGCAGCAAGGAGATGTGGGGGACCGGAGGTCAGAGAAGTAAAGGCAATGAGGCAAACAATGCTCATGAAAAAGGGCACCTGCCATACCTCACATCCTCTAAGAGTGGCTCCAAGTGTGTCTCGCCCACATTCACAGCCATCAGCTCAGTCCCAGAGCCCCTGGTCTCAGACTTGCTCTTGCGCTCTGTCTACTCCCTGACGACCTTCAGTGAGGCAGAACTCCACTTTTCTTTTCTCTTTTCTTTGTATTGCCATCAATGACTCCATCCTTCCGGGGATTCTTCTCTCCCTCAAATTATGCATGAAGTGGGAAGGGCAGAAGGAAGCTAAAAATATGTTTTATTACCAGCTTAGAAATTAAGACTATGAAGTGAGAATAACAATAGGAAATAATAAACATGAAGCTTTTTGTACTCTACCGAACAATCAAAACACTTTCTGGCACTTTCCTAGAACTAAAATGAACCTGGGTATATAACAGTAAGGGGTAACCTTTCCCCACCCTCCCTAGCACCAATACCAAACGTTTCTTAGCTAAGACAGCCACCGTAGTCATATACTATTATTTATTTCCCCAAACGACAAATTTTGGCAAACCAACACTAAGCCTCAAAGACTTACTGTCAATTTTGTAAACTGGTAACAGTTTGGAGACTGAAAGATTACAGATGTAACAGAAATTAGGAAACTCACGTTCTCTTGCTAAAGGATTTGCTACTCTACCACCATGAACAGTCAACATATATAAACTAAGATTCCATTTTTTAAACAAATACTGTGGATAATTGTAGAGAGTAATGTCTTTATAAACCGTACTTTCAATACAAGAATTTAGAATATACAGTAACTGCAGAGTACATAACTGCTTTGCTTATTAAGTTTTCCACTGTATCAAAAAGCTATCAAGTTCTCCAAACTGTGATGTAAAGTAAGGGTAAGAGTCTACCTAGTTTATTGAGTTTACCTCAGCGCTAGTCATAGAAAGACAGTCAAACAAGAAGCCGTGGCTGACCATTACAATGGTTCTGAAACAGCAAATAAAATTTTTAATGGTGATTAGACACTGGATCCTACTTTGCAAAGTACTGATATTGTAACAAAGGAATAAACGTTGTTTATTTCTAAACTGCAGGGCGTAAACGATCTGCAGCACGCAGCATCTGTCACCTAGCTCTAGCATCAGTGAGAATTAATCTGAGGTCCATCTATCTGCTTCCTTTACGTCGCCATCACAGCTCCATGCATAAATTACAGAAAAATGTGCAGCGGGTTGACCTGGGAGAGATTTTCATTAAGTCTTGAGAAAAATAACTATACCATCTTTGTTCAATTACAAAAAGCAAACCTGTTTAATTACATTCTTGAAAATGAGAAACATTAATTGCCATGGTATTAAATTCTTAAGAAAAAGTCCCAAGACTCTAAAACAATTCTATGCTGCCATCTAAAATGTTCTAACCACTTTCAGAATTACAGCATATTAACAAATAAAAGTTATAATTATTTACACAGAAATGTAGTAAGTGGCTAAAATTCTAGCTAAATAACTTGTCTAGAATTTTATTACCATCTAAAACTCAGTTTGAAACTTCTAACTTCAGCAATACATATTGAATGTTTCCATTCAATTGTACAGAACCCAACTCATTTTATCTTGGAAGCACTATAGAAGAAGACCACAAAGAGAAGCACATGCACACAGCTCTATGAGCACCTCACTGACCCTGGGAGTGTGGCATGTTCACTACTACATCAACACGGAGCGAGTCAGAGCACTGTGGGAGGAGTCCAGCTGCTTTAACAAGTCAGAGTAGAATGTCTACAAGCTAAGAGAGTAGAGGCAAACAAATTCTCAGAACATTACTAAAAAATAGATTATTTAACGACAAAAGTGCCAGCTCACTCCTATATACACAAATAAAGGTTCATCTGTCACAGACAGCAACTACTGAATTTATACGCTGGAGTTTCTGGAGGCATCCTGCACATTTAGAGTGACTAGAACACACAGAGAAGCTGTCGAATCTGCCTACGAGGAAACACAGCTCCTCTGCTTTCACTGCATAGGTGCTCACTGCTGCTTCTCAAATGCGAAGACCAAGTAAATGCCTGTAAGCAAAAACAAATCAAAGTTATGAGTTTGGTTTCTTATATCCTCATTGTCAACAAAATAACAATCTCAGTCTTTTCCATACAATTTGTGAAAATTCTTAGGCTCTCAAACAGCCTTTGAAGAGGAAAAAGAGGCTTTAAAAGTTTCTCAGTTATCCTGAGTCATATTTAAGCAGATATCGGATGACATATCTTTACCTAAAGACAAATATCCACATACTATAATATTCAGTGACATCACAGCTCTTAAGAAAATCAATTCAACAGCTCTACAAAACTCTAAAAACAGTTTGAGGTAAGAAAAGCTAAACGTATAAAAGCATATAAAGATAAAACTAGAAAAATCTTATCACTCAAATCTTACCTGGAGGGTAATGAATACTATTGGCAGTGGTACTCTAAAATTTCTATTCTGAAGAAAAACTAAGAAGAAATATAAGGAAGATACTTAATGTGGATGTTAAAATTCACCCAACTGCATGTAACAGGGCTTGATAAGAAAGTGAGCCAAAACCCATAATGATAATCAATGCTTAGAGATAGTCTTTATCTGGGCCCAAGAGTAATACCTCTGCATGGGCCAATTTCCAAGAGTACTCTCTCTTAAAGAAGGTCACCTGCTTTGAAGTGTGTTCACTCAAATTCCTTATTCTGAATCATACTGAAATTCAAATCTATTAAATTTTCTAGTAAGATACAAGTAAATCTCATGGTAAGAAAATAGCTGAAAAGATGACAAATCCTCAAAACACCAGGAGGATGTTCAGGGCATACACTAGGACACTTAACCAGTGAGTTCAGATAGTAGGTTGTGTAACTTAAATTCCTTGCTCCTGAAGTTAGTTTCTGAATGCTGGCAGACTGTGTAACAGCCTCCTGATCTCGCGGCTTGGCCTGCCAACCTCACCTGTGTGGTAACACCACACCAGTCTTACTAAAATACTCCTTGGATCATGCTACTCTTCTGCTCCTTTTCTTTTAGTTCCCCATTTCTTTTACGGAAGTGAGATGTGGCTGGCAGTATAGCAGACAGGTAGACAGAGAACAGGCAGAGTGATCACCAACACTTCTAGAGAATAAGAAGGCAAAGCAAAACAAATATGTCTAAAGACCTACAACAGGCTGGCATTGCTTACCTTGTTCCCCACTCCAAGTGGTCTCTCTACAGTTCAACCCTGCCAAATGCCACCCCAAACACACCTATACCCACTGCAAACAACCCACAGTCATGTCTTGTCCTAATTTAGGGTCATTTAAAGCCACTACCGGAGCCCTGGTGATGCAGTGGTTAAGCACTCAGATGCTAACCAAAAAGTCAGTGGTTCAAAACCACCAGGAGAAAGATGTGGCAGTCTGCTTCTGTAAAGATTAAACCAAACCAAACCCAATGCCATCCGATTCACAGCAACCCTTCAGGACACAGCAGACCTGACCCATAGGGTTTCCAAGGCTGAGTCTTTACAGAAGCAGACTGAACCCTTTTAAAGCACCTTCTACAGGAGCAGCATGCTCTGGCAATAAGAGTTTGAAATGTAGCTTTATTACAGTTATTAGATTTGTGACACAAGGCAAGGTCATTTCCAGACCACTAAACCCATCAGTTTAGAATATCATAAAATTCATCAAAAAGCCAACTGATTCTATAATGCCAGATTTGGGATGCAATTTGGCCACTGTTCTTTCCTTATTGCTTTTCACATTTCCAGCCCACTTCCTTCTCAATTGTCTGGGACCACTTAATTCTTCACTTGTATGTTATGACTAAAGTCCTCGTTTAATATAAAAATACAATTCTAAGCTATAGCCAGTACCACCACCATCATGACTTCTGACCAATTTTTTTGCTTACATCATCCTTTGGAATAGGAGGGTTTCCAAGACAGGTGGCCAATCCCTACTCAGGAGAAAAGTAATGAAATATGTAGGTTTGTGCACACTGCCCAGTTTGTCAAGATGACTATATCTTTAATACATCCCCCAATCCCATTTCTATTAATTTCGCCATTATTTGAGACAATTAAGCTCAAATGTTGGTCCTATTTGTCCTCTTTCCTTTCCTCTCTATCCAATTCAGCCACTCCTACCAAATTTTTCTTTTATGAAGGCTTGTGAGGAGGCTGTGGCTAGGATTATGGACTGTGGAGCCAGACCACTCACATTCTCTATGACCTGAGCCAGGTTACTCAACTTATTTCTCATCTGTGAAAAGGACTTGTCAAGTTGTGAGGATTAAATGAGTCAGTACATATGAAAAGTTTAGAACAGTGCCTGGCACATGTTAAACAATAATATAAACTATTACTTCCCAGATTTCACTAAACTCTCTCACCTATTTTTCCTATTAAACTATCTTTAACATTTTACCTAGTAGTGTTTACTGTTGTATTTCTTCCAGTAGATTGTACACTTCCGGAAGGAAGAGATTATAATTTGTTTAGTTTTTTATCCCTCAAAGAACTTTATGAAAGTCAATATTCAATGTTTACCAAATGGATTGCCTTTGATTACCACTTGTGCCTTCAGTACAATTAATAATTATTTATATAAACAGTAGAAATCATCTTTCAGGTCCCCAGGAAACCATAGAAGGGAATTATTGTTATCTTAACAGTGAGGCTCTGGGAGCTGACTTCCTCAGTATAAGTCTGTGGAAGAATCACAGGGCTTCACAAACTGGCAAGCAGGCCTTCTGATTTCTCTTCTGAAGACGAGTGCTTCACTTCAGAGTGTTGCAGTGTCGTGCCTGTTCTCTATCACACATCCCTCCAAAATATCCTGCTCAATGCTGCTTCACTGAACTTTCTAATATTATGCCTTCATTGTCAACATCAGAGTGACCGGAAGCAAGTAAAATACAAGAAAGTGTTCTATAAACTGAAAATTCCAACAGAAATTTCAGGTAAAGACATCAAATACAGACAGCTGTTTAGTAACAAACAAACAAACAAAACAGCTGCTGTTCAGTCGATACTCATTCATGGCAACTCCATGTGTTAGCACAGAAATGTTCCGACCGGGCTGTCAATTAGAGTGCACCCTGAGGCATCTCTGGGTGGGCTCAAATTGCCAACCTCTTGGTTAGCAGTGGAGTGTGTTTATTATTTGCATAACCCAAGCCCTCCTTACTAATGAGTAGGCAATGAAATGCTTAAGTACACTCTTGAAAATTTATAGTGGGCAACATCCTGCATATATTTTCCTTGGTACTCAAAACCTGTCAAGAATTGGGGAATTAGACATAAACAGAGCCCTGGTGGCATAGTGATGAAGAGCTGGGCTGCTAACCAAGAGGTCGGCAGTTTGAATCTACTAGCCGCTCCTCGGGAACCCCATGGGGCAGTTCTACTCTGTCCTTCAGGGTCACTGTGAGTCAGAATCGACTCGATGTCAATGGGTAATCAATGGGTAGACATATATAGGGACGTAGGTATATCTGTGTGGGTGTAAAGAAACACACGCACACAGCTTAAAAATGTATCGGAAAAATTCTAGAGTTTTCAGATTTTAATGATCACCTTGAAACAAAACTTGTGAGAAAGTCAGTAAACCTACAATAACGATTACTCACTTGTAGCTTCCCATTCTGATTTGCTTAAGGTTCCCTAAAAGAAAAAATAAAGAAAACTTCAGATTTAATACGGAAGTAAACATGTTTATTTTTTAATGATAATGGATGGAGGTGGCCAAAAAACCTGCCCTTCACTATAAACATATACACCATTTAATATTACTGTGATCTGAAATTAACTTTAATGCCCTTTAACACTTTTGCCCTCCTGCCAAGTTCTCCAATCCACTCATTCTAAACTAAAGGGCGAATGTAGGTAAAAATGGTATTTGCGTGTGCACGTGCACAAAGGAGCCCTGGTGGCACACTGGTTAAGTGCTTGGCTACTAACTGAAAGGTGGGCAGTTCAAACCCACCAGCCGCTCTGTGGGAGAAACGTGAGGCAGTCTGCTCCTGTAAAGATTTATATGCTTGGGAACACCGTGGGGGCAGTTCTACTCTGTCCTATAGGGTTGCTATGAGTTGGAATCAACTTGATGGATGGCTTTGGGTTTGGGTGCGTGTGCGTGTGTGCGTGCATGCAACTGGAAAAAGCATGTATATTTTTAACTTGGAAAATGAATAACTAAAAAAGCCTATCTTGAAACATTGAATAACACTGGAGGAAGGAATAAGATTTTGTGTTTTTCCAAAGTAACCACAAATTAAAGTACATCATACAAAGGATATAAATTATATTCAAATATAGTTACCAAAAATACTGAAAAACCACCTGTGATATAGTTATATGTGCTGCTTTATTAATGCACTAAAAAACATGACCTACTGGCAGTTCTAGGAATGAATATAATTTGGAAGAAGTGGATTCTAAGAAGTCAGCAGAAATGTGTTATGAAACTATCTGTATCCTTTGTTGATGACAAAGTCACAGTTATAGCCAATACCACTATGGTATTTGCATTCATAATTAAAGAAAGTGCTAAACCTGAGGCAGAAGTTAGTGAAAATGAAGATGTCGTTTTCTCCCCCACCTAAATTCAGAGTTCCCTGAACTCTCTCTATGGGACACTTGGGAATTCACGTGCCTGTGGTAAGAAGTCGTGTACTAGGGCAGGCAAACTGTCAAAGCCACCCAGAATGTTCGCCATCCACGCTGCCTCCAACACAGCACTCCACTATCAGCAAACTGAAGTGCACTTTATTCTGGATCCATGGCTAGAGAAGTCACAACTTAGGGGAATACACTAATGTAGATCTGATTTGAAGAATGAAGTCACTGAGCTTGAGGAGTGCAAACCAGTGAGAAACCTCCTAAAAAAAAAACCTCCTAAGTCTCCACATAATGTATGCTTTTTTTCCATTTTCTATAAAATACTTTTAAAAATGAATACTCACCAAAGGTAATCTTACGTGACCGTTTTTCATATACTTTGCTGCATGCTCATAGTCATCCACTTTCTCAGAGGCAAGCCTGGAGTTCTCATTTGCAGGATATGGCTAGGAAAGCATGTGAAATTCATAGTTAAGACACATTTAAATTTACAATTTAGAACTAAACACACTCAATCACTGAAGTAAAACAATCAAGGCAATAATCCCTAAGTATTACATTACTTCAAGAATACAAGCTATACATGCTTTTAACTATGGAGAAAAAAAAAAAAAGGAGAGGGGAGTATCCTTTCTTAACAAAGTAGCTGTTATCATGATCTTGAACAATTTATGGCTAGAATAAATGAAATAATTCAATCACCACCAGAGCCCCCTCAGCAGAAGCAACTCGCATGTTCTGATCACTCCCCCACCCTGGGCAGGTGGTTTCCTGTTACAATACAAAGCCTAAAGGCAGCCCTATCAAAAGAGGTGAAGGGGAACAGGATGGCCACGGAATAGCCTAAGTAACAATTACAAATAATACACACAAAAAACTTGAGTCAATGTAGAACCTTACTTTAGGGAACAAAAGATGTGAGTTAAGGAAAATAACGCACCCTTTAAAATACAGGCTTATTGATATAAGAAGCTGATGAAGAGTAAGAAAAAACTGCTGTGTTTTAAGGGTATGCTAACCAAATGTTTATTCAAATGGCCTCAAACACTATTTTTAATCATTTTTATGTGACATCTCTTTATATCATGAAGTACAGTGCTTTGTAACACAAGTAAATCAACACAAAGGCAAGTATATAAGATATTTAATGTAGCAACTGTCTACTCTATCAAAGTTATATTTTCTTTATAATACCTACCTTTATCTCCTCGCAATAAATCAGCTTCAAGGAACCACTTTATATTATAACATTTAGGAAAGAGATTTAGCTGTCCCTGAGGGATTTTTTAAGAAAATGAACCAAGAATGTCTACTTTACTATCTTCCTTTTCCTTTTTCTTTGTAAATATCCTACAGCAAGCTCGGACACTAGAAATTAGGTTATTTGTTTGCAGAACTGCCCCATCGGGTTTGCAAGGAGCGCCTGGTGGATTCAAACTGCGGAACTTTTGGTTAGCAGCCGCAGCTCTTAACCACTGCGCCACCAGGGTTTCCTGCTGTTTGAAACGGTATTTGGCTTTTTGGACCACCATACTGTTACAACACAAAGTTGCACTGGCAATTTTACTTTTTATTGTGACTTAACATGAAGAATATCAGAAATAGGGTCACTCAATCTCCTTGAAACTTCAATCCCACATGTAGTTTCACTGTGTCACAAAGCTTCAAAACCTTATTTTAAAAGGTTGTCTTTCTACTATAAATCTGTTCTTCAACTTAATCAGTATACAATTCCTCTATATGATTATTTGCCTATCACTGAAAATCTTGTTCCTCTTCTCTACTGATCATTTAAAGGACCAAACAACATATGATTATAAAACTGCAAAGCTGATTGTATTTTTAAAACTTGCTACAATGTATTATTCCAAGAACTGTTCTCCTCAAAGGAGTTACTTTGTTACTTTTCCAGAACTTTTCCCAGGATAAGTTTACTGGCAAAAAAAATAGGTGTCAGGACTTTGTAACTATAGTTCTTGGCTTGCTATCTTTTCATTCTCCCTTCCCTTTGCTACACCGCTGCAGGAAACTAGAGAAAAGTTTTATTAGTTTTATTGCTGAAACCCTGGGCCATTGGAAGTCTTCAGGAAAAGACTTTATCCAGGCAACACATCCGCTTAAATCTTTCATCTGGGCTAGAGCAATAGCATCCTCACTGCTACTTCTCCCTCTAGTCTTGAAGCCTCTCTGAACCATCCTGCACACTTCCACCAATTAGAGTAATGCTTTTAACACCCTTATTTGATCATGTCGCTTCCTTGCTCAAAATTCCTTAAAGGCCTAAAGAAGTGACTTGATGAAGAAGTAGGAAAAACCAAAGAACTTCTTCCAATTACACCTATTACTGCTTGTGTCCCTGGACAGCCCTGGTGATAGGTCCTGTTCCTGGAGTGCAGTGCTGAAGTAGAAAGAAGACCGAGCCAAAGAAATGCTGAAAAGTATGGGTGCTTCCTCAGATACCCCTTGCTCCCTCGTGCTCCTCTGCTTTCACTCTCACAGTTTTTTCCCTGCCTAAGAGGCCCTTTCGTATTCTCATTGTACTTTGAGTATTTCTTCATTCTGGCGATTCTCACACTTAACTGAATTATTTGTTTGCATGTTTATCACCTCACTATAAGATCCTTCAAAGAAAGGGACACTGTTATGTTTGTATATCCCGCTGTGTAAGGATATTTTTTAATAAATTAACATGAATCATTTCATTACCTATATGCTAAGAGAAAGTTTAAATAACTGCTCAATGTACATGCAATGCACCATCAAGTAAGGACGACAAACTACATGTACGTATGTGTGTACGGCTGTATGCACACACACTTTTCTAATTTTTTTTCTCTCCATCAAAACAAACAAAAACAAGCCCTATCTCCTTATATAAAGCAAATGTAAACATCCTTGATTCTAAAATGTAGGAAATATAATCAATAAAGAATATAACATTTTATGGATTATGGGTTTCAAAAGACAATTTAGGATTTAGGATCCTCTGGTTCAAAACTGAAGTGGATGCAAGTTTCATAGGAGACCTCTGTTTGACCAGCACCTATAAAAACCAGAGAAAAACTAAAACTTAATAGCTAAACAAGTCATTTATCCTCTCGCAGCCTCAGACTGCCCTTTTTAAAAATATGAATAGCACTGCTTTCCCTGCTTCAATGGGTAATTATGAAGTTCGGTAAGACAGAGTATGGTTAAAGTACTTAAAAGAATATTCTAAATTGAATGAACTCTACCTAGAAAAATTTAATGCCCATTTAATGAAATATGATTCTGCTGATAACAAAAATGCTTGCTGAGTATTTTAGATCTGCCCAGTTAAAGCTTGTATAGACTACTCTCACTCCGGCACTAGGGAAGCACAGAAGAACTCAGGAGTTAACGCAGCTCTGAGCAACAGCGTAGTTTAAAAGACTGGAATCCTGCTAGAATGATGGTCACCAACAAATCAAAGCTCTGCATGGGGTAAGCTTGTCTTGGACCCTGGCCAGGAAAGTTTTATTTATTTTTAAATAGAATTTTATTGACTTTTCAATGAAATTTACACAGGAAGTTAGGCTCCCATTTGACAATTTGGCCAGGAAAGTTTTAAACTATGGATGAAATGAAAGGGTGTCATTTTAAAGCAGTGGTTCTCAACCAGAGGTGATTCTAACCCCAGGGGATACTTGCTATGTCTAGAGATACTTTTGGTTGTCACAGCTTGTGGGGAGTGGTAGTGGTGCTACAAGCACGTGGTAGATAGAGGCCATAGATGCTGCTGAACATCCTACAATGCAGAGAACAGTCCCCACAACAAATAATTATCCAGGCCAAAATGTCAACAGCGTCAAGGTTCAGAAATCCTGTTTGCAAGCAGTTTATAGGGTTGCTATGAGTCGGGATCAACTCGACAGCAACAGGTTTGGTTTTGGTTTTGGAATCTAGAAAATGAAGCCCCTGGGTGGTACAAACAGTTAATGCACTAGGCTGCTACCTGAAAGGTTAGAGGTTGGAGTCTACTCAAGGTGAGTTGGAAGAAAGGCCTGACAACCTACTTCTCACAAACCAGCTACTGAAAACCCTAGTCTTCTATGTGTGGGGAATCTATGTGACTGCATGGGGACATCTATGTGACTATACATACATGCATTTCTACACATATATAATAAAGCACATTCAGGGCACAGTTATTGATACTTCTCAGACAGGATTGGTTTTCTGGGTTTGAAGGAATATAACCGTAGTCACATGGAACAACTAGGTAATTGGCATAATATAATTTATAAAGTTATGTTCTATATCCTAGTTTGGTGAGTAGTGTCTTGCATCTTAGAAGCTTGTGAGCTGCCATCAAAGACACAATCTTGATCTCTACTCATTCAGAGCAAAAGAAAAAGAAGAAAACTAAACACTCAAAGAAGAAACTAGTGCACAGGAAAAATAGTCTACATGAATTATGACCTCATCTCCCCTGAGACCAGAAGAGCTAGGTGGTGCCTGGCTACTACTACTGACTGTTCTAATCAGGAACACAATAGATGGACCCTGATGGAACAGGAGAAAAATGTGGAACAGAGCCTCAAATTCCTTTAAAACAAAAACAAGACTGACTGGACTGGTTGTACTGGAGGACTCTCTGAGACTACTGCCCTGATATACTCATCAAACCTTGAACTGAAACTAACCTGAGGTCACCTTATAGCCTAAATAACAAACTGGCTCACAAAATAATGAATATCACCTGTAAGTATTCTGCTCTAATACATCACCTCCATGAGACCAAACAGTCAACAATTACTTTAAAATGAAGAGGAGAATGTAAGGGGGTAGGAAAACTAGATTAATGGAAACAGAACAACCAATACAAAAATGAGAATGTTCACGAATTGTGAAGAATGTAACCAATGTATGTCACTGAACAATCTGTAGAAATGGTTGAATGGGAACCTAAATTCTGTGTAAGCTTTCACCAAAAACACAATAAAATATTAACAGAAAAAAAAAAAGGAAAGAAAACCCAATGGGACACAGTTTTACATGGGGTCATTATAAGTCAGAGTAAACATAACAGCAACTGTTTGTTTTTAAAATCTAGAAAACAGCATCTAAAGATGGCATTATTCATTCATCAAATGTTTACTGAGCAGCTACCATGAAAAGTTTCTACATCAAGCTCTGTCCTAGGTGCTGAAGAGTATTAAAAAAAACCCAAAAAACCAAACCCAGTGCTGTCGAGTTGATTCCGACTCATACTGACCCTATAGGACAGAGCAGAACTGCCCCACAGAGTTTCCAAGGAGCGCGTGGTGGATTCGAACTGCCAACCCTTTGGTTAGCAGCCATAGCACTTAACCACTATGCCACCAGGGTTTCCCTGAAGAGTAGAGGGTAGCTATAAATACCAAAACCAGAAACTAAACCCACTGCTGTTGAGTCTGTGTAAAATAGTATCTATGTTGCCTTGAAAGGAATCTCAAAAACAGCTAAACACATGTGCTATGAGCTAAAAATTTTATACCTTTTTAAAAGACTTACCTCCAGAGCCTGCATTCGTTTTAACAGTATTTTATTTTCATTGTTCTTAATCTTTTCTTCATAAAACTCCAGAAATGTCTTTTTGTAGACTAGTTTCATATTGTACTTCTTTGCCATTCTGTCCAAAAGAGATTATTTAATGAAAAGGCTTCCCTAAAGTTTGTAAATCCTTAATAGTTCACTTTTGCATAACAGTGACATCTTCTGTCTTAAGTAAAAAACCTACCATCTCCTTCATAAATTCACAACAGGGTGATGAAAAATGACATACCAATAACCATGTCTATAAGGCAATGCGCAATCTAAATCTCAGTGGGTTGCCAGAAAGCCCCCTATTAATGTAACAAACTAGGTTAGGAAGAAAAAACAGTCATGGGACTGTGAGATGGGGTAAAGCTATAGGGAATAACTTTTCTATTGTATTACATATTTACCTTCTTGATATTCCACAGCAGCACTGAAAATCGCTTAAAATATTCTCTTTCGTCTCTTGGGTTCTCTTGCTAGACACACTGTTAATCTTGGGCTGCTGCTTCTTAGTCTATCCTACAGAATCTTCTTTCACCTAGCTTTGAAATTTAAGGTTCTGAGAGCATGGTCCTGAGCCCCCCTCACTCTCACTCCCATCTTTACACAGTATGCCAGTGGTTATCTGCAGCCGTGTCATACTCTCTCTGTCATATTCATTCATTCTATCGCTTACTAGAAATCTCCACCTGGATGTGCCACAGCCATTTTCTAACTTCCCACATCCAAGGCTGAATGCCATCAGATTGTTCTGCCAATATTTGCTGTTGGAGCACATCCATCTAATGATTATGTCAGAAATCTGGGAGTCATCCAAATCGTCTCCCTTTCTCCTACACCCACTGTGTTTGATACATCACTAAGTCTTGTCTGTTTTACCTGTAAAACATACTTCAAATAGGCCCACTTCTCACAAACTTCAATTGTCTCCATCCTGCTTCAATCACCATTCCTGTTCAGCTAACCAAACAGCTTGTTCCCCTAATTCCATTCTTACACCTCAATTAATTTTCAGCTTCAGCTAGATTAAGCTTTCAAAAATACATACCTGGTTATGCCCCTTCCCTTCTAAGGCCCTTCACTGGCTCTTCAGTGCACTTTGGACACAATTCAAAGCTTTAATATGGCCTCCAAGGCAATTATTTACAGAAGGATGTTGCCTCACCTTGAGCCATTCAGTCCCTGGCTCCCTAAGATCCAGGCACAAAGGCTTTCTTTCAGTTCCTTGAACCAACTAAGCATTTTCTCACTTCAGGGCTTTCATAAATATTGTTCTTTCTGCCTGGAATATTCTTCCTTCCAGTCTTCAACTGGCCAACTTCTATTCATCCTTCAGACCTTGACTTAAACATCACTTCTTTACAGGTGTCTTCCTTAAATCTTGAATTATATTACGTCTCCCCCATTATGCTCTGTCCCCCCGACCCCTCCCCACACTGAATTCACAGAAATTTATAACCATGCATCTGTAGAAATGTGAGGGAACCTAGGGATGGTTTTAGGCAACAGGAAAAGAAGAAGAAAAAGCAATTACACAAAAAACTATGAGAAAAAGTTTCACCAATAGTTTTGCCATATAAATGCTAATTATAGGAGGTGGAGCCAAAATGGCAGCCTAGACATATGCACCACGCCGTTCCTCTGCAGCAAAGAGCCAAAAAACTAAGTTAAACAGATATGTCAATCCTGAAATACTGAGCATCAAATGAAGGCATAAAGAACTAGATCAAATGCTGAATGGAAGAAGAAACTGACGAAAAACAGAATAAGGGGAGATACACAATAGAGGTCCCCTGCCAACTAACACGGCACAGTGTGACCATCTTGAAACACAGCCAACAATGACCCTGGACAGGGAGTACGGGAAGGCAACTTCACAGAGCTCCCAACGGGAGACGGAGCACCCGGTAACCAGAGAAACACACTTTCCTAACCCTCACCCTCCTGGTGAGTAGAAGCAAGAACCCCCCCCACCTCCACCCTGGACTCTCCCGCCGGAGACTACAGTAAGAGGCCCCTCCAGGGCCTGGCCTGCCCCTATGGTCACATGGCTTCTTTTTTCCTCCCACCTAGCCCTGTACCTCACCTTCCGCCTTTCCTACCGGCTCCCACTGCACTGCCACTTTTTTCTTTCCTTTCTTTCTTTTCATTCTCCCTCTGGCCTAAACCTATCCACCACCTCCCCACCCTTCCCACTGGCCCCCGGGTCCGCCCCACCCCCACTCACTGACCCCCATCATGCCATTTTTTTCTCTTTCTTCCCTTTCTTTCTACCTCCCACCTAGCCCTGCATGACATCTTTCCCCCTTCTTGCCTTTCCCTGCTGTGCCACTGAAGCCCTGGGTCCACCCTGCCCTGATACACCAACTCCCACCATGCCACTGTTTTTCTTTCTTTACTTTCTCCCTTGCACCTAGCCCTGTACACCACCTCCCTCCCTTCCCATCAACCTCCACCACACTGCTGGGGCTAGGGGGCCACCAGTGCACCATACCACCCAGTTCCACCCTGCCCCCATGTGCCAGATTCTGCTGTGCCATTTTCTGTCTTTTCTTTCTCCCTCCCACCTAGCCCCATAAGCCACCTCCCCTCCCTTCCCACTGAACCTGGATCCACCTTGTCCCTACTCACCTAGTGAGTGCAGGCCCAGTGCGACTGGAATGGGGAAGGGGCCATATGGGGCTAGTATGGTGGGGGCTAGTATGGTGGGGGCTAGCTGGTGGGGGCAGGGCAAATCCAGGGCAGTAGTGGGCCGCTGCCTTGGTGGCACTCTATGCACAGCGGTGCAGCAGAGGCTGGCTGGAAGGTGGCATACAGGGTTAGGTGGGAGGGAGAAATAAAAATAAGAAAGGAAAAAGGAGGGAAAAAATGGAGACACGCACTGGGCCTGCACTGCCCATCTTCCTACCACTTGACCAGCTGCTGAGTGCTGGGAAGTGAGTCCGTATCACTCCCTGTCCGACACCTCTGCTCAACTGTGGAGGGGCTGTGAACACTCCAACACCGCTGAACCAACATTAGGAGGCAGACAGTGCCTGCCCAGTCCACTCTCAGCCGCCTTACCAAACCACTATACAGTGAAGGAGGCTCACCCTGCCTGATGCTGCCCTGCCCAACCGAATAAGGTGGTGAGAGCTATCGTGTCCACAGATGAGCAAGTAGCAAAGCACACTCTATCCCCCTGCCCTGACATACCAAAACATAAAAGAAGGATGAAACAAAAGGAACATACAATCAATAAATAAAGAAAATAACACCTTAATGTCTTGGAGACAGCAGACAATACCAAAATATATAAAAAAGCAGGGCAAGATGGTGCCAGCAAATGACAAAAAATCAGTCAGCCTTCTGGTAGAAGAAAAGACATTGGAACTAACTGATACTGAATTCAAAGGACCAATATTTAAGGCTCTTGAAGAGATTAGGAAAGACATCAAGAAAAACACAGACAAAACCAAGGAAAAACTAGACAAAATCATGGAAAACACAGACATAACCAATGAAAGCACAAGCAAAATCAAGGAAAACATACACAAAAAATAGAAGAATTCAGGAAAATAATATAGGAACAAAATGATAAAATAAACAATTAGAAATCATACGAAAACAGCAACCAGAAGTCCAAAAGATAAACAACAGTACGTTAGAAACAGACAACTCAATAAAAGGTTTTAGTAGCAAATTTGAAACAATGGATGGCAGAATCAGCAATACTGAAGACAAATCCATTGACGCCACTTTGAGGAAAAATCAGAGAAAAGAATGAGGAAAAATGAAGAAAATCTAAGACTTATGTGGGACTCAAAAAAGAACAAAACTTTGTGTGTGATCGGAGTTCCAAAGCAAGGGAGAAAATGGAAGACGCAGAGAAGATTGTCAAAGATTTGAAGGCAGAAAACTTCCCTAACGTGAAAGATGAAAAGCTGGATATCCAAGAAGCTCAATGAACCCTGTATGGGATAGACCCCCCCAAAGAAAGTCACCAAGACATATCACAATCATACTTGCCAAAACCAAAGACAAAGAATACTGAGAGCAGCATGAGAAAAACAAAAAGTCACTTACAAAGAGGAAACAAGACTAAACTCTGATTACTTAGTAGAAACTATGCAGTCAAGAAGATAATGGCATGACATACATAAAACCTTGAAAGAAAAAAAACTGCCAGCCAAGAGTAATATAACCTACAAAAACTTTCTCTTAAATATAATGGTAAGATTAGAATATTTTCAGATAAACAAAAATTAAGGAAATTAATAAAAAAACCAAATTTACAAGAGATATTAGAGGGAGTCCTTTGGTTAGCGAATGAACACCAGACAACAACCTGAGTCTAGGACACAGGACAGCATCAGCCAGATAGCAACCTAGGTAAAAAAAACTCTCGATGATAAAACAAAGCTAAAAGACTTAAAAAGGGGAAAAAGAGATGTCAATCTGTAACGGATGACAACATCAGAAAAACAAAAGGGAAATAATTGTGTAGGTATAAAACTTTCAAATGGCGAGGAAGTCAAAGTGATATTAAGCAATAAAAGACTGGTTAAAACTCAGGAAGATAAGGGTAAGTTTCAACGTAACCAAAAAGAAAGTTAACAAACCTACTCACCAAAATAAGAAAGAAGAAAAACATAAAGATCAAGTAAACACAAAATATATAATAACAAAAGAAATAAAAGAATATCTGAAAAGGAACTCAGCTCAGGAAAGTAAGAGGAACAAAGAAAAAATCAGCATCACACACAAAAAAGCACAACAATAGGACAGCAATAAACTCATACCTATCGATAATCACACTGAATGAAAATGGACTAACTGCACCCATAAAGAGACAGAGAGTGGCAGAATGGATTAAAAAAACATGACCCATGAAGATGCTTCCTTACCAGAGACACACCTTAGACATAAAGACATAAATACATTAAAAATCAATGGATGAAAAAAATATATCAAGAAAACAGTAATCAAAAAAGAGCAGGAGTGACAATACTAACCTCAGATAAAATAGACTTTAATACATAATCAACCATAAAAGACAAGGAAGGATACTATATAATGATTAAAGGGATAATCCACCAAGAAGACATAACCTTAAAAAATATCTATGCACCCAACGACATGGCTCCAAAATACATTAAACAAACTCAAAAGATAAAGAGTTCCACAGTAATAGTAGGAGACTTCAACACACCACTCTCAGCAAAGGACAGAACACCCAGAAAGAAACTCTATAAAGATACAGAAGATCTAAAGGCCACAATCAACCAACTTGACCTCATAGACATATAGAACATTCCACCCAACAGCAGCAAGGAACATATTCTTTTCCAGTTTCCATGGAAAAATCTAAAACACTGAAATAACACGAAGTATTTTCTCTGATCACAATGCCATAAAAGTAAAAATCAGTAACAGGAAGAACAAGAAAAAAAAAATCGAATACATGGAAACTGAAAAATACCTTGCTTAAATACAACTAGGTAATAGAAGCAGCAAAAAAGCAAACAAATAAAAAATTCCTAGAATCAAATGAGAATGAAAACACATCATATCAAAACCTTTGGGATACTATAAAAGCAGTGCTCAGAGGTCAATCTATAGCAATAAATACACACATCAAAAAATAAGAACAGACCAAAATAAAAACAGCAGCCCTACAACTTGAACAAATAGAAAGAGAACAACAAAAGAAGCCCACAAGCACCAGAAGAAAGTTAATAATAAAGATTAGAGCAGAAATAAACAAAATGGAGAAAAGAAAAACAATGAAAGAACCAACAAGAGCAAAAGTTGGTTCTTTGAAAACATCAACAAAATCAACAAGCCACTGGCCAAACTAACAAAAGAAAAACAGGAGAGGAAGCAACCCAAATAAAAAAATGACACGGGTGATAGCACGACAGACTCAACTGAAATAAAAAGGATCATAACAGAATACTACGAAAAACTGTACTCCAAGAAATTTGAGAATATAGAGAAAATGGACAAATTCCTAGAACACACTACCTACCTAAACTAACACAAACTGACATAGAAAACGTGAATAGACTCATACAAGAGAAGAGATTGAAGAGGTAATTTTAAAAAAAACTCCCCAAAAAAACAGCCTCGGCTTGGATGGCTTCACTAAAGAATTCAGCCAAACATTCAGAGAATAGCTCACATCAGTACTATTCAAAGTATTTGAGAACACAGAAAAGGAAAGAATACTCCTGAATTCATTCTATGAAGCCAGCATAACCCTGATACCAAAGCCAGGCAAAGACACCACAAAAGAAAGAAAATCAAAGACCGATTATCTCTCATGAATATAGATGCAAAAATTCTCAACAAATTTCTAGCTGATAGAATTCAACATCATATCAATAAAATAAAACACCATGACCCAGTGGAATCCATACCAGGTATGCAGGGATACTTCAACATTAAAAAATCAATTAACATAATCTACCACATAAATAGAACAAATGAAAAGGATCACATGATCACCCAGTTGACACAGAAAAAGTATTTAATAAAATCCAATACCCATTCTTGATAAAAGCTCTCAATAAAATAGGAATAGGAGGGAAATCCCTCAACATAATAAGTGGCATCTATACAAAATCAGGAAACTCCGGTGGTGTAGCGGTTAAGAGCTATGGCTGCTAACTAAAAGGTCAGGAGTTCAAATCCACCAGCTGCTCCTTGGAAACTCCATGGGGCAGTTCTACCCTGTCCTATAGGGTCGCTATGAATCAGAAGCAACACGATGGCCATGGGTTTTGATTTGTTTTGTTTTTTTAAATACAAAACCAACATCCAACATCATTCTCAACACAGAGGCTGAAAGCATTGCCCCCTGAGAATGGGAACAAGACAAGAATGCCCGTTATCACCACTCTAATTTGGCATTGTGCTGCAAATTCTAGCAAGAACAATATAGCAAGAAAAAGAAATAATAGTATCCCAACTGGAAAGGTAGAAGTAAAACCATCCCTATTCACAGATGATATGATACTATACATAAAGAACCTCAGAGATTCCACAAGAAAACTACTAGAACTAATAGAAAGATTAAGCAGAGTAGCTGGATTCAAGATCAAGATATGAACATCAGTTGGATTCCTATACACCAAAAAAAAAAAAAAAAAAAAAAGGAAATCAGGAAAACAATACCATTTATAATAGCACCCAAAGAGATAAAATACTTAGGAATAAATCTAACTAGGGACGTTAAAGACCTATTTAAAGAAAACTGCAAAAAAACTACTGCAAGAAACCAAGAGACAACCAGAAAAACATACCATGCTCATGGACAAGAAGACTCAACATTTGTGAAAATGTCAATTCTACCCAAAGTGATCTACAGATATAATGCAATTCTGATCTAAATAACAACAGCATTCTTTAATGAAATGGAAAAACTAATCACCAACTTTATGTGGAAAGGAAAGAGGCCCTACATAAGCAAAGCACTACTGAAGAAAAAACAAAGTAGGAGGCCTCCCACTTCCTGATCTCAGAACCTCAGCCACGGTAATCAAAACAGCCTGGTACTGGTACAATGACAGACACACAGACCAATGGAACAGAACCCAGACAAAAATCCATATATACCTCTGGTCAGCTGATCTTTGATAAAGGACCAAAGTCCATTAATTGGGGAAAAGACAGTGTTTTTAACAAAGGGGTGCTAGCAAAACTGGATATCCATCTGTAAACAAAATGAAACAGGACTCACACCTCATACCATACACAAAAACTAACTCAAAATGCATCAAAGACCTAAATATAAAACCTAAAAAATAAAGATCATGGAAGAAAAAATAAGGGAAATGCTAGGGGCCCTAATACATGGCATAAACAGAATACAAACCATAGCTAATAATGTACAAGCATCAGAAAAGAAACTAGATAATTGGGAGCTCCTAAAAATTAAACACTTATGCTCATCAAAAGACTTAACCAAAAGAGTCAAAAGAGAGCCTACAGACTAGAAAAACATTTTGGGCTACAGATGACATACCTGGCAAGGGTCTAATCTCTAAAATACTTCAACACCTCAACAAGAACAACAAAAATGACCCAATTAAAAAATGGGCAAAAGATATGAATAGATACTTCACCAAAGAAGACATTTGAATGGCTAAAAAAAACATGAGAAATGCTCACCACCATTAGTCATTACAGAAATGCAAATGAGAACTACTATGAGATACCACGTCAACCCAACATCACTTGCATGAATCAAAAAAACAGAAAATAACAAAAATTGGAGAGGTTGAGGAGAGATTGGCACTCTTATGTACTGCTGGTGAGAATGTAAAATGGTACAACCACTATGGAAAACAATATGGCACTTTCTTAAAAAGCTACAAACAGAAATACCATATGATCCAGCAATACCAATCTTAGAAATATATCCTAGGCAAATAAGAGCCGTCACATGAACGGCCGTATGCACACGAATGTTCATTGAGTAATTCACAATAGCAAAAAGATGGAAACAACCTAAGTACCCATCAACAGATGAATGGATAAACAAATTATGGTACATAAACACAACAGAATACTATGCAAAGATAAAGAACAATGATGAATCTCTGAAACATCTCACAACATGGATGAATCTGGATGGCATTATGCTGAGTGAAATAAGTCAATCAGAAAAGGACAAATATTGTATGATACTGCTACTGTAAAAACTCGTAAAAAGGCTTACACACAAAAAGAAAAAAATCTTTGATGGTTACAAAAGAAGGGAAACCAGTAACTAGATAGCACGTAAGTGTCAACTTCGCTGAAGGGAAAGACAACATACAACATAGGGGAAGTCAGCACAACTTGACCAAGGCAAAGTCACAGAGGCTTCCTAGACACATTCAGACACACTGAGGGACTGAGTTACTGGGGCTGAAGACTGGGGAGCACGGTCTGGGGAATGTTACGGATTGAATTGTGTCCCGCCAAAATGTGTGTCAACTTGGCTAGGCCATGATTCCCAGTATTGTGTGACTGTCCACCATTTTGTCATCTGATGTGATTTTCCTATGTGTTGTAAATCCTACCTCTATGGTGTTAATGAGGGAGGATTAGAGGCAGTTATGTTAATGAGGCAGGAATCAATCTAGAAGATTAGGTTGGATCTTGAGTTAATCTCTTTTGAGATATAAAAGAGAGAAGTGAGCGGAGAGAAGGAGGGACCTCATCACCATCAAGCAAGAAGAGCCAGGAGTGCACAACCTTTGAAGTTGGGGTCCCTGTGCTGAGAAGCTCCTAGACCAGGGTAAGATTGATGACAAGGACCTTTCCCCAAGAGTCAACAGAAAAAGGCTTCCTCTGGAGCTGGCACCCTGAATTCGGACTTCTAGTCTACTAGACTAAAAAAAATGAGAGAATAAATTTCTCTTCCTTAAAGTCATCCACTTGTGGTATTTCTGTTATAGCAGCACTAGATAACTAAGAGAAAATTTGGTACTGAGAGAGTGGGGTGCTGCTCTAACGGATACCTAAAATGTGGAAGTGGTTTTGAAACTGTGAATGGATAGAGGCTGGAAGAGTTTTAAAGTGCCTAACAGTAAAAGCCTTGATTGCCTTTAAGAGACTGTTGGTGGAATTATGGACATCAAAGACAATTCTAGTGAGGGTGCAGAAGGAAATGAGGAGAGCTGTTATACTGGGGGCAGTGTAGATGGCGCGCAGCAGCAGCAGCAGTGAAATGGCAGCAGCAGAGAACAGCAGCAGCGGAACCAGACCAGCGTAAGACAGCAACGGAGCCGACCCACAGCACCAGAGAGCTGAATGCTTTTGTGCAAGAGTCTTCCTGGTGGAGTGGGGTGCCTACAGGCACTTACTGGTGGAGCTACAGAGCTTTGGAACACTTGCTCCAGCAGGGCAGATACAGGCAGCGAGGCCTAAGCAGCCGAGAGACCAAGGAACTAGGAAGCGGAAGCTGAAGAGACAAGGAAAACAGGCAGCAGAGCTGTCTCAGCCTCAAAGGGTAGGGCCGTGACCTCTGGGGTCTCAAAGGGTGGAGCCATGGCATCTGGGTTCTCCAAAGGTGGGGTCACACCCTCCTAGGTTTCAAACAGTCAGATCTTTACCAACTCTGTTCCAGAGAATGGGGCTGCTGTTCACGAGTGTCAGCAGTATGGGGCTAGATCTGCTGCCCAAAGCTAAGGGTGTGGGGGGTGCCATGCCCAAGGGGCCCAAGAATGGGGCCTGCCAAGGCTGAGGGGTTAGGGTCACCCCTCAGATGGACTAGCAGAATGGGGTCACCCAAATGTGATGGAGCAAAGTTGCCACTTCAGTGGGCCTGGAAGGTGGAGCTCAAGCCCAGGGCTGAGGGGCCTCTATGCAGAATCCAGCGAGTGGTCAAAACCCAGAGTATGCAGGGCAGAGCCATTGCTTAAATGGTCTCAGAGAACAGGGGATTATTTTCAAGCCCTGAGAGCTAATGTAATGTGTTCTGCTGACTTGCTTCATACCTATTATCCCTTCTTTCCCTCCAATTTATTCCATTTGTAATGGAAACATCTAGCTTGTAATGTTCCCGCTATTGTACTTTGGAAGTGGGTAACTTGCATGCTAGATTTCACAGATGAAGAAGTAGTTTTGGAATCTGGACTTGGCATTGATTTAAGACTTTTGCTATGATATGATGGGGTAAATGTGTTTTGCATGTGGCAAGGACATGAATTTTGGGGGGACCAAAGGGTGGAATGTTATCATTCCATTTAGGTCATTTCGTGTAACATACTTCATGAAATAAATGTTCTAAATACGACTTTGATGAGTAGTGTTTGGGCTCTTAAAAGCTTGTGAGTAACCATCTAAGATACATCTATTAGTCCCATCTCGTCCAGGGCAAAGGAGAATGAAAAAACTGAAGATACAAGGAAAATATTAGTCCAAAGAAATAATGGACCACATGAAACACAGCCTCCACCAGCCTTAGCCCAGAAGAACTAGATGGTGCTTGGCTATCACCACTGACCACTCTAACAGGGATTACAATAGAGGGTCCCAGACAGAGTGCGATAAAAATACAGAACAAAATTCAAATTTAGAAGACCAGACTTACTGGTCTGACAGAGACTGGAGGAACCCCTGAGACTATGGCCCCCAGACACTCTGCCAACTCAGAACTGAAGCCAGTCCAGAAGTCCACCTTTCAGCCAAAGATTAGATGGGCCTATAAAACAAACAATAACACCTGTGAGGAATGTGCTTCTTGGTTCAATCAAGTATATGAGACCAAATGGGCAATACTTGCCCAAATGCAAAGACAAGAAGGCAGGAAGTGACAGGGAATCTGGACGAATGGACATGGAGAGCCCAGGGTAGAAAGAGGGAGAACTGCTGACACATTATGGGGATTGCAACCAATATCACAAAACAATTTGCACATAAATTTCTGAATGAGGAACTAATTTGCACTGTAAACTTTCACCTAAAGCACAATAAAAGTGAAAAAAAAGAAAACGGAAGAAAACAAATTTCTAAGTATTTTTAAAGACAAAAATTAAAAGTACGTAATATTACATAAAAATATTAAAAGACTAGGGAAAAAAAGGATAATTCCATGTCTGATAGTACTAAGTGTTGGTTTATAAACAGCTATTAACGTTATCTTTATATAGGATGTAATAACTAAGGTTTTAAATTTTAGGAACTATCTAACAAGTTCATAGTCATTTCTCACCTTAAATCTTTTTCCAGTAGCATCATAATTTTTACAACCATAATTTTTATAAACCTTAGATTTCAAGAACTTAAGTCCTATGATTTGGAGAAAGGATACTGAGGGTTCACTGTAGAAATGTAGAAAAAAGATATGAGTGGATGACTTGCCAGGTGATCATGCAGTACTCCATAATTTCCAAGTTCACTGAAGTGAATGCAATAAATGAGAGGTCTACACATTTAGAGAGCGTGTGAAAATGGTATAGCTAGCTAGATAGTATGCTTTTTAGCAGCCAATAGGGACAAAAGACAGGGGTCAATGAGATCTTGAACCAAAGTCATTTTCTCTCAGAAGTTAGAGCATTTTCAAATATGTCTCAGTCCACAACTTTTTGATTAAAAGCATTTTCCCCTTTCTTAAGAGAGCTATTTCTTGGTTAACAGAAGTTATGACTTACAAGCTTTTTCATCAGATCCTAAAATATCCATCTGATTAAAGTCCTAATTTAATTCTAAACTACTGTGCGGATATGACTGAGTTTTTAAGGAGTGAATTTTCACAATCTTATAATAAAACTTCTTAAAATTAAAAAAAGTATACTTTGGTTTCTTAAAGAAATTGCAAAAAGGCATCTCTAACTCCCTATGTCTTCTCTAATACCTGTTTTGATAAACAATAATAAAGAAAAAAACTAGATATTAAAAGTGATGACTTGTGACTTTATAAATTTATCATTAGGCAATTTAGGTAGCAGAGGCTGGTAGTGCTTGCTTTGCACAAAAAACAAACAAAAAAACTTTCATTTTATTCTTTATCTTTTTGGGTACGTTAAAATCTCCACCTTCATTAACCGAAAGTCTAAAAACACCAGTCATATACTCAAAACATTTATCTAATTTCTTTTCTTATAAAGTTGAAAAGTAGTAATATTTGCCAAAAGTTTACTAATTTTAAGAATACAAAAACAAAATGTGGTTTAAAATTTTTAACTTTATGACTGCCCTGACAAGGAACACAACAGATAATCCCTGATAGAGCAGGAGAAAAGTGGGTTGCAGACCTCAAATTCTAGTATAAAGACCAGACTTAATGGTCTGACTGAAACTGGAGGGACTCCAGAGGTCATGGCCCCTGGACTCTCTGTTAGCCCAAAACTAAAACCATTCCCAAAGCCAACTCTTGAGACAAAGATTAGACTGGACTATAAGACATAAAATGATACTGGTGAGGAGTGTGCTTCTCAGGTCAAGTAGACACATGAGACTATGTGCGCAGCTCCCGTCTGGAAGTGAGATGAGAAGGCAGAGCGGGGGACAGAAACTGGTTGAATGGGCATGAGAAATACAGGGTGGAGAAAAGGAGTGTGCTGTCACATTGTAGGGAGAAGAACTAGGGTCACATAACAATGTGTGTATAAGTTTTTGTATGAGAAACTGACTTGAACAGTAAACTTTCACTTAAAGCACAATAAAAAAGAAATTTTAATTTTATAGCTTGTGTTTATAAATTATGCATATATTTTCCTCAGGCTAAATGACAGTGCTATTTAATTTTCTTATATTAATGCAAAAAATGTTTATATTGTAAAACTTCTGAAAATTCTGTATCCATAATTTTACAAACTGATTTACGCACAATTCAAATAATAACCAACCAAAAATAAGCAAATAAAAGCTGCTCTTTTTCTCAGTTAATATTAAAAAAAAAAATTTTTTTTTTTAATGTAACCAATCAAGATCGGTAAACTGTGACATGGTCTACATTTAAGCTTATTATCATACTCTCCCTACCAGGGAAACCCCAAGACGAATACGCATCATAAGGCCTTGAAGCCTAATCTGATAAAGGCTGGTACCCCCAACTTTTACAATGTCTAGGGTTTGCCAGGACTCCTACAGACTGAGGTGCATCGGTTAACACATTCCTGAACCAGGATTTTTATTACCAACAGTGCCTGTGAGACACAGGCAATTTCAAAGCTATGGTGAAATGCAAAACAACTTTCAATACCTGTCCTATCAAAATGAGGATCTCTGACTTATGAAGTTTCATTTTATATTATCTGAGTTACCAGCAGGTACTTAAAAAAATCTTTTGCTGCTTGCAATATTAGGTATTTTCTGCCACAAGTTGAGGGCAACAAGCTCCCTTTCTTACCCACAGGATACAATTCCATGAAATGGGGAAAAAATAAAAACAAAATAGTAAGGCTATAAGAGATCTACGGCACCAATCCTGGGTCTGAGGTTACAGTCTTTTTAACGATGCTGTTATATATATATATAAACCTTATGTCGGGCCACATTCAAAATAAGGAATGAATACTTTGATTTTTTTTTTTCTTTTCTTTCTGTCCTAAGGCAAAAAGAGGTAGTAACAGATTAATGACATTCTTACTCATTTAGCAATGGAAAATAGACCAAGAATTCAGGGACATCCACGACACCTTCCAAGTTGAAATCATATTTGCAGCCAAATAAAGGATAATCTCCTTTCTTCTGAAACTTCACAGTATATATTTCATTTCCAAATGATTCTGTTTTGGAAGCTTCGAGGCGTCTTCTATAAGGGTTAAACCCCACGCCCCCCAAAATAGAAAAGATTAAAATTGTTATTAGCTCAGACTGCAACATAAACTTACTTTGATCAGATTACGCATGTGAAAAACTACATCATGAAATGAAAATGTATTTGATTAGCTTCTTCAGTTGAATCTGAGCTACTTTTAAGAGGCAATATAATTAAAGAGCACTAATAGTCTCACCTATAAAATCAGGCTAGAAGTAATACCAATATCCTGATAGACGGTCCAGTCTCTGTGCCTCAGTATCTGCTCTGCAGTTAGTTTACCTCTATAACCTCTACGTTGATATAACATCAATCTCCAATTTACACATGGGTAAGTTTTAGAAGTTCATCTGTAAATTTATCTTTTGAACTTAGATTTTGAATATTTGCTCAAATATATCATCAACATTTACTCAACTCTAAACACATAAGTCATTCCACCAATAACTGCGCATTAATTTAATCAGGTAAATTTAATTGGTCCTAATCAGTCTAACTGGGAAAGAGTCCTGGTGGTACAGTGGTTTAGCACTGGGTTACTAACAGAAAGGTTGGTGGTTCAAATCCAACCAGTGGCTCCATGAAAGAAAACACTTGGCGATCTGCTAGTGTAAAGATTACAGGCTAAGAGACATTATGGAGTAGTTCTATTCTCTCCTGTAGGGTTGCTATGAGTTGGAATTGATTCAGCGGGCACATTACAACAACAAATACAATTGGTATAATTGAGAGAAACAACTGGTACATTAAAAAACTTCTGATGAGAAATGATGACTATTTTCTGATAAAAATTTACTACTTTAAGGTTAACATCCCATGTTTTATAAACCTTAATTCTGATAAACATTTGCTACTAGGAAACAAATGGTGGCACTTTTTTTTTTTTTACTATTAAGTAAGCTTAATACTAAACATTTTATAAACCATAATACATTGAAATGTACTTACATCAGCTCAAAGCTATTGGGAGTGGTACCTATAAAATAGCCTCCAGGACTGAGTCTCTCACAAGCATTCCTGAGCATTATGTCAGCCTGCTCATAGGACTCAAATGAGTAATGACAAACAAACTGACAACTGCAGATATCGAAGCACATTTCTGGATCATGGAATTTGCCAATCAAAAGTTCCTGAAATAAATTAAAATGAGTTAAGACTTTAAAGTAACCAGAATATGGATAAAAACTTTGCCATAAATTAATTTCTAGAATTTAGAGATCTTATGAAAAAAGTAGACATAGGAGCTAACCAAAATGTTGGCAGTTCAAATGAAGCCACTCAGCAGCTCTGGTGATCTGCTTCTGTAAAGATTACAGTCCAGAAAACCCTATAGGAGCAGTTCTACTCTGTCAAATTGAGTCACTCTGAATTGAAAATCGATTCAACAGATCCTAATAACACAACAACAACAATGAGCCCTCTCAGCAATCTATCCTTTCCCTCACATTAATTCTATTTAATACGGGTGATAATGAAATCATTCTCTTACTCTGGTATAATAGAATAATTTGACTGTTCATTTTACAGTAACTCAAAAAACTAGGGATTCTGAAATCATGTTAAAAAAGCTATGAATCAAATGACATTTAAAGGAGTCGATCCTTTCACAGTTGGCTTTACTCTGAAAGCTAAAGTAAAAAACAAAGACTGGCCTTAGGTATTTTAAAAAAATGTAAAAGTGTTTTAAAGATTTCCAACTTCCTAGCAGTATATTACCACCTTTCCTTCTTACTTTCAAAACCTCAAAAGAAATGTGTATGAGTAACTATAATAGGTTAGTAAGCTAATGAGTCAGACAAAGAACATAAAGTTCAAGGTGAGACTTTCACCACCCAAGTGCCTCTGCAGTTTTTAAACTTCATAGTTGTTAAAAGATTCAGAAATAGCTGGAATGTAGGAAAAAAAAAAAACACAGATTCTGATATGTTGGTAAATTTCCCCAATAAATTATAAGATGAACGAGACATACTATAAGTTCAGTTATATTTTTCAAAATATTAGAAAATAAGTCCAAACAGAAAAGCAACAATTTCAGAAGTTTACATTATTAAAAGTAAAAAATCCCTATGGTACCCAGTCTTTTAAGAACATTTATCATAATAAAATTTCTTGTTGAAACTAAAAACACATGTCCTAAGATTTATGTCTCAAAGGACATGAAAAAAATTAGTTGATTTTTAAAACAAATCATTTACCCAAAGTAAAAACATAAAAAGCAGACAAAACAAACAAACAAAAAAAAAACTGTACCTTTGAACAATCAGCAGTTATAAATTCTGCATTAAAAATATATTCATTACCACGACAGCGGTGTTTCATGTCCTCATACCGTTGCTGGCACTGTTTGACAGAAACATCAGCGATATCTGGAGAGGGAAGAGAGTAACTGTTAACCAGGGCTTCAAACCAGATCTGTCGTGGCTGACGAAGCAAAACTGGAAGAAGGCTGAATTTTTACAATTTGAGTGATCTATAATGATAAATGGAACAGGAAAATTCATGGCATGAAGTCTTGAATGGGAGACTCGGAAGTGGTGTAGCAAGCCCTTTTAGCAGCCTGATACACGAGATTGGATTATTGGCAGGACCGAGGAGCGTAGCACACACATTCAAAGTGGTGAGGTCCACTGCCATTTTTGAGCGAGGCATCAATGTTTCTGACTGTCTCTACTCAAAATCTGATGGGTAAAAGATTTGGTTGCTATGTAACATGTACACTGCTCTTGTCTTCTAAGTGGAAGATTAACTTTCTAGCAGGGCTTTGACCTGTAATTTTCCCTATTCCTGTTCACCCAATTTTAAAAATTCAGGTCTCTTCCAGTGTCATTTCCCTAGCCATGACTGAACCGGGAAGAACTGGTTCAAAACTCTGCTGTTAACTATGCTCACAGACTGAGAAGTAACAAAATGTAAATGTAAGAATGGTGAAAATCTAGAAATTAATCTAAACTTTGGCATGAAATCCAGCCTTAGGACAAGGGAAAAGTTGTATTTCCTTCAAAATAAAAGAGAGGAAAAAGTTACTATTCCAATGAAAATGCCATATTAATTTTCAAAAGGGACTAAAGGCTTTTTCATTAGATAGTGCTAATAGAAAAGTTCTACCATGATTTTGAAATGCTTACTCAAAGTCAAAAGCGGAAAGTTTAGATACAATTTTAAATTAAAATCCCAACAATATAAACCCAATTTTGGGTATAACAAGTTTCTACCTGGGCATATTTATAATTCATGCAATATTTGTGGTTGTTGTTAGTTGCTATCTTGTCAGCTCTGACTCACGGTGACCCCATGAATAAGAGAATGGAACACTGGCTGGTCCTGCACCATCTTCGTAACCATTGGTCTGTTTGAGTTCGCTGCTGCGGTCACTGTGCCAATCCATCTCATTAAGGATTTTCGTCACCTTTGCTGGCCCTCCACCTTACCAAACATGATGTTCTTCTCCAGATATCAGTCCCTCCTAATGATGAGTCCAAAGTAAGCAAGCTGAAGTCTTGAAGAATATTCTGATTTTTACTGGCTAATTTTTAGAAGTAGATTGCCAGGATTTTCTTCCTCGTCTGTCTTATTATGGAAGCTCCACTGAAACCTGCCCACCGTGGTGACTCTGCAGGTATTTGAAATACTGGCGGCATAGCTTCCAGCTTCAGAGCAACATTCAAATCATCACAGTACAACAAACTGACAGGTGGTGGATGCAATATGTACTTTAATTAAAACACAAGCACAAAAGACTTTAAAAAAGTAAAAGCAAATTCATTGAGAATAATCGAATACTACACTTAGTCAAATTATAAATTATACTTTTTGTAATTTAAAAAGATACAAAATCTACCAATACCCAGAATAAGAGTCTCTATCAAGGAAAAGACAAGAAAATGAAAACATCACCTTGCATTATGTGTAAATTGAGAATGAGATATAACCTAGTAAAAGAAAACTCACATTTAACTTCAGAAACAGCAACCAAAATAACGTCATAAAATATGATGAATTCAAGGTGATATTGTATTCATTAATCCAAATATACTTAATGAATTCTGTATGTTCAACCAATAAGTTTTATCACTCTCTACCACTAAAAACATCATATATATAATTTTTACTTATTGTATATTTGCTAGCTGTTTACATGAACTATTAAGGAATGTAAACTTAAAACAAACCCATTGCCATTGAACCAATTCCAACTGATGGCGAGCCCATGTATTATAGAACTGCTCCATTGAATTTTCTTGGCTGTAATCTTTATAGAAGCAGACTGCCAGGCCTTTCTTCCATGGTGCTGCCAGGTGGATTCAAACCACCAACCTTTTGGTTAGTAGTTGAGCGCAAACCATTCATGCCACTCATGGACCGGTAAATTTTAACCTATTTTTAAAATAATACTAATAGAGTTGTTTTAATTCATGTATTTCCTCACCCCTGTACATTACGTTTCACTTTTTAATAGGCATTTTCAAATATATTTAGAAGTAAAAAGACTAGTACAATCAATTATCACATACCCATGTATCTAGCTTCAACAACCATCAAGATTTTGTCACGTAATTTCGTTTCTCCCCTCAACTTTTTGCTTTTGCTTGAATTTAGCAAACCCCAGATATCCTGTCATTTACCTCAGTTTTTCTTCAGTATGTGTATCTAACAAATTAAAACTACTATTTTGAACAGAACACAGTATCATTATCATGTCCAACAAAACACCACCTATTATTTGGGTGACCATAAATACTGGTCTGCCCAGCACACCTGTTATCTCAGAGTTCTGTCTGCCCAGCATAGTCCTGCAACACACATGGTATCTAAGAGTTCCATCTGGTATGGTTTTTATCCCAGAAAAAAATATCCCAGTTTGGACAAAAAAAGGCAAAAAACATTGTTATACGGTCATTGTCTTTAATACCGAGTCCATGTTTAATTTTCCCCAATTATCTAAACTCCAACTTTCTTGCAGTGTTTATGTTTGAGTAATGACACAAAAAAAGGTCCACAGGTTGCATCTGGTTGATAATCTCTTAAGTCAACATTCATATGCTGAGGAAATGAGGTCATTTGTCCCGCAGAATTGCCTACATTTTAGATTTGGCTGATTGTATCCAGTGGAGTTGGGATATCCCTCGAGGCCTTATATTTTCTGTCGTTAGACCTAAGAGCTTGTTTAGACTGAAGTTCAATTATTTAAGCTAGTGATTTAAATGCAGTCTGTGTACCCTTGAGGATTTCTGAGGCCCTTTCAGGGGGTCTCCAAGATCAGAACTATTTTCTTAATAAGACAAAACTATTCTCATAAAATACGTTATTTGCCTTTTTCCCTGTGTTGAGCAAATTTGCTGCAAAAGACCTCTTTAAAGTGGTCTTTAAAGCAAAGATGTCACTTTAGGGACTAAGGTACGCCTGAGCCAAGCCATGGTGTTTTCAGTCTCCTCATATGCACATGAAAGTTAGACAATAAATAAGAAACACTGAAGGAGAATTGATGCCTCTGAATAATGATGTTGGCGAAGAATACTGAATACACCACGGACTGCCAGAAGAACAAACAAATCTGTCTTAAAAGACGTACACACAGAACGCTCCTTAGAAATGAGGATGGCAAGACTTCGTCTCACATACTTTGGATATGTCATCAGGTGGGACCAGTACCGGATGAGAAAGACATCATGCTTGGTAAAGTAGACGGTCAGTGAAAAAGAGGAAGACCCTCAATGAGATGGATCTGTGTTTTATTCTTTTGCACACAGGGTCGCTGAGTCAGAACTGACTCAACAGCATCTAACAACAACAACTATGTTGAGATTTGCATGGATGGTACAAAAGCGATGGTAGATAAAATTGCTAGCACCTTGGCAATGAGTACAAGGTAGTACTGAAGCTGCTGTCAAGGCTTCCCACACTCCACTGCAGTCCCCTCCCTTCACAGCCTGCCAAAAGTCATGGTTTTTAATTGTGGCTTGGCCCAACTACACCACAGCCCTAACTGCGTTTTGAATTTGGCACCAGGATCCCATGCATGCGAGAACCAGGAGTTTGGCGTATGCACAGGACCTGAAGGGCCGTGGCCCTGAACTTGACCCGACTTGAACATCACCAGAGAGGAAGATGTTCTCTGGCACACAGCTGCACCCAAGGCCATTTGCAGAGTGAAATGTCCCTTCCTTTGCAACATGGCTCATCACCTGAATCTCCAAATACGGACATGTGAGGAATCGGGGTGTCAGATTTGGGGCACCAATCCCTGCCCCTTGGGGACTGGAGGGCATAAAAGGTCCAAGCTCCCCCGGGGCGGGGAGCGTGTGGTCTTTCAGCTACTAGGCCCCACGTCGCTCCTTGTTTGCATAAATAATAAGCTTCCACTTTCTGCTTCCCTCGCAACTGGTGGTGTAGCGTCTGTCTTATTTCAATCCACTAGGACAGGAGAAGAACCTATGTTTGGTTACAGTGCAACCAAACTGTACTAGTAATACTTCATGTATCCTTCATCACCATACATTAGCAGAAAAAAAAAACCGCGAGTTTTACTAAACAATGCTCTTGATAATTCAGCAAAAATGAAAAACTAATTGTACTGACTCTTGAATACATGTCTTTTTAACATCCTACATAGAGCCCTGGTGGCGCAGTGGTTAAGAGCTGCAGCTGCTAACAAAAAGGTCAGCAGTTTGAATCCACCAGCTGCTCCCTGGAAACCTTACGCGGCAGTTCTACTGTCTTATAGGGTTGTTACGAGTTGGAATCAACTTAATGGCAGTGGGTTTGGTTTTTTGTTATTGTTGTTGGCACGTGATGAAATAGGAAGTTACAAAACACTTCTGTATACCAGTTTGATGGCTGTCTTGAAGAAAAGCACTGTTGAGATTGTGTGAGTTGTGAGCCGTCCTGGCCACTTTTTCCAGAGAAAATTATGATAACTTTAAAGAACCACCAACAGACCACTATGGTTATTTAGATTTGGATACCTAGCAGAAGTTTTCTTGAAAAATAAACAAGGTCGGCTTGCCACTTAAAGGAAAACAATGGATACTACTTGTTGCCAATGACAAAATCCGAGCTTTCAAGTAGAAATTAGAATTTTTGAAAAACTTGTATCCACCATCACAAGCATTTTCCCAGCACTTATAGTTTTATGACAGGTAAAAAAGCAAATGTGATTTCTTGATGTCAACATTTGGAGGATCTGCATAACTTCAGTAATTAAATATTTTCCAAATATTACAAAACCATGTGGGGCAAAAAGGTTCACTCAAAGTACAAGACAGAACAGTGGATTTTAACGTAACAGAGGAAGAAAAGTTCACAGACAGGATTTCAGATTCCACAATACAATTAATGTTTAAAGAACTTCCACTTGTTGAGTTTGATGTAGTATCAAACATGAATATCCAATTATTTGAAAAGGCTGTTAAAATATTTCTTCATTTTAGAACTACTCATCAACCAAAATAATGTATAACACATTGAATATAGAGACAGATATGAGAATTCGGTTGTTTCCTATTAATCCAGACACTAAAGAGATTTGCAAGAATGTAAAACAATGCCAGTCTTCTCACTAAATTTTATTTTTTAATGAATTAAGAAATATTTTAAAAATTCTTAGTTACAATAAATATCAACAGATTTAAGCCAAGTACACAAAAGCTCTTTGGGATCCTTATTAATTTTTAAGAGTACACATGGGACCTAAAACCAAACAGTCTGAGAACTGCTCAGTTAAGCACTGCCTTGTAGGTGATGCTGGGTACTTCCTATTATTGATCACATCAGCAAAAGCACCATACCTGGCTGTCCCACTTTCAGTGTGAAGGCTGATCAGTAGGTTCAGATGATTCATTCATTAAGTTACTATCAATCTTTCCCCTAACAGCTTTAGCACCTTTTTATGACTGTTGGCTAGATCTATTATTTCATCAAGTGCTGGAAAACGGTGATTTTTATCATTCCTCCTGTATTTATTACCTATAATTTTTCAAAAAAGAAGAAACTTTCCTTATCAACTACTTGGTTGCCTTGAAATATTGTTTGAAATAACTGCTTGATTTCGCCTCCCTAATTTATGAAATCCAGAATAGTAAGTTTCCTAGCAATCAACAACAGTGAGCAATGAGGTTTTATTCCTTTATTTGATGTTTCAATCCACTGCAATCATTATTCCATTTGATGTTCAAATTGTTCTATCTTTGGCCAGTGGAAGCATTTACAGGTTTGCCCTTTAGACAGGATTCCAACCGTTTTTGATAGCTTCCTTCCTTGAGAAAGGATGGGTTATCCCAGGCTCCTTACCCATATTATATACCCATCAGGAATGTCTGAGAACTCATTTTTAAAAATACTTATCTTGTGCACAGTCTCCATCTATCTTGCCAAAAGTGTCATATTGAAAATGAGATCTTTCACCCGGCTGACCACAAATCATTCTTTCCCACATCATTTATTTCTCTTACCAGTACAAACTAACTTGTTAATTCTTCCCTTTTTCCACTTGAGCAAATCTCCACCTTTACCACATCCCAGGTCCAAAACAGTGATATCGCGTTTTTTTTTCTGTCGCACCTTTTCTAAAAATTCCCCTATAAAACAGAAATTAGTCATAATTATCTCTTCTTCATTTCACCAAAGCGTAAACTGTTACCTCTCATGACCTACTAATCTCTGCCTGACACGTAATATAAACTATTACACATTTCTTTATAAAACTAATATATAACAATTGGTAAACATTTCAAAATACAACTAAAAGTTAATTAACTTGATCTCCTAGCATTAGAGATTAGTCTCTGTGTGTGGCACTTTTGAAAGTTAAGCCAGCTTTTTGAAGGTTACTTTCAGAATTCAATTCAACATTAAATACCAGACATTTTTAATCTTTAAAAATTAGTAAATTATCATCAAAGCTAGGAGAACCAGTAAAAACCAACTGCTGCTGAGTGGATTTCAACTCATGACAACCCCATGTGTTTCAGAGCAGTTTTCATTGGCTGATTTTTCAGAAGTAGATCACCAGTTTTTTTTTTACAAGGAGCCTCTGGGTGAAATTGACTCTCCAATCTTTCCGTTAGCAGCTGAGCACATGAACGGTTTGCATCACCAATGAACTTTAAAGGCCTAGAGGTAAAATTTTACTGACTTAATGTAACCTAAATATTTAATCCAACATGACTATGCCACTGCTCCAAAACTATTAGAATGAAATGGAATTAAGGTGGTGCAGTGGTTAAAGCTGCTAACTGAAAGGTCGGTGGTTTGAACCAGCCGCTCTGCAGGAGAAAAATATGGTAGTCTGCTTCTGTAAAGATTCACAGCCTTGGAAACCATATGGGGCAGTTCTATAGGGTCACTATGAGTCGGAACTGACTCAACAGCAATGAATTTGTTTCAGAGTTTTGGGGATGCTATTAAGTAGTCATTCTAAGTATTATTACAATTAAATACTCCTTAATATCTTATGTACTCAACCAAAAGTTGGCTCCAACTTTACTAAATCAAGGTTTGATAACTATATGCACAGGGATTAAAGACTAGGAGCTTGGCATGTGGTTAACCATTTTGGGAGAAAAAAAATGACACATTATTTAAAGTAAAAATTTCTAATTCTAAACCAAAAACTAAAAAACAATCATACCAATGAGGACACTTTTCATCCAATTATTAAAGTTTCTTAGGTAAAAAATACGGCTTTGGCTACGCTTCTCCAAACCAACTTCCTGAAGTTCATTGTAGTGGGCAGCCACTACTGAGCTATGTCCTTCTTCAAAGTTCTGGAAATAAGAGAATGGAACAAAAGGATCAGAAAATGGTAAAAATAGGCCCAGAAGAACATGTAGGCCTATATAAGGATAAAATACTACGGGAATAGGTAAAATTCACTAAGTAATGGCATTAACCACAGAAATCCTGCTAACTACGATCAGAAGTTGTTTTCCTGTTTCCTAGTTTTAAAAATATCTCTAGGTTTAATATTTTCATCTTGATCTTTCATCTGTATTAACTTCAGTGTCGATGTCTTAATGAAACCAATACTCTTCCAGAGTTCTAATTTATTCAATTCAATAAATGACAATCAATGGATGGACTTCCTATAAGGGAATAAAATAGGAATAATCATAACTATAATTATTTTTAATAAAATTGTCAGGATTGAGATAATATATGTAAACAAATTAGAACTTAATAGGCTATGCTCAATGTCAATATTTTTTATTAGTATTATTTGCTATTAATCTAATACAAGAGTTTTCAGCCTGTTCTCCCTGAGGCCCTGGGTATTCTATAAAAATGCCATGGTAGGAAAAGAGCTTCAGCTCCCTCTCACGCCCCTTTTCAACCAAAGTGCCTCAATCTTTTACCTATCCTACACATCAGGTTTGAGTGTAAGGTTTTCACTTGAAAACAAGAGTTCTGCAGCTAGCAAAAGTTTGAAAATGACACAAGTTTCCCTGCTACAGGGATTCACACTTCATCAATGGCAAATGTGTGGCCTATCCGCTACTTTCCTCTTCAGGGTTAATAACAGAATTTTACTCATTCATCAAAGTACTCTTTTTTTCCAGTTATGGATTCTGCCTCAGGTTCCTTTGCAATATGGTATTCCTAGGTGTAAATTACTTGCTTATCCCTTGCTCTATAACAACCCTTCTAAATATCAGGCTTTTGCAACCACTTAGCTAAAACTGAAGGCAGAATACATTAACCAAAGTTAGAAACAATGTATTTCTTTAGGCAATTATATTAATAAAAGAATGCAAAGCTGGGGGTGATTTTGAAATTCATCACTTTAAGTGATGATCTCAACCAATTCAGACACAAAAAGAGATGAACATCTAACAAAAAAGGTAAAAGCGTGAATCATCTATACTTTATATGGTTGTTTTTTTTAAAACACTACAAAAAAACAAACTAAAAACTGACTTTCAAGTTTCTAGTCCAACAAACATCCTGCAATAACATAAAATTAACTCATTAACAGGGAAAGTTTCGCCTTAACAAAAACAATTATAAGAGTTAAAAGTCTGCTGTGCCTTAAGACCGCATCCTATTAAGAACACTTTTAACTTACTAAGATTATGTAAAAAAAAAAAAAAATTATTCCACAGATGTCTCACATTTCAATTTCATATATTACATTATGAATAAAAGAAAATACATTCAACATACTCTCTGTTTTTCAGACACATCCTCAAGTTCTCTTTTTCTCTTTCGCTGAGAGCCATCTCCGGTGGAAGATCCATTTGCTGGAACATCATCAGCTTCTATTTTCCTTTTCTTTGAAATGCTATCATCATCTCCAGAGCCCTTCTCCTCTGGGAAAATTTCAGCATCAAGTTTTCTTTTTCTGAATGAAGTGTCTTCCCCACAACGAGAACTTTCCTTTATAAGATCATCTTCAACCTCTATTTTTCTCTTTTTCGGTGTGCCTACTCGCTCACAGGTAAGAGCCTCTTGAGAAGGCCCAGTCCCAGAAGCTGTTGTGTCTTCATTAATACTGAATGAAGACACCGTTTCAGAATTTACTGATGGTTTTCCCTCTTCAAAAGAGATCTTTTCATATTCCTCTGCTTTTGCAGAATTTTCCATTTTTGATTACTTGGATTGATGGTAGAAGTTCATAAACCAACACTGGAATGGCAAAAAATTGATATTATTTTGTAAACAATAATGCTAAGACTTTAAAATGATTTTAACTAGAAGCTAGTCATTTAATTTCAGTGATCAACTAAGAGTTTTAAAAAGTCACATGGTGGCAAGAACACTGAAAAAAGGTTATATATGTGACGTATGAATTTCTGAATATACTAGAGAGCTAGTACTAATTATAATACCCGAACATACCTATAACCTCATCCATAAAAGTCACTATTGATACTAAAGCCAGCAAAGGATATTTTTGGTTAGTTTCATTTCTATTCTGACCCTTAAATTACTCTACAGCCTCTGTACCAAAATTGTGTGCTGAGGTGCCCTGGGGCACTACAACAAACTCATTCGGCACAGCATTTTGTTACTTGACTTCTGGCAGAGATCACAGAAACTACTAGTTTCAGGTAGATCACAGTTTCAACTGTGTAGACTGTACTATATTCCTTTTAATGACATTATAACTTTGTGAAGCTGGGATTTTGGGGCTACTACAAGAAAATCAATGTGAAACAGGAAATGAGGGTGGCATGGTATCTGTCATGGACTGAATCATGTCCCCCCAAAACTGTGTGTATCAATTCGGCTGGGCCATGATTCCCATTATCCTGTGGTTGTCCTCCATTTTGTGACTGTAATTTCATGTTAAAGAGGATTAGGGTGGGATTGTAACACCCTTACCAGGTCACATCCCTGAGCCAACATAAAGGGAGTTTCCCTGGGGTGTGGCCTGCACCACCTTTTATCTCTCAAGAGATAAAAGGAAAGGGAAGCTAGCAGAGATGGGGGACCTCATACCACCAAGAAAGAAGCACTGGGAGCAGGGCGTGTTCTTTAGACCCGGGGTTCCTGCACAGAGAAGCCCCTAGTCCAGGGGAAGATTGACGGGAAAGATCTTCCTCCAGAGAAAGCCTTCCCCTCGAGCCAACGCCCCAGATTTGGACTTTTAGCCTACTTTATTGTGAAGAACTAAATTTCTCTTTGTTAGAGCCATCCACTTCTGGTATTTCTGTTACAGCAGCACTAGATAGTCAAGACAGAATTTGGTACCAGGAGAGTGGGGTGCTGCTCTAACAGATACCTAAAACGTGGAAGCGGTTTTAAAACTGAATGGATAGAAGACCTGGAAGTGAGAACTGTTAACACTGGAAAAGGCACAGATGGTGAGAAACGGCAGCAGAGGACCAGCAGCAGCATCGAACAGGCAGCAGCAGACCCAGGAGACAAGCGCCAGTGCTGGAGCTGACCCATGGAGCAAGTCAGCGGAGTGCCTGTGAGCGGGAGGCTTCCTGGTGGAGCTACAGAGCATTGGTACACTTGCCCCAGCAGGGCAGATGCGGGTGTGGCACCCGAGGGCTGAAAGGCCACAGGAAGCAGAAGCTGAGGAGACAAGGAACACAAGTAGCCCAGCTGCCTCAGTCTCAAAAGGTATGGCCATGACCTCAGTGGTTTCAAAGGGTGGAGCTATGGCCTCTGATGTTTCTAAGGGTGGATTTGCCACGCAGATGAACTAGGAGAATGGTGGGCCTGAAGCCGAGGGAGCAGAGTTGCTGTCCCAGTGGGCCTGGAAGGTGGAGCTGAGGGGCCTCCACTCAGAATCTGGAGAGTGTGGCCAATACCTAGAGCCTGGAAGGCAGGGCTATTGTGTAAATGGTCTCGGAGTACAGAAGATTATTTTCAAGCCTTGAAGGCTACTGTAATATGTTCTGCTGACTTGCTTGGTGCCTGTTATGCCTTCTTTTCCTTCAGTTTCTCCAATTTGTAATGGAAATGTCTAGCTTGTGCCTATTCTGACACTGTACTTTGAAAGTAGATAACTTGTAGTCTAGATTTCACAGATGAATAGGAATTTTTGGATTTTGGACTTGGAGTTAAGACTTTTACTATGATATGATGGGATGAATATGTTTTACACGTTGCAAAGATGTGATTTGGGGGGGCAAAGGGTGGAATGTTATGGATTGAATTGTGTCCCCCCCCAAAATGTGTGTATCAATTTGGGTGGGCCATGATTCCCAGTATTCTGCGGTTGTCCTCCATTTTGTGGTGGTAAGTTTGTTAAAGAGGATTAGGGTGGGATGGTAACCCTTACCAGGTCACATCCCTGAGCAACGGTAATGGGAGTTTCCCTGGGGTGTGACCTGTACCACCTTTTATCTCTCAGGAGATAAAAGGAAAGAGAAGCTAGCAGAGAGGGGGGACCTCATATCACCAAGAAAGAAGTACTGGAAGCACAGCAGGTCCTTTAGACCCGGGGTTCCTGCACAGAGAAGCTCCTAGTCTGGGGGAAGATTGAAAAGAAAGACCTTTCTCCAGAGAGAGAAAGCCTTCCCCTGGATCTGACTCCCCGAATTTGGACTTTTAGCCTACTTTACTGTGAGGAAATAAATTTCTCTTTGTTAAAACCATCCACTTGTGGTATTTCTGTTATAGCAGCACTAGCTAACGAAGACAGTTATCTAACTTAATTTCAAGGTTTGAGCAGTTGTGCAGTGCCCAGCAGGTGCACACATTCCCTTAGTAAGCAGTTGCGGCTATTAAAAACTAAATACAAATATTATTTATTTCAACTTATATGTATTTGTTTAAAAACAAAAAGTGGCAAAGTCATTAGGACATAAATACTTACCAAAGTCTTTGGACTGAACTACTTAATAAGTGAAACTGTTAGGTATTTCTTTTGGCCTAAAAAAACAGAGATACTAAGAGCATCACAAACAGAAAAAGTTTGGGAACTTATAGCAAAGACTTCTGAGAACCCTATTTCATAATGGGCATCCAAATCAGGTAGAAAGTGAAGTAAATGGAATTATTTTTGGACAGGAAGTTTCAAGATTCAGCTCTGCAGCTTAATGATCATTAAGTTTCTTTCAAATTTTCCTTGTGTAATATGTGAAAACCCCTTGCTGAGGAGTCGATTCCAATACACAGTGACCCTATAAGACACAATAGAACTGCCCCATAGAGTTTCCAAGGAGCGCCTGGTGGATTCGAACTGCCAACTCTTTGGTTAGCAGCCATAGCACTTAACCACTATGCCACCAGCGTTTCCAACCTTAGTCCTTAGTCATCTAGTGCTACCATAATAGAAATACCACAAGTTGATGGCTTTAACAAAGAGAAATTTATTTTCTCACAATCTAGTAGGTTACAAGTCCAAATTCGGGGCATCAGCTCCAGGGGAAGGCTTTTTCTCTCTGTCAGCTCTGGGAAGATCAGGTGCAGGGACCCCGTGTCCAAAGGACGTGCTCTGCTCCCTGTGCTGCTCTCTTGGTGGTATGAGGTCCCCAACTCTTTGCTTGCTTCCCTTTCATCTCTTGAGAGATAAAAGGTGTTGCAGGCCACAACCCAGGGAAACTCCTTTTACCATTGGTCAGGGAGGTGACCTGAGTAAGGGTGGTGTTACAATCCCACCCTAATCCTCTCAACATAAAATTACAATCACAAAATGGATGACAACCACACAATACTGGGAATCACGGCCTAACCAAGTTGATACACACATTTTTGGGGGGACATAGTACAATCCTTGACGTTCCACCCTTTGGCCCCCTGAAAATCACACCCTTGCAACATGCAAAACACATTCATCCCATCATATCATAGAAAAAGTCTTAACTCCAATACCAAAATCCAAACATTCCCCTTCATCTGTGAAATCTGGAATACAAGTTACCTGCTCCCAAAGGTACAATGGCAGAACAGACACAAGCCAGACATTTCCATTACAAATGGGAGAAACTGGAGGGACAGAAGGGATAACAGGTACCAAGCAAGTCAGCAGAACATATTACATTAACCCTCAAAGTTCTGAAAATAATCCTCTGTTTTCTGAGACAATTTACACAATAGCCCTGCCCTCCAGACTCTAGGTATTAGCCATACTCTCTGGATTCTGAGTGGAGGCCCCTCGCCCTGGGCTTCAGCTCCACCTTCCAGGCCCACTGGGACAGCAACTCTGCTCCCTGGGCTTTAGGCACACCATTCTCCTAGACTATCTGAGTGGCAACTCCACCCTTAGAAACACCAGAGGCCACAGCTCCACCCTTTGAAATCCTTGAGATCATGGCCATGCTTTTTGAGACTGAGGCAGCTCCGCTTCTTGTGTTCCCTGTCTCTTTGGCTTCTGCTTCCTGGTTTCTTGGCCTCTCAGCTTCTCGGGCCTCACTCTCACATTTGCCCTGCTGGGGCAAGTGTTCCGAAGCTCAGAAGCTCCACCGATAAGTGCCTGGGGGCACCCCACTCCACCAGGAAGCCTCCTGTGCACAGGCACTCAGCTTTCTCACTCCGGGGGTCGGCTCCAGCGCTGTGTGGCCCTGGTCTCCTGCGGCTGGTTCTCTGTCACTGCCACCTCCTTGCCACTGCAGGTTCTCTGCTGCTGCTGGCCCTCTCTCACTGCTGCTCCTCTAGTCATTCACAGTTTCAAAACTGCTTCCACATTTTAGGTATCTGTTAGAGCAATACCCCACTCTCTCAGTACCAGATTCTGTCTTAGTCATCTAGTGCTGCTATAACAGAAGTACCACAGGTGGATGGCTTTAACAAAGAAAAACTTATTTTCTCACAGTCTAGTAGGTTACAAGTCCAAATTTAGGGCATCTGCTCCAGGGGAAGGCTTTCTCTCTCTGTCAGCTCTGGCGGAAGGTCCTTGTCCTCAATCTTCACCTGGTGGAGAGGTTTTTCAGGCACAGGCACCCTGTTTCCAAAGGAACAGGTCTGCTACTGGTGCTACTTTCTTGGTGGTATGAGGTCCCCAATGCTCTGCTTGCTTCCGTTTCCTTTTATCTCTTGAGATAAAAGGTGGTACAGGCCACAACCCAGGGAAACTCCCCTTTTCTTGGGTCAGGGAGATGACCTGAGTAAGAGTGATGTTACAATCCCACCCTAATCCTCTCGACATAAAATTACAATCACAAAATGGATGACAACCACACCATACTGGGAATCATGTCCTAACCAGGTTGATACACACATTTTTGGGGGGACATAATTCAATCTATGACATGTCCTCATTGGGTTTCCAAGGCTGTAATCTATACAGAAGCACCAGCAGAGTAGCTGGTGAGTTTGAACCACTGACCTTTTGGTTAGCAGCCAAGCACTTAACTAGGTCTCCTTGTAAAACAGGAAACCAAAAATTAAACCCATTGCCTCTAAATCAATTCCAACTTGTAGTGACCCCACAGGGTTTCTGAGGCTGTAAATCTCTATGCAAACAGACCATCACATCTTTCTACCCTGGAGCTGCTTGTGGTTTTGAACCCCTGACCTTTGGTTAGCAGTCAATCACTTTAACCACTGCACCACCAGGGCTCCTGTCTGTAAAATGGGCAGGAGAGGTAAATAACTATTGGACAGGAATTGTTACATTGCTCCATTTATTCATTCATTTAACGAATCTGGAAACCCTGGTGGTGTAGTGGTTAAGTGCTACGGCTGCTAACCAAGAGGTCGGCAGTTCAAATTCGCCAGGCGCTCCTTGGAAACTCTATGGGGCAGTCCTACTCTGTCCTATAGGGTCGCTATGAGTCGGAATCAACTCGACGGCAGTGGGTTTGGTTTGGGTTAACAAATTTACTCAACTTCCACTACAGAAGAATTTAATGAAGGACTGTGTGAAAATTATGCATTCAAGAAGTTTATACCCTGCATACCACTATTAAAACATTAGGCTATATTATTCAAAGTAAATGGAAAAGAGGGAAAAAATCAAAAGATTAGTGAGATTCAGCAAATTCAGATTAAATGCACAGAAGCTGAAAGATATAAAGAAGGGAATGAAAAAAACTTTTGAGTAAAGAAAAAGGGTAACAATTTAAAGAAAGTTGCTTAAGGGAATGAGGAAATACGAGTCACTATGACTTGAGTTAGGGAAGGGTTTCAAAGGAAACTGGTTCGCACAAAAGGTTAAACACTCAAATACTAGCCGAAAGGTTGGCAGTTGAAACCCATCCAGAGGCACTTCGGAAGACAGGCCTGGCAATCTGTTACTGAAAGATCTTGACAACCGTCTGGAGCACTGTTCTATTCTGACACACATGGGGTTGCCATGAGTTGGAATCCACTCAATAGTAACCATCAAAAACAATCCACCGTTTGAGGTAGCAAAATATCCAGGTACCAAAATACAGAGAACTTGATCAGAGAAAACAAAAACAAAAAAACACTCCAAAAAATACTATGCAGAACTAACCAACATGATCATCTAGTACAACTGACCATCACATTATCAAGTCCCTATCTTCACTTCTTCCATTTATTTTCTAATAAAGATATACACACAGGTTTTAAATTCAAATGAAGCCATCTGATACACCTTTTTGGCTGAAACTGTATTGCCTAAAATTAGTATTGAGATTTAAGCGCGAACTGTACTTATATTTACAACAATATTGTGCAACTCTATTTCCACAGATTAGATGTCTCGAAAAGATAACCGATTCTGTCAGAACCAATGAGACAGCATTCCAAACGACCGCAGAAATGGATAAGAATGTTTAAAACCGAGCGTCAAATTACAATAATGAACAAACTCCAAACAGGAAGAGAGCTGTCCCTCAGAACTTTCGAGGAGGGAGCTTAGAGTAAACAGTCAACTGACTGGATATGCAATAAACCTCCAAATAGGCGTTTAGATCAGGCTTTCCTTCGAGGTAAGCCACATCTCTCCGTCATTTCAGTTTCTCAGTGAACGTCTGAGCAGGGTACCAGGGCCGCCAGGCTTAAGCTCAAGCAGGAGGTCTACCCAGGATCTGACAGCTTGATGGAGTCAACTCAGGGGGCTCAAGAGCATGCAGTAAAGGAGACAAGGGAATTTTTCAGCAAGTGCACCTCCTTCCATCATTTGCGCAGCCTAATACTCTTAACCTCCTGCTCGGGTTTCGGATCCGCCGCTCAAAAGAAACACTATTTCGAATACAACACTCCGTTTCCTTCGGCTAAGAAAAATAGAATCAGCTTAATAACCATTAAGTCTTTTCCAAATCTTCTTAGCGTAAAATGGGAAGAAAAGGCGCGGCCCTGGTTCCTCCCTCAGTCTTGAGCAGCAACTGCGCCTGTCGGCCTCCACGAGTGGTACCTGTTCTGCTTTGGGCTTGAGGGCACAATAAGCCCCTCGAGACAGGAACTCAACGCACAGGGCTAACGCGAAGCCAGCCCGGGTAGGAACTGAGTGCCCTTCTACCTCCGCCACGGCGCGCAGGGCCTACGACGAGGAGAAAGCAAGGGCCGGAACTTCTGCCGCTACACTCACCAGAACCGGTATCCACAATTCTGTTTCCGGAAACTGCGAACGGCGCGCTGGGTCCTTGTGACGTCATTTCTGCCGCGCGACCGGTCACGTGCCGTCGCTCTGGGCCACAGCGGAACTTCCCGCTGCCTCTGCGCCAGACTACGAGGCCCAGCGTGCCGAGCGCTCGTCGTGGGGGCGTGGCTGCGGACTTCGGTGGTGGAGGGCGAGGAACCGCGGCAGCCGCGGGCACGGCACCCGACCCGCATCGCCAGGCCTCGGCCGGGAGGCGGGAAGGTCAGCGCTGAGGAGTGGCACTCTTGCGGCATCCAAGGAGCTGTCGCCCGGCCTGCGCGGCGGCGCCGCCGTCCGTGGAGGTAGCCTGGGCCCACATCGCAGGGCAGCGGGAGGCGAGGAGGGCCCCTGCGGCGCGCGACCGGGTGGGGGTTGCGGAGGTGGTGGGGATCAGGACAGAGCCTGGCCTACTGCCCGGTGAGCGCCAGCGCCAGCGCGGGGCACCTGCACGTGTGGGCCCCACACGTGCCAGCCGAGAAGGATCACGGGCCTGTTTCTCAGCCTCCTGCTCTGTAACCCATCGCCTTCTGCTCCTCCCAGCTGAAGAAGGGCCTGTGCCCTTGGAGTTGACTTAAAAAGAGCAATGACTGGCAGGTCATTTTCTGCCTCCGTATTTGGGAAGCCGTGCCATTCTTCATTCCAGGGAGGCCGTTATCATGACGGACTCTGGAGAAATGGGTATACCGCTTCTTGTGAAACGCATAAAAGCATATTACTGTGTGTTGGTTAGGATTTCGTGTGGGGTGGTTGCTGGAGGACAACACACTTTGTCTATTCCCTCAGATTTCCCCTGGACAATCAAAGGCATCTTCTGTACTAAAACTCAAAGCTCCACAGTTAAGGACTTTCAACCCTATAATTAGGGTCAAAACTGTCCATGTGATGTAAGACGTTGTTATCGTGTGTGCCTATTAATGTTGTACCCCGGCACCTTTCCACTTTAATGGTGCAAAAACCTGATCAGATTTGCAATCCATCTTGAACTATTTTTAATCAAAATTGATTCCCTTAAAAGCAGCTTTGAAACTGTTAGTAGCCTGCCTTGTAAGTAACCAAAACCCGTTGCATGGAGTCGATGATTCCGACTCATAGCGACCCTATAGGACAGATTAGAACTTCCTTATAGGGTTTCCAAGGAGCGGCTGGTGGATTCGAACTGCCGACCTTTTGCTTAGCAGCGGTAGCTCTTACCACTGCGCTACCAGCTTTGCTTTGGGGGAGGGGCCCTGAGAGCGTTTGGCTGCTAACCAAAAGGTCGGCAGTTGGGATCCACCAGCCGCTCCTTCGAAACCCTATTGGGGCAGTTCTGCTCAGTCCTATAGGTTCGCTGTGAGTCAGGATCGACTAGATGGCAACGGGTTTGGGTTTTTTTTTTTTTTTTTCTTTACTTTGGGAAAGGCAAGATTTGCATTATGTACTTTTCAATCTAGTTACTTCTAAGTTGTGGACGTTAACCCTTCTGAGATTAGCTCAGACTTTGAACCGAGAATGAGGACTGTTTTTATCAAGTAGATGAACCGTTTCAGATGACTGCACCTGTGTTTTTTATTATATGCAGTGAGTCAGGTGGAGAATTAACGTCAGCTCATGAACAACATCAAAGGCCTAATGAATTTACTATTTACATGTCCAGGCATTAAAATTAGGCAATTACATAGCTCATATTTGCTAGTTCTGATGCTAAAATTACTTACTTTTAGGGAAAATGAGTCTAATTTTGACTTAAAAGTTTTTCTCTGTGTTCAAGAAACTCCAAGATGAATTGTTGTTTTGAATGTGATGTATAGACATCAAGTTTGATAGTTTTTTACCAGAGTTTGCTGGAATAATTTAAATTTAGTGGAAAAGAGGAAGAACGCTTGAAAGTAGTAGTAATGGAGGGAGTAAATGGGCCATATAAAATGTCTAAAACCACCAGTTATTTTCACTCATTATTTCCTGAGTAGTCTTTAACTTTCTGGATACGATAATAATAATAGCAACAGCTAGTACCTTATTGGAGTCCTGGTGGTGTAGTGGTTAAGAACTTGGTTGCTGACCAAAAGTTCAAATCCACCAGCTGCTCCTTGGAAACCCTATGGGGCAGTTCTACTCTGTCCTGTAGGGTTTCTGTGAGTTGGAATCAACTCGATGGCAATGGGTTTGGTTTTTTTGTTTTAGTACCTTAGTGCCTTCTATGTGTCAGGTAATCCAGTGAGGTAATTGCTTTGATTATTTTTGTTTTACAGATGAGGATTGAGTAATTTGTACAAGGTAATACAGCTAGTAAGTAGTGGAGCTAGGAGGTGGGCCCAGGTATTCCGTCTCCAGAGACAGGGCTCTGTGCTAATAAGGAGCTGGGGCCTGCCAGAGGCCAGACCACAAACTGGCAGTTGCCTGCCAGAGTGGTTTTTGAGAACACATTTTGGTCCTTCTTAATGCCTGGATTATTATGTTCAAAGAAAATAGCTGGGGAAGGATGTTATGACTGCTAGAATGTGAGCTCCACCAAGGCAGTATCATCGTTCAGTGATTTATCCAAGGTGCCTTGAACTTTGCCTAGCACATAGTAGGTGCTCATTGAGTTACTGTATCTCCAAGAAAGGTTTAAAAAAAAATCCATTTTTTGTTTGTTTTTGTTTTTTAGGACATACTGAATTTATTTCAATTCAGTGCTTTTTTTTTTGTTGTTTGTGTGTGTGCATGTGTGCTTTGAGTGAAAGTTTACAGAGCAAATTAGTTTCTCATTCAAAAATGTATACACAATTTGTTTCATGACATTTGTTGCAATTCCCGCAATGCATCAGCACGCTCTCCCTTTGCACCCCAGGTTCCCCATGTCCATTTGTCAAGTTTTCCTGGCCGTTCCTGCCTTCTGGTCTTCGCTTTTGGGCAAGTGTTGCCCATTTGGTCACATATACTTGATTGATCTACAAAGCACGTTTCTCACGTGTTGTTTCTTTTATGGCCTGTCAAATCTTTGCCTGAGTGTGGACTTCAGGACTGGCTTCTGTTCTGAGTTAGCAGGGTGTTTGAGGGCCATTGTCTTGGGGGTTTCTCCAGTCTCTATGAGATCAATAAGTCTGGTCTTTTTTTGTGAATTTGAGTTTTTTCTATGTTTTCCTCCCACTCTATCTGGGACCCTCTATTGTAATCCCTGTCAGAGTGGTCAGTGGTGGTAGCCGGGCATCATCTAGTTCTTCTGGCCTCAGGCTGGTGGAGGCTGTAGTTCATGTGGCTCATCAGTCCTTTGGACTAATATTTCCCTTGTGTCTTTGGTCTTCTTCATTCTCTTTTGCTCCAGACAAGATGGGACAAAGCGATATATCTTAGATGACTGCTCACAAGCTTTTTTAAGACCCCAGACACTACTTACCAAAGTCAGACATAGAACATTTTCTTCATGAACTATGTTATGCCATTTGACCTAGATGTCCCCTGACACTATGGTCCCCAGTCCTCAGCCCCAGTAACTTGGTGCCTCAGGGTGTTTCTGTGTGTCTAGGAAGCTTCTGTGTCTATGCCTTGGTCAAGTTGTGCTGACTTTTCCTGTATTGTGTATTGTCTTTTCCTTTACCAGTTAGCGCTTGTCTACTATCTAGTTGGTGATTTCCATTGCCCAGCCCTCCCTTCCCTCATGACCATCAAGGATTGTTTATTTCTGTGTGTAAACCTTTTCTTGGGTTTTTATAATAGCAGTCTCATACAATATTTGTCCTTTTGTGGTTGACTTATTTCACTCAGCATAATGCCCTCCAGATTCATGCATGTTGTGGGACGTTTCGTGGATTCATCGTTGTTCATCGTTGCGTAGTATTACATTGTATGTATGTACCATAGTTTGTTTATCCACTCATTTGTTGGTGGGCATTTAGGCTGTTTCCATCTTTTAGCTATTGTAAATGATGCTGCAATGGACATGGGTGTGCATATATGTCTATTCGTGTGACGGCTCATTTCTCTAGGATATATTCCTAGGAGTGGGATTGCTGGATCACATGATATTTCTAGCTTTTTAAAGAAGCACTGTATCATTTTCCATAGCGGTTGTATCATTTTATAGTCCTACCAGCAGTATATGAGAGTTTCAGTCTCCCTATAACCTCACCAGCATTTATTGTTTTCTGAATTTTTGATCAGTGCCATTCTTGCAGAGGTGAAATGATAGTTCATCATGGTTTTGATTTGCATCTATCACAAGCATCTTTTCATGTGTTTATTGGCCACCTGAATGTCCTCTTTGGTGAAGTGTCTGTTCATGTCCTTTGCTTATTTCATGAATGGGTTACTTGTCTTTTTATTGTTGAGTTATTGAAGTTTCCTGTATTTTTTAGGGATTAAACCATTATCAGATATGTTGTTGCCAAAGATTTTTTTCCAGTCTGTAGGTTCTCTTTTTCCTTACTTGGAAAGGTCTTTCGATGAGTGTAAGTATTTAATTTTTAGGAGGTTCCAGTTATTTAGTTTATCTTCTGAAGTTTGTACCTTTTTAATTACGCTTGATAGTCTCTTTATGCCATAAATTAGGGTCCCAAGCATTGTCCCTGTGTTTTCTTTCATGAACTTTATAGTTTTAGGTTTTATATTTAGGTCTTTAATCCATTTTGAGTTAGTTTTTGTGTTTGGTGTGAGGTATGGATCCTGTTTCATTTTTCTGCAAAGGGATATCCAGTTTTACCAACATCATGTCATCATATGAGTACCAAACTACATTATAACTGCCAAACCACTAAGAATCATGGCCCAGTCAAGTTGACACACAACCTTAAGTATCGCACTATCGCTTCCTCATTTAGTGGACTTTGGCCGTTTTTTGAAGATCGGGTGTCCATAGGTGAATGGATTTATTTCTGGGTTTTCAGTTCTATTCCATTGGTCTATGTATCTGTTGTTGTACCAATACCAAGCTATTTAGACTACTGTAGCCGTATAGTATGTTCTGACATCAGATAGTGTGAGGCCTCCTACTTCGTTCTCCTTTTTCACTAATGTTTTACTTACCTGGGGGCTTTTCCCTTTCCTTATAAAGTTGGTGATTAGTTTTTCACCTCTTTAAAGAATGCTGTTGGAATTTAGATTGGTATTACAATGTATCTATGGATTGCTTTGGGTAGTATTGACATTTTCACGATTTTAAGTCTTCATATCCATATTGGAGTTGTTTTGTTGTGCCCACTGCTTTCTCACCCAGCCTATCCTACTAGTGTGGATTCTCCTGATAACGTGGGAAAGAATGAAGTAGTTACATGAGTTTCCTGGTGAGACTAAAGGTGAGCACCAGGTTCTGTAGATACCGTCCCTCTTTTTTGAGTCGTTAGTTCTCAGAGTTCTCTGCTCAGAGTTGTAATTTTGAAGTGTGCTTTCTATTGTAGAGTGGAAGTTCATATTTTGAAACATAAGACTTGTTTTTAAAATATAGGTACATTTAGAGCTTTCTGAGAACCATATGTTCTGTGAAGACAGGAAAGAGGTGGTTTATGGGAGATGTGTTCCTCGTAAGCAGTCCAGTCACCAAAGGTCCATCCTAAGATTTTACTGTGTTTTTGGAACAAATAAAATACTCTTGTTTAAAAGGTTTTTCCTACAGTGGAAAGTAAGATTTGACTGAGAAGTGTAAGTTTTGGGAATGTCAAAAATCATATTTTCTGAACTTTTTCTCCATAAAAAGTGACTTGTGTGTTACAGCAGTTAAGAGTACAGACAGCATGTTTTCAAATACTGGTTTTACTTGCTAGCCATGGGGTCCTTGGTCATGTGTCTGTGTTTTAATTTCCTCGTGGAGTTGTTTTGTAGAATAAATGGTATAATAATACATAGTGCTTAGCACGGTACCCGCCTTGCAGCTAACCTTTCATTTTTAGCTTTTGTTATAACAACTATGACTTATTATAATATGTGAAATCAGATAAAACCAAACCATCCTATTGCCTTCAAGTCAATTCTGACTCATAGGACCCTACAGGACAGAGTAGAACTGCCCCATAGGGTTTCCAAGGAGCACCTGGTAGATTCGAACTGCCAACCTTTTGGTTAGCAGCCATAGCACTTAACCACTACACCACCAGGGTTTCTGTGAAATCAGACAATGCTGTTCATATCTTTCAATGTGACTGTAGAATTTATCTCTATATATAGCTGAAAAAACTGATTTTCATGAGTTCATATAAACTAAAAGAAGTTTATCAACATTTTGCATACTTACAGGCTGAGTTTCCTCTTCTGAAACAATATTTCACTTTAAATAAGACTTGTAGGAGTTAGCTAAGTCCACCTGGATCTGTGGGGTAGAGTATCATCTTCCTGGCTGGGAACGTAAACGTGAAGGCTGGAGATTTGAAACCGTCTGTTGGGTTCTGTATGCCGAAAGGAAACCCTGGTGGCGTAAAGGTTAAGAGCTATGCCTGCTAACCAAAAGGCCGGCAGTTTGAACTCCCAGGTGCTCCTTGGAAACCATTCGGGGCAGTTCTGCTCTGTTCTGTAGGGTCGCTATGAGTCTGAATTGGCACAATGGCGGTGAATTTGGTTTTGGTTTTTTATATGCCTGAAAAGCGGAGAATTTGTGGGAGATGAAAAGGGTTTTGTTTGTAATGCTAAGTAGCTTATTTTGTCTCTTGAGTAGGAGAGAAGTGATGGGATCCATTTCACTTGGAAGTGTTTGTTGCCTTCTGGCACAGAGAGTTCATAATAGGAAGAAAGAGAGTGCATGGGCACAAGTGTGGGTAGGTATGGTGGTGGAGACTTGTAGGAATTCTGATTTTATCTTTTTTTCTCAGTTGAAAAGTAAGCAAGGTGTCAGTTGACAGAACAAGGAGGAGGTGTTGGGGCTTTGAAAAGAGATAAGGTGTGAAATAATCAGTGGAGTGGGAGAGTGACCAGGCTAGGCAAGTCAGTAGACAGGAACTTAAGGTGAGATTAGCCAGCATGGTTTATGTTCTTATCAGGTCCATGTACAGGTTTAAATTGGCAGGTTGGATTTGACAGAGCTGGGGTTTAGTATGATGAAGACAGCAGGAAGGGAGTTGTGGGTGTATGCAAGAGAGTAATTATAATGATACTGTTGTTGTCGTTGTTAGCTGTCATTGAGCCAGCCGCCGACTCACGGCAACTTCATGTACAATGGAACAAAATGCTGCCAGGTTCTGCGCCATCCCCGTCATTGGTTACGGATCGGATCATTGTGATCTATAGTGTTTTCATTGACTGTTTTTCAGAAGTAGATCACCAGGCCTTTCTTCTTAGTTCATCTCAGGTGGGAATCTCCACTGAAACCTGTGTGACATCATGGCAACATGCAAGCCTCTACTCATAAATGGGTGCTGGCTGCATATCAGGTGCATTCATTGGCCGGGAATTGAACTCCGGTCTCCCTTGTGGAAGGCGAGAATTCTACCATTGAACCGCCATTACCTCATAATTATAATGATAGACTATTAAGTCTAATCTGGATGACTAGTAAAGTGAGATCGTAAGGAAAGCTAAGAGGCAGTGAAAAGGTATAAGAATTAATAGATTGAAGGTCTCAGTAGGGATGGAGTTGGGTACCAGAAGAGGTGAGGTAGAAAATGTAGGAGGTGGTGGTCAGAGAGAGAATGTTTGAAACTGAGATCCTGGAAAAGGTGCAGTTATTGATAACAACGGGGTAAAAAAGTATGAACTGTGGGAGTAGGGTGGCTGAGATGGGGTATAGGGCAAGATCATTGAAGGAGAGGGGTTCATGAAACTGAGAAGACAGGATATTTGGGGAAAGAAATGAAATCTCCAAATGTAGTTCATTCAGGTAACTTTTTTTTTTTTTCTCCCCCAAAATACTTCTTGTCAACACCAGCCATAAAGCCAGAGGGGCATTAACAACTTGCTGCTTTCAACAGAGCACCTTTTCTAGTCTAAACAGTTGTCTCACTGCGTATTCTACCTAAGTCTTTTTCTTGAGCTGTTAAACAGTTTTTCTTGCTGACACACTGATGCACTGGCCCCTTCCAGTTTTTGTACACATTGATCAGCCTTACTTTGCACTATCAAAAGACTAGTTGGAATATCCTTTTTTCTCTTTAGTTCATAATTTAAAATATGTCTTCGTCTTGTTCACCTCTGTACCATGCCTTTTAGGCAGAATTTTGATAGTGTCTGTCATGGATTGAATTGTGTCCCCCCAAAATATCCGTCAACTGGGCTAGGTCATGATTCCCTTGTATGATTGTATGATTGTCTACCATTTTATCATCTGATAAGATTTCCCTGTGTGCTGTAAATTCTTTCACTGTCATGTAATAAGAGGGATTAGTGGCAGTTATATTGATGAGAGAACGTCTCAAGGCAATCTCTTTTGAGATACAAAAGAGAGAAGTAAACAGAGAGACATGGGGACCTCATATCACCAAGAAAGCAGCGCCAGGAGCAGAGTGCATCCTTTGGACCAGAGGTTCCTGTGCTCAGATGCCCCCAGACCAAGGGAAGATTGATGACAAGGACTTTCCTCCAGAGCCAACAGAGAGAGAAAGCCTTTCCCAGGAGCTAACACCCTGAATTTGCACTTGGAGCCTACTAGACAGGGAGAGAATAAATTTCTGTTTGTTAAAGCCGTCTACCTTTGGTATTTCTGTTATAGCAGCACTAGATGATTAAGACAGAATTCGATACCAGGAGTAGGGTGCTGCTCTAACAGATACCTAAAATGTGGAAGTAGTTTTGAAACTGAATGGTTAGAGAACTGGCAGCAGCAGTAGATGAGTAGCAGCAGTAGAAGACCAGCAGCAGCAGAGAAATGGAAGCTGCAGAGCCAGGAGACCAGCACCAGACAGCACTGGAGCCGACCTATGGAGCTAGAGAGCTGAGTGCCTGCGCACAGGAGGCTTCCTGGCGGAATGGAGTGCCTTGGGCACTTATCAGTGGAGTTAGGCTTGCCGACCCATAGTGCAAGAGAGCTGAGTGCCTTCCAGCCAAAGTTTACTGGTAGAGCGGGGTGCCTTCAGGCACTTATTGGTGGAGCTACAGTGCTTTGGAACACTTGCCCCAGCAGGGCAGTTGTGGGCACGAGGCGTGAGTTGCGTAGAGGCCAAGAAAACAGGCAGCAGAAGCTGAGGAGACAACACAGGAAGCCAAGCTGCCTCAGTCTCAAAAGGTATGGCCATGACCTCGGGTTTCAAAGGGTGGGGCCACGGCCTCTGGAGATTCTAACGGTGGAGTTGCCCCTCAGATAGACTAGGAGAATGGTGCGCCTAAAGCTGAGGGAGCAGACTTGCTCTCCCAGTGGGCTTGGAAGGCAGAGCTAAAGCCCAGAGCTGAGGGTTCTCCACTCAGAATCCGGAGAGTGTGGCCAATACCTAGAGTCTGAAGGACAGGAACATTATGTAAATGGTCTCAGAGGACAGAGGATTATTTGCAAAGCCTTCAAGGCTCATGTAATGTGTTCTGCTGACTTGCTTGGTGCCTCTTGTGCCATCTTTCCCTCCAGTTTCTTAAATTTGTAATGGAAATGTCTAGCTTGTTTCTGGTCTGCCATTGTACCTTTGGAAACAGATAACTTGTATTCTAGATTTCACAGATAAGGAAGAGTTTTTTGGATTTTGGACTTGAAGTTGATTTAAGACGTTTGCTATGGCATGATGGAGTGAATATGTTTTACATGTGGCAAGGACATGAAGTTTTGGGGGCCAAAGAGTGGAGTGTGATGGATTGAATCATGTTCCCAAAAAATATCTGTCAACTTGGCTAGGTCGTGATTCCCAGTATTGTATGACTGTCTACCATTTTATCCCTATGTGTGGTAAATTCTATCACTGTGGTGTAATAAGATGGATTAGCGGCAGTTACATTGATGAGATCTACAAGATTAGATAGTGTCTTAAGACAACCTCTTTTGAGATATAAAAGAGAGAAGCCAGCAGAGAGAAAAGGGGACCTCATACCACCAAGAACGTGCTGGGAGCAGAGCACATCTTTTGGACCTGAGGTTCCTGTGCTGAGATGCTCCCAGACCAAGGGAAGATTGATGACAACGACCTTCCTCCAGAGCCGACAGAGAAAGAAAGCCTTCCCCTTGAGCCGACGCCCTAAATTTGGACTTGGAGCCTACTAGACAGTGAGAGAACAAATTTTTCTTTGTTAAAGCCATCTACTTGTGATATTTCTGTTATAGCAGCACTAGATGACTGAGTGTTTTAGGCTGGATTTTCTAGAGAACCAAATGTGTATAAATATATATACAGAGAGATTTATATTAAGGAAATGGCTTACGTGGTTGTAGAGGCTGGAACGTTCCCAAGTCTGTGGGTCAGGCTGGAGGCTTCTGATTCACTGTTGCCACAGGGGCTGGTAAACCCAACATGAGCAGGTCAGACAGCAGGGCTTTTGCTCACAGGCTATGAAGACCAACGAATCCCAACATTGGCAGGCAAAATGGCAGGTAAGTTGCTAGCTCAAGTCCCAAGAACTGGAGGTCATACGAACAGGAGCCAGATGCAGGATCCAGAGTGAGCAAAATCCCACAAGCCTTCCCAGAAAGTCCACCTATATTGGATGCAGGCCAAACCCCCAAGGAAATGCCCTTTCAGCTACTTACTGTAGATCGCATCATGGAGGTGATCACATTATATAAAATTTCATCATGGCAGTGATGATATCATTATATGACTGCCAAACTACATCATCACTGCCAAAGCACTGAGAATCACGGCCCAGCCAAGTTGACACACAATCCTAATGATCACAGTCCACCCCTTGTCAACTTGGGACCTGTATACATTTCCTTAAACCATACATAATCTCTGAATAAAGACAATTATAAACTCATACTTGCACCTAACATGATAGACCTAACACGTGTACAATGGAAAACACACTGTCCTGTGTATATTTTATGAGTGAAGAAAACAAAAATATTTGATGCATACATACAAGGAGGAAATACTCAATGATTCCAGCCCTCATTTCTGCAGCTGGTCACGTGGTTGTAACTGGTATTTAGAACTACCTTCTTCCACCACCCATTCCATATTCCATTTGCTCTCTGCAAGCACCTCAGCTAGTCGTGGTTCTTTGCCTGGTGGAGTGACCCAAACCTTCATTCCTGAAGGGTCTGGGCCAATGTAGTCATGTTGGAACTGGGTTGCTGTAGTTCTCCATTGACTTTAATCACAAGGCATGGTAGTACTAAGAATGCCCTAAGGAATCTCCTGCATTCCAGACATATTCTTCTTTAACTCCGCTGTGTTATTTCAGTCCGAATTCCTCTTGGTAATCAGGACCAAACACACCAGCCAATATGGTAACTCTCTTCTCTGCCTTTTGATCCAGAGGCATAAGGAGCCCAAAGTGCCCAGGTGGCATTCTTAACTTCAAGTTCAGTGAAATCAGTGATGTGTCTCCAGATAGGACCATTCATTCCTTTGGAACTAAGACCGCTAAGACCCACAGAGCATGGGGTCACAGGGCAGAAGCAAAAAATTTTGCGAGTGGGTTACTAGGGATAAATAGTGAGTGGTGCCACTCCCATTTCCACCCCTTGATTCCGGGACCCATGAATTCTGGTGTCATGGACTGAATCGTGTCCTCCAAAAATATCTGTCAGCTTGGCTAGGTCATGATTCCCTTGTATGATTGTGTACCATTTATCATCTGATGTGATCCCCCTATGTGTTGTAACTCCTATCAGTATGATGTAATAAGATGGATTAGTGGCACTTAATATTGATGAGGTCTACAAGATTAGATAGTGTCTTAAGCCAATCTCTTTTGAGATATAAAGAGAGAAGTGAGCAGAGAGACATAGGGACTTCATACCACCAAGAAAGCAGTGCCAGGAGCAGGGCGCATCCTTTAGACTTGAGGCTTCTGAGCTGAGATGCTCCCAGACCAATGGAAGATTGATGACAAGGACCTTCCTCCAGAGCCGACAGAGAAAATCCTTCCCCTGGAGCTGACGACCTGAATTTGAACTCGTAGCCTACTAGACAGTGAGACAATAAATTTCCCTTTGTTAAAGCCATCTACTTGTGGTATTTCTGTTATAGCAGCACTAGATGACTAAGACACCTTCTTACGGGAGAAAAAGTACCATATATTGAACACTGGTTTAGAGAATATACAGCTACCTGGAGAACATTGCCCCAACCCTTCAAGGTATTGCCACCTAGCTGATGTCTATAGAGGGCCATTCCATCGTTGTATTCAAGCCAGCTGCTACAGGATGATGGGGAATGTGGTAAGACCAATAAATTCCATGAGCATGGGCCCATTGCCCTACTTCATTTCCTTTGAAGTGAGTCACTTGATCTGAGCCGATGCTGTGTGGGATACCATGACAGTGGATAAGGCATTCTAAAAGTCCATGAATGGTAGTTTTGTAGGAAACATTGTGTGAAGGGAAGGCAAATCCATATCCAGAGTAAATGACTATTCCAGTAAGAGGAACGTGCTGCCCTTTTCATAATGGAAGTAGTCCAGTGTAATCAACCTGCCACCAAATTGCTGGCTGATCACTCCAAGGTATGGTGCCATATCGAGGACTCAGTGTCGGTCTCTGCTGTTGGCAGATTGGGTACTCAGCTATGGCTATAGCCAAACCAGCCTTGATGAGTGAAAGTCCATGTTGCTGGACCCGTGCATAATCTCCATCCCTGTCACCATGGGTACTTTGTTCATGAGCCTATTGGGAAATGATGGGAGTAGCAGGGGAAAGAGGATGAGCAGTTTCCACAGAATGCATCGTAGCCAAACGATTGTTAATATCATCCTAAGCCCAGGTCACCCTTTGGTGAGCATTCGGATGAGACACAAATAATGTTCTTTGGCCGATTCAGAGAAGTCCATCCACCTACCTCTTCCCCATACTTCCTTGCCTCCAATTTTCCAAACATGTTGCTCCCAATTCCCTGACCATCCAGCCAAACCATTGGCCATGGCCCATGAATCAGTATACAGTTACACATCTGACCAGTTCTTCCAATCAAAATGAAAACCAGGTGCACTGCTTGAAGTTCTGCACATTGAGAGAATTTCCGTCCACCACTGTCCTTAATGGAGATCCCAGAAAGGGGCTGTTATGCTGCCACAGTCTACTTTCAAGTGGTGCCTGAATATTGCACAGAACCATCTGTAAAACAGGCGTGAGTTTTCTCTTCCTCAGTCAACTGATCCTAAGGAACTCCTTAAGAGCCCATAGGAGCAGACTGGGAGATGGAAGGTAATGTGACAAGAGTGGAGACCTTGGGCATTTGGGGCATGTTATGGATTGAATTGTGTCCCCCCAAAATATGTGTCACCTTACTTAGTCCATGATTCCCAGTATTGTGGTGTTTTCTGCCATCGTGTGATTATCCTATGTGGTATAAATCATAATTTCTGCCTATGGTTAGAGAGGGTTAGGGTGGGATGTTACACCCTTGCTTAATTCACATCCCTGATTCAGTATAAATGGAGTTTCCCTTGGGTGTGGCCTGCACCACCTTTTATCTTACAAGAGGTGAAAGAGAAGCAAGCAGAGAGTTGAGGACCTCATACCACTAAGAAAGCAGTACCAGGAGCAGAGCACATCCTTTGGACCCAGAGTTCCTGTGCAGAGAAGCTCCTAGTGCTGGAGAAGGTTGATGACAAGGACCTTCCTCCAGAGCCAACATAGAAAACCTTCCCCCGGAGCTGACACCCTGAATTTGGACTTCTAGCTACTAGACTATGAGAAAGTAAATTTCTCTCTGTTAAAGCCCTCCACTTGTGGTATTTCTGTTATAGCAGCACTAGATAACTAAGGCCACTTCGTCATACAACTTACTTGGGCCCAATCTTGTATATACACCACTTCCACTCAGAGTGCTGCTGTGCACATCCAACTTTATGACTCTGTGGGTCAGACAGCACCCAGTTCATGATGGATAACTCAGGTCGCATAGTGACTTGGTGGCTCGTGGTTAAGCATTCAGTCTCTACTAAGGCCTAGTAACAAGCCAAAAGCTGTTTCTCAAAAGGAGAGTGGTTATCTGTAGAGGATGGCTGGGCTTTGCTTCAAAGTCCTAAGGGTCTGCACTGTGATTCACCGATAGAAGCCTGCTAAAAACTCCAAACAACCTCTCTGCCACTGACACTTCAAGCATTATTGGATCAACCAGATCATATGACCTAAGTTGCAGAGCCACTTGCACAGCAGACTGACCCTGTTGCAGAGCCTTCTCTTGGTCTGGGCCTCACTCAAAAGTAGCAGCATTTCGAGTTACGTGATAAATAGGCCAGAGTTGTTGTTAGTTGCCTTCGAGTAGATTCTCATTAATAGTGACCCTATGTACAACAGAACAAAACACTGCTTGGTCCTGTGCCATCAACAATCATTGCTGTGTTTGAGCCCATTGTTGTGAACACTGTGTCAGTCCATCTCATTGAGGGTCTTCCTCTTTTTTACTGACCTAATTTACCAGCCATTATGGCCCTATCCAGGGACTGGTCCTTCCTGATAATGTGGCCAAACTTAGGTGAGATGAGGTCTCACCGTCCTTGCTTTTAATGAGTATTTTCGCTATACCATAATTTGTTCATTCTTCTGGTAGTGCATTATATGTTCAGCATTTTTTGCCAACACTATAATTCAAAGGCATCAATTCTTCAGTCTTCCTCGTTCGTTGTCCAGGTTTCGCATGCATATGAGATGATTGAAAACACCATGGCTTGGGTCAGGCATACCTTAGTCATCAAGGTGACGTCGTTGCTTTCTAACACTTCAAAGAAATTTTTTGCGGCAAACTTGCTCAGCACAATGTTTCTTTTGATTTCTGGACTGCTGCTTCCATGGATGGTGTTGTGGATCCAAGTAAAATGAAATACTTGATAATTTCAGTCTTTTCTCCATTTATCATGGTGTTGCTTATTGGCCGAGTTCTGAGGATTTTTATTTTATGTTGAGGTTTAATCCATATTGAAGGCTGTGGTCTTTGATCTTCATCAGTAAATGCTTCAAGTGGTCTTCACTTTTTAGAAAGCAAGTTGTGTCATCTACATATCGCAGGTTGTTAATGAGTCTTCCTCCAATCCTAGTGCCCCACCCCTCTTCATATAGTCTATCTTCTCAAATTATTTGCTCAACATACAGATTGAATAGGTACAGTGAAAGGATACATCCCTGAGACACACCTTTCCTGACTTTAAACCACAGAGTATCTCCTTGTTCTCTTTGAACAACTTCCCCTTGGTCTATATACAGGTTCCTCATGAGCACAATTAAGTGTTCCGGACTTCCAATTCTTTGAAACGTTATCCATAATTTGTTACGATCCATATAATCGAATGCCTTTGCGTACTCAATAAAACATAGGTAAATATCTTTCCGGTATCCTCTGCTTTCAGCCATGATCCATGTGATATCAGCACTGATATCTCTTGTTCCTTATTGTCATGGATTGAATTATGTCCCCCTGAAAAATGTGTGTATCAGTTGCTCTGGGCTAGGATTCCCAGTATTGTGTGATTTTCCTATATGTTGTAAATCCTGCCTCTATGAGTTAATGAGGGAGGATGGGCAGAAGTTGCGTTAGTAAGGTAGGACTCAACGTACAGGATTGGATTGTGTCTTGAGGCATTCTCTTGAGATATAAAAGAAAGAAGCAAGCAGAGAGACGGGGACCTCATACCACCAAGAAAGCAATGCTGGGAGCAGAGTGCATCGTTTGGACCCAGGGTCCCTATGCAAAGAAGCTCTTAGTCTGGGGGAACATTGATGAGAAGGCTGACAGAGAGAGAAAGCCTTCCCCTGGAGTTGACACACTGGATTTGGACTTTTAACCTACTTTACTATGAGAAAATAAACCTCTCTTTGTTAAAGCCACCCACTTGTGGTATTTCTGTTATAGCAGCACTAGATAACGAATACACCCATCCTCTTCTGAGTAGTACTTGAATTTCTGGCAGTTTTGTGTCTATGTACTGCTGTAACTGCTTTTGAATGCTCTTCAGCAAAAATTTACTTGTAAAGAGGCGGAGCCAAGATGGCAGAGTAGTCAGGCACTTCCTGTGGTCCCTCTTAAAACAATAACCCAAAGAAAAAAGTGAATCGATTGTATATGAACTCTAGGAGCCCTGAACATCAAAGGCAAAGTTGAGGAATCAAACTGAGCAGCGGGGGAGGGAGAGAGAGTTAAGAAGCAGTGAGGAGTGGACAGACCTGACCTAGCAAGAACCAACACCCTGCAGGACAGATTGGCTGCCATGCATAGGGAAGGAAGCAGTGGCGCCCAGGACACACTTACCACATTGGGAGAAACTGGAGCGGCTGAGAGTCTGCTGAACCCTCCAGAACCACTGAAAAGTGGCGCTCAGTCAGCCAAAGGTAAGTACATGCGTCTAACCTACCGTGTGGATCAAAAAAACACCCCTTTGGAAAAAACCTCTCTCCCATTTACGCGCTCCCTCCCCACTCTGTACCAGCTTCAGAGATTACTGCCTCCCCTGGGCTGGAAGCAGGATCTGTCATGTGCCCTGAGCCATTCCCCCAGCCTTGGAGAGGAAACACATTTAACAAACAGGACAGAATAATATGCTGGCTCCCCTAAGCTGGAAACTTAGGGCAAGCGCAGCTCCTTTGCCTAGGCACGAGCATAAGGGGCCAACGGACTTTGAATGCCTTTTACCCCTGCATAGCCCTGTGTCGGGCCATTTCAACACTGCAGGCCCTCATTAGCACAGTACAACAGGGTATTTACCTGAAGCCTGACTTCAACCATGTCAGCTCTGTGGTGGAGGGGCAGTTTCATGACACTTGACATTGCTCTGCCTGTTAAACAGGGTCCTCACCTACCCACATCAGGGACCTGAGGACTGGTGGCTCCACCCACGCATCCTACACACTTGCAGCAGGGGTCCAAGAATACAGCCTTTACAGCCAACAGCATTAGGTGCCCATAGTCTGGCTGCAGAAACCACCAACCTACACACTATAGGTAGCAGGGACACGCTTTCCTCACAGACAATCATAAGCAGCTGTCCACCCCCTGCCTTGCTCAGCACGTGACCCCCCCTACTGCAGCCAGATACCTGTGCCTACAACAATCACCCCTACCCATCCAGGACTGTAGGTGAAAGCCTACATCACACCCTTGGTGACCAACTACCTGGACACCTGAGCTGAATCCATACAAGGAAAGTAAATGAACTCCTGGGCTTACATACCTAGTAACAACTCCAGCTACCTGGAGATAGGATGTGAGAGCTTCAAAGATGCCAGTAATCAAACTAGCTCACGGGACCAGCCTATGTGGGCATATCAAAGCAAAACACGAAGCTAGGACACAGTAAACATAAATACACATAACTTATTGATGGCTCGGACACAACAGTCAATATCAAATCAAATAAAGAGGCAGGCCATGATGGCTTAAGCAAGCTCCCAAAACGAAGAACCAAGAAATCTTCCAGAGAAGGATAATTTCTTGGAATTACTGGAGGTAGAATACAAAAGATTAATGTACAGAACTCTTCAAGAGATCAGGAAGGAGATCAGACAAAATGCAGAGTAAGCCAAGGAACACACAGACAAAGCAATAGAGAAACTTAAGAAGATTATAGAAGAGCATAATGACAGTTATAACAGGCTGCAAGAATCTATAGAAAGACAGCAAACAGAAACCAGAAGATTAACAGTAAAGTTTCAGAATTAGGCAAATCAATAGAAAGTCACAGGAGCAGAATTGAGACAATGAAAGACAGAATTAGTGAGATTGAAGATAAAGCACTTGATACCAACTTACTTGAGGAAAAATCAGGTAAGAGAATTTTTTGAAAAATGAAGAAACCCTAAGAATTATGTGGGACTGTTACAAGAGGAATAACCTACAAGTCATTGGAGTACCAGAACCGGGGGTATAATAGAAAATACAGAGAGAATTGTTGAAGATTTGTTGGCAGAAAACTTACCTGATATCATGAAAGATGAGAAGATATCTATCCAAGATGCTTATTGAACCCCACACAAGGTAGACTCCAAAAGAAAGTCACCAAGACATAATCACATTTGCCAAGACGAAAGATATATGGAGAATTTTAAGAGTGCTAGGGATAAACGAAAAGTCATCTACAAAGAAGAGTCAGTAAGACTACGCTCGGAGTACTCAGCAGAAACCATGCAGGCAGGAAGGCAATGGGATGACATATATAAAGCCTTGGAGGAAAAAAATTGCCACCCAAGAATTATATATCCAGCAAAACAGTCGTCTCTTAGATATGATGGCAGAATTAGGGCATTTCCAGATAAACGAAAGGTTAGGGAATTTGCAAAAACCAAACCAAAATTATAAGAACTACTAAAGGGAGTCTTCCAGTTAGAAAATCAATAAAATCAGATAACAATCCAAGACTAGAACACAGGACAGAGCAACTAGATATCAACCCAGATAAGGAAATCGCATAAATAAAGGTAAAACACTGGAAATACGGAAATGTAGTCATCAATATATAAAAGATGGCAACATTAAAACAAAAAAGAGGGACTAAAAAGTATAGTCGTAGATATTTCATATGGAGAGAAAGTCAAGGCAATAAAAAGAAATAAAAGATTGGTTTAAACTTAGAAAAATAGGGGTAGAAACTAAGGTAACCACAAAGGAAGCTAACAGTCCTACACATCAAAATAGAAAAAAAAAAAAGACTCAGCAAATAGAAAAGCAACAACACTGAAAAAGATGAAAAAATATGTGAAGACAAATGACTCAACACAGAATATTAAGTGGAACAAAGGAACTTTCAACAACACCAAAAAAGACATCAAAATGACAGCACTAAATTCAGACTTATAAATAATTACGCTGAGTATAAATGGACTAAATGCACCAATAAAGAGACAGAGAGTGGCAGAATGGATTTAAAAAACACAGTCTGCCCATATGCTGCATATAAGAGATACACCTTAGACTTAAAGACACCGACAAACTAAAACTCAAAGGATGGAAAAAATGTATCAAGCAAACAGCAATCAAAAAAGAACAGAAGTGACAATATTAATCTCTGACAAAATAGAGTTTAAAGTTAAATCCACCACAAGGGATAAGGAAGGACACTATGTGATGATTAAAGGGTCAATACACCAGGATAACATAACCATATTAAATATTTACACACCCAGTGACAGGGCTCCAAAATACATAAAACAAACTAAGCATCGAAAAGAGAGATAGACAGCTTAACTGTAACAGTAGGAGTCATCAACATCTTAAAGACCGACCAGACTTAAAAAGCAATTTAGAAAACTCATCCTTTCAATTTTGTTTCTCTAGAACCACTGTCAGTACCAAATGTCTTAGGTTGGGTTCTCTAAAGAAGCAAAACCAGTAAATTGTATAAATATAGAGAGAGAGAGGTGTATATTAAGGAATTGGGTCATGCAGTTTTAGAGGCCAGAACGTTCCAAGTCTGTGGGTTAGGCTGGACAAATTGGGAGATAGTAATGAGATGATACAATGTAATATTTGATATTACTGAGAAGTTAGAAATATCAGAACTTTAAAAAATCAATCCTGCTTTTTTTTCCCCCATTAAAAAGGTACAAATTATTATCTTTAGTCATTATCCAGTAATTCTACGCAGCATTGGCAATTGACCTTGCAGTACAGCAGCAACGGCAGAGTCTGAAATTAAAAGTAGAGAGTTTTTATTGAGAGGCAAGACAGTTTGCATGTTAGGAATCACAAGGTCCAGAGGATCCAAAACTTAGTGATCTGGAGAGGAGACAGTTCAGGGATTTTTTATAATACATGGAACATCAGTAAAAATTCAGCAATTGGTTGGCATTTTGGTAATGATTACAAAATTGGGTGAGGGTACATCTGATTATTAGGAAATTACATGTTTCTAAAAAAATTTTTTTTAAGTTATAAAGTAATCATTAAATTGGGTACACCTGGCCTCAAAACAATCATGAGACCCTCCTTGCATAACCACAGGGAGAACATGCATGATTCTAAGGTTTATCTTGAGTAAATATCTGTTCTAAGAATTGTTTTGGACTTGGTTTCCTGACCAGGTTGTATCTTAAGCAAGCAAAATCACATTTTTCTCTAAAATTGTTTATCAAGTAATTTTTTCAGGGTACAGCGGGGAGTTACAGAAATGACAGGCGTTCTTGATGCAGAAGTTACTTTTAATTCAAGATGCAGTTTGGGCTCTGACTTTAGCATAGCTGCCATCTCATGTTGGGATCCCAAAATTAGTTTGGGGTGCTCTTACTCAGCCTCCCCTCTTGATCACAAATCTCATTAGAGATTCCTTGATCACATCTTAAATCTTCTGCCTTGTTGGGCTAAGAGTCTCATCTTCAGAGTGAGTTGGTTTTCAGATTTTCTGATCACCCACAAAGGAGTAACTCATCTTTGTCAAGGTCTTTTCTCATTGGGTGGTAATCTGTCTCTACAGACATTTAAGACCCCAGACACTAATTAGACAGCTGTGCACCATCAGATGTTAAATAGTTGGAGCTGAACTAAGAGACCTCACATGACATGATAAGGAGGCCAAGCCTATGGTGAGAAGTCAAAGTCATGTGTTTTTTTCTAAGTACATGGTTTTTTTCATAGGAACGGAGTTAGTAGCTTTTTCAAATGTAGTAGACATCTCATACAGCATTTGATGAGACAAATGATTACAGCATAATTAAACCAGTTTGTAAAATAGAACAAAGCCAAGATCCTATGCCTTTGTGTAACAAACTAAAGATGTCTAAAAAGGGTGAGCCATACAAAGGAGGGGTAGAATGAATCCACGTAGCTTTCTGGTGGGTTTGTTTAATATCTTGTTCTACTTCCCCTGAAGTGTTTATCCAAGTACTGCAGGAGGTGTTGGAGATGGCACAGACTACTTTTTCTTTTTTTAATTGTGATTTAAGTGTAAGTTTACATTTCAAGTCAGTCTCTCATACAAAAACTTATATACACCTTGCTATGTAACCCTAGCTGCTCTCTGCCTAACGTGACAGCGCGCTCCTCCTCTCCACCCTGTATTCCCCGTGTCCATTCAACCAGCTCCTGTCCCCCTCTGCCTTCTTATCTTGCCTCGAGACAGGAGCTTCCCACATAGCCTCATGTGTCTAACTGAGCCAAGGAGCTCACTCACCAGTATCGTTTTCTGCCTTATAGTCTAATCCCTGTCTGAAGAGTTGACTTCGGGAATGGTTCCAGTCTTGGGCTAACAGAAGGTCTGGGAAACATGACCTCCAGGATCCCTCTAGCCTCGGTCACACCATTAAGCCTGGTCTTTTTATGAGAATTTGAGGTCTGCATCCCACTGTTCTGCTGCTCCACCAGGGACTCTCTATTGTGTTCCCAGTCCGGGCAGTCATTGGTTGTTCCCAAGCACCATCTAGTTCTTCCGGTCTCAGGCTGATGTACTCTCTGGTTTATGTGGCCCTTTCTGTCTCTTGGGGCTCATGTTTACCTTGTCTCTTTGGCGTTCTTTGTTCTCCTTTGCTCCAGGTGGGTTGAGACAAATTGATGCATCTTACATGGCCACTTGCTAGCATTTAAGACCCCAGATGCCACTCACCAAAGTGGGATGCAGAACGTTTCCTTAATATATTATGTTATGCCAGTTGACCTAGATGTCCCCTGAAACCATGGTCCCCAGGCCCCCGTCCCTGCTGTTCAGGCCTTTGAAACATTTGGTTGTATTCAGGAAACTTCTTAGCTTTTGGTTTAGTCCAGTTGTGCTGACCTCTCCTGTATTGTGTGGTCTTTCCCTTCACCTAGAATAGTTCTTGACGACTATCTAATTAGTAAATACCTTTCTCCCTTCCTCCCCACCCTCATAACCATCAAATAATATTTTCTTCTGTGTTTAAACATTAATAGTGGTTTCATACAATATTTGTCCTTTTGCACTTGACTGATTTCATTAGCATAATGCCTTCCAGGTTCCTCCATGTTATGAAGTGTTTCACAGATTCCTCACTGTTCTTTATCGATGCATAGTATTCCATTGTGTGAATATACCATAATTTATTTATCCATTGATCCGTTGATGGGCACCTTGGTTGCTTCCATCTTTTTGCTATTGTAAACAGTGCTGCAATGAACATGGTGTGCATATATCTATTTGTGTAAACGTTCTTATTTCTCTAGGATATATTCCAAGGACTGGGATTGCTGAATTGTATGGTAGTTCTATTTTTAGCTTTTTAAGGAAGCGCCAAATTGATTTTGAAAGTGCCAAATTGAATGTAAAGTGGTTGTACCATTTTACATTCCTACCAAAGATGTATAAGTGTTCCAGTCTCTCCACAACCTCTCCAACATTTATTTTTTTGTTTTTTGAATTAATGCCAGTCTTACTGGGGTGAGATGGTAGCTCCTTGTAGTTTTGATTTGCATTTCTCTGCTGGCTAATGATCTAGAGCATTTCCTCATGTATCTGTTAGCCGCCTGAATGTTTTCTTTGGTGAAGTGCCTGTTCATATCCTTCACCCATTTTTTAATTGAGTTATTTGTCTCTTTGTTGTTGACTTTTTGCAGTATCATCCAGATTTTAGAGATTAGATGCTGATCGGATTTGTCATAGCCAAAAACTTTTTCCCAGTCTGTAGGTAGTATTTTTACTCTTTTGGTGAAATCTTTTGATGAGCATAAATGTTTGATTTTTAAGAGCTCCCAGTTATCTAATTTCTCTTATGGCGTTTGTGTATTGTTAGTAATGTTTTGTATACTGTTTATGCCATGTATTAGGGCTCTTGGCATTGTCCCTATTTTTTCTTCCATGACCTTTATGGGTTTTATATTTAGATCTTTGATCGATTTTGAGTTAGTTTTTGTGCATGCTGTTAGCTGTGGGTCTTGTTTCATTTTATTGCAGGTGGATATCCAGTTATGCCAGCATTTGTTAAAGAGACTGTCTTCCCGGTTTAACAGACTTTGGGCCTTTGTCAAATATCACCTTCTCATATGTGGATGGATTTATGTCTGGATTCTCAGTTCTGTTCCAATGGTATATGTGTTTGTTGTTGTACCAGTACCCAGTTGTTTTGACTACTGTGGCAGTATGATAGGTTCTAAAATCAGATAATGTGAGGCCTCCCACTTTGTTCTTCTTTTTCAGTAATACTTTACCTATCCAGGGCCTCTTCTCCTTCCATATGAAGTTGGTGATTTGTTTCTCCATCTCATTTAAAAATGTCATTGGAATTTGGATTGGGATTGCATTCTATCTATAGATCGCTTTGGGTAGAATAAACATTTTAACAACATTAATTCCTCCTATCCATGAGCAAGGTTTGTTTTTCCACTTATGTAGGTTTCTTTTGGTTTCTTGCAGTAGTGTCTTGTAGTTTTCTTTGTCTAGGTCTTTTATGTCTCTGGTTAGATTTATTCTTAAGTATTTTACCTTCTTGGGGGCTATTGTAAATGGTAATGATTTGGTGATTTCCTTTTCGACGTTCTCTTTGTTGTTGTAGAGGAATCCAACTGATTTTTGTGTGTTTATCTCGTATCCTGTCACTCTCCTGAACTCTTCTGTTAGTTTCAGTAGTTTTATTGAGGATTCTTTAGCGTTTTCTGTGTGTAAGATCGTGTCATTTGCAAATAGAGGTACTTTTACTTCTTCCTTTCCAGTTTGGATGCCCTTTATTTGTTTTTCTAGCCTGATTGCTCTGGCTAGGACCTCCTGCACAGTGTTGAATAAGGGGCATCCTTGTCTGGTTCCTGCTCTTAAGAGGAATGTTTTCAGACTCCCATCTATTTAGGATGATGTTGGCTGTTGTATAAATGGCTTTGTATAAATGCCCTTTATTATGTTGAGGAAATTGCCTTCTATTCCTATTTTGCTGAGAGTTTTTATCATGAGTGGATGTTGGATTTTGTCAAATGCCTTTTTTGCATCAATTGATAAAATCATGTGGTTTTTGCCTTTTATTTATGTGATGGATTACATTGATTGTTTTTCTGATGTTGAAGTGTCCCTGCATACCTGGTATGAATCCCACTTGGGCATGGTGAATTATTTTTTGATATATTATTGAATTCTATTGGCTAGAGTTTTGCTGAGGTTTTTTTCATCTAAGTTCATGAAGGGTATGGGTCTGTAATTTTTTTTTGTGATGTGTTTACCTGGTTTTGGTATCAGGGATATGCTGGCTTCATAGAATGAGTTTGGAAGTGTTCCACCCTTTTCTATGCTCTGAAATAACTTTAGTAGTAGTGGTGTTAACTATTCTCTGAACGTTTGGTAGAATTAGACTACTACTTCTTGAGCTAGAAGGAATTGAGCCATTCTGTCATCTGGCTCAATTTTGATAAGGGAGTCTAAAAATTTTTGTTGGGCTACATTCCATCAGCAGTGTCATTGGCTGTTTGTTCCATAGTGGCAGATAAATTGTGAATAGATTTCTCAAGGTGAAGGATGCCATAACCTGTTAAAAGAGCTTGGAGGGATACCCATGCATATCCAGGTCTTTCTGATGGAAGGTTTTCATTAGATTCTATAAGTTCCCTTTTATATCAGGCAAGGATCTTTAAATCACTAGTCCAATGTGTGCTTTCATTACAGGAATGGGTATCCAAAGGAATTTCTAAGAGGCCTAGGGTGCATTTGGCTTTCATTGTCCAATTGTTCAAACAGGGTAACAAGTGATTTTATTGTCAGTGGGGACTGAGTTTGTGAAGTTAAACCAGTTAGATCCTCCACGTGGGAATACATATCCACAGGTGCACAAATCATAGTTTTTCCAGTGTCTTTGGTTGAAAAGGGATTGACTGGTTAACTTCTAGGAACCTATTTTCAGTGAGAGAGTTGTCACAGAGGACAGACATTTGAACCTAGTGGTATTCCACAGGACAGCGCAGAGAGTACATAATTTATTTGGATATGTGTTGGTTGGTTTTCTTCTCAGGCAGATTGATGACATGTCAAATCCTCTAGTCAGGACATTATAAAATTGGGGAGGGGAGACAAACCCCAAGAAATTTGCTAAATCGTTTTCTGGACCTTGATAAAAAGGAGTTGTAAATTTCTAAAAGTGAGAACCTTTGGATAGAGCAGACCTGTCTGACAGTTGTTCAGTGATTAGGGTTAGATTAAAACAAGGAACTTGAGGTTGGAATATTAACTCAGGAAGATGCCACAGCCTAATGTGTGTGACTCATCTGAAGGTGAGAGTAAAGTTAGCTTTTGGTTCTAGGCTATAATTGAAGAAAGGAACGGCTAATGTTCTGAGTTTGGATACCTGGATCTGGGGTGAAGGTGATATATCCAACATTCTATTATATTACTGGTGCTAGCTACTGATTGAGGTAACCTGACAAATGCATTATTTTTCCAGGTGTTGGTGGAGATTATTGAAAATAGAAAGATAAGAAAACTTAAGGAGAGCTTCATAAGGACAGAAGATAAACAATAAAGCAAAGGTCATAAAGATGATTACAATCACAAAGTAGACCCCTTCGGTTATTTGCATAAAAATCTTACCAAGTAATAAATACTAGCTTGTAAAACAAGGCTACTTCAAAAATGATAAGTGTTAGACAAAGGGCAACAATTTTAAGAACTTGCATTACCAAATTCACCAGGCAATGAGGGCTACATTAATGTAGTAAGACAAATATCATAAGAAATCCAGTAAAGAGAAAACAAAGTCCAAGGACCTGGGCAGGCCAGAGTGGCATGAAGTCTTGTTCCATGTTCTTGGATTAGCTGTGTATTTCTGTAGTTGTCTGCTTTTGGCTGCCTGGGCAGTGGAACTTCAGTTTCAGTCCCTCTGTGGACAGGCAAGTCTGAAAAGAACATTTGTCCTTTTAAAATTGAAACAAGAGAACCCAAGGCTTGATATCCTCTAGTTTGGCTGCACATGAGTTAGAGAGAGTACCAACTAAGGCCCTTTTTAGCAATGTTCTAACAAATTTTTTTGTTGATGCCTCTTCCAATATGCGTAGTCGCCTGGAATGATATTGGGGAAATTCTGAATTTGTAACTCTTGGTTTGTAGAATCCTCTTTAACCTAGGCATGGTATTTCTGGAAATATTCAATGTCTGCCAATACATTATAAGTCAGCTTGAACTATATTAGGGTCAGCGTAAGCAATGTGAGGAAGAAGCATAGGCCTTCTGGTAACAACTTCTTAAGGAATAAGGCTGTGGGAACCAAATGGAGTAGATCCTGAGTTTAAAAAGAGGAAGGGAAGAACCTTTATCCAAGGCAAATTTAAAGATCGACATGCTTTGGCTAATCGGATTTTTGTAATTCCATTTGTTCACTCCACTAAGCTAGAAGATTGAGGATGTGTAGGAATTATCTGGCCGGTAAAAGGAGTTCCTCAGTTACTGAAAAGAGAGTTTGGGCAACCCCAAGCTTGTATAATATTTTCAAATAATTTCTTTGTCACAAAAGTGGCAAAGGCTTGGTGACAAGGGAAAGCTTCTACCCAGTGTGAGAAGCTACAAATTGTAATGATAATATATTTATAGCCATTTGAAGGTGCTTTATAGGCATTTGCCACTCTAGCAAAGGGCCAAGAGGTAATGGATATTTTCTAGGTGGGGTTTTAAGAGGCTTGCCTGGTGTCTTAGGTTGGGTTCCGTAGAAAAACAAAACTAGGGAAGCATATAGAGACAGAGAGAGATTTATTTCAAGGAAATGGCTCATGCGGTTGTACAGGTTGGCAGATCTCAAGTCCGTGGGTTAGGCATCAGGCTAGAGGCTTCTCCTTACTTCCATAGCTGCAGGGGCTGAGAAACCCAAGATCAGCAGGTGTAAAAATGGCGTTGGAGGGGCACTTGACCTCAAACTTCACAAGGAGGAAGGAGAAACAAGATCAACAGTCCAAAGCTGATTCCTATGAAGTGGAGGTCAGACATGCCTCTTCTTCCAACCTTTTTACCAACTCTGACACCAGGCATCCCTTCCACAGCACTCTCTACTTCTCTGCTGAGTTCAATAATTCATTGCAATGGCCAGACAGAACTCACAGACAACACTCATGATTATGGGTTTTATTAAGGAAATAACAGGTTACAGTTCAGCTTCAAAAATGCTCAGGATATGGTTCTTCTATTAGGACAGCCTCTTCTCAGCCATGCCTGCAGGCACGCCTCTCTCTGGCTCCTCGGCCTCTGCCCTATTTGGGCAAGTGTTACAAAGCTCTTTTAGTTCTGCTAATAAGTGCCTGAAGGTACCCTACTCCACCAGCAAGGCTTCTGCTTGAAGGCACTAGGCTTTCTCGCTCCGCGGGCTGGGAACCCCAGTGCACCATATCATGCCCATCTTCTACCAGTCTCCTGCCTCTGCTGCCGCTGTTTCTCTGCCACCACTTCTCGTCGTCTTGGTGTTGCAGGTCTCCCTTTCTCCTCCCTTGTCATCCCCTGTCTCTCTCCCTGTCTCCTGGTTCCAGGAGCTGTTCAGTGCAAGGATCCCAGGTCCAAGGGACACATTCCACCCCTGGCTCTTATTTGTTAGTGGTGTTGAGTTTCTCTCTTCCTGTTTCTGGGATGGTTCATTTTAAGCATAGAGTGATGGCAAAGGTGGTTCCATACACCTTATTTACATTATTAGCAAGCTATCCAGTTCTCTTGGTGGCCACAAGCACCTCATTTGCATAGTCATACACAGTCATTTGGTGGATATTACAAAGACTATTACTAGAAAGGCCATCTTGAGTAATTCACTATATTGCAACAAGTAAGATAGCAGGGTGCTGGCTGATAGGCTTTGGAGGCTGACAAATCGCAAGATGGGCAGGAAATATAGCAGCCAGCTGGCTCAGGTCCCAAGAACTGGAGGTCAGATTATGACAGGCAAGATGTAGATTACAGAGCAGTCAAGTAAGCTTTGCCAGAATGTCCATATATCTATTGGATGCGGGCCACACCCCCAAGGAAACTCCCCTTAGAACTGATTGGCCAATCACATCAGATCACATCATAGAGGATGACTACATCATAACGACCAAATTATATCATTACATAACTGCCAAACCACTGAGTATCATGGCCCAGCCAAGTTGAAACAACCATAATGGTCACACCTAAATTACTGCAAGAGCACATGGAACAATGAGAAGTTATGTGTTCTGCTGCCTCAAAGAATTTTTCCCCACCAATATTTCTTTGAAATTTGAATCATCTTATCTCATCCAAGGTGGGAGCCTTCACGTAAAGCTCACATGTTAGGAACATGCCAGTGTTTGGACAAAATTAATTTTCTATCAGGCCCAGACCGTAAATCTGGTATCAGAGTCTTGATTGCATCCTTCTTGTTCCCATTTTTTCTCTTTTGTTTGGTAAAACCATTTTTCTCTTTCCTTATATAAAGCCATTTTAAGGCATTCTCTGGTTAGATCAGAAAGGTTATAATTGTTTGTAAACAAGTCAGCCCTTATAAGAACTGAGGCAAGTAGAGAGGCTATCTGCCGAGGAGTTTAATTATATTACTTAGAATGCACTTTCCTAAATTTTTAAATTCTCATCTCGATCATTATTATATCGGGTGCATTGGGAATGTACTTGTTGCATGGATTCAAAGAAGTCTTAACACCACCAGTGTTTCTCTAAGATGTTCATTATTTCCATTTCTCTGGTAAATAAAGATTTTGAGTGTAAACCTATTGCCATCGAGTCAATTCCAACTCATAGCGACCCTATAGGACAGAGCAGAATCACTCCTTATGGTTTCGAAGGAACAGCTAGTGGATTCCAACTGTTGACCCACTGTTGGTTAGCAGCCAAGCTCTTTAACTACTTTCTCACCAGGATTCATGTAATTTTGGGATAAAGGGAAAATGTAAAGATTTAGATAAGATCTCTTCCATTTGATCAGACCCATGACATGTTAGTTGAATATTAGCAACATTCTACCCTTTTCCAACTTTCTGTTCTGGGGATTGCTTGTCCCTGTTTCTTAAGAGATTCCAGCATTAATTCAACAGCTGGTTCTCCTATTGACTTTTTTGTGAGAGTTTTCATTATGGCCTATTTTTCTACAAAAGTTTAGGGTATAGTCTACAGTACTGAAGGGAAGCCCCCTGCAGTATCTTTGTAAAATCTTAAACGGCCTTTTTTCTTCTAAAGGGAACTTTCTATAATAAGTCTCAATTAAAGGGAAATAACAAATATTCAGATAGTACGATTTTATTATTTGGCCCAGGCCATAATTTTGTGACTGAGGCTTTATGGCATCTAGACTTTTTCATTCTGTAGTTTCATCTTGTGAGACCATTTGTTGGTGAAAGAGAAGTAACTCCAAGCCCTCATAAAATTTAGGGTTGTCTGGTGGAACAGTGATTAAAAGCTACAGCTGCTAACCAAAAGGTTGGCAGTTCTAATCAACCAGTCGCTCCTTGGAAACCCTGTGGGGCAGTTCTATTCTGTCCTATAGGGTTGCTAATAGTCAGAATTGACTCAATGGCAACGGATTTGGTTTTTTTGGTAAAATGGTTAAAGGTGTATGGTTCCAATAAGGCAAGATTTGGCAGAGTTTGGGAGATGGCCTTCTTGATTGCTGCATCAGATTATCTCAGTCTTCTCAGTATGAGGGGTTCCTTCTGGTTGATGGTCTTGGACTTTAATTGCAATTTCAGAAGGGAGCAATAAAGCATCTAAAAGGCAGCCACTAAATTCCCATTCTTAATAATGGTCTAAAAAAACAAAACCAAACTCGTTGCCATTGAGTCGATTCTGACTCATAGCAACCCGATAGGACAGAGTAGAACTACCCCATAGGGTTTCCAAGGAGTGCCTGGTGGATCTGAACTGCCACCCTTTTGGTTAGCAGCCGTAGGTCTTAACCATTGCGCCATCAGGAAGTCAAAAACCCTCTGTTTCCGTAGCCTGCCAAAATCATGGACTACTCCAAAGGCACATCCCCAGTCCGTGTAGATAGTCATAGATTTTCCTGACACAAGTGTGCAGGTTTTCATTAAGGCTATTAATTCAGCTTGTAGGCTGAAGTGGCTTTAGGAGGTGGCTCGCCTTGTAGTACTTCAGCGGAGGTGAAGACTGCATAATCAGCATGAGATCTCAAATAAGATCCATCTACAAATAGGAATAAATGAAGATTGTTGAGGGGATTTTTCTCTAAGTTGTTCCTGGCTGCCATTAACTGTTCCGTCAGGCTCAAACAATTGTGGCAGGATATTTATCATCTTTAATAATAGGAAGGAGTTTGGGTGGATTTAAATGGGTTACAGTATGAAGTCTCACGTTAGGTGTCGTCGAGTTGGTTCCACCTCATAGCGACCCTGTGTACAACAGAACAGAATAGTGCCCGGTCTTATGCCATCTACACAATCGTTCCTATGCCTGAGTCCATTGTTGTAGCCACTGTGTCAGTCCATCTTATTGAGGGCCTTCCTCTTTTGCTGACCAAACATGATGTCCTTCTCCAGGGACTGGTCCCTCACGATAACATGTCCAAAATACATGAGACAAACTCTCGCCATCCTTGCGTCTAATGACCATTCTGGCTGTACTTCTTCCAAAACAGATTTGTTCGTTCTTCTGGCAGTACATGGTATATTCAACATTCTTTGACAACACCATAATTCAAAGGCATCAATTCTTCTTCCATCTTCCTTATCCATTGTCCAGCTTTCACATGCATATGAGGCAGTTTGAAACACCATAGCTTGGATCAGGCACACCTTAGTCTTCAAAGTGACATCTTTGCTTTTTAACACTTTAAAGAGGTCTTTTGCAGCACGTTTGCCCATTGCAATGTGTTGTTTGATTTCTTTGCTACTTCCATGGGTGTTGATTGTAGAACCAAGTAAAATGAAATCCTCGACAATTTCAATATTTTCTCCATTTATCATAATGTTGCTTATTGGTCCAGTTGTGAGGATTTTTGTTTTCCTTGAGATGTAATCATACTGAAGGTTGTAGTCTTTGATCTTCATCGGTAAATGCTTCAAGTCCCCTTTGCTTTCAGCAAAAAAGGTTGTGTCGTCTGTATATGCAGGTTGTTAACAAATCTTCCTCCAATCCTGATGCTGCATTTTTCTTCATCTAGTCCAGCTTCTCAGATTATTTGCTTAGCATACAGATTGAATAAGTATGGTGAAAGCACACAACCCTGATGCACACCTTTCTTGACTTTAACCACACAGTATTCCTTGTTCTGTTCGAACTACTGCCACTTGGTCTATGTACAGGTTCCTCATGAACACAATTAAGTGTGTGGAGTTCCTATTCTTCTCAATGTTATTCATAATTTGTTACGGTCCCTGCAGTCCAATGTCTTAGCATAGTCAATAAAACACAGGTAAATATCTTTCTGGTATCCTCTGCTATCAGCCATGATCTATCTGACATCAGCAATGATATCCCTTGTCCAGGACCTCTTCTGAATCTGGCTTGGATTTCTGGTAGTTTCTTGGTGATGTATTACTCCAGCCACTTTTCAGTTATCTTTAACAAAATTTTACTTGCCTGTGATTAATGATACTGTTTGCCAAAAGAATAATCTCATAAGAAGTAAGTCTACTTGTAGACAGGTGTTGGGGAAAAGATAGAATTAAGTAAAGTGACCACAGCACATGGTGCATAAACATCAAAAAAAATTTCAAAGTACTGTATCATCAGCGGTTTCTACAAGTTTTGTGGTGGCAACTACAGCTCGAAGACAAGGAGGGTAACTCCTGACCACTGGGTCAAGCTATAAGCTGTAATATCATGCAGGCTGATGTTGTCCACCGTGTTTCTGAGCAAATAACCTTAATGGATTTCCATTTAGTTCATGGACAAATAAAAATCTGGTCTTTAGGAAACCCTAAAGCAGGAGCTGATGTTAAAAGTTTCATTTAAGTTTTCTACAGCTTGGCAGTCCTCAGGTGTAATTTGGAAAGAGCCTAGTTCTTGTATAATGGTTAGGATAACAGGCTCACAGAAAAATTTGAGGCCCAGTCCATAAACAGCCACATAACCCTAAGAATCCTGTTGTTTTTGTTTCTGGAATTGGATAAGCTAGAGTAGCATCCTTTCTTTGAGGATCAATAGGAGTTGCCCAGGGTGGTATTAATGACATAAATATTTAACTATACATTGAGCCAGTTATAATTTATCTTTGGATATTTTATGACCTCAAGAGGTAAAATGTTTAAATAAAAGGAGGCTATCTTTTAATGCAAGCCTCCTGGGAGGAGGTGTACACTAACAAGTCATCCACATATTGTAATAATATGGAATTATTGGAAAGATTGCAAATTAGTGTGCAGAACCTTAGAAGAATAATCGAGAGCTTTGGTAAAGACCTGAGGCATCACAGTCCAAGTAAACTGTTGATTTTTTTCCATGTAAAAGCAATGAGACACTAAAAAATACACCACAAAGATCTGTAACTGTAAAGTAAGTGGCTTTCAGTAGGACATTAGAAAGTAATAAATGAGGGTTAAGTACCACTGAGAATCTAGGAATAACTATTCAATTAATTGCCCGTAAATCTTGGACAGATCTCCAGCCTCCATTGTTTGGCTTCCTAAGTGGTAGGACAGGCATGTTGCAAGGGCTAGTGCAAGGGATAATAAGGCACTTGGAAAGAAAGTCTTGAATTATTGGTTCTAATCCTTCCTGAGTTTCTCATTTCAAAGAGTATTGGAGGATCTTTGGAAATTGTTTAGATAAATCAACTTGAATTTTAATAGACCCCGTAACAAAACTCATCCAACATCAGCAGATGTGGTAGCCCATAAAGTTTGGGGGACTGAGGAGAGAATTTCCACAGGAAGCAGATCAGCTTCAGTATGAGTTTGAGTGTAACAAGCAGCATCCTGTCTTTCTGTTTCTATTTCTGTTCCTAATTGCATAGGGGATTTGAATAAATCTAATGTAATTTCTCCCTTTTCATAAAACCTAAACTGACATTTCTGTTTAGATAAAAAAAAAAAACTCTTCCGAACAAATATGTAGGTTTATCTGGGCTAATGAGAAGAGGGTGCAGATCCTCAGTAAATCCAAGAGAAATAGGTACTGGCTGAGAATGATACAAAGTCTGTATTTCGTTAGTAATCCCCCACTACTTTAGAGGTTTTCATTCTCCAGGGCAGAAACCCAAAACCACACACTGCCATCGAGTCGATACCAACTCATAGCGACCCTGTAGGATAGAGTGGAACTGCCCCATTGAGTTTCCAAGGAGTGCCTGGTGGATTCCAGGGCAGAGTCTTTTGTAAACAAGTTGGGTTAATAGCAGATAAAGAGGAGCCTGTGTCAAATTGAAATTTGTAAGATTCTACGTTAACAATCATAGTACTTTCTCCTTGAGGATTTAAAGCCACCATAGGAAAAGACTCTGTTCCCCAGAGCCCCTTCATTCAGGTTTGGATTGAGGCTTCCCATATGAGGAAGCCCATTTATTTTTTAGTTTGAAACAATCCTTTTCCAGTAGTGTCTTGGTTATCTAGTGCCGCTCTAACAGGAATGCTGCTATAACAGGAATACCACAAGAGGGTGATTTTAACAAAAAAGATGATTATTCTCTCACAGTCTAGTAAGCTAGAAGTCTGAATTCAGGATGCCAGCTCCAGGGGAAGGCTTTCTTTCTGTCTGCTCTTGAGGAGGGTCCTTGTCTTCAGTCTTCCCTTGGTCTGGGAATGTCTCCGCACAGGAACCACAGGTCCAAAGGATGTGCTCTGCGCCCAGTGCTGCTTGTGGTATGAGGTCCCCCCGTCTCTTTACTCACTTGTCCCTTTTCTATCTCAAAAGGGATTGGCTTAAGACACTATCTAATCTTGTAGATCTCATAAATATAACTGCTGCTGATCCATCTTATTAACATGATAGTGATAGGATTTACAACACATAGGAAAATCTCATCAGATGACAAATGGTGGACTATCACACAAACTGAGAATCATGGCTTAACAAAGTTGACAGGTATTTTTAGGGGACACAATTCCATGACATTCCACCCTTTGGCCCCCCCAAAATTCATGTTCTTGCCACATGTAAAACATATTCACCCCATCGTATCATAGCAGAAGTCTTTAATCAACTCCAACTCTAAAATCCAAAAATTCTTCATCTGTGAAGTCTAAATACAAGTTATCTGCTTCCAAAGTACAATGGTGCAATATCCACAAAGTATGTATTTCTACTACAAATGGAAGAAATTGGAGGGAAAGAAGGCATAACAGGCACCAAGCAAGTCAGCAGAACACATTACATTAGCCCTCAAGTCTTTGAAAATAATCCTCTGTTGTCTGAGATAATTTATACAATGCCCCAGTCCTCCAGATTCTAGGTGTTGGCCACACTCTCCAGATTCTGAGTGGTGGGCTTCAGCTCCACCTCCCAGGCCCACTGGGACGGCAACTCTGCTCCTTCGGCTTTAGGCGCACCATTCTCCTAGTCCATCTGCATGGTGACTCCACCCTTAGAAACACCAGAGGCCATGTCTCCACCCATTGAAACCCCTAGGGGTTGAGGCCATACCTTTTGAGACTGAGGCAGCTCAGCTTCCTGTGTTCCTTGTCTCTTCAGCTTCTGCTGCCTGGTTCCTTGACCTCTCAGCCCCTCAGGCCTCACATCCACATCTGCCTTGCTGGGGCAGGTGTTCCGAAGCTCTGTAGCTCCACCAGTAAGTGCCTGGAGGTACCCCACTGAACCAGTAAACTTTGGCTAGAAGGTATGCAGCTTTCTTGATTTATGGGTTGGCAAGCCTGGGTCTACCAATAAGTGCCCAGAGGCACTCCATTCTGCCAGGAAGCTTCCTGCACCAAGGCATTCAGCTGTCTCACTCTGTTGGTTGGCTCCAGTCCTGTCTGGCACTGTTCTCCTGGTTTTTCTGCTGCTGGCCCTCTGCTGGTGCTTCTCACCGTCTGCGCCATCTCTGATGTTAACAGTTCTCCTCACTTCCTTCTGAGTCCTTTATCTATTCACAGTTTCAAAACCACTTCCACATTTTAGATATCTGTTAGAGCAGCACCCCACTCATGGTACCAAATTTTGTCTTGGTTTTCTAGTGCTGCAGTAACAGAAATACCACAAGTGGATGGCTTTAACAAAGAGAAGTTTATTCTCTCATAGTCCGGTAGGCTAGAAGTTCAAATTTGGGGTGACAGCTCCAGGGGAAGGCTTTCTTTGTCAACTTTGAAGGAAGGTCCTTGTCATCAACCTTCCCTTGGTCTGGGAGCATCTCAGCACAGAGACCTCAGGTCCAAAGGATGCGCTCTGCTCCCGGCGCTGCTTTCTTGGTGGTATGAGGTTCTCTCTCTGCTCGCTTCTCTCTCCTATATCTCAAAAGAGATTGGCTTAAGCACTATCTAATCTTGTAGATCTCATTAATTTAGCTGCTGTTAGTCCATCCTGTTAACATCATAGTGATAGGATTTATAACACATAGGGAAATCTCATCAAATGACAGAATGGTGGACAGTCACACAATACTGGGAATCATAGTCTAATCAAGTTGACAGATATTTTGGGGAAAACAATTCAATCCATGACAAATAGTTTGCTTTTTGCAATAGCTATATATATATATATATTTTAATGTATTGTGCTTTAAGTAAAAGTTTACAAATCAAGGTATAAGTTTACAAAAACTTACATATACCTTGCTATGTACTCCTAGCTGCTGTCCTGCCAATGGGACAACACACTCCTCCTCTCCACCTTATATTCCCCATGTCCATTCATCCAGCTCCTGTTCCCCTGTGCCTTCTCATCTCATATCCAGACAGGAGCTACCCACATAGTCTCATGTGTCTACTTGACCCAAGAAGCTCACTCCTCACCAATATCATTTTCTGTCTCGTAGTCCAGTCCAATCCCTATCTGAAGAGTTGGTTTAGGGAATGGTTCCAGTCTTGGCTAGCAGGAGGTCCGGGGACCATGACCTCCAGGGTCCCTCCAGTCTCAATGACACCATCAAGTCTGGTCTTTTTATGAGAATTTGAGGTCTGCATCCCATTGTTCTGCTGCTCCATCAAGGACTCTCTGTTATGTTCCCTGTCAGGGCAGTCATTGGTTGTAGCCAGATACCATCTAGTTCTGGTTTCAGGCTGATGGAGTTTCTGGTTTATGTGGCCCTTTCTGTCTCTTGGGCTTATGTTTACCTTGTCTTTGTTGTTCCTCATTCTCCTTTGCTCCAGGTGGGTTGAGACCAGTTGAGACCCCAGACGCCACTCACCAAACTGGGATGCAGAACCCAATAGTTGCAATTGTTTAGGGTATTAGCCTCCACCCTAGAAGGTTCTGGCTTAAAATCCTTTCTCTGAACAATGTGTTGCAGTTGCGGCATTGTTAATTTGTTTTGTTTGGCCTATTTCTTTTGCTCCTGAATTTGGGCTGGTTTATGGGTTGCACCCAGTAGTTTGGAAAGGAGTGTAGTTTCCCAACCCAATCTTTGGTGCTTAACTTGTTCAGACACTTCCTGGTGCAAACCATTTAGAAATATGGAATCAAATCTATTCCAACCCCTTCTTCTATGGAATTTAATCCTGAATGTTCAGCAAAAATGCTAGCCAAACAGTTTTTATAATTATATACAGATTTATTATTTTCTTGTTTACAACTTTATACTTCACCCATCAGCTTTTCAAGGGAGAGGTTTTGGTTTAGCACCTATAAGTAACCTGGCAACTCCTGTAGTTTGTTGCAGTAGTGTCGCTCCAGTTATTGTAGCATCAACTGTTAGAGATTGTTCAGGTTTTTTCCAGTTTGTCTTTTCCATCCATAATTGGGCTTCTCCCGGCCTGGCTAGCATTTTTATCCAGGCCTGTAAGTTACAATTAATACTCTAAATTTCCGACTGAATTTCTGTGGGTCTTCAGGAGGATTAGGAAATTCTTTTACAATTGCATGAAGCTCTTCCATCGACCAGGGAGAAAAGGTTCCTAGTAGGGTGTTCCTCTGGATGTCTTATTTTAAGTGGTAAACTCAATGTGAAGGTCTTCCTGTTTTTTGGTTTTTTTTTTTTGGTTATCAGAATAGAAGGGGCATTCAAACAATGTGTCAGTAGAGGAATAAGAAAGAAATGAGGAATAGAGAGAAATTGGAGCCTTTTGTGGAGCAGATAGAATAGCACATGGCGCCAAAGTGTATCATAGGTTGCTGTGGAAATTTGACACAGTGATTCTGTATTCTGTTTAGTTACTTTAAAGACCGTACCTTGTGGAGAGGCAGTCTTGCTCTCTTGATTTTTTTTGGTAGCTTTAAAATACCAATTAAATGTGCATCCCATTGAGTTTAACTCAAAAACTCTGCTGTTCTAATTTGCTGTGCAAAAAACGGTTAATTTAGACAAAACATCCCTAAAGCAGCCACATGTGTTCTAAATTATCTTTGGTAATATTATGTCAGGTGTTCAAAGAACAGCAGGTAGCAGGGCCGTAACATTTACTCACAGGGGCAGGGTTTCCCAAGGGGAACTCCTCATTTTTAGTTTTAAAATTACTCATTGAAGAAAGAAAAGCAAAATGTACACCAAAAATAAAAGTGGAGTACTGTTCTCAATTGCCTTGGAGGCAGAAAACCATGCAGGGCACCACCTTCAGTTCCCTCTGAGTCACAAAAGCTAGGTAGGAACGCCATGGGATTTGGAGAGTGGTTTGCTGGAACCAATGTGTACCTCTTTACATGAGAGTTTACGTGCAGGTGGCAGGCAGTCTAGTGCTCTGGTCTGTCTCACGACCACCTTATCCTGTCACGGGAGTCTTTAATGTTCATGATGAGCACCAGAGACCATCCTAACAGCTTTTACTGGTTGACTTGTACCTGAATTTTGTGGCTTATAGTGACCCAGCACTCTTTGAAAGTACAATTACCTTTGTAAAGTAGAACTTCCAGCCTCGTACTTGTGAGAAAATTAATTTCTGTTCTTAAAGGCAATCACTTGTGGTATTTTTAAAAGGAGAATGATTAAATCAAATATGGGTTTTTCATACAATGAACTGTTTCATATCCAGTTATTCAGACTCATATTTTTTTTGGTGATGCTTTAATGGTGTAAGTAAATATGTGTAAGCTAATGCAATTTAGTAATTCATAAATCCATTACAATTCTAATCTAGAATTCCACCTCATTTCTCATTGCTCTGAAAAGGCCCTTCTTTACATATTGATACTTTGTACCTTTCCACTCACCTTTTCACTTTAACCTGGAATGACCTCCATTTTTTCTCCGTTGCTCTTAAGTATTTTTCAGATACATCCGGGGTAGTCTTCAACTGACCACTTCAGTTCACAATTAGCCTTTTTCTTTTTTGAATATCTAGTATGTCTATAAACTTACAACTCGTGTTAGACATTTATCTTATGTCTTGGGATACTGACCTTTTCATAACTAGGTTGTAAACTACTTGAAGGCAGTGACTGTACATTATACTAACTTGTTTTAGGTGCCAAAAGGGTTACAGTTCTGTGTAGTGTCCAGTCTTTTGTAGTTGGCCCATCAAAAGCTTTGTCGTTATGTTTTGGAACAGTTTTATATGGGTATATTCTAGGTACACTTGAAAGTACAGAATACTCTGGTTCATGCCCCTAGAGGAGTTGTAATTCTGTTGAGAAGACTGAGTTTTAGACATCCTGGAGTACAGTGTTGGGCACTAGGAGATGCTTAATAAATATTTCATAGTGAAGTACTTTCCTGCTACTGATCACCAGAGCAAGTGGTGAGCTCTGGCCGTAGGCATTGGAGTGACTATAGTAGAATCATTTCACTGCAAGTGTTACTGGGAAAGAAACCGAGCTGCTTCCTTTTGCCTCAAACAGCATTGTCTTCTCCTGCTTGTGCTGAGTCACTCAGGCATTATTTCTAAGGACTGTATGTTAGTGCTAATTCATAAGTTTAAGTATATACAAGATTATGTATAGAAAAAATGGGGTGATTTAGGTGTCAGTGCCAATTTTACTTATTTTAAGACTAAGTTGTGCGCTTAAGAATGAAGAGTCTTAAATCAGTGATGAGGATGAGGCAGACTAAGAATCAAAAAATAACTCCTGTTAACTTCAGCAAAAAATATGACAGTGGTAAAATATCATAACTTCCCAGGTATGGAAATTGTAAGTTATGTTGATGTTCTCCATTAACAGACATTCTGGTCTTAACTTACATCAAGCAAGAATGACAGAATCATTTGTTGTGCTTTAAGGAAAGAGGCAGTATTATAACTGTGTAGTTTAAATTTATGTATATTTAGACATGAGGAGCTCTGGTAGAGCAATGGTTAAAGTGCTGGACTGCTAGCCAAAAGGTTGACAGTTCGAACCCTCCAGCAGCACCACAAGAGAAAAGACCTGGTGATCTGCTCCAGTAAAGATTAAAGCCTAGGAAACCCTATGGGAGATTTTGGCCCTGTCTTGTAGGGTCACTGTGAGTTGGAATCAACTTGACAGCATACAACAATATATACAGAGATAAGACTACACTAAGTCATCTCTTCAGAATACGTATATCTTAGCAGTTAATGCTTTGGGGTCTGTAACAACAAAAGGTAGAGCTAGGCTTGATCAAAGCCAAAAGCACCAAATGAGCTACTCCAGGAACTTGATCTGTGTAGCTGAAGTCCAAACCCACTATCTCTGCTTTCTTGTGTACTAAACTGCTACCAGCTTTTTATGCCACAACTTCCATATTTTTAAGTTCTTAATTTTTATTCCTTTCTCTATCAGTGGGAATAATCCATTGTATGTGTATACCACATTTTGTTTGTTCATCTATTGATGGACATTTGGGTTGATTCTACCTTGAGGCTGTTAAGAATAATGCTACAACAAACATTGGTGTACAAATACACTATCTGTTTGAGTCTCTATTTTCAGTTCTTTTATACATAGGGTGGAATTGCTGGGCCATGTGTTAATTTTATGTTTAACCTTTTGAGGAACTGCCAAATTTTTCTACAGTGTCTGCACCATTTTATATTGCCACCAGCAGTGGATGAGGGTTCCAATTTCCCCACATTCTCACCAACACTTTTAATTTCTGTTTTTCTGATAGTAGTCATCCTAGTGATAGTTAAGTAGTATCTCATTGTGATTTTGATTTGCATTTCTCTAATGACTAATGTTGTTATTGGCCATTTGTATATCTTTAGAGAACTGTCTCTTTATCTACTTAGTCCATTTTTAAATTGGGTTGTCTTTTTGTTGTTGAGTTGTGGGAGTTTTTCATATATTCTGGATATTAAATCCTTATCAGATATTTAATTCTGAAATATTTTCTTCCACTCTTTAGGTTATTTCTTCACTTTGTAAATAAAATCCCTTGATGCACAGAGGCTTTTAATTTTGATGAAGTTTAATTTATCTGTTTTGTCCTTTGTTGCTCTCATTTTGGTGTCATATCTCAGAATTTTTGCTAAATGCAAAGTCCTAAATATTTATCTATTTTATTTTATGAGTTTTATGTTTTTAACTCCTAGTTAGGTCGTTGGTCCATTTTGAGTTAATTTTTCTAAGTGGCGTGAGGTAGGGGCTCAACTTTATTCTTCTACATACGGAAATCCAGTTGTCCTAGCACTGTTTGTTGAACAGACTATTCTTTCACCCATGGAGTGGACTTGGCACCCTTGTTGAAAATCAGTTGGTCATAGATGTATGGGTTAGTTTCTGGACTCTGTTACATTGGTCTATATATCTGTCCTTATACAAGAACCACACTGTTTTGATTACTGTAGCTATGTAGTATGATTTGAAATTGGAAACTGTGAGTCCTCCTACTTTGTTGTTCTTTTTCAAGATTGTTTTGGCTGTTCAATTCCTTTGCAGTTCCGTATGTGTTTGAGGATCGGCACTTCTGTTTTTGCAAAGAAACCTGTCGGAATTTTGATTGGGATTGTGTTCAACGTGTAGATCACTTTGGATAGTACTGACACCTTAATGATACCAAGTCAGTCTTCCAATCTGTGAAAACAGGATGTCTTTCCATTTATTTAGGCCTTCTTTAATTCAGCAGTGTTCTGTAGTTTTCAGTGTACAAGTCTTTTCACCTCCTGGTTAAATTTACTCCTAGGTATTTTCTTTTAGATGTTTTTGTAAGTGAAATTGTGTTCTTAATTTCATTTTCAGACTGTTCATTGCTGGTGAGTAATTCCCATTTTTCTAGTGGACTTGGACTTGGAGTCTGAAAGGGAATTGCATGGAATTATGTCTCCCAAACATCAGACCTCAGGTCTTTTGCTTCCAGATACTATGCTTTTTCCACTCTTATCACACTGTTTCTTTATAAAATAACAGAAGTCCTACAAATATCCCTGTTTGTAGGCACAAAATAGCCTCAAAACATTGCTCTCCATGATGTCCCCCAAATTGGTTTACAGTTGTTGTCGTTAGGTGCCGTCAGGTCGGTTCCAACTCAGCAACCCTCTGTGCAACAGAACAGAACACTGCCCGGTCCTGCACAATCTTCCCAATCTTAGCTATGTTTTGAGCCCATTGTTGCAGCCACTGTGTTAGTCCATCTCTTTAGGGTCTTCCTCTTTTTTGCTGACCCTCTACCTTACCAAGCATGATGTCCTTCTCCAGGGACTGGTCCTTCCTGATAATATGTGCAAAGTATGTAAGACAAAGTCTCACCATCCTCGCTTCTAAGGAGCATTCTGGCTATACTTCCTCCAAGGCAGATTTGTTTATTTTTCTGGCAGTCCGTGGTATTTTCAGTATTCTTCACCAACAACTATATCATATTTAAATCGTGTGTTTTAATGAAATTTTTAATTGTGGTATGTTAGAACTATATACCTTAATATTTCTGTGGATTTGGTGACATCTGTCTTTTTACCTAGACTTATTTTTATTTTGGATTTATTTTTAAATTGATTGGTTTAAAAAGGAGATTTATGTGTATAATAAGGATGTTTTTGTTTTTTTTTTGTTTTTTAAATATAGTCTCTGTAGAAATTGAAACCCATCAGTCACCATTCTTCAAAATGCAATGGAATGTACTACGGACTGTATCTGGGCTGGTGCACCGGACATGCATGGAACCACCTAAAGCTGGTCTTTTTGGACACTTTCAGACCATAAAGGGAGTATTACTTTTGTATAATACTGAATCCAAAGTAGTGTTGGTACAAGGCCCACAGAAACAGTGGCTACACTTGTCTGCTGCCCAGTGTGTTGCAAAGGAAAGTAAGTCATTCATTGCTCGGCCGCCCCTACTTGGGGCCCTTCACTATAAACAATGGGAGCAAAATATTTCATCCAAGAGGATTGTGTCATCCAATGCCACATCCCAAGGAACTCCCACAGGAAAAAAGGAAGAACCTGATCCTTTACAAGACAAATCTATTAGCCTGTATCAGCGATTTAAGAAAACATTTAGACAATATGGAAAAGTTTTGATTCCAGTACACCTAATAACTTCTGGTGTTTGGTTTGGGACATTTTACTATGCAGCCATAAAGTAAGTTTTTGCTTAGTTTAACACCATTCCCTTAATTGTACTTAACAATGGCCTTAAATAATTTGTAAATGCTTCAGTATTTTTGATAGAGGATAGCTATTTTTCATAGCTCTTTTTCACATTTTAATAATAATAGCTAACATCTGCTTACTGTGTACATTAGACATTTTGCTAAATATTTTAACTGTATCATTTAATTGTCACAGCAATGTATGAGCAGGTAGGTAGTATAACTATTCCCATTTTATGAATGAGAAACCGATTAAGCAAAGATAACTAATTTTCCCAAAATAACTTCTCGAAAAGAGGTGGAACTTGGACTAAAAGTTATTTAAGTTTGTCTAATTTCAAAACTCATGCTCTTAATCACTATGATAATCTCATATCAATATTTATGATAGCACAGAAATAAATACCAGATTTCAAAATTATGACAGCACCATGAGTTCAATACTTAAATATTTTTAGATGTTCATAAATGTAAAAATAGCTATTATTTGCCATATGTATGGTCTTGGTGGGAAGTTAGTAAGATATTTTTGCCAAAGCCTGGCTAATATCTGTAGTAGACACAAAAGGCATAAACTGCAGACTTAGGTTTTGATATCACTTGGGTCTGATAAATGTCAAAGTAAGGCCTTTTGTTCTGATCAAAAGCTAACAGGTTGGTAGGCCTAACTTCCAGGTGTAAAACTTTTCTAAAATTCTGAAGTTTCTAAATTCATCTTGTTAAATACTGTTACTTTCTTGTAAGATAGATTGTGTTACTCACACAACTTGAGGAACAGAAATACACATAGAAGTAACTTCCCAGTTATTTCCAGTTTCTGCCAGTAGCAGAACTGAACCATTGACTAACTTGTTTCCATTCTTTTAAATTTACTTACAGGATTTCCTTTTAAGTCACCAGGTAAGAGAGATCAGTGGGTGTCCTAATGGAAGAAATGTTATCGTGGAGACTCCTTTAACATGTTAGTGACCTCTCCTGATGAGTTTAGAATTATTTTCAGTGTCTGATTAGCTTGAATTAAGATATTAATAAAATGCGGTAGTTTTGTATATGAAGCTCACTCCTTGGAAAAGGTTTATTGTCTACTAAATTAAAAGTATCTATCTCAAGGTGATGAACTGCAGACTGTACTTATTCTTGGGAAACATAGGATGAGAGATATTTCTTTATAAGTAAGAATTCTAAGAATGTTTTTTTATGTTGTTTAATTGATGCAGTTGTTTCTCTTCCTGTCTTTTTCTCCACTATGTTCCTGTTATTCAATTATATCCTTCATTGTGTACTATTATTTTCTTTAATAATTGTATCTTGCTTTGCAGAAGATCCTTGTATGTACATTTTATGGAATTTGTTTATTTTTAGTTGGATATATTTATTTGTTTAGTTACGTTTTCTGGGCATGTTTAATTTTTATAAAACCAAAAACCAAACCCAGTGCCATCGAGTTGATTCCAACTCATGGTGACCCTATAGGACAGAGTAGAACTGCCCCATAGAGTTGCCAAGGAGTGCCTGGTGGATTCAAACTGCCGACCCTTTGGTTAGCAGCCGTAGCACTTAACCATTACACCACCAGGGTTTCCTTAGAAGTCTTCAAAACTGCCCTCATTTTTTTGACAGAGCATAAAATTGTGTATGATTTTGAGTAAAAGTTATTATAAACATTTAATTGTGCTATAATTTAATGCCTTTCTACATATTTAAAAAAAGTTTTTCTCTTTTTTTAGCCATTGAGGAAGCATCTGATTCAGTATTTTGAAAAATGGCATAAGTAATTCTTTTTTCTTTTGGCCCTCCTTTGGTAGCCCTCAAGAAGTATTCAGTCTGTTGGCCTTAGAGGGAGAACTCAGAGTTTCTGATTAATTGAATATGAGATTCTCATTTGGGCTATTAAAAGGAATACTTTTCTTCCTTTTAGTTTTCTCTTGCCTTCTGTGGTAAAAGTGCTCTGTAACTCTTAACAGCAGACCCAGAATAACGTTAAAAAAAAAGACCAAACCCATTGCCATTGAGTCAATTCTGACACATAGCGACCCTATAGTACAGAGTAGAACTGCCCCATAGGGTTTTCAGGGAGTACCTGGTGGATTCAAACTGCTGACCTTTTGGTTAGCAGCCAGAGCTCTTAACCATCATGCCACCAGCGTTATTAATTATATTGAAGATTTTTTTCTATTCACTCTGGCACCTGGTGGTTCAGTGGTTAAGCTCTTGACTGCCAACCAAAAGTTCAAATCTACCAGCTGCTCCTTGGAAACCGTATGGAGCAGTTTTACTCTGTCCTATAGGGTCACAGTGAGTGGCAATCAACTCAACAGCAACAGGTTTGGTTTGGTTTTTTTTTTTAATCTGGCACTTGAGGCAGTTGTGGGTGATACTCTGTCATCTCTTGTGAAATGCACTTTTCTTAGTTTTATATTTCCTCCTCTTTTTCTTCAGAATGCTTATATGTAAACATAGGGGTAACATTTGCTACTTTAAAACACATCCTTTATCCCCTGCAACTTGTTCTTTGGCTGTTTGTTAGCATGAAAATTTGGTTGCCAGATCCATCCAATTGCCAAGCCATGACTATTGGTCCAATTCTGTTGTAGCATCATATAACTAATATAAATTACAAAGGACTTGTTGCTTCCCAGAATAACCCTTTTTAATGATTTTATTAAATTCTTAATGCTTCAGAAATTGAAAGTCGATTTGTTCTGAGTGAAGATCTTAATCACAGGTAACACTTAAAAAGTAGGACACATGGGAGAAAAGAAAAAGGAATTAAAATGTGTTCAAAAGACAGTGTCTTTCATTTTATTATAAAATCGAAGTTGATTGTATTAAAGTACAAGTGTTCAATTCAACCAACAATAGAGTAGCTTTATTTTAGCTGCTGTTGCTGCCCTTTTTTCTTTTGGCTCTTTTACCTAAAACAAAGTTCAAACATTTGCTTGTTGCCTTCTTACTATTAAAAAAGAAAGAGGAAAGAGTGGTTTGTAACTTGAAGGACAAGCCTTTGGCATCACATTGCATTACTGGCCAGTATTTGTGTCAGTTACTCCAACCTGCTAGCATTAGTGCACTTTCAGGGCACTGAAGAGCAAAGTATCACTCTATATTTTGTTAACTCAAAGATAACAGTCTCAGGCTTTTGAAGCATTTTATTTCAGACAGATGTAAATTGTACATGCCAATAGCTTTTTTTTTTTTTTTAATTTAGCTTTGTTGCAGGTCCTATCTGGTAAAAGCTTGCCAGAGATCTGATCTAACCAGGATGGCTCTGTTTGATGAGCTCTTGCTCTGTAATGACCATGTTGTCCCTCCTTTTAGACGCTTAGTGTTTTGGGCCTCAAGCTCCTAAATTTACGGAGCCACCCTGAAGCAGACTCCGGACTGATTTTCATTGCACTATATCCAGACTGTGATTATGTTTTGTGCTTATGTGTACATTTGTTGGAACAGCCATAAAGCAGACAATTTCTGAAGCAAAGATTTCTGTCAGACTATGGGAAGCATCAGAGTGGAAAGTAACACAAAGTGGATGCTCCGGTTTGAATGAAAACTTCATTAATACTTCATATCTAGCAATTCCAAAGGAAATTTAAATTATTTTTATTTTTAAGGAAATTAAATTATCAAATCAGTAGTTTAGAAATAATTGGAATTAAGTGCTTCTTTATTTTACAAAAGATACAATGATGTGATGATTTGTATAAGGTGTCTGAGTTAATTATTGTCTGATACTTATGATAATGTTTTTCTCATAAATCAATTTTGCTTTATATTTGGTCAAATATTTGATGTAGGTTTTTTCCCCCTTTATTTATGATTGCTGTTACATATATAGATTTTAAGTACTGCACTTAGTTGGAACTAGGAGATGGTTAATGAGATAATTTTATAATTGTATTGATATTAGAAGATAAAATTAGCATGTTATGGTAAGGTTTTACTGTACATAGTTATTTTACTGATTTTAGTAGATTATATAGTAGCTAAATCTTTGTAGTACTAAACCTTACTTTAAGGGGGTTCTTTTGTTACCTGGAAAGATATTCCAAATGGAATTATCTTTTAATATATGATAAAATTGAAGGTAGAGTAGAATCCTGAGAGGGCTTCTAGTTGATTTATTAATCTTACTCTTTTAAGGTTCCTTGAATTTATTATGCTGGTTTCTTCTTGTTTTTGGTGATAGGTCATTTTAATGGCTCTTCTCTGAAGGTGACCAGCCATATCTACTGCATGCACGCCTTAATCTCTTAGTATATAGTAAAATCACAGAGAATACTTTTTCTCCAGTTAACCAAATTATTTTTTAATATTAAAAATATAAATTAGGATTCTGTAGCTACCATAATAAGAATTGATTCAGGCAATTCCCCTTATTAATTACAAAGAGAAGGAGGTGCATTTACAGTGGGGCACTCTGTGGCCCCGGCCTTAACCAAGAGTCAAACTTAGTAACACCGATGATGGGATAAACTGACATTTTGTTTTCCCTATTATGATGCACTGAGATGGACGCAGAATTAACTGTGTTCTTTTCCTGTTGAAATCTACTTTGTTGTCGTCACTATGTACAGTCAAGTCGATTCTAACTCATGGTGACCCCATGTGACAGAATAGAGCTGCCCGTTAGTGCTTGTGGCCATAATCTTTATGGAAGCGGATTGCCAAGTCTTACCTCTGCGCAGTGGCTGGGTGGGTTCGAGCCACCAGCCTTTCAGTTAGCGGCCAGGCACTTAACTGTTGCGCTACCTGGGCTCCCGAAATCTACTTTAAAAAAAAAAAAAAAAACTACTTTACCTGAGTTTAATCATAAGGAAACAAACACACAAATCCAAATTAAGGGATGTTCTACCATGCAACGGGCTTGGACACTTCAAAAATATCAACATCAAGAAAGATACCTTACCTCTTCCACCCCCAACCCCTGCCCCAGAAAAGCTGGTGAGCACTTCTAGAGAAAAGCAGACTTGAGAGACATGAAAAAGTGGGTATCGGGGACCCACTGGGACAAGTCAGGAAGTTTTAATGCTGTCTATATATTAAATAATGTATGGTATTAAATTTCCCGAATGTCATAAGTGTATTATGCTTACATAATACCCTTGTTCTGATTTAGGGGTGACATGGTGGCGTAGTGGTTAAGTGTTACGGCTGCCAACCAAAGGGTCAGCAGTTCAAATCTACCAGGTGCTCCTTGGAAACTCTGTGGGGCAGTTCTACTCTGTCCTGTAGGGTCTCTATGAGTCAGAATCGACTCGACGGCCCTGCGTTTGGTTTGGTTTTTTGGTGCCACAATTTCTGCAAAACTATACACACACACACACACACACACACACACACACACACACACGGAGCAGGGAAAAACAAGAGCCAGTGTAGCAAAATGTTGATAACTGGGGAAACTAAAATAAATGAGGGCTTAACATTGAAGGTTGGAGACTTCCTCTGCCGCCTTTCCCTCCCTCCAGAACTTTGTTGTAAGTTATGGTAATTGCCTTGTAAGGTTGAAGTGCAGTTTTAGAAGTAAAAATCTTATGTCTTGAGATTTGAGTTAGCATTCTAAGTAATGTCTGGTTGATGAAACTATGATGGGATAAATAATTCTGATCGTTTTAGGTTACTTAAAGCTATTGATTTTGCTCTAATAAAAATGTTTCTGTTTTTCCTAATATGTTAATTTGGGATACATACGTGCAAGAGCAAACTAGAAGTGGCAGACAGTAAGATACAACACGGCAGGGTCACACCTTTTATTTATTTTTTGATGGTGAAATTCATGGGCATAATGTACATTAAGTAATATGTTTGTGCAAAGTGAAATTAAAATGCTTGATAATGCAAAATCAACTTTTAAGCAAATTTAATGTTAACAGCAAATCGTGGCTTTGGTGTTTTCCAATCATTTTTGAAAATATTTGTTCTTAAAAGTTTGTATGCATGTAAATTATGTTTTGTTTCTTTCATAGAGGAGTGAATGTCATTCCTTTTCTAGAACTCATTGGGTTACCTGACAGCATAGTCAGCATTCTCAAAAATTCCCAGAGTGGAAATGCACTGACAGCATATGCCTTGTATAAGGTAGGTACTACTCTAAACAGGTTGTTCCCCAGACTCTTAACCCCATAGAGCTCCGTTTTTACCCCCAGTAGTTATTTTTTTGAAATTTAACACAATGCATTTCATCTCTTACATATCTAATGAGTAAAGCTTAAAAAATTTTTTAATTGTAAATAAAACGTTGGTTTAGAAAAAGTACCTCGGAGATAGGTAGGTCACTCATAACCTGCTGTGATAAGACAAAGGTTATTTCTGGGGTTGTTAGTCGCTGTCAGTCGATTTCAGCTCTCAGCAACCCTGTGTGACAGAGTAGAGCTGCCCCAGAGGACTTTCTAGGATGTAATCTTTCTTTATAGGAAGGACCCCTGGTGGTACAACGTTTAAGCACTCAGTTGCTTATCGAAAGGTCGATGGTTTGAACCTACCAACTACTCAGTGGGAGAAAAAACCTGGCGATCTGCTTCCATAAAGACTACTGACTTAGAAAACCCTATGGGGCAGTTCTGCTCTGTCTTATAGAGTCGCTATGAGTCAGAATTGATTTGATGGCAGGCAACAACAACAACCGTTATAGGAGCACATCACCGGGCTCTTCTTCTGCGGAGCAGATGGCTGAGTTTGAACTACTAACCTTTCAGTTAGAAACTGTGTGCTTAGCCATCTTTTTGATGCTGCTTCTATTGATACTGTATTAACCTTTTCTTACTCAGACATCCACATGCCACCTGACTTGTTAGTAGAATTTAGCATACATTTTACTGTTTATAATAGTTCATCTTTTCAGTAAGTAAAATAGTAAAGTTTAATTCAAATTGTTTTATGCTGTAAACCTTAGACTTAGTTTCTAGATATTTTGCATGTTTTATTTTTGAAGTTCATTGTCTTTATAACTGTTGCCTGGATTCAGACAACATGTTTATAAGTAGATAGCTTCTATACCTATGGGTCTTTTTTTGGAAGAAAAGACCTTGTAAATTGTAGAATTTAGACATATTAATCTCATTTTCTCAATTCACAAATTATTTTATATATATATATATAAAATATGTGGAAACCCTGGTGGCACAGTGGTTATGAGTTCAGCTGCTAACCAAAAGGTCAGCAGTTCAAATCCACCAGGCGTTCCTTGGAAACCCTAGGGAGCAGTTCTACCCTGTCCTATAGGGTCACTATGAGTCGGAATTGACTCGACGGCAGTGGGTTTGGTTTTTTGGTATATGATAAATATTATGTATGTATAATTATATGTAATATGTTTAATAAATTATATATGTATATAATTATATATGCTGGTTTAGAAAAAGTGCCTTAAAAATAGGTAGGCTACTCAGAACCTCTGTGATAAGACAAAGGTTATTTCCAGGGTTATTGTTAGTTGCTGTCAGTAGATTTCAACGCATAGGGACCTCATGTGACAGAGCAGAGCTGCCCCATAAGGTTTTCTATGCTGTAATCTTCATAGGAAAGAGCACTGGTGGTCGCAGCGTTATAACCAATTATAGATGTATGTTTTTTCATTATGGTACAAATATATGTAAAAGATTTCCCTATTCAACAATTTTTACAAGTTTTGTTCGGTGACATTGATTACATCCTTCATGTACTACAACCACTCTCGATATCCTTTTCTAAATTATACCCCCAGCATTAACATACACTTTGTATGTGCCCTAATAACTCCCTTCCCCCATCCCTCCCCCATCTGGTAACCACTAATAAGCTTTGGTTTCTATCTATTTCTGTTTGCCTGTTTCATATAAGTGAGATCATATAGTATTTGTCTTTTTGTGGCTGTCTTATTTCACTTAGCATAATGTTTTCAAGGTTCATCCATATTGTGGTATGTATCAGAACTTCATTTTTCTTTATGACTGAGTAATATGCAGTTTTGTTCGGTGACATTGATTACATCCTTCATGTACTACAACCACTCTCGATATCCTTTTCTAAATTATACCCCCAGCATTAACATACACTTTGTATGTGCCCTAATAACTCCCTTCCCCCATCCCTCCCCCATCTGGTAACCACTAATAAGCTTTGGTTTCTATCTATTTCTGTTTGCCTGTTTCATATAAGTGAGATCATATAGTATTTGTCTTTTTGTGGCTGTCTTATTTCACTTAGCATAATGTTTTCAAGGTTCATCCATATTGTGGTATGTATCAGAACTTCATTTTTCTTTATGACTGAGTAATATGCCAGTGTGTATATATCACATTTTCTTTATCCAGTTACCTGTCATGAACATTTAGGTTGTTTCCATCTTTTACTATTGGGAGTAATGTTGCAGTGAACGGGTCTCTTCATTCCTGCTTTCAGTTCTTTTGGATATACATCTGGGATGGGATTACGTGTCATATGGTAGTTCTGCGTACTGCTGTTTGAGGAACCACCAGACTTTTCTACGGCAGCTGTACCATTTTGCATTCCCACTAGCAATGGATGAGGGTTCTAATTGCCCTACATCTTTGCCAAAACCTGTTGTTTTCCATTTTTTTTTTATCATAGCCATGCTAGTGGGGGTGAAATGGTATCTGATTGTGGTTTTGATTTGCATCTCCCTGGCTTTTGAATGGCTAATGACATTGAGAATCTTTTTATATGTTTGTTGGCCATTTGTATATTCTCATTGGTGAAATGGGTATTCACGTCCTTTGCCCGTTTTTTGATTGGCTTGTCTTGTTGTTAAACTGTGGAAATTTTTTACATATTCTGGATATTAGACCCTTTTAGGATATATCATTCCAGAAAATTTTCTCCTAATCTGTAGATTGTCACTTCATTCTGTTGATAAAGTCCTTTGATGAACAAAAGTATTTAATTTTTATGAGGCTTGGTTTATCTATTGTATCTTTGGTGCTCATGTTTTTGTTGTCATATCTGATCCATTGTTAAAAACTAGGTCTCAGAGCCATATCCCTGTGTTTTCGACTGACTTTTATGGTTTTAATTCTTACATTTAAGTCCTTGATCCATTTAAAAAAATTTTTTTATATGGTGTGAGACATGGATTCTGCTTTATTCTTTTGCATGTATAAATCCAATTTTCCCAGTACCGTTTTATTAAAGAGACTCTTCTTTCCCCATTGGGTGGACTTATTACCCTTGTTGAAAAATCTGTTGACCTCTCCATTCTATTCTGTATGTCTATCGTTATACCAGTACCAGGCTGTTTTGATTACTGAAGCTTTAGAGTATGTTTAGAAGTCAGGAAGTGTGAGTCTCCCTACTTTATTCTTTTTCAAGATTGCTTTAGCTATTTGGGGTCCCTTGCCTTTCGTTATAAGGAGTCCTGGTGGTGCAATGGTTAAATGCTCAGCTGCTAACCAAAAGGTCAGCAGTTCGAACCCATCGGCCACTCCACAGGAGAAAGTCTGCTCTATAAAGATTACAGCCTTGAAAATCATATGGGGCAGTTTTATTCTGCCCTATAGGGTCACTTGAGTCAGAATCGACTTGATGACAACGTTTTTGATTTTTTTGGGGGGGCCCATTCATATAAATTTGAAGTTTGGCGTTTCCAGAAACCTGTTGGGATTTTGATGGAGGGTTACATTGAGTGTATAGACTGCTTTGACATCTTAATGATATTAAGCCGTCCAGTCCATGAACATGAAATGTTCTTCCATTTATTTAGGTCTTCTTTAATTCTCTTAGTAATATTTTATAGTTTTGAGTGTTTAAGTCTTTTACCTTCCTTGTTAATTTATTCCTAGGTACTTGATTGTTTTAGATGCTATTATAAATACTACTGTTGTCTTAATTTCCTTTTCAGCTTGTTCATTACTAAGGTGTAGAAATTCGACTGATTTTTGTACGTTGACCTTTTACAATGCCACTTTGCTGAATTCATTTATTAGCTGTAATAGCTTGCTTGTGAAATCTTTGATATTTTCTATATATAGAATAATGTCAATGTGAAAAAATGTTTTACTTCCTTCCCAATTTGGAATTGTTTATCTATTTTTCTTGCCTAATTGCTCTGGTTAGGACTTCTAGTACAGTGTTGAATACAGTGGTGAGAGTAGGCATCCTTGTTTTTTCCTGATCTTAAACGGAAAACTCTCAGTCTTTCTCCATTGGTATGATGTTAGCTGTGTGTTTTTAATAAATGCCCTTTATTATATTGAATTTCCCTTCTACTCCTAACTTGTCAAATATTTTTATCATGACAAGTGTGTTTAGTTTTGTTGAGATGATCCTTGTTCTGTTAATATGGTGTATTAAATTGATTTTCTAACGTTGAACCATCCTTGCATTCCTGGAATAAATCCCAGTTGATCATGGTATATAATCCATATGCTTTGGATTCAGTTTGCTGGTACTTTGTTGAGAATTTTTTCATCTCTATCCATAAGGAATATTGGTTTGTAGTTTTCTTGTAGTGTCTTTGTTTGGCTTTAGTATCAGGGTAATGCTGGTAACTCATAGAATGAATTAGGAAATGTTCTCTATTTTTTGGAAAAGCTTAAGTAGCATTGGAGTCACGTTTATAAATGTTTAGTAGACTTACTCAGTGAAGAAATATATGGCAGGATATTTCTTTGTTGTGAGGTTTTTATTACTGATTCAGTTTTGTCACTTTTTATAGATCTGTTAAGAGTCCTCTATTTCTTCTTGAGTCAGTGGAGGCAGTTTATGTGTTTCTAGGAATTTGTCCATTTCCTCTAAGGTACCAGTTTTCTGGCATTCAACTATTGATAGTATTCCCTTATAATCTTTTTTATTTCTGTAGTGTCTGTTGTAATGTCCCCACTTTCATTTTTAATTTTATATTTGCATCTTCTCTCTCTTTTTCGTTGTCCGTCTAGCTATGTGTTTTTTGATTTTATTGATCTTTTCAAAACACCAAATTCTGGTTTCATTGATTTTTCTCTATCGATTTTCTATTTCTTTTATTTTTGCTCTGATTTATGTTATTTCCTTTCCTCTTAAACCTTAGGCTTAGTTTGCTTTTCTTTTTCTAGTTCCTCAAGTTGTAGAGTTAGGCTGTTGATTTGAGATCTTTCTCCTTTTTTAACGTAGGTGTTTATTGGTATAAATTTTCGCAAGTACTGCCTTCACTGCATTCCATAGATTTTGGTATGTTGTGTTTTCATTTTCTCTTGACTCTGAGTATTTTTTTTATCTCTCTCGATTTCTTCTCTGGCCCATTGGTTATTTAGTATTGTGTTGTCAAATTTCTACTTATTTATGCATTTTCTGGTTTTCTTTTTGCTATTAATTTCTGGTTTATTCCATTGTGATCAGAAAAATACTTCATATGATTGTAACTTTTTAAGTTTATTTGACTTACCTTGTGTCCTAAGATATGGCCTATACTGGAGGTAGTTCAGTGTGCACTGAAGAAGAATGTATATTGTGCTGTTGTTGGGTTGACTGTTCTATATATACTTGTTAGGTGTAGTTGGTTAATACCCCCCAAAAAAGCCCATTGCTATCGAGTCAATCTTGACTCATAGCGACCCTATAGGACAGAGTAGAACTGCCCCATAGAGTTTCCAAGGAGCGCCTGGCAGATTTGAACTGCTGACCCTTTGGTTAGCAGCTGTAGCACTTAGCCACTACGCCACCAGGGTTTCCAGTTGGTTAATAGTGTTGTTCAAATCTTTTGTTATTGAAGTCTTCAATTATTATTGTAGACCTCTCTATTGCTCCCTTCAGTTCTGTATTAGCTTTATATACTTTGGGGATCTGCAGCTAGGTGCATATATATTTGTAATTATTATATCTTTCTGATGAATTGATCCTTTTATCATTACATTATATGGTGTCCTTTGCTTCTTCTGATAGATTTTGACTTAGGTCTGTGATTTTTTTCTGCCCCTTTTTCTCTTCTCTTTCTGAGACTCCCGTATTGTATATATTAGTCCACTTGGGTGTTCCACAGGTCCCTTAGGCTTTGCTCAATTTTCTTTAATCTTTTTTTTTTTTCTCCTCAAACTCAGTAATCTCAATCACCTTTTATTCAAGCTTGCTGAGTCTTTCTTCTCCCAATTCATATCTGCTGTTGGGTTCTTCCAGTGAATTATTCATTTCTTTTACTGTTACTCATTTCTGGCCCAGGCCGCACACACTGTGCTGCTCTGTACCAAGCATCACAGCCCAGGAACCCCAGCCCGTGCCACACATACTGTGCTGCTCTGTACCGAACATCACTGCCCAGGAACTCCAGCCCATGCCACACACACTGTGCTGCTCTGTACCAAGCATCACGACCCAGGAACTCCAGCCCATGCCACACACACTGTGCTGCTCTGTACCTAGCATCACTGTCCAGGAACTCCAGCCTATGCCACACACACTGTGCCGCTCTGTACCGAGCATCACGGCCCAGGAACTCCAGCCCATGCCACACACACTGTACCGCTCTGTACCGAGCATCACGGCCCAGGAACTCCAGCCAATGCCACACACACTGTGCTGCTCTGTACCAAGCATCACTGTCCAGGAACTCCAGCCCATGCCACACACACTGTGCTGCTCTGTACCGAGCATCACTGCCCATGGGCTCCAGCCCATGCCATACACACTGTGCTGCTCTGTACCGAGCATCACTGCCCATGGGCTCCAGCCCATGCCATACACACTGTGCTGCTCTGTACCGAGCATCACTGCTCAGATGCTCCAGCCCATGCTACCCTCACTGTGCTGTTCTGATACGTAACTCTCTGTTCAGAAACCCTGCCCCACGCTGTGCTCACCATGCTGCTGTGGCCAAGGCCTCACTGCTTAGAAACTCGAGCCCCTGCTGTGCTTCCCGTGCTGTTTCAACATGGGTCTCCCTGCATGGGGAGGCCAACTACAGCCACCTCAAGATGGCCATACTGAACTGGGGTCTTCCTGCCTGGGGAGGCCAACTACAGCCACCTCAAGGTGGCCACACTGAACTGGGGAAGGGGGGAGGGTGCACATGTGCAGTGAACCTCCATTCTCTTGCCACCTGTATGCTACCATTTTCTTGAGTTGGTGTTCTCTTTCATCCATCAGTCCTTCAACTGTTGTCCAGAGTTCCAGGGTTTTTGCTTGTTTTCTTTTGGTTTTGGAGAGAAGGAAGCTTGCAACCGCTTATGCCATCATCTTGCTCCTCCTCCCTCAATTGATAAATTCTTACGCAGTTCTATGAACCATCTACCTAAGAAAGAAAAAAAAATATATAAAAGGTTTGGCAACTAGGTGATATCTTATTTTACTTCTGTCATATAAAAATACCTAGAATTCCAGTTCCATAGTCATAATCAAAAGAAACATGTTTTATTCTGTCATCTTCGTTATAATCCTATAACTTTTAGAAAATTTTCTCTTTTATTGTATTTTTGACTAGAGAGCGAAAGCTTAACTCTTCATTTGTTTTCAACATTAAAACATTAAATTCATAAATTACCAAGTTTCTAATTATAGTGGGTATAATTTAGTCTTGATAAACTATCATGACGTTGCTTTACCCCATTTCCCTAATTAGAATTGCTCTTTATCCCATGTTCCCATAGCATGTTAGTAGCTTTCAGAGTTCATCTCAGTCTGTGTGTTAGTAGGTTTTTTATGTTTATTTTCCTTATGCACTTTATGCACCTAGGTATTAAGAATCATGTTTTCTTCATCTTTGTATTTCTCTGTGCCTGGTATTGTGCTTTGTAGGCAGATAGGTGCTCAGGGCATGCAGGTTGAGCTGGAATTGCAATATGAAGCTGTACGTGTGGATGGGTCAGTGTCAGCAGTGTTTACACCACACTCTTCCTCTGTGAGGTGTGAGTATGCAGAGGTCTACTCCTGTGTATACACTGTAGCCCCTAGTTTCTCAAATAGAGCAGCAGTGTTATTTATTGCTTCACCAAGGCAAAGCCTCAGAATTGAGTGAGGCGGAGATGAAAAAGGAATAATCTGTGAGTGTGGCCTCTGGCTGTGGTTGGAATGCTGTCATTAACTCCCTTGAAATTTCTTTGAAATGCACCTGGTGTTTTATTCACCAGAAATTTATCGAGCTGCCACTTTGTGCCCTGCGCCATGTGGAAAGGCGTAATGAACAGCACAAAATACCTGCCCTCACAGAGTTTATGTTTGAGTGAGTAGGTGTCAAGCGGAGAGGCATTTGGAGAGACAGACACACACATATATATTTTACATGAGTTGGTATTTATATAGGGGTAGTGCTAAGAAGAAAAAGCAAATCAGGGATGGGGTATGTTTTCTTGTCCAGGGAAGGCTGCGGTTTTAGAGGGAAGGCTTCGCAGAGAAGGCCTGTCTGAATAAAGACTTGAAAGAGGTGCGAGAGTTTGTCAGGCAGGTATCTGGGGAAGAGCAGTTCAAAATGAGGACATCTCAAGTGTGAGGTTCTGAGGCAGTAGGATGCCTGGAACATTTGAGGGAATAACAAGGAAACAGATGGGGTGGAGTGAGTGAGCAGGGCAGAAGGGACGGAGCACTCAGTCAGGTTGGGCTACAGATACATTTTGGCTTTTCCGCTGAGTGAGATGGATCACCTTTGGGCAACTTTGAGTATATGACTCATTTTCACAAAATCATTTTGACTGCTGTATTGAAAACAGACTCTAACAGGGAAAGGGTAGAAGTTGAGAGACCTAGTTTGAGGTTATTGTGGTAGTCTGGGTGAGGGATGAGGATGGCTAGGACCAAGCAGCAGTAGAGGGGTAAGAAGTAGTTGGATTGTAGATATGATTTAAAGGCAGAGCTGATAGGGTTATCTAATAGATTCGATATAAATTATGATAAGAGAAAGAGAGGAGTTGAACTATCTCCTAGTCTTTTGGCTTGAGCAACTGGAAGAATAGAACTGCTATTTACTGAGATGGGGAATACTTGGAGAGGAGCTGGGAGGGACAGTTGAAGATCAGGTGGTCAGTTTTGAACATCCTAAGTTTGAGATCCCACTGGACATGTCCATGAAAACGAGTAGCTGGTTGTATATACTGGAATTCAGGGAGAAGGTTCAGTCTGGAAGTCAGGGATGGGTGATAGATGGCACTTGAAACTGGATAATGTCACCAAGGGAGTGAGGGCGGTAGAAGAAAGAGGGCCCAGGTTTTAGCTCTGGGTTACACAGTTGGAGGCATGTGGAGAGCTTGGTGAAGAAGGCTGCAAACAAGTAGCCAGTGAGATAGAAGGAAAATTAGGAAAGTGTGGAATCCCTGAGACCTTGTAAAGGAAATGTTCCAAGGAGTAAAGAGTGAAAAGCTGTATCAAATGGTCCTAATTGTTCAGGGGCCGATTACAGGTTACCCATTGGATTTAGTTTCGTAGAGGCCGTTGTGCTTTGACGAGAGCAGTTTTGGTGGTGAGGGGGAGCTGGTGAAAGCTGGGTTGGAGAAAGTTTTAGAAAAAACTGAGGAGAGAAGTTGGAGACAGCACAGACAGCTCTTTGAAAGAGTTTTGGTATGCAGTAAGCTAGAAGTGCTGCTGTGATGTTTAAAACAAAACCCTCGGAATGCAATGCAGCCTCTTCGTTTTGATCAGTTCATCTGCTCTTTAATTGCTGGTCCTTAAGTCTCTGATCATAGTTCAACCTGTGCATGTCTGCAGTGTGCTCACCCTTTTAGTACTTTTTGGTCTCATGGAAGTTCCTGATGAGGATTCCAGACCCAGGGCCAATTATCATGAGTAGGGAGCATGAAGCCTGGATAAGTGAGAGGAATGAGACTAAACTCAGTTCAGTAATAAAGCGACATTTGTCCTATGCCCAGCCTTGTACCATTTGAAGTACTTTGTTTCTTGTTTAGCTCTAGATATTCAGCCTTGACGATGAAGGTTGGGAATGTTAAGGAAATAAAGTGTTTGGCAGAGTTTTTAAGGAATAGAAACACTTATACCTGTGTTACTGTTAGTGGTATGTAGTTAAGGACTTCAGTTCTGTTGATTTGATGCTTGTGTAATTTTTGGTTGGGTTGTCTAAGTGACAAACATTTATAAGATGAGGTTACAGAAGATGCATCCCTTGTTAGGAGGGAAAACCATGTAGGGTATTACTACAGTAACCTTGTGAGAGAATGAAGCAGTTTTATATTGCTTAGCTATTATCAGAATTTTAATTAGTTTTTAAGAGATTATGGTCATAATCAGGCGGTGATCTGCCTGTGTTTGCTTTTTTCTTAAGATTGCAACACCTGCCCGCTATACCGTGACTTTGGGAGGAACATCCTTTACTGTGAAGTACTTGCGAAGTCGTGGCTACATGTCAACACCTCCTCCAGTTAAGGAGTATCTACAGGACAGGATGGAAGAGACCAAGGAGCTTCTCACAGAGAAAATGGAAGAAACAAAGGATAGACTCACTGAAAAGTTACAAGAAACCAAAGAAAAAGTTTCTTTTAAGAAGAAAGTGGAATAGGGTGCCTTTTCTAATAGGTCATAGAAAATTCATGCACTTTAACCCTTTGGAGACTGTGGGCAATGATGCATTCTCCTGATTATTTTTTTGGATAGTTGCCTAAATATACCAGTTTTCTGAGGGTTAAAGAACCAAAGATACCTTTTTGAAGTTAAATATCACTAGAAAAATCAGTGTTTTTTGAGAGGAAAAAAATGAACGTAGTATGGGAATTTCACATCAATAGGAGCATTAAGCGATGGTCAAGAGTTCTTTTTAAGGTCTTCATCATCATGTATGCTGCATGTTCTGTTGCTGCCCCCTGTAGTGTGTGCAGATGAGGCAGCTGTCTCCATAGACAGGCTGTTCATCCTGAGTCTTCATCTCCCTGTTATTCAGTAAGACTTGAATGTATTCATTTCTCATTGTGGAGACAAACTATTATTATCAAACTACCTTTTTATGAAAACAGTATGTAACAGTTGTCTACCAGTTAAAATGCAGAGGAAAATTAAAATGAAGACATATGTAAATAAGATGTACTGGCTGTATGTAAATGAGAAGAATGACCCTTTAAAAATTGATCCTATAAAAATTATTTTTACTGAAGCTTGTTATAAAAAAACTTAAGCATATATACATGGCCATAGGTTGGTTTCAAAATTGTAGATTGATGTTGATCACCCAGAACACAAAACTTTGTTTCTTCTTCAACTGATCTTTCAGAGGAAAAGTGAAAATAATGACACCTAATGTTTATTGATGAAATGAAATATTCTCAAGCAGCGACTCAACCTTTTGGTTCTCAACTAAATAAAGGTTTGGGAGACTAGAAGATGGCATCAGGTTGCCACGAAGATTCCTCACTCCCCCGGCTGTAAACAGGCCTTTTTCTCAGCTAGCCAGTGCCCCCTTCCCAGTGTTAGGGCTTCAGAGCTAATAGTGATGTCATTATGGAGTGCAATTTTAAAATCAAAGCTGCTTCTTTTTCCCTTAGATTGAAATACCCTTGCTTGAGCATTGTATTTGAATTTTTGGTAGCAAAACTGTGTATTAAATTACCTGTTTGGAAGGAAATGTAGCCATTGGCACAGGTGAAAGTTGTCATTGTGTGGGTGTGCTGTAGCATGCATGTGTCTATTTGCTTTTGCTCTAACTGCTCTACTTCTGTTCTGACCCGGTAATGGACGTTTGGAAGAAGAAATGGTCTCTTTTTAGATTGTCATTGTTCTCAGTTATCTGGTAAGCAAGAGAATGTCTTGAGTGTGAAGAACAGCCCTCTGGGGCCTCTGCTGCTGGGGTGGATTATTGTATCAAATACTGAGTTGGGAAAAATTTAGAAAATAGTTTAAAGCCAAAACATGTTTATGTTTTTAGATCTAATCATTATATTGGAAAAGGTTCTTAATTAATATGCCATGGTTGGAATTTTTCTTTTGGCGGTAAAGGGTAGTGAGGGGGTGAGAGCCACGCTGCTCTGATACAGAGACTGCTCTGGATCGGGCAGGTGAGTTTTGTCTCCTGAGACAGTGGAATGCACTATTTCACATGGACTCAGATTCTCAAATGTAAGCTCCTTTAACGTGTTTTAGCTTGTTTATTCAGTTCCCAGTTTTACAGATATTAAACGCTGAAATACTAACAGAGTTCTTTGTTTTAGCTGCTTGTTTTAGCTTGTTTATTCAGTTCCCAGTTTTACAGATATTAAACGCTAAAATACCAACAGAGTTCTTTGTTTTAGCTTGTTTATCCAGTTCCCAGTTTTACAGATATTAAACGCTGAAATCCTAACAGAGTTCTTCGTTTGGCTGCTTGAGACGAGGCCTGTGTTTTAATACCTTGTGTTATATGGAATTCTTCTAAAACAATTACTTTTATTTTTCACATTTTACAGGGTCTTTTCCAATGGGATCGATTGTAGGTTCTTAGAAGTCACTAATAACTTCTTCCGACTAGAGATTTGTTTCCTGAGTACCCATCTTTTGTTTAGTCCACTTGGTAGTATTGTCATCAAGTTATTCTCACCCAGTTATATAGAAGGAGATACTGCCCATGACTGCTTTGAATTCTCAGGTAAAAAAAAAAAAAAAAAAAATTCTCTGAAGATGGGGGATCAGGAATGATGCAAAAATGCCGTTGCTAGCACATTGGTAACCAACTCCCTAAGAAAAGTTACAAAGACCTTTAAAAGGGACATCTGTAATCCGTTGTTTGGAATTTTAATAGCAGGCTAACAGAATATAGTAGGATGTGTTGTTAAATTATGTGAGTGAACCCCATTTCAGGAACAGTGAAATTTGCATTAATTCAACTCTAACTTTTGTGAGGTATGAGGCAGAGCAGCTCCCCAAACTTGGTCTGTGTGTCCATATATAAGTGGGATGTGTTGACAAGGTGAAGAGGGAGCTAGGGCCAGGACTGAGATTTAGCTTCTATAATGGATGGAAAGTGTTTGTGCAGCCAAGTAATAATGGAAATGAAAAATGGCTTGGGGAAGGGACTTAGTTTGTACAAGGATGGTAGCAAAACCAACCTTTTAAAGTATCACACCAAAAAATACCTTTTACTAAGATATCCTTTTGCATACAATAAGGTTCTGTGTTTACAGATTCCAACAAAGGAGAAAAAGGATACATATATTTAGATTACCTTTTTCCTAGTATTGAGTACAGCAAAATTTATGCCTTCAAAGATAACCTACACTTTATTTATTGCGACAGAATCTACCCTCATTTATTTCCAACTGAAAGATATTCTTGAGGGTTTTTATGCTTGACAATGAAATGCTGCTATTGATTGTCTCTTAATGAAGATAACCCTAGGAATTTTAAAGATCTTAATAATTTAGGCAGAAGAAATGTTCGAAGAAAAGAAGCAAGTTGCACGTTACACACATCTAGCTTCTTTTTTTTTTTTCTGGGTCATCTTCAGGATTTCTTAACTGAGACTATGGTGATGGTAATGAAATGGACAGAAAGTGACTTTAGCAACTGAAGCAGAAAAATACATCTTTCCTGATATTTTAGAAATTACAGCATTTCTTTAAAATGCTTTTGTGAGGCATACATTTCTGAATTATGATTAAAGAATTCCTTCTGAAAAATAACTTGTTTTTATGGTAACGTACACGCATGTGGTTTGTTGGATACAGTTCTTCTCTTTTTAATGGAGACCTTCATTCATTTTACATTTTCAAAATTGAGTCGCCATGCTGTTGTTGTTAGATGCCATCGAGTCGACTCTGACTCACAGCAGCCTTACGTATAACAGAACAAGATGTTGCCCAGTCCTGTGCCATTCTCACGATCCTTGCTGTGCTTGACCGCATTGTTGCGGCCATTGTGTCAGTCCGTCTCACTGAGGGGCTCCCTCTTTTTTCGCTGACCCTCTACCAAGCATGATGTCTTTCTTCAGTGATTTGTCCCTCCTTTAGGGCTGGATTACCCAATAATCAGCGTACACACTGGTTTACTTGTGTGTATTTACTAATCTGTAGTGAACAATTTCACCACATGAAATGTCTAAAACAGGTGAAATTGTTCACTACAGATTAGTAAGTAAGCACAATGCTCACTGATTAGTCTGCCCCTGCTCCTGATGAGGAAACCCTGGTGGCATAGTGGTTAAGAGCTACGTCTGCTAACCAAAAGGTCTAGCAGTTCAAATCCACCAGGCGCTCCTTGGAAACCCTATGGGGCAGTTCTACTCTGTCCATTAGGGTTGCTATGAGTCAGAATCAACCTGATGGTGATGGGTTTTTTTGGGGGGGGGGTGGGGCTCCTGATGACATGTGCAAAGTAAGTGAGACAAAATCTAATTCTCACTTCTAAGTAGCATTCTGGCTGTACTTCTTCCAAGACAGATTTGTTCCTTCTTCTAGCAGTCCATGGTGTATTCAGTATTCACCAACACCACAATACACATGCATCAGTTCTTTGGTCTTACTGTCCAGCTTCCACATGCATATGAGGCAATCGAAAAGACCATGGCTTGCTTCAGGTGCACCTACATCATTAAGTGACATCTTTGCTTTTTAACATTTTAAAGAAATCTTTTGCATTGTATTTGCAGTGCATCATTTGATTTCTTGACATCCATCAACATTGATTGTTGATGCAAGAAGAATGAACTCCCTGTCAGTCCTTTGTCATTTATTATGATGTTTATTGGCCCATGTCATGGATTGAATTACGTCCCCCCAAAAATGTGTACCAACTTGGTTAGGCCATGATTCCCAGTATTCTGTCCTTGTCCTCCATTTTGTGATTGTAATTTTATGTTAAAGAGGATTAGGGTGGAATTGTAACACCCTTACAAGGTCACATCTGTGATCCAACGTAAAGGGAGTTTCCCTGGGGTGTGGCCTGCACCACCCTTTCCTCTCTTGAGAGAGAAAAGGAAAGGGAAGCAAGCAGAGAGTTGGGAACCTAATACCACCAAGAAAGCAGCGCCAGGAGCAGAGCGCATCCTTTGGACCTGAGGTTCCTGTGCTAAGATGCTCCCAGACCAAGGGAAGACTAATGACAAGGACCTTCCTCCAGAGCCAACAGAGAAAGCCTTCTCCTGGAGCTGACACCCTGAATTTAGACTTGTAGCCTACTAGGCAGTGAGAAAATAGATTTCTCTTTGTTAAAGCTATACATTTGTGGTATTTCTTTTATAGCAGCACTAGATGACTAAGGCAGCCCAGTTGTAAAGATTTTCATTTTATGTTTAGGAGTCATCCATACTGAAGGCTGTAGTGTTAGACCTTCATCAGTAAGTGCTTCAAGTCATCTTTACTTTCTTCAGGCAAGGTTGTGTTAATCTGCATATCTCAGGTTAATTAGTCTTCCTCCAACCCTGATGCTGTGTTGTTCTTCAGATAGCCCAGCTTCTTAGATTATTCAGTATATTGAATAAGTAAGGCGAAAGAATGCAACCCTGCCACATATCTTTTCCAATTTTAAGCCATGCAGCATCCCCTTGTTCTGTTGGAACAACTGCCTCTTGATACATGTACAGGTTCCTCATGAGCAGAATTGTTTTTCACAGTGTATCCATAATTTTTTATGATCTATACAGTTGAATGCCTTCATATACTTGATAAAAGATAGGTAAACATCTTTCTGGTATTCTCTGCTTTGGCCAAGATCCTTCCGACATCAGCAATGACTCCTCCTTCCATGTCCTCCTCTGAATCCACCTCGAACTTCTGGCAGTTCCCCGTTGATATACAGCTGCAGCTGTTTTTGAATTATACTCAGTAAAATTCTGCTAGCATGTGATATTAATGATAGTGTTGGATAATTTCTGCATTCTGTTCGATCACCTTTCTTTGGAATGAGCATGAATGTGGTTGTCTTCTAGTTGGCTGGCCAGGTGGTTGTCTTCTAGTTGGGTGGCCAGGTAGCTGTCTTCCAAATTTCTTGACAGGCAAGTAAGTTTTGTAGTTTTGCATCTGTTTGTTGAAGCATCTGAATTGGTATTCCATCAACTACTGTGGCCTTGTTTTTCACTAGTGCCACAGGAATCAAATAGACTACATCTATGGAAAGAGACAATGGAAATGCTCAACGTTACCAGTTAAACTAAGCCAGGGGTTGTCTGCTGGACAGACCATTAATTACTCGTATGCCAGTTCAAGGTGAAGCTGAAGGAAAAGCAAGTCCAGGAGAGCCACGGTACAACCTTGAATACATCCCACCTGAATTTCGAGACCATCTCAAGAATAGATTTGACACACTAATGACCGAAGACCAGAAAAGTTGTGGAATAACGTCAAGGTCATCATACATAAAGAAAGCTAAAGGTCATTAAAAAGACAAGAAAGAGAGAGAAGACCAAAGTGGAGGTCAGAAAATACTCTGAGACTTGCTTTTGAGTGCAGAGTAGCTAAAGCAAACAGAAGAAATGATGAAGTAAAAAAGCTGAACAGAATATTTCAAAAGGTGGCTTGAGAAAACAAAGTATTGTAATGAAATGTGCAAAGACCTTGAATTAGAAAACCAAAAGGGAAGAATACCGTCAGCATTTCTCAAGCTGAAAGCCTTGAGTTGCAATATTGAAGGATCCTATGGGCAAAAATGAAATGAGTCTCTATAGGCCTAAAATAAAATAGATGAAATATTGCCAGAGTTGTTTCCTATTTAAACGCCTCTTTTGCGAGCCTTTTTTCACTACTTACTGGCTTTATTGGCATCATGGTCTCACAACAAATCAAATCATATTGGTCTAGATGCCTGAATAGCACACAAGGACTCAGAAATTGTGAACTCCTCTGCTGCCTTGGAATTTGACCACCTGAACCATGAATCTACAGAACCAGAAGTGGGTAATTTTAATTATGTATTATGAACTGGTTGACATTCAGTCATTTCAGGGAGTAGCATATGATCAAGAACTAATGGTACTGAAGAAAGAAGTCCAAGCTGCACTGAAGACATTGGCGAAAAACAAGGCTTCAGAAATCGACAGAATACCAATTGAGATGTTTCAACAAATGAATGCAGTGTGGAAGTGCTCACTCATCTATGCCAAGAAATTTGAAATACAGTTACCTGGCCAACTGACTGGAAGAGATCCATAATGCCTATTCCCAAGAGAGGTGATCCAACAATTCAGAAATTATCAAACAATATCATTAATATCACATGCAAGTAAAATTTTGCTGAAGCTGATTCAAAAGTGGTTGCAGCCATACATTGTCAGGGGACTGCCAGCAGTTCAAGCCGGATCCGGAAGAGGATATCATTAATAATGTCATGGATCTTGGCTAAAAGCAGAGAATACCAGAAAGATTTTTACCTGTGTTTTACTGACTATGAAAAGACATTTGACTGTGTGAATCATAACAAATTATGGGTAACATTGCCGATAATGGGAATTCCAGAACACTTAATTGTGCCCATGAGGAACCTGCACATAGATCAAGAGGCAGTCATTCAAACAGAACAAGGGGAAACTGCGTGGTTTAAAGTCAAGAAAAGTGTGCATCGACGTTGTATCTTTTCACCATACTTAATCTGTATGCTGTGTAGATAACTTGAGAAGCTGGCCTATATGAAGAAGAAGGCAGCATCGGGATTGAAGGAAGACTCATTTAAGACCTGTGATACGCAGATGACATAACCTTGCTTGCTGAAAATAAAGAGGACTTGGAGCACTTATTGAAGATCAAAGACTCCAGCCTTCATTATGGATTACACCTTAAAACAAAAATCCACACAACTGCACCAATAAGCAACTTCATAATAAATGGAGAAAAATTTGACATTGTCAAGGATTTCATTTTACTTGGATCCACAATCAACACCCACGGAAGCAGCAGTCAAGAAATCAAATGACACATTGCATTGGACACACCTTCAAAAGACTTCTTTAAATTGTTAAAAAAGCTAAGATGGAACCTTGAAGACTAAGGTGCACCTGACCCAAGCCGTGGTGTTTTCAGTCACCTCATATGTGTGTGAAAGCTGATCAATGAATAAGGAAGACAGAAGAAAAATTGACACCTTTGAATTATGGTGTCGGCAAAGAATATTGAATATACGTGGTCAGCCAAAAGAACGAACAAATTTGTCTTGGAAAAACAGCCAGAATGTTCCTTAGAAGTGAAGATGGCAATGCTTCATCTAATACTTTGGATATGTTAGCAGGAGGGATCAGTTCCTGGAAAAGGACATCATGCTTGGTTGAGGGTCAGCGAAAAAGAGGAAGTCTCTCAATGAGATGGATTGACACAGTGGCTGCAACAACGGGCTCAAGCATAACAACATCATGAGAATGGCACAGGACCAGGCTGTGTTTCATTCTGTTGTACATAGGTCTGCTATAGGTCGGAACTGACTCGACGGCACCTAACAACAACCACATTTTGAACTTTGATCTCTATTGGCCCGTTTGTATATTATGTAGTATCAAGTTAGTATTAAATGGGATTGCAAAAGATGTTGTGTCATATACCTAAGGGCACAATAGTAGGAGTTGAGATCTCATTCTTCTTTCTTTATAGACATGAGTGGTCTAGGGGATCTACTTCCTAGAATTTATCTTCAGCTATGAATTTTTTTTTTTTAGTGAATTTTAGCCCTATCTTATGGTTCTTGAAAGATCTTTCTCCGGCACTTTGTGGTAGTAACTTGTATTTGAGAAGTACTGACTCAAGCCAATTGGATATATTTTCCCTCTGAGATTTTTCCTTTGTGACTTCTGTGTCAAGTTTGTTTTTACTAGTCAACACAAGTTTTTGATTGTCTTGCTTCCTTCAGAGTTTGCATCTAGAAATCAAGCTATATTCTCCATGCATCATTCACAGTCACCAACAGTAACAATCAGATCGTAACTACCCTGTGGCAATTATCTGGTTACTTTTTTTTTTTAATATTTTTTTAAAATAATTGTGCTTTAAGTGAAAGTTTACAAATCAAGTCAGTCTCTCACACAAAAACCCATATACACCTTGCTACACACTCCCAATTAATCTCCCCCTAATAAGACAGACTGCTCTCTCCCTCCACTCCTTTTGTGTCCGTTTCGCCAGCTTCTAACCCCTTCCACCCTCTCATCTCCCCCCAGGCAGGAGATGCCAACATAGTCTCAAGTGTCCACCTGATCCAAGAAGCTCACTCCTCACCAGCATCATTCTCTAACCCATTGTCCAGTCCAATCCATGTCTGAAGAGTTGGCTTCGGGAATGGCTCCTGTCCTGGGCCAACAGAAGGTCTGGGGGCCGTGAACACCGAGGTCCTTCCAGCCTCAGACCAGTTAACTCTGGTCTTATGAGAATTTGGGGTCTGCATTCCACTGCTCTCCTGCTCCCTCAGGGGTTCTCTGTTCTGTTCCCTGTCAGGGCAGACATCGGTTGTAGCCGGGCACCATCTAGTTCTTCTGGTCTTAGGAAGATATAGTCTCTGGTTCATGTGGCCCTTTCTGTCTCTTGGACTTGTAATCACCTTGTGTCTTTGGTGTTCTTCATTTTCCTTTGATCCAGGTGGGTTGAGACCAATTGATGCATCTTAGATGGCTGCTTGCTAGTGTTTAAGACTCCAGACGCCACTCTTCAAACTGGGATGCAGAATGTTTTGTTAATAGATTTTATTATGCCAATTGACTTAGATGTCCCCTGAAACCATGGTCCCCAGACCCCTGCCCCTGCTATGCTGGCCTTCGAAGCATTCAGTTTATTCAGGAAACTTCTCTGCTTTTGGTTTAGTCCAGTTGTGCTGACCTCCCCTGTATTGTGTGTTGTCTTCCCTTCACCTAATGGAGTTCTTATCTACTATCTAAATAGTGAATAGCCCTCTCTCACCCTCCCTCCCTCCCCCCTCTCTTAACCACAAAAGAATGTTTTCTTCTCAGTTTAAACTGTTTCTGAAGTTTTTATGATAGTGGTCTTATACAATATTTGTCCTTTTGCAACTGATGAATTTCACTCAGCATAATGCCTTCCAGGTTCCTCCATGTTAGGAAATGTTTCACAGATTCCTCACTGTCCTTTATCGATGCGTAGTATTCCATTGTGTGAATATACCATAATTTATCCATTCATCCATTGATGGGCACCTTGGTTGCTTCCATGTTTTTGCTATTGTATACAGTGCTGCAATAAAACATGGGTGTGCATATATCTGTAAAGGCTCTTATTTCTCTAGGATATATTCCAAGGAGTGGGATTGCTGGATCGTATGGTAGTTCTATTTCTAACTTTTTAAGGAAGCACCAAATCGATTTCCAAAGTGATTGTACCATTTGATATTCTCACCAGCAGTGTAGAAGTGTTCCAATCTCTCCGCAGCCTCACCAACATTTATTATTTTGTGTTTTTTGGATTAATGCCAGCCTTGTTGGAGTGAGATGAAATCTCATTGTAGTTTTGATCTGCATTTCTCTAATGGCTAATGATCGTGAACATTTGATCTGCATTTTTCTAATGGCTAATGGTCGTGAACATTTCCTCATATATCTGTTAGCTACCTGAATGTCTTCTTTAGTGAAGTGTCTTATTCATATCTTTGGCCTATTGTTTAATTGGTTTACTTGTCTTTTTGCAGTTGAGTTTTTGCAGTATTATGTAGATTTTAGAGATCGGGCGCTGATCAGAAATGTCATGGCTAAAAGCTTTTTCCCAGTCTGTAGGTAGTCTTTTTACTCTTTTGGTGAAGTCTTTGGATGAGCATAAGTGTTTGATTTTTATGAGCTCCCAGTTATCTAGTTTTTCTTCTACATTCGTTATAATGTTTTGTATACTGTTTATGCCATGTATAAAGTGCTCCTAACATTGTCCCTATTTTTTCTTCCATGATCTTTATCGTTTTAGATTTTATGTTTAGGTCTTTGATCCATTTGGAGTTAGTTTTTGTGCATGGAGTGAGGTATGGGTCTTGTTTCATTTTTTTGCAGATGGATATCCAGTTCTACCAGCACCATTTGTTAGAAAGACTGCCTTTTCCCCATTTAAATGATTTGAGGCCTTTATCAAGTATCAACTGCTCATATATGGATGGATTTATGTCTGGATTCTCAATTCTGTTCCATTGGTCAATATATCTGTTGTTGTACCAGTACCAGGCTTTTTTGACTACTGTGGCGGTATAATAGGGTTTCTTTTCTTTCCCTTCCATATGAAATTGGTGATTTGTTTTCTCCATCTTATTAAAGAATGTCCTTGGGATTTGGATCGGAATTGCATTAAATGTATAGATCGCTTTTGGTAGGATAGAATTTTTTGTAATGTTAAGTCTTCCTATCCACCACCAAGGTATGTTCTTCCACTTGCGTAAGTCTCTTTGGGTTTCTTGCGGAAGTGTACCATAGTTTTCTTTGTATAAGTCTTTTACATCTCTGGCAAGATTTGTTCTGAAGTGTTTTATCTTCTTGGGGGCTACTGTAATTGGCATTGATTTGGTGATTTCCCCTTTGATGTTCTTTTTGTTGGTGTAGAGGAATCCAACTGATTTTTGTATGTTTATCTTGTATCCCAATACTCTACTGAACTCTTCAATTAGTTTCAGTAGTTTTCTGGAGGATTCCTTAGGGTTTTCTGTGTATAAGATCATGTCATCTGCAAATAGAGATACTTTTACTTCTTCCTTGCCCATCTAGATGCCCTTTATTTCTTTATCTAGCCTAATTGCTCTGGCTAGGACTTCCAGCACAATGTTGAATAAGAGTGGTGATAAAGGGCATCCTTGTCTGGTTCTCGATCTCAGTGGGAATGTTTTCACGCTCTCTCTGTTTAGGGTGATGTTGGCTGTTGGCATTGTGTAAATGCCCTTTATTATGTTGAGAAATTTTCCTTCTATTCCTATTTTGCTGAGAGTTTTTATCATGAATGAGTGTTGAACTTTGCCAAATGCCTTTTCTGCATCAATTGATAAAATGAGGTGATTCTTGTCTTTTGTTTTATTTATGTGGGGGATTACATTAATTGTTTGTCTAATGTTGAGCCGTCCCTGCATACCTGGTATGAATCCCACTTGGTCATGGTGAATTAATTTTTTGATATGTTGTTGAATTCTATTGGCTAGAATTTCGTTGAGGATTTTTACATCTACTTTCATAAGGGATATAGGTCTATAATCTTCTTTTCTCATGGTGTCTTTACCTGGTTTTGGTATGAGGGATATGGTGGCTTCATAGAATGAGTTTGGTAGTATTCCATCCTTTTCTATGCTCTGAAATACCTTTAGTAGTAGTGGTGTTAACTCTTCTCTGAAAGTTTGGTAGAACTCTGCAGTGATGCTGTCTGGACCAGGGCTTTTTTTTTTGTTGGGAGTTTTTTGATTACCTTTTTAATCTCTTCTTTTGTTATGGGTCTATTTAGTTGTTCTGCCTCTGTTTGTGTTAGTTTAGGTAGGTAGTGTGTTTCTAAGAATTCATCCATTTCTTCTAGGTTTTCAAATTTGTTTTAGTTTTTCATAGTAACCTGATATGATTCTTTTAATTTCACTTGGGTCTGTTCTAATATCGCCCATCTCATTTCTTATTCAGGTTATTTGCTTCAGCTCATGTTTTTGTTTTCTCAGCTTGGCCAATGGTTTATCAATTTTGTTGAGTTTTTCAAAAAAGCAGCTTTTGGTCTTGTTAATTCTTTGGATTGTTTTTCGTTTTCTATTTCATTTAGTTCAGCTCTAATTTTTATTATTTTCTTCTGGTGCCTGTGGGTTTCTTTTGTTGCTCTCTTTCTATTTGTTCAAGTTGTAGGGATAATTCTTTGATTTTGGCCCTTTCTTCTTTTTGGCTGAGTGCATTTATTGATATAATTTGGCCTCTGAGCACCACTTTTGATGTGTCCCAAAGGATCTGATAGGAAGTGTTTTCATTCTCATTGGATTCTATGAATTTCTTTATTCCATCCTTAATGTATTCTATAATCCAGTCTTTTTTGAGTAGGGTATTGTTCAGTGTCCAAGTGTTTGATTTCTTTTCCCTGCTTTTCCTGTTATTGATTTCCACTTTTAGGGCCTTATGGTCAGAGAAGATGCTTTGTAATATTTCAATGTTTTTGGATTCTGCTAAGGCTTGCTTTATGACCTAATCTGTGGTCTATTCTAGAGATTGTTCCATGTGCACTACAAAAGAAAGTATACTTGGCTGCTGTTGGGTGGAGTGTTCTGTATATGTCTACGAGGTCAAGTTGGTTGATTGGGGCATTTAGATCTTCCGTGTCTTTATTGAGCTTCTTTCTGGATGTCCTGCCCTTCACTGAAAGTGGTGTGTTGAAGTCTCCTACTATTATTGTGGATCTGTCTATTTCACTTTTCAATGCTGACAGAGTTTGCTTTATGTATCTTGCAGCTCTGTCACTGGGTGCATAAATATTTAATATGGTTATATCTTCTTGGTGTATTGTCCCTTTAATCATTATACAGTGTCCTTCCTTATCCTTTCTGATGGATTTAACTTTAAAGTCTATTTTCTCAGAAATTAATATTGCCACCCCTGCTCTTTTTTGATTGTTGTTTGCTTGGTATATTTTTTTCCATCCTTTTGAGTTTTAGTTTGTGTCTCTAAGTCTAAGGTGTGTCTCTTGTAGCCAGCATATAGACGGATCTTGTTTTTTAATCCATTCTGCCACTCTCTGTCTCTTTATTGGTGTATTGAGTCCATTGACATTCAGGGTAATTATGGATAGGTATGAATTTTATGAATTTAGTGCTATCATTTTGATGTCTTTTTTTGTGTGTTGACAGCTTCTTTTTCCCACTTGATTTTATGTGCTGAGTAGATTTTCTTTGTATATTGTCCTTTCCTCATATTTGTTGTTGTTGATTTTGTTTCTGCTGAGTCTCTATTTTTCCCTTGTATTTTATTGTGATGAGTAAGATAGTTTGTCTCCTTTGTGGTTACCTTATTATGTACCCCTATTTTTCTAAATTTATAACTAACTTTTATTTCTTTGTATTGCCATATCTTCCTCTCCATATGGAAGATGTATGATTACATTTCTTAGTCCCTCTTTATTAATTTAATGTTGTCTTCTTTTATATAATAACATCGCCGTTACCCTGTGTTGGGCTTTTTTGTTGTTGTTGTTGTTGTTGTTGTTTTTGGATTTCCCTGTCTGGGTTGACTTCTGGTTGCTCTGCCCAGTGTTCCAGTCTTGGGTCGATACCTGATATTATTGATTTTCTAACCAAAGAACTCCCTTTAGTATTTCTTGTAGTTTTGGTTTGGTTTTTATGAATTCCCTCAACTTGTGTTTATCTGGAAATGTCTTAATTTCATCTTCATATTTAAGAGACAGTTTTGATGGATATATGATTCTTTCCAATTTTTTTCCTTCAATTTTTTAAATATGTCATCCCGTTGCCTTCTTGCCTGCATGGTTTCTGCCGAGTAGTCCGAGCTCTTTCTTTTTGGCTCTCCCTTGTAGGTGACTTTTCTTTTTATCCTTCACTGCTCTTACAATTGTCTGTTTATCTTTGGTTTTGGCACGCTTGATTATAATATGTCTTGGTGACTTTCTTTTAAGATCTACCTTATGTGGAGCTCGATGAGCATCTTGGATAGATATCTTCTCATCTTTCACAATATCAGGGAAGTTTTCTGCCACCAAATCCTCAACAATTTCCTCTGTATTTTCTGTTATCCCTCCCTGTTATGGTACTTCAATCACTCGTAGGCTATTTCTTTTGACAGATCCCACATGATTCTTAAGGTTTCTTCATTTTTTTTTAATTCTTTTATCTGATTTTTCTTCAAATATATTAGTGCCAAGTGTTTTATCTTCGAGTTCAGAAATTCTAGCCTCTACTTGCTCAATTCTGCTCCTCTGACTTTCTACTGAGTTATCTAATTCTGTAATTTTATTGTTAATCTTCTGAATTTCTGATTGCTGTCTGTCTATGGATTTTTCCAGCTTATTAAATTTTTCATTATGTTCCTGAATAATCTTTCTGAGTTCTTCAGTTGCTTTATCTGTGCTTTCCTTGGCTTGTTCTGTGTATTGCCTCATTTCCTTCTTGATGTCTTGAAGGGTTCTGTATATTAAACTTTTGTATTCTGCATCTGGTAATTCCAGGAATGCACTTTCATCTAGAAGATCCCTGGATTCTTTGTTTTGAGAGCCTGTTGAGGTGATCATGGTTTGTTTCTTTATGTGACTTGATATTGACTGTTGTCTCTGAGCCATCTAGAAGTCATTGTATTAGTTTATGCTTGCCTACTGTATCGTAGCTGCTTGCTTTGTTTTGTTTTGGTACACCCCTATTGGTTGCTTGAGTGAGCTGGCTTGATTATTTTCACCTTTGAAGCTCTGGTGTCCTGTCCTCAGCTGGCTAGAATTGTTATCAGGTATATCAGTCTAGGAGTCCCTTCAGTTTTCCTGTATGAATTCAGCTCAGGTTTCCAGGTAGCTGATATTAAGTGTGTGGTACGGGCTCTGTCCTACAGTCTTAGAGAGGCAGCGGTGATTGGCGTATATACCGGTATCTGATTGCAGCAGGGGGTCACGCTCTGAACAAGGCAGGGGGCTGAGAACTGTTCCCTAGAGTGTGCTGGTGGGTGGGCTCTGCAGAGGGACCATGGGCACCCAAAGTTTTTTGTTGTAAGGACTGGGAGGTACCAGTTTTCCCTGGACCCCTGTCACGGGTGACTGGGCGACCCAAGTGGAGCCACCAGTTCTTAGGTCCCTGTTGTGGGTAGGTGAGGACCCTGTTTAATAGGCAAAGCAATGCTAAATGTCAAACACCCACCTCTCCACTGCACCACTGAAATGGTTGGAGTTTGCCAACAAGGGCCTGTTGTCCCGAAATAGGCCCACACAGGTCCATGCAGAAGGGAAAGGTGCTCAAGGTCAATGGACCGTTTATGCCTGGACGGGAGCCACTTCTGTCCTGAGCTCCCCCAGGTAATGGAGGTAGCAAATTATCTTTTTCCCCCAGTTGCAAATTTTTTCCTTCCCCAAAGCTGGGAGGATGGCTCCAGGTGCTCACCAGGGTCTATCTCAAGCCCAGGGATTCAGCCACTGAAGCTGGCCTGGGGGTAGGGGTGGGGCACGGCAAAATATACGCAAGTAGTTAGCTTTTGCTGAGAGCGCCCTTCTCAGGTTCTGGAGGCGTGAGTGGGCTGTGTGGCTGGCTGCTCCTCCCTGAGGAAACTGAAGCTGAACGCTAGGACCAGCCTGCTGCTGCTGCCACCGCCCCGCCGCTTCAGGAATGGTGCCTGAGGGCTCCCCGCGATTCAGGTCTGGCAATGCCTCTTCGCTTCTGAACAGTCTCTTCCTTCCCCTGCCCCTCCGTTCATTGTCTAAGCTTGCCTTTGATGCTCAGGGCTCCCAGCTTGTCACAAATATACTCGCTTCACTTGTTTTTTGGGGTCTTTGTTGTAAAGAGGGCTCGACAGAAGCGTCTGTCTATTCCACCATCTTGGGTCCGCCTCCCCTCCACATCTGAAATACTGATAGTCTCTGAAGGACTTGGGAAATGGACTTCCATTCTCTACCAGAAGGCTTCCTTTAGAGATAAGGAAACCTCTGTGGTCTTGAGTAGAAAAAAGAAGTAATAATCTTTGTGTACCCAGCGGAGAAACACAAGAATAATCAGTTTCAGCAGCTGCTTCGTTCACCACCGAGGTCAGGCAATTCTCCTCTCCACCGCCTCAATCCGAGAACGGGATGCAAAGCTTATCTGGTTATTTTGATGAGCATGATCTTAGTAGAAAGAATGCATCTTGATTTCAGAAACCTTCAGGGCAGAGTATAATAACAATATCTTAGTCATCTGGTGCTCCTATAACAGAAATACCACAAGTGGATGGCTTTACCACAGAGAAGTTTATTCTCTCACAGTCCAGTGGGCTAGAAGTCCGAATTTAGGGTGCTGGCTCCAGGGGAAGGCTTTCTCTGTCAGCTCTGGAGGAAGGTCCTTGTCATCAATCTTATGTTGGTCTGGGAGCATCTCAGTGCAGGAACCTCAGGTCCAGAGGACCCACTCTGCTCCCAGTGCTGGTTTCTTGGTGGTATAAGAAGGATCCCATGTGTCTCTGCTCGCTTCTCTCTTTTATATATTAAAAGAGATCAGGTTAAGATGCTACCTAATCTTGTAGACCTCATCAATATAACTGCCACTAATCCATTTTATTACATCATACTGATAGGATTTACAACACATAGGGAAATCACATCAGAAGATAAAATGGTAGACAATCATGCAGCCATACAAGGGAATCATGGCCTAGCCAAGTTGACAGACATTTTGGGGGGACACAATTCAATCCATGACAAACAGTAAGCCTGTTTTTTATTTTGGTGAATTGATTGAACAGTCAGCTGGGAAGATGTATAGGCAGAGTTATTTTCAGAAGATTTGGCCTCTTTTTACAGATGAGAGTGGTCATAAGAGAGTAATTCTAAATATTAAGCATTTGTCACATTTTGTTTTCTCAGTCCGTGAAGCAGTGAAACAGTTAACCATGTTTTATATACTGCCAAAATAGCAAGGATTTTGGCAAGGATTGAAAAACTAGTAATTCTCACAAAAATAGAACCTTTCTTCTTTCATTCCCTCCCTCTCACCAGCTTTTTGTTTCATATTTTGGCTAATTTAAGTGTTAGAAAACTATCTTGCAAGTGAGAAAGAAGGCAAGTTTGCAAGTGAGTGTGTGCCACACATGGAGTTTTGCACTCTGTTCTGGAAGGTTCTTCCTCTCAGTAGCTGATAATGTCATATGCCAGGCCCGCTTCTAGCCAGAGCAGGACAGTAAGCTTTCAGATGCAGTTGGCAGATAGTATTACAGGACTTTCAATTTTTAGAGCAACAACACTAAAACCTAAACATACTTTTTATTTTGATAAAATGAGTTTTTTCCCTTTTTAATCAAATAAATGGTAAAAGCCAGCCTTTTATTCTATTTTGATAATTTTATAAAGAATACTCCAAGTATCCAAACCCACTGCCATTGAGCCGATTCCGACTCATAGCGACCCTATAGGACAGAGTAGAACTGCCCCATAGAGTTCCCAAGGAACATTTGGCAGACTCGAATTGCTGACCTCTTGGTTAGCACTTAACCACTACGCCACCAGGGTTTCCAACCAAGTATAGGACATATGAAATTAGGGCAAGTCTTAATCTTCCCTTAAAGCAATTAGATGTTTAACTCCTTAAAACCTAAATTGGATTTTTTTTTTTTTTTTAGAGGACATATAGCATTTTCAAGATCCTTATAAGAAGTTAAAATGGAGCCTCCTCTAAATTTGAGAAAGCCTTCTATGGCAGTAGCCCAGGGTAAGAGGAGCAGCCCAGGGTATGGAATGATCCCACCCACATGCAAAGTAGAAATGCCTGGAGTAATGCCTTACATCTGCTCTTGGATTTCAAAGCATGTTTGCACTATTTGCTAGCAGAGATTGTTAGAGCATTTTATGAGTAAAGATGATTGGCAATAGGAGAAAAAAATACAACTCTATAAATGAAAACTACTTTGTAAACAGGTTAAGTTATACAAACAGCTAGTATATATACACTTGGCACTTTTGATTTAAAAATAGGGCTAGTGAGGTTTGCACTGCATTCAAGTCCTTGGCTCAACCCTTGCTTTCAGGGGAACCCAAATGGAGACAGCACCAGATAACACCTGGTACGGACCCTATTACAGAGAGGGAGGGTGCTATTTCTCAGTTGTGGCAAGCCAACACCAGGCTTTACAGATCAGACCATCAAGTACAAATCTCAAGCCCTGAGTCCTGTTTCACCATGAAGGGTGTTTACATTCTTGTTAGTTTCACTCAGGCACATCAAATTTGGGGACTATGCTTTAGCTACATGTCGGTCTTGTTCTCTAATGATCTGCTGAACAAGAAATTACAGAAGTTATTCCAGAACATAATGTGGTTTATCCGTGACTGCTGTTTTATAGTGGACATGGATGGTTCAGTGATAGAATTTCTCACCTTTCATAACAGGAGACCCCAGTTCAATTCCTGGCCAATACACCTCATCTGCAGCCATCACCCATCTGTCACTGGAAGCTTTCATGTTGCTGTGATGCTGAACAGGTTTCAGTGGAATTTCCAGACTAAGATGGATTACTTCCAAAAATTAGCCAGTAAAAACCTTGTGGATCACAACAGTCCAATTCACAACTGGTCATGGTGCAGGACCAGGCGGTGTTTCCTTCTGTTGTGCATGGGGTCAAAGGGCTGACTTGATAGCAGCAACAACATTTGTTGTTTTAAAGAAAGAAATTATTTTCTTATAGCTCTTTTTCTTCTCAGCTATTCCTAGCCCCCTTTTCAAAATAATCTTATAGAAATTAATTCAGAGTCTAAAATGGGTGTTGTGATTAGAATTGTGAGCCTATACAATTGTAATCCTTTCATGACCCCTGGGACACATGGTATCCCACCCACTTTTTCCAGCTGTCAGGTTTCTTGGGACTCTACTTTTTCCACTGGAAGTATTTGCTGCCCTCCATCAGAGACTTGGGTAATGATGAAAGGTGAAAGAAATGTTCATTGAAGCAAAATAGCTGGGGTATCAGCCTTAAATGTGAGGTAATGCATCCAGAAAGTGAGAATGGGTAAAAGCTTTGTCTCTTTTGGTTTTGTATGGCTAGATAAGCCTTGTAAGCATATTTATGGTTTCCTTGTGATAGAGAACCCTGGTGCACATGGGGTTTGTGTGTGGGGGTGTGTGTCACAATACATCCTGCCACCCATGACCAGTGGGACAGATGAGACCCACTAATTCTGTGCCTGAGAATTCGCCAAGGTTTGTGGGAACCATGTATTCCCAAATAATATTTCTAAAAATCCATATTACCAACCAAGAATTTAAATACACTCCATGACTCAGCATGCTTCCATTAATGAAAACATATAAAAAAAAATTCAATGCAGAAAACAGGGTAGTTTCCATCTGATTATTACTAATATGTAAAATTATATATATACTCGTAATGATCAAATGGAAATTCGATGGCAACAGGTTTTTAATATATACGAATACAAAAACCATTTGTATTCCCTGCAACCATGCTAAATGCACTTATTCTAGTTGTTTGGCAGATTGGGAGATTTTGTACATACACAATCATCTCTGAATCCATATAAAAAAAAATCCATATGTTTACTTAAAAAAAAAACAAAAAACCTGTTGCCTTTGAGTTGATTCCAACTCACAGCGACCCTGTAGGACAGGGGAGAACTGTGCCATAGGGTTTCCAAGGAGTGGCTGGTGGATTCAAAATGCCCACTTTTTGGTAAGCAGCCAAGCTCTTGACCACTGAGCCACCAAGGCTCCCAGATGCTTGCTTAGAGATCATTTTATTATCTCACTTAATGTAGGAAATTTAGAGCCTTTTGCTGCATTAGCATCGTCTGGAAACCTCTGATGCCAGGAATGTAGAATCTCTGGGGCATCTGTCCCATTGTTTTAAACAGTTTTCTCGGTGAGAAATCTAGTTCAGGTTTTTGGCTGAGTCTCCTTCAGTCTCTATATGACAGACGTCCAAATACCTGAAGATACATCAAAGGCCTCCCTGGGCCTCTTGTCTGCGGGCTGAGCAGGTCTCTCAGCACCTCCTCCACAGGGAGAGCTGAGGGGCACCTGACTGTTCTGGGCAAAACCCAGAATTGAGAATGGAATCATCTGAACTGACCTAACCAAAGATGTTTATAGCGGATATAATGTACTGTAATGATATTTAAACAACTCAGAATGAATAAAAGCTGAATGAAAAACCTAGCTAGAGAATCATTAAGAAGCATTTCTTTGAAACTGGTTTTAAAACACATACTTTCGCCCCATATTTGTGCCTTGTTGCTGAGAGAAAAAAAAAATTTCAGGAGACAAATGTATGTCATTTATTTTTAATGTCTGTCCTATGGTTTGACCACAGCATTCAGAACAAGTGGAAAAACCTGTCTTTCATAAGTAACAAACAGCACTTAGAGCAACATCTTTCTGTAAAAGTATTGCAATTACAGACTTTAGGTCTAAAAACTAAATCACCATTGCTCAGTCACAAGAGGCTGATACACAACAGCTAGAAATTTTTTGCTGCATATAACTTGGACATTTTGTGGAAAAGTAAGCACAAATGATTGTTAAAAATTAAAAAAAAAAAAAGACTTTTATGATTTCTGATTACCACACCTCACATGAACAAGTATTGTAAAGGTCTAATACAGTTGTTATGTTTTAGTAGATTGCTTTATAATAAAAATTAAATGAACTAAGTGCTGTGGATATAATTGTATGTATTTTAAAATAGCTTTAAACAAGACACATATACAGTTAGAGAATGATTTTTGTAAGCCGTGAAATGAAAATGACTATATACCAACAAGCACATTAACAACAAGCATCATTAACAGTAAAGTTTAAGCCTCAAATAGTTCCGTAGAAAGGAAACAGTGGTGTGGTAACAACTTTTAATTAGTACCTCTAAGAACATTCTAAGACAACACTGATGCTCAACAGTACCCTTAAGAGCAGGACCTGAAGGGGTGGGAGGGCTGTTTCGTTCTTAATGCTGTCACGTGGGTGCTCTCTGCAGTGAAGTGGGGCTGGTCACGTGGGCCACCTGGGGGCATGTGAAGACACTAAGTAATCTTTTCATGATTTCAGAGCAGGTACTAAAAGGAGTGCTGACTTAATTCACTCAGCACTAACGGTTGCACTGTAAAGGTGGTTTTAGTTTAAGAATAATCAGTAATAACTTGTTTTCTGGAGGTTAGGGATATGATTTTATAGTGATTTTCAAAACCAGAACCCAGAACAAATAAACATGGAATTTGTTAGAATTACTATTCCTCTGGTCCCAGAATAATCTGGAAACATGAGTTTTAGGCAGAATTCCACTGATTGATATTTGGGCAACACTTGAAAAGACACCACAAGTATTACGGGCCTTTTTTTTTTTTAAGCATATTAGACTATTTGAAGACAAAAGTAGAGGTCACAATCAGACATTAAAAAGTGAACTGGAAGTGACGCTTCATAAGGGGGATTTGACCTGACATGACACGGAATGCCATCTCTAACCGACAGCAAAACCTGGCTTGCTTGGGGCCAGGACCCCCTAATGGTGCCCATAGCCAAACAGCTTCCCTAAGTTAAGAATGGGGCCTTCTTTTAAGTGAGGTGTTCTTTCTCTACAAACTCTCCTGTTAGTTTGTTGGCTCCGTGGCTTTAATTTGTAAGAGGAAAAGGCATATGCAGAATTGGGATGCAGATGTCATCAATGCTGCTGTAGTTGAGCATGGTCCTACGTTGCAGGCTGGTTTTCTTACTGTAACATAATTTTTGCAATTTTATAAACAAAAAATTTGGCCTTTTCACTGGGTCTGGCATCTTCATTATACTCCAGCATGAGATAGTGTCTGTCGTCAAGCAAGCTGAAAAATCAGCACATTTTTCTAACTAAAACATAGCTAACATGGGTCCAACAGAGCACTGTTAAAGTGATTAAAACAGGAAGGATCTAAAAAGTTTTCACAGCAAAGATGCTACTATCAATTGCTATCTGTACGCTGGTCAGAAGCTGTTGCTGCTTATTCAGATTTCTTTCCCTTGTGTTATAATATTGATATTTAATAGGAAAATAAACTACATAGACTTTTATTTGTGTGCATCCATTTGCAAATTTCCTTACAGAAGAGGACAGAGCGCACAGGTATTCACAAATTCTATGCCATTTCTGTTAAAATTGGTATCATCTATACACTATATTACAGTATTAACAAGTTGTTCTACCCATTGGGTAGGATATGTGCATAATATATTCAAATTATATACAGCACCTTACAAATACAACATGAGGAAAGACAGACAACTGAAAAGCACCATTTTAAGTGAGGCACAATGACTAGTGGAGCGAGAGTATGGCAGTGGGGGCTCGGCTCTTGTCCTGCTCAAGCCAGAGAGGAGGCGGCTCCGCTGTGAGGAACCCCTCACATGCAGGTCTCCGAAATGATGTGGGTATGTACAGTGTGCATGCGTGGTGAATATGTTATATCTGTATAGCTCTGACCCTAACACACTACACAAACAAGCACACATTGAGGATGGAAAGAAAAGAATGAGAGAAGACATGACTTTCTTAGCAAGACATTCCTACACTCAGACAACCGCTGGCTAAATCATCCTCATGTGGAGAGCTGCCACAGCAGCAAACGACTGACCCTGGCAGTGACTTACTAACTTGAACAACGCAAAAGATGTGGCGCTTTGGGCATTACCATAAAGTATGCTCAAGTCTTGATTCCTAAGTTCTGTAGGATCCTGCAAGACATTGATAAGAGTGTGTTTCCATTGCTTGTCTACATCTCCATGATCTCTGGACTGGTTCAAGGCCTTGTTGGAACAGATAAGAGGGGAGCTGCATCAAGAATTAGCATTTGTGATCTGCAGTGAAAGCGAAGTTTCTTAATTTCTAACTTTGTTGTGCCAGGGTCAGAAGGAGAGGCTTGCCCATTTGTCCAACAGTTTTATCAATTGCCGTTGAGTCAATTCCGATTCATACCAAGAATGTGGTAATTCAGGTCAGTGTGAGAAGAACAATGAGAGATTCATACAGTGGCTGTTACAATGGCCTCAAACAGCCACGATTGTGAAGATGGTGTAGGACTGGGCAACATTTCACAGGGTCGCTGTGAGTCAGAGGCAACCTGACAGCACCTAAGAACAACAACCAAAGGTTGGGATGGCTGGCCTAGAGTTGCCTTCAGAGGTAAAAAGTAAAAAGGCTCATCTCCAAACATTGGCTGTACTTCTGGTTTTAATCACTTAGACAAGAAAAGCAAAAAGTTAACTGAAAACAAGTATCCTTCTGGAATGATATTGGGTCAGTGAGTTTTTTCCCCTCACACACTGTGGAGCTTTAGAGAATCTGACATAAAGGAATGGTATAGTAAAGGTGAACGTGGCAATCTAAGTAGCAAGGTTCAGTGGGCAAGCACCAGCACAGAGGCCTTGCGGGGAACTTGGCAGCCTGGAATTGAGGCAAGGACTAAGGGCAGCAGGCTCCTGGCTCCGCCTGAGCCATTTCATCTGAAAGACACGGTGCCTTCTAGTGGCTGATGGCACGATGGAACTTTTTTTTTTTTTTTTTTAGGGGAAGGGGCGGGAGGTAAGTTCTGTATCTCTGTGCTATAAACCAGTTTTGGCCTGGGGACATTGTTCACGGGCACTACAGTGGACTCTTCCTACAAAGGACCCTCCGAAAGAAGAACAATTGGATGGAAGACATAGGATCCCCTGTGAGAGATTACTGGTTCTGAGAGGAAGCCAAAGGTTTGACTGGATTCTTTTAGGATAGAGATGCTTTCTAAAAGGGCATACTTTTTGAGCCCTTCTCGTTCTTATAAAGATAAAATAAAGGCAAAATAAAGGCAAAGAAGTTCAAATGGAGATATTTAGAAGTTCAAAAGACATTCCTCTGTGTATCAAATTCTTATGTAGGTGTTCAAGAGGCTGCCCAGTTGTGCTGTTTGCCCCTATTTCCTCTCCCAGAAGTCTGAGTTTAGGTTAGTGAATGTAAGTATAGCCCTTGTGATAAATTCTTTGAGTTTGAAATATTCCTCTCTTCCATTTTGAAATTTTGTGGATTGTGTGTCCATGTGTGTATGCAGGGGTAGGGGAGGGAGGATAAAGGATATGCTTGCCAAGCTTCTTTAAAACTACATTTTGGTCAGGCACATGAAGAATAGATTGTTTTTGTTTTTTTTTAATGCATAGTGAAATTTCTTTTGCGGTAACGACTGCTTTAATGCCTGGAAAACACTAGGGTTTCTGAAAAAGTGAATATATGCTTGAAGGCAGTATTCTTATAGCCAGGGCTCAACATGCTTGGGTTTTATGGTGCCCAGGACAATAGACAGAAATCACAGAAGTATACCCAAGAGTGTTTAAATTTTCACCAACTCTTCTTTTGAATCATGCAATCCTTTGTTGCAACATTCTACTGAAAAATACTGAGATTATAAGCCTGTCATCAATTGCCTAAATCACTGGTTTCTGAACTGAACTCTAGGGTTCCATGAGCATGTGGGCTTCCTGAAGGAACAAGAGCCCCACTATGTCAGCTGCATCTTCACCATCACTACTCTTTTGACATCATGCCAGGGGAAGGGGGCACAACAACTGGCCAGCCACAGCCACAGCCTTTGAAAGAGCTACTCATCCAAACCATCTTTTCCCTGTGCCTAAGGGAATTTGTTAATTCAATTTATGACATTGGCTTTTAAACTAATTTGTGACAAAGGCCCAGCCTAAAAGATCTTTCAAATTCACCGTTAGTAAGTATGTGTCCTTAAATAACTACTTAAAGGGCAATTCTCCAGTGTTGCTGAATAGGAGGAGCCTCTTTTTCAAGGGGCAATTAAAGTCATTTCAGTTAAATAATTGTTTTGCCAATACTCTGGACATCTGAAAAACATTCATATACTTGCAAAGCTATTATGGAATTCAAAAGTGGAGATCATTTTTGTAACCGGTAAAAAAGTAAAGATGGTAAAACCATTTTGAGCTAGAGCTATAGAGTGCGTTCACCCACTTTACCAAAATTGCAGGCCAAGTTTGGAATCATGAAATCCTTAGCTAATCTCCTCACCTTTGCATCTGAAGGGACACCTGACCAATAATCCAACGCAAGTTCTCACCAGTAAGCTCCTGACCTAGACAAATATTTCCTGCTCTTCAACTGACAGACCTAGGCTAGGCTTTGTGTTGAGATGATTCTCAGCCTCCTTCAAGCAGAGGCAACCAGCTGCCAGATTAGGAGGTCTCAGGGGCAGTGGGAATGGTTGTCCCTGGGCCCAAGCCCAGGCTCCAGGGCTCTGCCCGGACAGCTTCTGTCCTCCCTGACCAGAAGTTCACGTGATTTCCTGCAGCAAGGAAGAATCCAGTCTTAGAATTCCCAGAGGCCTTCAAGGCCTCACACTTGCAAACAGATCTTTGAGCCTGAGCTAACAACTGCTGCCCATCTTTTTTTCTCTCTCCTTTTACTAGTTCTGTGGATTTAGTGTGTGGGATGGTTGAATCTAATGGAGATTCCAATCCTCAAAACAAAACACAGACAGCAGCCTACCCACCAAGATAAGCAGGAGAATCGAGCAGACTGGGATCAGGACCGGACTTCTAGTTCAAGACAGACTCTCCAGTCTGTGTCCCGAGGCCCACAGGCAGACATGGACAAACCTGTCCTGATTTAGCATTAAAACTGCACGGGTCAAAGCCCCATCGCTGTCTCAGGATGTGCAGAGTCGGAGTTCACCCTCCAAACAGCGTGCAGCCACTGCAGTCACCTGCTTCTCTGCAGCGGCACTTGCTGGGCTCACCAGCGGCGCCTTCGTGAAAGCCAGGTACTCAAGTCCATTGTGAGAACGCATGTGTGTGAATAGCCAGAATATTAAAACTAAGACTAGCATGATTTAAAATTAGTTTCCTAACTGCATTTTAAGTGCACGTTGTGATTTTTATCCTGTACTCTCAAAGTCATTACAACTGTCCATCCACCGTTTCGTAGCTGACTGCCCAGGAAAGGGCTAGGTCAGCTCCACTAGGAGTGGGGTTGCTTGGGCACACTGTACCCGGTGACAGCGCTGTGCTGCAGCCGGTAAGAACGCGCTCTTACCAGGACTAGCAGTGCGCTGCTCTTTTGTCAGTTCCCGGGGCTTTCTAAACGTGCAGAGCCCAGTGCCAGCCCTACCCACGTTACTATCTGCTCAGGGCAGCGCAGGCCCGGCTCCTCCTGCTAACCTTGCCGGTCTCCCAGTACTGATGTTAAATACTTAGGGAAGGAGAGAGAGAACAGGAATACACCGAGAAGTCACATAGTTCAATAGTATTAAAATTAACCACCTTGCATTTTAAACAATTTATTACATAAAATAATGTATCTAAAGATATTTCATGCTATAGTGGGAAAAAGTCTAAATTACTGAAGAAGCTGCACTGCCAGAGAGTGAGAGGCAGCATTGTATGATACTGATACATAAATTATACGTGTTGCATTTATTTTTAATAAAAAATGCAACCTATGACTAGCAGAGTAAATCAAATAACAAATCGGAAATGCTGGAATCTAGTATTCCCTATCTTCCAACCAAGAGTCTCCAAATGCTTCAATGATACACTACTATTTAGTGCAATTATGACAACAGCGATTTTCTTGATTTACATTCAGTTAGTATTCATTAGGCTGTATCCCTCCAGTATCTGTTCTTGCAAGGTGACAGGGAACACTCCAGAGTAGTCCTGGAGTTCTCCTCCACAGGTGAGAAGACACACAGAACTTCACGTAAGACAGCTCCCTCACACATGTATTTTAAATATCAAGACAAATTTAAAAAACACAATCACAACACAAATTAACTCCTTGCATTCATCTATGTCTCCACGTCATAGCTTGGCACACAAAACAGCAATTTTGATTCGTATTTTTCAAACAAAACTTCCACACTCTGGGAGAAAAAGCAAACTGGCCAGTTTTTCCCATGGTAACACATACCATTTTCTTCTTCATTCAGTTAATTATAAAACAGGCCATTCTGGCCTCATTTCTCTGCGAAGTCTTCTTTCAGAATTAAATAAATCAAATAGCTCTGTGGATTTTAACTCAGTATAGTTTAAAAGCACCCCTTCTCTGTTTTCCCCATGCCTATCCTTTACCAACCTCCCTTCCCCGTCCTCAAATAAACACTGTTCCCCGGACCAAATGGAAGTCAGTAATCTTCAATCTGTTTTGCATGCAATTCCCCTGGAAGGAATCAGAAGCGGAGCCCGCGCTGGCACGTTTGGTTTCACTCAGCGGCGGCTTTGGAACAACACCGCGCGCGGGCTGGCGGGGCCGGCGCCCAGGGCGGTCAGGCGAGGCCCTTGGGCTTCCCGTCCGCGCCCAAAGCGCACAGCTGCGTGGCGCAGGGGCCGCGGCCCACGACCTCGCTGTAGGCCGGAGGCGGGCCCTCGGCGTGCCCGTTGCTGCCGCAGGCCGCCGCGCTGACGCCCGAGTGGCAGCTCGGCGGGCACGGGCCTCCGCGGAACGGGGAGCAGGCCGCCAGGTCGCTGTCGAAGACTGTCCGGTTGGGCGGTGCGCGCACCGACTCGCGGTTGAGCTCGCGCTGCTGCTCGGGGTCACGCAGCTGCAGCGCGCACGGCCCCTGGTAGGGCGGCGGCTCCTCGCCGTCCGAGAGCGAGATGGTGGGCGGCAAGTCGATCTCGTGCCGTAGGTAGGGGAAGGTGGGCTGGAAGCGGCCGAAGCGCTCGCGTTGTGCGAAGACCGGCGCGGCGGAGCGGTCCCGGGGCCGCGGCGCGTACAGGATCTGCAAGGAGAGGGTGAGAGGCGTGAGGGCGGCCTGGGGACTGCCGGCCACCGCGTGTGGGCGTGGGGCCGGCGATCCCGGCTGTCGGCTCTCACATCCGGACGCGCCCCCGGCAAGAGAGGACAAGCCTGTTCCGGGAAACATCTCCTTCTCCTATTGCTCACTCCTGTCACCGTTCGCCTGGCCAGATCCCAGTTATTCGGGCAGTTGATAGTGGAGAATTGTAGCTGACAGAAGATGTGGGTTTAATGGGAGTTCTGATGTCTGTTATGCATGCATTTTCCAAGGGTTCCGAGAGACTGCAGTGTTAATTTAAAGCCCGCATTAAACAGAATTATACAGCGCGAACAGTACTGTGCAGGCGGCGCCAAGCTCAGCCTCTACTTCTAAAATCCAGAACAAATCACTTTGTTTTCTTTCTGGTTCCTAGACTTTTCCAGCTATTTGGATAAAAGTTTCACGTAGTTATTTTTTGTCACTGATATGAAAAATGCTTTGTATTCCAAAGTAAATACCATTGTAAATTTTTTTTTCCAAAAATGATTCCAGGTAAATACATTTCTTACAAAATCCTTTCATCTCTTCCACCATCCGAGCTTCTTCTAGAAGAAAGATCTTTTGTATATATATATAAATAGCCACTGGCTTCTACCATATTTTTAACTTAAAGGCAAAAATATATTTAAAATTCATATTATTAAACTGGGATATATGGAAACTAATCATGCTATGGTATTTATGGAGCCCTGGTGTCACAGTGGTTAAGAGCTATGATTACTAACTAAAAGGTTGCCAGTTCGAATCCACCAGCGGCTCCTTGGAAACCCTATGGGGCAGTTCTACTCTGTCCTGTAGGGTGGCTATGAATGGCAATCCACTCGCCAGTGACAGGTTTATGTATTTACAAACCATACTCTCACCTGTCAGACCATATTATGAGTAGCTTATGGGATCATTATAGATCAGTGATCCTCAAGCTGTTTTCTGTAAGGAGCTTTAGACTAGTAAAAAAATCCTTAGAAAATTCTGGGAAGTCCTCCCCACCCTTTAACCTAAGTTATAGGCATTTGCCTTAACTTAAATGTGCTGTTTCTTAATCTTTGCTGTAACACATTTAACCCTCCTACCAGTTTTGTGTAAATGATTTCTCTCCTCCTTCCTGTCCTCACTTGCAGCCTCCTGCCCCCTGCAGCCTGACATGTGGGTTCTGTAACCCTAGTGCTGCCCACACTGCAGGCTGAGAACCCTGCCAGCTCAGTCACCCTTGTCCAAGCCCCTCACCTCTGAGACACCCTGCCGGGACACGGAGCTATCCAAAGGCCACAGGCACCCTTCCTGCAGTGGCGAAGAGAAGGGGGCACAAGGGGAAAGAAACAACAGTAGAAGAGCATTAGTTTCATAAAGTAGCAGCACTCAGAAACATTAACCACAAGTTCTCGGAGCAAGGGATCCCATTATTCTTGCTCAAAACATGGAGCGAGAAAGATCAGGTCCTTTTTACACCTGACATCTAGATGGAAGAAACACTCAAAAGTTTAGATCCTGGGCATAATATATTTGAAACAGATGTGAAGTCAAACATCTTTTAGTCTGTACACTTTTGTGTTCAAAATACATTCAAAATGATCATCATTTTGGCATACAAACCATCTTCAGTCACTACATAGATGGAGGTTAATTTCTGGGCTAATGAAGCTCTATGTGCCCTCAATCACCTCTGCCAGCCTCCTCCTTTCTGGAGGCCTCCAGGCCCTTCTGGATTTCAGCCACGAGCTCAGCCGAGTTAAGCAGGGCAAGAAGAAAGGCTCTGCCCAGCCAGACTGGTTGTCTTTCCATTTCAAAATTGTATTTCCAAAGCCTGAACACGCTTTGGGCATCTTCTCGTGAATTTATTCTTTACTCTGTATATTCACAAGGAAGGTGTAACTTGAGATCTGGTTGCTTACTATCTTTTTTCAAACATATGGCCAGACTGACAAGGTGATAAGCAAACAGTGGGCATTATTAAGGGCCATTCCTAATACCATAAAATTGTTTTCAAAGCATTTCAATGTGTCCCTTTTTAACCCAAATTGTTGGTGATTACCAAGGCTCTGCTGGGCTGTAGCTAGAAGTCTGTTACTGTAATAGATAGAATACAATTTTTTTTCTTAGGGTGGGGGGGCACCTGCTGCCTGTATTTTGGATTTCCAGTGCAATACACTATGACCTGGGGCAGTCAACCCCCTGAGAGTCAGAAAATGCCCAGAAGTAGAGACCTAAGCAGTAAAACATCCTTAACTATTCAGATACAAAGTGAAGTCCTCTCCTGCTCTTTTGTGTGGGGGCCCCTCTGACAGCATCTTAGACCCAGCATTCTAATATAAACACCCCCTTTGCTGCTAAACAGGGTGTTCGTCTAATTCATACAGCCTGTTCCTGAAATACTCAGAGGACATCATGAAATCAGTAGCAAAAATATAAATGAAAGCAGCTGTGTTTAGAGGAAGTCTGGGCGTAAGGGTCTGACTATAAAAATCTGCAATGGAATATTACAGCTCTGGAATGGTGACAGTTAACCCAAGCATGATCACAGAGTGACAGACCCAGACTCACAACGGATCCACACAAAACAGCAGGAGAGGACTTCACTTTGTTCTAAAGAATAAGGATGTTTTACTGCCTAAGTCTACCGCTGTTTGCCACGTGCAGTGAACTCTGGAGGGACATTGCACATTTTCCTCTGAATGAGAACAGAAAAGAATCGCTATAGTTCTGGATTGTTGTACCTGCTCTCACACTGAAACATCATGAAAAGGTCATTCTTGGGTGTTCTAAGGTGCATAATCTTGCCTTTGCTCCTCTCCCTGTCATTCCATTGGACGCCTGGTGCCACCCCACCCTCTGGATGCAGTTGTTTCCATCGGTGGGGAGTGCTTTAACATCCTAGGTGTAACCTCCACTCCTGAGAGTCTGCACCAGTCAATAGCTGAAGTGACAGATTAAAATGCATTAAAAAAATGCATTACACAATGCTAAATGGCCAGAAGTCACACTGTCATGTGAGCCAGGAGTGCAGTAGCCCAGAATTAGGGGTCAGACATCTTCTGAAAATGGCAATAACCACCCCAATGGCTTTATTACCCTAAAAATTAGTAAAACTGGAAAAAATGCCCAAAAGAGATCCACGTGGAGCCTTGTGAATACTCAGTCTTCTATTTCACCAAATTCAAGCCAGCCTCCTTGCTATTAAGCCCGCTTGCACTTTCTGGTCCTCGTCTTAGCTTGGTGGCATCGGGCCACTCTGTCTCTGTTTCCAGCAACAGCATTCCCTCTTTGTTTGCTCCTAACTTCTCTGGCCATCCCTCCTGCTCCTTGGTGGGCGCCTCGTCCTCTACGTTTTGTTTAAATATTGGCTTCCTCAGAGTCCTGTCCCCAGCTCCTCTCACTGCGTGTTCTCCCCCGATACCTCACTCCCTCCAAGGCGTAAACGGCCACCTTACAGTGTGGTGTCCTTGTCTGTCTCCAGCCCAGCCATCTCCATGAGCTCACCCCACACATCCTGCAGTCTACTTAGTGCCTCCTCTTGGGTTCCTCTGGATTCCTAAAATTCAGCATGTCTGAAGCATAGCTCAGCAGCAGCTTCTCCTCAAGCCTCCAATTCCTTGTTCTGTTGCACCATCTTTCTCACCCAGCCCCTCCAGCCAGTCAGCTACCCACTCTCCCTCACCCGCCCCTTCTCAGTCCTGCCCTTTCCACCTCCAGAGCAGCTCTCTCCTCTCCCCACCCCTCCCCGCAGCCTCATTTGACTCCATTCTTGCTCTCTTCTGTGTCTCTCCACCAGCAGCCAGGGCGATCTTCCTGAAGGGCAAACCTGCACTTGTTACGCCCTTGACTAGAATCCTTTGTGGTTCCTCTGGGAAAAGTCAGACTTCTTGACTCAGTCCTCCAGAGTCAGCCCCCCTCAGACCTTACCTCACACCCACCCCCCACCCCAGGGCTTCCCTGGCTGGGTTCCTCCCACCTTCCTGGCATGCCTCCTCCCTGCGCATCCAGCGTTGCTCAGAGGTCACCTGCAAGTCTCTGAAGCCGGCCAGGCACCTGCCCCTGTACTGTCCAAGCAGCCCACCTCTTCCCTCGCCTTAGCTCTTACCACTGTGTGCAGGCATGCCTGTCTCTGGCCTGGCTCTCCAACCCACTGCAGTGTCCCTGACAGCAAGGATTTGAGTTCTCCCTGAGAGATTAACATCACCAATAATGAACAACTATTATTGTTAGTATTTTGTCATACTGGTTCATCTTTTTCTCTCTATATTTGATTTTTAAAAACTGTACGTATAATTTAGGTATACATGCTCCCTTGTATCGCACAATGAAAGCCATTAAAGGTAAAAATACAACCCACTGCATCCCTAGTCCTCTTTCTCCTCTCCCTGCCTCACAGAAAACCACCATGAGGAGTTTAGTATCTTTTCTGAGACTGTGTGTTTCTCAGTAAGCCATCTCTAGGGCCTGTAGGGTCGCTATGAGTCAGAATCGACTCAACAGTACTGGGTTCTGGTTTAGGGCCTATAGATCTTGGACATAGTAAGCATTCAATTTGTTTAGTAAGCAACCAAAGTACTTTCTTAAACAATTCCTGGTCAGAAACCTTTCTGTCACGACAGGATCCCTCAGCTTACAAAGCCCAGACGGAAGAACAGCCATGAGAGAAAACAGCACCTGAGTTCATGGGCTGCCTATGTCCTCCCTGCAGGGTGAGCGCTCCACCCCCTCCTGGGAAGGCTCAGGCAGGCCTATGAGAGAACCACCCGATGTCCTTTATCCAGTCCTCCAAGGACAATGATGGAAGTCAAGACATCTACTTTATCTGAAATCACCTACATACTTCTGATTTTGCTTATGACTGGGTGGAAATGGGCCAGAGAGAAAAATGGTCAGGCTGCCCTTGCCCAATTAAAAATCAGGAGTGGACCCAGCAGGCAGGTAACTTCCTTGGCTGCCATTCGCGAGGCTTTCTGACCATCAAGTGAGGAACTTTCTGAAACCAGGAGAAGAGCACCAGGGAGGAGGCACGGCAGCTTGGGGAGAAGCTCTTTTAAGCATAACTCTGCATCCTCACGAGATGCCTTATCTTCATGTCCCCTTCCCAGCCCTACTGCTGAGGCAGGGGACAACTGTTCTGTGCCTTTTGCTAGGGCCAAGAAGCACATTCTGCCTTGAGATTTCCACAGCCTAGAAACACAACCTGGAACAGGAAGAGCATTGGTCAAGGGTGAGGGCGACAGCTTTTCAAGAGGAACTCACTCTGTTTCCGCCCTGGCCAGTCACAGCCCCTGTGTGTATATATCCTGGGGATACCTGTTCCTTTTGCCTGGCTTTTATTTCTTGCAGCAATATTAAAAATCCAGAATGGAAGGAAATCAACCTCCAACCCCAACAGCCTAATACTTGAACAGTTGTCTTTTTTTTTTTCAAGTGCCTTTCATTTTTATATTAAGTGGATATTCTTGTAATTATAATGTAGCTAATATTTGGATTCTCTTTTTCATATAGTGTACTATATCTATATGTATATATAGTATGCCCTGGTGGGCCAGTGTTTAAAACCTTGGCTGCTAACCAAAAGGTCAGCAGTTGGAATCCACCAGCCGCTCCTTGGAAACCCTGTGGAGCAGTTATACTCTGTCCTGTAGGGCTGCTATGAGTTGGAATTGACTTGACAGCAACGGGTTTGGTTTTTTTTTTAATACCATCACTACTTCACTCTGCCATAGGTCACCATTACTATTTCAGTGACAGCGAAATAATTTATTCACTGACAATTGGGCTCCCCTCATCCGCACCCCACTCTGTATTCACTTCTTGTGGCCATTTACTCCTCAGCCTTTTCTGGCCACTCACTTCAGGCCTTTGACACATGAGCGCAGGAAAGTCTCCTTGTTAAAACTTAAGAGTTCTCCAGCGCAGGTGAAGCCACATGTTCTTGCTCTTCCTCAGTGAGGTGGCGATGTCCTCTAAATATGTGAGAGAGCACTTCCTCCAGGCACCCTGTGCTGCTTGAGGGGCTGCAGATAACCAAGTAGAAGGAGACTTGGCTGTTCTTGTGCAGACACTTCGGTTTCTTCATCTCTTACACGGCCAGCATTGACTCAGATGGCAGCATTTCTGGGTCCTCATTGAAGGATCCAGCAATGAAGGCTGTAACGTTCTTGGCTAATGCTTGTTTTGTTGTACTGTGTTATACTCAGAATAAACCGTGAAATAAAATAATATTCAAAAGGAATTCAGAGAATTGTAAAGATTAGGAGCACGTTTTTGTTAATAATTTTACACAGGCTTGTAAGAAAACCAATAAAAAGAAGGGACGTATTTGCCCCCCTGTTTATTCATGACTCCGTTATACATTCACTGGATGTGTCCTTGCAGGGATTCTCCATCCTGTTCCCACTGCCACACGTGGGACGATGTGGATGCAGATGTGCCAGCTACTCGAGCCACACACTCCCGTGGGGTGGGCAGCGGGGGTGGGGTGGGGGAGCTGTACAAATGCCAGGGTATGATCCATAACGCCAACCCCGTTTCACTCAAGAAAGTATTCTGGACTGCAAGTGAGGCAGGGTGACGTTACCCTAGAGATCCCTTTGAATCGGCTCTAATTTATTTTTTTGTGCTTTAAGTCGAAGTTTACAATTCAGGTCAGTTTCTCATACAAAAACTTATACACACATTGTTGTATGATCCTAGTTGCTCCCCCTATAATGTGACAGCACACTCCTCCTTTCCACCCTGTATTTCCCATGTCCATTCAGCGAGCTCCTGTCCCTTTCGGCCTTCTTATATCGCCTCTGGACAGGAGCTGCCCATTTAGTCTCAAGTAAAAAAAAAAAAAAAAAATTTTTTTTTTTTATTTACTTGAGCCAAGAAGCATACTCTTCACCAGTATCATTTTATGTCTTACAGTACAGTCTAACCTTTGTCTGAAGAGTTGGCTTCCGGAATGGTTTTAGTTCTGGGCTAACAGAGAGTGCGGGGGACATGTCTTCTGGGGTCCCTCCAGTCTCAGTCAGACCATAACGTCTGGTCTTTTTTATTAGAATTTGAGTTCTGCACCCCACTTTTCTCCTGCTCCATCAGGGACTCTCTGTTGTGTTCCCTGTCAGGGTGGTCATTGGTGGTAGCTGGGTACCAACTAGTTCTTCTGGTCTCAGCCTGCTGGAGTCTCTGGTTCGTGTGGCCCTTTCTGTCTCTTGGGCTCATACTTGCCTTGTGTTTTTGGTGTTCTTCATTCTCCCTTGCTCCAGATGGGCTGGGACCAATTGATGCATCTTACGCGGCCACTTGCCAGGTTTTTAAGACCCCAGATGCCACTCACCAAAGTGGGATGCAGAATATTTTCTTAATAAACTTTGTTATGCCAGTTGACCTAGATGTCCCCTGAAACCATGGTCCCCAGACCCCCACCCCTGCTACTCTGTCCCTCAAAGAGTTTGGCTGTATTCAGGAAACTTCTTAGCTTTTGCTGACTTCCCCTGTATTGTGTGTTGTCCTTCCCTTCACTTAAAATAATTCTTGTCTACTATCTGGTTAGTGAATACCCCTCTCCCTCCCTCGTAGCCATCAAAGAAGGTTTTCTTCTGTTTAAATCTTTTCCTGAGTTCTTATAATAGCGGTCTCATACAATATTTGTTCTTTCGTGACTGACTTAGCATAATACCTTCCAGATTCATTGAAGTTATGAGATATTTTGAAGATTCATTGGTGTTCTATATTGTTGCTGAGTATTCCATTGTGTGAATATACCATAATTTGTTTATCCATTCACCCGTTGATGGGCACCTAGGTTGTTTCCATATTTTGCTGTTGTGAGCATTGCTGCAATGAACATAGGTGTGCGTATATCTATTCATGTGAGGGCTCTTATTTCTCTAGGGTATATTCCAAGGAGTGAGATTGCTGGATCGTATGATACTTCTAATTCTAGTTTTTTAAGGAAGCGCCAAATGGATTTCCAAAGTGATTGTACCATTTTACATTCCCACCAGCAGTGTATAAGAGTTCCAGGCTCTCCACAACCTCTCCAACATTTATTATTTTGTGTCTTTTGGATTAATGCTGGCATTATTGGAGTGAGATGGTATCTCGTTGAAGTTTTGACTTGCATTTCTGTAATGGCTAATCTAATGATCATGAGCATTTCCTCATGCATCTGGTAGCTGCCCGAATGTCTTCTTTGGTGAAGTGCCTGTTCATATCCTTTGCCCATTTTTTAATTGGATTATTTGTCTTTTCGTTGTTGAGGTTTTGCGGTATCTTGTAGATTTTAGAGATTAGACGCTTATCAGATTTGTCATAGCCGAATTTTTTTTTCCCAGTCTTTAGGATGTCTTTTTACTCTTTTGGTGAAGTCTTTGGATGAGCATAAGTGTTTGATTTTTAGGAGCTCCCAGTTATCTAGTTTCTCTTCTGGTGTTTGTGCATTGTTAGTAATGTTTTATATACTGTTTATGCCAAGTATGAGGGCTCCTAGCATTGTCCCTGTTTTTTCTTCCATGATCTTTATTGTTTTAGATATTATATTTATGCTTTTGATTCATTTTGAGTTAGTTTTTGTGCATGGTATGAGGTATGGGTCTTGTTTCATTTTTTTGCAGATGGATATCCAGTTGCCAGCACCATTTGTTAAAGAGACTGACTTTTCCTCAATTAACAGACTCTGGGCCTTTGTCAAATATCAGCTGCTCATAGGTGGATGAATTTATGTCTGGATTCTCAATTCTGTTCCATTGGTCTATGTGTCTGTTGTTGTACCAGTAACAGGCTGTTTTGACTACCGCGGAGGTATAATTAATTCTAAAATCAGGCAGTGTGAGGCCTCCTACTTTGTTCTTCTTCAGCAATGCTTTACTTATGTGGGGCCTCTTCCCTTTCGATATGAAGTTGGTGATTTGTTTCTCCATCTCATTAAAAAATGCCATTGGAATCTGGATTGGGACTGCATTTTATCTATAGATCGCTTTGGGTAGAATAGACATTTTTACAATGTTGAGTCTTCCTATCCATGAGCAAGGTATGTTTTTCCACTTATGTAGGTCTCTTTTGGTTTTTTGCAGTAGTGTCTTGTAGTTTTCTTTGTATAGGTCTTTTATGTCTCTGGTTAGATTTATTCCTAAGTATTTTTTCTTCTTGGGGCTACTGTAAATGGTGTTGATTTTGTGATTTTGATATGTTGTTGAATTCTATTGGTTAGAATTTTGTTGAGAATATTTTTATCTAAGTTCATGAGGGATATAGGTGTGTAATTTTCTTTTTTTGTAGTGTCTTTACCTGGTTTTCTATCAGGGTTATGCTGGCTTCATAGAATGAGTTTGGGAGTATTCCATCCTTTGCTCTGCTCTGAAAGACCTTTAGTGGTAGCGGTGTTAAACTTTTCTCTGAAAGTTTGGTAGAATTCTCCAATGAAGCCATCAGGGCCAGAGATTTTTTTGGTTGGGAGTTTTTAATTACCTTTTCAATCTCTTCTTTTGTTATAGGTTTATTTTATAGGTTCTGAAATTTATTAAAGTGTAATTTTTCATAGTATTCTGTTATAATTCTTTTAATTTCATTTGGGTCTGTTGTGATATCGCCCATCTTACTTCTTGTTCAGGTTATTTGCTTCATCTCCTGTTTTTCTTTTGTCAGTTTGGCTGGTGGTTTATTGATTGTGTTGGTCTTTTCAAAGAACCAGCTTTTGGTCTTGTTAACTCTTTCAATTGGTTTTCTATTCTCTATTTCATTTAATTCTGCTCTAATTTTTATTATTTGTTTTCTTCTGGTGCCTGAGGATGTCTTTTGCTGCTCTCTTTCTGCTTGTTCGAGTTGTAGGGTTAATGCTTTGATTTTGCCCCTTTCTTCTTTTTGGATGTGTGCATTTATTGCTATATATTGATCCGTGAGTTTTGCTTTTGCTGTGTCCCAAAGGTTCTGTAGGATGTGTTTTCATTCTCATTTGATTCTGTGAATTTCTTTATTCTGTCCCTAATTTCTTCTATAATCCAGTAGTTTTTGAGCAAGGTGTTGTTCAAGTTCCATGTGTATGATTTTTTTTTTCCCCTTTCTTTTCCTGTTATTGATTTCTAATTTTATGGCTCTATGGTCAGAAAACATGCTTTGGATTCTGTTAAGGCTTCCATTATGGCCTAATATGTGCTCTATTCTGGAGGATGGTCCATTGCGTATTGGAAAAGAAAGCATACTTGGCTGCTGTTGGGTGGGGTGTTCTGTATATGTCTATTAGGTCAAGTTCCTTGATTGTGGCATTTAGCTCTTCCATGTCTTTATTGAGCTTCTTTCTGGATGTTCTGTCCTTCACTGAAAGTGGTGTGTTAAAGTCTCCTAGTATTATTGTGTAGCTGTCTATCTCTCTTTTCAATGCTGTTAGAGTTTGTTTTACGTATTTTGGAGCCCTGTTGTTGGGTGCGTAAATATTTAATATGATTGTGCCCTCCTTTAATCATTATATACTGTCCTTCCTTATCCTTTGTGGTAGATTTTATTTTAAATTTCTATTTTGCCAGAAATTAATATTGCCACTCCTGCTCTTTTTTGATTGTTGTTTGCCTGATATATTTTTTTCCACCCTTTGAGTTTTCGTTTGTGTCTAAGGTGTCTCTCTTGTAGGCAGCATATAGACAGATCCTGTTTTTGTTTTTTTTAATCCATTCTGCCACTGTCTCTCTTTTTTTGGTGCATTTAGTCCATTTACATTCAGCGTAATTATTGATTGGTATGTTAGTGCTGTCATTCTGATGTCTTTTTGTGTGTGTTGTTGACAGTTTCTTTATTCCACTTAATTTTCTTTTCATCTTTTTTATTGCTATTGATTTTGAATTTGCTGAGTCTTTATGTTTTTCTTGTTTTTTTTATTTTGATGTGTAGGATTGTTAGTTTCCTTTGTGGTTACCTTAATATCTACCCCATTTTCCTACTTTAAAGCAATCTTTTATTTCTTTATATTGCCTTGACTTCCTCTCCATATGAAAGATCTATGACTAGATTTTTTAGTCCCTCTTTTTTGATTTAATGTTTTCATCTTTTACATAATGACATCTTTGTTTCCCTATTTTCAGTGTTTTAGCTTTGATGTATTTTTGTGATTTTCCATTCTGGGTTGATATCTGGTTGCTCTGTCCTGTATTCTAGTCTTGGGTTGTTATCTGATGTTATTGATTTTCTACCCAGAGGACTCTTTTAGTATTTTTTATAATTTTGGTTTGTTTTTGCAAATTCCCTAAACTTCTGTTTATCTGGAAATGTCCTAATTTTGCCATCATATTTGAGAGAGAGTTTTGCTGGGTATGTAATTCTTGGCTGGCAATTTTTTTTCCTTCAAGGCTTTATACGTGTCATCCCGTTGCGTTCTTGCCTGCATGGTTTCTGCTGAGTAGTCAGAGTTTAGTCTTACTGACTCTCCTTTATAGATGACTTTTCATTTATCCCTAGCCACTCTTAAAATTGTCTGTTTATCTTTGGTTTTGGTGAGTTTGATTATGTCTTGATGACTTTCTTTTGGGATCTACCTTGTGTGGGGTTCGATGAGCATTTTGGATAGATATCTCTCATCTTTCATGATATCAGGGAAGTTTTCTGCCAACTACTCTTCAACAATTCTCTCTGTATTTTCTGTTATCCCCCTGTTCTGGTACTCCAATCACTCTTAGATTATTCCCCTTGATAGAATCCCACATAATTATTAGGATTTCTTTATATTTTTAAATTCTTTTATCTGATTTTTCCTCAAATATGTTGGTGTCAAGTGCTTTATCTTCAATCACACTAATTCTGACTTGCATTCCCTCAATTCTGCTCCTCTGACTTTCTGTTGAGTTGTCTAACTCTGAAATTTTACAGTTAATCTTCTGGATTTCTGTTTGCTCTCTCTCTATGGATTCTTGCAGGCTGTTAAATTTGTCATGCTTTTCTCTAATCTTCTTGAGTTCCTCTATTGCTTTGTGTGTGTATTCCTTGGCTTATTCTGCCTTTTGCCTGATCTTCCTGATCTCTTGAAGAGATCCGTATATTAATCTTTTTTATTCTACCTCCTGTAATTCCAAGAAATTATCTTCATCTGGATGATTTCTTGATTCTTTGTTTTGGGTGCTTGCTGAAGCCATCATGGTTTGTCTCTTTATGTGATTTTATATTGACTGTTGTCTCTGAGCCATCAATAAGTTATTGTATTTATTTATTTTATGTTTGCTTACTGTGTCCTAGCTTCTTGTTTTGTTTTGTTTTGTTTTGATGTGCTCAAATAGGCTGCTCATGTGAGCTAGGTTGATTATTGGCACCTTTGAAGCTCTAACGTCCTGTCACCAGGTGGTTAGAGTTGTTACTAGGTATGTAAGCCCAGGAGTCCATTTACTTTCCTTGTATGGATTCAGCTCAGAGGTACAGGTAGTCAGTCACCGAGTGTGTGGCGCAGGTTCTTACCTACAGTCCTAGATGAGCAGGGGTAATTGGTGTAGCACAGGTATCTGGCTGCAATAGGGGGGTCACACTCTGAGCAAGGCTGACAGCTGCCCCTGAGTGTCTGTGAGGAAAGTGTGTTCCTGTTCCCTACAGCACGTAGGTGGGTGGATTTTGCAGCCTGCCTATGGGCACCTAATGATGCTGGCTGTAAGGACTGGGAGGCAATACTTATTCTTCGACCCGTGTTGTGTGTGGCTAGGTGGCATGGATGGAGCCACCAGTTCTTAGGCCCCTGATGTGTGTAGGTGAGGCCCCTGCTTGTGGTGTCAAACACAGGAGCTTGCCTTTCCACCATATAGCTGATACAGTTGAGGTCAGACTTTAGGTGTATACCCTGTTGTACTGTGCTAATGAGGGCCTAAGCTGTTGTAATGGGCCCACACAGGTCTATGCAGGGGTAAAAGGAATTCAAAATCCATGGACCCCTTACGCATAACAACGATTGTGAGCATGGCAAAGGACTGGGCAGTGTTTCGTTCTATAGTACATAGGGTTGCTATGAGTCAGAACTGACTCGACAACACCTAACAACAACATGATGTTGATTAGATGGGATTAGTGGCAGTTAAGTTAATGAGGCAGGACTCAATCTTCAAGATTAGGTTGTGTCTTAAATCAATCTTTTTTGAGATATGAAAGAGAGACAGGGGCACATTACACCACCAAGAAAGAAGCTCCAGGAGTACAGCGTGTCCTTTGGACCCGGGGTTCCTGCACTGAGAAGCTCCTTGATGAGGGGAAAATTGATGCCAAGGACATTTGTCCACAGCCAACAGAGACAGGAAGAATTCCCCTGGAGCTGGTGTCCTGAATTCTGACTTCTAGCCTCCTAGACTGTGACAGAATAAATTTCACTTTGTGAAAGCCACCCATTTGTGGGTTTTCTGTTATAGGAGCACTAGATAACTAAGAGAGCAGCCCAGCACTTGGCCCCTGCACCACCAGGGCTCCTTGGAGATTTTTAAAAAAATATTTTTTTAAGAAAGGATAAATAAAGCAGACATTGATGAGGGTTAAAATAAGAAAAATGCTGTCTTAATACACTTATCAGAAATTTGGTGGATCCCCAACACAAAAGAACCAACATAAAAGAACCATAAACGAGCTCTGTCTATTGTAGAGGAATTTTAAAAAGCCAAAAGATAAAAATTACAATGAAAAAACCCACCCCAAATAGGAAAAGATCATATGAATATCAATGAATTGGTCCTGTTGAGCTGAGATTTTGAGTTAAAAAGAAAACAAAATAAAAAACCAGTTGATAAAACCTTAAAGGGCTAAGCTTAAAAAAAAAAAAAAAAATTTTTTTTTTTTCCAAGCTTAGATTGGAAAAATGGTACAAGGTAGAAGATCGAATGAAGATTTAGAATATTTTAACAAACTTTATTTAAACAATAATTAAGTTTTGTGGTATATAGACAATAAAAACAGTTTTAAGATCTTTAGATAATTTACTGATATTAAATTGAGTTAATACATATTAATATCATTTAAGTTTATATACTTTTGCTTTTTATGCCATAGAGGAGATATTTGGGACTGCTAATAAATGTGTTTATTTTTGACACTTAAAATGTAACAAAGACAGAAAGTTTAAAAGATTTATTAAAAGAGAATTTATTTGATGTGATCAAAGTTTTATCTGTTGTGGTCAAGGTTTATCTGTTGTGGCTAAAGTTTGACGGATTAATTTATGAAATTTAAGAAGTTTAGTAACAAAGGAAACCCTGGTGGTATAGTGGTTAAGAGCTACATCTGCTAACCAAAAGATCAGGCTAAAATGTTGATGTACATCAATTCTGCTCATTTCTGCAATGTGATTGATAGAAACTTCACTTTTAAGATCCTGGTGAAGAACCAGCTGGTATCCAGTAGAAAAACAGCACTGTGAGTTTAAGGAGCCTGCCATGGCCACCATCTAGGAGTCTGACTAAGTCCAGGTCTGGATCATCAATGTGTTATCTCCAATCTCTGATCAAAAGGAGGGAGTGACTTAGGAGTTAAAATTGGAACCATTATTCCTGGTCCTTGTGTATAAAGAATGTGACCCAGCTGGAGCGACAAGGACTCACAAAGACCCATCAACTCGGCCCTGAGGTATAAAAATAAATAGTTAGGACAACCTTGGAAAACATCTTTTAGGAAAACTTTCACATAAACAATTAGGGCACAAAAGACCCATGTATTTTCCACGCTTATCTTTTCCTATTAGCATTTAGTAAATAGTAAGATTTGTTGGACCAGTGAAGACCCTCCTGACTGTCGTTATTGAAACTTGTACCAATGATTATTAAGAAATATGATTCAAAATGTAGAATCATGGTGATTTAGCAGTTTTTAGCTAATCTGTGGAAAGGTGAAACTTTTACTAATTTTACCCATTTGTAATGTCAATATGTACTGATGATTCTGTAACACTCTTCAGACTCGGGCAGCATGGCCCTGGCAGCATGCTTGTCTGTTTCCCACTTTTGCCTCTTGGAACAGAAGCTGAATAAAATCTTTCTTCTTGCTTTACTTTGTGGTGATTTTACTCTAGGACAGTACACTGTGTATAAGTACAGTTTTGTGAAACTTCTGTTTTATTTGTGTGCGTATTCTTATTTGTGATGTTAAAATGTGCTTCTTAATGTTCTTTATGGTCAAAAACAGTTTGAGGGCTTTTGATGTAAGCCAGTTAGCTCTCATGTTAGATAGGGCCTCCTCCCAGGGAATGAATATGTTATATGGCTTCAAATATCTGGAAGTCCATTCTCCTCTCTGTCCCAGGATAAGCATTTTAAAGCATTAAAGAACTGGTCCTTGAATGTAGAGCCACTCATTTATCTTCTGATGAAATCAATATTCTCTTTTTTCATGCAATCTCTCCACTATCAAAATTTTAGTATTACTGTCTTTTCTACTCTAGATGGCAGCAACACCTTGGATGTAAAGGCAGTATCTCTAGATGGCAATTACTGTTTTCTCCAGCACTTCCCCCTTTATTTCACCTTGGGAATTCATCATCAGACTTTTCTCAAGACTTTTCCAACGCGACTCAACTAGCACATGTCCCTTAAGAGAAAAGACAAGTCATCCAAAGAGTGTCTGTTGGGAAGAAAAGAAAGGAAATCCTTTATATTTCCAGAAAATACAGTGGATCAGGGAAGCTCTATAGGTGGAGTTTACGGCAGGGAAATGGAGCCATGAGGGAAAGTCGTAGAGGAAAATGACCATGGAGATAAACCGAGCAGAGGAGCTGCACCCAGGCACCCTCCACTGTCCTGGGTGCTGAAGAAAGGGAGCAGTTAGCTGCACAGAGAAGCTACCCTGGGAAACACGAAGACTGGGTAACATACTGCACACTATCAGCTTAGGCAGTCATATCAGAGTCCAACACAGAGCCAGGATCCAGCCACCCTCCTTGGCATATCTTTGCAGCCCTGTGATGCCCCCCCAACAAAGGGAGCCCAAAATTAGAATAAATTAAGAGATTTTATTTTCCAGAACACACACCCTATAGATTTTCAAGGAATAAGTTAAAAACAAACATTACCATTAGAATTTAAAAAGTTACTACACATGTTTATAAAATTTTTCAAACATTTTATCTAAAAATCTGATTTTAGCACATCTTTGCCACAATATAGGCCATTCAATGAGTTCAAATGAGTTACCTTGGGAGGCTGCACATGCTCCAAATATTGGAATTGCCTTCAGATAAGCTTATTGTGAGCAGAGGACACAATACATGAATGAATCCTTACCATAAAACTTTCAACAAAACAGATCAAGACCCCTCATCTGCCTTCATCAATTCCAGCTCCTTCACCAGAGGCAGCCCTCAGTTTGCTGTGATCCTTCCGGACCTTTCTCTACAGCATCAGTTGGTAATTTGCACATCAGTCCCACTGATTGAGTCACACTTGGCTTTGCACCAAAACATTATCATTTAGCTTGATTACTCACATAATTCATAAGACTTAACTCTAAATGGATTTTTGGCTGGTATCAGAAATCAAATCCATCCTATTTACAACAAATAAGTAAAAGGAAGGCTGGCCATCATTGAGAACTAAAAAGAAATTTATCTTGAGAAATTTCATAAAAATGAACCAAGAGCTCTGAAGGTGATTTCAAAACTCTTCTGAGCAACCTCAGTAGAGGGGCATCTGAGCAGCCCCCAGGCTTGGAGATGACCTGGTAGTAAAAGAGCACACAGTCTGCTGCAGGACAGCTACAGTTTGATGGCAGCCCAGCAGCCAACCTCCTGCTTCTCTCTCTCTTCTTCTGCTTCTCTTACTTGAAAGGAGCCTTTGAAGCTAGGTTAAAATCATCTACCTTCTAAATGCTTCCAGTGAACACACGGTTCTCTGTGGGCAGACCTTGAAATGGCCAGTTTGGCCCCCGGATTCCCTGAGAGCCCTTGCTCACTGGGAGAGCGCACTGCCCAGGTTGGAACCCGGCACCCGGTTTGACAGCTGGGCAGCCCACCTGGCCGCCCTGCCGCTGGAAATGCAGTTTCAGCAGCTCACGAAGTCAGGGAGAAATCTTAATCCACCACAAAAAACACCCGCCTCGCCCCATGTCCCTTTCCGTCTTGTCCCCGCAATGACGCCAGGTGGGATGTGGCTCTACTTTATTCTGAGTGGCGGGGCTTACCTATTGCCAACTGCGTCCTTAAGCCCTTTGGTTCACTTGTCATCTTCTAAATGCTTTTCTGCAGGTGGGCCGTCACAGGTAGAGGTGAGAGGACACGGGCACCCAGTGACAGCTCTCTGAGACAGCACGGATGAACCCAAGGCCCGGACTTGTACTGGCGCGCCCTCGGCTGGCTGCACGGTGACTCCTGAGCGGCCCCCCTCGAAGACTCTGACCCAGCAGGGCCTTGGGGGCGGAGCTTCGTGGAGGGTCCCTGACGCCAGCTCAGGCTGCACAACGCCACACCACCATGCTCAGTGACCTCAAGCTGGAGTCTACAGCACGGTTGTTCTCTGAGCAGCATGGGAAAGGGCACAAAGCAAAGAGATGGGCAGACAGCAAGAGACGCCCCAGCGGTCCCCAGACTGCAGGCTCCACTCTGGTTCAGGAGCCACCCTTGCTCCCCGGGCCCTGGCCGTGGAAGCACTGATGCTCCAGTGCCTGTGCCCCGAGGGGCCAGGTCTGCCAGAGCAGGCGCCTGGCCAGGCTCCAGCCAAGAAAGGGGAGCGGCGTCTGGGGGAAAGCTGGGCTCTGTCGACACGCTTTGCCTGCTCAGGGAAGGCTGTTCACGAGGCAGCCGAGGCCTCCCGTCTAGCTTGTTTTTACCCTGTGGCGGAGGAACAAGACAGGAATATTTTCTCTAAAAAGCGGCAACAAGCGCGACCACGCAGACCTGTAAATGGCTGGGGGCTATCCCCCGCATGGGGGCTCCTCCAGGCAGGCTGCAGTGGACAGTCCGGCCCGGTAGAGGGCGCGCAGTTGACAGCCACGGTGCCAGACTGGTACAGCCCAGGCTGCCCAATGCCCTGTCTTCAAGAGAAGCTGTGTGCTCTAATTTTTAAGTGAAATCACCCACTTTTTGAAAGTTGGATCAAGTTTGTTAAAATACTCTATGAGACAAACCAACTCCTGGTCACTCTGCTAACTTCAGTCATTCTGGGTGACTGAAAGAGCAGTTTTCTGCACCACCAGAGCTGGGGGACACCAGCTCTCCATGCCAGCGCCCTCCCTGACGTTCCTCCCTCGGAGCTGCTGAAAATCTTTTTGGCGGGGAGGCCCAGGTGTTTGCATTTTCTCAATCATTGAGCACCCGAAGCAGCTGGTAATAAAAAAATGCCTGACAAGACTTCTTACATTAATTTTTAAATTTAATTTGCTGTTTTTATAGGTCAAAAATGGCTAAATATCAAAATTTCGTATGGTTCAAACTATGTAGAATGTCTCTGCTCCTCCTTCACAGATGGCCAACCACCACTCCCATTGCTGCCCCTCACTACTCTCCCACGACAGGACCCCAAAGGTGAGGAACCCCAGGAGCAGCACCCCCAAGACCAGGACACCCAGAGCTAGGACCTCCAGAACCAGGACTCCCAGGACCAGAACTCTCCAGGACGAGGACCGGGGCTGGATGGGAGCAGCCGAGTTGGGGGGATGAGTAGGAGAGGCCACCGGGCCCTCTCTGGCTCTGGCAAGAAAGACACCAGCAATTTGTTCAAACACCTCTCAGGGTTGTGGCTGGAATATTTATGCCCCGTTGTTGTTTCCTGCTACTTGATAGCCTAAGATAATGAAAAGAATTCTAGACAGTCTCAAAGCTCTGTAATCAAGTAAATTGGTCTATCACAAACCAAACCTGTACTACCTGAGAAAGTATACACAGAGTTTCCATTACAAACCACAATGCTGGGTGCCACCATTTAAGTGTCTGCTTCTCTTGTAGTTTGGGAAACCCCGGTGGCATAGCGGTTAAGTAAGTGCTATGGCTGTTAACCAAAGGGTTGGCAGTTTGAATCCGCCAGGCACTCCTTGGAAACTCTATGGGGCAGTTCTACCCCTATAAGGTTGCTATGAGTCAGAATCAACTCAACTGCACTGGGTTTGGTTTTTTTTTTTTCTTGTAGTTTAATTTAAGCCTGGGTCACTGTTTTTCATTTTCACCTGGAAATAACTGCTTCTTCAGGGGCAGCATCACCCCATCCATAGAGCTCTCCTGGAATAGGGTCTCAGAACACAGATGCACCCTCAGCTTAGGACACTGGCAGCTAGCAGCTGGGCCTCCCATGCAGGCCTATCAAAATTGCCCTGGCCAGAGGTGTCCTGGGGCACAGGATGCTGCTCTTCCCACATACATCTCTTGGGAGCGAGAGAAGGAAGAGACAGGCATGGTTGGGGAGCAGGCATAAGGGTGGTGGTGCCAGGACCAGCCAGGGCCCTCTGTGGCTGAGGAGGCACCTTTAGGACAAAGCCCTCACAGCAACATCAGGGGTCTGGCTCAGATGGGGAAGGGTCCAAGAAAGCATTCGGTCCAACTGTCACTTTCCAGAACAACACTCTTCCTGAGAGCCCAGGATACTCAGAGCTAGTGGGATTTTATTTTATTAACTGCAGTTTTGCTTTCCCTTTGGTTGAAGTGGAGCACCCTATGAGCCATGGTGGCCAGCACACGCCAGATAGTGCAGTGGCCACAACCAGGTCAGGACATCGATATCCCAGGCTCCTCTAAAATAAAACCCAACACCTTTCTGATATTTCCCTAATAGCAATTTTCCATCTTGACTGTAAGTCTTCCAGTCTTCCAGTAGACACATAAAAATAAATCAACAGTGTTAAACCAAACCACCCAGAAGCTGATAAATTAGGCCCCTGCCCTTCTCACACCAATTTAAATACAGCTTTTGGTGGCTTGCTAATGAAGCCCTCCTGTGGCACTGTAATAAAAATAGGACCAAAAGGACCTCCCCTAGAAGTGAGGCACCCCAATCACAGCCTGAGAAGGAGAAGCTTCATTCTGAGAGAACTTCTGGTTCCATACAGACAAGTGGCAAGAGGGAGTCCTGGAGCCACAGCACCCTTCATGCTCCTGCTGGGTGCTAACCGCTGGGGAGAGAGCCTGGGGTGTGGGTACTGACAAGAACAAGGGGCATGTCAGGAGCACTCAAGTGCTCTGATTCACAGAAGAAACTCCACCAACAGCAGCAACCAAAACCATACATTCATCTTCACCAGTGACTTTCTTCCCAGGGGCATTTCATGAATCCTCACAGCCCCGCAGGGAAGCCAAGGAGGGTAATTACCAACATACTTTATCACAGACAGTAAGGTCTTTCCCCTTCTGTGTGGCCATGTCCAGTCAATCCCCTCCTTGCAACCCCCTCACAGAAGGCAGGGAGGTTCTGGCAGTCACTTGTGGATGCTGAGGGGTTCTGGGTGGGGGGAGCAACCTGAGAGGGCAGCGTTCAGTGCATACCCAGTGCACATTGGCCCAGATAGGGCTGGGGCACTGGCTAAGGGGCCCTGTCCCAGACACTTCTGCCCTACCCCACATACATGGAAGGACACCTGAGACCCTGAATCTCCCCAGTAAGATCTGGAAAATGGCAGTGGGGCTCTGCCATAGCTAGGTGGCCGCAGGAAAGGGCGGAGTGCAAGGAGCTCCCTTGTCTTCTCTCTTCATTCCTTACTCAGCATCTGGCTCAAAGCAGGTGCTTTGTAGATGATGACGGACGGAGGAAGGCAGACTTCGCCCAGGGAGACTGCTCCCAAGGCAGAGACCCAAGGAGGACCCTCTGGTCATGCCAGGCCTCTGTGGACCCCAGTATCTCCCCCAGGGCTGCTGAAACTGTTCTCGTCCTTCAGTTGTGTGCCCCAGAGCCAGCCTGAGAGACATGTTTTGGAATCTGACCACAGCAAGGCCAGGGATGCTGGGGAAGGGTGGCGAGCAGCACTGGGTATGCTCAGGGCTTCTCCATCTATCGACATTTGGGCCAGGTCATTCTTTGTTGGGGGGGGAAGTCCCATATTGTGGAATGTTTGGCAGCATCCCTATAGCACCTCCTCCCCAGCTGTCAGCTGTGACAGCCCACTCCTCCAGATGCTGCCAAATGTCCCCCAGGGGCACAATCACCCCTGGCTGAGAGCCCCTGGTGTAAACTAGTCAGTTGTTTTCCTAATGCTGTAATAAGGGAACTGGTATTTCCTAGAAGGCGTTAGGAAGGGAAGTAGGCAACTGTGATAGATGACGCCCTGAGAGGTTCCTGGGAAGACAGGAGGCTTGGAGGCGCAGGATGGGCAGAGAAACGGAGCTGTGGCCCCACCTACAATATTATCTAGGGCTGTATTTGTATCCAGAGAGGAGGAAATTCTCTTCCTCACCTGTTCTCTTCCCTTTTTTTTTTTTTGAGCTATGAAAAAATAAAACCTACTGCCTTGGAGTCAATTCCAACTCACGGAGACCCCATGCGTGTTGGAGTAGAACTGCTCCATAGGGTTTTCTTGGCTGTAATCTTCACGGAAGCAGATGGCCAGGCTTTTCTTCCATGATATCACCGAGTGGGTTCAAATCACTAAACTTTAGGTTAGTAGTTAAGTTCAAACTCTTTGCACCACCACGGACTTTCTCAAAGTTATAAACTAGGCTAATATTCCTAGTAATGAAATGAGCAAGGGTCTGGCACTGAACTGTCTCTTGTAACTGTTTAAAGTGTACCTTGAATTTTATGAAACTTTGAACCATCAAACACAGTCTATTGCAAGCTGTGCAATATCCACATTCCCATTTTATTGAAGAGGGAAATCCAGGCCTTAAGAAGTAGCAGGCCAGGGTCACACAAAAACAAATATAAAGCAGCGAAGTGCTGTGTGAGGCTTGAATCTCAGCACGAAGCTCTCAGGGGAATAGACAGTGATAAAGACATCACCAGCTTCTGACTGTACCCAGGGGCAGTTCTTGTTGTTGTTGTTGTTGTTAGGTGCCGTCGAGTTGGTTCCGACTCATAGTGACTCTATGCGCAACAGAACGAAACACTGCCCGGTCCTGCGCCATCCTTACAAACGTTGTTATGCTCAAGCTCATTGTTGCAGTCACTGTGTCAGTCCACCTCGTTGAAGGTCTTCCTCTTTTCCACTGACCCTGTACTTTGCCAAGCATGATGTCCTTTTCCAGGGACTGATCCCTCCTGACAACATGTCCAAAGTATGTAAGACTCAGTCTCGCCATTCTTGCTTCTAAGGAGCATTCTGGTTGTACTTCCTCTAAGACAGATTTGTTCGTTCTTTTGGCAGTCCATGGTATATTCGATATTCTTCACCAACACCACAACTCAAAGGCGTCAATTCTTCTTCGGTCTTCCTTATTCATTGTCCAGCTTTCATGTGCATATGATGCGATTGAATACCATGGCTTGGGTCAGGCTCACCTTAGCCTTCAAGGTGACACCTTTGCTCTTCAACACTTTAATGAGGTCCTTTGCAGCAGATTTACCCAATGCAATGCGTCTTTTGATTTCTTGCTGCTTCCATGGCTGTTAATTGTGGATCCGAGTAAAATGAAATCCTTGACAACTTCAATCTTTTCTCCGTTTATCATAATGTTGCTCATTGGTCCAGGTGTGAGGATTTTTGTTTTCTTTACGTTGAAGTGCAATGCATACCGAAGGCTGTGGTCTTTGATCTTCATTAGTAAGTGCTTCAAGTCCGCTTCACTTTCAGCAAGCAAGGGTGTGTCATCTGCATAATGCAGGTTGTTAATGAGTCTTCCTCCAATCCTGATGCCCCGTTCTTCCTCATATAGGCCATCTTCTCATATTATTTGCTAAGCATACAGATTGAATAGGTATGGTGAAAGAATACAACTGTGATGCACACCTTTCCTGACTCTAAACCAATCAGTATTCCCTTGTTCTGTCTGAACAACTGCTTCTTGACCTAAGTAAAGGTTCCTCATGAGCATAATTAAGTGGTCTGGAATTCCCATTCTTAGCAATGTTATCCATAATTTGTTATGATCCACACAGTTGAATGCCTTTGGATAGTCGATAAAACACAGGTAAACATCCTTCTGGTATTCTCTGCTTTCAGCCAGGATCCATCTGACATCAGCAATGATATCCCTGGTTCCATGCCCCCTTCTGAAACTGGCCTGAATTTCTGGCAGGTCCATGTTGATATACTGCTGCAGCCGTTTTTGAACGATCTTTGGCAAAATTTTGCTTGCATGTGATATTAATGATATTGTTCTATAATTTCCACATTTGGTTGGATCACCTTTCTTGGGAATAGGCATAAATATGGATCTCTTCCAGTCAGTTGGCCAGGAAGCATGGCATAGACAAGTGAGCACCTTCAGCACTGCATCTGTTTGTTGAAACATCTCAATTGATATTCCATCAATTCCTGGAGTCTTGTTTTTCACCAATGCCTTCAGAGCAGCTTAGACTTCTTCCTGATCATATGCCACCTCTTGAAATGGTTGAGCATCAACTAATTCTTTTTGGTATAATGACTCTGTGTATTCCTTGCATCTTCTTTTGATGTTTCCTGCGTCGTTTAATATTTTCTCCATAGAATCCTTCACTATTGCAACTCGAGGCTTGAATTTTTTCTTCAGTTCTTTCAGCTTGAGAAATGTTGAGCATGTTCTTCTCTTTTGGTTTTCCATCTCCCGCTCTTTGCATGTGTCATAATAATACTTTACTTTTGTCTTCTCGAGCCGCCATTTGAAATCTTCTGTTCAGTTCTTTTACTTCATCAATTTTTCCTTTTGCTTTAGCTGCTCAACGTTTAAGAGCAAGTTTCAGAGTCTCCTCTGACATCCATCTTGATCTTTTCTTTCTTTCCTGTCTTTTCAATGACCTCTTGCTTTCTTCATGGATGATGTCATTCCACATCTTGTCTGGTCTTCTGTCACTAGTGTTCACGGTGTTAAATCTATTCTTCAGATGGTCTCTAAATCCAGGTGGGATATACTCAGGGTCATATTTTGGCTCTCGTGGACTTGTTCTGATTTTCTTCAGTTTCAGCTTGAACTTGCATATGAGCAGTTGATGGTCTGTTCCACAGTCGGCCCCGGCCTTGTTCTGACTGATGATATTGAGCTTTTCCATGGTCTCTTTCCACAGATACAGTCAATATGATTTCTGTGTGTTCCATTTGGCGACGTCCATGTGTGTAGTTGCCTTTTATGTCAGCGAAAGAAAGGTATTTGCAATGAAGAAGTCGTTGGTCTTGCAAAATTCTGTCATTTGATCTCCGGCATTGTGTCTATCACCAAGGTCATATTTTCCAAATACTGACCCTTCTTTGTTTCCAACTTTCACATTCCAATCACCAGTAATTACTAATGCATCTTGATTGCATGTTCGATCAATTTCAGACTGCAGCAGCTGATAACAATCTTCTATTTCTTCATCTTTAGCCCTAGTGGTTGGTGTGTAAATTTGAATAATAGTCATATTAACTGGTCTTCCTTGTAGGTGTATGGATATTATCCTATCACTGACAGTGTTGCACGTCAGGATAGATCTTGAAATATTCTTTTAGACGATGAATGCAACACTATTCCTTTTCAAGTTGTCATTCTCAGCATAGTAGACTATTTGATTGTCCAATTCAAAATGGCCAATACCGGCCCATTTCAGCCCACTAATGCCTAGGATACCTATGTTTATGCATTTCATTTTGATGATTTCCAATTTTCCTAGACTCATACTTCGTACATTCCAGGTTCCGACTATTAATGGTTGTTTGCAGCTGTTTCTTCTCATTTTGAGTCGTGCCACATCAGCAGATGAAGGTTCTGAAAGCTTTACTCCAACCACGTCATTAGGGTCAACTCTACTTTGAGGAGGCCGCTTTTCTCCAGTCATCTTTTGAGTGCCTTCCAACCTGGGGGGCTCATCTTCCAGTAGTGTATCAGACAGTGTTCCGCTCCTACTTATAAGGCTTTCACTGGCTAATACTTTTCAGAAGTAGACTGCTGGGTCCTTCTTCCTAGTCTGTCTTAGTCTGGAAGCTCAGCTGAAACCTATCTTCCATGGGTGACCCTGCTGGTATCTGTATACCGGTGGCATAGCTTCCAGCATCACAGCAACACGCAAGCCCCCACAGTACGACAAACTGACAGACACATGGTGGGGGGGGTGCAATTCTACTCTGTGCTATATGGTTGCTATGAGTTGGAATCAACTTGATGGCAAACTTTAGGGGGTGCGAAGCCTGAAGGGACCTTTACAGTCACCATGTCACCTCCCTGACTTCAGGGAAGGGAGACCCACTCTTGAAGGAAATAAAAACACATTCCAAGGGAAAACACATTTATATTTTTGCTTTTTTGCCCTAAAAGAAGGACAAATATAAATGTGTTTTCTTTTTCCTTTTAAAAATTATTCTCCTGCTGGGCCTGCTAGGAGGGCATGACTGTGCCTTCACGGTCATCTCTGCAGAACAAGCTCTGCCTGCTGGAGGGAGAGGCACAGGGGCAGTGTTGCAGTAATGAGGTATAAACAACGAGAACAGAGGAAGGAGTCATGTAGCCCAAGCAAGGCAGTCAGGGAAGAAAGGAAGAAGATGCTTCCTAAGGCAAGTCTGAAAGAATGATGGGCGGGGTGTGTGAGGCAGGGAGTGCAGGGGATCTAGGGAAACAGAGGTGTGCAAGGAGTGAGGGGTGCGTGGGCTAAAGGTGGTGGGGAGGGCAGGGGCCTGACCAGAGTCCAGGTGCGGAGATAGCACACACAAAGGAACAGAAAAGAACTCCGTTACCTGTGTTCAGGGGGCTCTTAGCACTTTTGAATTTTAAATTAACAGTTTGTACATGTACAATTTAGTGCCATTGATTACACTCTTCAAGTTGTAATTCTCAAACTCCTTTTCTGGGTTGTTTGCCCCTCATTAACATAAACTCCTTGCCCCCAAAAGTTCTTATCTCATTTTTTGAGTTGTTGTAAATATGATCCCATATAGACAGTTCTTAAAAGAGCATAATGCTCAAGGCAGACCCTTTCTACCAGTTAAGCTAAACTAGTCAGTTTTAAGATGACTTCAGGGGATATTTTTGGTTCAAGGTTTAAGGATTATTTTATGGTAATAGTTTCAGGGGTTCATCTACCCTCCATGGTTCCAGAAAGTCTAGAGTCCATAAGAATTTGAAACACTGTTGGGCATTTTCCAACTTTTGATCAGGATTCTTCTATGGAATCTTTGATCAAAATGTTCAGTAATGGTAGCCAGGAACCATGCAGTTCTTCTGATCTCATGGCAAAGGAGGCAGTTGTTCATGAAGACAATAAGCCATACGTTCCATATCTTCCTCCTATTCCTGATTCTCCTTCTTCGTCTGTTGTTCCAGGCAAATTGAGACTGACTGTTGTGCTTTGGATGGCTGCTTGCATGCTTTTAAGACCCCAGGCACTACACAATGAACTAGGAGGTAGAACAGAGTACTAAACATGTTATTAGGCCTATTAACTGGGATGTCCCATGAAACCATGACCCTAAACCTCCAAAATAAGGAAAAAATCCCATGAGGTGTTTGTACATAAGCAGCCTCAGCAGCTACTCTTTTTTTTTTTTTTTTGTCATTCTTGTAAATATATCTATTACACAACTTTTGCCAAGTCAACTTTTTATATGTGTACAACTTATGGGCAGCAATTACAATAATTGGCTGTGTAACCCTACCCTTAATCAATGTGATACTTTCATCACTATTAAACTCCTAGCATTTTGGTGTTCATGGAAGAGGCAGTGTAAGACCGGGGACTTTCATAAATTTGTATCCTGTGATGTGTATATTCTTGGGGACTGCCTGTTGTTGACAATAATGGGTGAATGGGACTGTTTTTATATGCCCCAAGGCTGGAGGTCAGTGTTCACAGTCCTTGCATCAAGCCTGGGGCAAAGTCATCATGGCCAATGTTTTTTTTTGTTTTAACTATGAGTTTCAACTTTAGATAGCATGGATTGACTCCCTACTATGATAAATGAGGTAATTACACTCCTAACAATTTATCCTACTTTTCCCAGTTCCATTTTTCATTGCTTACATTATTGTTTATTTTCCTAGGGCTGCTGTGCCAAAGTACCACAAACTGGGTGGATTAGAAGAACAGAAATGTATGGTCTCATAGTTCTGGAAGCTAGGAGTCCAATATCAAGCTGTCTGCCACGTTGATTCCTTCTGAGGACTATGAGGGAGAATCTGTTCCATGCCTCTCTCCTAGCGCCTGGTGATAGTTGCAGATCCCTGGCATTCCTTAACTCGTAGACGTATCACTCCAGTCTCTGCCTCATCTTTATGTGATGGCCAATGCTTCTGTAGCTCTGAAACTCTGCTGTTGTGACACTTAAACTCTGGGGAGTTGTGTGTAGTTAACGTTCAGAACTATAGAAGAATCAGCCCCCCCAGTTCCAGGTGCTGGAACTATCTTTGCACCACAGCAGGGCAGCTATAGGATCCAGATGTCAAGGTGAACTGCCATCTCAGGGGGCTCATTGGGGACCAGAACCCCTGTGGGACCAAGGCCACTTGGGCATGAAAAGCAGTGCGGAATCGACTCAACAGCACTGTTTTTTTTTTTTTTTTTTTTGGGAGGAGGCTCGGGGTCCAGGCTGAGGAAAAGAAGGGGCAATAGAGAGTGGGAGGGTCTTCCTCAAGGCGGAACCAGGGAACATGTCCATACGTCTGCCTTATTTCCATATACCTGCTGCGACAGCAGCATGGCCACACTCCCACAGCGGGGCTGGAGGCAGGGCCAGCTGATACTCTGCAAAGGCTACAGCCAGAGTGTCTCCCTGCCACCTGGCACACCACAGAGAATGGGGGTCTGGAGATTCTGCCTTCTGTGCCCACCATGAAGCCAAGAATGCATATTCGCCTAACTGTACCCACCACTGAAAGTTGCCAGAATCACAGATTATAAAAGCTTCTTGGAATAATAAGTCTCAGTGGCCTTGGTCTCCAGGTACAGACAGTAGATCACTTTAACTGAATATTGGCCTTTTATTTCCCAGGGGAGAAAGGTGATTTGGGTCAAGATGTACCTAGGAACCCGAAAAGACAACAGCCTGGAGATACTCTGATGGGCTGTTCTTTGAGGACCCCCGCACAGCCCAACCCCACCTTGGAACCGAGCGGCGAGGACTGCAGGTATCCGTTGCTCTTACTGTCCCTTTCTGCTCAGCCACACCCATGTTACTGTTGAGCATAGCAGTACCTGCAGACACTTGTAGTGACACTGAAAGGCCTTATTGACCACTGGGACACCTCCAGGACCAGACTTAAAACAACTTGGAGGATCTTACAAGAAGAGTGCCAAGTGAAAGAAGTCATACATGGGAGAGTGAGTGCCTGCTGTATGTTTTTGTTCACACAAGATTCAAAGGAAGTAGAGCCCACCTGTGGTAGTAGAGGTCAAGGCAGAGGTGGCTCTGGGGACAGTGGCTACAGCGGTCTGAGAGGGCTTCAGGCACGTTCTCTTCTTTGACTGGGTGCTGGTGACACAGGTGTGTTTGGTTTGTAACGTGCACTTTTCTGCAAGTGTGTCGGCCTTCAGTAAAAAGCTTTGCAGTGCCTCTGCACTGCATGGACTGATAAGGATGGGGCTGTGTGAATGGCGTTGTGGCTGGTGGGCACTTGGCCCAACCTTTGGGGCCTCAGGCAGAGGCCATGGCAGCTCCTGCAGATGCGGCCTGAGGCCTGGACTCACCGGCTGCAGCCCCTCCTCCTGCCTCCTGCTCTGACCCGGACGGGTGATAAAGGATCGCGTGGAGACTTTGTAATGGTTCAGCAGGCAGACGATAACTATGACCATCACCGTGACCACCACAATGATGATGATGATCTGAGCAAACTCCAGCTCCGCTGGAATGGGAAGAGGAAAAGGCGTTAGCCATATGCCCCTGATGCTCTACCAGCTCTTGTTCTCATGACTACCTGCCTCCTTGAGGTGTTACAGTAATTGCAATTACCAACAGGGAAGGCCCCTGCATGCACTGGGTCCTCACAGAATTTTAATATCCATTTTAAAGAAGACGAAATGAAGGTACCCCCATAAAGCAAGCACATGACTGGGCTGGGACTCAATGCAAGGTTGTGAAATTTTGAAGTCTGTGCTCTGGCTCCCACATGACATTAAATCCAGGCCATTGTCAGGCCTGGACACTGTAATAGCATCTTGAAGAAAGGGAGGCCCTTGCTGGGGGCTCATTCCAACTGCCCTCTTGTGCTCAGCCTAATGCATTTCATAAAGTTTGTCTTGGCCATTTTATACTGAAATCGGCCTTATGAATATTCAATCGACCCTGTTAGAGCCTTCTGAGATGCTGTGGGGTCATTTTCCCCATTCTCCATGTGGGATGTCACAGTGCAGGTCCAGTGAGTGTCACAGACACTTGGTCCTCAGGCCAGCCTCTCCCTGCTGAGCAGGTGCTCTGAGCTCTGTCTGTTTTGGGGACATGAAAAGCCCAGTGTCACCATCACCTAATTCCCCCTCTTGCCAGGTTTAATCCTCCATCCCTCTTCGCCCAGCAGAGACTTTGTAATGGTTTAGCAGGCAGATGATGACCACAACCATCACTGTGACCACCACAATGATGATGATAATCCGAGTGACCTCCAGCTCGGCTGTGATGGGAAGAGGCAAAGGCATTACCCACATGCCCTTGATTCTCTACCAGCTCTGCTGGGTGAGGGTGGATGGAGAATGTCACCTAGCAAGAAGGGGAATTAGGTGATTGTAACACTGGACTGTTCATACTCCAAGAGAAGACAGGGCTCAGAGCACTTAAAAAAAAAAAAAAAAAAAACCTCTCAAAACTGAAGCTATTTCTCCCAACATAATCTCTCCTGAAAAGTTAAAACCAACTTTATGGATGAGCCAAATTTCCTAAAGTGGCTTCTGCATAGGGACCAGGAAACTGAAGGGAAAATATGAGCTGTTAAAAAGACGCTTTCAGGAGTGATGTCAGCAAGATGATGAAGTAGCCAGCTCCAAGCCTCTCTACCCCCCAGAAAAACAAGCAGAAGCTGTCAGAACCAACTTTCTCAGAATGCTGGAAAACAAAGGTTTACAGCAACCAAGTGAATGCTGAATCAAGAAAAATAAGTTCAAAATGGGAAAACTCTGTGGTACTTTCACTTGCCCTTGTCTCATCCCTCCTCCAGCCTGGCAGCAGTCTTAAAGACAGCAACTCATGTTTCCAGGTGCTTGATTCTGGAGGGAGCAGAGCAGAACCTTATTAGCAAATTACTGAGTTTGTTGTTCTAACCTGTCTGGAGGCCTGAAGGACTGATGCAAGGCGTTCATTTGTTTCACCTATCTTGGAATGCACTCAGGGCAGAAAAGCAGTGGACATTACTCAAAAAATATTCTGATGTAGGCAAACAATCTGAAGCCACCTGAGGCAAACACCGCAGTTGAGACATACCATAGATCACATAAAGGTGGGAAGGAAAAGTCAGGGAGTGTTTTTTTTGAAATTAGGACATTCAAAAGCACTCCTGTATAAGGGGATATTTAGAAAGCCACGCATGTACCCCGGGCAAGACGCACGTTCAAAAAGCATCTGAAAAAACCCTAAGCTTTCACCTTGAGTTGCCCTTTAGGGTCATTGTAAGCCCGGATAATTCTTAAAGGAGTGCCTGAGTGCAGAGCCAATCTACAAAGACAGAGAGAGGTGGTGGGTATGTGTGTGTGTGTGTGGGGGGGTGTTTGTTTTTGTTTCTTCTTGCTATTTGTTTCATTTGCTTTTGCTGCTAGCATTTAAAGAAATATCTGCCAAAACACTAGTTGAACATCAAGTAAAGGAACAGAGACTTCGGCGGCCACACACATTAAGGAATACACTCTCTAAAAAATAGTTTGGAAAAGTCAATTACAACTTTCAACAATCAAAAACAAAACAAAGCAAAACAAACCTGTAGGAAGTGAAAGAATCTGATTTCCTGAGTTACATTATAATATTCAGATGTTCCAATTTCAACAACAACAACAAATCACAAGGCATATGATGAAACAGGAAAAGATGGCCCATTCAAAAGAACAAATTAAAGTGACAGAAACAGTCCCCATGGAAGTCCAAATAACGGATTTACCAGACAAGGACTTTAAAAGGAAAACATGGATTAAAAAAAAAAAAAAAAGACTAATGGAAATCAGAAAAATGATACAGGAACAAAAAAAGAATATCAATAAATAGATAGAAATTTAAAGAAGGAACCAAACAGAAATACTGGAGCTGAGAAGTACAATAACAAAAATAAAAAATCCACTGGAGGGATTCAACGGCTGATTTAAGCTGGCATAAGAATAAGTGAATTTGAAGACAGGACAATTGAAATCATCAAGTCCAAGGAGCAAAAGGAAAAAAGAATGAAGAAAAATGAACAAAGCCTAATGGAACTGTGGCACACCATCAAGCAAACCAACATAGCATTATGGGAATCCCAGAAGGGGAATAGAGATAGAAAGGGAAGGAAAGAATATTTGAAGAAGTAATGGCCCAAATCTTCCAAAATTGGATGAAAAACATGAATCTACACATCTAAGAAGGTCAATGGATTCCAAGAAGGATAAACTCAAAAAATACCCAAACCATTGAAAACAGAAGCCAAAAAGAGAATCTTGAAAGCAGCAAGAGAGAAATGAGTCATTACATTCAAGGGATCCTCAGTAAGATTGACAGTTGATTTCTCCTCAGAAACCATGGAGGCCAGAAGGCAGTGGGATAACATATATAAAACACTGAAAAAATAAACACACGAACTGTTAACCAAGAGTTCTATATCCAGCAAAATTATCCTTCAAAAATTAGGGAGAAAATAAGACATTCCCAGAAAAACAAAAGCTGAAGGCATTTGATACCACTGATCTGCCCTACGAGAAGAGCTGAAAAAGAGCCCCCAAGTAGAAATGACAGTACACTAGAAAGTAAATCAAAGGTGTGTCAAGAAATGACGATTCCCAGTAAAGATAAGTGTTATAATAATAATAATACTGCAAAAGCCAGTATTATTGTAATTTTGGTTTGTAACCGATAAACAATATCATAATAAATGAAGAAAATATTGACATTGCCAATGATTTCATTCTAATTTGATCAACAATCAGTGTCCATGAAAGTGGCAGTCAAGAAATCGAATGATGTATTGTGTTGGGTAAATCTGTGGCAAAAGACTTCTTCAAAGTTTTAAAAAGAAAAGATGTCACTTTGATGACTAAGGTGCAACTGACCCAAGCCATAATCTTTTCAATCACTTCATATACATGCAAAAGTGACAATGAAAAAGGAAGAAAGAAGAACAGATGCATTTGAATTGCAGTACTAGCAAAGAACATGGACTATACCATGCACTGCCAGAAAAATGAACAAAGCAGTCTTAGAAGAAATACAACCAGCATGCTCCTTAGTAGCAAGATTGGTGAGACTGGCTCACTTACTTTGGACATGTCATCAGGAAAGACCAATCACTAGAAAAGGACATCAAGTTTGGTGAAGTAGAGCATTAGTGAAAAGGAAGAAAACCCTCAATGAGATAGATTGAACAATAGTTACAATAATGAACTCAAACATGCCAATGATCATGAAGACGGTACAGGTTTGGGCAACATTTAGTTCTGTTATACATAAGGTTGCCATGAGTTGGAGTTGACTTGATGGCAGCTAACAACAATGACTCCACTTTTTATGCACTACATGATTTAAAAGACAAATGCATAAAAAATTAGAAGCCTATGTTACCGGACACACAAGGTACAATTTGTGACAACTAAAATATAAGGGGAAACAGAATTTTAGCACGATATTTAAACTCCTTTGGATAGGAGCAGAGCTTCTGTATACTATTCAAGTTATGTGGACATCAATTCAAAGGAGATTGTTATAAATTTAGGATGTTTAATACTCATGGTAACAACAAATAAAACATCTAAAAAGTATACACAAAAAGAAATGAGACTAGAATCAAAATGGTTCATTACAAAAAAAAATCAACTAAACACAATGAAAGAAAGTAATGGAGGAAACAAAGGACAGAAAAGTATAGAAGACACACAAAACAAAGAGTAAAACTGCAGAAGTTAAGTCCTTCCTCACTGGTAATTCCTTTAAATGTAAATGGATTAAACTCTCCAAGCAAAAAGGCAGAGGCTGGCAGAATAAATCAAAAAAAAAAAAAAAAATCCAATTGTATGCTGTATACAGGAGATTCATTTTAAATCAAAAAACACAAACAGATTGAAAGTGAAAGGATGAAAAAAATAATCCATGCAAACAGTAACCAAAAGAGAGCTGGGGTGGCTACACTAACATTAAGAAAAAACTGTTACAAGAAAGATATTATATATTGATTAAAGGGGCAATTCAGTAAGAAGATATAACAATTATAAGCATATATGCACCTAACAGTAAAACAGTAGATCCCCAAAATATATGAAGCAAACATTGACAGGATTGAAGGGAGAAATAGGCAGTTCTACAATAATAGTTGGATACTTCAACACATCACTTTCAATAATGGATAGAGCATTTAGGAAGAATATCAATAAGGAAACAGAAGACTTGAACAATACTACAAACCAAATAGACCTAACTTCAAGACTTACATAGAACATTCTACCTAACAACAGCAGAATATTCTTCTCAAATGTACATGAATTGTTATCTAGGATACGATCTTGTTAGGCCACAAATCCAGTCTTAATAAATTTTAAAATGCTGGAATCATAAAAAGTGTCTTTTCTGACCATCATGGAATGAAACTAGTGATCAATAACAAAAAGAAAACAGGAAAATTAACAAAGATGTGGAAATTAAACAACACACTCCTAAACAAACAATGGGTCAGAGCAGAAATCACAAGGGAAATTAGAAAACACATTAAGACAAATGAAAACATGTAGACAGGATACCAAAATTTATGGGATGCAGTGAACGCAGTGTACAATGGAAAATTTATAGCTGTAAGCATCTACATTAAAAAAGAAGATTGTCCTTATTTAACATTGTGCTGGAGTCCTAGCTAGAGCAATAAGGCAAAAAAAAAAAAAAAAAAAGCTGTCTAAATTGGAAAGGAAGAAGTAAAACAATCCCAATTCACAGATATGACTCTATACATACAGAACCCCAAGATTCCACACAAAAAAACTACTAGAACTAATAGAAAGATTCAGCAGAGTAGCAGGATACAAGATCAACATACCAAATTCAGTTGTGTTCTTGTACACCAAAAAGAGAACTACAAAATGGAAACCAGGAAAACAATACTATTTATAATAGCCCCTAAAAGGATAAAATACTTAAGAATAAATCTGACCAGACACAAAGAGAACTACAAAACACTACTGCAAGAAACTAAAAGAGAACTACGTAAATTGAAAAACATACCATGCTCATGGATAGGAAGACTCAACATTGGAAAATGTCAATCCTGCCCACCAAAGTGATCTATAGATATAATGCAATTCTGATCCAAATACCAACAGTATTCTTTATCGGGATGGAAAAACTTATCACCAACTTTATATGGAAAGAAAAGAAACCCCAGATAAGCAAAGCATTGCTGGAGAAAAAGAACAAAGTAGGAGGCCTTCGCACCACCTGATCTCAGAACCAATTATACAGCCATGGTAGTCAAAACAGCCTGGTACTGGTGCAATGACAGACACATAGATCAATGGAACAGAATTGAGAATCCAGACATAAATCCATCCACTTGTGGCCACCTTTGACAAAGGACCAAAGCCCATTAAATGGGGAAGGGACAGTCTTTTTAACAAATGGTGCTGGCAAAACTGAATGTCCACCTGTAAAAAAAAAAAAAGGAAAAGAAACTGTGCCCATAACTCATACTATACACAAAAACTAACTCAAAATGGATCAGGTACCTAAATATAAAACCTAAAATGATAAAGATGATGGAAGAAAAAATAGGGACAATGCTAGGGGCCTTAACATGTGGCATAAATAGAATACAAACCGTAACCAACAATGCTCAAACACCAGAAGATAAACCAGATAACTGGGAGCTCCTAAAAATTAAATAGTTATGCACATCAAAAGGCTTCACCAAAAGAGTAAGAGAACCTACAGATTGGGAAAATAAAAATTGGCTATGATATATCTGACAAGGGCCTAACCTCTAAGAACACTTCAACACCTCACTAACAAAAAGACAAATAATCCAATTAAAAAATGGGCAAAGAATATGAACAGACACTTTAACTAAGAAGACATTCAGGCAGCTAATGGACACATGAGGAAATGCTCACGATCATTGGCCTTTACAGACTTGCAAATCAAAACTACAATGAGATACCATCTCACCCTGACATTACTGGCACTAATTAAAAAAAAACCTAGAAAATAACAAATGTTGGAGAGGTTGTGGGGAGACTGGAACTCTTATGCATTGCTGGTGAGAATGCAAATGGTACGACCACTATGGAAAAAGATACAGTGCTTCCTTAAAAAGTAAGAAATAGAAATACCAAATGATCCAGCAATCCCAATACTAGAGAAATAAGAGCTGTGACATGAATAGACATATGCACACTGTGTTCATTGCAGCATTATTCACAATAGCAAAAAGATGGAAACAACCTATATGCCCACCAACAGAAGAATGGATAAACAAATCAGGGTACATATACAGGATGGAATACTACACAATGATAAAGAGTAATGATGAACCCACAGATCATCTTACAACATGGATGAATATCGAGGGCATTATACTGAGTGAAATGTCAGTCACAAAAGGACAAATATTTATGAGACTGCTATTATAAAAACTCAAGAAAAGGTTTACACACACACACATAATCTTTGATGGTTACAAGAGGGGAGGGGCTCGGGAGGTAAAATCACTAACTAGGTAGTAGACAATTGTTAACTGTGGTGAAGGGATAGACAACACATAATATAGGGAAAGTCATATAAGCTTCCCAGACACATCCAAACACCTGAGGGACCGAGCTACCGGGGTTGAGGGCTAGGGACCATGATCTTGGGGGACATCTAGATCAATTGGCATAGCATAGTTAATAAAGAAAATGATCTACATCCTACTTTGATGAGTAGCATCTGGGGTCTTAAAAGTTTGCAAGTGGCCATCTAAGATACAGCTATTGGTCCCATCCATCTGGAGCAAAGGAGAATGAAGAAAAGCAAAGACACAAGAAAAATATTAGTCCAAAGGACTAATAGACCACATGAACCACAGTCTTCACCAGCCTGAGCCCAGAACTAGGTGGTGCCCAGCTACCAACACCAACCACTCTGATAGGGATCACAGTAGAGTGTCCCAGACAGAGAGGGAGAAAAATGTAGAACAAAACTGAAATTCACAAGAAGACCAGACTTAGTGGTCTGACAGACACTGGAGGAACCCCTGAGGCTATGGTCCCTTGACACCTTGCTAACTTGGAACTGAAGCCAGTCTCAAAGTTCACCTTTCAGCCAAAGATTACACAGGCCTATAAAACAAACAATAACAAATGTGAAGAACATGCTGCTTAGTTCAACGAACTATATGAGACCAATAGTGCAACACCTGCCCAAAAACAAAGACGAGAAAGCAGGAAGTGAACACTAGACAAACGGACGCAGGGAACCTGGGGTATAAAGGGAAAGGGACAGAGTGCTGATAGATTGTGGAGATTGTAACCAATGTCACAAAGCAATTTGTGTATAAATTTTCAAATGAGAAACAAATTTGTTCATAAACTTTCTCCTAAAGCACAATGAAATAAAAAAAAAAAGTGAGCCTATATGAAGCAACATATACCCTAATACCCAACCTGAAGACATGCTTTGACATACTCTTAACAATTTGATGAATGTCAATTCAAAATGCAAACAAAAGATATTTTTCTGTCTGGAATATCTGTCACCAAAGATCGAGACAATTAGATAATGCAATGGGTGCTTTGCGTGTTTTAAAATTTTATTTTAGAAATGGCAAATTCAATATTAAATATGCGAGACATTACCTTTCAAAAAAAAAAAATCTCACATCAATAACCTAACTTTTTACTTTGAGGAACCAGAAAAAGAAGAGCAAACTAAACCTAAAGCTATCAAAAGGAAGAAATAATAAAGATTAGAGCAAAAATAAAAGAAATAGAGTAAAGAAAACTGATAAAGAGAATCAAAGGAACCAAAAGTCAATTTTGAAAAAATCACTAAAATTGACAAAGCTTTAGCTAGACTATTAAGGAAAAAAGAAGATGCAGATGGCAAAAGTCAGAAATGAAAGTGGAGACATTACTACCAACCTTGATGTTGTTGTTGTTAATTGCCATCTAGTTGATCCTGGCTCATGGTGACCCCATGTGCGCAGAGTAGAACTGCTCCACAAGGTTTTCAAGGCTGTGATCTTTCAGAAAGAAAAAGAATTATAACAGAATACAAGGAACAATTGCATACCAAAAAATCAGATAATCTAGTTGAAATGGACAAATTCCTAGAAACACACAAATTATGTAAATTGACTCAAGAAGAAAAAGAAAATCTCAACAGACCTAAAACAAGTAAAAAAGATTAAATTAGGAACAAAAAGCTTCCTAAGAAAGATAAGTCCAGGACCAGATGGCTTCACTAATGATTCTAACATTTCAAACATTAAAGAATTAAAGTCAATCCTGCTCAAAGTCTTCCAAAAATAGAAGAGGCGGGAACACTTCCTAACTCATTCTGTAAGGCCACTTTACCCTGATACCAAAGACAAAGACACCACAAGGAAAGCAAATTACAGATCAATATCCTTCATGAATACAAATGTAAAAATCCTCAACAAAATACTGGAAAAGTGAATCAAACACCATGGTAGAAGGATTACACACCATGACTAATTACAATTCATCCCAGGAATCCAAGGAAGGCTCAACATAAGAAAAGCAACAATTGTAATAAAACTCACTGCCGTCAAGTTGATTCGGACTCATAGTGACCCTAAATGGGACAGAGTAGAACTGTCCTATAGAGTTTCCAAGGACTGCCTGGCAGATTTGAACTGTCGACCTCTTGGTTAGCAGCCGTAGCAGCACTTAACCACTATGCCACCAGGGTCTCCACAATTGTATTATTCAACATTAATAGAACAAAGGGGAAAAAACAAAACAAAATACATAATCATCTCAGATGATGCAGAAAAGGCTTTTGACATAATCCAACATGCTTTCATGATAAAAACACTCCACAAGCTAGGAATAGAAGGAATGTTTCTCAACATGATCAAAGATGTTTATGAAAAACTAACAGCTAACATCATATTCAATATTAAAGACTGAAAGCTTTCTCCCCAAAGATTAGGAACAAGACAAGGATGTCTGCTTTCCCCACTGCTATTCAACATTGCACTGAATGTTCGGCCAAAGTAATTAGGCAAGAAAAAGAAATAAAGAGCATGGAAAGAATGAAGTAAAACAATCTCTATTCACAGATGACATGATTCTACATGTGGAAAATCCCAAAGAATCCAAAAGAAAGCTACTAAGGGGGGGACAAGATGGTGGAGTAGTCAAGATGATTCTGGTAATCCCTCTTACAACAACAAAAAAACAACAAAGACCACCAAAAAACAAGTGAATCGATTATATATATGACAAGCTAGGAGCACTGAACATCAAACTCAAAGAAATTGGACTGAGTGGCCGGGGGAGGGAGAGGCATATCAGAAGCAGCAAGGAGTTGCTGGACCTGACTCAGTGGGAATCGGTGCCCCTCAGGCACTATCCCCTGGTGTGACTCTGGCGGGGCTGGTGGTAGCATTCAGGACAAGATTTCCTCAGCGAAAGAGAGCGAGTGGCACAGAGTCTACTTGTGCCTCCGGAATGAGTGAAGAACAGTGCTCTCAGCAAAAGATAAATGCTTATGTCTAATTTATCATGTGGATCAAAAAGCACCCCTTGCATAAGAACTTTCTCCCATTTATGTGATCCCTCTTCCTTTTGCCCTAGCCCCCAAGCTTGCTTCAGTGGCTATTGATTTTTCTGGGCCTGAGATATGTCCTACTCTGTGCCCTGAGCCATTCTCCTGGCCTTGGAGAATGAACAAATTAACAAATAGAGGAGAAAGTGATCTGTTGGCTCCACTAAGCTAGGACCTGAGGACAGAAGCAGCTCCTGTCCAAGCACAAATGGTCCACGGACTTTGAATGCCTTTCACCCGTGCATGGAGTGTGTAGTCATAGTTCAGCAGGTTAGGCCCTTGTTAGCAGAGTGCAACGGTGTATGTCTCTGAGGTCTGACTTCAACTGTTTCAGTTCTGCGGCAGAGAGGTGGATTTTTGATGTATGACAGTACTCTGTCTCTTAAGCAGGGTCCTCATCTACCCACGTCAGGGGCCTAAGGTCTGGTGGCTGCACCCATGCCACTTAGCCACCCTCAACAAGGGTCCAAGGAAAAGTTGTGTCTCCCAGTCCTTACAGCCAAAAGCATTAGGTGTCTATGGTATGGCTGCAGAGCCCACCCACCTGTACACTCTAGAGAACAGGAACGTTCCTTCCTCACAGACGTTTGGGGGATGGTTGTCAGCCCCCTGCCTTGCTCGGAGCATGACCCCCTGCTGCAACCTGTGCCTACACCAATCATCCCTGCTCCTCTAAGACTGTAGGTGAGAGCCTCCATCACATACTTGGTGACCAACTACCTGGACACCTCAGCCGAATCCATACAAGAAAAGAGAATGGGTTCCTATATACCTGGTTACAGCTCATATACCTGGTTACAGCTCTAGCCATCTGGAGACAGGACGTTAGAGCTTCAAAGGTGAAAATAATCAAGCTAGCTCTGGAGCTCACTTGAGCAGCCTATTTGGGCATATCAAAACAAAACAAAGCAAGAAGCTAGGACACAGTAGGCAAACATGAAATAAATTAATACAATAACAGATGGCTTGGAGACAACAGTCAACATCAAATCACATAAAGAAGCAGACCACAAGCTAAGGAACACACAGATAAACCAGTAGAGGTAATTAAGAAGGTTATTCAAGAGCACAATGAAAATTTAATAGGCTGCAAGAATCCGTAGAGAGACCAAAAAAACAGAAATCAGAAATTCAGAAGATTAACAATAAAATTTCAGAATTAGACAACTCAGTAGAAAGTCAGAGGAGCAGAATTGAAGAAATGGATGTCAGAATTAGTGAGACCGAAGATAAAACACTTGGCACCAATATATTTTAAAAAATCAGATAAAAGAATTAAAAAAAAAAAAATGAAGAGACCCTAAGAAACATGTGGGGCTCTATCAAGAGAAACAACCTACAAGTGATTGGAGTGCCAGAACAGGGAGGAAGAACAGAAAATATAGAGAGAATTGTTGAAGATTTATTGGTAGAAAATGTCCCTGATATCATGAAAGACAAGAAGATAGCTATTCAAGATGCCCATCAAAGCCCACACAAGGTAGATCCCAAAAGAAAGTCACCAAGATATAATCAAACTTGCCAAAACCAAAGATAAAGAGAGAATTTTAAGAGTGGCTAGGGAAAAATGAAAAGTCACCTACAAGGGAGAGTCAATAAGAATAAGCTCAGACTACGCAGCAGAAACCATGCAGGAAAGAAGGCAATGGGATAACATACATAAAACCTTGACAGAAAAAAATGCCAGCCAAGAATCATATATCCAGCAAAACTGTCTCTCAAAATGAAGGCAAAATCAGGACATTTTTAGATAAACAGAAGTTTAGGGAATTTGCAAAAAACAAACCAAAACTACAAGAAATACTAAAGACAGTCCTATGCTTAGAAAATCAATAACATCAAGACTAGAACACAGGACAGAGCAACCAGATATCAACCCAGATTGGAAAATCACAAAAATAAATCAAAGCAAAACACTGAAAATCGGGAAACAAAGACGTCATTCTATAAAAGATGACAACATTAAATCAAAAAAGAAGGACTAAAAAATGTAGTCATAGGTCTTTCATACGGAGAGGAAGTCAAAGCGATATAAAGAAATAAAAGATTGGTTTAAACTTAGAAAGATATTAAGGCAACCACAAAGGAAACTAACAATCCTACACATAAAAATGAAAAACAAGAAAAACATAAAGACTCAGCAAACACAAAATCAACAATGATGAAAAAGATGAAAAGAAAATGCATAAAGAAAAATGATTCAGCACAGAAAATCAGGTGGAATAAAGCATCTGTCAACAACACAAACCAAAAAGACATCAAAATGGCAGGACTAAACTCATACCTATCCATAGTTACACTGAATGTAAATGAACTAAATGCATCAAATAGAGAGACAAAGTGGCGGAATGGATTAAAAAACACGATTGGTCTATTTGCTGCCTACAAGAGACACATCTTAGCCTTAAAGACACAAACAAACTAAAACTCAAAGGATAAAAAAAAATATCAAGCAAACAACAATCAAAAAAGAGCAGGAGTGGCAATATTAATTCCTGACAAAATAGACTTTTAAGTTAAATCCACCACGAAGGATAAGGAAGAACAAACAGAATGATCAAAGGAAAAATATATCGGAAGAATATAACCATATTACATATTTACGCACCCAATGACAGGGCTCCAAGATATATAAAACTCTAGCAATACTGAAAAGAGATAGACTGCTCCACAGTAATAGTAGGAGACTTCAACACCCACTTTTGGTGACGGACAGGACATCCAGAGAGAAGCTCAATAAAGAGACGGAAGATCTAAATGCCACAATCAACCAACTTGATCTTATAGACATATACAGACCATGCCACCCAACAGCAGCCAAGTATACTTTCTTTTCTAGTGCACATGGAACATTCTCTAGAATAGACCACATATTAGGTCATAAAGCAAGCCTTAACAGAATCCAAAGCATCGAAATATTACAAAGCATCTTCTCTGACCATAAAGCTGTAAAAGTAGAAATCAATAACAGAAAAAGCAAGAAAAAAAAAAATCGGAAACTAAACAACAACCTGCTCAAAAATTACTGGGTTATAGAAGAAATAAAGGACGGAATAAAGAAATTCACAGAATCCAATGAGAATGAAAACACTTCTTATCAGAACCTTTGGGACACAGCTAAAGCAGTGCTCAGAGGTCAATTTATATCAATAAATGCACATATCTGAAAAGAAGAAAGGGCCAAAATCCAAGAGTTATCCCTACAACTCGAACAAACAGAGAGAGAGCAACAAAAGAAATCCTCAGGCACCAGAAGAAACAAATAATAAAAATTAGAGCAGAATTAAATGAAATAGAAAACAGAAAAACAATTGAAAGAGTTAACAAGACCAAAAGCTGGTTCTCTGAAAAGATTAACAAAATCAATAAACCAGTGGCTAAAGGGACAAAAGAAAAACAGGAGAGGAGGCAACTAAGCCCAATAAGAAATGAGATGGGCAATATCACAACAGACCCAAATGAAATTAAAAGGATCATATAGATTACTATGACAAATTATACTCTAACAAATTTGAAAACCTAGAGGAAATGGATAAATTTCTAGAAACACACTCCCTACCTAAACTAACACAAACAGAGGTAGAACAACTAAATAAACCCATAACAAAAGGGACTGAAAAGGTAATTTAAAAACTCCCAACAAAAAAAAAAGCCCTGGCCCTGACAGCTTCACTGGAGAATTCTACCAAACTTTCAGAGAAGGGTTAACGTTACTGCTACTAAAGGTATTTCAGGGCATAGAAAAGGACAGAATATTCCCAAATCCATTTTATGAAGCTAGCATATCCCTGATACTAAAACCAGGTAAAAACACCAAAAAAAAAAAAAAAATTACAGACCTATATCCCTCATGAACTTAGATGCAAAAATCCTCAACAAAATTCTAGCCAGTAGAATTTAACAACATATATAAAAAAAATAATTCACCATGATCAAGTGGGATACATACCAGGTATGCAGGGATGGTTCAACATTAGAAAAACAATCAATGTAATCCACCACATAAATAAAACAAAAGACAAGAACCACATGATCTTATCAACTGATGCAGAAAAGGCATTTGACAAAGTTCAACACCCATTCATAATAAAAACTCTCAGCAAAATAGGAATAGAAGGGAAATACCTCAACATAATAAAGGGCATTTATACAAAGCCAACAGCCAACATCATCCTAAATGGGAGAGTCTGAAAGCATTCCTCTTGAGAATGGGAACCATACAAAGATGCCCTTTATCACCACTCTTATTCAACATTGTGCTGGAGGTCCTAGCCAGAGCAATTAGGCTAGATAAAGAAATAAAGGGCATTCACATTTGTAAGGAAGAAGTACAAGTTTCTCTGTTTGAATGACATGATCTTATACACAGAAAGCCCTAAAGAATCCTCAAGAAAACTACTGAATCTAATAGAAGACTTCAGCAGAGTATCAGGATGCAAGATAAACATTCAAAAATCAGTTGGATTCCTCTACACCAAGAAAGAGAACTTGGAAGAGGAAATCACCAAATCAATACCATTTACAGTAGCCCCCAGGAAGATAAAGTACTTAGGAATAAATCTAACCAGAGACATAAAAATCTATATAAAGAAAACTACAAGACTTTTCTGCAAGAAACCAAAAGAGACCCACAAAAGTGGAAAAACATACCTTGCTCATGGATAGGAAGACTCAACATTGTAAAAATATCTATTCTACCCAAAGCGATCTATAGATACAATGCAATTCCAATCCAAATTCCAGTGACATTTTTTAATGAGGCGGAGAAACAAATCAACTTCATATGGAAGGGAAAGAGGACCTGGATAAGTAAAGTATTACTGAAAAAGAAGAACAATGTGGGAGGCCTCACTCTACCTGATTTTAGAACCTATTATACCACCGCAGTAGTCAAACAGCCTGGTACTGGTACAACAACAGATACATAGATGAATAAAACAGAATTGAGAATCCAGACATAAATCTATCCACATATGAGCAGCTGATATTTGACAAAGGCCCAAGGTCTGTTAAATGAGGAAAAGACAGTCTCCAACAAATGCAGCTGGCATAACTGGATATCCATCTGCAAAAACATGAGAGAAGATCCATACCTAACACCATGCACAAAAACTAACTCAAAATGGATCAAAGGCATAAATATAAAATCTAAAATGATAAAGATCATGGAAGAAAAATAGGAACACTAGGAGCCCTAATACATGGCACAAACAGTATACAAAATATTACTAACAGTGTACAAATGCCAGAGGAGAAACTAGATAACTGGGAGCTCCTAAAAATCAAACACTTATGCTCATCCAAAGACTTCACCAAAATAATTAAAAGATTACCTACAAACCGGGAAAACGTTTTTGGCCATGACAAATCTGAGCAGCCTCTGATCTCTAAAATCTACATGATACTGCAAAAACTCAACAGCAAAAAAGACAAATAACCCAATTAAAAAATGGGCAAAGGGTATGAACAGTCACTTCACCAAAGAAGATATTCAGGCAGCTAACAAATACATGAGGAAATGCTCACAGTCATTAGCCATTAGAGAAATGCAAATTAAAACTACAATGAGATACCATCTCACCCCAACGAAGTTGGCCTTAATCCAAACAACACAAAATAATAAATGGTGGAGAGGTTGTGGAGAGACTGAAACACTTACACATTGCTGGTGGAAATGTAAAATGGTACAAGCACTTTGGAAATCAACTTGGTGCTTCCTTAAAAAGCTAGAAATAGAACTACCATACGATCCAGCAATCCCACTCCTTGGAATATATCCTAGAGAAATAATAGCCCTCACACGAGCAGGTATATGTGCACCCATGTTCACTGCATTACTGTTTACAGTACCAAAAGATGGAAGAAACCAAGGTGCCCATCAATGGATGAATGGATAAATAAATAATGGTATATTCATATAATGGAATACTATGCAATGATTTGGAAACCCTGGTGGCGTAGTGGTTAAGTGCTACGGCTGCTAACCAAAGAGTTGGCAGTTTGAATCCGCCAGCCGCTCCTTGGAAACTCTATGGGACAGTTCTACTCTGTCCTATAGGGTCGCTATGAGTCGAAATCAACTCAATGGCACTGGGTTTCACTGGGTGTTTATGCAATGATTAAGAACAACGATGAATCCATGAAACATCTCATAACATGGAGGAATCTGGAAGGCATTATGCTGAGTGAAATTAGTAAGTTGCAAAAGGACAAATAGTGTATGAGACCACTATTATAAGAACTGAAGAAAAGGTTTAAACACAGAAGAAAATATTCTCTGATGGTTAGGAGGGTGGGGAGGAAGAGAGAGGGGTATTCCCTAATTAGATAGTAGACAAGAACTATTTTAGGTGAAGAGAAAGACAACACACAATACAGAAGAGGTCAGCACAACTGGACTAAACCAAAAGCTAAGAAGTTTCCTGAATACAACTAAATGCTTCAAAGGCCAGAGTAGCAGGGACAGGGTCTGGGGACCATGGTTTCAGGAGACATCTAGGTCAACTGGCATAACAAAATGTATTAAGAAAACGTTCTGCATCCCACTTTGGTGAGTGGCATCTGGGGTCTTAAATGCTAGCAAGCAGCCATCTAAGATGCATCAATTGGTCTCAACCCACCTGGAGTAAAGGAGAACAAAGAACGCCAAAGAGACAAGGTAAATATGAGCCCAAGAGACAAAAAGGGCCACATAAACCAGAGACTTCATCAGGCTGAGACCTGAAAGACTAGATGGTGCCCAACTATAACTGATGACTGCCCTGACATGGAACTCAACAGAGAATCCCTGATGGAGCAGGGGAACAGTGGGATGCAGACCTCAAATTCTCATAAAAAGACCAGACTTAATGGTCTGAGATTAGAGGGACCCAAGAGGTCATGGTCCATGGACCCTCTGTTAGCCCAAGACTGGAACCATTCCCAAAGCCAATGCTTCAAACAGGGATTGAACTGGAGTATAAGGCAGAAAATGACACTGGTGAGGAATGAGCTTCTTGGCTTAAGTAGACACATGAGATTATGTGGGCAGCTCCTGTCTGGAGGCGAGATGAGAAGGCAGAGGGGTACAGGAGCTGGTTTAACGGTCACAAGGAACACAGGGTGGAGAGGAGTATGCTATCTCATTAGGGGAGAGTAGATAGGCATAGCAAGGTGTGTATAAGTTTTTGTGCGAGACACTGACTTGATTTGTAAACTTTCACTTAAGTACAATAAAACAGCAAAATAACAACGATTGTAAGGATGGCGCAAGACTGGCAGTGTTTCGTTCTGTTGTACATAGGTTGCTATGAGTTGGAATTGACAGCACCTAACAACAACAACGAGCTATCTCAGTTGGGTTTTGACTAATCCTAATGGTACAATATGGATCCTGGAGAACAGTGCATTGTAAGGCACTGGGTTTGGGTGGGAAACTAATGTTTGCAATTCACTCATTACTAGGTGTATTAGCTAAGGTACTTGCTAAGTTGCAGTAAAATGAGATTCAAAAGTGCAGTGGCTTAAACAAAATTAAGTTCATTTCTCTGTATCAGGCTAGAAATTGATAGTCCAGTGTCAGTAGAGTGACTCTGCCATCTTCAATACGTAGCTACCCTCACTTGGTCTGAAGGAACTGATTCACTTTTCTCTATCTCCCCGCCAGTGGAAAGAGAAAAGGCACTGCAGAAGTGCACACCCAATTAATTCCTTTAAGGGCAAGACAAGTAATCTTTTGGAAGATGGCCAGTTGCTCAGTTAAGATTCTGTCCCTACAAATGAGGGGGGAGAACAGATCATCAAGAACAAAATCAGCTGTCTGCCATATTAGAGAATCTTACTAGGCTAAAATTTTTTATGAACTTTGAGCTTTTCTGAATTTGTCAACACCTGCTCACTCATAATTTTACATTTAGAAACCTAAATAATGATCATTATTCCGGAGCTTTCCAAGTTAAGCAGAAATAATTACTTCTGTTGCACTTATAATTTTCCCATTTTTCTTGAAAAACTTTCCCCCGATGTTTTGATAGTATCATGGTCATGAGACAAATGGCAAAATTAATTCATTTTGAAAAAGCTATAATTTACTAGAACTGATTCAAGAATACGCACACACACACACACATCCTGAATAACCTTTAACCAAGATAGAAATTTATTCCCTAATGAAAAAAAATCTAATGTCAGATTGTTTCACTAGAAAAATCTATCAACTATTCAAAGAAAAAAATTCAATCTTATGTAAACTATTTCTGAGAATAATGTCTAGACAGCTGTCATGGATTGAATTGAATCTCCTCAAAAATATCTATCAGCTTGGCTAGGTCATGATTCCCGGTATTGTATGATTGCCTATCATTTTGTCATCTGATAAGATTTTCCTATGTCTTGTAAATCCTATCACTAGGATGTAATGAGATGGATTAGTGACAGTTATTTGAGGAGATCTACCAGATTAGTGTCTTAAGCCAATCTCTTTTGAGACATAAAAGAAAGAAGCAAGCAGAGAGACATGGGGACCTCATACCACCAAGAAGCAAGAGCCAGGAGTGCATCTTTGGACCCAGGGTCCCTGTGCTGAGACGCTCCTACTCCGGGGGAAGATTGATGACAAGGGCCTTCCTCTAAAGCTGATAGAAACAGAAAGCCTTCCCCTGGAGCTGATCCCCTGATTCTGGACTTTTAGCCTACTAGACTGTGAGAAAATAAATTTCTCTTTATTAAAGCCAAAAAAAAAAAAAAAGCTACTAGAACTAATAAATAAATTCACTAAAATCTCAAGGTTCAGGATCAACACATAAAAATCAGTTGTGTTTCTCCCTAGAAGAAATGGATGAATTCCTAGAAAAACACTACCTACCTAAACTAACACGATCAGAAGTAGAACAACTAAATAGACCCGTAACAAAAAAAGAGATTGAAACGGTAATCAAAAAACTCCCAAGAAAAAAAAAGCCCTGGCCCGGATGGCTTTACCGCAGAGTTCTACCAAACGTTCAGGGAAGAGTTAACACCACTACTACTAAAGGTATTTCAAAGCATAGAAAATGACGGAATACTACCTAACTCATTCTATGAAGCCACCATTTCCCTGATACCAAAACCAGGTAAAGACACCACAAAAAGAAAATTACAGACCTATATCCCTCATGAACATAGATGCAAAAATCCTCAACAAAATTCTACAGCCAACAGAATTCCACAACATATCAAAAAATTAATCCACCATGACCAAGTGGGATTTATACCAGGTATGCAAGGCTGGTTTAATATTAGAAAAACCATTAATGTAATCCATCATATAAATAAAACAAAAGACAAAAACCACATGATCTTATCAATTGATGCAGAATAGGCATTTGACAAAGTCCAATACCCATTTATGATAAAAACTCTCACCAAAACAGGAATTGAAGGAAACTTCCTCAACATAATAAAGGGCATCTATACAAAGCCAACAGCCAACATCACTCTAAATGGAGAGAGCCTGAAAACATTTCCCTTGAGAACGGGAACCAGACAAGGATGCCCTTTATCATCGCTCTTATTCAACATTGTGCTAGAGGTCCTAGCCAGAGCAATTAGGCTAGACAAACAAATAAAGGGCATCCGGATTGGCAAGGAGGAAGGAAAATTATCTCTATTTGCAGATGACATGATCTTATACACAGAAAACCCTAAGGAATCCTCCAGAAAACTACTGAAACTAATAGAAGGGTTTGGCAGAGTCTCAGGTTATAAGATAAACATACAAAAATCACTTGGATTCCTCTACATCAACAAAAAGAACATCGAAGAGGAAATCACCAAATCAATACCATTCACAATAGCCCCCAAGAAGATAAAATACTTAGGAATAAACCTTACCAAAGATGTAAAAGACCTATACAAAGAAAACTACAAAGTACTAGTGCAAGAAACTAAAAAGGACCTACTTAAGTGGAAAAACATACCTTGCTCATGGATAGGAAGACTTAACATAGTAAAAATGTCTATTCTACCAAAAGCCATCTATACATACAGTGCACTTCTGATCCAAATTCCAATGTCATTTTTTAATGTGATGGAGAAACAAATCACCAACTTCATATAGAAGGGAAAGAAGCCTCGGATAAGTAAAGCATTACTGAAAAAGAAGAAGAAAGTGGGAGGCCTCACTCTACCTGATTTCAGAACCTATTATACCACCACTGTAGTCAAAACAGCCTGGTACTGGTACAACAACAGGCACATAGACCAACGGAACAGAATTGAGAACCCAGATATAAATCCATCCACATATGAGCAGCTGATATTTGACAAAGGCCCAGTGTCAGTTAATTGGGGAAGGGACAGTCTGTTTAACAAATGGTGCTGGCATAACTGGATATCCATTTGCAAAAAAATGAAACAGGACCCATACCTCACACCATGTACAAAAACTAACTCCAAGTGGATCAAAGACCTACACATAAAGACTAAAACGATAAAGATTATGGAAGAAAAAATAGGGACAACCTTAGGAGCCCTAATACAAGGCATAAACAGAACACAAAACATTACCAAAAATGACATAGAGAAACCAGATAACTGGGAGCTCCTAAAAATCAAACACCTATGCTCATCTAAAGACTTCACCAAAAAAGTAAAAAGACCACCTACAGATTGGGAAAGAATTTTCAGCTAGGACATCTCCGACCAGTGCCTGATCTCTAAAATCTACATGATTCTGTCAAAAATCAACCACAAAAAGACAAACAACCCAATCAAGAAGTGGGCAAAGGATATGAACACACACTTCACTAAAGAAGATATTCAGGCAGCTAACAGATACATGAGAAAATGCTCTCGATCATTAGCCATTAGAGAAATGCAAATTAAAACTACGATGAGATTCCATCTCACTCCAACAAGGCTGGCTTTAATCCAAAAAACACAAAATAATAAATGTTGGAGAGGCTGCGGAGAGATTGGAACTCTTATACACTGCTGGTGGGAATGTCAAATGGTACAACCACTTTGGAAATCTATCTGGCATTATCTTAAACAGTTAGAAATAGAACTACCATACAATCCAGAAATCCCACTCCTCGGAATATACCCTAGAGATACAAGAGCCTTCACACAAACAGATATATGCACACCCATGTTTATTGCAGCTCTGTTTACAGTAGCAAAAAGCTGGAAGCAACGAAGGTGTCCATCAACGGATGAATGGGTAAATAAATTGTGGTATATTCACACAATGGAATACTACGCATCGATAAAGAACAGTGACGAATCTGTCAAACATTTCATAACATGGAGGAACCTGGAAGGCATTATGCTGAGCGAAATTAGTCAGAGGCAAAAGGACAACTATTGTATAAGATCGCTATTACAAGATCTTGAGAAATAGTATAAACTGAGAAGAACACATACTTTTGTGGTTATGAGGGAGGGAGGGAGGGAGCGTGGGAGAGGGTTATTTTCTGATTAGTTAGTAGATAAGAACTGCTTTAGGTGAAGGGAAGGACAATACTCAATACATGGAAGGTCAGCTCAACTGGACTGGACCAAAAGCAAAGAAGTTTCCGGGATAAACTGAATGCTTCAAAGGTCAGCGGAGCAAGGGTGGGGGTTTGGGGACCATGGTTTAAGGGGACTTCTAAGTCAATTGGCAAAATAATTCTATTACGAAAACATTCTGCATCCCACTTTGAAATGTGGCATCTGGGGTCTTAAATGTTAACAAGCGGCCATCTAAGATGTATCAATTGGTCTCAACCCACCTGGATCAAAGGAGAATGAAGAACACCAAGGTCACACAATAACTAAGAGCCCAAGAGGCAGAAAGGGCCACATGAACCAGAGACTTACATCATCCTGAGACCAGAAGAACTAGATCGTGCCCGGCCACAACCGATGACTGCCCTGACAAGGAGCACAACAGAGAACCCCTGAGGGAGCAGGAGAACAGTGGGATGCAGACCCCAATTCTCACAAAAAGACCATACTTAATGGTCTGACTGAGACTAGAGGAATCCCAGCGGTCATGGTCCCCAAACCTTCTGTTGGCCCAAGACAGGAACCATTCCCGAAGACAACTCATCAGACATGGAAGGGACTGGACAGTGGGTAGGAGAGAGATGCTTATGAAGAGTGAGCTATTTGTATCAGGTGGACACTTGAGACTGTGTTGGCATCTCCTGTCTGGAGGAGTGATGGGAGGATAGAGAGAGTTGGAAGCTGGCAAAATTGTCATGAAAGGAGAGACTGGAAGGGCTGACTCATTAGGGGGAGAGCAAGTGGGAGTATGGAGTAAGGTGTGTATAAACTTATATGTGACAGTTTGACTTGATTTGTAAACGTTCACTTGAAGCTCAATAAAAGTTAATTAAAAAAATCAGTTGTGTTTCTATCCATCAACAATGAACAATCTGAAATGGAAATTATGAAAATATTTCGATTTATACTAGCATCTAAAAGAATAAAATACTTAGGAATAAATTTAATAAAGGAGGTGAAAGACTTGAACATTGAAACTATAAAACATTGCTGAAAGAAATCAAGGAGATCTAAATAAATGGAAAGACGTCCTGTGTTCATGGATTGGTAGACTTAATATTGTTAAGGTGTCAAGACTACCCAAGCAATCCACACATTCAACACAGTCCCTATAAAACTTTGAACAGGCTTTTTTTTTTTTTTTTTTGCATAAATGGAAGAATCAATCCTCAAAATCTTATGGAATTGCAAAAAGCCTCAAAGAGCCAAAACAATCTTGATAAAACAAATTGGAGGGCTCACATTTCCTGATCTCAAAACTTACTACAAAGCTACAGTAATCGAAACAGTGTAATACTGATATTAGAGTAGACATATAGACCAATGTAATAGAATTGAGAGTCCAGATAAACCCAGACATCTATGGCCAACTGATTTTAGACAAGGGTGTCAAGTCTGCCCCCTGGGGAATGAATAGACTCTTAAATAAACGATGCCAGGGCAACTGGATTTCCACATGCAAAAGAATGAAGTTGGATCGCAAATACAAAAATTAACTCAAAATGGATCAACGACCTAAATATAAGAGCTAAGCCCCCAAAAGTTTTATTACTAAATTTTTTTTTTGTACTTTAGTTGAAGGCTTACAGAACAAACTAGTTTCTCATTAAACAGTACACATATTGTTTTATGACATTGGTTAACAACCCCACGATATGTCAACACTCTCCCTCCTCGACCCTGGCTTCCCTAGTACCAGATTTCCTGTCCCCTCCTGCCTTCTAGCCCTTGCCCCTCTAGTCTCATTTTGTTTTATTGTCCTGTCTAATCTTTGGATGAAGCGTGAGCCTCAGGAGTGACTTCATAACTGAGCTAAAAGGGTGTCCGGGGCCATACTCTCAGGGTTCCACCAGTCTCTGTCAGGCCAGTAAGTCTGGTCTTTCTTTTTGAGTTAGGATTTTGTTCTACATTTTTCTCCAGTTTTGTCTGGGACCCTCTATGGTAATCCCTGTCAGAGAAGTCAGTGGTGGTAGCCGGGCATCATCTAGTTGTACTAGACTAGGTCTGGAGGAGACCTTGGTAGATGTGGTCCATTATTCCTTTGGACTAATCTTTCTCTTGTATTTTTGATTTTCTTCATTCTCCCTTGCTCTCGTTCACAGGCTTTTTTTTTTTTTAAATAATTTTTATTGTGCTTTAAGTGAAAGTTTACAAATCAAGTCAGTCTGTCACATATAAGCTTATATGCACCTTACTCCATACTCCCACTTACTCACCGCCAATGAGTCAGCCCGCTCCCTCCTTCCAGTTTCTCCTTTCGTGGCAATTTTGCCAGTTTCTAAGCCTCTCTACCCTCCTAGCTCCCCTCCAGAGAGTAGATGCCAACGCAGTCTCAAGTGTCCACCTGATACAAGTAGCTCACTCTTCCTCAGCATCTCTCTCCTATCCACTGTCCAGTCCCTTCCATATCTGATGGGTTGTCTTCGGAAATGGTTCCTGTCCTGGGCCAACAGAAGGTTTGGGGACCATGACCGCTGGGATTCCTCTAGTCTCAGTCAGACCATTAAGTATGGTCTTTTTGTGAGAATTTGGGGTCTGCATCCCACTGCTCTCCTGCTCCCTCAGGGGTTCTCTGTTGTGCTCCCTGTCAGGGCAGTCATCGGTTGTGGCCGGGCACCATCTAGTTCTTCTGGTCTCAGGATGATGTAAGTCTCTGGTTCATGTGGCCCTTTCTGCCTCTTGGGCTCTTAGTTATCGTGTGACCTTGGTGTTCTTCATTCTCCTTTGCTCCAGGTGGGTTGAGACCAATTGATGCATCTTAGATGGCCATTGTTAGCATTTAAGACCCCAGACTCCACATTTCAAAGTGGGATGCAGAATGTTTTCATAATAGAATTATTTTGCCAATTGATTTAGAAGTCCCCTTAAGCCATAGTCCCCAAACCCCCACCCTTGCTCCGCTGACCTTTGAAGCATTCAGTTTATTCCAGAAACTTCTTTGCTTTTGGTCCAGTCCAGTTGAGCTGACCTTCCATGTATTGAGTATTGTCCTTCCTGTCACCTAAAGCAGTTCTTATCTACTAACTAATCAGAAAATAACCCTCTCCCACCCTCCCTCCCTCGTAACCACAAAAGTATGTGTTCTTCTCAGTTTATACTATTTCTCAAGATCTTGTAATAGCGGTCTTATACAATAGTTGTCCTTTTGCCTCTGACTAATTTCGCTCAGCATAATGCCTTCCAGGTTCCTGCACGTTATGAAATGTTTGACAGATTCGTCACTGTTCTTTATCGATGCATAGTATTCCATTGTGTGAATATACCACAATTTATTTACCCATTCATCCGTTGATGGACACCTTGGTTGCTTCCAGCTTTTTGCTATTGTAAACAGAGCTGCAATAAACATGGGTGTGCATATATCTGTTCGTGTAAAGGCTCTTATTTCTCTAGGGTACATTCCGAGGAGTGGGATTTCTGGGTTGTATGGTAGTTCTATTTCTAACTTTTTAAGAAAACGCCAGATAGATTTCCAAAGTAGTTATACCATTTGACATTCCCACTAGCAGTGTATAAGAGTTCCAATCCCTTCACAGCCTCTCCAACATTTATTATTTTGTGTTTTTTGGATTAATGTCAGCCTTGTTGGAGTGAGATGGAATCTCATCGTAGTTTTAATTTGCATTTCTCTAATGGCTAATGATCGAGAGCATTTTCTCATGTATCTGTTAGCTGCCTGAATATCTTCTTTAGTGAAGTGCATGTTCATATCCTTTGCCCACTTGATTGGGTTGTTTGTCTTTTTGTGGTTGAGTTTTAACAGAATCATATAGATTTTAGAGATCAGGCGCTGGCTGGAGATGTCATAGCTGAAAATTCTTTCCCAATCTGTAGGTGGTCTTTTTACTCTTTTGGTGAAGTCTTTAGATGAGCATAGGTGTTTGATTTTTAGGAGCTCCCAGTTATCTTGTTTCTCTTCGTCATTTTTGCTAATGTTTTGTATTCTGTTTATGCCTTGTATTAGGTCTCTTAACATTGTCCCTATTTTTTCTTCCACGATCTTTATCGTTTTAGTCTTTATGTTTAGGTCTATGATCCACTTGGAGTTAGTTTTTGCGCATGGTGTGAGGTATGGGTCCTTTTCATTTTTTTGCAAATGGATATCCAGTTATGCCAGCACCATTTGTTAAACGGACTGTCTTTTCCCCAATTAACTGACACTGGGCCTTTGTCAAATATCAGCTGCTCATATGTGGATGGATTTATATCTGGGTTCTCAATTCTGTTCCGTTGGTCTATGTGCCTGTTGTTGTACCAGTACCAGGCTGTTTTGACTACAGTGGTGGTATAATAGGTTCTGAAATCAGGTAGAGTGAGGCCTCCCACTTTCTTCTTCTTTTTCAGTAATGCTTTACTTATCCGAGGCTTCTTTCCCTTCTATATGAAGTTGGTGATTTGTTTCTCCATCACATTAAAAAATGACATTGGAATTTGGATCAGAAGTGCACTGTATGTATAGATGGCTTTTGGTAGAATAGACATTTTTACTATGTTAAGTCTTCCTATCCATGAGCAAGGTATGTTTTTCCACTTAAGTAGGTCCTTTTTAGTTTCTTGCACTAGTACTTTGTAGTTTTCTTTGTATAGGTCTTTTACATCTTTGGTAAGGTTTATTCCTAAGTATTTTATCTTCTTGGGGGCTATTGTGAATGGTATTGATTTGGTGATTTCCTCTTCGATGTTCTTTTTGTTGATGTAGAGGAATCCAAGTGATTTTTGTATGTTTATCTTATAACCTGAGACTCTGCCAAACCCTTCTATTAGTTTCAGTAGTTTTCTGGAGGATTCCTTAGGGTTTTCTGTGTATAAGATCATGTCATCTGCAAATAGAGATAATTTTCCTTCCTCCTTGCCAATCCGGATGCCCTTTATTTGTTTGTCTAGCCTAATTGCTCTGGCTAGGACCTCTAGCACAATGTTGAATAAGAGCAGTGATAAACGGCATCCTTGTCTGGTTCCCGTTCTCAAGGGAAATGTTTTCAGGCTCTCTCCATTTAGAGTGATGTTGGCTGTTGGCTTTGTATAGATGCCCTTTATTATGTTGAGGAAGTTTCCTTCAATTCCTGTTTTGGTGAGAGTTTTTATCATAAATGGGTATTGGACTTTGTCAAATGCCTATTCTGCATCAATTGATAAGATCATGTGGTTTTTGTCTTTTGTTTTATTTATATGATGGATTACATTAATGGTTTTTCTAATATTAAACTAGCATACCTGGTATAAATCTCACTTGGTCGTGGTGGATTATTTTTTTGATATGTTGTTGAATTCTATTGGCTAGAATTTCGTTGAGGATTTTTGCATCTATGTTCATGAGGGATATAGGTCTGTAATTTTCTTTTTGTGGTGTCTTTACCTGGTTTTGGTATCAGGGAAATGGTGGCTTCATAGAATGAGTTAGGTAGTATTCCGTCATTTTCTATGCTTTGAAATACCTTTAGTAGTAGTGGTGTTAACTCTTCTCTGAAAGTTTGGTAGAACTCTGCAGTAACGCTGTCCAGGCCACGGCTTTTTTTGGGGGGGGGGGAGTTTTTTGATTACCGTCTCAATCTCTTTTTTTGTTATGGGTCTATTTAGTTGTTCTACTTTTGACTGTGTTAGTTTAGGTAGGTAGTGTTTTTCTAGGAATTCATCCATTTCTTCTAGGTTTGCAAATTTGTTAGAGCACAATTTTTCGTAATAATCTGATATGATTCTTTTTATTTCAGTTGGGTCTGTTGTGATGTGGCCTTTCTCATTTCTTATTCAGGTTATTTGCTTCCTTTCCTGTATTTCTTTAGTCAGCCTGGCCAATGGTTTATCAATTTTTTTAATTTTTTCAAAGAACCAGCTTTTGGCTTTGTTAATTCTTTCAATTGTTTTTCTGTTCTCTAATTCATTTAGTTCAGCTCTAATTTTTAGTATTTATTTTCTTCTGGTGCCTGATGGATTCTTTTGTTGCTCAGTTTCTATTTGTTCAAGTTGTAGGGACAGTTCTCTGATTTTGGCTCTTTCTTCTTTTTGTATGTGTGCATTTATCGATATAAATTGACCTCTGAGCACTGCTTTTGCTGTGTCCCAGAGGTTTTGATAGGCAGTATTTTCATTCTCGTTGCATTCTATGAATTTCCTTATTCCCTCCTTGATGTCTTCTATAACCCAGTCTTTTTTCAGGAGGGTATTGTTCAGTTTCCAAGTATTTGATTTCTTTTCCCTAGTTTTTCTGTTATTGATTTCTAGTTTTATTGCCTTGTGTTCTGAGAAGATGCTTTGTAATATTTCGATGTTTTGGATTCTGCAAAGGTTTGTTTTATGACCTAATATGTGGTCTATTCTAGAGAATGTTCCATGTGCGCTAGAAAAAAAAGTATACTTCGCAGCTGTTGGGTGTTCTGTATAAACCCGTGAGGTCAAGTTGGTTGAGTGTAGCAATTAGGACTTCCGTGTCTCTATTGAGCTTCTTACTGGAAGTCCTGTCCTTCTCCGAAAGTGGGATGTTGAAGTCTCCTACTATAATTGTGGAGGTGTCTATCTCACTTTTCAATTCTGTTAAAGTTTGTTTTATGTATCTTGCAGCCCTGTCATTGGGTGCATAAATATTTAATATGGTTATATCTTCCTGGTCTATTGTCCTTTTAATCATTGTGTAGTGTCCTTCTTTATCCTTTGTGGTGGATTTAACTTTAAAGTCTATTTTGTCAGAAATTAAAATTGCCACTCCTGCTCTTTTTTTGCTTGTTGTTTGCTTGATATATTTTTTTCCATCCTTTGAGTTTTAGTTTGTTTGTATCTCTATCTCTTGTAGGCAGCATATATGCGGATCGTGTTTCTTTATCCAATCAGAGACTCTCTGTCTCTTTATTGGTGCATTTAGTCCATTTACATTCAGCATAATTATAGATAAGTACGTGTTTATTGCTGTCATTTTGATGCCTTTTTGTGTGTGTTGTTGACAATTTCATTTTTCCACTTACTTTTTTGTGCTGAGACGTTTTTCTTTGTAAATTGTGTGTTCATCATTTTCATAGTAGTTGACTTTATGTTTGCTGAGTCGTTATGTTTTTCTTGGCTTTTGTTTTGAGTTATGCAGTTGTTATTCGTTCACAGACTTTTAAGTCTCCAGACGCTACTCACCAAAGTAGAATGTAGAACATTTTCTTTATAAACTCTTGTTATGCCAGTTGAGCTAGACGTTTCCTGAGACCATAAACCCCCAAAACTCTTAAAAGGAAACATAGGGTAAAATTTCAAGACCTTGTATTTGGCAATGAATTCTTCAATATGGCACCAAAACAACAGGCAATGGAACAAAAAAAAAAAAAAAAAAAAAAAATAGGTAAATTGGTTTTCATCAAAATTAAAAGCTTTTATACATCACAGGACATTATCAAGAAAATGAAAAGACAATCTACAGAACGGAAAAAACTTTCGCAGGTCATATATGATAAGGGTTTAACACCACAATATATAAAGAACTATAAGTCAACCACAAAAAGACAAACAGTCCAATTCAAAAATGGACCAAGGACTTGAATAGACATTTCTCCAAAGAAGATAGACAAATGGCCACTAAGCACATGAAAAGAAGCTGAACAGTCAAGAGAGAAAAGCAAATCAAAACCACAAAGAGAGACTACTTCATACTTATTAAGACGGTCATTATCAAAAAAAAAAAAAGGAAAACTAACAAGTGTTGGTGAGGATGTGGAGAAAATAGAACACTTATCCATTGCTGGTGGGAATATTAAAGAGTGCTGCTTCTGCAGAAAACAGTTTGGTGGTTCTTCAAAAAGTTAAACACAGAATTACCATATGACCTGGCAGTTCCACTACTAGATATATACCCAAAATAATTGAAAGCAGGGACTCAAACAGATACTTGTACACCAATGTTCACTGAAGCATTGTTCACAATACCCAAAAGGTGGAAGCAACCCAAGTGTCCATCAATGGATAAATGGATAAACAAAAGTGGTATCTTAGTCATCTAGTGCTGCTATAACAGAAATACCACAAGCGGATGGCTTTAACAAAGAGAAGTTTATTCTCTCACAGTCGAGTAGGCTACAAGTCCAAATTCAGGGCATCAGCTCCAGGGCAAGGCTTTCTCTCTCTGTTGGCTCTGTAGGAAGGTGCTTGTGATGCATCAGTCTTTTCTTGGTCTGGGAGCATCTCAGTGCAGGAACCTCAGGTCCAAAGGACGCGTTCTACTCCTGGTGCTGCTTTCTTGGTGATATGAGGTCCCCGATTCTCTGCTTGCTTCCCTTTCTTTTTATCTTTTGAGAGATAAAAGGTGGTACAGGCCACACCCCAGGGAAACTCCCTTTACCTTGTATCAGGGAGGTGACCTGAGTAAGGGTGGTGTTACAATCCCAGCCTAACCCTCTCAACGTAAAATTACAACCACAAAATGGAAGACAACCACACACGGCCTAACCAAGCTGACACATATTTTGGGAGAACACAATTCAATCCATTACAGGAGGTATAGCCACACAATAGAGTATTATTCAGTCATAAAGGGAAATAAATTTCTGATACAAGCTACAACATGATAAGTCTTGGAAACATTATGCCAGACAGATAAAGACAAATATTATAGGATTCCACATAGGAAATATCTAGAATATGTAAATTGGTAGAGACAGAAAGTAGATTAGAGGTTACCAGAGGCTGGGGGTAGGGTGAAATGAGGAGTTATTACTTAAATAGGTACTGAATTTCTGTTTGGGGTGATGCAAAAGTTTTAGAAATAGTGGTGGTGATTGCACAAGATTGTGAATATAGTTAATGTCACTAAGTTTTACATTTAAAAATGGTTGAAATGGTAAATTTTATGTTACATGTATTTTATAAGAAACTCCTGTCCCCTTTCCTCAAAGGCATTGTGTTTGGGAATTAACTTAAAAAACACATCTTCATTGTCTCTAATCGTGTGAAATCACCCTATTTAATGAGACGCCTGGCACTCGGTTCACCTCTGTGATCCTGACACTACCATTATGAAGGATTTTATGAATGCCATTGAAATTTACACCAGGCTGAGAGTAGCCTGTCTGAACCTCACTTAATTGTACAGGCATGTCCAAATCGTCAGCGTCCAGCATGAGGTGGGACTTGGCTTCAGAAATAAGAAGTGAATCCAGGAGTGGTTTTGGGACTACAGACGCCAAGAAAAGGGCCTGGGATGCTGCGGCTTACCACTGCTGGTCTGTGGGCTCGGTTAACTGTCCAGGTGTTCTCTCAGAGACAGACGCTGCTGCTAGGGCACAGGCCTGTATTTCACTGTCCAGTACCATGAGTGTGTGTCAGAGAAGGTAGAACAGGTTTGTGAGCAAGGGCTCAGCAAGGGTGATGAGCGCCCAGGGGCAATCTCTAAATTGCGCCCCTCCCCAATTTCCAGATGAATATACATTGATAGTCTCAGCAGAAATGCCTCAGTCAGGCACCTTTCACATTTGTGGTGTGTGGGAATGTCATCCCGCACCTCATCTGGAACCCCCTTGAACTTGTGTCTGGGGGTAACTGCTCCCCTGCGTCCCACCACCCCCATACTCCTGTGTCATGTTTGAGCAAGGACATTGGGTTCTACTGGATTAATAGAAACTGCTCAGTGGCATCTCCCTTCAAGTGGCACCCAAGTATGTGCCATACTTGCCATACCTTAGATACCCCTCTGTCTGTGGGGAGGGTCTGTGCCACGTGGTGGAGCCATGAAAGCTTGCTTGTGGTTAAAAGACCTGTGCAAAGGAATGAGTCACCAATCCCAGGACTACTGCCCTGGTGAGGGGCATAAAGGAAGCCATGAGTGACATTTTGCTTAGGTCAGCAAATGTCATGTAATGATGATGACTGAATCTAGAATAATGCCTTGTTTTTATTTTGTAGGTAAACAGCAGTATTCACAAATTGCCTATTGCTACTGGGGATTTACAAAGGTTTTATTTTCTCAAGAAAATGTAATTGCTCCATGGAGATGGACAGAGAGGAAAGTGCGATGACAGTGACAGGCCCAGCACAAAGTTACTTCTTCCTCAGAGGATATCTTTCTAGGTCCTTTCCTTGAGCGTGGAGAGCTCTGCAGACAACCATTTGTAGCAAAGCAAATAAAATTATATTTTCATAATTCTAGGGGGCACTTTTATCTATTTGTGTTTCATAAGGAAAGCCTTTTTATTATTAAACAAATAATGAAGACTTCTTGAAAATTTAAGTAGAGTATGATGGCAGAGCTCCCCATTTGGAGTCAGGCGAGCCTCCCTGGCCCTTCGCTGAAGAAGGCATGGTTTGTGTAACCACGCATTTGCCTGTTGCATAATGGCTTTCTCCTTTGCGATTAGTGGAATCATTCTACAAATATATCATTTTGATTGTCGCTCTGCTTTGTTTCACTTAATACTTTAAACCCACTGTCGTCCAGTCGATTCCGAATTCACAGTGACTGTATCGGACAGAGTAGAACTACCACAAGGTTTTCCAAGGCTGTAAATCTTTACCGAATCAGACTGCTGCATCTTTCTCCCATGGAGCGGCTAGTGGGTTCCAACCACAACCTTCTGGTTAGCAGCTGAGCACTTTAATCATTGCACCACTAGGGCTTCTTTAATACATCTCACACATCTTTAAACACAGTACACAGAGTGCACATACATTGGCTTTGTTCTTGTGACCTTGTTCTTGCTCTTTATCACGGCTAGCTAGAGTTCCACAACATGGCTACACTGTGACTTATTCAACCATTCTCCAACTGGTGGAAGTTCAGGTGGTTTGCTTTTTTTAAATTCCTATTATGAACAAGGACTGTGTGTGTGTGTTGTTACACTTTTGTCAGTATATCTGTTGGAAAGACTATTAAAAATGAAATCCCTAGGTTAAGGGCATAATCATTTAAAGGCTACCTGGAATCTGCCTTATACAAATACTACACTAGTGCAGGCTCTCACCAGGGAGAGGGCACCTCCCACACCCTCATTAACAGTGGAGACTATCTCCTTTTTAATATGTACCAATTTGATGGGCAAAGATATGTATCTTGTTCTAATTTGCATTTCCTCAATTACTAGTAATTTGAGATCTTTCTCAAATGATTACTGGTTATTTTGTATTTTTCTTTTTCATAATCTCTGTCCTTTTTCTATTATTTTATTTGTAATTTTCTCACTTATTTGTAAGCAGTCTTTATATACCATGGTTATACATTTTTGTCTGTTTCTTGTGTTGCAAATATTTTCTCCTAGTCAGTCACGCCTTTAAATTTTGCTCGAGGTCCTTCACAGAAGATATAAAATTTTATGCCATCAAATACTGCCTATCTTTTTCCTTTGTGGCTTCTAAGTTTCCTGTTTGATTAGGAAGGCCCACTTGCAGGCTCACAGAGGCAAGCCCCAGCAGGGACAGCCCATCTTCTCTGGCTTCGGAATCTGCCCTCATGTAGTCCCCAGCCACTCTGGGGTGAGGGGTGTGCTATCCAGGCCAGTGCTATCCAGGGCCTGTGCTGTTACGGCCACTAGTCAACGGTGCGATAGCAGCTGCCTTCCCCGTGGCCACTCCCAGTGCTGGGTCCCGACCAAATGCAGGGACAACTGCAGGCAATAAACAGCCATTGGCACAGGCTGCATGCACTTCAGGGTGGTGGTGGGGGTACTTTTTGGAGCCATGTCAGGACCCACCTTAGGTGTAAGCGGCACAGACAGTGAATGACACCAGTCCCAGCTGGAAGGGAAGGGTTTATTCCCTGTAGGCCTGCAGGAACTGCCCAGCAGGGGCCCAGGGATGTCAGGATGAATAACAGAATGGTGGTATGAACAACCTTGGCTACCTGCACACATGCAGGCTCTTTAAGCAGCAGAATTCTTGAACACAGGATGAGAGGTGACCTAGGTCAAGTCCATGCCTCATGGATGCCCACTGTCTGGAGAAGGGGGCACAAGCAGACCAGGCTAAGTGAGTCCTGCTTTTCCCTCCCTTCCTCCCTTACTAGCTCAGGACTGCTCAGTGGTGGGTAGGTCTCTGTGTGTCCTGCTAGCCCCTGGACACAGCCCTGTGCCAACAACCTGACTCCTGCTGAAGAGAAGGGCTTCCACGAGGTATGAAAAAGAGGCTTTGCGTTCTTGAAAAAATCTGTGTCCCTGCTTCTGTTTCAAAGAATGTGAGCATCAGATAAGATTCTGCACACCTGCTCTTCAAGATGTCCAGTTTCCAGATTCCTGAGCTCATGATCACAGCCACACAAGTCCCTCCCTCTAGGGTGGTCACCTGCAACTTGCTATGCCATACCTGCAGGGCTCTCCTCCTTCTGTGGCCCCCTTTGTCTGATGTCACCCCACACAAGCACGCACACTCCTACTGGCTCACACCTGGGGTTCTGTCCTCACTGTTCCCAGGTGGGGAGGCACCAGGCCAGGACTGTGCCCATAGTGGCAGACGCACCATGGGGAGTCCAGGTGGACTGTCTGCACACCATCACCCCACGCAAACGTGCCCCTGCTTCCGGAGGCAGGCACTGTCTGTGCTCACTGCAAGCGAGGCAAGGATCAGTTGAGCCCCGAAAGGAGCTGGCCGGAGCCGTTCTGCTATCCTTTTCCCTCTCTGCCCTGCTTCTAAACACTCTGGCACAGCACTGCAAAATGAAACCCATCAAAAATATTTGTTTTCATGTAGAGTTTTGAAGGAGAGCCCTGGTGGGGAACAGGTAATGTGAAACAGGACATAGAGTCTGGGTTGCACAGCAAGGAAAGATGCACTCTGGTTTTGGTTTTGGGAGTGGGGTGGAAAGGGGAGGCTAAGATGAGAATAAATTTTGGAAGAACTGTTAAAAACAATGCTTTTTAAAACCCCACCGGAATAGTAGTGTTAGGAGAAAATAAGAAGATGCTTTACAGTCTCCATAATTCCGTATGCCCAATATGGATTCTGAACACAACCCACCTGTCAGTTTTCCTTGCTTTCAATAACTATTGATGTCGACAAAATAATGCCAGAAAGCAGGTCACATGAGGAAAGAATTTAAGGCCAAAGTAAAATTTTCACACTCCCCCTCCTTTTATGGAGCTATAATGACGATGCCATAATGGATGAGTCATTGCTATCTAAACACTGCAAATTTTATAATAAATCTAACCTAAAATTTACAGGAAGGCAGCATATCATCTATTTATTATATTACTGTAAAACAGGAACAGTGAGGATGGCGATGATGGCCTCTCTCTGCTTTTATAGAAACATCTCCAAGAAACTCGAAGCTATACAGTGGAGACTTGCAAGAACAGAAGGAATTGTGTGAGGTCTGTTGGTCTGTCCCCTGGTTCAAAGAAGAACTGGACTGAATCATACCAGTGATGGACATGAGCATCTGTGCTATTTTTAAAGAACTCTGGGGAAGTGTGGTTCTACCAACTTAAGTTCCTAATACAATATTCACTTCTATTTGTGAGGTGGTTTACACCATCTTCTATTTTGTCTTTCCTCCATTAATATATTATCCTTTATAGAAGTCCTATTTTCTAAGTGTTTAATTATCTTTAAGTTCCAGATGTATAATTTATGCCCTTATAGACCCCTACAATGTGTGTGTGTGTGTGTGCACGTATGTGTGTGTTGGGGGGTAGAGGGTTGGGGACAGAGTGTGGGCCTATTATTTGCCTCTCCTCTCCCCAGGCCAAGTAAACTTCTTGGCAGCATTCAGGAAATCTCCCATGCAAAATACTTGTGGTGTTGCTGAAGGGCAGAGATCTGTCCCCAAGTCCACACGCCACCCCAGATGGCTCACCCCCACCCCATTCTCCCACGCTGGCCTGCTACAGAAATCTTGCCCCTTCAGGCACTCTCCCTGCTCCAGTGGACTCAATCAGCAACTCTCCCAACTGACCACCCCTCTCAGGGCAGGCCTCTGCCTACTGACACCTGTTGGCTTTGCTCTGGCTTCTGCCCAGGGAGATGCCTATATCTCTGACCCTTCTGTCCTCCTGAGCAGAGATGGAGGTGGAGGACAAGATGACAGCCTATTGTCAAGTATTGGAGAAGAATGTCTTAGGCTTTATTTACGGCTCTGTGACACACTCTTAAAGAGCTGAATGTTCATACAGGCTGGTAAGTTCTTTCCAAAATCTTGCAGAGACGGGCTGGCAGTGGTGACCGGAAGATGCGTGGGGCAGGGGTTTGGATCTGCATAGATAATAATTGCCCCACATTTGTGAACTGTTAGCATAAAAATACTCTTGGAGATTTTAATGGTTGGATGAAAATTCATACTCATTACACATCTTGGTCAAAAGGGGGAAATTCATCCTTTTTGTAAGAATAACTTCACATCTTGAAGTTCAGAAGGCAAAACAATAATAGCTGTAATCATACCAATTGTATTATATATTTTGAACTTTATTTCCCTTGGGGGTGGGGCGAAATAGCTACTCTATCCCATCCTACAACAGATAGAACAGCAGGAAGGAAGAAGAACCACCCCACAGAAGGACCCAGATTTGGTGCCATCTGCCAGGTTTTTGTCTTTTGCCACTTGTCAGTTTTATCTTACATTATGCTCTCTTACTTAAGTCCTTGGGGATGGGTGACTACCCTCTGGAAGACTCCCTTGGCACTCTGTTCTAACCCTGTCATAGCATCCATCGCAGCCTTGTGTTACCCACGTTCTGGTCTTTTCCCCCACGGAGTGAGCCCTGGGACAGTATCCTGTTCATCCATAATATCCTCCACAGGTAGCACAGCAAGTGCTCATCATATATAGGCTGAGCGAAGAAGTCCCTGGAAGGAAAAGACCCTGACTGCTTAACCTACTTTGAACAGTGTCTAGCACAGAACCACGCTCAGCCACACATTTACCAAAGACTTCCGTGGTGCTGAAGTTTTGCTAAAGGTTTTCGTATTTTGCAACAATTGCTATTCTAAGGAAGTGTTAAATGTAACTGGAAAAAGAGCCCCATGGTTGCTATGTTATCTTTTTTACATAATCCTATTTATATTCATACATTTTTACATAAAATATTCTGCATGATAATAAAACTGGTAGAGGAAGCAGCACAGAGTCCTTCTGAGGGCCAACTATGGCCTGGTCACATTTGTTTGACCCCAGCCCAGGTCCACCTTCCTAGACCAGGTGCCTCTAAGGCTCTTGCAGGCAGGTGACAGCAACAACGGTATTGATAAGGAATCCCTAGAATGCAGACTTTGCCAGTTTATTCAGCTACAGTGGTATCTTTTTTATTTGCTAAGGTCCTAGCATTTGTCCATATAGAGACTTTCCACCATGCATTTAGAATCAAAAGTTTCATGATGTCTTCAGAAAGAAATTTAGCTAAATACGTTCCAATCAAAGATGACTGACAGCATTTTCTGGAAAAAAAAAAAAGACAGCAGAGGAGTAAGAGCAATTACAAGCCTTTTAAAAGTCTATCTCTCTGCTTTGCTATAAATGGAAAAAATTAAATACAGAAAGCCATAATTCCCTCTATAGGATTCATTTAAAACCCACCCTCAGTGCCACCTGGACATTATTAATTCAGGAAAGTGTATCAGAAAAAATACTGCTGCTCAAGTAACTGTCTTTCCTTCTAGTTGGCGGCGGGGGGGGAGGGGCTTGCTCTTCTGGATGCCCCCCTCTCTGTCTTTCTGTCTTCCTTTCATTTTCTCTGGCTCTCTCTGCCTTCTCCTCAGAGTCACAGCACTCTCCTCATTTCTACCACTAACTACATCGATGGCCTGAGAAACCTTCCCACAAACCACAACATCCTGAGAAAGGTATCTTCCCTTTAAAAGGCTGTTTTGAATGACTTGGGGTGAAAAAAAGTACACGTTAGTCTAGTAGTGAGGAATATAATTCTCCAGGGGAGGTTTCAGCCTCAAGTACACAGCCTTGGAGAAAACAACTCCAAAGCAGCAAACCTTGTATTGATGCATAACATCTCTGACAGGAACAAACTAATTGCAGACTCTAAAGAAGATGGAAAAGCTTGTCATATATCTTTCTAAAGAGACTCCCCCACCCCAAGATAGGCTCAGAGGTGGAACACCTCTCCGAGAAAGAAACAAAACTTCTTGAGAAAGAATTTCTACTCCGTTCAGCTCTGTTCTCAGACAAACTCCAAGAACAATACAGCAAGCCAAAGAGCATGCCCTCTGGGGCTGGCCCATGCGAAGGTACCTTTTCTCAACAACAGGTCTTTAACCTGAGCCTTCTTCAGGGTGGTGGTGTTCAGGCGGTCACTTGACATACTCAGGTCCTCTGCAGGGGGGTCCAGCCTTGGTGTAGCCCCCTAAGCTCACAGCACCTCTCCAGCTCAGCGATCTCCTCACCAGGCAGCTCAGTGCTGCAGTTATAGCCAGCGTGGGGGTGTGTTTCTGTCTCTCTCGCTCTCTACTGTATCAGCAGGGCTCAGCTTGGGTGCTAGACTCAAATACTGTGGCTCTGACCGCAGACTGTGGCCACCAATTCCCAACTGCCCTCAGCAGATACTGGTGAGCCTTGAGGGTCTCAAATCCCGAGATCCACTGAGTACCCAGTGCTGTGGTTCAATGCAGTACCCTGAGTCTCTCGGCCTGGCCTCCCACGTGGACACGCGCACAGGCAAGTAGATGCAGCCAGACAGCTCATCTTTGTCCGTTGTGCTCAATAATCTGTTTAACAGGTAAACATTAAGCCAGACAAAGCAGAAATGAGAATGTCTGTGAAACTCCACACAGTATTTCTCCCCTGATCTCTGCTGGAAGGTTTCAGAACTGAAGAAAGGAAAAGCCAAGCTTATAAGCAGTTGCACCAGGCCATGCTCTGGAGGTCACCACAGAGGCGGCTGGTTCTCCCGCCTCCGCCTAAGACAGCCACTCCGGGCTGGAGGTAGACTGTCGTCCTGCCCTCCCTATGTGCTCCCGCTCACAGACTGTAACTGACATGGGCTCTCGCAGCTCAGTTCTCCCTGCACCAGAGTGGGATGTCATCACCAAAGGGACATTCCCCTGGCTTTGCCCCCACTCCGCCTCTCTCCTCATTACTTCTCAGTGTGCAGCAGCACAAACACACCACAGAGATTCCCACACAGTCAGGACTTTCAGTCTCACTACACAGTTTTAGTTGATAAGGGACAGGAATTAGAGAAAGGCATCTCAGGTAGCAAGAGAAGGCGATTCAAATATGGAAGAAGGGACACACCTTGGTAGGATGAGTTTCCCCAGTCATTGTGTGCAGGCGTGGTCTTCTCCTCTGAGGTCTACACAAACCTCCCCTGGGCCTCTCGCCCAACGCCTGCATTGGCTTCACCTGTCGCCATGGTTTTCAGAAAAGTCAAGTGGGGGCTGGGTGGTGGCAGCACTGCAGACACTGGGCATAAGCCCTGCACCCAGAATAGCCTTTGCTTTTCCTTATTGAGGCAAAGAGGGGTGACATATGGGACCTAACAATAGTTTTGGTTGTAGGAGGAGTTGTCAAAGCAGAACCAAGCTCTGCTGGCCACCAGTAGCACTGGACATGAGGACAGTGACATCAGCGGGCTCCGTGGCTGACACTGATGTCACTGCCTGGGCCTCAGATTGGCCAGCACACACCTGTTTGTGCTCCAAGTACTGGGGTGCGGGCGCCACCAAGAGACTTCCAGAAACTTTCAAACCAGTGAGAGAAACAGGGCCTCAGCAGGAAAACCAACAGGTGCATGAATTCGCACCTGCCAATCGAGACCTCCGGTTTCCGATTTTTCCTGAGCAATTTCCTCTCTGATGTAATACTTTTCCCATTTCTTCTGAGAGTTGCACTGCTGGTGACTGAATGAGAGTGGTCAGCTGGCAGATGTGATCCTATCAGAGAAGAATCAGCCTCAGTAAGAATTAGGAATTGCTCCCATGCTTCCTGGATCCCTGCATTCCGGGAAGACAGCACTTTCTGTTCAAGTTTAGTCAGTGGGACGGAATCACCCTAAAATCAAGTCCTTAAGGAGGATATTCATAAGGCTGCATACGACTCTCTTGCCATTCTGTTTTCTTTGAATTAGTCATCTTAATGGAACCTGGAAATCCACTGGCCTTTGCTAATAGATGCATTTATATTCTGAAATGGTTGCAAATAGTCCATTTGGGGCTTAACATTACGTAAAATGCATATTTCACATATAAAAAAATCAACACATTTTTTCATTTTTAATAGCTGGCTTTTTTAATCACAGGGCATTGGGTCATGGGAGCTTATTATGCTTAAAGTCATGAATAAAAAATTTTAAAAAGAACATTAACTTCTACTCCTGCAGATGAAAAACATAGTAATCACTTGTTTGATATCTGTGGACATGAGCCTGTTGCATGGGGTAATTTACTATTGTTTTGAGGGGCTTAAGAAATTGCAGTATAATTAGGTCTTTACGTAGAAATGTGAATGCTTTGTGTGTACTCCAGCCACTGAGTTTTACGCCCCCATCATTTGGTGGAAATTTTAGCAAATATAAAATTATGACACTATCGCGCTGACAAGGTGGTTTAAAGGTTTATTAAATAAAATAGTCTAAATTAAATAGCCTTAAAGTAGCCTCCTAATATGCAACAATACTCCCTGTATTAACAGACTTTGGAATTCACCGGACATATTCTGTATCCCTCCATAAGAAAAAAAAGAAAATATGTATTATTCCAGGTTTATGGCATTATGGGTTTTCATCATGGCTGAGTTACTCCCTACTAAGAGGGTTATGTGGAAACCCTGGTGTAGTGGTTAAGTGCTACGACTGCTAACCAAAAGGTCAGCAGTTTGAATCCACCAGGTGCTCCTTGGAAACTCTATGGGGCAGTTCTACTCTGTTCTGTAGGGTTGCTATGAGTTGGAATTGACTTGACGGCAATGGGTTTGGTTTTTTTAAGAGGGTTATACACCTTTGACCCTGCAGTGACTCATTCTTCCAGCCCCAGAAGAAAATGGAAGGAGCATAGCTTTTATAGCAGTTCAATTCAGGGGTCACTTAGATCCAAGTTTGGGGTCCAGTCCTTCCACCCAACTATTAGCTCAAGTTAAGCCCCATTTCCTCAACAGTAAAATGAGGCTAAGATCTATATCATGGTGGAAGGGTTAATTAAATACCTCATCTAATCCCTCTATGAAGGAGTTCTGGCAGAGCGGTGGCTAAACACTTGGCTGCTAACTGAAAAGTTTTCGGTTTGAACCCACTAGCAGCAGCTCCATGGAAGAAAATTTCTGGCAATGTGCTCCTGTAAATCTTACAGCCTAAAAAACCTTACAGGGCAGTTCTACCCTGTCAAATAGGGTCATTGTGAGTTGGAATAGACTCGATGGCACACAGGAACAACAACCCCTCTACACTAAAAATGTAGTCCAATGAAGAGCAGCATCAACATTATTGGAGTTATGGGAAATGCAGACTCTCGGATGCCACCCTGGCCCCCTGAGCCAGAGTCTGCACTTTACCAAGGTCCCCAGGGGATTCACAGGCACATTAAAGTTCGGAAGCCCTGGTCTAACCCAAGTTCCTTAAAAAAAAAAAAATTCCTTACTTGGGGTAAATAAGCAGGCCTGGGGCTCAGAGGAATTGTGACTTGTGCACGCCACATAGGATATGAAAGGGAATCCAGGGCTCCTGTTTTTGGCCCAAGTGATTGCTGCTCAACGATGACTTGAAAGAATGGTATTTAGCATGCAAACGTTTGTGTGCACATGCGTGGAAAATAATACCGCAGCCTCCTGGGTTGAGGGGCAGGACCCAGGACCACAGTGCAGGCACTTCCTGCCACTCTTCTGCCTGGGCACATGTGGGAGGGCTGGGGGCTGTTTGTGCTGGTAGGGCTCATGAGAATGGTGGAGCTAACTGGCTATGCTAACAGAGGCTCTGCTGTCTGAAGCAATTTCTAGGATATTTGGCATTCTTCATAAAATTTTTAGATTTCTTGGGAAATTTTGGGGTATCATTTGTTAAGAAAGCATTCTAATTCTGTCTTCTGGAAAAACGCAAGTACCGAGGTGGGGCCAAGATCGTGGCATAGTCAGACGGTTCTGGTGATCCCTCTTATAAAAAGACCAAAAAACAAACAAACAAACAAGTGAAACAATTATATTTATGACAAGCTAGAAGCCCTGAACATCAAAGGCAAAGTTAGGAAACAGACTGAGCAGTAGGGGGAGGGAGAGAAGGTTCAGAAGCGGAGACGAGTTGCCGGACTGGAATTACCAGGAACCCTCAGGCACCATTCCCGGGAGTGACTGTGGTGGGCTGGCAGTAGTGTTCCAGCCTCAATTTCCTCAAGGAGAGATGGCCAGGCACACAGCCTACTCACACATCTGGAACCAGAGAATAACGGCACTCTCGGCAAAAGCTAAGTACTTGCATATATTTTAACATGCCCCCAGGCCCCAAGCTGGCTTCGGTAGCTGTTGATTTCCATGGGTCTGAGATAGGTCCTGCTGAGCACCCTGAGCGATTCTCCCAGCCTTAGAGAAGGAATAAATGCACAACTGAGGGAATAGGAAATCCGTCAGCTCCACTAACTTGGGAAGATCAGGAGAGAAGTGGCTCCTGTCCAGGCATAAACAGTCTGTGGGCTTTGAATACCTTTCCCCCTGCATGGACCTGTGTGGGCCTATTTCAGAATAGGCCCTTGTTGGCAGACTGCAACTGTTTCAGCTGTGTGGTGGAGAGGTGGGTTTTGATGTTTGACACCGCTTTGCCTGTTAAAAGGGTCCTCACCTACCCACATCAGGGGCTTAAGGACTGGTGGCTCCACCCATGTCACCCAGCCACCTGTGACAGGGGTCCAAGGATAATTGGTATCTCCCACTCCTTACAACCAAAAGCATTGGGTGCCATCGTCCATCTGCAGAACCCACACACCTGTGCATTCTAGGGAACAGGGACATGCTTTCCTCACAGACATTTGGGGGATGACTGAGAGCCCCCCGCCTTCTTCAGAGCATGACCCTCAGATACCTGTACCTACACCAATCACCCCTGCCCCTCTAAGACTGCAGGGCAGAGCCTGTACCACACACTTGATGACCAACTAATTGGACACCTGAGCTGAATCCATACAAGAAAAGTGAATGGACTCCTAGGCTCATATATTGGATAACAGCTCTAGCCATCTGGTAACAGGACGTTAGAGCTTCAAAGGTGAAATTAATAAAGCTAGCACACTCAAGCAACCTATTTGGGCATATCAAAACAAAACAAAGCAAGAAGCTAGGATACAGAAAGCAAACATAAAATAAACTAATAGAATAACTTATAGATGGCTCAGAGACAACCCCCCCCCAAAAAAAAAACAACAGTCAATATCAAATCACATAAAGAGCAGACCATGATTGCTTCAACAAGCTCTCAAAACAAAGAATCAAAGTATCTTTTGGATGAAGGTGCCTTCTTGGAATTACCAGATGCAGAATATGAAAGATTTAATATACAGAACTCCTCAAGACATCAGGAATTAGATCAGGAAGGAGGTCAGGCAATACGCAGAACAAGCCAAGGAACACACAGATAAAGCAGTTGAAGAAATTAAAAAGGTTATACAAGAACATAATGAAAAGCTTGATAGGCTGCAAGAATCCACAGAGACAGCAATCTGAAATTCAGAAGATTAACAATAAAATAACAGAATTAGACAGCTCAACAGAAAGTCAGAGGAACAGAATTGAGGAAGTGGAAGGCAGAATTAGTGAGACTGAAGATAAAACACTGGGCACCAATATATTTGAAGAAAAATCAGATAAAAGAACTGAAAAAAAGGAAGAAACTCTAAGAAGTATGTGGGACCCAACCAAGAGAAATAACCTACGAGTGATTGGAGTATCAGAACAGGGAGGGATAACAGAAAATACAGATAGAGTTACTGAAGACTTGCTGGCAGAAAACTTCCCTGATATTGTGAAAGATGAGAAGATATATATCCAAGATGCTCATCGAACTCCACATAAGGTAGATAGCAAAAGAAAGTCACCAAGACATAGTATAATCAAACTTGCCAAAACCAAAGATAAAGAGAGAATTTTAAGAGTGGCTAGGGTTTTTAGGGATAAATGAAAAGTCACCTACAAAGGAGAGTCAATAAGAATAACCTTGGACTACTCGGCAGATACCATGCAGGCAAGAAGGCAATGGGATGACTTACATAAAGCCTTGACAGAAAAAAACTGCCAACCAAAAATCGTATATACAGCAAAACTGTCTCTCAGATATGAAGGTGAAATTAGGACATTTCCAGATAAACAGAAATTTATAGAATTCATAAAAACCAAAACAAAACTACAAGAAATACTAAAGGGAGTTTTCTGGTTAGAAAATCAATAATATGAGATATCAACCTGAGATTAGAACACAGGATAGAGCAACCGGACGTCAGCCCAGACAGAGAAATCACAAAAATAAATCAAGATAAAAAAAAAAAAAACTCAAAACAGGGAAACAGTGATGTCATTATGTAAAAGAAGACAACATTAAAACAATAAAGAGGGACTGAGAAATGCAGTCATAGATCTTTCACATGGAGAGGAAGACAAGGCGATATAAAGAAATAAAGTTAAGCTAACCACAAAGGAGACTAACAATCCTACTCATCAAAATACAATACGAGAAAAAATAGAGACTCAGCAGAAACAAAATCAACAACAACAAATAGGAGGAAAAGACAATATATAAAGATAAACTACTCGGCACAAGAACTTAAGTGGGAAAAACAAACTGTCAACAACACACAAAAAAAGGACATGAAAATAACAGCACTAAACTCATACATATCCATAATTATGCTAAATGTAAATGGACTAAATGCACCAATAAAGAGACAAAGACTGGCAGAATGGATAAAAAAACACGATCCATCATATGCTGCCTACAAGAAGCACAGCTTAGACTCAGAGACACAAACAAACTAAAACTCAAAGAATGAAAAAAATATATCAAGCAAAAAGATCAGGAATGGCAATATTAATTTATGACAAAATTCGCTTTGAATTTAAATACACCGCAAAGGATAAGGGAGGACACTATACAATGATTAAAGGGACAATATACCAGGAGGATATAACCATATTAAATATTTATGCACCCAATGACAGGGCTGCAAGATACATAAAACAAACTCTAACAGCATTGAAAAGTGAGATAGACAGCTCCACAATTATAGTAGCAGACTTCAACACACACTTTAGGTGAAGGACAGAACATCCAGAAGGAAGCTCAATAAAGAGACGGAAGATCTAAATGCCGCAATCAAAAAACTTTGATCTCACAGATATATACAGAACATGCCACCCAACAGCAGCCAAGTATACTTTCTTTTCTAGTGCACACGGGACATTCTCTAGAATAGGTCACATATTAGGTCATAAAGCAAGCCTTAGCAGAATCCAAAACATCGAAATATTACACAGCATCTTCGCAGGCCATGAGGCCATAAAAGTAGAAATCTATAACAGAAAAAGTAGGGAAAAGAAATCAAACACTTGGAAACTGAACAATACCCTGCTCAATAAAAGACTGGATTATAGAAGACATTCAGGATGGAATAAAAAAATTTATAGAATCCCATGAGAATGAAAACACTTCCTATCAGAGCCTTTGGGACACAGAGAAAGCAGTGATAAGAGGTCAATTTATATCAATAAATGCACACATACAAAAAGAAGGAAGGGCCAAAATCAAAGAATTATCCCTACAACTTGAACAAATAGAAAGAGAGCAACAAAAGAAACCCTCAGGTACCAGAAGAAAGCAACTAATAAAAATTAGAGCAGAGCTAAATGAAATAGAGAACAGAAAAACAATTGAAAGAGTTAACAAGACCAAAAGCTGGTTCTTTGAAAAAATTAATAAAACTGATAATCCATTGGCCAAACTGACAAAAGAAAAACAGGAGAGGAAGCAAATAACCTGAATAAGAAATGGGATGGGCGATATCACAACAGATCCAAATGAAATTAAAAGAATCACATCAGATTACTATGAAAAATTGTACTCTAACAAATTTAGAAACCTAGAAGAAATGGATGAATTTCTAGAAACACACTACCTATCTAAACTAACACAAACAGAGGCAGAACAACTAAATAAACCCATAACAAAAGAAGAGATTGAAAAGGTAATTAAAAAACTCCCAACCAAAAAACCCCTGGCCCTGACGACCTCACTGGAGAGTTCTACCAAATTTTCAGAGAAGAGTTAACATCACTACTACTAAATGACAGAATACTCCCAAACTCAATCTACAAAACCAGCATATCCCTGATAACAAAACCAGGTAAAGACACCCCCAAGAAAGAAAATTACAGACCTATATCCCTCACGAACTTATATGTAAAAGTTCCCAAGGAAATTCTAGCCAATAGAATTTAACAACATATCAAAAAAAATGATTCCCCATGACCAAGTGGGATTCATACCAGGTATGCAGGGATGGTTCAACGTTAGAAAAACAATCAGTGTAATCCATCATATAAATAAAACAAAAGACAAGAACCACATGATCTTCTCAATTGATGCAGAAAAGACATCGGACAAATTCCAACACCCATTCATGATTAAAACTCTCAGCAAAATAGGAATAAAAGGAAAATTCCTCAACATAATAAAGGGCATTTTTACAAGACGAACAGCCAACATCATTCTAAATGGAGAGAGTCTGAAAGCATTCGCCTTGAGATCGGGAACCAGACAAGGATGCCTTTTATCACCACTTTTACTCAGCATTGTGCTGGAGGTACCAGCCAGAGCAATTAGGCTAGATAAAGAAATAAAGGGTATCCAGATTGGTAAGGAGGAAGTAAAATTATCTCTATTTGTAGATGACAAGATAGTATACACAGAAAACCCTAAAGAATCCTCAAAAAAACTACTGAAACTAATAGAAGAGTTCAGCAGAGTGTCAGAATTCAAGATAAACATACAAAAATCAGTTGGACTCCTCTACACCAACAAAAAGAACATCGAAGAGGAAATCACCAAATCAATACCATTTACATTGGCCCCCAAGAAGATAAAATACTTAGGAAATCTTACCAGAGATGTAAAAGGCTTATACAAAGAAAACTACAAGACACTACTGTAAGAAGCCAAAAGAGACCTACATAAGTGGAAAAACATACCTTACTGATGGATAGGAAGACTTAATATTGTAAAAATGTCTATTCTGTCAAAAACCATCTATAGATACAATGCAATTCCGATACAAATTCCAATGACATTTTTTAATGAGATGAAGAAACAAATCATCAACTTCATATGGAAAGTAAAGAGGCCCCAGATTAGTAAAGCATTACTGAAAAAGAAGAACAAAGTGGGAGGCCTCACTCTACCTGATTTTAGAACCTGTTATACTGCCACAGTAGTCAAAACAGACTGGTACTAGTACAACAACAGATACACAGACCAATGGAACAGAATTGAAAATGCAGACATAAATCCATCCACATATGAGCAGTTGATATTTGACAAAGTCCTAAAGTCAGTTAGATGTGGGAAAGACAGCCTCTTTAGCAAATGGTGCTGGCATAACTGGATATGTATCTGCAAAAAAAATGAAACAAGACCCATACCTCACACCATGCACAAAAATAACTCAAAATGGATCAAAGACTAAATATAAAATCTAAAATGATAAAGATCATGGAAGAAAAACAGGGACAATGCCAGGAGCCCTTATACATGGCATAAACTGTATATAAAACATTACTAACAATGCACAAACAACAGAAGAGAAGCTAGATAACTGCGAGCTCTTAAAAACCAAACACCTATGCTCATCCAAAGACTTCACCAAAAGAGTAAAAAGATTACTTACAGACCGGGAAAAAGTTTTTAGCTATGACTTCCAATCAGCGTTTGATCTCTAAAATGTACATGATACTGCAAAAACTCAACTACAAAAAGACAACCCAATTAAAAAATGGGCAAAGGATATGAAGAGACAATTCACTAAGGAAGACATTCAGGTAGCTAACAGATACATGAGGAAATACTCACGATCATTAGCCATTAGAGAAATACAAATCAAAAGTACAATGAGATTCCATCTCACTCCAACAAGGCTGGCATTAATCCAAAAAACATAAAATAATGTTGGAGAGGTTTTGGAGAGACTGGAGCACTTATACATTGCTGGCGGGAATGTAAAATGGTACAACCACTTTGGAAATCGATTTGGCGCTTCCTTCAAAAGCCAGAAATAGAACTACCACAGGATTCAGGAATCCCACTCCCTGGAATATACCCTAGAGAAATAAGAGCCTTTATATGAACAGATATATGCACACCCATGTTCACCGCAGCACTGTTTAAAATAGCAAAAAGATGGAAGCAACCAATGTGCCCAATATGGATGAATGGATAAATAAACTATGGTATATTCACACAATGGAATACTACTTATTGATAAAGAACAAGGATGAATCCATGAAACATTTTATAACATAGAGGAATCTGGAAGGCATGCTGAGTGACATTAACCAGTTGGACAAGGACAAATATTGTATGAGACCACTATTTATAAGAGCTCGAAAAATAGTTTAAACAGAGAAGAAAATATTCTTTGATGATTATGAGAGTCGGGAGGGAGGGAGGGAGATGGGTATTCACTAATTAGATAGTAGATAAGAACTATTTTAGGTGAAGGGAAAGACAACACACAATATAGGAGAGGTCAGCACAACTGGACTAAACCAAAACAGTTTCCTGAATAAACTGAATATCTCGAAGGCCAGCGTAGCAGTGGCAGGGGTTTGGGGACCATGGTTTCAGGGGACACTAAGTCAATTGGCATAATAAAATCTGTTAAGAAAACATTCTGCACCCCACTTTGTAGAGTGGCTTCTGGGGTCTTAAACACTAGCAAGCGGCCATCTAAGATGCATCAATGGGTCTCAACTCACCTGGAGCAAAGAAGAATGCAGAACACCAAAGATATGGTAAAGACGAGCCCAAGAGACAGAAAGGGCCACATAAACCAGAGACTACATCAGTCTGAGACTGCAAGAACTAGATGGTACCTGGCTACCACCGATGACTGCTGTGACAGGGAACACAACAGAGAATCCCTGAAAGATCGGGGGAGCAGTGGGATGCAGACCTCAAATTCTTGTAAAGAGACCAGACTGATGATCTGACTAAGACTGGAAGGACCCCAGAGTTCATGGTCCCCAGACCTTCTGTTAGCCCAAGACAGGAACCACGCACAAAGCCAACTATTCAGACAGGGATTGGGCTGGACTATGGGATAGAAAATGATACTGGTGAAGAGTGAGCTTCTTGGATCAAGTAGACACATGAGACTATGTGGGCAGCTCCTGTCTGTAGGGGAGATGAGAGGGCAGAGGGGGACAGAAGCTGGCTGAATGGACACGAAAATAGAGAGTGGAGGGAAAGAGTGAGAGCAACTAGGAGTATATAGCAAGCGGTCATTATGAATTGGAATCAGCTCCATGGCAGGTGGGTATGTATGTGTGTGTGTGTTTGTGTGTGTGTGTGAGATCACCTTTGAAAATCTCACATGTGGTCAGCCCTCACTTCTGTCAGGTCCAGAGCTGCATTCAGCAAACACTGAGCACTCACTGTGTGCCAGTCACCAGGATGGGCCTATGACACAGAAAGCCAGGAATGCCCCTGACCATGAGGAGCTTACACTGTGAGGAAAGGCAAAAAAAGTCATGAGTCTGCACAATTCCATCCACCACCTGGCAGAGGGCTCAGCATGGGCAGACACTCAGTGCACAGGTGGAACCTGTTGAATGATAGGGGTCCTATAGGACCACACAGGAGCATCACCACACTTAACTAACAGCAATGACAGCTAACACTTGCTTAGGACTTACTATGTACCGGGCACTATTCCAAAGTACTTCAACTAATTTAACAAAGTCATTTAATCCTTACAACTACCATATGAGATGAGCACTAGTTATTATTCCAGTTTTACATGTGGGAAAACTGAGGCACAGAGAGAATAAGTTACTTGCCCAAAGACACACAGTAAACGGCAGAGCCTGGACTTGAACCCAGGTAGTCTGGTTCCAGATTTAGCTCCTAATACTGAATGTTATGGGGCCCCATGATGACCCTGTCCCAAGTCTTATTTTTAGATGGCCATGATTATATGCCCCATTGAATAGTTTCAAGGAATGAATGAATTCGCCCAGACCAGGGCTCTTGGAAGGGCTGGCAGTACATTGAGAGCTCTTAACTCCACCGGACTAGAAGGAAATCCTAGCATCTCAGTGAAGACATTCTTGGAAGCAAAACTGACAATTGCACCATTAGGTGATTTTCCTTTCTTTATGTTTAAACTAAACTCGTGCTTTGGTAAATTAAGGCCATCATCTTTTTTCTTTTTCTTGGGCTCTGAAGAGATAAAGTTGCTGGCTCTGTATTGTTAGTATAAAAATATAAATAAAAACTTTAAACATTTATAAAATATTATTTAAATATTTATAAAAATCAGAGTTTTCCAGAATAAAAGCTCCCTCCCATTTTTTTAAAACTAATTCTAATTTATTATATCTGCAACCCCCCTTATGGGTCTGTAATCTTTCTTTTCTTTCTGACTTAAAATATCCTCTGTGTTAGGGATTCATTGGAATCTATTCCAGTTGAACATCCTAATATGCCTGAAGGGGTTGTTGAGTTCAGTATCTTATTAACTTAAAAATTGAAAAGTACCAAAACTAAAAGATAATTTTTGAATCCACTGTGATAATTTTTGAACCCAGTGTGATTCACATTTCTACTTATCCACATAAAAGTTTCTCTCTCTGTGTAGAAATAATATTCAGTTGAAACAAAGCAATCTGACTGACTACACATGTTAAGATATTACCAGATGGAGATATGAAGAATGTAGGTATGAATCTGAGGCCCCTGATTAACCTGAGGTAATGAAGATCGACTGGGCTTTATGAGAGACACCAAAATGCTTTAGGAGAGCAAACATCTACCTCTCAAAAGGCCCGAGAAAGCCTTTTATGTAGATAAGTAGAAACATGAACCTGTTTTAATTAAAAGTGAACTTAATTAGGTTCGTCATTCCTAACATTAGTAAATGCCTACATTAAGAAAGGAATAAAGTAAAATAGAGTTGCAATAATAAAAATGAACAGAATTTTTCACAGGGGGAATGGTTTTCATGAAACATACAATCTTGGTTATAAAAATGAAACTGATTTTTTAAAAATTTAAAGGGCTAGAAATGGCAATATTCCAAATCTTTTATAGGGTTTTTTTTTTTTTTTTCCTGTAATGTACCTTACAGAAAAATATTTCTAAACTGGTCTATTCCCATTAATCCTCTTAGAGGCACAAATACTGGCCAATGACAGCCACAGAGTAGCAATTCAGTCAAACACACTCTTTTTGGTGATTTTTAGCTTTAACAGATACAACAGCAAAGAGTGAACCTTGGTCAAATGCCAGATGAGTGACTTATAAGTCTTAAGCTATAGACTGCCTTTGCTGTCATAATGACTGGGACATTTCAGCTTTAGTTCCTCTTGGTGGAACACCTCTAACACTGGTCAGGAGACACAGGTTCTAGTGCTGCCTCTACTGCTACCCGAGAGTGACATCAGCAAGTCATGTAACTGCTCAGTCCTCAGGTGCTGGGAGCAGATCTGCATTCAAGGCTTCAGGCCTTCAAGCACTACCCTTAAGATTCCTACGCTACCCGAATCCTACATGTAGCATTAGTGCCAGTGCAGATTTTTTACTGGACTTTAAATTAATTCATTAAAAAAAAAATTTAAACCCTCTTAAGATAAACATCCATGAAATCACTGATCTGAAGTGCTAGAGATTTTAAATAAAACATTTCTTTTAAGTAAGTATATTATTAAAATTATATAATGAAGTTAAATTTTAATACAATCATTAATACTATTTATAAAATATAAAGACACTTTTTTTACTTTTTCCAATTAAAAAGTGTTTGCTGTATAATTTAGTTTCAATCATGTATGAAAAATATGGTTTATCCACATAGATATTATCTTGTGTTTGAAAATTGAATGTATTTAAGATAATGTAGGTGATCCACTTCAGAATGGTGTGAGGAATTCCACAGACCTGTTCCCGAGTGCAACAACCATAACTGGTGAAAATTATAAAAAAATAACCATTTAAAATCTTAGAAAACTGTCCTAAGGGCACATAGCTAATTAAGAAACATTTATTCAAGAAAATCTACTGACTCTCAGTGAGAATGGTGAAAGTCTATGGCATTTGAGTCACGACCTGCTCACTTCCTCTTTCTCCCCCTCCTGCTCAGCATGATGGAAGCTCAACTCCAGGTGCGTGTGCCCAAAAAACAGGCTTCTTCTCCCCCCAGGTCCCCAACAGGGTGATGGCATCTCCACGGGAAAGACTGGCCATTCACAGGTCCATATTACAGAGGTTAAATTACAGGCAACTGCTGGGGAGAAGCCAAGGACTTCCTTCCTTCACTTGGCCTTCCTTGCTCCCAGTCTTATGGGAGAGGCTATACCCTAGGCATGGCAGGCTGAGAGTACTGAGGTCCTGATCACCCTCACCTTAGCTCACTTATAGGGCAGAGATTCTGCGGTAGGAGAGGCAAGCTGAGAAGACCAGAGGCTACTGTCCTCATCCAGTGCCCTGCTCATAAAGCACGGGTGTCACTCTGAGATAAATGGGCCAATGTCCCTGCCTCCCAATTCAGAGCAGTGACTCAGAGATTTTACCTGGAGGGAGAGGCAGGCCACAGGAACAGAGAGCTCCAAAGCTCTCTTCAAAGGAACTGGCTGTTTTTAGAACAGTGTATAGGGAAGCTCACGCCTAAGGGCAGTAACAAAAACAGTAGAGATTTTGGTGGTAAGCAGTTGAGAGGAAGCTAGTAGCTCCATGATAGCAACAAGCATAACTGTAAGCCATGTATGAGAGAATCAGGGAAAAAGATAGTCAAGAGCCCTCATGGGGTCAAAACAAACCTCAAAGACTGGGCTCATAAACTACCACTGCAAAGCAGTCTGAATTTACTTGCATCAGACTGTGGAGCAACTTATGCCCTAGGACATAAAGGAAAATAATATAGCAGTCACTGGAGCCCAAGAATCAAATGTAATTCTAACAGAGGAGGACAGCTTAACAGAAGGATCAGGTAAAGAGAGAGTCATTGAGAGCCCTGCCAAAATCAGTGCCATCCCAGGGTGGCTGTGCCATGTCCAAGGCTGCATCCTCTGAGAAGTGACATCAGAGGCTTCACACTATGGAGGAAACAGGCTTCTATGAAACAGTCCAGTCAAGTCACTATAGAAACAAGCAAAAAACAACAAGAAGTCCTGAGAAGAAGGAGGTAATCAGTATCTAGAGTCAATATTACCAAAAATGTCCAGTTTTCAACAAAAACTTCAAGACATGCAAAGCAACAAGAAAGTGCGATCCATATTCAGGAAGGAAAAAAATGCAGGCAGTGGAAACTGGGAGAGGGCCCAGATATCAGACTTAACAAAGACTTCAAAGCAACGATTATAAATATGTTCAAAGAAGTAAAAGAAATTGTGATTAAAGAAGTAAAACAAGTTAAGATGACAATCCAATACAGAATATAAGAGATAGAAATTATAAAAAGAACCAAATGGAAATTCTGCAGTTGAAATTACAACAGTCAAAATGAAAAATTCACAAAAGGAACTCAATAATAGATTTGAACTGGCAGAGAAAGCATTAGTGAACTTGAAATAGATTGATAGATATTATGCAATATGAAAAACAGAGAGAAAAAAGTGAAGAAAAATGAGTAGAGTATTGGAGAAATGCAGGACACCATTAAGCACACTAACGTACACATAATGGGAGTACCAGAAAGAGGAAAAGAGCAGAAAAAATATTCAAAGAAATAATGGTTGAAAATTACCCAAATTTATTGAAAAACATTCATCTACATATCCAGGAAGCTCAATGAACTCAAAGTAGAATAAATACAAGGAGATGCACAAATAGGCATATCATAGTAAAAATGTGAAAGCCAAAGACAAGAAGAAAATCTTGAAATTTCAAGGGACAAATGACTCATCCCTTATAAGGGAGCTCCAATAAGAGTATTAGCTGACTTCTCATTAGCTGACTTCTCATCAGAAACAACAGAAGCCAGAAGGCAGTGGGATGACACAGTGAAAGTGCTGAAATAAAATAACTGTCAAAGAGGATTCTTATAAACAGCAAAACTATCTTTCCAAAATGAAAATAAAGACATTCCCAGCCGAATAAATACTAAAAAAAATTAGCTTCTAGAAAACCTACATTACAAGAAATACTAAAGGAATGTCTTCAGGTTGAAAGCTAATGACTTCAGACAGTATTTGAATCCACAGGAACAAAGAGGTCCAGGAAAGGTAAGTATGGAATGAAAAAGACAGTATAATGTATATTTCTTCTACTTTAACTCATTTAAAAAGAAAGTGCATAAAATAATACACATTATATTATTTGGTTGGTTCTATAATGTATAGAAATATAATACATATTGGACAATAATAACTCAAAGGAGGTAGGTGGGAGCAATGCTATATTGGACAAAGGGAATGACACCATGTGGTAACTCAAATCAACAGGAACAAATGAAGTAAACCAGAAACTGTAAATAAGAAGGTTAATATAAGAAACAATATAAATATATACTTGCTCTCCTTTCTTCTTACAGATTCTTTAAAAGACATAAAATGATATCAAGAATAATTGTAACAATGTCTTTTTAGGTTTTTTTTAACATTTAAATGTAATATTTATAACAATATGAGCACAAAAAGAGGGAAGAGGGATTAGAGCTACATAGGAGTAAATTTTCTGTATAGCACTAGAATTAAGTTAGTACAAATCTGAAGTAGTAGATTCTGAATATTGTAAGCCCCAGAGCTTACAAAACAAAACAAAAAACTCATTGCCATCGAGTCAATGGCAATTCAAGCCTCAGAGCAACCACCTAGAAAATAACTCAAAATACATAACAAAAAATTGTTAAAGGAATTAAAGAGTAAAATGGCAGATGTAAACCCAATTATATCAATAGCGCTAAATATGAATGGATTAAACAATTCACTCAAACGACAAAGGTGTCAGACTGGATAAGTAAACAAGGTCCAACATATACTGTCTACAGAAAACATTTTAAATTAAAGAAATCCATAGATTGAAAGTAAAAGAATGGAAAAGATACATCATAGAAACAACAATCATAAGAAAGATGGTGTGGCTATAGTAATATCAGACAAAAGATTTTAAAATACAACATGTTACTAGAGATAACGAGGGACATTTCATATAATAAGAGTCATTCCATCAGGAAGATAAACCAATTATAAACATATGCACCTAGCAACAAAGCCCCAAAATACATGAAGCAAAAACTGACAACTGAAAGGAGAAAAAGACACCTTGACAATCATGCAACCTCTCTTCACTTATCGACATGGTTAGGTTCCAAAGACCAGGTCGTTATGCGAAATTGGTATTATGTGAAAATGGAAGATGACCACATCATTACGTAACTGCCAAACCACTGAGAATCATCGCCCAGCCAAGTTGACACATAACTTTAACCATCACACCCAGCGTTACTCTCTCACCTTGTACCTCAGCATTCGTTACTCTCAGATGTATGCATTAATGTGCAAAATAGTCAGATAGTAGATTTTTTTTTTTTTTACTATTGTTGTAAGTGTGAGATGTTGATAACTGAGGAGAAGGTGTAGTTGGAGGCTTCAATATTCCACTTTCAATAATGGGTACAACAACTAGGTGGAAGATCAACCAGGAAATAGAAGACTTAAACAACACTACAGCCAACCAGTCCTAACAGATGTCTGTACAACACTCCACCCAACAACTGTAGAGCATACATTCTACTCAAGTGTACATGGAACATTTTTGAGGATAGATCATATGCTAGGCCATAAAACAAGCTCAAATTCAAAAGGATGAAAATCATAAACAGTATATTCTTTGATCACAATGGAATGCAATTAGAAATCAAGACAGAAAGAAATTTGGAAAATTCACAAATATGTGAAAATCAAACAACACATACCTAAAAAAAAAAAAGTGATTCAAAGTAGAAATTACAAGCAAAATTAGAAAATACTTGTGAGATGAATGAAATGAAGACATAGCATAGCAAAGCTTAAGGGATGCAGCTACAGCAGTACTCAGAGGGTAATGTATAGCTGGAAAAGCTTATATTTAACAAGCAAAACTCTCAAATTAATAACCTAACTTTCCACCATAAGGCACGGAAAGAAAGGGAACAGGGACTAAACTAAACCTAACTCAAGAAGGAAGGAAGGAAATATTAAGAATTAGGGCATAAATTCATGAAACAGAGAAAGCAATAGAGAAAATCAACAAAGCCAAAAAGTTGGTTTGTTAAAAAGATCAACAAAATTTACAAGACTGACAAAGAAAAAAAAAGAAAGAAGACTCAAATTACTAAAATCAGGAATGAAAGAGGTGACATCACTATCGAACTTACAAGAAATAAAAAAAGATTATAGGGCAATACTATGAACAACCATATGCCAAGTCAGATAACTTAGATAAAATGGAAAAATTCCTATATTCACATCTAGAATATATAAAGAACGCTTACAATTCAATAATAAAAAGACAAATACCCTAATTAGAACATGGACAAAGAACCTGACATTTCTTCAAAGAAGATATACAGATGAAGGATAAACACATGAAAAGATGCTCAACATAATTAGTTACCAGGGAAATGCAAATCAGAGCCACAATGAGATCCACTGGGATGGCTATAATAAAAAAGTCACATAACACCTATTGGTGAGGATGTGGAGAAATGGGAACTCTGTCATACACTGCTGGTGGGAATGTGAAATGGTGTAGCTGCTGTGGAAAACTGTCTGCAGTTCCTCACAAAGTTAAACATACAGTTACCATATGACCCAGCAATTGTACTCCTGGGTATATACGCCCAAGAGAAATAAAACGTATGTCCATACAAAAACTTGTAAACAAATGTTCACAGCAGTATTATTCATAATAATGAAAAAGTGGAAACAACCCAAATGCCCATTGACTGACGAATGGACAAATGAAATGTGGTACTGACACATGTCAAACCCAAATCAAGCCAAACCCACTGCTGTCAAGTGGATTCCGACTCATAGCGACCCTATAGGAGAGAGTAGAACTGCTCCATAGAGTTTCCAAGGAGTATCTGGTGGATTTGAACTGCTGATCTTTTGGTTAGCAGCCATAGCACTTAACCACTACGCCACCAGGGTTTCCATAACCAAACCCACTGCCGTCGAGTCGATTCTGACTCATAGCAACCCTACAGGACAGAGTAGAGCTGCCGGATAGAGTTTCCAAGGAGTGCCTGGTGGATTTGAACCGCCGACCTCTTGGTTAGCAGCCGTAGTGCTTAACCACTAGGCCACCAGGGTTTCCTGACACATGTCACAACATAGATAAAACCTTGAAAACATGCAAAGTGGAAAAAGCCATTTACAAAAGATTATGTTTTTAATGATTCCACTTACATGAAATGTCCAGAATAGGGAAACTTATTTTTTTTATAGAAACAGGAAGTAGATTAGTGGTTGCCTAGGGCTGAGGGCTTGAGGTAAAATGGGGAGTGGCTCTAATAGGTATGGGGTTTCTTCTATTTTTTTTTTCATTGTGGTAAATATATATGTAAGAAAACATTTGTCATTTCAATATCTTTTTTATATGTACAATTCAGTGCCATTAATTGCCTTCATCCTGTTTTGCAACCATCACCACTATCAGTTTCCAAATTTTTTCCTTACCCTTTACAAAAACTCAGTGCCCCTTAACCGCAAGTACCCCTCCCTACCCCCTCCCCCACTCCCTACATTCCATCTCTGGTAACCTCAAATATACTTTGGTCTCTACACATTTGCCTATTCTACATATTTCTTATAAGTACCATACAACATTTTTCTCTTTGTGTCTGATTTATTTCACTCGGCATAATGTTTTCAAGGTTCATCCATGTTGTAGCATGTATCAGAACTTCAGTTCTCTTTATGATTAAGTAATGTTCCACGTTTTGTTTATCCATTCATCTGTTGATGGATATTTAGGTTGTCTCTCCCTTTTGGCTATGGTGAAGAGTGCTAAATGAACACTGGTGTACAAGTTTCTCTTCTTTTCTCTGCTTTCAGGTCTTCTGGATATATACTTTGGAGTGAAATTGCTGGGTCATATGCAGATTCCATGTTTAACTTTTTGAGAAACTGCCCAACTGTTTTCCACAGCGGTTGCACCACTTTACAATCCCACCAACAATGGATGAGGGTTCCAATTTCTCCACATTCTTACCAACACTTGTTTTCAATTTTTCTGATAATAGCCATTTTAATGGGTAAGAAGTGGTATCACATCGTGGTTTTGCTTTGCATTTTTCTAATGACTAATAACATTGAGTATCCTTTCATGTACTTTTTGGCCATGTGTATGTATTCTTCAGTGAAATGTCTATTCTAGTTCTTTGCCCCTTTTTTGATTGGATTGTTTGTCTTTTTGTTGTTGAGTTGTGAGAGTTCTTTATACATTCTGGGTATAAAAACCTTATCTATGATTCCCAAATATTTTTTCCCATTCTGTAAGTTATCTTCTCTGGGGTTTCTTTTTGGGGTGATGAAATGTTCTAAAATTGACCATGGTAATGTTGCATAACTGTTAATATACTAAAAATTACTGAATTACACACTTTATTTTTTTATTGTGATTTAGGTGAAAGTTCACACAGCAAATTAGTTTCTTATTAAACAGTTAATACACCAGTTGTTCTGTGACAATGGTTGCCAGCCCCACGATGTGTCAACACCCTCCCCTACTCCACCCCAGGTTCCCGGTGTCCATTGGAACAGTTTTCCTGTCCCTTCCAGCCTCCTTGTCTTTGCTTTTGGGCTGGTGTGCCCATTAGTCTCGTATACATAATTGAACTATGAAGCACGTCCCTCATGTGTGTTATTGTTGGCCCTATAGACCTGTCTAATCTTTGGCTGAAAGATGAACCTCAGGAGTGACTTCAGTACTGAATTAAAAGGATGCCTAGGAGTCATACTCTTGGGGTTTCTCCAGTCCCTGTCAGACCAGCAAGCTTGGTCTTTTTTTTTTTTTTTAATTTGAATTTTGTTCTACATTTTTCTTCCACTCCATTTGGGACCCTCTATTGTGAACCCTGCCAGGGCAGTCGGTGACAGTAATCAGGCACCATCTAGCTGTTCTGGTCTAAGTCTGGTGGAGGTTGTGGTCCCTTAGTCCTTTGGACTAATCTTTCCCTTGTGTCTTTGCTCTTCTTCATTCTCCTTTGCTCCAGCCAGGATGGGACCAGTAGATGTATCTTAGATGGCTGGTTGCAGGCTTTTAAGACCCTGGTTGCTATTCACCACAGTCGGATGTATAACATTTTCTTTATAGACTATATTATGTGAATTGAACTAGATGTCCCCCGAAACCATAGTCCCCGGCCCACAGCCCAGTAGCCTGGTCTCTCAGAGAATTTCAATATGTCTGTGAAGCTTCTTTGACTTTGCCCTGGTCAAGTTGTGCTGACTTCCCCAGTATTGTGTACTGTCTTACCCTTTACCCAAGTTACCACTTATCTACTATCTAGTTAGTGTTCTTCCTTTCCCACTCCTCCCCTCCCCCATAACCATCAAAGATTATTTCTGTATGGAAACATTTTCATGTGTTTTTTAATACTGGTCGCATACAGTATTTTCCTTTTGTTGACTTTTTTCACTCAGCATAATGTCCTCCAGATTCATTCATGTTGTGAGATGTTTCACAGATTCATCACTGTTATCGTTGTGTAGTATTCCATCGTGCGTATGTTGTTGTTGTTAGGTGCCATCAAGTCGGTTCCGACTCATAGTGACCCTATGCACCACAGAATGAAACACTGCCTGGTCCTGTGCCACCCTTACAATCATTGCTATGCTTGAGCCCATTGTTGCAGCCACTGTGTCAATCCACCTCATTGAGGGTCTTCCTCTTTTCCACTGACCCTGTACTTTGCCAAGCATGATGTTCTTCTGCAGGGACTGATCCCTCCTGACAACATGTCCAAAGTATGTAAGACACAGTCTCATCATCCTTGCTTCTAAAGAGCATTCTGGTTGTACTTCTTCCAAGACAGATTTGTTCGTTCTTTTAGCAGTCCATGGTATATTCAATATTTATTGTGTGTATGAACCATAGTTTATTTATCCATTCATCTGTTGATGGGCACACAAGTTGTTTCCATCTTTTTGCTATTGTGAATAATGCTTCAGTGAACATGGGCATGCATATGTCTATTCGTGTGATGGCTCTTATTTCTCTAGGATATAATCCTAGGAGTGGAATAGGTGGATCATATGGTACTTCTATTTCTAGCTTTTTAAGAAAGCACCATATTGTTTTCCAGAATAGCTGTACCATTTTGCATTCTCACCAGCAGGGCATAAGAGTTTCAATCTCCCCGCAACCTCTCCAACATCTGTTATTTTCTGTTTCTTTTTTTTTTAATTCGTCCCAGTAATGTTGGGGTGAGATGGTATCTCATTTTGGTTTTGATTTGCATTTCTCTAATGGTTAGTGATTGAAACCATTTCCTCATGTGTCTGTTAGCTGTCTGAATGTCTTCTTTGGTGAAGTGTCTGTTCATATCCTTTACCCATTTTTTAATTGGCTTATTTATCTTTTTATTGTAGAGGTGTTGGATTTTCCTATATATTTTAGAGATTAAATCTTTGTTGGATATGTCAAAATTTTTTCACAGTCTGTAGGTTCTCTGTTCATTCTTTTGATGAAGGCTTTTGATGAGAGCATAAGTGTTTAATTTTTAGGAGATCCCATTTATCTAGCTTATCTTCTTGTGTTTGTGTATTGTTAATTATGGTTTGGATGCTGTTTGTGCAATATATTAGGGTCCCTATTTGGGTTTAGTGTTGACTCTGTTTTTTCTCCCATGATCTTAATAGTTTTTGGTTTTATATTTAGGTCTTCGATTCCTTTTGAATGCGTTTTTTGTGTATGGTGTGAGGTATGGGTACTGTTTCATTTTTTTTTACAGATGGACATCCAGTTTTGCCAGCACCAGTTGCTAAAAAGACTGTCTTTTCCCCATTTAATGGATTTTGGGCCTTTGTCAAAGATCAGGTGGCCATAGGAGGATGGATTTATACCTGGGTTCTCGATTTTCTTCCACTGGTCAATGTATCTGTCATTGTACCAGTAAGAGGCTGTTTTGACTACTGTAGCTGTGTAGTAGGTTCTGAGGTCAGGTAGTGCAAAGCTTCCTACTTTGTTCTTTTTATATGATAATTATTTATCCAGTGCCTCTGTCCTTTCCATATAAAGTTAATAATTAGTTTTTCCACCAGAATAAAGAATACTGTTGGTACTGAGATAAGGATTGCATTGTATTTGTACATTGCCTTGGGTAGAATTGACATTTTCACAATGTTGAGTCTACCTATCCATGAGCATGGTATGTTTTTCCATTTATGTAGGTCTCTTTTGGTTTCTTGGAGTAGTGTTTTGTAGTTATGTCCCTGGTTAGATTTATTCCTATTTTATTTTTTTAGGTGCTATTATAAAAAAATATATATATTATAAATGGTGTTGCTTTCTTGATCTCCTTTTCGTAGTTCTCTTTGTTGGTGTATAGAAATCCAACTGATTTTTATATGTTGATCTTATGTCCTGCTACTCTGCTGAATCTTTCTATTCATTTCAGTAGTTTTCTTGTGGCATGAATTATACATTTTAAATGAGGGAATTGTATGATGTGTGAATTATATCTTAATAAAGCTGTGAGGTGTTCATAAATTTTTAAAAAAGAAATTGTTAGCTTAAAGGAGCAGCCATCCAATTTCCATGAAGAAGATCAGCTATTATTATTTAAACTTACTTGGGGGCTAAATTTTCAAGGTTGAAAGTGACCCCTGTTTTATATAGACACGTTAAGCTAAGGAAATAGACAAAGGATTCCATATGAGCAAACAGGTGTTACTCTGAAAAATCCAACTATCACATGTTACTGGAAATGGGAAAGAGGTCTTATAAGGAAAAATAAGTCACTGGAATTTTTAACTCTCTATGCCTTGAAGCATTTTACCCCACTACACCAAGCATGGACCAGGAGTTAGCAGGGCTTCAACACACACCTTCAGAGGGACTGAAGGTGAAAGTGCGTTTTTCCATAAAGGATGCCGAATGGTTGGTTGCTGTCTCTAAAAGCCAGGACATTGTGTTTCTTATATTCTCTGCATCTAGCACAGTGCCTGGCACCTAGTAAGCATTCAACATACATTTGCAAAATAAATGAAAAGTGAAGCCATCTAGCGTGAAAGAATTCTGGAATGTGATGTGGGCAGTGGTTTTCAAAATGTGGAACTTGTTAGAAATACAAATTCTCAGCCCCACCCAGTCCTAACTAGTTGCCATGGACTCATGGAGACCCCACATGTGTCAGAATAGAACTATTCCATGGGGTCTTCAATGGCTGATTTTTTGGAAATAAATCTCCAGGCCTTTCTTCTGAGGTGCCTTTGGGTGAACTAGAACTTCCAGCCTTTTGGTTAGCAGCTGAGTGTGTTAATCATTTGTACCACCCAGGGACTCTACCCAAGACCTACTGAGTCAGAACAATGTAGTGGGCTTAGCAAGCTGGGTTTTCTGGAGCCCTCTCCAGGAGAGTCCAAACCAAAACCAAACCAAACCCAGTGCCGTCAAGTTAGTTCTGACTCACAGGAGAGTCCAGTGGATGTTAAAGTTTGAGAGCCAGTGGCCTAGGGAAGTAGCAGCATTTCAAGAGTAGAAATCTTCAAGAAGAAAATGAATGCTGTAATGTTTTGGTATTGCTAGCTTCCTAGAGGTTCTGATTTCTCTGGGTCTCTTGTTCCCATGACCCTGGACTTACAATTCCTTTCTTTCTTTTTAAGTAGATAATGATGTAATGTTACAGAACACATACATATATAGGTCCACCCTAATTCTTTAGGCAGTTAGACTGTTTTGAACTTGACTTGTCTGAAAGTTAGATCTTTGAGTATTTTAGTGTGTGTTGAAAATAAATACGGAAACAGAAAATGCATAGTACCTTTAACTGAAGAAAAAAAAAACTGTATGATGGGAAACAATTCCCTGTAAAAAGAACCCTTGTAAAATTGCAGTCTTGCCACATGCATTTGGACTTCAAATGAGACCACAGAGCTGAGAGGAAGCTTTCACCAGCACAGGGCAAGCCTTCCCCTAGTTTCTGAGCTAGGACCCCTTTCTGATGTGGTTCTAATTAATTTTTTAGAGGTCCACTATTACAAATTAATTTTGTATTGAACCAATTGCTTCTGTTTTTAACATTTCTCACTTCTGCTCATAAAATTCTAACTTTTCAAGATTTCTGCAGGTAATACAAATGTGTGGGCCAGTCTGTGTTTGGAGTTTCCTCCGTAATTGCAATTTTGACTTGGCATTCATTTTGATCACCAGTGGATAACACAGAACTTAAAGCCGAGTTGATTTAAATGAATTAAAAAAAATGCTGAGTCAAAATATCTTAATATGGAAAGAAAACTGTATCTCTGATTCACATTTGCACCCCCTCCCACACCCATGCTGAAGCAATTAAGTTCCTTTCTGCATCATTTCAAAACCAGCATGATTGTCACGGAAAAGCTAAGATCAGGAAGGTATAGGCACTCAAAGAAGTAGTGATAAATAATGCACGGGGGAAAAAAACCAAAAAAACTAGCCTTCTACATTTAATTCTCTTACTTATATTTTATTTTTTTACTTTTTATTGTGCTTTAAGTGAAAGTTTACAAATCAAGTCAGTCTCTCATACAAAAATTTATATACACCCTGCTGTATACTTCTAGTTGCTCTCCCCCTATTGAGACAGCACACTCCTTTCCTCCACCCTGTATATCCGTGTCCATTCAGCCAGATTCTGACCTCCTCTGCCTTCTCATCTCCCTTCCAGACAGGAGTGTGTGTGAATGTGTGTGTGTGAGTATGTATGAGTGTGTTTCAGGGCTCTGAGGTTCCCCTGACAATGGGACAGCCACTGTCATAATCTGACTTTATTTGACCAGCAGATGGACAAAATGCTGAGACTCAAAGCGCTTATCCTCAGATTCTATACTTGGTTAAAGTGCTCAGCTGCTAACCAAAAGATTGGCAGTTTGAACCCACCAGCCACTCCACAGGAGAAAGATATGGCAGTCTGCTCCCATAAAGATTTAGGAGCCCTGGTGGAGCAGTGGTTAAGAAGCTAGCCTGCTAACCAAAAGGTCAGCAGTTCAAATCTACCAGCTGGTCCTTGGGAATCACAGTTCTACTCTGTCCTATAGGGTCACTATGAGTCAGAATCAACTAAGGGCAACATGCCTTTTTTTTTTTTTTTTTGTAATCTTTACTAGGATACTTTTAGTCACTTCATAAAAAATAGGTGACAGTAATTTTAGCCCTCGAGGAGTTTGCTACTTTTTCAACTTCTATTCATTTTCAATCTGTCAGCTGTTCGGGTTATCAGTTAACTTGTGCATTACCAAATATTTTTGATTGGCTTTTTAAGGGAGGAAGCAAGGGACATCTGAGGGATTTGATGAACAGAGTTTACTTCGGAGGAGGTAAGCTGCAGATATTAACTAACTTCCACTTCCTCGTGTGATTTGTTCTCTTAACTTAGTTCGATATTGAGATAATTTTTTTCCAACATGGGCTTATTATTATTCTGTAATGTAGTACCAGGACCCAGCAACCACCACATAACTTAACACTAGTGTGTGCTAAGTAACAGATATTTTGGTTGATATAGCAACTGTGCTTTCATGTGGAAAAAATCTGGGAAAGCAGTTGTCTGTATCAGTAAAATTAATTACAAAATTAAATGCTTTAATTTACCTAGTGGGCTTCAAAGTTTAGGGAAACCAAATGCACTTTTGAAAGAGAACTGAATGGAAGAGGAAGTCTGTACTGAGGCATCAAATCAGGGGCAAAAACGATGCTGCCAAAATTACTAATCATCAAAACGGTCCTTCTTGCTTATCAGTATAGTATGATAAGCGTAGACAACCTTCACCTGATGCAGGCCTGCTGCTTCTATGGCCAGCAAAATTTATCTCTCTTCCTCTCCCCTTCACCTCAACCGGAGAGGCTTAGAAAAGGCCCTCAGATGCAAACCCAGAGGGCACTGTGATTTAGCACTGAAGATAGTACATCAATGCAGCTCACAGTATTCAGGCTGGAGTAAAGACAGCTGATGAGTGTCTTGCTCCATACAGCACCTGCTCTCTTTCCAGCAAAGTGATGTGCTGACTAGACAGGTAGATGCCAGGGGCTGGCTGTCTGTGTGGTATGGAAATCAGATCGCGTGTATCTGACCAGCAGCAATGGACAAGCCCACACTCATTTTTATTCCAGCTGTGAAGAGGCAGCACCTGCATCAGCCCTCTTTGCTGTAAGGCTGCCATCTCCATCAGTCAGACGTGTGGAAGATAAGTTCTTGCCTCATTATCTAACATTTCACCAGGCGGTGGAACCAAAGGATGAGAGCAACCTGATCGCTCGTGTGGGCAGGAAATGTGGAGTGCATCAGGCCTGGCACAAAGCCTGGGGCCCTAGAAAGAGGGAAGTTAATCACTTCATTTAGAAGGAAAACTCTGAGGGGTTTGGACAAACAATTGTGATCCTAAGGCAGTTACTGCAGCATTATCCTCAGATAACTTTCTTACTTCTTCTCCACCACACACTCTTTTAACTCAAAGTTAACCTAAGATTACACACAATTAAAAAGAGTAAAAATATGTAACTATTTGTCCAGAGTTAACAGTCATCTCCCCATCCATCCAACGATCCATTCATGTATGTGTGTCTGGCACTGTGGTAGTCTCAGAGGAGGAGAACGAGATGGATAAATTCCTGTTTTCAGAGAAGCTTGTTGTAAGTGGAGTGTGAGTGGCTTGAGATGTTGGAGATAAACAGAAACCGGTCAGTTCAGACCGCTTGGCAAGGGCTGTGATTACAACTCACAATGGGAGGGAGCAGTCAGGCGGGACCTAACCAGCCTGGGGGGAAGAGCAAGGTCAAGCATGGCTTCCTGGAGAAGGTGACACTAATATGAGTCTTATGGGAAGAGTAATAACTAGCCAGGTGGATGAGGGGGAGGAGAAAGTGGATTTCAAGGAGAGAGATTACCATGAAACAAAGGGTCAGAGATGACAAAGTGCCTAGGCAACTCGAGGTGATCTGAAAAGGCTAAAGAGGCCAAAAAAGTGGAGACGGACTTCACATTTTGGGGGCTAGCCTGGGGCCATGAGGAGGTGCTGAAATGTGCGGGGTTATATGATCAAATTTGGGTTCAGACCACCTGGGCTTGTGTGGCTCTGTGGAAACTGGATTGGAGGCGGAGGGAGATAGCCTGTAGTGAAGGGGAGATAAGATGGAGATGTGAGCTACAGATGGAGGGGGCAGGTAAAGGGGGCAGGTTCTGGACATAAGTAGGAAGTAAAATGATAGGGCTTGGTGGGGAGGAGGAAGAAGCAGGTGTCAAGAATGATATAAAGTGGTTTAAGGTTAAATTCTTTGCACTCTGAGCATAACATTTATTAAGCCCAGTCACACACCACAACTGTGGAGCTGAAAGGAGTCTCCAGAGAAAGCAAAAAGCAAACCCAGAAATATCAGGAAAAAAACTATGCCCACAGGCCATGGGGGTGACAGTGTCCTACTTCAGGATGGGGCCTGTGAGAGGACTTATGCAGGGCAGAGGCTCTGTTCCTCTCACTGTTGTATCTACAATGACTCAAGCAGGCCTTGGCACATGGTGGACACTCAAAACACATTTGTTGAATGAATGAATGAGTGAATGAAACCATGCCAATGGTCAAGACAGCTAATCTTTTACTCTGTTTATATCTGGGCAGATAACCTCTCTTAATCTGATTCCTCAATTCAAAGTGGTGATAATAATATATTCCCCAAAATATCTTGGGACCTTAGCTAATTTCTTTTTTTTTTTTTTTTTGAACTCTTATAAAAGTTATTATTTCTACAGCTTAAGTCAATCATCCTTTCTGAACCAATTGTCATTTGCAGAATTGGGCTAACAATATTTGCCCTACCTATTTTATAAAGTTGTTTTAGAAAAAAAGATAATGCCAAAGAAATACTTTGAAATCTTACCTTATATATCTTCATATGATTCTATGATAAGATTACACTATAAGTAATTTGTTGTTGTTATGTTGTTAGTTGTTGTCAAGACGGCTCTGACTCATGGTAACAAAATGAAATGTTGCCTGGTCCCGTGCCATCTTCATGATCATTCGTATGTTTCAGTCCATTGTTGTGGCTACTGTGTCAATCTATCTCACTGAGGGTTTCCCTCCTTTTCATTGACCCTCCAACTTACCAAACATCATGTCCTTCTCTAGTGACTGGTTTTTCCTGATGATATGTCCAAAGTAAGTGAGCTGAGGTCTTGTCATCTTTGCTTCTAAGGAACATTCTGGTTGTATTTCTTCTAAGACTGATCTGTTCATTCTTCTGGAATTCCTTGGCATAGTCAATATTTGTTGCCAACACTACAGTTCGAATGCATCAATTCTTCTGTTTTCCTTTTGCATTGTCCAACTTTCACATACATATGAGGTGAATGAAGATACCATGGCTTTGGTCAAGTGCACCTTAGTCATCAAAATAACCTCTTTGCTTTTTAACACTTTAAAGAGGTTTTTAAGGCTACCAATTTTTTTTTTTTTTTTTTAATATTTAGATAGCAACTAGTCCACCCTGGTTAGTTATTAAATTTTAAAATAAGAACTACAACTCAACTCACAGTCATATATTGCTGTTGTTAGGCGCCATCAAATCGGTTCCAACTCTCAGCGACCCTATGTACCACAGAAGGAAACACTGCCTGGTCCTGCACCATGCTCACAGTCATTGTTATGTTTGAGCCGATTGTTGTAGCCACTGTGTCAGTCTATCTTGTTGAGGGTATTCCTCTTTTTTGCTGACCCTCTACTTTATTAAGCATGATGTCCTTCTCCAGGGAATGATCCTTCCTGACAACATGTCGAAAGTATCTAAGACCTGGTCTCGCTATCCTTGCTTCTAAGGAGCATTCTGGTTGTACTTTCTCCAAGACAGATTTGTTTGTCCCTTTGGCAGTCCACGGTATAATCAATATTCTTTGCCAACACCACAAATTCAAAGGCGTCAATTCTTCAGTATTCTTTATTCATTGTCCATCTTTCCTATGTATATGATGCGATTCAAAATACCACAGCTTGGGTCAGGCACACCTTAGTCTTCAAGGTGACATCTTTGCTTTACAACACTTTAAAGAGGTCTTTTGTAGCAGATTTGCCCAATGCGATGCGTCTTTTGATTTCCTGACTGCTGCTTCCATGGGTGTTGATTGTGGATCCAAGTAAAATGAAATCCTTGACAACTTCAATCTTTTCCCCATTTATCATGATGCTGCTTATTTGTTTTCTTTATGTTGAGGCGTAATCCATACTGAAGGCTATGGTCTTTGATCTTCATCAGTAAGTGCTTCAAGTCCTCTTCACTTTCCGCAAGCAAGGTTATGTCATCTGCATATTGCAGGTTGTTAATGAGACTTCCTCCAATTCTGATACCCCGTTCTTCTTCGTACAGTCCAACTTCTTGGATTATTTGGTTAGCATACAGATTGAATAAGTACAGTGAAAGGATGCAACCCTGACACACACCCTTCCTGACTCTAAACCATGCAGTATCTCCTTGTTCTGTCCAAACAGCTGTCTCTTGATCTATGTAAAGTTTCCTCATGAGCACAATTAAGTGTTCTGGAATTCCCATTGTTGCCAACGTTATGAATAATTTGTTATGATCCATGCAGTCAAATGACTTTACATAGTCAATAAAACACAGGTAAACATCTTTCTGGTATTCTCTGATTTTAGCCAGGATCCATGTGACATCAGCAATGATATCCTTGGTTCCACATCCTCTTCTAAATCTGGCCTGAATTTCTGGCAGTTCCCTGTCAATATACTGCTGCAGCCATTTTTGAATGATCTACAGCAAAATTTTACTTGTGTGCAATATTAATGATATTGTTCTATAATTTCCACATTTGGTTGGATCACCTTTCTTGGGACTAGGCATACTTTGTTGGCCAGGTAGCTGACTTCCAAATTTTTTGGCATAGATGAGTGAGTACTATTAGCACTGCATCCATTTGTTGAAACATCTCAATTTATATTCCGTCAATTCCTGGAGCCTTGTTTTTTGCCAATGCCTTCAGTGCAGCCTGGACTTCTTTCAGTACCAATTCTTTTTGGCATAATGACTCTGTGTATTCCTTCCATCTTCTTTTGATACTTCCTGCATTGTTTAATATTTTCCCCATAGAATTCTTCACTATTGTAACTCGAGCCTTGAATTTTTTCTTCAGTTCTTTCAGCTTGAGAAGTGCTGAGCATTTTCTTCCCTTTTAGTTTTCTATCTCCAGCTCTTTGCACATGTTATTATAATACTTTACTTTGTTTTCTCGAGCCACCCTTTGAAATCTTCTGTTTAGTTCTTTTACTTCATCAATTTTTCCTTTTGCTTTAGCTGTTCGACATTTGAGAGTAAGTTTCAGAGTCTCCTCTGACATCCATTTTGGTCTTTTCTTTCTTTCCTGTCTTTTTAATGACCTCTTGCTTTCTTCACAGATGATGACCTGATGTCATTCCACAACTCATCTGGTCTTTGGTCTTTAGTGTTTGACACATCAAATCTGTTCTTGAAATAGTCTCTAAATTCCGGTGGGATATACTCAAGGTCATACTTTGGCTCTCACGGACTTGTTCTAATTGTCTTCATTTTCAACTTGAACATGCGTATGAGCAATTGATGGTCTCTTCCACAGTCAGCCCCTGCCCTTGTTCTGACTGAAGATATTGAGATTTTCCATCATCTCTTTCCACAGATGTAGTCAACTTGATTCTTGCACATTCCACCTGGCGGGGCCCATGTGTATAGTTGCTGTTAGTGTTGTTGAAAAAAGGTATTTGCAATGAAGAAGTTGTTGATCTTGGAAAATTCTATCATGCGATCTCTGGCTTCCTTTCTATCACCAAGGCCATATTTTCCAACTACCAATCCTTCTTCTTGGTTTCCAACTTTCACATCCCAATCACCAGTAATTATCAACACATCCTGATTGCATGTTTGATCAATTTCAGACCGCAGAAGCAGATAAAAATTTTCAATTTTTTCATCTTTGGCCTTGGTGGTTGGTGTGTAAATTTGAATAATAGTCTTATTAACTGGTCTTCCTTGTAGGTGTATGAATATTATACTATCACTGACAGCATTGTACTTCAAGGACAGATCTTGAAATATCCTTTGTGATGATGAATGCTATACCATTCCTCTTAAAGCTGTCATTCCTAGCATAGTAGCCTATATGATTGTCTGTTTCAAAATAGCCAACACCAGTCCATTTCAGCTCACTCATGCCTGAGTTATCAATGTTTATGCATTCCATTTCATTTTTGATGATTTCAAATTTTCTTAGATTCATACTTCGCACATTCCACTTTCTGATTATTAATGGATGTTTACAGCTGTTTCTTCTCATTTTGAGTCATGCCACATCAGCAAACAAAGGTCCTGAAAGCTTGAATCCATCCATGTCATTAAGGTTCACTCTACTTTGAGGAGACAGCTCTTCCCCAGTCATATTTTGAGTGCCTTCCAACCTGGGGGCTCATCTTCTGGCACTACATCAGACAATGTTCTGGTGCTATTCTTTAGGTTTTCACTGGCTAATTCTTTTCAGAAGTAGACTGTCGGTCCTTCTTCCTAGTCTTAGTCTGGAAGCTCAGCTGAAACCTGTTCAAAATGGGTGACCCTGCTGGTATCCAAATATCAGTGGCATACTTTCCAGCATTGCAGCAACACACAAGCCCCCACAGTACGACAAACTGACAGACACGTGGGGGCACAGTCATACATTACAGGTAAAACAGTCTAAATGACCATGATGAATAAGAGAGTGCCTGGGCATGAACATATATCGACACTGATTTAAATGAGAGTCTTGAGATGACTTTGACGTCGTGGGGGAGGTGGCCACTCAAGTCCTGTGAGTCCACATCACTGACCAAGGATGCACAACTGGCAAATGACAGCAGTCCCAACTCAGGCTTAGGTGACCTCAAAGTCCACACTTGTGGCCAACCTCCACTGTGGGAAAACTCACAAGAGTTAAAATGTAGCGCCCCTGCCCCCTGGACACACATTCCTGTTGAGCACAGCCAGCTCACGACTGCTCAGATGATAGTGTTGCAGCAAGTCTTCAGTCCGCCTGTTCATGTGCCCACCCAGGAGGGCTCACCATTTATATTTGTAATCACTGGTGAGGATTTAGAAGCCAACAAAAACTGCAGAACTAAAATTACCAGGTTTAATTTGCTTAACAAACTTAAAAAAAGGATGAGTAGAAAATGAATTGTAGACAAAACAGAAGTTAATACTGAGATGCAGTTTTATAGCTGTATGATTGCTAGTTTCTTTTTATAACTGGATGAATCCCCTTTTCACGTTCTCAAAGTGAAGCCTCCAAAGAATTTAAGGAGAGTCTATCCAGAGAAGACAGAATACAAGCATCTCAGCTGTTTGAAATATCCCAGACTGTCTCCAGTCATTTATCAGGGCGACAGAAAATGAAAGATAGACCCTTGTGAGTACAGCATCACAAGAGAGAACAAACCCACAGAAATCAATTATCCAGAACACAGATCCATGCATCAACTGGACTGGCAACTTGTAATTATCCACTCTGAAGCCTAAAAATAGAAGTGTTACAAAAATTGAAGTAATTAAGTGATGCTGCATTTCTCTCTGCCACAGCCTTGCTTAAAAAGACAGCTATAGCTCAAAGACATTTTCATGGTTTCATAAATCAGGAAAACTCAGAATCCACCATCTGTCACTGTTAGTAACCTGCCTGTGAACAAGGCTCTTCGGTCAGCTGGGGAGGAGGTGGCTGGCTGCTGGCCAATCCCCAGAGGACTCAGGGAGGGGCTGAGGCCATGACCTTGTGCCTCTGCTAGTTGCTGTACCAGTGCTCATCACCCTTACATTCAAAAGAGTTCTCTGGACAGAAGAGGTGGATATTCTTGTCATTGAAGCTTATTCTAAGAGCATCCTCCTCAGCAGCAAACACTTACCAAGCACCATCTTACACCGTGTGGGCTGTGGGGAACCAAGCAGGTTGAGACACAGTCCCTGATTTGGGGGCACTTGCACTGTAGCTAGGGAGGTACTACAGTCATATACACAGGCACCCACAGCCAAGCGAGTGGTCCTGACAGCACTACAGGGTTTGAGGCAAGTGCCAAGGCCAGGGAAGATGGGGAAGGGTTGCAGGAGGTTTCCAGGCTGAAACCTTAAACTGAGGGAAAGCACTGAGACCAAGCACAGGAGCTGAGGTGGGGAGGAATAGGAGTTGTGCCACATGCAGTTGGGTGAGTTTGGGGGAGTATGGGGAAGGCTAGGGGCCAGGTCTGGTGTGAAGGCCAGAAGCCAGCTCTACCACAGAAGCAGTGAAGAGCAATGGAGACTCTGGATTACGGCCTGGGGTACATGTGGAGGAGCACGTCAGGGGAATTAATCAACCCTGAGACACAGAAGGAGCTGGAGAGAGCAGAAACTGGAAGCAAGGACCACTGGCCAGGAGGCTCCTGGAATTACCCATTGGAGAGGTATCAGAGATCATGAGAAGTTTATAAACACAGAAACCTGAAAAATGCAAAACACTAACAATGCAGATTCATGAACAGCTCACATGTGGTGAACTAGGAGAATGGGAAATAAGGGAGAGATATATGAGGCCTTTAGAAGGAAGATGGAAGGAATACACAGAGTCACCATACCAAAAAGAACTGGTTGACATTTAACCATTTCAGAAGGAAGCATGTGCTCAAGAACCGATGGTATGGAAGGAAGAGGTCCAAGCTGCACTGAAGGCATTGGTGAAAAACAAGACTCCAGGACCTGACAGAATACCAGTTGAGATGTTTCAACAAATGAATGCAGCATTGGAGGTGCTCACTCATCTATGCTAAGATATCTGGAAGTCAGTTAACTGGCCAACCAACTGGAAGAGATCCATATTTGTGCCCATTCTAAAGAAAGGTGAACGAAAAAATGCAGAAATAATCAAACAATATCAATACCACATGCAAGTAAAAAAGCACTTGTAGCAGTACATCAACAAGGAACTGCCAGAAACTCAAGCTGGATTCAAAAGAGGACATGCAGCGAGGGATGTCATTGTTGATGTCAGATAGATGTTGGCTGAAAACAAAGAATACCAGAAAGATGTTTACCTGAGTTTTATTGACTATGCACAGGCATTCGACTATGTGGATCTTAACAAATTATGGATAACATTGCATAGGACTGGAATTCCAGAACACTTAATTGTACGCATGCAGAACCTGTACCTAGAAAAAAAGATAGTTGTTTGAACAAAGTAAGGCGATTCTGCGTTGTTTAAAGCCGAGAAAGGTGTGAGTCAGTACTTATTCAATCTGTACGCTGAGAAAATAATCTGAGATACTGGACTATATGAAGAAGAACACAGCATCAGGGTTGGAGGAAGATGCATTAACAACCCGCGATATACAAATGACAAAACCTTGCTTGCTGAAAGTGAAGAGGACTTGAAGCACTTACAGATGGAAGATCAAAGACCACAGCCTTCAGTATGGATTACACTTTAACATAAAGAAAACAAAAATTCTCACAACTGGACCAATAAGCAACATCATGATAAATGGAGAAAATATTGACATCATCAAGGGTTTCATTTTAATTGGATCCACAATCAACGCCCACAGAAGCAGCAGTCAAGAAATCAAATGATGCATTGCACGAGGCAAATCTGCTACAAGAGAGTTCTTTAAAGCGTTAGAAAGCAAAGATGTCACTTTGAGGGCTAAGGTGCGCCTGACCCAAGCCCTGATATTTTCAATCACCTCATAGGGATATGAAAGCTGGGCCATCAATAAGGAAGACCAAAGAAGAATTGATGCCTTTGAATTATGGTGTTGGGAAGAATATTGAATATACCAGGGACTGTCAGAAGAATGAACAAATCTGTCTTGGAAGAAGTACTGCCAGAATGCTCCTTAGAAGCAAGGATGGCGAGACTGCGTCCCACATACTTTAGACATGTTATCAGGAGGAACCAACCAGTCCCTGGAGAAGGACATTATGCTTGGTAAAGTAGAGGGTCATCAAAAAAGAGAGAGACTTCTCAGAGAGGTGGACTGACACAGTGGCTGCAACAATGGGGCTCAAGCATAACAACGGTTGTGAGGATGGTGCAGGACTGGGCAGTGTTTTGTTCTGATGTACATAGGGTCACTATGAGTCGGAACCGACTGGATGGCACCTGACAACAACAAGAAGGAAGAATTGGTGGGACTTTGCAACTCAGTCTCTAGCAGCAGGCTTTAACGAGAGGGGACACAAACCTGCAATAAAAGCTTGACTTCTGCCATGAACATACAGCCCAAGATCATTTACGAGTAGCCTGTGTTCCAAAAGTTCCTTTAAAAGTCAGCTATTTGGAACTTGCAACTAATTTTTCTATAGGGAAAAAAAATGTCACAAATGGTGATGGGTGATGTCCAAGATTCTTCACAAAAGTCTCTTTTAATCCATACATAACTATATGCTAATAGTCAAAGGTGGTATTTCGGTTACATTATAAGTAGAGTCTTTGGTGAGTTTGCTAAGCCTACTGTTATTGTATCTCCACCAGCTTCAATCTAAAATTCACGATCCAAGTAATACATTGCTTTATTGATCCCTAGTCAAAGTTGAGTCAGAATTGACGGCAGTGGGTTTAGTTTTTCTTTTTAGTCACGGTCATTGTCGGCCAAGAGATTGTCCTTCAGCTACCACCTGGAGACAAGGAATTCTCTCTCCTTGGGCCACAGCAACCGTTAGCCATTAATGAGAAAAAACAGCCTCCGCCATTCCCCCCTGGTGTAAGTTGTAGTGCTTTGAGCTCAGAGAGTAGGTAGAAACGTGATTTCCTGCTAAAAAGGAACTGACCCACTTAACACTTTTCATAGCAATCTAACAACTACATATAAAAAATCAGATGACTATACTATTTATTTGTTATTTATTTTTTTATACCCACAGACACCAAACCCACTGCTGTCAACTCAACTCCTATTGATAGTGACCCTATAGATCAGAGTAGAACTGCCTCACATTTATGGAAATAGCCTGCCACATCATTCTCCTGTGGAGCAGCTGGTGGGTTTGAATCGCTGACCTTTTGGTTAGCAGCCAAGTGCTTAACCACTGTGCCACCAGGGCTCCTTCAGATGACTATAACTTGTTAATTATTTCTTTTGCAAGCATTTTCTGGATATTTCACACTTTCATAATTCATCTTGTAATTTTAAACAAATAGCATTATATTACTAAGTCATAGCAACTTGTGGTCCACTGTGATCCCTGACTCAGCTAAAGATTCAGACATCTTTTTAACTGGTCACTGTATGTTCATGAGTTTTACTTTGAAATCTTGTATTTATCCTCACTGAGCTTCAGCTTGCTTTTCATCCTGTCAAGAAACAAAAGTCCCACCAAGCTAAATACATTAGTTAATAAACCAGCATCAACAAGGCCACAGTTTCTTATTCAACTACCTTTATGATTTGAAATACACACCCACAAAGCACATGTGTCACTGTAAATTCTCCTAAGTGGGAACTGTCTTTTTCCTTTGAAGGACAATACTTCTATGTGTTTTCTTCTTCTTCTTCTTTTTTTTTTTAATATATATATATATCCCATCTAGTTCATTCTTGGGAATGTAGCACCATATGTTACAAATACTGCTTGGAGGATGATTAAGGAGATGACAATGATGATGATGATGATGGTGATGACTATATTGGACAGGCAGGTCACAGGTAGGTCTAGGAAGACATTCCCATCATCTGGGACATTCGGGGTCCCAGGTTAGACAATCTAGTTTTGGGAAAAATTTCAAGGCAGCCCACAGAAACGTAAATAATGATTAAAATTAGAACATATAAGGTGGTCATTCATCAGAAGGATGATGCAACTAATTGGTAAAAATTGGTTCACAAAAAAGGTACCTATCGAATTTGTAGTAGGTACTTTTAACAGAGAATCCATGAGTGGGCTTCAGGGGCCTGTGAATTCCATAATTATACGTGAAACTTAGTGTATTTGCATGCTTCTGGGATGAGGGTCTTTAGCTTGCATCAGATTCTTAAAGGTTATTAGCCTCCACACTCTATCTCTCCCCACCACAAAGAAGTAGAAAAGCATTGGTCTCCCTTTTCTCATGCCCATTCCCAGTCTCACATGAGTTTGGAAAGTGCCAGCAAAAACCTGTTGCCATCAAGTTTGACTCATAGCGACCCCATGTGCAGAGCAGAGCTGCCCCAGAGGGTTACCTAGGCTGAAATCTTTACAGAAGCAATCCCCAGGTCTTTTCTCCTGCAGAGCCCTGGTGGATTCAAATCATCGACCTCTCAGTTAGCAGCCAAGTGCTTAACCACTGCACCACCAGAGCTCTTTTGGGAAGGTACACCCACCTAGTCTTTACTTAAAGCTAATAATTGTAGCTCAGTGTTAGAGATAACAGCAGAAAAGCTTGTCCATGATTCAGGAGCAAATAGAAATTTCAGGATAAAATGGTGCAATGTCGTTAGTGCTTTTTCCGCCTAGAAACTAAGAGTCTATAAACTATTTTCAGGTGGCCTGATTTTATTTTATTAAGACGTATGCCTCACATAATCAAAATCTATTACAATGAGCCCACAGCAAACCAATTTGCAACTGATAGTGCAGCTGGACTCCGACTCATAGCAACCCTATAGGACAGAGTAGAACTGCCCCATAGAGTTTCCCAGGAGCCCCTGGCGGATTTGAACTGCCGACCCTTTGGTTAGCAGCCATAGCACTTAACAACTACACCACCAGGGTTTTTGAGTTAGTGCAGCTGGTGATTTTCCCTATGACACTTCCACTCGTTCGTAAAAGAGGGCTTGTATAATGCTGGAAATACTACACTTGAAGGTCCCCGCTGTCCCTTTACCTCTCTTTTCCCTCCCTGCCACCAAGAATTAATTCACATTTCAGTTTTTTGATAATAAGAATGTCTCCATTTCTTATGTTTTAGGATTTTTCTCGAAGGTTGTAAGAGCTTTACTCCTTTTTCTACTAAAATCAGTTGAGCTATATATAATTCACTCTGCCCACATTTCTAACATAACAACAGTGGTAAGAAGAGCTTCAGATGGTCACAAGGGAGCACTTGGCCTGTAAGGGTCGTCTTCCCCAGCAGCCTGCAAACCGATTTTAACACAGGCACTCTGTGGGGACTCTTGGGGCTGGAGCTCTGGAATAGCTAAGCATCCGTGCTCAAAAGCTGGGTGCACACGTCTTTCCCCCGCTACCCAGCCCACTTAACTGTTGGTCTCATTTCCCCCAAGTAATCATACTTCTTTTCAGTCGATGCAGGAGGGAAGAGTGTGCCAGGAGCTTACTCTCCTGGTAGAAAACCTGTTTGTGTTTACTATCGAATCTGCTACAAATCACAAGGGCTTGGAGAAACAGGAAACCAGTCGCATGCAAATTCAGACACTTAAAAAAATGCGAAACCACACAAGAGAAAACTTAACCAGGAAATTAAACACTGAGAATTTCACTTGTTAATTTTCAGGTCAAGACACCCAACAATATTTTTTAAGACTTAGGCTAAGAATTCCTTTCCATAGAAAACTACATGTCATTTTGCTTATTATTTTAACTTCTTCCTTCAAAGCCACAAACTCACAGCCCCCGAGCTGGTGGACCCCTCGGGGGATCCTCACAGGGGCACTCCACAGGGTCTCCCTTCAGGCTTACCCTGCCTAGTCTTACACACTCTCCAGCTTGCACTGCCACTTGGTACCCTGCTCTATCTGAAGAACCACTTCACTCCTTGAGTGCTTTTGTTCTCCTACGCGGTGTGTTCTCCTACGCGGTCTGAAATCCCTGAGTTCAAAGGACCCTGCAGAGTGCCACAGAAAGCAGACAACAGTCACTCTGTCAACTGGGAAAGGAAGGAAGAGCTGACTTAACCAGGACACTGTATTTCATCCAGCCCATAAACTTGGCTGATGAAATTTATAAACCCAATCAGGTTTAAAATCAGAATGTGAGTTGCCTAACATGAAATATGAAATGATGGGCCAACAACTAGGCAAGAAACTGGGCAAGAAACCTACTCTCTTGACACCTGTAATAACTTTTAGGAGACAAAATATGCCCTCCCCCACAAAGACCTGCTTTGTAATAACCCTCTACACAAACTTTTCCTTTGTACTTCCAGGAATTTTTTATATTTTAAGCTGGGGAAGGGAAAAATGGGATGATATATCACCTTCTCCTTCTGGAAAAGCTTTGTGTCACAAGGTTGTAGTATATGGGGGCAAGAGATAAAAGGGAAGGGGTGTCCAATATAAATATAAATATTTCCATCCAAAACACTAGCATTAAGCTTAAAGTTACTTCGCTTTTGTAGACCCGGGTGTCAAGAGAAGCAGAAAGGTCTTTGTTTCTAAACTTTACAATGACCTGGAGGGAGGTTCTAAGAATGCCCTCCACAGTGGGTCACCCCTCCTAAGCTGTGGCATTTCAGAGGCCAACTGAGACAGGCAGTCTATGAAGTGGTCCAGCCCAGTGCCAGAGGTCCATAAATGACCAGAGCCAGGACCCCCAGGCAGCAGGGAACTAACCCTCAGGCTGGGACATGCCCTATGAGTCTACAAGTCATTCTCCAGAAAATGCTTCTGAAGTCCTCTCAGATACCAGATACCGGGGGTACAAAGATGACAGGACATAGTTCCTGCCCCTAAGAAGCTAGTGATGTACAGAGGAGGATGTCCAGGTGGACGAACTACAATGTGACAAGTATGTGAACAGGAGCTTGGACTGCTTGTGGTGGGGCCGGAGAGTGGGCAGCCAGCATGGCTGCAGCTGGTGTGGGCAGAGCCACTGCCTGGGCAGGGTTCACTGAAGAGCTGTAGCCCAAACCCATTTTGCTTTTTTCCTGCCAGACTTCTAATACACAAAGCATCATCAAATAGGAAGTAAAAATAATAGGTTGTGGAACAGCCACTATTAAGTTTGATAAGGGTTGAACACACTTTTGCAGATCTGTCATTGTGCAGTTTTCTCAATTATAAAAGAAGAGTCATGGGCATCTGGGATGACTAAAAATTGCAAACTGTCACTACGTTGTCAACAATTCAGTTTACTTCAACGTCTTCATCAATACCCAAAAAGCCTCCATCCAAGGTTGAATGTTAAGCTCACAAAGCTCAAAGTGGCTACAGACACCAGTCTGGAAAAATTCAACCTCCTCTTCGTAACTTTCCTGAACAGGAAATACGGAGATGGAAATGTGAGATGGAGCACTTCAATTATAAAGTACTTGGCATCTTTTCCTTTCGCAAGATCTTTCCCTGTGGTCTCATCTTCATTTCCAGAGAAGGGTTTAAACATCTGAAGTGGAATTTGATGTCAGCTTTTATATCCAGATGGTTCTCTGAGTTTGCTTCTCTGACTATACTCCTTCTACCGAAAAACTATTATTCTCCTCCCTAATCTTATAAAAAGTGAATTCCAACCCAATGCTCCTTTGTTTAGAAAGAGTGTCTGTTTATCAACATATTCTTGTCACCTCTAATGTCAGCCCAGCGTACTCCTAAGAAAAATTAGGGAGAATCACTGTGAAGCAAACTTTGCAGGGCAACAACTCCTTCCACATGAACACTGCAGCCCTTCAATGTCCAGCTGCAAATATCTCCTTAGAAGATACCAGCTCCATCGACAGACGAACCACTCACACATTCCCAGACATCATCAAGGATTTGCAGCACTCCAATCTGTGTTATTCTGTTCCCTCTGTAATCCTATTATTAGAATAGGAAATGCAAGTCCTGCATTGGCAAGTCTTACTACTGATGCTGTTGAAAAATTGCTCTTCCTATGAGAGGCCCACGTAAAAATTATCACCTTGGAATGCAAGATGTTTCAAGCAAGCCACTCCAAAAAACTACCTGCTGGTTACTAGGATCCAGTGGCACTAATTTAAGGAAAAAATGCTGAACTCTGGGCATTGACAAACTTTATCAAGAGGCATGGCTGAGAAATTGTAAGACAACTCCAAGCAAATCTACCTTCCTCCCATCAATTGTTCCCTCCTCTGCTTTCCTTCTGGGGTTTCTCTTTCTGGGTGCATTGAAGCCCAGCAAAAGTTTAGGGTCCGTCTTGACAAGGATCTAAGGCTCTCAAGTTCTAAGGCAAACACAAACATGAGTAAAAAGGCTGAAAGTCTCTATTTACTAAGCCAGGGTCTCTTTCTGTTCAAAACCTGGGCTGTCATTCCAATGTAGGCCTGCTCCCCTGTGTGGCCAGGGGAGCTGAGGCAGCTCACAGCTAAGCCTGCAGCAGCCACAGAAGGACAGCTGGCTGGGGAGGGCCCACAGCAACCTTATAACCCATCTCACTACCCCCAAAACAGTGAAAGTGCTGCCTTGGTCTAGACAAGCAATCCTGAATATTCTTCACCCAGGTTAGCAATTAGTAACAGTCAATAAACACAACATTTTTTTAAAGTTCTGAGCAACGCTAGAACCCAGGTGGCACAGTGGTTAAGAGCTCAGCTGCTAACCAAAAGTTTGGCAGTTCAAATCAACCAGCCGCTTTTTGGAAACCTTATGGGACAATTCTACTCTACCCTACAGAGTCGCTATGAGTTGGAATCGACTCCAGAGTAACGGGTTTGGTTTTGGTTTGGGCAACACTGGCATGTGAATTACATCAGGCAACCTTGAACTGCCCAAAGCAATCATCCACAATTTTAGGAGAACACATTTTCTCTGACCTTGACCATTAGCTACCAGAGAGAGCAGTGGGGGCAGACAGAGGATAAGTAATGCCCTACCAAGGCGCATGGGATGCAGATGCAGAAATAGGAAGGCTTGTAGAGCATTGCTCCAGGCTACAGGCTCTAGTCGGAGTTCTGGGAGGCACTGGAAATTACAAAGAAATGAATGCTGTTTGAATCGATGGTTCTCAGCTGTGACTGTAGGGGCTGACTCAGAGATTGAAGACCACAGACAGCTTACACAATTGTAAACAGAAGCATGTGTTTTCATAACTGTCTACAGTTTACACCATCGGGGTAGTGGGGTGGGAGCACAGGGCAGACATACTAATTCCACTCTCAGAAGGGCGTGGTGACTAGACCTCATGACGGCCAAGGTGGCTCACCCACCTGATCCCGGGGCTCGTTACGCGAGGTCTGTAAGGACAGAGCCTGTCTACCAAGGCTTTGTTCTCGCCATGCACGGATTCTGGGGCACACTCATGGCGCATGTCTAGAGTTGGAATATCAGCAACACTGCCTCGCTGATTAAGTGCAGCTATATGGCTAAGACCAGCTGTCTCCACAGTTAATGACTGTAGAGCTGTCTGGCCAAGATCTCGCTGCTTTGCAGCGGCCACACCCCGCCCTTCTTCGAGGAGCCTGTGATGACGGGAACTCGCGCGCGCCCCCTAGGGCCTGTGCTGAGCCGCCCGCTCCGCGCGTCCTCGCTTCTGAGCCCACTGGGCAGTAGTTCAGCGGCAGAACAAGGTGGGGCGCCCTGGACGATGCAATGGGGCTTGAAGAAGACCTCCTGCCTGCTTCCTGCTTCTCAGGCTCAGGCGTCGGGCGGGGCACGTGCTCTGTCCCCCGCTATGCTGCCCACTTTGGCAGTGGGAGGGTTGGTTTGCTGAGCCACCTTCTATAACTGTTACCTTGTGTCTGCTTCAGTTAGACTGAGATTGTCCTTCCAAGGTCTAACGGCGTTTTACAAAGAAGAAAAACCACCTGTCAAATAAAATACAAATACAACGAGCAACCTCCAATGAAAACGCAAGCCCAGCAGTTTAATTTTGATGGAGATCAGCTGTCTGGCCTGCCTTGCCTAACAAGGAAAACAAATATATAAAAATAAATAGTACCTTATTCTTCCAGGAGAAATTTAATACAATTCATCTGTCAAAACTGGTGGAACAATTATCAGTTTATAGCAAAAGAGAAATTAACCCAAAGTAACACTAATCATTAGTATTAAAATTTTTTAAATAACATTTTCTTCTTTGAAAGACATAGAAAAGAGATTCCTTTTAAAATAAGGTAAATATAAGCAGTGCCCAACTTATGAATTAGTTTGGTTCCCAAAATTCACTTATAACTGACTTGCCCTGCAACTGAAAAGCATTTTTTTTTCCCTAAAGAAAATGAGCAGAGACAACGGTTTATTCCCCCCAGATAAACCCAGAAGTCCATGAAACTCACTTAGCTCCATTACCGAGCTAACATTTCAGCCATGGGTCTGAGCCCTTTTGCCCAAGAAGGGCAGTGGAAAGCAGCTTCGGTGGCTGAGTACCATCAGGTGGGGGTTTTTGTTGCAGGAAGAAGAAAGATAGCAGTTACCTGGCACCTTCTATATGCCAGGTGTCTTGAATGTAAGGCAGTAAAGAAAACATGTTGTTGTGTGTTGTCGAATTGATTCCAACTCATAGTGACCCTATATGACACAGCAGAATTTCTCCATTGGGTTTCTTAGGCTGTAATCGTTATGTGAGCAGATCATCAGGTCTTCTCTGTCATGGAGCTGCTGACCTTTTGGTTAGCAGCCCAGTATTTAACCACTGTGACACCAAGGATCCTTGAAGAAAACATAGCTCTTAATATCATTATCATAACTTCTCTTATACCTTCTCATAATCATTTTTTTCAAATTATTTATTTGCTCATGTTAAACAACTTAAATCGATTTATTCATAAGATGCTTATTTCTTGAGTGCCTGCTAAGGGATATACATTGAGTAGAAGGTACAAAGTGAATGGCACTTATGTTCCTTACTGAGGCAGCATCAGCAACTGCATGTGTTGCTTCCACAACAATCGGGCAGACTGGACGTGATGGTTAATGTTATGTGTTTGCAAGGCTGTGGTACCCAGTTGTTTGGCCCAACACTAGTCTAGTTACTGTTATGGAGTAGTAACATATGATTAAATCAGTTGATTTTAAGTAAAGCAGATGTGGACGTGGGCATCATCCAATCAGTTGAAGGCTTTAGGAGTCAAATGTGAGTTTCCCTAGGATGTGTTCTGCCTCCACACTATAAATAGACATTTTGGCAGAACTGTTTCTTCACTCTTCATATTGTCTGACCTAGGAATTTTGGAACACAAGCATGCAAGAGTCTCCGCCTGTCGCCTGACCTACAGATTTTGGTCTTGCCAGCCCCCACAGTTGTGTGAGTCAATTCCTTGAAATAAATCCATCTCTCTCTTTCTCTCTCTCTGCCTCTGTTTCTCTCTCTCTGTGTATTCACTAGTTCAGTTTCTCTAGAGAACCCTAAGATACTAGCATGATTATACCAATCTGATAGATAGGCTTAGCTAAGTTATAAATTGAATTCACTTGACTAAAGTAAGAAACCTGAAACCTAGGCCTAACTTACCTCCAGGCATGTGCTGTCAATTACAACATATGAACTCTAAACCATGATTAGGGTCTTCTGTCATGCTGTGAAGGAGCCCTAGGGGTGCAGTGGTTAAGTGTTCCACTACTAACCGAGAGGTCACGGTTTGAACCCACCAGCCGTTCTGTGGGAGAAAAGATGTGGCAGTCTGCTTCCATAAAGATTTACAGCCTTGGAAACCCTATGGGGGCAGTTCTGCTCTTTCCTACAGGGTCTCTGTGAGTGGAAATCGACTTGATGGCAGTGGGTTTGGTTTTCGGTTGGGTCATACTGCAGCAGGAACTTAACTGCCTCTGAACTCTTGCTCTCCCTATTTCCTTAGCGAGAAGCAGCATTGCCTAGCCTCTCCTGAGCTAGGGGGTGGCCATATGACTAAGTTCTGACCCTAAGATATTTTCAGAAGTGTTCTGTGGGCCTCTAGGAGGGCCTGAAAAGGTAGCAGGTATACTTCATGTTGGACTTCTGCTCTTCCTCCATGCTCCAGCTTGTACTGTGGATACTACGGCTGCAAATTTTGAGTAAGAGTATAAAATTTGAGGCACTTGGTTTGTGGAAAAACTGCGACTTATGACTGGGGCAAAGACTTCATCCTGTAACTTGATATAAAATTAAGACTCCATCTTACCTTTCGACCATTGTCAAAAGTCTACTTCTACTTCTCTGTCTCTGAAAAACATTGTTTAGCAGATATTATAATTTGTTCTCCTGAAACTCTTAAACACAACTGGTGGTTTATGATAAGATAGCCAGCCAATCAGAATTAAGCTTGTGGTTTCTTATAAGGTATCAACTTGTCAGAAACGAAGTACAAACTCATTGTGGTTTTCTTTCTTAAGCTACTTATAATATGTATGACTTTTACCATAACTGTGTGATGTATATCCAATCAAGGTTGTACATCAATATTGTAATATTGATTATTACAATATTCATTGATTTTACTGTAACTGTACTAGTTCTTTTTTTGAGTGTATAATTTCTTGATATTTTCTCCCATTCCTTGAGACACTGATTTCACTTGTGAGACTTGTTTTCACTCAGTGAGTTCAGTGCTTCCCCAATTTATAAATTGTGTGTTGTGTCTTCAATCAATCAATCAATCAAACCTCTAACATCATTTATTTCACAGATTACTTATTTAGCAGTTAAGCTGCTTTGACATAAATTGGCAATGAGGATGGGATTTTGAAGGAGCCCACCTGGCAGACCCCCGAGGTATTGCAGATTCTGAAGCCAGGCGCTGGCCTGCATCCATCGTGTTCCATCTGATTTTCCATGGGTCCTAGGAGGAGGCTGAAGTGAGTCCTCTCAAAATCGAGCAACTGTGCCTTCACGTGGTTCTTTTGAGGATTTTATTGAAAGTCTTTCTTTTTGCTGTCTCTTGAGTTTCTTGTTTGAAAGAGCCGAGTCTATTTTATTTTTAGGTCTCCCTGTTGATCAGGGAAGCACAGAGGCAGATGTCTGGCATCTGGCTGTAGTTCTGCCAGTGAAAATTTCCCTAATAAAACCTCTGAGCCTAAGGGCTGTGAACCCACCTCTACCGAGACGCCCTGAGGGGAACCTAAGTTTTAATTTTTTTTTGAGGGCAAAAATCTTCGGTCCAGATTAAAATAAGAGGACGCTGTGAGACAGAGTTCACCTTTCAGAGACAGTTTGGAGAAATTGGTGGCGACTGTTCTTATTCTTAGCCTTTTTGTGTCATCTAGTTTGTTTTGTGTTTTTTTTTTTCCAGAAAGCAGAAGAGAAAAATTTGTTTAAAAAAAGCAGAAGTTGAGCTGTTAGCCGGAAAAAAGCAGAAGTGCATACTTACCAAGACAAAAGAACACATTTTAAGGACACACACACACCGTCTACTAATGAAATCTGGGAAATGCCGCCTCCAACTATGTAACCGGTCCTCCTTCTGGAACTCCATCTGCCTTTATGTTTAAATATTATCATCCTAGCTCACTTTGAGTCCTTAAATGTTGGTGTACAATTACTAAAGACAGTTTAAAAGACCAATGGCCTTCAACGGGCAGTTTTGAATTAAGTAAGTTATCCTTTTTGCACAGTAATTAGAATGGAAGCGTTCAAAAAATCAAACAAATTCAATAGAAAGCTCTTTATGATTAGTATCTTAAAGGTTCAAAAAGACAGTCAAAAAGTAGATTTGCATCCTTACAAGAAACAACCTCATAAGAAGCTAAACAGCTTACAGAACTACATGCTGTCACTGTTTCTCCTCCTCCTGCTCCTCCAGAGGTCACTTCTCTCTACCCTACTTTATCTGCCTATATCCCTAAAGGTTCTGATAATCTTTTACCAGAACTTCCATACTATCCAGCAGAATCTTCATAGTCATCTCATACTATCACAGAGATGCCTTTCAAGGTCCACCCTGCACAACCAGGGGTGGGAACTAGAGATAATTGTAAAGAAACTATTGTAACCTATGTTCCCTGGATGCATAGTATAGCTAAAGATTTTCCAGATGTATGGAAGGATCCATCTAAATTTGCTAAGGAATTTAAAGTTCTTAATAGATGCTTATCAGCCAGGATTATCCAACTTATACCGGTTAGTTCACATGTTAGTCAGCCCAAGAGATGCTCAAATAGGGTTAAAAGATGCTGACTGGAAAAACCTCCAAGAAAACCTAGCTTTCAATGTTGGTTAAACAAATGAACAAAGCATTCAGCCACTACAAAACAAACAAGTTATATAAAGCTATCAAGGAGGTCTTCCCTTTAGTAATAGATCAGACTAAAAGTCATTCCTGTGTGCAAAAGAAAGATGAATCGGTATATGATTATCAAACTGACTGTACCAAAAATTTGAAGAACAGTCCAGGTTAGATATGGGTCAGCCAAGAACCACAGGAGTTTTTAATGCAGCGTTCATAGACTCAATTCTGAGCTAGTGACTTTAGTCAAAAGAAAGAATTTAACATGGAAAAATACTCCTACACCAGAATTAACAAACTTATTTCATGAATTAGCTCAAACTATAGAGACTGAAGATGGTAAAAGAGAAAGAAAATTGATGACTTTACAAATGCAACAGCTGTAGGCTCAACCAAAAACCTTTCCCACTTGTGTTAGAAAATTCCCTAAAGGGTCAAAAATAAAACCTCCTATTTGTTACTACTACAAAAAGTCAGGGCACCTAAAAAAGGACTGTAACAAACTTAAAAAAAAAGATTAGTAATTTCCAAGGTGTCCCAAATTTTTCAAAAAGAACCTGATGGGGCTCTGGGGAGTTAACAGGGGCTTTCTCTATAGTAGCACTAGATTCCCATAAAGAAACAACAATCCAAATAAACTGAGGACCATGAAAATTTTTATATGATACAGATGCTACCATGTCAGCGATTAACCCCACTATGTTACAGAAGCCCTTGCCCTGGAGCAGTATGACTTCTACAACTGTGGGGGTTACAAATGAAAAACTAATATTGGCTCACTCTCAGCCTGTTAGTGTAATTCTTAGTTCTCTAAGAGATACATCTATTTTTGCTTAACAAAGATACTCCAGTAAATTTATTAGGGAGAGATTTATTATCTAAGTGGAATTGTATCTACTTTAATGAAAAAGGGGAAATGTTACTAGACCCTCCTAACAATTCTATAGAGACCAAAGAGACTTCCTTTGAAGAAAACCTTTGTCATATACAAGCATTAAACCTTCTTATACTTGAAGATCCTATGGTTATACCTTCCAATGCATTAGATGATCTTTCAGCCATGCCTGAAACCCTTTGAGCCGCTCGTTCCAAAGATGTTGGTTGTGTACTCTCTGCTGACCCCAGAGAAACTCAAATTGATACTTCTAATTCTTTACCTCAGATTTCCCAATATCCCATAAGGAAGGAAACTCAGGAAGGAATGGCCCCCATGATTCAAGACCTTGTTGTAAAGGGATTAATTATACCCTGCACTAGCCCTTGTACCACTCCTATCTTCCCAGTTCCAAAACCTAGTGTTTGGGTTTGGAGACTTGTTCAGGATTTACATGCAATTAATCACATTGTAATACCCAGGTTTCCCGTACTTCCAAATTCTCATTTGCTCCTTTCTAATGTCCCTCCAGTAGCTACTCATTTTACAGTAGTTGAGCTTTATAGGATACCAGTTTATACAGATAGTCAATTTTTGTTTGCCTTTACTTGGAAAGACAAACAATTCACATGAACTGTGATGCCTCAAAAGTTCACAGAAACTTCCACTTTTTTTTTTCATTTTTATTGAGCTTCAAGTGAACGTTTACAAATCAAGTCAGTCTGTCACATATAAGTTTATATACACCTTACTCCGTACTCCCACTTGCTCTCCCCTTGATGAGTCAGCCCTTCCAGTCTCTCCTTTCATGACAATTTTGCCAGCTTCCAACCCTCTCTACCCTCCCATCCCCCCTCCAGACAGGGGATGCCAACACAGTCTCAAGTGTCCACCTGATACAAGTAGCTCACTCTTCATCAGCAACTCTCTCCTACCCACTGTCCAGTCCTTTCCATGTCTGATGAATGTCTTCGGGAATGGTTCCTGTCCTGGGCCAACAGAAGGTTTGGGGACCATGACCGCCAGGATTCCTCTAGTCTCAGTCAGACCATTAAGTATGGTCTTTTTGTGAGAATTAGGGGTCTGCATCCCACTGCTCTCCTGCTCCCTCAGGGGTTCTCTGTTGTGCTCCCTGTCAGGGCAGTCATCGGTTGTGGCCGGGCACCATCTAGTTCTTCTGGTCTCAGGATAATGTAAGTCTCTGGTTCATGTGGCCCTTTCTGTCTCTTGGGCTCATAGTTATCATGTGACTTTGGTGTTCTTCATTCTGCTTTGATCCAGTTGGGTTGAGACCAATTGATGCATCTTAGATGGCCGCTTGTTAGCATTTAAGACCCCAGACGCCACATTTCAAAGTGAAGCTCCCGCTTTTTTTCTCAAATTTTACATGCTGATTCACAAGCTTTGCAGTTTGTCAAGGGGTCTACTTTATTATAATATATAGATGATCTACTAATCTGCTCAAATTTTCAAGAAAATTACCTTACAGACAGTGTCTTGCTATTACAGCATTTAGCCACTAGAAGTCACAAGGTCTCCAGAGGGAAAAAAATACAATCGGCACAACCTTCAGTTAAACACCTAAGGCACATAATTTCTACAGAAGGGATCACTATTGATCCCAAAAGAAAGTGAACTATTTTAGCATACCCTACTCCCACTAATATACCATGGGCTGCCAAAAGAATGAACAAATCTGTCTTGGAAGAAGTGAGGCTAGAATGCTCCTTAGAGGCAAGAATGGCGAGACTGTGCCTTACATACTTTGGACATGTTGTCAGAAGGGATCAGTCCCTGGAGAAGGACACCATGCTTGGTAAACTACAGGGTCAGCAGAAAAAAGGAAGACCCTCAATGAGGTGGTTTGACACAGTGGCTGCAACAATGAGCTCAAGCATGACAACAATTGTAAGGATGGCGCAGGACTGGGCAGTGTGTCGTTCTGTAGTGCACAGGGTCACTATGAGTCGGAACCGACTCGACAGCACCTAACAACAACAACAACAACAACAACAACACTCCCACTCATAAAACAGAACTAAGAAAATTTTTAGGTCTTTGTGGCTGTTGTAGAACTTACATACCTAATTTTTCTTTAATGGCCCAACCCCTTTATTGAAATCTAAAAATGCTTTAGGAGTCCTTACTCAAAAACATGCAGCACAACAAAGACCTGTTAGATATTATAGTATTCAATTAGATCCTGTTCCCAGAGGCTACCCCCCTTGTCTTAGGGCAGTATCCACAATGGATAAATTAGTCAAAACCATGGCAGACACAGATTTAGAAAATATCCTTGACATTTATGTATCTCACACAGTGTCATCTATTTTAAATTCAACATTAACCCAACATCTTTCAGCCAACAGGTGAACTTCATATGAGGTTCTCCTTTTGGCTGCCCCCAATATCTGGTTACATGCAGTAACCTCTTTGAGTCAAGCTACATTGTTTCTTCTCCCTAAAATGATGACTACACATCTCATGATTGCTTAAATCTTACTGAACAACTTTTATCTCCTAGGCCAAATTTACAAGAAACTCCATTAACAAATCCTGATTTAGTTTTATTTGTTGATGAGTCATATTAAAAATCTCAGCCTACCAGGTCTTGTTATCATGGAGGTAACCACCTCCATGGAAGCCATTGAGAGTGGTGCCCTTAGTGAAGTTACTTCAACACAATGAGCCATATTAATAGCACTTACAAGGGTATGCCAGCTTCCTTCTGGATGGTTGGTAAACATTTTTATGGACTTCAGAGAGTTAAGACCTAGAAGCACCTCTCTCATCTAAAGAGGACTGCAGCTCCTGCCTAGACCATCCAACCCACTCAGGGACTCAAACTTAAGTTCTGAAGCAACAAGGACAAGAAGCAGATGAACCAGGACAAGAAGCAGACAACTGCCACCTAAACCGGTCTATTCTTCTTCTGAATTTCCTAGCCCATTAGAGACTTGGACTGTGAACTGAGACTTTTGTTTGAGCTAAAAGTAGTCAGCACCTAGTGTGGACATCTTTTCCCAAGACTGCTGGACCAGGCCTATAAATCATCCAATTCCTAACCAAGTTTGGGCTTTCATGTTACGTGCTACATTTTATAGACTTTTTATACTTTGCTTTCTATTGTTTATTATTTTAGTAGTAAACGGAATTTCACAGGCTCTTTTCTCATCTGAGGCAATAAGTCCTTGTGGTCTTCCGGCATGACACTCTGTCATGCACAATCCCTAATGGCTGCACCACTATAGCAGAAAATGCACAAGCACTGGAATTGCATTAAACCACCACATTACCTTCAACAGGCCAAGACATTTTCTAGCTTGAGTTTAAAACCAACGGTTCTCACTGTGTTATTCTCATTTTAAAAATAAGCAAATGTTCTATTATTTTTGGCAAAAAAGTTCTCGTGAGTACATTTCAAAGGGAGAATTTTCTTTATGCTCCCAATATAAAAATTATGACCTGTAAGATGAATAGTATCCAGCAGAAGAAGTTTATTTGTATTCAGGGAAAAGAGAAAGTGCGAAGAGAAAACTTGGTTTGGTGCTAATAGTCCCAAATCTGCAGAGAAGTTCAATACTGAGAAAAAGTTTGAAAAGCTGCAAACAATTCAAGGATTTTTGTGTTTATTTAGGCAATTGGGTCTACTGAAAAAGCACAAATCCCCCAGGGCTGCTGTGATGGCAGTGGTAGTGGTGACAGTGTCTCTATGAATAGGCATCGCAGAGGCCGATATGCTGGTTCCATTTCTTGGGGACGAACTGAGAAGTTGAGCAATATTACCTATAAAGAGTTCTAGGCCCCAAACCCCCAAAGAGCAAAGAAAGCCTCATCTGTGATTTCAGTCCACCTATCCCAGGGATCTCAAGCAAAAAGATAGATACCTTAAAACCTAGAGTATGTAAGGCAGGCACTTTTCTTCACCAAGATTATTTTTCTTAGCAGTGGCCAATGCACACCTCAGGAAGCTGGTGTCAGTGTCAATGACTAATACCCACCAAGACAAAACAGAAACAACAGATGAGGAGAGGGCCATTGGTCTGGGACAGGAATAAGCTTGAAGCCTATTAGTGGTACTGTCTCCAGTGGAAGGGAGAAAGCGGGCACAAACCAGACCTGGCTTTGAATCCACAGGCCTTTCACATAGGCTGGGTGTTCCTGGCAGTTGCTAGGTGTAGGAATACTCCACAGAGGAAGGGCAAATCCACTCAGTGAACTAATGGCACATAAACTCCCCAGCACACCACTAACCCTATGGCGGATGTTCCATAAATCTAAATTATCTTCTGGTTTTCGTGACATCTTCATAGCTTTTTTGACAGATGTCTATAATACATAACCATAAAAGTCAGAAGTTCCAATCCACCAGGGATCCTTGAAACTCTATGGGGAGCTCTACTCTGTCCTACAGGGTCGCTGTGAGTCGGAATCAACTTCATGGCAATGGGTTTGGGTTTTTTTTTGGCGGAATCGACCGACTCGAAGGCACTGGGTTTTTGAGTCATAAGCCTCGCATATTAAGGCTGCCTTAGTTAGCTCCCCAGCCAACGCTGCAGCTGGACGGGCAGGACAGAAGGGCCGGGCACCCTCACTGGAGGGCACTCGCGTTCCCTGCGTGGGACCCAGGGTTCTGTGCACCTCAGGGCAGGCGGGGCCACCGGGTGAGCGACCGGCCCAGTGCCAGCTAATGGCAGCTCCCTTCCGCGCCTACAGTCTCCTCACAGGGTCCCACCACAAGGGGGTTGTCGAAGCCTTGCTCTTCCCAGACCCTTCCTCTCAGGCCCATGCCGCTGGGCAGGGACTCACCGGTGTATTTCTGTGTCACCAGAGAGGAGCACAGACCTGTGCCAGAGGAGATCTGTAACTGGGTTCGTTGAAGGGCTGAACGTGTGAACCGAGTGCAGGACCCAGGGGTAGTTTTCACCGCTGACCAAGCTGCTACACTTCTCTGCCTCGAACACAAACACCAATCCTGTAAGGCCCCAACCAAATGTGCGACTCACAAGCACGGAGTCTGTGCGAAGGGCTCTAACGATAAAGCGTGCTAAAATCCCCCCTCACAGGAAGAGGCTCACAAGAGCGTCCCTTCGGTTTGTCTGCTGCCGATGAAGGTGTGAGGGGAAGAACGAGTATTTCAGCATAGCTGGGCTGGCTCCGCCATAGGCCCCGCCCTGCTGTAGGGCTGCTCTTGCAATGCAGCAAATTGGGTGCGATCAGAGGCTGTTGTTCCTGGTGCGGAGGCAGCCATGGCCAAGGACCTGGAATCCCGCTTGACCGCACCCTAGAAGCTGCCGCGGCTCCCAGATAGGCACAGCGGCCTGGCATAGCCTGGAGTTGGAGGCAGTTCTGCGGCCGTAGGCAGCCTGGTGGCCACGGACCCTCGCTGCATATGGCCCGCAGAGGCGCAGAGGGGGATCACATAAGGCCTACTCTTGGGTCATGGCTTGCATCCCACTCTGGGTGCCCCTACCCGCCCCACTGTCGGAGGCAACTGGTAGACTCAAAAGGCAATGGTTAATATTTTATAAAAGCCCTCTGAGACATAACCAAGTGGGGACACTGTTTTATCGGAGTCATAGTCATAGAAAATCTACTTCTTTGACGGTATGGCTATGTTTTACATTGCTGCTTTGAGTTTAAATCATATGAGAATCTAAATTCTTTATTCTAAGCCTTTACTTTTCAGACAAGGGCCTGCACCCGTTGCCATCCCGTCTATTCTGGCTCATAAGCACACTACAGGACAGAGTAGAACTCCCTCATAAGGTTTCCATGGCTGTAAATCTTTATGGAAGCTGGCTGCCACATCATTTCCCCTGCTCCCTGAAGCAACCGGTGGGCTTGAACCACCGACCTTTTGGTTAGCAGCCAAGCACAGAACCACTGCCTCAGCAGGACTCTTTCAGACCAAGGCGCACAGGGAGAAAGGTTGTATGTTCCAATGCAGCAACGTAAGTATAATTTACATGCCTCGGGAAACTATACTAGACAGCCCTGCCGCAGAGCCTCACTTTTAATGTGGTTAGAATTTTTTTTTTTTTTTTTTTTTTAGGGGTGTGAAGGCTAGGCTGACTCCACAAAGCAAGGATTCTTCAGAGAAGGCAGAAGATTCAACCTAAATTGTGCCAAGCCTAAAGAATAACATACACCTGAACTTTAATGACCCCCCTCAAGCTATATAGAAAATTAGTGGTGGAGGGTTGGAGGACTGCCACTGAAATGAAAGAAAAATGGTTTCTAGGCAAACTGCCAAACCAAGAGAAAAGGGGAGCTGCTAAGGAGAGGGCAGAAACAGCAGAGCAAAAGGAAAAGTGGCCAGGGCCCCTCTGTGCCCCTTACCTGCTGCGGTTACACACTTAGTCCTTACAAAGATTGGGCGGGGGCGGGGGAGGGGGATAAAATGGAAACACACAAATAAATTGTTTGCATTCTTAAAAACATAAAACTTGTTGGTGAGGAAAAACGTCCTCAGAGCATTGAATGTGCAGGTCTTCTCAGTCAGGCAGAGCGAGAAAGCAGCCGTACCCCTAGGGACTGAACTCCTGGCAAAGGCCCGCGAAGGCCAGGTGGGAACTGCCAGAGAGGTGCAGGTCACCTGCAGGCACAGCAACTTGTAGTTGATTCTGACGACGACTATTTGAGTAATAAAAAAAAAAAAAAATTTTTTTAAAAAATAGTCACTCTTCAATCCACAATATTCCTTCATTTAGGAGAAAAAAAGGAAAATAAATTTTCTGTAAATCACCAGTAATAAAACACAAAAGGGGGAGGAAGCCGGCAGTTTGAAATGGCCCTAGCTTCAGAGTTTAAACCATCTCTCTGAGGATCATCGAAGGATCTTGAAAGGCCATCTGATTTACAGAACCTAGAGAATAGGGATCTGTCTTCTGGGTTTTTTAAATCTTTTTCCCCCTAATTGAGGGAGAATTCACAGAACACAGAGTTAGGCCGCACAAGGGCTCAGTTCAGTGCACTTAGTGCATTCATCACGCTGGGCGACCACCGCTACGTCTAGCTGCAGAGCGTTTCCATCACCTCCAAAAACACCCGTCCACGTTAGGTGACCAGTCCTCACGTCCCTTCTCCACACTCCCTGGTCAGCTGCTTTCCATCTCCACAGAACTGCCTTTTCTAGATGTATAAAAGGAATTACATCATATATGGATGTCTGTCTTCTTTTATTTAGCATAACGTTTTCAAGGTTCACCCAAATTGTACCATGTTACGGTTCTTCATTTCTTTTAATGGGTGAATAATATTCTGTTGCATCGATATACCATATTTTGTTTATCCATTCATCTATTAATGGTCACTTGGGTTGTTTCAACATTTCAGCTATTCTGAGTAATGATGCTGTCAACATTCACGTGCAAGTTTTTGTGTGGACATATGTTGTCATTTTTCTTGGGTCTATAAGTGGAATTGCTGAGTCATATGGTAATTCTGTGTTCAACTTTTTTGAGGAAACACCAGGCTGATTTCCACAGTGGCTGTATATGTACCATTATACACTCCCATTAGCAATGGATGAGGGTTCTAATTTCTGCAAATCCTTCCAACACTTTTTATTTTTCTTTCTTTTTTAAAAATTAAAGCCGTTCTTGTGGGTGTGAAAGCTCCTAGGGTGGCGCAAGTGGTTTGTGCTCGACTACTAACCTAAAAGTTGGAAGTTCAAACTCACCCGGAGGCACCTTGGAAGAAAGGCCTGACAATCTGCTTCCATAAAGATTGCGGCCAAGAAAACCCTATGGAGAAGTTCTGCTATGTAACACGTGGGGTCACCATGAGTCAGAATTGACTCAATGGCAGTGGGTTAGAGGGTGTGAAGTGGTATCCCGTTGTGGTTTTGTTTTGCATTTCCTTAATAACCAATGATATCCTTTCAAGTGCTTATTAGCCACTTGTATATATTCTTTGGAGAAATGTCTATTCGGGTCCTTTGCCCATTTCTAAGTTGGGCTGTTCTTTTGTTGTTGAGTTAAAGAGTTCTTTAAGCATTCTGGATATTAAACCCTTATCAGATATAAGATTTCCAAATATTTTCTCATATTCTGTAGTTTGTCTCTTTACTTTGTTAATAAAGCCCTTTGATGCACACTTTTTAATTTTTATGAAGTTCAATTTATCTATTTTTTGTTTTGTTGTTTGCACTTTTGGTGTCACATTTAAGAACCCATTGTCAAAAACTAGCTCCCAAAACATTGCCCCTATGTTTTGTTCTAAGAGTTTATAGTATTAGCCCTTATATTTTGGTTGTTGATCCATTTTGAGTTAGTTGTTCTATATGGAGTGAGGTAGTGGTCCAACTGCATTCTTTTGCATGTGGTTATCCAATTTTCCTAATCCCATTTGTTGAAGAGACTATCCTTTTCCCATTGAATGCTCTTGACATCCTTGTCAAAAATCAATTGACCGTAGATGTATGAGTTTATTTCTGAACTCTCAATTCTATTCCCTCAGTCTATATGTATATCCTTATGCCAAGTATTAAATCATTATGCCAAGTATTACACTGTTTTAATTACTGTAGCTTTGTAGTAAGTTTTGATGTCAGGAAGTGTGAATCCTCCAACTTTGTTTTTTCTTTTTCAATAGAGTTTTGGCTATCTGGGGCCATTACAGTTTCATATGAATTTGAGGATCAGTATTTCTATTTCTGAAAAAAAAAAAAAAAGGACATTGGAATTTTATAGGGATTTCATTGGATCTGTACATTGCTTTGGGAATTATTGCCATTTCGCCAATGTTAAACCTTCACATCCATGAACATGGACTGTCTTTCCATTTACTTAGGTCTTTAATTTCTTTCAGCAAGGTAGTCTAGTTTTAGTATATTATATTCTTTCAGTATTATTGTAAATGATACTGTTTTCTTATTTTCCTTTTCTAATTATTCACTGCTGGTGTATAGAAACACAACTGAGTTTTGAATACTGGACTTATATCCTACAAACTTGATGAACTTGCTTATTAGTTTTTTAATTGTGCTTTAAGTGAAAGTTTACAGTTCAAGTTAGTTTCTCATACAAAAATTTATACGCACATGGTTATACAACCCTAGTTGCTCTCCCTATAATGTGACAGCATACTCCTCCTTCCCATCCCGTATTTCCCGTGTCCACTCAACCAGCTCCTGTACCTTTTTGCCTTCTCATCTTGCCACTGGAGAGGAGCTGCCCATTTACTCTCATGTAGCCACTTGAGCTAAGAAGCACTCTCTTCATGAGTATCATTTTATGTCTTATAGTCCAGTCTAATCTTTGTCCAAAGAGTTGGCTTTGGGAATGGTTTCAGTTCTGGGCTAACAGAAAGCCCAGGGGCCATGTCTTCCAGGGTCCCTCCAGTCTCAGTCAGACCATTAAGTCTGTTTTTTTCTTTTCTAGACTTTGAGTTCTGTACCCCATTTTTCTCCCGCTCCATCAGGGACTCTCTATTGTGTTCCCTGTCAGGGCAGTCATCGGTGGTAGCTGGGCTCCATCTAGTTCTTCTGGTCTCAGGCTGATGGAGTCTCTGGATTACATGGCCCTTTCCATCTCCCGGGCTAATATTTTCCTTATGTCCTTGGTGTTCTTCATTCTCCTTTGCTCCAGGTGGGCTGGGACCAATTGATGCCTCTTAAATGGCCGCTTGCAAGCTTTCAAGACCCCAGATGACACTCACCAAAATGGGATGCAGAACATTTTCTTCATAAACTCTGTACACCAATTTACCTAGATGTCCCCTGAAACCATGGTCCCCAGGCCCTTGCCCCTGCTACTCTGTCCTTTGAAGTGCTTGGTTGTACTTAGGAAACTTCTTAGCTTTTGGTTTAGTCCAGCTGTGCTGATTTCCTCTGTATTGTGTGTTGTCCTTCCCTTCACCTAAGATAATTCTTATCTATTATCTAGTTAGTGAATACCCTGCTCTTTCCCTTCCCATCTTCGTAACCATCAAAGAATGTTTTCTTCTGTGTTTAAACCTTTTCTTGAGTTCTTATAATAGTGGTCTCGTACAATATTCGTCTTTTTGCAACAGACTAATTTCACACAGCATAATGCCTTCCAGATTCCTCCACGTTATGAGATGTTTTGCAGATTCATCATTGTTCTTTATCATTGCATAGTATTCCATTGTGTGAATATACCATAATTTGTTTATCCATTCTTCCGTTGATGGGGACCTATGTTGTTTCCATTTTTTTGCTATTGTGAATGGTGCTGCGATGAACATGGGTGTGCATATATCTATTTGTGTGAGGGCTCTTACTTCTCTAGGATATATTCAAAGGAGTGAGATTGCTGGATCGTATGGTACTTCTATTTCTAGCTTTTTAAGGAAGTGCCAAATCGATTTCCAAAGTGCTTGTACCATTATACATTCCCACCAGCAGTGTGTAAGTGTTCCAGTCTCTCCATAACCTCTCCAACATTTATTATTTTGTGTTTTTGGGATTAATGCCAGCCTTGTTGGGGTGAGACAGTATCTCATTGTAGTTTTGATTTGCATTTCTCTAATGGCTAATGATTGTGACCATTTCCTCATTATCTGGTAGCCACCTGAATGTCTTCTTTGGTGAAGTGCCTGTTTATATCCTTTGCCCATTTTTTTAATTGAATTCTTTGTGTTTTTGTTGTTGAGGTTTTGCAGTATCTGGTAGAATTCAGAGATTAGACCCTGATCAGATTTGTCCTAGCCAAAAATTTTTTCCCAGTCTATAGGTTGTCTTTTTACTCTTTTGGTGAAATCTTTTGATGAGCATAAGTGTTTGATTTTTAGGAGCTCCGAGTTATCTAGTTTCTGTTCTGGTGTTTGTGCATTGTTACTATTGTTTTGTATTCTGTTTATGCCATGTATTAGGGCTCCTAGTGTTGTCCCTATTTTTCCTTCCATGATCTTTATCATTTTAGATTTTACATTTAGATCTTTGATCCATTTTGAATTAGTTTTTGTGCATGGTGTGAGGTATGGATCTTGTTTCTTTTTTTTGCAGATGGATATCCAGTTATGCCGGCACCATTTGTTCAAAAGGCTGTCTTTTCCTCAATTAACAGACTTTGGGCCTTTGTCAAATATCAGCTGCTCATAGGTGGATGAATTTATGTCTGGATTCTGAATTCTGTTCCCTTGGTCTATGTATCTGTTGTTGTACTAGTAGTACCAGGTTGTTTTGACTGCTGTGGCAGTATAATATGTTCTAAAATCAGGTAGTGTGAGGCCTCCCACTTTGTTCTTCTTTTTCAGCAATGCTTTACTTATCCAGGGCCTCTTCCCTTTCCATATGAAGTTGAAGGTTGTTTCTCCATCTCATTAAAAAATGTCTTTGGAATTTGGATTGGGGTTGCATTGTATCTGTAGAGGGCTTTGGGTAGAACTGACATTTTCACAGTATTGAGACTTCCTAACCATGAACAAGGTATTTTTTTCCACTTATGTAAGTATCTTTTGGTTTCTTGCAGTAGTGTCTTGTAGCTTTCTTTATATAGGTCTTTTATGTCTCTGGTTAGATTCATTCCTAAGTATTTACCTTCTTGGGGGATATTGTAAATGGTATTGACTTGGTGATTTCCTCCTGGAAGTTCTCTTTGTTAATGGGGAGGAATCCAACTGATTTTTGTATGTTTATCTTGTATTCTGATACTTCTCTGAAATCTATTAGTTCCAGTAGTTTTCTTGTGAATTCTTTGGGGTTTTCTGTGTACAGAATCATATCACCTGCAAACAGAGATACTTTTACTTCTTCCTTACCAATATGGATACTTCTTTCTTTTTCTAGCCTAATTGCTCTGACTAGGACCTCCAGCACAATGTTGAATAAGAGTGGTGATATAGGGCATCCTTGTCTGGTTCCTGTTCTCAAGGGGAACGTTTTCAGACTCTCTCTGTTTAGGGTGATGTTGGATGTTGGCTTTGTGTAAATGCCCTTTATTATGTTGGTGAATGTCCCTTCTATTCCTATTTTGCTGAGAGTTTTTATCATGAATGGGTGTTGGCCTTTCTCAAATGCCTTTTCTGTATCAATCGATAAGATCATGTGGTTTTTGTCTTTTATTTATATGACGGATTACATTATTTTTTTAATGTTGAACCATCCCTGCATACCTGGTATGAATCCCACTTGATCATGGTGAATTATTTTTTTGATATGTTGTTGAATTCTATTGGCTAGAATTTTGTTGAGGATTTTTGCATCTATGTTCATGAGGGATATTGGTGTGTAATTTTCTTTTCTTGTGGTATCTTTACCTGGTTTTGGTATCAGGGTTATGCTGGCTTCGCTGAATGAGTTTGGGAGTATTCTGTCCTTTTCTATGCTCTGAAATACCTTTAGTAGTAGTGGTGTTAACTGTTCTCTGAAAGTTTTGTAGAACTCTCCAGTGTAGCCATCCAGGCCTGAGCTTTTTTTTTGGGGGGGGGGGGGTAGTTTTTAAATTACCTTTTCAATCCCTTCTTTTAGTATAGGTTTATTTAGTTGCTCTACCTCTGTGTTGGGAAACCCTGGTGGCATAGTGGTTAAGTGCTACGGCTGCTAACCAAAGAGTTGGCAGTTCGAATCTGCCAGGCGCTCCTTGGAAACTCTATGGGGCAGTTCTACTCTGTCCTATAGGGTCGGTATGAGTTGGAATCGACTCAACGGCACTGGGTCTGGGTACCTCTGTGTTAGTTTAGGTAGGTAGTGTGTTTCCAGAAATTTCTTCTAGGTTTCCAAATTTCTTAGAGTACAATTTTTCATAGTATTCTGTTAAGATTCTTTTAATTTCAGTTGGATCTGTTGTAATATCGCCCATCTTACTTCTTATTTGGGTTATTTGCTTCCTTTTATCAGTTTGGCTAATGGTTTATCGATTTTGTTTACCTTTTCAAAGAACCAGCTTTTGTTAACTCTTTTAATTATTGTTCTATTCTCTGTTTCATTTAATTCTGCTCTAATTTTTATTATTTGCTTTCTTCTGGTGCCCAAGGGCTTCTTTTGCTGCTCTCTTCTATTTGTTCCAGTTGTAGGGTTAATGTATTAATTTTGGCCCTTTCTTCTTTCTGGATGTGTGCATTTATTGGTATAAATTGACCTCTGAGCCCTGCTTTTGCTGTGTCCCAAAGGTTCTGGTAGGATGTATTTTCATTCTCATTTGATTCAATGAATTTCTTTATTCCATCCTTAATTTCTTTTATACCCCAGTAGTTTTTGAGCAAGGTGTTGTTCAGTTTCCGTGTGTTTGAATTTTTTTTTTTCCTTGCTTCTTCTGTTATTGATTTCTACTTTTATGGCTTATGGTCAGAAAAGATGCTTCGTAATATTTCAAGGCTTTGGATTCTGTTAAGGCTTGCTTTATGGCTTAATATGTGGTCTATTCTGGAGAATGTTCCATGTCATTGGAAAGGAAAGTTTCCTTGGCTGCTATTGAGTGAAATGTTCTGTATATGTCTATGAGATCAAGTTGGTTGATTGTGGCATTTAGATCCTCCATGTCTTTATTGAGCTTCTTTCTGGATGTTCTGTCCTTCACTGAAAGTGGTTTGTTGAAGTCGCCTACCACTATTGTGGAGCTGTTTCTCTCTCTTTTCCATGTATTAGAGTTTGTTTTATGTGTTTTGGAGCTGTGTCATTGGGTGTGTAAATATTTAATATGGTTATCCTCCTGGTGTACTGACTCTTTAATCATTATATAGTGTCCTTCCTTATCCTTTGTGGTAGATTTAACTTTAAAGTCTATTTTGTCAGAGATTAATATTGCCATACCTGCTCTTTTTCGATTGTTGTTTGATATATTTTTTTCCATCCTTTGAGTTTTAGTTTGTGTCTTTAAGTTTAAGGTGTGTCTCTTGTAGGCAGCATGTAGACAGATCATGTTTTTTTAGTCCATTCTGCCACTATCTGTCTCTTCATTGGTGCATTTAGTCCATTCAGTGTAATTACTGATAGGTATGGATATCATGCTGTCATTTTGATCTCTCTTTTTGTGTGTTGTTGACAGTTTCTTTGTTCCACTTAATTTTCTGTGTCGAGTCATTTTTCTTCATGTATTTTCATTGTTGTTGATTTCATATTTGCTTAGTCTTTATCTTTTTTTGTTTTTTATTTTGATGTGTAGGACTGTTAGTTTACTTTGTGGTTATCTTAATATTCACACCTATTTTTCTAAGTTTAAGCCAATGTTTTATTTCTTTTTATTACCTTGGTGAGTAGAAATCCATATTGCTGAGCCCATGCATAATCTCCATCCCTGCCACCATGGCCACTTTTTTATGAGCCCTTTGGACAATGATGACAGTGGGTGGGGAAAGAAGATGACTGGTTTTCACAGGATGTATCATCCTATTCACTTGATCATTAAAATCTTCTTCTGCCAAGATCACTCTGTGGTGAGCATTCATATGAGACACAAATATCTTCACTTCATTGGCCTATTCAGAGAGGTCTATCCACATACCTCTCCCCCATACATCCTAGATTCCAATTTTTCAATCATGTTTCTTATAAGTGTCTGACTATCCAGCCAAACCACTGGCTACAACCAATTGCACATCTGGCCATTTCTCCTTCCAAGCAAAGTGAACAACCAGGTGTACTACTCAGAATTCTACCCACTGGGAGGATTTCCCTTCATTACTGTCCTTCAGAGAGGTCCTAGAAAGCAGCTATATTTGTTCACTTTTGAGTAGTGCCTGCATATTGTGTAAACCAGGCACAGGTCTTCTCTTCCTCAGTCAACGGATCATAAGGAATTCCCTGTGCAGCCATAGGTGCAGACAGGGAGAGGGCAGGTAATGAGACAGGAGTGGAGACCATGGGCATTTGGGCCACTTCTTCATGCAACTTTCTTGTGCCTTCAGGTCCTGCTTGTGTCTGATCTCTTATATACCACTTCCATTTAATAATGGAGTGCACCTCTGACTATATAGCACTGTGGGTCAGGCAACACCCAGTTCATAATGGGCAGCTCAGGCTGCATGGTGACTTGGTGGTCCATGGTTAAGTGTTCAGTCTCTACTAAGGCCCGGTAACAAGCCAAAAGCTGTTTCTCAAAAGGAGAGTAGTTATCTGCAGATGATGGCAGGGCTTTGCCCCCAAATTCTAAGGGTCTGTGCTGTGATTCATTAATAGGGGCCCAGCAAAGACTCCAAACAGCATCTCTATCTGCTACTGACACTTCAGGCACCACTGGATCAGACAGATTGTATGTACCAAGGTGCAGAGTGGCTTGCACAGCAGCCTGAACCTGCTTTCAGAGCCTTCTCTTGTCCTGTGCCCCACTCAAAACTAGCAGCTTTTTGAGTCACTTGATAAATAGGCCAGAATAGCATACCCAAATAAGGGACATGTTGCCTCCAAAATCCAAAGAGGCCCACCAGACATTGTATCTCCATTTTAGTTATGGGAGGGACCAGATGCAATAACTTATCCTCCAATTTAGAAGGAATGTCTTGATATGCCCCACACCAATGGACCCCTAGAAATTTCACTGAGGTGGAAGCCGCCTGAGTTTTTGCTAGATTAATTTCCCACCCTCTAGCTTTTCTGTTTAGCAAGCAACTGTTTTACCAATAAGTCCAGAGTCATTGACACTTCTTCCTTACTAGGTCCAATCAGCATGTTATCAATGTAATGTACCACTGTGATGTCTTATGGAAAGGAAAGGGGATCAAGGTCCCTACGGACCAAATTATGACATAGGGCTGGAGTGTTGATATATTGCTGAGGTAGGTGAGTGAAGGTATATTGCTGGCCTTGCCAGCTGAAGGCAAACTGCTTCTCGTGTTCCTTCAAAAACAAAAACCAAGAAAAAGGCATTGGCCAGATCAATAGCTGCATTCCAGGTACCAGGAGATGTATTCATTTGCTCAAGCAATGAAAACACATCTGGAATAGCAGCTGCAATTGGGGTCACCACCTGGCCAAACTTAAAATAATCCACCGTCATTCACTATGATCCATCTATTTTTCGCACAGGTCAAATAGGTGAGTTGAATGTGGATGTGATGGGAATCACCACCCCTGCATCCTTCAAGTCCTTAATTGTGGCAGTAATGTCTGGAATCCTTCCAAGAATGCAGTATTACTTTTGGTTTACTGTTTTCTTAGGTAGGGACAGTTGCCTTCTACATGGTTTTCCTACCATAACAGCCCTTACTACACTTGTGAGGGATCCAATATGGGGGTTCTGCCAGTTGTGGAGTATAGCTATTCCAAATATGCTTTCTGGAACTGGGGAAATCACTACAGGATGAGTTTGGGGATCCACTGGACCCAATACGAGACAAAACTCCATTAATAAACTGACCTCCATACACCCACTCTGTCTGGTGGGCCAGACAGTGATATTTTTGGTCTTTTGGAAGTAGTGTCATTTCAGAACCAGTATCCAATAATTCCCCAAAAGTCTGGTTAATTCTGTCATAGTAGTACTACTGCTGCTATAGTAGAAATACCACAAGTGGGTGGCTTAACATGGAGAAATTTATTCTCTCACTGTTTAGAAGGCCAGATATCTTAGTCATCTTGTGCTGCTGTAAAAGAAATATCACACGTGGATGGCTTTAACAAAGAGAATTTTTTTTTTCTCACAGTCTAGGAGGCTAGAAGTCCAAATTCAGGGCATTGGCTCCAGGGGAAGGCTTTCTCTGCTGGACCTGGAGGAAGGTCCTTGTCATCAATTTTCCCTTGGACTATGAGCTTTTCTGCACAGGTACCTTGGGTCCAAAGGACATGTTCTCTTCTCAAAACTGCTTTCTTGGTGGTATGAGGCCCTCTCCACCCTCTGCTTACTTCCGTTTCCTTTTATCTCTTGAGAGGTAAAAGGCGGTGCAGGACACACTCAGGGAAACTCCCTTTACATTGAATCAGGGAAGTACCCTGGGTAGGGGTGTTACATCCTGTCATGGATTGAATTGTGTCCCCCCAAAATATCTGTCAACTTAGCTGAGCCATGAATCCCAGTATTGTGTTATTGTCTACCATTTTATGTGATTTCTCTATGTGTTGTAAATCCTGTCACTACGATGAAATGAGATGGATTAGTGGCAGTTACACTGCTGAGATATAAAAGATTAGATAGTGTCTTAAGCCAACTCTTTGAGATACAAAAGAGAGAAGCAAGCAGAGAGACAGAGGGACCTCATAGCACCAAAAAAGCAGCACCAGGAGCAGAGCACGTCCTCTGGACCTGACGTTCCTGTGCTGAGATGCTCCCAGACCAAGGGAAGACTGATGACAAGGACTTTCCTCCAGAGGCAACAGAGAAAGCCTTCCCCTGGAGCCAGTGCCCTGAATTCAGACTTCTAGCCTACTGGACTATGAGAGAATAAACTTCTCTTTTTTAAAACCACCCACTTGTGGTATTTCTGTTATAGCAGCACTAGATGACTAAGACAGAATTTGGTACCAAGAGTGGGGTGCTGCTCTAACAGATTCTAAAATGTGGAAGTGGTTTTGAAACTGTGAATGTATAGAGGAGCAGCAGCAACAGAGGGCCAGCAGCAGCAGAGAACCTGCAGTGGCAGAGATGCAGTTTTTATTTGTGTCATTTTATTTGTATCTTTGGGTGTAAAGTGAGTCTCTTGTAGACAGTATATAGTTGAATCATGTTTTTTTGTTTTATTTTTAATCCATTCTGTCAGTCTCTGTCTTTTAATTGGTGTGTTTCATCCATTCACATTCAAAGTTATTACTGATAGGGAAGGGCTTATTTCTGCCATTTTGCTATTTGTTTTTTATATTTATTATATCTTTTTTGTTTGTTCCTCAATTCCTCCAATACTGCCATCTTTTGGGTTTTTTTTTCTTTGGTACCATTTTAATCCCTCCTTACTTCCTTTTCTGTATATTCTTAAGTTATTTTCTTAGTGATTACCATGGAGTTATAGTTAACATCGTAAATTTATAAAAAATTAGTTTGAATATATATCCACTAAACTTCAGTAGCATACATTAACTCTGATCTTTTCAAACTACATCCTCTACCTTAAGCTGTTATTGTCAGAAATTATATCCATATACAATGTGTACCCAATAAGATACACTCTTATTGTTTTACCCATTTTTCTTTTAAATAATATAGAAAACAAATAGGGGAATTACATACCAAAAATACAATGATACTAGCATTTATATTTACGTATGCAGTTAGCTTTAACAGTGATCTTTATTTCTTCATATGGCTTCAAGTTACCGTCTCACGTCCTTTCATTTTAGCCTGAAGAATTTCCTTTAGCATTTCTTATATATGGTAAGTATACTAGCAATGAACCCCCTTACCTTTTGTTTATCTGGAAATGTATTAATCTCTCCTTCAAAATTAAAGAATAGCTTTGTAGGATATATAGTTCTTGGTTGATAGGTTTTTTGTTTTTGCTTTTTTTCTCTTACAGCACTTTAAATATATCATTTCACTGTCTTCTGGCCTCCATAATTACTGATGTTATTGCGGATCCCTTCAATATGAAGAATTGTTTCTTGTTGCTTTCAACAGTCTCTATTTGTCTTTTGATAGTTTGATTATAATGTGTGTTAGTGTCCATCTCTTTGTGCTTATCCTGTTTGGACTTTGTTGAGCATCTTGTAAATGTAAATTCATGTTTCTCATCAAATTTGTGAAGTTTTCAGCCATTATTTCTTCAAATATTTTTTCTGTCCTGTTCTCGCTCTCTTTTCCTTTAATTCTTTTTCCATAATGCATATGTTTGTATGCATGATGGTGTCCATTAGGCCCCTTAGGCTCTTTTTCATTTTTCATTATTCATTTTTCTTTCTGTTCTTCCAAGTGGGTAATTTAAATTGTCCTGTCTTCTAGTTCATTTATTCTTTCTTCTACCTACTAAAATCTGCTCTTGAACCCCTCCAGTGAATTTTTCCTTTCAACTATTTTATTTTTCAGCTCCAGAATTTCTTTTGGTTCATTTTTATAACTTCTGTCTCTTCATTGATATTCCCTACTTGTTCATACATCATTCTCCTGATTTTCTTTAGTTCTTTTTTCATGGTTTCCTTCAGTTCTTCAAGTATATTTAAGACAGTCAATTTAAAGTCTTTGCCTAGTAAGTTCAATGTCTAGGCTTTTCAGGCATGGTTTCTGTCAGTTTTTTTCTGTGAATGAACCATACTTTCTTGTTTCTTTGTAACCTTTTTTTTTGAGAACTGGACATTTTGAATATGTAATGTGGTAATTCTGGAAATCAGATTCTCCTCCTTACCCCAGACATTTCTGTTATTGCTTGACAAAGGCTGTTCGTGTTCCTTTGTTTAGTGAGTTTCTAAACTATATTGGTGAAGACTATATATATATATATATATATATATATATACATATTTTATATTCCTTATTTTTTTTTTTATCATGTGTGGTCACTGAAATCTGCTATCTCTGTGTTCAGCCTGTCTCTGTGACCTGACAGAGATCTCTTTAAATGCCTGGATATAATAATAAAATAAAAAAAGGGTATTCTATCTCTTTAAATCTCCTTGATAAATCCAGTGGGGTTGACACATGGCCAGTCTTACCATCATTAGTTTTCTTTTTTTTAATTAATTTTTATTGTGCTTTAAGTAAAAGTTTACAAGTCAGGTCAGGCTCTCATACAAAAATTTACATACACCTTGCTATGCACTCCTAACTGCTCTCCCTCTAATAAGAGAGCACAATTCTTCCTTGCAGTCTCTCTCCTCATGTCCATTTGGGTAGCTTCTGGCCCCCTCTGCCCTCTCATCTCCTCTCCAGACAGGAGAGGCCAACATAGTCTCATGTGTCTATTGATCCAAGAAGCTCATTCTTCACCAGTATCATTTTCCATCCCATATTCCAGTCCAATCCCCATCTGAAGAGCTGGCTTTGGGAATGGTTCCTGTCTTGGGCTAACAGAAGGTCTGGGGACCATGGCCTCCGGGGTCCTTCTAGTCCCAGTCTGACCATTAAGCCTGGTCTTTTTATGAGAATTTGGGGTCTGCATCCCACTGCTCTCCTGCTCCCTCAGGGGTTCTGTTGTGTTCCCTGTCAGGGCTTACCATAATTTCTTCAGCAATCCTCTAGGGAGATCAATACACATAGCTCTGACTTTTTGGAAGACGAGATCTCTATTGCCCACCTTGGCACTAGCAAGCTACATCAGGAATGTAGGCTGGGGTGTGGGGGATGGCAGCCATTATGTGAAAGGACAAAAGTCACCATAATTTATCATCAAGCACTCCCCTGGACACTGCAAGTGTGCAAGTAGATTCCAGAGTTCCAAAATGGCTGATTCAGACAGTTCTTGCCATCTCAGTAGTTATTTCTGTGGGGGGATGGATTCCTGGAGCTTTCTACTTCATCATCTTCTAATATATCATTTCTGTTTTGTAGGTTTGGTATCTCCCATGGGGTCAGGCATTTGATAAAGTATTTCCGGATGCATGAGAACTATGGATTTTTCTGTTTATCAGCACTAGCTGCTATGGTCACATATTCCTGTTCATGTGCCAATGTCTCTGACCATTGAGACATTCTGTAAGGAAGCTCTGTGCCCTATAGTTTCTTGTTGAGTTAAAAGATGTAATGTGGGAAAATTACAGAAGAAGTTCATTCTTCTCTGTAGATTTACATTCCCCAAATGTGGAATATCTCTCTTTCCTCTTGTCACAACACACACACACACACACACACACACACACACACACACACACACAGTATGAACAGATAGATTCTGGGAGTCAGGACTCTATATTCACTCAACTAACCATATCTTTAAGTTGGCCTATGATCTCACCATCCACTGTCCTCTTTTCCTATTTGAGTCAACAGCGATGGCTGAAAAGTAATTTTCATCTGGGGTTCCTGAAAGGCATCTGTAGAATTCCACCACTTATCTAAAATTAAACTGAATCTAATTGTTAATCTAAGACAAGGCTCTGTGGATTTTTGTTCAGAGATTAATAGGGTGCTGATGTTACCAAAAAGCATCAGTTGTTACTCTAAAATAAATATTTATGTCACCCACAAAGATAAAAATATGTTTTACTAAAAAATATAGAATGACACGAAATAGTTAATCTTCAGGTAAACCTTCAGATCTGTTCCAAATAGATAGAAATAGGAAATAGTTGCTTGGGATGGTTAAGATTGTGTGTCAACTCGGCTGGGCCATGATTCTCAGTGGCTTGGCAATTATGATGTAGTTTGGCAGTTGTATGATGTGATCACTTCCATGACGAGATTTGATATAATGTGATCACATTCATGATGGGATCTGCTGTGAGTAGCTGTCAGTTGAAAGGGAGTTTCCTTGGGCATTCTGGTAAGGCTCGTGAGGTTTTGCTCACTCTGGATCCTGCAGCTGGCTCCTGTTCGTCTTATCTCCAAGAACTGGATCTTGGGTTTGCCAGTCCCTGTGGCTACATGAATCAGGAGAAGCCTCTATCCTGACCCACAGACTTGGGACGTTCCAGCCTCTACAACCACGTGAGCCATTTCCTTGATATAAATCTTCCTATATATATATATATTTGGAAACCCTGGTGGCATAGTGGTTAAGAGCTACAGCTGCTAACCAAAAAGTTGACAGTTCAATTCCACAAGGCACTCCTTGGAAAATGTATGGGGCAGTCCTACTCCGTCCTATAGGCTCACTATGAGTCGGAGTTCTCTTGAAGGCAATGGGTTTTATTTTTATTTTGGCACATATGTATTTATATGCTTTACTGATTTTGTTTCTGTAGAGAACCCAGCCTAAGACAGTGCTTAAGTTTCTTTCCCCTTCTTACAAAGACTCTCCTAGTTACTCTAGATCAAGCAAAAACAGTCTCAGTATACAGGGTAACAGTTGGTTCAAGTTCTACCTCTCTCAGTCTGATCTATTTTAAGCCTGCAGCAGAGGCAACTTGGCAGCTAAATGTTTCCTAAAGTTAGCCATGCCACTTCCCTACTTCGGCTGACATACGAGGACATAGCCTACGGAGCACAGAAGATTCCTAGGTGGGAAGAGGGCAGGGAAAAACTCAGAAGTCACATGTCTTGCAAGTTAATAAACATTCTATCAATAGCCTTTACTGAGCATTAAAACAAAACAAAACAAAACCTAGAAAAAGCTAATGACAAATCTTATGAATTTGAAAAGGACCTAGTTCAGGAGATGGAGAAATGAGACAGGTTCAGATTTAACTTTAGGTCAGCAGAGCTAGCTGAGGAAGGGTTACAAATTCTCAAGGAGAGAATAGGTCACATGGGTTAAAGACTATAAACAAGATGATGATGTCAACAACAGTTCCTCTACCAGACATATTTACTCTTATAACATTATGATGTCATTTACTCTCACAGCAACCTACACCTATCTAGAAAGTAGATATTATTATCGCCTTTTTTTACAGATGAGGAAATGGAGACTGAGGACATTAAACAACTTGACAATGACACACATCTAAAAAAGCAACAGAGCCAGAATTTGGACCTCAATCTACTTGACCCCAAAGTTCTTCATTACTCCGTACTGCTAGAGGTGAGGGAGATTTTTATGCCAGAGAGCTGAGTAAAATTAAGGAGCAACATATTGGATATTTTAGACTATTTTTACCTTTTTACTGTTAGTCATTTTTGGACATTTTTGGTTTTCCTTTTAAGTTTTTACTACTATAAATAAAACAATGATTTTGACAATCCGGAAAACCTTTTAGTTTAGCTGTCCCCAAATTAATTTCATATTCATAGTGAGTCCTCAACATGCTATATAATTAGAGTTAACAAATGTATATCTTAATGCTAAATATTTCACTAAGTCCGAGAAACATCAGTACATCTTCTCCATTGAATAAAAGTAAGTTTTAGTATGTGTGCTTGTGAATGTGTGTATTAGGGTGTGTGCCATCTCACTCTTAATTTATTTGAATATTTTTCTGGAACTATAATCAGGATAACACGGTGATGAAGTATACTTCCAACAAATGACACTGCTTACCAAGTGTCTCAACTGTAGTGTTTAATTACATACTGTAAACCATTTTTTCTCAGAAACTTCTCCTTCTTGAAAAATCTCTTAATTATCTCACTCCAGTATAAAAATAGTGCTCAAAATTTTAATCAGAAATGTAAAATCTTCAGATGTAAAATGTACATTTATTTCTCATTGACAAATCTTCAAAATTCCAAATGCTGTGACCTGTGGTGAAATAACTGGGAGGTATATATATATTTTTTTTATCCTAGAAAAGGATAAAAACCAAATACCAAAAAAAAAAGAAAAGAAAACCGTTGCTGTTGAATACTCTATGGGCCAAAGGAGAACTGCCACCAGAGCCCCAGAAAAGGAGAAAGGACAATAAAATATATTAACAGAAGTTTCTTTTGAGAAGGGATAAACAAAGCTAATTACCCACATATTGTCCTCCAAAATAATTTTCCCTTCTCATTTTGGTTCAGTGCTCTGGTACCATATTTATTCAGTCTTAAAATCTTTCAATCTTTCAAATACAGAGCCCAAATAAGAACGGTTACGATGTGGGATCCTAATATCTACTCAGGAGTGTTCCCTGAGACAATAAGATTGGGAAACTGGGAAGCATTCCACAGCCCTATGGTAACGTGACACACTGAGAAGCCATTTCACAAGTGAGGAAATTGAAAATCAGAGCTATCAGGGGACTTTTCTAAGGTCATACAGGTTGTATACAGAAAAACTGGGCCTGGTTCATTGTTGTCCATTATTCCACATAGACTTGAAAAAAAAATTTTTTTTAATTGAGAGAACCATAGTTATGGGCACCAACTAGCTCCCAGTTCACTTGCATACTCTTCCGTGGGTAATTTCAACCACAGCTCCACATTCTACTTCTGACATTCTTATCAACCATATCAATAAATGGGAGTAGTCGAAAAAAAAAAAAAAGTCTTTAGTTATTATTCTTAACATAAAAGGTTGAGGGTGAAAAAGGAAGCAACATCTCAGCAAGACCTATTAATGGACAAGTGAAGGAGACGAACTTAATGTGATTTCTGGTCTAGTGGAAAAAGATCAAATGAAAAAATCATAGATGAAGAGAAAATTTTTTTTTTCGTCACAATCTTGTCACTTTAGTCTGTCACTTAGAACCCAACTGAGCCCTCTGAAATGCCTCCTTGAAAGAGGTATCAGTTCTACTATTTTCCATTGGCATGTAAGCTCCAATACAGATGCTGGATTCCTTTAGGGCTGGCCCCAGATGTTACTAACAGCCTGGGAAGTAACAGCTGGGGAAGTAACAGCCCTGAATTCCACTGGGTCTGAGATTGTGCCACATAACCTCTCCCTTCTGAATACCTGCTCAGAAGCCATAGGGGAAGTGTTAGCAGGCATACAGACTCCTCGTGATTGGGCTGTCAGCAGTCTCATCTCTACTATTGTGGGGATGTGGCTGGCTCACGCCAACAGACCCAAAAACAAAGAGAACTCTTACAATCTCCTCACCTATTGACGGCTCTAATTCCTTGGCTCCTCTATGTGTTTTGAACAACTTAATTTAGAAAGAAAATGTAAACACAAAACAGGGGCTGAGGAATTCCACTTTTTCTGCTAACAGTTAACCTAAAAGCTAAAAAGCACCTAGCCTGTAGTTGTTGTGGGTGCCATCAAGTTGATTCCGACTCATAACCCCATGTGACAGAGTAGAGCTGCCACATAAGGTTTTCTTGGCTGTAAACTTTATGGAAGCAGATCTCCAGGTCTTTGTCCTGTGGAGTCGCTGGGTGGGTTCAAGCCACCAACCTTTTAGTTAACAGCCGAGTGCTTAACTGTTCTGCCACCAGGACTCCTTTAAAAAGTACCTAGTATACTTAAAAAAAAAAAAATCAGACCAAAGGACCTGGTAAAAGAATCGCTTATTGCTAGATCTTAATGCCCAACCTCGCAGAATATGAATGGCAGACTGGGCAACTCACAGACAGAGACTGCTGCCTCCTGGTCAGAGGGTGGCCAGGGAAGTTTCCAAACACATACAGCAGTTACACAAACCATACAGCCTATGAACTGGACAAGACCTCAGAGGTCTCGCCTGTGATAGGGAAGCTAAGGCCAGGAGAGGGGAAGTGGTTTAGCCAAAGCCACTGGAAATGTCATTAGCATAGCCACAGCCACTATTTAAACCCCTTTTCCTGATTTTCAAGGAGTATGATCATGGTCTCTAGACGTGGAGAAAATAACAAGTAGCTAGATTTGGAGAAAACAAGTAGCATGTGCACACATACACATGCATACATACATTTATGTACACATATATCTGTGTATCTGTATATAACATATATATTCCAATTCTAAACAAATACAGACTAATAATCCTGTCACATTTTTAGTTTATTGGGCTTTATATGTATTTAACAAATTGTAAAAATAGCTTACGTATCCAGACATTTTCCATGAGTGTTATTTCGAGGCAGGTACAATATTTCAGGTCTCTGCCACTTATCTATTTAAAAAATATTTTTGGTGAGGAGGATGAGTAACACTTTAGAGACCCTGGTGGTAAAGCAGCCATGCAAATGTTCTAATCACTTACTAGGTACTTAAGTATCTCTTATCAATTAGTCAACAGTCATTTATTGAGGAAAAATAAAAGTAAGGAGTCCCTCTTTCCTTAAAGAGATAGTGACATCTTTATAGCCACTCAAATTCGTTTCTATCCATCAAAACTTTACTATTGAGGAGCCATGGGGGTGCAGTGATCAAGTATTCAGCTGCTAACTGAAAGGTTGGTGGTTTGAACCCAACCCCTCCTCCACAGGGAGAAAGATATAGCAGTCTGCTTCCGTAAAGATTACAGCCTTGGAAACCCTATGGGGCAGTTCTACTCTGTCCTGTAGTGTTGGAATTGACTTGATAGTAATGGGTTTGGTTTTAAAAATCATTATTTACTTTAACCTAAAACATTCATTCCATTTTGGCCTTACAGATAGTGCTGCCACATTTTGAAGGGGTAGCTGTGACATATCTAGTGACAGTCACAACATTTGAGTTCCTGAGAACTGGCAGAGAGGACTGATGAGAAAGGGATTCACTGGGTAGCTTGTGTACTTCAAAGTATGAGTGCCCAGTTCATCGGAAGGTTCCCTGACAACTTTCTCTTGCTGGGAAGGGGACTGCTTTGTGGGAGAATGAGTGGTACACAAATGGCTCAATTAGAAAAGACAGAGTGTTTCTTTAAAAATTAGGATTATTTAAAAAATAATAATGATATTTTCTGATGCCAAAAATAGTACAGGCATGCTGTAGAAAATTTAGAAACTTTAGGAAACAACACTAGGATTCTTACGTGATTTGCAATAAAATGTAAGGCCACCTCCGAAAGAGATGCTTCCAAAATTCAAATGAAAATTAGTTCCATATGACTTCTAATCACTTCACATGGTACCCAGAATACAGCAGCAGTCAATAAATATATGTGAAATGAGTGTTAAATGAAAAGCTTTTTTAAGCACATTTTTTATATAAGTTAATTTATACTATAATGCTTATTCTTGACTATACCTGTTAATAGAAAGTGACATTGGCATACATACTCTTTTGTAATTCATGCATGATACTGTTATGTATTTGTCTTAGTTATAATGTGTTTATTTAATATCAAAATTATTTTGAGTTTCAGAGCAAAGACTGACTGCTGTGGAGAAATGTTACTCAGAAACATACAGAGTTCCACTGGGGAATCTCAGCTAGCCAATGAGCATTTGTTACTGAAGCACTGGGTGTGCCTACCCTACTAGAATTAAAGCTGCTGCTGGTGTTCCACCAAGTGCTGGCAGTCAATCCTGCATGTCTGAGTAGACCCAGCTTTTCTTCTTGCTGTTGCTGTGATGCTTTAGGAGGGAGCTGAGTGGACTGTGGGCCAAGTGTTGGATCCAGGATAATTTCTCCCACAAGCACTCTTCTGCACGGGAAATTCTCTCTTTCGACAACCTACCCCTGCTGGTCAAAGTGGCACGGGGTAAGCATTAGCAGTGAAGGTAGGAACAGTGGCTTCTGTATGTCCCACCCCATCTCCCAGGCTGGTCTCTTAGAAAATGTTTTCCTGTCCATCACACCCCTTTATCCCTTATTTTCTTCTGCCAGAGTGACATCTACTGGGAAGCATGCTGGATACAGCCCATTCCTGTGACTTAGTCCTACTGAACATTACCCTGGTAAGCATTCCAGCCAGCTTGGATAAACACACAAGCTGCACAGTGTGAAGACAAATGTGGCTCATGGCATGCTTCACTCCAACACTTTTTCAAGTGCCAGTCTAACTTTGCAAAAGCCATTCATTGTATTTCAACGTGTGAAGTTTACTTTACCTTGAAAAAAAAGACTAGATTGTGTTTTTGTTTAAAAACTTTTTTTCTAATTCAGTATCAGAGTGAAAATAATGAGATTGGCTACCAAGAATTTGGGCCTACTGGTATCTTGTGCTGGTGTTTCATCTGTTCAATTCAAGTAACAACATGACAATGATGATGACGATCATCATGATGACAATGGTAACAGCTGATGCTTATGTTGTGATTATTACGTGCCAGATGCTAAGATAAGTGTTGCATTTCTTAATTCACTTCTTAACAACTTCTGGTCTCCCTATAAAAAGTTTTGTCTAAAGGGAAGCTGCGTTCAAATTGTCTTGGTGAAGAATACTGAATATACTGTGGACTGCCAGAAGAACATGCAAATCAGTCTTAGAAGATATATAACCAAAATGCTCCTTAGAAGCGAGGATGGTGAGACTTCGGCCCCCTTACTTTGGACATGTCATCAGGGAAGACCAACCGCTGGAAAAGGACATCATGGTTGGTAAAATAGAGGGTCAATGAAGGTGAGGGAGCCCTCTGTGAGATGGATAGACACAGTGACCGAAACAAGGGACTTAAACATAGCAACAAGCAGGAAGATGGCACAGGACTGGGAAACATTTTGTTCTGTTATATATTAGGTCTCTATGAGTTGGAGCCAACAACAAAAGGAACCAGCTTTAGGTTCTAGTTCATAAGAAGGTCAAGTTTAGATTATCATCTTTTTCAAACTGTAGGCAAAGTAACTCTTCAGACAGGGATTGGACTGGACTATGGGATGGAAAATGACACTGGTGAAGAATGAGCTTCTTGGATTAAGTAGACACATGAGACTATGTTGGCATCTTCTGTCTGGAGGGAAGATGAGGGGGCAGAGGGGGCCAGAAGCTGGCCGAATGGACACGAGGAGAGAGTGGAGGGAGGAAGTGTGCTGTTTCACTGGGGGGAGAGCAATTAGAGTGTAAAGCAGGGTGTATGAGAGACTGACTTGATTCATAAACTTTCTCTTAAAAGGCACAATAAAAGATTTTTTTAAAAGTCTAGCATTTGTTTATTATTTTCTTAAGCCCAATCACAGGTCTGGAACATCCACACTTAGTTTTCACCACAGTGCACTGATAATCTCTTTACTTCATACAGCATTCACCACCATTAAGAAAAAAGGTCTATGTGCATGTACACAAAGTCTAGAAAGTAATCAGCAACAACAAATCCTCATCACGGAATTCTCCAAACATATTCCAAGTTTTCTCACCGGCATGCCTTAGTTTACTAGGTAAAATCCCTCAATTTCCCTCAAATGCATCCCCTACCTCTGGAAATCTGCTCATCCTTAAACGACCTGGCTTCAGTGCTCCCTGTTTCTTCTTCTCAAGTCTGAAGTTATTTCTTTCTCCTTTGTCTATGTGGCTATTGGACCTGGGCTCATTATTCATCTTCTTATAAAAAGTCTTTCTTGATTATGGCAGAACCAACCACCATTCCTTACTCTCCTGAGCTTCACCTTAGTCCTCACCGATGTATTTCACAGGTTTAAAGATACTTATTGCAAATAATCATGTGTCTTCACTGGATTATAAGGCTCTTAAAAGCAGAATGTTCATGTACGCAACATTTGTAAACCCCACGTACTCATTCTGCTGGGCTCATGACAATGCATAGGATGATGACAGCCTGTCATAAGAAGATATGCTGTGTTCACTAAATATCCAATTTCCGTAAAGTCCATGGATTCATTCCTGTGGGCTCCAAATAATGTATAGGATGAGGATGGCCTAAAAAATGGCCTCAGATCTACTGGAAATGACAACACAATAGTCTCAGATTCAAGGTGACTAGTAAATAACTCATATTTAAATCATAACAATGACTGTGAGGATGGAGCAGGAAGGCCAGTTGTTTTTTTTTGTTGCTGTTCTACATAAGGTCGCTATGAGTTGGAACCTACCCACCCACTGCCGTAGTAGTTTCCAGACATGAATTCCAAAAAACAACATACGTTAGTCTAAAGAAGATGGGCTTTATTTGTATGGTATCAGGGACTCTTATTAGTTAGGGCAGAAATGCATTTGAAAACTATCATTTGCTTCATGCTAGATGGATAATAAATCTAATGCTTAACATACACTTGAGTTTTCTCTATAAATGTGAAACTGCAAGAAAGACACTGATGAAGTCATTAGAGAACACTTAATTAGAAATGTCTTAGAAAATAATAGTACAACCCTCAAACAAGCTCTAAGTAATAATATAAAACCAAAAATCCTTTGCTGTTGAGTAGATTCTGACTCAAGCTCCAATTTTTCCTCATCTACAAAATAATTCAACTTGTAATTCTATGTCTTTGCCTAATTACAATGAGTTTCTCTGAGGCACACCTGGTTTACCTAACAAAACAGAACATGTCATTTTTCAACTCCAAAACCAATTAATCTACCTTTCTTTGTATCCTAAGGTAACCTTACAGAACTCCATAACAAAATTTAGATACTTACAATTTGCTGTCTTCTAGCCCATTTCAAATGAAAATAGTAATCTGAAAACCAACAATTTATCTAAAATTGAATTTCACAGGTTTCATAAAAAGTCATCTAGCTGAAAGCTGCTAAAAACAAAGAGAATGGAAAGGAAAGAGGGATGATTAAAAGAAAGTGAGAAAAGGCAAACTACGACCAATTTTACTGCAAATGTACCTAAAATTTTGTATCCCAAACTAATTCAGAAAGATAGTGTTAAAGTAACATGACTCTACTCCGTACCATTCTCCTCTTGTTGATCACCTTTTTTTAAATTAATCAAAGTCTATATTTACATTTCCTTAATTTTTACCGAATGCCCCTTTTCTGTTCCAGAATCCCATATTCCATTTCGTTGTCATGTCTCCTTAGGCTCCTCTTGGCTGTGTTACTCAGACTTTCCTTGTTTTTGATGACCTGTACAATTTTGAGGTGTACTGGTCAGGTATTTTGTAGACTGCCCCACTACTGGATTTTTTTCTGATAAGACTGAGGCTACCGGTATTGGAAAAGGAGACTACAGAGGTAAAATGCCATTTTCATCACATCCTATCAAGGATACATGTTTTCAACATGATTTGTGGCTGTGGGCATTGGCCTTGATTGCCTGGCTGGGGCCGTGCTTGTGAAATGACGCTTTTCCCTCTTTCCAGGCTGTACATTTGGGAGGAAGTCGCTCTGCGCAGCTCACACCTAAGGAGGGGGCAGTCATGCTCTGCTCCTTGAGCGCAGAGGATCTACATAAATTACTACACCCACTACTCACTTATCTACATGGCTAGGTTCTATGGACCAGGTTGTTACGTAAAAATCCGCTCATGGGCAGTCAGCCCCATTTCCCACGCTGGCGCCTCTGCTCACTGCCAGTTGGGCGCCCCTGGCGCGTCTGGGGGATAAATGTGGTGGGGTGGCCCCCCTTCCCCACCACTGTGGAGCCCGTGGGGGTGGGGATGGTGGTGGTGGGGGTGGGGGGTTGCCCGCTGCCTACAGAGCAGCAGGGGCCCACCATCACCTGTCCATGCTCCAGGCCTCCGCATGGACTCCCGCGCCTCGCCAGAGAGGAGCCTTGGCGGTGGGCAGCTCCTCGGCCTGCGCACAGGCTGCAGAGGTGGCAGAGAGGCCTCTTTGGAAGTGGACTTCCGAGCCCCCCTCCCCCTCCTGCACCGCCCGCCCTGTGCCCGCGCTCCCAGCGGCCCACCCGGGTAATGCCCGCTTGCGGCCTGCAGTGCTCGCTCCCACTCACAAGCCTCACCCTCCTCCTCTTCCTCACACTCTTCCCTTGGCACCTCATTACTGCGCAGAAGAGTCGAATAGTGGAATGTCAGATAATGAGATAGTCCGTAAGTGAGGAGTAGGTGTAATTACATTTTGAAAATGTTTACAAGGGGAATTTTACTCACTAAAACATTGTTTTTAATGGTCAAAAGTTATTAAAATGTAAATTCTGCTATAATGTTCCTTAATATCAATTTTCCTTAGAGGAAATAATATTACTAAAGGGTAATAGGTCATTGTAGTTTAAAATATTAGCTCTATTTGAAAGTATTTTTGGACCATGAGTTTTTTGGTATCTACACTTTCATGAATTACACTTTCAAAATTAGACCTGACCACATAAAGGTGAAATATTAATGGAAAAGGGCTTATCTAAAGTTATTTAGTTTTTAAACTAAATGCTTGACATAGTACTTCCAGAAGATACAACTATGTTATTTCATATATATAGACTCCCTGATTTAGAAAAACACATTAGAATGGTCAGATATATTCTGAGTTAAACACACTACTTTGGGTTAATTTTGGACTTTGGGAATTCTGGCCTTTGTGCAGACACCTGCAGTCCAGAGCACCTGTGACGCTCATGCAGCCTGAGACCTCATGGATTCACTGGTTTGGTAATCCCTTATGGTTGCCTACTGTGTGGTATCGGGGAAGTAAAGAAAAATAATCTAATCGTATTATTATCTGTTCAAGCACAAAGCACTCAACAAATGGGAAATGGGGTTAAATTCCAGCTATGCGACTAGAATAATCAGAAGAAACCAAACATACTAAGAATAAAAAATGGGCTAGACAGAGGCCCCTAGACAGAGAGAGCACTGGATGGTGAGGCCTCCTCACTGACTTGCTGCGCAAATGACAACTTCAGTTAACAAACACCAATTATGCCTTACAACCAGGGTTGGGCCATTCAGCTCCCTCGCAGCTCCCAGGTCATGCACTGCACTGAGGACACAGCCCAGGCTGCCTTCCTGCACTGATACCCAGGGCAACACACACACCACAAACCACAGCACACCAGTCAGGGTCTGCGTACGAAGGACAGATGCCATGATCAGCAGTGGACATGGAGATTCACCAATGTGTCCGTACTGGTAAAGTTCTAGATAATTAGGTCTCAGAAAACTAGAGATAATAATTAAGTTCCACAGCTATTAATGGGAATCACCCCCTGATCTTGGCATGGCTCAGAGAACTTCATGTTTCAACTTTTGATGAGAAAAAAACCTGATGTTTAAAACACACAAGAACTATTTTAGAAGAAAAAAATTATTTTAATTTAGAATTTTACTCACTTAGCAATTTATTTCTGTGTTAAGAGGCAGTTTGCAGACATAGTTTAAGAGTGCCTCTTTAAATCTCCTCTTATGTTTTTCAGGCGTTTTTGTGTCTAACCAGCATCTAGACACCCAAATTAAGTGCTGTAAAACTGGCAACCACAAAGATGGCCCTTCTGCTGTAGATAATGGGTACACAAGGTCACACATAGGTGAGTGTACAAATGTTTGCAAGATGCACCAAATAGGAAACTTTTTTTTTTTTTGGTGGGCAGAAATATTGATACTGCTAAGTGATCCTGAATGAACCACCAGCTGTAAGTCTTTTTTTATTTTTATTTCCCATTGTTTCCAGTCTGCATATACTTAGACTCAACCAGAATGTCACATTTACTAATAATATATAATAACAAAATATAAGCCCATTATCATTTTTCAGATTCTTCCTTTAAAATAGACTGAAAGAAGAAGTCTTAGCTAAGCATCATCATAAAGAAAGCAAATAAACCAAATAAAATGATTATTGGTTAGTTTCAGCATAACTATAGGTCCTTTTTCACACAGCAAATTCTCAATTTTTCTTTTTTTCTCTAAATTGTACTTCAGATAAAGGTTTACAGAACAAATTAGTTTCTCATTAAACAGTACACATACTGTTTTATGACACTGATTAACAAATCTATGACATGTCAACACGCTCCCTTCTCAACCTTGGGTTCCCTATTACCAACTTTCCTGTCCCCTGCTGCCTTTTAGTCCTTGCCCCAGGGCTGGTGTTCCCCTTTAGTCTTGTTTTGTTTTATGGGCCTGGCCAGTCTTTGGCTGAAGGGTGAACCTCAGGAGTGACTTCATTACTGAGCTGACAAGGTGTCCAGGAGCCATACTCTCGGGGTTTCTCCAGACTCTGTCAGGCCAGCAAGTCTGGTCTTTCTTTTTTTTAATATAACTTTTATTAAGCTTCCAGTGAACGTTTACAAATCCAATCAGTCTGTCACATATAAGTTTACATACATCTCACTCCCTACTCCCAATTGCTCTCCCCCTCTTGAGTCAGCCCTTTCAGTCTCTCCTTTCGTGACAATTTTGCTGGCTTCCCTCTCTCTCTATCCTCCCATCCCCCCTCCAGACAAGAGTTGCCAACACAATCTCAAGTGTCCACCTGATATAATTAGCTCACTCTTCATCAGCGTCTCTCTCCCACCCGCTGACCAGTCCCTTTCATGTCTGATGAGTTGTCTTCGGGGATGGTTCCTGTCCTGTGCCAACAGAAGGTCTGGGGACCATGGCCGCCGGGATTCCTCTAGTCTCAGTCAGACCATTAAGTTTGGTCTTTTTATGAGAATTTGGGGTCTGTATCCCACTGATCTCCTGCTCCCTCAGGGGTCCTCTGCTGTGCTCCCTGTCAGGGCAGTCATCGATTGTGGCTGGGCACCAACTAGTTCTTCTGGTTCATGTGGCCCTTTCTGTCTCTTGGGCTCTTAGTTGTCGTGTGGCCTTGGTGTTCTTCATTTTCCTTTGCTCCAGGTGGGTTGAGACCAATTGATGCATCTTAGATGGCTGCTTGTTAGCATTTAAGACCCCAGACGCCACATTTCAAAGTGGGATGCAGAATGATTTCATAATAGAATTATTTTGCCAATTGACTTAGAAGTCCCCACAAACCATGTTCCCCAGACCCCCGCCCTTGCTCCGCTGACCTTTGAAGCATTCATTTTATCCTGGAAACTTCTTTGCTTTTGGTCCAGTCCAATTGAGCTGACCTTCCATGTATTGAGTGTTGTCTTTCCCTTCACCTAAAGCAGTTCTTATCTACTGATTAATCAATAAAAAACCCTCTCCCACCCTCCCTCCCTCGTAACCACAAAAGTATGCGTTCTTCTCAGGTTTACTATTTCTCAAGATTTTATAATAGTGGTCTTATACAATATTTGTCCTTTTGCCTCTGACTAATTTCGCTCAGCATACTGCCTTCCAGGTTCCTCCATGTTATGAAATGTTTCACAGATTCGTCACTGTTCTTTATCGATGCGTAGTATTCCATTGTGTGAATATACCACAATTTATTTAACCATTCATCCGTAGATGGACACCTTGGTTGCTTCCAACTTTTTGCTATTGTAAACAGAGCTGCAATAAACATGGGTGTGCATATCTCTGTTTGTATGAAGGCTCTTGTATCTCTAGGGCATATTCCGAGGAGTGGGATTTCTGGGTTGTATGGTAGTTCTATTTCTAACTGTTTAAGATAACGCCAGATAGATTTCCAAAGTGGTTGTACCATTTGACATTCCCACCAGCAGTGTATAAGAGTTCCAATCTCTCCGCAGCCTCTCCAACATTTATTATTTTGTGTTTTTTGGATTAATGCCAGCCTTGCTGGTGTGAGATGGAATCTCATCGTAGTTTTAATTTGCATTTCTCTAATGGCTAATGATCGAGAGCATTTTCTCATGTATCTGTTGGCTGCCTGAATATCTTCTTTAGTGAAATGTGTGTTCATATCCTTTGCCCACTTCTTGATTGGGTTGTTTGTCTTTTTGTGGTTGAGTTTTGACAGAATCATGTAGATTTTAGAGATCAGGCGCTGGTCGGAGATGTCATAGCTGAAAATTCTTTCCCAATCTGTAGGTGGTCTTTTTACTCTTTTGGTGAAGTCTTTAGATGAGCATAGGTGTTTGATTTTTAGGAGCTCCCAGTTATCTGGTTTCTCTTCATCATTTTTGGTAATGTTTTTTATTCTGTTTATGCCCTGTATTAGGGCTCCTAGGGTTGTCCCTATTTTTTCTTCCGTGATCTTTATCGTTTTAGTCTTTATGTTTAGGTCTTTGATCCACTTGGAGTTAGTTTTTGTGCATGGTGTGAGGTATGAGTCCTGTTTCATTTTTTTGCAAATGGATATCCAGTTATGCCAGCACCATTTGTTAAAAAGGCTATCTTTTCCCCAGCTAATTGACACTGGTCCTTTGTCAAATATCAGCTGCTCATATGTGGATGGATCTATGTCTGGGTTCTCAATTCTGTTCCGTTGGTCTATGTGCCTGTTGTTGTACCAGTACCAGGCTGTTTTGACTACTGTGGCTGTATAATAGGTTCTGAAGTCAGGTAAAGTGAGACCTCCCACTTTCTTCTTCTTTTTTAGTAGTGCTTTGCTTATCCGGGGCTTCTTTCCCTTCCATATGAAATTGGTGATTTGTTTCTCTATCCCCTTAAAATATGACATTGGAATTTGGATCGGAAGTGCGTTAAATGTATAGATGGCTTTTGGTAGAATAGACATTTTTACTATGTTAAGTCTTCCTATCCATGAGCAGGGTATGTTTTTCCACTTAAGTATGTCCTTTTGAATTTCTTGTAGTAGAGCTTTGTAGTTTTCTTTGTATAGGTCTTTTACATCCTTGGTAAGATTTATTCCTAAGTATCTTATCTTCTTGGGGGCTACTGTGAATGGTATTGATTTGGTGATTTCCTCTTCGGTGTTCTTTTTGTTGATGTAGAGGAATCCAAGTGATTTTTGTATGTTTATTTTATAACCTGAGACTCTGCCAAACTCTTCTATTAGTTTCAGTAGTTTTCTGCAGGATTCCTTAGGGTTTTCTGTGTATATAATCATGTCATCCGCAAATAGTGATAACTTTACTTCTTCCTTGCCAATCCGGATACCTTTTATTTCTTTGTCTAGCCTAATTGCCCTGGCTAGGACTTCCAGCACGATGTTGAATAAGAGCGGTGATAAAGGGCATCCTTGTCTGGTTCCCGTTCTCAAGGGAAATGCTTTCAGGCTCTCTCCATTTAGAGTGATATTGGCTGTTGGCTTTGCATAGATGCCCTTTATTATGTTGAGGAATTTTCCTTCGATTCCTATTTTGGTAAGAATTTTTATCATAAATGGGTGTTGGACTTTGTCAAATGCCTTTTCTGCATCAATTGATAAGATCATGTGGTTTTTGTCTTTTGTTTTATTTATGTGATGGATTACATTAATGGTTTTTCTGATATTAAACCAGCCTTGCATACCTGGTATAAATCCCACTTGATCATGGTGAATTATTTTTTTGATGTGTTGTTGGATTCTATTGGCTAGAATTTTGTTGAGGATTTTTGCATCTATGTTCATGAGGGATATAAGTCTATAATTTTCTTTTTTTGTAATGTCTTTACCTGGTTTTGGTATCAGGGAGATGGTGGCTTCATAGAATGAGTGGTGTAGTATTCCGTCATTTCCTATGCTTTGGAATACCTTCAGAAGTAGTGGTGTTAACTCTTCTCTGAAAGTTTGGTAGAACTCTGCAGTGAAGCCGTCCGGGCCAGGGCTTTTTTTTTGTTGGGAGTTTTTTGATTACCGTTTCAATCTCTTTTTTTGTTATGGGTCTATTTAGTTGTTCTACTTCTGAATGTGTTAGTTTAGGTAGGTAGTGTTTTTCCAGGAATTCATCCATTTCTTCTAGGTTTTCAAATTTGTTAGAGTACAATTTTTCATAATAATCTGAAATGATTCTTTTAATTTCGTTTGGTTCTGTTGTGATGTGGTCCTTCTCGTTTCTTATTGGGGTATTTGTTTCCTTTCCTGTATTTCTTTAGTCAGTCTAGCCAATGGTTTATCAATTTTGTTAATTTTTTCAAAGAACCAGCTTTTGGCTTTGTTAATTCTTTCAATTGTTTTTCTGTTCTCTAATTCATTTAGTTCAGCTCTAATTTTTATTATTTATTTTCTTCTGGTGCCTGATGGATTCTTTTGTTGCTCGCTTTCTATTTGTTCAAGTTGTAGGGACAGTTCTCTGATTTTGGCTCTTTCTTCTTTTTGTATGTGTGCATTTATCGATATAAATTGGCCTCTGAGCACTGCTTTTGCTGTGTCCCAGAGGTTTTGATAGGAAGTATTTTCATTCTCGTTGCTTTCTATGAATTTCCTTATTCCCTCCTTGATGTCTTCTATAACCCAGTCTTTTTTCAGGAGGGTATTGTTCATTTTCCATGTATTTGATTTCTTTTCCCTAGTTTTTCTGTTATTGATCTCTAGTTTTATTGCCTTGTGGTCTGAGAAGATGCTTTGTAATATTTCGATGTTTTGGACTCTGCAAAGTTTTGTTTTATGACCTAATATGTGGTCTATTCTAGAGAATGTTCCATGTGCGCTAGAAAAAAAAGTATATTTTGCAGCAGTTGGGTGGAGAGTTCTGTATAAGTCAATGAGGTCAAGTTGGTTGATTGTTGTATTTAGATCTTCCGTGTCTCTATTGAGCTTCTTACTGGATGTCCTGTCCTTCTCCGAAAGTGGTGTGTTGAAGTCTCCTACTATAATTGTGGAGGTATCTATCTCACTTTTCAATTCTGTTAAAATTAGATTTATGTATCTTGCAGCCCTGTCATTGGGTGCATAAATATTTAATATGGTTATGTCTTCCTGATCAATTGTCCCTTTTATCATTATATAGTGTCCTTCTTTATCCTTTGTGGTGGATTTAAGTCTAAAGTCTGTTTTGTCAGAAATTAATATTGCTACTCCTCTTCTTTTTTGCTTATTGTGCTTGATATACTTTTTTCCATCCTTTGAGTTTTAGTTTGTTTGTGTCTCTAAGTCTAAGGTGTGTCTCTTGTAGGCAGCATACAGATGGATCGTGTTTCTTTATCCAGTCTGTGACTCTCTGTCTCTTTATTGGTGCATTTAGTCCATTTACATTCAGGGTAATTATAGATAAATAAGTTTTTAGTGTTGTCATTTTGATGCCTTTTTATGTGTGTTGTTGACAATTTCATTTTTCCACATACTTTTTTGTGCTGAGGCGTTTATCTTAGTAAATTGTGAGATCCTCATTTTCATAGTGTTTGACTTTATGTTAGTTGAGTCGTTACGTTTTTCTTGGTTTTTATCTTGAGTTATAGAGTTGTTATACCTTTTTGTGGTTACCTTATTATTTACCCCTATTTTTCTAAGTAAAAACCTAGCTTGTATTGTTCTATATCGCCTTGTATCACTCTCCATATGGCAGTTCAATGCCTCCTGTATTTAGTCCCTCTTTTTGATTATTGTGATCTTTTACCTATTGACTTCCACGATTCCCTGTTATGTGTATTTTTTTTTTAATTAATCTTAATGTGTTTGTTTTTCTGATTTCCCTATTTGAGTTGATATCAGGACGTTCTGTTTTGTGACCTTGTGTTGTGCTGATATCTGATATTATTGGTTCTCTGACCAAACAATATCCTTTAGTATTTCTTGTAGCTTTGGTTTGGTTTTTGTAAATTCTCTAAACTTGTGTTTGTCTGTAAATATCTTAATTTCGCCTTCATATTTCAGAGAGAGTTTTGCTGGATATATGATCCTTGGCTGGCAGTTTTTCTCCTTCAGTGTTCTGTATACGTCGTCCCATTCCCTTCTTGCCTGCATGGTTTCTGCTGAGTAGTCTGAACTTATTCTTATTGATTCTCCCTTGAAGGAAACCTTTCTTTTCTCCCTGGCTGCTTTTAAAATTTTCTGTTTATCTTTGGTTTTGGTGAGTTTGATGACAATATGTCTTGGTGTTTTTCTTTTTGGATCAATCTTAAATGGGGTTCGATGAGCATCTTGGATAGATATCCTTTCGTTTTTCATGAAGTCAGGGAAGTTTTCTGTCAGGAGTTCTTCAACTATTTTCTCTGTGTTTTCTGTCTCCCCTCCCTGTTCTGGGACTCCAATCACCCGCAGGTTATCCTTCTTGATAGAGTCCCACATAATTCTTAGGGTTTCTTCATTTTTTTAAATTCTTTTCTCTCATTTTTTTTCAGCTATGTTGGTGTTGATTCCCTGGTTCTCCAGATGTCCCAGTCTGCATTCTAATTGCTCGAGTCTGCTCCTCTGACTTCCTATTGCGTTGTCTAATTCTGTAATTTTATTGTTAATCTTTTGGATTTCTACATGTTGTCTCTCTATGGATTCTTGCAACTTATTAATTTTTCCACTATGTTCTTGAATAATTTTTTTGAGTTCTTCAACAGTTTTATCAGTGTGTTCCTTGGCTTTTTCTGCAGTTATCCTAATTTCATTTGTGATATCTTTAAGCATTCTGTAAATTAGTTTTTTATATTCTGTATCTTATAATTCCAAGATTGTATCTTCATTTGGGAAAGATTTTGATTCTTTTGTTTGGGGGGTTGGAGAAGCTGTCATGGTCTGCTTCTTTAAGTGCTTTGATATGGATTGTTGTCTCCGAGCCATCACTGGGAAACTAGTTTTTCCAGAAAATCCGCTAAAAAAAAATGCAGTCAGATCCCTATCAGAGTTCTCCCTCTGGCTCAGGCTATTCAGATGTTAATGAAGCCGCCTGGGAAGGGTGGGGGAGGGAACAGAGAGATAGGAGAGCAGCACCTCAGAATATAGCCAGAGTTGCTTGTCTTGCTTGGAATGACTATTATATCTGAGATTCCCGTGGGGCACGTTGCCTATGTGTGCTGGCTGTGTGGAGATTGCCCCCGGGGGGTCTGGCCTGCTGGAGTCACGGTCAGATCCTCCACTTCCAGCCCTACGCCCAGCGTCAAGGCTCCCCTACTGGGATGGTGCACTCTCGACTCCAAAATCAGTCGCTGCCTCCTGGGGACTTCTCTTCCCTCCAGCCGCGTGGCCGTGCCGCCCCCGCGAACCAGGTGGGCCCACTCCCGGGGTTAGTTCAGGTGGGTGGAGCAGCTCCCCGTGCTTGTGCCGTGACCGAGTGTCCCGGCTGGGACGCTGTTCTCCCTGCTCCAATACCAGTCGCTGCCTCCTGGGGACTTCTCCTACCGGCTGCGTTCCATGCCGCCCACCCGAACTGGCTGGGCCCCTTCCCGGGGTTAGTTCAGGGGGGTGGAGCAGCTCTCTGTGCTTGTGCCGTACCTGACTGGTACGCTGGCTCCAGGCTCTGGAAACAATCGCTGCTTCCCCGTATTAGTTCGTTCTCCGTCTCTAAATCTGTGTTTGTTGTTCAGGGTTCGTAGATTGTTATGTATGTGATCGATTCACTTGTTTTTCCGTGTCTTTGTTGTAAGAGGGATCCGAGGTAGCGTCTGCCTAGTCCGCCATCTTGGGTCCGCCTCCTCGCTCTGATCTTTCTTTTTGAGTTAGAATTTTGTTCTCCATTTTTCTCCAGCTCTGTCTGGAATCCTCTATTGTGATCCCCATCAGAGCAGTCAGTGGTGGTAGCTGGGCACCATCTAGTTGTACTGGGCTCAATCTGGTGGAAGCCATGGTAGATGTGGTCCATCAGTCCTTTGGACAAATCTTTCCCTTGTATCTTTAGTTTTCTTCATTCTTCCTTCCTTGGTCCTGAAGGGGTGAGACCAGTGGAGTATCCTAGATGGCGCTCACAGGCTTTTAAGACCCCAGACACTACTCACCAGAGTGTAGAATAGTTTCTTTATAAACTGTGTTATGCCAATTGAGCTAGATGTTCCCCAAGCAGCCCTCAGCCCAGTCAATTTTTCTTAGCAAGAGAGCAATAAAGCCAGGCAAAGAAAATCCTGAGGCAAACCCAAACTGAAACTCACTAACTGTACTCTCATTCTCCATTAGGGCAGCTAATGGTGAGTTGAACAGGCTGAATTTAGGTTCCATCACCTCCTCTGTGCCTTCCTGCCTTCTGGAAGAGCAACATCTAAAATGAGGACATAACAGGAAAGTAATCAGCCCCAATCATTAGGTAATCAATGAAAGGCACAAAACAAACTAAAGACATTCACAAAGAGGGCTAGGAGGGAGAAGACTCTGAGGGGCTAGGTCTGCAGGTGGTACACAAGTCCTCCAGAGAAGATCAGAAGGCACCAAATATAAGCACCCTGAGAAAAGTGAAAGCTAATCCCCTTCCCGCATATCTGGGGTCTACCACCTGGATCTACTAGCACCTGTGTATGGGCCACATGCAGAAGTGGAGGGTGGTGGCCTGGGACTGGCAGCCCAGTGGCTGGAGGGCTCTGCACTTGAGCGTCAAGTCTGCCAGCATGTGCCCCTGTACCTCACGTCACCCACCCTTCCTAGACCATGGGCATGACAGCCTGAAATCTCCTGGTCTGGCCGTTGCTCTCTCCCCCATCCAGACCCTGCACTGTGGGGCCACTATCCCTATCCCTGCACCTGAACCAGCTCGGGAACCACCCACCAGAGCCTGTGCCCACTGCATGCAGCTCCAGTCAAAGGCACACCACACAGCCACGCTAGACTTGGTGGGAACAATGATCTCTGTAAAAGGCACCACGGTGACACCATGATGGTGTCTCTAGCATGCCCCTAGGTCAGGCAGTCAGTGGCTGTCAGCCGGCCCTGCAGCTAAATTGTGGTGGTCAACTCCTGGTCTTCTGGATTTTCTTCACCTAATGGTGATGCACTTGTCTGTGAGTTTGTCGTACTGTGGTGGCTTTTGTGTTGCTGTGATGCTGAAAGCTATGCCACTGGTATCTAAAATACCAGCAGGGTTGCCTGTGATGGACAGGTTTCAGCAGAGCTTCCAGACTAAGACATGCGAAGAAGAAAAGCCTGGCAATCTACTTCTGAAAATTAGCCAATGAAAACCCTATGGATTATAACAGAACATTGTTCACTATAGTACTGAAAGATGAGCCCCCTAGTTGGAAGGCACTCAAAATACACGGTGGCCACAACAACGGACTTGAGTGTACCAACAATATGAAGATGGTGCAGGAGCAGGCAATGTTTTCTTCTGTTGTACATGGGGTTGCCATGTGTAAGAGCTAACAATAGCTAACAACAATGGTAATGTGAATTCCTTTGGACTTCCTGCTCAGGCTGATGCAGTCCTCAGAGACACCTTGCTTGGCCTAGGCAGTCTGAGCTAGTCTATACAGCACAGCATCTTCCTTGCGATCAGGCACATATCCTTCTCTTGCTGTCATGGCTCACATTCCCAATACAATGGATCCCTGTCACTCTATACTTCCAAGATTTGATTTATTCCAAGCCTTTGCTAGTTCCCAGTATTAAATCTCTCAACACATTCAGTACAGGTTTGGGAATTTTGTTTTCATCTGTCGTAATGTACATGACACCAATCAGTTCAAGATTCTTTTTTTTTTTTAATTTTTATTGTGCTTTAAGTGAAAGTTTACAAATCAAGTCACTCTCACACAAAAACTTATATACACCTTGCTACATACTCCCAATTACTCACCCCCTAATGAGACCGCCCACTTCCTCCCTCCCTCTCTCTCTTTTCCTGTCCATTTCCCCAGCTTCAAACCCCCTCTACCTTCTCATTTCCCCTGCAGGCAGGAGATACCAATATAGTCTCAAGTGTCCACCTGATCCAAGAAGCTCACACCTCACCAGCATCCCTCTCCAGCCCATTGTCCAGTACAATCCATGTCTGAAGAGTTGGCTTCAGGAATGGTTCCTGTCCTGGGCTAACAGAAGGTCTAGGGGCCATGAACACTGGGGTCCTTCTAGTCTCAGTCAGACCATTAAGTCTGGTCTTTTTATTAGAATTTGGGGTCTGCATCCCACTGCTCTCCTGCTGCCTCAGGGGTTCTCTGTTGTGTTCCCTGTCAGGACAGTCATCAGTTGCAGCCGGGCACCGTCTAGTTCTTCTGGTCTCAGGATGATGCAGTCTCTGGTTCGTGAGCCTCTTTCTGTCTCTTGGGCTCGTAATTACCTTGTGTCCTTGGTGTTCTTCATTCTCCTTTGATCAGGGTGTGTTGAGACTCATTGATGCATCTTAGATGGCTGCTTGCTAGCGTTTAAGACTCCAGACGCCACTCTTCAAAGTGGGATGCAGAATGTTTTCTTAATAGATTTTATGATGCCAATTGACGTAGAAATCCCCTGAAACCACGGTCCCCAAAAATAAACTGGCCTTCAAAGCATTCAGTTTATTCAGGAAACTTCTTTGCTTTTGGCTTAGTCCAGTTGTGCTGACTTCCCCTGTATTGTGTGTTGTCTTTCCCTTCACCTAAAGTAGTTCTTATCTACTATCTAATTAGTGAATACCACCCTCCCTCCCTCCCCCATCTCATAACCACAAAAGAATGTTTTCTTCTCAGTTTAAATTATTTCTCAAGTTCTTATAATAGTGGTGTAATCCAATATTTATCCTTTTGCAACTGACGAATTTCACTCAGAATAATGCCTTCCAGGTTCCTCCATGTTATGAAATGTTTCACAGATTCATCACTGTTCTTTATCGTGTAAATATACCATAATTTATTTACACATTCATTCATTCATGGGCACCTTGCTTGCTTCCATCTTTTTGCTATTGTAAACAGTGCTGCAATAAACACGGGTATGTATATATCTGTTCGTGTAAAGGCTCTTATTTCTCTAGGATATATTCCGAGGAATGCGATTGCTGGATCATATGGTAGTTCTCTTTCTAGATTTTTAAGGAAGAGTCAAATCGATTTCCAAAGTGGTTGTATCATTTGACATTACCACCAGCAGTGTAGAAGTGTTCCAATCTCTCTACAGCCTCTTCAACATTTATTATTTTGTTTTTTGGATTAATGCCAGCCTTGTTGGAGTGAGATGAAATCTCATTGTAGTTTTGATCTGCATTTCTCTAATGACTAATGATCGTGAGCATTTCCTCATTTATCTGTTAGCTACCTGAATGTCTTCTTTAGTGAAGTGTCTGTTCATATCTTTTGCCCAGTTTTTAATTGGGTTATTTGTCTTTTTGTAGTTGAGTTTTTGCAGTACCATGTAGATTTTAGAGATCAGGCACTGATTGGAAATGTCATAGCTAAAAACTTTTTCCCAGTCTGTAGGTAGTCTTTTTACTCTTTTGGTGAAGTCTTTGGATGAGCAGAGGTGTTTGATTTTTAGGAGCTCCCAGTTAGCTTGTTTTTCTTCTGCATTCTTAATAATGTTTTGTATACTGTTTATGCCATGTACTAGGGCTCCTAATGTTGTCCCTATTTTTTCTTCCATGATCTTTATCGTTTTAGATTTTATATTTAGGTCTTTGATCCATTTTGAGCTCGTTTTTGTGCATGGAGTGACATATGGGTCTTGTTTCATTTTTTTTGCAGATGGATATCCAGTTATGCCAGCACCATTTGTTAAAAAGCCTGTCTTTTCCCCATTTAACTGTTTTGGGGACTTTGTCAAATATCAACTGCTCATATGTGGATGGAATTATGTCTGGATTCTCAATTCTGTTCCATTGGTCTATGTATCTGTTGTTGTACCAGAACCAGGCTGTTTTGACTAGTGTGGCAGTATAATAGGTTCTAAAATCAGGTATAGTAAGGCCTCCCACTTTATTCTCCTTTTTCTGTAACGCTTTACTTATCCGGGGCCTCTTTCCTTTCCACGTGAAGTTGGTGATTTGTTTCTCCATCTCATTAAAGAATGTCATTGGAATTTGGATCAGAATTGCATTAAATGTATAGATCGCTTTTGGTAGAATAGACATTTTTATAATGTTAAGCCTTCCTATCCATGAGCAAGGTATGGTTTTCCACTTACATAGGTCTCTTTTGGTCTCTTGCAGAAGTGTATTGTGGTTTTCTTTGTATAAGTCTTTTACATCTCTGGTAAGATTTATTCCTAAGTATTTTATCTTCTTGGGGGCTACTGTAAATGGTATAAATTTGGTGATTTCCTCCTCAATGTTCTTCTTTTTTTTTTTTTTTGGTGTAGAGGAGTCCAACTGATTTTTGTATGTTTGTCTTGTATCCCGATACTCTGTTGAACTCTTCTCTTAATTTCAGTAGTTTTCTTGAAGATTCATTAGGGTTTACTGTGTATAAGATCATGTCATCTGCAAATAGAGATAATTTTACTTCTTCCTTGTCAATCTGGATGCCCTTTATCTCTTTGTCTAGCCTAATTGCTCTGGCTAGGACCTCCAACACAATGTTGAATAAGAGTGGTGATAAAGGGCATCCTTCTCTAGTCCCTGTTCTCAAGGGAAATGCTTTCAGGCTCTCTCCATTTAGGATGATGTTGGCTGTTGGCTTTGTACAAATGCCCTTTATCATGTTAAGGCATTTTCCTTCTATTCCTATTTTGCTGAGAGTTTTTATCATGTATGGGTGTTGAACATTGTCAAATGCCTTTTATGCATCAATTGATAAAATCATGTGATTCTTGTCTTTTGTTTTATTTATGTGGTGGATTACATTAATTGTTTTTCTAATGTTGAGCCATCCCTGCATACCTGGTATGAATCCCACTTGGTCAGGGTGAATTATTTTTTTGATATGTTGTTGAATTCCATTGGCTAGAATTTTGTTGAGGATTTTTGCATCTAAGTTCATGAGGGATACAGGTTTGCAATTTTCTTTTTTTGTGGTGTCTTCCACCAGGTGCTCCTTGGAAACTCTATGGGGCATTTTTTGGGTTACCTGGTTTTGGTATCAGGGATATGCTGGCTTCATAGAATGAGTTTGGGAGTATTCCGTTCTTTTCTATGCTCTGAAATACCTTTAGTAGTAGTGGTGTTAACTCTTCTCTGCAAGTTTTGTAGAACTCTGCAGTGAAGGTGTCTGTGCAGGGGCTTTTTTTTGTTGGAAGTTTTTTAATTACCTTTTCAATCTCTTCTTTTGTTAGGAGTCTATTTAGTTGTTCTACCTCTGTTTGTGTTAGTTTAGGTAGGTACTGCGTTTCTAGGAATTCATCCATTTCTTCTAGGTTTTCAAATTTGTTTGAGTATAGTTTTTCATAGTAATCTGATAGGATTCTTTTAATTTCAGTTGGGTCTGTTGTAATATTGCACATCTCATTTCTTATTTGGGTTATTTACTTCCTCTCCTGTTTTTCTTTTGTCAGTTTGGCCAATGATTTATCAATTTTGTTGATTTTTTCAAAGAACCAGCTTTTGGTCTCATTAATTCTTTCAATTGTTTTTCTGTTTTCTATTTCATTTAGCTCTGCTCTAATTTTTATTATTTGTTTTCTTCTGCTGCCCAAGGGTTTCTTTTGTTGCTCTGTTTCTATTTGTTCAAGTTGTACGGATAATTCTTTGATTTTGGCCCTTTCTTCATTTTGTATGTGTGCATTTATTGATATAAATTGACCTCTGATCACTGTTTTCGCTGTGTCCCAAAGGTTCTGATAGGAAGTGTTTTCATTCCCATTGGATCCCATGAATTTCTTTATTCCATTCTGAATGTCTTCTATAATCCCATCTTTTTTGAGCAGGGTATTGTTCAGATTCCCTGCTTTTTCTGTTATTGATTTCCACTTTTATGGCCTTATGGTCAGAGAAGATGCTTTGTAATATTTCAATATTTTGGATTCTGCTAAGGCTTGCTTTGTGACCTAACATGTGGTCTATTCTAGAGAATGTTCCATGTGCACTAGAAAAGAATATTTACTTGTTTGCTGTTGGGTGGAGTGTTCTGTATATGTCTATGAGGTCAAGTTGGTTGGTTGTGGCATTTAGATCTTCCATGTCTTTATTGAGCTTCTTTCTGGATGTCCTGTCCTTCACCGAAAGTGGTGTGTTGAAGTCTCCTTCTATTATTGTGGAGCTGTCTCTCTCACTTTTCAATGCCGACAGAGTTTGTTTTATGTATCTTGCAGCCCTGGCATTGGGTGCATAAATATTTAATGTGGTTATATCTTCTTGGTGTATTGTCCCTTTAATCATCATATAGTGTCCTTCCTTATCCTTTCTGATGGATTTGACTTTAAAGTCTATTTTGTCAGAAATTAATATTGCCACTCCTACTCTTTTTTGTTTGTTGTTTGCTTGATATATTATTTTTCCATCCTTTGAGTTTCAGTTTGTTTATGTCTCTTAGTGTAAAGTGTGTCTCTTATAGGCAGCATATAGATGGATCTTGTTTTTTAATCCATTCTGCCACTCTCTGTCTCTTTATTGGTGCATTTAGTCCATTTACATTCAGCATATTTGTGGATAGGTATGAATTTAGTGCTGTCACTTTGATGTCTTTTTTTGTGTGTTTTTGACAGTTTCTTTTTCCCACTTAATTTTATGTGCTGAGTAGATTATCTTTATGTTTTGTCCTTTCCTCATTTTTGTTGTTGTTGGTTATGTTTCTGCTGAGTCTCTATTTTTTTCTTGTATTTTATTTTGATGAGTAGGGTAGTTTGTCTCCTTTGTGGTTACCTTAATACTTACCCCTATTTTTCTAAATTTAAAGCTTTTATTTCTTTGTATCGCCGTATCTTCCTCTCCTCGTGGAAGATCTATGATTACATTTCTTAGTCCCTCTTTATTGTTTTTTTGTGGTCTTCTTTTATATAAGAAGATTGCTCTTACCCTGCGTTAAGCTTTTTTTTTTTAATAATCTTGCTTTTTTTTTTTTATTTCCCTGTCTGGGTTGACTTCTGATTGCTCTGCCCAGTGTTCTAGTCTTGCGTTGATATCTGACATTATTGATTTTCTAACCATTTGATAGAATAAATACAGCTCAGAGAAATTAAGAAACATCCACTGTGCCCGGGCTTCTGAAGTGACAGTTCCTGGATTTGAACCTTATCCTACGTCACAGCAAGATTGCATTCTTGACCACTTCACTGCAGGCTTCTGCAGAAAAAACACAGAAGCAGTAACAACAAGAGCTAGAAGCTGCTACATTCCACACTGAACACACAAGCGTCCTGTCTGACCCAGGGTACTGTGTGTCTCGAGGAAAGTGCTCCTCCAGGGCTGCGTAATACTAACTGGTCCTCTAGTCTCCCTCAAAAGTGCCTCCCCTCTGGTCTTCCACCAGAACCCCCTGACTTTTTCTTTGATTGGTCATAATGTGTTCAAGTTTCACTCTCATAGATCAAATATTCAGATATCGTTCCCTTTCTGCAGGTGTGTTAATGCAATTATATATGTGTTCTTCAATTGAAATGTATCTGTGAGTAAAATAAATTCAACAGGAACATGTGATCTTTTTGAACCTTACACACAAAGATCTGTACCCTCCAGCACACTGACCAAATGTATCCACTATACCTTCATCTCTAAAACTGCCTCCACTATCCAGTGTTGCTTCCTCAATTGTGTGTAGTGTTCCCATTTCTGAGACATGAAAACAACTGTTTTTATTATGGCTTTAGCCTAAATGAAACTCCAACTTCTTATTAAGAATGTTTAATAAAATCAACAGGGCATTAACAACTGCTAGCAGGGAGCTTAACAAATTAGATGCTTGCCAACAATCCCCCTCTGTGTCTACAGGCAGATAGTTCTTATCTTCATACAGCTTTTCTGGAAGATCATGAGCTGTCTGGACCAGAAAAGCCTCCCATGTGACTAAGTCTCTGTGAGGTGAACACTAATATCAATTCATGACAAAAGTGAAACACATCAGCTATGACATCTCCGACCAGCAACTGATCTCTAAAATCTACATGATTCTGTCAAAACTCAACCACAAAAAGACAAACAACCCAATCAAGAAGTGGGCAAAGGATATGAACACACACTTCACTAAAGAAGATATTCAGGCAGCTAACAGATACATGAGAAAATGCTCTCGATCATTAGCCATTAGAGAAATGCAGATTAAAACTACGATGAGATTCCATCTCACCCCAACAAGGCTGGCATTAATCCAAAAAACACAAAATAATAAATGTTGGAGAGGCTGCGGAGAGATTGGAACTCTTATACACTGCTGGTGGGAATGTCAAATGGTACAACCACTTTGGAAATCTATCTGGCGTTATCTTAAACAGTTAGAAATAGAACTACCATACAACCCAGAAATCCCACTCCTCGGAATATACCCTAGAGAAATAAGAGCCTTCACACAGATATATGCACACCCATGTTTACTGCAGCTCTGTTTACAATAGCAAAAAGTTGGAAGCAACCAAGGTGTCCATCTACGGATGAATGGGTAAATAAATTGTGGTATATTCACACAATGGAATACTACGCATCGATAAAGAACAGTGACGAATCTGTGAAACATTTCATAACATGGAGGAACCTGGAAGGCATTATGCTGAGCGAAATTAGTCAGAGGCAAAAGGACAAATATTGTATAAGATCACTATTACAAGATCTTGAGAAATAGTATAGACTGAGAAGAACACATACTTTTGTGGTTATGAGGGGGGGAGGGAGGGAGGGAGAGGGTTTTTTACTGATTAATTAGCAGATAAGAACTACTTTAGATGAAGGGAAGGACAACACTCAACACATGGAAGGTCAGCTCAACTGGACTGGACTGGACCAAGGGCAAAGAAGTTTCCGGGATAAACTGAATACTTCAAAGGTCAGCGGAGCAAGGGCGGGGGTTTGGGAACCATGGTTTAAGGGGACTTCTGAGTCAATTGGCAAAATAATTCTATTATGAAAACATTGTGCATCCCACTTTGAAATGTGGTGTCTGGGGTCTTAAAAGCTAACAAGCGGCCATCTAAGATGCATCAATTGGTCTCAACCCACCTGGAGCAAAGGAGAATGAAGAACACCAAGGTCACATGACAACTAAGAGCCCAAGAGACAGAAAGGGCCACATGAACCAGAGACCTACATTATCCTGAGACCAGAAGAACTAGTTGGTGCCCTGCCACAATCGATGACTGCCCTCACAGGGAGCACAATAGAGAACCCCTGAGGGAGCAGGAGATCAGTGGGATGCAGACTCCAAATTCTCATAAAAAGACCATACTTAATGGTCTGGATGTGACTAGGGGAATCCCGGCGGTCATGGTCCCCAAACCTTCTGTTGGCACAGGACGGGAACCATTCCCGAAGACAATTCATCAGACATGAAAGGGACTGGGCAGTGGGTGGGAGAGAGATGCTGATGAAGAGTGAGCTAATTATATCAGGTGGACACTTGAGACTGTGTTGGCATCTCCTGTCTGGAGGGGGGATGGGAGGATAGAGAGAGTTGGAGGCTGCCAAAGTTTTCACGAAAGGAGAGACTGGAACGGCTGACTCATTAGGGGGAGAGCAAGTGGGAGTAAGGAGTAAGATGTGTATTAACTTATATGTGACAGACTGACTTGATTTGTAAACGTTCACTTGAAGCTCAATGAAAGTTAATAAAAAAAAAAGTGAAACACAAGTCTCTGTCAAAATCTGCTGGGACTTTGGAGAGTGGCGTCTGGGGTCTTAAACACTAGCAAGCAGCCATCTAAGATGCATCAATTGGTGTCAACCCACCTGGACCAAAGGACAATGAAGAACACCAAAGACACAAGGTAATCATGAGCCCAAGAGACAGAAAGGGCCACATAAAGCAGAGACTACTTCAGCCTGAGACCAGAAGAACTAGACGGTGCCCAGCTACAACTGATGACTGCCCTGACAGGGAACACAACAGAGAACCTCTGAGGGAGCAGGAGAGCAGTGGGATACAGACCTCAAATTCTTGTAAAAAGACCAGACTTAATGGTCTGACTGAGACTAGAATGACCCTGGAGGTCATGGTCCCCAGACCTTCTGTTAGCCCAAGACAGGGACCATTCCCAAAGCCAACTCTTCAGACAGGGATTAGACTGGACTTTTTTTATGGGATAGAAAATGATACTGGTGAAGAGAGAGTTTCTTGGATCAAGCAGACACATGAGACTATGTGGGCAGCTCCTGTCTAAAGAGGAGATGAGAGGGCAGAGGGGGTCAGAAGCTGGCCAAATGGACACAAAAAGAGAGAGTAGAGGGAAGAAGTGTGCTGTCTCACTAAAGGGAGAGCAACTAGGAGTAGACAGCAAGGTGTATATAAGTTTTTGTATGAGAGGCTGACTTGGTTTATGAACTTTCACTTAAAGCACAGTAAAAATTTTTAAAAGTTATATAAAAAAAATCTGTTGGGATTAGTAGCCGTTTGCTTTTGGGGAGCTGGAGATTAAAAAAAAGTTGCTTTGGAATTCCACCTTGAGACAGTATGATGGGAAGAGTCAGTCTTCATTACATCATGCCACCTCATATTTATTAAGTACCCACTGTGGACCTACACTCTAGACACTGATGGATTCTCAAACAAACTGAAGACGTTGTTCTTATTCTCACGTAGCGTATGCAAGCAGTTAGTTTTTCAAATAGTTACAGCTTTCCAAGAAGCTCAGAATCGGAAATCTCACCTTTAAGGTAGAAAGCACAGGCTCTGTATGGATGTGACAGAGGTAAATGACAGAGCTACATTTTCTCTTTTCTCTCCCCAAAGGGTGGTTTAACTGAAATGAAGTTGGTAGCAAAAGGCAGTTTGCACAGGGAAGGCAGAGCCTCACGGGCACAAGAACTGTGCATGTCACATCTCTCCGTATAATCTTATCAATATATTTCAAGATGGCAATGGAGAGCTGTACAGCCTTACCTCAGCAACCAGGATTTTAAATGCTATCTTGCTAAGTGGCACAAATTGAGAGCTCTAATAGAAGTGTGTGTGTGGGGAGGGGGTGCGCTTCACTGAGAGGACTGGAATAATACCAGCATACCCTAGTCTTACCTGAAGCTAACTCTGCAGGTACCTAATTCATAAAATGTCCAGAGATGTGGCCATGCAAGGTCCTAGAACCCTGGAGGTGAACTAATCAGGTAGGTAGGAAAGCCCTGTTCTCAGAACTGCCTATTCTTAGTAACGGCGCAGTGGGGACTGTGTCCCCTGACAGCATCAGGCCTAATTATTTCATGTAACTTGCTTGCCACAATGATCTATGAGGAAATGCCTCTTCAGGTGTGACAACCATTTATCACTTTTTGTTTCAGGATGCTGAGTAAACTCACCAATATTATTCAGTTACATTAAATGGTAGTGGGTTTTTTGTGGTATAAAAAAAGAATCACCATTTTCAATTATTCACTGTTGAGCTATTTCACTGTTAGACAAATCACTCTGGAGCAGCACACCATTAGACTGTGGGAGAGCACGTCTTTAATATTCCTCTGTAGAACTTTCTTTCCCGACTTCCTTTTCTCACCCCACGGCTTTCCACCTGATGAGTTACAAATATCTGGTAAAGCTGGATTCTGCCCATCTCCTCATCTGTGCACATCATCTAGTTCTTTGCCACAACTGGTGCTGCCTTCCCAGGCCTACCCCTAGGTGAGGCCACAGAGTGCAGAGGCTGATTCCCTCATCCTGAGCGGCCTCCAAGCACCTGCCTGATGCTCTCCTCTTACAGTGAGGGAACTGAGATCCTGAAAGATGAGGACAGCCTGGTAGTTAGGAGACTGCACCAGAGCCCATCCACCATCCTGCTACTAAATGATTCCACCTCAGCTTTGGGGTGAAGACACCTCTGTACTTTTACTGCCCAAATGAAGCCAGCTGACTGTCTCGCCTACTGAATCCTTCACAATCCCATTTTGCTCTCCTTACCTTTCAGGAAAAGTTCACACGAATCACCTCTTAATGGCCCTACCACACTGGGCCTTAAGCACCACAGGCACTCCGTAGGCTAGCTTTCTTGAATCCAAGTGCCTCCCATCTCTTTTCTGCCCCTCCAGTTTTACTGCCTCCTCCATCACTATGACTCCTTTTGCAGCTAACAAACACCATGGTCAGAGAGGGTCAGAGTCATGTACAGAGCAACTGAAGGCTCTTTTCCTGGTACTGATCACATCATTCCATAAAAGAGAAAGCCAAGAGTGAACTCCAACAGGGACAAGTCAAGATCATACAGAACAGTTTTCTTGGAACACTGGGATGTGTAGGGTCACTGAATCAGTCCTAATCTCATAGGGACCCTATAGGACAGGCTGGTGAATTTGAACTGCCAATCTTTTGGTTAGCAGCCATAGTTCTTTTTTTTTTGTATGTATTTTTTTTAATTGTACTTTAGATGAAGGTTTACAGAACAAACAAGTTTCTCATTAAACGGTTAGTACACATATTGTTTTATGACATTGGTTAACAACCCCACAACATGTCAATACTCTCCCTTCTCAACTTCGGGTTCCCTATCACCAGATTTCCTGTCCCCTCCTGTCTTCTAGTCCTTGTCCTGGGGATGTTCTGTCCCTTTATTCTCATTTTGTTTTTATGAGCCTGTCTAATCTTTGGCTGAAGGGTGGACCTCAGGAGTAACTTCATTACTGAGCTAAAAGTGTGTCCAGGGGCCATACTCTTGGAATTTCTCCAGTCTCTGTCAGGCCAGTAAGTCTGGTCTTTTTTTGTGAGTTAGAATTTTGTTCTACATTTTCCTCCAGCTCTGTCTGGGACCCTCTATTGTGATCCCTGTCAGAGCAGTCAGTGGTGGTAGCCGGGCACCATCTAGTTGTACTAGGTTCAGTCTGGTGGAGACCGTGGTAGTTGTGATCCATTAGCCCTCGGGACTAATCTTTCCCTTGTGTCTTTAGTTTTCTTCATTCTTCCTTCCTCCTGAAGGGGTAGGACCAGTGGAGTATACTAGATGGCTGCTCATAGGCTTTTAAGACCCCCAGATGCTACTCACCAAAGTAGAATGTAGAACATTTGGAAAGAAGATATTTTAACAGAGTTTTCTTATTTGGGGATTTCTAGGGAATGTCCTTGTGGCCTGTCATTGATCTGGTTTGGGGCTAAAGCTAAAGAGTATTCACCAAGGGCAAGAAGCCGTTTGTGGATGGGGTGAGTACCAGTGCAAAAATTTTACTGTTCCTTCCTCAGGTCAGGGTAAACTTCTCTTGTTACCAGAAGTGAATGATCTAAAAAACCATGGGGTCAAGGAAAAACAAACAAACAAACTTCTGATGCCCCCCCCAAAATAAGAAACTGCATACAGCACTACCTACCAAAACTGAAACTGGGTTCATCCGCAAATTTCTTCTCCTGCTCTCCTCCAGAAGTCCTAACGAATGTAAACTTCTCCCTCTCCCTGAAGTTTGCCCGTTGATCGGCAGGTTTCTTGGGGTTTCGTGGGTTGCTTCTTATATAGGATTGAATTGAGCCGTCTTCTGTCTTCCTGGGTCTGTCCTCTTACTCCTACCATGATAGATGTCTTGGGATCTGTCCACTTAGCATTTCTCCCTTTTTTTCCTAGGGTAGCTCAGATTCTCAGCTCCCACCTGGACTGCTGAGTATCTCAGCTGACCTGACTGACCTGGGTCTCTTTCCCAGTGACTGATTCCTTTGCCAGTAGACTAGCTGCCATCTGAGCTGAAGTCATTGTGTTATTCATCACCATGTTCCTTTAGTGCTGTAGATTGTGTGAGTCTCTCAGTAAGCCTCATCTGCCCAGTTAGTTGTCTGACTCTCAGGGCAGGCATGTACAAATGCGAAGAACCAGGACTGAGCACATACAAAGCATTCTAACCCTCACTGGCATGTTTTCACTTCAGGTATGAGTTGCTTTTTGACAGGCAGGATTGTATCATCAACCACTGTGGGACAGAGGTGGGGTACAGAGGTACATCATTGGCGTACCATGATGGCGAGGTGAACAAGGAGTACCAGTTCACCATGTTGGACATCTGTCCTGCCCTGGATTCCCTCTCAGTGGTGTGGGACAGGATGAAGGTTGCCTGGTGGCAGTGGCATAACCACAGTTTTGTTTGAGATGGAAAAATAGGAACTATTTTTTTCTGAGAGATATATTAAATTATTTTCCCCAAAGTGAATTGCATTCATGATGTAATAGAGGCTCCAAGTCAGTAATCACACTCAACCCTTTGCTTTGGGAAGGACCATTCTCTTTTGAATCACACTTAACTTTGCAGTTTATAGCAGGTTCTTTTATGTTTTCTTCCCATTCACCTTAAACAGTAGCCCCTAAGTTTCTTCTTTAACTGCATTATTACCTGTGTATTTAATCTAGAAAAGTCTGTACAACCTCTGAAAAAGAACTTTTCTTAAAATGCGAAGAAAGCTGCTTTTTAGTCCTTATCATTTTCTCACGAATATTTCATAAGCAAACACTGAAAGACAATTTGATACTCAGGAGGTATTACCTCATCAAATATTTTAACTAAAACTGTTCATTATAAATAAGAGGTAGTTGTGCTTTTTAAAGGGAAACCCTGGTGGCGTAGTGGTTAAGTGCTTCGGCTGCTAACCAAAGGGTCGGCAGCTCGAATCCGCCAGGCGCTCCTTGGAAACTCTATGGGGCAGTTCTACTCCGTCCTATAGGGTTGCTATGAGTCGGAATCAACTCAACGGCACTGGGTTTGGTTTTTTTTGTTTGTTTTGGTGCTTTTTAAAAAGCTAATCATTATTTTTAAAGTCTGTACAGTATAGTAATGACCCCTGAACATAATGAAAAGGTAAACACTGGAAATGCACTCAGCAAAACTAAGACAAATCTTGGATCTTCAAATTCTCATTTAAATGAAATTTTCAGACTGGACCTTGTTCTAGAATATAGGTAGTCCTGGACTTACAAAGAGGTTCCGTTCCAATGACTCAATTGTAAGTTGATTCTGATGTATGTGGAATAACTCATTTTTTTTTAGTTTTCATTATTACCTCCTTTTATTATCAGTATATTTATAATCATAGCATTGAACATCTGAGAATGCTAACATCAGCAAATTACATGCTATAGAATTGTAGTGCATATTACTAATGATAAACGATAAGATGTACAAAAAAAAAAAAAGATGGTCATAAGTGTGGTTTGTCACAACTAGACTACGTCGTCAGCCAGGGACTACCTGCAGTTTCAGCTGCACCGTGGTTCGATCATGCTTTGGAATATATATGTAAACTTCTAAAATATTTTCTGTCTAACTCCTGCTCTAATACATAACTGAGGAGCCATAGTTCTTAACCACTGTACCACCAGGGCTCCGCTAATCTGCAAAGTTAATATTTAATCATATTCCTATTTTCCCATACCTCAACTAAAGGCTCAGCCAAAACAAGTTATTTACATAAAATTTGGGCTTAAGAGGTAAGCCCTCAAGAAGACCCTTCACTCCCTTATGTATGAACTAGAGCTTGCACGTCCTGGCATCTGGTTTGGAACTGCCTGGTCAGGACACAGCTCCCACAGTGTGTTTAAAGAGACACACAGTCCTGCGGTGCGAGGCTTACGTCAGAAGCCCACAGACTAATGCACAAGACCCATTCTGCCTGGGCAACTGGGGAGGGTCAAGAGGAGGATAATATTTCTGCCCCATTCTCTCAGGTAAGAGCCTTCAGAGGAGTCCAGTTAGATAAACTTAAATTGTCTGACCATTAAAGCCTCATAGTTGACTTTATTTGATGGATATATGCACATTCTAAAAAGCTTTAATTTATGCTTTATCTAATAATACCTTCCAATTACAAAAAAGTAATACCTGCTCATTATAGAAAATTTGGAAAGTACAGAGAAGCATATAAAAAAGAGACACAGAAAAGTGTCACTCATCATTATTTCTAACATTTTGAGGTGTTTCAGGGAGTTGAACCCTGTGGTAAAATGAATCACTTTTATACGGCCTTTCTAGCCATCGTCTTGTAACTCCCACAAAATGATTGGCTGGACCATAATCTTGCAAGAATTGGTTGACTACTGGTTGATTATTTGCTGGTGCTGGATCCTGCAGCTGCCTCCTGTTATTATCAGTTCTTGGGACTTGGCCTAGCAGCTTAATTTTGGTCTTCCGCACCAATCTTGCGATTCATTGATCTCAGCCTGTGAGCAAGAGCCCTGTTCTCTGACCTGCCAATTTGGGTTCACCAGCCACTTCGGCTATGTGAATCAGGATAAGCCTCTATCCTGACTCATGGAGGTGGGATGTTCCAGCCTCCACAACCACGTGAGCCATTTCCTTGATATAAATCTCTCTCTGTATACATATTTATATGCTTTACTGGTTTTGCTTCTCCAGAGAACCCAAAGACATTATTTGGTGATTATACAAATAGTGCTTTGAAAATTAGCCTAACAGGGTTGACTGGCTTGCAGTCCCCTGAGGGGATTGGTCACTTCCTGGTCATGCTGGGAGGGCCATGCCTTGAAATTGACAAGGAGTTTGCTTATGTAAGGGCGAATACCACAGAGGTTTAGGGGGACCTCACTACCATCAAGAAGAGTCTAGAGCAGAGTATGTCCCTATACTGAAAACCTCCTAGACCCAGAGAGAGAACTGTAACACCAAAGATGGCATGGAATGGGAAGAAATGGCCAGGACATCATGACAGGAGTTATTCAGGTCCTCTGAGAGCACAGGCCTAGGTGTCATAGCAGGAACCAGTAACAGAGGTCTAGAAGGGCATGGCAACAGAGCAGAAGCCTCGGGAGCCATGCAAGGGTGCTGGTAGCCAGAGGCACCAAGACCCTTCCCCCTACAGCGTGGTGGTAGCCAGAGGCGGTAGTGACATGAACACAGCATAATTTGGGGAAGGGTAAGCATTTCCCCTTTGAGAATCTGCTGTTATTATTTATTGTTTGCTTTCTAAAAATAATAATAAGGGCTTTCACTTCGCCAACACTGCATAAATGTGTCCAGCTCGATCACAGATGAACTTAGCACCCACGGAATGGTTGATGCCAGTAACTCTGTGTGTCTCATTCCCAGCAGTCTAGTGGCTGCCTGAAAGTTTGAGGCACAGCCTGTCTGATGTGCAGTGCAGATAGGCAGACAGAGCAAACAAAACCCTTATCCAGATTCATCTGAAGCTGTTGTCCCAAACTCTATTTGGCCTATGAAACACCACTTTTATAAAAATGACTTCTCTTTGCCCTCTGAAAATTTCCTGGTGTGTTCTGACTTCAGCTTAAATATGAATAAGTCTCTGGTTAGGTCTGCCTGTAAGCTGTGGTTGCCCCTTCCTCGTTTTCTTAAGGGAAAACTGTGTTTCTGGTAGGCACTTTGTAACTGCACACAAACGTCACCTGCACAGCCACCAAATTAATTATTTTCAGAAGCCACTCAAAATAAACCAATCTTTGTGCCTACTGTTGTGGTGATTTCACAGTCTTCTGTCTCCTTAAAACCTTTGCACATAGTTTTCCTTTCGGGTGTGTAACTGCATTAAGTTCAGAACTCAATTCCTTCCAGCTTTACATACCTTCCCTGCTCAGGAGGTGGGATGAATGCACAGCTTCTGCTGCTTATGGTGTCAAAGAGGGTTTGTTTATCCTATTCAACAGTTGTGACTCCATGGTACTCTAATGTCCCTGGCCCACAGCAGCACCCTGATGGGGAAATAAAACAGTCCAGGAAAACAGCCCTGAGCAGAGCAGTGCCTAGGGCAGTAATAAAATCTTTACTGAGGCTTCGCAACCCTCTCTCTGAGTGTTATTTTTGAAAAGTTCCACAGCAGGCCCAGCAATTCATATCACAGTGTCAGGATTGAGAGTTTAAGAATGCCAGCCTAGTTCCGTGAGTGACTCACACTGTGTATGTGTGTACATGAGTATGTATACACACGTGTGTGTGTATGCCCAGGATGTACTGGGTCATAGTGTCCTTGGGCACCTCCTCCATGCCAGATTATGTGCTGGTTTCCTTCATGTATGTCTTCTTAATTAATACTCCCTGTTTTAGGTAGGTTATGATCTTATTGAGGAAACTATGGCTCAGAGGTTAACTGATTTCTCCAAGAACACAAAATAAAGGTCAGAGTTTGAATTTGAACTAGGGTCTGGCTTAATCCACAGGTTGCCTCTTACTGCAAAGCTCAGGTGACTGCACCATCCACTTCTGAGACCTAATGTAAGATAGACCAAGAGGGCCAAAGCTGATTCATAAATGCTCATCAATAAGGGAGATGCTAATAGTCACAACTATGGACTCAAACATACCAATGATCATGAAGATGCCACAGGACTGGGCAATGTTTCTTTCTGTTATACATAAGGTCTGCATGCCCCAGAGCTGACTTGATGACAACTGACAAGTCACACAATTTTAACAATAATTCAACAGTGCAGATTCACTCCAATTGAAAAGGATCTTTTTCAGTTCAGTGTGTTAAACTTCCACAGGGTTCTGAGATGTTGTGAACCCTTAAGTCATACTTTACATGTCAGCTGTCCCCAGCCAAGCTCACCTTTCATTTAACAAAGCCAGTGGCCCTGTTCCATCCATTCCAGCTGCCCAGCCCACACATGGAAAACTGTGAAGGAAGGAGCCTGTGGCTCTAGCACTCAAGAGGCTCATGAATGTGGGCAGGAGGAGGACCACAGAAAGAGGATAAAGACTATTTTAGGAGCAGGAGCTTGAGGCCCTCTGCTTCAGCCTGGTTTAGACCCCGTGGTTGTCCCACGAATGTACTAAAGGGCACAAAGCGCTGATCTGGATGCATGTTATTCACTCCTGACAGCTTTCTAGAGGGGTCTAGATTTAATCAGCAGGACTGAATCAGAAGACTGACATTAAACCAATCCTTAAGGGATTTACACATTGGTCCCTAAATGGCCTTTTGATGAGCTATGCTTACATCCTCTTGTTCCCACACCAGTAACTCCCTTTTGTCGGGGGACACTGGACTCAGGGTATGTGATCACAAAGGCAACAGCTATAAGCCATGCCTGCTCTGTTTATCCAGAGAGTCAACTCTTCCTTAACAATTTGGCAGCAGGCGCCAAACAGATGAGAAAGGGAACAATTAGGAAGGACCCTTAGGAGATGAAGGCACAGGGGAGGCACTTCCTCTCCCACTGGGCTGCAAGACTCCTCTCCTGACAAACATGAGGGGACTCTCATGGCAGTGAAGTACACTCTGGGGAAAAGAGTTGTTTAGAAACACCCAGGGCTCACAGGCAAACCCAACAATGAAAGAGACAGAAGAGAGGCATGTGAGTTTTCTGGAGCAGTACCTGCCTCTCTTCCTCTTCTCGAGCCCTGCCCACCACCACTACTTCTGCCACCATTACTGAGGGCTTAGGTTGGCAAGGCATACACAAGGCTGGCATACCTGAGCTCTGACAGGCCGCCTCTCCCCTGGGGGCTCACAGCACGGCAGAGAGGGGACCTGGCATGCAAACAATTATGACAAGGTGTGCTTATTCTGGGAAAGGATGATCGATTCTGCCTGGTCAGGGAAGGCTTTGTAAAGGAATGATAGTGCTCTGATTCAGGTAGAAGAGGTATATCTGGCAGAGGAAACAGCATGAGTTCAAGTTGCAGACAGAAAGGGCTGGTGTTTCTGGAAAATGTTGAATAGGAGTGATCAGAAATGAGGCCAGAGGCAGGGCCAAGATGGTGGAGTAGTCAGATGCTTCTGCTGGTCCCACTTACAACAAAGACCCCCCAAAACAAGTGAATTGATTATATATGACACTCTTGGAGGCCAGAACATCAAAGGCGAAGTTGAGGAATTGGGCTGAGCAGAAGTAGCAAGGAGCTGCCAGACCTGACCCGGTAGGAACTGGTACCCTGTGGGCTGGACCCACTGACACGAGCACAGTGAGGCGAGCAGAGGTATCTGAGGCACGTTTTCCACATCAGGAGAGACTGAGTGGTGCAGTGTTCAGTCATGCCTCCAGGATCAGTGAAGAGTGGCGCTCTCAGCAAAAGTGAGTACTTGCATCTAATCTACCACACAGACCAAAAAACACCCCTTTGGAAAAAACTCTCCCACTTAACTGACCCCTCCCTGCTCTACACTGCATCCTGAGCTGGCTTCAGTGAGAGCCACTTTCCCTGGGCTGGAAGTAGGACCTGTCGTGTGCCCTGAGCCATCCTCCTGGCCTTGGAGAAGGAACAAATTAACAATTAGGGGGAAAAATACTCTGCCAGCTTCCCTAAACTGGGAACTCAGGGCATAAACAGCTCCTTTGCCTAGGCATAAGCGGTCCACGGACTCTGAATGCATTTAACCCCTTCATGGTCCTGTGTGGGCACACTTCAACAGCATAGGCCCTCATTAACACAGTACCACAGGGTATTGCCTGAAGTCTAACTCCAACTATTTCAGCTATATGTTAGAGAGGCAGGTTCGTGGACTTTGACACTGCTCTGCCTATTAAGCAGGGTCCTCACCTACCCACATCTGGGGCCTGATGAATTATATAACCACCAAAAGTCTCTCTCAAATCTGATGGTGAAATTAGGGCATTTCTAAATAAACAGAAGTTTAGGGAATTTGCAAAAAACCAAAAAAAAATTACAAGAAATACTAAAGGGAGTCATCCAATTAGAAAATCAACAGCACCAGATAAAAACCCAAGACTAGAACACAGGACAGAGCAACCAGATATCAACCCACATAGGGAAATCACAAAAATAAATCAAAGCTAAAGAGCTCAAAACAGGGAAACAGAGGGCGTCGTTATGTAAAAGACAACATTGAATCAAAAAAGAGGGATAAAAAAATGTAGTCATACAGCTTTCATATGGACAGGAAGTCAAAGCAGTATAAAGAAATAAAAGTTTGGTTTAAACTTAGAAAATATGGATAAATATTAAGGTAACTACAAAGGAAACTATCAAACCTACATATCAAAATAAAAAACAAGAAAAACATAAAGACTCAGCAAATACAAAATCAACAACAATGCAAAAGAGAAAAGATAATAAAGAAAAACTACTCAACACAAAAAATTAAGTGGAATAAAGGAATTGTCAACAACACACAAAAAAAGACATCAAAATGACAGCACTAAACTCATACCAATCAATTATTATGCTGAATATAAATGGACTAAGTGCACCAATAAAGAGACAGAGAGTGGCAGAATGGATAAAAAAACACGATCCGTCTATATACTGCCTACAAGAGACACAACTTAGACTTAAAGATGCAAACAAACTGAAACTCAAGGATGGAAAAAAATATATTGAGCAAACAACAATCAAAAAAGAGCAGGAGAGTCAACATGAATTTCCGACAGAATAGACTTTAAAGTAAAATCCACAATAATGGATAAGGACACTATATAATGATTAAAGGGTCAATATATGATGAGGATTAACCAAAATAAATATTTACACACCCAACAACAGGGCTCCAAAATACATAAAACAAATTCTAACAGCATTAAAAAGAGAAATAGCTCCACAATAATAGTAGGAGACTTCAACATACCACTTTCGGTGAAGGACAGAACATCCAGAAAGAAGCTCAATAAAGACACAAAAGATCTAAGTGCTAAGATCAACAAACTTGACCTCACAGACATATATAGAGTACCCCACCCAACAGCAGGCAAGTATACTTTCTTTTCCAATGCACATGCAACATTCTCCAGAATAGACCACATATTAGGCCATAAAGGAAGCTTTAAGAGAATCCAAACATCAAAATATTACAAGTTTTCTGAGCATAAAGCCATAAAAGTAGAAATCAATAACAGAAAAAGCAAGGAAAAAAAAATTAAACATGCAGAAACTGAAAAATGCCTTGCTCAAAAGCTACTGGGTTATAGAAGACATTAAGGACGGAATAAAGAAATTCATAGAATCCAATGAGAATGAAAACACTTCCTACCAGAACCTTTGGGACATAGCAAAAGCAGTGCTCAGAGGTCAATTTATAGCAATACATGCACACATACAAAAAAAAGGGCCAAAATCAGAGAATTATCCCTACAACTTGAACAAATTGAAAGACAGCAGCAAAAGAAGCCCTCAGGCACCAGAAGAAAGCAATTAGCAAAAATTACAGCACAATGAATGAGAGAACAGAACAATAATTGAAAGAGTTAACAAGACCAAAAGCTGGTTCTTTGAAAAGATCAACAAAACCGATAAACCACTGGCCAACCTGATAAAAGAAAAACACGAGAAGAAGCAATTAACTGAAATAGGAAATGAGATGGGCGATATCACAACAGACCCAACTGAAATTAAAAGAATCATAATAGTATACTATGAAAAACTGTATTCTAACAAATTTGAAAACCTAGAGGAAATGGACAAATTTCTAGAAACACACTACCTACCTAAACTAACACAAACAGAGACAGAACAACTAAATAAACCTATAACAAAAGAAGAGACTGAAAAGGTAATTAAAAAACTCCCCCCCCCGCCCAAAAAAGCCCTGCCCCGACGGCTTCACTGGAGAATTCTACCAAACTTTCAGAGAAGAGTTAACACCGCTACTATTAAAGGCATTCAGAACATAGAAAAGGATGGAATACTCCCAAACTCATTCTATGAAGCCAGCATAACCCTGATACCAAAACTGGGTAAAGACACCACAAAAAAAGAAAATTACAGACCAATATCCACCCCGAACTTAGACATAAAATCATCAACAAAATTCTAGCTGATAGAATTAAACAACATATCAAAAAAATAATTCACCATGACCAAGTGGGATTCATACCAGTTATGTAGAGATGGTTTAACATTAGAAAAACAAGTAATATAACCCGTCACATAAAAGAAACAAAAGACAAGAAGCACATGATCTTGACAATTGATGCAGAAAAGGCATTTGACAAAGTCCAACACCCATTCATGATAAAGACTCTCAGCAAAATAGGAATAGAAGGAAAATTCCTCAGCATAATAAAGGGCATTTATACAAAGCCAACAGCCAACATCATTCTAAATGGAAAGAGTCTGAAAGCATTCCCCTTGAGAACAAGAACCAGACAAGGATGCCCTTTATCACCACTCTTTATTGAACATTGTGCTGGAGGTCCTAGCCAGAGCAATTAGGCTAGAAAAAGAAATGAGTATCCATAATGCTAAGGAAGAAGTAAAAGCATCTCTATTTGCAGATGATATGATCTTATACACAGAAAACCCTAAAGAATCCTCAAGAATATGATCTTATACACAGAAAACCCTAAAGAATCCTCAAGAAAACTACTGAAGGTAAAAAAGAGTTCAGCAGCGTATCAGGATACAAGATAAACATACAAAATCAGTTGGATTTCTCCATTCCAACAAAGAGAACATCGAAGAGGAAATCACCAAATCAATACTATTTACAATAGCCCCAAGAAGATAAAATACTTAGGAATAAATCTAACCAGAGAGGTAAAAGACCTACACAAAGAAAACTACAGGACACTACTGCAAGAAACCATAAGAGATCTTCATAAGTGGAAAAACATACCTTGCTCATGGATAGGACGACTAAACATTGTGAAAATATCTATTCTACCCAAAGCCCTCTGTAGGTATAATGCAATCCGAATCCAAATTCCAACACATTTTTTAATGAGAGGGAGAAACAAATCACCAACTTCATATGAAAAGGGAAGAGGCCCCGGATAAGTAAAGCATTACTGAAAAAGAAGAACAAAGTGGGAGGCCTCACACTACTTGATTTTAGAAACTATTATACTGCCGCAGTAGTCAAAACAGCCTGGTATTGGTACAACAACAGATATATAGACCAATGGAACAGAATTAAGAATCTAGACATAAATTCATCCAACTATGAGTACCTGATATTTGACAAGGCCCAAAGTCCATTAAATGGGGAAAAGACAGTCTCTTTAACAAATGGTGCTGGCATAAGTGGATATCCACCTGCAAAAAAATGAAACAAGACCCATACCTAACACCATGCACAAAAACTAATTCAAAATGGATCAGAGACCTGAATCTAAAATCTAAAATGATAAAGATCATGGAAGAAAAAATAGGGACAACACTAGGCGCCCTAACACATGGCATAAACAGTATACAAAACATTACTAACAATGCACAAACACCAGGAGAGAAACTAGATAACCGGGAGCTCCTAAAAACCAAACACTTATGCTCATCAAAAGATTTCACCAAAAGAGTAAAAATACAACCTACAGGCTGGGAAAAAATTTTTGGCTAGGACAAATCTGATCAGGGTCTAATATCTGAAATCTATAAGGTACTCCAAAACCTCAACAACAAAAACACAAACAACCGAATTAAAAAATGGGCAAAGAATATGAACAGACACTTCACTAAAGAAGACATTCAGACAGCTACCAGATATATGAGGAAATGCTCATGATCATTAGCCATTAGAGAAATGCAACTCAAAACTACAACGAGATTCCATCTCACCCCAACGAGGCTGGCATTAACCCAAAAGACACCAAATAATAAATGTTGGAAAGGTTGTGGAGAGACTGGAACACTTATACACTGCTGGTGGGAATGTAAAATGGTACAACCACTTTGGAAATCGATTTGGCACTTCCTTCAAAAGCTACAAATAGAACTACCACTCGATCCAGCAATCCCACTCCTTGAAATATATCCTAGAGAAATAAGAGCCTTCACTCGAACAGATACATGTACAACCATGTTCATTGCAGCACTGTTTACAATAGCAAAAGGATGGAAACAACCAAGGTGCCCATCAACAGATGAATGGATAAACAAATTATGGTATATTCACACAATGGAATACTATGCAAGATAAAGAATAACGGTGAATCTGCGAAACATCTCATAACATGGAGGAATCTGGAAGGCATTATGCTGAGGGAAATGAGTCAGTTGCAAAAGGACAAATATTGTATGAGACCACTATTATAAGAACTTAAGGTTTAAACACAGAAGAAAATATTCTTTGATCATTACAAGGGTGCAGAGGGAGGCAGTGGGGTACTCACTAAGTAGATTAGTAGAAAATAATTATTTTAGGTGAAGGGAAGGACAACACACAATACAGGGAAAGTCAGCACAACTGTACTAATCCAAAAGCTAAGAAGTTTCTTGAATATAACCAAACACTTTGAGGGATAGAGTACCAGAAGCCGAGGTCTGGGGACCATGGTTTCAGGGCACGCACACACACACACACACACACACACACACTGCCGTGGAGTCGATTCCAACTCATTGTGACCCTATCGGACAGAGTAGAACTGCCCCATAGAGTTTCCAAAGAGTTTCTGGGCACATCTAGGTCAATTGGCATAACAAAGTGTATTAAGAAAATGTTTTGCATCCTAGTTTGGTGAGTGGCGTCTGGAGTCTTAAAAGCTCGCAAGAGGCCATCTAAAATGCATCAGTTGGTCTCAACCCACTTGGAGCAAAGGAGAATGAAGAACACCAAAGACACAAAGAAAATATGAGCCCAAGAGAGAGAAAGGGCCACATAAACCAGAGACTCCATCAGCCTGAAGCTGAAAGAACTAGATGGTGCCTGGCTACCACCAATGACTGCCCTGACAGGAAACACAACAGAGAATCCCTGACGGAGCAGGAGACAAGTGGGATGCAGACCTCAAATTCTAGTAAAAAGACTAGACTTGATGGTCTGAGAAACTGGTGGACTCCAGAGGTCATGGCCCCCAGAGTCTCTGTTAGCCCAAAACTAAAACCATTCCCGAAGCCAACTCTTCAGACAAAGATAAGACATAAAATGATATTGGAGAGGAGTGTGCTTCTTAGCTCAAGTCGACACATGAGACTATGTGGGCAGTTCCTGTCTGGAGGTGAGATGAGAATGCAGAGGCGGACAGGAGCTGGTTGAATGTACATGGGAAACACAGGGTGGGGAGGAGGAGTGTGCTGTCACATTCTAGGGAGAATACCTAGGGTCATAGAACAATGTGCGTATAGGGTCTTGTATGAGAAACTGACTTGAATTGTAAACTTTCACTTAACGCACAATTTTAAAAAATAAATTAATTAAAGAAATGAGGCCAGAAAGGGAAGTAGAAGCCAGGTTGTGTATCAGGTGCTTCAAGATTATGTAATAGACAAATACTGACTGAGAGATGGCAAGATCTCTCCAAATGTGGGTATTACAACCTCTTCCCAAAAGACAGGGGCTTATTCCCTGAATTGACACAACTTTTTAAATAACTAACTGGATCCCCAATGTAAACTATGCAATCGTCAGTGCTATGAATAGTGTTCTATTGCTCTATTTTGGAGTTCAGAATTATCTTTTTTAAACATTAGGTTCAGTGCACTAAATATCTCACAACAGGCAAGGTCCAAAGATCATCTATATTTTACAGATGTTGTGTGCATCTTCAAGCCCTGTGACTAGAGAAGAATGTCCTGGGCATTGCAATTGCTAGCAATCATATCCAGTACTAATCAGAAATATGCAGAATGTTAAACACTGTAATGGTCTTTCAATTAAAAAACACCAGTTCCACTCTAAACAAGCTTACATCCCAAAAAGGAGTGTGGGAACTCCACCACCTGAGAGAATCATGATTTCCATTTTGATGGTTATTCTTCCATGAGTGTGCACATACAACTTTACACACAGCATCAAACACTGGTCACTGCTTTTTTTTTTTTCTCTCAAAAATACGTAGTGATTCTCTTTCCATAATTCATTTAGCTGAGTCTCCACTCTTGGAATTCGTTAGTGTGAATCCAAGTTTTCAGTTTACGATGAGTAAAGTGAACCATTTTTCTCTGTTGCAATCCTTCTGTGTTTATCTTTGTGCGTTGGTCTAAAATGCTGAGTATGATGGCATGCATTTTACAATTTGTTACACTTTCCCCCATGACCTTCCAAGATTCTGCACCAAGTCATACTCTGGTGGGGATGCTCTGTTGGAATGAGACCAGTTTTCGGGTCAGCTCCTTGCAAGAACACTGGAGACACTGTCTCAGAGAATGGAATGTGAAAGCCTCTGAAGGTCTAAAACATTCAAATTTCCCATTTCCCACTCACTGCCAGTCCCCAGAGCCCACAAGAAGGGAGCCAGGCACTGGCTCTGCTCAGTCCCCACTGGGAGGTATCAACAGACTTGGACAGACTAGGGCAGGCAAATGTCTGGCAGCCCAAGGAGTCAAAGATGAGAACAGATTCAAACTGAGACACCAAGAGAGCCATACATCCTTAAAACTGTTATCAGTTTTCACTGGTGATTTGTGTATTTCACACCAGATACTTCTCCTGACACGCTGTAACTAACACATGTGGAGTTTCATTCAAATTACCTTTTCTGCTGCTCATAATCTGCAGCAATTTGTAACATTTCTGTGAATCACACTGGACATTTCAATTCCAGCCGACAGCTGTTGATGCAGACTAATATATAACCACTGTAGGAGCCCCACTGAAGTCTCTGAAAAGGTTGTAAATATGTTTAACAACCTACAGCATAAACACATCTCAAGCTCTCATCCAGGACTGAATGCCTTCCACAAACTGTTAGTTATGAATGTATGGGGCGGGGGGGAAGGGTCTATAGTACACATGTGAAATGTCTATTTCCTCAAAAAAACAAACAAAAAAAAACAGTCCTGACAGTTTCTGCTGCCTCTACTTTTAACAACCACAGACCCTCATGAATAAATATCAGCTCTTTGAGTTTATTTAGTATTAATTTAATTTTAGATACAAATCTACTTTGCCTTAGAGAGAAAATAAAGAATTATGGAGCTCTCAATTTCTTGGCTCATATCTTTTACCACTTTTAAAAAATATATATAATTTATTTTTTGTTGTTGAGACTATACATATACCATATACCAGTTCAGGAGAACATATACCAATTCAACAATTTCTACATGTACATTTCAGTGACATCAATTACACTCTTCCACTTGTGCAACCATTCTCACTCTCCTTTTCTGAGTTGTTCCTCTTCCATTAACATAAACTCACTGCCCCCTAAGTTGCCCATCCAATCCTTGAGTTGCTGTTGTCAATTTGACCCCATATAGTTCTTAAAAGAGCACAATGCTAAAGGCAAACATTCTTTACTAGTTAAGCTGAACAATTGTTTGTTTTAAGAAGGCTTCAGGAGGTATTTTTGGCTTAAGGTTTAAGTTTTAAAGATTATCTCAGGGCAATAGTTTTGGGGGTTCATCTAGCCTCCATGGCTTCATAAAGGCTGGATTCCATGGGAATTTGAAATTCTGTTCTGGATTTTCTCCTTTTTGATAAGGATCCTTCTACAGAATCTTTGATCAAAACGTTCAGTATCGGTAGTGGGGTACCATCCAATTCTTTCAGTCTCATGGCAAAGGAGGCAGTTGCTCATGGAGGCAATTAGCCACACATTCTATTTCTTCCTCCTATTCCTGACTCCCTTCCTTTCTCTGTTGCTCCAGGCGATTCTTACCAGTTTTTTAAATTTATATTTTTTAACAAAAGACAAACCAAACAAATCAGAAAGATTTGGTGCACACACACACACAAAAAAACAAATCCCCCTCACCTTGTTTTACCCAGCCTCCACTGGTAGCTATGTAATTTTTGACTATGTTTTACTTATTTGCCTTGCTCTTGAGCCAGAAGCAGCTTCAGCATATTGGAAGGGCCCAACAGCACAGGCCTAGAAGGGCCCGGTGGTAGAACAGAAACCTCAGGAGGGATGCTGCCTTCCCTCCCAGCCTCCGTCTCCCCGCTGCAGGGTGGTGGTACCCAGAGGCAGTAGTGACATGAACATAGATAGCATCTGACCTGAACCACGGCCTGCCTGCCCAGTGACATAAGCATTGCTGTGTTGCTGTTATGTGCCATCGAGTTAATTCTGACTCATAGCAACCCTACAGGACAGAGTAGAACTTCCCTGTACTGTTTCCAAGGCTGTAATATTTCTGGAAGCAGACTGCCACATCTTTCTCCCACAGAGCTAACATTTTGGTTAGCGGGTGAGCACTTGACTATTTTGCCACCAGGGCTTCTTGACATAAGAATGGACACTGGTAATAAGCATTTCCCTTTTGAGAATCTGTTACTGTTTACTGTTGGCTTTCTATAAATAATACTAATGGCTTTCATTTTGCCAACACCATGTAAGGATCTCGTGCTGGATCACAGATCACAGATGAACGTAGCACCCATGGAATGGCTGATGCCAGTGCCTCATTCTTAGCAGTTTTATGGCTGCCTGGAAGTTTGAGGCACAACTTGTCTGCATGTCCAATGTAGATAGGCACACAAGAGCTGTCCCTGTGCACCTGCCATGAGTTTCTAGGGTTCAGTCAGCCACGGATGGCCCAGGGCACAGCCAACTGGCCCCATATGAGGATAATCGCCTGCTGCTTGGACACCTGCTCCTCGCTTCCAGTATAACACTGGTTACACTTCCTCTTTATGTACTGGCTCTTACAGGACTGCGCTTTTTTTTATTTAAATAATAACTGTATTTAGATAGTGTATTCTTTACCTATTGTGTGTATTTAAGCCCTTATGCACTTGAGCAAATACGTAAATATCAATCCTGATGTTAGTCTCAAGTTACAAATTCCTACCACAAAGACACAGCCATCACATTACCTGTTTCATTTGTTATTTCCATTTGGGCAAAGATGAAAACACAAACATTGTAATAGTGACCCATACAGAAATACGTGGAGAGGTAGCAGAGACTGTCTTTAAAGAGCTGAAAAGGAGGTGAAACTTAATCTGTGTTAGTTTATCTGCAACGAATACACAAAAGAGTTTTCTGCAGTGAAAGACATAAAGTCAAGAAGATGCTGCATTTATTTGTTCTGTTGGTGAAAATAGAAATATTAGTTCTTCAAGTTCTGGTTCCTCCCTTGAATAGCTCTATTTCTATCCAAATAAAACAAAACGAAATTGAACTACATTTAGTGACTGATAAATTACTCTAATAAATTCCTTCTCAGCTAGTCAGTCTTCAAACAAGCTCCACAGTGTGCGTCATGGCATTCATTCAACCAAATGCTTCACACCCACTTATTGTACCCAAAGTCTTCCCAGATGTCTCAGAAGAAAATGTTGTTGGAAAGGCATAAAGACAATTTCCCAACCAGCTTTCAATACTCCAACAAACCTAGAAGAGCCATCACTCCACTTTGAGAAAACAAGAACTTGGCAGGAGCCACTTACCTTTTTGTTCCTTTTTAACAAGGGGAGAGGAATTAAAGCCAAAATAAAACAATCACACCAAAGGAAGCTAAATTTTTAATCAAGTACCAAAGAGGTGAAAAAACACTGGCCCCAATTTCCCTCCTCGGGACAAATAAGGAAAAGATTCATCATCATTCCTTCAAAGACTTTATAAGCAGATAAACCCTAGAGCCTTGAATGCTAACCACATCCTAAAAGAAGGCTTTTCACATTTACAGTAAAAGTCATAGAAAGAAATAAAAATTTTAAATGACACCCTTCACACACACACAAAATCTATGGATGTAATTAACCTCACACCCCCCACACATATACACATATAAATTCCAGGTCCAGAAGGCTTCTCTGGTGAATTCTATCAAATATTTAAAGAAGAAATAATACCAATCTTACGTGAATTATTTCAGAAAACAGAGGAGAAGGGATTATTTATTAACTCATTTTGTGAGAGCGATAGTATTCTGCTACCAAACTAGGTAAAGACATCCCAAAAAGGAGAACCATTGGCCAATTTCCCTTATGAACCCAGATGCAAAAATCCTTGACAAAATTTTAGCAAACAGAGTCCAAAGTTGGTTTAACATCTGAAATTCAATCAATGTAATTCATCATATTTATAGAATAAATAATAAAAAAGAACATTTCAATAGATGCAGAAAAAAATTTAATAAATTTCAAATTATTTATGATTAAAAAAAAAACTTCCAGGGAAAACAGAAATAGAACTTCATCAACCTGATTTAAAAATCTACAAAAAACATGCAGCTAACGTACATAGTTATAAAAGGCAAAAAGCTTTCTTCCCAAGTTTAGGACTGAGGCAAGGATGTCTTTTTTCACTTTTATTTAACATTGTACTGAAATTCCAGCTAGTCCAACAAGACAATACAAAACAAATTAAAAGCATAGGGGTTGGAATCTTTATGTGCCGACAACATGACTTTGTACAGATGAAACCCTAGAGAATGTATAAAAAAGCTGCTAGAACTAACAAATGAATTTAGCAAGGTCACAGCATACAAGGTCAATGTAGAAAGATCAATTGTATTTCTTTAAAATAGCAATAATGACAGAAACAAAATTTAAAAACAATTCCACTTACAATAGCATAAAAAAAATCCTTAGGAATAAAATTAATGGAAGATGTGCAAGATCTGTATCACTGAAAATTACAAAACTTTACAAAGGAAAACCAAAGAAAACCTCAGTATATTGTGAAATATACCATGTTAGTGGATTGGAAGACTCAATATTATTAAGATGGCAATTCTCCCCAAATTAATCTGTAAATTCAGTGCAATTGCATTTAAAATTATTGTATGCTTTTTTTGAAGGAATCAGCTAACTAATTTTAAATTTTATATGGAAAAGAAAAGGACCTAAAGCCAGAGTCTTAAAAAAGAATAAGACTGAGGGGCTTACACTACTTAATTTGAACAGTTCCTATAAAGGTAAAGTAATGGAGAGATTGTGGTATTATTATAATAATAAGCATACAGTTCAATGGAACAGAAGGGAGTCAGAAACAGACCCACTGTAAGGCAAAGGGGAGAGCTTGCACTCCAGAGGAAGAAGAGACAGGGGGTGGCGATATTCTTCAATAAGATGGTCCCTAGGTAATTAAATGTTAAGCTAAGGAAATGGTCCCTATAGGGGTTCCTAACTTAATAGGGGGGAGCGGGAGAGCTTGCACTCGAGAGGAGGAAGAGACGAGGTGTTGTGACATTCCTCAATAAGATGGTCCCTAAGTAGTTAAATGTTAAGCCAAAGAAATGGTCCCTATTGGAGTCCCTAAATTGATAGGGTCCCTAACTTAAGAAAATAGTCTCTCCAGGGGTCCCTGACTTGGCTGTTAAACCTTAACAGGGAGAGATAAGAGAAAAAGGTATAAAAACTCTAAGAAAACAATGATCAGGGCTCTCAGACTCTCCCTCTGAACAGCCCACTTGACGCTCTCTGGTCAAGTGTACTTTTGCTATAAACCCTCTGCTAACTAATAAAACCCTTGCTTGCTTGACGCTCTTTATCTCAGTGTTTGAATTCTTTCCTACACTGAAGCCAAGAGCCGAGGCTATTCTCTGGTAATACCACTTTATATTATACACTGCACTGATTATCAAAAAGGTTCCAGTGTGAGGCGGAGCCAAGATGGCGGAATAGACAGATGCTTCTGGCGAGCCCTCTTACAAAAAAGACCCGGAAAAAACAAGTGAAACGAATATATTTATGACAAGCTAGGAGCCCTGAACATCAAAGGCAAGCTTAGAAAACAAACTGAGGGGCAGGGAGAGGAAGACACGGTTCAGAAGCGGAGAGGAGTTACTGGACCTGAATCGTGAGGAGCCCTCAGGCACCATTCACCGCAGCAGTGGCAGAGGACTGCTACGAGCTTTTGGCTACAGTTTCCTCAGGGAGAAGCAGCCACCCACACAGCCTACTCACACCTCTGGAACCAGAGAAGAACGGCGCTCTTGGCAAAAGCTAAGTACTTGCATACATTTTACTGTGCTCCCCCCCACCACCCAAGTTCCCAATCCAGCTTCAGCAGCTGATTTCCCTGGGCCTGATATAGGCCCATTTGAGCACCTAGAGCCATCCTCCCAGCCTTGGAGAAGGAATACATTTGCAGTTGGGGGGAAAGACAATTTGCCAGCTCCACTACCTGGGGGACCTCAGGACAGAAGTGGCTCCTGTCCAGGCATAAATGGTTCTTGGACTTTGAGTACCTTTCCCCTCTGCACGGACCTGTGTGGGCCTATTTCAGGAGTAAAGGCCCTCGTTGGCAGACTTCTACCATTTCAACTGTGCGGTGGAAAGGTGGGTGTTTGATGTTTGACATTGCTTTGCCTGTTAAACAGGGTACTCACCTACCCACATCAGGGGCCTAAGGACTGGAGATTCCAATCAGGTCACCCAGACACCTGTGACAGGGGTCCAAGGTTAACTGGTACCTCCCAGATCTTACAACCAAAAACACTGGGTGCCCATGGTCCATCTGCAGAATCCACCCACCTGTACGCTTTACGGAAGAGGGACACGCTTTCCTCAGAGAAATGTGGGGGACAATTCTCACCCCCCTGCCTTGTTCAGAGTATGACCCCTGCTACAACCAGATACTGGTACCTATACCAATCACCCCTGCCCCTCTAAGACTGTAGGACAGAGCCTGTAACACACACTTGATGATCAGCTATCTGGACACCTGAGCTGAATTCATACAAGAAAAGTGAATGGACTCCTAGACAGATATATCTGATAACAGCTCTAGACATCTGGGGACAGGACGTCAGAGCTCCAAAAGTGAAAATAATCAAGCTAGCTCACTCAAGCAACCCATTTGGTTATCTCAAAGCAAAATAAGGCAAGAAGCTATGACACAGTAAGCAAACATAAAACAAACTAATACAATAACTTATAGATGGCTCAGAGACAACAGTCAATATCAAGCCACAAAAAGAAACAGACCATGATCACCTAAACAAGCTCTCAAAACAAAGAATCAAGGGATCTTTTAGATGAAAGTGCCTTCCTGGAATTACTAGAGGCAGAATACAAAAGATCAATATACAGAACCCTTCAAGACATCAGGAAGGAAATGAGGCAATACACAGAACAAGCCAAGGAACACACAGATAAAGCAACTGAAGAAAGTAGAAAGATTATTCAGGAACATAATGAAAAATTTCATAAGCTGGAAAAATCCATAGACAACAATCAGACATTGAGAAGGTTAACAATAAAATTACAGAACTAGACAATTCAATAGAAAGTCAGAGAAGCAGAATAGAGCAAATGGAAGGTAGAATTTCTGAACTTGAAGATAAAGCACTTGGCACTAATACATCTGAAGAAAAAATTAGATAAAAGAATAAAAAAAAAATGAAGAAACCTTAAGAAAAATCTGGAACTCTACCAAGAAAAATAACCTATGAGTGATTGGAGTACCAGAACAGGGAGGGATAACAGCAAATACAGAGAGAATTGTTGAAGATTTCTTGGCAGAAAACTTCCCTGATATCGTGAAAGATGAGAAGATATCTATCTAAGATGCTCATTGAACTCCACATAAGGTAGATTTTAAAAGAAAGTCAGCAAGACATATTATAATCAAACTTGCCAAAATCAAAGATAAAGAAAGAATTTTAAGAGCAGCTGGGGATAAATGAAAAGACACCTACAAAGGAGAGTCAGTAAGAATAAGCTGGGACTACTGGGCAGAAACCTTGCAGGCAAGAAGGCAATGGGATGACTTATATAAAAAATCGAAGGCAAAAATTGCCAGCCAAGAATCTTATGTCCAGTGAAACTGTCTCTCAAATATGAAGGTGAAATTAGGACATTTCCAGATAAACAGTTTAGGAAATTTGTAAAAACCAAACCAAAACAACAAGAAATACTAAAGGGCATTCTTTGGTTAGAAAACCAATAATATCAGGAATCAACTCAAGACTAGAACACTGGGCAGAGCAATCAGAAGTCAACCCAGAGAGGGAAATCACAAAAATAAATCAAGATAAAAAAAAAAAAAAAAAAAAAAAACGCTCAAACCAGGGAAAGAGTGATGTTATTACGTTAAAGAAGACAACATTAAAACAATAAAGAGGGACTAAGAAATGTAGTTATAGATATTCCATACGGAGATGAAGACAAGGCGATACAAAGAAATAAAAGTTAGGTTTAAATTTAGAAAAATAGGGGTAACTAATAAGGTAACCACAAAGGAGACAAACTACCCTACTCATCAAAATAAAATACAAGAAAAAAATAGAGACTCAGTAGAAACAAAACCAACAACACCGAATATGAGGAAACAAGAATACATAAAGATAATCTACCCAGCACATAAAATTCAGTGGGAAAAAGAAACTGTCAACAACACACAAAAAAAGACATCAAAGTGATAGCACTAAATTCATACCTATCCATAAATCTGCTGAATGTAAATGGACTAAATGCACCAGTAAAGAGACAGAGAGTGGCAGAATGGATTAAAAAACCTGATTCGTCTATATGCTATCTACAAGAGACACACCTTAGACTTAGAGACAAAAACAAACTAAAACTCAAAGGATGGAAAAAAATATATCAAGCAAACAACAAACAAAAAAGAGCAGGAGTGGCAATATTAGTTTCTGACAAAATAGACTTTAAAGTTAAATCCATCGTAAAGGATAAGGAAGGACACCATATGATTAAAGGGACAATATACCAAGAAGATATAACCATATAGGGTCACTATGAGTCGGAATCGACTCAATGGCACTGGGTTTTTTCGTTTTGATAACCATATTAAATATTGATGCACCCAATGACACGGCTGCAGGATACATAAAACAAACTCTATTAGCTTTGGAAAGTGAGATAGACAGCTCCACAATTATAGTAGGAGACTTCAACAAACCACTTTCAGTGAAGGACAGGACATCCAGAAAGAGCTCAATAAATACACGGAAGATCTAAACGCTACAATCAACCAACCTGACCTCATAGACATATACAGAACACTCCACCCAACAGCAGCCAAGTATACTTTCTTTTCTAGTGCACACGGAATATTCTCTAGAATAGACCACACATTAGGTCATAAAGCATGCCTTAGCAAAATCCAAAACATGGAAATATTACAAAGCGTCTTCTCTGACCATAAAGCCATAAAACTGGAAACCAATGACAGAAAAAGCAGGGAAAGGAAATCAAACACCTGGAAACTGAACAATACCCTGCTAAAAAAAGACTGGATTATAGAAGACATTAAGGACGGAATAAAGAAATTCATAGAATCCAATGAGAATGAAAACACTTCCTATCAGAACCTTTGGGACACAGCGAAAGCGGTGATCAGAGGTCAATTTATATCAATAAATGCACACATCAAAAAGAAGAAAGGGCCAAATTCAAAGAATTATCCCTACAACTTGAACAAACAGAAAGAGAGCAACAGAAGAAACCCTCAGGCACCAGAGGAAAACAAATAATAAAAATTAGAGCAGAACTAAATGAAACAGAAAAACAATTGAAAGAATTTACAAGACCAAAAGCTGGTTCTTTGAAAAACTCAACCAAATTGATAAACCATTGGCCAAACTGACAAAACAAAAATAGGAGAGGAAGCATATAACCCAAACAAGAAATGAGATGGGCGATATTACAACAGACCCAACAGAAATTAAAAAAATCCCATGAGATTACTATGAAAAATCACACTCTAACAAATGTGAAAACCTAGCAGAAGACATAATCCTTATACACAGAAAACCCTAAGGAATCTTCAAGAAAACTACTGATACTAATAGAGGAGTTCAGCAGAGTATCAGGATACAAGATACATACAAAAATCAGTTGGATTCCTCTCTACCAACAAAAAGAGCATCGAAGAGGAAACCACCAAATCAATACCATTTACAGTAGCCCCCAAGAAGATAAAACACTTAGGAGTAAATCTTATCAGCGATGTAAAAGACTTATACAAAGAACACTGCAAAACACTTCTGCAAGAAACCAAAAGAGACCTACAGAAGTGGGAAAAGATACCTTGCTCATGGATAGTAAGACTTAACATTATAAAAATGTCTATTCTACCAAAAGCGATCTATGCATTTTATGCAATTCCGATCCAAATTCAAACGACTTTCTTTAATGAGATGGAGAAACAAATCACCAACTTCATATGGAAGGGCAAGTGGCCCTAGATAAGTAAAGCATTGCAGAAAAAGAAGAACAAAGTGGGAGGCCTTACTCTACCTGATTTTAGAACCTATTATACCGCCACTGTAGTCAAAACAGCTTGGTACTGGTACAACAACAGATACATAGACCAATGGAACAGAATTGAGAATCCAGACATAAATCCACCCACATATGAGCAGTTGATATTTGACAAAGACCCCAAAACAGTTAAATGGGGAAAAGACAGTCTTTTAAACAAATGGTGCTGGCATAACTGGATATCCACCTGCAAAAAAATGAAACAAGACCCATACCTCACACCATGTGAAAAGCGAGCTCAAAATGGATCAATGACCTAAGTTTAAAATCTAAAACTATAAAGATCACAGAAGAAAAAATAGGGACAATGTTAGGAGCCCTAATACATGGCATAAAGAGTATGCAAAACATTACAAACAATGCAGAAGAAAAACTAGATAACTGGGGGCTCCTAAAAATCAAACACCTATGCTCATTCAAAGACTTCACCAAAAGAGTAAGAAAATTACCTACAGACTGGGAAAAAGTTTTTAGCTATGACATTTCTGATCAGCATCTGACCTCCAAACTCTTCATGATACTGCAAAAACTCAACTACAAAAAGACAAATAACCCAATGAAAAAATGGGCAAAAGATATGAACAGACACTTCACTAAAGAAGACATTCAGGTAGCTAAGAGATACATGAGGAAATATTCACGATCATTAGCCATTAGAGAAATGTAAATGAAAACTACAATGAGATTACATCTCACTCCAACAAGGCTGGCATTCATCCAAAAAGTACAACATAATAAATGTTGGAGAGGGTGTGGAGAGATTGGAACACTTATTCAGTGGTGGTGGGAATGTAAAATGATATAACCACTTTGGAAGTCGATTTGGTGCTTCCTTAAAAAGCTAGAAATAGAACTACCATATGATCCAGCAATCCCACTCCTTGGAATATATCACAGAGAAATAAGAACCTTTACACAAACAGATATATGCACACCCATGTTCATTTCAGCACTGTTTACAATAGCAAAAAGATGGAGGCAAACAAGGTGCCCATCAACAGATGAACGGATAAATAAATTATGGTATATTCACACAATGGAATATTATGCATCAATAAAGAACAGTGAGGAATCTGTGAAACATTTCATAACATGGAGGAATCTGGTAGGCATTATGCTGAGTGAAATTAGTTGTAAAAGGACAAATATTGTATAATACCACTGTTAAAGGAACTTGAGAAATAGCTTAAACAGAGAAGAAAATATTCTTTGATGGCTAGGAGTGGAGGCAAGGAGGGAGGGTGGGAGAGTGGTATTCACTAATTAAATAGTAGATAGGAACTACTTTATGTGACAGGAAACACAACACACAATACAGGCGAGGTCAGCACAACTGGACTAAACCAAAAGGAAAGAAGTTTCCTGAATATACTGAATGCTTTGACGGCCAGCACAGCAGGGGCAAGGTTTGGGGACCATGGTTTCAGGAGACATCTAAGTCAACTGGCATAATAAAATCTGTTAAGAAAACATTCTGCATCCCACTTTGGAGAGTGGCATCTGGGGTCTTAAATGCTACCAAGCAGCCATCTAAGATGGGTCAATTGGTCTCAACCCACCTGGACCAAAGGAGAATAAAGAACACCAAGGACAAAAGGTAATTACGAGACCAGGAGACAGAAAGGGCCACATGAAACAGAGACTACATCAGCCTGAGACCAGAAGAACTAGATGGTGCCCGGCTACAACTGATGACTGCCCTGACAGGGAACACAGCAGAGAACCTCTGAGGGAGCGGGAGAGCAGTAGGAAGCAGACTCCAAATTCTCATAAAAAGACCAGACTTAATGGTCTGACTGAGACTAGAAGAACCCTGGTGGTTATCACCCCCAGACCTTCTGTTGGCCCAGGACAGGAACCATTCCCAAAGCCAACTCTTCAGACAGGGATTGGACTGGACAATGGGTTGGAGAAGAATGCTGGTGAGGAGTGAGCTTCTTGGATTAGGTGGACACTTGAGACTATGTTGGCATCTCCAGCCTGGAGGGGAGATGAGAAGGTAGAAGGGGTTAGAAGCTGATAAAATGAACACGAAAAGAGAGAGTGGAGGGAGGGAGCAGGCTGTCTCACTACGGGGAGTGCAATAGGGAGTATGTAGCAAGGTGTATATAACTTTTTGTGTGAGAGTGACTTGATTTGTAAACTTTCACTTAAAGCACAATAAAAATTAAAAAAAAAAAGTTTCCAAGGTAATTCAGTGAGGGAAAGGATAAACTTTTCCCCAAACAGTGCTAAAATAATGGGCTACTTATGGAAAAAAGTGAACTTAACCCTTACCTTACACAAAAATTAACTCAAAATGAATAGTAGGTAAACATATGAGCTAGCACTATTACACTTACAAAAGAAAATATAGGATAAAATCTTTATTACATTAGTTTAGTCAAAGATTTCTTAAACAGGACACAACAACCATAATCTACACATTAAAAAATAAATAAAATGGATTTCATAAAAATTAAAAACTCGATCTTCAAAAGACACGACTAAGGAAACAAGAAGAAAAAAACAGACTAGGAGAAAATGTGTGCAAAATATATATGTAATAAAAAGCTTAGATCTAGAACATAAACACTATCAATAAATCAACAATAAGACAAACAATCCAATAAAAAGATGTGCAAAAGACTGAAAAGTTGCTCAACAGCACTAGTCATCAGGGAAATGCATATTAAACAACAAGATCTACCACCAGAATTGCTAAACGTGAAAAGACTGACAGTATCAAGCATTGTTACTGGATGTGTAGGAACTGGAACTCTCATTCATTGCTGTTAGGAATGCAAAATGGTATGGCCACTTTGGAAAACAGTAGGGCAGTATCTTGTAATTAACCATATGCTTAACATATGACCAAGCTAGCTAACTCTTGGGTATTCACCAAAGAGAAATGAAAACATATGTTCACACAAAGACTTTATGTGAATATTTACAGGCGTATTACTAGTAATAGCCCCAAACTGGAAACAAATTTCCATCAACTGATGAATGGATAAATAAATTTTGGTATCTCCATACTATGAAACACTAATCATCAATGAAAGGAATGAACTACTGGGTAAACCTCATAACCATTATACTAAATGAAAGAAGTAAAACTAAAAGGACTACATAATATAAGATTCTATTTGGATTATTTTCTAGAAAAGGAGAAAGGAGAGTGACAGAAAGCAGATCTGGAGCCTGGGATCAGGGCAGAGGGTTAAATATAAGGCGGCATTTGGGCAAACTTTTTAGGATGATGAGATTGTTCTATATCTTAATTGTGGTGGAAGTTACACAACTGTATACAGTTACCAAAATTCATCTCACTGCTCACAAAAATGAGTAACTTTAAAAAAATAATAATATTTTATTCTGTTTTTGGTGAAAGTTTACCGAGGAGTTTAGGTTCCCATTCAACAATTTCTACACAAGCTGTTCAGTGACGTTGGTTACATTCTTCACAAGGCAGGAACATTCTCATTATTTCTGTTCTGGTTGTTCCATTTCCATTAATCTAGTTTTTCTGCCCCCTTACATTCTCATCATTGTTTTAAAGTAATTGGTGACCATTTGGTATCATAGAGGTGATTTTTTAAAGGAGCACAATAGTTACGGGTGATATTATTTTTTAAGCCCATTTGTTATTTAGCTACAAGGTGACCTCAGGGGTTAGTTTTAGTTCAAGGTTTGGAGAATATCTCAGGACAATAGTCTCAGGTAGTCTTTAAGTCTCATCCAGTCCAACAGATCTTTTTTTGTTTTTCTTTTAGGAATTTGAGATTCTATTCCACATTTTTCTCCCATTTTATCAGGGAGATAAAATGTGGCCATCTATTGTGGCCCTGATCAGAATGGTTGATAGTAGTAGCTGGGCATCATCTAGTTCTTCTGGTCTCAGGGTAGATGAGGCCATGGTTCATGTAGACTGTTTGTCCCTGTACTAGTTTGTTCTTTGAGTCTTCAGTTTTCTTCTTTCTCTTTTGCTCCAGATGAGTAGAGACCAATAGTTGTATCTTCGATGGCCACTCACAAGCTTTTAAGATACAAGACACTACGCACCAAACTAGGATGTAGAACATAACTTTATGAACTATATTATGTCAATTGACCAAGATGTCCCATGAAACTATAGTCCTAACCCTTCAAACTGTATATCCAATCCTGCGAGGTGTTTGGTTATGTCTAAGAAGTATGCATAAATGTGCCCCCCATGTGCTTTATTATATATATATGAACATATGTGCATACAGTCACATAGATGCATGTACACATGCATACACCTATGTATACACACACGTATATATACCTATACACATATATGCCTACATACATACATATATACCCACATTTATTTTGTGGTTGTTTTTACTGTTGTTTCAAGATTATATATGCCACAGCAATTACCAACAAGACCTTTTTTCTTGTGAAAATGAGTAATTATTATTGTATGTAAAGTATACCTCAATAAAGCATGCAAAAAGATGTTCCCCAACCAGACAGCATATATCAAATGTGAGTATAAGAAATAAGTTGGACACCAGACAAATGCAGTCTCCATCAGCTCTATGTGTTTATTTTGACTTTCTTAAGGGCAGTATAAGAGAAGATAATGTAAACCAAACAGCTGAGAACACAATACCCTTGAAACAAGGAAGAATGCATGTTAGGAAAACAAAGTCATTTACTGTTCTTTCATTTGCTTCAATCAGACTGTTGTGTTCATCATTGCATTAGTAGACTATGCATATTTCAGCCTATATTTGTCTATCTGGAATGTTTTCCTCATTCCTTCCCAGTTTTATACGTAAGATGTTTCATTCAATGACCATTCAATTAAATCCCACTTCAATGGTCAACCACACCCACAGTGACCTAAACTGACCTAAACAAGCCTAAACAACTGAAACAAGCTGTGATTGGCAGAATAATGGTCCCCTAAAGATGTCCCATCCTAATTCCTGGAACCTGTGATGTACCTTACGTGGCAGAAGGCAGTTTGCAGATGTGACTAAGTTAAGGATTTCGAGATGGGGATATTATCTTGGATTATCCAGGTAGATCCAATGTCATCACAAACGTCCTTAAAAAAAGGAAGGCAGGAGGGGGTTAGAGTCAGGGTCAGAGAAGGAGACGTAACAATGTAAGCAGGAATCAGAAAGAGAGAGGAATTTGGCGGAAGGGGCCACGAGCCAAGGAATTGCAGAAGGCCTCAAGTACCTGGAAAAGGCAAGGAAATGGATTCTCCCTTAAAGTCTTGAGAAGGAACACGAATCCCACTAACATCTTGATTTTAGCCCAAAGAGACTTCTAACCTCCAAAACTGTAAGACAATAAATCAGTGTTGTTTTAATCCAGAAGATTTGTAGTAATTTGTTACAGCAGCAATAGGAAACTAATTCAAAAGCCTTAATTCAACTAACACTTACTAAGCAACTACTACTCTGCTAAGTGCTGTCAAGGCTCCAGGGTGTTCCTTTTCCTCAAGATGCTAACAATCTATTGAGGAATAAGACAACTGGCCAAAAAACAGTGAGATAGCTAGGTGTAATAAATATATATGAGAGAGAAGTATTTTGGGACACTGAAGGACGCAGATGAATTTTGGTTAGGGGAGACAAAGGAAAACTTCACCAGCGAAACTCAGCACTGGGCCCATTCAGGGATGAACAGAGGGAGGCAGATGATTGCTGACTCTCACTGTCTAAGGCTGGGTTCCCTAGAGAAACCAGGGTGAATCTGAATGTTACAGATGTACTGAGCAGTCACTTCTTCTCTGGCTCCCATTTCAGCCTCTGTCAGCTCCCTTATATTGTTGTGTCTCTCTGTGTCCCTCAATGACACGGTGAACTTCTTGGTAGGGAACAACATATTGCACTGTGTTCCATTCTCACAGAGCTTTGTACATAACAAACACAAATACATGCATGTTGATTCGTGCAGTGGTTGCTCAGCCAACAGCAGTTTCCATGGTCAGTGGACCAGGAAACGGTCCTTGGAGGGAGTCTTCCAGTGGAGAGAGTGGCTTCTCCAGCCCTCACTGCAGGCTTATGTCTGTCCTTCTGTCCACCTTTCCTCTCTTAAAAAAAAAAAAAGCCAATTTACACAAAAATAAAAGGCATGAGAATTCAGCAAGCCTGACTTTCCCCCAGCAGAGGGTATGCTCAGGTTAACAGCCCTCATACTGCCTTTTTTCCTCCCTGGGCGGGTGTGAGCAGCAAGGCAGGCGAGGACCAAACTCCAGGCCAGACCATCTGAGGCTGCTGCAAGAGATGGTACAGCTTTATATTCCTTGCTGTTGAAGCCTTCCTTTTCCAAAATGTGTTCCCTCAAATTGCAAAGGAATATAAGCAAACCTTCTCATTCATGGAGGTTAAAATGTAGCCGACATTCCTGTTTACAAAAAATAAAATAAAATAGGTTCAGTTTACAAAGTGATTTAACTACAGGTCCCATTAAAATTTTAACAAATAAAATTTGACACATGTGGAGCATCACCAAGAAGCCCAAGTGCCAAATATACCCAGGCAATGCAGTTAGCTAATTACCTTCTAGTTTAAAAAGCTTTAATATATTCACGTGGATGCTATGTTAAATAGAGAGAGAATTTATAGGGAAACGCAGGTATGAACTGCCTTGAAATAATTGTCTGTAAAATCTGAAGAAGGTAGCAAAACATAAGACCACAAGGAGCTCGCCCCCCTCTTCCTTCCCTGAGGATGAACCTAAGACTGGCAGTGGCCCACACCTGAGCTCCTTCTCTAGGGGCTCCCCAAGCCCAGTGTGGGGTGGCTTCTCACAGGCCATCCCACCAGACGCTACGACCTTTCCAACATAGCTCAGAATCAGGATGGCCCTGCTACCTAAAGTAGTCCATCCATTTTTCAATGATGATGGCAAAATTTTTGCCTAATCAATCTAATTTATGGACACACTCTCATTGTACTAAGAATCCTGACTGGCTAGTGCTCCAACTGTCCAGGATTAGTACCAGGACTAGAGGCTTCCCTGTGGTCTGAAAGGCTAACGTTGACATTAAATGTTTCAATGTAAGATATGAACTGTAGAATCAAAGGGTATGAGAACTAATACTGAACACTTATTTATGGCAGGTGCCATGCTAGGCCCTTTGTTCTCCCAGCAAAACAGAAAAGTGATAACATTATCTCTCTTTTACAGATGGGAACTGTTACAGACTGAATTGTGTGCCTCCAAAATATGTATTAAAAATCCTGGCCCCTATACCTGTGCAAGGAATCCCAGGGTGGCACAGTTAAGTGCTTAAATACTAACCAAAAGGTTGGCAGTTTGAAACCACTCAAAGGTGTCTTGGAAGAAAGGCCTGGCAATCTGCTTCTGAAAAGTCAGAGCCTTAAACACTATATGGAGCACAGTTCTGCTCTACACACATGGGGTTTCCAGGAGTCAGAGTTGGCTCAGGGCAACTTTCTTTTTAATACCTGTGGATCTAATCTAATCCAATCCATTGCAATCACCTTTCATAATACAATCCAATGTAATGCAATCAATCACTCAGTTGAGGTCACACCAGTATAGCATGGATCTTAAACCTAATCACTTCTGAATTATATAAACAGCTACAGAGGCACAGAGATAAGCACTCACAAACTGGGGAAGGCAGATGCCACGTGAGGATCACCAAAGTACCAAAGAGTGCCCAGGGCTACTGATCAAGAAGTAATTGACACAGCTGAGAACCTCATCTGGACTTTAGCCTCCAGTACTATGAGAAAATAAGTTTCTGTTCCTTAAAGCCACTCACTTTTGGTATGTGTGTTACAGCAGCACCGGCTAACTAAGACAGGGACATTAAAGCTCAGAAGTTAAGTAACTTGCTAAAGTCACAAAAATAAGTGGAAGAATCAGGACTCAAAATGCTGGTTGCCTGACTCCCAACCTATGCTCTCTCCACCCTCCAACACTGTCTTCTGGGAGGATCCAATTACATTAATCCAGAGCTGTAGACAGTGTGTCCGTGGCACGTGAGTGTGCATGCCACCTGTGCATAGCACACACACAGCACAAACCAGTGGCAGGGGCATGATGATGTTCTTCTGACACTTGGGCACAGGAGGATATGTAGCTTTGGTGAGGATAGTCTCGATTTAGAACTTGGGCAGGGTGGGTGGTGACACAAACCAGCTTAATTGGCATTTTAATTCCTTTAAGATTAAGAAGATCAAGTCACACTTGGTGCTTGAGAAGCTGAGAACAGTCCTGAGCTCAGTGTTGGCTTGGAGAAGGCCAAAGACTTTGCACAGGGCTTCATGCAGCAGCCCTGCCCTGCTGGGAGCGATGATGCACTTCACAACACACAACCTGGGGGTCTGGCTTCTGCTGGAGCAAGCAGGTTTTGGAGGAACAAAGGCTGGAGGGGGGTTATGGCTAATGAGCATTAATAAATGCTTATTGTTCTAAGCCACTGAGTTTTGGAGCAGTTTGCTACACAGTATTGTTGAGGTAATAGCTAATTAATATAGACAACAACTTTCCTTTCTAGGGTGACTAAGAAAGTTAGGGCCTCTTCCAACTCTGTTTCCAGACAATAGAGTAAACCACTCTGCTTAAATTTTTTTTTCTTTCAAAGCCCCAAATTAAAAGATATGTCTGCCATTTAACTAACTTCCTTTTTTAAAAACATAACAAAACCATGTATTATATCATGTTAAATTGGAAGTTTTGAGTGAAGCATCAAGATGCAACAAATATAACATATCAAAGCAAGGATATTTTCAAAGGAAAGTATAAAATAAAAACAAAAGTTACCTGTCTCAGGGAAACACAAATTTCAGTGCAGTCAGTGAGGCAGAGCCATAATATGCCGACCATGCTATCTAATCTTAATCTGGATTTCTAGACTAGCAGCTATGTTTTTTAGAAAAACATGTTTTTTCCTCAATGGTCAAAACCAGGATGTGAAACCATATACCCGGAGGAATGTTAACCAAGTGATCATCTGCACCCCTCAAAATATGCACACTCAGGAAGAGTACTGTCTGGGTGCTGCTGCCAACAAGATGCTGCGAGACAGACAAAGACAGTATGTGTACGCATCTCACAACCACGATCTGAGCATCCTGTGAAACTACCTGTACTCACTAACTTTACTGTTAATACACAACCAGGAGCCAGTCAGGTGTGATTACTACAATATTCATTGATTTTCCTGTAACTGCCCTCCCTATGGTTTGGTTCCTCTTTTTACCCCATAAAAATACTTGTATAACAAAACTGCCCTGGGACTACCTGGTTCTATTGTCAGTGGGTTATGTGGTTCCCCAATTGCAATTGTTTTAAACCCTTAAAAAACCTCCCTGTTTTAACTTGAAACAGCATTCAAGTTTTTCTCTACAACATTTTGGTGTCACTGATGGGATCCAAAGGCAATTTGCCTGCTAAATGACCCCAGGAGGGGACTGTGGAACATCGGCACCCCCGTATAAGCCCTTTGCATGCTCATTCCACTTTTCCAGCTCTTGGGAGTTGTCTCCAGGTAAAACCTCTTGGACCAAGGACCTCTGCTCTCCTTGCATTTGAAGTCCTCTGAGGTGTGTTGATGGTCTTTTATCTTTTTACTTTCAGCTTCCTTGAGAAGATTTTGATGAGTTTGTTATCTGGCTAATTGCAACCCGGTTCAGGCTGTGTGAACTTGTTATGTTTTTCTCTAAATGTTCATTAAAGTTTCTTCAGGCGTGTTTTTGGTGAGACGACTCCAAATAGTTTTCACACATGTGGTTGCAGTCTTAATGAGGATTGAGAGTACCATTAGCCACTGGTATGCACTCATTAAGGGGAATTTTAGAGTTTTCTGCACAGGGGATTAAGATCTAAAAAAAAATAAGCACCTCTAAATTAAAATCAGTTTGAATGGCTTCTCACTGTAATTTAATTTTTAGATCAACACTACTATCCGCTGGCATAAAATTGTCTGAGAGAAACCTAAGTTTTTTTTTTAAACTGTGGTACACCATTTTTGTTTCCTGTTGCCAGTGAAATAAGTTAAAAAAGAGTGCCCCCTATGTTGTCTTGTATGTTATTTGAGATAGCCTTACAGAATAGTAAATTTATGTAATTGTCTCATTTTTTGTTTAAGTTTTTGTGTGTCTTGTCTCAAAAGCCACGACTAGCAGTTAGTTTTTTTTTTTTCTTTCTTTCTCATAAGGAAGTCTTCTAAACCTTTGAGAAACTGCTTAGTGTGCCTAAATTTCTAATAGCTACCTTGAAGACTCTAATATAAATTAGTTCTGGTAAAGTTTTTATTGTTTTCTAATATATCAACTTAAATTAGGCTCCAGGTAAAAATATAACGTCTGAGTTTTCAGAGCTAATGCCTGAATCTTTCAGAGTTGAAAACCTGAAAATTCTTTTAACTTCTGCTTTTTAAAGTGTACACAATTTTTCTTTTTCTGGACAAAAGCTGACAGATACCTTAACTTCTGCTTTTCTAGCAAAAAACCTGGGAAAATTCCTAAGAGCTATTCTAGCTGCTAGGATACATTCCCGAAGGCTATTACAGGTCTCAACTAATCTCTTTATCCAAACTCTGTAACACTGAATTCTTCGAGTCCTTTGGAAGTTACTTGCTAAAAAGTTACTTTGAATTCTCTAAGTTCACAAAGATTTTTTTTTTTCATGCCTTTTGAGTAACCTTCAAAAATTCATCTACGACAATGGAAAATGAGTGAGTAACCTTCTCAGATGGAATTTCATAGTTTTTGCATTTTAATTCCCCAAGAATTTGTGTTTGTTCTTTTCGGTTGGTCCAGGGGAGACGTCCCCAGATATTACTTGTATAAATCTTATCTTTATTAGTAACAGCAATTAAGTATTGTTTATCCCGAGAGTTTTCAAGTTTGTGGAATCCCAGACCCCATAAGCCATTAAAACCAAAAAACCAAACCCTTTGTCATTGAGTCGATTATGACTCATAAGGCTTTGCCAAAACCCAAACTCATTGCCGTCGAGTCGATTCCGACTCATAGCGACCCTATAGGACAGAGTAGAACTGCCTCATAAGGTTTCCAAGGAGTGCCTGGTGGATTTGAACTGCTGACATTTTGGTTAGCAGTCGAATTCTTAACCACTATGCCACCAGGGTTTGCATAAGCCTTTAGGACTATTAATTATCAATTAATGGATTTATTCATTGTTAATGTAATAAGATGTTAATTGGTTGGTTGGTTTGGTTGATTAATTGATGGTCAATTATTGACAGTCCCCACTAGGACTGTTGAGTCTGAAAGTCCTATACTTTAAACAAGCTCAAGAGTTTAATAGTTTTAACAGATATTTTAGAACTTTTTAAAAAATATTAAGAAGTATTTGTTTAAACTTGTTAGAACTCTACAACCACTCTTTTTATCTCTCCAATAATAGTTCCTATTTTTGCTCTTCAGAGGTGCTTCCTCTTTTTGCTCTTCATAGATAATTCTTTCTGCCCTTTAGAGATACATCTGCTTTCTGTAAACTTGATTCTGAACTACTAAGCTTTTAAAACTGAATTACTAAAAACTAAGTTTTCAAAACTAAACTTTTCAAGGCTAAGGAATTTATGGTTGTTGTTCTGGATTGGTTTTGAGTACACTTAGTTGGTAAGTATTCTAAATGCTGCTGACTGAATGTGTTTGTAAATAATTTAAAACTTTAGTAATCACATTGAGAAAATGAGTTTCCACCTAATCTTTTCCTTTCCAGTACTTACAACTATTACAAGAACCTGGGTATTAAAAAAAATATTGTTATAAATTAAAAAACAAACAAAAGCAATTTAAACAAAAAGTCTCACAAATAAAATCAGATAAGCTTTACAACTCTAACAACTTAAAAACCAGGTCATCTTAGAAAAAATGTTTTGAGTTAAAAAAAAAAGTGAACAGGAACAAATTCAACTCTCTACTGCCTAGAGGAGACCAGTAACTGTTAGCATAACCAGCCTCCAGGGAATTAAGAGAGATTTTTCCTTTGATAACATTAAAATTACAAAAAGGAAAGTCATTAATTAGAAACAAATCCTCCAAGCACTCACGGTCTCTCAAAATAGTTTCATAGGTGGCCCAAGTTTTTTAGCCAACCATAAAAGGAGGAAATAAATTATCTAAATTATATTTCCATCCACAGTTAGAGGGAAAATTTACATTTAAGAAGAATAGGAAGTTGTTTGCTGTATGCAGGCCTTTGGTCTCCTTTTTTTCCCCCCAACTTAGCCCACCTAGTTGCTTTTTGTAAATGTTTATCAATAAATGTCTATAGTTTTTTTTTTTGTTTTCCAGATTTTCCTTGATTAATTTCATGAAATTTACAATGTAGTTCTTGGTTCTCAACAAATAATAGTATCAATTTATATAGTTTTTATCTTATGTCTATGTTTTATCTTGTCTTAAAAGCCATGAGTTGTGCCTATCGTAGCTACAGGATAGTCTATTTAAAACTGCACTGAAGAAGATAAATTGTTTGGTTGGTTGGTACAACCAGGCCTTTAAGTTATTCCAAAACTATCTTTTCACAAAATCTGTTTACCAGATTCTATAAAACATCCAAAAGAGAAAGTAATAGTTTTCTACCTCTAAATATTGTTGAATTTAAATCATAATGTTGCTAGTTGGTTTGATGATAAATAGGCTCCTGTAAAATTAAAAGGTCTCAGTGTTTTCAGAAAATGATACGAATAAATCCATTTGGTTAAAAAAATAGGCTTAACATGCTTTTCTAACAATAAACAGCTAGAGGAAAAATTTTAAAAAGAATTTTATTTAAAAAGGTTCAACTTATTTATTGCAACTAAAGATTTAGTAGGTTAATTAATAAAAATTTTAAGAGTTTTCAATGTCCAATAGCATATGAAACAAAATATTCAATTTCTCACAATTAAAATAACAAAATATTCCTGTTACTAAGAGGTTAATTTTATCCTTTACGCAATCTGCTTCAAAGACGAGTTCAACCTCATTAAATTTAACTTTCTAGGTTGAAATAAAGTCTCATAGTTTTGAGGGAACTAAGGTTTTTACCTTTAAATTCTTTGCTTTAAATAATTTATGTATTGTTTCTCAATAATCCATAATAATCTTCTGACAACTTTAAAACTTCATAAAAAGTCCAAAGTTTTTAAAATTGTTATTAACTGTATGAAACATGTTGTCAAATAAAAAAAATACCAAATTTTCTTTAAGTTAGAATTCATTTGTTAGTAATATATGCCTGACACTAGATTACCCAAAACCAAAGACACTAGATTACAAACACATAATACTATGTCATAATTTTATTATTTCAATTGCTTAGTTGCAACTTTATTTATCTATCTGGAAACCCTGGTGGTGTAGTGGTTAAGTGCTATGGCTGCTAACCAAAGGGCTGGCAGTTCGAATCCACCAGGCACTCCTTGGAAACTCTATGCGGCAGTTCTACTCTGTCCTATAGGGTCGCTATGAGTCGGAATCGACTCAACGGCACTGGGTTTTTTTTTTTTTTTTTTTTTAATCTATGTATTTATTTATGAATCTAGCATCATCAAAGCCAATGGTTTGACTGGGGAATTCACATGGTTTAGCCATGAAGTTTTTTGTTTGTTTGTTTGTTTAATACTATTCAGATATTTAGAGACTTGATAATCTTGGAATATTTTTGTTATATCCTGACTATATGATATTATGTCTCAAGATTAAAAAAAAAAAAATCTCAAGATTATTATGTGTTATATCTGAAGCTCTTTTGAAAATAAGGTTAATCATCACGTTTAGAGATATTTTTTAATTGACTTTTGGCTTTATATTACTTTTGTAATTTCCATCAAGTCTCACTTTTAAGAACAATTATTATCATAAGTTAACCATGGGCATATTAGGTTTTGTCATCTGCAGACAAGTCTTTACTTTGCTGATTTGATGAAGATGTTTGAGCAAAATATCTCAACAAAAAGGTAGATTATATTAGATTTGTGAAAAGGACTGTGACTACACTGAAATCAAGATTTCTGGGATCCTTATTTAGAAGCTGGTGAATTCACAGATTATGACTGATTCAGAATAACATAGAACCAAAATTACCTACAAGGGACCAAATAAGCTAAAAAAACATTTGAATTGAACTCACAGATAAAGTTCACTTACATTAATCTCTTTGCTCATCTACTTGTTTTATGCACTATACTATTTTTAACTGCTTTACTCCGTAAACTTCAAATTATTCCATTTTTTAAAACTGAACATTAGATAAAGGTTTACAGAACAAACTAGTTTCTCATCAAACAGTTACTACACATATTGTTGTATGACACTGGTTAACAACCCCATGACATGTCAACACTCTCCCTTCTCAACCTTGGGCTCCCTGTTACCAACTTTCCTGTCCCCTGCTGCCTTCCAGTCTCTGCTCCAGGGCTGGTGAGCCCCTTTAGTCTTGTCTTGTTCCATGGGCCTGCTCAATCTTTGGCTGAAGGGTGAACCTCAGGAGTGACCTCATTACTGAGCTGAAACGGTGTCCACGGGCCATATTCTCAGGGTTTCTCCAGTCTCTGTCAGGCCAGCAAGCCTTGTTTCTTTTCCAGTTAGAACTCCATTCTACATTTTTCTCCAGCTCTGTCTGGGACCCTCTATTGTGATCCTTGTCAGAGCAGTCAGTGGCAGTAGCCAGGCAACGTCTATTGTACTGGACTCAGTCTGGTGGAGGCCGTGGTAGGTGTGATCCATTAGTTTTTTGGACTAATCTTTCCCTTGTGTCTTTAGTTTTCTTCATCTTCCTTGCTCCCGAAGGGGTGAGACCAGCAAAGTATCCTAGATGGCTGCTCACATATTCCATGTTTTGATATAATGTTTTCCCCATGTAACTGATAGAAGTTAATGCTGCCTGGTTCATTTGCTTATTGTTAATTGAACAGATCAACTACCTTTTTTGTCTTGCATTCCATGATGACAGTTATACCTATTGCTTAAAATCTCTAGATAAATTAGATATTTCAGATAAGAGCTGTTAAAATTCTTGGGGTTCCCTTTTTATTATCAAAACTTTTGCAGCATAATCAAACTGCATTTTAGCATAATTCCCTGTTTTGACATTTTGGTTTTCCCTTATGAACTTATACAGAATATCTTCTGACATCCACCTGAATTTAGACACCATTTCAAGAATAGATATGACACATTGAATACTAATGACCGAAGACCAGACGAGTTGTGGAATGACATCCAGAACATCTGGCTTAGTCATCCAGTGCTGTTGTAACAGAAATACCACAAGTGGATGCCTTCAACAAAGAGAAATTTATTTCCTCACAGTAAAGCAGGCTAAAAGTCCAAATTCAGGGCATTACCTCTAGGGGAAAGCTTTCTCTCGCTGTGAGCTCTGGAGGAAGATCCTTGTCCTCAATCTTCCCCTGGTCGAGAAGCTTCTCCATGCAGGGACCCCAGATCCTTATGAACTTTCCCTTATGAACTTATACAACTACTTTAAAGACAATTTTGTTCCCTAGAATTATGATTTTAATGGTCATTGTCATCATAATGTTGTTGTTGTTAGGTGCTGTCGAGCTGGTTTTGACTCATAGCAACCATATGTACAACAGAATGAAACACTGCCCAGTCCTGCACCATCCTCACAATCGTTGTTATACTTTAGCCCATTGTTGCAACCACTGTGTCAATCCATCTCGTTGAGGGTCTTCTTCTTCGCTTACCCTCTACTTTACCAACCATGATGTCCTCCTCCAGGGATTGATCCTTTGTGAGACATAGACTCACCATCCTTGCTTCTAATGAGCATTCTAGTTGTACTTTTTCCTAGACAGTTTTATTCATTCTTTTGGCAGTCCATGGTATATTCAGTATTCTTTGCCAACACCTCAATTCAGAAGCATCAGTTCTTCAATCTTCCTTATTCATTGTCTAGCTTTTGCATGTATATGAGGCGACTGAAAACACTGTGGCTTGGGTCAGGTGTGCCTGAGTCTTCAAAGTGACATCATTACTTTTCAACACTTTAAAGAGGTCTTTTACACCATATTTGCCCAATGCAATGTGTCTTTTAATTTTTTTAATAATTTCTATTGTGTTTTAAGTGAAAGTTTACAAATCAAGTCAGTCTCTCACACAAAAACTTATATATGCCTTGCTACATGCCCCCAATTACTCTCCCCTTAATGAGACAGTCTGCTCCCTCCCTCCACTCTCTCTTTTCGTGTCCATTTTGCCAGCTTCTGCATCTTTTAATTTCTTGACTGCTGCTTCCTGGGTGTTCATTGTAGATCCAAGTAAAATGAAATCCTTGACAACTTCAATCCTTTCTCCATTTATCATGATGTTGTTTATTAGTCTAGTGAAGATTTTTGTTGTCTTTATGTTGAGGTGTAACCCACACTGAAGGCTGTAGTGTTTGATCTTCATCAATAAGTGCTTCAAGACCTCCTCACTTTCAGCAAGCAAGGTTGTGACATCTTCATAATGCAGGCTGTTAATGAGTCTTCCTCCAATCCTGATGCCATGTTCTCCTTCATATAGTTCAGCTTCTCAGATTATCTGCTCAGCATAAAGATTGAATAAATATGGTGAAAGGATACAACCCTGACACACACATTTCCTGACTTTAAACCACACAGTGTCCCCTTGTTCTGTTCAAACAACTGCCTCTTGATCTATATACAGGTTCCTCAAGAGTACAAGTAATTCTAAATTTCTTGGCGTAGATGAGTGAGCACTTCCAGCTCTGCATCAGTTTGTTGAAACATCTCAATCGGTATTCTGTCACTTCCTGGAGCCTTGTTTTTTGCCAATGCTTTCAGTGCAGCTTGGACTTATTCCTTTAGTACCATTGATTCCTGATCATATGCCACTTCCGGAAATGGTTAAACGTCCACCAATTCTTTTTGGCATAGTGACTGTGTGTATTCCCTTCACCTGCTTTTGATGCTTCCTGCGTTGTTTATTATTTTCCCCACAGATTCCTTCAATATTGGAACTCGAGGCTGGAAGTTTTTCTTCAGTTCTTTCAGCTTGAAAAATGCCGAGCGTGTTCTTCCCTTTTGGTTTTCTATCTCCAGGTCTTTGCATATGTTATTGTAATACTTTATTTGGTCTTCTTGAGCTGCCATTTGAAATCTTCTGCTCAGCTCTTTTATTTCATCATTTCTTCCTTTCACTTTAGCTACTCAACATTCAAGAGCAAGTTTCAGAGTCTCTTCTGACATCCATTTTGATCTTTTCTTTCTTTCCTGTCTTTTTAATGACCTCATGCTTTCCTCATGTGTGATGTTGTCATGAATTGAATTATGTCTCCCCAAAAATGTGTGTATCAATTTGGCTGGTCCATGATTCCCGGTATTGTGTGATTTTCCCATATGTTATAAATCCAGCCTCTATGATGTTAATGACGGAGGATGGGCAGCAGTTTTGTTAGTGAAGCAGGACTCAATCTACAAGATGAAAGTGTGTTTTGAGGCCTTCTCTTGAGGTAAAAAAGGGAGAAGCAAGCAGAGAGACAGGGGGACCTCATACAACCAAGAAAGCAGTGCCAGGAGCAGAGCATGTGCTTTGGATCTGGGGTCCCTGCACGGAGAAAGCTCCTTGACCAGGGGAAGATTGAGGACAAGGATCTTCCTCCAGAGCTCACAGCGAGAGAAAGCTTTCCCCTAGAGGTAATGCCCTGAATTTGGACTTTTAGCCTACTTTACTGTGAGGAAATAAATTTCTCTTTGTTGAAGGCATCCACTTGTGGTATTTCTGTTACAACAGCACTGGATGACTAAGCCAGATGTTCTGGATGTCATTCCACAACTCGTCTGGTCTTCGGTCATTAGTATTCAATGTGTCATATCTATTCTTGAAATGGTGTCTAAATTCAGGTGGGATATGCTCAAGGTCGTACTTTGGCTCTCATGGCTTGTTCTAATTTTCTTCAGTTTCAGCTTGAACTTGCATAGGAGCAATTGACGGTCTGTTCCACAGTCGGCCCCTGGCCTTGTTCTGACTGGTGATATTGAGCTTTTCCATTGTTTCTTTCCACAGATGTAATCGATTTGATTCTCGTGTATTCTATCTGGCAAGGTCCACATGTATAGCTGCTGTTTATGCTGTTGAAAAGAGGTATTTGCAATGAACAAGTCGTCGGTCTTGCAAAATTGTATTATGCAATCTCCTGCATCATGTCTATCACCAAGGCCGTGTTTTCCAACTACCGATCCTTCTTTGTTTCCAACTTTCGCATTCCAATCACCAGTAATTATCAATGCATCCTGATTGCATGTTCGATCCATTTCATACTGCAGGAATTGGTAAAAATCTTCAATTTCTTCATCTTTGGCCTTAGTGGTTGGTGTGTACCTTTGAATAATAGTCAAATTAACTGGTCTTCCTTGTAGGCATACTGATATTATCCTATCACTGACAGCCTTGTACTTTAGGATAGATCTTGAAATGTTCTTTTTGACAATGAATGCAACGCCATTCCTCTTCAAGTTGTCATTCCAGCATAGTAGATTATATGATTGCCCAGTTCAAAATGTCCAGAAACAGTCCATTTTAGCTTACTAATGCCTAGGATATCAATGTTTATGTGTTTCAATTCATTTTTGATGATTTCCAATTTTGCTAGATTCAGTCTTCGTACATTCCATGTTCTGATTATTAATGGATGTTTGCAGCTGTTTCTTCTCATTTTGAGTTGTGCCACATCAGCAAATAAAGGTTCTGGAAGGCTGACTCCATTCACGTCATTATGGTCAACTCTACTTTGAGGCAGCAGCTTTTTCCCCAGTCATATTTTGAGTGCCTTCCAACCTGAGGGACTCATCTTCTGGCACTATATCAGACAATGTTCCATGGCTACTCATAGGGTTTTCACTGGCTAATTCTTTTCAGAAGTAGACCATTTGGTCCTTCTTCCTAGTCTGTCATTTTTGTCGTACTCTGGGAGTTTGTGTGTTGCTGTGATGCTGGAAGATATGCCACTGGTATTCAAATACCAGCAGGGTCACCCATGGTGGACAGGATTCAGCTGAGCTTCCAGACTAAGACAGACTAGGAAGAAGGACCCAGCAGTCATCATAACAGACACTGTTGAATGTTACATAAAATTAGTCTCTCGTGCTTTGACCTGGAGAACTAACATAATGTCCACGAGAAAGATAACGTACATAAAAACCATCCAGGTCAGTGATGACCTTGATGAAAATCCACTTGAGGGACTGAAATTCTTTGATGCATTGTGCCTGTGATCCATTGAACCTGACACTGTCACGTCTTTTCATCTCCCTTTTGAGGCCCCCCAGAGTGTTTCCATCTAAAGCACAGCAAAGCTAGGGAAAACCTTGCAGAAGCCAATATGAAGCCAGCCTAGCCTGAAGAGGAGAACTCCACTATTTCAAGGTAAAGGGAGAACACTCAGTGGTGCCCAGTCAGAAATGCAGTGTGGCATCCAAGGTCTTAAATACTTGATAATTCAAGCAGCCACTACAGTAAATAGAAGCAAGCATGTTTATGTGAGAGAGGCTACTAGATTCATCAGTGATCTAAAGATGTTCTAAGAAATCTTAGATCAAAAGGAGGAAACTGTCCCAGGAAAAGAAAACTTTCAGTGCAGTCAGTGAGGCAGAGGCATAATATGCTGACCATGCTCTTTAATTTTAATCTGGATTTCTAGACTAACAGCTGTTTTTTCAGAAAAACATGTTTTTTCCTCAGTGGTCAAAACCAGGATGTGAAACCATATGCCCTGAGGGATCTTAACCAGGTGATCATCTGCACCCCTCAAAATATACGTACTCAGAAAGAGTGCTGTCTGGGTGTTGTTGCCAACAAGATATTTTTGCAAGACAGACAAAGAAAATACATATAAGCATCTTGTGACCATGATCTAAGCATCTTGTGAAGGTATCTGTAATCACTAACCATACTGTTAATAATAATAGCCAATCAGAGTGTGACTATTACAATATTCATTGATTTTTCTGTAATTGCCCTCCCTATCGTTTGGTTCTTCTTTTTACCCCATAAAAATACTTGTACAATGAAACTGCCCTGGGACTACCTGGTTTCATTTTCAATGGGCTATGTGGTTCCCCAATTGCAGTTGTTCTAAACCCTTAATAAATCTCTCTGTTTTAACTTAAAACGGAATTCAAGTTTTTCTCTACAACACATCAAAGTTATAAATCCTTAAACTTGGATCTGCCCTGAAATAGAGAAGAGCCATGTAGATGGTGGAGAAGGGGCTTTCTCTGGCACTTGAAGGCCCATTTCCAGCCCTGAGGGGAAGAAGAGGGAATGCCTACCCTCACCTCAAGCCTGGTGAGAGGGTCTTTGGTGGGTAGTCTTTACAGCCATCCATGGAGTCTCATCTAGGCCATTGCAGCTGGAGAAAATTTTGTGAAGAGAATTTTCTCTGGAGTCTCCTGAGGACCTCTCCCCAGTGGATGGTACCCCCTTTTCATCACAGGTCAAAGCAGAGAGAGGTGCATGAGACCATTCGGAAAGCTCAGAAGAAGTTGGGGAGTACATTGGGCTGCTGCCTGCTCCTGAGACAGGATGTGGATTGGGAGGGGGGGAGGTGTGGCGACACAGGACAGAAGAGGTGCTGCTTATCTTCTTCTTCCTGGGAGGTGGGGGAAGGGGAGTCCCAGAGTTCCTCAAAGCAAAGGATATGAGTCACAAGAAAGAGACCCCACCTGAAGTCAGTTCAAATTCTTCCTAACTAGAAGGTGTCCTGGCATAAGTGCCTGCATGCATGGGGCCATCCTCATACCAGGAAGGACATGTGAACAGAGCTTGACAGCCCCAGTGCAGTGCATGAGAAGGTACCTAGTGAGCCACTCTTGTCAGGTCTCAGGAGGCTGAAATCATGGTGTCTGCCAGGCTCAGGGGCCTCTTCCAAGTTCATTCATGTTGGCAGAATTGAGTTCCTTGCAGCTGTAGGACTAAGCCCCATTTTCGTGCTAACTGTTGCCTGGGAACTGTCTTCTAGAGATTGCCCTCAGGTCCTTGCCACAGGGCCCACTCAATCCTCTCATAACAAGACAGCTTGCTTCTTCAATGCCATCAGGAGAGCAACTGCTGCCACTCCTCATCTCTTCTATGGACTCTGTGATTAGATCAGACCCAGTCAGGATGATCTCCCTTTTGATTACCAGATTAGGAACCTTAGTTACATCTTCCAGATCCCTTTACTGTTGTTACATAATGTAACCTAATCACAGGAGTAACTATCCTATCACATTCACAGCCCCACTGCCACTCATAGGAAGGGATGACACAGTTGTGTACACTAGGAGCCCAGAGGCTTCTGGACAGCTTAGAACCCTGCATGTCATGCCAAGAAAGCACCTGAAAGTAAGAGTCAGCTACAAACACACGCCAGACTCAAAGAGCACAAAGTAGTCCTGCTTTCTGCCTCCTTCTCCCTGTATGATTTGATGGTGTTTAGGAAGACAGAGGAGAAGGGGTGAAAGCATAAAGCCTGGAAAGTTAGAAGGACCATAACCAACCTCCTGCAGTGGGGGGAAATGTTAACTTTTAGTCATTGTGACTATAATGAAGGTACTGTTATTTTTATAGACTAAAATTGAAGAGTCAGGGAATGGCTAAGTTTTACAATCAAGGGTGAAGAACTTCCTGGGGGAAGAACAAAAATGTTTTCTATTTAAACCCTGAGTCCTGCTTGATTATAAGGAATTTACCTAAGCAGTAGATTTGGAGGCCTTTTTGGGTTTCTTCTTTATGCTTTTTTGTAGTTTAAATGCCTAATAAATGTATTCAATATATATTTACGTGCTTTAGATACATACTTAAGATAACATTATGGAATATTATTTAGGAAAAGACAGAATAATGAGTTTCTTACTCAAATTTCAAAAGCAAAAGCACCCTTGGGTTCACTGCTGGGCTTTTAGAGTTTACCTCATTTACCAAAAAAAAAAAAAAAAAAAACCTGAAATCCCATTGCCTTCGAGTCAAATTCCAACTCATGGCGACCATACAGGACAGAGTAGAACTGCCCCAAAGGGCTTCCAAGGCTGTAAATTTCTACAGAAGCAGGCTGTGGCATCCTTCCCTCACGAAGTGGCTGGTGGGTTAGCCATTGCGCCACCAGGGCTGCCTCAATAAAGGGATAAAAACACCTGTGGCCCAGATGGGGAAGACAAATAAACACTACTTGAGACACAGCTCTTGTGGGTGAAGGCACATCATGCAGGTCCTTTGCATAGTGGGCAAGCCTCCACTTGAGTGAGCAGGTGAGGGCTGCTGGGCATCAGAGGCAATACCTGGCACATGACATAAAGCTTAGGATGTAGCTGGTGACACATCTCAGAAAATGCAGCTCATTCACACAGTGGCTGTTTAAATGGAATTAAAACCTAGGACCACCCTGGGTAGATATGCAGGTCGGCTACAGAAATGTAAGAATTGGTCTGTTGTAAGATTATCATTTACAGATAATGTTCCATTTTCAAGGGGTTGCCTGGGCAGTGGGATTAGTGACCATTTTGATCCAGGTAACAAACAGCAAGCTGATCAGAAAAGGATGCAACGTACCCTAAGAACATAGCTCAACCTGGTGTAGCCACGTTAGAAGGAAAGAAGACACTAACACAGGTACAGTTATTACTGGAAAAAGAAAAATATTGGGGATATTTACCTGTTTCAATACACTACTTTAGGGGAAAAATCATACCCACAAACAATCAACAAGTAACCTTTCTTACATGCTATCTAAGAGCCAGGTATTAGCTAGAAGCTTTGCGTAAATTATTTCACGGTAATCCGGTAAGGAAGTACCAGCGTTATTATCCCTGCTCACAGACAAGAGGCCTGGGCTAGCAAGGTAAATAACTCGCACAAAGCAACAAAACTGAGCATTGGAGTACATTTTTCAAGACCCTTAGAGAAAAATTTAGATGACTACTAGATTTCAAGTTATGATCTAGTAATGACTATTATTCTTTTATATTTTAAGTATTTCCCCATATTTCTCACTCTAGTCCTAAGGTATCTCCCATATTTATGATATTTTTTGAAAGCCAAAACAGAGTAAGTGTGCCACAGGGCTGAGGTAAAAACTCAGATGGCCCCCCTGACAGTGGTGGTTTCCACATCAAATGTAGTAACTGCCTCCTTGCTTTGCACAGAAGATACCATAAAAAAGAACAGTAATGACGGAGTACTGTATCTTGTGGCTTTCACATCACCTCCTAATCCACACTATGTGCTGCATCTCCAGCACAGATAGGCACAGAGGATGCTAACAAGTGCCTTGGTCATCATTTGGATTTTCCTGGTTTGTTTTATTGCATGCATTTCTCCTGAAAGCAAGTTCCACAGGCTCTTAATGATTGTACAATATCTTCTACAACAGACAAGATTTTGCACCTGTATCACGTTATAAAATACTCTAATCATATAAACATGCTTAACAAAAAGATAATCTTCTCAGCCCAAATTTCCAAACAAATATTAATAGCTAAGACACAGAACAATCCATTTAAGAGGCCCAGAGAACACACACTTTTTAACTGGAGCAAGCACCTAGAGTCAGACAGTGGGAATTAGGGGTGGGAGCCTACTCTGTGTGTGTGTGGGCGGGGGGGGGGCATGCCACTCGTTAAGGCAGGTGCAGTGGAGGAAGAAAAGGGTCCTTGAAGGAGAACAGAGAAGAATGGAGAATGGCTGTCTCTAGTTTGGCTTACCTGACAACATACAAGAATGCTCCTGGTAGGGCTGGACACATCCTTGGTACTCATATTAGCTTCCTTCCCACACTCGACCACCAGGCATCTGTCGGTTTGTCTAAGACAGACTAGCAAGAACTAGGAAGAAGGACCTGGCAGTCTACTTCTGAAAAAACTGGCCAGTGAAAAACTTATGAATAGCAGCGGAACATTGTCTGATACACAGCTGGAAGATGAGTCTCTCAGGATGGAAGGAACTCAAAATATAAATGGGGAAGAGCTGCCTCCTCAAAGTAGACTCAGACTTAATGATGTGCATGAAATAAAGCTTCCAGGATCTTCATTTACTGATGTGGCACAACTCAAGATGAGAAGAAACAGCTGCAAATATCCATTAATAATTGGAACATGGGATGTACGAAGTATGAATCTAGGAAAATTGGAAGTCATCAAAAATGAAACGGAATGCATAAAGATAAATAGGCATTTGTGAATGAAATGGACTGGTATTGACCTTTTTTAAAAAATTGTGCTTTAAGTGAAAGTTTACAAATCAAATCAGTCTCGCATACAAAAATTTATACACACCTCGCTATGCACTCCTAGTTGCTCTCCCGCTAATGAGACAGGACACTCTTTCCATCCACCCTGTATTCCCCATGTCCATTCAACTACCTTCTGTCCCCCTCTGCCTTCCCATCTCCCCTCCAGACATGTGTCTACTTGAGGCAAGAGGCTCACTCCTCACCACTATCATTGTCTATCCTATTCTCCAGTCCAATCCCTGTTTGAAGAATTGGCTTTGGGAAGGGTTTCAGTCTTGGGCTAAAAGAAGGTCTGGGAACCATGACCTCTTGGGTCCTTCTAGCCTCAGTCAGACCATTGAGTCTGGTCTTTTAGGAAAATTTGAGGTCTGCATCCCATTGCTCTCCTGCTCCATCAGGGATTCTCTGTTGTGTTCCTTGCCAGGCACCATCTAGTTCTTCTCATCTCAGGCTGATGAAGTCTCTGCTTTATGTAGCCCTTTCTGTCTCTTGGGCTCATAATTACCTGGTGTCTTTGGTATTCTTCATTCTCCTTTGCTCCAGGTGGGTTGAGACGAATTGATGCATCTTAGATGGCTGCTTGCTAGTGTTCAAGACCCCAGACACCACTGACCACAGTGGGATGCAAAATGTTTTCTTAAAAGATTTTATTATGCCAATTGACCTAGATGTCCCTTGAAACCATGGTCCCCAGACCTCTGCCCCTGCTACTCTGGCCTTTGAAGCATTCACTTTATTGAGGAACTTCTTTGTTTTGGTTTAGTCCAGTTGTGCTAACGTACTTCCCCTGTATTGTGTGTTGTCTTTCCCTTCACCTAAAATAGTTCCTGTCTACTATCTAATTAGTGAATATGCCTCTCCCTCTCCACCCTCATAACCACGAAAGGATATTTTCTTCTGTGTTTAAACTATTCCTTGAGTTTTTATAATAGTGGTCTCCTACAATATTTGTCCTTTTGCAACTGACTAATTCCACTCAGCATAATGCCTTCCAGCTTCCTGCATGTTATGAAATGTTGCATGGATTCATTTTTGTTCTTTATCGATGTGTAGTATTCTATTCTGTGAATATACAATAATTCATTTATCCATTCATTGGTTGATGGGCACCTTGGTTGCTTCCAACTTTTTGCTATTGTAAATAGTGCTGCAATGAACATGGGTGTGCATATATCTGTTCACGTAAAGGCTCTTATTTCTCTAGGATATATGCCAAGGAGCGGGATTGCTGGATCGTATGGAACTTCAATTTCTAGCTTTTTAAGGAGTGCCAAATCAATTTCCAAAGTGGTTGTACCATTTTACATTCCCACCAGCAGTGTATAATTGTTTCAGTCTCTCTACAACCTTTCCAACATTGATTATTTTATATTTTTTGATTAATGCCAGCCTTGTTGGAGTGAGATGAAATCTCATTGCAGTTTTAATTTGCATTTCTCTAATGGCTAATGATCGTGAGCATTTCCTCATGTATCTGTTAGCTGCCTGAATGTCTTCTTTGGTGAAGTGCCTGGTCATATCCTTTGCCCATTTTTTAATTGGGTTATTCATCTTTTTGTTGTTGACTTTTTGCAGTATTATGTAGATTTTAGAGATCAGATGCTGATCAGAAATGTCATAGCTAAAAACTTTTTCCCACTTTGTAGGTAATCTTTTTACTCTTTTGGTGAACTCTTTGGATGAGCATAGGTGTTTGATTTTTAGGAGCTCCCAGGTATCTAGTTTCTCTTCTGGCGTTTGTGCATTGTTAGTAATGTTTTGTGTACTGTTTATGCCATGTATTAGGACTCTTAGTGTGGTCCCTCTTTTTTATTCCATGATCTTTAACACTTCAGAGTTTATATTTAGGTCTTTGATCCATTTCGAATTAGTTTTTGGGCATGGTCTGAGGTATAGGTCTTGTTCCATCTTTTTTGCAGATGGATATCCAGTTAACGCCAGCACCATTTGTTAAAGACACTGTCTTTTCCCCATTTAACTGATTTTGGGCCTTTGTCAAATATCAGCTGCTCATATGTGGATGGATTTATGCCTGGACTCTCAATTTCGTTCCACTGGTCTATGTTTCTGTTGTTGTACCACTACCAAGCTGTTTTGACTACTGTGGCAGTGTAATAGGTTCTAAAATCAAGTCATGTGACGCCTCCCATTTTGTTCTTTTTCAGTAATACTTTACTTATCCGGGGCCTCTTTCCCTTCCATGTGAAGTTGGTGATTTGTTTCTCCATCTCATTAAAAAATGTCATTGGAATTTGGATTGGGATTGCATTGTATCTATAGATCACTTTCAGGAGAATAGACATTTTTACATTTATCCATGAGCAAGGAATGTTTTCTCCACTTATGTAGGTCTCTTGCAGTAGTGTCTTGTAGTTTCCTCTGTATAGGTCTTTTATGTCTCCAGTTAGATTTATTTCTAAGTATTTTATCTTCTTCGGGGCTACTGTAAACAGTATTGATTTGGTGATTTCCTCTTCGACGTCCTCTTTGTTGGTGTAGAGTAATCCAACCAATTTGGTATGTTTGTCTTGTATCCTGATACTCTGCTGAACTCTTCTATTACTTTCAGAAATTTTCCTGAGGATTCCTTAGGGTTTTCTGTGTATAAGATCATGTCATCTGCAAATAGAGATACTTTTACTTCTTCCTTACCAATTTGGTTGCCCTTTATTTCTTTATCTAGCCTAATTGCTCTGGCTAGGACCTCCAGCACAATGTTGAATAAGAGTGGTCATAAGGGGCAGCCTTGTTTGGCTCCTGTTCTCAAGGGGAATGCTTTCAGACTCTCTCCATTTAGGATGATGTTGGCTGTTGGCTTTGTATAAATGCCCTTTATTATGTTGAGGAATTTTCCTTCTATTCCTATTTTGCTGAGAATTTTTATCATGAATGGGTATCGAACTTTGTCAAATGCCTTTTTTGCATCAATTGATAAGATCATGTGGTTCTTGTCTTTTGTTTTATTTATATGGTGGGTTACATTAATTGTTTTTCTAATGTTGAACCATCCCTGCATACCTGGTATGAACCCCACTTGGTCAAGGTGAATTAGTTCTTTGATATGTGGTTGAATTCTGTTGGCTAGAATTTTGTTGAGAATTTTTACATCTAAGTTCATGAGGGATATAGGTCTGTAATTTTCTTTCTATGTGGTGTCTTTACCTGGTTTTGGTATCACGGATATGCTGGCTTTACAGAATCAGTTTGGGAGTATTCCATCCTTTTCTATGCTCTGAAATACCTTTAGTAGTAGTGGTGTTAACTGTTCTTTGAAAGTTTGGTAGAACTCTCTGGTGAAGCCATCAGGACCATGGCTTTTTTTTGTTGTTGTTGGGAGTTTTTAAATTACCTTTTCAATCTCTTCTTTTGTTACAGGTTTATTTAGTTGTTCTACCTCTGTTTGTGTTAGTTTAGGTAGGTAGTGTGTTTCTAGGAATTCGTCCATTTCTTCTAGGTTTTCAAATTTGTTAAAAATTTGTTAGAGTACATTTTTTCATAGTAATCTGATATGATTCTTCTAATTTCAGTTCTGTTGTGATATTGTCTATCTCATTTCTTATTTGGGTTATTTGTGCCCTCTCCTTTTTTTTTTTTTTTCTCAGTTTGGTCAATGCTTTATCAATTTTGTTAATTTTTTCAAAGCACAAGCTTTTGGTCTTGTTAACTCCTTTAACTGCTTTTCTGTTCTCTATTTCATTTAATTCTGCTCTAATTTTTATTATTGGCTTTCATCTGGTGGCTGAGGGTTTCTTTTGTTCCTCTCTTTTTGTTCAAGTTGGAGGGATAATTCTTTGATTTTGGCTCTTTCTTCTTTTTGTATGTGTGCATTTATTGCTATAAATTGACCTCTGAGCACTGCTTTAGCTGTATCCCAAAGGTTGTAATAGAAAGTGTTTTCATTCTCATTGGATTCTGTGAATTTCATTATTCCATCCTTAGTTTCCTCTATAACCCAATAGTTTTTGAGCAGGATGTTATTCAGTTTCCAAGTGTCTGGCTTCTTTTCCCTGCTTTTTCTCTTATTGATTTCTACTTTTATGGCTTTATGGTCAGAGAAGATGCTTTGTAATATTTTGATGTTTTGGATTCTGCTAAGGCTTGCTTTATGACCTAATATGTGGTCTATTCTAGAGAATGTTCCATGTGCACTGGAAAAGAAAGTATACTTGGGTGCTGTTGGGAGGAGTGTTCTGTACATGTTTGTGAGGTCAAGTTGGTAGATTGTGGGATTTAGATCTTCCATGTGATTATTTAGCTTCTTTCTTGATGTTCTGTCCTTCACCGAATGTGGTGTGGTGAAGCCTCCTAGTATTATTGTGGAGTTGTCAATCTCACTTTTCAATGCTAATAGAGTTTATGTATCCTGCAGCCATGTCATTGGGTGCATAAATATTTAATATGGTTGTATCTTCTTGGTATATTATCCCTTTAACCATTATATGGTGTCCTTCTTTATCCTTTATGATGTATTTATCCTTAAAGTCTATTTTGTCAGAAATTAATATTGCCACTCCTGCTCTTTTTTGATTGTTGTTTGCTTGATATATATTTTTTCCATCCTTTGAGTTTCAGTTTGTGTCTTTAAGTCTAAGGTGTGTCTCTTGTAGGCAGCATATAGACGGATCCTGTTTTTTTTAAATCTATTCTGGATAGGTAAAATTTAATGCTGTCATTTTGAGGTTTTTTTTGTGTGTTGTTGATAGTTTCTCTTTTCCACTCAATTTTTTTGTGCTGAGTAGTTTATCTTGATGTATTGTCTTTTCCTCTTTTTTTGTTGTTGATTTTGTTTTTGCTGAGTCTTTATGTTTTTCTTGTATTTCATTTTGATGTGTAGGATTGTTAAACTCCATGGTTACCTTAATATTTACTCCTATTTTAATTACCTAACTTTTATTTCTTTATATTGCCTTGTCCTCTCCTTATGAAAGATCTATGACTACATTTTATTAGTCCCTCTTTATTGTTTTAATGTTGTCTTCTTTTACATAATGATATCACTGTTTCCCTGTTTTGAGCATTTTTTAAATCTTGATTCATTTTTGTGATTTCCCTATCTAGGTTGACATCCGGTTGCTCTGTCCTGTGTTCTAGTCTTTGGTCGATATCTAATATTATTGATTTTCTAACCAGAGAACTCCCTTTAGTATTTCTCATAGCTTTGGTTTGGTTTTTCGAATTCCCTAAACTTCTGTTTATCTGGAAATGTCCTAATTTTGCCTTCATATTTGAGAGACGGTTTTGCTGGATACATGATTCTTGGCTGGCAATTTTTTTCCTTCAATGCTTTATATAAGTCATCCCATTGCCTTCTTGCCTGCATGGTTTCTGCCGAGTAGTCCGAGCTTATTCTTATTGACTCTCCTTTGTAGGTGATTTTTCATTTATCCCTAGCCACGCTTAAAATTCTCTTTATCTTTGGTTTTGGCACGTTTGATTATACTATGTCTTGGTGACTTTCTTTTGAGATCTACCTTATGTGGAGTTCGATGAAAATCTTTGAAAGATGTTCTCATCTTTCATGATATCAGGGAAGTTTTCTGCCAAGAAATCTTCAACAATTCTCTCTGTATTTTCTGCTATCCTTCCCTGTTCTGGTACTCCAAGCACTCATATGTTATTTCTCTTGATAGAGTCCCACATAATTCTTAGGGTTTCTTTATTTTTCCAAATTCCTTTATCTGATTTTTCTTCAAATAGATTGGTGCCAAGTGTTTTATCTTCAATGTCACTAAGTCTGCCTACCATTTCCTCAATTCTGGTCCTCTGACTTTCTATTGAGTTTTCTAATTATGTACTTTTATTGTTAATCTTCTGAATTCTGATTGCTGTCTCTCTATGGATTCTTGCAGCCTATTACATTTCTCATTATGTTCTTGAATAACCTTTTTAATTTCTCAACTGCTTTAACTGTGTGTTCCTTGGCTTGTTCTGTGTTTTGCTGCTATTCTTCCTGATCTCTTGAGGAGTTCTGCATATTAATCTTTTGTATTCTACATCTGGTAATTCCAGGAAGACACCTTCATCCAGAAGATTCCTTGACCCTTTGTTTTGAGAGCTCATTGAAGCAATTGTGGTCTGCTTCTTTATGTGATTTGAAACCGACTGTTGTTTCTAAGCCATCTATAAATTATTGTATTAAATTATTTTATGTTTGCTTACTGTATCCTAACCTCTTGATTTGTTTTGATATGCGCAAATAGGCTGCTTGAGTGAGCTAGCTTAATTATTTTCACCTTTGAAGCTTTAACATTCTGTCACCAGATGGCTAGAGCTGTTACCAGGTATATGAGCCTATGAGTCCATTCACTTTTCTTGTATGGATTCAGCTCAGGTGTCCAGGCAGTTGGTCATCAAATGTGTGGTACAGCCTCTGTCCTACAGTCTTAGAGCGGCAGGGGTGACTGGTGTAGGTACAGGTATCTGGTTGCAGCAGGGGGTCACACTTTGAACAAGGCAGAGGGCTGACAACCATCCCCCAAGTGTTTGTGAGTAAAATGCATCCCTGTTCCCTACAACACACAGGTGGGTGGGTTCTGTAGCTGGACCATGGGCACCCAATGCTTTTGAGATGCACCACTTATCCTCGGACCTCTGTTGTGGGTGGCTGGGTGACATGCGTGGAGCCACCAGTCCTCAGGCCCCTGATGTGGGTAGGTGTGAACCCTGTTTAATAGGCAAAGCAGTGTCAAACATCAAAACCCACCTCTCCACCACACAGCTGAAACAGTTGAAGTCAGATCTCAAGCACATACACCACTGCAGTCTGCCAACAAGGGCCTAAACTCCTCAAATGGGCCCACACAGGTCCATGCAGGGGTGAAAAGTATTCAAAGTCTGCAGACCATTTGTGCCTGGACAGGACCTGCTTCTGTACTGAGCTCCCCAGCTTAGTGTAGCTGGCAGATTATCTTTTTCCCCAACTGTTAACTTATCCCTTCTTCAAGGCTGGGAGAATGGCTCAGAGCACACAGCAGAACCTATCCCAGTCCTAGGGAAATGACGGCCACTGAAGTTGGCTTGAGGGCTGGGGGTGCAATAAAATAAATGGAAGTACTTAGCTTTTGCTCAGAGCGCTGTTCTTCTCTGGTTCCGGAGGTCAGAGTAGGCTGTGCAGCTCATTTTCTCCACGCCCCAAATGCTACTGGCAGCCCTGTCGTGGTTTTTCCAGGGGATTGTGCCTGAGGGGCGCCGGTTCCTGCTGAGTCAGGTCCGGCAACTCCTCACTGCTTCTGAACCATCTCTCCCTCCCCCTGCCTCTCAGTCCGATTTCCCAACTTTGCCTTTGATGTTCAGGGTTCCTAGCTTGTCATATATATAATCGTTTCACTTGTGTTTTTGAGTCTTTGTTGTAAGAGGGATCACCAGAAGCGTGTGACTACTCCCCTATCTTGGCTCCATCTTGGTTTTACCATTTTGAGTGAGAGAATCACATGATCCAGGAAGGACAAATTGAAGAGGAATGGCATTGTGTAAACTGTCAAAAAGAATATTTCAAGATCTATGCTGAAGTACAACTTTGTCAGTGATAGGATAATATCCATACACCTACAAGGAAGGCCAATTAATAAGACTATTATTCAAATTTATGCATCAATCACTAATGTAAAAGATGAGGAAATTGAAGATTTTTACCAACTTCTGCAACCTGAAATTAATCAAACATTCAATCAAGCTGCATTGATAATTACTGGTGATTGTAATTTGAAAGTTGGAAACAAAGAAGAAAGATCTGTAGTTGGAAAATATGGCCTTGGTGATAGAAATGACACTGGAGATGGCATGATTGAATTTTGCAAGACCAACAACTTATTCACTGTAAATATCTTTTTTTTTCTTAATTGCACTTTAGATGAAGGTTTACAGAACAAACTAGCTTCTCATTAAACAGTTAGTACACATTGTTTTATGACATTGGTTAACAACCCCACCACATGCCAATACTCTCCTTCTCAACTTTGGATTCCCTGTTAGCAGCTTTCCTGTTCCTTCCTGCCTTCCAGTCCTTGCCCAAGGGCTGGTGTGCCCCTTTAGTCTTGTTTTTTTCCATGGGCCTGTCTAATCTTTGGCTGAAGGGTGAGCCTCAACGATGACTTCATTACTGAGCTAAAAGAGTGTTCAGAGGCCATACCCTCAGGTTTTCTCCAGTCTCTGCAGGCCAGTAAATCTGGTCTTTTTTCATGAGTTAGAATTTTGTTCTACATTTTTCTCCAGCTCTATTGTGACAGCTGTCAGAGCAGTCAGTGGTGGTAGCCAGGCACCATCTAGTTGTACTGAACTCAGTCTGGTGGAGACTGTGGGAGTCATGATCCATTAGTCCCTTGGACTAATCTTTCCCTTGTGTCTTTAGTTTTCTTCATTCTCCCCTGCTCCCGAAGGGTTGAGACCAGTGGAGTATCTTAGATGGCCACTCACAGGCTTTTAAAACCCCTGATACTACTCACCAAAGTAGAACGTAGAAGACTTTCTTTATAAACTATGTTATGCCAATTGAGCTAGATGTTCCCTGAGACCACGGTGCCCACATCTCTCAGCCCAGTAATCTGGTCCCTTAGAGTCTGGATGTATCTATGGAGCTTCCACAATGCAAATACCTTTTGTCAACAACATATACAATGGACCTCACCAGATGGAGCACACAGGAATCAACCGACTACATCTGTGGAAAGAGACAATGGAAAGGCTCAATATCATCAGTCAGAACAAGGCCAGGGCCTGACTGCAGAACAAATCATCAATTGCTCATGTGCAAGTTCAAATTGAAGCTGAAGAGAATTAAAACAAGTTCATGAGAGCCAAAATATGACCTTGAGTATATCCCATCTGATGAGTTGTGGAATGACATCAAGGACATCATACATGAAGAAAGAAAGTGGTTATTAAAAAGACAAAAAAGAAAGAAAAGACCAAAATGAATGCCAGAAAAGACTCTGAAACTTGCTCTTGCACATAGAGCAGCTAAAGCAGATAGAAGAAATGATGACATAAAAAAGCTGAACAGAAGATTTCAAAGGTGGGCTCAAGAAGACAAAGTAAAGTACTATAATGAAACGTGCAAAGCCCTGGAGTTAGAAAACCAAAAGGGAAGAACACGTTTGGCATTTCTCAAGGTGAAAGAGCTGAAGAAAAAATTCAAGCCTCGAGTTGCAGTACTTAAGGATTCTCTGGGCAAAATACTGAATGACATATCAAAAGAAGATGGAAAGAATACACAGAGTCACTGTACCAAAAATAATTAGCCCAATGTTCAATCATTTCAAGAGGTAGCATGTGATCAAGAACTGATGGTATGGAAGGAGGAAGTCTAAGCAACACTGAACACTGAAGACTCTGGTAAAAAACAAGTCTCCAGGAATTGACAGAATATCAACTGAGATGTTTCAACAAATGGATGCAGTGTTGGAGGTGCTCACTAGTCTATGCCAAGAAATTTGGAAGATGGCTACCTGGCCAGCCAACTGGAAGAGATCCATATTTGTGCCCATTCCAAAGAAAGGTGATGGAAGAGAATGTGGAAATTCTTGAACAATACCATTGATATCACACACAAGTAAAATCTTGCTGAGGATAATTCAAAAACAGTTATAGCAGTATATTGACAGGGAACTGCCAGAAGTTCAAGCCAGATTCAGAAGAAGATGTGGAACCAAGGATGTCATTGGCTGAAAGCAGAGAATACCAGAAAGATGTTGACCTGTGTTTTATTGACTATGCAAAGGCATTTGACTCTGCGGATCACAAAAAGTTATGGACAACATTGCAAAGAATGGGAATTCCAGAACACTTAATTGTGCTCATATGGAACCTGTGCATAGACCAAGAGGCAATCGTTCAAACAGAACAAGGGGTTACTGCATGTTTGAAATCAGGGAGGGTGTGCTTCAGGGCTTTCACCATACTTATTCAATCTGTATGCTGAGCAAATAATCCGAAAAGCTGGATTGTATGAAGAAGAATGTGGCATCAGGATTGGTGGAAGTTTCATTAACAACCTGCAATACACACATGACACAACCTTGCTTGCTGAAAGCGAAGAGGACTTGAAGCACTTACTGATGAAGATCAAGGACTACAGCCTTCGGTATGGATTGCAACACAACATAAAGAAAACAAAAGTCCCCACAAGTGGACCAATAAACAAAATCATGATAAACGGGAAAGTTTCAAGGATTTCATTTTACTTGGATCCAGAATCAATGCCCATGGAAGTAGCAGTCAAGAAATCAAACAACATACTGCATTGGGCAAGCCTGCTGCAAAGGACAACCTTAAAGTGTTGAAAACCAAAGATGTCACTACGAGGACTAATGTGCGCCTGGCCCAAACCATGGTATTTTCATTCACTAATATGCATGCGAAAGCTGGACAATGAATAAGGAAGACTGAACAATTGATGACTTTGAATTATGGTGTTGGCAAAGGATATTGACTATACCACCGACTGCCAAAAGAGTAAACAATTTGTCTTGGAAGAAATACAGCCAGGGTGCTCTTTAGAAACGAGGATGGTCAGACTCCGTTTCACATACTTTAGACATGTTATCAGGAGGGACCAATCACTGGAGATGGACATCACGCTTGGTAAGGTAGAGGGTCAGCAAAAAAAAAGTCCCTCAACGAGATGAATTGACACAAGGGCTGCATCAGTGGGCTCAAACATAGCAATGATTGTGAGGATGTTGCAGGACCAGGCGGCGTTTTGTTCTGTTGTACAGAGGGTCGCTATGAGTCAGAACTGACTCGATGGCATCTAACAACAACAACCCACACTCGAATTCATTTGTAGTACCCATGTCCCAGAAAAGCTCTGGTTTCAATGTCCCCATAGTTTGTAATGCTAGGCAGCATGAGTACTAGAAAACAAGAGTCAGCTAGAAGAGTTTCTCCCAAACTGCATTCCCAGGGGTATGCACGTTCTGCAAGTAATTACTGCATAGTCTAAAAACAAAGAAGATCTCATGGTTCAATAAGTATGGGGCTGCTGCATTATACAAGGTCTAATAGGCTTCCTGACTTCCCAAGGCATTCAGTGGGTTAATGTGAATTATGATGCTTGAAGCCAGGCTGGTACGAATGATGGACCGGACCTAGACATCTGTCTTGCAGGCCCAAGCAGTCTGTGCAATCACTGACACAGCCTGCCATGCCCAGATGGATGCCTTGGGTCAAAAGAAAGGTCAATAGAGAAATGTAAGGGAAAAGCCACCTGGCTCTCTGGGGTAGACTTTAATGATTTATGGGATTTCTTCAGCTGGCTGGGTCTGGGACCTGGGGTGCACTGGCTGGGTCTGGGACCTGAGGTGCATGTTGAGGTCAATACAGCAGGCTGCTCTCCTCACTCTGTTGATAACAGTCTTAATTCAGTGCTGCATGAGACATACTAAACCAATGTGGTACCAGACTTTGTTATGGTAAACAGAGGGGTCCCAGAATACAGAGGGATACTCATGGGGAAATGTGCCAGAAACCAAGCTGATGTAAACAAGAGGTGGATACTATTGGAAGACAAGCTCTATAGTCTCTCGTGTTTCTGTACATCTTGCACACAGAGGTGCTCACTTGTCCTTGATTCTGGAGTATCTTCTCAGGGACGCTTATACAGCAAACAGCCTTGGAAGACAGAAACAGTGCCTTCCTCTGGAGCCAAGGGCAGTTTTGTTTACTTAAATATAATAAAGATACACCTGTCTCTGGACCAAAGGGCAGGTATGATTATTGCCCAGTATGAGAAGCTTAGGTTTCTTAAACTCAAAATGCCTCATGTAATTCAGTCTGTGTGCAGGCATCCATCAGATCCCATCTGCAACCAGTGGGACTTTCGGGCAAGGAGAATGGACCCAAATACATTGATGCTCATGCTGCTTGCTGTACTGTGAGCAATAAAGTCTTTAGTCTCTAACCTGGAAGATCATGTCAAAGATCAGGTGACCATAAGTGGATGAATTTATATGTGGGTTCTCAATTCTGTTCCATTGGTCAATGTATCTGTCTTTGTACCAGTACCAAGCTATTTTGACTACTGTACCTGTACAGTAGGTTCTGAGGTCAGGAAGTGTGAGTCCTCCTACTTTATTCTTCTTCTTCAGTAGTGCTTTACTTATCCGGAACTTCTTCCCTTTCCATATAAAGTAAATGATTAGTTCTTCCATCTCTTTAAAGAATGTTGTTGATCATCAGATTGGGATTGCATTGTATTTTTTAATTGCTTTGGATAGAACTGTCATGTTCACAATGTTGAGACTACCTATCCATGAGCATGGTATGTTTTTCCATTTATGTAGCTCTCTTTTGGTTTCTTGCAGTAGTGTTTTGTACTTTTCTTTGTATAGGACTTTTACATCCCTGGTTAGATTTATTCCTAGGTAGTTTTTTTTTTAGGGGCTATTAGAAATGGTTTTGTTTTTGTGATTTCCTTTTCATCGTTCTCTTTACTGGTATATAGGAATCCAACTGATTTTTCTATGTTTATCTTGTACCCTTCTCCTCTGCTGAATCTTTCTATTAGTTCCAGTAGTTTTCTCATGGAGTCTTTTGGGTTTTCTATGTATAGTATCATATCATCTGCAAATAGGGACAGTTTAACTTCTTCATTACTATTTTGGATGCCTTTTGTTTCTTTTTCTTGCCTTATTGCTGTAGCTCAGACTTCCAGCACAATGTTAAATAGGAGTGGTGATAAAGGGCATCCTTGTCTTGTTCCTGTTCTTGAGGGGAATGTTTTCAGCTTCTCTCCATTAAGAACGATGCTGGCTCTTGGTTTTGCATAGATGCCCTTTATTAAGTTGAGAAATTCCCTTTTATACCTATTTTATTGAGAGTTTTTATCAGGAAAGGGTGTTGGACTTTGTCGAATACCTTTTCTGCATCAGCTGAGATGATCATGTGATTCTCTTATTTATGTGGTGGATTATGTTGATTGAGTTTCTAATGTTGAACCATCCTTGCATACCTGGTATGAATACTACTTGGTCATGGTGCATTTTTTTTTTATATGATGCCAAATTCTATTGGCTAGAATTTTGTTGAGAATTTTTGCCTCTATATTCATGAGAAATATTGGTCTGTAATTTTCTTTTTTGGGGGTGTCTTTCCCTAAAAAAAAAAAAAAAAAAAAAAAATTTTTTTTTTTTTTTTTTTCCCTGGTTTTGGTATCAGGGTTATGCTGGCTTCATAAAATGAATTCAGAAGTATTGCTTCCTTTTCTGTGTTCTGAAATAGTTTGAGTACTACTGGTGTAAGCTCTTCTCTGAACGTTTGGTGGAATTCTCCAGTGAAGCCAGGGCTTTTATTTGCTGGGAGTTTTTTTTTTTTTTTTTTTAATTACCTTTTCAATCTCTTCTCTAGTTATGAGTCTTTTCAGATTTTCAACATCATTTTCTGTTAGTTTGGGTAGGTAGTGTGTTTGTAGAAATTTGTCCATTTCCTCTAGATTTTCAAATTTGTTGGAGTATAGTTTTTCATAATACTCTGCTATGATTCTTTTTGTTTCAGTTGGGTCTGTTGTAATATCCACCATTTCATTTCTTATTTGAGTTCTTTGCATCCTCTCCTGTTTTTCTTTTGTCCTTTTGGCCAGGGGTTTGTTGATTTTGTTGATCCTTTCAAAGATTCAACTTTTGGTTTTGTTGATTCTTTCTATTGTTTTTCTGTTCTCTGTTCCATTTATGTCTGCTCTGATCTTTATTACTTCCTTTCTTCTGGTGGCTGTGGGCTTCTTTTGCTGTTCTCTTTCTATTTGTTCAAGATGTGTAGCTAATGTTTTGATTTTTTCCCTTTCTTCTTTTTTGATGTGCACATCTATTGCTATAAACTGACCTCTAAGCACTGCCTTTGCTGTGCTGATTCTAGAAATTTTTTGATTTCATCTCTGATTTCTTCTCTTACCCAGTGGTGTTTAAGCAGCATGCTATTCAGTTTCCATGTAATTGATTTTTTTTCCTTGCTTTTCCTGTTGTTACTTTCTTCTTTATGGCATTGTGGTCTGAGAAGATACTTTGTATTATCGCAGTGTTTTGAATTTTGTTGAGGGTTGCTCTGAGGGATGTAGTCTATTCTGGAGAATGTTCCATGTGCATTAGAAAAGAATGTGTACTTTGCAGCTGTTGGGTGGAGTGTTCTATATACGTGTATGAGGTCAAGTTGGCTGATTTTGTCCTTTAGATCTTCTGTATCTTTGCTGAGCTTCTTTCTAGATCTTCTGTCCTTTACTGAGAGTGGTGTATTGAAGTGTTCTACTATTGTGGAGCTGTCAGTTTCTCTTTCAGTGCTGTTAGAGTTAGTTCTGTGTATTTTGGATCCCTGTCATTGGGCGCATAGATGTTTATTATGGTTATGTCTTCATGTCAATCATTATACAGTGCTCTTCTTTGTCTTTTATGGTGGATATTGTCTTAAAGTCTATTTTATCTGAGATTAGTATTGCCATTCCTGCTATTTTTTGATAGGTGTTTGCTTGATACATATTTTTCCAACCATTTATTTTTAGTAAATTTCCATCTTTGTTTCTTAAGTTGTGTCTCTTGTAGTAGCATATTGATGGATCCTGTTTTTTTAATCCATTCTGTCACTCTCTGTCTCTTTATGGGTGCATTTAGGCCATTTACGTTCAGTGTTATTATTGATAGGTGTGAGTTTATTGCCGTCATTTTGTAGTGCTTTTTTTTTTTTTTTTTTTTTTTTGTGGTGCTGACATTTTCTCTGTTCCTCTTACTCCCCTGTGCTGAATTCCTTTTGTCTGTGGATTTTTTTCCCATTTCTTTTGTTTTTGTAGATTTTGTTTTTATTGAGATTTTATGTTTTTCTTCTTTATTTTGATAAGTAGGTTTGTTAACTTTCTTTGTGGTTACCTTGAAATTTAACTATCTGAATAGGTTTGAATTAGCATATTAATACTTGGTATTCCCTTCCCTTCCTCTCCTTTAGAAAGTTCTATACCTACACCATTTATTCCCTCTTTTATTGTTCTGAAGTTGTTATCATTTACAGATTAACCTCTCTGGTTCCTTGTTGTAGTTCTTTTGGTTTTGGATAGTCCTTGAGAGCTCATTTCCTAGGTTGGCATCTGGCTGGTACGATCTTGCATCCTAGATTGAGGCTGCAGTCTGATGTTGTTTGTTCTCAGACCGAAGGACTCCCTTAATAATTCTTGTAAATTTGGCTTGGTTTTTACATAATCCCTTAATTTCTGTTTATCTGGAAATGTCCTAGTTTCACCATTGTATTTGAATGAGAATTTTGTGGGATATATTATTCTTGGTTGGCAACTTTTTTCTTTCAAGGCTTTCTATATGTCATCTCATTGCCTTTTTGCCTGCGTGGTTTCTGCCAAATAATGAGAGTTCAGTCTTATTGTTTCCTCTCTGTATATGACTTTTCATTTTTTCTCGAGCCGCTCTCAGGATTCTTTGTCTTTGGGTTTAGGGAGTGTGATTATGATATGCCTTGGTGATTTTCTTTTGGGGTCTAACCTACATGGGGTTTTTTGAGCTTCTTGGGTGGTCAGCTTTTTATCTTTCATGATATTAAAGAAGTTTTCTGTCAGCAATTTTTCAATGATCCTGTGTTTTCCATTTTCCTCACCTGTTCTAGAACTCTGATCACTTGTAAATTTTTGCTTTTGACTGTATCCCACATCATTCTCAGGGTGACTTCATTTTTCTTTGTTCTCTTTTCTGATTTTTTTCCACAAAGTTGTATACAGGTGCTTGTCTTCAGTTTTGCTGATCCTGTCTTCCATCATTTCAAACCTGCTCCTCATCCCTTTTATGACACTGTCCATTTCTGAAATTTAATTATTTATCTTTCGGATTTCTAATTGCTGTTTTTGTATGATTTCTAGTTGCGAATTTATTTTGGCATTTTGTTCCTGTATTATTTTCCAGAATTCTTCCCTTTTTGTCATATTTTCTGTGAATTTGTCTGCCTTTTCCATGAATTTGTCTATTTTTTCCTCCTTTTTGTCTGCTTTTTTCTTCAACTCCTGGATAGCTCTGAATATTAGAGATTCGAATTCCCTATGAGGTAGTTCTAGTGTCTTTTTTTCTACTGAAAAGTCATCAGGTGTTTTATTTTGGATGCCTACTGGAACCATCCTGATCTTTTTTTTTTTTTAATGTTTTTATATTGTCTGCTGTTTTCAGGACATTGAGTAGTTATCTTCTTCATCTATTGATTGCAGATTTGTTTGTCTTTTCCCACTTTTTGTTTTATTTGGTTATGTCTGAGCAGGCAGGCTGTGTGTTCTTTGTTGTTTGGTCATCTGTGGGCACAATAATTTTCACCTCCTTGTCCAATGGGCTGGGCCAGTGTAGCAGGGCAGGCCTAGCTGAAGGGATGGGTTGTTTGTGGCACAGCTAGAGCAAACAGGGTGGGCTGGGAGTCAGTGCAGAGCAGGTTCCAGTAGGCTGTGCCTGTGTTGTTTGGGAGTGTGATGTTCAGTGCATAGTGCAGGTAGGCAGGAAGGAGGGGGGAGGTTGTGATGTGTGGAGCTCAGATGGATACGTGAAAGAAGAGAGAGAGTAACAGGAGCCAAAAAAAAGAAACAAACGAACCAAAAAAGGAGTGGTAAGTGAGCTTGCCATTGGAATGGAGAGAAGAGGAACCAAGATGTGGGGAAAAACAAAAAGGAAAAATGAAAGAAAAAAATTAGAAAAAAAAAAAAAAGGATGAAAATCCCCTAGAGACTCACCAATGTGGCTGTGCAGACTGGGGGAAGTGACTCCCAGTCCATGCAGTACAGCCTGGCTACAAGGGTCAGAGATGTCACACAGTACCAGGTATTAAGGAGACAGGAAAAGTGGGTAAGTATAGAGAGATAACAAACTGAGAAATGAAGAAAGACAAAAAAGGAAAAAGAAAAGAAATTTCCCCAGAGAACCCACCCCCATGGCTGCAAAAACTGGACAAGTGGTTCCCAAGCCAAGAAAAGAAAAAGAAAACAAACAAACAAAACAGAACAAAACAAAACCAGAAGCCCCGGGGATCCCACCAGTGTGGTGGCACAGACCGGGAAGCAGTTTCCGAGCCAAGTGGCACTTCACAGTCTTTCATGAAGAAGCAAAGATGGCACACATAGCCAGGTATTTGAGAAAAAGGAGGGGGGAGGAGGTGAGAGGAGTAGAGGAGAAACTAAATAAGTGGGAAAAAGCAACAGCAGCAACAAAGAAATGGCACTGAGAGAGCAGGCCAGTGTGGACAGGGCGAATCCAAGCGGCATGGAGCCGGAGTCAGTGCCAACCAGCCAAGACACTGCAGCCAGTGGGAAGCGGCAAAAACTGAGCAAGAAGAAGAAGGGTGGGGGGTGGGACACTGTATATCGCTGGTTACCAGGTGCTCTGTCTCCTGCTGGGGGCTCCGTGAAGCTGATTTCCCATACTCCCTGTCCACTGATCTCTAACAGGTGCCCAAGATGGCAAATCCATGCTGTGTTATCTGATAGGGTGCCTCCACAAGTATTTCTCCTCACTGTCTGTTCTTTGTCAGTTTCTTATTCCATTTAGTGCTTGGCTGAGTTCTTTATCACTTCATTGGACACTTAGGGTTCCAGCATTGACATCTGTCTCCGTTTTACTTTTTTGGGTCTTTGCTGAGAAGGGACAGTGTGGTACTTCTGTCTATAGTTCTATGTTGGCTCTGCCTCTCATGATGGTTCGTAATACCAGACATATATTCTATGAATATTTCTTTGTATCTACTTGATATCTAACAGTTTTTTAAAGTGATGCCAAGTGCTCAAGGAACACAGGCTGAGGCCAGGCCACTCGGGAAGCACCACCAAGGGCTTATTCTCCCAGTGTGCTACCATACTCCAGAGTAAATAGACACTTTATATAACCTCATCTAGAGTTTGTAAAGCTTTTTTGGATTAAAATCCATTGACACCCTGAGACACTGATCCCTGAATCAAAAATTGTGTCTACGTAAAGTGGTGCTGTACTGGTTTAGAGGAACAAATGAAATTTATAATGTTTCCCTAAGAATAAAGAGCCCCACTACCTAAGTATGTGACTGAGGAGACAGATAGGTTTCTGCCTGGCCCTCAGATTTCTATACAAATCACACCCTTAATAGTAGCCTGAGAGGAGAAGAGGTATGCAGTGACTCAGCACCATGAAGTCTCAGTGGATAAATCTGAGATGACAAGTAAACAAAGGTAGAAATGCACTTGGTAGTGCAGAGGCCCCTGACGTGCCGTAAAAATGAAGCCTCCTCTGGAGCACCAGCAAAGATATAGCTCATAGTTTGATTGCCATAGGGCTACAGGAAAGATTCACTCTTATCAGAAATTTGCTACTGTAATATGTGTTTATAACACCGTCAATTTTTCTATCTTCAATTTGGAGGCGGGAAAAAATGGGAGATGTAAACAAATCTTGAAACAGATCCGAAGACCCATGATTCTCTTTTTTCTCACATGCAGAGCCTTTAAGGACTCAAAAAATCCCAGCTTGCTTAAGAAACAGTTCCCGTAAATGCAAGTAAATAAATCAAGCGGTAATGATCCACATAACCCGCCCCCCCCCCAAAAAAAAGCCAAACCCACTGCTGTTGAGTCGATTCGGACTCATAGCGACCATATAGAACAGAGTAGAATTGCCCCACAGAGTTTCCAAGGAGTGCCTGGCAGATTTGAACCGCTGACCTCTTGGTTAGCAGCCATAGCACTTAACCACTATGCCAACAGGGTTCCCATGATCTACATAGAATTTAGAAATATTTAAGCACTCTGGGCCTTCTGTCATTGTCTTGTAATTATAGAAGGAAATTCATCTTTCTAATTAGAGAGCAAAGTGGCATTTTTTTTAAGACCTAAAAAAGGTAAAACAGAGAAAAGAATTTTAAGATGATGGAAATTAAACATTTGAATTCATAAGTCTTACTGAGATTTCTTCAAGAAGTTGGTAAACATGAGGGGCACTTCCATCAATACTAAGCATTATCCGTACAGGCATCTCAGCTTTCCTGAAAAATCACCCAAACACCTGATAAGTTGTTTTACCTGACAATTTAACACCTATTTATTTACCCTGATTTTCTATGTGCTTTCCGTTTTGTTGTTGCTTTTTTAAGATAACTGTCCTGTCATCATATACCTGTTGGATAAACTTAGTTTTCATAGTTACAGCTGCATTCAAACTGAAGCACGAGAGCAGCAAGCAGCTCCAGGACCGGGACCTTATTTCTCTCCTCTTCTTTGCTGTATATTTGGAAACTTTACGAAAAGCAAAGCCAGAACTACTCATCTTTCCTTCCCTCATGCCCACTAGGCAGCTCATCAAGGATTTTGGTCTATTTAAAACAGCTATAACTATAGAGGCAGGATCTCCTAGAAAAGAAGAAAGAGTACATGCCAGTGTTGCATACAAAGGAGGTGTACTCTCTGTGATGGTCTCACAATTTAAGGCTATTTACCGTGTGTGTTCCACTATTTGCATTCTCTTTCTCCAACAACAACTGACCCTTTAAGAGCTGTGTAATTTAATTATTTCTTATCTATTTAACCCAGAAAACCAAACCCAGTGCCGTTGAGTCGTTTCTGACTCATAGCGACCCTATATATATATATTAAAAAAAAATAAGTATACGAAAAATGTCCATGAAGGAAAAAGAGCTGTACAACCACAAAAGTCTTTTTAGTGTTCAGGCCACAGTGGTAATGTGGGAGAGAAACAGGGCCAAGGAGCTAGTGCAGTTTATGGCTCAAACATCCTTAAATTAGATCACTGGGCAATGCTACAGTCCAAGCTTTGGAAGATCCTCTAAAGCCTGCTCATCTATAAATGATGTAAGGAGGTGAATTTTAAGTGGAGATGTTACATCTGGAGCCTAAATCTGCTGAGTGGGACATTAAAGAGAGGCTGTTGCAGCGAGAAGGGCTGTGGCATCACCCTGGGGCGTATGCATGCTCTTAGATCTTAAATTTGCAATGGCTGGAATGAGATCAGAAATACAACTGCTCAAGGTAGAATTTAGAGTGCCAAGTGAACACCCAAGCTCCTTCAAAGGAAAACAAACACATACACAAATGAAGTATTGCATTTCTCTGACTCCATGTGACCAGCAGCACCAGAGAGCGTCAGGGCTGCACTAGTTAAGGCTCTCTTATTGCCTGGCAGTCTCTATTTTGGGCTGCACAATCTTGACTCGCCCTGTTAGCCAGGCCCACCTGGCTCAGACATCTATGTCTAACCATATTCTGAACTTTATAAAGGGAGGGAGGAAACGGGGTTGACATCTGCTGGGCGTCTCTCACATACTAGACATTGTGCTAGGATTCATTTACTTCTCACAGCTGTTCCATGAAGCGGGGGCGGATTATCCAATAAGCAAGGTAAGCATGGGCTTAATTGTGCTTATTTACTAATCCGTAGTGAACAATTTCACATTTTTTACCTCATCAAAGACTCTGCTTCTAGGTTTGGCTGGCATCTATCTCTCTCCCAACCTCACAGCACCTTCCTGCAGCATCACAGCCTCTTTTTCAAATTTACAATCCTTGACAGGGATGGGTTACCCAGTAAGCAAGCAAGGTTTTCATCACATTGTGGTGAAAATCATGTGAAATGTTCACTACAGATTAGAAAGTAAGCACAAGTAAGGCCATGCTTATCTTACTTACTGGGTAATCTGCCCAGGGTGGGTTTACTATCCCATCATACAGGTGAGGAAACTGAGGCTAAAAGAAACTAAGTAAACTCTTTCAAGCTCACATACCCAGTCCACGGAGGGGTCAAGATTCAACTCAAGACTTTAGCACCCCAGAGGTGTCATGGAGTCTTTGAAATTGGGGGGGACCATTATTATGGGATGTGAACTATATACAGTTTATTAGAAATTAATGTGAAAACTATTGTATGCAACAAACTACAGATGAAATCCAAGCATAGTAATTTCCAATCTCCCCACCTTCCCATTTAGAAACTGGTGAAATCTGAAGCAGAATACAGGTCAGCGAGAACTCAGTCCTGGACTGGTTGGAGTCATCATCTTTCCATCATCCCAGCTGCCTGCATTTGCCCTAGAGCTAATAAATCTTTTATTACTTTCTGCTGAGGATTCTCAATCTGCCTCTGCAATTTCTCCAATTCAGACTTTAAAGTCAGAGTTTTCATCAACTGGATTTCTAAATTCTGTTATATGTTTCAAACTGAAAATGATAGGCCAATGTGTGGCAGATGAGAGCCACCTAAATCTGACAGGTGTCCTATAAGTAGCCTCTAACGTGCTTCATGAGATCAAACCCCAAAATCGCCCAAGGTGCAGCGCCAGAGTATTTTCCCTGGTGCAAGGAAACTCAGCAAAGGCTCTTGAAGCTCATACAAAACTGAGATGCCAGGACAGCTGAGCAGGAAAGGTGAATGTAGCAGCCTACAAGGACCTATCAGCCACTGATCAGCTGACACTGGCCCAGCCTTCCCCACTCTCCCCACACCCAAGGGGAGCACCTGAAGCTCCTGAAGTATGAATTTTCACTAATGAATGAACAATGCTCCTGCTTCCTGAAGCATTAGGCTGTCATATTCCAGAAGCTGATCCTGGGCTGTACATAACTCTGACAGCAGGAAAGGTCTGGAGATGACAGTGGGGGCTGCCTAGGCACAGCTGCCCCCACAGGGCCAGTTCCTGTGACCACAGGGCAGCTACTGCCCAGAAAGTAACACATTTTATTTGAGGGCTGACTGGGGTGACTTGTTAATCAAGCCATCGCCATTTACTGAGCACATACAAAGCACAGGAGGCAGTGATGGTTCAGTGGTACAATTCTTGCCGTCCATGTGGGAAACCCAGGTTTGATTCCCAGCCAATGCGCTTCGTGCACAGCCACCACTCATCTATCAGTGGAGGCTTTTGTTCTGTTATGATGCTAAATAGGGTTAAGCGGAGCTTCCAGACTAAGATGGACTAGGAAGGAAGGCCTGGTGATGTACTCCCAATGAAAGCCTCATGGATCACAACACCCAATCCCTAATAACACCTGGAGGGTGACTGAACTTAATTACCGAAAAAGAAAAATGAAACAATAATGCAGTTAGAGTTAACTAGAATTGGGGGAATATAGTCCAGAATACTAAGAAAATCAATCTCCAATTTTCTCAAATTAAATCTAGTAGTCATGTGGATGTAAATTTTAGAAACTGAGGTGCTAGCATATCTGAATTGGGTGACTTCAGGCCTATTTAAGAATTCTATTCTAAATTAAACTAAGATTTTAATTTCTACTCTTCTAAGAAACTATTCAGTCTTTTGCCAAAGGCTTACTGCTTGAAAAACAAAGGCAGGAGCCATAATTTCTAACCTAGATAAAGATTCCCTTGGTGCCTGTTAAAAATGTTTATGCAGCTGGCCCCAGACAAGGTGCCTTGGTCAACTAGAGGTTAGAAGATAGAACTGATACATTAAATGAAGTTAGAGCCTGTAAATAACTTTATAGTCAAGATAGGTATCAAGCCTTAGTTCCATATCCTGACTCCCAGATTAAATCATCACTCACTGGGATTTCTCCACTGTATTTCTGTTATTTCTTTGAAAATCTGTAATCAGATAGAGACTAAGTTTGTTACAATAATACAGCAGATTGCAGCTGTAAAAGTCCTCACTGCCTGCAACACAAAGAGTACAGAGATTTGGACTTTAACTTATGTAAATAAACTTGCTATCTAAACTGTTTTCAGGAAATTCACCCAGTGAATGCCTGCGCCCTAAGGCACTCCTCCTTAGCCAGAGGGAAATTGTTTACATTTCAAAAAGCACCAGGTTTAGAGCTGATTTAATCTTCACTCTTTCCTAACTAAAATGGTTGACTTTACATTTCAAGAATTCCAACTAGATTTGATTCAGCCTGAAATCCATTACTAAACCCTTACATCAAGATTGTTTATACATCTCACTTTAGAAATATTGCCTTAGTTAAATTGTACCAGGAATAAGAGATTTGTATTAGGCTAGAAATTGGTGTTAAGAAAGTTAGACAATCCCTTGTAAATTTCTCCATCCTTCTCCTGCACCCTCTTTGATTTGAAACTGTTTGCCTTTGTTTACTCTGCCTGTTAAATACTCTGCTGTTTCCCCTGCAAGGCAGAACACCATGCTGCAGTCTGTTTGAATGCCTCATGTTTCTCCATTTCATGGAATGAAGTTATTCCTTCAATAAATTTTTGGTTTTAATTTCTGTTGGGGCATCAGTCCAATACTTTCTCTAGGACAGTCATTAGTTTTCTAAGGATATTCAAGGAAGACTTGATCAAGTCGATTTAACATAGGAACTATGAATCACATGAAATTCATCAATGAATCTGTTAAAGTATGAATCTAGCACGTGAATGGCAAAAGCACCAAATCTACTAAAGACATAATATACATTTCAAAAAATCAACTTTTTCTCCTCCAAAAGCTCATGGTAAGCACTTTATAAAACCTACGTGGGATAGTCCATAGAAAATAAGTCCATAGATGAGTGAATGGCTGTTAACTACGTTGGGATCTAATAAAGATCATTCATATGTCATGACTCTTGTGCAAGATCTGACTTTAGTCGGGTACTCATACCACAAAAGATGTGCAGCTGAGGGGTTTAAAAAAATGACCTAACTCAAACATTTACTGATTAATCCTGAAGGGAACCAACAAAAGAAAAAAGAAAATTGCATTAAAAAAAAAAAAAGTTTGCCTTTGATCCATTTTAGATAAACTCAATGACTGCTAGAAAAAGAATCCAAAGAACTTCTAGTAGCAAGCAGTACAGATACTCCTTGTTACAAACTTAATTTCTATGCACATGAAACATCTTCAGTTAAATACATAAGCAACCACAATACATACACTCAGATATTCTTAGGGGGTTAAGTCGAGCAAAAAGAGGAGAGATTTGCTTTGTTTTAGAGTTTGGGATTTTCACCTTTCAGAGTATCCAAAAGATACATGCTGCTGGATCTTGCTATGCACATACTGGGGGAGTCCAAACCAATTGCTATCTTCCTTGTCCCAAAATTTCCAAATCAGTTCTCTAAGGAAAATTTTCTCCATCAGAAACACATGACAAGAGTCATGACATATATTTCTTTATTCATAATCTTCAAAGAACATCCCTATTTTGTAATGAACTGGTTGGCATCTGCAAGATTGTCTCTGAAAATCTTTTGCTTTCCTTTTTCAGGAATAGGATTATGGAAGCACAATGGAGAAGAGACCTTTGCAGAGTTCTCTTCCTCCTCCTCTGGCAGGCTACGCTCAAACAATCCCTCATGCATCCTGCTTTTAAGGATATAGAGAGATGCAAGTTCTACAATTTATGTCAGTAACTTAATCCAGGCTCAAAAGATCTTGCTTTCAGAGACTATTTCCATTTCCCTAACCTCAGTATGTTGGTTTTTTTTGAAAGACCTGAATTTAATGCCATTTTTTCTAAGCAGATGAAAAGTCTCACCACACCACCTCTATATCTTTTCCTTTTTTTCTTTACATCTTCTTCATATTCCTCACACAAACTGCAATTAATCTTATAGTTTTTTAAAACTATATTTCCCTCTTGTTCTCTGCAGTGGAGATGGAGCCACTAGCCACTGAGTGGAAACCTTGCAAGTTGCTGAAACCAGTCATTAAATGCCCTTCATCCCTCACCTCTCTCAGGAAAGCTTGTCCAGTTTTCTCAACTTTTCCCCAGATGTCTTCTTTTTCAACCCTTTAATTATCTCTATGGCTTTCTTCAGAACTCCCTCTAAAGTGCCCCACAACACAAAATCAAATAATTTTAGAATTGGAAGGTCATCTGCATTTTACAGAAAAGGAAACTAGAGGCCCAAAGGAGTGGCATGCAAAAAGCCTCACATCTGCTCACAAAAGGAGCTTTAACTGGAAATCAGGGGTCTCATCTGCCCTACTCAAGACCTGATCATGCACAGGCTTTCCCTGCTTTACATGGTTTTCACATGAAAAAATATCAGTTACTACAGTTTAGTTAAATAGCACCAATCCCCCAACAACATGGTTCTAATATTGGTCCTTACAGTGTATTCACTGAGTAATTGCATAAAGTGCAAACTTCACAGCTACCTGTTCAGTCCACCAACCACTACATAAGTGACAGATGAGCATCATGATCACTGACCAACCACCTCACTCCTTTCAAAGTCTGTCGAGATTGGGCATTATGACTTTGTTATTCAGTTCACATACTGACAGCAAAGTATGTAGTTGTGTTGTTTCCATCTCCCAATGATAAACATGTGTGACATTTTACAAAGGTAGACAATCAGGAATTGGCCAACAAAGACAAAAGTGCAGCAAAGAAACAACAAGGGATAATGCTGTTAGTGACATTTGAATCTACCATGAATGAAGTTGCAGAAGAAAGAGATGACCATGGGAATGCTGATGCTTCCACTGTTGAAGAGGCTCAAGACACACAGCCTGGGGACTCAGTGAAGGTGTCTTGACATAAAGGAGGAAAGTGGTTATGAAGAAAAGGTTGAGGTCCCAGAGGAAGTGACACCAGCAAAAAAATTCACATTAAAAGAACTCTCAGAGATATGTAACAACATAGAAAGCAGAAAGGATAAAATGTTGAAAGCTGATCCAAACTAAGAAAGATGTATGACAATTGGTCAAGGCATAAAAAAGATGTTCACTCTATACTTAAGTTATCCGACGAGAAGAGGGCAAGCAATGTTGGAACTCTTCTTGATAGATTCTTACAAAGAAATAAAACACTTTAATTATCAATGTTTCCAATATTTTAAACTACAGAGTCTCTACCCCATTGCCATCCAGTTGATTCCAACTCATAGCGGCCCAATAGGACAGAGTAGAACTGCCTCACAGGATTTCCAAGGAACGGATGGTGAATTAAAACTTCCAACCTTTTGGTTAGCAGCTGTAGCTCTTAATCACTGTGCCACTGGGGCTCTGAAACTACAGTGTACTAAATAAATATTAGTTTCACTTTTTTTCATTTCTGTATAAATTTATAATCAACAGTAAGAGAGTTTTTAATGTTTTGACAAAGATTTTTAAACATCAAAGAACAATTGTAATTTTTTCCATTGATTATTAAGATTGCTTTGCATGAGAGGTGGGGCAAAGATGGGAGATTAGTCAGATGGTTCCAGTGATACCTCTTACAACAAAGACCTCCCCAAAAAGTAAAATGATTATATTTGTGACAAGCTAGGAGCCCTGAACACCAAAGGCAAAGTTAGAAAACTGACTGAGCAGCAGGAGGAGGGAGAGATGGTTCAGAAGCAGAGAAGAGTTGCCAGACCTAATTCGCCAGGAACCCTCAGCCACCGTTCCCTGCAGTGACTGTGGCAAGGCTAGTGCTAGTGTTCCAGATGTGGTTTCCTCAGGGAGAGAGAGTGAGCTGCACAGTCTACTCACACCTCCAGAATAAGAAAAGAACAGCGCTCTCAACAAAACCTAAGTATTTGCATTTATTTTATCAATGCCCAGGCCCCTAAGCTGGATTCAGTGGCTGTTGATTTTCCCGGGCCTGAGATAGGTCCTGTTGCATGCTCTGAGCCATTCTCCAGGCCTTGGAGAAGGAATACATTCACAATTGGGGGACAAGATAATCTGCCAACTCCACTAAACCAGGAAGCTAAGGACAGAAGCAGCTCGTGTCCAGGCATAAACAGTCCCTGCACTTTGAATAACTTTAACCCTTGAATGGACCTGTGTGGGCCTATTTCAGGAGAATAGGCCCTTGTGGCAGACTGTAACTATTTCAGCTGTGTGTTGCAAAGGTGGGTGTTTGATGTTTGATACCGCTATACCTGTTAAACAGGGTCCTCACCTACCCACATCAGGAGCTGAAGGACTGGTGGATCCACCGGCGTCACCTAGACACTGACAACAGCAGTCCAATGATAACTGGTACCTCCCAGTCCTTAAAACCAAAAGCATTGGGTACCTATGATCCATCTGTACAACCCACCCACCTGTGCACTCTAGGGAAGAGGGACACGGTTTCCTCAAAGACATTCAGGGACAGTTGTCAACCCCCTGCCTTGTCGAGAGCATGATCCCTGCTACAACCAGATACCTGTACCAACATGAATCTTCCCTGCCCCTCTAAGACTGTAGGACAGAGCCTATACCACGCACTTTATGACCTGAGCTGAATCCATACAAGAAAAGTGAATGGACTCCTAGGTTCACATACCTGATAACAGCTCTAGCCATCTGCTGACAGGACGTTAGAGCTTCAAAGGTGAAAATAATCAAGTTAGCTCACTCAAACAACTTATTTGGGCATATCAAAATGAAAAAAAAGCAAGAAGCTAGGATACAGTAAGCAAACATAAAATAAACTAATCCAATAATTTACAGATGGCTTGTAGACAATAGTCAATATCAAATCACATAAAGAAGCAGGCCACATTCATTTCAACAAGCTCTCAAAACAAATAATTGAGGAATCTTCTGGATGAAGGTACCTTCCTGGATTACCAGATGCAGAATACAAAAGACTAATATACAGAACTCTTCAAGATATCTGGAACGAGATTAGAAAGGGGATAAGGCAATATGCAGAACAAGCCAAGGAACACACAGATAAAGCAGCTGAGGAAATTAAAAACGTTTTAAAGAAGAGAAGGAAAAATTTAATAAGCTGCAAGAATCCATACAGAAACGGCAATCAGAAATTCAGAAGATTAACAACAAAATTACAGAATTAGGCAACTCGACAGAAAGTCAGAGGAGCAGAATTGAGGAAGTGGAAGGCAGAATTAGTGAGATGGAAACAAAACTCTCGGCACCTATATATTCAAAGAAAAATAAGATAAAAAATTAAAGAAAAATGAAGAAACCCTAAGAATCATGTGGGACTCTATCGAGAGAAATGACCTACAAGTGACTGGAGTACCAAAACAGGGAGGGAATTGTTGAAGATTTTTTGGCAGAAAACTTCTCTGATATTGTAAAAGATGAGAAGATATCTATCCAAGACGCTTGTCGAATTCCACATAAGGCAGATCTCAAAAGAAAGTCACCAAGACATATTATAATCAAACTTGCCAAAATCAAAGATAAAGAAAGAAGTTTAAGAGTGGCTACGGATAAATGAAAAGTCACCTACAAAAGAGAATCAATAAGAATAAGCTCGGACTATTTGGCAGAAACCATGCAGGCAAGAAGGCAATGGGATGACTTATATAAAGCATTGAAAGAAAAAAATTGCCAGCCAAGAACCATGTATCCAGCAAAACTGTCTCCCAAATAGGAGGGCAAAATTAGGACATTTCCAGATAAACAGAAGTTTAGGGAATTCGTAAAAACCAAACCAAAGCTACAAGAAATACTGAAGGGAGTTCTCTGGTTAGAAAATCAATAATATCAGATATCACCCCAAGACCTGAACACAGGACAGAGCAACCAGATGTCAACCAGATAAGGAAATCACAGAAATAAATTAATATAAAAAAATACTCAAAACAGGGAAACAGCAATGTCATTATGTAAAAGAAGACAACATTAAAACAATAAAGAGGGACTAAGAAATGTAGTCATAGATCTTTCATATGGAGAGGAAGTCAAGGCAATATAAAGAAATAAATGTTAGGTGTCAACTTAAGAAAAACAGGGGTAAATACTACGGTAACAACAAAGGAGACTGACGGTTGTACTCATCAAAATAAAATACAAGAAAAACAAACACTCAGCAGAAATAAAACTAACAATGAATAAAAGGAAAAAAATATATAAACTACTCATCACAAAAAAATAAGTGGGAAAAAGAAACTGTTAACAACACAAAAAAAGACATCAAAATGACAGCACTAAACTCAAATTATGCTGAGTGTAAATGGATTAAATGCACCAATGAAGAGACAGACAATGGCAGAATGGATAAAAAAACACAATCCATCTATATGCTGCCTACAAGAGACACACCTCAGACTTAGAGACACAAACAAACTAAAACTCAAAGAATGGAAAAAAATATTTCAAGCAAACAACAATCAAAAAAGAGGAGACGTGAGAATATTATTTACTGACAAAATGGACTTTAAAGTTAAGGAAGGACTATACATAATGATTAAAGGGACAACACACCAAGAAGATATAACCATATTAAATATTCATGCACCCAATGATAGGGCTGCAAGATACATAAAACAAACAGCATTGAAAAGTGAGATAGACACCTCCATAATATCAGTAGGATACTTCAACACACCACTTTTGGTGAAGGACAGAATATCAAGAAAGAAGCTCAATAAAGACAGAAGATCTAAATGCCACAATCAACCAACCTGACCTCACAGACATATACAGAATACTCCACCCAACAGCAGCCAAGTATACTTTCTTTTCTAGTGTACATGGAACATTCTCTAGAATAAACCACATACTAGGTCATAAAGCAAGCCTTAGCAGAATCCAAAACATCGAAATATTACAAAGCATCTTCTCTGAGCATAACGCCATAAAAGTAGAAATCAATAACAGGAAAAGCAGGGATAAGAAATCAAGCACTCGGAAACTGAACAATATCCTGCTCAAAAATGACTGGGTTATAGAAGACAGTAAGAATGGAATAAAGACATTCGTAGAATCCAATGAGAATGAAAACACTTCCTATCAGAACCTTTGGGACACAGCTACAGCAGTGCTCAGAGGTCAATTTATATCAATAAATGCACACATCCAAAAAGAAGAAAGGGCCAAAACCAAAGAATTATCCCTACAACTTGAACAAATAGAAAGAGAGCAACAAAAGAAATCCTCAGGCACCAGAAGAAAGCAAATAATAAATATTAGAGCAGAATTAAATGAAATAGAGAACAGAAAAACAACTGAAAGAGTTAAAAAGACCAAAAGCAGTTTGTTTGAAAAAATTAACAAAATTGATAAACCACTGGCCCAACTAACAAAAGAAAAACAGGAGAGGAAGCAAATAATCCAAATAAGAAATGAGATGTGCAATATCATAACAGACCCAACCGAAATTAAAAGAATCATATCAGACTACTACAAAAAATTGTACTCTAACAAATTTGAAAACCTAGAAGAAATGGATGAATTTCTACAAACACACTACCTAACTAAACTGACACAGAGTTAGAACAAATAAATAAATCCAACGAAAAAAGAAATTGAAAAAATAATTTTAAAACTCCCAACAACAACAACAACAAAAAGCCGTGGCCTGGATGGCTTCACTGGAGAGTTCTACCAAGCTTTCAGAGAAGACTTAACATCACTACTACTGAAGGTATCTCAGAGCACAGAAAAGGATAGAATACTCCCAAACTCATTCTATGAAGCCAGCATATCCTTGATACCAAAACCAGGTAAAGGCGCCACAAAAAAGAATATTACAGACCTATATCCCTCATGAACTTACATCCCTCATGAACTTAAATGCAAAAATCCTCAACAAAATTCTAGCCAATAGAATTTAACAACATATCGAAAAAAAATAATTCACCATGACCAAGTGGGAAACATACCAGGTATGCAGGGATGGTTCAACATTAGAAAAACAATTAATGTACCCCATCATATATAAATAAAAGAACCACATTACCTTATCAATTGATGGAGAAAAGGCAATTGACAAAGTTCAACACTGACTCATGATAAAAACTCTCAGCAAAATAGGAATAGAAAGAAAATTCCTCGACATAATAAAGGGCACTTTTTTTTATACAAAGCCAACAGCCAACATCACCCTAAATGGAGAGAGTCTGAAAGCATTGCCCTTCAGGACTGGAAACAAAAAAGGATTCCATTTATCACCACTCTTATTCAACATTGTGCCAGAGGTCCTAGCCAAAGCCATTAGGCTAGATGAAGAAATAAAGGGCACCCAGATTAGTAAGGAAGAAGTAAAAGTATCTCTATTTGCAGATGACATGATCTTATATACAGAAAACCCTAAAGAATCCTCAAGAAAACTACTGAAACTAACAGAAGGGTTCAACAGAGTATCAGGATACAAGATAAACATACAAAAATCAGTTGGGTTCCTCTATACCAACAAAAAGAACATCGAAGAGGAAATCACCAAATCAATGCCATTTACAGTTGCCCCCAAGAAGATAAAATACTCAGGAATAAATCTTACCAAAGACGTAAAAGACCTATACAGAGAAAGCTATAAGACACTACTGCAAGAAAGCAAAAGAGACCTACATAAGTGGAAAAACATACCTTGCTCATGGATAGGAAGACCTAACATTGTAAAAATGTCTATTCTACCAAAAGCCAACTATAGATATAATGCAATTCCAATCCAAATTACAATGACATTTTTTAATGAGACAGAGAAACAAATCACCAACTTCATATGGAAGGAAAAGAGGCCCCAGATTAGTAAAGCATTGCTGAAAAAGAAGAACAAAGTTGGAAGCCTCACACTACCTGATTTTAGAACCTATTATATAGCCACAGTAGTCAAAACAGCTTGGTACTGGTACAAACCAGCTACATAGACCAATGGAGCAGAATTGAGAATCCAGACATAAATCCATCCACATATGAGCAGCTGATATTTGACAACGGCCCAAAGTCAGTTAAATAGGGAAAAGTCAGTCTGTTTAACAAATGGTGCTGGCATAACTGGATATCCATCTGCAAGAAAGTGAAACAAGATCCATACCTCACACCATGCACAAAAACCAACTCAAAATGGATCAAAGACCTAAATATAAAATCTAAAAAGATAAAGATCATGGAAGAAAAAACAGGGATAACACTAGGAGCCGTAATACATGGCATAAACTGTATATAAAACATTACTAACAATGCACAAACACCAGAAGAGAAAGTAGATAACTGGGAGTTCCTAAAAATCAAACACCTATGCTCATCCAAAGACTTCACCAAAAGAGTTAAAATATTACCTACAAAGTGGGAAAAAGTTTTTAGCTATGACATTTCCGATCAGTGTCTGAGCTTTAAAATCTACCCAATACTGCAAAAACTCAACTACAGAAAGACACAAAACCCAATTAAGAAATGGGCAAAAGATATGAACAGGCACTTCACTAAAGAACACATTCAGGTAGCTAACAGATACATGAGGAAATGCTCACACTCATTAGCTGTTAGAGAAATGCAAATCAAAACTACAATGAGATTCCATCTCACTCCAACAAGGCTGGCATTAATCCAAAAAACACAAAATAATCAATGTTGGAGAGGTTGTAGAGAGACTGTAATACTTATACGCTGCTGGTGGGATGTTAAATGGTACAACCACTTTGGGAATCGATTTGGCGCTTCCTTAAAAAGCTAGAATAGAAGCACCATACGATCCAGTAATCCCACTCCTTGGAATATATCCTAGAGAAATAAGAGCCTTTATATGAACAGATATATGCACACCCATGTTCATTGCAGCACTGTTTACAATAACAAAAAGATGGAAGTAACCAAGGTGCCCATCAATGGATGAATGGATAAATAAATTATGGTATATTCACACAATGGAATACTATGCATCAATAAAGAACTATGATGAATCTGTGAAACATTTCATAACATGGAGGAATCTGGAAGGCATTATGCTGAGTGAAATCAGTCAGTTGTGAAAGGACAAATATTGTATGAGACCACTATTCTAAAAACTCAAGAAATAGTTTAAACACTGAGGAAAATATTCTTTGATGGTTATGAGAATGGGGAGGGATGGAGGGAGGGGGTACTCACTAATTAGATAGTAGCCAAGAACTATTTTAGGTAAAGGGAAAGAGAACACAAAATACAGGAGAGGTCAGTACAACTGGACTAAACCATCAGCAAAGAAGTTTCCTGAATAAAGCTAATGCTTCAAAGGCCAGCTTAGCAGGGGCGGAGGTTTGGGGACCATGGCTTCAGGGGACATCTAGGTCAATTGGCATAATAAAATCTATTAAGAAAACATTCTGCATCCCACCTTGGAATGTGGTGTCACGTCTGGGGTCTTAAATGCTAGCAAGTGGCCATCTACGATACATCAATTTGTCTCAACCCACCTGCAGCAAAGGAGAATGAAGAACACCAAAGACACAAGGTAATTATGAGCCCAAGAGACAGAAAGGGCCACATAAACCAGAGACTACATCAGCCTGCGACCAGAAGAACTAGATGGTGCCTGGTTACAACCGATGACTGCCCTGACAGGGAACACAACAGAGAACCCCTGAGGGAGCAGGAGAGCAGTGGGATGCAGATCTCAAATTCTTGTAAAAAGACCAGACTTAATGGTCTGACTGAGACAAGAAGGACCCCAGAGGTTATGGCCCCCAGACCTGCTGTTAGCCCAAGATAGGAACCATTCTCAAACTCAACCCTTCAGACAGGGGTTGGATTAGACTACCCATTGAACCCATTGCCTATAAGATAGAAAATGATACTGGTGAGGAGTAAGCTTCTTGGACAAGGTAGACACATGAGACTATGTGGGCAGCTCCTGTATGGAGGGGAGATGAGAAGGCAGAAGGGGACAGAAGCTGGCTGAATGGACACGAAAACAGAGGGTGGAGAGAAGGAGTGTGCAGTCACATTAGGGGAGAACAACTAGGAGTATACAGCAAGGTGTACATAAATTTTTGTATGAGAGACTGACTTGATTTGTAAACTTTCACTTAAAGCACAATAAAAGTTAAAAAAAAAAAAAAAAAACTTCTATATGAGGCCAAATGGTCAAAAATTACTTTAAAACAAAGACAAGAAGGTTTGGGGGCAGGGAAACTAGATTAATGGAAATGGGACAACCAGCAAGGAAATAATGAGAACGTTCGCACATTGTCAAGAACGTAACCAATGTCACTGAACAATTTATACAGAAATTGTTGAATGGGAACCTTAACTCCTGTGTAAACCTTCACCAAAAACACAAAGTATTATTTTTTAAAAAATTGCTTGGCATGGTTTCTATTTACATGGTCATTTTTAAGGTCCCACAATACCGTGTAAAGTGAGGATTGCCTGTACTAGATATGTAATTTGTATCATCAAAGTATTTTCTTTTTCTTAGTCTGTCCCTCTTGGGGATAACCTAACAATCTCCCTTTTACTGTTGATAGAAGGTAACTAAGGCCTAGCTTATGAGTGACTACCTCATACTGCCTAGGGAAATTAATAGACATTCTGGTATTTCTTTATTCAAACTCAATCCCCATCTCTTGGAGTACCCATAGTATGCCGAGGGTTATGCTACAGACTGTCATGACAACCCTGTGAAATAGGAATTAAATGACTTGTCCAGGCTACATGGAGAGCTGGAATCCAAAACCAGCTCTACTAAGTCCACACTTCCTATCTCCTCCACAGACCATCCAACTCCTCTGTGGAAAGGTCTGATACCTCTTATTAAGGATGGATATTCCCAAATCAGATTCCAACACAAACACATCCTCCTTAAGGAAATGTTGGCATAGGCTTATTAACCAGTAGCCAGACAAACCACAACTATCACTCATGCCTAGAAAATGCACATTCTAGAAATACAGAAAGTATTTTTTAGTTATGTTTGAGCTCACAATCGTTCATTTAAGACAATGAATACTCTTCTTTAATATCTATGATTGCTGGTTTCTCATCTTCCGCCTGAGGTAGAGAATAAAACAAAAATGCACCAGAAAGGGCTTCTGTCAGAAGGCACATATGTGTTGGCTGTCTGACTCCTTTCTAGCACCCCAGTGTCTATATTTCCCACACTGCCACTTTCTTGTTTTATACTGAGCTGTTTTGAACTAAATTTATAGGTATCTTTCATAGAAAGGGAGCCCTCTTCTGAACCTTTTTCCTCTATTTCCTTCATATCTGTTTCTCTTGTCTGATATTTACAATAGGAAAATGTCAAGGAGAAAAAAATTCTCAATTCCCACTAGAGACTTTATTTTTATTTAGGAAAGGAACCTAATATGCATCCTCATTGGTTCTGTTATCTCGCAGGAGGAAAACATTTTGTCTGTTGGAAACAGTGGCGGATTGCCAACTATCTGTATAAAATGATCTTCAAAGCCTGCAGAGAATAGAAATATTGCTGGAGTACCAAGTGCTGCGTTTTCAGGGATACTGTTTATAGTAGTACTGAGGGCCATCTTCCATGTAACTGGGGAAAAAATCATGCAGTGAGATAAAGCAGAGAAAACTAAATACCCTTTGTATCAGTCTCTACTTTCTGGTGTAGAAATTTTAAATATCTCTACCATCAGTTGATAGTAGCTATAGTAAACCACAAGGGACAGGATTCATAGACAATCAAAACATAAAATTCGCCATGGTAACAACATCACCTCAGGGTCAAATTAACACTTGTACAGCAAACTCTGCTCTCTGCCCCCTTTCATTCCTTTTTTACAAGTATTTTACAGTATTAGGTGAAATTTTACACAGCAAATCAGATTCCCATTTAACAATTTTTATACAAATTGTTCAGTGACATTGGTTACAATTTTCACAATGTGTCAGCATTCTCATTATTTGCATTCTGTTTGTTCTGTTTCCATTGATCGAGCTTTCCTTCCCCTCCTTGACTTCTCGTATTTGCTTTTGGGTAAGGGTTGACCATTGGGTCTTATATAGTTGATTGTTTAAGGGAGCACATTACTCATGGGTGATATGGTTTATTTTACGAGACAATCTATTATTTGGCTGAATGGTGACCTCCAGGAGTGGCTTCAATGCCAAGTTCAAAGGGTATCTTAGGGCGATAGTCTCAGGGACTCCTCTAGTCTCTATTCGTCCAGTAGATCTGGCTTTTTTTAGGAATTTGAATTTTGTTCTACATATTTCTTCCATTCCACCTGGGCCCTTCTGTTGTGTTTCTGGTCAGAACAGTCGGTAGTGGTAGCCAAGCACCATCTAGTTTTGGTCTCAGCTTAGAAGAGGCTGTGCTTTGTGTGGGGTATTAGTCCTGTGAACTAGTTCCTTTTTGAGCCGTTGATTTCCTTCTTCTCTTTTGCTCCATACCAGTAGTTGCATCTGAGGTGGCCGCTTGCAAGCTTTTAAGACCCCAGACGCTACTCACCAAAGTAGGGTGTAGAACATTATCTTTATGAACTGTTATGCCAACTGACTAAGTGGTCTCCCCAGACTACGGTGCTAAGCCATTTATCCCAGTAAACCAATCCCACGAGTTGTTTAAATACGTCCAGGAAGCCACTGTAACTGTGCCGCCTATGTGCTTTGTCATGTACATGGCTTTTTTTTTTTTAATGTATGTGGCACACACAAATGTGTATATACATATGCCTATGGATACACCTATACATGCTTGTGCATTTACTCACATATGCCTTCTTATATACAGACAAGCATACATGTCTACCTACATAACCACATACAGAGTTTTTGGTTGTTGTCACCCTTGTTGCAAAATTGTATATGTTATAGCATTTACTGAAATTGTCCCTTTTTCTCGTGTACTTCTTAGTGTATTTATTTACATTGGTCAAGTTGTGCTGACTTCACCCATATTTGGTGTTGCCTTTTCATCATCAAAAATAACAAGTGTCTATTTTTACTATCTAGAAAGTGTTTCCCCCGCCCTCTCCCTTCCATCCCTGGTAACCATCAAAGAACATTGCTTTCTGTGCGTGTATCTATTCTTGATGTTTTATAATAGTGGGACCATATTAATATTTGTCCTTTTGTGACTGGCTTATTTCACTTAGCATAATATACTCCAGGTTCATCATGGACTTCTCATGGTATGTATGTACCACAATTTGTTTACCCATTCACCCATTTATAGGCACTTAGGTTGTTTCCATCTTTTTGTTATTGGGAATAATGCTGCAATGAGCATAGGTTTGTATATGTCTATTTATGTCACTGCTCTTATATCTCTTGGATATATACATAGGAGTGGGATTATTGGATCAGAACGTATTTCTCTTTAGAGCTTTTTGAGGACATACCATGCCGTCTTCTGTAGTGACTGTACCATTGTACAATCCCACCAACAATATATAAGAGTTTCAATCTCCCCACAACCTTGCCAGGATTTGTTGTTTTCTCTTTTTTTTTTGACCAGTGCCATTTTTGCAGGAGTGAGATGGTATCTCACTGTTGTTTTGATTTGCATTTCTCTAATGGCTAATCACTGCAAGCATTTTTTCATGTATTTATTGGCCTCCTGAATGTCCTCTCTGGTGAAGTGTCTGTTCATATTCTTTGCCCATTTTTTGATTGGATTGTTTGTCTTTTTGTTGCTGAGTTGAAATTTGCCACAAATTTTAGAGATTATACACTTATCAGATATGTTGTCACCAGAGTTCTTTTTCCCAGTTTATAAAGTCTTTTGATGATCGTAGGTATTTAATTTTTAGGAGGTCCCAGTTATCTAGTTTATCTTTTGTCATTTGTGCATTTTTAGTTGTGCCTGGAAGGCTATTTATGCCAAACACTAGGTCCCCTAGTTTTGTCCTTACTTTATCTTCCAGGAGCTTTATAGTTTTAGCTTTAAAATTTAGGCCTTCGATCCATTTTGAGTTAGTTTTTGTGCACAGTGCGAGGTATGGGTCCTGTTTCATTTTTCTGCAAACAGATATTGAGTTTTGCCAGCACCGTTTGTTAAAGAGACTATTTCTTCCCATTGAATGGACTTTGACACTTTGTCAAAGATCAGCTGTCCGTAGATGGATTGATTTGCTTCTGTGTTCTCAATTCCATTCCACTGTTCTCTGTGTCTGTCACTGAAACAGGACCAGTATGTTATGATTACCGTGGCTGTGTGATCAGGAAGTGTGAGGCCTTCTACTTTGCTCTTCAATATTGCTTTACGTATTCAGGGCCTCTTTGCTTTCCATGTAAAGTTGGAGATTAGTTTTTCCATTTCATTAAAGAATGTTTTTGAGATTTGGATCAGGATTGCATTGTATGTATAAATCGCTTTGGTAGTATTGCCATTTTAACAATGTTAAGTCTTCTAATCCATGAGCATGGAATATTTTTCCATTCATCTGTTTTGATTTCTTGCAGTAGCATTTTATAGCTTTCCTTGTATATGTCTTTTATGTCCCTGGTTAGGTTTATTTCTAGGTATTTTATCCTTTTGGGGGCTATTGTAAACAGTATTGTTTTCTTGATTTCCTCTTCGAAGTCCTCTTTGTTAGTGTAGAGGAACCCAACTGATTTTTGTGTGTTGATCTTGTACCCTTCCACTTTGCTGAATCCTTCTATTAGTTCCAATAACTTTCTTGTAGAATCTTTGGGATTCTCTAGGTACAGAATCATGTCATCTGCGAATAAGGATAATTTTACTTCTTCCTTTCCAATTTGGATATCCTTTATTTCCTTTTCTTGCCTTATTGTTCTGGCTAGGACTTCTAGTACAATATTGAATAAGAGTGGTGATAAAGAGAATCCTTATCTCATTCCTGTTCTCAAGGGGAATGCTCTCAATCTTTCTCCATTGAGAATAACGTTGGCTGTTGGTTTTGAATATACGCTGTTAATTATGTTGAGGAATTAACCTTCAGTTTTTTATCAGGAAAGCATGTTGGGTTTTATCAAATTTTTTGTGTTGATTCAAATGATCACATGATTCTTTTCCTTTATGTGGTGAGCTCCGTTGATTGGTTTTCTAATGTTGAACCTTGCTTACATCCCTGGTATGAATCCCACTTGATCACGATGTATTATTTTTTTGATATGCTGTTGAATTCTGTTGGCTAGAATTTTGTTGAAAATTTTTGTGTCTACCTTCATGAGGGATATTGGCATGTAATTTTCTTTTTTTGTGGTGTCTTTGCCTGGCTTTGCCAGGGTTATTTTGGCTTCAAAGAATGAATTAGGAAGTATTCCTTCCTTTTCTATGTTCTGGAATAGTTTGAGTAGAATTGGTGTCAGCTCTTCTCTGAATGCTTGGTGTAATTCTTCTCTACTGAAGCTGTCTGGCTGTGCCTTTTTTTTTTTTTTGAATGGCATCTTCAGTTTCTTCTTTTGTTATGGGTCTGTTCAGATCTTCTACCTCTAGTTAGTTTAGGTAGGTAATATGTTTCTAGAAACTTGCCCATTTCTTCTGTTTTCAAATTTTATGGAGCACATTTTTTTTTCATAATATTCTGTTATGATCTTTTTTATCTCAGTTGGTTCTGTTGTAAAGTCGCTCATCTCATTTCTTATTTTGGTTATTTGCATCTTCTCATTTATTTACTTTGTCAGTTTGGCCAGTGGCTTGTCAATTCTATAGATTCTCTCAAAGAACCAACTTATAGCTTTGTTGATCGATTCTTTGTTGGTTGATTTCTGCTCTGACATTTATTATTTCCTTTCTTCTAATAACTGTGGTCTTCTTTTGCTGCTCTTTTTCTATTTGTTCAAGTTGTCAGGTTAAGTTATTCATTTTTGGTCTTTCTTTTTTGATGTGTGCATTTGTTGCTATAAATTCTCTTCTGAGCACTGCTTTTGCCGTGTCCCAAAGGTTCTGATATGTTCTGTTTTCATTCTTATTTGATTCTAAGAATTTCTACATTTCATTTTTAATTTCTTCTAGTACCCAATAGTTTTTAAGTAAGGTGGTTAATCAGTTTCCATGTATTTATTTTTTTTCCTTATTCTTCCTGTTATTGGCTTCTAGTTTTATAGCATCATGGTCAGAGAACATGCTTTGTATTATTTCAATGCTTTCTAATTCATTGATGCTGCTTTGTGGCCTAAAATATGCTCTATTCTGGAGAATGATTCAAACGTGTTGGAGAAGAATGAGCACTGTGCTGCTGTTGGGCGGTATGTTCTGTATTTGTCTCTGAGGTCGAGTTGGTTATGTTATTTAGATCTTTTGTATCTTTGTTGACTTTCTTTCTAGTTGTTCAGTACGTCATTGAAAGTAGTTTGTTAAAGTCTCCTACTATTATTGTAGAACTGTCCGTTTCTTTTTTCAGTTCTTTTAGAGTTTATGTGTTTTGGAGCTCTGTCATTGGGTGCATATTTATTATTGTTATGTCTTCTTGGTGAATTGACCCTTTAATCATTATATAATGCCCTTCTTTGTCTCTTATAATGGATTTTAACTTAAAGTCTATTATATCAGAGATTACTATTGCCACTCCTGCTCTCTTTGGATACTGTTTCCTTGACATATTTTTTTCCACCTTTTGATTTTTTTCCACCTATTTATGTCTTTGTGTCTAAGGTGTGTCTCTTGTAGGCAACCTATTGATGGGCCACTTTTTTAAATCCATTTTGCCACTCTCTGTCTCTTGACAGGTACATTTAAACCATATACATTCAGTGTTGTTATGGACTGAATCGTGTCCCCCCAAAATGTGTGTCAACTTGGCTAGACCATGTTCCCAGTATTGTGTGATTGTCCACCATTTTGTGATCTCACGTGATTTTCCTATGTGTTGTAAATCCTACCTCTATGATGTTAATGAGGTGAAATTAGCAGCTGTCTACAAGATTAGGCTGTATCATAAATCAATCTCTTTTGAGATATAAAAGAGAGACGCAAGCAGAGAGACAGGGGGGCCTCATACCACCAAGAAACAAAAGCCAGGAGAATAGCATGTCCTTTGGTTCCTGGGGTCCCTATGTTGAGAAGTTCCTTGACCTGGGAAGATTGATGACAAGAACCTTCCCCCAGACCTCACAGAGAGATAAAGCCTTCCCCTGGAGCTGACACCCTGAATTCGGACTTCTAGTCTCCTAGGCTGTGAGAGAATAAATTTCTCTGTTAAAGCCATTCACTTGTGGTATTTCTGTTATAGCAGCACTAGATGACTAAGTGTGATTAACAGTAAGTATGAATTTACTGCTTCCATTTTGTTATGCTTTTTTGTGATGTTAACAGTTTGTTTCACTTAATTTTATGTGCTGAGTTCTTTTTGTTGATGAATTTTCTTTTCATATACTTTGGTGTTGATTTTGTTTACTAAGTCTTTTTGATTTTCTTCTTTATTTTAGTGAGTAGATTAATTTTGTTTGTGGTTACTCTGAAATTTACCTTTATCTTCATAAAATGGTCTGTTGTATCTGTCTGTATGGAAGTCTATAACTACACCATTTACTCCCCCTTTTCGTTTTGAAGTTGTTTTAGTTTACAGCTTGACATCTCTGGTTCCCTGTTATCATTTTGCAGCTTTATTTTACTTTTGAAATTCTTTATCTGGGTTGGTATTTAGGTGTTGCTGTCGTGTCTTAATCTCAGGTTGTTGTCTAAGGTGGTTGCTTCTCTGTCTGAAGGACTCCCTTTAATATTTTTTGTAAGATTGGACTGGTTTTTGCAAATTCCCTTAATTTCTGCTTATTGGGGAACGTCCCAGTTTCATCATCATCTTTGAAAGATAATTTTCCTGGATATAGGGTTCTTGGTTGGCAATCCTTTTCTTTCAGGGTTTTATACATGTCTTCCAGGACTTAGTCTTATTGCTACCCCTTTGTAACTAGTATTTCATTTTTCATGAGCTGCTCTCAGAATTCTTTGTCTTTGGTTTTGGAAAGTTTGATTATGATATGTCTTGGTGAATTTTTGGGGGGGGTCTATCTCATACGGGGCTGATTGAGATTTTTGAGTGGACACATCTTTTATGATATTAGGGAAGTTTTCAGCCAGTATATTGTCAAAAATTCTCTCTGTACTTTTTTTTTTTCCTCTTCCTCTTTTAGAATTCCTATTATTCCTCTCGATGGTGTCCCACATAATGCTTAGGCTTTCTTTACTTTTCTTCATTTTTTTTTTTTTTGCTAATTGTTACTCAAACAAATTAGTACCAAGGGGTTTGTCCTCTATTTCTCTGATTTTTTTCTTCCATTGATTCAATTCTACTTCTATGTCCTTCTATCGAGCTATCTATTTCTGCTATCTTATTGTTAATCTTTGGATTTCTAGTTTTTGTATGGTTTCTAATTGTCTATTTATTTTCTCATTTTGTTATTATTTTCCTGAATTCTTCCAGGGTTTTGTCTGTTTTTTTCTTGATCTCTTTCTGAAGCCTAAATATAAGTCTTTTGAATTCCTTATCAGGTCGTTCTATTACCATTTCTTCCTCAGGAAAGTTTTCTGTCCCTTTAATTTGGTCACTTGTTAGAGCCATTTTATCCTGTTTCTTCATAAGATTTGTTATTGTCTGCTGTCTCAGAGGTATTAAGGTGTTAATTAATTTATATATTTCTTTATCGATTGCATGATTGTTTTGTGCTGATGTTTTGGTTTTGTCTTGATATATCAGGAGCTTTGTTTCTTCTCTTTCTCTTTAGAAAGGCTTTCTTCCTTTGCATTATTTTAATTGTTGTTGTTTTGTAGTACTTTTCTATGTGTGACTTTGGTGCTGCCAGTTGGCCTGGCATGATTTCCTCTCATTAGTGGGTATGATGGGTCACAATATGCAAGTCCTCTCCAGTTAGGCTTGTATGTGTTCCCTTACAGGATTGACTGGATGTGGGAGAGAGCAGATTCTTTCCTTGATATTGGGTGACGAGTGTTGGGTGGTCAGGATCCCTCTATAGCCCTTGTGGGTCCATGCGGTCCTTATGGGTTGGTGCTAGCAGTTAATGCATTCTCTGGAAGTTAGGGCAGGACATTTCCACAAGTGCTGGGAGGGAGTGCCACCCAAATGGATAGAAGAGGCCCACTGTGCAAGCACAAACTGGTGTCTCAGTAGCTGGTGGGGGATCAAGGGGTTTCAGTGCATGTGCAGTAAGCCTGCAGGAATTGTTTGGGTGTGGAATGTGTAACATTGCAGCTGGGTGGACACTGGATGAGGGCACTAGGATCTTTTGCTCATTGTTTGGCAGAGGTGCAGATGGCAAGATGGCACCTACTGAGACGTGATTGGCATTGCTGATGAGGTGATGTGTCTGTTCTGCTAGTCACCAGGTGTGGGTGCAGGGAGCGTTCTTGCCAGTTGACGGGTTGGGCACTGGGTGTGCATGCTGTTGGTTGCTGGCTGGTTGGGACAGGGGCACATGGGTCACCGGTCACTGCGCAGGTGGCACAGGAGCTTGTGCCACTGATTGCTGGGTGGGGGAATGGTGAAGGGGCTCATGCTGCTAGTCTCCACTCTGGCAGCATGATAGCACTTGCTATTGGTTGCTGGGCAGGTGGGGTGGTGGGGTGGTGGTGTGCGCGGCGGGGGGTGGGTGTGCAACTCTTGTTGCTGTTCTGGCAGCACAGAGTACATGCAGCTGATTACTGGGAGAATGGGGCTTTGGGGGGGTTGCGTGGCAAGGGGGTAGGTGGGAGTGGGTGCACTCCACCAGTTGCTGGTCTGGCAGCACGAAGAGCATGTGCTGCTGATTGTCGGGGGAGTGGGGCAGCAGGGGAGGGTGGGCAAGGCAGGTGTGTGTTGGTTGCTGGTTTAGTGGTGCAGGAGTGCATGCCACGGATCACCAAGCAGGGGTGCGCTGTGGTTGTTGTGGAAGGCACACATCGCTGGTTGTGGGTAGGGGGAAGGGCACACTGTCCGCCACCAGGTGGGGAGAGGGGAGAGGGGAGCATGCTGCCCTGGTATCCAGCGTGGGCTCCAGGGTACTCCCAGTAGAGTGCAGCCAGTGATCAGGACCTGGCCCTGACCAAATGCTGGAGGGGCGGTGCCCAGAGTCCAGTAGGGTGGCGGATCTCCAGCTTCCACTCTATGGATCCTCTACTCCACGAGAGCTACCTGCCCAGGTAAGCAGTGACCACTGCTGGTGAGTAGTTCTGTCCCTATCTTCTGGTTCCCTCCCTGCTCTGTGGTCACCTGGATTCCTAGGGTTCTTGCCTGCCTTCGTGCACTTTCCCTCCTTAGATCTGGTCCGTGTTCTGCTCACCTTGATTCACTACAGGTTTCCCTGTCTACACAGTATCTCTGGGAATTCCATGGAATTGCCTTCCTGTGCTTCTCACCCAGGAGTCCTGCTCACTTTGTCCTGAGATGGCCACACTGCTCCAGGACGGCTAGCAGGGTGCCTATGATCTGTAAATCTCCTTGTTTGCTGTTTTCATTCAGTTTCTCCCTCCACTTGGCATTCTATCTAATTCTTCATCCTTCTGCTTACTGGTTTGGGTTCCCAGATTGTTGTATCTGTTGCACTTGTTTTCTAGGTTCTTTGCTGTAGGGAGACAGCATGGTGTGTGTGTCTAAGCTGCCATCTTGGGCTATTTCCCATCCTTTATTCTTGAGCATTTCCTTCCCCCAATTCTTTCTTTTATGACAGATATTTGCTGCACCTGCTAACCTACAACAACTGTCTGGTCACAACGTCCCTGATAAGACGGAAATGAGCCCAGTTTCCTGAAAAGCCTGTGGTGAGATATTGTTTCAAAGGTCCAACAGGAGAATGGACAGCAGTCTTGTGGATACAGGCTGACTGTGATGACCATACAGTGTGTAGGGCAGTGGATTCCCACCTCTCCAGCTTGCTGAGGGGACTGGGAGTCAACAAACTTCTACAGGCCCTCAGAGACCCCTCCCACAGGATCAGTCTCACAGGTGTGGCCAAGACAGTTCTCCCAGATGCATCCCTGCCTGGTGCCAAAACCTATCTTACCGCAGGCCATGGCCCACACTGCCCAGAGTGTGCTGAGAAGCAGAACTAGAGCTTGGCTCATTCGGCCACCAGAGGAAGTTATTTTTCCCCTATGTTGTTTCTTCTGTAAAGAGTCAACAAATACTTAAGAATTTATTGGATAGCCATACCGCATACTTATGGGCTCAGCTGTTACATTAAAAAATTTTTAATTTTATTAAATGACTTGGTGGCTAGTAATAACTTCATTCACAAAAATGTTGCTAATACACATATCAATAATTAATGTCCAATTGTGGGGGAGGAAAGGAATGGATACAACTTAACGCAAACAGGAATATTTTAGAGAAGAATAATCACAAAATGCCTTTGGCTACAGTCATAAGAACTGATTAATAAAACACTGTTTAATTATTGGACAGAATGTTAAAAGGTGTGACACCAACTGACAAATCTGTCATGCAGTAGTAACAGCATCAAAATCTGTATGATATGAGACCTTTAGTCAAGAGCTAAAGGAAACACAAGGCACACCGGGCCTCAGGCAGCTGGAGTGGTTTTCTATACCCTATTTTTTTTTTTATTCAGAAAATGGAAACCCTGGTGGCGTAGTGGTTAAGTGCTACGCCTGCTAACCAAAGGGTCGGCAGTTCAAATCCGCCAGGCACTCCTTGGAAACTCTATGGGGCAGTTCTACTCTGTCCTATAGGGTCGCTATGAGTTGGAATCGACTTGACGGCATTGGGTTTGGTTTTTTTTTTTTTGGTATTCAGAAAATGTATGGACTGGATATTTGGTACTTTGGTGATGGTTAAAGGCCTTCTGTTATTTGTTGTGCTGCAGAAGATTCTACTTTCTGCCTGAACTTGTCTAAGGTGCCTAGGTAGGAGCACCTGCCACGTCACCATGACCTTAACCAGATGCCCTGGCACAGGAGCAGCCAGCCAGACCACCCGCACTATGAACACTACTTGCTTCAGAGCTTGGGCGACAGGGAAAAAATGGGTTTTAAGTATTATGTTTTTCTAGGTTAGAAGTATCCAGAACCACATTTTTAGCACAATTTCAAATGTTTCAACACATTATTTTAGTTGTTAATTAAGTCATCAGAAAGAAACTTTTGGCAAAATTTTGAAATAAAACCCCCTTTATGTAATGACCATGTATTAAACAAACAAAAAAGCAGTCTCATTCACCTGCCCCTGGTTCTCACATGCATGCAGGTGTGGGGACACTGCAGCTGCACGTGTACCACACACACATACCACCCACGCACATAAACTCACACTTGCACGTACACTCACACACACACTTCGATTTCCCTGTATTAATACTTGCCCACCTTTTCACAATGTGTCCTTCAAGATAGAAAAAAAAAAAAAGGCCAGTTTGAAAATGGACAATGGCGAACCTTCTCAGGGAGGAGGGAGAAAGAAAGGGACGAAGGGTGAGACCCAGACAGACAGAACTCACTAGAGGAAATAGCTTCCAGCCAGCGTCTGGGTTGCAGCTAAGCAGGCAGGTATTCGGCCCTTCATTTTTGCAGACTTGCTTAGCATAGAAATAGGCTGTCTGCCTGGGAAGATGAGGTAATGTCTAGGTTTAATGCCAAAACCTCTCCAGCTGGCAGGGCATATCGGGTAAATATTTCTACTGCAGGAGACCACATTCATTCGATGCTGCTGCCAGTTTTATTATTGTTACTACACCCATCAATATTAATACTCAGCTATCATACCTGTCTAAGATCCAAGATGGGAAAGGCAGGGTTTTTGCTGAAATTATGTCACAGGTATGAGAGAAGAGGGTGACCTCCTCCTGCGTTCCTTGCCTCCTTCGCCTTACAATCTTGCCACAGCACAGACCCCTCTGCAATCTCACCTCCCAGGCTATAAATCTGGAGGGCTCAGGTTCCCCCATTTCATCATTTCAATGAGAATGGGGAAGTGGGCTGCAGGGGCTTGAAGCTTACTTCATGCTACCTTACTAGGTGTAATACTTGAAAGTGTAGTAGAATTTACTGGTCAGATTGCCAGTAGTTTCTTCTCCCTTCTAAAAAAAAATTCTAAATTTGCCACATCATCTACTTCTGACAACCTGTTTTATGGCCTTAAAAATTACTGGCACTATGGGTCTCCTAACTTGTTCCTTGATGGTTTTGTCTCCATGGTTACTGTCAACAACACGTATTCACTTTGGGGTGTGTTATCTCACAGAAGCGTGCTCAGGTGCCTTTTCTTTAGTTTAAATATTCCTGGTCTTTACTGGATGAGGCCTCCAACATTAGCTTTTGTTCAGTAAGGCTCACTGGAGGACCAAACCCCAGGGACGTCATGCTTGCCAGCCCTTCCCTCCCCCCACCACCACATTAGTCCAGAAAGTCACAGGAAAGCACGGTGTTAAGGCAAAGCCTTAGAAAAAAGTTTTGTCTGAGCAGCATTACATGTGAACCCCACATCATCTTGCAACGAGAGACAGATGGGTTGCTTTACTCTAACTGTCATCCTGCATGACCCTCCAAGACAGGAAGAGTTCTAGAGAGTGGAGTTTAGGAGACAGCTCCACAAGCCAGCCAGCTATGGGAAATGACCCAATAACGCCCCTCTCGGGCTTGGGTTAGGGCTGGCCAGCCTCCTAAGCTTGTATATGCATTGAATCCATGAGATTAGTTAATATTTTTTAAAATGATCAAACAACCTCTGTAAACAAAGAGTTTGAAGTTATTCCAAACATTTCTAAAGTTCAGAGTCTCAGACAGCATGTCTATACCAGGTATACGTTTCTAAATAGAATACCAAAATTTCCTGTGAAGCAGGATGGTCACGCTATAGATAAGAATTAGAAACCCTGAAAAAAAAAAGAAAAGAAACCCTAGAGGAAAGGAAATGAGACACTGGTGATGTCCTTTGTTATTGTGGGAATGGAGACCTGGCTACTTGTACCAAGAATAAGACTGGAAGGCTATTTGAGGTGCAAAGGGTGAAAAAGCATGGAGGTTTTCCACAGCTGGGGAAGGTGGGTGGTCAGGGACGTGGCATTCTCACCCAGGCTTCCTCCCATTGTTAGAGCTAGAAGGACTTTTCCTGCAGCCCAAGTTGCAAAATATTTCTTCTCACTGTAGCTTTGGTTTTCAGAAGGCATTCTTCTTTCTCCCCCAAAGGGGAACTTTTATCACATACAAAAATATTCAGGCTCCCAATATAATATCCAACCTGATATTATGACCCAAAAGCTACTTCTGCCTTCATATAGGGTTTAGTGAACTATGTTTAAAAAATGGTAATACAGTAAAATCTCTGAAAGCTGGAACCTGTATAAGGTGGAAATCTGTCAGAGAAGGAAAACTCAAGTATTTTCCACTAAAATGAGTGATAAAAAAGTGGTAACACTGCACCCTACCAAATGTGGAAAACTTGCAAGACCTGGGAAAATAAGGCAATTCTGTCGAGTTCTGGCTTGCACAGATTTCACCAATTTTGAAACAACAGCAACAACCAAAAATATACGTGTGGGTACATATGTATGTAGACATATATGCATATAGGTATGTACATGTGAGTATATATAGGTGTATGTGTCTGTATAATATGCACGTATGTAACCGCATGCACACATATTCACGTATATAATAAAGCACATAGAGGGCACTGTTACAGATACTTCTTAGATATAACCAACCACCTTGAGAGATTGGCTTCCTGAGTTTGAAGGATTAGGATCATAGTCTTGTGGGATATCTTGCTATAAGAACCCTTTTTTAAGGAAAGAAAAGAATCACTTGATCATCTCAATTGATGCGGAAAGGGCATTTGACAATGTCCAACACTGATTCCTGATGAAGACTCTGAATAAAATAGGTATAGAAGGGAAATTTCTCAACATAATAAAGGGCATCTATGCAAAACCAATGGCTAATATCATTCTTAATGGAGGAAGCCTGAAAATGTTCCCTTTAAGAACAGGAACAAGACAAGGATGCCCTTTATCACCACTCCTATTTAACATTGTGCTGGAAGTCCTAGCTAGAGCATTAGGGCAAGAAAAAAGAAATAAAGGACATCCAAACTGGTAATGAAGAAGTTAAACTGTCTCTATTTGCAGATGATAGGATACCATACATAGAAAACCCAAAAGACTCCATGAGAAAACTACTGGAACTAATAGAAAGATTCAGCAGAAGAGAAGGATATAAGATAAACATACAAAAATCAGTTGGATTCCTATGCATCAATAGAAAAAATGATGAAAAGGAAATCAAGAAAACAAAGGAACAAATCTAACCAGGGTTGCAAAGGACCTATACAAAGAATACTACAAAACACTACTGCAAGAAACCAAAACAGATCTACATAAACGGAAAAACATACTATGCTCACGAATAGGTAGACTCAACATTCTGAAAATGACAATTCTACCCAAAGAGATTTACAAATACAATGCAATCCTGATCCAAATACCAATAACATTCTTTAAAGAGATGGAAAAACTTATCATTAACTTCATATGGAAAGGGAAGAAGCCCGGATAAATAAAGCACTATTGAAGAAGAAGAATAAAGTAGGAGGACTCACACTACCTGACCTCAGAACCTACTGTACAGCTACAGCAGTCAAAACAGCCTGGTACTGGTACAACAGATTCATGGACCAATGGTACAGAATTGAGAACCCACATGTAAATCCATCCACCTATGGTCACCTGATCTTTGACAGGGGCCCAAAGTCCATCAAAAGCGGAAAAGACAGTCTTTTTAACAAATGGTGCTGGCAAAACTGGATGTCCATCTGCAAAAAAAATGAAACAGGATCTATACCTCACACCATATACAAAAACTAACTCAAAATGGATCAAAGACCTAAATATAAACCCCAAGACTGTGAAGTTCATAGAAGAAAAAAATCGGATCAACACTAGAGGCCCTAATACATGGCATTAACAGGATACAAACCACAACCAACAACACAAAAACTCCAGAAGAAAAGCTAGATAACTGGGGTCGTCTAAAAATTAAACACTTATGTTCATCAAAAGACTTCACCAAAAGAGTAAAAAGAGAACCTACAGACTGGGAAAAAAATTTTTGGCTTTTACAAATCAGATAAAGGTCTAATCTCTAAAATCTACAAGAAAATCCAACACCTAAACAAGGAAAAGACAAATAATCCAGTTAAAAAAAGGACAAAGGAAGTGAACAGACACTTCACCAAAGACATTTAAGTGGCCAACAAACACATGAGGAAATGCTCGTGATCACTAGCCATTAGAAAAATGCAAATCAAGACCACAATGAGATACCATTTCACCCTGGCATTACTGGCATGAATTTAAAAAAACAGGAAATAACAAATGTTGGAGAGGCTGCAAGGAGACTAGAACTCTTATGCACTGCTGGTGGGAATGCAAAATGATAACCATTTTGGAAGAAGATATGGCACTTCCTTAGAAAGCTAGAAATAGAAATACCATATGATCCAGCAAACCTACACCTAGGAATTTATCCTAGAGAAATAAGGGTCATCACATGACTAGACATATGCACACCCATGTTCACTGCAGCATTGTTAACAACAGCAAAAAGATGGGAACAACCCAGATGCCCAACAACAGATGAATGGATAAACAAGCTGTGGTACATACACACAATGGAGTATTATGCAATGATGAAGAACAACGATGAATCTGTGAAGCATCTCATAACATGGAGGAATCTGGAGGGCATTATGCTGAGTGAAATAAGTCGATCACAAAAGGCCAAATATTGTAAGAGACCACTACTATAAAAACTCATGAAAAGGTTTACACACAAAAAGAAACAATCTTTGATGGTTACAAGGGTGGGGAGGGGTAGGGATGGAAAAGTACTAAAAAGACAATAGATAAATGATAACTCTGATGAAGGGTAAGATAGTACATAATACTCGGGAAGCCAGCACCACTTGTACAAGGCAAGATCATGGAAACTCCATAGACACATTTAAACTCCCTGAGGGACTGAATTGCTGGGCTGAGGGCTGTGTGGACTGTGATCTCGGGAAACATCTAGCTCAATTGGCATGACATAGTTTATAAAGAAAATGTTCTACATTTTACTGTGGTGAGTAGCCTCTGGGGTCTTAAAATCCTGTGAGCGGCCATCTAGGATACTCCACTGGTCTCACCCCTTCGGGAGCAAGGAAGAATGAAGAAAACTAAAGATATGAGGGACAGATTAGTCCAAAGAACTAATGACCACAACTACCACAGTCTCCAACAGACTGAGTCTGGTACAACCAGGTGGTGCCCAGCTACCACCACTGACTGCTCTAACAGGAATCACAATAGAAGGTCCCAGACAGAGCTGGAGAAAAATGTAGTATAAAATTCTAACTGAAAAAAGAAAGACCAGACTTGCTGGTCTGACAGAGTCTGGAGAAACCCTGAGAGTATGGCCCCTGGACACATTGTCAGCTCAGTAAAGAAGTCATTCCTGAGGTTCACCCTTCAGCCAAAGACTGGACAATGCCATACAACAAAAGGAGACTAAAGGGGCAAGGACTAGAGGGCAGGAGGGGACAGGAAAGCTGGTAATAGGGAACCCAAGGTTGAGAAGAGAGATTGTTGACATGTCGTAGGGCTGTCATAAAACAATATGTGTACTAATTGTTTAATGAGGAACTAGTTTGTTCTGTAAACCTTCACCTAAATTACAAAAAAAAAAAAAAAACCTTTTTTAAAGTTGTAATGAAAAGAGGTGAAATAAAATCCCCATTAGCAAGCAATCCAAACCTTACTCTGACTGGAGAGTGTGCATTGTGAGTCAGGCAGCAGGCGGGGTGGAAATCACTAATTAATTGAACATTATCGCTGTAAAACCCATTAATTCCTTTTACTTACTGCATTTCCTGAATGCATGGACATTTTTATGTTCTATTAAACTAATAAAAAAGAAAAAAAATGAAGATTTTTAATGAGGATGTTCTAATCTTTGTGCTGCTTGATTATCTTCAAGTCAGCTGGGAGCCTCCAATCATAGCACACACCTACCTCAGATATGCACGGGAAGGAAAATGTGAGCAGGACATTTTACACTGTGTGGTTTTAATTTTGGTTTAAGTCAATGCAGTGGTGTGGCAGCAATTGCCACAGACCTTGAAATCACACACTTTTCCTCCCACTTCTAATCCCCTATTAACCTCAAGTATGAGGGACATTGATTCCAATACAAAACCAAGGGTCAAATTTCTGTGATATGCTACTCTCGCAAACCCTTGCATGACTGACCCAGTTTAGGCCAATTCTTATGTCTCCCTAAGCCTACACACTCTCGCTTTTATAGGATACTTCAAAAGCTTAGTTTTCATCTCCTCAGTTCTTCATCTCCGTGGGGAACTTGGATCAACTTCCACAGGAAACATGTAGGTCAGATGAAAAAAAAAAATGATGAAAAGATGGTATTAATATCTTCAACAAAAGATTTGTTAAGTGTTAGATGGTGCTTCTGACTGTGGGAACCTCTTCCCCTGAAAAATTTTTAATAGAATCAAGAGTGAAATAGAAAGTCATCTTTTTCCTCTTCTAACTTCAAGCCACTACTAAAATCAGTTTGGGCAGAGGGGCTGCCTTGTGTTTAAGGTGTGGGGTTTTTTTTTTTTTTTCTGGAGGAACAAATTCCACAATCCTCCTTAACAGTCTTCACAACTCAGTATCCATTTCCTCGTGTTTAGCCTATGTCTTGAGAGCTGTCCTCACTCATTTCCTCCTGGATTCTCCTCGGTATGGATGGAAAACAGCTGGTGCCTGTCCTCTGCATAATTACTCATCGTCATCTTCCAGACATAGCAATGCTTCTCTAGGCAGAGGGGCAGGGTAAAGAAGAGGGCACAGTGTTTGTCAGGGAGCTAGAAGAGGGACCCTAAAAAGGGGAGGCATTAAAAATCAGTGAGGGGAAATCCCACAAAAAGGCTGGCAGTTGAAGGCAAAGACAACGTGACTGAGCTAGAAGATGAGTGGAGATCTGCAAGCTTGCTTAATTCTGTGGACAGTGCCCATGATTGCATTATGTGATCCTGGGTGGGGCACATAGTCCCTCTGAATTTAAGTTGTCATTTCAGAAAAAAAACTAACAACTAATTGCCTAAAGACAGGGGCTCAGCCCAATGACCTTTGAGGTCCTTTCTTGTTCTAGAATTAGTTGTTTTATTCTCATTCTCAACCCATCTTAGCTATTCCAATTCTGAGAAGTAGCCAAGAGGAAATCTGAGAATGCTTAATGTATTTCTTCCCTTTTTACTAAGCCATGTTATTAGTAACTCCCCCTTTCAAGAACAGTTTCATACTTTAGGAAAGAAGAAAAAGTTATAGTTTTGTATTTCCTCTAAAAGATAAATAAATGAACTCATTGCAAGTGGCAGCCCCAAAGCTGTTTCTCAGGCTGATGAATAGAAAACATTTGTTGACTTAAGACAGACTTGAAGAAACAGATGAGATACATTTAAAACTCCATTTGTCAGTAGAATTTTAAACTCTGAAATTTGTCAACTAAAGAACAAGAGAACATTTTGTTTAACTCCTTATCTCCTCTACCCGGTCTAAATTCACCTCTTTGACACTGGAAGGGAAGTGTTTCCCAGTCTATGAGACGAGGCCACCAGAGTAAACAACTGCTGGTCCTGCTAATATGGCTGCATTTTATAGTGGGGCTGTGGACTGGAATTTTAATAGTCTTTTCCCAGAATCCCACAGTAGAGCCCTTCAGATCAGTCCCACCACATTTACAATTACACTCAGAGGCTGTTTTTTCAGAAACAGATGGACTCACTGTGGATACCTAGTGAGTACTCCTCCATGCCAAATAAGACCTCAGGAACCATCCCAACTGCCCAGCCAATAGGCAGGAATCACTCAGGTCAAATTTAACAGGGCTGAACTGTACCCTGGGCCTAATATTAGCCTTCAAGTCCAGTATACTCACACTATTGGAACAACAGGACAGCATGCACAGACAGAAATGACCTCAGATCCCATCACTTTTAAAGACTTTTTTGCACTGTCTTGAACAATTCTCCAATAAAGCCTCTATCCTGGGAGGCAGTGACGGCTCCCAAACTTCTAGTAGATTGCGTATCTTCTTCAAGTTCCCATGATGATTGTTACTTACTTAATGCATATTTTCTATGTTAGAGGCATACTGGCAGTATGTATTGTAAGAGAAGATACATCTTACCTGTTTTATGAAACTCGGAGACATATCGGAGACATTCCTAAGGCAGAATGTGTTTGGCAGCACACAGCACAGGGACATCACCAGGACACAGCTTTTACAGACTTCAGTTGCCAAGCTCCTAAGCTGTAGCCAGGCTAGAAGTGAATCGTATTAAGCTTGCTGTCTTTTTATTTTTTTTAATTGAAGTCCCTTGGAGCAGAAGTTAGATGAAGATTTTATTTCTCCTTTCAGTGCATTTATATGCTTTTGTGTCAGTCCAGCCAAAAGGTAACATAGTGGGAATGCAGTAAACGTCAATATTTAATGTCTTTCTTTCCATTTTTAAGCCATAATACATCGTCTCAGCATGATTAATAACAACCATCCTGCCTCTTCTCCCCCAACTGACTCTACCTATTTTTGTTGCTAGGTAATGTTTACAGCAAACATGGAAAAAATAAGGAGATATTAGACTGCATGGAAGACTGCCTCCTGGGAATCACTGCCAGTTCTGGGACTATGGCACCACATTTAACTGGTCTATCATGCTTGGGGCTGTCACACTGGTGCCATGGATTGGGGATATGCTCCCAGTCTTTCCAGGAGGCAGGAGTCTCTTAGGCTACCATGTATATGGACCAGAAGGAAACCAGGGGCATGCAGGAGAATGCCAACATGAGGAACACTCCTCTCTCACGAAAACCATGGGGGAGGCAGAGGGCCAGGGAGGTCAGTTGATGGGAGGGACTCTGGCCCACCTCCACCTTCCCTGCTATGCCATGTACTCATTGCTCTAAAATGGTCTCTACAGGAACGAATGCCTAGTGGTGGGAAAAGTAGAGGAACTGTGCTGCTCTGAGGCCCACATGGGGACCTCCTGGTGTAAACCCAGGAGACAATTTCATTTCTGCCTCCCTTAGTTCCTCCTCACAAAGAACAAATGCTCGTATGTTAAGAGTCAGGTTGGGTGTTGTCGGGCTTAGTGGAAGGACACTATTCAAATACTGGAAAATGTTTCTAAAGCATTCAAAGCAACTCCCAGTTAAAAACTGACATTTTTCTCTTAAGGACACCAAAGTTGGTAGCAGGAGGGGTGGGCAGTGCAAGAGAGGAACAATGATTTATTTTTAATGACTAATGCTTTTCCAATTTACTTTGTCAAAGGTTAATCGTCTCTCTTAATTTTTCCTAGCTTGAAAGCTAACTCCATGGTCTAACGAAAATGCAAGAAGAAATTTCTTGGGCATGTTTAGAGAGAACTGTCCTTTTGTGTGAAAACAAAAAAAGACCCAAACAACTGAAAAGCAAAACACGAGTTTTAGGACTGCTCTTCAGGTCAAATACACAGGGAACTGCCAGAAATTCAGGCCCGTTTCAGAAGAGGACGTGGAACCAGGGATATCATTGCTGATGTCAGATGGATCCTGGCTGAAACCAGAGAAATACCAGAAGGATGTTTACCTGTGTTTTATTGACTATGCAAAGGCATTCGACTGTGTGGATCTTAACAAACTATGGATAACGCTGCAAAGAATGGGAATTCCAGAACACTTAATTGTGCTCATGAGGAACCTTTACATAGATCAAGAGGCAGTTGTCCAGACAGAACAAGGGGATACTGATTGGTTTAAAGTCTGGAAAGGTGTGCGTCAGGGTTGTATTCTTTCACCATACCTATTTAATCTGTATGCTGAACAATAATCCGAGAAGCTGGACTATATGAAGAAGAACGGGGCATCAGGATTGCAGGAAGACTCATCAACAACCTGCGCTATGCAGATGAAACAACCTTGCTTGCTGAAAGTGAAGCAGACTTGAAGCACTTACTAATGAAGATCAAAGACCACAGCCTTCAGTATGGATTACACCTCAACATAAAGAAAACAAAAATCCTCACAACAGGACCAATGAGCAACGGAGAAAAGATTGAAGTTGTCAAGGATTTCATTTTACTTGGATCCACAATCAACAGCCACAGAAGCAGCAGTCAAGAAATCAAAAGACGCATTGCATTGGGCAAGTCTGCTGCAAAGGACCTCTTTAAAGTGTTGAAGAGCAAAGATGTCACCTTGAAGACTAAGGTGCGCCTGACCCAAGCCATGGTATTTTCAATCACATTATATGCATGTGAAAGCTGGACAATGAATAAGGAAGACCGAAGAGTTGACGCCTTTGAATTGTGGTGTTGGTAAAGAGTATTGAATATACCATGGACTGCCAAAAGAACGAACAAATCTGTCTTGGAAAAAGTGCGGCCAGAATGCTCCTTAGAGGCAAGGATGGCAAGACTGTGTCTTACATACTTTGGACGTGTTGTCAGGAGGGATCAGTCCCTGGAGAAGGACATCATGCTTGGCAGAGTACAGGGTCAGCGGAAAAGAGGAAGACTCTCAGCGAGGTGGATTGACCCAGTGACTTCAACAATGAGCTCAAGCATAACAACGATTGTGCGGATGGTGCAGGACTGGGCAGTGTTTCGTTCTGTTGTGCATAGGGTCACTATGAGTCGGAACTGACTCAACAGTACCTAACAACAACAACAACTAAACTTATTGCTTGTGGGCAATATGTCAAGATATTTAGAAGACAAGGGGTTACATGTTAGGAGACCCTCTGTTTACCATGCTTTTTTTAAAGGAAGGAAATTCAGAGAAGGCAAGAGTGCAGGGAGCCGTGTGAGCAAGGTGATATAAGAAGGGGCACCCAGATGGCCGTACATGCTTCCAGACCTAGGCCTGGAGAGCAACAAGACCCCTCAGGGTGTTCAGTCTTAAGAGGTCTGGACAGGCGCCAAGCCCAGGTATGAACTGGGCCAGCTCTGGGTCCAACACAAGCACTGTAGGCTCACAGGTGGATTGAGTCACTGTCTCCAGCCTCTCCTTGAGAAAGACCTATGTGTCTAGGACACTTCTCCACCAGGCCAGACACTGCCCCTGGTCATCCTGAGTCTTCTACATGCTGGACCCAGAGATACAGTCTTTGCTAAGGAGCCACCTTTTCCTGACTGGTTGACAAGGAGATAAATGAATAGGTGTAGGCTGGGTGAGGACAGACTTACACAGGCTCACCTCGCAGCAGGGCAGAACCAGAACCAATGTAGTCCTGGGCCATGAAAAGGTGTTGTCCAGGCAGAGACAACTTGGAACGAGACAGAACTTTCTTTAAAAGTCAAGATTCAGTCAAAAATTTGGGAATATGCGTGAAGAAATGCTGAGATTGATCTTCCTGAGTCCCTGGGTCGATCGAGAACACCAACAGCAAGCCTGCTGAGTAAGCCTCTGGTGTAGATCTCTGCATTTCTGAGTCTAATAGGCCACGTGATGGTCTCAGGCGCTGCCTGACCATTCAGGAATGTAAGCATGACCTACCCCTCTGGCTGGCTATGATGTGATGGTGGTGCAGGTCAGACAGCCCCTCTCACTGCACATCTTCACAGAGTGGCATTTTTCACCTCTGCCTGGAGGCCTGTCTATCTCTATTTGTTCTGTCATGGACCCTCCATGGATGGGGCACAAATGCTATATAAAAGCAATGTAAAATTTTCGTATTGTATTAAGTATTTCCATGAAATACAATGTTACAGTGCTACATGCAATAAAGCAAGCTTGACAGCCCCATAAACTGAATGATGGAAACACCTCTGCTTTTCCTGGCGGTGAGTAATGTCAGGCTTTGAGGAGTTCTTGGTAGTTCTGCAAAAAGTCCAGGAGAGCTGATATGCAATGCTCAGCTTGGCAGGGACTTTCACAAACAGATGTTAGTTTGCTTGGCCTCTAGTTCTAGGTCTTGTTCTTTGTAAAATGGGTATAAAACTTGCCTCTCAACTAGAATTAAACAGCCTTGATACATACAAAAGATTCTTATGCTACAAAATCAAATGGTAGCATCTCCATGAAAGATTACTAAATTGCATGTACCAACACTACATGTAATCTTTATAGGCAACTGACACAAATTAGATATGCTGGTACCAGCTATCAATTATTTCAAACGTATGAAGTATCTTAAAAAGCAGGAAGTCAAACTTCTTGTCATTTAGCTTTAGATGTGTTAGTCTTAGGGCATCTCTCTGAAAGTCTCTTTGTCTTTAAACTAGAAACACTCCTCACGCTGCCAGTCTGTAGACCGCTCTCTGCACTCACGCCAGTGCTGCCAGCTGCTGTCATCTGGTCTTGGCAAAGCAGCCACTCAGGTGTGGGTTCCGGAGCTATTAGCTGCAGACAGGAAAGCTAATTCTTGGGATGTTTTAATTATCCCAGTTGCCTTACATGTAGATGTTGATAAATTATTTACAAAGCTCCTCAACTCCTCATCATTACCAACAAGGGCTCTCTGCATGATATTCAGCCAGTTGAGTAAGAGCTCACAGTCTTTTCCACGAGGGCGGGTCAAGGTACCAGGAGAACAGACCCCAACGCTGTGAAACAGAGCACAGAAACAGGCTGGCCTCCACGCACTGTTTGACAAGATCCCTCTGCAGCCCAGAGACACTCTAGTGACAATGTCTGCCATCTCAGAGATTCAGAACAGAGATACAAAAATGTCTGACACAGAAGGTAGCGCAGGAGACTTCAGCGCACCTCTCCTTGACCAGGTGAATTTGGTGAATTCCTTGGTTGCGAAAACAACTCAAACTGCACACTATGGCACATTCTCCAAGGAGAAAAGCACTGTCAAAGGCGTCCATTTGAGAGATCCCAAAGCAGAAAGACCCTGATGAGCCCATGCTCTGGGTTCTTCATCCATGGCATTCTGTGTTCCTCATGGTGCTCACCAAACAGACCCTCACGTGTACACACAACACTACTTAAGGACTGTTCCAGCCAGCCAATGCAGCACAGCACTCTACAGTGAAGCCTGCATTCTTCAGGAAAATATTTAAAGGTATCATTTTTGCTCTTAATACTCCTTATTTTCCTTTCCGAAAGTCATTATTTAAAAAGTTCCCCTATAAATCATAAGACGAGGTAAGACGAGGGTTTGGTGCTATAATTATATTTTAAGTTGTAGTTTTCAAAAACTATACACACCTATGTACATTTATTAACATGGACTGTAATATTTTTAAATAAAAACCTCACAAAAGGATACATAAAGAGAAAAAAAGGTTCAATTTCAATGCAAATCTATTGCTACCATTTCATAACAGATGGTAACAAATTTGTAAACAAAGCATAAGGTAATACAATAAGCAGCCAATCATTCTTAGGACACTAGCTTTATATCCCATAATACCAGACGTTGACCACTGGTGGCAGAGGTGGATCTAGTATCCAAGACAGGAGTCTCCTAGTCTGTGAAGAAGAAATCCCAGCTTTAATACTAACAGGTTTAGGGTAAGAATTCACTCCATTTGACCATGTCTGGGCTGAGTAGAGAAGACCTGAATTGTATATCCTTTTCCGTGAGTGATTTACAGAAGAAAAAGAGGTATGTATAAGTTTTCTTCATCTTTTAGCCATTTTACTTATCTCTGGTACAAAATCCCCTCCCTTCATTTTCTATTCCAGGTTCCTACAAGTCACTCATGTTAAAAGAAGTGACAAGGCCTGGTAATATTTTTAATTCAGCCAGTGTCTTCAGCCATGTCTTAGTTATCTAGTACTGCTATAACAGACATACCACAAGTGGGTAGTTTATTTTCTCACTATTTAGGAGGCGAGAAGTCTGAATTCAGGGCACCAGCTCTGGGAAGGCATTCTGTCTGTCGGCTCTGGAGGAGGTCCTCGTCTCTTCAGCTTTTGTTCGTTCCTTGGCTCCTTGGTGATCTTTATGTGGCCTGGCATCTATCTTCCCCCAGCTCTGCTTGCTTGCTTGTCCAAATCCACTCTTTCTATGTCTCAGAGATGACCGGCTTAAAACACACTCTACACTGATATGAATTCTTAACATAACAAAGAAAACCTGCTGCCAAATGAGATTATAACCACAGGTACAAGGATTAGGATTTACAGCACATATTTTGGGGGGACAAAATTCAACCCATAACAAGCCACTAGAGACATGAATCAAACTCCTGTGCTGGTGGAGCCGCTGTTGCTATGATACAACTACATGCTTGTTTGTGCTGAGAACACTCGTCAAGGGTGCTGTATCTACTATGGGGACTTAAGTACTCTGATTTACGAGCCACAACAAACATTTTCAATCTGCGTATCTACAATTGAGTTAACAGGGCATCTGTGTGAGTGTGTGTGTGAGAGTGTATGGATGTGAGTGTGTGTGTGCTCAGATGTGAGTGTGAGTGTGTATGTAGTGTGTGTGAGTGTTCAGATGTGAGTGTGTGTTCAGATGTGAGTGTGTGTGTGTACAGTGTGTGTATGCGTGTGTTTGGATATGTGTGTGTGTTCAGATGTGAGTGTGAGTGTGTGTATATAGTATATGTGAGTGTTCAGATGTGAGTGCAAGTGTGCATGTGAGTTTGAGTGTGTGTGTGAGAGCATGTGTATATGTGAGTGCAAGAAGGCGAGACACAGGATGCAATATAAAGAACACGCCAACTAGATCTAAATGATGAAAAACAAGACAACTCTGTCACAGCAAAAATGCCTAAACGCAGCAGTGACCAGTACCAGCACGGCCATTGACCTCTGTAAAAGGTCTTTCGAGGCCATGGCTCTCTCCTCAGACTCCACATGCTCTCTGGCACAGGGCAGCTGTCCTGTGAATGAGTGTTTTTGGTGGGTTAAAGTAAGGTGGGAGTTTGCTCCACCCCTGACCCAGTGTTGCCCATGCAACTCAGAAATATGCAGGGAGATGGCAGGAATAGAGACAAGATAGAATCTTAAGACTGTTTCAAATTTGCTCCTCTTCCTTCTAGTTAGTAGGGCACAGACAGGTGCTTAATGTATCTCTTCAAGGTCAGTTGCTGAGAGGAACAGCCATTGTTTCTTCCATAGCAGGAATATCACCCAGTCCTGTCCAGATCAGATCATCCCCAGCTTGGCCTCGGACACTCTCACAGCCAGGTGTGGTGGCCAGGGGCACAGATGCAGACACAGACTTGAAGCAGGAGCGGAGGCATAACAGGAGGTCGAGGTCAGTCAGGTGGCCCAGGGGTTGCAGGAGGTGTGAATGGTCTCTGGTGTCACGGGGATGATGGTCAGGAGAGGGATCAGCTTGGAGTGGGGAGGGCTGTGTTGGGATGAGATCACAGATTGTCCTTCAAATTGTCTGTCAGGCCACCTTGTCCTTCCCATGTTACCAAGAGTAAAACTTAAATTTCTCACCAGTCGTGTCAGGACCCATATCATCTTCCCCCACCCCAAATAGGCTTCCAAAGGCCCACCATGCTCCCCCAGGCTTGCACTGCCCCCCTAGCCCTAGCCAACCCCTGCTCAGCTCTGGACTTGTGTTCCTCACACCTGGATGCTTCCAGGAAGTGACCATAGGGTGCCTCTTCCCTTATCAGCTTTTTCCACTCGAATGCCACTTTCCATGAGGGGTCTTCCCTGCCTGTCCTCTGCACTTGAGAGAGGACATACAGCAACACCCTTGGTGTCCTCGCCCTGCTTCTTACTCTCCATAGCATCTGCAATCACCTGACAGTACACCTCATCTTCCCTGTTTGTTCTTTTTGGTCTCTGTGAAGGCAGGGATTTCATTTATCTTGTGTCTTACCTCCAATATTGAGGAGACAGATATAGGGAGCTCAATAATACTGGATGAATGAAAGAAGCAAGGAATTAACTACTAATTAATGAATGAATCCATCACGTGTCTGTCAGTTTGTCGTACTGTGGTGGCTTGCACATTGCTGTAATGCTGAAGATTTACCACTGATATTCCAAACACCAGCAGGGTCACCCTTGGTGGACATGTTTCAGCAGAGCTTCCTGACTAAGACAGACCAGGAAGAAGGACATGACAGCCTACTTCTGGAAAAATTAGCTAGTGAAAACCTTACAGATAGCAGTAGATCATTGTCTGATATAGTGCCTGAAGATGAGCCCCTCAGGATGGAAGGCACTGAAAATAAGACTGGGGAAGAGCTGCCTCCTCAAAGTAGAGCTGACTTTAATGACATGGATGGAGTCAAGCTTTCAGGACCTTCATTTGCTGACATGGCATGACTCAAAATGAGAAGAAACAGCTGCAAACACCCATTACCAACTGGAATGTGGAATGTACGAGGTATGAATCTAGGAAAACTGCAAGTCATCAAAAATGAAATGGAATGAATGAGATTAATATCCTAGGCATTAGTGAGCTGAAATGGACTGCTATTGGCCATTCTGAATTGGACAATCATATGGTCTACTGTGCTGGGAATGACAAATTGAAGAGGAATGGTATCATGTTCATGTCAAAAAGAACATTTCAAGATCTATCCTGAAGTACGACGCTGTCAGTGATAGGATAATATCCATACGCCTACAAGGAAGGCCAGTTAATATGACTATTTTTCAAATTTACTCACCAACCACTAAGGCCAAAGATGAAGAAATTGAAGATTTTTACCAACTTCTACAGTCTGAAATTAATCAAACATGCAATCAGTATACATTGACAATTACCAGCAGTTGGAGTGTGGAAGTTGGAAACAAAGAAGAAGGAACAGTGGTTGGGAGGTATATGGCCTTGGTGATAGAAATGACGCTGAAAATCACATGATAGAATTTTGCAAGATTGACAACTTCTTCATTGCAAATACCTTTTTTCACAACATGAACAGCGACTATACACATGGACCTCGCCAGATAGAATACACAGGAATCAAATTGACCACATCTGTGGAATATCATCAGTCAGAAAACAGGGCTGGCTGTGGAGCAGACCATCAATTGCTCATATGCGAGTTCAAGTTGAAGCTAAAGAAAAGTAGAACAAGTGCACAAGAGCCAAAGTGTGGCCTACCTCAATTTAGAGACCCCCTCAAAAATAGATTTGATGCACTGAACAATAATGACTGAAGACCAGATGAGTTGTGGAATGACATACATGAAGAAAGCAAAAGGTCATTAAAATGACAGGAAAGAAAAGACCAAAATGGATGTCAGGAGAGACTCTAAAAGTTGCTCCTGAATGTAGAGTAGCTAAAGCAAAAGGAAGAAAGGATGAAATAAAAAAGCTGAATGGAAGATTTCGAAGGGAAGCTCGAGAAGACAAAGTAAAGAATTATCATGAAGCATGCAAAGATCTGGAGTTAGAAAGCCGAAAGCCAAAAGCAAAGAACGTGCTCGGCATTTCTCCAGCTGAAAGAACTGAAGAAAAAATTCAAGCTTCAAGTTGCACTATTGAAGGATTCTATGGGTAAAATATTAAATGATGCAAGAAGCACCAAAAGAAATGGAGAGAATACACAGAGTCACTGTACCAAAAAGAACTGGTTGACATTCAACCATTTCAGGTAGCAGCATATGATTAAGAATCAATGGTACTGAAGAAAGACGTCCAAGCTGCATGACGACATTGGTGAAAAACAAGGCTCCAGGAATTGACAGAATGCCAATTGAGAAGTTTCAACAAATGGAAGCAGTGCTGGAAGCGTATATGCCAAAACATACGGAAGACAGGTGTCTGGCCAACTGACTGGAAGGGATCCATATCTGTACCCATTCCAAAGAAAGGTGACCCAGCGGAATGAGGAAATTCTGGAACAATATCACGAATATGACACAAGTAAAATTTTGCTGAAGATCATTCAAAAGTAGTTGCAGCAGTACATCAACAGGGAACTGTCAGAAATTCAAGCCAGATTCAAAAGAGGGCGTGGAACAAGGGATATCATTGCAGATGTCAGGTGGATCATGGCTGAAAGCAGAGAAAACCAGAAGGATGTTTACCTGTGTTTCATTGACTATGTAAAGGCATTCAAGTGTGTGGATCATAACAAATTACGGATAACATTGCCAAGAATGGAAATTCTAGAACACTTAATTGTGCTCGTGAGAAGCCTGTAAGTAGACCACGAGGCAGTCGTTTGAACAAAACAAGGAGATACTGCATGATTTAAAGTCAAGAAAGGTGAGTGTCAGGGCTGTACCCTTTCACCATACTTATTCAGTCTGTATGCTGAGCAAATAATCAGAGAAGCTGAATTATATGAAGAAGAATGCAGCAATCACATCAGATGTACTGCCAGAGCCCTTCTCCTGGATGGTTCATGGGCTGTCTGTGCATGTGACAAATCCATCTTTCGGTCAATAACTTGCTATCGGTTTTCACAATTAGACACAAGCCAGTGCATTTTCAACTTTGCAGAGAAAGGAAATTCTTTCACTTTGGTAAGGGGAGGAAGTCATAAAGAAGTAAAAATAACCAAAATTAAACATGGAGAAGACTATCTTGACATGGGAAAATCACCTAAATGTCACACATCCCGGGGAACTAGGTGTACAACACCTAAGTGTTTTTCATTTCAGCACTCATGATGCTAACCGTGTGCAAGGCTCTGGTAGGAATACCGTGTCTATTTAGTAACTGTTTCTTCACAGTTTGGTTTTGGAAGCCCTGTCTTATTAGAGCTTGGAGAGCAGATAAACGGTTAAAGTTCCCTAGGGTTCAGGAGCTTCTTCTTGTTATTTTCAAGTGGCTGCTGCATCCCAGAACCACGGGCAATTATCAATAATCCACAGCTACTTCTGAGTCACTACAAAACTAAGCCAGAAGAAAAGAAAGGAAAGGCCTCTTTTTAAACAACACGGCTTTAATTTTTGCATTTGAAACCACAGTCATTTCCTGTTCTCATTTTTTGTGGTGATATTACTTATTTATCCTGGTACCTTAATAAATGATTATATCACATAAGCAGAACTGGGTGCTATCTGATATACTAGGGAAAATCCTTAAAATGAACATCTCCAACTAATTCAAACAGAAACGGCTACTTAGGTCCCAAATACTCTTTAGGTCATTATGCTGAACAAATCAAACATGTGAATCCGTGTGAGGTCCACACCCTGTGCATGTCTCTGTCCACAGCTGTGCTTCGCCAACACCTTCCAGGGATCCTGCTGCAGTCACAGAGGCCCCGGGCTCATGGGAGGAAGCTAATAGTGCTCACTTCTGTAAGAGCATTTGGGGAATAAACTTCCTCTGAGTGATGCTGTTATTGCTTTTCTGGTATGAACGTAACTGATGGAATTCTGGGACGGGCTTGAAGCACTGAACAGATGACTCAGGAAAATCCAGCAGTGGGGGCAGGCGATCGCAGGCCATGTGTAGTGCAGTTCTGCTCTACAAATAGCTCGGAAACAGTGGTGCCAGTAGTAACAACCACCATAAGAACAGCTTCCCTCATAGTGTCCTCCTTTACACACAGCCCCTCCTCTCCATAGCAGTACACAGCATCCTCATCCTCACTGAATAGGTGAGTCCACCACTTCCCAAATCTTCACATCCAGTAACGCCTGGAGCCAAATCCATGTTTTTATTGCCAAACTACCTGCCTCCAACTAGAGGCCTCACCAGTCAGGAGAGAAACGGCACAGAGCAGAGCAGTGGGCACGCGTGCATTGCCACTGGCCATGTCGGCCAAGAGAGCAAAGAGCGAAGACAAGCAAAGCAAGTCCTTCCCTGTAAGGAGCCGCGAGAGGAAGACATGAACAGGCACTCAGGGTACAGCATTGTGGCGCTCCAATGACAGAGGTATGTGTGGGGTCCTGAGGGAGATCAAAGGGCAGGTGATTGTCACCAAAAGAACCAGCATGTGAGCAAACCTCTGGGCCTATGGGACATAGAGCAAATAGCCCAGACTGTGGCAGGGGAGCTCTGTGCACCCCACAGTTCTGACCTGTATGGACCTGATTCTCCTCGAAACAACTTGCAGAAACTGAAGGGATGGCTCCAGGTCACTTAGGCAGTATTTCCATCACCCAAGCAGAGTCAGACACTCTGCCATAAATGTATGAGTTCATTACACTCAGGGTCCACTGTGCTAGGCCCTGGGTGCTGGGGTGAGGTCTCATGGTGCCCAGCCCACATGCCCACTGTGGCAGTGCCCACCGTCTGCTCTCATGGCTACTCCCACCAGTCTAGAAGCCCCTTTGAAGGAGGGCTTGTCTTCTCATTCTCACATGCCCAAATACCTAGCAAAGTCCTAGCAAATGACAGATGTTCAATAAATGCTGTAGAGAATACGCACACCCATGTTCATTGCAGCACTGTTTACAGTAGCAAAAAGATGGAAGCAACCAAGGTGCCCATCAACGAATGAATGGATAAATTATTGCATATTCACACAATAGAATACTATGCATCGATAAAGAACAGTGATGAATCTGTAAAACATTTCATAACATGGAGGAATCTGGAAGGCATTATGCTGAGTGAAATTAGTCAGTTGCAAAAGGACAAATATCATGTAAGACCACTATTATAAGAACTTGAGAAATAGTTTAACAGAGAAGAAAGTATTCCTTCATGGTTATGAGATGGGGAGGGGAGGCTGGAAGAGGGGTATCCCCTAATTAGATAGTAGTGGGAAAGACAACACACAACACAGGTGAGGTCAGCACAACTGTACTAAACCAATAGCAAGGAAGTTTCCTGAATAAACTGAGTGCTTTGAAGGCCAGCATAGCATGGGCAAGGGTTTGGGGACCAGGTTTCAGGGGACATCTAAGTCAACTGGCATAATAAAATCTATTAAGAAAACATTCTGCATCCCACTTTGGAGAGTGGGGTCTGGGGTCTTAAACACTACCCAGCGGCCATCTAAGATGCATCAATTTGTCTCAACCCACCTGGATCAAAGGAGAATGCAGAACACCAAAGACACAAGGTAATTATAAGCCCAAGAGACAGAAAGGGCCACATGAACCAGAGACTACATCAGCCTGAGACCAGAAGAACTAGATGGTACCCGGATATAACCGATGACTGCTCTGACAGGCAACACAACAGAAAACCACTGAGGGATCAGGAGAGCAGTAGGATAAAAAAAATAATAATAATTTTTTCTTTTTAGTAGGATACAGACCCCAAATTCTCATAAAAAGACCAGACTTAATGGTCTGACTGAGACTAGAAGGACCCCGGTGGTCATGGCCCCCAGACCTTCTGTTGGCCCAGGACAGGAACCATTCCCAAAGCCAACTCTTCAGACAGGGATTGGACTGGACAATGGGATGGAGACGGATGCTGGCGAGGAGTGAGCTTCTTGGATCAGGTGGACGCATGAGACTATGTTGGCATCTCCTGTCTAGAAGCAAGATGAGAAGGTAGAGGGCGTTAGAAGCTGGTGAAATGGACACGAAAAGAGAGAGTGGAGGGAGGGAGTGGGCTGTCTCATTAGGGGGAGAGCAATTGGGAATATGTAGTAAGGTGTAAGGTGTATGTAAGTTTTTGTGTGAGAGACTAACTTGTAAACTCTCACGCAAAGCACAATAAAAATTTAAAAAATAAATAAATGCTGTAGAATATTTCTCAAAATATGTAGATGGTATCACAATAGATTGCTCTCATAGAAAAAATAAATATGCCTTTCCATAGTTCTCAGAAGAGCTGAGGAAGTAAAAATTATATTCCAACATTTTTAAGTGATTCTCTTACTTTTAAGTGTTGGAGACATGTCTAATTATACTGCTGTCTCCAAGGCTGAACTTAAGCAACTTTGTAGAACTACCAGGGACATTTAAAACCACCCAAACATCCAAGTGAATATCAAATTTGCTACCACTCATTTGAAAAACTGAAGAAGATATGGGCTCCTGTGTGGATATGTGCATCAGAATATGCATTAGATGGAAAACTTTTTCCCGGGGAAGTTGCATCTTTCTAATTCTGATAGTTCAGAAAGGAAAAATTCTTGAACGTGGTTTGTCAATGGGATAGAAAATGTTTTAAATACCTTCTAAAATCCAAAAATCCATTGCCATCAAGTCAATTCTGAAGTATCTAAAAGTATAAAAGTATACAGGTATAAAAATCATAGCTTAAAATTTGTTTTCTGAGACTGCTCCCAAAATACTGTGTTTTGTCTGCTCTGATCTTCTGACCTCCTAACCACAGCCCCTTCTGCTACCTTCAGGGGTCTGCAGAAATCCAGCAGCTCATCACAAACACACTTGCCAGTGTCTACTACGACGAAGACAGAAACTGAGGCAGGGCTCACGATTGGCTGAGGGTTGTCTCCCAGACACATCCTGACTGTGTTTGGACCAGGATGCTCACCTGCCTGGTCCTGAGTGCCCTTCCCCATCCCATTGGCTCAGACTTTGAGAGGCAGAGGCAGCAAGAATCACATCCTTGGCACAAAAGGAGATGCCGCTGACCCAGGCATAGACTGTTAAGCCTGGTTGTGAAAGCCTGGGGCTGGTATTTGCTCAGGAGGGAGGGGGAAATGCTTTCAGCCTGATGTGTTGGGGACAGGGCATAAATTTTAAACATTAACAAGATAACAGATTGGTTAAAATAACTGATCACTCCGTTGTCCCTGCAGCCCAGGGCTTTCCATAAGACACAGTGAAAAGAATGCAGACATCTCCCAGGCTGGCTCAGGATGGGCTGGACACCTGGAGATGGGGGTGAACAGCAGGAGAGAGGACAAAAGTGCTGAGTCTTGGCACGCTCTTGGAGGACAGGACCCTAGACTGAGAAACAGGAGCCTGACCTGGAACCTGGAGGGAAGTGTTGATAATAGGTGCCATACAGGGCTGCTGGGATGAAGTCCACACTCAATTCTGGCCCCAACTGCTCACTGCCTGAATAGCTTTAGCCAGTTCTGCAACTTTCTGGCCCCAGCTTTGTCATCTGTAAAACGAAGATGATGTGTACCTGTGCCCAGCATTTAGGAAATATCCAACAAGTGAGCCTCTTCTACCTGCCACAGTGTTTGGCCAGGAACATGGAGCAGGTGGCACAGGGCTCTCTCTGCCTCCCACACCAAATGCTTTTCTTCCCTCAGTGAGATGCTGATTCAGAATCCTTCTTAACACAGCCATTTAGGCAGCCATGTGGTTTAAGTGGTGGTTTAAAACGATTCCTAGGCCCAGGGTACCTGGCCAGGTAGGGACAGGAAACATGGAAAAGTAGAGTGTAGGGTCAAGGGACAACTGAACTAAATTCAGTTCTTGGGAGCACCAGGCAGAGCTTAGAACCTCAATAAGAGTGTGAAACTCAGTCCCTATAGCATGTGTCAGAGCAGACCTGAGTAGACCCTGAATTGGGGAGCCTGGGCTCAGTATATCTCTCCAGGGAGCAACAAAGAATTGAGACAGAGTCAGTGCTGGAAATGAGGGAGAGTTCAAGGGACAGGCTAAGTGGCAAGATGGCACCAAGGGAGCCATCTTGCAAGTGCTAGTGATCCCAAGTGCTGGCTCTTTGAGGGTGAGATTTGTTCTCCAGACTCTCAGATTCTGTGACTTGAGGGAGAGTTTTCCTTGGGTGGACCCTCCCCAAGCAGGCACTTCTAGCTTCTCCCTCCTGTCTCCACATTGTGACCCTGCAGCTCAGCAGGGCACAGACACTGGGGTGGGGGGACGCTGGCTCAGTGATGCACAGCTGGGGGCCCTGGCTAGCCGCTTACGGCTTGGTTCAACTGAGCGAGTTGGCTCAGGGCCCCTCAGGAACCTTCCTTTCTAAGGGTCTGAGCACCTGTGTCACTATCACACTACAGAGAAAGGGACTGGTATGCAAGAGCTGACACATCGGAATGCCTTCCCTTGTTCCTGTTATTTCTTTCTAGTCAACCACTTGATCATCTTAGGGCTCAACAACCCTGATCAGGTTCACCAATTTAATCACTTCCTCAGCAGAACAGCCACAGACATGGGAGGGTATTCGCTGCTGCACAAAGAGAAAGGGGAGAGAGCTGACGAATGTTCAGACCTAACATGATTCCTATGAAAGTCAAATCCAGTTTTTACTTTGGGTAATTCTCAGTTTCTGCCTATCTCCCACTTACATGTGCAAGGTAGCACCCCTTGGTCTTCTCTGGCACCAGGGCTGACTGGCACGTGAGAGGCAGGTCCCATGCTAAGTACTGAGCAGGCAACACAGGCAAGTCACGGTTGCGTGGGCCTGGCCTGTAAGCACCTCACAGACACAGCTGCCCTCCTCTGTGGGAGAAGGACAGGGTGGGAGAATGATGGTGGCCAGGGTCCTGGGTGCACACCTTTCCATCCAGCCTCCACGAAACAAGGTGTCGCTGGAAATGCAGACAAATGAGGGGTTTAAGACAGAAAATCCAAGTGTTTTGGATAAAAACCAAAAGTAACTTGAAAACTCTATTACTACAAGAGAATAATTAACCACTCCAGAGTTGTGCAGAGCACTTCTCTCACTCTTGCTACCCCCATGACAGTGTTCACTTCCCCTCAACGATTTCCCTTAGGCATACATAACACAATACCGTCCAGCGGCCTATCCCAATCGCTACCTGGGTGTCCATTAGGGATCTTCAGCTGAATATGTCCAAATCCACACAACTGACCTTCCCCCACCCACAACTTCTTATCCTCCACAGCCACTGTCCTGCAGCCTTGTCACAATTACCATCTCAGTAGCCTTCTGATAGGGCTTCCTGATTCCACCCTGTCCCCTCAGATGCCTCTTTTCAAAAGGCAGCCAGACGGAGCCTCCGTTCAAAGCCTTCCAGGCCTCTTATGCTGTCAGCCCCTCACCTTGATGTTCCTTGAATATGTCAGGATTGCTTCTGCCTGGGTCCCTTGGCCTGGCTCCATCTTCTCCCTCTGGGCCCATGAAGCTTCCTGCCTCAGCTCCTTTGAGTCCTCATCCAAATGTCATCTTCTTAAAATTGGAAATCCTGACACTTCTGATCCCCTCTCTGCCTTTTTTCCAAAGCACCCATCATCTTCTAATATACCACCTAATCAGTCACTTTAGTCACTGACTTCTCCCTCCAAAAGGATGTGGACTCCATGAGGGCAGTGGTTGTCCATGTTGCTCACAGACTCTGGCACACAGTAGGTGTTCAATACAAGTTTGTGGAAGGAAGGAAGGAGGAAGGGGGGAAGGAAGGAAGTACATTTTCACCTGAAGTCTCAAAAGAGGGCTCACATGTTACTGTATTAAGTATGTTGTCCAGATATTTCCCCAACTCCATCTTTTCAAATCAGGGCAAAATGTAAAGTCCAAGATTTCTCATCATCACAAAACTGATATGTAATTTGTTTGCTCTTCTCCAGCCTCTGTACAGCACTTCTTCTAGGGAAAGGCCCACTCTCTTCCCTCTCTTTCCTCTTACCCACTCCCTATCTCTCGACCAATCCAGCTTCATCTATCATCTCTTCCACGGCAAGGACTTTTTTCTGTGATATGCAGAAACATTTACAAATGTTTCAGAAAACAGACAAGAAACTTTAAGATAATACTCTACAACTATTAATGGTTACTAAGAGTCTTAAAATAGGTATGTGCTATGTTAGAAAGTATATACATCCAGAGGCACACTTTGGTCCAGTTGTTCGAACCATCCAAAATCCAGTGTTCATGAGCAATACCAAGTGTTCCAATTCTTCTAGTTTGAAAGGAACTACAACCTGGACCCTCTGGAAAGCACCAGAAGACATTCAGGTTTTGCCAAGAATTTCTATTTAGTGATTTGAAAGGCAGAAGAACAGCTTATTATTCGAGGAGTAGTTTATTTTGTTTATCTGAAATTAGAAATAACAATCCTAATTGTTTTGAGGCACTCTGGTGGCATAGTGGTTAAGGGATTGTCTCCTAAGCAAAAGGTCAGCAGTTCAAATCCACCAGCTGCTCCTTGGAAACCCTACAGGGCAGTTCTACTCTGTCCAATAGGGTCGCTACGAGGCAGAACTGCTTGATGGCACCTGACAACAACAACAACAACAATCATTTTGAAGAGCTCTAAATGGTTTTAGAATTTGAGGAGAGTAATTTGGCCTCGTGCAAATAGACAAATTTCTGAAATATCACTCTGAAACATGCTCTTCTAAATAAAAAGCAATCCTTCCATCTCTCTCTCTTTCACTCATTTTCTCCCATCTCTTTAGCTATAAATGGACTCCAGTCAAAACCAAGCCTATCCTTGCAGCCCACTGAGCATGTCTGCCCATGTCTAGGAGCCGGTCTGTTCCCCAGGCACCTGCAGGAGTAGCCCCCACAGAGTCTTCTGGGAGACAGCACTCATGCTTTGTAAGAATGTTGGATTCTTCCTTAGATGAGTACTATATGTTCTTTATTAGATGTTGACATTGGACAAACCTCTCTGGCTAACAGCAGAAATAGTGTTCATGTGGCTCCCGTGAAGGGAGAGGGTGCTTGTGTCATTTGTTTCTGAAATGTGTCATCATGACCCAAATCTAACTTTAAAACATTCTTCCACATTATAAAGGTCTATTCAGAATGCTTTGAATTAAAAGGAAACATTGGAAAATCTGAAATTTTATACAATAGTGTATTTCAAATATTTTTTTTTAATTTTATCTAATTTGTCATAAGTTAGTATATGATTCTTTTGCCAAAGTATAATTCTGCAATGAAAATAAGAAAGCCTGATTTGATCTCCCAAATTATAATTACATTGTTATATATCAGACTCGGAGCCTTGGTAGCACAGTGGTTAAGAGGGTGGCTACTAAGCAGAAGGTCAGCAGTTCGAACCTACCAGCCACTCCTTGGAAACCCTATGGGGCAGTTCTACTCCATCCTACAGGGCCACTATGAGTCGGAATCAACTCAACGGCAATGGGTTTTGGTTTATATTAGACTCATAGAATAGGAATAGTCGTACCATGGAAATACAACTTGGCATTCTAACCCTATGTGTGGAAGCTCCCCAAGAGCATTCTGTGAAATGGAACATTGTCTGTGCCTGTGCCACAGTTCCACTGAGCCCAGAAGACAGAGAGTGAGAATCAAGTGCACACGTGGTTTAAAATATTGTTTAACTATAAGTTATTGTAAAGGCAATATACCAACATAATCTCATCAGGAGAGATTTTTTTTTTTCCCTAAAATGAAGGAGTCAAAAGCACCTTGTAATGTTCTATAGAAAAGTATTTAGGTTATTTTTGCATAAGAATTTTTTTTTAATTATTTTGCTGTTGTTTTTAAAGAGAGTAAACAGCAGAACATACACCAATTCAACGATTTCTACATGAACAATTCAGTGACATAGATTACCTTCTTCAAATTGTGCAACCCCCATTAATATAACTCACTGTCCCCTAGTTTCTTATCTAATCTTCTTCATTGCTGTTGTCAATTTGACCCCATAAATACAGATATTAAAAGACCATGATGCTGAAGGCAGATATTCTTTACTGGTTAAGACAAACTATTGTTTGGTTTTAAGAAGACTTTAGGGGATATTTTTGGTTTAAGGTTTAAGAATTATCTCAGGGGGAATTGTTTCAGGGGTTCATCTAGCCTCCATAGCTCCAGAAAGTCTAGATTCCAGGAAAATTTTAAATTCTGTTTTACAGTTCCCCCCCCCCCCCCCTTTTGATCAGGACTCTTCTATGGAATCTTAGATCAAAATGTTCAGTAATGGTAGCCAGGTACCATTCGGTTCTTCTGGTCTCATGGCAAAGGAGGCAGTTGTTCATGAAGGCAATTAACTACACATTCCATTTCCTCCTCCGATTCCTGACTCTCCTTCTTCCTCTGTTGCTCCTGGCAAATAGAGAGCAATTGTTGTGCCTTGAATGGCTGCTTGCCAGCTTTTAATACCCCAAGCACTGCACAACAAACTTTGCTTTTTAAATATTGAAAATTGTTGTTTGATGAACTCACTCTAATAAAGCCAGTCAGCCTAACATCTATTGGGTTCACTGATACTTCCTTGAGTGCATATCGCATACTTCTGTTTAGAACATTCCCCCTGATGTGGCCTCTTAGGCCCCCAAACTCTCCACTATTAACATAAGCATACTCCTCTGAGGTCTCCAAGCGCACCCGGGATCCTTGCTCTTCTTTCTTTTACAAATGCTCAACTTCCTTGTCCCTTGGCAGATCCTGAATCTCCACCAGCCACATCAGATGTCAATAAATGTCAGCAAAAGCCGCAAAGGCTTGGGGAGTGTGCAGCAGATCTTTTTCTTCCTGAATCCTGCTATCTTCCAAAGTTTGGGAACCCAAGTGCCTATTGCCCAATGGCAGAATCAGAGGAAGTAGGTTTAAATAACACATGCGGTAAGAGACAAAAAACTTCCCAGAGTCACAGGCTCCAGGGCAGCAGAGCTGGGGTCGAAGGAATTGGGTCTGACCACCGTGCTCAGCACTTAGATAGGCATCCATGGAGCCTGACCCATGCTACCAGGGGGTGGGGGGGCTGCAGAACACCCTCTCCGGAGAGCAAGGGGACAGATTTAATCACTGACTCCCAAACTTTTCTTGGTGAAAACCTAATGTCTAACTCAAGGTCTAAATGGCTAACCTAACGCATGATAATGACCACCAGGAAATGGAAGCGGCCTTTAACCTCTCAGACAATGTGTGTGTTCAGCTGAGACCTCCTGGCTCATCAGACCACATGCCCTGAGAATGTTTGTGCGCTGGTCCCATGCTAGGTCACAGCTACACTGCAAGGCCCTCAGAGGGGCCCACCTGTCCCTGAAGGAAGTCCACGAAAAACCTTCCAGCAAGAGTTAGCACTGGGGAGAAGAGCCCCTGGAAGTGAGACTGAGTGCAATAACACTGGAAGGCCTAGCAACAGCAGTGCCCAGAGGGGCTGGCTGCTGAGAAGTCCCATGGGGCTGTTACTTAGCAGCAACTTGGAGCCCAGAAATGGCATTAGGGCAGGGGCGGACAGAGTTCTGGTTGCTGTATGCATCAGAGCCTGGAGATTAGGAGCTGGGGGCATGGTGTTGGAAACTGGTTGTGCTGGGCAGGATGTCTCGAACCCAACCACTTGAGTTTGCACCAAGTGGTGCAAGCAGGTTAAGTGCAGAGGTCTGAGGAGTCCCAGGTTCTGCATTTCTAAAGCCCCCAGGAACCACCTGCAGCCGAGACCAAACAGGACAGATGTTCTCACCAAACAAGGAGTCAGCTCCATGAGGAATCCCCCACTGACTCTACACTGGGGATTCCCAGGATCCACATTTCCCTCAGTTACCCAAACCCCACAACCACACCAGAAAGGATTGAACCCTCACCCTATTTCTGACTGTCTGGCTGTGACACATTCCTTCTGGAGTACCAAGACTCCAGGACAAATACAATAGACAATGCAGGAGCCAGTGGCAATGAGGGTAGGGCATCCAGGTGGCACGCTCCTCCCTCCCTTGTAGGATTTTAGTCTGGGCAAAGTGAAGACACCTTTTGAGTGTCTCCACTTTGATGCAAACATAATTCACCTGGCACATGACTGTTGGCCTATAATTAGGTTTGTTTTTTCAGTTAACTATATTCTACCTTCAAGTGTTTAAACCCATCTGATGGGCTATGTGGTGGGGAGGGCTGCTGTGTTCCTATAAAGTATTTTTATTTCAGGGAGAAACTTAATTAATGGTGGCTTCTACAAGCAAATGCTATTCAGAGAATGCTAACGACACCCTTGGATTATGAGTAAATAAAAAATTAACACTACCTTTGAAAGTTCGAAAGAAACAGGCAGACACGTCTTTTTTCTTCTTTCCACATTGTCAAAGAAAACGAGATGCATTTTTGCTCATAAATGCCTATTGTAAACTATGAATGATGAAATCTGTCCTTTTTCATCCACCAAAAACAAAGACACAATATGTTTTTGGAGGACAATTATTCATGAAATAATAAAAAAAAATGCAGTGTTTTAACCAGGGGTCTATATGATTCATAAGTAAAATAATTTTTATTGCACTTTGACCTTAAACTGTCTCTCCATAACCTTTCTGCCAACATTAAGCAAGCTAGGTCCAAATTATGGCAAACAGACCAGGGGTTGGGAGGGATGAATGGAAGAAGGGACCTGTCAGGTGGACTTCACATCAGCTCAGAAGATGCCCAACCCTCAGCTTCGGCTCAAGACATGTGGCTGACTCCACAGTGACTGGCCCTTTGTTCATATTCTAATGTGTTTTGCAGCACAGAACAGAGAGGCACTGTCATGCCAGAACATTTCTGGAGCCTCAAGTCCTTTATCTGAAACCTCAGCCTAAATGACTTCTTTTATTGGCCAGTTCTCTGCCCCCCACCTCGAGCGGCCACATGAGAATGAGGACAGCCTGAGCTGCCACTTTTCCAGGTCTCAGAGAATTCTAAGCACAGGGCCTCCAGTGGAGCAGATTGCTTTGGGTCCTAGGATTTCAGAAGGTAGTACTTCAAAAGATGGCAGGGCCCAGGAGAAAGTCTCCCTGCCCTGTAGAAGGAACTGAGAGAAGCCTTCCTCTAACACAGGCCCGCTCCCCTCTTTAATGAGCAGGCTAAGACGAATGCATGCAGATAAGTCCCTCTGCCTAAAACCAAGAGTTCTTTTTCTCTGAATAGAAGGTCATAATCAGTATTTTTTATATTCTAAGCTTCCTTGTCCTCCTGACTTTCCCTTCTGGAATCCATGCCTTCTCTTGGAACAACAAGGTTTTAATTATTCAGTAAATTTATTCCATAGTGCCAAAGTCTCCACACAAGCCTAAAAATAATAAACAAAAAGCAAAACAATCTTGTTCTTCAAGAAAAACATAGTCTCATCAATGAGTGATTAAGCATGCAACCAGGGAGAATCTCATTTACAGGGGCTCCTGGGAGCCACCCCAGACAGAGTTGCCCCAGGCAGAGCTGTCTTGAGCTTTCTTCCCTTCTTGCTGTGTCTCCTCTTCCTGCTGCCTCCAGCTTCTACCACTCCCGTGATGCTCCCTGGCCACCCAGAGTTCACTGATGATCCATACTGGTGGTTCTCTAAGTGCGGTCCCTGGACCAGCAATAACAGCATCATCTGCAAACTGTGAAACACGCAAAATCCTGAAACACCCCAGGCCTTCTGAATCAGAATCTCTGGCAATGGAGCAGTTCTGTTGACTGAAAAGTCCAGAGAATCACCGCTGTTGGTCTTTTCTTCCTTCCTTTACCTCCTTCAAAAAGAAAAGCAGTCCCGTGTTCCTTTCTAGTGGTGGTTGCTGGGAAGGAGACATTGTACTAGGTGTTGACGTTGATGGCCTCCCTCACTGCCACAGAGCAGATGCTGCAGCGACAGGATAGCATAGCATGAGGGAGGCCCGGTCCTGTTAGCCACTCTCACTGTTGGTACACAGCCTCCACCAGTCAAGGTGGTAAGTCTGATTCCTATGGGGCCCATTCATGCTGGGCTGTTCTAGGCTAGTGGGCAGGCTATGTCTAAGACAAACATTGGGTCAGAGTGGCCTGCAATGAGGACAAGCATTACAATGCCCTAGCTGGCATGGGTCATGAGTGGTCTTAGCAGGGTACCTTGGTTGCCCAAGACAGAAGGGCGAGATGGAAGTGGGGGGCAGGAAGAGGCACTGGGATGAGAAGATGATGCCATTAGCAGCCAAGGGGTGAGGTGTGTCTAGAGAAGGAAGAAGCAATCTTCCAGCCATATTACCCGTGCACCAGCACATGGAACACGAGGCATGGGAGCCACAGTATCAGCACCAGAATGAGCAGACATGTGTCATTACCAGGTCAACTACCTCACCTCTTGGAGTGCAGCCCTATAAAGGCTATTCTGCACAAACTAACCATAAGCATCAACGGATGATGGCTTTGACTATTTGGGAGAGGTCTATTTATGAACTCAGCCAAGAGCTACCTCTTGAGCTCCTGCTATATACCAGGCAGGTACAGGGTGGCCTCCTGCACCTGTCACAGGACCATGGCCCAGTGGCCCAGAGCACGCCCTGTCTCACTCTGATGCATGCTTGCCTCATGTGTCATGAGCATGCACAGGCCCGTCTGGTTAGGGGCTGAGCTGCAGAGCTGAATCTACACCACAGAATCAACAACTTTATTTTCTAGCCATCCTCGGACACACTTGGAAGGTGCTGAGAACTTCATGTATTTGTGAAACACAATCATTAATGTGCAAATAAATTTGAAGTTGAAGACAGATGCAGGAAACATTCATTTCTATGAAAATGTGATTCTGGAGAAAGCCAGGAAGCTCTACAAACATTTCTGCAAACTCATCTTTGGGGATTTACAAAGGTCTTCAAGGTATCCCTCTAAATGTCAAGGATCTATTGAATATTATTTTCTTATGATGCAGTCATGTCATAAGAAGTCTATGACCCAGTTTCCTCTGACCCTCAGATCTGTGGTAGCAACATTAGTCTGGAGAAGGAGAATAAAACTCAGCATTGTTAACTCTACTCCAAATGAGCCCATTATTTTTTAAAAAGATAATTAAAATTGCAAAAAAATAGATTACCGTGCAAAAACTATGCCCTGAGCACCATTTTTAAAGATTTGTCTGTTATTTTATTCAACATATATTTATTGAGTGCCTTGTATGTGACTGGGTATTGTTTCAAGTACTGGGGATACACCAGGGAACTCTGCAGATGGAAACCTCTGCCCTCCTGTAGTAATATTCTGGAAGGGGAGACAGACAACAAGGAATATAGGTGAAATACATAATATGCTAGTGACATGGGCTAAAGGAAAAAAAAAAAACAAGGAAGAGGAAAAGAGAGTGTTAAGAGATAGAGGGTCTATCCAACTTTCAGGCTGACACAAACATCCACGGCTTTCAGTGAAGAGGAAGAATTTGCCTCTGTGGCTGAGCGTGTTCCCAACACAGTCATTTGCCAAATCGCAAGCCTCCCCAGGATTTCTCACTTCCTTTTGGATCCAGGTCCTCCTGACCCTGATGTCAGAGTCAGTGTTGACTCTAGAGGCTATGAGCCACCGAGAGCATGAGTCGGGCCATATATTGCTCTCTTGACCAGAATAAGCTATAGAATCCATCAAGCAATGAAGGAGCAGGATTCCAATATCAAATGCTTCATCACACTCACCTTTCTAATTTTCACCCCTGTAGACCATTTTTGAAAGCTGAAAATAATCAGGATTGTGCACTTGTCCATAATGGCTACAGGCTAATTTCCTGATATACGATTCTTTGGGAAGTTATAAATGGTTAAAGTGTCTTTTTATTTCTGACCCTGACAAGCTAACAGGATTTCAATATAAGCATATGACCTGCAGAAAAAAAATGAAAACCTCAGCATGGGTGTAGAGAACAGGTGTCTGGTGACCTGACTGCACCCTGTGACACCTGTGCAGCCTTGCCCAACCTCGGAGCAAAAAAACAAAATCAGATATTGGACCTGTTGAAATTTCTGAAGAGTGGTATATTTATGGTAGCCACATAGATTAGAGCAGGGGAGCATTTGCCTTCTTATCTCTGAGGCTGCCACCGTAGGCAGAGAACATCTGGGGGCTCCTTCTTCACCCATTTCCCTGCCTCCAGAATCACAGAAGACAGGAAGCCCAGTTTGAGCACCTGGGCAGCTGTGTCCCAAGGAGGGCAGATGTGCATGAATGTGGAGCACAGAGCATTCCCGTTCCACTCAGTCTTTCAAGTCCGAACTCACACATCTAGCTTTGTCCTAAAACCCTGGGGCAGGGGAGGGGGCTGACGGAAGGAAGGTTTACAAGGTCCTGTCTACAGTTAGGTGCTGTGGGTCTGGAAGCACTGGCTGCATCTCTGCATCCCCAGCTGTGCTCCCAGGCTGGAGGTGCAACAGACACTGAGCGCTTCACTCACTCATCCTGGTAGACAGTCCTGGTGCTTCCTCACCTAGCCATAAAGAAAAGGGAAGCCTTGACCCAAGATTAGGAGCCTAAAGGCAACAGGTCTAATCAGATATTTAAGGAAAACCAAAACACTGAAATGAGATTACTGGTGCTCATGAGCAAATATAAATGTGGGGAGTGAAAATATCCATTGCCTAATTTTATTTATCAGATTACAGCAACTTCTACAGAAAAGTACTATTCTTTGCTCATTGACACTGTTTAAGGCAATGTAAACACATCTGGATTGCTGCTGTGCCCACATCCTTCTTGCAGAGCTGTAGTATCACTTAAAAAAAAACCATAATAGGAAATATGGCTGGCTAGAAGAGTGCTCGGCAATACAGAGAAGCAGTTGTGTTTACTTGAAAGGGTTTGTTACCCAGTAAATAGCTCATTCATATTCTACCAAAAAAAAAAAAAACTGTTTAAATTGGGAGAAATGGACAAATTAACATAAGGTAAAAAAAAAAAAAATTTTTTTTTTTTTAACAAGATGGGGCTGAAAGTCAGAAAAGAGTCTATCCCCCCAGTTTCGGGGATTAGATTAAAACTTGCCTTTACAATTTAAAATAGCCTTTTTTCCCACATAACAGAGGCAGAAATTTCATGAAAGGCTGAGAAGTGCAGAAATTATGCCAGAGAATAAGTTAGAACATATTTTTCAAAAGGAATCTTGGGTTCTTTCCTCCCCTTCTGAAGCATATGTTTATTAGCAGCAACACTGTCCCCAGAATGGAAGCGTGGCTATCAAGATTGTCCAGGAGGCAGCCCATCTTCATGGCAGGGCACAAAGGGCCTGTGTGAGTACTTAGGCTGATGAGCGTAAGTTAAAGTGATGTACAAGCTCACCAGCTCAAAAAATGAGATTCAGGGAGATAGGTAATGTGTTAAGAATTGTGTGCAAGCCTGCATGAACGTAAAAACAGAATGGAGCTACAACTTCAACAGGCCTCAGAGGAAATGCATCCAGCTTACTATACACATCAACACATCCTTGGCACTCAGATCTGCTACGTCATGCTCTCTAGACATCAGGCCCAGGGGTCTGAAAAGAACGGAGAAGTGGGCCAGGCAATAAGTTTGCCCTTTTTATAGAAATGAAGGAGGAAAAGATAGCTTTCTCCGACAGCCCACCTTCAGAAGCCTCGGAGATGCAGCCACAGCAGGCACCACCGGGGCCTCCAGGATGAAGCCCACGCTCACAGGCAGCACATGCTATGCCCACATCTAGAAACTCTGCCCATATGTTCAGTGAACCACCAATTGTTTCACAAGATTCTTGCGGCTGCCAGCCCTGGAGCCCTACAAATGAGAGAGTGCCCCCTTCTTTTCAACCATCCTCAGTTGCTGTCGCTGAAGTTCTATAGTTGTTGTCAAGGCTTATGATGGAAGTCCACTGATCAAAAACTTCCTGTGGCCAGGGAAGTACACATTGTTTTCCAGTGCACATGGAACATTTCCAGAACAGACCATATTTTAGGTCACAAAGTAACCCTCAATAAAATCCAAAATATCGAAGTAACACAAAGCATATTCTCTGATCACAATGCCATAAAAGTAGAAATGAATAACAGGAGGAGCAGGGGGAAAAATTAAAAATATGGAAACTGAATAACACCTTGCTTAAAAACCACTGAGTAACAGAAGAAATGAAAGATGGAATCAAAAAACTCCTAGAGTCAAATGAGAATGAAAACACATCATACCAAAACCTTTGGGACATAGCAAAGACAGCACTGAGAGGTCAGTTTATACCAATAAATGCATACATCAAAAAAGAAGGGTCAAAATCAAAATATTAGCTCTACAACTCAAACAAATAAAAAGAAAACAACAAAAGAAGCCCACAGTCACCAGAAGAAAGTAAATAATAAAGAACCGAGCAGAAATAAATGAAACTAGAGAATGGAAAAACAATAGAAAGAGTCAACAAGACCAAAAGTTGGCTCTTTGAAAAGATCGACAAAATTGACAAACCATTGGCAAAACTGACGAAAGAAAAACAGGAGAGAAAGCAAATAACCCAAATAAGAAACAAGCTGGGAGACATTACAACGGACCCAACTGAAATAAAAAGAATCATAACAGAGTACTACAAAAAACTTTTATCCAATAAATTTGAAAACTTAGAGGAAATCAACAAATTTCTAGACACACACTGTCTACCTAACCTAATACTAACTGAGGTAGAAAATCTGCACAGATCCATAACAACAAGAGATTGAAAAGGTAATTAAAAGAACACCCAACAGTAACAAAAAAGCCCTGGCCCAGATACCTTCACTGGAGAATTCTAAAAATATTCAGCGAAGAGCTCACACCAATACTCCTTGAATTATTTCAGAGAGTAGAGAAGGAAGGGATGCTCCTGAATTCATTCTAGGAAGCCAGCATAACCCTGATACCAAAGCCAGACAAAGACACCACAAAAAAAGAAAATTACAGACCAGTCTCTCTCATAAATGGAGATGCAAAAATACTCATCAAAATTCTAGTTAATAGAATTCAGCATCATAAAAAAGAAAAAACAAAACACCATGACCAAGTAGGATTCATAGCAGGTATGCAGGGATGGTTAAACAATAGAAAATATATTAACGTAATCCACCACATGTTGTTGTTAGGTGTTGTTGAGTCAGTTTTGACTCATAGCAGTCATGTACAAGTTCAAGTTGAAGCTAAAGAAAATTAGAACAAGTCCACAAGAGCCAAACTATGATCTTGAGTACATTCCACCTGAATTTAAAGACCATCTCAAGAACAGATTTAACTCTTTGAACACTAATGACTGAAGACCAGACGAATTGTGGAATGACATGAAGGACATCATACATGAAGAAAGCAGGAGGTTATTAAAAAGCCAGGAAATAAAGAAAAGACCAAAATGGATGTTAGAAGAGACTCTGAAACTTGCTCTTGAAAGTCAAGAAGCTAAAGAGAAAGGAAGAAATGATGACGTAAAGGAGCCAAACAGAAGATTTCAAAGGGAGGCTCGAGAAGACAAAGTTAACTATTATAACGAAATGTGCAAAACACCCAGAGTTAGAAAACCAGAAAGGAAGAACATGCTCGGCATTTTTCAAGCAGAAAGAATTGAGCTTGAGTTGCAGTTTTGAAGGATTATACAGGAAAATACTAAATGATGCAGGATGCATCAAAGGAAGATTGAAGGAGTACACAGAGTCACTGTACCAAAAAAGAATTGGTTGATGCTAAACCATTTTACAAGGTAGCATATGATCAAGAAACTATGGTACTGAATGAAAGAGTTCAAGCTGCACTGAAGGCATTGGTGAAAAATAAGGCTGCAGGAATTGATGAAATATCAACTGAGATGTTTCAACAAAAGGATGCAGCGCTGGAAGTCCTCACTTTGTCTGCCCACCATACAAATAGAACAAAAGAAAATAATTAATTGATCATGTTAATTGCTAAGAAAAGGCTTTTGATGAAGTCCAACATCTATATCTGATTAAAAAAAAAAAACTCGATAAAATAGAAATACAAGGAAAATTCCTCAACATAATAAAGAGCATCTGTACAAAACCACAGCCAACATAACTCTCAATGGAGAGGCTGAAAGCATTCCCCCTGACAGTGGGAACAAGACAAGGATGTCCTTTAACATCACTCCTATTAAACATTGTGCTGGAAGTCCTAGCTAGAGAAATAAGGCAAGGAAAAAAAAAAAAAAAGGCATCCAAATTAGTAAGGAAGAAGTAAAACATTCACTATTCACAGATCACAGATACGATGCAATGCATGTTGTTGTTGTTGTTAGGTGCTGTCCAGTAGGTACCAACTCATAGCAACCCTATGCACAACAAAATGAAACACTGCCTGGTCCCTGGTTGCCCATTGCTGCAGCCACTGTGTCAATCCATCTCTTGAGGGTCTTCCTCTTTTTCGCTGACCCTTTTCCACGCACTATGTCCTTCTCCAGGGACAGGTCCCTCCTGATAACATGTCTAAAGTGTGTGAGAAGAAGTCTTGCCATCCTTACTTCTAATGAGAATTCTGCCTGTACTTCTTCCAAGACAGATTTGTTCATTCTTTTGGCAGTCCCTATTCTTCGCCAACAGCATAATTGAAAGGCATCAATTCTTCTTCGATCTTCCTTATTAGTTGTCCAGCTTTCACATGCAGATGCAGCGATCAAAACACCATGGCTTGGGTCAGGTGCACCTTAGTCCTTAAAGTGATATCTTTGCTTTTTAACACTTTAAAAAAGATCTTTTGCCCAATGCAATGCTTTGTTTGATTTCTTGACTGCTGCTTCCGTGGCCCTGACTGTGGATCCAAGTAAAACAAAATCCTTTACAACTTCAATATTTTCTCTGTTTATCATAATGTTGCTTATTGGTCCAGTTGTGAAGATTTTTGTTTTAACTTGAGATGCAACCCACCCTGAAGGCTGTGGTTTTGATCTTCAGCAGTAAGTGCTTCAAGGCTTTCTGACTTTCAGCAAGCAAGCTCATGTCATCTGCATACCAAAGGTTGTTAATGACTCTTTCTCCAGTCCTGACGCCATGGTCTTCATATAGTCAGGTTTCTCGGATTATTTGCTCAGCATACAGGTTAAATAAGTTTGATGAAAGGATACAACCCTGATGTACATATTTCTTAACTTTAAACCACACATTATCCCCTTGTTTTATTTGAACGTCTGTCTCTTGGACTAGGTACAGGTTCCTCACGAGCACAATTACGTGTTCTGGAATCCCCATTCTTCGCAATGTTATCCATAATTTCTTATGATTCACATAGTCGAATGCCTTTGCATAATCAATAAAACACAGGTAAACATCTTTCTGGTATCCTCTGCTTTCAGCCAGGATCCATCTGACATCTGCAATTATATTCCTCCTTCCAAGTCCTCTCCAAATCTGGATTGAATTTCTGTCAGTTCCCTGACAATGTATTGCTGCAACCGCTTTTGAATGATCTTCAGCAAAATTTTGCTTGTGTTTAATATTAATGATATAGTTCAATAATTTCTGCATTTTGTGGGACCACCTTTCTTTGGAATGCGTACAAATATGGATCTCTTCTGGTCAGTTGGCCAAACTTCTTGGCAGAGATGAGTGAGCGCCTCCAGCTCTTCATCCATTTGATGAAACATTTCCTTTGGTATTCCATCAATTCCAGTTGAGCCTTGTTTTTGCCAGTGCCTTCAGTGCAGCTTGAACTAATTCCTTCAGTACCATTGGTTCATATGTCACCTGCTGAAATGGCTGAACTTCTACCAATTCTTTTTGGTACAGTGACTGTGTATTCCTTCCATCTTCTTTCGATGCTTCCTGTGTCATTTAATATTTTCCCTGTATAATCCTTCAAAATTGCAATTCAAGGCTTGAATATTCAGTTCTTTCAGCTTGAGAAATGCTGAGCATATTCTTTCCTTTTGGTTTTCTAATTCCAGGTCTTTGCACATTTCATTATAGTACTTTGTCTTCTGGAGCTGCCCTTTGAAATCTTCTGTTCAGCAATTTTATTTCGTCATTTCTTCCTTTCTCTTTAGATACTTGACGTTGAAGAGCAAGATTCAGAGTCTCTTCTGACACCCATTTTGGTCCTTTCTTTCTTTTCTGTCTTTTTAATGACCTTTCTTTCTTAATGTATGTTGTCAAAGTTTGAAATTAAAAATTCCATATGCTTGCAGTCCATTGGAATGCACTGAAATCAGCCCTTTCAGCTTGGTATCTAGGAATTTCACACTTTTACACAACATGTTCAGAACCTCTTCCCAGAGCTTTTCCCAGATAAAGTCTCATTGTCTCGAACCTGAGGACAGCGTGTTCCATCAGAGTCCTGAGCCTCGCCCCACAGGAGCTGTGCATTCTCATGCTCGCAACTCACCATCACCCTCAAAGGGATTCTCTTGTCACTGCAGGTCCAGGACAACAAGGGGGCAACAAAGCCCACATCCTCAGAACACAGGGCATGGGCAGCCATGCCAAAATGAACATCTGCAGCGCAGAGAGAAGCCATTAGTTCCTGCAGCTTGTTAGCATATTTTAATGCTGTGTTCACAGCTTTCTATCAAGGTGCTACTAGGCGCCAGACTCTGAGTTCACACATTGCATTATTACTGGCCCCAGTAAGTGGATTGCACAGCAGTGCTGGGGCAGCGGGTGGCAGCGCGAAAGCCTAGAGCACCTGGCACCTGGCAGGCCATCGTCGAGGCGAGCACAGGCAGAGTGGTATGCCTGATGAACCCCTCTCCAGAAAAGCTGAAAATAATTACATTATTTACAAAGAAGCACTTCTCTTGGCTAAATGTTGAGCCTGATATTTATCTTGTTAAAGTTAGTATTAGAAGAACAGTCACTGATTCAGGGTGCTTTTTTGACCACAGGGGCTCTGGGAACCAAAACTGCCCTCCTCACCAGCAGACTGGGGAAACCTCGGCTGAGGTGTGAATGATTCAGGTCACAGCACAGTGGCTGAGCTGCTGGTCATTTTAACTCACTCTCGGGATACAGGGCAGCACGTGAAAAAACTGTTACCAGGACACAGATGGGTTCAAGTGCTGCGCCTTCAATAAGAAAGCAGGTGGCTCCCACTCTCCTGGACCGTGTACTCTGCGAGCATGGGGGTCTCTTACCCCCATATGCACACACACTCACCACATCCAGAAGCAGAGCAAACCCAGCCCACCACCACTTGTCCTCAGAGGGCACGGGGACTCTACCCTGCAGCTCTCCTCAGCCAGCCATCGCTCCCCTGCTAGGTCTGCACACGTGCCTGGGCTTCCTTCCTTGGCCAGAGCACTCCTCCCCTCACACTCTGACCTGCAGAGCCCACCCCATCCCTCCTCCCTCCCACCATCATCTGCCAAGTCTTCAGGGCTGTCCCCAACACCATCATGGACTCCTGGGAGGCCCTTGTCTGGGGTCACCTGCTGCTCCTTGCAGCCCCTCTGCTCTCACTCAGCTGTGACCAAGGCTTGGCTCTCCCTGGCAACTTCCTTAACTGTAAGGGGAGTGACAGCATGCTCATCACATCTGGTTGTTGTGACAACTAAAGGAGATGACTCAGGTAAAGCGCAGCACCTAGCAAGTACTCCACAAATGTTAATTATCAATTACTTGTAAAATGAAGATAATAATAACCTGAACTTCCTCATGGAATTGAGAGAGAAGTTTGTAGATATAAAAAGCTCTTTTGAACACTGGAAAGACCAGTTGATGTTAATTGTTACTCCTGTGGACCCCCACATTCTAGCCTCCACCTTTCCGGTCCCACCCTGGCCCCTGGCAGGGGGAGGTGGACCACTGTGTGGTCTCTCGCCTTCTCCTTCCCAGCGCTGGGCCCACCTGTTTCCTCCCTTCTCTTTGTCCAATATCCCCTCAGGGACCTCACAGGGGGCATCCTCCTCCTCCAGTCCCTGCCCCTGCCCCCGCTTGCCCACCTCATCCTCACACGGTCCCTGAGAAACCCACTAGCTGAACACAAGACAGCAGTGAAGGGGAGGCACAGAGGCATCCCCAGAACCTGCAACAAAGAGGGCAGCCTGTGTCTTGCAGGGCCACTGACAGCAGTACGGTGTGGGCAGCCCGGGAAAAACACCCTCTGCCTACCTTCTCTCTTCCAGTAGGGCTTCCCACAGGCTCCTCCAGACTCCTTAACATAATCTTAATAGCTGCCTTCAAACACTGCAGAAAAGGCACCTCCTCACCAGGCCTGTGGTGCTTACACGCAGGTGTACCTCAAGTTCTTTCACTGACGCCCTTGTCGCCACTTGGTCCAATCCTGTCATTACCAAACTCCACGAATTAGTGGGAGTACTTGTCACAGCAAAAAGAGAACTGGCCTATGAAACTTTAGGGTCTCTGCCAATGACTATTTTTGTGACCCTGACAAAGTTATGTAAACTGTCTGGATTTAAGTTTCCTTATTATTATTTTTCTTAATCTATAAAATGGAGTATTGAACTAGGTCATCTCTAAGGACCTGCCAGCATTTCATTGCTCTGTGCCCTTGCCTCACTCGTGCTCAAAACCTCCAATGGCTTCTGTGTTGGTCATCTAGTGCTGCTATAACAGAAATACCATAAGCAGATGGCTTTAACAAACAGATGTTTATTCTCTCACAGTCCAGTAGGCTAGAAGTCCAAATTCAGGGCACCAGCTCCAGGGAAGGCTTTATCTCTTTGTCCACTCTGGAGGAAGGTCCCTGTGATCAATCTTTCTATGGCTAGGAGATTTTCTGCCCAGGAACCTCGGATCCAAAGGGCATGCTCTGCACCCGGCGCTGCTTTCTTGGTGGTATGAAGTCCCCATGTCTCTCTGCTCGCTTCTCTTTTTATATCTCAACAGAGATTGGCTTAAGACACTAATCTTGTAGATCTCATCAATATAACTGCTGCTAATTCATCTCATTACATCATTGTGATAGGATTTACAACACGTAGGGAAATCACATCACATGACAAAATGGTAGACCATCACACAATACTCAGAAACATGACCTAGCCAAGTTGACAGATATTTTGGGGGGACACAAATCAATCCATGACAGCTTCCTTCTGGAGACAGAATAGAAAATATTTAGCCTGGCATTTACAGCTTTGTAGAATCTGGCTCCCACCTACCTTTCCAGCCTCACTTCCAAGCAGGCTAGCTTATCATGAATATTCCTTGGCAATGCCTGGCTCCAGCCTCCCCTAACTGTGGGTCTTGCCTCCTTTTGCCAGGCTAACTAGTAGCATGAGAGTGCCTTCAAGGCCTCAGTGAGCGCCCCTACAGTGTCTCCACTGAGCACCAAGATTGAAGTGCTGCTCCCTCCTCTGACCTACCAGAATGGGGAACGCTTCCTAACTGACCCCCATCTGGCACTGCTGATCCTGTGTCCTCACTGTCTGTCTTAGTTACCTAGTGCTGCTATAACAGAAAGATCACAAGTGGGTGCCTTAACCAAACAGAAACTTATTCTCTCACAGTCTAGGAGGCTAGGAGTCCAAATTCGTGGCACGAGCTCCGGGGAAGACCTTCTGTTTGTCAGTTTTGGGGGAAGATCCTTGTCATCAATCTTCCTCTGGTCTAGGAGCTTCTCAGCACAGGGACCTTGGGTCTAAAGGGTGCGCTCTGCTCCCGGCACTTCTTTCTTGGTGGTATGAGGCCCCCTTGTCTCTCTGCTCACTTCTCTCTTTCGTATCTCAAAAGAGACTGACTCAAAATACAACCTAAGCCTGTAGATTGAGCCCTACCGTCATTAACATAACTGCCTCTAATCCTACCTCATTAATGTCATAAAGGTTAGGATTCACAACACATAGGATAATCATAACAGATCACAAAATGGTGGACAACTACAAAATACTGGGAATCATGGCCTAACCAAGTTGATACATATTTTGGGGGAACACAATTCAATCCATAACACTGTCTCCAAGTGGAAGGAGGGGCCACGCATTGTAGCATCCATCACTGGAGGTCCTGTCATGAGCCCTCCACACCTCATACATCTGCACCCCAACTTACGGCACTGAGCACCATCCCTTTCACATACCCAGCACTCACAAAACACACCAATGAAATGTGACCAAATAAATGGCATTTTGGCACTCCTTAGGGTATCATTTTCTGCAAGTAACTCCCATAAACATGGGATTTCTCTCCAGAGCACTCTCCAACCTCATGTTGTTGCTGTTGCCACCTGCTGTGGAGTGTGCCCCTCATACCACTGAAAAAGCAGCACCAGGGGCAGAGCGTGTCCCTTGTACCTGAGGTTCCTGCACAGAGAAGCTCCTAGACCATGGAAAGATTGATGACTAGGACCTTCCTCCAGAGTCGACAGAGAGATAAAGCTTCCCTCGAGCTGGCCGCCTAAATTTGGACTTCTAGCCTACTGGACTGTGAGAGAATAAACATCTGTTTGTTAAAGTCATCTGTCAAGTGAGCCCCTCACGAGAACAAAACGCTGCCGAGTCCAGCATCCCAGCAACACACAAGCCTCCGCTGACAGAGGAGTGGCAGTGGCCCATGAAAAGCACGGCTAGGAATCAAACCTGGGTCTTGCACATGGAAGGTGAGAATTCTATCAGTGAATTACCGCTGCCCTCCTCCAGCCTCCTATCTAGACATTATTTACCTCTCAACAATTATTTCTCTTTCAACAACTTCTTAAATTAAGTAAGGTCTGGAATCTTAGAGCTTGGAAAAAGCTCACTGCATGGGTCACCAGCCTCTGCCATTTCTATATTAGAATGTCACAACATGAAAACAGATGCCAAGTGAGTATAATGAAACAGTGACCTGAGATGGCGCCCTGGCAGATCTGAGAGAGAAAGACCTTTGTGGCCTTTTAAGGCCAGATTGGCATTTTATAAATTGGTTTCATGCACCCATTCTCGTGAACAGACAGCACTTGACATCCACGTCTTCTAGGCATACCAACAGGAAGAGGGGTCTCTGGGAGGACTGTGTTTTCCCTGATGGCCCTGCTATGGGCACTAAGTCATATCATGTGCACAGACTTAAATTGAGCCAGAGAAGTGAGCAGTCTCCTCGACTGATGGGAGTCGCCTGTGGCCTCACAGAGCCACTTTAGAGAGAACACACTGCACACTCTTAGGCCTCCTCACAAGATGGAAGAATACAAGGGCCAGTGCCTGAGCTCAAGTGCCTTATTCTCCCAATTTTTAGAATCAAATGAATAACAGGTGCCTAGCAGGCCCCACTAAAGATAAAGTGCTGCCCAAAGGGCTGCAGTCCTGCAAATGCCCGGGCGGTGAGGGTACCCCAAGCACATATCACTACCCACAGAGCCCCTGGCAAAGGGGAACCAAAGTCCTCATTTAATATGCACAGCAACCCTCCAAGCACTTTTGCTTACAACCTCATCTGCAGGTCAGGAACCAAGACTAGAGGCAGGAGCCTGCTGAGAGGGACAAAGTGGCGGTTCCTCACATGTGAAACTGCCCTCTCCCCAGGTGAGTGACTCAGAAGGAGGAAGAAGGCAGGCACTTCCATGGGGATAAAGGGTATGGAGCAGCAGCGCTGGGGTTCTGAGCTCCCAGCCAACTACAAGGCATGGGAAGTTCTCACCTGCCCATCACGCCCCAGTCCTCGTGACACCAGGAGACCAAGGAGACCAGGGTAACAGGGACATACAATGAACTGTATATGACATGTCTTCTAGTCATCCATCAGTCTCCCTCTCCGTTTCTTTCTTCAGAGAAAGCAGAGCACTGCCAGGAATAAATATGTAAAAGGAGGTTAAAAGGTGTCAGTAAAGAGTCAGGTCCACCTGCAGAGCCCTACTTCTCCAGACAGGGCCGGCAAGGAAAGGACCAGGACGCTGGCTGGGCGAGTATACTCCCTGCCAGTGCTTGAACAAGCAGCCTTATAATGATGCCAGCAGGCAACATAGCCTCTTCCACCACCCAGCACAGTCCCCAAACGTCCGTCTCTTCTGCCCAAAGCAGCAGTGCAGGGTAGCCCAGCTGACCATTCTGAGCCCCTGTCTGCTACTGAACTCCTCTGTGCCTGAATGTACCCATTTATAAGAGGGGGGTATTAGTGGCCGCCACTTCATAAGGCTGTGTGAGCCCCAAATGAGTGAATATAAAGCCTACCACCTGTCTGTCAGTTTGTTGTACTGTGGTGGCATGCATGTTGCTATGCTTCTGGAAGCTATGGCAACAGTATTTCAAATACCAGCAGGGTCACCCATGGTGGACAGGTTTCAGTGGAGCTTCCAGACTAAGAAAGACTAGGAAGAAAGGCCTGGTGATCTACTTTAGAAACCTAGCCAATGAAAACCTTATGGATCACAACATAACACTGTCTAACTCACTTGCTTTGGACACGTCATCAGGAGGGGTCAATTGCTGGAAGAGGACATCATGTACAGTGAAGTGGAAGGTCAATGAGGGCAAGGGAGAGCCTTGGTGAGATGGACTGGCACAAAAGTAGCAAGGAAGGACTCATGTTTGCCAGCGATTTTGAGGATGACACAGGACTGGGCAATGATTTGTTCCATTGTACCTAAGATGGCCTTGAGTCAGAGTTGACTCAATAGCAGCGAACAACGACATATACGGCACTTGCAGCAGTGCCTGGCACAAAGAAGGTATATGGATGAGCATTTTGTCATGATGACCCAGGCCCTGGGGAGACACAGGAGCAGACCAGACACCCCATTCCCCACTCCCTGTGCCACCACAGAGCTTACACGTGGGGTGGGGGTGGGGTAATCAGACAGACCACAGCAAGGGTGGGAGCGGAGCCAGAGCTTTTCTTTCCCCCAGGAGTAGAGAAGCCTCCCAAGAAGCAACCCTGCACAGATGCTGTGGGCTGGGGGAAGAGCACCTGGTGTGAGCAACAGCATGGACAGAGGCCCTGAGGGTGTCTCAGGGGACTCAGGAACAGCAGGAGGCCAGGCAGCAGTCAGAGACCAGGGTAGAGCATGAGGGGGCCCATTGCCAGGCCTTGTCAGCTCAGTCATAATAGGTCTTCCCCTGCAGAAAACCACAGAGCTAGGCTGATAGTAAGAGCTCTGTTTAAAATGCTCTTTCAGATGAAAATCTTTATCAAAATGCTCATTTTTATAGCAAACACAGTGAGTGTGCTACATTCGATATAAACCCCTGGTATACATTTTTTTTTTATACATAGATGTGTGCACAAGAGAGGCCACAGAAGCACACTGGTAACGATGACTGTCCCCTGGGGATATCCCCACTCAGGGGATATGGGTCAGACCACCTCTGCAGGACAGCATCAAACAGGGAAATGTTCGCCACACACTTCAGATGTGTGTGCCTTATAAAGGAGAAAAGAGATGCTGCCACAGAATGTTTCCGGAAAGTTCCCAACCTGAGCACGGCAGGTGTGAGATGGTGCACACAGGCTCAGTCAGGAGGGCTGCAGAGCAGGCCTCCATAGGCTGAGGGGCACTCACCCCAGAGACAAGCATCCATCATCCATCCTCCCTTTCCACTGCCTGGCATCCGAGGGGGCTACGGTGGGAGTGGTGCTTCATGTGTGCTTTGCCAGTGGCAGCACTGAGGTAGGTTAGTGTCTTAGTCATCTAGTGCTACTAAAACAGAAATACCACAAGTGTATGGCTTTAACAAAGAGAAGTTTATTCTCTCATGGTCCAGTAGGTTAGAAGTCCGAATTCAGGGCGCCAGCTCCAAGGGAAGTCTTTCTTTCTCTGTTGGCTCTGGAGGAAGGTCCTTGTCATCAGTCTTCCCTTGGTCTGGGAGCATCTCAGCTCAGGAACCTCAGGTCCAAAGGCTGTGCTCTGCTCCTGGCACTGCTTTCTTGGCGGTATGAGGTTCCCAACTCTCTACTTAGTTCCCTTTCCTTTTATCTCTTGAGAGATAAAAGGTGGTGCAGGCCACACCCCAGGGAAACTCCCCTTATATTGGATCAGGGATGTGACCTGGTAAGGGTGTTACAATCCTGCCCTAATTCTTTTTAACTTAAAATTACAATCACAAAATAAAGGACAACCACAACCACAGAATATTGGGAATCATGACCTAATCAAGTGAATACACACATTTTTGGGGGGACATAATGAATTCAATCCATGACAGTAAGAATCACAGGTACCATGGTCCAAATCCACCTACTTGCATAGTGCCGTAACGGGAGGTGATCTTCAATATCTCAATCCTAATTTCTGTTAACAACCATAAGGCATATTATCAGAGAGATTTAATATTTTATTGATGGTCTCACAGCTAATGAGTGCCAGAACCAGGCTTTTAACACAGACCAATTTGACTACAAATCACATACTATTCAAAAAGGATTCTTAAAAATGCATATACAATACACTGAAAAAAAAAACAAAATCAAACCCGTTGCTGTCGAGTTGATTCCGACTTACAGTGACCCTACAGGACCAAGTAGAACTGCCCCATAGGGTTACCCAAGGAGCAGCTGGTGGATACGAACTGCCAACCTTTTGGTTAGTAGTCTAGCACTTAACCACTGTACCACCAGGTTCCAATACATTGAAGAGAAATAAAAGTTATAGTTACCTATAACCCTAATACCTAATGTAGATATCTAGATAGAAGGGAGTCCCTGGATGGATCAAATCATTAAGTGCTCAGCTGCTAACTGAAAGGATGGAGGTTTGAGTCACCCAGAGGTGCCTCAGAAGAAAGGCCTGGTGATCTACTTCCAACAAATCAGCCACTGAAAACTCTCTGGAGCACAATTCTACTCCGACACACACGGGGGTTGCTACGAATCAGAGTTGGATATTTAGATGCACAACGGGACCCAGTGCACACTGTTATGGCAGACCAATGTCCTCAGTCACCACCTGGTCTGGACCTCCCTTCACTTATCTGTAGATTTGCTCATCATTGATTTTCTCACTCCATTTTACAGAAGAGTTAGGCTTCACTTGTTTTAATGAACCCGCTGTTGTCAAACACTGCGGTCTTGGGAACTATACCCCAGGCAGGTGCTGGGTGGGCAGCCTCAAAGCCACTAGCAGCTGTAAAAGATACATATATCTGGGTCTGCCTCAGAGAATATGACTCAATGGATGGGGGATGTGGCCAGGGAATTATTTTTAAAAGCTCCTCACGTAATTTAGAGTGACATGAACCAGGCTAGACAGTTTCCATATGGAAGGCTCCCCACTGAAGGTCAGAGAATTAATATCAGCACCACCACAACCACAGCAGCTAATGCTAACTCAGGAAGCCTCCAAACCTCTGCGAAGGCTCTTGCCACATATCCTCACTCAGAAAGGGAGCACAATGAAAGGATTTCAGAAATTATTTACCTGTTTCCTGGAATGTTACTAAACATCCATGGCTTAGAATGTAGAGAGGAAATGAAATAAAGTCAGAATAAAGCCTTTTCTCAAGAGGTGGACTAACACTACAATCTCCCAGCTGGGGCATGTGGGTGGTTCCCATTGAACGGCTGGTGTCTGTAAAGGGGCAGATGCGTGCTGTGCTCCTCTGACTCTCCTTGAGCACAACCACGGGTCTTTGACACTTGGAGAGTATTGTGGTTCTCCTTACAAACCCCCAGCCTCGCAGCATGAGTGACGCGTCACACTCCTGAAACCCCGCCACGCCGTGGAGAACACTCAGCCATAAATGGAAGTTCCTCATAGTTTACCCAAAGGGTACCATGGTGTATGCCCAAGTGTGAGACTCTAGTGGAGACAAGAGGCAAGAGTTTTAGGGGAAAAAGATGTATTTCTGAAAGACCGTTGTAACCCTGGAAACATTTCTGAGAAGTGTCACTTGGAACAGCAGTGGACTTGCTTGCAGACTCTTTTAAAATACATGATGTCTTTTTTTCCTCTTGAGTGACTATGTATTCTAAGGATATTTTTTGTCTTTGGTTTACCTTTTCTTTCTTTCTTTTGTGAAGGAAGAGGCAAAAATCATCTACTTTTCCCTCTGCTGGTAGCTCTTGAGATGTAACAAGAATGGAAGGAGGTAAAAAATGATGACTGCCTGACTCTAGATTGTTGAGATTTTCCCCAAATTAAAAGGCTGTGCTGGTGTCCCCATTGAGATATGACTAAAAGAGCTACCAGTCCAAATGGTGAATTCAGAAGTCTGAGTGCCAGGGGAGTAGCATCCCCTTGAATTTGTGAGATCACTCAAAGATGGCCCCTTCCAAGCTTTACTGTATGCCTTCTTGGATAATTTTTTTTCCAGTAAAATATATGACTGATGACAATCAAGCTGAATAATGAAGCATTCCCCACTTTAACGGCAGGCACGCCACGGCGTGCTCCATGTCAGTGCTGGAGCTGCACTCACGTCCCATCCTGATGGCCACATCCCCTTCCCCCAACTGCCACCCACATTTAGCCTGGGGCTTTAAAGAGCAGACACTCACTACCTGCACCAAATAATCTCTATTTCTGGCACCCAGGAAATACTGACTAATAACAACAAGGGTAATTACCCATGCACTCAAACCAAACTGAGCAGCCTCTCTGGAAATTTTTACTTAATTCCCCACAGCACCATTAGCAGAGCCGCCAATGATAGGAACCAGCTCTGGAAAGTTCTCGGAGACTCCTAAGAAAATAAAGCAAACTTGGTAAATCTCTAAAACCTCATCAAATTCAGAGGCTAAACCCTAGAAAGAGAACAGCCAAGACTGTTTTGCAGTGGCATGAGCTGGGTGCATAGCCACACAGGATGATACAGGTCACACACACAAGGGTTTGCAACCTGTATTCATGGCACGTGGAGACAGCTCCTTTCCAAAGCTTATCTCTGGTCTTCCAGGGCTGTGTCTTGAACTAAATCCTTCTGCAGGTGCCTGAGGATACCCTTTAGATCAATAGCAGTATCATACTACAACTCTCCTTTCACACTCTCCCTAGTGCCTAGTAGCAGACAAGTTTTCACTAAAATTGATCAGTAATAAGGCCTTTTCTCTTCACACCCACTGTACTCTCCACCCTCCCCCCATCCCAGCCCAGAAGCAGGCCCTGAATTGATTTCTATCTGATAGCAAAGAGCTGCCCTGACTTCCCTAGCACTTAGCTGGCTTCTCCCTGCGTGTCCTCCCTCCAAGATGGCGCTCACTCAGGCAGAGACTGTCTAGACAGTATTCATGGCCCATCTGTCTGCCCCAGCCCACAGACAGCAAACTCTATTAGGACTGAAACCAAGTCCTCTCCTCCTCCTCCCTTTTCTCTTTCCCTTTGCAAAGCAGTAATCTGACACTGAAAATTACTATCATTGCTGCAATACTCAAAATAGCACTGTCAGACTTTCATTAACATCCACACTAGACTACTAAATAAAGAAGTGGATAAATTTCATCTCAAGTGGGACAGCTCCCCACACATAAAAGCAGTAACATAATCAAAATGTAAATCTAAGAGGTTGTTTTTATCTGCGCAAACCTAGCATCATAGCAGGAGGAAATGAGAGCTAAGGTTAATGGAAACTTTCCCTCCTGTTTTCCACCTTTGTTCATCTGAAAAGGCTGAGTTACCTGTCAAGACCCTACAAGATTTTAATCAGAAAAATATTCAGGAGAAAAGAAGGCAGCAAGCATAAGGACTGTTGAGAACTCGCCACGCAGGACAGCCAGGCTGTGGACCCCTCCAGGCACCCACAGGAGGCACTGAGGTGGCTCTTTGCCAGTGACAACCCACAAACCTATCAGGACAGCTGCTCCCAGGGACTAGAGAGATGTGTATCCTCCTCCTCATCTTGTTCCAAACACCATCTTGGGTCAATATCACACAAGTCAATCATTGTTCTCCCGTGGATTTTTTTTTTAAGCTTAGAAGCGGGACAGGGAGCCCTGTCAAAAGAACCCACAACCCTGCAGAACAGCTTGAGTCACCTGAAGTGGCCAGTATCCAGCATATGGAAAACCTGAGCCCAGGGCCAGCCACCAGAAGGCCTGGTCCCACCCTCCCTGTATGGGTAGCATGGAAAGCCAGGCTCGCTGGGGCTTCCGACCCTGCACAAGCCCAGGAATGGGCCATGCCTGGCACAGCCAAGTGAGCTGAAGGGGCCAACCCTCTCTCTGGGAAGCTGAGAGGATGAGGGAGTCTGGAGCAATAGCCACATCTAGCCACAAGGGCTCTTGGCCATCATGGCAGAAAGAGTTGCTCCTGTTCCCTAGTCTTGTTGAGCCTGAGACATAGGAATAATTGTCTTCACCACAAGGGCTAATGTCGTTGTTAGGTGTCATCCAGTCAACTCTAGTTCAATGTCTGAGTCCATTGTGTCAATTCATCTCACTGAGGGGCTCCCTCTTTTTCACTGATCCTGTACTTTGTGAAGCATTATGTCTTTCTCCAGCAACTGGTCCCTCCTGATAACATGTCCAAAGTTCATAAAATAATCTTGCCATCCTCGCTTCTAAGGAGCATTGTGCTTTTACTTCCTCCAAAACAGATCTGTTTGTTCCCTGGCAGTCCATGGTATATTCAATATTCTTCACCAACACCATAATTCAAAAGCATCAATTCTTTGGGCTTCCTTTCCCATTGCCCAGCTTTCACATGCATATGAAACGATTGAAAATACCATGGCTTGAGTCAGTCAGACACACCTTAGTCCTTAAACTGACATCTTTGCTTTTCAACACTTTAAAGAGGTCTTTTGCAGCAGATTTTCCCAGTGCAATAGGTCCTTTGATTTCTTGACTGCCGTTTCCATGGGTATTGACTGTTGATCCAAGAAAAATGAAATCCTTGACAGTTTCAATTTCTTGGTCATTTAACACAGTGTTGTTGATTGGTCCACTTTCTTCGTGTTTAAGTGTAATCCGTACTGAAGGCTGTAGTCTTTGACCTTTTGACCTTCATCCGTAAATGCTTCATGTCATCTTCACTTTTGGCATGCAAGGTTATGTCATCTGCATATCTCAGGTTGTTAATGAGTCTTCCTCCAATATGATGCCACATTCTTCTTCACATAGTTCAGGTTTTCGGATTATTTATTCAGCATATAAACTGAATAAGGAAGGTGAAAAAACACAACCTTGCCACACACCTTTTCCAATTTTAAACCATGCAATATCCCCTTGTTCTGTTCAAACAACTGCCTCTTGATCCATGCATAGGTTCTAAATGAGCACATTTAAGTGTTCTGGAATTCCCGTTAAACGTTATCTAAAATTTGTTATGATCCACACAGTTGAATGACTTTGCTTAGTTGATAAAATGCCATTAATAATTGGAACATGGAATGTATGAAGTATGAATCAAGAAAAATTGGAAGTTATCAATAATGAAATGGAACATTTGAAGATCAATAATCTAGGCATTAGTAAGTTAAAATGAACTGGTATTGGTCATTTTGAATCTGACAATCATATGGTCTACTATGCTGGCAACAATAAACCGAAGAGGAAGGGCACCATACTCATTGCCAAAAAGAACATTTCAAGATCTATCCTGAAGTACAGTGCTGTCAGTGATAGACTAATATCTGTCTATAAGGATGACCAGTTAATATGACTATTACACAAATTTGCAAAAATTAAAGATTTTTATGAACTATTTCAGTCTGAAATTGATCAAACATACAATCAAGATGCACTGATAATTACTGGGGACTGGAATGCAAAAGTTGGAAACAAAAAAGGAGGATCAGTAGATGGAAAATATGGTCTTGGTGATAGGAATGATGCTGGAGATAACATGTTAGAACTCTATAGGACCAATGACTTATTCATTGAAAGTACATTTTTATAGACCAATGACTATACATGTGGACCACACCAGATGGTTTACACAGGAATCAAATGAGCTACATTTGTGGAAAAAGACAATGGACAATCTCAATATATCAGACAAGACAAAGCCAGGGGCCAACTACAGAACATACCATCAATTATAGTACTCATATGCAAGTTTGAGTTGAAGCTGAAGAAAGTCAAAGCAAGTCCAAGGGAGTGAAAGTACAACCTTGAATACATCCCACCTGAATTCAGAAAGCATCTCAAGAATAGATTTGAATCACTGAACACTAATGATCGGAGACTGGAAGAGTTGTGAGATGACATCAGGGACATCATACAAGAAAAAGCAACAGGTCATTAAAAAGAGAGGAAAGCTCTACATCAACAAAAACAACATCGAAGAGGAAATAACCAAATCAATACCATTCACAGTAGCCCCCAAGAAGATAAAATACTTAGGAATAAATCTTACCAAGGATGTAAAAGACCTATACAAAGAAAACTACAAAGCTCTACTACAAAAAATTCAAAAGGACATACTTAAGTGGAAAAACATACCTTGCTCATGGATAGGAAGACTTAACATAGTAAAAATGTCTATTCTACCAAAAGCCATCTATACATACAATGCACTTCCGATCCAAATTCCAATGACATTTTTTCGGGTGATAGAAAAAAAAATCACCAACTTCATATGGAAGGGAAAGAAGCCTCGGATAAGCAAAGCATTACTGAAAAAGAAGAAGAAAGTGGGAGGCCTCACTCTACCTGATTTCAGAACCTATTATACAGCCACAGTAGTCAAAACAGCCTGGTACTGGTACAACAACAGGCACATAGACCAGTTGAACAGAATTGAGAACCCAGATATAAATCCAACCACATATGAGCAGCTGATATTTGACAAAGGACCAGTGTCAGTTAATTGGGGAAAAGATAGTCTTTTTAACAAATGGTGCTGGCATAATTGGATATCCATTTGCAAAAAAATGAAACGGACGCATACCTCACACCAAGCACAAAAACTAACTCCAAGTGGATCAAAGACCTAAACATAAAGACTAAAACGATAAAGATCATGGAAGAAAAAATTGGGACAACCCTAGGAGCCCTAATACAAGGCATAAACAGAATACAAAACATTACCAAAAATGACGAAGAGAAACCCGATAACTGGGAGCTCCTAAAAATCAAACACCTATGCTCACCTAAAGACTTCACCAAAAGAGTAAAAAGACCACCTACAGATTGGGAAAGAATTTTCAACTATGACATCTCCAACCAGTGCCTGATCTCTAAAATCTACATGATTCTGTCAAAACTCAACCACAAAAAAGACAAACAACCCAATCAAGAAGTGGGCAAAGGAAATGAACACACACTTCACTAAAGAAGACAGTCAGGCAGCTAAGACACATGAGAAAATGCTCTCGATCATTAGCCATTAGAGAAATGCAGATTAAAACTACGATGAGATTCCATCTCACTCCAACAAGGCTGGCATTAATCCAAAAAACACAAAATAATAAATGTTGGAGAGGCTGCGGAGAGATTGGAACTCTTATACACTGCTGGTGGGAATGTGAAATGGTACAACCACTTTGGAAATCTATCTGGGGTTATCTTAAACAGTTAGAAATAGAACTACCATACAACCCAGAAATCCCACTCCTTGGAATATACCCTAGAGAAACAAGAGCCTTCACACAAACAGATATATGCACACCCATGTTTATTGCAGCTCTGTTTACAATAGCAAAAAGCTGGAAGCAACCAAGGTGTCCATCAACGGATGAATGGGTAAATAAATTGTGGTATATTCACACAATGGAATACTACGCATCGATAAAGAACAGTGACGAATCTGTCAAACATTTCATAACATGGAGGAACCTGGAAGGCATTATGCTGAGCGAAATTAGTCAGAGGCAAAAGGACAAATATTGTATAAGACCACTATTATAAGATCTTGAGAAATAGTATAAACTGAGAAGAACACATAGTTTTGTGGTTATGAGGGGGGGAGGGAGGGAGGGAGAGGGTTTTTTACTGATTAATTAGTAGATAAGAACTGCTTTAGGTGAAGGGAAGGACAACACTCAATACATGGAAGGTCAGCCCAATTGGACTGGACCAAAAGCAAAGAAGTTTCCGGGATAAAATGAATGCTTCAAAAGTCAGCGGAGCAAGGGCGGGGTTTTGGGAACCATGCTTTAAGGGGACTTCTAAGTCAATTGGCAAAATAATTCTGTTATGAAAACATTCTGCATCCCACTTTGAAATGTGGCATCTGAGGTCTTAAATGCTAACAAGCGGCCATCTAAGATGCATCAATTGGTCTCAACCCACCTGGAGCAAAGGAGAATGAAGAACACCAAGGTCACACGACAACTAAGAGCCCAAGAGACAGAAAGGACCACATGAACCAGAGACCTACATTATCCTGAGACCAGAAGAACTAGTTGGTGCCCGGCCACAATCGATGACTGCCCTGACAGGGAGCACAATAGAGAACCCCTGAGGGAGCAGGAGATCAGTGGGATGCAGACCCCAAATTCACATAAAAAGACCATACTTAATGGTCTGACTGAGACTAGAGGAATCCTGGCAGTCATGGTCCCCAAACCTTCTGTTGGCACAGGACAGGAACCATCCCCGAAGACAACTCATCAGACATGAAAGGGACTGGACAGTGGGTAGGAGAGAGATGCTGAAGAAGAGTGAGCTAATTATATCAGGTGGACACTTGAGACCGTGTTGGCAACTCCTGTCTGGAGGGGGGATGGGAGGGTAGAGAGGGTTGGAAGCTGGCAAAATTGTCACGAAAGGATAGACTGGAAGGGCTGACTCATTAGGGGGAGAGCAAGTGGGAGTACGGAGTAAGGTGTATATAAACTTATATGTGACAGACTGACTTGATTTGTAAACGTTCACTTGAAGCTCAATAAAAGTTAATAAAAAAAAAAATAGAGGAAAGAAAGAAAAGACCAAAACGAATGTCAGAAGAGACTCTGAAACCTGCTCTGAGTGCAGAGTAGCTAAAGCGAACAGCAGAAATAATGAAGTAAAAGGCTGAACAGAAGATTTCAAAGGGTGGCTCTAGAAGACAAAGTAAAGTATTGTAATGAAATGTGCAAAGACCTGAAGTTAGAAAACCAAAAGAGAAGAAGATGCTCATCACTTCTCAAGCTGAAAGAACTGAGAGAAAATTCAAGCCTCGAGTTGGAATATTGAAGGATTCTATAGGCAAAAAATTGAAAGATGCAGAAAACATCAAAAGAAGATGGAAGGAATACATACAGTCACTGTGCCAAAAAGAATTGGTTGATGTTCAACTATTTCAAGAACTGCTGATACTGAAGGAAGAAGTACAAGCTGCATTGACGGCATTGGCAAAAATAAGGTTCAGGAATTCAAAGAATCAAATACCAATGAGATGTTTCAATAAAAAGATCCAACACTGGAAACACTTGTCTATGTCAAGAAATTTGGAAGACAGCTGCCTAGTTAATTGACTAGAAGAGGTCTATATTCATGTCCATCTCAAAGAAAGATGATCAAAGAGAATGCAGAAATTATCAAACAATATCATTAATATCATGTTAGCAAAATTCTACTAAAGATAAAAAATGGCCACAGCTGTATTTCAACAGGCAACTGCCAGATGTTCAAACTGGATTCAGAAAAAGACATGAAACGAGGATGTCATTGCTGATGTCTGATGGACCTTGGCTAAAAACAGAGAATACCAGAAAGATATGCACCTGTGTTTTATCAGCTACACAAGGCATTCAACTGTGTGGATCATAACAAGTTATGTATAACATTACAAAGAATGGAAATTCCAGAACACCTAATTGTGCTCATGCAGAACCTGCACATGGATCAAGACACAGTTGTTTATACAGAACGAGGGGATACTGCATGGTTTAAAATTGGAAAACGTGTATGGCAAGGTTGTATTCTTTCACCTTACATATTTAATCTATAGGTTGAATATATAATCTGAGAAGCTGGACTATATGAAGAACAACGTGGCATCAGTATTGGAGGAAGACTCATTAACAACCTGAAATATGGAGACGATATAGCCTTGCTTGCCAAAAGTAAAGACGACTTAAAGCACTTACTGATAAAGATCATACACTACTGCCTTCAGTATGGATACACCTAAACATAAAGAAAGTGAAAACCTTACAACTGAACCAATAAACAACACCATGTTAGATGGCCAAGAAATTGAAACTATCAAGGATTTCATTCTTCTTGTATCAACAGTCAATACCCACGGAAGCAGCAGTCAAGAAATCAAATGACCTATTGCACTGGGAAAATCTGCTGCAAAATACCTCTTTAAAGTGTTGAACACAAAGATGTCACTTTGATGAGAAGGTATGCCTGACTTAAACCATGGTATTTTCATTTGCCTCATACGCATGTGAAAGCTCGGACAATGGAAAAAGGAAGCCTGAAGAATTGGTGCCCTTGAATTGTGGTCTTGGATAAGAACACTGAATATGCCACGGATTGCTAGAAGAACAAACAAATCTGTTTTGGAGGAAGTACAGCCAGAATGCTCCTTAGAAATGAGGATGATGAGATTTTGTCTCGCTTACTTTGGATATGTCAGAAGGGGTCAATCACTGGAGAAAGACATCATGGCTTGGTAGAGGATCAGTGAAAAAGCGGGATCCCCTCGGTGAAACAGACTGACACAGTGGCTACAATAATGGCCTCAAACATAGCAAGGATTGTGGAGATGGTGCAGGACCAGGCAGTGTTTTGTCCTGTTGTACATAAGGTCACTATGAGTTGGAGCCAACTCAATGGCACCTCCTCCTATTTTCTACCCCAGCTCTCTAAGTTAGTTGGTATGCAGCAGGAAGCCCAGAGAGTAGATACCTAGGCCCTCTCAGACCTGAAGGAGCTCGAGTCAACGAAGAGAGATAGGGTCAGCTGTGGGACCCATTGCTGCATCTGGGTTCCTGCATGAGGCAAACACAGGACTGACAATCACAAAAGGCTATTGACAAAACAGCAACCAGGGTGGGGACGCAGGACCAAGATGGCTGACTAGGCAGAAGCTTCCACTGAACCCTCTTGCAACAAAGACTTGGAAAAACAAGTGAATCGATTACATATATGACATTCTATGAACCCTGACCATCAAACACAGAACTAAAGGGTTGACCTGAGTGACAGGGGAGCGAGAAGCCGTGCACTGAACCAGTGTCCAGTTCCAGAGCCTGGCATGCCGCACCCCAGTCCTGAGCCCTTGCGGTTCCTTGGACCCAGAGTAGTGGGGATGATTGTGGCTTCCTGAGACAAGGCAAGCATGGGACAGAGCCCTAACCAACTGGGACAATCTTGGCAGGGACCCAGGCAGTGGATGCAGGCTACACACTGAAGCATCTGACAGGGGAACGAAAAACCACGGGGAAGAAGTGACTGGTTTTGGAGCCTGGAGCTCAGTGTCCTAGTCAGGAGACCTTGGAGCTGGGCTTTGGACTAAGCGCAGCACGGCTGATAGTGGCTTCCTGTTATGGGGCAAACACAGGATGCAGCCCTAACCCCCTGGGGCAACCTTGCTGGGGACCCAGACAACACACACAGGCTACACACCCCTCTTGAATCTCAGATAAAACAGTCCTCACCAAACAAGATAAGTAATTTTGTCTATTTTACCGTGCTACTCTCTCCTATCTATCTTATCCCTCCCCTCCCTGCCCCAGCCTGCTTCATTAACATTGGAATTCCCTGGGCCAGAGAGTTAAGTGCCCTGCAGTTTTTTTTTCCCTAACCCATTCTTCTGGCCTGGGAAAAACAGCAATTAAAAATCAGGGGAAAAATCCTTTCCTGACTTCCCTAAACTGGAATAACAATACAGAACCAGCTCTACCCAGGCATAAGAGATCAAGTCTATTATAATACAAAGGCAATTCTGATAGAGATCTGACAGTAAATATTTTAGCAGAGTGGTGGAAATGCAAGTTTTGGAGGTCTGATACCTCTCTACCTATTAAACAGAGCCCTCACTGATCCACACCAGGGAACTGAGGGCTGAGGCTCCATCCACACCACCTAGCAACCTACTAAAGGGTTGTGAGGATAGAGATGCCTACCAATCTTTAGAAGTACAATCACTGCATACCAAATGTACAGCTGCAGAGCCCACCCACTAGAGCACTCGAGAATAGAGACACACCTACCTCAACGGTGCTCGGGGGAAGGCTGTCAGCATCCTGCCCTCCTTGGAGTGTGATCCCCTGCCGCTACTAGAAACTGGCACATACAACCATCACCACTACTCCTCTAAGATAATAGGTGAGAGCTTACACCACACACTAGGTGACCCACTATCATGACACTTGAGCTGATTCTATTCAAGAATAGTGAATGGACTCATAGGCTTATATACCTGGTAACAGCTCAAACTAGCTGGTAACAGGACATAAGTGATTCAAAGGCTACAATAATCAAGTTAGTGCAATCTAGTAGCCCATCTGGGTGTAATGAAACAAAACAAAACAAGAAGACTCAGTGAGCAAATATAAAAGAAATCATTATAATATCTTATAGATGGCTCGGAGACAGCAGTCGGTATCAAATCACATAAAAAAGCAGACCATGATTGCTTCTACAAACCTCCAAATAAAAGAATCAAAATCTTTCCCAGATGAAAATACATTCCTGGAATTGCCAGATATAGAATATAAAAAACTAATACACAGAATGCTTCAAGACAACAGGGATGACCTCAGAAATGAAATAAGGCAATCTACAGAAAAAGCCAAGGAGCACACAAATAAAGTAGTTGAAGAAATCAAAACATTATTCAAGAACATAGTGAAAAATTTAATAAGATGCAAGAATCCATAGACAGACATCATTCAGAAATTTAAAAAATTAACAATAAAATTACAGAATTTTTTTTTTTATAGGAAGTCAGAGGAGCAGAATCAAGGAATTGGAGCGCAGAGTTGGGGAGATGGAGGATAAGGCAATTGGCACCAATATATTTGAAGAAAAATCAGATAAAAGAATTTTAAAAAATGAAGGAACCCTAAGAATCATGTGGGACTATATCAAGAAGAATAACTTGCAAGTGATAGGAGTTCCAGAACATGGAGGGATAACAGAAAACACAGAGAGAATAGTTGAAGATCTATTGGCAGAAAACTTCCCTGGCACCGGGAAGATGAAAGGATATCTATCCGAGATGCTCATTGAACACCATACGAGATAGATGCCAAAAGAAAATCACCAAGACATATCACCATCAAACTTGCCAAAAACCAAAGATAAAGAGAAAATTTTAAAAGCAGCCAGGGATAAATGGAAAGTCACACACAAAGGAGAAACAATAAGAGTAAGATCAGACTACACGGCCGAAACCACGCAGGCAAGAAGGCAATGGGATGATATATATAGAACACTGAAGGAGAAAAGCTGCCAGCCAAGAATCATATACCCAGTAAAACTCTCTCTCAAATATGAAGGTGAAATTAAGACACTTACAGATAAACACAAGCTTAGAGAATTTGCAAAAACCAAACCAAAGCTGTAAGAATTACTAAAGGAAATTCTTTGGTCAGAAAATCAGTAATATCAGATATCAACACAACACAAGGTCACAGAACAGAACATTCTGATATCAACTCAGATAGAGAAATCACAAACACAAAATAAGATTAATTTTTTTTAAAAAAAGCTCAAACAGGGAATCATTGATGTCATTACGTAAAAGGTTACAATAATCAAAAAAGAGGGACTAAATACAGGAGGCATAGATCTTCCATATGGAGAGGAAACCAAGGAGATACAGGGGGATACAAGTTAGGTTTTTACTTAAAAAAAAATGGATAAATATTTAGGTAACCACAAAGAGGTCTAACAATTCCATACTTTAAAATAAAAACCAAGATAAACATAATGACTCAGCAAAAATAAATTCAACTACTATGAAAACGAGAAACACACAATTTACAAAGAAAAAACTTCTCAGCACAAAAAGTGGAAAAATGAAAAGGTGAACAACACACAAAAAAGGCATCAAAATGACAGCAATAAACTCATACTTATGTATAATTATGCTGAATGTAAATGGACTAAATGCACCAATAAAGAGACAGATAGTTGCAGATTGGATTAAAAAACACTATCAGTCTATATGCTGCCTACAAGAAACACACCTTAGACTTAGAGACACAAACAAACTAAAATGCAAAGGATGGAAAAAAATATACCAACCAAACAACAATCAAAAAAAGAGCAGGAGTGGCAATTTTAATTTCTGACAAAATAGACTTTAAAGTTAAATCCACCACAAAGGATAAAGAAGGACACTACATAATGACTAAAGGGACAATTTACCAGGAAGATATAACCATATTAAATATTTATGCACCCAATGACAGGGCTGCAAGATACAGAAAACAAACTCTAACAGAATTCAAAAGTGAGATAGACACCTCCACAATTATAGTAGGAGCTTCAACACACCACTTTCGGTGAAGGAGAGGACATCCAGTAAGAAGCTCAATGAAGACATGGAAGATCTAATTGCTATAATCAACCAACTTGACCTCATAGACTTATATAGAACACTCCACCCAACAGCTACAAACTATACTTTCTTTTCTAGTGCACTTGGAACATTCTGTACAATAGACCACATATTAGGTGATAAAGGAAGCCTGTGCAAAATCCAAAACATCAAAATATTACAAAGCATCTTCTCAGACCGTAAGGCCATAAAAGTAGAAATCAGTAACAAAAAAACAAAGGAAAAGAAATCAAATACTTGGAAACTGAACAACACCCTGCTCAAAAAAGACTGGATTATAGAAGACATTAAGGAGGGAATAAAGAAATTCATAGAATGCAAAAAGACTGAAAACACTTCCTATTAGAACCTTTGGGACACAGCGAAAGCAGTGCTCAGAGGTCAAATTGTATCAATAAATGCACACATACATAAAGAAGAAAGGGCCAAATTCAAAGAATTATCCCTAGAACTTGAACAAGTAGAAACAAAGCGACAAAAGAAACCCTCAGGCACCAGATGAAAACTAAAATAAAAATTACAGCAGAATTAAATGAATTTGAGAACAGAAAAACAATTGAAAGAATTAACAAGACCAAAAGCTGGTTCTTTGAAAAAATTAACAAAATTGATACACCATTGGCCAGACTGACCAAAGAAATACAGGAAAGGAAACAAATAACCCGAGTAAGGAATGAGATGGGCCATATCACAACAGACCCAACTGAAATTAAAAGAATCATATCAGATTACTATGAAAAATTCTGCTCTAACAAATTTGAAAACCTAGAAGAAACGGATGAATTCCTAGAAATACACTACGTAACTAAACTAACACAAATAGAAGTAGAACAACTGAGACTGAAAAGGTAATCAAAAAACTCCCAACAAAACAAAGCCCTGACCCTGACGGCTTCACCGCAGAGTTCTATCAAACTTTCAGAGAAGAGTTAACACCACTGCTACTAAAGGTGTTTCAGAGCATAAAAAAGGATGGAATACACCCTAACTCATTCTATAAAGCCAGCATATCCCTGATACCAAAACCAGCTAAAGACAGCACAAAAAAAGAAAATTACAGACCTATATCCCTCATGAACATGGATGCAAAAATCCTCAGCAAAATTCTAACCAATAGAATTCAACAACATATCCAAAAAAAAAAAAAAATCCACCATGACCAAGTGGGATTTATACCAGTTAGGAAAGGATGGTCCAATATTAGAAAAACCATTAATGTAATCCACCATATAAATAAAACAAAAGACGAGAAGCACATGATTTTAAACATTCATGCAGAAAAGGCATTTGACAAAGTTCAACACCCATTCATGATAAAAACTCTCAGCAAAATAGGAACAGAAGGAAAATTCCTCAACACAATAAAGGGCATTTAAACAAAGCCAAGAGCCAACATCACCCTAAATGGAGAGACTCTGAAAGCATTCTCCTTGAGAATGGGAACCAGACAAGGATGCCCTTTATCACCACTCTTATTCAACATTGTGTTGGATGTCCTAGCCAGAGGAATTAGGCTAGATAAAGAAATAAAGGGCATCCAGATTGGCAAGGAAGAAGTAAAAGTATCTCTGTTTGCAGATAGCATGATCTTATACACAGAAAACCCTAAAGAATCCTCAGAAAAACTACTGAAACTAATAGAAGAGTTTGGCAGAGTTTCAGGTTAGAAGATAAACATACAAAAATCAGCTGGATTCCTCTACATCAACAAAAAGAACATCGAAGGGGAAATCACCAAATCAATACCATTCACAGTAAAATACTTAGGAATAAATCTAACCAGAGTCATAAAAGACCTATACAAAGAAAACTATAAAACACTACTTCAAGAAACCAAAAGAGATCTACATAAGTGGAAAAACAGACCTTCCTCATGGATAGGAAGATTTAACATAGTAAAAATGTCTATTCTACCAAAAGCAGTCTATATATACAATGCAATTCCGATCCAAATTCCAAACGACATTTTTTAATGAGATGGAGGAACAAATCAACAAACTTCATATGGAAGGGAAAGAAGCCCCAGATAAGTAAAGCATTACTGAAAAAGAAGAACAAAGTGGGAGGCCTCACTCTACTGGATTTTAGTACCTATTATACCGCCACAGTGGTCGAAACAGACTGGTACTGGTACAACAACAGACACATAGACCAATGGAACAGAGTTGACAATCCAGACAAAAATCCATCCACATATGAGCAGCTGACATTTCACAAAGGCCCAGTGTCAGTTAATTGGGGAAAAGATAGTCTTTTTAACAAACGATGCTGGCATAACTGGATATCCATCTGCAAAAAAATGAAACAAGACCCATACCTCACTCCATGCACAAAAACAAACTCCAAATAGATCAAAGACCTAAACATAAAGTCTAAAATGATAAAGATCATGGAAGAAAAAAATAGGGAAAACATTAGGAGCCCTAATACATGGCACAAACAGAATACAAAACATTACTAAAAATGCCAAAGAGAAACCAGATAACTGGGAGCTCCTAAAAATCAAACACCTATGCTCATCTAAGGGCTTCACCAAAAGAGTAAAAAGACCACCTATAGACTGGGAAAAAGTTTTCAGCTATGACTTCTCCGAACAGCGCCTGATCTCTAAAATCTACATGATTGTGCTAAAACTCAACCACAAAAAGACAAACAACCCAATTAAAAAATGGGCAAAGGATATGAAAAAGCACTTCACTAAAGAAGACTTTCAGGTAGCTAACGGATAGATGAGGAAATGCTCTCGATCATTAGCCATTAGAGAATGCAAATCAAAACTACAATGAGATTTCATCTCACTCCAACAAAGCTGGCATTAATCCAAAAAACACAAAATAATAAATGTTGGGGAGGCTGTGGAGAGATTGGAATACTTATACACTGCTGAGTGGGAATGTCAAATGGTACAACCACTTTGGAACTCGATTTGGGGCTTCCTTAAAAAGCTAGAAATAGAACTACCATACGAGCCAGCAGTCCCACTCCTCGGAATATATCCTAGAGAAATAAGAGCCTTTACATGAACAGATATATGCACACCCATGTTTATTGCAGCACTGTTTACAATAGCAAAAACATGGAAACTACCAAGGTGCCCATCAACGGATGAATGGATAAATAAATTATGGTATAGTCACACAATGGAATACTACGCATCAATAAAGAACAGTGACGAATCTGTGAAACATTTCATAACATGGAGGAACCTGGAAGGCATTATGCTGAGTGAAATTAGTCAGTTACGAAAGGACAAATATTGTATAAGACCACTATTATAAGAACTTGAGGAATAGTTTAAACTGAGAAGAACACATTCTTTTGTGGTTATGAGGGGGGGAGGGAGGGAAGGTGGAAGAGGGGTACTTACTAATTATAGTAGATAAAACCTGTAACCTCTTTAGGTGAAGGGAAAGACAACACTCAATACAGGGGAAGTCAGCACAACTGGACTAAACCAAAAGCAAAGAAGTTTCCTGAATAAAGTGAATGCTTCGAAGGCCAGTGTAGCAGGGACAGGGGTTTGGAGACCATGGTTTCAGGGGACATCTAAGTCAATTGGCATAATAAAAAATATTAAGAAAACATTCTGCATCCCACTTCATAGAGTGGTGTCTCAGGTCTTAAATGCTACCAATCGGCCATCTAAGATGCATCAATGAGTCTCAACCCACCTGGATCAAAGGAGAATGAAGAACACCAAGGACACAAGGCAATTATGAGCCCAAGAGACAGAAAGGGTCACATGAACCAGAGACTACATCAGCCTGAGCTCAAAGAACTAGATGGTGCCCGGCGACAACCGATGACTGCCCTGAAAAGGAACACAACAGAGAACCCCTGAGGGATCAGGAGAGCAGTGGGATGCAGACCCCAAATTCTCATAAAAAGTCCAGACTTAATGTTCTGACTGAGACTAGAAGGACCCCGGTGGTCATGGGCCCCAGACCTTCTGTTGGCCCAGGACAGGAAGCATTCCTGAACCCAACTCATCAGACATGGTTTGGACTGGACAATGGGTTGGACAGGGATGCTGGTGAGGAGTGAGCTACTTGGATCAGGTGGACACTTGAGACTATGTTGGCATCTCCTTCCTGTAGGGAAGATGAGAAGGTAGGGAGGGTTGAGGCTGGCAAAATGGACAGGAAAAGAGAGTGGAGGGAGGGAGCAGATTGTCTCATAAGGGGGAGAGTAATTGGGAGTATGTAGCAAGGTGTATATAAGTTTTTATGTGAGAGACTGACTTGAAGTGTATACTTTCACTTAAAGCACAATAAAGATTAAAATAAAATTAAATTAAAAAAAGTGACCGGGGGAAAACACAGACTGAATACCAAGAAAACACACACTAACCTTAAATTATCTTTTCAAATTATAGTGGCGGGACTCTAAGAACACTCAGTGTAAGAAACTGAACACAACAGAAAAACATGAGGAAACAGTTTACACAACTGGACTCTTGAATTCAGACTTTTGTGAGCTGGCCACCCAGCAGGAAAGTACAGTAAGAATAAAGAACACACTTTCTTTTTTAAAAAAAAATCCCCCCATTTTCATATTTGCAGCTTTGTTATTTATATAGTGTAATTTCTATAACAAAAATTTAAAAAATCAGTAATATAACTCCTCAATATAACATTAGTTACACTTGGAAGAGAAGTTGAGTGTATCATGCAATTCTCTCTAAGAAGATTCCATGACAAGCATTAGTGATGCAAACTTTATTCCCAGGGCCCACAGACCCAAAATCCCACGACAAGCATTAGTGATGCAAACTTTATTCCCAGGGTATGCTACTGCAAAAATGATCCTCACCTTCCATTTGCTTCACCTAACCCAAGGAAACACAGAAAACAATAAATCACTTTTCCTAAGAGAAGTTCGGCAGTGTTTCTAAACTGCCTTCTTTCTCCTTCGTCTTCATAAAAACCACGAGATCAAAAATCAATGAAATTCAAACTCTGATTTCACACTTTGAGGTTCAAGAAATGCTTGAAACCTCACCCTTGGGGATTCACACATGTAAAACCTCACTTAAGTTGTTCTCCATCCAGTGTCAAATGGAAAAACACATGGCCAGGATCTTCTTAAAAAGTCTCATAGAAATTTTTCTACTTTCTTATTTCAATTATAGAATTAATTCTGGGCCCTTCACAGTTCTTCCTTTGCTTATTTAAAATGACTTCCTGATTGACTACTCTTAGTATGATTTGAAAACTGGTTTGGAGAACACTAAGTCAGTATGCTGGGTCTTGGATGGATCTTGTCAAAGCTTCTCAGATCAATAGCAAAAGCCAGTTCAAAACACAGGGCCCCTGGCTGCCCCTGAGAATAGTTTCCTGCTTTGAGAGGTACTATCTTTCTATCTTAAAAGAAGAAAACATTTCCTTTGTGAAAATGTAAATCTCTTTCCTTAACCAGAAAACAGCACCCTTCCCATCTGCTGAAGAACTGAACTCTTAACCATTCCAAAAACATGATCCACCGTGATGCCCTGCAGGCAGGAGGGACTTACAGCTGAAGATTCCTGGGGGTGGATGTTCAGTCACCAGGAGACAATTCTCCTCATCACTGTTGTCCCCACAGTCGTTCCGTTGGTTGCAGACCAGTGAACCAAGATACAAGCACTTTCCGCTGGTGCAGGTGAATTTGCACTCTGGAAAGTAAACATAAGGCAGTCACTGCATGCTTGTTGTTTAGTGTGCATTTTTCTGTTGAGTGCCATGGCGGTTTGGTATTCAGCCTACCTAGAGACCCCAGGAAACCAAGTTCAGGGAAGGGCCGTCTCCTACTACGAGGTACCTGGGAGGAACCTCACACATGCCTCATGGGCTGGAGAAGACCTTTCTCCAGTGAGGTGCCCTGGAGCATCCACAAGTGCACCTCAGGGGCTGGAAAGGACCCTCCTCCTAGTGGGAGTACCTGCACGCATGCCTCAGGGGCACACAGGGTACCCCAACCACCAGCACTCACCCACCAGTCTTTCCCTGCTCTGCCGAGTGAGAGTCACAGCTGTGGGGCTTTACTCATTTGCTTGGAGACAACTCTGGCAGTGTCCTGCTTCCAAAGATGGGGCATGCTCAGCAGCGGCGGCTAGGGACTTTGGGGCTCAGCCTCAACAGAAATAAGCTCATAAATTTTATCTTCAGTTTGCTACAGGCTTATTGTGAAGCTCTAGGCAAAATATTTGACTTCTCTGGTATTCATCTAACGCCTGAGAAAAGCAGATTTAATGCCAATGGTGGTAGCATTTATTGTAATCACGTAAAACCTAGGGAATCCTGTGTGCTCTCTGCTACCCAAGAGCTTCCCCCACTGAGGGCCTTGTTGATGAACGATAAAAATGGGCTAGACGCAAACTCAAGTCCCTGAAGGTCATGCCGAACATTAAAAAACAACACAAACAAAAAAAACCTTTGCGGGCAAATCGAGTCTGACTCACAGCGACCCCTTAAGACAGGGTAGAACTGCCCCATAGGTATCCACAGCTGAAATCTTTATGGAAGCAGCCTGCCGCATCTTTCTCCCATGGAGTGGCTGGAGGATCAACTTGGTGGGTTCAAACTGTCAAGCTTTCAGTTAGCAGCCACGTGCTTAACTATTAAGCCACCAGGGCCATCAAACATAGGGTCTCTAAAATCTGTGGAAATCAACATTTGAACATGGAATTCATTTTTATATGTGTTTTTAAAAAAAAACTTACAACATTCTCCTTTTTATAAGGCTTTTAAAATAAACTTACAACATTCCTAGCCATTAAAGCAATTAAGGATAAAGGAAATCACACAATTACACACATGTGGACATGTAAAATCCACACATGTCTTACATCTTGCACTGGCTGTGCCCGTTCTCTGAGGGTGCCCACAGATTGTGGACAGGATGGCATAAGTGCGCACCCACCGGAAGGAGCCCTGGGAGAAATATGAGAATGGGTCCATCCTGCCCTCTGACTGGCTGAATCTCGAGGCCTCTTCTCTACTCTAGTCTTGGTCTCTCTGTCTGTGAAACAGGTGGCAGGCCTAGATCACGTCCAAACCCTCCCACATCTGGGAGTCCATTACTCAGACAAAAGCTGGGGTGTGTGCCCCACACCCCTCTTCTGGTTACACGGCACTAGAGGTGCCACCAATTTCTGGGGGGTTCACTTTGTCATCTGCAAAAAGAATAGCCCCTTACTTGTTGGAAGAGAAAGTATTTTGGCAAACCATATGAAGAAGGTATTACAATTCTCCATTTATTTATGTTCTCCTGAAAGAATGTAGAGAACACCACAACTGGAGGCCCTGACCTAGTTTTGAGTGACATGTGGACACGGCCCAGAGGTGGGTCACCAACTTCTCCACTCGAGCTTCCCGCCAGTTAGAAGCCCATCTGGTGAGTGGATCTTGTAAGAGCTCTGCTGAAGCCAAACACTTTCTTCCCATACAGTGCAAATATTACAATCCAGCTGTTTGAAATCATAGTTATGAGGTGACTTTTTTTAACTTAATGGAAAAAAAGGATGTGAAAACAATTTATATTTCTTTCCAAAAAAAAATACTGGACTTCAGATTAATATCAAACATGAAAAGTACATTAGCCAAAAACAGGTATTTTGATGTTGAAATGGTGATTGGGAAAAAAATGGAATAATAACCTGGATTGACTCAACTTCCAACTGAAAAGTCAGCCATTGCTATAGCTGGAAAGGATCGGAGGGTAAACTATTACATGCACATTTGTGTGGAACTTTAAACCAGCAGTGAAAAAAAATCAAATCAATGCTTTACTCATTTCAGTTTAGTTGAGGGGAGACCCATCTCAACTAACAAAATGTTTTCAAGGCAATTAACTATGTGATTCACTTATTTGAGTTACCAACACATGAGCCCCTCCATGTGACATACTAATGTGGAAACAGAGATGAAAGATCAGGCCTTCTTCAAATAGCTGTAATATTATTGTAAATGTGAACAGTGACTAATATACAAACTAACTCCTCCCAAGGCCACATATTTTCCTTCTTTACATCCTTAACATCCAAAGTGCTACCTGGTGGGAATCACATATTTGCTGAGAGGATGAATGATCTAATTGTAGTCCCATAAGAACTGTGTGAAATCATTATGCTGATATTGTTACTCGCATTTTATAGATGACAAAATTAACAATCAGACAGTAAGTGCCTTGCCTGTAATTGTTCTGCTCTTTCCATTACACCATCCTGCCTGTCAGTTTCCCAGTCTACTTCAGTGAATGGGTGGGACTCACTATAATTGGCGTCGATATATGTAACGAAGTTCCCCAAAACAGCATGTTTCTTAAGGAAGCTCAGCATTACTACCAAAGCATTAACAAGTTTGTGCTACTGATTTATAAGAAAGCTCTTCTTTTTAGATAATGGAACCATCAGCACAAACACGGCCCGTTAAATTTCAAATCCATAAAATCTAAAAATTCTGAACAGTTAGCAATTAGCTTAACATCAAACTAAAGAGCCAAAGAAACACCCTCAACGGAGTAAAGTCAGAGAAGGAATACAGAAGAATAAGAAAGTATGTTTCCTTATATTTTGTTCATTCTTGTGGAACTTACTGAGCATTTCCGCTAAGGCAGAAGTTGAGGGAAATCAAAGACCACAAAATATTAGGAACATCTTGGTAACGAATTCATGATGATTGCAGATGTCTAATATTTAAATGTAATACAGAATGAACATCTCAGTAACCAGTGTTTCTTTAAAGAAATAAAAACATTTGTCATATTTAAAAAATTGTTCTTTAAAAAGTCAGAAATTTTTAAATACATGAAGAAAATGGCATTCCTCTCTGTGAAAATTCTCTATTTGTTTTATTATGGAAATAATTCTGAAATCCACAAGAGATTTTAGAATCACTTTACATACTTCCAGTAATAATAGAATTCTCTCCAAATTTGGGGTCTTCTTTAGTTTCTCTACATTCCTTAATAAAGCTTCTGATAAATTCAGTGACTTTGAACTGTCATTGATTCATAACATTTTGATGCTGAGAGGGCCCTGGAGATACTGGTCTAAGCCCTCAACTCACAGATGAGAAAAGAGTCCAGAGAGGGTTCCTGACTGATCCCAAGTCATACAATAAATTCCCTGTGATGGAACATAACCCCAGATTTCTCTCCAATTGGGGGAAAAAATCCCTTTTGCCTTGAATGTCTTTCTATTTATGTGCAAACTAATAGTAACCAGTTATACTGTGTGAGAGGGGAGAAAGGAAAAGAATGATTAAGAGTAAGAGAGTTTTCTAATATTTTGTTAACCAAAGCCAGGAGGGGGCCAAGATGGCAGTGTAGTTAGGCTGACTATAACATCACGCTACAACAAAGTCTTGTATAAGCAGTATAAGCAACCAAGAACAGATACAAATGGTGACCTCAGGCCTCTGAACATCAAATAAGGGGTCAAAGAAACAAACTGAATACAAACTGGAAGGAGAGATAGAATAAGGACAGCGGGAAAGCAGGGACTCATAGATGGCCCACAACCTACTTGCTAGCCTAGAGCAACATGGCCATTTTGAGGCAGCTATAAGCAACATACGTGAGCAAGAAGCCCAGGAAGAGATCAGCAAGAAAAACACAGTCTGTGACAGAGATACTGTGTAAACAGCCCTGGAAAGGAAAAATGAAGTGGGCAAGCAGCACACCGGGTCTGGGCATGCCTGAGAAAGAGTGACACATGGGAGCAACATAGCATTGAACCCAGGGAACAATAGGGCAGAGGTGCTGGAGCAAAATGATACAAGTTGGATTATAGAAACTTCAGATCAGGAGAAAGAACAATCAGGGAGTACACATTTGTGGGGGGCAAAGGAACGGTACAGAAGGGAGGGCATGAGCTCCAATGTCACCTGGTGAGTGCAGAGACAGAAGGGAGCTAGGCTGCCAATGTGTGACTGCGAGGAGGGCTCATTTCCCCCACCAAACCTGGGTCAGTAGCATGGAGGACCCCAGCCTCCTCACACCCACCACAAACAGGGTCCCAACCCTTCCTACCCTGTGCTATAGCCCCATCTGTCCGAACTTGCGCAGAAGCCTCCTGGACTGCTCACCCAAGCATGGAAGCCTCATCCCACCTCCTTCCCCTACCCAGGGCCCCCTCCTCTTGCCTTTCTGCAACTGTGAAGAAGCCTCCTGGGCCAGCCACCTGAGCAGGCCACCTGCCTAAGCATGGAATCTTATCATCATCCCCACCTCCCAGGGACTCCCTGCCCTTCTGCAACTGCATGAAAGCCTCCCAGATTGCCCCCTTTCTCCTCTCAAGGACCCCCTCCACTATTCTGTGCCTGCACAGAAGACTCTCAGCCCACCCACCTGAGCAAGGAGGCCTCGCCCCAACCACAACCACAGCCCAGGGTCCACCCTGCCCATCCACACTGGTGTGGAGGCCCCCACCCCCACCATGAACCTCTAGAAACTTCCCGTTCCCCTGCCCCCAACCGTACCACCTACCCATGACTGTGTGGAGAGCCCACCAAGGCTCCACTGCCCAACTGTGCATGCATGGATGACCTGCCCAGAAAACAAGGAGACATGTCACCTATTTGTGCGAACACAAAGGAACCACACTGTCCCTCAAGCTCTTTGGAGGGGCCCCAGCCACCTGATACCTTGTGCCCTACCGCAGGGAACAGCCCTGCTCTCTCAATTCCAAGCAACACTACAAGGGAGATCTTAAGCGCTTACTGTCATACACCCCATGTGTGTACTCAACTCTCCATATCCTCCTGTTAAAGAAAATCACAAATAACCAACTGGTAGCTCCAAAGACATACATACCTCAATAATACAAAACAATAATAATTAAAATCATTCAAAGGAAGGGAAACAGCCTAAGAAGAAAGAAAATAAACTAAATTTCTAATATATCAAAGCAAAAACAAAAACAAAACATTCATGTCTCAAAAACAATAGACCGTTACAAAGCATACGAACAGACAGAAAAAGATGGCCCAAACTAACAAATAGATAAACAAAGGAACAAAATGGTGTCTGACGAGGAACAAATAATGGAATTATCCATTAAAGACATCAAAAGACTAGTACTAAGTTTACTCACAGAGACAAATAAAAATAACTACAGGAAAACAATATAAGAACAAAAGGACAAATTCAATAAATTTAAAACAACAACAACAACTAGAAATTCCAAAGCTTAATAATAAAATAACAGACATAAACAACTGCAAGGAAGGACACAACAGTAGAATTGAAACAATAGAAGAAAGATTCAGTGAAAAAAAAGACAAAACCTTCATGATTACTCAGTTTGAGGACCAATAGAAGACAGTGAAGAAAAACAAATAAAGCCTAAGGGTTATGTGGGACATGATCAAAATGAAAAATATACACATAACGGGAATTTCAGAAAAAGCAGAGGGGAAAAATGTACAGAAAGAATCTTTGAAGAAATCATGGCAGATAACTTCCCAAATATCTCGAAAGATGAAATCTTCATCCAAGAAGCTCAATGAGCTCCATATAGGATAGAGCCCAATAGAAATATACTGAGATATATCATAATCAAACGTTCCAGAATCAAAGACAAAGGGAGAATTTTAAGGGCAGCACAAGACAAACAAAACATCACCTATGAAGGGGCCTCAATAAGATTAAGCTTTGATTTTTCGTCAGAAACTATGCAGGCAAGAAAGTAATGGGATGACATATATGAACTCCTGAAAGAAAAGAACTGTCAACCAAGAATTATATACACAGAAAATTGTGACTCAAAATTAAGGGAAAAATTAGGACAATCCCAGATAAGAAAAAACTAAGGGAATTTGTAACCACTAGAGCAACCCCACAAGAAACATAAAAGGTGGCCCTTCAGAAAGACAGCAATCGAAGATAAAGACACATAACAGCTATCCGAATACATATAACAGTAAATTAAAGTTAAAAATAGATTACAGGGAATCTGAGAGAAAAAGTTGTAACTGATGACAACATCATAACAAAAGGGAGAATGAATGGTGTAGATATAGAACCTCCATATGTTAAAGAGGTTAAGGCAGTTTCAAGATATAACAGATTGTTTTAAATGTAGAATATTAAATGTAAACTTCATGGTAATGACAAAAAAAACCTGATAGATCTACTCAACAAAATAAAGAAAAACAAAACAAAAAACTCAGTAACACAAAAATAAATGAAAGGAAAAGAAAATCCATATATAAAAGGATCTCAGCACAGAAAGCGAAGAACAAAGAAGCCATTAACATCACAAAAAAGCATAATAAACTGTCTGAAGGAAATCCTTCCTACTGATAATTGCATCTAATGTAAATGGATTAAATTTTCCAGTCAAGAGACAGAGAGTGGCAGAGTGGATTAAAAAAAAAAAAGCCATGACACATCCATATGTTGTCTACAAGAGCCACACACCTTAGGCACAAAGACATAGATGAGTCAAAAGTCAAAGGATGTGAAAAACGTGCCAAGCAAACAGTAACCAAGAGGCATTATTAATATCTGACAAAATAGACTTTAAGTCAAAATCTACTGTAAGAAACAAAGAAGGACATTATGTGATGATAAAAGGGTCAATTCACTAAGAAGACATAGCAATAATAAATATTTATATATCCAACATCAGAAAAAAGTTTATAAAGAAGCTCTAACTGAATTAAAGAAAGAAATAGATATACAATAATATTTGGAGATTTAAACACTCCACTTTCAATGATGGACAGAATAACTAGAAAGAAAATCAGTAAAGAAGACCTGAATAACACTATTAACCAACTGGACCTAACAGATATGTATAGAACATACCACCAAATAGCAGCATGATATATATTTTTCTTCATGCACATGGATGAGTCTCAAGAATAGAGCATATTTTAGTCTATTTATTTATTCTAGGCCAAGAATAGGCCACAAAACAAACCCTCCAAAATTTAAGAAGACTGAAATCATAAAAAGCATCTTCTCTGACCATAGCAGGATGAAGCTAGAAAACAATAGGAGAAAGAATAAGGAAAAAAGAAAAAACATGGAAATTAAATAACACACTACTAAAAAACTATTAGCCCACGAAGAAACCAAGAGTAAAATTTAAAAAATAGTTAGAATCAAACGAAAATGGAAACACAAAATGCCAAAATATTTGGGATGCAGTGAAATCAGTGTTCAGAGGGAAATTTATATCACTAAATACCTATGTTAAAAAAGAAAGATCCCAAATCAATAACTTAATGCAAAAACTTGAACAAATGAAAAAGAGTAAAAGAAGCCCAAAGCTACTAGAGAAAGGAAAGAATAAAGATTAGAGCAGAAATAAATGATACAGAAAACATAAAAACAATTAAGAATCAACAAGATCTGAACGGGTTCTTTGAAAGAATCAACAAAATAGACAAATCACTGGCTAGACTGACAAAGGAAAAAAATGAGAAGTTGCAAATAACCAAAACAAGAAAGAAAAGTGAAGACATTACAACAGATCCAACTGAAATAAAGAGGACCTTAACAGAATACTATGAAAAATTGTACTCCAATGAATCTGAAAACATAGACTGAATGGACAAATTCTTAGAAACAGACTACCTACCTAAAACTAACACAAATAGAGGTAGAAAATCTAAACAGACCTGTAACAAAAAAAGAGATAAAAAATGCCATAAAAAAAAAAAATCCAACAACAACAAAAAGCTCGAGGTCAGATGGCTTCACTACTGAATTTTACCAAATATTTAAAGACAAATTGGGACGAATCCTACTCAAACTCTTCCAAAACGTAGATGAGGAGGGAGTACTCCTTAACTCATTCTTTGAAGCCAGCATTGCCCTGATACCAAAGCCAGGTAAAGATACCACAAAAAGAAAAAATTACAGACCAATATCCCTCAGGAATATAGATGCAAAAATTCTTAACAAAATTCTAGTGAGCATAATTCAACAATATAGTAATAATATTATACAGCACGGCCAAGTGGGATTCATACCAGGAATGCAAGAGTGGTTCAACATTAGAAAATCAATCAATGCAATTCACCACATACATAAAACAAAGGAAAAGAACCACATGATCATCTCAATTGATGCAGAAAAGCCATTCAATACTCTTTCCTGATAAAAATTCTCAGCAAAATAAAAATAGAAGGAAAATTCCACAACAAAAATAAGGGCATATATGCAAAACCAACAGCCAACATTATACTCACTAAAGAAAGACTAAGAGCCTTCTCCTTGAGAATGGAAACAAGGCAAGGATGCCTACTGTCACCACTCCTGTTAGATATTGTACTAGAATTCCTAGGCAGAGCAATAAGGCAAGAAAGAAATAAAGGGTATCCAGACGGAAAAGGAAAAAGTAAAACTATCTCTATTTGCAGATAACATGATCCTATACATAGATAATTCCAAATTCCACAAGAAACCTACTGGATCTAATAGAAGAATTCGGCAATGTTGCAGGGTACAAGATCAACACATAAAATTCAGTTGGGTTTCTTTACACTAACGAGGAGAAACTCAAATAGGAAATCAAGAAAGCAGTATCATTCACAATAGCCCCCAAAAGATAAAACACCTAGGAATAAACCTAACTAAAGATATAAACGATTTATACAATGAACACTATAAAACACTAATGCAAGAGACTAAAAGAGAACTACATAAACCAAAGGACATTCCATGCTCATGCTCATGCATTGGAAGACTTAATATTGTGAAAATGTCAGTACTACCCAAACTGATCCAATCCAATCCCAATCAAAATTCTAATACCATTCTTTACCAGAATAGAAAAACTAATTACCAACTTTATATGGAAAGGAAAGAGTTCCTGAACAGCCAAAGGAATATTGAAGAACAAAGTAAAAGGCCTCAGACTCCTCGATTTCAAAACGACTATATTTTTATACAGGTGCAGTAATCAAAAAGGCCTGGTTCAACCACAGAAACATAGACCAGTACTGGTTCAACCACAGAAACATAGACCAGTGGAACAGAATTGAGGACCCAGAAATAAATCCATCTATCTATGGAAAACTGACTTTCAACAAGGGGTCAAAATCCATTCAAGAGAGAAGAAACAGTCTCTTTAATAAATGATGCTGGCAAAATTGCAGAAAAATGAAACAGGACCCATAGCTCACATCATACACAAAAACTAACTAAAAATGGACCAGAGACCTAAAGTTAAAGCTAAAACTATAAAGTCCTTGGAAGAAAACGTAAAGACAACACTATGAGATCTATTTGTTTAGAGACAGATTATCAAACACAACTACAAATGCACAAGCAGCAAAAGACAGATCAGATAAATGGGACCTCATAAAAATTAAATACTTATGCTCATCAAATTACTATATCGAAAGAGTAAAAAGACAACCTATGGGCTGGCAAAAAAATCTTTGGGAATGATATATCTGATAAAGCTCTAATTTCTAAAAAAAAATATATATATATACATATATATATAAAACTTTAACAACTCAACAATAAAAAGACAAATAACTCAAAAAATGGGCAGAGGGACTTGTGACCAAAATGGCACCATAGACAGAAGCACCACGCCACCCCTGCAAAGACCGGAAAAACTAAGTAAAACAGAGACAAAAGTCAGTCCTGGAATCCGAAGTGTCAAATGAAGAAATAAAGAACTCAGCCAAGCACTGAGTTGAATAAGAAACTGACAGAGAACAGAGAGCCAGGAGAGACACATGCGGAGGTTCCCTATCAGCTAACGAAGCACAGATTCGCCATCGTGGACTCCTGCTGGAGATCGACAGTCAGGGAGCACAGGAAAGCAACTTCACAAGAGCTCCCAGCAGGAGACAGAGCACATGGGAACCACTGATACACCCTTTTCCACCCCCCATCCTCTCCCTGCTGCTCTACCTTCGTGCTTCCTGGCTGGCAGTGGTAGCTTGGCAGGCTGGGAGGTCCAGAATACATGCCACTTGGATTTTGCCTACCCACATTGGAGATCAGCGGACAGGAGTATGGGAAAGCAGCTTCTGAAGTTCCCAGCAGGAGACAGAGCATCTGGTAACAAGTGATATACACTTTCCTAACCTCCACTCTTCTCCCCTCCCCACTTCGGCCTGCTCTGCTTCCCACTAGCTATGGTCTCGTGGCCTGCAGGCAACTGCTTCAGCCCCGGGCTGCTTGGATTCACCCACACTGAGTGCCATTTGTCTGTGGCTGGCATTGCTTTTTTCTCTTTCTTTTGGTTTCTTCCGTGCTTCCCACTACCAACTCCTACTTTCTCTCAAACACCCAGCTTTGTGTACCATCTTTCCTTCCTCTTGAAAGGCTGTGAAGCAACACTCGACAGGGAAACCACTCCCCGGCCTGTGACACCACACTGGTGGGATCCCCAAGGCTTTTCTTTTTTTGCTTAGTTTTGTTTTCCTTTGTTTTGTTTATTCGTTTTCTTTTTCTTTTTTAAGCTTGGGAGCTCCTTCTAGCCAGGCTACACCACACAGCTTAGAAGCCGCTCCCCTAATCTGCACAGCACCGTAGTTGGGATCCCTAGGGGCATTCCTTTTTTCTCTTTTTTCCTTTCTGTCTTTCTTCATTTCTCAGTTCTCATCTCTCTACACTTACCTTCTTTTCTGTCTCCTGAATACCTGGCACTGTGTGACATCTACACCCCCTCTATCCATGCTATATTGCACAGCCTGGGAGATACATCCCCGGTTTTTGCAGCCACACCAGTGGGAATCCTGGGGGCTTTTCTTTTTTTCTTCCTTCCAAATTTTTATCTATTTTTTTCTTTTTCCCTTATTTTTTTCCTCCTTTTTGTTTTTCTTCATTTCTTGGTTTCTCATGTCTCCACTTCAATGGCAAGCTCCCTTAGCACTTTTTTGTTTCTTTGTTTTTGGCTCCTATTTCTCTCTCTTCTCTCCTCTTCCTCATACCCATATTAGCTCCACACATGGCAACCTTCCCCCTCCTCATGCCTACCTGCTCAGTGTGCTGAGCATCACACCCCCAAGCAGCACAAGCATGGCCTACCAGAACCTGCCCAGCACTGATTTCCAGCTAGCCCTGTTGGCCCTAGTGCATACCACAAACAACCCATCCCAGGCCTTGCTCTTCAGCTGGACCTGCCCTGCTGCACCATAGCTGAGTGACTGGCCCTGCCCATTAGACAAGGAGGTGAAAAGTATTATGACCACAGAAAGTAAGCAACAAAGAACACATAGCCCACCTGCTCAGACATAACCAAATAAAACAAAAAACAGGGCAAAACAAACAGACCTACAATCAATAAACAAAGAAAATAACTACTGAATGTCCTGAAGACAGCAGACAAATATCAAAACACACACACACAAAAAAAGGATGGTTCCAGTAGGCATCCAAAATAAAACACCAGATGACTTTCCAGTAGAAGAAAAGACACTAGACGTACCTGATAGGGAATTCAAATCTTTAATATTCAGAGCTATCTAAGAGTTGAAGCAAAAAACAGACGAATTCATGGAAAAGACAGACAATTTCATGGAAAATACTGACCGAAAAATGGAGGAATTCAGGAAAATAACACAAGTACAAGATGCCAAAATAAATTTACAACTAGAAATCATACAAAAACAACAATTACAAATCCAAAAGATAAACAACAAGATTTTGGAATTGGACAGTGTCATAGAAGGGCTAAGGAGCAGCTTTGAAATGACAGAAGACAAGATCAGCAAAATTGAACACAAACACTTGGACACAACTCTGATGAAAATCAGAAAAAAGAACAAAGAAAAATGAAGACACCCTGAGAATTATGTGGGATATAATCAGAAGAAAAAACTTGCAAGCGATCAGAGTTCCAGAACAGGGGGAGAAAACAGAAAATACAGAGAGGATCATTGAAGAACTGCTGACAGAAAGCTTCCCTAAGATCATGAAAGATGAAAAACTGACCATCCAAGAAGCTCCACAAACCCCATACAGGATAGACCCCAAAAGAAAATCACCAAGGCATATCATAATCACACTCCCTAAAACCAAAGACAAAGAAAAAACCCTGAGAGTAGCTTGAGGAAAAAAAAAAGTCACATACTGAGGAGAAACAATAAGACTAAACTCTGATTATTAGGCAGAAACCATGCAGGCAAGACAGCAATGGGATGACATATATAAAACCTTGAGAGAAAAGAATTGCCAACCAAGAATAATACGTCTTGTCAATCTCTCATTCAAATATGACAGTGAAATTAGAACATTTCCAGATAAACAGAAATTAAGGGAATATGTAAAAACCAAACCAAACTTACGAGAATTATTAAAGGGAGTCCTTCAGTCTGAGAACAAACAACGTCAGACCACAGCCTGAATCTAGGACTCAAGATTGTACCAGCCAGATACCAATGTAGGAAATGAACTCTGAAGGACTATCCAAAACTAAAACAATTGCAACAGGGAACCAGAAAGATTAATCTGTAAATGACAACAACGTCAGAACAATAAAACAGGGAATAAACAGTGTAGGTACAGAACTTTCCAATGGAGGGAAGGCAAGGTGATACCAAGTAATAATAGATTGGTTCAAACCTAGGAAGATAAAGGTAAATCTCAACGTAGCCACAAAGAAAGTTAAGAAACCTGCTCATCAAAATATAGAAGAAAAACATACAGTCTCAATAAAAACAAAATCTACAAAAACAAAAGAAATCCACCAACAAAAGGAATTCAGCACAGGAGAGTAAGAAGAACAAAGAAAATGTCAGCACCACAAAAAAAAGTACTACAAGATGACAGCAATAAACTCACACCTATCAATAGTTACACTGAATGTAAATGGTCTAAATGCACCCATAAAGAGACCGAGAGTGACAGAATGGATTTAAAAAACAAACAAAAAACAGGATACATCAATTTGCTGTCTACAAGAGACACACCTTAGAAACAAAGATGTAAATTTATTAAAAATCAAAGGATAGAAAAAATATACCAAGCAAATAACTACCAAAAAAGAGTAGGGGTAGCAATACTAATCTCAGATAGACTAGACTGTAAAACAAAATCCACCATAAAAGACAAAGAAGGGCACCACATAATGATTAAAGGCATGATCCATCATGAAGATTTAACCATGATAAACATCGACGCACCCAATGACTGGACTCCAAAATACATAAAACAAACTGTAACAGCACTGAAAAGGGAAATGGACAGTTCCACAATAATAGTAGGAGACTTCAACACACCACTCGGTAAAGGACAGAAGATCTAGAAAGAAATTCGACAAACATACAGAAGAGCTAAAGGGCACAATCAGTCAACTTGACCTCATAGACATATATAGAACACTCCACCCAACAGCTGTAAAGTACACATTCTTTTCCAACGCACAGGGAACATTCTCCAGAATAGACCACATCTTAGGCCAAATCCAAAACATTGAAATAATACAAAGTATCTTCTCTGACCACAATGCCATCAAAGAAGAAATCAACAACAGAAGAGTAAGGAAAAAAAAAAAATCAATTGCATTGAAACTGAATAACTCCCTGCTTAAAAACCACTGGGTAATAGAAGAAATCAGAAGTAGAATAAAAAAAGTCCTAGAATCAAATGAGAATGAAAACACATCATACCAACACCTTTGGAACACAGCAAAGGCAATCCTCAGAGGTCTATTTATAGCAATAGATATAAAAAAATAGATATGCACATCAAAAAAGAAGAAAATCAAAACATTAGCTACGCTACTTGAACAAATAGAAAGAGAACAGCAAAAGAAGCCCACAGGTCTTAAATGCTAACAAGCGGCCATCTAAGATGCATCAATTGGTCTCAACCCACCTGGATCAAAGGAGAATGAAGAACACCAAGGTCACACGATAACTATGAGCCCGAGACAGAAAGGGCCACAAGAATTAGAGATTTACATCATCCTGAGACCAGAAGAACTAGATGGTGCCCGGCCACAACCGATGACTGCCCTGACAGGGAGCACAACAGAGAACCCTGAGGGAGCAGGAGAACAGTGGGATGCAGACCCCAAAGTCTCATAAAAAGACCAGACTTAATGGTCTGACTGAGACTAGAAGAACACCGGCGGTCACGGTCCCCAAACCTTCTGTTGGCCCAGGACAGGAACCATTCCCAAAGACTACTCATCAGACATGGAAGGGACTGGACAATGGGTTGGAGAGAGATGCTGATGAAGAGTGAGCTACTTGTATCAGGTGGACACTTGAGACTGTGTTGGCACCTCCTATCTGGAGGGGAGATGGGAGGATAGAGAGGGTTAGAAACTGGCAAAATGGTCACGAAAGGAGAGACTAGAGGAGGGGAGTGCGCTGACTCATAGGGGAAGTATGTAGTAAGGTGTATATAAGCTTACATGTGACAGACTGACTTGATTTGTAAACTTTCACTTAAAGTACAATAAAAATTATTTAAAAAAAAAGAAGCCCACAACCACCAGAAGAAAGGAAACAATAAAGATCCGAGCAGTAATAAAAGAAATAGAGAATAGAAAAACAATAGAAAGAATCAACAAAACCAAGAGTTGGTTCTTTGAAAGGATCCACAAAATCAGCAAACCACTGGCCAAACTGGCAAAAGAAAAACAGAACAGAATGCAAATAACCCAAATAAGAAATGAAATGGGGGACATTACAACAGACCCAACTGAAATAAAAAAGATCATAAAAGAGTATTATGAAAAACTACACTCCAACAAATTTGAAAGCCTAGAGGAAATGGACAAATTTCTAGAAACACACTACTTACCCAACTAACACAAAATGATGTTGAAAATCTGAACAGACCCATAACAAGAGAAGAGATTGAAAAGGTAATAATAATAAAAAAAAAAAAAAGCCCTGGCCCAGATGGCTTCACTGGAGAATTCTACCAAACATTCAGAGAAGAGCGTACGCCAGTACTACTCAAACTATTTCAGAACATAGAAAAGGAAACGATACTGCCGATTCATTCTATGAAGCCAGCAAAACCCTGATACCAAACCGGGCAAAGACATGACAAAAAAAAAGAAAAAGACCAATGTCTTTCGTGAATATAGGTGCAAAAACTCTTAAAATTCTAGTCAACAGAATTCAGCAATGTATTGAAAAAATAATATACCATGACCAAGTAGGATTCATACCAGGTATGCAAGAATGGTTCAACATCAGAAAACCAATCAACATTATCCACCACATAAATAGGAAAGAAAAGCCTCGCATGATCATCTCAATTGACACAGAAAAGGCACTTAACAATGTCCAACACCCATTCCTGATAAAAACTCTCAATAAAATAGGTATAGAAGGGAAGTTTCTCAACATAATAAAGGCATCTATGCAAAACCAAGGCCAACAACATTCTTAATGGAGAGAGGCTGAAAACATTCCCCTTGAGAACAGGAATAAGACAAGGATCCCCTTTATTAAATTTATATGGAAAAGGAAGAAGTCCCTGAGGAGTAAAGCACTATTGAAGAGGAAGAATAAAGTAGGAGGACTCTCACTACCTTACCTCAGAATCTACTATACGGCTGTGGTAGTCAAAACAGCCTGCTACTGGTACAAAGACAGATACACTGACCAATGGAACAGAATTGAGAACCCAGATGTAAATCCATCCACCTACAGTCACCTGATCTTCAACAAGAGCCCAAAGTCCATCAAAGGGGAAAAGACAGTCTTTTTAACAAATTGTGCTGGCAAAACTGGATGTCCATCTGCAAAAACATGAAACAGGACCCATACCTTACACCAAATACAAAACCTAGCTCAAAATGGATCAAAGATCTAAATATAAAGCCAAAAAATACGAAGTTCATAGAAGAAAAAATAAGATCAACCCTAGAGGCCCTAATACGCCACATTAACGGGTTATAAACCACAACCAACAACACACAAACTCCAGAAGGTAAGCTAGATAACTGGGATCTTCTAAAAATTAAACACTTATGCTCATCAAAAGTCTTCACCAAAAGAGTAAAAAGAGAACTTACAGACTGAGAAAAAAAAAAATTGGCTATTACAAATCAGATAAAGGTCTAATCTCTAAAATCTACAGGAAAATCCAACACCTCTACAATAAAAGGACAAATAATCCAATTAAAAAATGGGCAAAGGAAATGAACAGACACTTCACCAAAGAAGACATTCAAGTGGCCAACAGACACATGAGGAAATGCTCATGATCACTAGCCATCAGAGAAATGCAAATTAAAACCACAATGAGATATCATCTCACCCTAGCATTACCAGCACAAATCGAAAAAACAGGAAATAACAAATGTTGGAGAGGCTATGGGGAGATCAGAACTCTTATGCACTGCTGGTGGGAATGCAGAATGATATAACCATTTTGGAAAACGATGTGGGGCTTCCTTAGAAAGCTAGACATAGAAATACCATATGATCCAGCAATCTCACTCCTAGGAATATATCCTAGAGAAATAAGAATTGTCACGGGAATAGACATAAGCACACCTATGTTCATTGCAGCATTGTTCACAATAGTAAAAAGATGGAAACAACCTAGATGCCCATCAACAGATGAATGGATAATCAAACTGGTACATATACACACAATGGAGTATTATGTAACAATAAAGAACAATGATGAATCTGTGAAGCATCTCTTAAAAAAAAAATTTTATTTTTTAAATTTTTTTTAATGCATAACATTGATAAATCTGGAGGATATTCTGCTGAGTGAAATAAGTCAATTACAAAAGGACAAATATTGTATGAGACCACTACTGTAAAAACTCATGAGAAGGTTTACACACAAAAAGAAACAATCTTTGATGGTTACTATGGAGGGGAGGGGTGGGGATGGAAAAACACTAAATATACAATAGATAAGTAGGAACTTTGGTGAAGGGTAAGACAGTACACATTACTGGGGAAGCCAGCACAACTTGTACAAGGCTAGGTCATGGAAGCTCCATAGACACATCCAAACTCCCTGAAGGACCGCATTGCTGGGCTGAGGGCTGTGGGGACCATGGTCTCGGGAACCTAGCTCATTTGGCATGTTTTTTCTGGGAGGTTATAAAGAAAATGTTCTACATTCTACTGTGGTAAGTAGTGTCTGGGGTCTTAAAAGCCTATGAGCGGTCATCTAGGATACTCCACTGGTCTCACCCCTTCAAGAGTGAAGAAGAATGAAAAAAACTAAAGATACAAGGGGGAAGATTAGTCCAAAGGACTAAGGGACCACATCTACCACAGCCTCTACCAGACTGAGTCCAGTACAACCAGATGGTGCCCGGCTACCACAACTGAAATTGCCGTGACAAGGATCACAGTAGAGGGTCCTGGACAGAGGTGGAGAAAAATGTAGAACAAAATTCTAACTCAAAAATAAAGACTGGACTTGCTGGCCTGACAAAACCCTGAGAGTATGGCCCCCAGACACCCTTTCGGCTCAGTAATGAAGTTACTCCTGAGGTTCGCCCTTCAGCCAAAGAGTAGACAGGCCCATAAAACAAAATGAGACTAAAGGGGCACCAGTCCGGGGCAGGGACTAGGAGGGAGGAGAGAGCAGGGAAGCTGTTAATAGGGAACCCAAAGTTGAGAAGGGAGAATGTTGACATGTTGTGGGGTTGTTAACCAGTGTCATAGAACAATGTGTGTACTGACCGTTTAATGAGAAACTAATTTGTTCTGTAAACCTTCATCCAATGTACAATTTAAAAAAAGGGGGCAGAATATATTAACAGGCACTTCACCAAAAATGACATTCAAGCATCCAACAAACACATGAAAAGATGATGTCAACAGCCATTAAACCCATTGCCTTACAGTCGATTCCGACTCAGCAACCTTAGAGAGATGGGAATCAGAATGACAGTTAGATACCATATCATCCCTGTTAAAATGGGACTGATAAAAAAAAAAAAAAAAAAAACACACACTAACAACAAAAACAAGGGTCACAGAAACTGATACTTATTAGACATAACCAATGATCTTGTGGGAATAATTTTCTTGGTTTGAAGACTTAGGGTCATAGTCTTGTGGGACAACTCTGTCAACTGGCATAATATAGTTCATAAAATGTATGTTCTACATCCTCATCTAGTCAGTAGTGTCTGGAGTTTTAAGATACAGCTAAGATACAACTATTGGTCCTTACTCTTCTGGAGCAAAATAGAAAACCCAAGATTCAGAGAAAGAACTAATCTACAGGACAAATTGTCTGAATGAACCACGGCCTCCTCCACCCTGAGACCAGAAGGACTGGATGGTGCCCGGCTACCATGGCCGCAAGCTCTGATCAGGACCACTACGGATGGATCCTGATAGAAAGTGAGAGAAACATACAACAGAATTTCAAATTCTCAAAAATTCCAGACTTACTGGACCCACTGAGACAGGAGGAATTCCTGAGACTACTGCCCTGAGATATTCTTCAAGCGTTGAGCTGAAACTATCCCCTCAAGTCACCTTTTAGCTAAATAGCAGCTTAGCTCATAAAGTAATGAATACCACCCTTGAGTACTGCACCCTTTTAAAAAATCATTTCTATGAGAACAAATAGTCAACAAGTACTCGAAAGCATAGATGAGAAGGTTGGGGGGCTGTGAGACTAGGTTAATGAGAAGGGACCAACTAGAATGGAAATAATAGGAATGCTGATACAATGTATAGGATGTAAACACTGTCACTGAACAATATGTATAGAAATTGTTGAATGGGAACCTGTTTTGCTATGTATACTTCCACTAAAATACAATAAAGTATTATTTAAAAAAAAAAAAAAGTTCAAAGCCAGGGAAGAAATGGAATATCCTAGATTTTCTGTGAATCCCAAACTTCTATAAAAAAGAAAACAAAGCTGTACTTAACAAAATTGAAGGATCAGTTGCTTAGTGATTTGAATGTTCTAACCTAAACTTTGACTGGATTTGAATATAAACGTTCTGTCCTGACTTTCAGGAAAACCAATCCACAGCGCAGACACTAAATTTAATCCAGTTGGTAGATTCAAAAAAAAAACATTCTATTAATTAAAAGGCAACACAAAGTTGTTATTTATTTGTCCTACGCTTTTTTTTAGAAGAATTTGTTTTCACAGATCTGATCTTAGTCACAAAATAAAGATCTTTATACAATATTACATCGCAGCTGTAAAGCCAGCCTTTTTTGTGAATTGGCAAAGTAGTCCACGCAAGCTATTTCTGTTAAAATTCATATAACGATATCAACTTATTCACTTCACACTTCTATCATTCACAAATCTAAAAGTTGAGAATGACCCTGGCCCCATCATTCCTGACGTAAAAAAGTAATGGCAGCCTTCTTGATTTAAGTGAATAACAAAGAGGTTAAACTTAGTCACCTTCAAGTAACAAATTACTCAGTTTCTAAAACAAGTATAAATAACTTTACCATAACTAGGGTAAATCCACATTTCCTAGTATAGACATAACAACAGCATTTTTACTGATCTGTATATATACTGCACACTCCCCTGCAAGGTACAAGATCACCTACAATAAAGGCAGAGTTCAATAAAGACGGAAATCAGGGAGCAGAAGACGAAAAACATGAACCAAGAAATGCTGGGAAAAGGGAGGAGTAACATTATTTGGGGCTGAAGAGCGCAACAGTAACTGATGAGTGACCTTAACTCTGAGCGGCCCAGCCAGCTGCCAAGGCGAAGGAGCAGGAGTACCCTCTGCCAGCACAACTCTGGTCGCTGGCACTCAGTTAGAGACAGACCTTTCCTGCATTTAAGGTTTCAGAGGGTCTGTGTTATGAGAGGTACTGTACAAAAATAGGAAGGCTGTCTTAGATACCAATTTTATCAGAAGTAGAGGTGGTTCCCCATCTTATCTCCTATATTGGCCTTCCGTGAGGTTGTAGTATTGGGAGCCAGGGTGAAGTGTCCAGAAAGTGATGATTTAGCTAAAGTTTTGGGAAGCCAGAGAAATGAAATGAAAAGTGCTTCAGGCTATTCTCTAATTTCAGCTTTTGAGTAAACCTGTAAAAGACTTAAATAATCAATATATTGCCAATGGTGACCTCTTTGAGCATCTGAGGGGAAGCTGGGTAGAAGGCTTGTGTCCCTGCCAAAGTCCACAGGAACCAGGCATTCTGAGGGAGCTGACCCGGCAGCGAGCGCCCGCAGTGCTGAGCAGCGCTCTGACCCACACAGAGACTGGTGAGCTCTCTTGGTCATAAAACTGAAACAAGGGGAATTTAATCTGAAGGTTTATATTCTGTGTAATGAATTAAGTCACCCCACAAGCGTCTAATAAGTGCTGAAATCCTAGTGGTGCCACTGAAACTGTATTTCCCTGTAGAAAGACGACGATGACATGATAGAAAGACATTTGCTCACGTGATGAGATTGACACACAGAGCCTACCACCAAAGACAAAAAATTTAAAAGCTCAATCCATTTCACCGATAAGGCTCATCACTGCCATGATGTATTGAAAAGACTGTCTTCATGTGTCTAGAATTCCTGGAGACCTATCAGTGAAAATGCATGACCTGCTCACAGGTTTCAGAGCCCAGTACTGCAGCCACCCTGAAAGCAGCTGACGAGCTCACACCACTTCCATCAGATGCCACCAGCTTTCAAGGTCAGTGAAGGTCCTTCAGGACTGTATCAGCAGCTGACACTATTTGTCCACTATGTCTAAACCAAATGAGTGAATGAGCAAATTTGCTTCTGTGTTTTCCTGAATATAAAATGGGAAGAGGTATTCTCATTGACTTCTTACCTAGAACAATACTGAAAGGAAGTACAGGAGCACCAGCTTTTATACTCTTAGAGGAAGAAAAATGGTATCTCAATCTGTATGATACACACAGGAAAACAGTTTGTAAGGACACTGAGCAAAATATAAGTAGTGGCTATCTCTGGGTGCTGAGGTCACAAGGAATTTTAAGTTTCTTGTGAATTTTATATTATCGTGTAGATGGAAAATATAGAAAGCCTACTTTAAAAGAAAAGTCTCTGTGAAAACCTAATGTTTGGATAATTCTAGTCCATCATAATCATAATTTAAAAGGCACTGATAAAGCTCCTGGAGCCCTGGTGACACAGTGGTTAAGACCTACAACTGCTAACCAAAAGGTCAGCAGTTCGAATCATCAGCCATTTCTTGGAAACCCTGTGGGGCAGTTCTACTCTGTCCTGTACAATTGCTATGAGTCAGAATCAACTCAACGGCAATGGAATTTGGATAAAGCAACTAGCTCCCGAGGGCATCAAAGACATAGCCCCAGGACTACAAGGTAAACCCCGTTTGAGTTACTTTTAATTCCCTTCCAATAAATTCCTACTGAGCACCTACTGTGGGCAAAGTAGAAGCGGGATCCCACTTCGGAGGCACACTGCCTAGAGAAGAGTGGGGGCAGCTGTGGCCACAAACCTTGCAGGCCACTGAGCGGGACAGTCTTGCGTGCTGAGCGGGGACAGATGGCACTAAGGGTTTGAGTGAGTACAAGGTGTCATCTGACTTAGCTCTTAAAATATTTCACTGAAGTGTTGTGTATGTGAATATGCACGTGTGTGTATGGTGCAAATATGGGTGAGCATCAGTGTGTGAGTGTGTGTGTGTACGTTTCTTTGTGGTGCAAGTGTATGAGCGTACACGTGTGTTTTAAGCATGAGTGTGTGCTGTGTAAGGATGTATGATACGGTGTGTGTGTGGTATGTGTCAGTGTGGTGTAACTGCGTGAATTTGTGTGTTTGCTATGTGACTGTGCATGAGATGTGTGTGTGTGTGGTGTATACATGTGTGCTATGTGTGTGTGTCTGTACTGTGTAAGGTATTGTGTATGTGAGTGTGTGGTGTGTGTGTAAGTGTGTGTGAATGTGTGCAAGGAATGTATGGTGTATGTGAGGTATGTGTAGTGTGTTCGTGTGTGCATGAGTTCATGAGGTGCATGTGTGTGGTGTGTGAGCGCATGAGCATGTATGAGTCTGAGTGTGTGCTTTGTGTGTATGAGTTTGGGTGTAAGTATGAGTGTGTGGCATGTATGAGTTGTGGTGTGTGTGTGGTATGTGTGTGTGGTGAGAATGTGCATGCTGAGTGTGTATGAATGCGTGTGTGGTGTGTGTGAAATGTGAGGGTATGCTTATGAGTGTGTTTTCATGTGTGTGTGGTGTGTGTATGTGGTGTGTGTGGTATGCCAGTGTCATGTGTTTGTGCTGTGTGAGTATGTGTGGTGTGTGAGGGAGCATGTGTGGTATTTGTGTGTGAGTGTGTGGTTTGTGTGGTATGAATGTGTGTGTATGTGCTGTGTGAGTGTATCTGTGAGCACGTGTGTGTGTATGTGTGTGTATGGTGTGTGTGAGCATGTGTGGTGTATATGAGTGTGTTAGTATGTGGTGTGTGTGAATGTGTAAGTATGTGCTATGTGTGTGTGAACATGTGGTATGTTTGTGTGCAGTGTGAGTTTGTGTGTCAGAAAGGTCCAGCTCTATGGATTTTCACAAAGTAAAACCACCCATGTGACAGGTACAGGAAGGTACATGAGGGGCCTTGTGGTGTGTGTGTGAGTGTGTGGTTTATTTCTGTGCTGTGAATGTGTGTATGTGCTGTGTGAGTGTGTGTGAATGTGTGGTATGTGTGTGAGTGTGTGTGTCAGAAAGGTCCAGCTCTATGGATCTTCACAAAGTAAAACCACTCATGTGACAGATACAGGAAGGTGCACGAGAGCCCTTGTGTTGTGCTCTAACATAGTTTAGCAGGGTCTCGTTGTGATATGCAAAGTGCACTCTGGGGGACAGGCCTCTGGTCAAGCACAACTGCACGCCTTGCTGAAATCATTATATGGCTCTCAATCTATACATCTTAAATACATGTGTCTGAATGGAGTGGCAACCAGGCGGTGCCCGTATTTAATATACATTCATCAAAACCAAACCTGCACAACCCTCTAGTGCCTTTGTCCACTGAGTAAGCAACCTATATCATGAAACCCAACAAAGGCTCTAGGTTGACCACTAACAGCTGTCCTTCCATGAGCACTTGTGGTGTAACCTGGACTCACCAGCAGGACCAACACAGGTGGGTGTACAGGCCCCCAAGACGGAACCAGAAGGGACAAAGAGTACTGCAAATGCTGGGCCCCAGGGCTCCTTCCTTTGAAATCATCCATACATGCATGCTATGCTACAAGGGGTTTCTCTTATATGGCCTTTGTGGCCCTGGGTTTGTAATTCTCCCGGAATGATTCACTGGGCCACAGTCTTGCAAGTGATTCGTCTATTTACTATCCACAAAAGCGGCTTGCAGGGATTGGTTGGTTTACTTGCCACAAAAGCGGCTTGTAATCCACTCAATAGGATAGAGCAGCTTGCAGTCCACCTAGGGGATTGGCTGGTTTTCGGCCCTGCTGGGAGGGCCATGCCTTGAAATTGCCTACATAGCGGCAACTTCACAGCAGTTTTTAGGGACCTCCTGACCGTCAAGAACCTGGAACAGAGCACATCCTTTGGACCTGGGGTTCCTGTGCTGAGAAACTCCTAGACCCAAATAAAGAGCTGTAATACAGGTTGGGGGCTGTCACACTGAACAGAGAGAGACAGTGGGGTAGTCAGAGAGACGGCTGCAGTGGGCAGAGTCAGGCTATGGAAAGAAGTTGGGCAGGAGATCGCTGAGGGAGCTGAACACAGCCCTGAAGAGTGGAAGCAGGTGAGGCCAGACCCAGGCAGCTGGCATCTGAGCAGAGCAGATGCATAGCTGCTGAGAGCTGGAACACTTATTTGACCAGGGTAGAGGCCTGAGTGCCCAGTGAAGGGATTTCCCCTTTCCTGGCAGCATGGACGGAGCTGCGTGGGCCTGGGGTAATGTCGCAGGAGCTGGTGACACTAGGCCTTATAAAGCCCAGCAGCAGGCAGAGCAGTGATGGGAGCAGTGCAGGCCCCGCAGGCAGTGTGGGCAGAGCCACGCAGGCCCAGGCAGCATGCAAGAGCTGAAGGCAGCGGTGACGTGAACACAGGATCTGACCGGAACCACATGTGTCTGCTGAGCCAGGTAAGTGTGGACATGGGTAATTTGGAGGAAGGGTAAGCTGGGGTTCTCCTTTAAGAAGTAAGAACGTTCCTCTCCTACAAAGTGAACTACATGTAGGAGGGCAGGCCCATTTTGGCATAACTGATCTGTTCCTACTGTTTACTATTTGCTTGCTATAAATAATAATCATACCTTTCATTTTGCCAGCACGAGTCTCGCATGTCTGGTTGGATCACACTGGACTAACGTAGTGCCCAGGAGTGGTTGGTACCACTGGGAGAAATCCTCATTCCTAGCAGTTTCATTGTTGCCTGGAATTGTGACACAGCCCAGTCTGCACGTGCAATGCCGACAAAGACATGCATTCATAAGACCCTGAATTCTGGACATCTTGGTATATACTGATTATCAATAGCCCCTCTATGGAGCTTGCCTGTCAGGACACAAACGTGCTATAACTTCCCTCATCTTTAAAACCACGCTCTGGTCCAGTTCCCTCTTTCTCAGCTCCCACGCTCAATGCCTCAAATCAGTCATCTGTACTCATGGTCTGTGATTTTTGGCTCTCCCCTAACAAATTCCAGTCAGGCCCTGGCCCCCATCACTGCTCAAAAGCTGCTTGTCTAGGTCGCTGGGAGCCTCTACGCTGTTGAACGTGGTCATCCCTTGACCCCTTAACCCTGCCAACCACCTTGAAGCAGGTTCGTTACTTGGGCCCAGGACACCACACTGCTCTGCTTGTTCCTATCTTACCACCTGTGTTCCACAGCTCCTCCACAGAGCCCTGTCTGCCTAGCTTCGGGTGCTCAGGCTCAGCCTTGGTCCTCTTCTCCTTTCTCAATACCCAGGCTTTTGTGATCTCAAGTAGTCCGTAGCTTTAAATATTGTCTCCATGCTAACGATTCCCAAATTTACCTTGGACCTCTCCCCTGAACTCTAGATTCCTCCAGTCACCTGCTCAATATCTCTGTCGAGAATGGCTAAAGGACATCGCAACCTAACGTGCCCTACTGAACACCTCCTTGTCCATGTCCGTCAGCTGCCACAGGCACACTGGCCTCCTTGCTGTCCCTTGAACACACAGGCTCACTTACACTTCAGCACCTGGGACTGCTGCTCCCTTCGTCTGCAACTCTCTCCCAGGATATCTGCTTGGTAACTTCCTCACTTTCTTCAGGTGTTTGATCAAGTGACACCATCTCAGTGGGCTCTTCCCTGACCACCTTGTTTAAAACTCAACTCCACCCATTACATGCCTCCCCATACTTCTGGCCCTTCCTCTCCTCGTTTCCTGCTTTATTTCTCTCCAGAACTCTTATTTCCATCTCGTATTATGTTTTAAACATATCCATGCTGTTTATTGCCTTTTTCTCTCTTAAAAAGTAAACTTCACGAGAGCAGGCAGAGATTTTTTGTCTGTTTGGTTTTCCTAATGAACTCCCAGAGTCTGGAACAGGACCTGGTACATAGTAAGCATTCAATAAATATGTGTGAAGTAAATCAATGAACGGAAGTAAAAGCTTGCTCGGAGGCTTTAGGAACCACAATGAACTACTGGTGTGCCTTTAAGTGAAGAAAGTGTTCTTTTAGCTGAGAAAATAGTCTCACTAGAGATACATATGAAAAATGAGGTAAGAAGGAAATAAAACTCAAACATGTTATTAGCAAATCACATAAAAGATTTGGAAGGCAAAGTGTTAGGTAAAATAACTGGCTAAGTAGATTTTTTAATAACCCGTGGTCTTCAGTTTATTCATTTTCTTTCTAGGCCACAATATCATAAATATTTAGGCTTTTTCCATCTGTCTTTCCCAGTCATCTGGCTTAATTCTGAAAGCACCATATTCTCTCTCAGTATACCACCCGTGTTTTTTGAAGAGGAAGCCCATTGTCTGGCAAAAGCATTGGACTGTTTACTCAGGAAAAGCCAGCTCCTACCCTACATAGCTTCCAGCAAACCAAGGAATTGGATGTGGATGCTGAGTTATCCACCTCTCTTATTTTTTAATATGTAAAGACCAGCTTGGGAGCCGGGAAGTAAGGTGGGTATTACAAACTGATGACAGTGGTGCTGGCAGGAGGGGGTCTGCCCACCTTGTTCTTAGATACACCATGTTATTTTTTCCTACACAGGTACCAAAGACCTCCCTCTCCTGCCTGGGGTGCGGGCCTTTGGTTTGAGCCCACGTGATCTCTGTCATGACCACCTGGGGGCCCCAGCTGTCTCTACTCTTTGTGAAGCTTCCGTTCTGAAAACTTTGACTTCCCAAGACCCTACAAAAGCAAGTGTCACAGCATCACAATGCCACAAAGTACTGGCCAGGGCCACTCCCAAGGCCCCCAGCTCCTTGAGCCAAGCCAACATGGGGCTTTCAGAAGGTGACTTAAGCTTTTTAAGTGGATAGTTGGATGTCCTCATGCCCCAAACAAAGAGGGCTGCCTACCTTCCGTTATGCTATTGGCTCCTTAGACACCCTGCTCTTTTCCCTCATGTAAACTCCCTGCTGAAGGGCCTCATTCCGCCCTACTTGACAGGACTATCCTACAGGCTGGGTCAGTGGTCCCGTACATATTAACACAGCACCGCATCCAGCCATGCCTCCAGGTTCCTCAAACACACCCAGTCCCAGGAACAGACAGCTGAGGGACATAATGGACAGGGCAGTCTCCTCATATCTAGATGGAGACCTTCAAGTACTTCCAAGAATGGCCTTTGGTTCCCACAACTAATCAAAGGCAAGAGCAGGGATCAATGTAGGTAGAAAGCCATAGCAAAGACTCCCTTACATGCCATGCTTGGGCAGGGGGGAGAGGTGGCCCTGTTTGGTTCTCGGATGGCTGTTTCTTCCCCTAGTTGGGGCCATGTGAAGGCTTAGCTCTACTCTGATCTCTAGGACCTAGACCTGCACTACAGTTTCTTCCATGGCTACCTCCCTATTGAAGAAAATGGCCTATTTCTGACAACCCTGGCTGGGTTAGAATCCCAGGTTCTACAAGGACAAGATAGAGTTGGTCCTGAAAGCTCATTTCAAATTCTTCATAAAGAACTTTTTCTTATGTTTCCTGAATTCCTCTGCATATCTCCCCAATGATAAATCTCTCCAGCAGACTTAAGAAACTTCAAACGATCTGATTAATAAACAGGATCAGAGTCTTAAAACCAGTCCTCCTCAATGGGACACTAGTTGGCACATCTACCCTCCAACATTAACAACTAGCCACTCTTCCACTCACTTCCTCCCCAGGAACACACCTGGGAGGAGGCTATTACACTTGTGCAGTGTGATCTGGTGGCCCAGCACCCAGGAACTCTGCTCTTCATGTTGTCCCCAAGTCTCTCCCCACCGGATCATTCTTATCCACAGTCTGACCCTCATAGAATCTTAGTTTCCCTACCACAGTTTAAAATCAGTCTCAACCTTTGGCTGGCTTCCCTTTCAGCACCGCCCCCCACCCCTCCAGAAGAATGGATCTCACATGCCATAAATTCCTCACATCAAAAAATTGCCAGGGGCAGAGCCAAGATGGCGGAATAGACAAACGCTTCTGTCCAGCCCTTTTTACAACAAAGACCCGAAAAAACAAGTGAAACGAATATATTTGTGACAAGCTGGGAGCCCTGAGCATCAAAGGCAAGCTTAGACAATGAACTGAGAGGCAGGGGGAGGAAGAGGCCTTTCAGAAGTGGAGAGGAGTTACCAGTCCTGAATCGCGGGGAGCCCTCAGGCACCATTCCCGGAGCTGTAGTGGTGGTGGTGGCGGTGGCGGTGGAGGTGGCGGCGGGCTGGTACTAGCATTCAGCTGCAGTTTCCTAAGGGAGGGGCAGCCAGCCACACAGCCTGCTCACACCTCTGGAACCTGAAGAGAACGGCTCCCAACAAAAGCTAAGTACTTGCCTATATTTTACCGCGCCCCCCCCCCGCACCCCCAAGCCAGCTTCAGCGGCCAAATCCCTGGGCCTGAGATGGACCCCAGTGTGCACCGACAGCCATCCTCCCAGCCGTGGGGAAGGAAAAAATTTGCAACTGGGGGGAAAAGATAATATCCTAGCTCCATTAACTGGGGGAGCTCAGGACAGAAGCGGCTTCTGTCCAGACATAAACCATCCGTGGACCTTGAGCACCTTTCCCTTCTGCATGGACCTGTGTGGGCCTATTTCGGGAGAATACGCCCTTGTTGGCAAACTCCAACCATTTCAGCTGTGCAGTGGAGAGGTGGGTGTTTGACGTTTGACATTGCTTTGCCTATTAAACAAGGTCCTCAACTACCCACAACAAGGACCTAAGGACTGGTAGCTCCACTCAGGTCACCCAGCCACCTGCAAAAGGGGTCCAAAGATAACTGGTACCTCCCAGTCCTTATGACAAAAACTTTGGGTGCCTATGGTCCCTCTGTAGAACCCACCCACCGGGACGCTCCAGAGAACAGAGATGTGTTTTCCTCAGAGACACTTGAGAGTCAGTTCTTAGCCCCCTGCCTTGTTCAGAGTGTGACCCCCTGCTACAATCAGATACTGATATATATGCCAATCACCCCTGCCCCTCTAAGACTGTAGGACAGAGCCTGTACCACACACTTGATATAAGCTACCTGGAAACTAGAGCTGAATTCATACAAGAAAACTGAATGAACTCCTAGACTCATATACCTGATAACAGCTCTAGCCAGCTGGGGACAGTTCACCAGAGCTTCAAAGGTGAAAATAATCAAGCTAGCTCACTCAAGCAACCCATAGGAGTATACCAAAACAAAAGAAAGCAAGCACCTATGACACAGTAAGCAAGCATAAAATAATACAATAACTTCTAGATGGCTCAGAGACAACAGTCAATATCAAGTTACATAAAGACACACGCCATGATCACCTCAACATGCTCTCAAAACAAAGAATCCAGGGATCTTCTACATGACAGTGCATTACTGGAATTACCAGATGCAGAATACAAAAGCTTAATATACAGAACCCTTCAAGACATCAGGAAAGAAATGAGGCAATATGCAGAACAAGCCAAGGAACACATAGATAAAGCAACTCAAGAAATCAGAAAGATTATTCAGGAACATAATGAAAAGTTTAATAAGCTGGAAAAATCCACAGATAGACAGCAATCAGAAATTCAGAAGATTAACAATAAAATTACAGAATTAGATAACTCAATATAAAGTCAGAGGAGCAGAACTGAGCAAGTAGAAACTACAGTTTCTGAACTTGAAGATAAATCACTTGGGACTAATATATTTGAAGACAAATCAGATAAAAGAATACAAAAAAATGAAAAAACCCCAAGAATCATGTGGGACTCTATCAAAAGAAATAACCTATGAGTGATTGAAGTACCAGAACAGGGAGGGATAACAGAAAATACAGAGAAAATTGTTGAGGATTTGGTGGCAGAAAAATTCCCTGATATTGTGAAAGGTGAGAAGATATCTATCCAAGATGCTCATCGAACTCCACATAAGGTAGATCTTAAAAGAAAGTCACCAAGACATAGTATAATCAAGCTTGCCAAAACCAAAGATAAAGAGACAATTATAAAAGCAGTGAGGGATCAAAGAAAAGTCACCTACAAAGGAGAGCTGATAAGAATAAACTTGGACTACAGGGCAGAAACCATGCAGGCAAGAAGGCAATGGGATGGCATATTTCAAAAATTGAAGGAAAAAAAATTGCCTGCCAAGAATCATATATCCATCAAAACTGTCTCTTAAATTAAAAAAACCCAAAATATGAAGGTGAAATTAAGACATTTCCAGATAAACAGAAGTTGACGGAATTCGTAAAAACCAACCAAAACTACAAGAAATACTAAAGGGAGTTCTTTGGTTAGAAAATCAATAATATCAGGTATCAACCCAAGACTAGAACACTGGGCAGAGCAACCAGAAGTCAACCCAGATGTGGAAATCGAAAAAAACAAAGCAAGATTAAAAAACAACAAAAAAAGCCCAACACAGGGTAACAGCGATGTTATTATATAAAAGAAGACAATATTAAAATAATAAAGAGGGACTAAGAAATGTAATCATACAGCTTCCGTGTGGAGAGGAAGATACGGTGATACAAAGTAATAAAAGTGAGTTATAAATATAGAAAAATAGGGGTAAATAATAAGGTACCACAAAGGAGACAAACTATCTTACTCATCAAAATAAAATACAAGGGAAAAATAGAGACTCAGCAGAAACAAAATCAATAACAACAAATATGAGGAAAGGACAATATATAAAGAAAACCTACTTGGCACATAAAATTAAGTGGGAAAAGAAACAGTCAACAACACACACCAAAAGATATCAAAATGATAGCACTAAATTCATACCTATCCATAATTATCCTGAATGTAAATGGACTAAATGCACCAATAAAGAGACAGAGAGTGGCATAATGGATTAAAAAACAAGATCCAAGATCCGTCTATATGCTGCCTACAAGAGACATACATTAGATATAGAGACTCAAACAAACAAAAGCTCAAAGGAAGGAAAAAATATATATCCAGCAAACAACAAACAAAAAAGAGCAGGAGTGGCAATATTAATTTCTGACAAAATCGACTTCAAAGTTAAATCCATCAGAAAGGATAAGGAAGGACACTGTATAATGATTACAGGGACAATACACCAAGAAGATATAACCATGCACCGAATGAAGGGCTACAAGATATACAAAAAAACTTTATCAGCATTGAAAAGTGAGAACGACAGCTCCACAATAATAGTAGAAGACTTTAACACACCACTTTCGGTGAAGGACAGGACATCCAGAAAGAAGCTCAGTAAAGACATGGAAGATCTAAAAGCCACAATCAACCAACTTGACCTCATAGACATATACAGAACACTCCACCCAACAGAAAGCAAGTACACTTTCTTTTCTAGTGCACATGGAACATTCTCTAGAATAGACCACATATTAAGTCATAAAGCAAGCCTTAGCAGAATCCAAAACATTGAAATATTACAAAGCATCTTCTCTGACCATAAGGCCGTAAAAGTGGAAATCAAAAAGAGGAAAAGCAGGGAAAAGAAATCATACACTTGGAAACTGAACAATACCCTGCACAAAAAAGACTGGGTTGTAGAAGACATTAAGGATGGAATAAAGAAATTCATAGACTCCAATGAGAATAAAAACACTTCCTATCTGAACATTTGGGACACAGCAAAAGCAGTGCTCAGAGGTCAATTTATATCAATAAATGCACACATACAAAAAGAAGAAAGGGCCAAAATCAAAGAATTATCCCCACAACTTGAACAAAAGAAAGAGAGCAACAAAAGAAACCCACAGGCACCAGAAAAAAACAAATAATAAAAATTAGAGCTGAACTAAATGAAATAGAAAACAGAAAAACAGTTGAAAGAACTAACAAGCCCAAAAGCTGGTTTATTGAAAAAATCAACAAAATTGATAAACCAGTGGCCAAACGGACAACAGGAAAAACAGGAGAGGAAGCAAATAACCCGAATAAGAAATGAGAGGGGCGATATTACAACAGACCCAACTGAAATTAAAAGAATCATATCAGATTACTATGAAAAACTATACTCAAACAAATTTGAAAACCTAGAAGAAATGGATGAATTCCTAGAAACACAGTACCTACCTAAACTAACACAAACAGAGGCAGAACAACTAAATAGACCCATAACAAAAGCAGAGATTGAAAAGGTAATCAAAAAACTCCCAACAAAAAAAAGCCCTGGTCTGGATGGCTTCCCTGCAGAGTTCTACCAAACTTTCAGAGAAGAGTTAACACCACTACTACTAAAGGTATTTCAGAGCATAGAAAAGGATGGAATACTATCGAACTCATTCTACGAAGCCACCATATCCCTGATACCAAAACCAGGTAAGGACACCACAAGAAAAGAAAATTATAGACCTATATCCCTCATGAACATAGATGCAAAAATCCTCAACAAAATTCTAGCCAATGGAATTCAACAACATATCAAAAAAATAATTCACCGTGACCAAGTGGGATTCATACCAGTTATGCAGGGATGCCTCAACATTAGAAAAACAATTAATGTAATCCACCACATAAATAAAACAAAAGATAAGAATCACATGATTTTATCAATTGATGCAGAAAAGGCATTTGACAAAGTTCAACACCTATTCATGATAAAAACTCTCAGCAAAATAGGAACAGAAAGAAAATTCCTCAACATAATGAAAGGCATTTATACAAAGCCAACAGCCAACATCACCCTAAATGGACAGAGCCTGAAAACATTCCCACTGAGATCGGGAACCAGACAAGGATGCCCTTTATCACCACTCTTATTCAACATTGTGTTGGAGGTCCTAGTTAGAGCAATTAGGCTAGATAAAGAAAAAAAGGCATCCAGATTGGCAAGGAAGAAGTAAAAGTATCTCTATTTGCAGATCACATGCTCTTATACACAGAAAACCCTAAGGAATCCTCAAGAAAACTACTGAAACTAGTAGAAGAGTTCAGCAGAGTATCGGGATACAAGATAAACATGCAAAAATCAGTTGGATTCCTCTACACCAACAAAAAGAACATCGAAGAGGAAATCACCAAATCAATGCCATTTACACTAGCCCCCAAGAAGATATAGGAATAAATCTTACCAGAGATGTAAAAGACTTATACAAAGAAAACTACAGTACACTTCTGCAAGAAACCAAAAGAGACTTACATAAGTGGAAGAACACAGCTCACTCGTGGATAGGAAGACTTAACAGTATAAAAATGCCTATTCTACCAAAAGTGATCTATACATTTAATGCAATTCCAATCCAAATCCCAACGACATTCTTTAATGAGATGGAGAAACAAATTACCAATTTCATATGGAAGGGAAAGAGGCCCTGGATAAATAAGGCATTACTGAAAAAGACGAACAAAGTGGGAGGCCTTACATTACCTGATTTTAGAACCTATTATACCACCACAGTAGTCAGAACAGCCTGATACTGGTACAACAACAGATACATGGACCAATGGAACAGAATTGAGAATCCAGACATAAATCTACCCACATATGAGCAGTTGATATTTGACAAAGGCCCCAAAACAGTTAAATGGGGAAAAGACAATCTTTTTAACAAATGGTACTGGCAGAACTGGATATCCATCTGCAAAAAAATGAAACAAGACCCATACCTCACTCCATGTACAAAAACTAACTCAAAATGGATCAAAGACCTAGATATAAAATCTAAAACAATAAAGATCATGGAAGAAAAAATAGGGACAACGTTAGGAGTCCTAATACATGGCATAAACAGTATACAAAACATTTTAGAGAATGTAGAAGAAAAACTAGATAACTGGGAGCTCCTAAAAATCAAACACTTGTACTCATCCAAATACTTCACCAAAAGAATAAAAAGACTACCTACAGACTGGGAAAAAGTTTTCAGCTGTGACATTTCTGATCAGCGCCTGATCTCTAAAATCTACATGATACTGCAAAAACTCAACTACAAAAAGACAAATAACCCAATTAAAAAATGGGCAAAGATATGAATAGACACTTCACTAAATAAGACATTCAGGTATCCAACAGATACATGAGGAAATGTTCATGATCATTAGCCATTAGAGAAATGCAGATCAAAAACTACAATGAGATTTCATCTCACTCCAACAAGGCTGGCATTAATCCAAAAAACACAAAATAATAAATGTTGGAGAGGCTGTGGAGAGATTGGAATACTTCTACACTCCTGGTGGGAATGTCAAATGGTACAACCACTTTGGAAATCGATTTGGCTCTTCTTTAAAAAGCTAGGAATAGAACTATCATATGATCCAGGAATCCCACTCCTTGGAATATATCCTAGAGAAATAAGAGCCTTTACACAAACAGATATACACACACCCATGTTTACTGCAGCACTTTTTACAATAGCAAAAACATGGAAACTACCAAGATGCCCATCAATGGATGAATGGATAAGTAAGTTATGGTATAGTCACACAATGGAATACTACACATCGATAAAGAACAGTGAGGAATCTGTGAAACATTTCATAACATGGAGGAACCTGGAAGGCATTATGCTGAGTGAAATTAGTCAGTTGCAGAAGGACAAATATTGTATAAGACCACTATTATAAGAACTTGAGAAATAGTTTAAACTGAGAAGAAAACAGTCTTTTGTGGTTATGAGGTGGGGAGGGAGGGAGGGTGGGAGAGGTGTATTCACCAATTAGATAGTAGATAAAAACTACTTTAGTTGAAGGGAAAGACAGCACACAATACAGGGGAGGTCAGCACAACTGGACTAAACCAAAAGCAAAGAAGTTTCCTGAATAAACTGAATGCTTCGAAGGCCAGCGTAGCAGGGGCAGGGGTCTGGGGACCATGGTTTCGGGGGACATCTAAGTCGATTGGCATAATAAAATCTATTAAGAAAACATTCTGCATCCCACTTTGAAGAGCAGCGTCTGAGGTCTTAAACGCTAGCAAGCGGCCATCTAAGATGCATCAATTGGTCTCAACCCACCTGGATCAAAGGAGAATGAATAATACCAAGACACAATGTTATTATAAGAGCCCAAGAGACAGAAAGGGCCACATGAACCAGAGACTACATCATCCTGAGAGCAGAAGAACTGGATAGTGCCCAGGTATAACCGATGACTACCCTGACAGGGAACACAACAGAGAACCCCTGAGGGAGCAGGGGAGCAGTGGAATGCAGACCCCAAATTCTCATAAGACCAGACTTCATGGTCTGACTAAGACTAGAAGGATCCCAGTGGTCACGGCCCCCAGACCTTCTGTTGGTCCAGGACAGGAACCATTCCCGAAGCCAACTCTTCAGACATGGATTGGACTGGACAATGGGTTGGAGAGAGATGCTGGGGAGGGGTGAGCTTCTTGGATCAGGTGGACACTTGATACTATGTTGGCATCTCCTGCCTGGAGGATAGATGAGAGGGTAGAGGGGGTTAGAAGCTGGTGAAATGGACATGAAAAGAGGGAGTGGAGGGAGAGAGCGGGCTGTCTCATTAGGGGTAGAGTAATTGGGAGTGTGTAGCAAGGTGTATATGGGTTTTTGTGTGAGAGACTGACTTGATTTGTAAACTTTCACTTAAAACACAATAAAAAAAAAAGAAATTGTCCACTGTTGCTGCAACTGAGCCCAGACCACCTAGATTAGTGACCACAGTCATGTCAATGACTGATTGTAGATGTGCCTAACAAGGACAATGCTTTGACCTCCCTAGACAGTTCACCCATTCATATGGGAAAATTCACAGTTGACCTAATTTCAACTGAAAATCTCTCCTGCTGAAGCTGATTTCATTCCACCTTGTTCTATCCTTAGTAGAGACAGAAATAACTGGCCAGGATCTGCCTTAAATAACCATTCATTCCAGGGAACACTCAAAGGCACTGGGTTGTTTTGTTTTGTTTTTTTACCAGGGAACATACATCTTATGTTATCCTTCAGCTTTCTCATCTACAGACTTCGTTTGTCCTGTGTATCTACATTACTGGAGGAAGCAGATACACTGAGGGAAATGAAGTCGAGTTTTAATTCTATGTCAAAGCCAGTCTAGGAAGTCTTCTGAATTCTATTGCTGTGAACAAATTTATAAAATAGCAATAATAATTGACATTAACGAGCGTCATGGATTGAATTGTATCCTCCCAAAATATCTGTCAACTTGGCTAGGTCATGATTCCCAGTATTGTATGATTGTCTACCATTCTCTCATCTGAGGTAAGTTCCCTGTGTGTTGCAAATCCTATCACAATGATGTAATGAGATGGATCAGTGGCAGTTATACTGATGAAATCTACAAGATTAGACAGTGTAAGCCATTCTCTTTTGAGATATAAAAGAAAGTGAGCAGAGAGACAGGCAGACCTCATACCACCAAGAAAGAAGCACTGGGAGCAGAGTGCATCCTTTGGACCCAGGCTTCCTGCAAGAGAAGCTCCTTATCCAGGGGAAGATTGTTGACCTTCCTCCAGAGCCAGCAGAGGGAAAAAGCCTTCCCCTGGAGCTGATGCCCTGAATTTGGACTTCTAGCCTACTAGACTGCGAGAAAATAAATTGCTCTTTGTTAAAGCCATCCAATGTGGTATTTCTCTTATAGCAGCACTAGACAATGAGACACAAAGGTGTCATAGAGTCTGAGTCTTAGAATGCACACTGAAAACAAATTTATAAAAAACACAAACCAAAGTAGCTTTTCTTTATATTCAACTATAACAAAGCACCTCGTTTACAAATGTCAACCTCTCCACCCCTATGTCCAGGATTTCTTATCCATGTTCGTTGCTTTATTTTTTTCTATAGCACTTATCATCTTTTGATAAATAGTATCATTGTTTTGCTCATTATGTCTCAGCTTGCTAGAGTGTAAGTTGTCCTGACATGGGGATTTCTATGGTGGTGTTCATTGCTATATCCCTGGGACCCAGAAAAATGCCTGGCAGGTAACAGGTTCTCAATAAATATTGGTTGAATGAATGAGAGGTTATTGTATCAAGTAACAGTATTATTTCTAAATCATAAATATCACATCATTCCTTGTGGTGAAATGAATTCTTTTATGTAACATTTTGTCTTTGTTCTTTGGAAAAACAGCTTGAGAGATTTTCTGCCTAAACCCTGAGGAGTTGCCTTTGCACTCTACCCCAGAGGATTTCTTGCTTTTGGCCAGTTTGATTGACATTTCTTGGGAAAACTATAAACAATTTGGCTTGATAGTTTTTGTCTGGTCCTGGGCTGCAGCCTGCCCTCTGATTGGTATGCACCTTGCAGGGATTGGTCAACAGACTACGCAAATGAACTGAAGTGTAGCCTACTATGCAAATGAAGTGTCCGTGGCTTACCGAGAAGGGATTGGTCAGTTCATGGCCACATTGGGGAAGGGCCGTGCCTTGAAATTGACAAGAAGTTTTGTATAAAAGCTGCCAATCCCACACAGGTTTTTCAGACAGATAGAAGCAGAAAGACAGGAACCAAGAAGAAGCAAAAAAAGAAGAAGGCGAAAGAGAACCAGAGAGAAAGGAGGCAAGGAACTTACTAAAAGAGCTACAACAGGGGTTAAGGGCTGTAACACTGAAGCAGCGACAGGCCTGGAAGGGGCCCTGTGGCAGTCAGCGTTTACAGAGGGCAGGGCTGAGAGGAGCTGAGAGAACTGTCCTGCACTGCAGAAGGGAGGGGTGTGCTCTCCTCTGGGAAACCTTCCAGACTTTGCATTCTTTCTGGTCCTCAGTTGTAGCCTGTTGATCCTGATCCCAAGTTGTACCCTGTTGCTTTCTTCATAAACCACTTAACTGTAAGTATCGTCTGTGAGTTCTTTGTGGTCACTGCAGTGGATTACTGAGCCCAGAAGAGAAGTACAGAGTGTCATGGGATGGATGGCTGCTGTCAGAATTGGTAAAGGTTTGGAGAATGGTGGTATGTCTGATCTCCACCTCATAGGGATCAGCCTTATGCTGATACTGATCTTGATTCTTCTCTCTCTCGCTGAAGTTAGAGGAGGTCTGACACCACACCATTTTTGTACTCCTCTACTTTCAATCTTTCCCCTCCTGAACCTAGTGCTCATTACTAGGCATGTAAAGCTGCTCCTGCTGAGGTTGAACCATCTTTCCAGCTTCACCCCCAGTCTTCTACACATCATGCTGGAATCCAGACACCCAGGATCCTCACACTAGGCCTCCTGCCTGGAGTGACTCACCCCCCACCTGACATATGCCAGCTGACCATGAGCAAAAAAAGAAAAAAGCACCATGCCTGTGGAGCCTTCACTGAAATCCCATCCCCACCCAAAATCAGGTCCTGTCTCTCCATTTCCATGGCAACCAACACATCCCTCCAGTAGATTGTCACACACTGTCAATATTTGACTATTGTATGTTTCATCCACTGGCAAGACCTCCTGAGCACAGAGCACATTGTGGCTGCAACCCCGGTGTCTAGCACAGAAAAGGATTCAAAATTATTTCACCTGAAACTGAATCCAAAGCACTGGGGGAAGGGAAGAGAAAATACCACTTTAATGTGACCTGGCATCCATCTTCTCACCACACTGTCCACACAGATACGTGAGCAAGTGCAATGGCAAGACAAAGAGAGCAGCTCACTCCACTATGCTAGCTTGAACCAGAAGGGCCCATATTCTTCATTAATGTAGGCTACTAAAGCCATGTAAATCACAAAAACTAGAATATTGTCATCCACACCACCATAGGTTCAAATTAGGAGCCAATAAAAATCTAGATAATATTTTAAGTATATATGTATGCATTTAAAAAAGACAAAGTTAAGTACTATAATGGAATGTGAAAAGACCTGAAGTTAGAAAACAAAAAGGAGAGAACACGCTTGGCATTTTTCAAGCCAAAAGGACTGAAGAAAAAATTCAAGCCTTGAGTTCCTATACTGCAGGAATCTATGGGAAAAATATTGAACAACACAGGAAGCATCAAAAGAAGATGAAAGGAATACACAGAGTCACTGTACCAAAAAGAACTGGTCAGCGTTCAACCATTTCAGGAGGTAACTTATGATAAAAAACTGATGGTATTGAAGGAAGAAGTATAAGCAGCACCAAACGCATTGGTAAAAAATAAGGCTCCAAGCCCTTTGGGGCTTCCTGGATTGCAGAGAACATCCAGGTATGGAAGAGGAAGTGCTTTGTACCTAATAAGGAAGGTCAACACTGCAGTCAGAAGAGGGCCTCTCTTCCTTCCCCTTGCTTTCCACAAACAGTTGAGCGAACCAGAACTTTGAGTGATGATGGCTGGGAATTCAATCCTGCTGGCTGCTGTGTCTGTTCTCTCTGCCTATCAGCAAAGTTATTTTGCTTTTCTGATTGGAAAGGCGAGATTAAAATACAAAGTCACACCCTCAGCAGTTACCAGGTCACCAGAATTTGAGAGAGTATTCTGTGCACAACAAAACTGTGTGGAGTTTCATCCCATATTTATAGTTGCATTCTGGATGGCTGAGTGGTATTTAAAGATAAAATAGTGTCAACTAGTTACATTTAACGTGAAAACAGCATCTACAAGCATTAAGGGGGAAGGGAAGAGAAAAGGTTAGAGGTGCTGCCTTAGTTTCTTAGCAATATTGAGGTCAAGGTATTCATCCAGAAAGCTGTTTGCAGTGCCCATGGTGCCTAGGATGATTGACACAGCCAAAGATGAAGAAACAGAAGATTTTTATCAGCTGCCACAGTCTGAAATTGATCAAAGATGCAATCAGGATGCATTGATAATTACTGGCGATTGCAATGCGAAAGTTGGAAACAAAGAAGAAGGATCAGTAGCTGGAAACTATGGCCTTGGTGATAGAAACAATGCCAGAGATCGAATGATAGAATTTTCCAAGTACAACGACTTCTTCATTGCAAATACCTTCTTTCACCAACATAAACGGCGACTATACACATGGGCCTCACCAGATGGAACACACAGAAATCAAATTGACTACATCTGTGGAAAGAGACGATGGAAAAGCTCATTATCATCAGTCAGAACAAGGCCAGGGACCAACTGTGGAACAGACCATTGATTGCTCATATGCAAGTTCAAGCTGAAACTGAAGAAAATCAGAGCAAGTCCACAAGACCAAAATATGACCTTGAGTATATCCCACCTGAATTTAGAGACCATCTGAAGAATAGGTTTGGTGCACTGAACACTAGTGACCGAAGACCAGACAAGTTGTGAAATGACATCAAGGACATCATCCATGAAGAAAGCAAGAGGTCACTGAAAAGACAGGAAAGAAAGAAAAGACCAAGGTAGATGTCAGAGGAGACTCTGAAACTTGCTCTTGAGCGTTGAGCAGCTAAACCAAAAGAAAGAATTCATGAAGTAAAAGAAGCGAACAGAAGATTTTAAAGGGCCTCTTGAGAAGACAAAATAAAGTATTATAATGACATGTGCAAAGAGCTAAAGATGGAAAACCAAAAGGGAAGAACACAGTCGGCGTTTCTCAAGCTGAAAAAACTGAAGAAAAAATTCAAGCCTCGAGTTGCAATAGTGAAGGATTCCATGTGGAAAATATTAAATGATGCAGGAAGCATCAAAAGAAGATGGAAGGAATACACAGTCATTATACCAAAAAGAATTAGTCGATATTCAACCATTTCAAGAGGTGGCATATGATCAGGAACTGATGGTACTGAAGGAAAAAGTCCAAGCTGCTCTGAAGGCATTGGTGAAAAACAAGGCTCCAGGAATTGATGGAATATCAATTGAGATGTTTCAACAAACAGATGCAGCGCTGGAGGTGCTCACTTGTCTATGCCAAGAAATACAGAAGACAGCTTCCTGGCCAACTGATTGGAAGAGATCCGTATTTATGCCTATTACCAAGAAAGGTGATCCAACCGAATGCAGAAATTATAGAACAATATCATTAATATCACACGCAAGCAAAATTCTGCTGAAGATCATTCAAAAATGGCTGCAGCAGTATATCGACAGGGAATTGCCAGAAATTCAGGCCAGTTTCAGAAGAGGACGTGGAACCAGGGATATCATTGCTGATGTCAGAATGATCCTGGCTGAATGCAGAGAATACCAGAAGGATGTTTACCTATGTTTTATTGACTATGCAAAGGCATTTGACTGTGTGGATCATAACAAACTATGGATAACACTGCAAAGGATGGGAATTCCAGAACACTTAATTGTGCTCGTGAGGAACCTATACATAGACCAAGAGGCAGTTGTTTGGACAGAACAAGGGAATACTGATTGGTTTAAAGTCAGGAAAGGTGTGCGTCAGGGTTGTATTCTTTCACCATACCTATTTAATCTGTATGCTGAACAAATAATCCGAGAAGCTGGACTATATTAAGAAAAGTGGGGCATCAAGATTGGAGGAAGACTCATTAACAACCTGCGTTATGCAGATGACACAACCTTGCTTGCTGAAAGTGAAGAAGACCTGAAGCACTTACTAATGAAGATCAAAGACCATGCCTTCAGTATGGATTACACCTCAACATAAAGAAAACAAAAATCCTCACAACTGGACCAATGAACAACATCATGATAAACGGAGAAAAGATTGAAGTTGTCAAGGATTTCATTTCACTTGGATCCACAATCCACAGCCATGGAAGCAGCAGTCAAGAAATCAAAAGACGCATTGCATTGGGTAAATCTGGTGCAAAGGACCTCTTTAAAGTGCTGAAGAGCAAAGATGTCACCTTGAAGACTAAGGTGCGCCTGACCCAAGCCATGGTATTTTCAATCACATCATATGCATGTGAAAGCTGGACAATGAATAAGGAGGACCGAAGAATTGATGCCTTTGAATTGTGGTGTTGGCAAAGAATATTCAATATACCATGGACAGCCAAAAGAACGAACAAATCTGTCTTGCAAAAAGCACGACCAGAATGCTCCTTGGAAGCAAGGATGGCGAGACTGCGTCTTACATACTTTAGACATGTTGTCAGGAGGGATCAGTCCCTGGAGAAGGACATCATGCTTGGCAGAGTACAGGGTCAACAGAAAAGAGGAAGACCCTCAACGAGGTGGATTGACACAGTGGATGCAACAATGAGCTCAAGCATAACAACGATTGTAAAGATGGCACAGGATCGGGCAGTGTTTCATTCTGTTGTGCATAGGATCGCTATGAGTCGGAACAGACTTGACAGCACCTAACAACGACAATAGTTAAATTTAAAAAATAAAAGTCTTACTTTGTTTTTCTTGGGAAAAAAAAAAAGAAGGCTCCAAGAATTGACAAAATACCAATTGAGATGTTTCAACAAATGGATATAACACTGGAACCACTCACTCATCTATGCCAAGAAATTTGGAAGACTGATATGTGGTCACCTGATTGGAAGAGATCCATATTTGTGCCCATTCTAAAGAAAGGTAATCCAACAGAATGCAGAAATTATTGAACAATATCATTAATATCACACTCAAGTAAATTTATGCTGAAGATAATTAAAAAACAGTTGCAGAAGTACATTGACAGGAAATTGCCACATATTCAAGCCAGATTCAGATGAGGATATAGAACATGGGATATCATTGCTGATGTCAGATAGATCTTGGCTGAAAGCAGAAAATATGAGAAAAATGTTTATCTGTGTTTTATTGACTATGGAAAGCATTCTACTGTGTGGATTATAACAAATTCTGGATAACATTGTGAAGAATGGGAACTCCAGAACACTTAATTTTGCTCATGAGGAACCTGTACTTACACCAAGAGGCAGCTGTTCGAACAGAATATGGTAATACTGCATGCTTAAAGTCAGGAAACGTGTGCATGAGGGTTGTATCCTTTCACCATACTTATTCAATCTGTATGCTGAGCAAATAATCTGGGAAGCTAGATTATATGAAGAAAATCACAGGATCATAATTGGAGGAAGACTCATTAACAACCTGTGATATGCAGATGACACAACCTTGCTTGCTGAAAGTGAAGAGGACTTGAAGCACTCACTGATGAAGATTAAAGACTGCAGCTTTCAGTATGGATTACACTTCAACATAAAGAAAACAAAAATCCTTACAACTGGACCAATAACCAACATCTTGACAGAGAAAAGATTGACGTTGTCAAGGATTTCATTTTATTTGGATCCACAATCAATGCCCATGGAAGCAGCAGACAAGAAATCAAATGATATATTGCATTATGCAAATCTGCTGCAAAAGACCTTTTTCAAAAGGGAAAAAGTAAAGATGTTACTTTGAGAACTAAGGTGTGCCTGGCCTAAGTCATGGTGTTTTCGATTGCCTCATATGATGTGAAATCTGGACAACTAATAAGGAAGACTGAAGAAGAATTGATGCCTTTGAATTACAGTCCTGATGAAGAATATTGAATATACCATGGACTGCCAGCAGAAGGAACAAATCTATCTTGGAAGAAGTACAGCCAGAATGCTCCTTAGAAGCAAGGATGGCGAAACTTCATCTCACGTGTTATCAGCAGGGAGCAGTCCCTGGAGAAGGTCATCATTTTTGGTAATGTAGAGAAAAAGTGAAAAAGAGAAAGACCCTCAACGGGATGGCTGCAACAGTGGGCTCAAACATAATGTTATGGATTGAATTGTGGTCCCCCAAAATGTGTGTTAACTTGGTTAGGCCATGATTCCCACTATTGTGTGGCTGTCCACCATTTTGTGATCTAATGTGATGATTCTATGTGTTGCAAATCCTAACCTCTTGATGTTAATGAGTCAGGATTAAACATAGTTATGTTAATGAGGCAGGAATCAATCTACAGGATTAGGTTGTATTCTGAGTCAATCTTTTTTGAGATAAAAAAGAGAGAAGTGAGCAGAGAGGAGAGAGACCTCATACCACCAAGAAATAAGAGCTGGGAGGGAGTGCATCCTTTGGACCCAGGGTCCCTGCACTGAGAAACTCCCAGACCAGGGGAAGATTGATGACAAGGACTTTTCCCTAGAACTGACAGAGAGAGAAAGCATTCCCTGGGAGCTGTCACCCTGAATTTAGATATCTAGCTTCTAGACTGTGAGAGAATAAATTTCTGTTTGTTAAAGCCATCCACTTGGGTGTTTCTATTATAGCAGCACTAGATAGCCAATGCAGAATGTGACACTGGAAGAATGCGGTGCTGCTCTAACAGATACCTGAAATGTGAAAGCAATTGTGAAACTGTGAATGGGTAGAGGCTGGAAGTTTTAAAGTGCCTAACACTAAAAGCCTAGATTGCCTTGAAGAGACTGTTAGTGGAATTATGAACATCTAAAACAACTCTGGTGAGGACTCAGAAGGAAGTGAAGATAGCTGTAACACCACAGATGGAGAAGATGAAGGAACAGCGGAGAAATAGCGGCAGCACAACCAGGAGATTGGCACAAGAAAGTGCTTGAGCCAACCCACAGAGCAAGAGAGCTGAGTGCCTTTGTGCGAGAAACTTCCTGGCAGAGTGCGGTGCCTCCAGGCCCTTATAGGTGGAGTTAGACTTGCCGACCCATGGAGCAAAAGAGCTGAGTGCCTTCCAGGCACTTACTGGCAGAGTGGGGTGCCTCCAGGCACTTATCAGTAGAGCTAAAGAGCTTTGGAGCACTTGCCTGACCAGGGCAGAGGCTGGGTTGGCCCAAGGGCCTGAAGGGCCAAGATGCCAAGGAATTAGGAAGAAGAAGCTAAAGAGACAAGGAATACAGGAAACAGGGCTGCCTCAGTCTCAAAGGGTAGGACTATGACCTCTGGGGTCTCTCAAAGGATGGAGAAATGGCCTCTGAGATTTCAAAGAGTGGAACCACAGGCTCCTAAGTTTCAACAGATCTTCACCAACTCTGTTCAGGAGTGTGGGGCTGCCGTTCATGATGGCCAGCAGGATGGGGCCACATCCACTGCCCAAAGCTGAGGGTGGGAGCTGCCATGCCCAAACGGTAGAAAAACAGAGCCTACCAGGGCCGAGAGGGTAGGGTTGCCACTCATATGGACTAGGAGAACGAGGCCACTGAAATAAGAGGGAGCAGAGTTGCCATTCCAGTGAGCCTGGAAGGCAGAGCTGAAGCCCAGGGCTGAGAGACCTCCACCCAGAATCTGGAGACTGTGGCCAACACCCAGAGACTGGAGGGCAGGGTCATTGCTTAAATGCGCTCAGGGAACAGAGGATTATTTTCAAGGCTTGAGAGCTAATGTAAAGTGTTCTGCTGACTTGCTTGGTGCTTGTTATCCCTTCTTTCTCTCCAATTTCTCCCATTTGTAATGGAAATGTCTAGCTTGTGGCAGTTCCACCATTGTACTTTGGAAGCAGATAACTTGTATTCTAGATTTCACAGACGAAGAAGAATTTTTGGAATTTGGACTTGAGTTGATTTAGGGCTTTGGGGATGATGTGTTTTACACTCGCAAGGACATGAATTCTGTGGGGCTAAAGGGTGGAATGTTACAGATTGAATGGTGTCCTTCTACGATGTGTGTTATTTTGGGTAGGCCATGATTCCCAGTATTGTGTGGTTGTCCACCATTTTGTGATCTGATGTGATTATGCCGTGTGTTGCAAATATAACCTCTAAGATGTTAATAAAGCAGGATTAGAGGCAATTATGTTAATGAGGCAGGAATCCATCTATAGGATTAGGTTGTATCTTGAGTCAATCTCTTTTGAGATATAAAAGAGAGGAGCAAGCAGAGAGGAAACAGACCTCACATTACCAAGAAACAAGAGCTGGGAGCGAGCAGGTCCTTTGGACCTGGACTGATGACAAGGACCTCCCCCAGAACCAAAAGAGAGGTAAAGCATTCCCCTGGACCTGGAGCCCTGAATGCAGACTTCTAGCCTTCTAGACTGTGAGAGAATAAATTTCTCTTTGTTAAAGCCATCTGCTTGTGGTATTTCTGTTATAGCAGCACTACATAACTAAGACACATAGTAACAATTGGGAGGATGGCATAGGACAAAGCAGTGATTTGTTATGTTGTACATAGGTCACTATAAGTTGGAACCAACTCACTGTATATTTATATTTTTCACACTGAGAAAACATTATACAGAAATTATACATAGGATTATAAAAGGATCAAGCATTTTAAAGGAACATAGGTTTTCTCTGAGACAAAGGCTACAGAGGAGGAAGTGCATGAACACGACTTTCTGCAAGAATCCAGGTTCACACGCTTAGAACAGCCATTGTGGAGTATTCAGAAGATGAAATAATGGGTTAGCAATCAGATGGCAGAGAAAAGAGTGAGTGATGAGACCAGAAGAACTAGATAGTGCCCAGCTGCCACTACCGACCATTCTGAGCAGAAACACAAGAGAAGGTACCGGATAGAATGGGAGAAAATGTAGAACAAAACTCAAATTCCTAAAAAAAAAAAAGCAAGCTAAAACAGTATGTGTACTGTTTAATGAGAAGCTAGTCTGTTCTGTAAGCCTTCATTTAAAGGCCAATAAAAAATAAGTAAATAAGCAAGATCTACTGGACCAATAGAGACTAGAATAACCCCCAAGACTACCGCCCTAAGATAACATTTGAATTTGGAAGTGAAGCCACTCCCACAGGTCAACTTTCAGCCAAATAATAGATTGGTTTATAAAATAAACAATATCACCTGTGAGTAATATGTCCCTTAAACACTCAACTATATAAAACCAAACAGTCGTTTACCCCCAAAGCAAAGGTAAGAAGGCAAGGAGGGTGAGGGATGCTAGATCAATGGAAACAGAATGGAAACAATGAGAATGCCAACACATTGTGAAAACTGTCACAGAACAATTTGTATAAAAATTGTTAAATGGAAACCTAATTTCCTGTGTAAACTTTCACCTAAAACACAATAAAATATATATTAAAAAAAAAAAGTGCCCACAAGAAAACTTCTAGAGCTAACAGAGGATTTTAGCAAAGTTGCAGATCAACAAACAAAAATCAGTTGGGTTTCTATACATCAGTAGTGAGAAATCTGAACAGGAAATTAGGGAAACAATTCCATTTACAATATCATCTAAGAGAATAAAATACCTAGGAATAAATCTAACCAGGGATGTGAAGTACTTGTACAATGAAAACTATAAAACACTGCTGAAAGAGATTAAAGAAGACTTAAATAAATAGATGTTCCAGATTCGTGGATTGGAGGACTTAATATTGTTAAGATGTCAATACTGCCCAAAGTGATCTACAGATTCAACGAATTCCTGATCAAAATTCCAACAGCCTTCTTTACAGTAATAGAAAAACAAATCCATAACTTTATATGGAAAGGCAAGAGGCCCTGGATAACTAAAGCAATGTTGAAAGAGAAGAACAAAGTAGGAGGGCTCATACTTTGTGATTTTAATACATATTATAGAGCTTGAAATGCCAAGCTTTTTGTTTAGCAGCCAAGTCAAGTTTTTCTACTGGTGGGTATATGAAGCCCCGGTAGCACAGTGGTTAGGAGCTTGGCTACTAAACAAAAAGCTTGGCAGTTCAAATTAACCTGCCACTCCTCAGAAACCCTATGGGGCAATTCTACTCTGTCCTATAGGGTTGCTGTGAGTTAGAATTAACTTGACAGCAATGGGTTTAGTTTTTCAGACACAGCTAACAGTAATCAAAACAGCCTGCTATTGGTATAATAAAAGAGACATAGACCAATGGAATAAAATTGAGAGTCCAGAAATAAACCCACATATCTATAGCCAAATGATTTTTAAAAACAATTTTTATTGTGCTTTAAGTGAAAGTTTACAAATCCAGTCAGTCTTTCATATAAAAACTTACATACACCTTGCAACATGCTCCCAATGAGACAACCCATGCTCTCCCTCCACTCTCTCTTTTCGTGTCCATTTCACCAGGTTCTAACCCCCTCTACCCTCGCATCTCCCTTCCAGACAGGTGATGCCAACATAGACTCATGCGTCCACCTGATCCAAGAAGCTCACACCTCACCAGCATCCCTCTCCATCCCATTGTCCAGTCCAATCCCTGTCTGAAGAGTTGGCTTTGGAAATGGTTCCTATCCTAGGCCAACAGAAGGTCTCGGGGCCATGATCATCAGGGTCCTTCTAGTCTCAGTCAGACCATTAAGTCTGGTCTTTTTATGAGAATTTGGGGTCTGTATCCCACTGCTCTCCTGTTCCCTCAGGGGCTTTCTGTTGTGTTCCCTGTCAGAGCAGTCATCAGTTATAGCCAGGCACCATCTAGTTCTTCTGGTCTCAGGCTGATGTAGTCTCTGGTTTATGTGGCCCTCTCTGTCTCTTCTAACCCCCTCTACCCTCTCATCTACCCTCCAGGCAGGAGATACCAACATAGTCTCAAGTGTCCACCTGATCCAAGAAGCTCACTCCTCACCAGCATCCCTCTGCAACCCATTGTGAAAATTTGGGGTCTGCATCCCACCAGGGTCCTTCTAGTCTCAGTCAGACCATTAAGTCATAATGAGAATTTGGGGTCTGCATCCCACTGCTCTTCTGCTCCCTCAGGGGTTCTCTGTTGTGTTCCCTCTCAGGGCAGTCATTGGTTATACCTGGGCACCATCTAGTTCTTCTGGTCTCAGGATGATGTAGTCTCTGGTTCTCGTGGCCCTTTCTGTCTCTTGGGCTTGTGTCCTTGGTGTTCTTCATTCTCCTTTGATCCAGGTGGGTTGAGACCAATTGATGCATCTTAGATGGCTGCTTCCTAGCGTTAAAGACCCCAGATGCCACACTTCAAAGTGGGATGCAAAATGTTTTCTTAATAGATTTTATTATGCCAGTTGACTTAGATGTCTCCTGAAACCATGGTGCCCAGACCCCTGCCCCTGCTACACTGGCCTTCGAAGCATTCCGTTCATTCAGGAAACCTCTTTGTTTTTGGTTTAGTCCCGCTGTGCTTACCTGCCGTGTATTGTGTGTAGTCTTTCCCTTCACCTAAAGTAGCTCTTATCTAACAACTAATTAGTGAATACTCCAATCCCACCCTCCCTCCTCTCGTAATCACAAAAGAAATGTTTTCTTCTCAGGTTAAACTATTTCTCAAGTTCTTAAAATAGTGGTCTTACATAATATTTGTCCTTCTGCAACTGATTAATTTCACTCAGCATAACGCCTTCCAGGTTCCTCCATGTTATGAAATGTTTCACAGATTCCTCATTGTTCTTTATCAATGCATAGTATTCCATTGTGTGAATATACCATAATTTAATTATCCATTCATCTGTTAATGGGCACCTTGGTTGCTTCCATCTTTTTGCTATTGTAAACAGTGCTGCAATAAACGTGGGTGTGCATATATCTGTTCGTGTAAAAGCTCTTATTTCTCTAGGATATATTCGGAGAAGTGGGATTGCTAGGTAGTATGGTAGTTCTATTTCTAGCTTTTTAAGAAAGCACCAAATCGATTTCCAAAGTGGTTGTACCATTTTACATTCCCACCAGCAGTGCAGAAGAGTTCCAATCTCTCCGCAGCCTCTCCAAAATTTATTATTTTGTGTTTTTTGGATTAATGCCAGCTTTGTTGGAGTGAGATGAAATCTCATTGTAGTTTTGATCTGCATTTCTCTAATGGCCAATGATAGTGAACATTTCCTCATGTATCTGTTGGCTACCTGAATGTCTTCTTTAGTGAAGTGTCTATTCATATCTTTTGCCCACTTTTTAATTGGGTTATTTGTCTTTTCGTAGTTGAGTCTTGCAGTATCATGTAGATTTTAGGGATCAGGCTCTGATTGGAAATGTCATAGCTAAAAACTTTTTCCCAGTCTGTAGATAGTCTTTTTACTTTTTTGGTGAAGTCTTTGGATGAGCATAGGTGTTTGATTTTTAGGAGCTCCCATCTATCTAGTTTTTCTTCTGCATTCTTAATAATGTTTTATATACTGTTTATGCCATATATTAGGGCTCCTAACGTTGTCCCTATTTTTTCTTCCATGATCTTTATAGTTTCAGATTTATATTTAGGTTTTTGACCCATTTTGAGCTCGTTTTTGTGCATGGAGTGAGGTATGGGTCTTGTTTCATGTTTTTGCAAATGGATATCCAGTTGTGCCAACACCATTTGTTAAAAAGATTGTCTTTTCCCCATTTAACTGTTTCAGGGCCTTTGTCAAAAATCAAATGCTCATATGTGGATGGATTTATGTCTGGATTCTCAATTCTGTTCCATTGGTCCATGTATCTGTTTTTGTACCAGTACCAGGCTATTTTGACTACTGTGGCGATATAAGAGGTTCCAAAATTAGGTAAAGTAAGGCCTCCCACTTTATTCTTCTTTTTCACTAATGCCTTATGTATTTGGGGCTTCTTTCCCTTCCATATGAAGTTGGTGATTTGTTTCTCCATCTCATTGAAGAATGTCGTTGGAATTTGGATTGGAATTGCATTCAATGAATAGATCGCTTTTGGTAGAATAGACATTTTTATATTGCTAATTCTTCCTATCCATGAGCAAAGTATTTTTTTCCACTTATGTACGCCTCTTGGTTTCTTGCAGAAGTGTACTGTAGTTTTCTTTGTATAAGTCTTTTACATCTCTGGTAAGATTTATTCCTATATCTTCTTGGGGGCTAGTGTAAATGGCATTGATTTGGTGATTTCCTCTTCGATGTTCTTTTTGTTGGTGTAGAGGAATCCAACTGATTTTTGCATGTTTATCTTGTATCCCGATACTCTGCTGAACTCTTCTACTAGTTTCAGTAGTTTTCTTGAGGATTCCTTAGGGTTTTCTGTGTATAAGAGCATGTGATCTGCAAATAGAGATACTTTTACTTCTTCCTTGCCAATCTGGATGCCTTTTTTTCTTTATCTAGCCTAATTGCTCTAACTAGGACCTCCAACACAATGTTGAATAAGAGTGGTGATAAAGGGCATCCTTGTCTGGTTCCCGATCTCAGTGGGAATGTTTTCAGGCTCTGTCCATTTAGGGTGATGTTGGCTGTTGGCTTTGTATAAATGCCTTTCATTATGTTGAGGAATTTTCTTTCTGTTCCTATTTTGCTGAGAGTTTTTATCATGAATAGGTGTTGAACTTTGTCAAATGCCTTTTCTGCATCAATTGATAAAATCATGTGATTCTTATCTTTTGTTTTATTTATGTGGTGGATTACATTAATTGTTTTTCTAATGTTGAGGCATCCCTGCATAACTGGTATGAATCCCACTTGGTCACGGTGAATTATTTTTTTGATATGTTGTTGAATTCCATTGGCTAGAATTTTGTTGAGGATTTTTGCATCTATGTTCATGAGGGATATAGGTCTATAATTTTCTTTTCTTGTGGTGTCCTTACCTGGTTTTGGTATCAGGGATATGGTGGCTTCGTAGAATGAGTTCGATAGTATTCCATCCTTTTCTATGCTCTGAAATACCTTTAGTAGTAGTGGTGTTAACTCTTCTCTGAAAGTTTGGTAGAACTCTGCAGGGAAGCCATCCAGACCAGGGCTTTTTTTTGTTGGGAGTTTTTTGAGTACCTTTTCAATCTCTGCTTTTGTTATGGGTCTATTTAGTTGTTCTGCCTCTGTTTGTGTTAGTTTAGGTAGGTACTGTGTTTCTAGGAATTCATCCATTTCTTCTAGGTTTTCAAATTTGTTTGAGTATAGTTTTTCATAGTAATCTGATATGATTCTTTTAATTTCAGTTGGGTCTGTTGTAATATCGCCCCTCTCATTTCTTATTCGGGTTATTTGCTTCCTCTCCTGTTTTTCCTGTTGTCCGTTTGGCCACTGGTTTATCAATTTTGTTGATTTTTTCAATAAACCAGCTTTTGGGCTTGTTAGTTCTTTCAATTGTTTCTCTGTTTTCTATTTCATTTAGTTCAGCTCTAATTTTTATTATTTGTTTTCTTCTGGTGCCTGTGGGTTTCTTTTGTTGCTCTCTTTCTATTTGTTCAAGTTGTGGGGATAATTCTTTGATTATGGCCCTTTCTTCTTTTTGATGTGTACATCTATTGATATAAATTGGCCTCTCAGAACCACTTTTGCTGTGTCCCAAATCTTCTGATAGGAAGTGTTTTCATTCTTTATTCCGTCCTTAATGTCTTCTACAATCCTTTTTTTTATTGTTCAGTTTCCACGTGTTTGATTTCTTTTCCCTGCTTTTCCTGTTATTTATTTCCACTTTTATGGCCTTATGGTTAGAGAAGATGCTTTGTAATATTTCAATGTTTTGGATCCTGCTAAGGCTTGCTTTATGACCTAATATGTGGTCTATTCTAGAGAATGTTCCATGTGCGCAAGAAAAGAAAGTATACTTGGTTGCCGTGGGGTGGAGTGTTCTGCATATGTCTATGAGGTCAAGTTGGTTGATTGTGGCTTTTAGATCTTCCATGTCTTTATTGAGCTTCTTTCTGGATGGCCTGTCCTTCACTGAATGTGGTGTGTTGAGGTCTCCTACTATTATTGTGGAGCTGTCTATCTCACTTTTCAATGCTGATAGAGTTTGTTTTATGTATCCTGCACCCTATCATTGGGTACATAAATATTTAATATGGTTATATCTTCTTGGTGTATTGTCCCTTTAATCATTATATAGTGTCCTTCCTTATGCTTTCTGATGGATTTAACTTTAAAGTCTATTTCGTCAGAAATTAATATTGCCACTCCTGCTCTTTTTGATTGATGTTTGCTTGATGTATTTTCTTCCATCCTTTGAGTTTTAGTTTGTTGTGTCTGTATGTCTAAGGTGTGTCTCTTGTAGGCAGCATATAGACGGATCTTGTTTTTTAATCCATTCTGCCACTCTGTCTCTTTATTGGTGCATTTTGTCCATTTACATTCAGGGTAATTATGGACAGGTATGAATTTAATGTTATCATCTTGATGTCTTTTTTTGTGTTTTGTCGACAGTTTCTTTTTCCCACTTAATTTTATGTGCTGAGATTATCTTTATATGGGGGATTGTCCTTTCTTCATATTTGTTGTTGTTGATTTTGTTCCTGCTGAGTCTCTATTTTTTTCTTGTATTTTATTTTTATGAGTAGGATAGTTTGTCTCCTTTGTGGTTACCTTATTATTTGCCCCTATTTTTCTAAATTTAAACCTTTGTATCACTGTATCTTCCTCTCCATATGGGAGGTGTATGATTACATTTCTTAGTCCCTCTTTATTATTCTAATATTGTCTTCTTTTATATAATAACATTGCTGTTACGCTGTTTTGAGCTTTTTTTTTGTTTGTTTGTTTAATAATCTTGCCTTTTTTTTTTTTTTTTTTTTGGATTTCCCTGTCTGGGTTGACTTCTGGTTGCTGTACCCAGTCTTGGGTTGATACCTGATACTATTCATTTTCTAACCAAAGAACTCCCTTTAGTATTTCTTCTAGTTTGGGTTTTGCTTTTACGAATTCCCGAAACTTCTGTTTATCTGGAAATTTCTTAATCTCACCTTCATATTGAAGAGAAAGTTTTGCTGGATATATGATTCTTGGCAGGCAATTTTTTTCCTTCAATTTTTGAAATATGTCATCCCCTTGCCTTCTTGCCTGCATGGTTTCTGCCGTGTAGTCCGAGCTTATTCTTATTGGCTCTCCCTTGTAGATGACTTTTCTTTTATCCCTTGATGCTCTTATAATTGTCTCTTTATCTTTGGTTTTGGTAAGCTTGATTATAATATGTCTTGGTGACTTTCTTTTAAGATCTACCTTATGTGGAGTTCGATGAGCATCTTGGATAGATATCTTCTCATCTTTCACAATATCAGGGAAGTTTTCTGCCAACAAATCCTCAACAATTTTCTCTGAATTTTCTGTTATCCCTCCCTGTTCTGGTACTCCAATCACTCGCAGGTTATTTCTCTTGATAGAGTCCCACATGATTCTTAAGGTTTCTTCATTTTTTTTAATTCTTTTATCTGATTTGCCTTCAAATATATTAGTGCCAAGTGATTTATCTTCAAGTTCAGAAATTATAGCTTCTACTTGCTCAATTCTGCTCTTCTGACTTTCTATTGAGTTGTCTAACTTTGTACTTTTATTGTTAGTCTTCTGAATTTCTGATTGCTGTCTATCTATGGATTTTTCCAGCTTATTAAACTTTTCATTATGTTCCTGAATAATCTTTCTAATTTCTTCAGTTGCTTTATCTGTGCATTCCTTGGCTTGTTCTTCGTATTGCCTCAATTCCTTCCTGATGTCTGTATATTAATCTTTTGTATTCTGCATCTAGTAATTCTAGGAACGCACTTTCATGTAGAAGATCCCTGGATTCTTTGTTTTGAGAGCTTGTTGAGGTGATTATGGGCTGTTTCTTTATGTGACTTGATATTGACTGTTGTCTCCGAGCCATCTAGAAGTTATTGTATTAGTTTATGCTTGCTTACTGTGGCATAGCTTCTTGCTTTGTTTTGTTTTGGTATACCCCTATGGGTTACTTGAGTGAGCTGGCTTATTTTCGCCTTTGGAGCTCTGACATCCTGTCCCCAGATGGCTAGAGCTGTTATCAGGTATATCAGCCTAGGAGTCCGTTCACTTTTCTTTTATGAATTTAGCTCAGGATTCCAGGTAGCTGATCATCAAGTGTGTGGTACAGGCTCTGTCCTACAGTCTTATGGGGCAGGAGTGATTGATGTATATACCGGTATCTGATTGCAGCAGGGGTCACGCTCTGAACAAGGCAGGGGGCTGAGAACCGGCCCCCATGTGTCTCTGAGGAAAGCACGTCCCTGTTCCCTAGAGCATGCAGGTGGGTGGGTTCTGCAGACAGACCATGGGCACCCGAAGTTTTTGTTTGTAGGGACTGGGAGGTACCAGTTATCTTTGGACCCCTGTCGCAGGTGGCTAGGTGACCTGAGTGGAGCTACCAGTCATTAGGTCCCTGATGTGGATAGGCGGGGACCTTGCTTAATAGGCAAAGCAATGTCAAACATCAAACACCCACCTCTCCATCGCACATCTGAAATGGCTGGAGTCTGCCAACAAGGGCCTATTCTCCCAAAATAGGCCCACACAGGTCCATGCAGAAGGGAAAGGTGCTCAAAGTCTACAGACGGTTTATGCCTGGACAGGAACTGCTTCTGTCCTGAGCTCTCCCAGTTAGCGGAGCTAGCAAATTATTTTTTCCCCCAAATGCAAACTTTTTCCCTTCCCCAAGGCTGGGAGGATGGCTCTAGGTGCTCAACAGTGTCTATCTCAGGCCCAGGGAATTCAGCCCCTGAGGCTGGTTTGTGGGCGGTGGGGGGGAGCACAGTAAAATATATGCAAGTACTTAGCTTTTGCCGAGAGCAGGGTTCTCCTAAGGTTCCAGAGGTGTGATTAGGCTGTGTGGCTGGCTGCTTCTCCCTGAGGAAGCTGCGGCTGAACGCTAGTACCAGCCCAGCGCTTCCTCTGCTCTGGGAATGGTGCCTGAGGGCTCCACGCAATTCAGGTCCAGTAACTCCTCTCCGCTTCTGAACGGTCTCTTCCTCCCCCTGCCCCTCAGTTCATTTTCTAAGCTTGCCTTTGAAGCTCAGGGCTCCCAGCTTGTCACAAATATACTCATTTCACTTGTTTTTTTTTTTTTTTTTTTTTGGGTTTTTGTTGTTTGGTTTTTTTCTTTTAGTTGTAAAGAGGGCTCGCCGGAAGTGTGTGTCTATTCTGCCATCGTGGCTCCACCTCTCCCCAAGAGATTTTTTTTTCTTTTTGTAAATGTTTATTTTTATCAATCGTTCTTCCAATTTACATTTTTTTCTCTTTTTTTATTAACTTTTATTGAGCTTCAAGTGAACGTTTACAAATCAAGTCAAACTGTCACATATAAGTTTATATACACCTTACTCCGTACTCCCACTTGCTCTCCCCCTAATGAGTCAGCCCTCCCAGTCTCTCGTGACAATTTTGCCAGCTTCTAACTCTCTCTATCCTCCCAGCCCCCCTCCAGACAGGAGATGCCAACACAGTCTCAAGTGTCCACCTGATACAAATAGCTCACTCTTCATCAGCATCTCTCTCCTACCAACTGTCCAGTCCCTTCCATGTCTGATGAGTTGTCTTGGGGAATGGTTCCTGTCCTAGGCCAACAGAAGGTTTCGGGACCATGACTGCCGGATTCCTCTAGTCTCAGTCAGACCATTAAGTATGGTCTTTTTGTGAGAATTAGGGGTCTGCATCCCACTGATCTCCTGCTCCCTCAGGGGTTCTCTGTTGTGTTCCCTCTCAGGGCAGTCGTCGGTTGTGGCTGGGCACCATCTAGTTCTTCTGGTCTCAGGATGATGTAGTCTCTGGTTCATGTGGCCCTTTCTGTCTCTTGGGCTCTTAGTTATCGTGTGACCTTGGTGTTCTTCATTCTCCTTTGATCCAGGTGGGTTGAGACCAATTGATGCATCTTAAATGGCCGCTTGTTAGCATTTAAGACCCCAGACGCCACATTTCAAAGTGGGATGCAGAATGTTTTCATAATAGAATTATTTTGCCAATTGACTTAGAAGCCCCCTTAAACCATGATCCCCAAACCCCCGCCCTTGCTCCGCTGACCTTTGAACCATTCAGTTTATCCCGGAAACTTCTTTGCTTTTGGTCCAGTCCAGTTGAGCCGACCTTCCATGTATTGAATATTGTCCTTCCCTTCACCTAAAGTAGTTCTTATCTCCTAACTAATCTGTAAAAAACCCTCTCCCACCCTCTCTCCCTCCCCCCTCGTAACCACAAAAGTATGTGTTCTTCTCAGTTTTTACTATTTCTCAAGATCTTATAATAGTGGTCTTATACAATATTTGCCCTTTTGCCTCTGACTAGTTTCGCTCAGCATAATGCCTTCAGGTTCCTCCATGTTATGAAATGTTTCACAGATTCGTCACTGTTCTTTATCGATGCGTAGTATTTCATTGTGTGAATATACCACAATTTATTTAACCATTCATCCGCTGATGGACACCTTGGTTGCTTCCAGCTTTTTGCTATTGTAAACAGAGCTGCAAAAAACATGGGCGTGCATATACCTGTTTGTGTGAAGGCTCTTATTTCTCTAGGGTATATTCCGAGGAGTGGGATTTCTGGGTTGTATGGCAGTTCTATTTCTAGCTGTTTAAGATAACCCCAGATAGATTTCCAAAGTGGTTGTACCATTTGACATTCCCACCAGCAGTGTATAAGAGTTCCAATCTCTCCGCAGCCTCTCCAACATTTATTATTTTGTGTTTTTTGGATTAATGCCAACCTTATTGGAGTGAGATGGAATCTCATCCTAGTTTGAATTTGCATTTTTCTAATGGCTAATGATAGAGAGCATTTTCTCATGTATCTGTTGGCTGCCTGAATATCTTCTTTAGTGAAGTGCGTGTTCATATTCTTTGCCCACGTTTTGATTGGATTGTTCGCCTTTTTGTGGTTGAGTTTTAACACAATCATATAGATTTTAGAGATCAGGCGCTGGTCGGAGATGTCATAGCTGAAAATTTTTTCCCACTCTGTCGGTGGTCTTTTTACTCTTTTGGTGAAGTCTTTAGATGAGCATAGGTGTTTGATTTTTAGGAGCTCCCAGTTATTGGGTTTCTCTATGTCATTTTTGGTAATGTTTTGTATTCTGTTTATGCTTTGTATTAGGGCTCCTAACGTTGTCCCTATTTTTTCTTCCATGATCTTTATCGTTTTAGTCTTTATGTTTAGGTCTTTGATCCACTTGGAGTTAGTTTTTGTGCATGGTGTGAGGTATGGGTCCTGTTTCATTTTTTTGCAAATGGATATCCAGTTATGCCAGCACCATTTGTTAAAAAGACTATCTTTTCCCCAATTAACTGACACTGGGCCTTTGTCAAATATCAGCTGCTCATATGTGGATGGATTTATATCTGGGTTCTCAATTCTGTTCCATTGGTGTATGTGCCTGTTGTTGTACCAGTACCAGGCTGTTTTGACTACTGTGGCTGTATAATAGGTTCTGAAATCAGGTAGAGTGAGGCCTCCCACTTTCTTCTTCTTTTTCAGTAATGCTTTGCTTATCCGAGGCTTCTTTCCCTTCCATATGAAGTTGGTGATTTGTTTCTCCATCATGTTAAAAAATGACATTGGAATTTGGATCGGAAGTGCATTGTATGTATAGATGGCTTTTGGTAGTACAGACGTTTTTACTATGTTAAGTCTTCCTATCCATGAGCAAGGTATGCTTTTCCACTTAAGTAGGTCCTTTTTAGCTTCTTGTAGTAGTACTTTGTAATTTTCTTTGTATAGGTCTTTTACATCCTTGGTAAGATTTATTCCTAAGTATTTTATCTTCTTGGGGGCTACTGTGAATGGTATTGATTTGGTGATTTCCTCTTCGATGTTCTTTTTGTTGATGTAGAGGAATCCAAGTGATTTTTGTATGTTTATTTTATAACCTGAGACTCTGCCAAACTCTTCTATTAGTTTCAGTAGTTTTCTGGAGGATTCCTTAGGGTTTTCTGTGTATAAGATCATGTCATCTGCAAATAGAGATAATTTTCCTTCCTCCTTGCCAATCCGGATGCCCTTTATTTCTTTGTCTAGCCTAATTGCTCTGGCTAGGACCTCTAGCACAATGTTGAATAAGAGCGGTGATAAAGGGCATCCTTGTCTGGTTCCCGTTCTCAAGGGAAATGCTTTCAGGCTCTCTCCATTTAGAGTGATGTAGGCTGTTGGCTTTGTATAGATGCCCTTTATTATGCCCAACAGGTTTTTGATAAGGGTGCTAAATCCATTTGATGGGAAAAGAAGAGTCTCTTTAATAAATGGTGCTGAGACTAGTGAATTTCCACATGCAGAAAAATGAAAGAGGATCTATGCCTCATACACACAAAAAAAATTCAAAATGCATTAAAGACCTAAATGTGCACACTAAAACCATAAAATTCTTAGAAGAAAAAGCAGGGGCAATGCTGTCAGGTTTAGGTTTCTACAATGGATTATCTAATATAATAACAAAAGCACAAACAGCAAAAGACAAAATAAATATATGGGACCTCACAAAAATTAACAAGTTGTTCATCAAAAGACCTTACAAAAAAAAGTGAAAAGACAAGCTACCAACTGGGGGAATATATTCAGAAACCATACATCTGACAGGAATCTAATAGCCAAAATACATATAAAACTTCAACAACTAAACAACAAAAAGACAAATAAGCCGATCATAAAATGGGCAAGGGATTTGAATAGACATTTCACTAAAGAGGACATTCAGATGGCCACCACACACATGAAAAGATGCTCAGCATCATTAGCCATCAGAGAGATACAAATCAAAACCATGATGAGATGTCATTTTACTCCCACTAGAATAACAAGATTAAACACACACACACACACACACACACACACACACACACACACACACAAACAGAAAATTACAACTGTTGGTGAGGATTTGGGGAAACTAGAGCCCTTCCATTGCTCCTAGGAATGCAAAATGGTACAGCCATTGTGGAAAACAGTGTGGTGGCTCCTCAAACACTAAAAGTATAACTACCATATGACCCAGCAATTCCACTCCTAGGTATATACCCAAAAAACTTGAAAGCAGAGACTCAAACAGAGACTTGTGCACCAATGTTCTTTGCAGCACTATTCATAATAGTGAAAAGGCAGAAACAACCTAAACACTCATCAACAGATCAATGGATAAACAAAATGTGGTACACAGATACAATGAAATACTACTCAGCCAGCAGGAGAAATGAAGTCTTGATATATGCTACAATACGGTTGGAGCTGGAAGACATTCTGCTGAGTGAAATAAGTCAATCAGAAAAGTACAAATATGGCATGACCTCAGTTATATAAAAAGACAAGAAAAGGCAAATGTATAGAGACCAAAGTCTATTAGTAGTTACCAGGGATAGAAGGGAGGGGGAAAGGGGGATTAATAGTGATGGAAATACAGTGTTGATTAAGAGTGGGGTTGCACAGCCAATTATTGTAACTGTTGTCAATAAGTTGTACACCTGTAAAAAGTTAAACTGGCAAAAGTTGTGTGATAGAAATATTTTACAACAACAGCAAAAAAAAAAAAAAAAAAAGAGAGTATCTGCTGATTTGTTTATGTACAACTAAAAAACCTTATGGAATCTGGTTTCTTGGTTTGGAGGTTTAGGGTCATGGCTTCATGGGACACCCCAGTTAACTGGCCTAACAACATGTTTAGTGCTTCTGTTCTACCTCCTAGTTCAATGTATAGTGCCTGGGTCTTAAAAGCTTGCAAGTAGCCATCTAAGGTCTCCATTTACTTGGAGCAACAAAGGAAGAAGTAGAGTAGGAATATGAGAAGAAAATGGAACGTGTGGCTAATTACCTCCATGAACAACTGCCACCTTTGCCATGATACCAGAAGAGCTGGGTGTTGCCTGGCTACCACTACTGAGCATTTTGATCAAAGATTCCATAGAAGAATCCTGATCAAAAAGGAAATGTAGAACAGAATTTCAAATTCTCATGGAGTCCAAGCTTCCCTGAAACTAACACCCTGAGACTATCTTTAAATATTGAGCCAAAAATATCCCTTGAAGTATTCTTAGATTAAATAATGGTTTAACCTAACTCGTAAAAAATATCTACCTTGAGCATTGTGCTCTTTTAAGAACTATATAGGATTAAATTGACAACAGCAACTTGAAGGATTAGATAGGAACCTTAGGAGGCAGTAACTTTATGTTAATGTGGGAGGAACAATTCAGAAGAGGTTGAGAATGACTGCACAACTCAAAGAATACATGTCACTAAATGGCACATATAGAAACTGTTGAATTGATGTATGTTTTGCTGTGTATATTCTCAACAACAACAAAATAATACAGTTTTATGTCTATCTATCTGTCTCTATCTAATCTACTGACCTATATAATCTGTCACCTATCTATTATCTATCTATATCTATCTATCTAATCATCATCTATCATCTGTCTAGCTGTCTATCTATCTGTCTGTCTACCTGTCTACCTACCTACCTGTCTACCTACCTACCTACCTGTCCACCTACCTACCTACCTACCTGTCTAAAGTGAGTGAGTACTAATCAAATACTTATTGGCTCACATTCTCCCAGCTCCGGAAAGCAGCCGAAGTTATAGTTCAATGGAAAAATGGAGCTTTGCCTAAAAAAAAAAAAATTTTTTTTTTTTTATACCTACCTACCTGTCTAAAGTGAGTGAGTACTAATCAAATACTTATTGGCTCACATTCTCCCAGCTCCGGAAAGCAGCCGAAGTTATAGTTCAATGGAAAAATGGAGCTTTGCCTAAAAAAAAAAAAATTTTTTTTTTTTTATCCTTAGTCTCCTTAAAATCAGAAACTTTTGTTCCCCTCAAGGCCAAAAATTTTTAGAGTTCTATACAAGTGGTGAGCCATCATAATTACACTAAAAATAATGAGATAAAGACTTCTGGACACCAGAAATACTACAGGTGTTCAGCCATCACAATTATCAACAGGTTAATTAGGTTATTTCCTTGTGTTGGCACAGCCGGCAGAAAGTGCCAGGATTAGCTCTCCAGGCTGATGTTAATAAAACCAGAACCACACTCCTTTTGAATGTCATCTTTTAACTTCTGGTTAATGGAGATCTTGTTACTAAAGATGAGCTGCAGGCAGCAAAAGCCCACAGCCTTGTATAAGCAAATTAAAAGGAAATGCATAGCTGTTATAAGGAGGCAATTGTACCTAACAACTATTTAAGTGCTTTTTTCATTATAATGGTTTGTGTGTTGCTTGCCAAGACAGAAGAGAAAGAAAGAGGTATGAGGTAGAGGTAAGCCAGCAAGCATAGACTTTTGTTTATTTGCTGTTGTTGTTATTGTGGTAAAACAAAACAAAAAAAACCAAACCCGCTGCCATCGAGTCAATTCTGACTCATAACAATCCTATAGAACTGCCCCATAGAGTTTCCAAGGAATGCCTGGTGGATTTGAACTGCTGACCTCTTGGTTAGCGGTTGTAGCACTTAACCACTACGCCACCAGGGTTTCCAATTGCGGTAAGTATATATATATTTTCCATTTCAACATTTTTACGTGTAAAATTCAGTGACATTACTTTCTTCATGTTGTGCAACCATCACCACTATCCATTTCCAAATTTTTCCATCACCCTTAAAAGAAACTCAGTGTCCCCTAAGCAATGACTCCCTACTTCCCCCTCCCGTCAGCCCCTGGAAATCACTAATGAACTTTAGTTTCTATATGTTTGCCTATTCTAGATATCTCATATAAGCAGAATCATTCAATACTTCTCCTTTCGTCATTGACTTATTTCACTCAGCATAACATTTTCAAGGTTCATCCATATTGTACATATCAGGACTTCATTTATGGCTGAGTGATATTTCATTGTATGTATGTAACACATTTCGCTTATCCATTCATTTATTGATGGACATTTAGGTTGCTTCTACCTTTTGGCTATTACAAATATAGCTACAATGAACATTGGTGTACAAGTATCTGTTTGTGTCCCTGCTTTCAAGTCTTTTTGGTATATACCTAGGAGTGGAATTGCTGGATTATATGGTAATTCTATGTTTAACTTTTTGAGAAACCATCACACTGTTTTCCAGAGCGGCTATACCGCTTTAGCAACAATGGATGAGGGTTCCAATTTCTCTCATATTCTTGCCAACACTTGTTGCTGTTCTCTCTTTTTTTTTCTCTCATAATAGCCATCTTAGTGAATGTGAAGTGGTATCACATTGTGGCTTTGTTTGCATTTCTTTAATGAGTAGAGGCACTGAACATCTTTTCATATGCTTATTAGCCATTTGTATTTCTTCTTTGGAGAAACATCTATTCAAGACCTCTGACCATTTTTTGGTTGGGTTATTTGTCTTTTTAATGTTAAGTTATAGATCTTTATATAATTCTGGATATTAAACCCTTATCAGAGTGACCACAAAATTTTTCCTAATCCATAGATTGTCAATAAAGTCCTATGATGAATAAATGTTTTTAATTTTGATGAGGTCCCTTCCATTCATCTATTTTGTCTTTCGTTTGTCCTTTTGGTGTCATATCTAAGAATCCATTGTTAAATACTAAGTCCCAAAGTATTATCCCTCATTTCTTCTAAGAGCTTTCTGGTTTCAGTTATTAGATTTAGGTCCTTGATCCACTTTGAGCTAGTTTTCATATATGGTGTGAGGTATGGCCCAGCTTTGTTTTTCATGTATGGAAATCCAGTTGTCTCACCAGCACTTATTAAAGAGACTATTCTTTCTCCACTGTATGGACTTAGCACCCTTGTTGATTATCAATTGCCCACAGATAGGAGGGTTTATTTCTGGACTCTCAATTCTATTCCATTGGTCTATAGATCGTATCAGTGCCAGATTACTGTAGCTCTATAGTATGTTTTGAGGTCTGGAAGTGTAAGTCCTCCTACTTTGTTCTTTTTCAAGATTTCTTTGGATATTCAGGGCCCCTGCAGTTCTTTATAAATTGAAGGATTGGCTTTTGCATTTCTGCAAAGAAGGCTGTTAGAATTCTAATAGGGATTGCATTGAATCTATAGATTGCTTTGGGTAATATTGACACCTTAACAATATTAAATCTTCAGATCCATGAACATAGAATGTCGGTGTTTTGTTTTATATTTTTAATACATGTCTATTTGCAGCAGCATGCAGTATTTCTCCTTGCTGGACTGGAGAGAGAGAACATTTCCACAGACCAAGGACTTGGAAGATGCTGGTCACAGTCCAGCTCTCTTTCTAACTGTGTCTTGTTCTCCTCCCTCTGCATCGCTCCCAACCATTCTCATTGCGAGCACCACCCAACCATAGCATTTATTTTGCCTCCTGCTTGGCACTGAGCTGTGTGTCCAGTAAATACTTGTTGAATAACTGAATAAAAGAATGGAAACTAATTGCATGAATTAAGGAAATATATACTGGCAATTAGGTAATACATAGAAAGAGCAGGTAATTTGTTAAACACAATAGAAATTAAAATGTTTTAAAAACAGCAGTTTATTCATATGCAAGAGTATTATGTATTCTACCTGCAATGAGCATCAAAATCATGGCTTAGCTATTCCATCAGGACCAGCTGGTTAGTGTATTGCCTAGTGGCCTCCCTTCAGGCCCAGGTGTGCTTGAGGAGAGAGGCGGTGGGCTGTGTCAGCACCTCAACTCCTCCCCTCCCTGGTCTAGCCATGCTCCCACCGCCTGTCTCACTTTGCCTTGGAGAATGTACTTTTCCATAGCTGACCAGCTGCTTGTAGATATTAACACAGCTGCTTTCTCTATCATGCCTAAGGCCTCTATAATTCCACAAGCAGCATTTAGGGAGGCTCTGGCAAGTGGGGGGGGGGGCAGCCTTTTAGAAAGACACTGGGGGAAAAGGGGGGCAGAGCCAGAGGCCAGCCTGAGAAGAATCATAGAATTCCAAAGACTTAAAGGCCTGCGGAAACCTGGATTCAGTGGAGCTGAAACTTGAACTTTCACGGTAGACGGTGTGTAAAGTCCGTGTCCTGACTTTCTAAATATCACTGAACAAACGGCAAGTTCCCTGTTCTTTAACTTCCCCATCAGACTAACTGAAATTAAAGACATAATCTTTCTAATCTTTCTCTGCTCAAACATCAGAGGTCTCTAACTTTTTGTTTCTTTATCCCTATTTTCATTTACTCAATTATCTATTATTCATCCCACAAATACTACCTGTCAGGCACTGTATTAGGGGCTTTATGCATATTATCTTGGAGGAAGAAACTGAGGCTCAGAGAACTAAGTGACCAGCCCAGGCCACCTGGTGAGGGCTATGGCTCTTCCCTGTCCCAGCGCCCAGGCAGAAGACAGCAGCATGGGAGTGAGGGGATTGGGCAGAGAGACAGGCTGCTGCAGCCCTGAGGCAGGAAGCAGGACTCCATGATGACAACGGTGATGATGGTGATGGCAGCAGCAGCATCACAGACCAGAGGATGGGGCATGAGGCTAGGCTGGCTTCCTAAACTCCAGCAGCAACGCTCTTGACCACGTATCTGCTCGTAAGCAACCCAGGCTGTGGAGGTGACAGCTCTGCACTGCAGGGTTGATCAGGAAAAGGCCACTGGGAACCCACCGCTGGGTGGGGCTGTGGGTGTGTGTGTGCACTTCTGCGCATCTGAACATTTTCACTTCTACCACTTGTGTCCTGGATATGCACCTGGGGTGTTGAGTACTAAGGCAACTTCCAGCACCAGAAAATCTAACAAATGTTTTCTGTTATGTCCAGACCATTCTAACATGAATATTACATAGTCATTCAGTACTGCTGTGAAATTCAGGAAGTGAGGAGTCAGGTTGTCCACAGACCGCCATGATCTAAAACGCATGGAGGGATGCTCAGTACATTTCTCCTGACTGACCACTTCCATGCTTGAGCTCCAGGGCCTGAGCAATGGTTTCCTTGAAGGTCTCTAGCAGAGTAAGCATTGAGTCCAGTGCTTAGGCTCTGGGTCTAAATCCCACTACCCCACAAAATAAATGCAAGCCTGGATCACATATCTGAGAGACATTCTCTTCCTGTGTAAAATGGCCATAAATCCCTCACAGGACTGGTGCAAGGAGATAATGCACACCAAGCACTTAGAATGTACCTGGGCAGGGTGAGGGCTTAATAAATGCAACTATTATTCATGTTGATACTTTTTATTCGTGAAAATATTTTTATTTTATTTTCTATGAGTACTTTAGCTTCCTTCTTATGAACACCTCAACTTAGTTGCTTCTCTGTGAGGTTTTTAGAGCAATGCCAACAGTGTAGTGTATAACATTCTAAACAATCTAACATGAGCAAAGTTTAATCCATAATTTACTATTTATATTTCTATTGATTATTTGTTCCTAATAAAGAGAACAATCTCTGCTTTCTCATTTTTACAAAATCCAGCATGAACCTCAAATATGCATTTGTGAAGTTTATCTTCAATTAAGGTATGCGTTCTAATTTATTTTTGTAAACAACTGAGATGTTAAAAATACATTTTGTGGTCTTCTAGACGGTGGCCCAAGAACCCCCTCCTTAAAAAAAGGTACTCAATTGTGCAGGTCTCTCATTTTCCATTGTAAATCACAAAGTAGAGTAGCCAATTAACAAGTGACAGTTATTTCTTCTCTGAAAGTATACCCAGAATGGTACAAAGATTCTGCCCTTGCTCACAGCCTTCTTACACGTAATCTATGCATATATGCAGGCCTCTCAAGAAGACACCAAGATGATGCCTGTGCATTTGGAAGCTGGGTATGAACATATGCATATTAGTGAGTGTCCCATCTTTCTACCAGTTGATAAATCACAGATCATAGAATTTTAGGACTGGGAGAGACCACAGAGATCACATAATCCAACTCTTTTATTGTAGAACTGAGCAATTTCAGGCCCCAAGGACCTCCTTGGCATCAGCCTGTTGCTCTAGGAACTAGGGCTGCCAATCCCATTACAACTGCAGGGTGAGGGTTGGGGGATGGTAGCTTCTGGGCACATATGGCTCACCTTGGGAAGATGAGCAGCCCAAGGTACTCATGTTAGATTGTTCAGAGGCGAGAAGGTGTTCCACGGTGGTATTAGGATCAGATCCTGGTGCTGCCATTTGTTACCTGTGTGATCTTGGGCAAGCTGCTTCACCTCTCTCACATAAAAAGACAAGAAAAGATGAACATAGAGAAAACAAAGTTTATTAGCGCTTACCAGGGGCAGGATGGAGGGGGAAATTGAGGGTAAGCAGTGATGGAAATACCACTTTGATTAAGGGGTTGCATAGCAAATTATTGTGATTGCTGTCAATAAACAATAAGTTGTACACCTATAAAAAGTTGAATTGGCAAAAGTATGATAGATATATTTACAACAGTGAAACACACACAAAAGAGTAGTTGCTGAGGCTTACAATGTAAAACCAAAAACCTCATGGGATTTGGTTTCTTGGTTTGGAGGTTAAGGGTCATGGTTTCATTTAATATCCTAAGCTATTGGTCTAATAACATCTTTAGCGCCTCTGGTCTACCTTCTGGTTTGATGCATAGTGCCTGGGGTCTTAAAAGCTTGCAAGCAGCCTCCTAAAAATCAAATGCCTATGCTCATCCAAAGACTTCATGAAAAGTATAAAAAGATTACCTACAGACTGGGAAAAGTTTTTAGCTATGACATTTCCAATCAGCGTCTGATCTCTAAAATCTACATGATAGTGCAAAAACTCAACAACAACAAAAAAATACATAACTCAATCAAAGAACAGGCAAAAGATATGAACAGGCACTTCACTAAAGAAGACATTCAGATACATAATGAAATGCTCACCATCATCAGCCATTAAAAAAAAAAATTAGAGAAATGCAAATCAAAACTACAAGGAGATTCCATCTCACTCCAACAAGGCTGGCATTAATCCAAAAAACACAAAATAATCAATGCTGGAGAGGTTGTGGAGAGACTGGAACACTTATACACTGCTGGTGGGAATGTAAAATGGTAAAACCACTTTGGAAATCAATTTGATGCTTCCTTTAAAAGCCAGAAATAGAACTACCATACGATCCAGCAATCCCACTCCTTGGAATATATCCTAGAGAAAAAAAATAGCCTTTACACAAACAGACAGATGCACACCCATGTTCATTGAAGCACTGTTTATAACAGCAAAAGGATGGAAGCAACCAAAATGCCCATCAAGGGATGAATGGATAAATAAATTATGGTATATTCACACAATGGCATACTATGCATCAATAAAGAACAGTGATGAATCCGTGAAACATTTCATAACATGGAGGAATCTGGAAGGCATTATGCTGAGTGAAATTAGTTAGTTGCAAAACGACAAGTATTGTATGAGAACACTCTTAGAAAGTGATACTGGTGAGGAATGAGCTTCTAGGCTCAAGTAGACATGTGAGACTATGTGGGCAGCTCCTGTCTGGAGGGGAGATGAGAAGGCAGAGGAGGACAGAAGCTGGCTGAATGGACACGGGAGTACAGGGCGGTCAGAAGGAGTGTGCTATCTCATTGTGGGAAAGCAGCTAGGAGTATATAGCAAGGTGTATATAAATTTTTGTATGAGAGATTGACTTGATCTGTAAACTTTCACTTAAAGCACAACTAAAAAAAAAATTAAATTAAAAAAAGCTTGCAAGAGGCCATCCAAGGCACAAGAAATTGGTCTCTATTCATCTGGAACAACAGAGGAAGAAGGAGGAGGATATGGAATGTGTGGCTAACTGCCTCTATGAACAACTGCCCCCTTTGCCATGAGACCAGAAAAACTGTATAGTGCCCAGCTACCAATACTGAACAGTTTGATTAAAGATTCCATAGAAAAATCCTGATCAAAAGGGGGTAAATGTAAAACATAATTTCAAATTCTCCTGGACTCCAGACTTCCTGAAACCATGAAGGTTGGATGAACCCCTGAAACTACTGCCCTGAGATAATTGTTAAACCTTAAGCCAAAAACAGATTAGCTTAACTAGGAAAAAATGTCTGCCTTGAGCATTATGCTCTTTAAAGAACTATCTATATGGAATCAATTGACATCAGCAACTCGAAAGATTAAATAGGAACCTTAGGGGCAGTGAATTTATGTTAATGGAGGAGAAACAACTCAGAAAAGGATAGTGAGAATGGTTATACAACTTGAAGAATGTAATCAATGTCATTAACCGGTACACGTAGAAACTGTTGAACTGATGTATGTTCTGCTGTGTAAATTCTCAACAACAAAATAAATAAAAGTATGTATATATATAAAAAACTGACTATAGCCTTCATCAAGTAACAACAGTAATCCCTGAGGAGAAAATGAGATTCCCAGAGCTATCATATTATAATAATCAGAATGAATGTCATGTTCTCAACAAAAGATTATGAGATTGTCAAGGATTGAATTGTGTTCCCCCAAAATATGTGTCAACTTGGCTAGGCCATGATTCCCATTATTATGTGGTTGTCCTCCATTTTGTGATTTGATGTAATTGTCCTGTGTTATAAATCCTATTCTTTGCCTGTGGTTAATGAGGCAAGATTAGGTTAAGTTAAAGAAGATGCAACACCCTTACTAAGGTCAAATCCCTGATCTGATGTAAAGGGAGTTTCCCTGGGGTGTAGCCTGCATCACCTTTTATCTTACAAGAGACAAAAGGACAGAGAAGTGAGCAGAGAGATAGGGACCTCATGCTACCAATAAAGAAGCACTGGGAGTGAAGCATGTCCTTTGGACCCGGGATGCCTGCACTGAGAATCTCCTAGGCCAGGGGAAGATGGATGGCAAGGACCTTCCCCCAGAACCAACTGAGAGAGAAAGCCTTTCCCAGAAGCTGGTGCCCTCAATTAGGATTTCCAGTCTCCTAAACTGTGAGAGAATAAACTTCTGTTTGTTAAGGCCATCCACTGTGGTATTTCTGTTACAGCAGTGCTAGATAACCAAGACAAAGACATACAAAGAAAAAGTATGACCCATTTCAGGAAAGAGAATTTGACAAAATTCTAAGGAATTATGAGGAAGCCCAGCATTGGAATTATTAGTTCAAAACCAAACCAAACCCAGTGCCATCGGGTAGATTCTGACTCATAGCAACCCTATAGGACAGAGTAGAACTGCTCCATAGAGTTTCCAAGGAGTGCCTGGTGGATTCGAACTGCTGACCCTTTGGTTATCTGTCATAGCACTTAACCACTACACCACCAGGGTTTCCAAATTATTAGTTAGAGATGTTAAATTGACTGTCTTAAATATGCTCAATGAGCTAAAGAAAACCATGGAGAAATGGCTAAAAGAAATCAAAAGACAATACATGAATAAAATGAGAGTATCACTAAGAAACTATGAAAATGACCCAAACAGAAATTCTGAAGCTCAAAAGTACAATAACTGAAATGAAAACTCTACTACAGGGTTCCAACAGCAGATTAGGACAGGCACATGAAAGGATCAGTGGACCTGAAGATAAGAAAATTGAAAATTATCAAGTCTAAGGAGCAGAAAGAAAAAGGAATGAAGAAAACTGAATAGAGTCTGAAAGACCATGGGGCATCATCAACCGTGCATCATAGGAGTCCCAGAGGAAGAGAGAAAAAGTCAGAAAATATTTGAAAAAATAATGGTTGAAAACTTCCCAAAACTGAAGAAAAATGTGAATCTAAACATTCAACAAGCTCAATAAACCTAGAGATCCACACCAAAACACACTGTAGATAAATTGAAAAAAAAACAAAGAGAGAATCATGAAAGCAGCAAGAAAGAAACAAACTGTCACATACAAGGGATCCTCAATAATATTAAGGCCTTGATTTCTCATCTGAAACCACGGAAGCCAGAAGGCAGCAGGATGATATATCTAAAGCATTGAAAGGAAAAAAAAAAAACAAAACAAAAACTGTCAGTCAAGAATTCTGTACCCAGCCAAACTACCCGTCAAAAATGAAGGAGAAATTAAGACATCCCAAGATAAACAAAAGCTGAGAGTTCATTACCACTAGACCTGCCATACAAAAAATGCTAAAGGGAGTCCTTCCAGCCAAAATGAAAAAAGACTAGGTAGAAACTCAAAGCCATAAGAAGAAACAAAGAACACTAGTAAAGGTAACCTCACAGGTAAATATAAAATCCAGTATTATTGTACTTTTGGTTTGTAACTCCTCTTTTTGTCATATACGACTTAAAAGGTAAATGTATAAAACAACAATTATAAATCTAAGTTAATGGGTACATGATGTATAAAAATATAATTTGTAATTGTAAAAATATAAATGGGGAGGGACAGAGATGTAACTAGGTTGGTATTATTCAAACTAGGCTCAAGGAAACCACTTTTTAAAAATGGCTAAAAAATACACAGAAAAGGATGGGAATCAAAAAAACACTCAAAAAATTTAACTAAATACAATAAAAGGCAGTAATGGAAGAAATGAGAAACAATAAATATACAGGACATACAGAAAGCAAACAGATAATTGGCAGAAGTAAATTTTTCTTTATCAGTAATTACAGAAAATGGATTAAACTCTTCTATTAAAAGGTAGAAGGTGCCTAGATGGTACAAACAGTTCACACTCAACTGCTAACCTAAGGTTGCCAGTTCAAACCCACCCAGTGGTACTGTGGAAGAAAAGACTTGGTAATCTACTTCTGTTATGACAGCCAAGAAAACCCTATGGAGAAGTTCTATTCTGTAACACATGGGGTTTCTGTGAGTTGAAATCGACTTACAGCAACCAACAACAAGAAGAATTAAAAGGCAAATTTTAATATGTAGATTGAATTTTAAAAAATGATCCATCTATATGCTGTCTCCAGAAGACTCACTTTAGATACAAGGACATGAAGAGGTTCGAAGTAAAAGGATGCAAAAGATATTCCATGCAAATAATAAGCAAAAGAGAGCTGGGGTGACTATACTAATATCAAACAAAATAGACTTTAAATCCAAAAGAAGGTACAAGAGACAAAGAAGGACATTATACATTGACAAAAGTTTCCATCCAGCAACAAGACATAAAATTTTAAAAATATACGCACCTAACAACAGAGATCCAAAATATATGAAGCAAATATGGACAGAATTGAAGGGAGAAATACACAGTTTCACAATAATTGTTGGAGACTTCAATATTCCACTTTCAGTAATGGATAGGCCAACCAGACAAAGATCAATAAGTAAATGGAGGTCTTGAACAACACTATAAACCAAATCAAACTTAACAGACATATACAGAGCACTTCACCCAACAACAGCAGAATACACATTCTTCCCAAGCACACATTGAACAGTCTTCAGAATAGACCATATTCTAGGTCACAAAACAATCTTAATAAATTGTCAAAGACTGAAATCATACAAAGTATCTTTTTCAATCACAATAGAATGAAACTAGAGATCAACAACAGAGGGAAAACTAGATAATTCACAAATATATGGAAATCAAACAACGCACTTTTAAACAACCAATGTGACAAGGAACAAATCAAAAGAAAATGAGAAAATACCCTGAGACAAATGAATAGAAAAACATAATACAGTAATATTTATGAGATGCAGCAAAAGCAGTACTAAGAGGTAAAATTATAACTGTAAACATCCCCATGTAAAAAGAAGAAAGATCTCAGATCAACAACCTAATGATACAGCTTAAGGAACTAGAAAAAGAAGATCAAACTAAATCCAAAACTAACAAAAAGAAGGAGCAAATAAGGATCAGAGTGGAGATAAGCAACATACAGAATTAAAAAAAGAAAGGCAACGAAACCAGAAATTGGTTCTTCGAAAAGATCGACAAAATTTTAGCCAGCCTAAAAAATTTTAACCAAAAGAGGGAGCCCTGGTGGTGCACTGGTTAAGAGCCTGGCTGCAGTTCGAATCCACCAGCCACTCCTTGGATACTTTATGGGGCAGTTCATTGGGTTTTTTTAACCAAAAGAGAGAGAGGAGACCCAAATTACTAAAATTCGAAATGAAAGTGGGAACATCACTAGTGACCCTACAGAAACAAAAGGGATTATAAGAAGTTACTGTAAATAATTGTGTAACAACAAACTGAATGAAATGGGCAAATTCCTAAAAATACACAAACTACCTAAACTGACTCAAGGAGAAACAGAAAACCTCAACAGACCTATAACAAGTGAAAAGGTTGAATCGGTAATCAAAAACCTCACAACAAAGTCCAGGACCAGATAGCTGGTCTGGTGAATTCTTCCAGACAGTTAAAGAATTAACATCAACCTTTCTCAAACTCTGAAAAAACTGAAGAAGAGAGAACACTTCTTAACTCATTTTATGAGGCAAGCCAGACAAAGACACCAAAGCCAGATAAAGACATGAGAAGAAAGAAACCTACAGGCCAATACCCCATTTGAATACATATGTAAAAGTCTTCAACAAAATACAAACAAACTGAATTCAGCAGCATATTTAAGGATTATACACCATGACCAAGTGGTGTTTATCCCAGGATGGCTGGGTTCAACATAAGAAAATCAATCAATGTAATACATTACATTAATAGAATGAAGGAAAAAAAATGCGCGATCATCTCAATTAATGCAGAAAAAGCACTGGACAAAACTCACCACCCTTTTATGATAAAAACACTCAATAAACTAGGAATAGAAGGAAGCTTTCTCAACATGATAAAGACCACGTATGAAAAACCCACAACTGACATCATACTCAATGTGAAGGACTGAAACCTCTTCCCTAAGATCAGGAAGAAGACAAGATGTCCACTTTCATTGCTGTATTCAACATAGTACTGGGAGTTCTAAGTGGAGCAAATAGACAAGAAAGGGGCATCTAAATTGGAAAGGAAGAAGTAAAACTATGTTTGCAGACAACATTATTTTATTTGTAGGAAACCTTAAGGAATCCACAAAAAAATTTGTTAGAGCTAACAAACAAATTCAGCCAAGTTGCGGGATACAAACTCAATACACAAAAATCTGTTGAATTTCTATACACCAGCAGTGAGGAAACCAAAAAGAAAATGAAGACAGCCATTCCATTTAAAATAGCACCAAAAAGAATAAAATACAGAGGAATAAATTTAACCAAGGTGGTAAGAAAACTACAAAACATTGCTACAAGAAATTAAAGACGACCTAAATAAATGGAAATGGAAAGACATCTTGTGTTCATGGATTGTAAGACTTCATATTGTTAAGATGACAACAGTACCCAAAGTGATAAACAGATTGAATGTAATCTCTATCAAAATCTCAATGGCATTTTTTACAGAAATAGTAAAACTCATCCTAAAATTCATATGGAATTTTGAGTGACCCCAAATAGTCAAATCAATATTGAAAAAGAAGAACAGAGTTCAAGAACTCTCACTTTCTGATTTCAAAATTTACTACAAAGCTACAGTAAAACAAAACAGTGTGGTGCTGACACAGGATAAATATACAGAACAGTGGAATAGAATAGAGTCCAGAAATAAACCCTCACATATGTGGTCAGTTGATTTTCAACAAGGGTGCCAAAGATTATGCAATGGTGAAAGGACATTTTTTTTTTTTTTTTTCCGGCTTTAACAAAGAGAAATTTATTTTCTCACAGCCTACTAGGTCACAAGTCCAAATTCAGGGCAGCAGCTCCAGGGGAAGGCTTTCTCTCTCCGTCCGCTCTGGAGGAAAGTCCTTGCCCTAAATCTTCCCCTGGTCGAGGAGCATTTCAGGCACAGGGACCCCAGGTCCTAGTGCTGCTTTCTTGGTGGTATGAGGTCCCCAGCTCTCTGCTTGCTTCCTTTTCCTTTTATCTCTTGAGATAAAAGGTGGTGCAGGCCACACCCCAGGGAAAATCCTTTTACATTGAATCAGGGATGTGGCTTGAGCAAGCCTGTTACATCCCACCCTAACCCTCTTTAACCACAGGCAGAGATTATGATTTGTAATAAACAGGAAAATCACAAAATGGAGGACAACCACACATGGCCTAACCAAGTTGACACATATTTTTGGGGGACACAATTCAATCCATTACACTTTATATATATTAACGCTTCTATGTTAGATTCAAGACTGTTAAAGCTTCGGGGTCAATTGAGCCTTTTATGGAAATAAAAGATCCTTCTTTGTTCTTTTTGTGTTGCATTTGATTTTGTTTGATGCTAGTACTACATACAACTTTCTTGCTAGAATTTGTCTGGGGTATTTTTTACCTTATTATATATATATTTTTATAATTTTTATTGTGCTTTAAGTGAAAGTTTACAAATCAAGTCAGTCTCTCACATAAAAACTTATTTACGGAGGGCGGAGCCAAGATGGCGGACTAGGCAGACGCTACCTCGGATCCCTCTTACAACAAAGACACGGAAAAACAAGTGAATCGATCACATACATAACAATCTACAAACCCTGAACAACAAACACAGATTTAGAGACGGAGAACGAACTAATACGGGGAAGCAGCGATTGTTTCCAGAGCCTGGAGCCAGCGTACCAGTCAGGTATGGCACAAGCACAGAGAGCTGCTCCACCCCCCTGAACTAACCCCGGGAGGGAGACCAGCCGGTTCCGCGGGCGGCGTGGGACGCAGCCTGTAGGAGAAGTCCCCGGGAGGCAGTGACTGGTCTCGGAGCAGGAAGAGCAGCGTCCGAGCCGGGGAACCGTCCCGCAGGGATTTGACTGGATGCAGGTAAGGCATAAACACGGAGAGTTGCTCCACCCCCCTGAACTAACCCCAGGAAGGGGACCAGCCGGGTCGCGCGGGCGGCATGGGACGCAGCCAGTAGGAGAAGTCCCCGGGAGGCAGCGACTGGAATTGGAGCGGGGAGAACAGCTTCCCAGCCGGGACACTCAGTCACGGCACAAGCACGGGGAGCTGCTCCACCCATCTGAACTAACCCCGGGAGGAGGCCCAACTGGCTCTCGGGTGTGGTACAGGCACGCGGCTGGAGGGACGAGAAGTCCCCGGGAGGCAGCGACTGATTTTGGAGTCGAGAGTGCACCGTCCCAGTAGGGGAGCCTTGACGCTGGGCGTGGGGCTGGAAGCGGAGGATCTGACCGTGACTCCAGCGGGCCAGACCCCCCGGGGGCAATCTCCACACAGCCAGCGCACATAGGCAACGTGCCCCACGGGAATCTCAGATATAATAGTCATTCCAAGCAAGACAAGCAACTCTGGCTATATTCTGAGGTGCTACTCTCCTATCTCTCTGTTCCCTCCCCCACCCTTCCCAGGCGGCTTCATTAACATCTGAATAGCCTGAGCCAGAGGGAGAACTCTGATAGGGATCTGACTGCATTTTTTTTTAGCGGATTTTCTGGAAAAACTAGTTTCCCAGTGATGGCTCGGAGACAACAATCGATATCAAACCACTTAAAGAAGCAGACCATGACAGCTTCTCCAACCCCCCAAACAAAAGAATCAAAATCTTTCCCAAATGAAGATACAATCTTGGAATTATCAGATACAGAATATAAAAAACTAATTTACAGAATGCTTAATGATATCACAAATGAAATTAGGATAACTGCAGAAAAAGCCAAGGAACACACTGATAAAACTGTTGAAGAACTCAAAAAGATTATTCAAGAACATAGTGGAAAAATTAATAAGTTGCAAGAATCCATAGAGAGACAACATGTAGAAATCCAAAAGATTAACAATAAAATAACACAATTAGACAACACACTAGGAAGTCAGAGGAGCAGACTCGAGCAATTAGAATGCAGACTGGGACATCTGGAGGACCAGGGAATCAACACCAACATAGCTGAAAAAAAATCAGATAAAAGAATTAAAAAAAAATGAAGAAACCCTAAGAATTATGTGGGACTCTATCAAGAAGGATAACCTGCGGGTGATTGGAGTCCCAGAACAGGGAGGGGGGACAGAAAACACAGAGAAAATAGTTGAAGAACTCCCGACAGAAAACTTCCCTGACATCATGAAAGACGAAAGGATATCTATCCAAGATGCTCATCAAATCCCATTTAAGACTGATACAAAAAGAAAAACACCAAGACATATTATCATCAAACTCACCAAAACCAAAGATAAACAGAAAATTTTAAAAGCAGCCAGGGACAACAGAAAGGTTTCCTTCAAGGGAGAATCAATAAGAATATGTTCTGACTACTCAGCAGAAACCATGCAGGCAAGAAGGGAATGGGACGACATATACAGAACACTGAAGGAGAAAAACTGCCAGCCAAGGATCATATATCCAGCAAAACTCTCTCTGAAATATGAAGGCGAAATTAAGATATTTACAGACAAACACAAGTTTAGAGAATTTGCAAAAACCAAACCAAAGCTACAAGAAATATAAAGGATATTGTTTGGTCAGAGAACCAATAATATCAGATATCAGCACAACACAAGGTCACAAAACAGAACGTCCTGATATCAACTCAAATAGGGAAATCACAAAAACAAACAAATTAAGATTAATTAAAAAAAAAAAATACACATAACAGGGAATCATGGAAGTCAATAGGTAAAAGATCACAATAATCAAAAAGAGGGACTAAATACAGGAGGCATTGAACTGCCATACGGAGAGTGACACAAGGTGATATAGAACAATACAAGTTAGGTTTTTACTTAGAAAAATAGGGGTAAATAATAAGGTAACCACAAAAAGGTATAACAACTCTATAACTCAAGATAAAAACCAAGAAAAACGTAACGACTCAACTAACATAAAGTCAAGCACTATGAAAATGAGGATCTCACAATTTACTAAGAAAAACGCCTCAGCACAAAAAAGTATGTGGAAAAATGAAATTGTCAACAACACACATAAAAAGGCATCAAAATGACAGCACTAAAAACTTATTTATCTATAATTACCCTGAATGTAAATGGACTAAATGCACCAATAAAGAGACAGAGAGTCACAGACTGGATAAAGAAACACAATCCATCTATATGCTGCCTACAAGAGACACACCTTAGACTTAGAGACACAAACAAACTAAAACTCAAAGGATGGAAAAAAGTATATCAAGCAAACAATAAGCAAAAGAGAAGAGGAGTAGCAATATTAATTTCTGACAAAATAGACTTTAGACTTAAATCCACCACAAAGGATAAAGAAGGACACTATATAATGATAAAAGGGACAATTGATCAGGAAGACATAACCATATTAAATATTTATGCACCCAATGACAGGGCTGCAAGATACATTAATCAAATTTTAACAGAATTGAAAAGCGAGATAGATACCTCCACAATTATAGTAGGAGACTTCAACACACCACTTTCGGAGAAGGACAGGACTTCCAGTAAGAAGCTCAACAGAGACACGGAAGATCTAATTATAACAATCAACCAACTTGACCTCAATGACTTATACAGAACTCTCCACCCAACTGCTGCAAAATATACTTTTTTTTCTAGCGCACATGGAACATTCTCTAGAACAGACCACATATTAGGTCATAAAACAAACCTTTGCAGACTCCAAAACATCGAAATATTACAAAGCATCTTCTCAGACCACAAGGCAATAAAACTAGAGATCAATAACAGAAAAACTAGGGAAAAGAAATCAAATACTTGGAAAATGAACAATACCCTCCTGAAAAAAGACTGGATTATACAAGACATCAAGGAGGGAATAAGGAAATTCATAGAAAGCAACGAGAATGAAAATATTTCCTATCAAAACCTCTGGGACACAGCAAAAGCAGTGCTCAGAGGCCAATTTATATCAATAAATGCACACATACAAAAAGAAGAAAGAGCCAAAATCAGAGAACTGTCCCTACAACTTGAACAAATAGAAAGTGAGCAACAAAAGAATCCATCAGGCACCAGAAGAAAACAAATAATAAAAATTAGAGCTGAACTAAATGAATTAGAGAACAGAAAAACAATTGAAAGAATTAACAAAGCCAAAAGCTGGTTCTTTGAAAAAATTAACAAAATTGATAAACCATTGGCTAGACTGACTAAAGAAATACAGGAAAGGAAACAAATAACCCGAATAAGAAACGAGAAGGACCACATCACAACAGAACCAAATGAAATTAAAAGAATCATTTCAGACTATTATGAAAAATTGTACTCTAACAAATTTGCAAACCTAGAAGAAATGGATGAATTCCTAGAAAAACACTACCTACCTAAACTAACACAATCAGAAGTAGAACAACTAAATAGACCCATAACAAAAAAAGAGATTGAAACGGTAATCAAAAAACTCCCAACAAAAAAAAACCCTGGCCCGGACGGCTTCACTGCAGAGTTCTACCAAACTTTCAGAGAAGAGTTAACACCACTACTACTAAAGGTATTCCAAAGCATAGAAAAGGACAGAATACTACCTAACTCATTCTATGAAGCCACCATCTCCCTGATACCAAAACCAGGTAAAGACACTACAAAAAAAGAAAATTATAGACCTATATCCCTCATGAACATTGATGCAAAAATCCTCAACAAAATTCTAGCCAAGAGAATCCAACAACACATCAAAAAAATAATTCACCCTGATCAAGTGGGGTTTATACCAGGTACGCAAGGCTGGTTTAATATCAGAAAAACCATTAATGTAATCCATCACATAAATAAAACAAAAGACAAAAACCACATGATCTTATCAATTGATGCAGAAAAGGCATTAGACAAAGTCCAACACCCATTCATGATAAAAACTCTTACCAAAATAGGAATTGAAGGAAAATTCCTCAACATAATAAAGGGCATCTATGCAAAGCCAACAGCCAATATCACTCTAAAAGGAGAGAACCTGAAAGCATTACCCTTGAGAACGGGAACCAGACAAGGATGCCCTTTATCACCGCTCTTATTCAACATCGTGTTGGAAGTCTTAGCCAGGGCAATTAGGCTAGACAAAGAAATAAAAGGTATCCGGATTGGCAAGGAAGAAGTAATGTTATCACTATTTGCAGATGACATGATTATATACACAGAAAACCCTAAGGAATCCTCCAGAAAACTACTGAAACTAATAGAAGAGTTTGGCAGAGTCTCAGGTTATAAAATAAACATACAAAAATCACTTGGATTCCCCTACATCAACAAAAAGAACACCGAAGAGGAAATCACCAAATCAATACCATTCACAGTAGCCCCCAAGAAGATAAGATACTTAGGAATAAATCTTACCAAGGATGTAAAAGACCTATACAAAGAAAACTACAAAGCTCTACTACAAGAAATTCAAAAGGACATACTTAAGTGGAAAAACATACCCTGCTCATGGATAGGAAGACTTAACATAGTGAAAATGTCTATTCTACCAAAAGCCATCTATACATTTAACGCACTTCCGATCCAAATTCCAATGTCATATTTTAAGGGGATAGAGAAACAAATCACCAATTTCATATGGAAGGGAAAGAAGCCCCGGATAAGCAAAGCACTACTGAAAAAGAAGAAGAAAGTGGGAGGCCTCACTCTACCTGATTTCAGAACCTATTATACAGCCACAGTAGTCAAAACAGCCTGGTATTGGTACAACAACAGACACATAGACCAATGGAACAGAATTGAGAACCCAGACATAGATCCATCCACGTATGAGCAGCTGATATTTGACAAAGGACCAGTGTCAATTAGCTGGGGAAAAGATAGCCTTTTTAACAAATGGTGCTGGCACAACTGGATATCCATTTGCAAAAAAATGAAACAGGACCCATACCTCACACCATGCACAAAAACTAACTCCAAGTGGATCAAAGACCTAAACATAAAGACTAAAACGATAAAGATCACGGAAGAAAAAATAGGGACAACCCTAGGAGCCCTAATACAGGGCATAAACAGAATAAAAAACATTACCAAAAATGATGAAGAGAAACCAGATAACTGGGAGCTCCTAAAAATAAAACACCTATGCTCATCTAGAGACTTCACTAAAAGAGTAAAAAGACCACCTACAGACTGGGAAAGAATTTTCAGCTATGACATCTCCGACCAGCGTCTGATCTCTAAAATCTACATGATTCTGTCAAAACTCAACCACAAAAAGACAAACAACCCAATCAAGAAGTGGGCAAAGGATATGAACACACATTTCACTAAAGAAGATATTCAGGCAGCCAACAGATACATGAGAAAATGCTCTCGATCATTAGCCATTAGAGAAATGCAAATTAAAACTACGATGAGATTCCATCTCACACCAGCAAGGCTGGCATTAATCCAAAAAACACAAAATAATAAATGTTGGAGAGGCTGCGGAAAAATTGGAACTCTCATACACTGCTGGTGGGAATGTAAAATGGTACAACCACTTTGGAAATCTATCTGGCGTTATCTTAAACAGTTAGAAATAGAACTACCATACAACCCAGAAATCCCACTCCTAGGAATATACCCTAGAGATACAAGAGCCTTCATACAAACAGATATATGCACGCCCATGTTTATTGCAGCTCTGTTTACAATAGCAAAAAGCTGGAAGCAACCAAGGTGTCCATCAACGGATGAATGGGTAAATAAATTGTGGTATATTCACACAATGGAATACTACGCATCGATAAAGAACAGTGACGAATCTGTGAAACATTTCATAACATGGAGGAACCTGGAAGGCACTATGCTGAGTGAAATTAGTCAGAGGCAAAAGGACAAATATTGTATAAGACCACTATTATAAGATCTTGAGAAATAGTAAAAACTGAGAAGAACACATACTTTTGTGGTTACGAGGCGGGGAGGGAGGGAGGGTGGGAGAGGGTTTTTTTATTGATTAATCAGTAGATAAGAACTGCTTTAGGTGAAGGGAAAGACAACACTCAATACATGGAAGGTCAGCTCAATTGGACTGCACCAAAAGCAAAGAAGTTTCCGGGATAAAATGAATGCTTCAAAGGTCAGCGGAGCAAGTGCGGGGGTCTGGGGAACATGGTTTTCGGGGACTTCTAAGTCAATTGGCAAAATAATTCTATTATGAAATCATTCTGCATCCCACTTTGAAATGTGGCGTCTGGGGTCTTAAATGCTAACAAGTGGCCATCTAAGATGCAGCAATTGGTCTCAATCCACCTGGAGCAAAGGAAAATGAAGAACACCAAGGTCACACGACAACTAAGAGCCCAAGAGACAGAAAGGGCCACACGAACCAGAGACCGACATCATCCTGAGACCAGAAGAACTAGTTGGTGCCCTGCCACAACTGATGACTGCCCTGACAGGGAGCACAACAGAGAACCCCTGAGGGAGCAGGAGATCAGTGGGATACAGACCCCAAATTCTCATAAAAAGACCAAACTTAATGGTCTGACTGAGACTGGAGTAATCCCGGCGGCCATGCTCCCCAGACCTTCTGTTGACACAGGACAGGAACCATCCCCGAAGACAACTCATCAGAAATGAAAGGGACTGGTCAGCGGGTGGGAGAGAGACGCTGATGAAGAGTGAGCTAATTATATCAGGTGGACACTTGAGATTGTGTTAGCAACTCTTGTCTGGAGGGGGGATGGGAGGATAGAGAGAGAGGGAAGCCCGCGAAATTGTCACGAAAGGAGAGACTGAAAGGGCTGACTCAAGAGGGGTAGAGCAAGTGGGAGTAGGGAGTGAGATGTATGTAAACTTATATGTGACAGACTGATTGGATTTGTAAACGTTCACTTGAAGCTTAATAAAAGTTATTATAAAAAAAAAAAAAAAAAAAAAAAAAAAAACCACTAAAAATCCTAAATTCCTATAATTCTTATCATTGCTTCTACTTTCACAAAGTAAACAAAAATGCCCATAAAAGTCATCAGGCTATCATACTGAGAAATACACTTCACCCCATTATGAGCAACAGAAAAGAACAAAGGGGAAACATTTTCCAGCCACCATGGTCTTCTCTGAGCTGCGAGGCAAGTACCCTGTTTGCAAAAAAAAAAAAAAAAAGAAAGCAAATTAAAAAAAAAAAAAGGAAAAAAAAAAAACTTATTTACAACTTGTGGTCATACTCCCAATTACTCTCCCCCAATGAGACAGCCCGCTTCCTCCCTCCACTCTCTTTTTGTGTCCATTTCACCAGCTTCTAACCCCCTTCACTCTCTGATCTCCCCTCCAGGCAGGAGATACCAACATAGTCTCAAGTGTCCACCTGATCCAAGAAGCTCACTCCTCACCAGCATCCCTCTCCAACCCATTGTCCACTCCAATCCATGTCTGAAGAGTTGGCTTCAGGAATGGTTCCTGTCTGGGGCCAACAGAAGGTCTGGGGGCCATGACCACCAGGGTCCTTCCAGTCTCAGTCAGACCATTAAGTCTGGTCTTTTTATGAGAATTTGGGGTCTGCATCTCACTGCTCTCCTGCTCCCTCAGGAGTTCTCTGTTGTGTTCCCTGTCAGGGCAGTCATCAGTTGTAGCCGGGCACCATCTACTTCTTTTAGTCTCAGGATGATGTAGTCTCTGGTTCATGTGGCCCTTTCTGTCTCTTGGGCTTGTAATTGCCTTGTGTCCTTGGTGTTCTCCATTTTCCTTTGATCCAGGTGGATTGAGACTCATTGATGCATCTTAGATGGCTGCTTTTTAGCGTTTAAGACCCCAGACACCCCTCTTCAAAGCGGGATGCAGAGTGTTTTCTTAATAGATTTTATTATGCCAATTGACTTAGACACCCCTGAAACCATGGTCCCCAAACTCCTGCCCCTGCTACGCTGGCCTTCGAAGCATTCAGTTTATTCAGGAAACTTCTTTGCTTTTGGTTTACTCCCATTTTGCTGACCTCCCTATATTGTGTGTTGCCTTTCCCTTCACCAAAGGTAGTTCTTATCTGCTATCTAATTAGTGAATACCCCTCTCCCATCCTCCCTACCTCCTACCTCTCGTAACCACGAAAGAGTGTTTTCTTCTCAGTTTAAATTATTTCTCAAGTTCTTGTAATAGTGGTCTTATACAATATTTATCTTTTTGCAACTGACTAATTTCACTCAGCATAATGCCTTCCAGCTTCCTCCATGTTATGAAATGTTTCACAGATTCCTCACTGTTCTTTATCGATGCACAGTATTCCATTGTGTGAATATACCATAACTTATTCATCCATTCATCCATTGATGGGCACCTTGGTTGCTCACATGTTCTTGCTATTGTAAACAGTGCTACAATAAACATGGGTGTGCATGTATCTGTTCGTGTAAAGACTCTTATTTCTCTAGGATATATTCTGAGGAGTGGGATTGCTGGGTTATGGTAGTTTTATTTCTAGCTTTTGAAGGAAGCGCCAAATTGATTTCCAAAGTGGTTGTACCATTTGACATTCCCACCAGCAGTGTAGAAGTGTTCCAATCTCTCCACAGCCTCTCCAACATTTATTATTTTGTGTTTTTTGGATTAATGCCAGCCTTGTTGGAGTGAGATGAAATCTCATTGTAGTTTTGATTTGGATTTCTCTAATGGCTAATGATCGTGAGCATTTCCTCATGTATCTGTTAGCTGCCTGAATGTCTTCTTTAGTGAAGTGTCTATTCATATTTTCTGCCCATTTTTTAAATGGATTATTTGTCTTTTTCTACTTGAGTTTTTGCAGTATCATGTAGATTTTAGAGACCAGGTGCTGATCAGAAATGTCATAGCTAAAAACCTTTTCCCAGTCTGTAGGTAGCCTTTTTACACTTTTGGTGAAGTCTTTGTATGAGCTTAGGTGTTTGATTTTTAGGCGCTCCCAGTTACCTAGTTTTTCTTCTGCATTCTTAATAATGTTTTGTATGCTGTTTATGCCATGTATTAGGGCTCCTCCCCCATGTGTCTGTCAGTTTGCCATACTGTGGGGCTTGTGTGTTGCTGTGATGCTGGAAGCTATGCCACCGGTATTCAGATACCAGCAGGGTCACCCATCCAGGACAGGTTTCAGCTGAGCTTCCAGATTAAGACAGACTAGGAAGAAGGACCTGGCTGTTTACTTCTGAAAAGCATTAGCCAGTGAAACCTTATGAATAGCAGCGGAACATTGTCTGATATAGTGCTGGAAGATGAACGCCCCAGGTTGGAAGGCACTCAAAAGATGACTGGGGAAGAGCTGCCTCCTCAAAGTAGAGTCGACCTTAATGATGTGGATGGAGTAAAGCTTTCCGGATCTTCATTTGCTGATGTGCCACGACTCAAAATGAGAAGGAAGAGCTGCAAACATCCATTAATAATTGGAACTTGGAATGTACGAAGTATGAATCTAGAAAAATTGGAAATAGTCAAAAATGAAATGGAATGCATAAACATCGATATCCTAAGCATTAGTGAGCTGAAATGGACTGGTATTGGCCATTTTGAATTGGACAATAGTTGTCCCTATTTTTTCTTCCATAATCTTTATCATTTTAGATTTTATATTTAGATCTTTGATCCATTTTTAGCTCGTTTTTGTGCATGGAGTCGGGGTTGGGTCTTGTTTTACTTTTTTGCAGATGGAAATCCAGTAAAGCCAGCACCGTATGTTAAAAAGACTGTCCTTTCCCCATTTAACTGTTTTGGGGCCTTTGTGAAATATCAACTGCTCATATCTGGATGGATTTATGTCTGGATTCTCAATTCTGTTCCATTGGTCTATATATCTGTTGTTGTACCAGTACCAGGCTGTTTTCACTACTGTGGCAGTATAAATCAGGTAAAGTAAGGCCTCCCACTTTGTTCTTCTTTTTCAGTAATGCCTTATGTATTCGGGGCTTCTTTCCCTTCCATATGAAGTTGGTGATTTGTTTCTCCATCTCATTAAAGAATGTCATTGGAATTTGGATCAGAATTGCATTCAATGTATAGATTGCTTTTGGTAGAATAGGCATTTTTATAATCTTAAGCCTTCCTATCCACGAGCAAGGTATGTTCTTCCACTTACGTAAGTCTCTTTGGTTTCTTTGTATAAGTCTTTTACATCTCTGGTAAGATTTATTCCTAAGTATTTTATCCTCTTCGGGGCTACTGTAAATGGCATTGATTTGGTCATTTCCTCTTCGATGTTCTTTTTGTTGGTGTAGAGGAATCCAGCTGATTTTTGTGTGTTTATCTTGTATCCCGATACTCTGCTGAACTCTGCTATTACTTTCAGTAGATTTCTAGAGGATTCTTTAGGGTTTTCTGTGTATAAGATTATGTCATCTGCAAATACAGATACTTTTTACTCCTTCCTTGCGAATCTGGATGCCCTTTATTTCTTTATCTAGCCTAATTGCTCTGGCGAGGACCTCCAACACAATGTTGAATAAGAGTGGTGATAAAGGGCATCCTTGTCTGGTTCCCGGTCTCAGTGGGAATGCTTTCAGGCTCTCTCCATTTAGGGTGATGTTGGCTGTTGGCTTTGTATAAATGCCTTTTATTATGTTGAGGAATTTTCCTTCTATTCCTATTTTACAGAGAGTTTTTATCATAAATGAGTGTTGAACTTTGTCAAGTGCCTTTTCTGCATCAGTTGATAAAATCACGTGATTCTTGTCCGTGGATTACATTAATTGTTTTTTTTGTTGATCCATCCCTCCAGACCTGGTATGAATCCCACTTTGTCATGGTGAATTATTTTTTTGATATATTGTTGAAATCTATTGGCTAGAATTTTGTTGAGGATTTTTGTATCTACATTCATGAGGGATATAGGTCTATAATTTTCTTTTCTTGTGCTGTCTTTACCTGGTTTTGATATCAGGGATATGGTGGCTTCATAGAATGAGTTTGGGAGTATTTCATCCTTTTCTATGCTCTGAAATACCCTTAGTAGTAGTGATGTTAACTCTTCTCTGAAAGTTTGGTAGAAGTCTGCAGTGAAGCCATCCAGACCAGGGCTTTTTTTTGTTGGGAATTTTTTGATTACCTTTTCAATCTCTTCTTTTGTTATGGGTCTATTTAGTTGTTCTGCCTCTGTTTGTGTTAGTTTAGGTAGGTAGTGCGTTTCCAGGTATTCATCGACTTTGTCTAGATTTTCAAATTTGTTAGAGCACAATTTTTCATAGTAATTTGATATGATTCCTTTAATTTCAGTTGGGTCTGTTGTAATATTGCCCATCTCAGTTCTTATTCGGGTTATTTGCTTCCTCTCCTGTTTTTCTTTTGTCAGTTTGGTCAGTGGTGTATCAAGTTTGTTGATTTTTTCCAAGAACCAGCTTTTGGTCTTGTTAATTCTTTCAATTGTTTTTCTGTTTTCTATTTCATTTAGTTCAGCTCTAATTTTTATTATTTCCTTTCTTCTGGTGCCTGTGGGTTTTTTAGTTGCTTTCTTTCTATTTGTTCAAGTTGCAGGGATAATTCTTTGATTTTGGCTCTTTCTTCTTTTTGGATGTATGCATTTATTGATATAAATTGGCCTCTGAGCACCACTTTGCTGTGTCCCAAAGTTTTTGATAGGAAGTGTTTTCATTCTCATTGGATTCTATGAATTTCTTTACTCCATCCTTAATGGCTTCTATAATCCAGTCTTTTTTGAGCAGGGTATTATTCAGTTTCCAAGTGTTTGATTTCTTTTCCCTGCTTTTCCTGTTATTTATTTCCACTTTTATGGCCTTATGGTCAGAGAAGATGCTGTGCAATATTTCAATGTTTTGGATTCTGCTAAGGCTTGCTTTATAACCTAATATGTGAGAATGTTCCATGTGCACTAGAAAAGAAAGTATACTTGGCTGCTGTTGGGTGGCATGTTCTGTATATGTCTATGAGGTCGAGTTGGTTGACTGTGGCATTTAGATCTTCTGTGTCTTCATTGAGCTTCTTTCTGGATGTCCTGTCCTTCACCGAAAGTGGTGTGTTGAAGTCTCCTACTATTATTGTGGAGCTGTCTATCTCACTTTTCAATGCTGATAGAGTTTGTTTTATGTATCTTGCCGCCCTGTCATTGGGTGCATAAATATTTTATATGGTTATATTTTCTTGGTGTATTGTGCCTTTAATCGTTATATAGTGTCGTTCCTTATCCTTTCTGATGGATTTAAAGTCTATTTTGTCAGAAATTAATATTTCCACTCCTGCTTTTTTTTGACTGTCGTTTGCTGGGTATATTTTTTTCCCATCCTTTGAGTTTTAGTTTGTGTCTCTATGTCTGAGGTGTGTCTCTTGTAGGCAGCATATAGATGGATCTAGTTTTTTAATCCATTCTTCCACTCTCTGTCTCTTTATTGGTGCATTCAGTCCATTTACATTCATTGTAATTATTGATAGGTGTGAATTTAGTGTTATCATTTCGATATCTTTTTTTGTGTGTTGTTGACAGTTTCTTTTTCCCCCTTAATACTATGTGCTGAGTAGATTATCTTATATATTGAAAGGGCAATCTTTTAGCAAATGCTGCTGGGAAAACTGAATATCTTCACGCAAAAGAATAAATGAAGCAGGATTTTTACCTTACACCATATACAAAAATCAACTCAAAGTGGATGGAAGACCTACATCTAATTGCTAAAACTATGAAGTTCTTAGAATAAAACAGGAGAAAAACTTCATGACCTTGGATGTGGCAGTGGATTCTTAGATATGACATTAAAAGGACAGGCAATAATAGAAAAAATAGATTGTACTTTATTAAAATTAAAAACTTTCATCCATCAAAGGACACTCTCAAGAAAATGAAAAGACAACCCAGAGAATGGGAGAATATATTTGTAAATCATATATCTGATAAGGTATTAATATTGAGAATATTAACAATAACAAAATAAGTAATTCAATTTTAAAAATAGGCAAATGGCTGGAACAGACATTTCTCCAAAGAATATATACAAATTGGCAACAGGCACATGAAAAGATGCTCAACATCATTAGTCATTAGGTAAATGAAAATGAAAACTACAATGAGATACCACTTCATATGTACTAGGATGGCTATTATTTAAAAAAAGGAAAACAACAGGTGTTAGGGAGGATGTGGACAAATTGGAACCCTTATGCATTGCTGATGAGAATGTAAAATGATGCATCAGCTGTGGAAAACAGTTCAGTGGTATCTCAAAAAAGTTAAACACAGGATTTCCTTGTGACCCAATAATTCCACTCCTATATACCCAAAACAATTGAAAGCAGGGACTCAAACAGAGATTTGTACACCAATGTCCACAGCAGCACTATTTACAATAGCCCAAAGGTGGAATCAACCCAAATGTCTATCAACAGATGAATGAATAAATAAAATGTGGTACATATGTACAATGGGATATTATGCAGCCATAAAAAGGAATGAAATTCTGATGTGTGTTCTGACATGGATGAACCCTGAAGACATAATGCTAAGTGAAAATAAGTTTTATTTGAAGAACAAATATTGTATGATTCCACTTATGAGGTAAAAATAGGCAAATTCATAGAGACAGAACATAGAACTGAAGTTATCAGGGGCTGGAGAGAGAGGGAGTTGGGAGTTACTGTTTAATGAATACAGAGTTTCTGTTTGGGATGATAAAAGCCTTGAAAATAGATAGTAGTGTTGGCTATAAAACATTGTGAATATGCTTAACGCCTCTGAATTGTAAACACAAAAATGGTTTAAAAAAAAAACCTTGTGTGGGTCCCCAAGTGCTCAGATGCCATGACAGCATATAAATTTCCTAATACAATGCAGCAAAGTAGAACTGAAAAATTTAAAAAACCCCTTTAGACCACTAGTGATTCTACATATTTAGCCTGAAGGTCATTTACAAAGCCAAGAAAATACATTTCTCCTGGAGCGCTTACTGCACGTTTTCTTGCTGGAACTTCTCTATGCCAGAATCCAGCAACACTAAATTCAGTAACTTATTCTTCCATTTATACACAATTTCTCTTTCCAGTTTTGAGACACAACTGTGCCAAGGGCAATGACAGTAACATCAGGCAGCAGCTCCATGAGGGTGGTCTCTTACTGTCTGTCCTCTGGCACAATGCCTGGCTCATGGCAGATACTCCATAAAGATGTTGGAATGAACACTGACTGAATGAATAAATGCTTCTGAAATGACACTGCTGGCTGATAAGCAGAGCCAATAAACTGCAGCTCAAAGTTTTTGTTCCTTAGCTGTTGTCCAAAGTTTTGCACGTAGCACACTAAAGATGGTTGAGGTGTCTCAATACATAATGCACTAACATAAGGCTGTTCAAAACTGAGCACATAAAAACTGAGGGCTGTTACAGCAGCAAATTACTGCGCTGGGATAAAGACATGAAGACCATAAGAGATGAGGCCAGAGACCAGCAAACATAAAAAGAGACTCTAGACCAGAGATGATAGACGAAGATTTAAAAAAAAAAAAAACCCCGTTGCCATCGCATCGATTCCGACTCATAGCGACCCTATAGGACACAGTACAACTGCCCTATAGAGTTTCTAAGGAGCGCCTGGTGGATTCAAACTGCCGACCTTTTGATTAGCAGCCATAGCTCTTAACCACTACGCCACCAGTGTTTCCAGATGAAGCTTTAAGGGCCGTTAAAAACCAAATCTGTTGCTATTGAGCCGATTTCAATTCATAGCAACCTTGTAGGACAGAGTAGGACTGCCCCAAAGGGTTTCCAAGAAGCGGCTGGTGGATTCGAACTGTCAACCTTTTGGTTAGCTGCCGGATGCTTAACTATTGTGCCACCAGGGCTCCTTAAGGGTCCTTAGGCAGCAGAAATCAACTGGAAGGGGCCCAACTTGGGCCAGCACACTGGTGTGAACGCTCCATATTCCCAATGGCAACTCAGGCAGAATACTAGGTTTGGAAGTCAGTGAAATCAGGAGAGATTCGTTCCCAAGGAAGATGGCCCTATGCGGGTTCTTGGAGGGGAAGTCCCCAAGGGAGGGACAGCATCCTGCACAGAGCATGGGCCCACAAGGTGCAGTCCCACATGGCTAGAAGTTGGGGCTGGGTATTGGAAGAGAGAGTAATTGGGAAAGATGCTAAGCAAGGAGGGTAGGGCCAGCCATGAAGGGTTTGGATGACGAGCTCAGGAGCTGGCATCATGGAGGTCAGTGCAGGGCTCCTGAGCATCCTGGGGAAGCTGAGGCCCAAAATTTTCAATAAGAGGTGAGCCAGGGATGGGGAGGATGCCTTCAATTTCCAGATCTTCTCTTCCTCAGTGGGTAGATGTTATCTAACAATATAGACCTGTAGCCTGGTGGTTTTTAGAATTTGGCATGTCATAAAATTTACAGAAGGTAGATAAAAGAACAAAAATATCACTTACGATAAATTAAAGGAGCAAAAAGGACTACTGGCATTTCAAAGCCACAGTAATGGGGCACTGATTTATGCATTTTGGAACACATCAAATCATCAATCCATTATGCTATTTGCAGATAAATAAAGAGATCATACCAAAGTGGAGCAAATTTCCTCGTTTTCCTGAGCACCTTACTTTGCATTGAATTTCTGTACAAAGCTTGTGAATTATGGCTGGTAAACCTGAGAGAGAAGGAATCAATTTATGCAAATACATATCTTAAAATACTCTTTCTAACTCTCAGGTCCTGGCCAGATCTTGGCCTGGCCTAATCGCTACCCCACCGAGATGTCAACTATGGGATTTGAAGCTATGAACCATTCCCCACTCAGATTTACCTCCCCTCAAATTTCTAACACAGTAATGGACTTTAGAGGCAGTGTGGCACCATGTTAAGGGTGAATTTTGCTGCAGGACTGCCTGGATTTGAGCCATGGCTCTGTATTTCATGGCTGTGCAACTTGGGCAGGTCACTTAACCTCTCTGTGCATCAGTTTCCTTACTTATAAAAATGAGATGGCAATAGCACCTACCTCATTAGTCCTCATGGGAAGACTAATTGACATAATGCAAATACACTGTAGTGTGTGGCACAGAGGAGGCTGCTATTAAATAATAGGTGTCCTGTATTATAGTAAGTCATCCATTTTCTCTCCTTCATCATGAATTCTGTGGAAGAATAAATCATGAGTTGTTCACATCTTCTCCCCCATAGCACCCATCATAGTTTTTTTTTTTTTTTTCTATAGCAAATAAAACTTTTGCAAATAGCAAATAAAATCGTGTTGGATAAATAAATGCATGAATTATTACATTACTAGATAAAAAAGATAAAAATGTTTTAAGGTACCAGTATCATACCAAGAAATGCAGACATCTGAAGTAGACACAAACCTTTCCCTCACCCGTTATATACGGGAAACAGTGGTCCTTTGATGAACTCTCTTTTAATTATGCGTCTATACAACGGGGATGTGGTACAAAGCCCCGCTCTAAACAGAGGAGATGTGGACCAAGCCCTGCTCTGAAGAGTACGGATGCGATATTGAACTCTGCTCTAAACAGCAGGGGCGTGGTACTGAGCCCTGCTCTAAACAAAGGGCTATGGTGCTGAGCCCTGCTCTACACAGTGGGGATGTGGGACTGAGCTCTGCTCTGTACAGTGGAGATGAGGTACAGAGCCCCGTTCTAAACAATTGTCTATGGTATCAAGCCCTGCTCTATACAGTGGGGATATGGTACTGAGCTCTGCTCTAAACAGTGGGTATGTGGTACTTGTGTACTAAGCATGATAATAGATCCATGAGTAGAAGCAGAATCATAGACCATCAAAAACAAAGTTATTGTTATTGTTAGAAAAGGAGATGAAAAACAAAATCAGGATTTGACAAGATTGGTACTGGGATCATCCCATTCACACCATTTAGAAGAGGGCCAGGCTGCCAGTCCGGAGTAGGTGAGATGCCCCAAACTCTTGCTGGCAACTGAGGCAACTGTGATAATTCACATCCACAATTGTGAAAGGTGCTTCACATGTATCACTCCACTTAAGCTTCACAACAAAACCACAAAGGAGCTGCTGAGATTAGCAGGCTGCGTTTCCAAGGGGAAACTGCTCAGAACAGCTGGTGCGTGGCAGACTCAGAATCAAACCCAGAGGTTAGGACTCCAGTTCCCAGCACCGGCTCTGCTAAATGGGTGTAACTCTCTGGCTTGGTTTTCATACGTGTATAAACGAGGAGATGGCACTAGAAGATTTTTGAAACATTTCTAGTGTTAAACATAACCTCACATGACCCTCAGCCTCAACTTCCTGATTGCGTCTGTTTGGATGGCCACAGTTGTCCTCATCTGGGCACATGACCCTGCTCCTAGGCTGTGGCCCTGCTGCTCCCAGCCTCTGCCTTATCCACCTTCCATCCGGCACTCCATTCTCACAAGGCCCACTGGTGGCCTGAAAGGCCCTGAGTGGCAAATGGCCAGTAAAGTCCAATACCAAAGGCCAGCCACAGTAGGCACAGTGGGCAGTGTTATTCTAGGTTGAGAGGGCCCATCCAGCCACCTCAATCAGCACACCCACCCAGTGGATGACACCAGGGCAGCCAGTGGCCTCACACCAGCTGTGCTCCTGGGAATGAGAATCTACTAGGAAGGCTGGCTGAAGCCAGCGGGAACTCAGTCTCCCCCCATGGGCACAGTGGATGCCAAGGGCTGCAAGTACCTGTCCAGAGAGTAGGCTGTCTCCTGTTACCCTGGAGGGGCCTTCATCAGTGGATTAGTCCAGGAACCATTTTGTAAACAAGATGGCTCACTCATTGTACACACCAGGGCAGTCCCTGGGAGACTGGTCAGCTCCCTCAGTCCAGATCACAGAGGGGACACATGTGCCCATCCAGAAAGTGCCTCATTCCCAACCATCAGCCTAAGCAACCTTCAGGGATGGGTGCCAGTTATCCACTGCTCCACTCAAACTGGATGATATTATCAACATCGTGCTGCAAACCTCATGAATGGGGAAGTCTTGTTGCCTAGAGAAGGTTGCTCCTCTAATGCATTACCCATTCAAATGAACAATGGCAAATGACAGATCTTCTTCAGGTCAGAAGAGACTGTGTGTTTTGAAAATCTGAATAATCTTTCAGTTGAAGAGTGAAAAATATTCCAGGATGATACGCCAACATTTCAGGAGCCAAGGGCGCTGTACTAGTACAGAGACCTCCGTGTGAGGACGGCCCCGAGACACTTGCTCTGAGCTTGACCCCAAGTCAGGTGTCCATCACCCTGGTTCTGAGTAGAAAGAGCAGCATGGGGGTCCCAAAGAACCACTGACATGGCTGTGCCAGAGCTTCTGCACTTGCATTTGCATAAAGACATATCTATATCCTCCTGTTTGGAGCTCCCTAGCACTTCAGCTGAAGACAGTGTCCAGGCCTTAGGAACCAGCCTCAGGGCTGTCTCCTGTACTGAGGAGATAAGGAAGTCTTGTGGCTTAGCAGACATCCTGCTGGGCTGCAGACTACATAGATGTGTAAAAGTAAGGAAAAAACAGTAAGTGTGTCAATGTGGAACTTTAGCATATTCTGCAGTTAGTCACCCAGTTAGGAAATTGAAATACAATCTCCTTGGTAAAGTCCAAATGCCACAGCCTAGCATCAAAAGCCCTTAGGGATCTAAGTCCTGCCCACCCCTGACCTCTTTGTGAACGTGACAATGGGACACCGGCTACAGAGGTGCTAATCTAGGCTGTGATGCTTAAGAGTGTGTGTCAACTTGGCTGGGCCACAATACTCAGTGTTTATATCTGATCACCCCCATGATGGGATCTGCTAATGTTAATGGGCAGCCAGTCAGTTGAAAGGGAGGTTCCTAGGGCGTGTGGCCTGCATCTGAATACAAGTGGATGTTCCGGTTTTTGCCTGCTCTAGATCCTAGAGCTGCCTCCTGTTTGTCTGACCTTCGGTTCTTGGGACTTAAGCTATCAGCTCATCCACTGATCTTAGGATTTGTCAACCTTCACAGCCTGTAATCAAGAGTCCTGATCTCCAACCTGCCAATCTTGGGCTCGCCAGCCCCTGTAGCTACACGAACCAAGAGAAGCCTTTCAGTCTTGCCTGTCTACCTTAGATTTCATTAGTCTTCACAGCCTGTGAACAAGAGCCCTGCTCTTCGACCTGCCAATCTTGGGCTCACCAGCCCCTGTACCTACACAAATCAGGAGAAGCCTCTATCTTGATCCACGGACTTGGGATGTTCCAGCCTCTACAACCATCTGAGCCACTTCCTTGATATAAATCTCTCTATATACATACATATATACACTTTACTGGTTTTGCTTCTCTAGAGAACCCAGCCTAAGACAAGGGCACTGTACTTGCACCATCCCATTTCATCCAACAAGAAGGCATTAAAAGCCCCACCTCTTGGGGATGACTCTGGCTGCCGGAGGTCACATGACATGCCCAAAGCAACAAAGCAACTAAAAGGCAGAGCTGAGGAATTGTTTCCCAGGTCTGCTCAGCTCCAAAGCCCTCCTGTTGGTCCTATAACCAGGGTATGAGTTTTCTGACTACATGCCTTTTGCTTGTTCATCTTTTGGTTTCCTGTGTGCTTAGCACAAAACCAGGCACAACGCAGGCCTCCAGCAAGGATTTGTAGAACAAAAGGCAGCTGACCACCCAGCTCAATTGTGGCTTGGCAGAATTTGTCAAGAACACCACCAGGGCAAACATCACCACTGATTTAACTACCACACACAAGGACACCCAGATGTGGCTAGAACCACAAACATTCTTTTAGAAACATTTCCCCAGTGATCCCAGGTGCCAACTCTATTCTTCCATAGAACGAGGATAGGAAAAGTCTTGGAAAAACTTACGAAGTAATGCAAATGATAACACAGCACCCATTAGGGCTTGGTGAGCACTGTATATCCAGTGAATTTTGTTGAGTGACTGAATAATAGACTAGAACTCCCTGATCTCTAAAGTTGTGGTTCTGTACTCAATATAAGACACTGTTGCTTCTCCCAAATCACGTTCTCCACCATGCTGTTTTCTGTACACGGTGTTGTTCTTGGAAAATCACAATAAGCAGTTGGTCACCAACCCCAGGTCTCAAACAATCACTCCTACACTAGCGATGGGCTTAAAAGAAAGGAACAAGTCAGAGTACAGAGGACTAGAAGCACATCTAATATATACTGTGATAAAAGCCATTGCAGAAGTGTTTACTGACTTTGTCCAAATTTACAATCAGCTTAAAAATAAAACAACTGGAGTTCATGGAAGGAAGAGCACACAATAGTTCAATGTATCTTCATTAGGTTTCTCTCTATAGGTTATTCTTTCACTACTTATATAATCTATATATTAGATTTGAGGTTTCAGTTCTTTGTCTGTGTTTCTGAAATACCAGATACAACTGAAATGGATATTAAAATAGGTGAATTTGTATAATTACCTTTTAAAAATCTAAACATAAATTAAAAATAAAAACAAAAGCATCCTTGTTTGGTGGGAAATCTTGCAAAACAATAGCTTGAGTGAAAAGGATGAGCGGTTTTTGTTCTCTGTGATGAGTTATATGCAGTGGGCCAAGCCCGGGACTGGTGCACTGCTGTGGCACACCCCTGCCACGTCGGGAGCGCCATGGAGAGGCTGCCTCAGAGGCGACTGTAATCTCACGCTGAGCTGCAGAAGCCCAAGCCCAGGTTCTGAAGACCACTGTGCACACCAAGGGGGCCTGGGGACAGTGACAAAGAGCCACTGCACAGTGACGCTGTGCAGCACAAGGCAGCCGATGTGCAGGGAGTCCATACCAGAGGCAGCAAGCCCAGGATTCAAAACTGCTCCAAGAGATGCTCAAGACAGAAGTCCCATCTCCAGCACCACTCAGCCCTCTAATACATTAGTCTAGAAACACCAAAAAAAAAGAAGAAAAAAAACCTCATTGCCATCGAGTCAACTGCAACTCATATTGATGCTACAGGGCAGAGTAGAACTGCCCCATAGGGTTTCCACGCAGTGCCTTGTGGATTCGAACTGCTGACCTTCTGGTTAGCAGCTGTAGCTCCTAACCACTACGCCACCATGGTTTCCAGCCTAGAAATAGTAGGATTTAAAACCACCACCCTCTTAGGAGCATGTACTTGGAACGGGAAGTAAGTTATTTTCCAGGCCACAGAAGACAGCGGTGGAGAGACAAACAAGAACAACAAATAAAATCAGATACCTTTGTCTCCAACCGCCATTCAGTTCACTTTTTCACTCATTTTGGCTCCAACGTTGCTCCCCTTGTGTGTGTCTATGTGTCTGTGTATATTTGCAAGAGGGGGTGCACCTAGGTGGACTCTTGCTCTCTTTAACCCAAAGGTACTCTACCCAATCCCTCACAACTCTGCCAGCATCCTAGGGTTCACACACAACAGAAAGCAATAGCTTTTAGGTCACACATTTCCTATAAACTTCCTTTTACAGGTAAAATCTATTAGGAGAAATTGAGATTTTTTTCATCTATGCTCCAGGCCCTATAAATCTTGGAAGACTCACAGTCCGGTAAGATTTTTGCAAAGCAGTAAGACACGGCCCCCCTGAATGACAGCTGGGTAAGGCTCTGTTACTAGTGAACAGAGTGCGCAAGCCATATAGTCCACATCCAGAGGGGGTTAGAGGTCATTTTAATGCCAGTGTCACAGAGAACCAAGGCCCAGAGAGGTTAAATAACACATCTGAGGTAACACGGCTAAGTAACGGAAGAGTTGCCATACATCTCACTGTCGTTCATTCCAAAAGCAAATAGCTAGCATTTTAACATCCACTCTCAATTACACTTTTAATAACAATAGCATTATTAAAGCAACTATAGATCTTAGTCCCAGTATATTAAAACCATACGCAACATGTGTCACTGATTTTTAACCATAAAAATAATTATTATTGATCCATTATTTTTACAAAATATTCTCATTTTTACTTAAAAATTTTGAAAGTTGCAGATAAGTATAAGGAAGTAAAAGTCACCTCTAATGCTATCCCTCAGAGGCAGTCACTATTAATACTACGGCTGAGGTACATCTTTGTTCTTTGAGTATTAAAAAAGGAGATTATGCTGAACGTATTGTTTTATGATCTACTTCTTTCACTTAAAATATACCATACGCATTTCCCCAGGACACTAAATACTCTCCATAAGCTTATTTTAAAACCTTCATGCATTTCCTCCTAAGGAGGCACCATTATTATTTAAGCAATCTGCGACTCGTGGACTGGCTCGTCACGTTTTAGTATTGCTTTCTTTCTAAATTCTGATTCTGTCTGGCCAGTGAATGAGCAATTCCTCCTGATCTCCTGTCATCTGCAAACTTGATAAGCATGCTTTTTGTCATCTTTAACCAAGGCCTTGACAAAAGCCTTGAGTCACAACCACTAAAGGGGTCCTTCCCAGTCAACATCCATTCAGTCACCAACATTCTCTGGGTTCACCAGTTAGGAATCCAAACTAAGGAGGAGTCCTCAAATCACAAACATGTGGTGTTCATTCCTTCATTCAGTATACACTTAGTACCTGCTGTCTATATAAGCAGCATTGGCCTAGGAGTTATCAAAATGTCTGCAAAGTGTTAGGAATACTTACATAAATGGGAACTTTTATGAATCTTGGTCTCAAAAATACACCCAGGTTTGGCAACCCAACAGTTCCAATATTTTTAACTTAAATATCTATGATACTTTTTAAAATTTCATAAATCTCTTTTTAATAAAAAACCTCTACATTGCCAAAAACATGTTTTCAAACATACCTAGATGACAAAAATTATTTGAGTCACTGGAGACAAAAACTCTATAATCCAAGATTTAGCTATTGTGTAAGTTTATTGCTAAGCAACAAGTTTCTGAAAATGGGATGTTTATAATAAAAATGTGAATTCAGTCACAGGAGTCAGGATCCTGTCACCAGAGTAGCAGCTTTGGTTCTGAAGGAAGGGCATTGGGCTGTCCCTGACCTCCTCGCAGGAACAGAGGAAACTCAGGAGATTACAAGCGAAAAGGAACTGACAGCCAATCCTTCAGCGAAAACTTGGAACAGAAGTATAAAGGACATTTTTGGTGCATATCTTTTTAAAAGACAGTACTTAGTGTTAAAATATCATGAAAAGTGCATCAGATGTTCTCATTTTAAGTGAGAAGAGACAAATATGGTGAGATTAAAGACTGTCAGCAAAACGTCCCTGGTGCCAATTCTCACCTACTTCATGACACAGCTGCCCTGGCTGGGATCCAGAGAGCTGCCCATGGGAACTTACTTGTGAAATCAGTCCATAACCCTAAGAGAAGGGGGAGGGTAAATGCCGAGATGAACTCAGGGCACTGGTACTGCCGAGTGGTGGTGTTTTCAAATGGCACGTGATGAGGAATGCCCTTGGTGTTGGCTATGGTTGATCCAGTTTAGAAAAAGATAATCAGGGCTGAAAACAAATCCTGCTTTCCCACATCTCTGACCCTCAGGGACTGACACGCCGGAGGGAGACCAGGTGGAGGGTCTGTTATGTCCTTCCTGCCCCAGCCTCCTCATTGTGTGAGCCAGTCTCTGCTGCTGGGTGGCATGGCCATTTACACTGTCAGGGACTGCCAGTAAGAGCCTGTGTTTCTCTCACACTGGCACTGACACATGTAAAAGCACAGTACAAAGTACCCAAAAACACAGAAGCAGAAGTCCAAGAACTGATTCTGAATACAGAAGCTTGCTCAGTAAACTCCAGTTTGGGAAATGGGCAATTTTTTTTCAAAGGAAAGCTTCAAAACAAGACTTAATTTCAAACGTACTAAACAGTGAAAAATTGTACCAGCTAATATTTAGATACCCATCAGATGCTCCCTCCATCTGGAGAGAGCAGAGGGGATCCAAAGAGCATGAAACAGCAGGGCAATGACTAGCCTGCCTTGTAGACTCCAGCACGTGCCACCTGTGTGGTCACTCTGCAGTCTCAGACGTCGACTCCACTCCAATCTCAAGGCCTCTGTACTAGTGGCTCCCTGGGCCTGGGATGCTTATTCTTGCCTCTTCCCCTGGCCCTCTCCCTATCTACTTGGAGATGTCTTCCCTAATCACCCTGCCAGTAACTGCATTCCCCAGTTACCCTTTTAGCCCTCTCCCACTTCACTTCAGTAGGACTTGACTGGTATCTGAAACTACATGTTTGATGATCCTTTATTACCTGTCTCCCAGCTCACATGCAAATTCCACGAATGCAGGGGCTGTCTCTGCCTATCTGTCCCTATATCCCTAGTACCTGCCACTGTGCCTGATATACAGCAAGTGCTCAATAAACATTTGTAAGATAAATAAAGCCGGGAGCAGGCCTCCTTATGATCCATAAATAAACCTGGTCCATCACTCTATCATCCTTACACCAAAGTAAGGCTTCTAAGAACATGCAGAAAAGATGGTTTGCCTGATCAACTTACAAATGGCATGTGAGCACAGCTGGGTCTGCTGCTGCCCTGCTTCACTGCCAGCAGGGCTCTTTTCACCACCTCTGGGTGTCTCCTTCCCCATTCCACATTCTCAAGGTCCTGCCAGCTTGTCTGTGGGCCAGGCTACACAGAGAGGACTCAGAGGGGCCCACAAGTATGGATCCACGCCATGGATCCCTGGGGGTACGGCCCGCCAGAGCCCAGACTGCTGCTACAACACAAATCCCTCAAGCCTTCAGGCTCTTAACTGACACAGGGAGGTCCATAAAACACCTGTGTGGAATTCTTATACGCAAAGACAGAACCACTGAGACCTGCAAGCTTCTCTTTTGCACACTGGAATTAATGTAATCACACATATTTTGCACACTGGAATTAATGTAATCACACATAGGCAGTGTGTGAGGGGCTGGTGGCAATGCAAACAAACATGACACACAGGTGGCCTGGCAAAGCTCACCACCCACGTAAACCATGCAGCATTGAGTGTCAACAAGAAAAGAAATGAGTGTCAACAAGAAAACAAATGCTAATTGGCTGTCCACACCCAAGAATATTTTTCTTCCCATCAAGTCAGATGACAAGGGAAAGGGTAGTAGAAGGGACAGAGAATCTAAACTGTCCTGCAACATGTATGCTTCAATTCTCTTTCCGCCTTGCTGTAAAATAGTGAAAATTTGGTACTTAAATGACAAATACGTAACAAAGATTCTCACTGTAGGGCAACCCATCTTCATTGAATGCACTGGCACAATTATCATGTAGGACCATTAGGTTCAGTTTACAAGGGGTATACCAGTGGCCGTCAATCGAATTAGACTCATGGAGACCCCGGGTGTGTCAGAGTAGAATTGTGCTCCCTAGGATTTTCAATGACTGACTTTTCTGAAATAGATCACCAGGCCTTTCTTCCATACAATAATAGGTGTGCTTTGTTGTCATTGTTTAACAAACTAAAAAGCATCTGTTCAAATGAATATACATCAGGAATCTCAGCATGCTGCCATCACTAAACACAATTTTGGGAAAACTCTTTGGGAATGCTCTCAGACTACACGGGCAAACATGGTGCCAGAAGCAGGCCATTGACCATGGCTGAGGTTCTTAGCGCAGCAGTAACTCACTTGGGGCCAAGCTTCATGAATCAGGGAGCCCCTGGCTGACAAGCACCCCAGCAATAGCCATCACAAGTACTGCTGCTGCTCTCCGCGTGTCCAGCACCACGTTCTCCCTGCACTCAGATGTTCCCCCGCAGCCCTCTCAAGTGCACACTGTCACTCCTATGCCATGTCACTGATGAGGAATCGCGGCACAGAGTGGTGAAGTGAAAAGGGGCACAGCAGGCCCGGTGCTCAGGTGGCCTGGGCTGGGAGCCCGTATACCACACACGGCTGTCCTCTCTAACAAACACAGAGATAACTGAGCGACTGCTTCCAGGGCACCACCGCCCTGATGCCAGTGTTCCATGTGTCTCTGTAAGGAGTTCATCCTCTCATGGTGGATGTGGGTGCACAGTGACATCCACCAGTGGCTCTACCTCACGGTCCTGGACCAATTATCGGAACTACTCACCAATAAGAGACACCAAACAAGCCAGCAACCACTTGACCACTTCACCCAGCCTGAAAAGGGTCACCCGTGTTACCACATCGCTGAACCCCAGGAGTACAACTACCACAAAAGTGTTTATGAAAACACATGACCCCTGGAGCGACCTTCTGGATATGGGGCTGGAGTTGATGCAGTTGAAGGGGGTGGTGAGGAGGACGGGCAGGTCGGCACAGTGCCCAGCACACTCCCGCTGCCTTGGCACTGCTGCCGTCTCAGCATGGACAATCTATGTTCCCAACTCCAGCAGCTACAAACACACAGACCCCTCATCTGTGAGCCAGGCATAGGCTTTAGGAGCTGGAGTTTGGCTAAGAGGAGGTGGACATCAGGTAGAGGGACGGGAAGGGACACACACAGTGTGACATGAGTGAGTTTGCATAGGCAGCCTTCAGCTACTGACCTGGGCCACATAACACGCAGGCTGTGGCCTAGCCCTCTCCTCCTGCTTCAGGCCTATCTGCCTGTGCATTACAGGTACCCAAACTTCAGCCCCAGGCGGGTGTTGGCTAGTAACTCCCAACAGTTACTCCCAGAATCAGCTTCCAGATCTAGGTCTCCCTCATTCTCCTGTGGCCCTTTCCCAATTGTCCTATCCCCCAGGAGGACAGGTGCATGGCCCTACCTGTCCCCAAATCCTGTCACACCATCACAGCCCCTGCACTGGCTTCACCATGCCCCTTCACTCCTCCACGGAGAGGGCAGGGGTGTTGGCCCTAGGAGCCTTGCCATATCTGTGACCCCCACTATTCTGCCTGAGTAAATGTCTCTAATGTGCTCACCACAGCTGTCCTCTGCACCCCTCTCCACCTCAGCTCCCCTGAGCCTTTTCTCCCCCTCCCATCTTTTTCATAAAAAGTGTCCACACTCAGAAACTAGTCTACAGGACAAACAGTCTACATGAACCATGGCCTCATCTACCCTGAGACCAGAAGAACTAGATGGAGCCCGGCTACCACTACCCACTGTTCTAATCAGGGCCACAACAGATGGATCCTGATAGAATGGGAGAAAAATACGGAATAGACTTTAATTTCCTTAAAAAACAAACAAACCAGGCCTACTGGACTGGGTGATACTGGAGGACTCCCCAGGGCCATTGCCTTGAGATACTCTTTAAACCTTAAACCAAAACTAACCCCTGAGGTCACTTTGTAGCTAAATAACAGATTGGCTTAAAAAATAACGAATATCACCTGTAAGTACTATGCTCCTTTAAAAAAAAAAATCACCTCTATGGGACCAAATGGTCAACAATTACTTTAAAACAAAGATGAGGAGGTAAGGGGTGAGGGAAACTAAATTAATGGAAATGGAACAACCAGAACATAAACAATGAGAATGTTCACACATATTGTTGAATGGGAACCTAAACTGCTGGGTAAACCTTCACCAAAAACACAAAAAAAATTATTAAAAAAAAAAAAAAAATGGTGGAGCCAAGATGGCGGAATACACAGATGCTTCTGTCGAGCCCTCTTCACAACAAAGACCCCCCAAAAAAGTGAAACGAGTATACTTCTGACAACCTGGGAGCCTTGAGCATCAAAGGCAAGCTTAGACAACGAACTGAGGTACAGGAGAAGGAAGAGACCGTTCAGAAGCGGAGAGGAGTTACTGGACCTGAATCGCGGGGAGCCCTCAGGCACCATTCCGGAAGCAGCGGTGGCAGCAGGCTGGTCCTAGCGTTCAGCAGCAGTTTCCTCAGGGAGAACCAGCCAGCCACACAGCCCATTCACATCTCTGGAACCTGAGGAGAAGGGCGCTCTCGGGAAAAGCCAAGTACTTGCGTATATTTTACCGCACCCCCCCATCCCCACCCCCAAGCCAGCTTCAGCGGCTGAATCCCTGGGCCTGAGATAGACCCTGGTGAGCACCTGGAGCCATCCTGCCGGCCTTGGGGAAGGAAAAAATTTGCAACTGGGGGGGAAAAGATAATTTGCTAGCTCCCTTAACTGGGGGAGCTCAGGACAGAAGTGACTCCTGTCCAGGCATAAATCGCCCTTGGACCTTGAGCACCTTTCCCTTCTGCATGGACCTGTGTGGGCCTATTTTGGGAGAATAGGCCCTTGTTGGGAAACTCCAACCATTTCAGCTGTGCAGTGGAGAGGTGGGTGTTTGACGTTTGACATTGCTTTGCCTATTAAACAAGGTCCTCAACTACCCACAACAGGGACCTAAGGACTGATGGCTCCACTTGGGCCGCCCAGCCACCCACGACAGGGGTCCAGGGATAACTGGTACCTCCCAGTCCTTACAACAAAAACTTTGGGTGCCCATGATCCCTCTGCAGAGCCCACCACCAGCATGGTCTAGGGAACAGAGATGTATTTTCCTTAGAGACACTTGGGGGCCGGTTCTCAGCCCCCTGCCTTGTTCAGAGCGTGACCCCTGCAGCAATCAGATACGGGTATATACGCCAATCACCCCTGCCCCTCTAAGACTTTAGGACAGAGCCTGTATCACACACTTGATACCAGCTACCTGGAAACCTGAGCTGAATTCATAAAATAAAACTGAATGGACTCCTAGACTGATATACCTGATAACAGCTCTAGCCAGCTGGGGACAGGACACCAGAGCTTCAAAGGCAAAAATAATTAAGCTAGCTCACTCAATAACCCATGGGGGTATACCAAAACAAAACAAAGCAAGCAGCTACAACACAATAAGCAAGCATAAACTAATACAATAACTTATAGATAGCTCGGAGACAACAGTCAATATTAAGTCACACAAAGAAACAGGCCATGATCACTTCAACAGGCTCTCAAAACAAAGAATCCAGGGATCTTCTACATGAAAGTGCATTCCTGGAATTGCCAGATGCAGAATACAAAAGTTTAATATACAGAACCCTTCAAGACATCAGGAAGGAAATGCGGCAATACACAGAACAAGCCAAGGAACACACAGATTAAGCAACTGAAGAAATCAGAAAGATTATTCAGTAAAATAATGAAAAGTTTAATAAGCTGGAAAAATCCATAGAAAGAGAGCAATCAGAAATTCAGAAGATTAACAATAAAATTACAGAATTAGATAACTCAATAGAAAGTCAGAGCAGCAGAATTGAGCAAGTAGAAGCTAGAATTTCTGAACTCGAAGATAAATCACTTGGGACTAATATACTTGAAGAAAAATCAGATAAAAGAATTTAAAAAAATGGAGAAACTTTACAAAGCATGTGGGACTCTATCAAGAGAAATAACCTACGAGTGATTGGAGTACCAGAACAGGGAGGGATTACAGAAAATACAGAGAAAATTGTTGAGGATTTGGAGGCAGAAAACTTCCCTGATATTGTGAAAGATGAGAAGTTATCTATCCAACATGCTCATCGAACTCCACATAAAAAAAAAAGGTAGATTTTAAAAGAAAGTCATCAAGACATATTATAATCAAGCGTGCCAAAACCAAAGATAAAAAGACAATTATAAGAGCAGCGAGGAATAAAAGAAAAGTCACCCACAAGGGAGAGCCAATAAGAAGAAGCTCAGACTACTTAGAAGAAACCATGCAGGCAAGAAGGTAATGGGATGACATATTTAAAAAATTGAAGGAAAAAAATTGCCTGCCAAGAATCATATATCCATCAAAACTGTCTCTTAAATATGAAGGTGAAATTAAGATATTTCCAGATAAAAGAAGTTGATGGAATTCGTAAAAACCAAACCAAAACTACAAGAAATACTAAAGGGAGTTCTTTGGTTAGAAAATCAATAACATCAGGTATCGACCCAAGACTCGAACACTGGGCAGAGCAACCAGACGTCAACCCAGACAGGGAAATCCAAAAGAAAAGAACAAAGCAAGATTAAAAAAAAAAAAAAAAAAAAAAACAGGGTAACGGCGATGTTATTATATAAAAGAAGACAACATTAAAATAATAAAGAGGGAATAAGAAATGTAATCATACACCTTCTATAGGGAGAGGAAGATACGGCAATACAAAGAAATAAAAGTTAGTCTTAAATTTAGAAAAATACGCGTAAATAACAAGGTAACCACAAAGGAGACAAAGTATCCTACTCATCAAAATAAAATACAAGGGAAAAATAGAGACTCAGCAGAAACAAAATCAACAACAACAAATATGAGGAAAAGACAATACATAAAGAAAATCTACTCAGCCCATAAAATCAAGTGGGAAAAAGAAGCTGTCAACACACAAAAAAAGACATCAAAATGATAGCACTAAATTCATAAAATAGCTATCCATAATTACCCTGAATGTCAATGGACGCAATGCACCAATAAAGAGAGTGGCAGAATGGATTAAAAAACAAGATCCGTCTATATGCTGCCTACAAGAGACACACCTTAGACATAGAGACACAAACAAACTAAAACTCTAAGGATGGAAAAAAAATATCAAGCAAACAACAATCAAAAAAGAGCAGGAGAGGCAATATTAATTTCTGACAAAATACACTTAAAAGTTAAATCCATCAGAAAGGATAAGGAAGGACACTATATAATGGTTAAAGGGACAATTCACCAAGAAGATATAACCATATTAAATACTTATGCACTCAATGACAGGGCTGCAAGATACATAAAACAAACTCTATCAGCACTGAAAAGTCAGATAGACAGCTCCACAATAATAGTAGGAGATTTCAACACACCACTTTCGGTGAAGGACAGGACATCCAGAAAGAAGCACAACGAAGACACAGAAGATCTAAATGCCACAATCAACCAACTTGACCTCATAGACATATATAGAACACTCCACCCGCCAGCAACCAAGTATACTTTCTTTTCTAGTGCACATGGAACATTCTCTAGAATAGACCACATATTAGGTCATAAAGCAAGCCTTAGAAGAATCCAAAACATTGAAATATTACAAAGCATCTTCTCTGACCATAAGGCCATAAAAGTGGAAATCAATAACGGGAAAAGAAATCAAACACTTGAAAACTGAACAATGCCCTGCTCAAAAAAGACTGGATTATAGGAGACATTAAGGATGGAATAAAGAAATTCATAGAATCCAATGAGAACGAAAACACTTCCTATCAGAACATTTGGGACACAGCAAAAGCGGGGCTCAGAGGACAATTTATATCAATCAATGCACACATCCAAAAAGAAGAAAGGGCCAAAATCAAAGAACTATCCCTACAACTTGAACAATTAGAAAGAGAGCAACAAAAGAAACCCACAGGCACCAGAAGAAAACAAAAAAATTAGAGCTGAAGTAAATGAAATAGAAAACAGAAAAACAATTGAAAGAATTAACAACACCAAAAGCTGTTTTTTTGAAAAAATCAACAAAATTGATAAACCACTGGCAAAACGGACAACAGAAAAAGAGGAGAGGAAGCAAATAACCAAAATGAGAAATGACATGGGCAATATTACAACAGAACCAACTGAAATTAAAAGAATCATATCAGCTTACTATGAAAAATTCTGCTCTAACAAATTTGAAAACCTAGAAGAAATGGATGAATTCCTAGAAACACAGTACCTACCTAAACTAACACAAACAGAGGCAGAACAACTAAATAGACCCATAACAAAAGCAGAGATTGAAAAGGTAATCAAAAAACTGCCAACAAAAAAAAAGCCCTGGTCCGGACGGCTTCACTGCAGAGTTCTACCAAACTTTCAGAGAAGAGTTAACACCACTACTACTAAAGGTATTTCAGAGCATAGAAAAGGATGGAATACTATCAAACTCATTAAATGAACCCACCATATTCCTGATATCAAAACCAGGTAAAGACACCACAAGAAAAGAAAATTATAGACCTATATCCCTCATGAACGTACATGCAAAAATCCTCAATGAAATTCTAGCCAAAAGAACTCAACGACATATCAAAAAAATAGTTCACCATGACCAAGTGGGATTCATACCAGGTCTGCAGGGATGGGTCAACATTAGAAGAACAATTAATGTAATCCACCACATAAATAAAACAAACGATAAGAATCACATGATTTTATCAATTGATGCAGAAAAGGCATTTGACAGAGTTCACCATGCAGTCATGATAAAAACTCTCAGCAAAACAGGAATAGAAGGAAGATTTCTCAACATAATAAAGGGCATTTATACAAAGCCAACAGCCAACATCACCCTAAATGGAGAGAGCCTGAAAACATTCCCATTAAGATTGGGAACCAGACTAGGACGCCCTTTATCACCACTCTTATTCAACACTGTGCTGGAAGTCCTAGCCAGAACATTAGGCTAGGTAAAAAAATTAAGGGCATCCAGATTGGCAAGGAAGAAGTAAAAGTATCTCTATTTGCAGATCACATGATCTTATACACAGAAAATCCCAAGGAATCCTCCAGAAAACTACTGAAAGTAATAGAAGAGTTCAGCAGTATCGGGATACAAGATAAACATACAAAAATCAGTTGGATTCCTCTACACCAACAAAAAGAACATCGAAGAGGAAATCACCAAATCAATGCCATTTACAGTAGCCCCCAAGAAGATAAAATGCTTAGGAATAAATCTTACCAGAGATGTAAAAGACTTATACAAAGAAAACTACAGTACACTTCCGCAAGAAACCGAAAGAGACTTACATAAGTGGAAGAACATACCTTATTCGTGTATACGAAGACTTAACATTATAAAAATGTCTATTCTACCAAAAGCGATATACACATTTAATGCAATTCCAATCCAAATCCCAACGACATTCTTTAATGAGATGGAGAAACAAATCACCAATTTCATATGGAAGGGAAAGAGGCCCTGGATAAATAAGGCATTACTGAAAAAGAAGAACAAAGTGGGAGGCCTTACTTTACCTGATTTTAGAACCTATTATACTGCCGCAGTACTCAAAACAGGCTGGTACTGGTACAACAACAGATACATGGACCAATGGAGCAGAATTGAGAATCCAGACATAAATCCATCCACATATGAGCAGTTGATATTTGACAAAGGCCCCAAAACAGTTAAATGGGGAAACGACAGTCTTTTTAACAAATGGTGCTGGCAGAACTGGATATCCATCTGCAAAAACATGAAACAAGACCCATACCTCACTCCATGCACAAAAAGGAGCTCAAAATGGATCAAAGACCTAAATATAAAATCTAAAACGATAAAGATCATGGAAGAAAAAATAGGGACAACGTTAGGAGCCCTAATACATTGCATAAACAGTTTACAAAACATTATAAAGAACGTAGAAGAAAAACTAGATAACTGGGGGCTCCTAAAAATCAAACACTTATGCTCATCCAAAGACTTCACCAAAAGAGTAAAAAGACTACCTAGAGACTGGGAAAAGTTTTTAGCTATGACATTTCTGATCAGCGCCTGATCTCTAAAATCTACATGATACTGCAAAAACTCAACTGCAAAGAGACAAATAACCCAATGAAAAAATGGGCAAAAGATATGAATAGACACTTCACTAAAAAAGGCATTCAGGTAGCTAAAAAATGTACACGATCATTAGCCATTAGAGAAATGCAGATCAAAACTACAATGAGATTTCATCTCACTCCAACAAGGCTGGCATTAATCCAAAAAACACAAAATAATAAACGTTGGAGAGTCTGTGGAGACATTGGAACACTTCTACACTGCTGGTGTGTATGTAAAATGGTACAACCACTTTGGAATTCAATTTGGCGCTTCCTTAAAAAGTTAGAAATAGAACTACCATACGATCCAGCAATCCCACTCCTTGTAATATACCCTACAGAAATAAGAACCTTTACAAGAACAGATATATGCACCCCCATGTTTATTGCAGCACTGTTTACAATACCAAAAACATGGAAGCAACCAAGGTGTCCATCAACGGATGAATGGATAAATAATTTATGGTATATTCACACAATGGAATACTATGCATCAATAAAGAACAGTGACGAATCTGTGAAACATTTCATAACATGGAGGAACCTGGAAGCCATTATGCTGAGTGAAATTAGTCAGTTGCAAAAGGACAAATATTGTATAAGACCACTATTATAAGAACTTGAGAAGCAGTTTAAATTGAGAGAAAACACTCTTTTGTGGTTACGAGAGGTGGGAGGGAGGGAGGGTGGGAGAGGTGTATTCACTAATTAGATAGTAGATAAGAACTACTTTAGGTGAAGGGAAAGACAGCACACAATACAGGGGAGGTCAGCACAATTGGACTAAATCAAAAGCAAAGCAATTTCCTGAATAAACTGAATGCTTCGAAGGCCAGTGTAGCAGAGGTAGGGGTCTAGGGACCATGGTTTCAGGGGACATCTAAGTCAATTGACATAATAAAATGTATTAAGAAAACATTCTGCATCCCACTTTGAAGAGTGGCGTCTGGGGTCTTAAACACTAGCAAGCAGGCATCTCAGGTGCATCAGTTGGTCTCAACCCACGTGGATCAAAGGAGAATGAAGAACACCAAGGACACAAGGTGATTACCAGCCTAAGAGACAGAAAGGGCCACATGAACCAGCGACTACATCATCCTGAGGCCAGAAGAACTACATGCTGCCCGGGTATATCCGATGACTGCCCTGACAGGGAACACAACAGAGAACCCCTGAGGGAGCAGGAGAGCAGTGGGATGCAGACCCCAAATTCTCATAAGACCAAACTTAATGGTCTGACTGAGACTAGAAGGACCCTGGTGGTCATGGCCGCCAGACGTTATGTTGGCCCAGGACAGGAACCATTCCTGAAGCCAACTCTTCAGACAGGGATTGGACTGGACATTGGGTTGGAGAGGGATGCTGGTGAGGAGTGAGCTTCTTGGATCAGGTGGACACTTGAGACTATGTTGGCATCTCCTGCATGGTGGGGAGATGAGAGGGTGGAGGGGGTTAGAAGGTGGAGGAAAGGACACAAAAAGAGAGAGTGGAGGGAGAGAGCAGGTGTCTCATTGGGGTAGAGTAATTGGGAGTGTGTAGCAAGGTGTATATGGGTTTTTGTGTGAGAGACTGACTTGATTTGTAAACTTTCACTTAAAGCACAATAAAAATTATTTAAAAAATAAAATCACCCACACTCCCAGTGTTACTTATCACCCTCATTCATACTTCCACCTGACCTTCCCCATGGCACATGTCTTGGGCCTCCCCTGTGGGCCTACCCCCCACGGGGCCCCTCTTTGTCGGAGCCTGCCTTGTCCTTTGGACAGATGTCCAGAAGACTCCAACCCTATGCCTGTCTTCTTGAGCGCTACCCCCACCTAATGATGGCTGTACTCCCCCATCTCTTCACTGTTGCCAATGAAAGCAGCCTGAGAGAGAGGAATGGCTTCTTCTACGCTGAGACCAGAAATGAGATGAAGCTGTGCGCTTGTCCCAGATAAAGAAAATACTCCCCTCCTGGTGCTCCCATGGGTGTGGCAACTCACCAGGTAAGTGTGCACCAGGACAGGCCTCACACCAGTGGGCCTGGGCACTCCTGGGGGTGGTTGGCCCATGCAGCGATAGCCCTGCAGGCAGAGGGCCATCAGGCTTGACTGGGAAGACATGTGCACAGAGTCACCCACGTAAGAAACATGGCTCAGGAAATGAAGGGGCTGAACTGAAGGGTCCCACTAGGCCATTCTGCTTGCCTGCATGGCTTCTGGCAAATTGATTCCATGGAGCCCAGACCTGGCGCCAGCAGTGGGGGTTGCCTGTCCACAGAATGCTGAGAGGGGAGATGTGGGTTTTACTCAAGGAGGAGTGTGGAGATTCCCAGGGCCAGGCCAGGCAGGCCTCTGGACAGGAGCACAGGGCAAGAGCTGGGAAGAGTTCACCATTGGCTTTCCTCTGAGGTTCTGTCCATTGTCTTATTCACCAGATGAAGGGTCCAGGTAGCTTGTGTAGCTCCTGCTGGTGACCCCCAGCCCTCAACAGGCCTCCACCTGGCCAGGCAGCCTTGGGGATGCTAAGGGAGGGCAGAAAGTGAGCCTCTCCCCCATGCAAACAGCAAACAAGAAAGGGGGTGGGGAGCTCCAAGAAGAACGGGGGAGGGCAGGGAAGAGCTCTGGCATGGATGGAGTCTGCAGCAGCTATGACACATCCTCCCTTCCCAAAAGTGCTACAAGATAGAGCCTCTGGTGTTTGCAAGTACAATGGAGCTGCAGCCTGCGTACCACATTGAGCTGGTTGCCTCCCCCATGAGGCCAGAGTAGCTCCATCTCTGGGTCCCAGACAAGAGCCAGGTCTCCCCTGGCCACTGCCTGGCTCAGAAAAGGCTCAACAGGCCACAGGCACAAGCAGACATGGGAGCTGGGCTGTACTGCCTGTCTCTCTCCAATTCACACACCTCCCACACCACTGTCCATCTACCCTGCGTCAGGCTCCCACCATTTCTGCTCTTACCTCCGGAAGCTGCTCGCACTGCCATGCTCCCTCCCCCAGAGTCCCTCCTGAGCCCACTCAAACCCCCTTGTTTGGCCCAATCCTACCTCTCAGCTTTGTTTACATGTCATTTTCTTTGAAAGTCCTTCCCTGATGCCCCAAAACCAGCTCAGTGACCCCAGTGCAGTCCTCAACGTATAGAGCTATGACAGTGATGATGCCTGTGTCCGCACAAGTCCCCCCTTCCAGGGCTTGCTGTGCCCCAATGCCCAATAAGGTGCCCACACATGGAGGAACTCACTGAATACCACTGAGTGGCGTGTGGGTTTCCTCTTCACTTCACAGCTCAGCTCTGTCACCAGGAGTTTGTACAACCATCATTTTTAGGACTGGAAGTCAGTGTGGAACAGAATAAGAAACACCCCTTAATTCTTTAACATATATTTTCTCCCTCTGCTGAAAGACCTAATATTTTGATACTTGATTTAGCAATCTTTCTGTTTTAAAAGAAAATACATGAAGTCTGCCAAAAAAAAAAAAAAAGTGAAGATCCATCTCAACTTGTTGCTGGTCATTCTTATTTCTTTTTCCAAACACCAAGCTGGGTGAAATCCACAAAGTTGTGATTTCACCTCACAGCCACCTGCATCTACATCCACATAAAAAACACTCAAGGATTTTAAAACAATACATCTGGCATGAAAATACTATTCCTCCGAAGGGAGGCAGGGTCAAGATGGCGGAGTAGTCAGAAACATCCTGTGGCCCCCCCTACAACAAAGACCCCCCCAAAAAACAAGCAAATCAATTATATGTGATAATCTAGCAGCCCTGACCATTAAAGACAAAGTTGAGGAATCAGACTGAGCAGCAGGGGGAAGGAGAGACAGTTCAGATGCAGTGAGGAGCTGCCAGACCTGACCTGGCAGGCACTGGCACCCTGGAGGCTGGACAGGCTAGCACATGACGGGTGAGGCAAGCAGTGGTGCTCGAGACACGTTTTCCACATTGGGAGAAACAGCAGTGGAGAGTGTTCTCAACCCTCCAGAACCAGTGAGAAACAGCACTCAATCAGCAGAAAATAAGTACCAATGTGTAACCTACGGTGTGGATCAAATAAATAAATGTTTTGGGAAAAACCTTTCTCCCATTTATCTGCCCATTTCCCACTGTGCTCCAGGTCCAACTATGGCTCCAGAGATTGTGGCACCCCCTGGGCCAGAAGTAGGACCCGCCATGTTCCCGCAGCCATTATCCCAGCTTTGGAGTCAGAAGAAATTAACAAACACGAGAAAATAATCTGCCAGGTCCCTTAGGCTAGGAACTCAGGGCAGGCACAGCCTCTTTGCCTAGGCACAGGCATAAGGAGTCCACAGACTGAATATCTTTCACCTCTACAGAGACCTATGAAGGCCCATTTCAACAATGTATGTCTTCATTAGCGCAGTACAACAGGGTATATACCTGAGGCATATTTTCATCTGTATCAGCTATAAAGGGGAGCGGCACATTCACAACATTTGACATCGCCCTTCCCATTAAGCGGGGTCCTCACCTATCCATATCAGGGACCTGAGGACTGGGGGCTCCACCCACACCACCTTGCCACCCGAGACAGGGGTCCAAGAATAAGTGGTGACTCCCAGTCCTTATAGCCAACAGCACTGGGTGCCCATAGTCCAGCTGGAAAACCAACCTACCTACACACTCTAAGGAACAGGGACATGCCTTCCATCCAGGCACTCAGGGGCAGCAGTCAGCCCTCTGCCTTGATCAGCACATAACGTCCTACTGCACCCAGATACCTGTGCCTATTTCGATAACCCCTGTCCACCTAGGACTGCAAGTGAGAGTGTGAACCACACACTCAGTGACCAGTGACCTGGACACCTGAGCTGAATCCACGCAAGAAAATTAACCGGTCTACTGGGCTCACATACCTAGTAACAGCTCTAGCCACCTGGGCACAGGATGTGAAAGCTTCAAACATGCCAATAATCAAACTAGCTCACATGACCAGCCTATTTGGGCATATCAAAACAACACAAAACAAGAAGCCAGGACACAATAAGCTGACATAAAATAAATATAACTTTCGGATGGCTTGGAAACAACACTCAATATCAAATTACATAAAAAGGCATACCATGATGTCTTCAGCAAGCCAACAAAACAAAGAATCAAGAAACTTGCCGGAAGAAGACAACTCCTTGCAATTACCAGAGGTAGAATTAAAAAGATCTCATATACAGAACTCTTCAAGAGATCAGGAAGGAGATCAGGCAAAATTCAGAACATGCCAATGAACACACAGATAAGGCAAAAGAGGAACTTAAAAGGGTTATACAAAAGCATAATGACAACTTTAACAGGATGCAAGAACCCATAGAGAGACAGAAAACAGAAATCCAAAAGATTAACAATAAATTTCAGAAATTAGACAACTAAATATAGTCATAGGAGCAGACTGAAGCAAAGGAAGTCAGAATTAGTGAGACCGAAGATAACGCACTTGACACCAAATTATTTGAGAAAAATTGGATGAAAAGAATTTTTAAAAATGAAGAAACCCTAAGATTTATGTGGGACTCTATCAAGAATAACCTATGAGTGACCAGAGTACCAAAACAGGTGATAACAGAAAATACAGAGAGAAATGTTAAAAGTTTGTTGGCAGAAAACGTTCCTGATATCTTGAAAGATGAGAAGATATCTATCCAAGATGCTTATTGAACCCCACACAAAGCAGATCCCTAAAGAAACTCACCAAGGCATATTATAATCAAACTGGCCAAAGCTAAAAATAGAGAATTTTAAGAGCAGCTAGGGAGAAAAGAAAAGCCATCTACAAAGGACAGTCTGTAAGGCTAAGCTCAGACTGCTCAGCAGAAACCATGCAGGCAAGAAGGCCATGGGATAACATATATAAAGCCTTGAAGGAAAAAAACTGCCAGCCAAGAATTATATATCCAGCAAAACTGTCTCTCAAATATGATGGCAAAATTAGGGCATTTCCAGATAAACAGAAGTTTAGGGAATTTGTAAAAACCAAACCAAAATTACAAGAAATACCAAAAGGAGTCCTTGAGTTAGAAAACCAATAAGATCAGATAACAACCCAAAACTACAACACAGGACAGAGCAACCAGATATCAGCCCAGATAGGAAAGTCACAAAAATAAATTAGAGCTAAAACACTGAAAATAGAGAAAAAGAGACGTCAATATGTAAAAGCTGGCAACATTAAAACAAAAAAGAGGTACTAAATAAAGTAATCATAGATCTTTTATATGGAGAGGAAGTCAAGGTGCTATAAAAAATAAAATAAAATAAAAAGCTACAAAATAGGTGTGAATATTAAGGTAACCACGAAGGAAACTAACAATCCTACACATCAAAATAAAAAACAAGAAAACCATAAAGACTCAGCAAATACGAAATCGAAAAAGATGAAAAGAAAATACAAAAAGAAAAATGACGCAGCACAGAAAATTAAGTGGAACAAAACACTGTCAACACCACACCCAAAAAAATACACCAAAATGACAGCACTAAACTCATAACTATCAATAATTATGCGGAATGTAAATGGACTAAACACACCGATAAAGAGACAGAGAGTGGCAGAATGAATAAAAAAATATGATCCATCTATAAGCTGCCTACAAGAAACACATCTTAGACTAAAGACAGCAACTAAGACTCAAAGACTCAAAAAAAAAAAAAAAAAAGTAACAAAAATCAAAAAAGAGCAGGGGTACCAATATTAATTTCTGACAAAATAGACTTTAAAGCAAAATCCACTACAAAGGATAAGGAAGGACACTATATAATGATTAAAGGGTCAATACATCAGGAGAACATACCCATAATAAATATTTCCACATGCAATGACAGGGTTCCAAAATACATAAAACAAACTCTAACAGCACTGAAAACAGAGATCGATAGCTCCACAATAATAGTAGAAGACCTCAACGCACCAGTTTTGGTGAAGGACAGAGCATCCAGAAAGAAGCTCAATAAAGACACAGAAGATCTAAATACCACAATCAACCAACTTGATCTCATAGACATACGCAGAACACCCGACCCAACAGCAGACAAGTATGCTTTCTTTTCTGACGCACATGGAACATTCGCCAGAATAGACCACATATTAGGCTGCAAAACAAGCCTTAAAAGGTTCCAAAACATTGAAATATTACAAAGCATCTTTTCTGACCACAAAGCCATAAAAGTAGAAAAAAATAACAGAAAAAGCAAGCAAAAAATAACATAAAATACATGGCAACTGAACAACACCTTGCTCAAAAACTGCTGGGTTATAGAAGAAATCAAAGATGGAATAAAGAAATTCATAGGCTCAAATGAGAATGGAAACACATCCTACCAGAACCTTTGGAACACAGCAAAAATGTGCTCAGGTCAATTTATACCCATACCTGCATACATCCAAAAAGAAGAAAGGGCCAAAATTAAAACATTAACCAAACAACTCGAATAAGTAGAAAGAGAGCAGCAAAAGAAGCCCTCGGGCACCAAAAGAAAGCAAATAATAAAAATTAGGGCAGAAGTGAATGAAACAGAGAGTAGAAAAACAAAAGTTTTAACAAGACCAAAAGCTGGTCCTTTGAAAGGATCAACAAAATCGATAACCCACTGGCCAAACAGATAAAAGAAAAACAGCAGAGGAAGCAAATAACCTGAATAAGAAATGAGATGGGAGATATCACAACAGTTTCAACTGAAATTAAAAGAATCATAATGTAACACTATGAGAAATTGTACTCCAACAAATTTGAAAACCTAGAGGAAATGGACAAATTTCTAGAAACACAGTACCTACCTAAGCTAACACAGAGGTAGAACAATTTAATAAACCTGTAACAAAAGAAGAGATTGAAAAGTTAATTTAAAAACTCCCAACAAAAAAAAGCCCTGGCCCTGATGCCGTCACTGGAGAATTCTACCAAACTTTCAGAGAAAAGTTAACATCTGTACTACTAAAGGTATTTCAGAACATAGAAAAGAATGGAATACTCCCAAACTCATTCAATGAAGTCAGCATAACCCTCATACCAAAAGCAGATAAAGACATCACACAAAAAAAAGAAAATTACAGACCAATATCCCTCATGAACATAAATGCAAAAATCCTCAATAAAATTCTAGCCAATACAGGGCAGGGCCAAGATGGCAGAGTAGTTAGACGCTTCCTGTGGTCCCTCTTACAACAAAGACCCAAAAATCAAGTGACTCGATTATATATGACAATCTAGGATACCTCAACATCAAAGGCATAGTTGAGGAAACAGACTGAGCAACACGGGGAGAGAGATGGTTCAGAAGAAGCAAGGACTAGCCAGACTTGACCTGGTAAAAACTGTCACCTCACTAGCCGGATCCGCTGGCACGAGCACAGGGACACAAGCAGTAGCATTTGGGACACGTTTTCCACATAGGGAGAGACCAAGTTGCTGAGAGTCCATGCACACCTCTAAAATCAGCCAAAACAGACCCACAACCAGCAAAAGATAATTACTTGCATCTAATCTACCAAGATGAGAAAAAACTCCCCTTAAGGGAAAAAACTCTCTCTCATTTACCTGACTCCTCCCCACTCTGCACTCGGTGCCGAGACAGCTTCAGTGATAGCAGCTTTCCCTGGACCGGAAGGAGGACCTGTCAAGCATCCTGAAGCCATTCTCCCAGCCTTGGAGAAAAAACAAATTAACAAACAGGGGCAAAAATAACCTGCCGGATCCCCTAAGATGTGAACTCAGGGCAGAAACCGCTCCTTTGCCTAGTCATAGGCATAAGTGGTACACAGACTTTGAATGCCTTTCACCCCTACATAGACATGTGTGGGCCCATTTCAACACCACAGGCCCTCATTAGCACAGTACAACAGGGTATATACTTGAAGTTTAATTTCAACTGTTTCAGCTATATGGTGGAGAGGCAGGTTTCTGATGCTGTACCTATTAACCAGGGTCCTCACCTACCTACAACAGGGCCCTGAGGACTGGTGGCTCCACCCACACCACCTAGCCACCCTTGACAGGGGTCCAACGAAAAGTGGTACCTTCCATTCCTTGCAGCAAACAGCACTGGGTGCCCATAGTCTGGCTGCGAAACGCACCCACCTACGTGCTCTAGGGAAAAGAGACATGCTTTCCTCACACACTGTCTGGGACAGTTGTCAGCCCCTTACCTTGCACAGGGTGTGGCCCTCTACTGCAGCCAGATACCTGTGCCTACTTATCACCCCTGCCTGTCTAACAGTGTAGGTGAGACCCTGCACCACACACTTGGTGACCGACTACCTGGACACCTGAGCTGAATCCATACAAGAGAAGTAAACGGACTTATGGGCTCATAAACCTGGCAGCACTCTAACCACCTGGTGACAGAACATTAGAGCTTCAAAGGTACCAACACTCAAATTAGCTCACTAGAGCAGCCTATCTGGGTATATCAAAACAAAACAAGAAGCTAGGACACAGTAAGCAAACATAAAATAAATACAGTAACTTACTGATTGCTCAGAGACAACAGTCAATGCCCAATCAGATAAAGAGGCAGAACATGATGGCTTCAGCAAGCTCTAAACACAAGAAAAGCAAGAAATCTTCCAGATGAAGATAACTTCTTGGAATTACCAAGGGTAGAATACAAAAGATTAATATAAGGAACTCTTCAGGAGATCAGGCAAAAGGCAGAACCAGCCAAGCAGCACACAGACAAAGAATTAGAATTAGAGTAAGAAGATTTTAGAAGAACATAATGACAAATTTAATAGGCTGCAAGAATCCACAGAAAGACAGGAAACGGAAATCTAGAAGATTAACAATAAAATTTCAGAATTAAACAACTCAACAGTAAGTTATAGGAGCAGAACTGAGGAAATGGAAGTCAGAATTAGCGACACCAACATATTTGAGGAAAAATCAGATGAAAGAATTAAAAAGAATGAAGAAACCCTAAGAATTATGTGGGACTCTATCAAGAGGAATAACCCATGAGTGATCAAGAGGGATAACCTATGAGTGATTGGAGTACCAGAATAGGAGGGGATAATAAAAAATATAGAGAGAATTGTTGAAGATTCGTTGGAGTAACTTCCCTGATATCTTGAAAAATGAGAAGATATCTATCCAAGATGCTCACTGAACCCCACATAAAGCAGACCCCAGAAGAAAGTCACCAAGGCATATTATAATCAGACTGATCAAAATCAAAGATAAAGAGAATTTTAAGAGGGGCTAGGGATTAAAAAAAAAAAAGTCACCTACAAAGAGAGTCAGTAAAACTAAGCTCGAAACACTCAGCAGAAACCACGTAGGCAAGAAAGCAATGGGATAACATACATAAATAAAGCCTTGAAAGAAAAAAATTGCCAGCCAAGAATTATATATCCAGCAAAACTGTCTCTCAAATATGATGGTGAAATTAGGGCATTTCCGGATAAACAGAAGTTTAGGGAATTTGTAAAAACCAAACCAAAATTACAAGAAATATCAAAGGGAGCCCTCCAGTTAGAAAATCAATAATGTCAGATAACAACCCAAGATTAGAACACAGGATAGAGCAACCAGATATCAAACCACATAGGGAAATCACAAAAACAAAGCTAAAACACTGTAAACAGGGAAACAGAGACATTGTTATGTAAAAGATGACAACATTAAAACAAAAAAGAGAGACTAAATGTAGTCATAGATCTTTCACATGGAGAAGAAGTCAAGGTGATATAAAGAAATAAAAGACTGGTTTAAACTTAGAAAAATAGGTGTAAATATTAAGGTAACCACAAAGGAAACTAACAATGCTACACATCAGAATATAAAACAAGAAAAACATAGACTCAGCAACTACAAAAGCAACAACAATAAAAACATGGAAAGAAAATATATAAAGAAAAATGACTCAGCACAGAAAATTAACTGGAACAAAGAAACTGTCAACAACACACACACAAAAAAAGACATCAAAATGACAGCACTAAACTCATACCTATCAATAATCACACTGAATGTAAATGGACTAAATGCACCAATAAAGACACAGAGAGTGACAGAATGAGTAAAAAAATACTATCAGTCTATATGCTGCCTGCAAGAGACACATCTTAGACTTAAAGACACAAACTAGAACTCAAAGGATGGAAAAACTATATCAAGCAAACAACAATCAAAAAAGAGCAGGAGTGGAAATATTAATTTCTGACAAAACAGGCTTTAAAGCAAAATCCACCACAAAGGATAAGGAAGGACACTATATAATGATTAAAGAGTCTATATATATATTTTTATATCAGGAGGATATAACCATAATAAATATTTATGCGCCCAACAACAGGGCTCCAGAATACATTTAAAAAAAAAACAAAAAAACTCTAACAGCATTGAAAAGAGAGATAGACTGCTCCACAACAGTAGTAGGAGACTTGAACACACCACTTTGGGTGAAGGACAGAACATCCAGAAAGAAGTTCAATAAACACATGGAAGATCTAAATGTCACAATCAACCAACTTGACCTCATAGACATATACAGAACGTTCCACCCAACAGCAGCCAAGTATACTTTCTTTCTAACACACATGGAACATTCTCCAGAATAGACCACATATTAGGCCATAAACCAAGACTTAACAGAATCCAAAATATCGAAATACTACAAAGCATCTTTTCTGATCATAAAGCCACTGTCATGGATTGAACTGTGTCCCCCAAAAATATGTGTCACCTTGGCTGGGCCATGATTCTCAGTATTGTGTGACTGTCCACCATTTTATGTCATTGTCCACCATTTTATATGGTTTTCCTATATGTTGTAAATCCTATCACTATGATGTAATAAGATGGATTAGCAGCAGTCATATTGATGAGGTCTACAAGTTTAGGTAGTGTCTTAAGCCAATCTCTGTTGAGACATAAAGGAGAGAAGTGAGCAGAGAGACGTGGTGAACTCATGCCACCAAGATAGCAGTGTCGGGAACAGAGCACATCCTTTGGACTCAGGGTCCTTGCACAGAGAAGCTCCTAGTCTGGGATGAAGACTGATGAGAAGGCCCACAGAGACAGAAAGTCTTCCCCTGAATCCGGCACTCTGTATTTGGACTTTGAGCCCTCTGGACTGTGAGAGAATAAACTTCTGTTTGTTCAATCCATCCACTTGTGGAATTTCAGTTATAGCAACACTAGATGACTAAGATAGACATAAAAGTAGAAATCAGTACCAGAAAAAGCAAGGAAAAAACAAACACATGGAAACTGAACAACACCTTGCTCAGAAACTATTGGGCTATAAAAGAAATTAAGGAAGGAATAAAGGAATTCATAGAATCAACTGAGAGTGAAAAAACATCCTAACAGAACCTTTGGGACACAGCAAAAGCAGTGCTCAGAGTTCAGTTTATACAAATAAATGCATAATCCTAATAGAAGAAAGGGCAAAAATGAAAACATTAACCCTACAACTTGAACAAATACAGAGAAACAAAAGAAGCCCTTGGGCACCAGAAGAAAGAAATAATAAAACTTAGAGCACAATTAAATGAAATAGAGAACAGGAAAACAATTGAAAGAATTAACAAGACCAAAAGCTGGTTCTTTGAAAAGATCAACAAAATCAATAAACCACTGGCCAAACTGATAAAAAAAAAAAAAGGAGAGGAAGCAAATAACCTGAATAAGAAATGAAATGGGTGATATCACAACAGACCCAACTGAAATTAAAAGAAACATAACAGAATACCATGAAAAATTGTATTCAAAAACCTAAAGGAAATCGACAAATTTCTAGAAACTCACTACTTACCTAAATTAACACAAACAGAGGTAGAACAACTAAATAAACCTATAACAAAAGAAGAGATTGAAAAGATAATTTAAAAACTCCCAATGGGAGGGGGCCAAGATGGCTGACTAGGTAGACACTACCTCGGATCCCTCTCGCAACAAAGACTCGGAAAAACAAGTGAGTCGATCACATACATGACAATCTACGAACCCTGACCAATCAACACAGATTTAAAGAGTTGACCTGAGTGACAGAGACCGAGAACGAACAACTAAGGGGAAGCAGCGACTGTTTTCGGAGCCTGGAGCCAGCGTCCCAGTCAGGAAACCTTGGCACCGGGCTTTGGACTGGGTACAGGGGAGCTGAGCACAGCATCCTGTGACGGCGCAAACACGGGGCACAGCCCTAACCCCTGAACTGACCTCGGGAGTGGGCCCAGCCGGTCAGCGCAGGCAGCGCGACGATGCAGCTGGCAGGAGGAGAAGTCGCGGGGAGGCAGAGACTGGTTTTGGAGCTGGGAGTGCAGCGTCCCAGCAGGGGAACCTTGGCGTGGGGCTTTGGACTTGCAGTGGAGGAACTGACCGCGCCTTCTGAGACAGCGCAAGCACGGGACGCGGGCCTGACCCTCGGGGGCAATCTCTACCCAGCCAGCGCACACAGGCGACGCGTCCCTCGGGAATCTCAGATAAAACAGTCATCCCAAGCAAGATAAGTAACTTTGTCTATATTCCGGGGTGCTACTCTCTCCTCTTTTTCTGAACCCTCCCCTCCCCTTCCCAGGCGGCTTCATTAACATTGGAATTTCCTGAGCCAGAGGGAGAACTGCTCCGTGGTTTTTCTTTACCTTATTTATTTATTTGGTCTTTTCCTAACCCATTCTTCTGGCCTGAGAGAAGCAACCACAAAAATTCCAGGGACCAAAAATCCTTCCCTGCTTGGACTAAAAACACAGAACCAGCTCCAGCCAAGCGTATGTGATCCACAGCCTCGGGCTTTCATCCCTACAGGGAACAAGGTGGCTATTATAATACAAAGGCAGTTCTGATAGGGATCTGACTGCATTTGTTTTAGCGGATTTACTGGAAAGACAGGTTTCCCAGGTCTGATATCTCTGCCTATTCAACAGAGCCCTCACTGACCCACAATAGGGAACTGAGGGCTGAAGCTCCCCCCAGACCACCTAGCCTCCTGCCTTAGGGGTCTAAGGAGGGTGACACCTACCAATCTGTAGAGGTACTCATATTGGGGGCCTAAGGTACAGCTGCAGAGCGCACCCACCAAGGTGATTTAGGAATAGAGACACACTTACCTCACTGACACTTGGGGGAAGCCTGTCAGCATCCTGCCGCCCCTGGAGTGTGAACCCCAGCTGCTACTAGAATCTGGTGCACACAACTATCACCACTACTTCTCAAGGTGGATAGGTGACAGTGTGCATCACACACCTGATGACCCCAAATCAGATTCTACTCAAGAATAGTGAATGGACTCAGGCATATACATCTGGTAACAGCCCAAACCAGCTGGTAATAGGTCATAAGTGAGTCAAGGGCTACAACAATCAAGACAGCGCAATCTAGTAGCCCATCTACGTATATTGAAAGAAAACAAAACAAGATAAGACTCATTGAGCAAATATAGAACAAATCACTACAATATCTTAGTGATGGCTCAGAGACAGCAGTTGATATCAAACCACATAAAGAAGCAGACCATGACAGCTTCTACAACCCCCCAAACTAAAGAATCAAAATCTTTCTCAAATGAAGATACAATCCTGGAATTATCAGATACAGAATATAAAAAACTAATTTACAGAATGCTTCAAGACATCACAAACGAAATAAGGCAAACTGCAGAAAAAGCCAAGGAACACACTGATAAAACTGTTGAAGAACTCAAAAAGATTATTCAAGAACATAGTGGAAAAATTAATAAGCTGCAAGAATCCATAGACAGCATGTAGAAATCCAAAAGATTAACAATAAATTTACAGAATTAGACAACGCAATAGGAAGTTAGAGGAGCTGACTCGAGCAATTAGAATGCAGAGTGGGACATCTGGAAGACCAGGGAATCAACACCAACATAGCTGAAAAAAAATCAGATAAAAGAATTTAAAAAAATGAAGAAACCCTATGAATTATGTGGGATTCTATCAAGAAGGATAACTTGCGTGTGATTGGAGTCCCAGAACAGGGAGGGAGGACAGAAAACACAGAGAAAATAGTTGAAGAACTCCTGACAGAAAACTTCCCTGACATCATGAAAGACGAAAGGATATCTATCCAAGATGCTCATCGAACCCCATTTAAGATTGATCCAAAAAGAAAAACACCAAGACATATTATCATCAAACTTGCCAAAACCAAAGACAAAGAGAAAATTTTAAAAGCAGCCAGGGATAAAAGAAAGGTCTCCTACAAGGCAGAATCAGTAAGAATAAGTGTAGACTACTCAGCAGAAACCACGCAGGCAAGAAGGCAATGGGATGACATACACAGAGCACTGAAGGAGAAAAACTGCCAGCCAAGGATCATATACCCAGCAAAACTCTCTCTGAAATATGAAGGCGAAATTAAGATATTTACAGATAAACACAAGTTTAGAGAATTTGCAAAAACCAAACCAAAGCTACAAGAAATACTAAAGGAAACTGGTCAGAAAACCAATAATATCAGATACCAGCACAACACAAGGTCACAGAACAGAACACCCTGATATCAAATCACAAAATCCTGATATCAAATCACAAAAACAAATTAAGATCAATTAAAAAAAAAAAGCTCAAAACAGGGAATCATTGAAGTCAATAGGTAAAAGATCACAATAATCAAAAACAAGGACTAAATACAGGTGGCATAGAACTGCCATTGGAGAGGGATACAAGGCGATATAGGACAATACAAGTTAGGTTTTTAATTAGAGGAGTAAGGGTAAATATTAAGGTAACCACAAAGAGGTATAACAACTCCATAACTCAAAATAAAACGCAAGAAAAACATAACAACTCAGCAGACATAAATTCAACTACTATTAAAATGAGGAACACACAATTTACAAAGAAAAATGTCTCAGCACAAAAAAGTGGAAAAATGAAATTGTCAACAACACACACAAAAAGGTACCAAAATGACAACACTAAACACATACTTATCTATAATTACGCTGAGTGTAAATGGCCTAAATGCACCAATAAAGAGACAGAGAGTCTCAGACTAGATAAAGAAACACTATCCGTCTATATGCTGCCTACAAGAGACACACCTTAGACTTAGAGACACAAACAAACTAAAACTCAAAGGATGGAAAAAAATATATCAAGGAAACAACCAGCAAAAAAGAGCAGGAGTAGCAATATTGATTTCTGACAAAATAGACTTTAAAGTTAAATCCACCACAAAGGATAAAGAAGGACACTACACAATGATAAAAGGGACAATTGACCAGGAAGATATAACCATATTAAATATTTATGTGCCCAATGACAGCGCTGCAAGATACATAAAACAAATTTTAACGGAACTGAAAAGTGAGATAGACACCTCCACAATTATAGTAGGAGATTGCAACATCCCACTTTCGGAGAAGGACAGGACTTCCAGTAAGAAGCTCAATAGAGACATGGAAGACCTAATTGCTACACTCAACCAACTTGACCTCATAGACTTATACGGAACACTCCACCCAAAAGCTCCAAAGTATACTCTTTTTTAGGACAAATGGAACATTCTCTAGAATAGACCACATATTAGGTCATAAAACAAACCTTTGCAGAATCCAAAACACCGAAATATTACAAAGCATCTTCTCAGGCCACAAGGCCAGAAAAGTGGAAATCAATAATAGAAAAATTAGGGGAAAGAAATCAAATACTTGGAAAATGAACAATATCCTGCTCAAAAAAGACTGGGTTAGAGAAGACATTAAGGAGGGAATAAAGAAATTCATAGAATGCAATGAGAATGAAACACTTCCTATCAAAACCTCTGGGACACAGCAAAAGCAGTGCTCCGAGGTCAATTTATGTCGATAAATGCACACATACAAAAAGAAGAAAGAGCCAAAATCAGAGAACTGTCCCTACAACTTGAACAAATAGAAAGTGAGCAACAAAAGAAACCATCAGGCACCAGAAGAAAACAAATACTAAAAATTAGAGCTGAACTAAATGAATTAGAGAACAGAAAAACAATTGAAAGAATTAACAAAGCCAAAAGCTGGTTCTTTGAAAAATTTAAAAAATTGATAAACCATCGGCTAGAAGACTGACTAAAGAAATACAGGAAAGGAAACAAATAACCCGAATAAGAAATGAGATGGGCCACATCACAACAGACCCAACTGAAATTAAAAGAATCATTTCAGATTATTACGAAAAATTGTACTCTAACAAATTTGAAAACCTAGAAGAAATGGATGAATTCCTGGAAAAACACTACCTACCTAAACTAACACAATCAGAAGTAGAACAACTAAATAGACCCATAACAAAAAAAGAGATTGAAACGGTAATCAAAAAACTCCCAACAAAAAAAAGCCCTGGCCCGGACGGCTTCACTGCAGAGTTCTACCAAACTTTCAGAGAAGAGTTAACACCACTACTACTAAAGGTATTTCAAAGCATAGAAAATGACGGAATACTACCTAACTCATTCTATGAAGCCACCATCTCCCTGATACCAAAACCAGGTAGAGACATTACAAAAAAAGAAAATTATAGACCTATATCCCTCATGAACATAGATGCAAAAATCCTCAACAAAATTCTAGCCAATAGAATTCAACAACGCATCAAAAAAATAATTCACCATGACCAAGTGGGATTTATACCAGGTATGCAAGGCTGGTTTAATATTAGAAAAACCATTAATGTAATCTACCATATAAATAAAACAAAAGACAAGAACCACATGATCTTACCAATTGATGCAAAAAAGGTATTTGACAAAGTCCAACACCCATTTATGATAAAAACTCTCACCAAAATAGGAATTGAAGGAAAATTCCTCAACATAATAAAGGGCATCTATACAAAGCCAACAGCCAATATCACTCTAAATGGAGAGAGCCTGAAAGCATTTCCCTTGAGACCGGGAACCAGACAAGGATGCCCTTTATCACCGCTCTTATTCAACATTGTGCTAGAGGTCCTAGTCAGAGCATTTAGTCTAGACAAAGAAATAAAGGGCATCCGGATTGGCAAGGAGGAAGGAAAATTATCTCTATTTGCAGATGACATGATCTTATACACAGAAAACCCTAAGGAATCCTCCAGAAAACTACTGAAACTAATAGAAGAGTTTGGCAGAGTCTCAGGTTATAAGATATACATACAAAAATCACTTGGATTCCTCTACATCAACAAAAAGAACATCGAAGAGGAAATCACCAAATCAATACCATTTACAGTAGCCCCCAAGAAGATAAAATACTTAGGAATAAATCTTACCAAAGATGTAAAAGACATATACAAAGAAAACTACAAAGCACTACCACAAGAAACTAAAAAGGACCTACTTAAGTGGAAAAACATACCTTGCTCATGGATAGGAAGACTTAACATAGTAAAAATGTCTATTCTACCAAAAGCCATCTATACATACAATGCACTTCCGATCCAAATTCCAATGTCATTTTTTAATGTGATGGAGAAACAAATCACCAACTTCATATGGAAGAGAAAGAAGCCTCGGATAAGGAAAGCATTACTGAAAAAGAAGAAGAAAGTGGGAGGCCTCACTCTACCTGATTTCAGAACCTATTATACAGCCACAGTAGTCAAAACAGCCTGGTACTGGTACAACAACAGGCACATAGACCAGTTGAACAGAATTGAGAACCCAGATATAAATCCATCCACATATGAGCAGCTGATATTTGACAAAGGCCCAGTGTCAGTTAATTGGGGAAAAGATAGTCTTTTTAACAAATGGTGCTGGCATAACTGGATTTCCATTTGCAAAAAAATGAAACAAGACCCATACCTCACACCATGCACAAAAACTAACTCCCAGTGGATCAAAGACTAAAACGATAAAGATCATGGAAGAAAAAATTGGGAGAACCCTAGGAGCCCTAATACAAGGCATAAACAGAATACAAAACATTACCAAAAATGACGAAGAGAAACCAGATAACTGGGAGCTCCTAAAAATCAAACACCTATGCTCATCTAAAGACTTCACCAAAAGAGTAAAAAGACCACCTAGAGACTGGGAAAGAATTTTCAGCTATGACATCTCCAACCAGCGCCTGATCTCTAAAATCTATATGATTCTGTCAAAACTCAACCACAAAAAGACAAACAACCCAATCAAGAAGTGGGCAAAGGATATGAACACACACTTCACTAAAGAAGATATTCAGGCAGCTAACAGATGCATGAGAAAATGCTCTCGATCATTAGCCATTAGAGAAATGCAGATTAAAACTACGATGAGATTCCATCTCACTCCAACAAGGCTGGCATTAATCCAAAAAACACAAAAGAATAAATGTTGGAGAGGCTGCGGAGAGATTGGAACTCTTATACACTGCTGGTGGGAATGTCAAATGGTACAACCACTTTGGAAATCTATCTGGCGTTATCTTAAACAGTTAGAAATAGAACTACCATACAACCCAGAAATCCCACTACTTGGAATATGCCCTAGAGAAATAAGAGCCTTCACACAAACAGATATATGCACACCCATGTTTATTGCAGCTCTGTTTACAATAGAAAAAGCTGGAAGCAACCAAGGTGTCCATCAACGGATGAATGGTTAAATAAATTGTGGTATATTCACACAATGGAATACTATGCATCAATAAAGAACAGTGACAAATCTGTGAAACATTTCATAACATGGAGGAACCTGGAAGGCATTATGCTGAGTGAAATTAGTCAGAGGCAAAAGGACAAATATTGTATAAGACCACTATTATAAGATCTTGAGAAATAGTATAAACTGAGAAGAACACATACTTTTGTGGTTACGAGGGGGGGAGGGAGGGGGGGTGGGAGAGGGTTTTTTACTGATTAGTTAGAAGATAAGAATTACTTCAGGTGAAGGGAAGGACAATACTCAATACATGGGAGGTCAGCTCAACTGGACGGGACCAAAAGCAAAGAAGTTTCTGGGATAAACTGAATGCTTCAAAGGTTAGTGGAGCAAGGGCGGGGGTTTGGGGACCATGGTTTAAGGGGACTTCTCAGTCAATTGGCAAAATAATTCTATTATGAAAACATTCTGCATCCCACTTTGAAATGTGGCGTCTGGGGTCTTAAATGCTAACAAGTGGCCATCTAAGATGCATCAGTTCGTCTCAACCCACGTGGATCAAAGGAGAATGAAGAACACCAAGGTCACATGATAACTATGAGCCCAAGAGACATAAAGGGCCACATGAACCAGAGACTTACATCATCCTGAGACCAGAAGAACTAGTTGGAGCCCGGCTACAACCGATCACTGCCCTGACAGGGAGCACAACAGAGAACCCCTGAGGGAGCAGGAGATCAGTGAGATGCAGACCCCAAATTCTCACAAAAAGACCATACTTAATGGTCTGACTGAGACTAGAGGAATCCCGGTGTCCATGGTCCCCAAACCTTCTGTTGGCCCAGGACAGGAACCATTCCGAAGACAACTCATCAGACATGGAAGGGACTGGACAGTGGGTAGGAGAGAGATGCTGAAGAAGAGTGAGCTAATTATATCATGTGGACACTTGAGACTGTGTTAGCATCTCCTGTCTGGAGGGGGGTGGGAGGGTAGAGAGGGTTGGAAGCTGGCAAAATTGTCACGAAAGGAGAGACTGAAAGGGCTGACTCATTAGGGGGAGAGCAAGTGGGAGTATGGAGTAAGGTGTATATAAACTTATATGTGACAGACTGACTTGATTTGTAAACGTTCACTTGAAGCTCAATAAAAATTAAAAAAAAAAAAACTCCCAACAACAACAAAAAAAGCCCTGGCCCTGACGTCTTCACTGGAGAATTCGACCAAACTTACCAAGAAGCGTTAACACCACTACTACTAAAGGTATTTCAGACCACAGAAAAGGATGGAATACTCCCAAATTCATTCTATGAAGCCAGCATAACACTGATACCAAAACCAGGTAAAGATACCACAGGGAAAAAAAAAAAATTACAGACCTATGTCCCTCATGAACTCAGATGCAAAAATCCAAAAGAAAATTCTAGTCTATAGAACTCAACAACATTAAAAAAAAATAATTCACCATGACCAAGTGGGATTCATACCAGGTACGCAGGGATGGTTCAACATTAGAAAAACAATCAATGTAATCTATCACATAAATAAAACAAAAGACAAGAACCACATGATCTTATCAATTGACGCAGGAAAGGCATTTGACAAAGTCCAACACCCATTCATGATTAAAAAAAAAAAAAAAACTCTCAGCAAAATAGGAATAGAAGGGAAATTCCTCAACATAATAAAAGGAATTTATACAAAGCCAACAGCTAACATCATTCTAAATGGAGAGAATCTGAAAGCATTCCCCTTGAGAACGGGAACCAGACAAGGATGCTGTTTATCACCACTCTTACTCAACACCATGTTGAAGGTCCCAGCCAGAACAATTAGGCTAGAAAAAGAAATAAAGTGCATCCAAATTGGTAAGGAAGAAATAAAAGTATCCCTCTTTGCAGATGACATGACCTTATACACAGATAACTCCAAGGAATCTGTAAGAAAACTAATGGAACTAATAGAAGATTTCAGCAAAGTATCAGGATACAAGATAAACACACAAAAATCAGTTGAATTCCTCCACAGGACTTCAAAGAGAAAATCACCAGATCAATACCATTAACAATAGCCTCCAAGAAGATAAAATACTTAGGAATAAATCTAACCAGAGACATAAAAGGCCTACACAAAGAAAACTACAAGAGACTACTGCAAGAAACCAAAAGAGACCTACATAAGTGGAAAAATATAACTTGCTCATGGATAGGAAGACTCAACATTGTGAAAATGTCAATTCTACCCAAAGGGATCTACAGATACAATGCAATCCCAACCCCAATTCCAATGACATTTTTTAGTGTGATGGAGAAACAAATCACCAACTTCATATGGAAAGGGAAGAGGCCCTGGGTAAGTAAAACATTACTGAAAAAGAAGAACAAAGTGGGAGGCCTCATACTACCTGATTTTAAAACCTATTATACTGTCACAGGTAGTCTAAACAGACTGGTACTTGTACAACAACAGATACTCGGACCAGTGGAATAAAATTGAGAATCCAGACATAAATTCATCCACCTATTTTTTTTATGAGCAGCTGATATTTGACAAAGGCCCAAAGTCCATTAAACGGGGAAAAGAGAGTCACTCTAACAAATGGTGGGGGCATAACTGGATATCCATCTGCAAAAAAATGAAACAAGACCCATACCTCACTCCATGCACAAAAACTAACTCAAAATGCATCAAAGACCTAAATATAAAATCTAAAACGATAAAAATCATGGAAGAAAATATAGAGACAACCCTAGGAGCCCTAACACATGGCATAAACAGGATACAAAACATAATTAACAATGCACAAACACCAGAAGAGAAACTAGATAACTGAGAGCTCCTAAAAATCAAACACTTATGCTCATCAAAAGATTTCACGGAAAGAGTAAAAGGACAACCTACAGACTGGGAACAGATTTTTGGCTATGACATATCCGATCAGGGTCTAATCTCTAAGATCTACAGGATAGTGCAAAACTTCAACCACAAAAAGACAAATAACCCCAAAATAACCCAATTTAAAAATGGGCAAAGGATATGAACAGGCACCAAAGAAGACATTCAGGCAGCTAATAGATAGCTGAGGAAATGCTCACAATCATTAGCCATTAGAGAAATGCAAATCAAAACTATAAAGAGATACCATCTTTTTGAGACAAGGTGAGCATTAATCCAAAAAACACAAAATAATAAATGTTGGAGAGGTTGTGGAGAGACTGGAACACTTATACACTTTTGGTGCGAATGTAAAATGGTACAACCACTTTGGAAATCAATTTGGTGCTAAAAGCTAGAAATAGAACTACCATAGGATCCAGCAATCCCACTTCTTGGAATATATCCTAGAGAAGAGCCCTCACACAAATAGATACATGCACACCCATATTCACTGGGTATGATGAATCCATGAAACATCTCACAGCATGGATGAATCTGGAAGGCATTATGTTGAGCAAAATTAGTCATTCATAAAAGGACAAATATTATATGAGACCAGTATTATAAGAACTGAAGAAATAGGTTTAAACACACAAGAAAATATTCTTTGATGGCTATGAGGGCGGGGAGGGAGGGAGAGGGGAATTCACTAACTAGATAGCAGTCAAGAGTTATTTTAGGTGAAGGGAAAGACAACATACAATGCAGAGGAAGTCAGCACCACTGGAACAAACCAAAAGCTAAGAAGTTTCCTGAACACAACCAAACACTTCAAGGACGGGGGTCTGGGGACCACAGTTTCAGGGGACATCTAGGTCAAGTGGCATAACAAAGTTTATTAAGAAAATGCTCAGCACCCCACTTCGGTGAGTGGCATCTGGGGTCTTAAAAGCTAGCAAGTGGCCATCTAAGATGCATCAATTGGTCCCAACCCACCTGGACCAAAGGAGAATGAAGAATACCAAAGACACAAGGAAAACTGGCCCAAGAGACAACAGGGGCTACATAAACCAGAGACTCCACCAATCTGAGACTGGAAGAACTAAATGGTGCCCAGCTAACACCAATGACCTCCCTGATAGAAAACACAACAGAGAGTCCCTGGAAAAGTGTGGTGCAGAACTCAAATTCTACTAAAAAGACCAGACTTAATGATCTGACTAAGACAAGAGGAACCCCAGAGGACATGGCCCTCTGACTCTCTGTTAACCCAGAACTAAAACCATTCCCTAAGTCCACTCTTCAGACAAAGAACAGACTGGAGTATAAGACATAAGATGATACTTGTGAAGAGTGTGCTTCTTAGTTCACGTAGACCCACGAGACTAATGGCAGCTCCCCCCCCACCCCCTGTTCGGAGGCGAGATGAGAAGGCAGAAAGGGAGAGGAGCTGACTGAATGGACACAGGAAATTCGGGGTGGAAAGGAGTAATATACAGTCATTTTTTTTTTTTTTTTTTTAGGGATAGCAACTAGGGTCACATAAAATGTGTGTATAAATTTTTGTATGAGAAACTAACTTGAGCTGTAAATTTTCACCTAAAGCACAATAATAAATAAATAAGAAAATACCATTCCTCCAGCTAATCTTACGCTGTTTGCTATTTTAAGATTGATGCATTTTTTTTTTTTTTTTTTGCAAAAACTACATTTACAATGTATCTGTCTCACTTTTTTTTTTTTTTTTTTTGGTCTACACCAATATGGCTGTCTTCCCACTATTGGGGTGCTGGCAGGTGTTCACATGTCTTTCAGGCATATCTCCAGCTTTGAGCAATAGGAAACAAATGCTTTATGCTCAAAAGAAGAGTTTGTGCCTTTGAGAGCCATGCTCAAGACAATCAGTGAGGAGGGGAAAGGGGTGTAAAACCTATGACCAAGCCCATCCGGCTGCCTGCAGCCCTGCCCTCTCAGGGCAGCAGCTGCCGGGGCCCTTCCTATACCAGCACTGGGAGCCCTTCGAAGGTTCTTCACTAACCCAGGTGAACTCAAAGCCTCACTCTGGTGCCCCACGATTTCCACTCACTCTGGTCTTGGCTACTGGCCGCCTCCGTCACCAGTGCCTGGATTTTTTTCCTCTTGGCCTCAGTCCACGCAGTCCCTCTGCCAAGATTCTCCTACCTGGTCCAGGCTCAGCTCAAAGGCCAGTGCCCCTTATGCCCTCCCCTGAGGACTGCCTCCTAGGAAGTCTCAGAGCACTTCATCTGCAAATCTTAGCAATCAGAACCTTCTCCGCCATGCTGCAGCTATTCTGTTCACATATGCCCTCTCTCCCATAAACCCCAGGCTACAAGGGTAAGAGAGGTGCTGAATCCATTTTCATGGCTCCCCACATCTGGCTGGGAGCAGGCAATCACAACTGCCAGTGAGCAAATAAAGAGTAACTACTAAGGGTGTTTCAATTATGTCCTGAAAGACTATTCATCCGAAGTTGAGACCAAAGTTCCTATTGATTACAAAAAACAAAAAACCAGACAAAATAAAAAACTAATAAACAAACAAAAAACCTCTAATTTTCTTTCATTTATCAAAGCTTCTTCCACACCCACATCCCCTGACCAGGCACCCCACTCAGCAGTTCAGTCAACAGCAGAAACACCACATCTATAGAGTGGGTAGTTTTGTTTCTAAACTTTAAATTAAGAAAAAAAAATTAAAAAGGAAAAAAAAAACCCTTTAAGTTCAGTTAGCATTGACTTGCATATTCATTGGCTGGTCTGTGGTGATTTGCTAGGAAGTTTCAAGGTAAGCATCATCTCCCCATTTCAGAGACCAAGAGGCAGGTCCAAAGACATTAACCTACTGACTCACTAGCACCATAAGTCAGAATCCACGTGAGGGCAGCTAACAAGAAGAAGCACACAACTAGTACACTTAGCGCCCTTCACGCCTTTCCTGTGTCCAGTGGCGACCACTGCACTCAGCAGAAGCCCCTCTCCCCAGGAAAGCCATCTGCACACACAGGAAATGCAAACCCAATGCAGAGCGAGGAAGGTGAGCAGGCCAAGAAAGACCCACCCTCAACGCTTACGCTTGAGGGGGTGACCACATGTGAGACTTATTTAGAGTGGAGGGAGCCCTCTGATAATGACATCATCGCAACACAGGAAAAGGCTGTGGTCACCTTCCATCAGTTGACAGCTCGGAAGAGCCGGCGCTCAGCATTAAAGCATCACTATCAGAGTCACTAACTCACCCTTGTGTAACGTTTTAAATTTACAGAGAACTTTCCATATGCTCTTTCAAATTTTGCTCTATGTGTTTCCTATTTTACAGATGAACTGGATGCAGTGAAGACAGGGGCCCAACTGTGCCTTCAGCAAACTCTAGTTGTCACTGCCCTACAGGGAAGATGTCACATTTCCTGTTTTACAGGAAAGGAAGCTGAAACCCAGGTTAAAAAAAAAAAAAAAAGGCAGGACTTAGATGGAAACCTGATCTCCTGACCCCAAGTCTGTACCCTCCTACCCAGCTGCTCCTCAGCACGGGGGAACAGCCACATTCGTGGGTGGTCGGCTACACAGATGACCAGCAACCTTTGTGCTCCAGGTCCCCAGGACAGCCCCCAGGCCCATGACTACAGTTCACATGCTGCCCAGGCCCACCTGAGGAGCAGAGCCAGCAGGAAGAAGCAGACCAGAGCACCAGGCAGGCCTGTCGCCCTTCCATTTCAGCATTAGGCAACACATCCACATTGCTGGAACTTTGGTTGTTCTTCTTTTCATGTTTTTTAAAAGAAAAACAAACAAACCAGATTTTGCAGGAAACAAAGTTTGTATTGCAAACACACCAGCTAGAAAACACTCTGGCTGCCGGAGAAAACAAGGCTGCATTAGGCTGTGGCACAAACACAGCAAAGGGAGACTCCATGCTAATGCTCCTGCCCTTGGAAAATTTAGACTGAGTAGCTGCTGCAGCGCCCCAAACATGCACCCATTTGTGGTCTGCCAGTCCTAGGGCTACACAGACAGAAAGACAGCTGAAAATTAGTATGTTGAAAACCACCATTTGTACAGAGGCTGTGATTCTATCCTGTCATAAGTGTCCTTACAGGAAAGTTTTCTTAAACATGCAACCCAAATATGCATTTCCTCTGTGAACTAAGCCCCTCCAAAAAGCAAACCTGACACATAGCACTGGAAGAAAGGTCTCCTGACAAGGCTGCATGCAGGCATATTAAAGGTGCACTCAGGCCCCTTGTATTCACTTGGAGCCACGTATCATACCTGAGCTGCAACTTGTCTTGTGCCTCAGTTTTCTCATCTGTTACAGGGCTCCAGAGCAGCACCTACTCTGCAGAGCTGTTTGGAGGTGTGGACGGATACTATAGGGAAGTGCTTAGACAACACTGCTGACCCCTCCCAGCACCCTCTCCCAGGGGACAAGGGACAGAGACCACAAAGACAGCTCCAGTTATATCAAATTGGGGTTTAATAAACCGGGAAAGGGTTTGACCCCTCAAGCTAGGTGGCCTGATGGACAAGTGTCCCCCAGTAGGAGCCAGGACCAGCCCAGAGCAGGATCAGCTTGGACACAGTCCATGGGAACTTCTCACATAGTCTGGCTGGTGATGCAAAGCAGGGCAGCGGTTGCAGCATCGCCTGCAAGAGGGTCAGCCAGGACAGGAAGCTGAGGTGACACCTGCAGCCAGGGGCACGGGAGCAGAGCAGCTGGCGTGAGATGCGCAGTGAGGAGCCAAGGTCAAGGGTCTTGGCCATTGACCGACCAACCCAAGGAGCCTCTGAAATGACCATGGCTCTGGCCACCAGATGTGAGGGGGTGGGTTGCAGAGGAAGAGCTAAAATAACGTTACACCAGGAGATGCACAAGGGGCAGGGCTCTGCACTAGTGCAGGGAAGGCACCCCTGGGCCCACAGTGGCTCTGGATGGCCGCCACCTCAGCCTGGAGCATCTGGGATGCTGGCTCCTGCCCACGGTCAAGCTGGGCCTCTTGGGGTCACAGGACAGACTGCCACAGCTACAAGTGGCCTCATCTTTCCTCAGTCTCCTCTTTTCTTGCCAAGGCTACATACACACAAGGCCTAAGAGGGACATCAGCCTCTGTGACCACAGACTCCACAGGCGACAAGAGACCCCCAAAACCGAGGGTCAGCCCCCGACCCTGTGCTTCCAACAGGAAAGTTGGTTTCGAGGATTTTCTGGCCTAAATGCACATTTTCAACACCTCCAACCTCACCACAACCCCTAAGGAAAACCAGATGTCAATGTGCATGGGAACCCACCCAGTGCTGGGGCCCTGGCATATCTCTGCAAACATCCATATAAAAATTATCCAGTGCTGTTGAGTCGATTCCGACTCATAGCGACCCTATAGGACAGAGGAGAACTGCCCCGTAGAGTTTCCAAGGAGCGCCTGGCCGATTTGAACTGCCGACCCTTGGGTTAGCAGCTGTAGCACTTAACCACTACGCCACCAGGGTTTCAGTGCATCAGGAGGAGGGATATGTGGTTTTTGCACTTTTCGGTGTGACAGACTAGACAAGGCTGGAAGCTATGTGGTGATAAATGCTCCACACAGGCAGTGAGACAGAACTGAGTGATGACACACAGCTGTTAACTCCTTCTGAGAAGGGGCTCTGATTACCTGCAGGGGCCCACAGTCTGCAGCCACAGGGCAGAGGCTGTGGGGACACCCACCATCCCCTAAGCTGGGCCTAGCCTCCAGTGAGTGCCAGCGGATATGAAAGGAATTCCAGGTCCCCAAGGTCAAACCATTTACCAGAAGGTGCACTGACCTCACTCTAGACCTGCACTTCAGGCAAGCGAGCCCCTCGTTCTCAATTCATGCTCACCCGCCCACCCCTTCACTCACTCTTCTCACTCCCTGTCCCTCCACACCTCAAGTCACACCACCATCAAGACCCAAGCTCAGACCTCACTTGCCTCTCCCCACAAGACCAACAGTATTGCCTCAGTTCTCCTTTCACTCCCAAGCACTCTTCTAAAAGCAGAATGATGTAAAAACATGTCAGGTTATGGTAAAAAAACGTGTAATATTCTCCGAGTGAGATCACGGGCAACACTACCAGACAAGCACTTAACGTGCGTGTTCAGAGCTCCTGTATCTCTCTCCTAAGTCCCTCTCACCCTAAATGGAATTCAGAAGGGAACAGCACCATTCCTCTGGTTCCTCACCCCTGGGCGGCAGAGCTGGTGCTGTGGAGGTGATGATACCGGGGCCTGTGCCTCGTGGCTTCAGTGCTGGCCCAGCCCTGCCCCTGCAGGTAGACAGGCAGGAACTGTGCCCCTCAGCCCTTGCTGCCCCCGCACCTACAACCCAGGCTGATAGGAGAACATGTACTGAGCACCAACTCTATGCCACGCTCTGCATCTGTACTTTACATATGTATTTCATTTAATCCTTACAAAAATCCTATTACTTCATTATTATTATCTCCATTTTAGTGTTTGAAAACCTGAGCTTCAGAGAGGTTAGCTAACTTGCCCAAAGACAGACAGGCAGGACTGGTAGCAATGGGATTAACCCCAAGACTGGCTGCTTCTGTTGGTACCACGCTGTCTCTGGTTTCTGAGCCCACCGTGCAATGGTGAGCACTAAGATTAAACATGAAGAGTTCTAGGAACGCCTGCGCATAGACAGAGCCAGCATTTGGGACCCAAGAAAGAAAAGAGCACATGTGGAAGTGGTAGCCTGCTTTCTGCACAAGTCTGATTTCTGCATGGTTAAACGACTCCATTTCAGGGCAGTTTAACATCTAAGTTTCAGAAGTAAGATAGACAAGAACCAGCATTTTCAAAGAACCTAACAAGATCCGTAGGTCATTTTGACCTTGGATGTTCTTAAACTAATGCTGACTACATAACGGACAATAAAACCATCACTCAAACTAGTCTTAATTTTGTCTGCTCCCTAAATCTAGTAATGCATAACCACCATCACTTTATATGTCCCTGTAGGATGCTCTGCTCATAAATAAAAAGCTGGAAACAGAAGGTCTCACAAAACAGAATGATCTGTCAGATTAAATAGTAATCTGAATATTTTAATCATAATTCTCAGAATATTTGTCTTGATGTCTACAAAAATAAGGAATTTATAACTGTCTTTATGTTGCACATATCTAAGTTACCTTAAAACAAACATAATTTCAGGCAACACTGAATTATTTGCTGTCCTTACTTAAATGGGTACATACACTCTCCAGACATGCCTCTAAAAAGGAGAAAATCACATTTGCCTGCAGGGAAATCCTGGAAATCAGATCGAGTGGTTTTGTTGTTGTTGTCAGGTGCTGTTCCGTTGATTTTCAATTCATAGCAACCCCATGTGACAGAGAGGAAAAGCCCCACAGAGTTTCCCAGGCCGCAATCTTTACAGGAGCAGATTGCCAGGACTTTTGCCCTTGGAGTTGTTAAAAAAAAAAAAAAAACATTGCTGTCGAGTCGATTCTGGCTCATAGGGACCCTATAAGGCAAAGTAGAACTGCCCCATAGGGTTTCCAAGAAGCACCTGGTAGATTTGAACTGCTGACCTTTTGCTTAGCAGCCAAGTTGTTAACCACTGCACCACCAGGGTTTCCACTGGAGCTGTTAGGTGGGTTCAAAGTGACAACCTCTCATTCAGCAGCCGAGCACTTAATCTTTGCCCCGCCAGGGCTCCCTGGAGAGTGGTTTGAAAAAAAAAAACCTAAACCCGTTGCCATCAAGTCGATTCTGACTCATAGCAACCCTATAGGACAGAGAACTGCCCCATAGGGTTTCCAAGGAGCGCCTGGTAGATTCGAACTGCCCACATTTTGGTTAGCAGCCATAGCTCTTAACCATTATGCCACTGGTGTTTCCACAGAGTGGCTTAATCAGGGAGGAAACGGAAGTCAGTTTGGGGCTTATTTGAATAACAACATAAGTAACTTACTGTGTACACACAGGAACAATGCTATTAAACAAGGTTAGTCTGTAACTGAGGACCAGATACCAGGTTAAACGGAGCAATATTAAAAACAACCACACACATTACAGTGTGTTCTCTTAACAAACCTAACTTCCCACAAGCAAGAGCACTCAAAATTTTACAAAAAGCCATTATCAATCATTTCTGTGTCTATTAAATTGCTAGTAATAAGAGCATCCAGGCTTCTGTGCACTCCACGGTCTCTCCCATGTGCCTCCTAAAGATTCTATAGACTTGACACAGACCCTGAAGGCTGGGTGGAAGGTGGTAGAGAGAGTCTAAGGTAGAGAAAGAGCATTAGCAAAGGCACTGAGATGATACAAACAGAAAATATTCAAGGATGGCATGTAGTCTTTTTGGTCAGGAGCCTCAGGCATTAGAGGAGGAAAAGGAAAACAGCACTGGGGCCTGTACTCTGGGCTGAGAAAGCAAGAAGAAGCCACTGAGAGTTCTGGGCTAGGAGGGTTATAAGTAATGCTGTGTTCTCAATACTATTGGTGGACTTAGAGGTGGAGCTTCCTTGCCAACCAACTGAAGAGATCCATATTCGTGCCCAATCCAAAAAAGGTAATCCAACAGATGCACAAATTATCAAATAATATTAATAATATTACACACAAGTAAAATTTTGCAGCAGTACAAGAGGGAACTGCCAGAAAGTCAAGCCAGATTCAGAAGAGGACCTAGGATGAGAGATATTATTGCTGGTGTCAGATGGATCTTGGCTAAAAGCAGAGAATACCAGAAGGATGTTGACCTGTATTTTACCGACTATGCAAAGGTATTTGACTGTGTGGATCATTACAAATTACGAATAACATTGAGAAAAATGGGAATTCCAGAACAATTGTGCTCATGAGGAACCTGTACATAGACTAAGAGGCAGTCATTTGACCAGAACAAGGGGATACTGAGTAGTTTGTCAGGAAATGTGTGGTGGTCAAGGTTGTATCCTTTCACCATACCTATTCAAACTGTATGCTGAGCAAATAATCCGAGGAGCTGGCATTAAGACTGGAGGGCGATATGCAGATGATACAACCTTGCTTGCTAAAAGTGAAGAGGACTTGAAGCACTTACTGATGAAGATCAAAGACCACAGCCTTCAGCGTGGATTACACTTCAACATAAAAAAAAAGACAAAAATCTTTACAACTGGACCAATAAGCAACAGCATGATAAATGGAGAAAAGACTGAAGTTGTCAGGGATTTCATTTTACTTAGATCTCCAATCAACAGCTATGGAAGAAGCAGTCAAGAAATCACAGGATGCGCTGCTTTGGGCAAATCTGCTGCAAAAGATCTCCTTAAAGTGTTAAAAAGCAAAGATGTCACTTAAGGACTAAGGTGTACCTGACCCAAGCCATGGTGTTTTCGATCACCTCACATGCAGGCAAAAGCTGGACAATGAGTAAGGAAAACTGCAGAAGAATTGACCCCTTTTAATTATGGTGGTGGTGAATATTAAATATACCATGGACTTCCAGAAGAACAAACAAATCTGTCTTGGAAGAAGTACAACCAGAACGATCCTTAGAAACGAAGATGGCAAGACTTCATCTCACGTAATTTAGACGTGTTATCGGAGGGACTAGTCCCTGAAGAAGGACATCATGCTTGGTAGAGGGTCGGCAGAAAAGAGGAAGACCCTCTACAAGATGGACTGACACAGTGGCTGCAACAATGGGCTCAAACACAGTAATGATTGTGAGGATGGCGCAGGACCAGGTAGTGTTTCATTCCATCGTACATAGGGTTGCTATGAGTCAGAACTGACTTGACGGCACCTAATAACAACAAAAACAGCATCCATGAAATGACTCTCTTTCAAATACCTTAAGACTATTAAATCAACTCCCATCCTCCTTTCTAGGTGAAATCACCTTAATTTATTTAACAGTCAGGTCTCATTATCCTTTTCATGACAAAGACTTGCGTAAATTCCACAGGAATTAGTTCATTTACCTAGTTATCCAAAATTAAATGTTTTTTTCTAACATTAAAATGATTTAAAGAGCCTTGGGGCAGTAATTGTGCAAAACCTTTATGGTGTCTAAGGGTGGCATTGGGAAGGAAGAAGGCCGAATCTCAAACTGACATCTTCTTTAGAATGTCCAATGAGTTCTCAGCATACCAACTATCATGAAGATGCCGCAGCCTGGGCAATGTTTCATTCTGTTGTATGCGAGGTCACCGTGAGTTGGAGCCAACTCAATGGCAGTTAAGAACTCCTTTCCATGAGGGTGCAGGGAACCTCAGAGGAACTCTCCATCACGACAGCAGTGCAAATACGGTGGCTGACTGGCCAGCCTGCAAGTGCTCCCATGCCTTCTGCTCATGGTTACTTGGGGTTTGCTTTACAAGAGAGCCTGGTCTTTTGGAAGGCTATCCATCTACATCATTGTCTCCACAGGCCACAGCCAGGCAGGGAGAATAGAAGCTGTGACACCAGGACACTTAAGCTGCCACTTGCCTAAACATAGTGTCAGTGCCACTGCCATCCAGCATAGCTCTCACACAGTCTTCTTAGCCATGTGTTGCCAAGAACTTCACAGACTTGGCATTAGTCACATGGCAGGCACCCTCCTTCCCTCCCATGTAAGGCAGGCAAGTCCTCCCCTTCCCACAGCTGGAGTGTTTAAGCAGACCACTGGTTTTGAATGCATCAACTCTGAACAGGCAATAGGCAGCTGGAATAAACTTCTTGCAGTGCAGCTCAAAAGTTACTATTTACCAGTCCCTTTGAAAATTCAACCACACACCTTAATAGCGTCATATCCTTGACTCAATAATTATGCTTCTGGGAGATTATCCTAAGGAAATAACCCAATGTCATGGATTGAATCGTGTCCCCCAAAAGTATCTGTCAACTTGGCTAGGTCATAATTCCCCTGTATGATTGTCTACCATTTTATCATATGATGTGATTTCCCTATGTGTTGTAAATCCTATCACCATGATGTAATAAAATGGATTAGCAGCAGTTATATTGATGAGGTCTACAAGATTAGGTAGTGTCTTAAGCCAATCTGTTTTGAGGTATGAAAGAGAGAAGTGAACAGAGAGACAGGGGAACCTCATACCACCAAGAAAGCGCGTCGGGAGCAGAACACATCCTTTGGACCTAGGGTTCCTACAATTAGATGCTCCCAGACCAAAGGAAGACTGATGACAAGGACCTTCCTCCAGAGCCAACAGAGAGAAAAAGCCTTCCCCTGGAGCTAGCACCCTGAATTTGGACTTCTAGCCTACTGAACTGTGAGAGAATAAACTTTTCTTTGTGAAAGCCATCCACTTGTGGTATTCCTGTTATAGCAGCACCAGATAACCAAGACACCCAAAATACAGAAAAACCATTACCAAAAACTATTCCTCAAAACAGGATTTATAAAGGTAAACTCAACAACTATAATATCCAACAACAGGAACATAATTTAAAAATTCAAGTGCATGTACATAAAAGAATATGATGAAGCAAGTTAAAATTATATTCATAATGAATTTCAGATCCCATCAAAGAAAAGTCCAGGAGCACACGGATTCACTGGGTAATTCTATTGAACATTCAGAGAAAAACTGACAAACTCTTTGAAAAAAGAGAGGAGGAAGAAATACTCCCTAACTCTTTCTGTGAAGCCAGCATTACCTTAGTATCAAAACCAGACAAAGATACCACAAGAACATAAAACTACAGACCAATATCCCTTGTAAATATACATACGAAATTTTTAAAAAAATACTAGCAAACAGAATCCAAAATCATATTAAAATAATTATACAGCACAATTGAGTGGAATTTATTCCAGGAATGCAAGGTTGATTCAACATTAGAAAATCAGTCAATGTAATACACCACAATAGAAAAAGAAAAGAAGCACATGACGTCTCAATCGATGCAGAAAAGGAATACAATAAAATCCAGTGCTCTTTCTTGATAAAAATCCTTCACAAGATAAGAATAAAAGGAAAGTTCCTCAACACAATTAAGGGCATTTAAGAAAAACCAACAGCCAACATTACATATTCATTGGAGAAAGATTGAGAACTTTCCCTTGAAAACGGGAACAAGTAAAGGATGCCCACTCTCACTACTCCTATTCAGTATTGTACTGGAAGTCCTAGTCAGAACATTAAGGCAAGAAAAAGAAATAAAAAGTATACAAATTGGAAAGAAAGAGGTAAAACTATCCCTTTTGCAGGTGACATGGTCCTATATACAGAAAATCCCAAAGGATCTATAAAAAGTTTCTAGAATACAAATAGAGGAATTTAACAAAGCTGCAGGACACAAAGTCAACACACAAAGATCAGCTGAGTTTCTATACGCCAGCGAGGAAAAATCTGAAAGAAGATTAAGCGAGATTAAGAAAACAACTCTATACACTAATAATATCTAAGAAAATATAAAAAAAAAAAAACCTTTTTTTTTTTTAAGAGAATAAAGCATCCTTAAATAAATTTACCCAGGGATGTGAAAGACTTATACACTGAAAATTATAAAACACTGCTGAAAGAGACTAAAGAAGGCCTAAATACATGGAAAGATGTTCCATGTTCATGGACTGGAAGACTTAATATAGCCAAGATGTCAATACTACCCAAAGCGATCTACAGATACAACTCAATCCCGATAAGCATTATCTACAGAAATGGAAAAACTAACCCTAAATTTATATGGAAAGACAAGGGACCCACAAATAGCCTAAGCAATTTTGAAGAAGAACAAAGTAGGAGGCCTCACACTTCCTGACTACAAAACATATTACACAGCTACGGTAGTCAGAACAGTCTGGTACTGGTTTAATGCCAAGCACAAAGACCAATGGAACAGAATTGGGAACCCAGAAATAAATCCAAACATCTATGGTCAATTGATTTTCAACAAGGGATCCAAATCCATTCAATGGGGAAGAAACAGTCTCTTCAAGAAATAGTGCTGGGAAAAACTGCATTTCCACATGTAGAAAAATTAAACAAGATTCATACATCATGCCATACACAAAAACTAATTCGAAATGGATTAAGGACTTAAATGTCATATCTAACATTTGGAATATAGGAGCAAAGCTTTGGGACCTATTTTTTTTTTCTCAATGATAGATTATCAAACACAAACAACAAACAAACAAGTGACAGAAAACAAAATAAGTAATTGAGACCTCATAAAGTTAAATACTTATGTTCATCAAAAGACTTTATCAAAAGAGTAAAGAGACAACCTATAGACGGGGGAAAAATATCTTTGGGAACAAAAAAACCAGTGAGGGTCTAATATCTAAAATACATAGAAAACTTCAACTTAAAAAGACAAAAAACTCAGTCAAAAACTGAGGACAGGCTATCAATAGACACAACACCAAACAGCATATTCTAATGGCCACAGACCCATGAAAAGATGCTCAACATCATTAGTCACCAGAGAAATGCAAATCAAAACCGTAATAAAACAGCATTTCATTCCCACTAGGTAGCTAAGATAAAAAAGCAAACAGACAAAAAAACAGGAAATAAAAATTGTTGGAGGGAATGTGGAGAAACTGGAACACTCATCCGTTGCTAGTGGGAATTCAAAATGGTACAGCCTTGTGGAAAACAGTCTGGCGGTTCCTCAAAAAACTAGAGGTAGACAGGGCGAAGCCAAGGTGGTGGAATAGACAGATGCATCTGAAGAGCCCTCTTTACAATAAAGACCTGAAAAAACAAGTGAAACGAGTATATTTGTGACAAGCTGGGAGCCCTGAGCATCAAAGGCAAGCTTAGACAATGAACTGAGGGGCAGGGGGAGGAAGAGATCATTCAGAAGTGGAGAGGAGTTACCGGACCTGAATCACGGGGAACCCTCAGGCACCATTTCCAGAGCAGCGGTGGCGGCTGGTTCTACCGTTCAGCCACAGTTTCCTCAGGGAGAAGCAGCCAGCCACACAGGCTACTCACACCTCTGGAACCTGAGGAGAACGGCACTCTAGGCAAAAGCTAAGTACTTGCGAATATTTTACCATGACCTCCCCACCCCTAAGCCGGCTTCAGTGGCTGAATCCCTGGGCCTGAGATAGACACTGGTGACCACCTAGAGCCATCCTCCCGGCCTTGGGGAAGGAAAAAATTTGCAACTGGGGGGAAAAGATAACTTGCTAGCTCCATTAACTGGGGGACAGCAGGACTGAAGCGGCTTCTATCCAGGCATAAACCATCCATGGACCTTCAGCAACTTTCCTTCTGCATGGCCCTGTGAGGACCTATTTCAGGAGGATAGGCCCTTGTTGGCAAACTCCAACTATTTCAGCTGTGTGGTGGAGAGGGGGGTGTTTGACATTTGACATTGCTTTGCCTATTAAACAAGGTCCTAACCTACCCACATCAGGGAACTAAGGACTCGTAGCTCCATTCAGGTCACCCAGCCAACTGCGATAGGGGTCCAAAGATAACTGGTACCTCCCAGTCCTTACATCCAAAAACTCTGGATGCCCATGGTCCCTCTGCAGAACCCGCCCACCACCATGCTCTAGGGAACAGAGACACGTTTTCCTTAGACACACTTGGGAGTCAGTTCTCAGCACCCTACTTTGTTCAGAGCGTGACCTCCTGCTGCAATCAGATACTGGTATATATGCCAATCACCCCTGCCCCTCTAAGACTGTAGGACAGAGCCTGTACCACACACTTGATATCAGCTACCTGGAAACCAGAGCTGAATTCATACAAGAAAACTGAATGAACTCCTAGACTCATATACCTGATAACAACTCTAGCCAGCTGGAGACAAGACACAAGCGCTCCAAAGGTGAAAATAATCAAGCTAGCGCACTCAAGCAACCCAGAGGGGTATACAAAACAAAGCAAAGCAAGAAGCTATGGCACAGTAAGCAAGCATAAACTAATACAATAACTTATAGATGGCTAAGAGACAACAGTCAATATCAAGTCACATAAAGAAACAGACCATGAACAGCTCAACAGGCTCTCAGAACAAAGAATCCAGGGATCTTCTACATGAAAGTGCATTCCTGGAATTACCAGATGCAGAATACAGAAGTTTAATATACAGAACCCTTCAAGACATCAGGAAGGAAATGAGGCAATACGCAGAACAAGCCAAGAAATACAAAGATAAAGCAACTAAAGAAATTAGAAAGATTATTCAGGAACATAATGAAAAGTTTAATAAGCTGGAAAAATCCATTGACAGACAGAAATCAGAAATTCAGAAGATTAACAATAAAATTACAGAATTAGACAACTCAATAGAAAGTCAGAGGAGCAGAATCGAGCAAGTAAAAGCTAGAATTTCTGAACTCGAAGACAAAACACTTGGCACTAATATATTTGAAGAAAAATCAGATAAAAGAATTTTTAAAAATGAACAAAACTTAAGAATCACGTGGGACTCTATCAAGAGATATAACCTATGAATGATTGCAGTACCAGAACAGGGAGGGATAACAGAAAATACAGAGAAAATTGTTGAAAATTTGTTGGCAGAAAACTTCCCTGATATTGTGAAAGGTGAGAAGATATCTATCCAAGATGCTCATCAAACTCGACATAAGATAGATGTTAAAAGAAAGTCACCAAGACATAGTATAATCAAACCTGCCAAAACCAAAGATAAAGAGAGAATTATAAGAGCAGTGAGGGTAAATGAAAAGTCACCTACAAAGGAGAACCAATGAGAATAAACTCAGACCACTCGGCAGAAACCATGTAGGCAAGAAGGCAATGGGATGACTTATATAAAAAATTTAAAGAAAAAAAACGGACTGCCAAGAATCATATATCCAGCAAAACTGTGTCTTAAATATGAAGAAGAAATTAAGACATTTCCAGATAAATACAAGTTTAGGGAATTCGTAAAAACCAAATGAAAACAACAAGAAATACTAAAGGGAGTTCTTTGGTTAGAAAATCAATAATATCAGGTATCAACCCAAGACTAGAACACTGGGCAGAGCAACCAGAAGTGAAACCAGACAGGGAAATCCAAAAAAACAAAGCACAATTATATATATATATATATATATATATATATATATATATATATATATATATATATATACCAAAAACAGGGTAACAGCGAAGGTTATTATATAAAATAAGAAAACGTTAAAATAATAATGAGGCACTAAGAAATGTAATCATACACCTTCCACAGGGAGAGGAAGATATGGCGATACAAATAAAAGTTACGTTTAGATTTAGAAAAATAGGGGTAAATAATAAGGTAACCACAAAGGAGACAAACTATCCTACTCATCAAAATAAAATATAAAGGAAAAATAGAGACTCAGCAGAAACAAAATCAACAACAACAAATATGAGGAAAGGACAATATACAAAGAAAATCGACCCAGCACATAAAATCAAATGGGAAAAAGAAACTGTCAACAACACACAAAAAAAGACATCAAAATGATAGCACTAAATTCATACCTATTCATAATTACGCTGAATGTAAATAGACTAAATGCACCAATAAAGAGACAGAGAGTGACAGAATGGATTAAAAAACAAGATCCGTCTATATGCTGCCTATAAGAGACACACCTTAGACACAGACACACAAAAAAACTAAAACTCAAAGGAGGGAAAAAAATATATCAAGCAAACAACAATCAAAAAAGAGCAGGAGTGGCAATATTAATTTCTGACAAAATAGACTTTAAAGTTAAATCCATCAGAAAGGATAAGGAAGGACACTATAAAATGATTAAAGGAATAACACACCAAGAAGATATAACCATATTAAATATGCACACAATTATACGGCTGCAAGATACATAAAACAAACAGCATCAGCATTGAAAAGTCAGATAGACTGCTCCACAATAATAGTAGGAGACTTCAACACACCACTTTCGGTGAAGGGCAGGACATCCAGAGAGAAGCTCAGTAAAGATACGGAAGATCTAAATGCCACAATCAACCAACTTGACCTCATAGACATATATAGAACACTCCACCCAACTGCAACCAACTATACTTTCTTTTCTAGTGCACATGGAACATTCTCTAGAATAGGCCACATATTAAGTCATAAAGCAAGCCTTAGCAGAATCCAAAACATTGAAATATTACAAAGCATCTTCTCTTACCATAAGGCCATAAAAGTAGAAATCAATAACAGAAAAAGCAGGGAATAGAAATAAAACACTTGGAAACTGAACAATACCCTGCTCAAAAAAGACTGGATTATAGAAGACATTAAGGATGGAATGAAGAAATTCATAGAATCCAATGAGAATGAAAGCACTTCCTATCTGAACTTTTGGGACACAGAAAAAGCAGTGCTCAGAGGCCAATTTATATCAATAAATGTACACATCCAAAAAGAAGGGCCCAAATCAAAGAATTATCCCTACAACTTGAACAAACAGAAAGAGAGCAACAAAAGAAACCCACAGGCACCAGAAGAAAACAAATAATAAAAATTAGAGCTGAACTAAATGAAATAGAAAACTGAAAAACAATTGAAAGAATTAACAAGATCAAAAGCTGGTTTTTTGAAAAAAATCAACAAAATTGATAAACCAATGGCCAAACTGACAAAAGAAAAACAGGAGAGGAAGCAAATAACCCAAATGAAAAATGAGATGGGCGATATTACAACAGACCCAACTGAAATTAAAAGAATCATATCAGATTACTCTGAAAAACCATACTCAAACAAATTTGAAAACCTAGAAGAAATGGATGAATTCCTAGAAACACACTACCTACCTAAACTAACACAAACAGAGGCAGAACAACTAAATAGACCCATAACAAAAGAAGAGATTGAAAAGGTAATCAAAAAACTCCCAACAAAAAAAAGCCCTGGCCCGGACGGCTTCACTGCAGAGTTCTACCAAACATTCAGAGAAGAGTTAATACCACTGCTACTAAAGGTATTTCAGAGCATAGAAAAGGATGGAATACTACCAAACTCATTCTATGAACCCACCATATCACTGATACCAAAACCAGGTAAAGAGCCCCCAAAAAAGAAAATTATAGACCTATATCCCTCATGAACTTAGGTGCAAAAATTCTCAAAAAAATTCTAGCCAATAGAACTCAACACCATATCAAAAAAATAGGAGGCGGGGCCAACATGGCGGACTAGGGAGACGCTACCTCAGATGCCTCTTGCAACAAAGACTCGGAAAAACAAGTGAATCAATCAACTACATAACAATCTACGAACCCTGAACAACAAACACAGATTTAGAGACGGAAAACGAACAAATACGGGGAAGCAGCGATTGTTTTCGGAGCCTGGAGCCAGCGTCCCAGTCAGGTAACCTTTGGCGCCTGATTTAGAGCAGAGCCCAGGGGAGCTGACAGCACAAACAAGGGGCCCAGCCCTACACCCATGAACTCACCCTGGGAGTGGGCCTAGCTGGTTCGTGCGGGCGGCGTGAAAATGCAGCCGGTGGGAGAAGGCCCCAGGAGGCAGTGACTGGTCTTGGAGCTGGGAGAGCAGCGTCCCAGCCGGGAAATCGTCCCGCCTGGATTTTGACTAGGAGCTGGCACGGCACAAGCACGGAAAGCTGCTCCACTCCCCTGAACTAACCCCGGAAGGGGGCCCAGCCGATCCGCGGAGGCGGAGCGGCGACGGCTGGCGGGACAAGAAGTCCCCGAGAGGCAGCGACTGATTTTGGAGCCGGGAGTAAAGCGTCCCAGCAGGGGAACCTTCACGCTAGGATTTAGACTGGCAGCGGGTGGCTTCAGAGGGCCAGACCCCCAGGGGCAATCTCCACACAGCCAGCACACATAGGCGACACGCCCTGCGGGAATCTCAGATATGACAGTCATTCCAAGCAAGACAAGCACCTCTGGCTATATTCTGAGGTGCTACTCTCCTATCTCGCTGATTCCTCCCCCACCCTTCCCAGGCGGCTTCATTAACATTGGAATTGCCTGAGCCAGAGGGAGAACGGCTCCGCGGTGGCTTTGCTTCCCCCTCCCCCTTTTTTTTTCTTTTGGTCTTTTCCTAACCCACTCTTTCGGCCTGAGAGAAGGAACAACAACAACCAAAAAAAACCCAGGGACCAAAAATCAACCCCTAATTGGACTAAAAACACAGAACCAGGTACAGCCAAGCATATATAATCCAAATCTCAGACTTTCATCCTTACAGGGAACAAGGTGGCGGTTATAACCCAAAGGCAATTCTGATAGGGATCTGACTGCATTTTTTTTTAGCAGATTTTCTGGAAAAACTAGTTTCCCAGTGATGGCTCGGAGACAGCAGTCCATATCAAACCTCATAAAGAAGCAGACCATGACAGCTTCTACAACCCCCCAAACAAAAGAATCAAAATCTTTCCCAAATGAAGATACAATCCTGGAATTATCAGATACAGAATATAAAAAACTAATTTAAAGAATGCTTCAAGACATCACAAACGAAATAAGGCAAACTGCAGAAAAAGCCAAGAAACACACTGATAAAACTGTTGAAGAACTCAAAAAGATTATTCAAGAACATAGTGGAAAAATTAATAAGTTGCAAGAATCCATAGAGAGACAGCATGTAGAAATCCAAAAGATTAACAATAAATTTACAGAATTAGACAACGCAATAGGAAGTCAGAGGAGCAGACTCCAGCAATTAGAATGCAGACTGGGACATCTGGAGGACCAGGGAATCAACACCAACACAGCTGAAAAAAAATCAGATAAAAGAATTTTAAAAAAATGAAGAAACCCTACGAATCATGTGGGATTCTATCAAGAAGGATAACTTGCGTGTGATTGGAGTCCCAGAACAGGGAGGGAGGACAGAAAACACAGAGAAAATAGTTGAAGAACTCCTGACAGAAAACTTCCCTGACATCATGAAAGACAAAAGGATATCTTTCCAAGATGCTCATCGAACCCCATTTAAGATTGATCCAAAAAGAAAAACACCAAGACATATTATCATCAAACTCACCAAAAACAAAGATAAACAGAAAATTTTAAAAGCAGCCAAGGAGAAAAGAAAGGTTTCCTTCAAGGGAGAATCAATAAGAATAAGTTCAGGCTACTCAGCAGAAACCATGCAGGCAAGAAGGGAATGGGACGACATATACAGAGCACTGAAGGAGAAAAACTGCCAGCCAAGGATCATATATCCAGCAAAACTCCCTCGGAAATATGAAGGCGAAATTAAGATATTTACAGATAAACACAAATTTAGAGAATTTGCAAAAACCAAACCAAAGCTACAAGAAATACTAAAGGATATTGTTTGGTCAGAAAACCAATAATATCAGACACCAGCACAACACAAGGTCACAAAACAGAACATCCTGATATAAACTCAAATAGGGAAATCACAAAAACAAATTAAGATTAATTAAAAAAAAAAATACTCAAAACAGGGAATCACTGAAGTCAATATGTAAAAAAATCACAATAATCAAAAAGAGGGAATAAATACAGGAGGCATAGAACTGCCATATGGAGAGTGATACAAGGCGATATAGAACAATACAAGTTAGGTTTTTACTTAGAAAAATAGGGGTAAATAATAAGGTAACCACAAAGAGGTATAACAACTCCACAACTCAAGATAAAAGCCAAGAAAAACGTAACGACTCAACAAACATAAAGTCAAACACTACGAAAATGAGGATCTCACAATTTAATAAGAAAAACGTCTCAGCACAAAAAACTAAGGGGAAAATGAAATTGTCAACAACACGCATAAAAAGGCATCAAAATGACAACACTAAACACTTATTTATCTATAATTACGCTGAATGTAAATGGACTAAATTCACCAATTAAGAGACAGAGAGTCTCGGACTGGATAAAGAAACACGATCCATCTATATGCTGCCTACAAGAGACACACCTTAGACTTAGAGACACAAACAAACTAAAACTCAAAGGATGGAAAAAAATATATCAAGCAAACAATAAGCAAAAAAGAAGAGGAGTAGCAATATTAATTTCTGACAAAATAGACTTTAGACTTAAATCCACCACAAAGGATAAAGAAGGACACTACATAATGATAAAAGGGACAATTGATCAGGAAGACATAACCATATTAAATATTTATGCACCCAATGACAGGGCTGCAAGATACACAGATCAAATTTTAACAGAATTGAAAAGTGAGATAGACACCTCCACAATTATACTAGGAGACTTCAACACACCACTTTCGGAGAAGGACAGGACATCCAATAAGAAGCTCAATAGAGACACAGAAGACCTACTTACAACAATCAACCAACTTGACCTCATTGACTTATACAGAACTCTCCACCCAACTGCTGCAAGATATACTTTTTTTTCTAGCGCACATGGAACATTCTCTAGAATAGACCACATATTAGGTCATAAAACAAACCTTTGCAGAGTCCAAAACATCGAAATATTACAAAGCATCTTCTCAGACCACAAGGCAATAAAACTAGAGATCAATAACAGAAAAACTAGGGAAAAGAAATCAAATACTTGGAAAATGAACAATACCCTCCTGAAAAAAGACTGGGTTATAGAAGACATCAAGGAGGGAATAAGGAAATTCATAAAAAGCAACGAGAATGAAAATAAAATATCAATACCTCTGGGACACAGCAAAAGCAGCGCTCAGAGGCCAATTTATATCAATAAATGCACACATACAAAAAGAAGAAAGAGCCAAAATCAGAGAACTGTCCCTACAACTTGAACAAATAGAAAGTGAGCAACAAAAGAAACCATCAGGCACCAGAAGAAAACAAATAATAAAAATTAGAGCTGAACTAAATGAATTAGAGAACAGAAAAACAATTGAAAGAATTAACAAAGCCAAAAGCTGGTTCTTTGAAAAAATTAACAAAATTGATAAACCATTGGCTAGACTGACTAAAGAAATACAGGAAAGGAAACAAATAACCCGAATAAGAAACGAGAAGGACCACATCACAACAGAACCAAATGAAATTAAAAGAATCATTTCAGATTATTACAAAAAATTGTACTCTAACAAATTTGCAAACCTAGAAGAAATGGATGAATTCCTGGAAAAACACTACCTACCTAAACTAACACATTCAGAAGTAGAACAACTAAATAGACCCATAACAAAAAAAGAGATTGACACGGTAATCAAAAAACTCCCAACAAAAAAAAAGCCCTGGCCCGGACGGCTTCACTGCAGAGTTCTACCAAACTTTCAGAGAAGAGTTAACCCCACTACTACTGAAGGTATTTCAAAGCATAGAAAATGACGGAATACTACCCAACTCATTCTATGAAGCCACCATCTCCCTGATACCAAAACCAGGTAAAGACATTACAAAAAAAGAAAATTATAGACCTATATCCCTCATGAACATAGATGCAAAAATCCTCAACAAAATTCTAGCCAATAGAATACAACAACATATCAAAAAAATAATTCACCACGATCAAGTGGGATTTATACCAGGTATGCAAGGCTGGTTTAATATCAGAAAAACCATTAGTGTAATCCATCACATAAATAAAACAAAAGACAAAAACCACATGATCTTATCAATTGATGCAGAAAAGGCATTTGACAAAGTCCAACACCCATTTATGATAAAAACTCTCACCAAAATAGGAATTGAAGGAAAATTCCTCAACATAATAAAGGGCATCTATGCAAAGCCAACAGCCAATATCACTCTAAATGGAGAGAACCTGAAAGCATTACCCTTGAGAACGGGAACCAGACAAGGATGCCCTTTATCACCGCTCTTATTCAACATCGTGCTAGAAGTCCTAGCCAGGGCAATTAGGCTAGACAAAGAAATAAAAGGCATCCGGATTCGCAAGAGGAAGTAAAATTATCTCTATTTGCAGATGACATGATCTTATACACAGAAAACCCTAAGGAATCCTCCAGAAAACGACTGAAACTAATAGAAGAGTTTGGCAGAGTCTCAGGTTATAAAATAAACATACAAAAATCACTTGGATTCTTCTACATCAACAAAAAGAACACCAAAGAGGAAATAACCATATCAATACCATTCACAGTAGCCCCCAAGAAGATAAAATACTTAGGACTAAATCTTACCAAGGATGTAAAAGACCTATACAAAGAAAACTACAAAGCTCTACTACAAGAAATTAAAAAGGACATACTTAAGTGCAAAAACATACCTTAATCATGGATAGGAAGACTTAACATAGTAAAAATGTCTATTCTACCAAAAGCCATCTATACATACAAAGTACTTCCGATCCAAATTCCAATGTCATATTTTAAGGGGATAGAGAAACAAACCAGCAATTTCATATGGAAGGGAAAGAAGCCTCAGATAAGCAAAGCATTACTGAAAAAGAAGAAGAAAGTGGGAGGCCTCACTCTACCTGATTTCAGAACCTATTATACAGCCACAGTAGTCAAAACAGCCTGGTACTGGTACAACAACAGGCACATAGACCAAAGGAAGAGAATTGAGAATCCAGATGTAAATCCATCCACATATGAGCAGCTGATATTTGACAAAGGCCCAGTGTCAGTTAATCGGGGAAAAGATAGTCTTTTTAACAAATGGTGCTGGCATAACTGGATATCCATTTGCAAAAAAATGAAACAGGACCCATACCTCACACCATGCACAAAAACTAACTCCAAGTGGATCAAAGACCTAAACATAAAGACTAAAACGATAAAGATCATGGAAGAAAAAGTAGGGACAACTCTAGAAGCCCTAATACAAGGCATAAACAGAATACAAAACATTACCAAAAATGACAAAGAGAAACCCAATAACTGGGAGCTCCTAAAAATCAAACACCTATGCTCATCTAAAACTTCACCAAAAGAGTAAAAAGACCACCTACAGACTGGGAAAGAATTTTCAGCTAGGACATCTCCGACCAGCGCCTGATCTCTAAAATCTACATGATTCTCTCAAAACTCAACCACAAAAAGACCAACAACCCAATCAAGAAGTGGGCAAAGGATATGAACACACACTTCATGAAAGAAGATATTCAGGCAGCTAACAGATACATGAGAAAATGCTCCCAATCATTAGCCATTAGAGAAATGCAAATTAAAACTACGATGAGATTCCATCTCACTCCAACAAAGCTGGCATTAATCCAAAAATCACAAAACAATAAATGCTGGAGAGGCTGCGGAGAGATTGGAACTCTTATACACTGCTGGTGGGAATGTAAAATGGAACAACCACTTTGGAAATCTATCTGCCGTTATCTTAAACACTTAGAAATAGAACTGCCATACAACCCAGAAATCCCACTCCTGGGAATATACCCTAGAGAAACAAAAGCCTTCACACAAACAGATATATGCACACCCATGTTTATTGCAGCTCTGTTTACAATAGCAAAAAGCTGGAAGCAACCAAGGTGTCCATCAACGGATGAATGGGTAAATAAATTGTGGTATATTCACACAATGGAATACTACGCATCGATAAAGAACAGTGACGAATCTGTGAAACATTTCATAACATGGAGGAACCTGGAAGGCACTATGCTAAGCAAAATTAGTCAGAGGCAAAAGGACAAATATTGTATAAGACCACTATTATAAGATCTTGAGAAATAGTAAAAACTGCGAAGAACACATACTTTTGTGGTTACGAGGAGGGGGGACGGAGGGAGAGAGGGAGGGAGAGGGCTTTTTATTGATTAATTAGTAGATAAGAACTGCTTTAGGTGAAGGGAAGGACAACACTCAATACTTGGAAGGTGAGCTCAATTGGACTGGACCAAAAGCAAAGAAGTTTCCGGGATAAAATGAATGCTTCAAAGGTCAGCGGAGCAAGGGCGGGGGTTTGGGGACCATGGTTTAAGGGGACTTCTCAGTCAATTGGCAAAATAATTCTATTATGAAAACATTCTGCATCCCACTTTGAAATGTGGCGTCTGGGGTCTTAAAGGCTAACAAGTGGCCATCTAAGATGCATCAATCGGTCTCAATCCACCTGGAGCAAAGGACAATGAAGAACACCAATGTCACACGACAACTAAGAGCCCAAGAGACAGAAAAGGCCACATGTACCAGAGACCTACATCATCCTGAGACCAGAAGAACTAGTTGGAGCCCGGCCACAACCGATGACTGCCCTGACAGGGAGCACAATAGAGAACCCCTGAGGGAGCAGGAGATCAGTGGGATGCAGACCCCAAATTCTCATAAAAAGACCGGACTTAATGGTCTGACTGAGACTAGAGGAATCCCGGCGGCCATGCTCCCCAGACATTCTGTTGGCACAGGACAGGAACCATCCATGAAGACAACTCATCAGACATGAAAGGAACTGGACAGTGGGTGGGAGAGAGATGCTGATGAAGAGTGAGCTAATTATATCAGGTGGACACTTGAGATTGTGTTGGCATCTCATGTCTGGAGAGGGGATGGGAGGATAGAGAGAGTGGGAAGCTGGCAAAATTGTCACGAAAGGAAAGACTGGAAGGGCTGACTCATTAGGGGAAGAGCAAGTGGGAGTACGGAGTAAGATGTATGTAAACTTATATGTGACAGACTGACTTGATTTGTAAAAGTTCACTTGAAGCTCAATAAAAGCTATTAAAAAATAATAATAATAATAATTCACCATGACCAACTGGGATTCTTACGAGGTATGCAGGGATGGGTCAACATTAGAAAAACATAAATAAAACAAAAGATAAGACTCACATGATTTTATCAATTGGTACAGAAAAGGCATTTGACAAAGTTCAACACCCATTCACCATAAAAACTCTCAGTTTAATAGGATTAGAAGGAATATTCCTTAACATAATACAGGGCATTTATACAAAGCCAACAGCCAACATCACCTTAAACGGAGAGAGCCTGAAAACATTCCCACTGAGATCGGGAACCAGACAAGGATGCCCTTTATCACCACTCTTATTCAACATTGTGCTGGAAGTCCTAGCCAGAGCAATTAGGCCAAATAAAGAAATAAAGGGCATCCAGATTGGCAAGGAAGAAGTAAAAGTATCTCTATTTGCAGATCACATGATCTTATACACAGAAAACCTGAAGGAATCCTCAAGAAATCTACTGAAAGTAATAGCAGAGTTCAGCAGAGTATCGGGATACAAGATAAACATACAAAAATCAGTGGGATTCCTCTACACCAACAAAAAGAACATTGAAGAGGAAATGACCTAATCAGTGCCATTTACAGTAGCCCCCAAGAAGATAGAATGCTTAGGAATAAATCTTACCAGAGATGTAAAAGACTTATACAAAGAAAACTACAATACACTTCTGCAAGAAACCAAAAGAGACTTACGTAAGTGGAAGAACATACCTTGCTCGTGGATAGGAAGGCTTAAGATTATAAAAATGTCTATTCTACCAAAGCAATCTATACATTTAATGCAATTCAGATCCAAATCCCAACGACGTTCTTTAATGAGATGGAGAAACAAATCACCAACTTTATATGGAAGGGAAAGAGGCCCTGGATAAGTAAAGCATTACTGAAAAAGAAGAACAAAGTGGGAGGCCTTACTTTACCTGATTTTAGAACCTATTATACCACCACAGTAGTCAAAACAGCCTGGTACTGGTACAACAACAGATACATGGACCAGTGGAACAGAATTGAGAATCCAGACATAAATCCATCCACATATGAGCAGCTGATATTTGACAAAGGCCCCAAAACAGTTAAATGGGGAAAAGACAGTCTTTTTAACAAATGGTGCTGGCAGAACTGGATATCCATCTGCAAAAACATGAAACAAGACCCATACCTCACTCCATGTACAAAAACTAACTCAAAATGGATCAAGAACCTAAATATAAAATCTAAAACGATAAAGATCATGGAAGAAAAAATAGGGACAACGTTAGGAACCCTGATACATGGCATAAACAGTTTACAAAACAGTATAAAGAATGTAGAAGAAAAACTAGATAACTGGGAGCTCATAAAAATCAAACACCTATGATCATCCAAAGACTTCACCAAAAGAGTAAAAAGACTACCTACAGACTGGGAAAAAGTTTTTAGCTATGACATTTCTGATCAGTGCCTGACCTCTAAAATCTGCATGATACTGCAAAAACTCAACTACGAAAAGACAAATAACCCAATTAAAAAATGGGCAAAGATATGAATAGACACTTCACTAAAGAAGACAAAAGATACATGAGGAAATGTTCACTATCATTAGCCATTAGAGAAATGCAGATCAAAACTACAATGAGATTTCATCTCACTGCAACAAGGCTGGCATTAATCCAAAAAACACAAAATAATAAATGTTGGAGAGGCTGTGGAGAGACTGGAATACTTATACACTGCTGGTGGGATGTTAAATGGTACAACCATTTTGGATATTGATTTGGTGCTTCCTTAAAAAGCTACAAATGGAACTATCATAGGATCCAGCAATCCCAGTCCTTGGAATATATGCTAGAGAAATAAGACTCTTTACAGCAACAGACACATGCACACCCATGTTTACTGCAGCACTGTTTACAACAGCAAAAACATGGAAGCAACCAAGGTGCCCATCAATGGATGAATGGATAAATAAGTTATGGTATAGTCACACAATGGAAAACTATGCATCGATAAAGAACAGTGAGGAATCTGTGAAACATTTCATAACATGGGGGAACCTGAAAGGCATTATGCTGAGTGAAATTAGTCAGTTGCAAAAGGACAAATATTGTATAAGACCCCTATTATAAGAACTTTAGAAATAGTTTAAACTGAGAAGAAAACATTCTTTTGTGGTTACGAGAGGTGGGAGGGAGGGTCGGAGAGGGGCATTCACTAATTAGATAGTAGATAAGAACTACTTTAGATGAAGGGAAAGACAGCACACAATACAGGGGAGGTCAGCACAATTGGACTAAACCAAAAGCAAAGAAGTTTCCTGAATAAACTGAATGCTTCAAAGGCCAGCGTAGCAGGGGCAGGGGTCTGGGGACCATGGTTTCAGAGGACATCTACGTTAATTGGCATAATAAAATCTATTAAGAAAACATTCTGCATCCCACTTTGAAGAGTGGCATCTGGGGTCTTAAATGCTAGCAAGCAGCCATCTAAGATGCATCAGTTGGTCTCAACCCAGCCTGGATCAAATGAGAATGAAGAACACCAGGGACACAAGGCAATTACGAGCCTAAGAGACAGAAAGAGCCACATGAACCAGAGACTACATCATTCTGAGACCAGAAGAACTAGATGGTGCCCGGCTACTGCCCTGACAGGGAACACAACAGAGAACCCCTGAGGGAGCCGGAGAGTAGTGGGATGCAGACCTCAAATTCTCATAAAAAGACCAGACTTAACAGTCTACTGAGACTAGAAGGATCCCAGTGGTCATGGCTCCCAGACCTTCTGTTGGCCCAGGATAGGAACCATTCCCGAAGCCAACTCTTCAGACATGGATTGGACTGGACAATGGGTTGGAGAGGGATGCTGGTGAGGAGTGAGCTTCTTGGATCAGGTGGACACTTGCGACTATGTTGGCATCTCCTGCCTGGAGGGGAGATGAGAGGGTCGAGGGGGTTGGGTAAGAAGCTGGTGAAATGGACACGAAAAGAGAGAGCAGAGGGAGAGAGCAGGCTGTCTCATTAGCGGCAGAGTAATTGGGAGTGTGTAGCAAGGTGTATATGGGTTTTTGTGTGAGAGACTGACTTGATTTGTAAACTTTCACTTAAAGCACAATAAAAATTATAAAAAAAAATACTAGAGGTAGAGCTGTCATATACCCAGCAATTTCACTCCTAGCTATATACCCTATAGATCTAATAGAAGTGACATGAACAGACATACGCACACCTATGTTCCTTGCAGCAATATTCACAATAGAAAAAAGACGGAAACACCCTGAGTGTCCATCAGCAGATAAAAGGTTAAGTAAAATGTGGTACCTACATACAACGAAATTCTACTCAGTGATAAACAAAAATGAGTCCCCAAAATATCTTAGAACATGGACCTGGAGGAGACCATGTTGAGGGAAATAAGTCAGTCACAAAAAAAAAAAAAATTGCATGTTCTCACTTTTATGAAATGACATGAACAGGCAAATATACAGAAACTATGTTCATTATTGGTGACCAGGGATAAGGAGGAGAGAGGCGTTCACTCTCTAGATAGTAGACACTTGTTATTTTTGGTGATGGGAAAGCTAACACGGAATGAGGGTGGAGTGTGCACAACTGACCAAGGTAAATAATGGAATTAAAATGGTAATTGCTGTGGCATATACAATTTTGAAACAACAGCAAAAACAACCAAAAAATATATGTGCAGGTATACATGTATATAAAGCCCTGGTGGCATAGTGGTTAAGAACTTGGCTACTAACCAAAAGGGAGGCAGCTGAAATCCACCAGCCACTCCTTGGAAACCTCAAGGGGCAGTTGTACTCTGTCCTACAGGCTCGCTATGAGTCAGAATTGACTCAACAGCAACAGGGTTTATTGGGTTTATATTATGTACATATGTTCGCATATACATGTATTCTCAAGGTCATGCTTTAGCTCTCGTGGACTTGTTCTAATTTTCTTCAGTTTCAACTTGAACTTGCATATGCACAGTTGATGGTCTGTTCCACAGTCGGCCTCTGGCCTTGTTCTGACAGGTGATATTCAGCTTTTCCATCTTCTCTTTCCACAGATGTATTCAATTTGATTCCTGTATATTTCATCTGGCGAGGTCCATGTGTAAGTCACCATTCATGTTGGTGAGAAAAGGTATTTGCAATGAAAAAGCTGCTGGTCTTGCAAAATTCTATCACGTGATCTCCAGTATTGTTTCTCTCACCAAGGCCATATTTTCCAACTACCAATTTTTCTCTTCTTCCAACTTGAGGGTTCCAATCACCAGTAATTATCAATGCACCCTGATTGCATGTTTGATCAACTTTAGAAGCAGAAGTTGACAAAATCTTCAATTCCTTCATCTTTGGCCTCTGTGGTTGGTGTGTAAATTTGAAAAATAGTCGTATTAACTGGTCTTCCTTGTAGGCATATGGATATTATCATTATCACTGACAAAGCTGTACTTCAGGATAGAGCTTGAAATATTCTTTTTGACGATGAATGTAACACCATTTCTCCTCAAGTTATCATTCCCAGCATAGCAGGCCATGTGATTGTCTGATTCAAAATGGCCAACACCAGTCCATTTCAGCTCCGTTTCATTTTTGATGATTTCCAATTTTCCTAGATTCATACTCAGTACATCCCACATTCCAATTATTAATGGATGTTTGCAGCCTTTTCTTCTCATTTTGAGCAGTGTCACATCAGCAAATGAAGGTCCAGAGAGCTTGACTCCAGCCACATCATTAAGATCCACTCTTCTTTGAGGAGGCAGCCCTTCCCCAGTCGTCTTTTGAGTGCCTCCCAACCTGGGGGGCTTATCTTTCAGCACTATATTGGACAATGTTCTGCTGCTACTCCATAAGGTTTTCACTGGCTAATTCTCTTCAGAAGTAGACCACCAGGTCCTTCTTCCTACTATGTCTTAGTCTGGAAGCTCAGCTGAAACCTGTCTGCCATGGTTGACCCCACTGGTATCTGAATATTGGTGGTATAGCTTCAAGCATCATAGAGACACGCAAGCCTGCACATTACCACAAACTATCATGACAGACACGTGGGGGAAAAACCCATTGCTGTTGAACAGATTCCAACTCACGGCAACCCTACAGGAGAGAATACCACTGCCCCATAGAGTTTCCAAGGAGAGCCCAGTGGATTCACACTGCCAACCTTTTGGATAGCAGCTGTAGGTGTTAACCACTATGCCACCAGAATTTAGAGATCATCGCAAGAATAGATTCGAGGAGGCGGGGCCAAGATGGTGGAATAGACAGACACTTCTGGCAACCCCTCTTACAACAAAGACCTGAAAAAACAAGTGAAATAAGTATATTTATAACAAGCTAGGACCCCTGAACATCAAAGGCAAAGTTAGAAAACGTACTGAGCGGCAACGTGAGGAAAAGACAATTCAGAAGCAGAGAGGAATTACCAGACCTGAATCGCCAGGCGCCCTCAGGCACCATTCCCAGGGGCAGCTGAGGCAGGCTGAAACTAGCTTTCTGCTGCAGTTTCCTCAGGGAGAAGCAGCCAGCCACACAGTGTACTCACACCTCCAGAACCAGAGAAGAACAGCGTTCTCAGCAAAAGCTAAGTACTCGCATGTATTTTACCATGCCCCCCGCCCCCAAGCCAGCTTCAGCGGCTTTCCATTTCCCTGGGCCTGTTGACCACCTACAGCCACCCTCCTGGCCTTGGAGAAGGAATAAATTTGAAGTTGAGGGGAAAGATAATTTGCCAGATCCACTAACTGGAGCAGCTTAGGACAGAAGCAGCTCCTGTCCAGGCATAAAAGGTGTGTGGACTTTGAGTACCATTCCCCCCTGCATGGACCTATGTGGGCCTACTTCAGGAGAATAGCCCTTTGTTGGCAGACTACAACTGTTTCAGCTGTGTGGTGGAGAGGTGGGTGTTTGATGTTTGACACCATGTTGCCTCTTCAACAGAGTCCTCACCTACCCACATCAGAGGCAGAAAGACAGGTGGCTCCACTCAGGTCAGCCAGCTACCCGTGACACGGATCCAAGGATAAATGGTATCTCCCAGTCCTTACAAATAAAAACACTGGGTGCCATTGGACCATCTGCAAAACCCACCCACCGGTACGCAGTAGTGAAGAGACACGCTTTCCTCAGAGACCTGGTGGACGATTCTTAGACTGTTGCCTTGCTCACAGCATGGCCCCTGCTGCAACCAGATACCTGTACCTACACCCATCACCCTTGTCCCTCTAAGACTGTAGGACAGAGCCTGTACCACACACCTGGAAACCTGATCTGAATTTTCATACAAAAAAAGTGAATGGACTCTTAGACTGATATACCTGATAATAGCTCTAGCCATCTAGGGACAGGAAATCAGAGCTCCAAAGGCAAAAATAATCAAGTAGCTCACTCAAGCAATTCATTCAGGTATATCAAAACAAAACAAAACAAAAAAAGCTATGATACAGTAAGCAAACATAAAATGAACTAATGCATTAACTTAGAGATGGCTCAGAGACAACACTCAATATCAAGTCACATAAAGAAACAGACCATGTTTGCCTCAACAAGCTCTCAAAACAAAGAATCAAGGGATTTTCAAGGTGAAAGTGCCTTCCTGGAATTACCGGAGACAGAATACAAAAGATTAATACACACAACCCTTCAAGACAACAGGAAAAAAAATCAGGCAACACGCAGAACAAGCCAAGGAACACACATAAAGCAGTTGAAGTAATTAAAAAGATTATTCAGGAACATAATGAAAAATTTAATGAGCTGGAAAAATCCATAGATAGACAGCAATCAGAAATTCAGAAGATTAACAATAAAATTACAGAAGTAGACAACTCAATAGAAAGTGAGAAAGGCAGAATTGAGCAAGTGGAAGGCAGAATTTCTGAACTTAAAGATAAAGCACTTGGCACCAATATATATGAAGAAAAATTAGATAAAAGAATTTTTAAAAATGAAGAAACCTTAAGAATCATGTGGGACTCTTTCAAGAAGAATAACCTATGAGTGATTGGAGTACCAGAACAAGTAGGGATAACAGAAAATACAGAGAATTGTTGAAGATTTGTTAGCAGAAAACTTCCCTGATATGGTGAAAGATTAGAAGATATCTATCCAAGATGCTCATTGAACTCCACATAAGGTAGATGTTAAAAGAAAGTCACCAAGACATATTATAATCAAACTTGCCAAAACCAAAGATAAAGAGAGAATTTTAAGAGCAGCTCAGGATAAACAAAAAGTCACCTACAAAGGAGAGTCAATAAGAATAAGCTCGTTTTTTACTGGGCAGAAACCCTGCAGGCAAGAAGGCAGTAGGATGACTTATATAAAGCATTGATGGAAAAAAATTGCCAACCAAGAATCATATATCCACGAAAACTGTCTCTCAAATATGAAGGTAAAATTAGGACATTTACAGATAAAGAGAAGTTTAAAGAATTTGTAAAAACCAAACTAAAACTACAAGAAATACTAAAGGGAGTTCTTTGCTTAGAAAATCAATAATATCAGGTATCAACCCAAGATTAGAACACTGGACAGGGCACTAAGATGTCAACCCAGGCAAGGAAATCACAAAAATGAATCAAGATTAAAAGCTCAAAACAGGGAAACAGCAATGTTATTATGTAAAAGAGGACAACATTAAAACAATAAAGAGGGATTAAGAAATGTAGCCATAGATCTTCCATGTGGAGAGGAAGACAAGATGATACAAAGAAATAAAAGTTAGGTTTAAATTTAGAAAAATAGGGATAAATATTCAGGTGACCACAAAGTAGACAAACTATCCTACACAGCAAAATAAAACACAAGGAAAAACTAGAGGCTTAGCAGAAAGAAAATCAACAACGAATATGAGGAAAAGACAATATATAAAGATAAACTACTCAGCACAAAAAATTAAGTGGGAAAAGAAACTATCAACAACACACACAAAAAAAACATCAAAACGATAGCACTAAATTCATACCTATCCATATTACGCTGAATATAAATGGACTAAATGCACCAATAAAGAGACAGACAGTGGCAGAATGGATTAAAAAACAAGATCTGTCTATATGCTGCCTACAAGAAACACACCTTAGAGACACAAACAAACTAAAACTCAGAGGATGGAAAAAAATGTATCAAGCAAACAACAATCAAAACAGAGCAGCAGTGGCAATATTAATTTCTGACAAAATAGACCTTAAAGTTAAATCCATCAGAAAGGATAAGGAAGGACACTATATAATGATTAAAGGGACAACTCACCAAGAAGATATAACCATATTAAATATGCACCCAATGACAGGGCTGCAACATACATAAAACAAACTCTATCAGCATTGAAAAGTGAGATAGACAGCTCCACAATAATTGTAGGAGACTTCAACACACCACTTTTGGTGATGGACAGAACATCCAGAAAGAAGCTCAATAAACACACGGAAGATTTAAATGCCACAATCAACCAACTTGACCTCGTAGACATATACAGAACACTCCACCCAACAGCAACCAAGTATACTTTCTTTCCTAGCATACATGGAACATTATCTAGAATATACCACATGGTATGTCATAAAGCAAGCCTTAGCAGAATTCAAAACACTGGAATATTACAAAGCATATTCTCTGACCATAAGGCCATAAAAGTAGAAATCAATAACAGAAAAAGCAGGGAAAAGAAATCAAACACTTGGAAACTGAATAATACCCTGCTCAAAAACGATTGGATTATAGAAGATATTAACGATGGAATAAAGAAATTCATACAATCTAATGAGAATGAAAACACTTCCTATCAAAACCTTTGGGAGACTGGAAAAGCAGTGATCAGCGGTCAATTTATATCAATATATGCACACATACAGAAAGAAGAAAGGGCCAAAACCAAAGAATTAACCCTATAACTTGAACAAATAGAAAGAGAGCAAAAAAAGAAACACTTGGGCACCAGAAGAAAGCAAAAAATAAAAATTAGAGCAGAGCTAAATGAAATAGAAAACGGAAAAACAATTGAAAGAGTTAACAAGACCAAAAGCTGGTTCTCTGAAAAAATTAACAAAATTGATAAACTATTGGCCAACCCGACAAAAGAAAAACAGGAGCAGAAGCAAATAACCCAAATAAGAAATGAGATGTGCAATATCACAACAGACCCAACTGAAATTAAAAGAATCACATCAGATTACTATAAAAAATTGTACTCTAACAATTTGAAAACCTAGAAGAAATGGATGAATTCCTAGAAACACACTACCTACCTAAACAAACACAAACTGAGGTAGAACAAATAAATAAACCCATAATAAAAGAAGAGATTTAAAAGGTAATCAAAAAACTCCCAAGAAAAAAAGCCCTGGCCTCGACGGCTTCACTGCAGAGTTCTGCCAAACTTTCAGAGAAGACTTAACACCACTACTACTAAAGGTATTTCAGAGCATAGAAAAGGATGGAATACTCCCAAACTCATTCTATGAAGCCAGCGTATCCCTGATACCAAAACCAGGTAAAGGCGCCACAAAAGAAAAAAGAAAATTATCCCTCATTAACTTAGATGCAAAAATCCTCAACAAAATTCTAGCCAATAGTATTCAACAACATATCAAAAAAATAATTCACCTTGACCAGTTGGGATATATACCACATATGCAGGGACGGGAAACCCTGGTGGCGTAGTGGTTAAGTGCTACGGCTCCTAACCAAAAGGTTGACAGTTCAAATCCACCAGGAGCTCCTTGGAAACTCTATGGGGCAGTCCTACTCTGTCTCGTAGGGTAGCTATGAGTCGGAGTCAACTCAATGGCAACAGGTTTACTTTTTTTTTTTTTGCAGGGATGGGTCAACATTAGAAAAACAATTAATGTAATCATCATATAAATAAAACAAAAGACAAGAACCACATGATCTTCCCAATTGATGCCGAAAAGGCATTTGACAAAGTTCAACACCCATTCATGATAAAAATTCTCAACAAAATAGGAATAGAAGGAAAATTCCTCAACATAATAAAGGGCATTTATACAAAGCCAATAACGAACATCGTCCTAAATGGAGAGAGTCTGAAAGCATTTCCCTTGAGATGGGAACCAGACAAGGATTCCCTTTATCACCACTCTTATTCAACATTGTGCTGGGGGTCCAAGCCAGAGCAATTAGGCTAGATAAAAAAATAAAAGGCATCCACATTGGCAAGGAAGAAGTAAAAGTATCTCCATTTGCAAATGACATGATCTTATACACAGAAAACCCTAAGGAATTCTCAAGAAAATTACTGAAACTAAAACAAGAGTTCAGCAGAGTATCAGGATATAAGATAAATATATAACAATCAGTTGGATTCCTCTACACCAACAAAAAAAACATCAAAAAGGAAATCACCAAATCAATACCATTTACAGTAGCCTCCAAGAATATAAAATGCTTAGGAATAAATCTTACCAGAGATGTAAAAGACTTATACAAAGAAAACTACAAAATGCTTCTGCAAGAAACCAAAAGAGACCTATATAAGTGGAAAAACATACCTTGCTCATGGATAGGAAGACTTAACATTGTATAAATGTCTATTCTACCACAAGTCATTTATAGATTTAACACAATTCCGATCCAAATTACAACAACATTTTAAATGAGACGGAGAAACAAATCACCAACTTCATACGGAAGGAAAAGAGTCCCCAGATAAGTAAAGCATTACTGAAAAAGAAGAACAAAGTGGGAGGCCTCACTCTACCTGATTTTGGAACCTATTACATCACCACAGAAGTCAAAACAGCCTGGTACTGGTACAACAACAGACACACAGACCAATGGAACAGAATTGAAAATCCAGACATAAATCCATCCACATATGAGCAGTTCCCAAGCCATGGTATTTTCAATCGCATCATATACATATGAAAGCTGGACAGTGAATACGGAAGACTGAAGAAGAATTGCCACCTTCAAATTGTGGTGTTGGCAAAGAATATTGAATATACAACGGACTGCAAAAAGAACAAACATACCTGTCTTAGAAGAAGTACAAACCAGAATGCTCCTTAGAAGCAAGGATGGCGAGACTGCGTCTTACATACTTTGGACATGTTGTCAGGAGGGATCAGTCTCTGGAGAAGGACATCATGCTTGGCAGAGTACCGGGTCAGCAGAAAAGAGGAAGACCCTCAATGAGGTGGATTGACACAGTGGCTGCAACAATGAGCTCAAGCATAACAACAATTGTAAGGACGGAGCAGGACTGGGCAATGTTTCATTCTGTTGTGCATAGGGTTGCTGAGTCAGAATTGACTCGATGGCACCTAAAAACAACATAAGAAGTTGATATTTGACAAAGCCCCCAAAGCAGTAAAATGGGGAAAAGACAGTCTTTTTAACAAATGATGCTGGCATAACTGGATATCCATCTGCAAAAAAATGAAACAAGACCCATACCTCACTCCATGCACAAAAACAAACTCAGAATGGATCAAAGATCTAAATATAAAACCTAAAACAATAAAAATCACGGAAGAAAAAATACGGATAATGTTAGGAGCGCTAATACGTGCCATAAACAGTATACAAAATATCCCTAACAATTTAGAAGAAAAGCTAGATAACTGGGAGCTCCTAAAATTCAAATACCTATGCTCATCCAAAGACTTTACCAAAAGAGTAAAAAGATTACCTACAGACTGGGAAAAAGTTTTTAGCTATGACATTTCCAATTAGTGCCTGATCTCTAAAATCTACATGATACTGTAAAAACTCAACTACAAAAAGACAAATAAACCATTTAAAAAATGGGCAAAATATATGAACAGACACTTCACTAAAGAAGACATTCAGGTAGCTAACAGATACATGACGAAATGCTCACGATCATTAGCCATTAGAGAAATTCAAATCAAAACTACAATGAGATTCCATCTCACTCCAACAAGGCTGGCATTGAACCAAAAAACACAAAATAATAAATGTTGGAGAGGTTGTAGAGAGAGTGGAACACTTATACACTGCTGGTGGGAATATCAAATGGTACAACCACTTTGGAAATCTATTTGGCGCTTCCTTAAAAAACTAGAAAAAGAATTACCATACAATCCAGCAATCCCATTCCTTGCAATATATCCTAGGGAATTAAGAGCCTTTACATGAACAGATGTATGAACACCTATGTCCACTGCAGAAGTGTTTACAATAGCAAAAAGATGGAAGCCACCAAGGTACCCTTCAACAGATGAATGGATAAATAAATTATAGTATATTCACACAATTGAATACTATGCATCGATAAAAACAGTGATGAATCTGTGAAACACTTCATAACATGGAGGAACCTGGAAGGCATTATACTGAGTGAAATTAGTCAGTTGCAAAAGGACAAATATTGTATAAGACCACTATTATAAGAACTTGAGAAATAGTTTAAACAGAGAAGGAAATATTCTTTGATGCTTAGGAGAGGGGACAAAGAGGAAGGGAGAAGGATATTCACTAATTAGACAGTAGATAAGAACTACTATAGGTGAAGGGAAAGACAACACACAATACAGGAGAGGTCAGCACAACCGGACTAAACCAAAAGCAAAGAAGTTTCCTGAATAAACTGAATGTTTCGAAGGCCAGTGTAGCGGGGGCGGGGGGGGAGCATTTGGGGACCATAGTTTCAGGGGACATATAAGTCAATTGGCATAATAAAAGCTATTAAGAAAACATTCTGCATCCCACTTTGGAGAGTGGCGCCTGGGGTCTTAAACGCTATCAAGCAGCCATCTAAGATGCATCAATTGGTCTCAAACTACCCAGACCAAAGGAGAATGAAGAACACCAATGACACAAGGTAATTATGAGCCTTAGAGACACAAAGGGCCACATGAACCAGAGACTACCTCAGCCTGAGACCAGAGCTAGATGGTGCCCGGCTACAAGCTATGACTGCCCTGACAGGGAACACAACAGAGAACTCCTGAGGGAGCAGGAGAGTAGTGGGATACAGTCCCCATATTCTGGTAAAAAGACCAGACTTAATGGTCTGACTGAGACTAGAAGGACCCCGGTGGTCATGGGCCCCAGACCTTCTGTTAGCCCAGGATAGGAACCATTCCCAAAGCCAACTCTTCAGACAGGGATTGGACTAGACAATGGGCTCGAAAAGATCCTGGTGAAGAATGAGCTTCTTGGATCAAGTAGACACTTGAGACTACATTGGCATCTCCTATCTGGAGGGGAAATGAGGGGCAGAGGGGTTCAGAAGCTGGTGGAATGGACACGAAAAGAGAGAGTGGAGGGAAGGAGTGGGCTGTCTCATTAGAGGGAGAGCAATTAGGAGTATATAGCAAGGTGTATATAAATTTTTCTATAAGAGACTGACTTGATTTGTAAACTTCCACTTAAAGCACAACAAAAATTAAAAAAAAAAAAAAGAATAGATTCCACCCATTGAACACCAATGACCAAAGACCAGACAAGTTCTGGAATGACATCGAGGACATTACACATGAAGAACACAAGAGGTCATTAAAAAGACAGGAAAGAAAGAAAAGACCACAACAGATGTCAGAAGAGACTCTGAAACTTGCTCTTGAACGTTGAGTAGCTAAAGCAAAAGGAAAAAATGATAAAGTAAAAGAATTGAACAGAAGATTTCAAAGGGTGGCTTGAGAAGACAAAGTATTATAATGACATGTGCAGAGAGCTGGAGAGAGAAAACTAAAAGGGAAGAACACGCTCAGCATTTCTCAAGGTGAAAGAACTGAAGAAAAAATTGAAGCCTCCAGTTGTAATAGTGAAGGATTCTATGGGGAAAATATAAAACGACACAGGAAGCAACAAAAGAAGATGGAAGGAATATACGGAGTCATTATAGCAAAAAGAGTTGGTCGACATTCAACCATTTCAAGAGGTAACATATGATCAGGAACCAATGGTGCTGAAGGAAGAAGTTCAAGCTGCACTGAAGGCATTGGTGAAATACAAGCCTCCAGGAACTGATGGATCATCAACTGAGATGTTTCAACAAACAGATGCAGCGTTGGAAGTGCTCACTCGTCTACCCCAAGAAATTTGGAAGTCAGCTACCTGGCCAACTGATCAGAAGAGATCCATATTTACGCCTATTCCCAAGAAAGATGATCCAACAAAATGCAGACATTATGGAAAAATATCAATAATATCACATGCAAGTAAGATTCTCCTGAAGATCATTCAAAAGCAGCTGCAGCAGTATATCGACACGGAACTGCCAGAAATTCAGGCTGGTTTCAGGAGAGGACGTGGAACCAGGGATATCATTACTGATTTCAGATGGATCTTGGCTGAAACCAGAGAATACCAGAAAGATGATGACCTATGTTTTATTGACTACACAAAGGCATCCGACTGTGTGGATCATAAGAAATTCTGTACAGCACTTTTAAGAACGGGAATTTCAGAACACTTCATTGTGCTCATAAGGAACCTGTACACAGATCAAGAGGCAGTTGTTCGGACAGAACAAGGGGATACTGCGTGGTTTAAAGTCAGGAAAGGTGTGTGTCAGGGCTGTATCCTTTCACATACCTATTCAATCTGTATGCTGACCAAATAATCTGAGAAGCTGGACTATATCAAGAAGAATGGGGCATCAGGATTGGAGGGAGACTCGTTAACAACTTGTGTTATGCAGATGACACACCCTTGCTTGCTGAAAGTGAAGAGGACTTGAAGCACCTACTGATGAAGATCAAAGCCTTCAGCATGGATTGCATCTCAACGTAAAGAAAACAAAAATCCTCACAACTGAACCAGTAAGCAACATCACGATAAATAGAGAAAAGATTGAAGTTGTCAAGGATTTCATTTTATTTGTATCCACAATCAACAGCCATGGCAGCAGCAATCAAGAAAACCAAAGATGCATTGCATTGGGCAAATCTGCTGCGAAAGACCTCTAAAGTGTTAAAAAGCAAATACGTCACCTTGAAGACTAAGGTTCGCCTGACCCAAGACATGGTATTCAAATGCATCATACGCATGTGAAAGCTGGACAATGAGTAAGGAAGACAGAAGAAGAATTGACACCTTTGTATTGTGGTGTTGGTGAAGAATATTGAATATACCATGGTCTGCCAAAAGGATGAATAAATCTGTCTCGGAAGAAACACAATCAGAATGCTCCTTAGAAGCAAGGATAGTGAGGCTACGTCACACATACTTTGTACATGTTGTCAAGAGGAATCAGTCTCTGGAGAAGGACATCATGCTTGGTAATGTAGAGGGTCAGCGAAAAAGAGGAAGACCCTCAATGAGATGGATTGACACAGTGGCTGCAACAATGGGCTCAAGCGTAACAATTGTGGGCATGGCACAGGACCGGGCAGTGTTTCGTTCTGTTGTGCATTAGGTTCGCTATGAGTCAGAATCAACTCAACGGCACCTAAACAACAACATACGTGTATAAGTATGTATATGTGAGTATTTGTGTGTATACGTAGGTGTACATGCATAGGTCTATTCATCTCTTATGGTCTGAATTGTGTCCCCACAAAATGTGTGGCAACTTGGCTAGGCCATGGTTCTTAGTATTATGCCTGTCTTCCATTTTGTGATCTCATGTAATTATCCTATGTGTTATAAATCCTAATCTTCATGATGTCAATGAGCAGGATTAGAGACAACTATGTTAATGAGGAAATACACAATCTACAGGATTAGGTTGTATCTTCAGTTACTCTCTTTTGAGATGTAAAAGAGAAAAGAGAGCAGGCTGTGAGAGTGGACCTCATTAGCACCAAGCAAGAACAACCAGGAGTGTGAGCATTCCTTGGACCCAGGGTCCCTGCACTGAGATGCTCCTAGTCCAGGGGAAGATTGATGACAAAGACCTTACCCCAGAGACAACAGAGAGAGAAAGCCTTCCCCTAGAGGTGACACTCTGAATTTGAGCTTCTAGCCTACTAAAGAGTGAGAGAATAAATTTCTCTTTGTTAAAGCCATCCACTTGTAGTACTTCTGTTATAAGGCACTAGGTAACTAAATAACCACCACTATAGCACTTTTTTTTTTTTTTTTTTTTTTTTTATAGCACTAGATAACCACCACATGTCTATCAGTTTGTTGTACTATGGTGGCTTGCGTGTTGCTATAATACTGGAAGCTTTGCCACTGGTATTTCAAATACCAGCAGGGTCACCCTTAGTGGGCAGGTTTCAGCAGAGATTCCAGAATAAGACAGACTAGGAAGAAGGGCCTAGCAGTCTACTTCTGAAAAAATTGGCCAGTGAAAACCTTATGAATAACAGCAGAACATTTTCTGATATAGTACCAGAAGATGAGACCCTCAGGTTGGGAGGCACTCAAAATATGGCTGGGGGAGAGCTGCCTCCTCAAAGTAGAGTTGACCTTAATAATGTCGATGGAGACAAGCTTTCAGGTTCTTCATTTGCTGATGTGGCATGACTCATAATAAGAAAAAAAAAAAGCTGCAAACATGCATTAATAATCAGAATATGGAGTGTACAAAGTATGAATCTAGGAAAATTGGAGTTGTCGAAAATGAAAGGGAATGCATGAACATAGATATCCTAGGCATTAGTGAGCTGAAGTAGACTGGTATTGGCCATTCTGAATCAGACAATCATATGGTCTACTATGCCAGGAATGACAAATTGAAGAGGAATGCCTTTGCATTCATCCTCGAAAAGAACATTTGAAGATCTATCCTGAAGTACAGTGCTCTCAATGACAGGGTAATATCCATATGCATAGAAAGAAGACCAGTTAATACGACTATTAATCAAATTTACACACCAACCTCTAAGGCCAAAGATGAAAAAATTACGGATTTTACCAATTTCTGCAGTCTGAAATAATCCAACATGCAATCAAGATTCACTGATAATTACTGATGATTGGAATGTGAATGTTGAAAACAACAAAGAAGGATCTGTAGTTGGAAAATATGGCCTTGGTGACTGCATGACAGAATTTTGCAAGACCAATGGCTTATTCATTGCAAATGCCTTTTTTCAACAACATAAATGGTGACTATACACATGGACCTCACTGGGTGGAAAACACAGTAATCAAATCGACTACATCTGTGAAAAAAGACAATGGAGATGCTCAATATCAGCAGTCAGAAAAAGGCCAGGGGCTGACTGTGGAACAGACCATCAATTGCTCATATACAAACTCAAGATGGAGCTGAAGAAAATTAGAGCAAGTCCACGAGCGCCAAAATATTGTCTTGAGTACATGCACATGAATTTGGAAACCATCTGAAGAATACATTTAACACTAATGACTGAAGACCAGACAGGCTGTGGAATGATATCAAGAACATCATATGTGAAGAAAGCAAAAGATCATTAAAAAGACAGGAAAGAAAGAAAAGATCAAAATGGATGTCAGAAGAAACTCTGAAACTTGCTCTTGAACACGGAATAGGTAAACCAAATGGAAGAAATGATGAAGTAAAAGAACTGAACAAAAGATTTCAAAGGGCAGCTTGAGAAGACAAGGTAAAATACTATAATGAAATGTGCAAATACGTGGAGTTAGAAAACCAAAAGCGGAGAACACGCTCGATATTTTTCAAGCTGAGAGAACTGAAGAAAACATTTAAACCTCAACTTGCAATTCTGAATGATTCTAGGGGCAAAATATTGAATTAGGCAGGAAGCATTAAAAGCAGATGGAAGGAATACACAGAGTCACTCTACCAAAAAGAATTGGTGGACGTTCAACCATTTCAGGAGGTAGCATATGATCAAGAACCAATGGTACTGAAGGAAGAAGTCCAAGCTGCACTGAAAGCACTGGCAAAAAACAAGGCTCCAGGAATTGACGGAATACCAACTGAGATGTTTCAACAAACAGATGTGGCACTGGAGGTGCTCGCTCATCTCCGCCAAGAAATTTGGAAGACAGCTACCTGGCTGATCGACTGGAAGAGATTCATATTTGTTCCATTCCAAGAAAAGTGATCCAACAGAATGGGAAAATTATCACACAATATAATTAATATCACACACAAGGAAACTTTTGCTGAAGATCATTCATAAGCAGTTCCATCAGTACATCAACAGGGAATTGCCAGAAATTCAGGCCAGCTTCAGAAGAGGAACTGGAACGAGGGATATGATTACTGATGTCAGATGGATCTTAGCTAAAAGCAGAGAATGCCAGAAAGAGGTTTACCTGTGTTTTATTGACTATGCAAAAGCATTTGACTGTGTGGATCATAACAAGTTATAGATAACATTACAAAGAATGGGAATTCCAGAACACTTAATTGTGCTCATGTGGAACCTGTACATAGACCAAGAGGCAGTTGTTCAAACAGAGCAAGGGGATACTGCATGGTTTAAAAATCAAGAAAAGTGTGCATTGGGGCTGTACCCTTTCATCATACTTATTCAGTCTGCATGCTGAGCAGAAAATCAGAGAAGGTAGACTATATGAAGAAGAATGTGGCATCAGGATTGGTGCAAGGCACATTCACAACCTGCGATATGCAGATGACACAACCTTGCATGTTAAAAGTGAAGAAGGCTTGAAGCACTTACTGATGAAGATCAAAGACTACGGCTTTTAGTATGGATTATACTTCAACATAAAGAAAGCAAAAATCCTCACAACTGGACCAATAAGCCACATCACGATCAACTGAGAAAAGATTAACGTTGTCAAGGATTTCATTTTACTTGGATCTACTCAATGCCCAAAGAAGCAGCAGTCAGGAAATCAAACGACTTATTGCATTGGGCAAATCTGCTGCAAAAGACCTCTTTAAAGTGTTAAAATGTAAAGATGTCACTTTGAGGACTAATGTGAGCCTGACCCAAGCTATGATATTTTCAATTGCCTCATATGCATGTGAAAGCTAGAGAGTGTAAGGAAGACCAAAGAAGAATTAATGCTTTTTAATTATGGTGTTGGCAGAGAATACTGAATATACTGTGGACTGCCAGAAGAACAAACAAGCCTGTTTTGGAAGAAATTACAGTCAGAGTGCTCCTTGGAAGCGAGGATAGCAAGAGTTTGTCTCTCGTACTTTGGATATGTTATCAGGAGGGACCAGTCCCTGGAGAAATGCACCACGGTTGGTAAAGTAGAGGATCATCGAAAGAGAAGAAGTCCTCAACAAGACGGATTGACACAGTGGCTGCAACAGTGGGCCCAAACAAAACAACAATTGTGAGGATGTTGTAGCGCTGGGCAGAGTTTCACTCTGTTGTACAAAGGGTCACTATGACTAGGAACCGACTAGAGGGTATCTAACGAGTATATATATATATATATATGTATATATATATATACACACACATACATATATACACGTATATATGTATGTATATGTGTGTATATATATACACATATATATGTATATGTGTATATATATATGAATAAATCTGGTAGAGGGCACAGTTATGGATACTTCTTAGATATAACCAAATACCTCACAGGATTGTTTTTCTGGTTTTGAAGGATTAGGACCATAGTCTTATGGAACACGTGGGTCAAGCAGCATAATATAGTTTATAAAGTTATGTTCTATTTCCTAGTGTGGTGAATAGTGTCTGAGGTCTTAAAACCTTTCAAGCAGCCATCTAAGGGACAACTATTGATATCTACTTGTCCAGAGCAAAAGAGAAAGAAGGAAACCAAAGACTCAAAGAAGAAACTAGTCGACAAGACTACACGGACCACGGCTGCATCTACCTGAGACCAGAAGAACCAGATGGTGCCTGGCTACCACTACCAACCCTTCTAATTAGGGCCACAATAGGTGGACTCTGACAGACTGGGAGAAAAATGTGGAACAGAACCTTAAATTAAACAAAAAAAAAGCAGGCTTACTGGACTGGTAGATACTGGAGAACTCCCCAAGACTCCCAGATACTCCTCAAACCTTGAACCTAAGCAAACCCCTGAGGTCACCTTGTAGCTAAATAACAGATTAGCTCACAAAATAATGAATATCACCAGTAAATACTGCGTTCCTTTAAAGAATCACCTCTATGAGACCAAACAGTCAATAATTACTTTAAAACAAACATGAAAAATGTAAGGGGTCAGGGAAACTAGATTAATGGAACAACTAGAAAAGAAATAATGAGAATGTTCACACATTGTGAATAACTTAACCAATGTCACTGAACAACCTGTGTAGGAATTGCTGAATGGGAACCTAAACTGCCATGTAAACCATCACTGAAAACACAATAAAATATTATCTACAAAAAAAAAAAAATTAGAACATAGAAAATGCTCATAATATAATGTTAAAGGGGAGTGATCAGGTTATGAAATTGAATATATATTATGAACACAGTTCTGAAAGAAGGAATTTGCATAGGTAAAAAGACTGAAAGATATAAACCAGAATGTTAACAGTGGAAAGCTGCATATGGCAAGATTATGTATGGGCAATCATCTTTCTTCTTTCTACTTTTTGGTGTTTTCAAAGTTCTCTTACAGTGAGTAGATATTATTCCTAAAAGGTAAAAACTAAGTTTCTGTTATAAAATAGAAGTGTGTAAATTTTTTAATTTAAATTAAAAATTTTTAAGTTACATGTGCTCAGAAAAAGTGAAAACAATGTACCTGTTTTCATGTGCCAGCATTAGACCAAGAAAACCAGAACTAGGTTGTGAAATCTGCCATTTGTATCTACACGAGTATGCATGCACTCACACAGGGTCAGCATGTGAGAGGACTTTCACCCCCACAGGAAAACCAGCAGTGTGTGCCGCAAGGGGTCCAAGCTTCCACAGCCCCATCACCTTGGCCATAATTTCCATCTGCCTAAGGTGACCCTGGGACCCTGGGACACACAACCTAAAGAAGCCACATGCTTGCTCCACAAACAGGGGTCACGAGCAGTCTCCCGGCCCACTGCTTCGAAATAATCCTGAGGGCCCAGTGCACCATAGCAAATTGAGACATAAGATATAAAGCGAAAACTTCCTTTAAGTAGGAAAAAAAATACCAAACCAGTTGCTGTCAAGTCAATTCCAACTTACAGCAACCCTATAGGGCAGAGTAGAACTGCCCTATGGAGTTTCCAAGGACCACCTTGTGGATTTGAATTGTCAACTTTTGATGAGTAGCCGAGCTTCTAACCCTACAGGTATGGTTAAATACCTAATGACTCGGGCCTTGCCCTAAAACTTAAGATTTAAAAGCAAAGAGAAATGCCCCCAACTCTTCACCATTTGGAACACCTGAGACGAGACCTCACTGCCATCCGTCAGTGTGTCCTCCTGTGTGCTTTGATGCCGGAAGCTGCGCCACCAGTATTCCACATACCAGCAGGGTCACCCATAGCACACAGGTGTCAGTGGAGCTTCCAGACTAAGAGTAGGAAGAAAGGCTTGGTGATCAACTCCCAAAAATCAGCCAATGACAACCCTGGGGACCACAACGGAACGTTGTCGGATCACAACGGAATGTTGTCGGATCACAACGGAATGTTGTCGGATACGTGTTGGAAGGTGAGTCCCCGCGCTGGAAAACCAAACCCATTACCCTAGAGCTGATTTCGAATTCTAGTCTCTTTATAGGACAGGGTAGAACTGCCCCATAGGGTCTCCAAGGAACAGCTGGTGGATCTGAACTGCCAACCTTTTGGTTAGCAGCCAAGCTCTTAACCAGCTGCAACAACAAACTTGAGCACACCCACAATCAGGGAGACTGGCACAGGACCAGGCAATGTTCCGTTCTGTGGTACACGGGGTCACCACGAGTCAGAGCCGACTGGACAGTACTAACAACAACAGTAAGTGGAGATTCCTTTCCACGAGCCTGAGAATCAGCAAAATCACCGCGCCTTCACTTCCAGAAACCAAGATATTGGCATCTTTAATTGCCCTGTGATAAGAAAATACTACACTCAAAACATAAGAACAGCAAACCCACTCTTACGCCCCCTCCATCTAAACTACAGCTCTGACCTGTTGCCTGGACAAGGAGAGAGGGTCAGTACTTTCACATCATAAGTAGCTTTTACAAACTATTTGGGCAAAGAAAGATGAGGACAGCCATCAAGGAATAAAAATGATAAGCAAAGTCCACAGGGGCCCACCTCCAGAGAAGACCAGGTATTTTATTTCCTTTATTTTACCATCTAGTTATTCCCTTGAGAGATATCAGAAAGCTAAAACTATGTTCCTGCAGGCAGCTAAAATGTCTATATGCATCTGTCTGTGACAAATAATATACAAACTCAATGGCTTTTTTAAAGAATGGGCGGATTAACCCTACCCTCCCTGTGAATGAATGGGACCAGTCAGTTCCTTTCTTTCGGAATTTACTTTCCCAAGCCACTCTTCCCCTCCAAAGCTTCTCTCTGGACAGTGCTGGCTATCAGCATCTCAAACCAGAGGCCCTGGGAGGTCTTGTTAGTATGAAGGATGCAGATACTGATGTGGTCAGTCTTGGCGATGAGCAGACCAATTAAAAAGCAGTCTCTGGGAGGCGGAGCCAAGATGGCGGACTAGGCAGACGCTACCTCGGATCCCTCTTACAACAAAGACACGGAAAAACAAGTGAATCGATCACATACATAACAATCTACGAACCCTGAACAACAAACACAGATTTAGAGACGGAGAACGAACTAATACGGGGAAGCAGCGATTGTTTCCAGAGCCTGGAGCCAGCATACCAGTCAGCGGATTTTCTGGAAAAACTAGTTTCCCAGTGATGGCTCGGAGACAACAATCCATATCAAACCACTTAAAGAAGCAGACCGTGACAGCTTCTCCAACTCCCCAAACAAAAGAATCAAAATCTTTCCCAAATGAAGATACAATTTTGGAATTATCAGATACAGAATATAAAAAACTAATTTACAGAATGCTTAATGATATCACAAATGAAATTAGGATATCTGCAGAAAAAGCCAAGGAACACACTGATAAAACTGTTGAAGAACTCAAAAAGATTATTCAAGAACATACTGGAAAAATTAATAAGTTGCAAGAATCCATAGAGAGACAACATGTAGAAATCCAAAAGATTAACAATAAAATAACAGAATTAGACAACACACTAGGAAGTCAGAGGAGCAGACTCGAGCAATTAGAATGCAGACTGGGACATCTGGAGGACCAGGGAATCAACACCAACATAGCTGAAAAAAAATCAGATAAAAGAATTAAAAAAAATGAAGAAACCCTAAGAATTATGTGGGACTCTATCAAGAAGGATAACCTGCGGGTGATTGGAGTCCCAGAACAGGGAGGGGGGACAGAAAACACAGAGAAAATAGTTGAAGAACTTCTGACAGAAAACTTCCCTGACATCATGAAAGACGAAAGGATATCTATCCAAGATGCTCATCGAACCCCATTTAAGATTGATCCAAAAAGAAAAACACCAAGACATATTATCATCAAACTCACCAAAACCAAAGATAAACAGAAAATTTTAAAAGCAGCCAGGGAGAAAAGAAAGGTTTCCTTCAAGGGAGAATTAATAAGAATATGTTCTGACTACTCAGCAGAAACCATGCAGGCAAGAAGGGAATGGGACGACATATACAGAACACTGAAGGAGAAGAACTGCCAACCAAGGATCATATATCCAGCAAAACTCTCTCTGAAATATGAAGGCGAAATTAAGATATTTACAGACAAACACAAGTTTAGAGAATTTGCAAAAACCAAACCAAAGCTACAAGAAATACTAAAGGATATTGTTTGGTCAGAGAACCAATAATATCAGATATCAGCACAACACAAGGTCACAAAACAGAACGTCCTGATATCAACTCAAATAGGGAAATCACAAAAACAAACAAATTAAGATTAATTAAAAAAAAAATACACATAACAGGGAATCATGGAAGTCAATAGGTAAAAGATCACAATAATCAAAAAGAGGGACTAAATACAGGAGGCATTGAACTGCCATATGGAGAGTGATACAAGGCGATATAGAACAATACAAGTTAGGTTTTTACTTAGAAAAATAGGGGTATATAATGAGGTAACCACAAAAAGGTATAACAACTCTATAACTCAAGACAAAAACCAAGAAAAACGTAACGACTCAACTAACGTAAAGTCAAACACTATGAAAGTGAGGATCTCACAATTTACTAAGAAAAACGCCTCAGCACAAAAAAGTATGTGGAAAAATGAAATTGTCAACAACACACATAAAAAGGCATCAAAATGACAGCACTAAAAACTTATTTATCTATAATTACCCTGAATGTAAATGGACTAAATGCACCAATAAAGAGACAGAGAGTCACAGACTGGATAAAGAAACACGATCCATCTATATGCTGCCTACAAGAGACACACCTTAGACTTAGAGACACAAACAAACTAAAACTCAAAGGATGGAAAAAAGTATATCAAGCAAACAATAAGCAAAAAAGAAGAGGAGTAGCAATATTAATTTCTGACAAAATAGACTTTAGACTTAAATCCACCACAAAGGATAAAGAAGGACACTATATAATGATAAAAGGGACAATTGATCAGGAAGACATAACCATATTAAATATTTACGCACCCAATGACAGGGCTGCAAGATATATAAATCAAATTTTAACAGAACTGAAAAGCGAGATAGATACCTCCACAATTATAGTAGGAGACTTCAACACACCCCTTTCGGAGAAGGACAGGACATCCAGTAAGAAGCTCAACAGAGACACGGAAGATCTAATTACAACAATCAACCAACTTGACCTCATTGACTTATACAGAACTCTCCACCCAACTGCTGCAAAATATACTTTTTTTTCTAGCGCACATGGAACATTCTCTAGAATAGACCACATATTAGGTCATAAAACAAACCTTTGCAGAGTCCAAAACATCGAAATATTACAAAGCATCTTCTCAGACCACAAGGCAATAAAACTAGAGATCAATAACAGAAGAACGAGGGAAAAGAAATCAAATACTTGGAAAATGAACAATACCCTCCTGAAAAAAGACTGGGTTATAGAAGACATCAAGGAGGGAATAAGGAAATTCATAGACAGCAACGAGAATGAAAATACTTCCTATCAAAACCTCTGGGACACAGCAAAAGCAGTGCTCAGAGGTCAATTTATATCAATAAATGCACACATACAAAAAGAAGAAAGAGCCAAAATCAGAGAACTGTCCCTACAACTTGAACAAATAGAAAGTGAGCAACAAAAGAATCCATCAGGCACCAGAAGAAAACAAATAATAAAAATTAGAGCTGAACTAAATGAATTAGAGAACAGAAAAACAATTGAAAGAATTAACAAAGCCAAAAGCTGGTTCTTTGAAAAAATTAACAAAATTGATAAACCATTGGCTAGACTGACTAAAGAAATACAGGAAAGGAAACAAATAACCCGAATAAGAAATGAGAAGGACCACATCACAACAGAACCAAATGAAATTAAAAGAATCATTTCAGATTATTATGAAAAATTGTACTCTAACAAATTTGAAAACCTAGAAGAAATGGATGAATTCCTTGAAAAACACTACCTACCTAAACTAACACATTCAGAAGCAGAACAACTAAATAGACCCATAACAAAAAAAGAGATTGAAACGGTAATCAAAAAACTCCCAACAAAAAAAAGTCCTGGCCCGGACGGCTTCACTGCAGAGTTCTACCAAATTTTCAGAGAAGAGTTAACACCACTACTACTAAAGGTATTCCAAAGCATAGAAAATGACGGAATACTACCCAACTCATTCTATGAAGCCACCATCTCCCTGATACCAAAACCAGGTAAAGACATTACAAAAAAAGAAAATTATAGACCTATATCCCTCATGAACATTGATGCAAAAATCCTCAACAAAATTCTAGCCAATAGAATCCAACAACACATCAAAAAAATAATTCACCCTGATCAAGTGGGATTTATACCAGGTATGCAAGGCTGGTTTAATATCAGAAAAACCATTAATGTAATCCATCACATAAATAAAACAAAAGACAAAAACCACATGATCTTATCAATTGATGCAGAAAAGGCATTTGACAAAGTCCAACACCCATTTATGATAAAAACTCTTACCAAAATAGGAATTGAAGGAAAATTCCTCAACATAATAAAGGGCATCTATGCAAAGCCAACAGCCAATATCACTCTAAATGGAGAGAACCTGAAAGCATTTCCCTTGAGAACGGGAACCAGACAAGGATGCCCTTTATCACCGCTCTTATTCAACATCGTGTTGGAAGTCTTAGCCAGGGCAATCAGGCTAGACAAAGAAATAAAAGGTATCCGGATTGGCAAGGAAGAAGTAAAGTTATCACTATTTGCAGATGACATGATTATATACACAGAAAACCCTAAGGAATCCTCCAGAAAACTACTGAAACTAATAGAAGAGTTTGGCAGAGTCTCAGGTTATAAAATAAACATACAAAAATCACTTGGATTCCTCTACATCAACAAAAAGAACACCGAAGAGGAAATAACCAAATCAATACCATTCACGGTAGCCCCCAAGAAGATAAGATACTTAGGAATAAATCTTACCAAGGATGTAAAAGACCTATACAAAGAAAACTACAAAGCTCTACTACAAGAAATTCAAAAGGACATACTTAAGTGGAAAAACATACCTTGCTCATGGATAGGAAGACTTAACATAGTAAAAATGTCTATTCTACCAAAAGCCATCTATACATTTAACGCACTTCCGATCCAAATTCCAATGTCATATTTTAAGGGGATAGAGAAACAAATCACCAATTTCATATGGAAGGGAAAAAAGCCCCGGATAAGCAAAGCACTACTGAAAAAGAAGAAGAAAGTGGGAGGCCTCACCTTACCTGACTTCAGAACCTATTATACAGCCACAGTAGTCAAAACAGCCTGGTATTGGTACAACAACAGACACATAGACCAATGGAACAGAATTGAGAACCCAGACATAGATCCATCCACGTATGAGCAGCTGATATTTGACAAAGGACCAGTGTCAATTAACTGGGGAAAAGACAGCCTTTTTAACAAATGGTGCTGGCATAACTGGATATCCATTTGCAAAAAAATGAAACAGGACCCATACCTCACACCATGCACAAAAACTAACTCCAAGTGGATCAAAGACCTAAACATAAAGACTAAAACGATAAAGATCATGGAAGAAAAAATTGGGACAACCCTAGGAGCCCTAATACAAGGTATAAACAGAATACAAAACATTACCAAAAATGATGAAGAGAAACCCGATAACTGGGAGCTCCTAAAAATCAAACACCTATGCTCATCTAAAGACTTCACCAAAAGAGTAAAAAGACCACCTACAGATTGGGAAAGAATTTTCAGCTATGACATCTCCGACCAGCGCCTGATCTCTAAAATCTACATGATTCTGTCAAAACTCAACCACAAAAAGACAAACAACCCAATCAAGAAGTGGGCAAAGGATATGAACACACATTTCTCTAAAGAAGATATTCAGGCAGCCAACAGATACATGAGAAAATGCTCTCGATCATTAGCCATTAGAGAAATGCAAATTAAAACTACGATGAGATTCCATCTCACACCAGCAAGGCTGGCATTAATCCAAAAAACACAAAATAATAAATGTTGGAGAGGCTGCGGAGAGATTGGAACTCTCATACACTGCTGGTGGGAATGTAAAATGGTACAACCACTTTGGAAATCTATCTGGCGTTATCTTAAACAGTTAGAAATAGAACTACCATACAACCCAGAAATCCCACTCCTCGGAATATACCCTAGAGATACAAGAGCCTTCATACAAACAGATATATGCACACCCATGTTTATTGCAGCTCTGTTTACAATAGCAAAAAGTTGGAAGCAACCAAGGTGTCCATCAACGGATGAATGGGTAAATAAATTGTGGTATATTCACACAATGGAATACTACGCATCGATAAAGAACAGTGACGAATCTCTGAAACATTTCATAACATGGAGGAACCTGGAAGGCATTATGCTGAGCGAAATGAGTCAGAGGCAAAAGGACAAATACTGTATAAGACCACTATTATAAGATCTTGAGAAATAGTAAACCTGAGAAGAACACATACTTTTGTGGTTACGAGGGGGGGAGGGAGGGAGGGTGGGAGAGGGTTTTTTTATTGATTAATCAGTAGATAAGAACTGCTTTAGATGAAGGGAAAGACAACACTCAATACATGGAAGGTCAGCTCAATTGGACTGGACCAAAAGCAAAGAAGTTTCCGGGATAAAATGAATGCTTCAAAGCTCAGCGGAGCAAGCGCGGGGGTCTGGGGAACATGGTTTGCGGGGACTTCTAAGTCAATTGGCAAAATAATTCTATTATGAAATCATTCTGCATCCCACTTTGAAATGTGGCGTCTGGGGTCTTAAATGCTAACAAGCAGCCATCTAAGATGCAGCAATTGGTCTCAACCCACCTGGAGCAAAGGAAAATGAAGAACACCAAGCCCACATGACAACTAAGAGCCCAAGAGACAGAAAGGGCCACATGAACCAGAGACCTACATCATCCTGAGACCAGAAGAACTAGTTGGTGCCCGGCCACAATCGATGACTGCCCTGACAGGGAGCTCAGCAGAGGACCCCTGAGGGAGCAGGAGAGCAGTGGGATGCAGACCCCAAATTCTCATAAGAAGACCAAACTTAATGGTCTGACTGAGACTGGAGGAATCCCGGCGGTCATGCTCTCCAGACCTTCTGTTGACACAGGACAGGAACCATCCCTGAAGACAACTCATCAGACATGAAAGGGACTGGTCAGCGGGTGGGAGAGAGACGCTGATGAAGAGTGAGCTAATTATATCAGGTGTACACTTGAGATTGTGTTGGCAACTCTTGTCTGGAGGGGGGATGGGAGGATAGAGAGAGAGGGAAGCCGGCAAAATTGTCAAGAAAGGAGAGACTGAAAGGGCTGACTCAAGACGGGGAGAGTAAGTGGGAGTAGGGAGTGAGATGTATGTAAACTTATATGTGACAGACTGATTGGATTTGTAAACGTTCACTTGAAGCTTAATAAAAGTTATTATAAAAAAAAAAAAAAAAAAAAGCAGTCTCTGAGGTAGGGCTGGGTGGCAGGAAAGCTGTCTAGGCGGCTCCAGTGTGCAGCCAAGGCTGGCACTGTGGTGCTGGAGGAGGTGAAAGGGCCGCCGGAATGACCTCACCCTGCACTCCAAATGCATCCTGGACCAGCAGCACTGGCAACCCTAGGGCTGGTTAGAGACACAGACTCTCGGCCTCCCCAGGCCCTGCCTGACGCAGAGCCTACACTGTAACAAAAGCCTCAGGTTGTCATACGAGCGTTAAAGTTTGAGAAGTGCTGAGAAGACTATTACATACTGCTAGGAGTAGTCTCAAGGTCTGCTGCCAAAAATGTTTCCTCTGAGAAATCATGTCAACTGACAGAAAATCTAGAATGATAAAAATGTAATTACGTTTTAGTTTTTTTTTTTTAAATACTAGCTGTGTTTTGGAAAAATAAGATCCAAAAATGTGGGTGTATAAAGGCCCAGTGTCCACATCTGTAAAAAGAGGAAATTAGTGCTGACGACAGAGCTGCTGCAAAGTGAGCATGAGTAAACACCAGTGAAGCTCCCAGTAAGTTCTCCAAACCCCGCAGCCATTGTCACAATCACTACTACTACTTTTAACTCAGGTAGGCTGATGCAACTAGGAAAAACAAAGCTGTAAAGAAATGGAGTTCTTGGGAAATCTGAGCTTGGGAGTTACTGAAAGAGTCTGAACAGCTGATACCCAGAGCAGATGTGGGGAGGGGATGGTGGGGCTGGGGGCACAGCCAGGGACAGGCGGAAAGAGAACAGTAATCACAGCTGCTAGGCTATCGACTACCAGGAATTCTCTAGGCAGAACCTATGGATTCAGATTATTCCCCAAAGAGCCGACTGCCCCAGGGCCTAAGAGGCTGGAGTTCCCTGCATCTGTGCAAACAACCATAGTTGGTGGCAAGAGCACGATTATGGCTGCAGGGCCCCTTAAGCCAAGTGTCCCACTGATCTTCCCCCTTCCCCGCCCCCATCTGCACAGGGGTAAAGCTGTGGAAGCAGGGAAGGCTAATTCATCAGCCATTCACTCAGAGGGCCTCCAGTTCTGTAATAAAGAACACAAGCCTGATGCTGTTCTTTGGAAAACTGAAGAAGAATCGATGTCCTTGAATTACGGTGTTGGCGAAGAATATTGAATACACCATGGACTGCCGGAAGAACGAACAAATCTGCCTTGGAAGAAGTACAGCCAGAATGCTCCTTAGAAGGAAGGATGGCAAGACTTCGTTTCACATACTTTGGACATGTTATCAGGAGGGACCAGTCCCTGGAGAAGGACATCATGCTTGGTAGAGAGTCAGCGAAAAAAGAGCAAGACCCTCAACAAATGGATTGACACAGTTGGCACAACAACGGGCTCAAACATAACAACGATTGTGAGGATGGCGCAGAACCCGGCAGTGTTTCGTTTTGTTGTACTTATGGTCACCATGAATCACAACTGGTACCTAACAACAACAACTGTATCTCACTCCTAGGAGTCCTTCTGTCGTGGTGGTTAAAGCACTCGGATGCTAACTAAAAGTCGACAGTTCAAACCAACCAGCTGCTCTGTGGGAGAAAGATGTGGCAGTCTGCTTTTATAAAGATTACAGCCTTGGAAACTCTATGAGGCAGTTCTACTCTAACCTATAGGGTTGCTATGATGGAACTGACTCAATGGCAACAGGTTTTTTTTTTTTTGCCATATCTCAGGGTACTGTGTGCACCTTGTCACCAGACAAAGCCGTATCATAAACTCTCAGACATTTTTTCAAATTCCTATTTGGAGAGAGACGGAAAGCCCGCTACCATTTTGTCAAAATCTGTCACCACAGAAGCCTGAGACCCTGACTCTACCAGTTTCAGCTTATACGTGCAAATGTGCGTTAATTTTATGTAGCAAGTCGCTTTCCTTTGGAATTGGCACACCGGCAGTGGAATTTTTTTTTTAATGGGTTTTAGTATTTTACCACTTACCAACTCTGAACTGAATACATCCCTATGGAAGTGAGGGGTCTCACCTGTGAAAGTGTCTGTGGCCTGGAAACCAGCTTCCTGCATACTGCTCCCCAGACGAGGCACTATGACTCTCCAGCTGTCCTTCGCGAGGAAACTACTAGGAGGCCTCAGGTCACTTCCATCTTAGTGAGTCAGAGTCCATGCTCTGCCCCATTCACTGTCCTGCTCCCAGGTGCCGTGAGCAACTGCTCCTGGGGACAGCACGTAGTCTAACCACATGCCAGACACGGCTTTCAGCCGTCCAGCCAGAGGGCTGTGGCCATGGTGCTCGGGGCTGAGGCCAGCCCGTGGGTCTCTCCTCCCACCTCCTAGAACCGGGTCGTCGCCCGCCACTCAGCAGCCAGCATCCTCTCCAGGGGCCGGGTTCCGTGTGCCAGGGTGGTTCCTCTCCCTGCTGGCAAGGTCACTGGAAAGGAAAAAGAAGATAGTTTTCCTGTTGAGCTATGGAAACATTAAACTAATAGAGCTATGCAGATCAAAAAAAAAAAAAGCCACCCTAAGAATGACTAGTGGGTCCACTCTCCACCCTTCAAAGAAGCAAGTATGGCTGCTTTCCTGATAGCCTTTGACATGGGGAACATGCTGAGTGCCCCTCACATCCCTAAACAAGAGCATCCACCCCCCAGTCTAGGAACTAGGAATTCCGGAATAGCTACTTAGGCATCTCTCCCTCCCAGCCTCTCGGAGCTCAGACTCTCTGAGGAAGAAAATAATTTCTCAGCTGCTGCCTCGAGGTCTCAGAAGTGGGGACAGAGATGCCTGGGTTGGAGGTTCATATCCACTGCCTTCCCAGGAGGGACAAAAACCAGGACTGATTGTGTTGGCTAAGACTGTGTGTCAACTTGGCTGGGCCATGATTCTCGGTGTTTTGGCAGTCATATAATATTGTGATCACTTCCCTATTGAGATTTGAGACGTGATCACCCCCATAATGGAGTCTGCTGTGAGTAGCCAATCAGTAGAAGGGGGGGGTTCCTTGGGCGTGTGGCCTACATCAAGTGTGGGCAGTCTTTTAGGCAGGGCTCAGGGGGCTTTTTGCTCATTCTGGATCCTGCAGCTGTCTCCTGTTTGTCTGCCCTCCAGTTCTTGGGACTTGAGCTAGCAGCTTACCTGTGGTCTTGCCTGCTGATCTTGAGATTCGTCTATCTTCACAGCCTGTGAGCAACAGCCCTGCTCTCTGACCTGCCAATCTTGGGTTCGCCAGCCCCTGCGGCTATGTGAATCAGGAGAAGCCTCTTTCTTGACTCATGGACCTGGAACATTACAGCCTCTACAACCTTGCAAGCAATTTCCTTGATATAAATCTCTCTCTCTTTATACATATTTATATGCTTTACTGGTTTTGCTTCTCTAGAGAACTCAGCCTAATACACCGATATCGAACAGTTTTAAAAAATGACTCTTAGGAGGGAAACAAAGGCCCATACTAATGTTTTATTAATAAGGCTTTATCTTTAAACTGCTCCATATATATTACATAAAAATAAAAGCATTTTACAAAACATTTTTCAAATATTTTCAATGCTGTTTTACTATGCAAGAACCAGCACGAACAATGAAAGTGTTAGAAGCCCAAAGGACCAGATTTTCAAAAAGAATTCTGAATATGAATTTTCAATACTGGGGAAAAGAAACCTTTTTCCCCCATTATTACTATTTAATCCTAATCAATTTATAACCAATTCTTAGAAAAATGTAAACTTATTCTTCCTTTTTGCCATCAAGCTAAAGAAAATGAACTTAAGAAAACACAGCAGAATCTCTCTATGAAGAAAAATAGGACTGCTTATGTTTTAGTCTTGTTTCCGTAAATACAAGGTAACAAAGTAAAACACCACTAATACAGGCTAATTACAAGGAAGACCTTATGAATTAATGGAGCACTGTAATTACATTAAGAATTTCAACTGTATGCTATCATGTATCTGCAGTAACAATCTCACGTCATAAGGTGAGGCCCAGTAGGAGTCCTTAAGTTTAATTAATAGGTAAAAAATTGACATTAATTTAAAAAATCAATTGTTTAGGCAAATAGTAGCTTTGAAGGGCTTGAAAATGTGAGAAAACATTTTTTCTCTGAATTTAAACATTATCAAAAATTACCAATACACACACAGTATGAGCATTCCAAAGTCCTAAACCAATTTTTGAAGTAAACTTATCATGGGCATTATGCTTACCAGTTTTAGGAAACGAAATTTAACTCGCCTGATGAATGAAAACCATCAGCACTAAAACCCTGACTTAATTTGCTCTTTGTCTGACTTCTTGTTGTTAGGTGCCATTGAGTCAGTTCTGACTCGTAGAGACTTTATATATAACAGATGAAACACTGCCCGGTCCTGTACCATCCTCACAATCTTTGCTAGTTTGAAAGCATTGCTGCAGCCACTGCATCAAACCATCCCACTGAGTGTCTTCCTCTTTTTTGCTGACCCTCTACTTTACTAAGCATGATGTCCTTCTCCAGGGATTGGTCCCTCCTGATAAAATGTCCAAAGTAAGTGAGATGAAGTCTGACCATTCTGGCTTCTAAGGAGCATTTGGGCTATGCTTCTTCCAAGACAGATTTATTTGTTCTTCTGGCAGTCCATGGTATACTCAGTATTATTCACTAACACCATAATTCAAAGGCATCAGTTCTTCTTTGGTCTTCCATATTCATTATTCAGCTTCCACATGCATATAAGGCAATTGAAAATACCATGGCTTGGGTCAGGTGCACCTTAGTCCTCAACGTGACATCTTTTCTTTTTAACACTTTAAAGAGGTCTTTTTTTTTTTTTTAATAATTTTTATTGTGCTTTAAGTGAAAGTTTACAAATCAAGTCAGTCTCTCACACAAAACCCATATACACCTTGCTACACACTCCCAATTACTCTCCCCCAATGAGGCAACCCGTGCTCTCCCTCCACTCTCTCTTTTCGTGTCCATTTCGCCAGCTTCTAACGCCCTCCACCCTCTCATCTCCTCTCCAGGCAGGAGACGCCAACATAGTCTCAAGTGTCCACCTGATCCAAGAAGCTCACTCCTCACCAGCATCCCTCCCCAACCCATTGTCCAGTCCAATCCATGTCTGAAGAGTTGGCTTCGGGAATGGTTCCTGTCCTGGGCCAACAGAAGGCCTGGGGGGCATGACCACCGGGGTCCTTCCAGTCTTTAAAAAGGTCTTTTGCAGCAGATTTGCCTCCTGCAATATATCATTTGATTTCTTGACTACTGCTTCCTTGGGCGTTGATTGTGATCCAAGTAAAATGAATTTCTTGACAACTTCAATCTTTTCTCTGTTTATCATGATGTTGCTTATTGGTAGAGTTAGGAGGATTTTTGTTTTCTTTATGTTGAGGTGTAATCCATAATGAAGTCTGCAGTCTCTGACCTTCATCAGTAAGAGCTTCGAGCTCTCTTCGCTTTCAGCAAGCAAGGTTGTGTCATCTGCATAACAAAGGTTGTTAATGGGTCCTCCAGTTTTTCTGTCCCCTTCTACCTTCTCATCTTTGTTTCTGGGCAGGCGTTGCCCATTTGATCTAGTATACTTGATCGATCTGAGAAACACATTCCTCGTGTGTGTTATTGTTTGTCTTATGTTGTTGTTGTTGTTAGGTGCCATCGAGTCGGTTCCAACTCATAGGAACCCTATGCACAACAGAACAAAACACTGCCTGATCCTGCGCCATCCTTACAATCGTTGTTATGCTTGAGCTCATTGTTGCAGCGGCTGTGTCAATCCACTTTGTCAAGGGTCTTCCTCTTTTCCGCTGACCCCGTACTCTACAAAGCATGATGTACTTCTCCAGTGACTGATCCCTCCTGACGACATGTCCAAAGTATGTACGACGCAATCTTGCCATCCTTACTTCTGAGGAGCATTCTGGTTGCACTTCTCCTAAAATGGATTTGTTTGTTCTTTTGGCAGTCCATGGTATATTCAATATTCTTCACGAACACCACAATTGTCTTATAGGCCTGCCTAATCTTTGGCTGAAAGAGGAACTTCAAGAATGGCTTCAAGTCTGAGTTAGAAGGGTTTCCTGGGCCCATAGTCTCGGTGTTTTCTCCAGTCTCCTTCAGAGCACTAAGTCTGGTCTTTTCTGTGAATCTGATCATTTGTTCTACATTTTTCTCCTGCTCTATCCGGGACCCTCTGTTGTAATCCCAGTCAATAAGGTCAGCAGCAGTAGCCAGACACCACCTAGGTCACCTGGTCTCAGGGTTATGTAAGCTGTGGTTTATGTGATCCGTTAGTCCTTTGGACTAATTGCTCCCTTGGGGCTTTAGTTGTTTTCCCTCTCCTTTGCTCCAGACTGGAAGAGACTGACACAAGCTTTTAAGACCCCAGATGCTACTCACCCAAGTAGGATGTAGAACATTGTCTTTAAGAACTATGTTGTGCCAATTGACATAGATGTCACCTGAGTCTATGGTCCTTTGCTTTCAAGCTTGGGAACTTCATCCAGGGAGGTGTTTAGTTGTATCTAAGAGGTTTCCCTGCCTGTGCCACATGTGTGCTCTATTGTCTATGTTAATATATAAGGAGTACCTACAGTCATGTATTTACAAATTTCTACCTCCGCTGAACTGTATCTGCCGGTGGGTGTGTTCCCTTACCCCCTCTCTTACCTCTTGGCATATCTATCTATCTATCATCTATCTATCTTATCTATCATCTATCTAATCTATCTATCCATCTATCTATCAATTCAAAGACTACTGTTTGTTGATTCTATTGTTGCAGGATTGTCTATGCTATATTAGTTATCATTGTTGGCCTTTAATCCGGCGCTCCTCTCAGTGTCTTCTTTTGCCTTGGTCATGTTGTGCTGAATTTTCCCCTATTGTGTATTGCCTTTCCCTTCACTAATATTAACTCGTATCTACTTCTCTTTGGTAATTTCCCCTCCTTCAACCTCACATCCTTGGTAACCATCATAGAGTCTTTTTTTTTTTTTCCCTCTGTATGTAAACCTTCTGTTGTTGCTGAAAATTTTTTCAGCTATCTTCAGCAAAATTTTACTGGCATGTGATATTAATGATATTGTTTGATAATTTCTGCATTCTGCTGGATCACCTTTATTTGGAGTGTGCACAAATATGGATCTCTTCCACTCGATTGGTCAGGTAGCTGTCTTCCAAATTTTTTTGGCATAAACAAGTGAGCGCCTCCAGCATTACATCTGTTTGTTGAAAAATCTCAACTAGTATTCTGTGAATTCCTGGAGCCTTGTTTTTCACCAATGGCGTGACTCAAAATGATAAGAAACATCTAAAAAGACCCACTAATAATGGGAACATGGAATGTACGAAGTATGAATCTAGGAAAACTAGAACCTGTCAAAATGAAATGGAATACTTGATGACAGATATCATCGGCATTAGTGAGCTGAAATGGACTGGTATTGGCTACTTTGAATCGAAATGTCTCAGTTATCTAAGTGCTAGTATAACAGAAATACCACAAGTGGATGGCTTAAACAAAGAGAAGTTTATTCTCTCACAGTCTAGAAGGCTAGAAGTCCAAATTTAGGGCACCAGTTCCAGAAGAAGGCTTTCTCTGTCAGCTTTGAAAGCAGGTCCTTGTCATCAATCTTCCCCTGGGCTAGGAACCTCTCAGCACAGGAACCCCAAGTCCAAAGGACGCGCTATGCTCCCGGCTTTGCTTTCTTGCTGATTGAAGATTCCAGAAAGGGACCGCAGTGCTGTAGCTGTCCACTTTCAAGTGGTGCCTGCATATCGCACAGAACCACCTGTAAACCAGGCACACGTTTTCTCTTCCTCATGCAACTGAACATAAGGAACTCCCCATGAGGCCATAGGTGCAGACTGGGAGAGGGAAGGTAATGTGACAGAAGTAGAGACTGTGAGTATTTGGGCCACTTTCTCATATAACTTACTTCTGCCTTCAGGTCATGTTCTGACCTGATCTCAAATATACCACCTCCATTTAATGATGGAGTGCTGCTGTGCACGTCCATCTTTATGACTCTGTGAGTCAGACAACACCGAGTTCATGATGGGTAGCTCAGGCCGCATGGTGATGTGGTGGTCCATGTTTAAGCATTCAGTCTCTACCAAGGCCCAGTAACAAGCCAAAATTGGTTTCTCAAAAGGAGAGTAGCTATCTGCAGAGGATGGCAGGGCTTTGCTCCAAAATCCTAAGGGTCTGTGCTGAGATTCACCAACAGGAGACTGCCAGAGAGTCCAAACAGCATCTCTGTCTGCCACTGACACTTCAAGCTCCACTGGATCAGCCAGATAATATGGCCCAAGTAGCAGAGAGCATTGCAAGGCACCCTGAACCTGTTGCAGAGGCTTCTCTTGTTCTGGGTCCTACTCAAAACTAGCAGCTTTTCAAGTCACTTGAAAAATAGGCTGGAGTAGCACACCCAAATGACGAATTTGCTGCTTCTAAAATCCAAAGAAGGGGAGTTGGGGCCAAGATGGAGAAATAGTCAGAAGCCTCCTGTCGTCCCTCTTACAACAAAGACCCGAAAAGACAAGTAAACTGATTATATATGACAAGCCAGGAGCCCTGATCATCAAACATAAAACTGAGAAGTCGAACTGAGTGGCAGTGGGAAGGAGAGACAGTTCAGAAACAGCGAAGGAGTGCCAGTCATGAGGTTCCCAGCACCCTGCTGGCTGGATTGGCCAGCACACACGGGCTGAGGTGAACAGTAGTTCGGGATGCGTCTTACCATGTCGGAAGAGTCCAGGTGGTGGAGAGTCTGCACAAGCCTCTGGAGCCAGGTGAATGCAGTGCTGGATCTGCTGAAGTTAAGTGCAAGCATCTAACCTACTAAAAAACCTACTACATGGGGTCAAAATAACCCCTCCACCTCCAGGACTTTTACAGCAGAGACTTGCCTCTTTCCTTTCACCCACCCCCCCACCCTGCTCTGCTCTGACACCAGCCCAGCAGTGTTCAACAACTGCCATGCCTCCTAAGCCAGAACTCAGGGCTGTCCACGCCCAAATCGGTCTTGTGGTATTAAAAAAAAAAGACAAAAAAAACCCATCACACCCCCTAAGCCAGGAACTCAGGGAAGGTACTTCCCCTTTGCCTAGGCACTTGTAGTGCCCTTCACCCAAGTAGACCTGTGCAGGCCAATTCAACTCCGCATGCCCTCATTAGCATAAAACATCAGGGCATACACCTGAAGCCTATTTTCAACTGCAGCAGCCAAGGGGGAGTTACAGATTCATAACATTTGACACCACTCTGCCCATTAAGCAGGGATCTTACCCACCACATAAGGGGCCTGAGGGCTGGCGGTATCACTCAAGCCATCTAGCCACCCACTACAGCGGTCTGAGAATAAGTGGTGACTCCCAGTCCCTACAGCCAACAGCACTGGGTGCCCAAGGACCTTGCCCATTGCTTTGCTCAGCACATACCCCCCTACTGCAGCCAGATACCTGTGCCTGCTCTGAACACGCCTACTAAGCCCTGCCCATCTAGGACTGTAGGGAAGAGTCTGCACCACATACTGAGAGACGGCTGACCTGGACACTTCCACCTCATCCACACAAGAAAAGTGAACAGACTCCTGGGTTCACACACCTAGTAGCTGCTCTAACCACCTGGAGACAGGATGCGAGAGCTTCAAAGATGCCATTAACCAAAGTAGTTAACGTGCCCAGGCTATGTGGGAATATCAAAACAAGCTAGAACACAATAAACACACATACAATAAATAAATATTGATGGCTCAGAGACAACAGTCAATATCAAATCACATAAAGAGAAGCAGGTCAAGATGGCTCTGGCAAGCAATCAAAATAAAGAACCAGAAAACCTTCCAGAGGAAGATAAGGCCTCGGAATTACCAGAGACAGAGTTCAAAAAAATTAACACAGAGGGATCTTCAAGAGATCAGGAAGGATATTAGGCAAAACTCAGACCAAGCCAAGGAACACACAGACAAAGCAATAGAGGAATTCAGGAAAACAATACAAGAACAGAACAATAAATTTAACATGCTGCTAGAAGCAATACAAAGACAGCAACTAGAGATCCAAAAGATTAACAATAAAATTTTAGAATGACACAACTCGATAGAAGGTCACAGAAGCAAAATAGAGGCAATGGAAATCACAATTAGTGGGACTGAAGATAAATTCCTTGGCACCAATTTATTTGAGGAAAAATCAGGAAAAAAATTAAAAAAAAAAAAGAAGAAACTCTAAGAATTATGAGGGACACTATCACAAGGGAAAATCTATGAGTGACTGCAGTACCAGAATGGGGGGGATAACAGAAAATACAGAAAGAACTGTTCAAGATTTGCTGGCAGAAAACTTCCCTGATATAGTGAAAGACAAGAAGACATCTATTCAAGAAGGCCAAATTCCAAAGAGGCTCACTAGGCATTGTGCCTCCTTTTTAGTTGTGAGAGGGGCACAATAAATTATCCTTCACTTTAGAAGGAATATCTCGACACGCCCCATGCTACTGGACCCCTAGAAACTTCACTGAGGTGGAAGGTACCTGAATTTTTGTAGCAATTTCCCACCCTCTAGCATTTTTTTTTTTTTTAGCATACAAATGTTTAACCAGTAAGTCCAGAGTCATTGACACTTTTTCCTTACTAGGTCCAATCAGCATAACGTCATCAGTGTAATGGACCAGTGTGACGTCTTGTGGAAGGGAAAGGCGACCAAGGTCCCTGTGGACAAAATTACAACATAGGGTTGGAGAGCTGATGTAGCCCTGAAGTAAGCAACTGAAGGTGTATTGCTGGCCTTGCCAGCTGAAGGCAAACTGCTTCTGGTGATCCTTCAAAACCAGAATCAAGGAAAAGGCATTGGCTAGATCAATAGCTGCAGACCAGGTACCAGGAGATGGATTAATTTGCTCAAGCAATGAAACTACATCTGGAACAGCAGCTGCAATTGGAGTCACCACCTGGTTATGTTTTCGATAATACACTGTCATTCTCCAAGATCCACCTTTTTTTGCACAGGCCAAATAGGTGAGTTGAATGGGAATGCGATGGGAATCACCACCCCTGCATAGTTTAAGTCCTTGATGGTGGCAGTAATCCCTGTAATCCCTCCAGTAATGCGGTATTGCTTTTGGTTTAGCATTCTCCTAGATAGGGGCAGTTCTAATGGCCTCCACCTGGCTTTTCCTGCCATAATAGCCCTTACTCCATTTGTCAGGAAGGTCTGGTACTTCAACTTGATTTAGTGTAATCCACCATGTAACCCATGCTTCAGCGACCCAACCAAATAAACTATTAGATCCTTTCCTAACTTCTCGAGCTACATTAAATGAAGAATGCTTAGTGGGCCATATCAATAAGCTCAGACTGATCCATCTTTATGTTCCTTGCACAACTGTCCCACACCCTTAATAGCCATTCCCACACATATTCCCCAGGTTTCTGTTTGTACATATTAGGAAAGTCAAGCAGCTCTTTTGGAGTGTAGCATACCTCCTCCTGGATCACACTTTGTACCTCACCTTTTGGAGCTCACCAGGACTTAAGTCTAGTTATAGGTCTAGAAGCCAAAATCAGTGTAGGGGAAGTATTTTGAGAATATTCAGCATTGTTTTGTAAAGCATCTTCCATAGGTGATGCCCCAGGGAATGACTCGGACAAAGGCTCTTTAGACACGGCTGGGTTAATATCATTAGATGGGGGTGGAGGGGCTAATGGTTTTACTCGGGAGGGTGGTTTACAGGCAAACATAGAGTAATCTCTTCAGATGGAAGCGAAAGGGCAGATTATGTTGGCAGGAGTGATTCAGTGGAATTTAGGGGCTCGGATCTCCAGCTTCCTGATTATCTGCCAATATATCCCCATCTCAAGGTTCAGGATCCCATTTCTTCCCAATTAGTGCCCTCACTTTAACTTCAGACACCTCTAGAGGTCGGCAATGGAGTTGGCATTGTAATTCAGCCACTCTTACAATAAGACTCTGGGTTTGGTCTTCGGCAATATCGGCTCTGTTACTACAAAAAAATAAGGGTTTCTTTCAAGGCACAAGTGGAAACTTTGAGGTCATTTATGCAGCACTTGAGCTGTAACTCTGAAGCCCTGAGCACATCTCTTTCTTTCACCACTTTGTCTAGCAGAAGTAGGACTAACCAACTAGCTTCCTTACACTTCTCATTATGACAAAACTGTTGAAAGGTATCACACATGCAGTCACCCAGATCCTCACCTCTCATCAACACCTGATCTATTGGTGGTGATATTTTGCATATTTGTATTGCCTCTCACGTCACGGATTAGCAGTGCTCTCTTTACTACTGGAAGCGGAGTCATCAACATCTTTAAGATTAACCAGACTTGAGAACCAATTTAGAAAACTCATCCTTACAATTTTCTCTAGAATTACTCTCAGTACCAAATGTCTTAGGCTGGGTTCTCTAGAGAAGCAAGACCAGTAAAGCATATAAATAAATATAGAGAGAGATTTATATCAAGGAAATGGCTCATGCAGTTGTAGAGGCTGGAACATCCCAAGTCTGTGGGTCAGGAGAGAGGCTTTTCCTGATTCACATAGCTGCAAGGGCTGGTGAACCCAAGAGCAGCAGGTCAGAGAGCAGGGCTGTTGCTCACAAGCTGCAAAGATGGACAAATTCCAAGATCGGCAGGCAAGATCTCAAGTAAGCAGCTAGCTCAAGTCCCAAGAACTGCAGGTCAGATAAACAGGAGCCACCTACAGGATCCAGAGCAAGCAAAAGCCCACGAGCCTTGCCAGAATGTCCACTTATATTCAATGCAGGCCGCATGCTCAAGGAAATTCCCTTTCAACTAATTGGCTCCTCACAGGAGATCCCATCATGGAGGTGATCACATTATATAAAATCTCATCACTGAAGTGATCACAACATCATATGACTGCCAAATTATATCATAACTGCCAAACCACTGAGAATCATGGTCCAGCCAAGATGACACAGAACCAGACAAATTGAAGAGGAACAGCATCCCATTCATTGTTGAAAAGAACATTTCGAGATGTATCTTGAAGTACAATGCTGTCAGTGATAAGATAATATCCATATGCCTACAAGGAAGACCAGTTAATTGTCTCACTGAACTCAGAGAAGCTGAAGTATGGTGAGGCTGTTATTACTGTTCTTGTTTTACTGTGGGGGTTTTATTTCATTTTGTTTCACTGCAAAAGTATGCTACATCACTTTTTAAAAAATTGAGTTATACACATCACATTTCAAATGGCTGTGGGAAGGATTGGGATAAAAATGGATAGAAATAGAAGGAAAAACAAACTTAGAAATTTTTTTGTATAGTCTTTATTACAATCACCAATCCTTAAACTTAGTTCTTCTAAAAGAGAGGCATGGTAACATTTGTTGAATGTTATAGCTCATTTTAAAGTCTAAAGTTTAGAGACCAGAGAAGATTGGTCTTCCCTAGAATTTTTAGGATACAAAGGCAGAAGGGACACAAACTGTGTTACCTCATTAATGGGTAATTTGCATATTCCTACATACAATCTGAGCCTCCTTATATGCAAAAAGTTAACATGAAACCGTAAACATAGAATTACCATATGACCCCATAATTCCACTCCTAGGTATATACCTAAAAGACTTAAAAGGACTCAAAGACTCAAACAGATACATGTACACCAATGTTCACTGCAGCAGTATTCACAATAGCCAAAGGTGGAAATAATTCAAGTGTCCATCAACATATGAATGAATAAACAAAATGTGTTACATGCATGCAATAGGATATTATTCATCCATAAAGAGAAATGAAGTCCTGATATATTCTATAACATGGATGAACCTTGAGAACAATATGCTGAGTGAAGTAAGCCAGTCATAAAAGGACAAATATTGTATGATCCCACTTATAAGAGGTATCTCAAATAGGCAAAGGGTGCCTTGGTTGTTCAGTGGTTAAAGTGGTTGGCTGCTAACCGAGAGGTAGAAGGTTCAAATCCACCAGCGGTTCCTGGGAGAAGGATGTGGCAGTCTGCTTCCATAAAGATTTACTGCCTTGGAAATCCTATGGCAGTTCTACTCTGTCCTACAGGGTCACTATGAGTCAGAATTGACTTGACAGCAGTGGGTTTAGAATAGGCAAACCCGTAGAGACAAAAGGTTACTGGAGGGAAGGAGAGAATAGGAAGATATTGCTTAAGGTGTACTAAGCTTCTGTTTGGGGGATGACGAGTTTTGGATATAGATAGTGGTGACAGTTGCACATCATGGTGAATCTAATTAATGTCAATACATTCTACACTTAAAAATGGTGGTTAAAATGTCAAATTTTGTGTTATACATGTTTTACCAAGATAAAATTTAAAAGTAAAATAAACGGAGAAAATATGCAAAGGGAAAAAAGGAAGGGCAGGCGGGAGTCAGGAAAGAAGGAAAGGAAGAAAGAAAGAAACCATACTGCCATAAAATGTTTTCTTCCTAACCACTAACAAGGCAGATATTTTTTTCTAGAAATGTACAATAGAGAGGTCAGGGGTCACAGAAGTTCGAGTCTCCCTTCTGTTCAGTGTTGGAGCTTGGCCTTCGAGAACTGTGCCCAGGACTCACTGGGGCTCAGTATACTTTTTCTGAATGAACAAAAGACAGGGAGTGAGGAGGTGGGTGCTAGCCAGCTGGGCCATAGAGGCGGTCAACACTTGCTTGCTTTCATAGTTAATTAACCCACCAAGAACCAGCAGAGCTAATCTGGACATCTGCAGAGTAAACAACATTTAGAACTAAAAAGGCAGAGAAGCTGAACAAACACTGTCACTTTAGTTTGTCCTTCATGTCTTCTAACTAGGAGATGGCTCTTGCTTGCAATTTGCCCCTCAGCATTTCAATCTCAGCTCATATGACTATCCCCAGAGATGCTTCCTTGATGGTCCCCCTAATCTAAACTAGCACCCCATTACACTCCCTCACAGCCCCTAGTCTGCTTCGTAGCACTTCCTGTAGTTGCAACTGTATGGAGGGGTCTATGATTGTTCAGTGCCCATCTCTCCCACTGAACAAGAACGGGGACAAGAACAGGGAATGGCTCATCATTTCTCCTCAGCACTTGAGGACTGCCTGCTGGGAGGTGCACAAAAATATGTGGTTACTGAAGAGAGGGAAGAAGGGAGAGAGGTAGGGTGGGGATATGGACAGGACTAACCAGGAAATAATTGAATATTGCACTTGAAAAATGTCATTAAGTTCCTCCATAACAGCACAATAGTTACTAAGGAAATAAAGCACATCAAACGGAAAAGAATCCCACAGGAAGGGACAATTTTAAAAAACAAGGACCTACAAAACCTAACCAAATAAGTTGTGGAATACGTTTGCTTTACCACTTGTTCACGAAAATGCATATGAAATGCAGTGCTCATAAGAGTCACTGGGGAATCAAAACTTAATTGCACTCAGCAGATGGCAGCTTTCGTAAACGTACACTATAAATACAAACACATGCAGTTCAGGAAACATTCGAGGGTTCAAACATGGGCCAGAGTACATCAGAGAAGTGGGCTTACCAGAGATGGAAGGGCTACATGTTCTCCATGCTGCCTTTCATTGCTGTGATTCAGGGATATGAAATAATTTGTAAGTTTCATAACACAACCTAGAAGCCTCATAGCCTGGGTGGTTCAACGGACCCCACATATTTATTCAGCCCTGAGGATACTGGCTCAAGAAGCAGGAGCAAAATTTAAAACATTTGACTCAAACACACACACACAAAGCGCAAACAGGAAAAAGCAGCACTTACATTAAAAAAAATAAATTAAAAAAATAAACCACCGCCATCAAGTCAATTCCAAATCATAGCAGCCCTACAGGACAGAGTAGAACTGCCCCATAGGGTTTTCAAGGAGTGGCTAGTGGATTCGAATTGGCGACCTTTTGGTTAGCAGCCTAGTTCTTAACCAAAATGTCACCTTGGAAAATACTGCCCTTGGTAAAGCCTGAAGAGTTAACAGTCTGAGGCTCTACTCCAAGTTGGACAAAGACTTCATCCAAAATAAGCAAATGAGATAACTGCCCCTAATGAACCAGCAAGTCTGAAATTATTGACTCACATGACTTAGGAGAACATGCCACAGGTCTCATCTGTCCTGTCCCTTCTTTCCTGGATGAGAGGCCTGAGCTCAGGGTGGATGTGTCTCATGGAAGGTGACTCCAGTAATGGAGCGGAGACTGGGCCAAAACAGGGTCTCCACCAGGCCAGGGCTCAAACCTTCCAGGACAGCCCGGAGGTGGATGGCTCAGAAGAGGGCTCCAGGAAGTTAGGCACAGCATACAACTATCACCACTGCCATGAAAAAATTGGGAGACACTGAACTTGGTTTCCACTTCCCCAGGCCCAAGCTGGGCCATGCCTGCAACACCAACATGCACAGACAGGGTCAGAGTGCATGGTGTGCCGGGTTCCATCTGAGTACACCACAGACACCGAGGCACTGTCTCCTGGCCAGGCAGCAGCACAGCTGGTCCTAGAGACAATCCATGCCCAGTGCCCCTCTTTTCTTTAGATAAAACCAGCTTGAATAGGCATGGGAGGCAAAGAAAAAGGAGGTAACACTACGGGTCCAAGCATGGCAAAAAAGGGAGAGAGCCACAGACTCTTTGGTGAGAGTCTTGCTCCTCATTCTGCCCTCACAGCCCTTGCTCCTCTCTAATTATACCCCCCATGCTGCCTGCTACTCCTCTGGTTCAGTACAGCAAGCCACCATTCCCGTCAGGCAGCTTCAACCTGTCCTGCCCCCGTGGCTGACCTGGCCCTGCATCCACGGCCCTCAACCTGTCCTTTAGCTGCAATCTGCGGGCAGCTGTGGGTGCCTGTGCTAAGTACCAGGGAGACAGAAATGATCAAGGAGAAGTGTTTGCCCCTGGGGCCATCCTTGTATCAGCATCTGTCTATGTATCCATCTCTTCACAAATGGACAGCTTCTCAGGGCCGGTTGCACTGAGCCTCACAGAGTCACCTCCCCCAGCTGGCTTCAGCTCACTGGACATGGAAGCCCAGTAGCTGTGCCGCAGGCTGTACTTGGCAAGTGCTAGCTGGGCTGGCGCAACAGCATGTCCACCTCTGCCATCCTGATACACTGTAAAAATGGCGTGGGGCAGCATCTGACCTCCTCCTAAATTCACAAGGGGAAAAGAAAATCAAGATCAACAGCCCAAGGCTGATTCCTGTGGGGTGGAGGTCTGACGTGCCTCCTCTCTCTGCCACCTTTACCAATTCTGACACCAATCCTCCCTCCCACGGCACTTTCTACTTCTCTACTGGGTTAGATAATTCACTGCAATGGCCACACAGAACTCATAGACAACGCTTATGATTATGGGGTCTATTAGGGAAGTAACAGTTACAATTCATGTTCAGGAACACTCAGAATACAGGTCCTCCATCAGGACAGCCTCTTCTCAGCCATGCCGCAGGCACACCTCCCTCTGGCCCCTTGGCCTCTCTGCCCTGCTCAGGCAAGTGTTACAAAGCTCTTTTAGCTCTGCCAGTAATTGCCCATAGGCACCCCACTCTGCCAGTAAGCCTCCTGCCCAAAGGCACTCAGCTTTCTCGCTCTGCGGGCCAGGAAGCCTACCATACCATCTCCTGCCGTGTCCTATCGTCATTTCTCTGCCACCACTTTTCAAGAGCTCTCTCTCTCTTCCTCTCTCTCTCTTTCTCTCTCTCTGTCTCTTGGTTCCAGAAACTTCTCAGCACTGGGATCACGAGTCCAAAAGACGTGCTGTCTGCTCCTGGCTGTTCTTCCTTGGTAGTAGTGGGATCCTCTCTCTGCTCTGGAATTGGCTCTCTTTTATGGCAAAACTGACCACTCTCCTTGGTGGGCCACAATTGGCTTATGTGCACAGTCCCACCCAATCACTTGGATGGGAGTTACAAGAACATGGCTAGAAAGGCCACACAAAAGCAATCCATCACACCACACACAGATTCCAACTAGGGCTATAACACACAAGGCCAAGGCAAGAGCCAGCATCTAAGTCAGATAATCTTCGCTCAAACCCAATGACCCTCATTCTAAGCTGTGCCTTCGGCAGTTACTTAATTCCCCAGGCCTTAACTTCTCATCTTTGAAATGGATGCAATGACTGCACCTGCCCCACAGGGCATGTGAGGCTTAGTGAGAATATACATACAGTGTGTAGGGCAGTACCTGGCATTAGTGAGAAAGCACACACAGCATGCAGGACAGTGCCTGGGTCTCTTAGACTGGGTTCTCTAGAGGAGCAAAAACAGTAAAGCATATATGAACCAGTAAAGCATAAAAAAAAAAAAAAGCATATATAGAGAGATTTATATCAAGGAAACGGCTCACACAATTGTAAGGGCTGGAACGTCACAAGTCTGTAAATCAGGACAGAGGCATCTCCTGATTCACGTAGCCACAGGGGCTGGTGAACCCAAGATCGGCAGGTTGGTGAGCAGGGCTCCACTCACAAGCTGTGAAGGTTGACAAATCCCAAGATCAGCAGGCAAGACCTCGAGGCTTCTCCTGGTTCACGAAGCTTAAAGGGGCTGGCAAACCTGAGACTGGCAGGTTAGAGATCAGGACTCTTGTTCACAGGTTGTGAAGATCGATGAATTCCAAGATCAGCAGGTAAGCTGCTAGCTCAAGTCCCCAAAACCGGAGATCAGATGACAAGAGGCAGCTGCAGGATCTGGAACAGGCCAAAAACCTTGGCAATGCGAGCAAGAAGTAGGCAACAGATGGTGAAGAGATGAAGGCTGAGAAAGCAGTGAGCCACCACAGGCCCTGCCCCACTAGTACCACTCAGTGGATTCCATCGTGGAGGTGATCACATATCACATTTCAACAGGGAAGTGATCACAACATTATACAACTGCCAAAACACTGAGAATCATGGCCCAGCCAAGTTGACAAACAATCTTAACCACCACACCTGCATAAGTGAGAAAGCACACACAGCATACAGGGCAGTGCCTGGCGTTGGTGAGAGAGCACACACAGCTTGCAGGGCAGTGCCTGGCGTTGGTGAGAGAGCACACACAGCTTGCAGGGCAGTGCCTGTGACTAGTGAGAGAGCACACACAGCATGCAGGGCAGTGCCTGGCACTGGTAAAAAGAGCACACACAGCATGCAGGGCAGTGCCTGGCACTAGTGAGAGAGCACACACAGCTTGCAGGGCAGTGCCTGGCATTGGTAAAAGAGCACACACAGCATGCAGGGCAGTGCCTGTGACTAGTGAGAGAGCATACACAGCATGCAGGGCAGTGCCTGGCACTGGTAAAAAGAGCACACACAGCATGCAGGGCAGTGCCTGGCACTAGTGAGAGAGCACACACAGCTTGCAGGGCAGTGCCTGGCATTGGTAAAAGAGCACACACAGCATGCAGGGCAGTGCCTGGAGTAAGTGAGAGAGCACCCACAGTGTGCAGCGCGGTGTCTGGCATTGGTGAGAGAGCACATACAGTGTGCAGGGCAGTGCCTGGCACTGGTGAGAAAGCACACACAGTGTACAGGGTAGTGCCTGGCGTTGGTGAGAGAGCACACACAGCGTGCACGGCAGTATCTGGCATTGGTGAGAGGGCACACACAGCGTGCAGGGCAGTGCCTGGCATCTGGCAAGTGCTAAGGAAACAGATGCCATTACAATGAAGTCAGGTCTTCAAGAATACGCCAGAACCTGTCCTCCTCCAGTTCTTGTTTGGCCTAATTTCATCTCAGGGTTCCTCAGCTGATTTGTCTTGACTTAAAATAGAAAAAGTTCTCAATAAGTAAAAATTAAAAGGTCAAAATCATTCCAGCCCAGAGATAATATTTAAACCTTAAAACAAAAAAAAACCCTGAAGTCATCTTAAAACCGAACAGTAGGTTTAGCTTAACGTCTGATCGAGCACTGTGCTCTTTTAAGGTCTGTCTACATGGGATCAAACTGACAATAGCAACTCAAAAGATTACATAGGAAACTTAGTGGGCTGTGAGTTTCTGTTAATGGGAGAAAATAATTCAGAAAAAGAGGGTAAGAATGTTTGTACAACTTGAACCATATAATCCATGTTACTGAATTGTACACGTAGAAATGGTTGAACTGGTGTATGTTTTGCTGTGTCTATTCTCAACAAAAATAAATTATTTAAAAAAAATCATTCCATGCCAGCTAAAATTAGCAACAGATAGAGACAGGGGAAGGATACAGAATTGGGGAAGTGGGTGGGCCAGGCATTTGGTAGGAAATGTGGTAGAAGAGCAGAAGAGAAAACAGACAAAGGAAAAGGCTCAGTCTCCCAATAATAAGTTGTTTTTTCATGTTTTCGTAATGAAATATCAAGGTTAAAAAACAGCAATAAAAACCAAATCCGATGTCATCGAGTCGATTCTGACTCATAGCGACCCTACAGGACAGAGGAGGACTGCCCCATAGGGTTTCCAAGGAGCAGCTGGTAGATTTGAACCACCAACCCTTGGGTTAGCAGTAGAGCTCTTAACCAATTAGTTTCTCACAGGTTTTACGTCTCCGCGACAGAAAACAATCGCACAGGCCCGTCTGCTTTTCCTCTGCTCTTTCCTGTTTGGCATACTTCCTTTTTAACGTGCTGACACAAGTCCACCAGGTACACTTCTCAAACTTTCCCAGGCCCAGGACAGAAAGTTCACACCTCGAGGGGAGGGCATCTTCCTGAAAGCCCTCCACTTAACACAGGAGGGTTGGGGCAGAACCACAAACACTTTAAAGCTAACAAGAATTGATCAACAAGGAAATAGTTGATATTCCTATAGAAATGAATATTTGCACAACTTCAGTCACAGAAATGAAGGTCCCCAAAACCTCCCAGGTGTCTAACACCCCAGCCCAACTGCACTTGCCCCTACTTTCCAAACACACAGGCATAGCCCTAAGCTCTCATTAAATAGCTCTGCATTGGGTATCATGCTCATTTTCTGAAAAATGTAATTCATTTGAGTAAAAAGAGAAATTATCTACTTTATAACGTTTTACAAGAAGCCTTAGTGGAACAATGGTTAAGTGCTCAGCAGCTCACTGAATGGTCAGTGGTCTGAACCTGCCACACTGAGGAAGAAAGATGTGGCAGTCTGCTTCTGTAAAGATTACAGCCTAAGAAACCCTATGGGGAAGTTCTACTCTTTCCTGTTGGGTCGCTATGAGTCAGAATCAACTTGAGAGCACACAACAACTTTTTACAGATTCGAAGGCACCTAACAACAACTCTGATTTGAGGTGGGTGGTGGTGGATAGAAATGTTCCAATAATATTTTTCTTAGATATCTACTTCCAAAGAAAAGCCTGTGTTCTCTGGGGCAGACATGGGAGAGGGAGAGAGTGGCAGAACCCATTAAGCGCTACTCTGGGCAGGGTCTCCGGCAGCCCAGACACATCCCAGGGCCCCTGGCTAGATTTCCTGTGGGTGCAGCTGTGAACCCTGCACCCCACAAGCAGCTGAAAGACTCCTCGCTGCCTAATACGCCGTAAAGACAAACTTACCTCCGGAGAGGAGACCCCGGCCATGTGCAGAGCAGTGCGTACACAGACACGCCCTCCGTTCTCTTAGAAATAAGTTTCCACTCAACCACATGAAGTTTTCTTTCTTTTAAAGGAAACTTGAAGAAGAAATGGTACGCAATGAACCGTGAGCCACCCTAGAAAGATCTTCAGCTCAAAGACCACGTTATAGAAACCACAGGTTCTTCCAAAGAGTAAGGAAGCTGCAATCTAGACCAGCCTCCCAGAAAGGACCAGCAGTTACGGGAAAAGAGGTGTCTGGGCACACCAGTCTGGACATGGCAGCACTCAGCGCCATCAGCGTTGGCGGAGCAACTTCACCTGATCACAGAAACCCAAGGAGAAGCCCATTTCAGCAGGTGTCTGAAGGACACACAGAGTGGTGCTCTCCAGGGCAGTCCAGGGCAGCGTGGCTGGCTGCAAGGGGGCCTGGGAACCTGATGTGCAAAATGGAGAATTTCTGCATTTGCTTATAAGACAACACACACACACATACACACTAACAAATTAAACAGCTCTGGTACAAGATGCCAAACAGCTGTGAGTCATTAAAAAAGATAAAAATAACTGTGAATTAATGCAGAGACATGATTTACCTTCAGCTCCTCTGAAATCTATTAGTTTGGGTGATCCCCGTCAAAAGATCAGTTGTCAGTGTTTATTTTGTGCTGTGCTTTGTGTTCACATGAAGAAGCAACTACAGCAGGGATCAGCAAACCTCTGCAAAAAGCCAGATTTTAAATGGCTTTGCAGTTTCTGCCACAATCACATAAGCATGGTTGTGTGTCAATAAAGTTTTATTCACACAAACAACACTGGGCAGGGTTTGGCCCACAGGCGGTGATTTGCCAACCACTGGATCGGTCTATAAACTCCTTATTTTCAAGAAAATGTCCTACTTGACTTCCTTCTGTCACAGCTTCAGTGTCCCCTCATTTTCATCCCTCAGTCACCTCTGAGGACCCCCATACTTTCAACGCCCTGACACTCACAGTCTGCGCACTGACGTAAGTAGTGTGCACAGTGTACTGATCCGCACAGCCTACTCATTATGTGCTGTTCGCATTCTTCACCTTTTTTGTGCCTTTCTGTGTCCCCTCCATGAGATTCTAATAGTCCCAAGGGCAAGACTTTTTTTATAGAATGTGACCACTAAAGTTTGTACAGTCATTGCAAAGTACCTGACACAGAAGAAGTGCTCGATGGTTTACCACCACACTGCACAATTTTCACAGGAGTCTCTAAGGACAGGGCCGACTCAAAAATAATGTCAAAAATGAAGCCAGTTTTCAATGCTGTGCTCACATGGAGGGCTACAGATAGCAACGTTGAACCTGGCTCGCCCTGTGCCTGTCCCCCCATACCCCCTGACTCATGCCCACATGGATCTCCTTGAGTGAAAGTGTCTAGAGGGCAATGTTTTTCCAACTTTGGCTGTGGCCCATTAGTAGGTTGGTTTTTAATAGAAAAGAAAAGAGGGTTGAGGGCTGCTTCATGAAACTTCTGTACTCATGCTGTGCACTGCACTGGGTATGCGTATGTGTACACTGGGTCACAATGTAAAGTTTGCTTCTTATTGTGAACCATGATCACAGTTCTTCCTTGGGAGCAAGGAATAATGAAGAAAACTAAAGATACAAGGGAAGGATCAGTCCAAAGGACTAATGGACCACATCTACCGTGGCCTCCACCAGGCTCAGTCCACTAAAACTAGATGGTGCTCGGCTACCACCACTGACTGCTCTGACAGGGATCACAATAGAGGATCATGGACAGAACGAGAAAAATGTAGAACAAAATTCTAACTCAAAAAGAAAGACCGGACTTGCTGGCCTGACAGAGACTGGAGAAACCCTAAGAGTATGGCCCCTGGATACCCTTTCAGCTCAGTAATGAAGTCACTCCTGAGGTTCACCCTTCAGCCAAAGATTGAACAGGCCCATAGAATAAAACAAGACTAAAGGGGGGCACCGGCTCTTGGGCAGGGATTGGAAGGCAGGAGGGAACAGGAAAGCTGGTAACAGGGGACTCATGGTTGAAAAGGGAAGTGCTGACATGTCGTGGGGTTGTTAACCAATGTCATAGAAGAATGTGTGTACTAACTGATAAGAAACTAGTTTGTTCTGTAAACCTTCATCTAAAATACAATAAAACAAAAACTTATATACATATTGCTATGCACTCCTAGCTGCTCTCCCCCTAAAGAGACAGTACACTCCTCCTCTCCACCCTGAGTTCCCCACGTTCATTCAACCAGCTCCTGTCTCCCTCTGCCTTCTCATCTCACCTCCAGACAGGAGCTGCCCACATAAACTCATATGTTTACTTGAGCCATGAAGCTCACTACTCACCAGTATCATTTTCTGTCTTATAGTCCAGTCCAGTCCTTGTCTAAAGAGTTGGCTTCGGGAATGATTCCTGCCTTGGGCTAACAGAAGGTATGGGGACCAAGACCTCTGGGGTCCTTCTAGTCTCAGTCAGACCACTAAGTCCGGTCTTTCTAGGAGAATTTGAGGTCTGCATCCCACTTTTCTCCTGCTCCATCAGGGATTCTCTGTTGTGTTTCCTGTCAGGGCAGTCATCAGTTGTAGCCAGGTACCATCTAGTTCTTCAGGTCTCAGATTGATGTAGTCTCTGGTTTATGTGGCCCTTTCTGTCTCTTGGGCTCGTATTTTCCTTGTGTCTTTGGTATTCTTCATTCTCCTTGCTCCATGTAGGTTGAGACCAATTGATCCATCTTAGGTGGCCATTTGCTAGCATTTAAGACTGGGTTTGGGTTTTTTTATAATCCGTTTACAACAGGCCCCACCTTGCCTTCCTGCCAGAGGCCCGTGGAGGTGAGTGCAGGGACCGCTGAGAGGTAACTTCTCTCTGTAACCCCAGGGAACTGGGTGAGTAGCTCTCCTTGGAAGATTGGCCTCAGCTACACAGATCCATCAGGATCCCACCTGGTGTCGAGACTGCGATAGGCAGCTTCTGGCTGGCTAGAGGACTGTACACCTGGCCAGAGGCTGAGCCAGGCTCACCCACGTAAGGAGCCACAGGGAAGAAGGAACAGAGACTTCCTGCCCCCTCCTCAGGACAGCGTTCATTATCTTTTCCACTCTGTAAACCACCGCTAACCACCAAGCTCTGTGTCCGGAGCTGGGGGCACAGGAATAGAATATGCCTCCTGCCTCAAGGAGCCCCCAGCCTGGTGTACACAGAAACGTGACAGGGCAGTCACAGCACATGTGGCTGTAACAGGTACCCTAAGAGAGGGAGAGGAGCCCTGGTGGCCCAGTGGTTTGGTATTCAGCTGCTAACCAAAAGGTTGGTAGTTCCAACGCACCAGTGGCTTTGCAGGAGAAAAGACCTGGTGATCTGCTCCCATAAAGATTACAGCCTAGGAAATCCTGTACAGTGTTTCTACTCCGTCCTGAAGAGCCGCTATGAGCCAGAATCGCCTCAACAGCACACAACAAGAGAGGGCAGCACAGCCAAGGTGGCAATGGGGCCAAAGTCGGACCTGCACCTTTATGCGGCCTTGCACAACTTCTCACCTTTCCAGTCCCCATGGGTGTAAGACGAGAGACAGAAGGAGAAGTCTACCAAAATCTCTTTCAGTGCATGCAAGAAGAAAGTCATGAATAATGCCAGCTGTTACAAGAAAATCCTCGGCTAGGCACACTTCCCGAACCTCAAGGTGTTCCTGAACAACCTGGCCCCAAAACACCTGCAAAGAAGTGCTCGGAGAGATAATATGAATGAACTGGAGGAAAATGAGTACCACCGGTGCAGCTGGAGGAGCACCCAGCACACGGCAGGTGCTCATTAGATACTGGACAAACAGGCAGATGGATGGACAAAATCGAAGTTACATGATGTGGGTTAGCTACTTTGTATCTATCTTCTGAATGTCTGTTCACTTTAAATTTGATTTTTAAGGTTAAGTTCTGGTGCAAGCTGGGCTCTCGGTAACCATGGTGGAGATGAGACCACCTGACTCCCTCTCCCACTCCAGGCCCAGGCCATCCCCTTCTCCAGTTCCCTCCAACATCACCATTTTTCCTCTCTTCTTTGTGTGGTTCTTCTTCCTCAGCTAACCCTATAAGTGCCGCTGTCCCCAAAGCTCCACTACCAGGCTTCCGCTCACCTTCTCCCTCCACAGTCTCATCTTCACAACCACCTCTGTGTGATAGCCCCAAAACTATAACCATGGCTCAGGAAACTCCTTCCTGAGCTTTAGATGCTTATATTCTAGCTGCATCCTGGACAGCCTCACTTATAGGTCCCCAAATATGTCCAAGTTTAAGAATCAAGAACAAGTCTTTCCTCCCAAACCCACCCCCGACTTACAGCAGAAGGAACAGCCATCCCGGATAGTACATGGGCCTCCCTAAAGGGCTTCCTCAGCCCCATCCATCCCCCTCTGTGCGCTCACCTCTGACCAGAACACTTCTTCTGGAAGAAAATGCCTGTGGTCCCAACACCTGTAGTACAAAGTGGGATTTCTAAGTGTGACAGACAGAGTCCAGAACCTGGGCAGCCTGAATGGCCAGCCACCCTGACCCCCACAGTCAATCACACCCCACTCCTGCCTTTGCCCAAACTATCTACACAGTTCTGGGCCTAAGTCTTCCCCGTCATTCCCTACCTGGTGGCCTGACTCATCCTGCAGAGCCCACATTAGACATGTTTCCTCCAAGCCACCATCATTCCCACAGCAGCACAGCCCTGGTTAACTTTGTGTCTGCTGGCCCCTCCCACTACAGCAGTGCTTCTCAGGCTCAGAGTGAACCAAAAGCATCAGTTTCAACCCCACAGGTTGTGATTCAGTGGGTCTAGAGGGGGTTATGATGCCTTTCTCCACTTACCTAAAGGACTTTAGTGTGGAAAGTGAATAAAATTATTCAATACATATCCACTGATTAGAAGTAGAACCAGAGAGTGAAAATCATGTGAAGATAGGCTTACATTCGTTGGAAGGAAGCTTCCCCATCCTCACAATCATTGCTATGTTTGAACCCATTGCTGCAGGCACTGTGTCAGTCTATGTAGTTGAGGGCCTTGCTCTTTTATGCTGACCCTTTACTTTACCAAGCATGATGTCCTCCTCCAGGGACTGGTCCCTCCTGATAACATGTCCAAAGTATATGAGGCGAAGTCTCATCATCCTCGCTGTTAAGGAGCATTCTGGCTGTACTTCTTCCAAGACAGACTTAATTGTTCTTCGGGCAGTCCATGGAGTATTCAATGTTCTTTGACAATACCATAATTCAAATGCATCAATTCCTCTTCTGAACCCTGCTTGAGTTTCTGGCAGTCCCTGTCGATGTACTGCTGCAACCGTTTTTCAATTATCTTCAGCAAAATTTTGCTTGCATATGATATTAATAATGTTCAATAATTTCTGCATTCTGTTGAATCCCCTTTCTTTGAAATGGACACAAATATGAATCTCTTCCAGTAGGCCAAGTAGCTGTCTTCCAAATTTCTTGGCTGTGAGTGCTTCCAGTGTTTTATCCATTGGTTGAAACATCTCAATCGGTATTCTGTCAATTCCTGGAGCCTTGTTTTTCACCAATGCCTTCAGTGCATCTTGGACATCCTCCTTCAGTACCACCGGTTCTTGATCATATGCTACCTCCCAAGATGGTTGAAAGTCAACCAATTCTTTTTGGTACAGTGATTCTGTATATTCCTTTGTATTTTTTTTGATGCTTCCTGTATCATTCAATATTTTGCCCATAGAATCTTTCAATATTGCAACTTTAGGCTTGAACTTTTTCTTCAGTTCTTTCGGCTTGAGAAACGCTGAGCGTGTTCTTCCCTTTTGGTTTTTTGACTCCAGGTCTTTTCATATTATTATAATACTTTGTCTTCTCAAGCCCCACTTTGAAATCTTCAGTTCACCTCTTTTAAGTGATCATATCTTCTGTTCACTTTAGCCACTCTATGTTCAAGAGCAAGTTTCAGAACTTCTTCTGACATCCACTTTCGTCTTTTCTTTGTTTCCTGTTTTCATAGATTAAATTGTGTCCCCCCAAAATACGTCAACTTGGCTAGGCTATGATTCTCAATATTGTGTAGTTGTCCTCCATTTTATGACTGTATATTTATGTTAAAGAGGATTAAGGTGGGATTGTAACACCCTTACTAAGGTCAAATCCCTGATCCAATGTGAAAGCAATTTCCCTGGGGTGTGGCCTGCACCACCTTTTATCTAACAAGAGATAAAAGGAAAGGGAAGAAAGCAGAGAGTGGGGGACCTCATACCACCAAGAAAGCAGTGCTAGGAGCAGAGCATGTCCTTTGGACCCAGGGTCCCTGTGTGGAGAAGCTCGTAGTCTGGGGGAAGATTGACGAGAAGGCCGACAGAGAGAGAAAGCCTTTCCCTGGAGCTGACACTCTGAATTTGGACTTTTAGCCTACTTTACTGTGAGGAAATAAAACTTCTCTTTGTTAAAGCCATCCACTTCTGGTATTTCTGCTATAACAGCACTAGATGACCAAGACGCCTGTCTTTTTAATGACCTTTTGCTTTCTTCATGTATGATGTCCTTGATGTCATTCCGCAACTCTTCTGGCCTTCAGTCATTAGTTTTCAATGTATCAAATCTACTCTTGAGATGGTTTCCAAATTCAGGTGCACATATTCAAGGTCGTACTCTGGCTCTTGTGTACTTGCTCTAATTTTCTTCAGCATCAACTTGAAGTTGCACATGAGCAATTGATGGTCTGTTCCACAGTCAGCTCCTGGCCTTGTTCTGACTGCTGACATTGAGTTTCTCCATCATCTCTTTTCACAGATGCAGCTGATTTGATTCCTATGTATTCCATCCCATGAGGTCCATGTATACAGTTGCGATTTATGTTGTTGAAAAAAGGTATTTGCGAGGGGGGGCCAAGATGGCGGACTAGGTGGACACTACCGCGGATCCCTCTTGCAACAAAGACTCGGAAAAACAAGTGAATCGATCACATACATAGCAATCTACGAACTCTGAACAACAAACATAGACTTAGAGACGGAGAACGAACAAATACGGGCAGACAGTGATCGTTTTCAGAACTAGGAGCCAGCGTACCAGGCAGGTGACCAGGGGGGCAGACGACACAGACAAGGGGCCCAGCCCTACTCCCCCGAACCCATCCCGGCAGGGAGTCTACCTGGTTGGCGCGGGCGGCGTAGCAGCGCAGCCAGTGGGAGAAGCACCCGGGAGGCAGTGACTAATCTTGGAGCGGGGAGAGCAGCGTCCCAGCTGGGGAGCCGTCCCGCCGGGAGTTTGGGGGGAAGCAGGCATGGCGCGAGCGTGGGGATCAGCTATATTTCCCTAAAGCGAACCCGGGGGGGGGCCCAGACGTTCATGCAGGGGACGCCCACCCAGTTCGCGTGTGTGGCACGGCGCACCAGAGGGAGAAGTCCCCGGGAGGAAGTGACTGGTCTTGGAGCGGGGAGAGCAGCGTCCCAGCCGGGGAGCCGTCCCGCTGGGATTTTGACGAGAGCGGGCGGGGCGTGAGCACGAAGTCCAGTTATATTCCCCTGAATAGACCCCGGGGGCGGGCCCAGCCTTTTGTGCGGGAGACACTCACCCAGTTCTCGTGAGCGGTGCGGCGCACCGGAGGGAGAAGTCCCCGGGAGGAAGTGACGGGTCTCAGAGCGGGGAGAGCAGCGTCCCAGCCGGGGAGCTGTCCCGCTGGGATTCTGGCGGAAGCGGGCGGGGGGTGAGCACGGGGACCAGTTATATTTCCCTGAATTGACCTCGGGGGTGGGCCCACCCGTTCGTGCGGGCAACGCCCACTCAGTTCGCGCGAGCAGAGCAGCTCCGGAAGGAGAAGTCCCCGAAGGAAGTGACTGGTCTTGGAGCGGGGAGAATAGCATCCCAGCCAGGGAGCCGTCCCGCCGGGTTTTTGGCCGACGCAGGCAGAGCATGAACGCGGGGATCAGCTCTATATTCTGTGGTGCTACACTCCTAGCTCTCTGATCCCTCCCCCACCCTCCCCAGGTGGCTCCATTAACATCTGAATACCCTGAGCCAGAGGGAGAATTCAGATAGGGATCTGACTGCATTTTTTTTTAGCTGATTACCTGGAAAAACTAGTTTCCCAGTGATGGCTCGGAGACAGCAGTCCATATCAAACCACATAAAGAAGCAGACCATGACAGCTTCTACAACCCCCCCAAAAAAAGAATCAAAATCTTTCCCAAATGAAGATACAATCCTGGAATTATCAGATACAGAATATAAAAAACTAATTTAAAGAATGCTTCAAGACATCACAAACGAAATAAGGCAAACTGCAGAAAAAGCCAAGGAACACACTGATAAAACTGTTGAAGAACTCAAAAAGATTATTCAAGAACATAGTGGAAAAATTAATAAGTTGCAAGAATCCATAGAGAGACAGCATGTAGAAATCCAAAAGATTAACAATAAAATTACAGAATTAGACAATGCACTAGGAAGTCAGAGGAGCAGACTCGAGCAATTAGAATGTAGACTGGGACTTCTGGAGGACCAGGGAACACCAACATAGCTGAAAAAAAATCAGATAAAAGAATTAAAAAAAAATGAAGAAACCCTAAGAATCATGTGGGACTCTATCAAGAAGGATAACTTGCGAGTGATTGGAGTCCCAGGAACAGGGAGGGGGGACAGAAAACACAGAGAAAATAGTTGAAGAACTCCTGACACAAAACTTCCCTGAAATCATGAAAGACGAAAGGATATCTATCCAAGATGCTCATCGAACCCCATTTAAGATTGATCCAAAAAGAAAAACACTAAGACATATTATCATCAAACTTGCCAAAATCAAAGACAAACAGAAAATTTTAAAAGCACCCAGGGAGAAAAGAAAGGTTTCCTTCAAGGGAGAATCAATAAGAATAAGTTCAGACTACTCAGCAGAAACCATGCAGGCAAGAAGGGAATGGGACGACGTATACAGAGCACTGAAGGAGAAAAACTGCCAACCAAGGATCATGTATCCAGCAAAACTCTCTCTGAAATATGAAGGCGAAATTAAGATATTTACAGATAAACACAAGTTTAGAGAATTTGCAAAAACTAAACCAAGACTGCAAAAATGCTAAAGGAGATTGTTTGGCCTGACGACCAATAATATCAGGTTCCAGCACAATACAAGGTCACAAAACAGAACGACCTAATATCAACGCAACTCAAATAGGGAAAGCACAAAAACAAACAAACTAATATTAATTCTAAAAAATAAATAAATAAACAAAATAATACACATAACAGGGAATCATGGAAATCAATAGATAAACGATCACAGTAATCAAAAAGAGGGACTAAATACAGGAGGCATTGAACTGCCAGATGGGGAGTGATACAAGGCGATATAGAACGATACAAGTTAGGTTTTTACTTAGAAAAATAGGGGTAAATAATAAGGTAACCACAAAAAGGAATATCAATTCCATAACTCAAGAAAAAAGCCAAGAAAAACGTAACGACTCAACTAACATAAAGTTAAACATTATGAAAATGAGGATCTCACAATCTACTAAGAAAAACGTCTCAGCACAAAAAAGTATGTGGAAAAATGAAATGGCCAACAACACACATGAAAAGGCATCAAAATGACAGCACTAATAACTTATTTATCTATAATTACGCTGAATGTAAATGGACTAAATGCACCAATAAAGAGACAGAGAGTCACGGACTGGATAAAGAAACACGATCCGTCTATATGCTGCCTACAAGAGACACACCTTAGACTTAGAGACACAAACTAAAACTCAAAGGATGGAAAAAAATATATCAAGCAAATAATAAGCAAAAAAGAAGAGGAGTAGCAATATTAATTTCTGACAAAATAGACTTTAGACGTAAATCCGCCACAAAGGATAAAGAAGGATACTATATAATGATAAAAGGGACAATTGATCAGGAAGACATAACCATATTAAATATTTACGCACCCAATGACAGGGCTGCAGGATACATAAATCAAATTTTAACAGAATTGAAAAGTGAGATAGACACCTCCATATTTATAGTAGGAGACTTCAACACACCACTTCCGGAGAAGGACAGGACATCCAGTAAGAAGCTCAATAGAGACACGGAAGACCTACTTACAACAATCAACCAACTTGACCTCAATGACTTATAAGGAACTCTCCACCCAACTGCTGCAAAATATACTTTTTTTTCTAGTGCACATGGAACATTCTCTAGAATAGACCACATATTAGGTCATAAAACAAATCTTTGCAGAGTCCAAAACATCGAAATATTACAAAGCATCTTCTCAGACCACAAGGCAATGAAGCTAGAAATCAATAACAGAAAAACTAGGGAAAAGAAATCAAATACTTGGAAAATGAACAATACCCTCCTGAAAAAAGATTGGGTTATAGAAGACATCAAGGAGGGAATAAGGAAATTCTTAGAAAGCAACGAGAAAGAAAATACTTCCTATCAAAACCTCTGGGACACAGCAAAAGCAGTGCTCAGAGGCCAATTTATATCGATAAATGCACACATACAAAAAGAAGAAAGAGCCAAAATCAGAGAACTGTCCCTACAACTTGAACAAATACAAAGTGAGCAACAAAAGAACCCATCAGGCACCAGAAGAAAACAAATAATAAAATTTAGAGCTGAACTAAATGAATTAGAGAACAGGAAAACAATTGAAAGAACTAACAAAGCCAAAAGCTGGTTCTTTGAAAAAATTAACAAAATTGATAAACCATTGGCTAGACTGACTAAAGAAAAACAGGAAAGCAAACAAATAACCCGAATAAGAAACGAGAAGGACCACATCACAACAGAGCCAAATGAAATTAAAAGAATCATTTCAGATTACTACGTAAAATTGTACTCTAACAAATTTGAAAACCTAGAAGAGATGGATAAATCCTTGGAAAAATACCACCTACCTAAACTAACACATTCAGAAGTAGAACAACTAAATAGACACATAACAAAAAAAAAGATTGACATGGTAATCAAAAAACTTCCAACAAAAAAAAGTCCTGGCCCAGGCGGCTTCACTGCAGAGTTCCACCAAACCTTCAGAGAAGATTTAACACCACTACTACTGAAGGTATTTCAAAGCATAGAAAATGACGGAATACTACCCAACTCATTCTATGAAGCCACCATCTCCCTGATACCAAAACCAAGTAAAGACATTACAAAAAAAGAAAATTATAGACCTATATCCCTCATGAACATAGATGCAAAAATCCTCAACAAAATTCTAGCCAATACAATCCAACAACACATCAAAAAAATAATTCACCCTGATCAAGTGGGATTTATACCAGGTATGCAAGGCTGGTTTAATATCAGAAAAACCATTAATGTAATCCATCACATAAATAAAACAAAAGACAAAAACCACATGATCTTATCAATTGATGCAGAAAAGGCATTTGACAAAGTTCAACACCCATTTATGATAAAAACTCTTACCAAAACAGGAATTGAAGGAAAATTCCTCAACATAATAAAGGGCATCTATGCAAAGCCAACAGCCAATATCACTCTAAATGGAGAGAACCTGAAAGCATTTCCCTTGAGAACGGGAACCAGACAAGGATGCCCTTTATCACCGCTCTTATTCAACATCGTACTTGAAGTCCTAGCCAGGGCAATTAGGCTAGACAAAGAAATAAAGGGTATCCAGATTGGCAAGGAGGAAGTAAAGCTATCACTTTTGCAGACGACATGATCGTATACATGGAAAACCCTAAGGAATCCTCCAGAAAACTACTGAAACTAATAGAAGAGTTTGGCAGAGTCTCAGGTTATAAAATAAACATACAAAAATCACTTGGATTCCTCTACATCAACAAAAAGAACACAGAAGAGGAAATCACCAAATCAATACCATTCACAGTAGCCCCCAAGAAGATAAAATACTTAGGAATAAATCTTACCAAGGATGTAAAAGACCTATACAAAGAAAACTATAAAACTCTGCTACAAGAAATTCAAAGGGACATACTTAAGTGGAAAAACATACCCTGCTCATGGATAGGAAGACTTAACATAGTAAAAATGTCTATTCTACCAAAAGCCATCTATACATATAACACACTTCCAATCCAAATACCAATGTCATATTTTAAGGGGATAGAGAAACAAATCACTAATTTCATATGGAAGGGAAAGAACCCCCGGATAAGCAAAGCATTACTGAAAAAGAAGAAGAAAGTGGGAGGCCTCACTCTACCTGATTTCAGAACCTATTATACAGCCACAGTAGTCAAAACAGCCTGGTACTGGTACAACAACAGGCACATAGACCAATGGAACAGAATTGAGAACCCAGATATAAATCCATCCATGTATGAGCAGCTGATATTTGACAAAGGACCAGTCAATTGGGGAAATGATAGCCTTTTTAACAAATGGTGCTGGCATAACTGGATATCCATTTGCAAAAAAATGAAACAGGACCCATACCTCACACCATGCACAAAAACTAACTCCAAGTGGATCAAAGACCTAAACATAAAGACTAAAACGATAAAGATCATGGAAGAAAAAATAGGGACAACCCTAGGAGCCCTAATACAGGGCATAAACAGAATAAAAAACATTACCAAAAATGATGAAGAGAAACCAGATAACTGGGAGCTCCTAAAAATCAAACACCTATGCTCATCTAAAGACTTCACCAAAAGAGTAAAAAGACCACCTACAGACTGGGAAAGAATTTTCAGCTATGACATCTCCGACCAGCGCCTGATCTCTAAAATCTACATGATTCTGTCAAAACTCAACCACAAAAAGACAAACAACCCAATCAAGAAGTGGGCAAAGGATATGAACACACATTTCACTAAGAAGATATTCAGGCAGCCAACAGATACATGAGAAAATGCTCCTGCTCATTAGCCATTAGAGAAATGCAAATTAAAACTACGATGAGATTCCATCTCACACCAACTAGACTGGCATTAATCCAAAAAACACAAAATAATAAATGTTCGAGAGGCTGCGGAGAGATTGGAACTCTCATACACTGCTGGTGGGAATGTAAAATGGTACAACCACTTTGGAAAACCATCTGGCATTATCTTAAACAGTTAGAAATAGAACTACCATACAACCCAGAAATCCCACTCCTCGGAATATACCCTAGAGATACAAGAGTCTTCACACAAACAGATATATGCACACCCATGTTTACTGCAGCTCTGTTTACAATAGCAAAAAGCTGGAAGCAACCAAGATGTCCGTCAACGGATGAATGGTTAAATAAATTGTGGTATATTCACACAATGGAATACTACGCATCGATAAAGAACAGTGACGAATCTCTGAAACATTTCATAACATGGAGGAATCTGGAAGGCATTATGCTGAGCGAAATGAGTCAGTTGCAAAAGGACAAATATTGTATAAGACCACTATTATAAGATCTTGAGAAATAGAAAAAAACAGAGAAGAACACATACTTTTGTGGTTACGAAGAGGGGAGGGAGGGAGAGGGGTTTTTTATTGATCAATCAGTAGATAAGAAATGCTTTGGGCGAAGGGAAAGACAACACTCAATACAAGGAAGGTCAGCCTAATTGGACTGGACTAAAAGCAAAGAGGTTTCCGGGATAAAATGAAAGCTTCAAAGGTCAGAGGAGCAGGGGCTGGGGTCTGGGGAACATGGTTTGAGGGGACTTCTAAGTCAATGGGCAAAATAATTCTATTATGAAAACATTCTGCATCCCACTTTGAATTGTGGTGTCTGGGGTCCTAAATGCCAACAAGTGGCCATCTAAGATACATCATTTGGTCTCAACCCACCTCGAGCAAAGGCAAAGGAGGAACACCAAGGTCACACAACAACTAAGAACCCAAGAGACAGAAAGGGCCACATGAACCAGAGACCTGCATTATCCTGAGACCAGAAGAACTAGTTGGTGCCCGGCCACAATCGATGTCTGCCCTGTCAGGGAGCACAACAGACAACTCCTGAGGGAGCAGGAGACCAATGGGATACAGACCCCAATTTCTCATGAAAAGACCATACCTAATGGTATGACTGCCACTAGAGGAATCCCAGAGACAATGCTCCCCAGACCTTCTGATGGCACAGGACAGGAACCATCCCCGAAGACAACTCATCAGGCATGAAACGGACTGGTCAGCGGGGGGGGGGGGGGGGGGGGGGGGGAGATGCTGATAAAGAGTGAGCTAATTAAAGAGTGTGTTGGCAACTCTTGACTGGAGGGGGGATGGGAAGATATAGAGAGAGGGAAGATGGCAAAATTGGCACGAAACGAGATACTGAAAGGGCTGACTCAATAGGGGGAGAGCAAGTGGGAGAAGGGAGCAAGATGTATGTAAACTTACATGTGACAGACTGATTGGAATGGTAAATGTTCACTTGAAGCTTAATAAAAATTAATTTAAAAAAAAAGGTATTTGCAATGAATAAGCTGTCAGTCTTGAAAATTCTATCATGAAATCTCCTGTCATTTCTATCACCAAGGCCGTATTTTCCAACTACTGATCCTTCTTCTTTGTTTCCAACTTTCACATTCCAATGACCAGTAATTATCGATGCATCTCTGATCAATTTCAGACTCTAGAAATTGGTAAAAATCTTCAATTTCCTCATCTTTGGCATTAGCAGTTGGTGCATAAATTCGAATAATAGTCATATTAACTGTTTTCTTTGTAGGCGTATGGATATTATCCTATCACTGACAGGACTGTACTTCAGGATAGATCTCTTGAAATGTTCTTTTTGATGATGAATGCAATTCCATTCCTCTCCAATTTGTCATTTGCTGCACAGTAGACCACAAGATTATCTGATTCCAAATGGTCAATACCAGTCCATTTCAGCTCACTAATGCCTAGGATATTGATCTTTATGTGGCCCATTTCATTTCTGACAACTTCCAATTTTCCTAGGTTCATACTCCCTACATCCCACATTCCGATTATTAATGATGTATGCAGCTGTTTCTTCTCATTTTGAGTCATGCCACATCAGCAAATGAAGGTCCTGAAAGCTTGACTCCATCCACGTCATTAAGGTCCACTCGACTTTGAGGAGGCAGCTCTTCCCCAGTCATCTTTTGAGTACCTTCCAACCTGAGGGGCTCATCTTCCAGCACTATATCAAACAATGCTCCCTGCTATTCATAAGGCTTTCACTTGCCAATCTTTTTTTTTTTTTTTTTAGAAGTAGATAACCAGGCCCTTCCTCCTAGTCTGTCTTAGTCTGGAAGCTCCACTGAAACCTGTCCACCAAGGGTGATCCTGCTTATATTTGAAATACTGGTAGCATAGCTTTCAGCATTACAGCAACATGAAAGACACCACAGTATGACAAACTGACAAACGAGTGGTGGCTCCCAATGTTAATCTCTTGGCATGTATTCTTCAGTCTTTTAATAAGGTTTGTATCATATTACAGATACTATCTTATCATGGTTTTACTTAATGTATATTAAAATTCATTCTATGTTAATTATACTTTTACTTTGGAACAGAACATTTATATGACCCAGTATACTTGAGGCCAATCTTTTAAAATTCAGTGTAAAACTCATCTTCACTCATTTAAGACCCTGTTGACGAGATCAGACCTAGCAGAGATGGCAGCAGAGAAAATGCACATAGCACATAGTCATCTAGTGGCTCTTAGTACCGACCACAAAAAAAAAAAAAAAAAAAAAACCCATTGCCATTGAGTCCGATACATAGCAACCCTATAGGACAGGGTAAAACAGCCCCATAGGACTTCCAAGGAGTGGCTGGTGGATTCAAACTGCCCACTTTTTTGTTAGCACAGTTAACCAGGGCTCCTTAGTACTGACAGGCAATGGAAAACCCAAAGTGTCAAGTCAAATTAAGATTCCACCAAAAAGAAATGTCCTATTGTTATTAACTTGGCAATTAAAACATTTCACATTTTTAAAAATGAAATTGATTGTAATTGGAAACCACAACCAATATTTATTTTTATTACAGTATTACTTCTTACACTACATATTTTATCATCGAGATTAAGACGAGCATTATCATTGTCAGCTGTCAAAACACTTCCTGAAAGCCAAGGTCATACATAAACCAATACTAATCCTAAGATAACATGATAGTGAAAAATGCAGAACTGTCCTCAGAGCTGACTCCAAACCTCTCTGACATGGTGCATAACAAGATTTGTTCTGTTTAGACAAAGCTCATTTTGGTGCTGGACTAATTAGACCACGTACAAGTACAGGAGAAATCTACATTTTCACTTACACGATCACCATCCTTGATGTAGCCCTAAAGACTTTTTACTAGTGAAGCTTCTGCAGCCAGCCTGTCTCCACCCACATACTCCCTTCACCTTTGAGCAGACTGCTGTGGGCATTCTCACAATGAACCTGATGATTGCTGCACATAGAACTGGTTGGAAACATGACTATTTTCTCCCAAAAGATTAGTCAGGCTCTTATATCTTAAGGCAAAAAAAAAAAAAAAACTTTTCCAATTCAGTACTTCTCCAAAGACATAAAAGTGTCTGACAGGTGCAGACCCAGGCACCCCCTCCCCCTACTTCTCAAGTAATTTTTACAGTAGGAGTCAGAGAAGGCTCCCTGCCCTTAACATAAATGAATACTGAATCCCACCCAAGCATAGTTCTTTATGTTGTCTTCCCTTGCTCTCTGGTTTCTACTAAATCAGATTCCTTACTGCAAGATCCATCAGGCTATTTTCTGCTACTTTTGCCCTTTGAATTTTCTACTTGTTTATCCTCTAAGAGATATGCATATTTCTACTAAGGTTGGGCTGGGGACATTTGGATGCATATCTGAGACAAGGAAATTTGGAGCCAAAGGTCAATTTGGCATATTTTGCCATGGCCAGTACAGGGGACTCAGTCAAAGCCCATCTAATTATCTGATTCCTAAGTCGCTGCTTCAAATCTTGCCTGGACCTTCGATGTGTAAACTCCCTCTATCTGTAGGTTTTATTTACATACCCTAAAGATCCTCTTATAAGGTCTATTTGGACTCCAAAAGGCTTTGAAGGACAAGGTCACTAGAACACTAAACCGACAAAAATGTAAGAAAGTAGAATTTTGACACAGTCCAAAAGACCAGATCCACTCCTGGTTCTTCTTGCTTGGTGGTAATGAGGTCCCTCTCCTCTCTGCTCGCTTCTCTCTTTCATGTCTCAAAAGAGATTGATTCAAAATACAACCTAATCCTATAGGTTGTGTTCTCCATTAACATAATTGACTCTAATCCTTACTCATTATCATCACAGAGGTTAGGATTTACAACACAGAAAAATTACATCGGATCACAAAACGGAAGACAACCACACAATACTTGGAATCATGGCCTAGCCAAGATGACACACATTTTGGGGTACACAATTCAATCCATAACGACACCCAAATATTTGGTGCAAATCTTGGAGGCAATTCTGAATGCAAACTTTCGTTGAGTTTTTATACTCAGTTTCTCATCCACCTGCCTCCTCCTCAGGAGAGAAATGGGGTCAGGGGGTAAACCTGTTGGGTGAAAGGACAAACAGCAAAAACTCACTCCTGGGACCAGGAATTGACACCTTCCTCCTGCCTCTCCCTTGTGGAGTGAGAATAAAGCACATGTGGTCTCCCCTTGACTCTGGCCAAGGCCAGGTATGAGGCCCCTGCCTCTCCGTTGCTGTCTATCTTTTAAATACTTATACTAGAGATTTCCTTTTCAGCCAAATTATCTTTGCAAAGAAATTTAAATGGTCAGTATAGTTAAGGTCAGAAATTAGGAAATCCACGTTATATTTACTCATGCTCTTTTATGACCTGGAAATTTCACAACTTAAAAATTCAGAGGTCTTTTGTGGTACTGACACTAAAAAAAAAAAAAAAAATTTTTTTTTTTTTTTTTTTTTGACACTAGTACTACAAAAAGTATCAGGTCTAACTTAAGATAAAACATGATAGCATTGAGGGCAAAAACTGAACAGGAACATCACTGATAAATATTGCTAACTATTCTCCCTGGGTACAGTTTAACACTGTATATCATCTCACATATCTTTATCTTGCTACGCCCCCAATTAGACTACAATCTCCCCCAGGGCAGAGACATTTTTTCTACAGTTCTGGGAACTCTACAGGATATTTTATTCTCAGTCTGACCCTAAATAAACCTGTTGCCAAAATGGCTCAAAGGTGTGATTTTTCCCCCCTTATGATAGAAACCCTGGTGGCGTAGTAGTCAAGTGCTACGGCTGCTAACCAAAGGGTTGGCAGTTCAAATCCATCAGGCGCTCCTTGGAAATTCTACGGGGCAGTTCTACTCTGTCCTATAGGGCCGCTATGAGTTGGAATCGACTCGATGGCACTGAGTTTGGTTTGGTTTTTTATGATAGAAATGACTGGTGGGAAAGTCAAAAGCCTGGTCTCTGGTAAACCCAACCTGGCAGAGAGCCAGGGTGGCCAGGCCACTAGACTTGCTACAGCTTGAAGTCTTTTCGTTCCGGGGCCCACTGCAGCTGGCGTTCACTGTGCTCTGCCAGAAGATGGATAAGAACTTGTTTGTCGAATTCATTTCAAAGGCCAAAGACAGCCAGAAACAAACTAATCAACTCCAACTGTGCTTTAACCGTAAGTCTATTTAGTTTGAAAGGAAATCATTCAAAAGCACAGCCCAATTCCCAAAATAGTGTCATCTGAAGGCAAAGCAGCTCGAAGAATCTGTATCCTATACAGCTGTTGCAATTGGCCTGCACCAAGATGGAAACCCTGGTGGTATAGTGGTTAAGTGCTACAGCTGCTAACCAAAAGGTCAGTAGCTCAAATCTACCAGGCGCTCTTGGGAACTCTATGGGGCAGTTCTACTCTGTCCTACAGGATCACTATGAGTCAGAATCGACTCGACAGCAATGGGTTGGTGGACCAAGATTTGCTTAAAAGTAGCTGCCACCAGGAATTTTGATTCCTAGGGGCAATGCTTCTGATGGAGCACCAAAATAATATCACTCACCAGCTATGTGATTATAAAATTAAATCCCAACTGGCAGTGTCTTCTGACAGGTGCCTAAGAGAAACAAATCTGAGGAAATTAAATTTCCCAAAACTGAGTTCACAATCATGTTTATGTACCATGAAAAATTTAGTCCCTTTCTTGCCATTATTACATAGCAAGTAGAATAGCAAAGTATTAGTGTTAACAGTTAACAATATGACTGCGCTTTCAAGCCTGGCTTAAACTGTAAAAACAGGGAGGCCCACTGTTTAACAAGCAGCCCATCCCATTGTTGAACACTTACAATGGCTACAAACTATTTTCTAACAATTGAGCTCAATTTTGCCTCCCTGCAACTTGTACCTGTGGGCCTAGACTGGTTCTCAAGCAATGCCAAAAATTCCACACCTTCCCCCACAGAACAGCCTTCCCATGGTTTGAAGGCACTTGTCTTCCACTGTGGAGTCTTCTCCATCCTCAGTCTCCTCAACTGCTTCTGTGTAACCCAGTGTCCAGATTCTTTGTGATCATAGTCACTGCCTCTGAACCACCTCTGGTGTATCAATGCCTATACGGTAGTATGAGACCTGAAACAGTGTGGCCTAGCCAATTGAGACTTCCATGGGACACATATGCGCCATCCTAGACTCTACTCTTCTCTGAATACAGTCTGAAAATCCAACAGTTGGGTGTTGTTTGTTTGTCTTCAGCTGTCTCATACCCCTGGTATATATCACAGCTTTCTGTTTTGTTTTGTTTACTACTAACCCTTCCCCCATCCAGAGTATTTTTCACTTTGCCACCCTGAAATTATATAATTAAAGTTTCTAAACTAAAAATACAGTTCAGACTTTTATTTTCACCCTTGTTAAATTTCAGCAAGTGTAGTGTTAACTGTTTTTTCTAGCCTCTCAATACCTTTATGAGTTACAATTCTGTTATAATACATTTATTGTTCCTGGCTGCAAATATTACAAGCCAGACTCCTACACTTTAATTTAAATCACTGGTAACTCTAAAGAGGACAGGGTTAGAATCTACCTTTCTCTGCAATAAACTGTTTTCAGCAATAGTACCTGGTAGTTCGTATTTTTATTCTAACTGTTGTACAAGTAAAATGGGATCAATCCAGTAAGTAATCATGAGAAATTCTAATTTCATGATCCTCTGTGTCCTTAAGAACCAGGATTCTCAGTGTGAAAGGAAGGAGATGGATGCAATATAGAAGAAGTTAAGTAAAGACCCAGTAATCCTAAATCTAAATTGGAGATACATGAATTCATAAGATATATATATCATCATGAGTTGGAATCAACTCGACAGCAACGGGTTTTATATATATATATATCTGTCTCTGAGTGATGCACATGGTTAAGTGCTTGGCTACTAACTGAAAGGTTGGTGATTCGATCCACCCAGAGGCACCTCAGAAGGTTATCTACTTTTGAAAAGTCATAGCCATTGAAAACCCCATGGACCTCTATTCTACTCTAACACACATGAGGTCACCATGAGTTGGAGTTGACTCAATAGCAGCTGGTAAGTGCTCAAAGTGTGGTCTTAAAATACAATTTCTCATTAAAAGAAACCAAGGTTTCTTAGAAAAACAACTGATTGCAGATATGGTACAGAAAATGTACTTGATGAGCCTGGAACATCTTTTCAGACCAGACAACAAGGAAGCTCTCCAAGACTATTAGGGCCATGTCAAAAGGGTTCAGGAGATAACTGAAGAGGTTCATTGGTCAAAAGGTGGGGCCATTTGAGCTTCACTAATAATAACAATTGTAATTGATTAGAATCCCTCAAGCATGTTTAAATCTAGCAGTTCATAATTATATTTAAAAAGGATAATCAACCACCTCTTGAGAATGGCAGGAAAACTTGGTAAATAAAAGAAATGTCAGGCATTTTTGTGGCCTGAACCACTGAGTAACCTAATGGTCAATGAGGGGCAACAACTCCTTATAAAAATGTTTCAGTTAATGAGTAAAAACAAAATAAGGGAATTGCAACATAGCCAGTTTATAACCCCCAATGAGCTAAGGGAGCTAGACAGGTAACAAAAAAAAAGAAAAAGAAAGGACAAGCAGACATCACGATTCCTGACAAAAGAACACAAAAGAATCTGACCTGCCAAAGAGATCGGATTTAGCTCAAGCTTCTGGATCTAGCTACCAATTACAGGTATGACAAAGGACAAGGAGACATGTTGAACTGCACTGTGAGTATGTCATCAGCAAAATCCAGACTGAAGGAAATTCTATAGGTCAAGTAGCCCCAGATAGAAGGGGGCAGAGAAAGAACCTGTTCATTAAAAAAAATTCAAAAGACATATCATGTTTTTAAATTGGACAAGATTAAACTATAGATTAAACATCGATGATGAAATCATAACGAAATGTCAGGAAGTCACTAGGACGAGTCAGAACAGTGGTTATTTGAGGGGGGGGGATCATGACTGGAGAAGGGCACACAGTGGGGCTTCCTGGGGTGAGAGGCAAAATTTTATTTCTTGACTTGGGTGGTGGTTACAGGGGTGTGTGCCTTAGAATAATTCACTAAACTATAAATTTGTTTTTTTATGGCTTCTATATCTGTTTTATTTTTCAATAAAATGTAACTTTTTTTAATTGGAAAGAAAAAATCTTTAAATGTTTTTTAATAAAATGCCTATACTATGATTTCCTTCTTTCTATACCCTTGCGATTTTTCTATTTGACTTATGATGAACCAGATATTAAAAGTGTACTAGAAGTCGGTTTTTTTTTAAATCGGATAAGCTAACCTTGCTTAAAATAAAGCATGTATGTTATCTGAGTGCTTTGCAAACCTGGGGTCATGCCAGTGCTTCAACCCCAAGCTGCTGCGGGTGCGGGCTGCCAGCAGCTCACAGCTGCCTCTTCTCAGAACACTGCCCTTGGTTGACGGGAGCCACCTCCAACCATAGGCTATGCCCAGTGGCCCACCCTGCATCCCAGTATCCCCAAGAGTGACTTACACCGAGTCCAAAGGCTGACCCCTGCCTCCAATGGGACCAACTCCACAGAACATGTCATGGTCAGAGTTCCAGGGTTCGTGCTCCAGCTAGACCCTGCCTGAGACTACATCCTTGCTTGTCTTTTCTCCATCCCAAATCCTGCCTTCCAATTCTCCTTCTCCTGAGAACCTGCCCTCCATAAACCACTTGACTCTATATTGCTATCTCAGGCTCTGCTTCCAGAAAACCCAACTTAAGACTCTTGCTAATGAAAAGTCACTCTTGCAGTGACCAAAGTGATTTCAGCATAACAGAAGTGAATTATTGATAGATAGGGCAGGTCTCAGAAAGTCATAATGAGAAGTATTCCACCCTTCTACAAACACTAAATCTATCAGCAGGTCCCAAAACATTTCGTTTACTTTATGTGAATGTACCACTGACTCCCTCATAAGAGGGATAAGGCAGATTCTAACACTGACTTAAAATAGCAACTCCCTTAGAAAGGACAAACAGCAAAGGGTTCAAATCTGCTCTTGCCAGCTGGTTACCAGGGCTTCTGTTCAACAGCATATCAAGAATTATCCAGATTGTCCAGACGGAAAGATAAAATTGGTGTCTCACTAAATCCTCAGATTCATTGATTCTTGAAGTCTTCTAAAGTTTTAAGCACTGCCAGTGGTTTCAAAGTTTCACTTCGATTTTAGATTAAAAGGTCTGATAAAATGAAGCAAAAAATAGCTTGACAAGTTAGACAAAAGCAAGGAGCACCCACATTTCCTGAAAGGTCCTCTGCTGACTTTGTATCAAATCTCTTTGCCACAGTGTGATAAGTCTGACAACTTCAATCTGCCCATCAATCTTGTTTATTATCAATGTGCCAAGCAGGGATGTACGGGTAAAACAAGCTCCTCTTTTCATTCATTTCCCTTTCAGGAGTCCCATTAAATCAAGCTGGAACCCACTGCGTGTTGACAGCAGGTTCCAAGGCAAAGCCTCCTTAAAGACTGATGTTGGTGACACTGGACATAGCCTCAGGACACGAGCTGTGCCCCAAACTGCCAAAGAATTCTATAAACTCCAAAGCACATTTATCAGCAACACGGGCTCTACCAATGCTGACCAGACTACACATTTAGGAACCCTCTGGCAAATCCTTGCAATGTGATTTTGGAAGGTGTTCTAAAAGAAAGTTTGCCTTAGTATCATTAATGGATTCTGTGTTGAAAGCACCAGCTGAAAAATCTCTGAATCACACAAGAAGAACAGACTCAGAGGGTCGTTTCCCCACTCCCCTACCTTCGAGGACTGTGCCAAAGTCCCTGCAAGACACTAACTGAAAGGAGCTGTGATCAGTTTAGATTGCCTCCAGTTCTCTACAACTCTCCACTACATGATTGAACAATGTAATTTCTAAGTCACATCTGCCCTTGTCATATTTGAAGACTGTGAACCCAAAATGAGTAAAAGAACATTCCCCATTTATGTCCATTCTATGCTGGATGCCCCCCAAACAGACTGAAATTCATAACACGTGTAAGAACAAACTCCCTTCTTGTGAATAAAAAGGAGTCACGTTGCAGGTAAACCAACACAATAAGGACTTCAGCATGAGGAATTTCAGTATAAAAACTCAAAAAATTATATTGCATTTTCCAATGTAGTTAAAGAAATTAAACTTCAAACATTTTAATTCTCTGAGTTAAATACCTGATGTATTAATGGGGGGGAGAGACAACATTGCATTGTGGTACTGTACCTGCTGGCCATATATATTTTTATTTGTTTTTATGCTAACCTTTTTATCTTTACATGTGAAGAAATAGATATATAAAAAGAAACCAGAGTTAAAGCTATGACATTTTCACCATAAAATGCATTAGTATTTGAAAAGCCATTATTTTAATCGGTGAAAGTTATTCTCAATTTGCAGTGGTCCCTAAAATATGGGAAATAAAACTATCAGATGTCTCCTCCTTCCCTACCCAAATATGCTACCAGTTTGCTCATTCCATGCTACAGGTAACATAAATTAAGCATAAACAAAAATTTAAATATTTTATGAATTCTTAAAAAATAATGTGTCCTTTTTCTCTCCCAGTGCAAACAAACAAGGGTGAAAAAATAACACTCCCTAGACTTACCATTGTACTCTTCAGAATTAAAAAAGTAAATGGGAAGCATCATTTCCAAACACCATCATCTTCTCTCTCTCTCTGCTCTCTACCTTGAGTCCCCAAAATTTATCCAATTAAAAACAAAAAACACACAAGTCAGAATCTGTGAGTAGGACCTGTCTGTTCAATCAACTAGTTTGATCCTACAATGACTTCAATATTAGGAATTAAGCTTTTCTTTTTTTTCCATACAAAGCAAACAGCCAGCAATAATCTTTGGAAACTAAACTTGTGTTCTTCAGAGAAATGCAAAGACAGAGACAATGGCACAGTTCAATTCTATTTTCAACAGAACCTTACCTTTCCAGAGTAAACACATGTGTGATAGTAACCTTTACACTCTCAGAAACAGTCACAAACAAATCAACCAACATTGAACTCAAGAAGGACATAGCAACGCTCAGGGTTGAGATTCCTCTGTCAGACTCAACAGCAGCAGTTACTGTTTTTAGAGCTCTCTGTTTCAGGAAACTCAACCCCTAAAGCCTTGTGAAACTAGACAAGATAAGAAAAGAGTTCTGATTTTGCCGCACTCATTCCTTACCTCCATAGATACTCTGACTGCAGGCCCTCTTAAAACAAAGGGGGGACACGTATTAGTGTGTGTAGTTCTAGAAAGGGATAATAAAGAAGGCAGAATAGAAAAACAGCAGATGATGTGAAACACCAATTACATTCAGAGAAGTTGCGAGGAAAATGGCAAATGCCTGTGGACCGCCTCGTCTACCTATAGGAAAATGGCAAATGCCTGTGGACCGCCTCGTCTACCTATAGGAAAATGGCAAATGCCTGTGGACCGCCTCGTCTACCTATAGTCTCCTTTTTAGGTCACAAAAGGAAGGAGGGAGGTAGGGGCAGAGGGAGGGACAAAGGAAGGGAGGGGATAAAGGAGAGAAAGGGAGGGAGGGAAGGAGAAAAGGAAATAAGAAGAGAGGGAGGAAACAAAGTTGTGAAGGATTCTTAGTATTCTACTAAATGAAGGTTCAAAGATTTTCTGGGATCATCACTCTCTACTTGGACACATCCACCTCTACAACAAATTTCCAACGAAATTGTAATTGCTTTGACTATGCAACTGCTCTATGATGTGACTATATTATCAGTTCTGAATAAACACCATGGTATACTGAAAGTGCATAAGCTTCTAAACTTGGTTTTGAATACCCACTCTGCTCTTGCAGGGTGACACTGACCAAGTTACTTAAGCTTTCTGAAATTACTTTCTTTATCTGTAAAAATGGACACAAAAGAACTTTTTCCTTCTCCTTTTGGATATCAAACAAAAGCAAAATGACAACTGTCTTAGTCATCTAGTGCTGCTATAACAGAAATATCACAAGTGGATGGCGTTAACAAAGAGAAGTTTATTTCCTCATAGTAAAGGAGGCTAAAAGTCCAAATTCAGAGTCTCAGTTCCAGGGGAAGGCTATCTCTCTCTGTTGGCCTTCTCATCAATCTTCCCCCAGACTACAAGCTTCTTCACACAGGGACCCTGGATCCAAAGGACACACTCTGTTCCCAGCACTGCTTTCTTGGTGGTATGATGTCCGCCACTCTCTGCTTGCTTCCCTTTCCTTTTATCTCTTGTAAGATAAAAGATGGTGCAGGCCACACCTCTGGGAAACTCCCCTTACATTGGATCAGGGATTTGACCTTAGTAAGGGTTTTACAATTCCACCCTAATCCTCATTAACATAAAATTACAATCCCAAAATGGAGTATAACCACACAATACTGGGAATCATGGCCCAGCCAAACCGATACACACATTTATGGGGGGGCCATAATTCAATCCTGACAACAACAACAAAAAGCTGCAAAGAACTTTCAAACTCCATTGTTATGGATTGAATTGTGTCCCCCAAAAGTGTGCAACTTTGCTAGGCCATGATTCCCAGTATTGTGTAGTTTCCTTCATTTTGGGATCTGATGTATTTACCCTATGTAAAAAAAAAAAATTTTTTTTTATTTTAAATCCTTACTTTTATAATGTTAATAAGGCAGGATTAGAGGCAGTTATGTTAATGAGGAAGGATGAAAACTACAGGATTAGGTTGTATCTTGAGTAAATCTCTTTTGAGATATAAAAGAGAGAAGCTAGCAGAGAGGAGGGGGGCCTTATGCCACCAAAAAAAAAAGAACCAGGAGGGGAGCTCATCCTTCGGACCCAGGACTCCTGTGCTGAGAAGCTCCTAGACCAGGGGAAGATTGCTGACAAGGACCTTGCCTCAGAGCTGACAGAGAGAGAAAGCCTTCCCTGGAGCTGGTACCCTGAATTTGGATTTCTAGCATCCTAGACTGTGAAAGAATAAAGTTCTCTTTGTTAAAGCCATCCACTTGTGGCTTTTCTGTTACAGCAGCACTAGATAACTAAGACACCCATTTTCCATGGGAAACTAGGAGGCAGATGAAACTCACAGACTTCAAAATACTTTTAAAGGCTGCCAACGGCAGCCGAGATTGGACAGCAACTGTATAGGGGAAGTGAAGAGAAGCACAGAGAAATGAAAGGATACGGTATTGGAAGATTTCAAGCACCACCATTAAAAACACACTTGTAGGTGTAGAACACATCCGGAAGAAAATGAGCTATGTTCCATGCTTGCAACAATGGTACAAGAGCTGGTGTGAGCAGAGCTGGCGACAGAAGTCCTCTAGGACCTATATTGGTTCAAAGAATCAGAAGAGATGAGGTGGTTCACGCAGACTCACAGAAGACCCGGATTTGTGGGAAACTGCCCTATCTCTGATGCAGTAGAGATGAAGCAATGCTCTGGGTGTGGAGCCTAGAAAGCTCCCTGGAAATTTCCTCACACCACATACATCTTGCAAAAAGTTAAGACTTGGAAAAGCCAGCCCATTCAACAATAAGTAATAAAAAATTAGCTGGCAAAGCAAAAAATGTATATTTTATGAAAAAAAAATGTGGAAGACAACAGTAAAACTTACCAAGTGACAAAGAACACTCTGTAGAAAAATGTTGCCCATGTTAAAAAAAAAAAAAAAAAAAAAAGACTATGAAGCACAAATGTAAGAACTCAAGGAAGAAATGGTGAGTAAGAGGAGAAGGTAAAACATAAGTTGGCAGAAATCAGAAAAGAAATGGTGAGAAAAAAAGTCACAGAAATGAAGACAAATTTGAAACGAGCAAATTCGAAATGACAAAGAAGATATTACAGAAAACAAAGAAAGGCATATAGAAGATCTTTACTAGAAAAGTCAAGAAAATGGAACTGAAATAAAATAGAAAAAAGTTGGGGAGAAAAACGATAGATTTTGAAGAATGGCAAATGAGATTCAACATATGCATAACTGGAGGTCTTAAAAAGGAAAAACAATGAAATGAAAAATATTTAAAGTTATTATTCAGTACAAAGAGTCTTAAATCTATACATTGAAAGGGCTCCCTGTGTGACAAAGAAATTGACCCAGAAGGGTCAACAAGCAGGCATATCCTAGTAAAACTGGAATTGGCTAAATTTGGATTTTAAAGATAAGAAAAGACTCCTTGGGAGTAAAAATCAAGTTACCTATAAGAGGGAAATACTTTAAGCTGGCCTCATATTTCTTCACATCACGGTCCAATGCCATAAGTCAGTAGAGTACTTCTTCAAGATACTTGAAATACTTAAGCAAATAAAGTATGAGCTAAGGATTGTTATGTCCAGCTAGGCTTTCTTTCAAAGATAAAGGCCACTGACTAACAGTTCTGAATGCGTAAGAACTTAGGGGCTATTGTCCTCATGAAGCCAAGAGACAATTGGGGAAGCAATGGCAAAATTCTAGTAACTTGACTCAAACTGCGCTCTTCAATAACGGTTGCCTTCTTGCCATTGTGATGTTTTCTCATCCCCCGAGTCCTTATTGATTTTAACCTTTCTGCAACATTGATACTGCTGATTATCCACTACTTAAAGTTCTTTTCTCAGTTTTTTTAGCACCATGTTCTTTGGTGCCATGGGCACTTATCAATTACAATGCTGCAGAGACAAGCCTCACATACTGTAGTAAGAATTTATGAGTTAATACTTATAAAATGCTTTTAAAAGTGGCTGGAAGATAATATGGCCTCAATTGCCATCATTTATGTTACTATCTTCATCATCATCTGTTAGGAAGACAACTGGATAACAAATCAGAAGCTCAGGGTTGAAATACTAACAAATAATAACTTTTAAGAATAAGTATGTGAATCATTGCAGCATTATTCACAATAGAAAAAAGATGGAACAACCTACATGCCCATCAACAGATGAACAGATAAACTATGGTACATACACACAATGGAATACTACCAAACAATAAAGAAGAATGATCAATCTGCAAAACATCTCACGACATGGATGAACCTGGAGGGCATTATGCAGAGTGAAATAAGTCAATCACAAAAAGACAAATACTGTATGAGGCCATTATTATAAAACCTCATGAAAAGATTTACACAGAGAAAGAAACAATCTTTGATGGTTACCAGGGAGGAGAGGGTTGGGAGGGAAAAACACTAACTAGACAATAGAAAAGTGATAACTTTGGTGAAGGGTAAGACAGTGTATAATACTGGAGAAGTCAGTACAACTTGACCAAGACAAGGTCATGGAAGCTTCATAGACACATCCAAACTCCCTGAGAAACCAAATTACTGGGTTGAGGGCTAGGGACTATGGTCTCAGGGGACATCTAGCTCAACTGGCATAACACCATCTACAAAGAAAATGTTCTACATCCTACTTTGGTGAGTAGGATCTGAGGTCTTAAAAGCTGGTAGGTGGCCATTTAAGATACTCCACTGGTCCCACTCCATCTGGAGCATGGGAGAATGAAGAAAACCAAAAACATGAGCGAAAGACAGTCCAAAATACTAATGGACCACAACTACTACAGCCTCCACCAGACTGACTCCAGCACAACTAGATGGTGCCTGGCTACTACCATCGACTGTTCTAATAGGGATCACAGCTGGATAAAAATGTAGAACAAAATTCTAACTCACGAAAAAAGACTGGTCTGACAGAGACTGGAGACACCCTAAGAGTATGGCCCCTGGACATGCTTTTAACTCAGTACTGAGGTCATTCCTGAGGCTCATCCTTCAGCCAAAGATTAGAGAGGTCCATAAAACAAAATGAGATTAAATAGACACACCAGCTCAGGGGCAAGGATAAGAAGGTGGGAGGGGACAGGAAAGCTGGTAACAGGGAACCCAAGTCAAGAAGGGGTGGGTATTGACGTGTCATGGGGTTGACAAACAACATCAAAAAACAATATGTGTATTACTTGTTTAATGAGAAACTACTTTGCTCTATAAACTTTTATCTAAAGTAAAAAGAAAAAAAAAAGTATGTGAAGAGGATCCCATGATAAGTAGAGGGAGAACCAGATGCCAAGTAGTTTGTCAGTAGTAGTAATAACAACAACAATAATAATAATAAGGTGGCCTCCTTTTATTTAAGCACTTACATGTTCCACTTTGATAATCAAACACTTTAATATATTGTGTCACTTAAGCCTCATGTAACCTGTGAGGCATAGATAACTACCCCATCTTACAGATGAAGAAATGGGTTTGTTCGAAAGCACACAGCAGCGTTGAGATGAATGAGTGCTCAATAGAGCTGGACCTTCAACTGTATTCCAGGCCAGCCTTTCCAGTGGCCTAGAAGGACATGTCTAACTAGATGTCCCACCATTACTTCAAAATCAACATGCTCAAACCTGAAGCCATCATCTAAATCCATAAGCCTGCCCCTTCTCCCATGTCCCCATTTCAGTCCCTGCTCCTTATATATAGTAGGTGCTCAGTAAATACTTATTAATTATTTCAAAACCTTGTCAAAAAATATACATACTTATACCCAATCTGGTTCACAGAGCTACATGTATATAATTCATTTTCTGATGCCTTTTAGAAACATTTTTATGACATACATATATCAAAAATTGACATTTCAACATTTTTTATTTGTACAATCCAGTGACATTAATTACAATCTTCCTGTTGTATAACCCCTCACCACTGTTTCCAAATTTTTCCATCACCCTTAACGGAAACTCAGTGTCCCGAAGCAATGACTCCCCCTTTTTTGAAGATTACAGCTTTCCCTGAACTAGATTCATTATGAATGCTCATTAAGGAACAAAAACCAATAAGATGTTAATAAGATATTTCAAATAGATTAAGAGTCAATCTTACTTAATTTAAATAAGAAATCCTTATACCTATATACATTTAATATCATTCTCTAGAAATCTGATCCCACATGCCGAATACTTACATCTTCTCAGAAGGAGAATCCTCTCTTTTGTTGATGCACAATTAAGAATAAATTCCATTCATAAAACTAAAAATAAAATATTCATCTTAATACATTCATAGAAAATATTTATCAAAATACAAATGCTTCTACAATTTACAATAGTATAATAACATATTATCAGAAGTTTCTGCTTGTGGTAATACATTATTTTCATGAAATTTATGATAAGATTCCAAGAAAACATCACTTATTTTTTGTGTCCTAACTAAATATGGGGAAAAGTACACATTTCAGACCCTATAAATTGCATGCACGAATCATCCACCACAAAACCAAGGAAAGAAAAACTGAGATGAAGCTCACCTTAAAACTTGAACAACATGAGCCATAGTGGAGCCTAAGGCTAAAAGAAACTAGAGATACTAATCCTGTCTTTATTTTAAATTTTAATGTTTCGTTCATCGTGGATTTTTTAATTAATTTTAGTTCTTTAAAAATATAATTGATCTTGACTACTGAGCTTCCCAGTGCCTCCTTAAACCTGACATTTCACTCTAGTCCTGGCCCTGTCAGGTGGTGACCTGAAGTGGAAGAAAGAAAAGAGCAAAGACTACTATGATATTTACTCCCTGTTTCCTGCTTAAGGCACAAAAATGATCTAGCTATACAGGCCTTGCTTTAAATTATCATTCATTTAAAAGTGTTCCTCTTTCTTCTAATTGTTAGCCATGCCATTTACACAGCACAATTCCTCACTGTACGAGCTTATGATTAAAAAAAAAAAAAAAACATCGCTAGGGTAAGCAAACACACAGAGACTATATAGGTAGAAGAAAAAATGTATAAACATATATTCTTGGAAAAAACATTTTTAAAGAAGCAGAGCTTTTTCTGAAGAGTTTGACAGAAAGCGGTTTTAGATCTCTGCTCCCCTTCTTAAATGTTTCTCCTGCTGACCAAGCTTCACAAAAGCAGAAATGCAAAGAGATTTTCTAACTATCTTTGGAGAGGAGGAAAACTCTGAGTACAAGTGTTTACATTACACACAAGCCCAGATCTGTGAAGAATAAAGTTGAATGCAAAAAGTGAGAGCAACTTTTAAAATCAGGTTTGAAGTGAATTTCTTTCACAAAAAAATAATAAAGAGGAGTCTGGAGCAAGATCGCAGCATGAGCATCTCTACGCCCCACTCCCCACAAAAACATCCAAAAAGAAAAAGAAAAACAGAAATAAGCAGAATCAACTTTTTCAGAACTCTGGAAACCACTCAAAGGGTTACAGCCACTAAGCAAACCTGAATCAAGAAAAAAATGACATCTAAACCATAAGAAAGCTCTGGATTTTTATTTGCTGGTCCTGCACCCTCTCCTCAGGTCAGCCCTGCCAACTTCAAGTGGCAGCAGTGGTCTGCACTCGCAGAAAGGAAGCCTGGTCTCTAGCTCTAGACAGACCCCAAGACCCATTGCCATAGAGTCAATTCCGACTCATAGTGACCCTAGAGGAGAGAGTAGAACTGCCCCATAGAGTTTCCAAGGAGCACCTGGTGGATTCAAACTGCTTACCTTTTGGTTAGCAGCCATAGCACTTAACCACTACACCACCAGGGTTTCCCTAGACCGACCAGCACAGACTTTATTCACGAATTGCTGTGTATCTGTTCTAACCTGTCTGGGGGCTGTGTAAAGAGCTGAAGCAAGGCACTCAGAGACGTGGTCTATCTCAGAGCTCTCACAGGGCTGAGGAGCAGCAAACAAGGACCTAGGGCTATGACTGCCTATAGCCACCTGGAATGAAAGAGTGTAACAAAGGCATAAAGGGGCACATAAAAGCTAGAAGGAGAGGCCATAGACATATTTTCTTTCACAAATTTAGGCCTTCAAAATCACTGTTTCTACAGGGAAATGGTAAAAGCCACACACACACTACCAGGGCAAGAAGCACTCTCAGAAATTACCTGAGAAGACCGTACACTTTCACACTGGGCTGACACCAAGGTTCAGTGCAAGCCTGGCTAAGTGTTGAAGGAGAGCCAATCTGCATAGACTGGTAGAGGTTTTTTTCTTTGTTTTTTCCCCTGGAGTTCAAGAAAATATTTATCAAGCCACTAGCTGAACACAAACTAAGAAATAGATATTTCAGTGTCTGTACATGTCCAATAAGGTAGTCTTTGCAAAAATAGTTACAGGCAGGCACTAAGCCAAGAGATGACTATATTGTTCTTGTTAGGTGCCATGGAGTCAATTCCAACTCATAGCAACCCTACGTACAATAGAACAAAACACTGCCCAGTCCTGCGCTATCCTCACGATAGTTGTTATGCTTAAGCCTATTGCTGTAGCCACTGCGTCAATCCATCTCATTTGAGCGTGTTCCTCTTTTTCACGGACCCTCTACTTCACCAAGCATGATGCCCTTCCCTCCTGATGACATGTCCTTGCTTTTTTTTTTTTTTTTTTAATTTTTATTGTGCTTTAAGTGGAAGTTTACAAATCAAGTCAGTCTCTTACACACAATCTTATATACACCTTGCTACATACTCCCAATTGCTCTTCCCCTAATGACAGAGCCCATTCCCTCCATCCACTCTCTTTTTTTGTGTCCATTCCACTAGCTTCTAACCCCTTCTACCCTCGCATCTCCCCACCAGATAGGAGATGCCAACATAGTCTCAAGTGTCCACCTGATCCAAGAAGCTCACTCCTCACCAGCATCCCTCTCCATCCCATTGTCCAGTCCAATCCATGTCTGAGGAGTTGGCTTTGGGAATGGTTCCTGTGCTGGACTAATAGAAGGTCTGGGGGCCATGACCACCAGCGTCCATCTAGTCTCAGTCAGACCATTAAGTCTGGTCTTTTTACGAGAATTTGGGGTCTACATCCTACTGCTCTCCTGATCCCTCAGGGGTCCTCTGTTGTGCTCCCTGTAAGAACAGACATTGGTTGTAGCCAGGCACCATCTGGTTCTTCTGGTCTCAGGCTGATGTAGTCTCTGGTTTATGTGGCCCTCTCTGTCTCCTGGGCTCATAATTACCTTGTGTCTTTGGTGTTCTTCATTCTCCTTTGATACAGGTGGATTGAGACCAATTGATGCATTTTAGATGGCCACCTGGTAGCGTTTAAGACCCCAGACACCACTCTCCAAAGTGGGATGCAGAATGTTTTAATAGATTTTATTATGCCAATTGACTTAAATGTCCCCTGAAATCATGGTCCCCAAATCCCCACCCCTGCAACACTGGCCTTTGAAGCATTCAGTTTATTCAGGAAACTTCTTTGCTTTTGGTTTAGTCCAGTTGTGATGACCTCTCCTGTATTGTGTGTTGTCTTGCCCTTCACCTACAATAGTTCTTATCTGCTATCTAATTAGTGAATACCCCTCTTCCTACCTCCCTTCCTCCCCCCCTCGTAACCATCAAAGAATATTTTCGTCTCTGTTTAAACTATTTCTCGGGTTCTCAAAAAAAAAAAAAAAAATTTTTTTTTTATAATAGTGGTCTTATACAATATTTGTCCTTTCACAACTGACTAATTTCACTCAGCATAATGCCTTCCAGATTCCTCCATGTTATGAAATGTTTCACAGATTCATCAGTGTTCTTTACTGATGTGTAGTTTCCATTGTGTGAATATACCATAGTTTATTTATCCACTCATCTGTTGATGGGCACCTTGGTTGCTTCCATCTTTTTGCTATCGTAAACAGTGCTGCAATGAACACAGGTGTGCATGTATCTATTCGTGCAGAGGCTCTTATTTCTCTAGGGTATATTCCAAGGAGTGGGATTGCTGGATCGTATGGTAGTTCTATTTCTAGCTTTTTAAGAAAGCACCAAATCAATTTCCAAAGTGGTTGTACCATTTTACATTCCCACCAGCAGCATATAAGTGTTCCAGTCTCTCCACAACCTCTCTAACATTTATTATTTTGTGTTTTTTGGATTAATGCTAGCCCTGTTGGACTGAGATGGAATCTCATTGTAGTTTTGATTTGAATTTCTCTAATGGCTAATGATCGTGAGCATTTCCTCATGTATCTGTTAGCTACCTGAATGTCTTCTTCAGTGAAGTGTATGTTCATATCTTTTGCCCATTTTTTAACTGGGTTATTTGTATTTTTGCTGTTGAGTTTTTGCAGTATTGTGTAGATTTTAGAGATCAGGAGCTGATCAGAAATGTCATAGCTAAAAACTTTTTCCCAGTCTGTAGGTAACCTTTTTACTTTTTTGGTGAAGTCTTTGGATGATCATAGGTGTTTGATTTTTAGGAGCTCCCAGTTATCTAGTTTTTCTTCTGACCATCCTTGCTTCTTAGGAACACTCTGACTATACTTCTTCCAAGACAGATTTGTTCATTCTTTTGACAGTCAATACTCTTCGCCAACAGCATAATTCAAAGGCATCAGTTCTCCTTGGTCTTCCTTATTCATTGTCCAGCTTTTGCATGCAGGCAACTGAAAACACCATGGCTTGGGTCAGGCATGCCTTAGTCTTCAAGGTGACATCTTTGCTTTTTGACACTTTAAAGAAGTCTTTTGGAGCAGACACAATACGTGTTTTGATTTCTTGACTGCTGCTTCCATGGGTATTTATTGTGGATCCAAGTAAGACAAAATGCTTGACAACTTATAAGACTATATAAATAATATAACTATAAATTTGTTATTGGGCACAAAATATATAAAGAGGTAATTTGTGACAAAAACACCGGGTACAAAAATTAAGTCAAGATGGGTCAATGACTTAAACATGATAACTAAAACCACAAAACCCTTAAAAGGAAGCATAATGGTAAAGTTTCAGGACTTTTTTTTTGACAATAAATTCTTAGATCTGACACCGAAAGCATGAGCAACAAAAGGACAAAATAAACTAAACTTCATTAAAATTAACTTTTGTATATCAAAGATCTTTCACAAGAAAGTGGAGAGGCAACCTATAGGATGGGAAAAAAAAAATTGGTAAATACAGTTCATAAGGGTTTAATATCCAGAACATATAAAGAACTCTTACAACTCAAGAACAAAATGACAATCAGCTTAGTTAAAAAATGGGCAAGTGACTTGAACTGATATTCCTCCAAAGAAGATATACGCATGCCCAATAACCACATGAAAGATTCTCAAAGTCTTTAGTCATTAGGGAAATTCAAATCAAAATCACAATGACACACCACTTCACACATGCTCGGATGGGTATTATTTAAAAAAGAAGGTAAGAAAGAAAATACCAAGTGTTGGTGAGGATGTGGAGAAACTGGAATTCTCATTCATTTCTAGTGAGAATGTAAAATTGTGCAGCTGATGTGGAAAACAGTTTGGCAGTTACTCAAAAAGTTAATCACAGAATTACCATATGACCCAACGATTACACTCCCAGGTATATACCCAAAAGACTTGAAATCAGGGGCTCACACAGATATGTGTACACCAGTGTTCACTGCAGCACTATTCACAATACTCAAAATGTAGAAACAGCCCAAGTATCCATAAGTAGATGAATGGATAAGTAAATTGCATATATCAGTACAATGAATATTAATTCAGCTGTAAAGAAGACCCTCAGCAAGATGGACTGACACAGTGGCTGTAACAATGAGATCAAACACAGCAATGTTGGTGAGGATGGGGCAGGATCAGGCAATGTTTCGTTCTGTTGTACACAGAGTTGCTATGAGTCAGAACCAACTCGACAACACCTAACAACAACAGCAATAAAGAGAAATGAAGTTCTGATACTTGTTATAACAAGGATGAATGCTGAAAATATGGTAAGTGAAATAAGTCAAACACAAAAAGACAAATGTTATATAATCCCATTTATATGAGCTATGTAGACTAAGCAAATGCATAGAGATAAAAGTTTATTAGTGGTTACCAGGGGCTGGAAGGAGGGAGGTATAGGGGCTCATCACTGAAGAGGTATTGAGTTTCTGTTTGAGATGATGTAAAGCTTTTGGAAATGGATAGTAGTGATGGTTGCACAAAATGGTGAATGTAATTAATGTCACTGAACTGAATACTTAAAAATGGTTAAAATGGCAGGCATAATAACGTACATTTTACCACAATAAAATTTTGTTAAAAATCAAGAAAGAAAAATACAGACACATTTTCACAGAGAAACAATTGTCAAATTACATAAGAACATGACAAGACAGAATCCAAACGGATCACTTGATTTTCCTCTTAGGATATAGTTTTCTATGCTGTAAATTAATATTTTCTGTTGTTTCACTAAAACAACAAAGCAGGAGTTTAAAAAAAAAAAAACTTCTAAACATAACTATACTGGCTTTCAAGGACTTTCTTCACAAATAAAGATGCTAAGTTTTTGTTATTCTTAAAACATTAGTTTTAGAAGAGGAGTTGCCATTATAATTATCTAAATCTGACAGCTGTAAAACTGCATGAAAAAGATTAGAAAACAGAGACACAAAGAAAATTCCAGAGCTGTAAACAACTGCTTAAAAATTGAGGGAGATTAATAAAATGCAAAACAGAATAATTAAACAGCCACTAAAAACCAAATAAACTATGACTTTAAAAAAGGACAGAGTTAAAGACCTAGAAACATGTTTTGAAAATGTCTGCTGTTACATCTAGAATCACAGAGTAACTTTCAGAGGGAAGCTGGTGATGGAGCAAATAATGAACAGATTTCTGTGGTTTTATGCAGTTCCCAAAGACAGGGACTCGGAGGCACAGGGGCAAAAAATAAACCTTTTCTTCAGCAAACAGCCTCTCTGCTGAGCAAGATAAGTGGGGAGCTAGCTCTCTCAGAACCCTGAACGATGCTCTGCTGGTTGACTTCCCAACTCGAAGGGAAAGCCTGGGACAAAAAGTTGTTGTAAACAAGAAGTTGCAAAATCAAATCTCTCAAATTTTACTCACCATTCCAAACTCATTTCGGTTCACAGAAATAGTCCACTTACTCACTATCTCCAATTTGGTTTCCCCAGCAACACATTAGAGCCCATTTCGCCCCAGGCATAGGTAGGGCTTGATGTCTATGTTATAGGATTCAACGAAGGAGGCAACCCACCATCATCTGTTTAGCTTTGGAAAGTATTCTTGAATGGCACTTGAATACTGGTCTACCTGGTGTGGTGGCATTCCTAATACTTCAGAGAAAATGCTGAAGTCAAGAAAGTGTCTTCTCAAGAGCACTCAGAGTTACTCTGCTCTTTTCCCTGGCAAGCCCTCCTCATGCCATGGGACCATCTGGTCACTTACCCCTCAGACTTTCCCTGGATTTGACTGGTGGGAATTGGGAAGACAGAGTTTCCACCTGCATGTAGAGAAGACATTTCCAAAATTTAAAAAAAACTGTTGCTATTGAGTCAATTCCAACTCATAGTGACCCTATAGGACAGAGTAGAACTGCCCCAAAGGGTTTCTAAGGAGCTGCCAGTGGATTAGAACTGCCAATCTTTTGGTTAGAAGCCGAGCTCTTAACCACTGCACCACCATGGTTTCTTCCAAAACTAGAGCTGAGCAAAAACAGGAGTATGCTGCCCTTTTAGGTGGTGAGTTCTCTTACTGGAAGAGTTCAGGCATGGGTAGGGTAACCACCTGGCATCCAGAGGACACTGTCTTGAGTGATCCAGGAGCACTATCCCAACTACGACCCAATGAGGAAAGCAGCAGATTCAAAGGAGGAAAAATAATAATCTCTTCCCTAGGTGGGAGCCCTGGTGGCGCAGTGGTTAAGAGCTCAGCTGCTAACCAAAAGGTAGGCAGTTCTAATCCACCAGCCACTTCTTAGAAACCCTATGGAGCAGTTCTATTCTGTCCTATAGGGTAGCTGTGAGTCGGAATTGACTTGATGGCAGTGGGTTTGGCTTTTTTGTTTGTTTCCCTAGGTTAGAGGATGAATTTTAAATGTTTCAGGCTAGAGGTAGCATAAAAGTAAAATGAAAGAAGAAGCAATTACATCAACACAGGACTTCATTGCACATTCTGCTTAGTTAAATTAATACAAATGAGAAAGCAAGATTATCCAAGGCTGTGGTGTGGGTCACAGGGTGGAACACAGTTCTTTTTCCCCAGAGGAACAGCATCCTAACACAGATGTGTTATGTAAAATGCCAGAAGAGTTTCTAACGAGGTAAGTGATAAACTCAGTCTCTCACCTAAAATTGCTATCTCAGGATGGCTGAGTCCTGCAACAACGTAGACATAATTGTTTCCACATCAAAATAACAAACGTGTTATTATTTTATGAGTCAGCCATACCAGGTTTCTGGTTTTGTTTTGTTTTGTTTCATCCTGTCTTCCATTTGGGGGTATAAATAAAAGATTTTTATTATAAAATTATTATAAACATAATACTTAAAGCTTGATACAGTGACCCTGGTGAATGCCTCACGACCACAGCATTTGATCATACAAATTTTGGAGCCAGAGGCAAACAGGCAGTGTCCCGAAACACATGTGCTGGGTTCCTAAACTCCAGGCACCAAAGCTGCAGGCACGGTTTTTGCCACGGTTACAGGCCACCTCTACTATTTTTCTAGAAATTGAATCACTGTTTTGCCTGAGCTGCTTATTTAAAAGTCCTATTACTACCATAAGTAGAACCCAGTAGCACAAGTCATAAATAAAAAGTAAATCTAAAAATAAACAACTAAGAGAAATAAAAACAAAGTAATGCTAATAGACTCTAACTAGAGGCTGTTGCCTGCTAAGGGCTCCAGAGAAGGCCCGATGTCTCCTTATAGTAAAAGGAGATTAGCAAGAGTTAAAGACATCATAGCACCTAACAGAAACTTTCTGCTCACCTTAAAGATGACCAGACCTGAGAGGAGCTAAGCCCTAACCCAACATCACACAGCAGATGGTCACTCCACAAAAAGACTGGAACAAGAATGTTCATAGCAGCATTATTCATCACAGCCCCAAACCAGAAACAGCCTAAATGTCCATCAAGTGGTGACTATATGAAGAGACAGTGGGGTGGTCACATAGGAATACTCAGCAACACACACACACAACACAACAATTTGGATGAACCTCAGAAACATTACATGGCTGAAAGGAACCTTACCCAGGAGTATGTTCTGGATACTCCATTTATATGAAGCTATGAAACAAGCTAGACTCTACGGTAAAAATCTATGGTAAAAAAAAAAAAATCAGAACAGTGGTTGCCACTAAGGGGATGGGAAGGGGCATGAGGGAATTTTCTGGAGTAAAGGTGATATTCTGTCACTTGATAGGGGGTAGCAATATTATTCACAATAGCCAAATGGTAGAAACTACACCAGCATCCTTCAATAGATGAACGGATAAACAAAACATGGTATATTTTGTGCATTAAGAGCTTTATCAACAAAGGTGTACACATCTGTCAAAACTCATCAACAGTACACTTAAGGGTTGTGCATTTCACTGTACATAAATTTTACGACAAAGAAAGAACCATAAGCAAATACTACTGAACTCAACTCTAGTTAAAGATATGGACACAAGAGTTTAGACCTGAAATGCAACTGTAGAAACTATGGGTGAGTACATAGGTGTTTGAAACTTTTTCATAATAAAACAGTGAGGGAGAAAACATCATATGAAAAATCAATCATATAAGCAGCAAAATTTACAGCAGATAAAACATGGTCATTTTGCTCTAATCCTTGTATCAGACATGTTATAATTTTCCGGCTCAAGTAAAATACTTGTTCCCAATCATCCTGAAGTTTTATGTCAAAATCAGATTATTTCTAAGAATATTTCTGGCACCTCATTAAAATGCTTCTATTGGATTGTCCCCAGTATTCTGGCTATCCTGGCCTCTACTGCTTCAACCTTGAGAGAGCTGCTCATCTGGCCCGACCATATGGGAAGGTGGGGTCCGTCCCTCCAATCTTTCCACTGCTTCTCACTCAGCACAAATTTATTGCCAAATTTACTTCAGTTTCAGTACTTCACAAGTTGGGATGGGCTCAACTGGTCCTCTGCTCCAGGTTTCACATACCAGAAATTCAGAGGCCGGCAGTCTGGGCTCTCACCTGGAGGCTCAAGGGGAGAATCCACTGCCGGGCTCATCCAGGTTGATGGCAGAGGTCAGCTAATTTTGGGTTTCAACGGGAAAATCAGCAGTGGTGAATCAAGATCCCCCCTCCTTCAAATCTCTCAGACTTCTCCTTCTGCTCGTCTCTGACTCTGCATGTGGAAATTTTTCCACTTATAAGGACTAAACTGGGCCCACATGGATCATTCAGGATCATCTTCCTATTTTCAGGTCCCTGGTATCTTTAAAGTGTTAAAAAGCAAAGATTTCACTTTGATGACTAAGGTGCACCTGACCCAAGCCATGGTATTTCAATCACCTCAGATGCATGTAAAAGCTGGACAATTAAAAACGAAGACCAAAGAAGAAGTGATACATTTGAATGATGATGTTGGCAGAGAATACTGAATATACCATGGATTTCCAGTAGAACAAATTTGTCTTGGAAGAAGTGCAGCCAGAATGCTCCTTAGAAGCAAGGATGGTGAGACTTTGCCTCGCTTACTTTGGACATGCTATAAGGAGGAACCAATCCCTGGAGAAGGCCATAATGCTTGCTAAAGTAGAGGGTCAGCAAAAAAGAGGAAGACCCTTAACAAGATGGACTCACAAAATGGCCGCAACAATGGGCTCAAACACACCTACTACTGTGAGGACGGCACAGGACCGGGCAACACATCGTTCTGTTATACACAGGGTTGCTGTGAGTTGGAACCAACTCCACGGCACCTAACAACAATCTTAACTACATCTACAAAGTCCCTTTTGCATATTTTCAGTCACTTAACATAACATAGCCACAAGTACCATTCTGGTGACCCTAAACTTATTGTGAAGATTAACAATGCCAGAAGTGTACAAACCATGACCTGTGGGCCACACTGTCTCTTTACATACTTAGTCCTTCAGCTTAGTTTTTACATTTTTAAATGGTTGAAAAAGATATCAATGTGAAAATTATATGAAATTCAAATTTCAGTGTCCACAAATAAACTTTCAGTGGAACATAGCCACACTGATTCATTTTCATCCTGTTTATGGCTACAAGAGAGTTGAGTGGTTACAACAGAGATTATATGACCTGCCATGCCTAAAGTATTTACCACCTAGCCCATTATATAAAATGTTTGCTGACCCTTGAACTAGGCTAACCCCTCTACGGCAATTAGAACTGTGTCTGGAACACAGTACTCAGTTCACATGGCATCTTAGGCTAGGTTCTCTACAGAAGCAAAACCAGTGAAATGTATATATATAGATATACATATATACACACATACACACACATATATATAAATAAATGTGTATACATATACATATATATGTGTGTGTGTACATATATACAGAGATTTATCTCAAGGAGTGGCTCACACGGTTGTAGAGGCTGGCAAGTCCCAAGTCCGCAGGGCAGGGATCAGGCTGGAGGCTCCTGGCTCATATAGCTGCAGGGGCTGACAAACTCAAGATCAGCAGGTCAGACAGCAGGTTGCAGGCTCACAGGCTGCAGAGGCTGACGGATCCTGAGATTGTCAGGTAAGCTGCTAGCTCAAGTCCCAAGAACCAGAGGTCAGATAATGATGAGCCAAATATAGCACACAAAGGGAGCAAAAGCCAGTGTGCTTTAACAGAAAATCCATATATATTAGATGCAGACAACACCCCTGAGGAAATTTCCTTTCAACTGATGGCCTGCTCGCCGCAGAGCTCATCCTGCAGGTGATTACATCATTACATAACTGCCAAACTACTCAGAACACTGTTACAGCCAAGTTGACACAAAACCTTAACCATCACAGTCCACCCCTCGTCAACCTGGCACATGTGCACATCTCCTTAAATGATACATAATCTCCAAATAAAGACAATTAAACTAATACAGATGCAAAAATTCTCAGCAAAATTCTAGCCAATAGAATTCAGCATCATATCAAAAAAAAAAGACAATTATAAAGTCATACTTGCACCTATCATGACACAACTCACACACGTGTAACCGAAAAGACACTAGCCGTTGGTTACACCTTACATTTTATAAGTGGAAAACAAAAATATTTGATGCACACATACATGGGAGAAATACTCATAAAAATTACAGTCATAATTTCTACAATGAGTCACGTGGTTGTAGCTGATATTCAGAACTACCTTCTTCCAAAACACATTCCATATTACCTTTACCCTCAGCAAACACCTCAGCTGGTCATGGTTCTTTACCTGGTGCAGTGACCCAAAAATTTATTCCTGAAGGGTCTGGACCATTAGTAGTCATTTCAGAGTTGGGTTGCTGTAGTTTTCCATTGACTTTAATCACAGGGCATGGTAGTACTAAGAGACATCCCAAGGGATCTCCTGTATTCCAGACATACTCTTCTTTACGTCCACTATGTAACATCAATCTGATTTACTCTTGGTAATCAGAATCAATTACACCAGCCAATACAGTAACTCCCTTCTTTGCTTGTTGATTGGAAGCATAAGGAGTCCAAAGTGGCCGGGTGGCATTCTTAAATTGCAATTCAATGGAATCAGTTTTGTGTCTCCTGGTGTGAGCATTCCTCCTTTGGAAATAAGACCTCTAGACCGGCAGTGCCTAGGGCTGTGGAAACAGGAGCAAAAAACTTGCAAGTGGGTCACTAGGGGTAATAGTGAGTGGAACCACTGCCATTATCACTCTTTATTCCTGGACCATGAATCCTGGCTATAGGAGAAACAGCACCGTATATTGGATGATAGTTTAAAGCATATACAGCCTCTTGGAGAACATTATCCCGACCCTACAAGGTATTGCCACCTAGCTGGTGATTTAATTGTGTCTTTTAAAAGGCCAGTCCATCGTTCTATCAAGCCAGCTGCTTCAGGATGATGGGGAACATGGTAAGACCAGTAAATTTCATGAGTATGGGGCCATTGCTGCAATTAATTTGCTGTGGAGTGAGTCCCTTGATCCGAGGCAGTGCTGTGTGGGATACCATGACAGTGGATAAGACATTCTGTAAGTCCATGGATGGTAGTTTTGGAGGAAGCACTGCATGCAGGGAAGGCAAATCTGTATCCAGAGTATCTATTCCAGTAAGGACAAAATGCTGCCCTCTCCATGGCTGAAGCCATCCAATGTAATCAACTTGCCACCAGGTTGTGGGCTGATCACCTCGAGAAATGGTGCCGTATCGGGGACTCAGTGTTGGTCTCTGCTGCTGGAAGATTGGGCACTCAGCAGTGGCTGTAATCAAGTCAGCCTTAGTGAGTAGAAGTCCATGTTGCTGAGCCCATGCATAACCTCCATTCCTGCCATCAGGAACACTCTGTTCATGTGCTCATTGGGCAATGACAGGAGTGGCTGAGGAAAGCAGATGACTGGTTTCCACGGAACATGTCATCCTATCCTTTTGATTGTTAAAATCCTCCTCTGCTGAGTTCACACTTTGGTGAGTATTCACGTGAGACACAATTATCTACACTTCTTTGGTCAATTCAGAAAGATCTATTAACACGCTTTTTTCCCATACCTCATTGTCTCCAATTTTCCAATCATGTTCCTTCCACGTACCTGAACATTCAGCCAAACCACTGGCCATAGCTTATGAATAAGTATACAATCACCTGACCTTAAGTTCTGCTCTACTTGAAGTCCTGTCCATTGGGAGGATTTCCCTGCATCATTGCTCATCAGGAAGGTCCCACAAAGGGGCTGTACTGCTGCTGCTATCTACTTTCAAGTAATGCCTACATATCACGTAGAACCACCTGTAAACCAGGCACGAGTTTTCTCTTCCTCAGTCAACTAATCATAAGAAGCTCCCCATGAGGCCAGAGGTGCAGACTTAGAGAGAAGATAATGAGACAGAAGTTGGGACCATGGGCATTTGGGCCACTTCCTCATGCAACTTACTTGTACCTTCAGATCCTTCTCAGACCCAATCTTGTATATACCACTTCCATTTAATGATGGAGTGCTGCTGTGCACATCCAACCTTATGACTCTGTGGGTAAGACAACACCCAGTTCACAAAGGGCAGTTCAGGCAGCATAGTGACTTGGTGGCCCATAGTTAAGGGTTCAGATTTTACTAAGGCCCAGAATAAGCCAAAAGGAGAGTAGTTATCTGTAGAAGACGGCAGGGCTCTGCTCCAAAATTCTACGGGTCTGCACTGTGATTCACCAATAGGGGCCTGCCAAAGACTCCAAACAGCATCTCCGTCTGCCACTGACACTTCAATCACCATTGGATCAGCCAGTTCATATGGTCCCATGCAAGTGCAGCTTGCATGGCAGCCTGCACCTTGTTCTCTTGTTCTGGGCCCCACTCAAAACTAGCAGCTTTTCAAGTCACCTGATGAATAGGCCAGAGAGGCACACCCAAATGAGGGATATGCTGCCTCCAAAATCCAAAGAGACTCACTAGGCATTGTGCTTCCTTTTTAGTTGTGGAAGGGCCCAGATGCAGTAACTTATCCTTCACTTTAGAAGGGATATCTCCATATGACCCACACCACTGGACCCCTAGAAATTTCAGTAAGGTGGAAGACACCTGAATTTTTATTGCATTGATTTGCCACTCTCTAGCATACAAATGGAAACCGTGGTGGTGTAGTGGTTAAGAGCTACGGCTGCTAACCAAAAGGTCAGTAGTTCAAATCCCCCAGATGCTCCTTGGAAACCCTTTGGGGTAGCTCTACTCTGTCCAGTAGGGTCACTATGAGTCAGAATTGACTTGACAGCAGTGGGTTTGATTTTTTGGGTTTTAGCATGCAAATGTCTTACCAATAAGTCTAGAGTCATTGATACTTCTTCCTTACTGAGTTCAATCAGCATAATGTTATCGATATAATGGACCAGAGTGACATTTTGTGGAAGGAAAAGGCAATAGAGGTCCCTGTGAACTAAATTATGACATAGGGCTTGAGAGTTGATATACCTCTGAGGTAGGACAGTGAAGGTGTATTGCTGGCCTTGCCAGCTGAAGGCAAACTGCTTCTGGTGTTCCTTCGAAACCAGAATCAAGGAAAATGCATTGGCTAGATCAACAGCTGCATACGAGGTACCGGAGATGTATTAATTTGCTCAAGCAATGAAACCACATCTGAAATAGCAGCTGCAGTTGGAGTCACCACCTGGTTAAGTTTTTGATAATCTACTGTCACTTTCCGAGATCCATCTGTTTTTTCTGAAGAGGCCAGATAGGTGAGCTGGATGGGGATGTGGTGGGAATCACCACCCCTGCATCTTTCGAGTCCTTGATGGTGTTAGTAATCCCTGGAATCCCTCCAGGAATGTGGTATTGCTTTTGGTTCACTATTTTCCTAGGTAGGGAGAGTTCTAATGGTTTCCACTTGGCTTTTCCTACCGTAATAGTCCCTACTCAACATGTCAAGGATCCAATGTGGCAGTTCTGCCAGTTCCTGAGCATATCTATTCCAATTATGCATTCTGGAACTGGGAAAATCACTACAGCATGAGTTCAGGGATGCAAGGGACCCACTGTGAAATGAATCTGAGTTAAGGCTCCATTAATAACCTGACCTCCACGTGCCCACTCTGACTAGGGAGCCACAGTGATGTTCTGGGTCTCCTGGAATTAGTGTCAGTTCAGAACCAGTATCCAGTAATCCCCCAAAAGTCTGATTAATTCCTTTTCTCCAGGGAACAGCCACTCTCGTAAAATGTTGTAGATCCCTTTGGGGAAGGCTGGGAGAAAGATGAACAGTAAAAATGTTTGGAAGTGTAGCAGGGTCCTTCCTCAAAGGGACCCAGCCTCCTCTTCATTCAAGAGGTTGTGGGTCTGTAAACTGACTCAACTCTGGGAACTGACTGAGAGGCTGTGGCAATTCGAGTTAGACTACTGTTCACTTGACTTAGAATTCATCCACTTGTACAGGTTAAGTCAATATTTAGTAGATTGCTCATCTATTTCACTCCTAGGGACACCATGACTACTAGCCAACACCATAAGTCCACACAAGTCAGATTATTCTGATTACTGCTATGACTTTGCTGTCCATTATGGTAACCATGCCCACTTTGTCTTTGTCAGTTAAGTGCTGCCACTTGGCCCCTACCACCATAGGGTCTGATCATCCCCATTGCAGTTAGATGTCTTAATTCAGTTAGTGCAGTTCCCACTGTCAAATAAGACTTACATAAATCAGCAATCACACCAGTCTTCAAGGATGCTGGGCCTCCCTTCACAAATTTGTTCCTCACTGTTGTGATAAAAGGTGTGTTCTCTGGGCACTCCATGTGTGGGTCTATGGGTCTAACCTGATAAATCCACTCTTGCACGTGAATTTTCCTAAGCCTTTGGATACCTTCTTCTACAGTATACCAAGGCAAGTTGGGTACTTCAACTTGATTTAGTGTAGGCCACTGCAAAATTCATGCTTCAGTGAACCAACCAAATAAACTATTAGATCCTTTCTTAACCTCTCGAACTGAAACACTGAATGAAGGACCTGTGCTTAGTGGGTCCATATCAATAAACTCACATTGATCCAACTTTATGTTCCTTGTAACATTATCTCACACCCTTAGTAGACATTTCCACATATATTCCCCAGGTTCCTGTTTGTATGTATTAGAAAAGTCAAGCAGTTCTTTTGGAATATAGTGTACCTCCTCCTGGGTCATATTTTGTACTTACCTTTTGGGGCTTGCTGGAACTTAAGTCTAGTTATAAGTTTAGAAGCAAAAATGGGTGGTGGGGATGAATTCTGAGAACATTCAGAAATATCTTGTAAGGCATCTACTACCTCAGGCAATGACTCAGGCGCCTCCCCAGGAAATGATCTAGACAAAGCCTCTTCACACCCCACAGCTAGGTTAATTTCATCAGATATGGGTGGAGGGGCTAATGATTTTACTGGGGATGGTGGCCTCCAAAGATGGACTAATCTCTTCAGATGGGAGTGAGAGGGCTGGTTCTCTTAGCAGGAGTGATTCAATGGAATTTAGGGGCTCAGTGTCCCCAGCTTTCTATTATCTGCCCATATGTCCCCATCCCAAGTTTCAGGATCCTATTTCTTCCCAATCGATGCCCTCACTTTAACTTCAGACATCACTTGAGGTCTGGAATTCAACTGTTATTGTAATTTAGCCACGCTTACAATAAGACTCAGGGTTCGGTTTTCAACAATATCAGGTCTGTTACTACAAGAAATAATGCTTTCTTTCTGGGCACAAGTGGCAACTTTGAGGTCATTTATGCAGTGCTTGAGCTGTGGCTCTGAAGCCCTGAGCCCATCGCTTTCTTTCATCGGTTTGTCTAGTGAAAGCAGGACTAACCAACCAGCTTCCTTATACTTCTCGTTATGACAAAACTGTAGACAGGTATCAAACATGCGATCACCCAGAGCCTCAGCTCTCACCAATACGTGAATGGATAAATATTTAGCGATAAAAAAAATGAACTATCAAGTCACAAAAAAGATCTGAAGGAGCCTTAGCTTCATATTGCTAAGTGAAAGAAGCCACTCTGAAAAGGCTACACAATGTACGATTCCGACTAGAGGACATTCTGGAAAAGGAAAAAATACAGAAACTGTGAAAAGACCAGTGGCTGCCGGGGGAGGGGAGAGGGATGAATCTGTGAAGCACAGGACATTTTTAGGGCATTGAAACTATTTTACATGAAACTATAATGGTGGATACATGACATTATGCATTTGCCAAACCCATAGAACTGTACAACCCAATGAGTGAACCCTAATGTAAACTATGGGCTTCCATGAATAATAACGTATCAATATTGGTTTGTAAATTGTAACAAATGTACTGCACTAATATAAGATGTTAATCACAAGGGAAACTGTGAGGGGGGGTGTGCAGAAATATTTGGGAACTGCTCAAATTTTTGGTAAACCTAAAACTGCTCTAAAAAATAAACTGTATTAATTAAAGAGGGCAGTCATGGTTAAGTAGTAGAATTCTCACTTTGTATGACAGCGACCTAAATTTGATTCCTTGCCAATGCACCTTAGGTGCAGCCAGTCACCCGTCTGTCAGTGGAGGTTTCAGCGGGGCTAGAACAAAAGGCCTGGTGATCTACTTCCAAAAAAATCAGCCAGTGAAAGCAAGGCCTGGTGATCTACTTCCAAAAAAACCAGCCAGTGAAAGCCCTACAGATCACACGGTCCAATCTTGTGCGTGGGGTCACCCCGAGTTGGCGCCAACTCAACGGCAGCTAACAACAATAGCATTAATGAAAATATACACACTATGTGAAAAACTATGAGAAAAAAAGGCAGCAGTGTAGCTGAGCAGGCAGGTGTCTTCCAACCAGCTTGCCTTTGCAGGGAGGGGTGCATCATGCTTGGAGGTTGAAGACATTGGAAATCTTTACTGACTGAAACTATCCCTAAGAGCTTAGAGTACACCTATAGGTAAATTAGTACCACTCCTTTCCCGTTATTCATTCTGCCTTGTCATTAAATTATCTTCCTTGGGAACTGACCTTTATCATTTTGAAATGTCTCTATCTTTAGCAATGCTCTTTGTCTTAAGTCTACCTTATCTAATATTGGTGTATAGCTATAACAGCTTTCTTTTTGTTGGTATGTTTATGTGTTATATTGTCTTCCATCCTTTTACTTTCAACCCTTCTCTATTCTCTTATTTAAGGTGTGTCTAGTCTAGTCTAAGCAGCAGTTGTTTTTCTTAATTTCCAGTGTGACAATTTTGTCTATTAACTTAAGTATTTAGTCCAATTGCATTTTATGCAATTTTGACCATGCTACTATTTGTTTTCTATTTGTCCCATCTGTTCTGTTTCTTGATCTCTCCTTTCTTTGCCTCTTCACTCCCAAGTCACTTATGAATTCTCAAATACCTCCAGGGTAAAAGCATCACAGACGCTGGGCTGACTCAAGATGCTTCCCTTCTTGTCAGGACCTGGTCCCTCAGATCCTGGTCACCGTTTTTTGTATTTTGTCCAGCTTTTCCAGGTCTCTTTGTGGGAAAGTTGGTCTACAAGCTCCTCATTATTACTAAAACCATAAATCATTTTATGGTAAATTGGACTATTTCTTTTATCTTTGGAGCCTCTGTTAGAAGCATCTCTAAAAGCCCTTAAAGGCACTTATGCTAAATAAAGCTGATTTAAAAGCCAGACAAGCAGGACCCAGTTATCTCAAACAGCCATCTAAGTTCTGCTCAGTCCTATTATATATCCTGCTTTCTCCTCTTGCAATTCTGAATATTTCCTGGACTTTGACCTACATGGGTGTGAGTTCATCTCTCTATGCATGGTAGCCCACACCTGGTCCAATCACTTTTGCCTTTTGTGGGGGAGTCTTCATTTCACACCTGCCTGTTCCACATTCCCAGTCACCACAGCACATCGTCAGACCCAAACATAAGAAGGGACAGAATCCCACTTGACAAACCTGCCTGTGCTCTAAGCCCAAGTTAAGCACTGCCCTTGGCTAAATTTTTATACTCCAACTTCAAGATCTTCCTCACCTTCCTAAAGTCTCATCTGTGAACTCCACTATAAGTAGGCCCCCACCTTCAGGACAGAGAGAGACCAGTGTTTGAGCCCACTCCCAAAGTAAACCAAGCTGCTCTTAGCAGCTAAAGAGCTAACTTTTCTGGAACATGGAGCAAAATGTGCTCAGTTACTGCATTTAACAACTTGATATTTTTCACATTTCCCACATTGGAATGTTAATCCAAAATGGCCTCCCCGTGCCCTCTCTCAGGTTCTACAGTTGCCTTTTGCCCCATCCTCGGCTACTCACTCATTGTAAAACGTGAGAGTAGTAGCATCAGGACCCGTCTAACCTCACGGGGCATAATGACCAGGATCAAGATCAGCCGAAGCCTGATCCCTATGAGGTCCCTATGAAGTCAGACATACCTCCACCCTCTAATCTTTTTACCAGTTCCGACACCAATTGTCCTTCCCACAGCACTCTCTACTTCTCTTCTGGGTAATCCATTGCAATGGCCACAAAGAACTCATGGAACTGTACTTACAGTTAAGTGGTTTATTAAGGAAAGGGTACAACTTAGGATCAGGATCAATAGGCTACAACTCAGGATCAGGATCAAGAAGCATGTAGGCAAAGTTTCCCTTCTTCAGTGCAGGACAGCTCTCTCAGCTCCACCTGGCTGTGCAGATCTCCTCTCAGGCCCCTCAGAACAGGTTCCTTGTCAGCCCCCTCAGGACAGGCTTCTCTTGGCCCTGCTGGCTGTGATATCGACTATGCCACAGGGCCCCTTCTAGGCCTGTTGCTACCTTCAGTATTACATACCTTGATCCGTGCTACAGCTCTTTTAGGAGGTTCCTTGCCTCCTCTTCTCTGTGATTCTTCTCTCTTTCTTCCTTCTGCTTCTCTTCCTGCTTCTTTCTGTTTCAAAACACAGCTGTGGGGCTGGCTGCATATATATACAAATTCCTCATCAATCTCAAGGCATGGCCCTCCCACCAGGGCCATGAACTGACCAATCACCTCTTGGGAGGCTGTAGACACTTCATTTGCATAGTAGGCAACAGACACTTCATTTGCATAGTCTATTGACCAGTCCCTACAAGGTGCACAGCAATCACAGGGCAGGCTGCAGCCCAGGACCAGGCAAAAAGTATCAAACCAAGTTGTTTACAGTTTACCCAGGGAATGTCAATCAACCTGGACAAAAGTAACAAACCCTCTGGGATAGAAAACTAAGGCAAAGGTAACTTCTCAGGGCTTAGGGGAAAAAAATCTCTCAAGCTCTTTTTTTCCTAAGAACCAACGCAAAGGCCAGATAAAGGAACGCATTTCACCACACTCATCAAGAAAAAGAAACACTCAAACAACTGAAGTAGAAGAGAAACACAGAACAACTCTGATATTAACTTTAAACAGTTGAAAAAGCCACTAAAGTCGTTCCCTCCAAAAAAGAAATCACAGTGCATTCCAGAGCCAAACGAAAATAATTTTATATTGTCCCTTACTATTTCTTACTATATATAAAATATAAAAGCTATTATTTATACTTTCTTCTTAAGAACCAGAACATTTTTTAACCCAGAAAATACATGATGTCATATTTTATATACTATCCACTGCATTGATGATGTTTACTAAATGATGACATCGATTTTAGCACCATTATCATTTAACATATAAAAATGTTTTAACCCATAAATTACATAGCAACTGAGTTTTATGATTGACCAAATGTTCCCCATTTACATCAATAAGTAGATAATGAGATTCTCTTATGAGCAAACTTAAATCGTATTTCCTTCATTTTTTCAAGGCTGGACCTTTGGGGCTCTTCTCCAAAACTGCTCCGGAAGCAGAGGCTGCCGCAGACAGCAGGGAAGATGAGATGAAGGTGACGAGACAGTAAGGACCTCATCAGTTAGCAGTCCTCCTGAGTGCTACACCAGTCCCAAGCTGCGACTGAAATTACTCACACACCTACAAGGATCACTTAAAGGTTGACTCCCACTCTAAAGCCCAAGGGTGTGAGTTGGCTTTAGGTCCTCAAGACCTCATGCTGTCTGCGAGTCAAGGTCCTGCTTTGGGTGCAGGTCTGCAGAGCTGCTGGCACATGCTGTCACTTCTCTGTGGGCTGAGGAGCCACCACTGACATTAGTCCTTAGCCTGTGCCAGTGGGCGAGGGACAGGAGACCCTTTAAAGCAAGGACAATTCTCAGGCCAGGGCCCTGCCCAGGGTTTCTATATATTCAGGTTGAGGAGAAAGGACCTAGACTAAAATAAGCTGTCTGAGGACCTTATTTTCACAAGTTCCTGGAACTGACCTTTTTCCAGCCTCTCCCACGATTTCTCCTGTTCACGAATCTAAGGCAAATTTAGTCACTACTTTACATTGTTGTCTGACATACTAAGGTCCTCCTACACTGTTGGCAGACGCCTACCAGCTGGTGTTGGTGCCCCCTGTTGGAAGGATGTGTACGTTTAAAGTGTGATGCAATTTAGTGGGGCAAAACCAATGATACGTGGTGACTTGTTTATGGGCGCTATGGCTCTGCAATCAAACAAAGCTAAACACCTTCAAAAAGAGAACGTGAGGATGTCAGGTGCTGTGGCTTGAGGTGTGGGTAAAATAAGAGAAGACATGTTTCTATTCCCCAAAGACCACAGGCCAAAATTAGCAAGGAAGCTCAGGGATAGCCAGTGCTCTGTGGTGTGTCCCACCCCACACCACCAGAGCAGCAGAGCTACTGGTGGATTATCCACAGTGCTTAGAAGATCTAGTCAAAGATAAGAAACTGTAATCAACAAAGTTATACTCAACTGGGTTCCATTTTTTGTCAGTGTGAGCTTCTCACCTATGAAATGAGAGCTTCCAGCCTATAAATAGTGGGCCCAGCTGCTGGTCTGCCAGTCTCAGCGGGAGCGCATCGTCTCCTCTTTCGTCTTCCTTTTTCATTATCCAGCTTTCGTGTGCATGAGCTCCCTTCACCGCGGTTCTAAAACGTGGCCGGCCAATGGGGCCATTGTCTAACTATGGATGAAGACACTTTTATCAACAAATGTGTGCTTCTATATGTTAATTTTTAAAATATAGCTAAGTTATTTTTATTCTTCATGCACACACATTATTCTAAGAGTAGCAGCCATGTCACAAAAAAAACTTTAAACTAAGAAACCACTTTTAAAATAAATTATTTGACATAGTTTAACAACATAAAAGCCATCATTTACAACTCTCCCAAAAAGTAACTCACAGCACTTTGCTACTTCTAATTCATGAAACATTCTACTGAGTCAGGTCAAAAGAGTCTCTCTTAAAGTCTCCCTCCTCACATCACCTGAGAATACTTAGCCTCTAGGAAATATGCCAAAACTGCCATAAATCATACCAAGTTCTCTCTCCTCAAGACACAGTGATTTCCAAATTCATTAGACGTTGACGTGGAGATGTGGTTTCTTCGCCTGATGCTAACGATGTGAAGATAACTTAAGACACTGACTCCGTGCTCAGTCGTACCAGGTGATGTCACGGGAGCATGTGCTGAGATCAGGAAAGATATTTTTGGACACATCTAATTCAAAAAAAAAAAAACAATACCGTCTCTCTTGCCTCCCTCCCCTCTATCCTCCTGCCTCCCACGCTGAGTGCAGTTCAGTGGAGGGCATGAACGCCCATGTCTCTGGGATGTCACTGCACTCATGCCCATCAAGCAAAAGACACATTGGGTGAGGAAGGAACAAAGGCAGAGCCTGTCACTGCTCAGAGTCCTCATGATGCAGCGGACAAAAAAGCCAGCACAGAAAACAACTGATAACAATTAAAAAGCAGTACACCAAAGCACAGGCAGATGACCCAATAAGCAAGATAAGCACCGGCTTACTTGTGCGTACTTACTAAACCGAAGTGAATAATTTCACCACAAAAACAGGCGAGATTAGTAAGTACGCACAAGTAAGTCTATGTTTACCTTGCTTACTGGGTCATCCACCCCTGTCAGAGACTGTAAGTTTGAAAAGAGGCTTTGGTTCTGCAGGAAGGTGCTGTGGGGTTGGGACAGGGACAGATGCCAGCCATACCTAGAAGCAGAGTCTTTGGTGTGGAGAAAAAATGTGAAATTGTTCACTACACATGGTCTGGCGCTTACCCCGCCTATTGGATAATCCACCCCTGACCAACAGGTGGAAAATGTTCTTGTTCAAATGGAAAATACACAGAAGAGCCATGAGGCTGATATTGTGTTCCAAGTGTGGAGGCAGCTGCAGAGGAAGGGAGCCCCGACATCCCTGCAATGGGTTACAAGGGAAGCCAGATCCGCCAGAAAGAGTGACCCCAGCATGCACCCTTGTGAAACAGGAAGAAACAGCAGCAGGGCACATACAGTGGTCCTTGTGGCTGCCACCCCCTCCTGTCACCACACACCTGGGATGGAGGAAGCTCATTGTGCTGCACTCTAGTTGGCTTTAGGAAGGAATCTGCTAAAAAATGACTGACCACAGCCTTGCCCAGGAGGCACGGGGCTTGCTCTGACCCACGCATCAGTCGGCACTTCCAGGTGCGTGACAACCACTCAGACGGGACTCTGTGCAAAGAAGGACACAAAAGGTTCTGCAAGCTTGCCGCCCTTCCATCCAAAGAATAAAAACAGCAGAAAATGAGTAAAATAACAGATGCCTTCTAATAGCTCAAAAGTCTATGATGCAGGGTGACATTCTTTAGCACTTGACCTTCAAAAATTCCTTTAGGTCACACTCCAATACTGAATGCAAAGAGGCTCTGCCCCTTCCTATTCTTAAGTTGGTAAGACGAAGAAAGAAAAACACACACGCACAAATAGACTCGTGTTATTTTTATGTGATTTTATTACCATTTCTTTGAAACCTAAAAGAGTCAGAAACCATGATATAGGACAGTCGTTACAAATGAGGCTTGTTACAGAGTTTCCCAGGTGACTTTTTGGTTTGTTTTCAAATGAAATCTACAGTCTTTGTTTCAAGCTGATCACCTTTCACATAACGATTAACAGCATTATTTGCAAAGTCCGTAGCACATATTTTTTGGGAAATAGAGGCACTTATTAGAGTAATACGATAGTACACAAACCAAAAAACCCAAACCTGTTGCCATCAAGTTGATTCTGCCCATAACGACCCTATAGGACAGAATGGAACTGCCCAATCGGGTTTCCAAAGAGCATCTGGTGGATTCAAACATTTTGGTTAGCAGCCAAGCTCTTAACCACTGCACCACCGGGGCTCCAATATGACGGTAGCTACTATAATTTAATTTGTTTTATTGCTGTACAAATATATATAACACAACGTTTGCCAATTCAAGATTTTTTCACGTGTATAATTCAGTGAGACCAATTACACCAATCATGGGCTACCATCACCAATATCCTTTGCCAAGTTTTCCATTCCCATAAACAAACCTTAGCGCTTCCTAAACAATAATGCCCCCATTCCTACCCCCTCCCATCCCTGGTAAACCAACCAAACCTGTTGCCATTGAGTTGATTCAGCCTCACAGCAACCCTACAGGACATAGTAGAACTAACTGTCCCATAAGGTTTCAAAGGAATGGCTGGTGGATTCAAACGGCCCATTTTTGGTTAGCAGCCATAGGGGTAACCGCTATTAAACTCTGATCTCTATACATACGCCTATCCTAGGCCCTTTGTATTAGTGAGGTCACACAGTATATGCCCTTTTGTGATTGACATATTCCACTCAGCATGTTTTCCAGATTCAGCCACTTTTTTTTTTTCCAGGAACTCATTGTAAGAGGAAAATTATACAGTGCTATCATTAGAACCTGAGTTTTTCCTTTTTTAATGGTGTTTTCCTGTAGTTGTTTAAGTATCCCACTATTCCTGTTAAGTTTTAACTCTCCAGGTTAGCCAATGCAGCCCTGATGACTCAGCCAAACCTGTGAACATGTCTTACACACCCACTGACAACCACCTCTACCTGAAGATGAAGACGGCAAACCGAAAGCACTGCCAGCTGTGACAGGTCCCAATGAACTCAGGTTTGGGAACCTCCACAAAGGTGATTTTGAACTGGCCCCTGAGAATATTTAATAACTGCCCCAAAACATCACCAGAGGTGGGTTTTCATTCCTCAGGATGACACTGGGGTCAAGGTTCACCTCTGCAGCCAACGTGAGCCACGCAATCTATAGCCATGAAGAGAGTCACAGTCCCTGAGAGTCAGTGTAAGTCCTAGCCCCGAGGGACATAGGAGTTTATGAACCACCAGAGCCCTCTCGTGAAGGGCAGTCCCTGAGCAGAGAGACGGAGACCCAGCATAGGCCTTGGCTCCCCATGAGGCCAAAAGCTCCCTGATAGTGGGCTGGAATCTTACTTGCATTTGTATCCCACCTATCTCAGGCCCTGGCACACAGGAAGCTCCCAGTAAACGCTTGTTGGTGCAACAGTTGTATCATACTGACTCTCTGGCTCCCCAACAACAGTCATAGCTTTTAATTTGTCCTTATCCTTACCACAGCCCTTTGAAGCAGTATCTTTCTCTCAAGTTTGTGGCTGAGGAGACTGAAGCTCAGTGAGGTGCAGTGATGTACCTACAGTCACAGTAACGCTAAGGTGTGGAGCAGGAATCTGAACTTTGGTCTATCTGATTCCAAAATCCGCATCTTCCCAGCATACCAAATCATCTCCTTTTTAACGAAAGCTTGACTCTTCAAAGTTTCCCACGTAAAATAAGAGAAAAAGTAAAATACATCAATTTTTAGATTAAAAGTAACATTTCTCAGATGGTCCACTGTAAAAAATATAAACAAGACATGTTAAAAAACAGAAGTGAACTCAACATCAACCCACCTGGAAGCTGTTACCTACTGAAAAGCAGCACAGCGGTGAAGCTCCCCAGCCCCCTTTGGTGAGCAGGGGCACTCAGCCTAAGGGATTGGGATGCGCCTCCTCCCCATCCACAGAGGGCGCCACCCGCCACCTGGCTGCTCATTCCAGGTCACGGACTGTGCCTTCAACTTACACTTGTTTCCTCTACCGCGACATCTACAGGTACTGTTCATGCCACAGACCTTCCAAAAATGCCAGCTGGACTGATACTGAATGAACAAATGAATGGTAAAGTAAGTCTGCAAGCAAATCAAGTACAGCAATAGCAAAAGGGACTCCAGTGCTCCCTAGCAGCGGGCAGGTGTGTGAGTAAACCCAGGGCTGGCTAGACGCCCATCGGCCTGCAAGCTCCACAGGCTTGTCAGCACCTGCTCTTGGTTCTGGTACTAGAGGTGGGTAAGACTTGTGTCTGCAGGCTACAGATACCACCACCGTGACTGTCACCCAGCTCCCTGATCCATACTGGTGATTCGTCCAGGGATTACTCTAGCCATGGTTTTAAGTTCAGTGATGGGGTTCTCCGCGTAGCTTCAGTCACGAAAGAGGGGGAACAGCCTCTTGAATTCACTCTGGGCATACTGATTCCTCCCAAATAGAAGTTATTTCTTAAAAGCTTCATGTCTGGCAATTTGCTGGAAGTAAGTCACATGGGAATCATGTGTCATGCCAGTGGATACAGCAACAGCAGTTTCTGTGACAATTTAGAGTCATTCATATGACAGAGATGCACTCCAATGACACACAGCCTGCAGGTCACCCTTTCCGCCCGCCAGCGTCTGTGGGGCAGGCGCTTACAGCAGATGACCCCATGGTGCTCACTGCTCGGCTGCAGTGCCTCTGAAATGGCTCTGGCACAGCTCTCCAGTGACCCGCAAACTCCCACAACAGAGGACGTCCTTGGCCCCCTTCATGATGGCCCTCTCCAGAGCACGAGGCATCAACAGCACCTGCTCCTCCCCAGTTTGCAGTACTAGGACCCTTCCCCCGTCTCCCTGACCGCCAGCTCTGATGTCCCGGAGTGCCTCTTCCTCCATGCCGCCCTAAATTCTACTGCTGACGGTCTGCCCTCAGCCCTCTGCCACTCTCCCTGAGCAAGCTCACCTGTGCATACGGCCCTGTGCTGACTGACGCCCCCTCTCCAGCTCAGACACACACCCAGCTGTCTTCTGGACAGTGCTCCCTGAGCAGCCTTAGGGACCTGGGGATAACAGGCCCAAGAGGTGCTCTTCATCCCAGCACTACTCCCTCAGGCCCCAGCCTTATTACCACTGGGAGAGCTTCCCAGTCACTTGATTCCCTGTTCCCTCTCTCCACATCTGTCACTGCACTTATCAAGCACTGGCCCTCAGTGCACAGAGATAAGATGCCTTCCAGACGCTGTGAGGTGTGAAAAAGATGAAAACAGGAGAGTGACTGTGAGTGCCACCTGACAGGCAGCAGTCTGGGTGGCCTTGCCAAGGAGCAGGTTCAAATGGCCATGTGGCCATGGAAAGGGATTTGAATTTTACTCCAGCCAAAGGAAGCCACATTCATTTCCTGTGGCTGCTGTAAACAAACTGACACAAACTTGTTGTTGTTAGGTGCCATCAAGTCAGTTCCAACTCATAGCAATCCTATGTACAACAGAACAAAACAACAAAACACTGCCCGGTCCTGCGCCATCCCCACAAACTTAGGGGGTTAAAACACCACAGATTTCTTCTCTCTCCATTCTGGAGGCCAGGAGTCTCCTCTCCCATGGCTAGCCCCTCCTCGATGCTCTATGTTCCTGCAACCACCAGAGCAACAAAGGCCACACACACCAACCCAACCGTGTCCCCATGCCTCACCTGGCCATGGCTGTTGGGACTACCAATATCACCTGCCCTACACAGCCTTCCCTGACCTCCAGGTAGGAAGAGCCAAGCGCCCACGTGATCACCTTTCTGCAACATTTGGCTCATTTGTCTGTCTCCTTAAAAATAAAGAAGTCCTGGAGAACAGGGCCCATGCCTCGTCCCCTTTGAGTCCTCAGTGTTTCAAGGAAGGGAAGGAGGGAAAGAAAGAAGAAGGGAGAAAGAGGGGAAGATAATGGAGAGATAGAAGCCAGTCAGTAACAGAAAACACAGCTTATTTTGGTAATGTGGAATAAAAACAGCATTCTCAGGAACTAAAACTATCCTTTTGTGTATAGTCTCATCTTCCCTTCCCCCACAATCAATGGCAAAACTGTCTGCCCTGAATTTTATTGACTTTACCTAAACCTGCTCACCTGCAAAGAAATGACAAAGGAAGGGATAACAGAGGGAAGGAGTTAGAGGAGGAGGAAGAAGAGAAGCACAAATGCTGCACAACTGGCAATGAATGCCCAGGATTTACTTTTGGCTCTCTCAGGGCAGAAGTAAAGGCTTCACGCTGAAAAATGCCTTTATTTCCTTTGTCACTGTATTTGACTAACAGAGTGCGGCTAAAACAGCTGCCTGCTAACAGGGTACAGCAGGATCGCCTCACTACATTTGACAGAAGTAATCCCATTATAAGCTGATACAAGCTTCAGTAAGGACACACGGACACAGTCCTGCACATATCATTTTTCAGAAAGATACACTTAGTGTTGTCTAGTCTTAAAGGCATCGCCCTAAAACCCCTCTCCTGCCTCTCCCACCACTACTCCCTGTGCCTCCAGACCCCCACTCTCAGCCATCTCTGAGTCACAGGAGACCCTCACCGCTCAAAGAAGGACCATGCATAAGACCTGATCGTAAGGGAGCAAGGGCTAAGCAAACAGGGTTTGACCCTAATTAAAAAAAAAAAAAATAGGATGATGTCCTTCCAGGCCTTTATCATCTTTGTTGTTGTTAACTGCTGTCAAGTCGGCCCTGACTCATGCGACCCCAGGCAGAAGGGACCGAAACGCTGCCTGCTCCTGTGCCATCCTCACGATCAGTTGCATACCGGGCCATTCTGCTCCACAGGGTTTTCACTGGCTGATTTTCAGAAGTGAATCGTCCGGCCTTTCTTCCTAGTCCATCTTAGTCTGGAATCTCTGCTGAAATCTGCTTAGCATCATAGCAGCACAAAGCCTCTACTGACAGACAGGTTGTGGCTACGCATGAGATGCGCTGCCTGGAATCAAACCTGGGTCTCCCGCATGGAAGGTGAGAATTCTACCACTGAGCCACCTCTGCTTATCACGCACGGTGTAGAACTGCAGGCGAGGGGATGCTGTGTGTTAATGTGACTCTGTCCACGAGCCAACCAACCCACAAACCCTCAGTGAACACACACAGAGAAAAACAATTCTGCACGTGATGAGCACCAGTAGGCCTGGCACGTCTAACAGCTGCTTGCAAGAGAAACTGGAACCAGAATCCACAGAAAAGAACCTATGTGGAACCCATTTCTCACTGGCTACATCAGCCTCATCAAGCCCACAAAATTGCAGTGTGGTAGGATGGGAGAGGATCACCAGCACCCTGAGAAATTTCAGGAGGACCCTCTGAGAGTCTGCCTGAGGCCCCAGCAGGACCAGTGCCTTACCCCTACACCACCCTCTGTTCCCACCAGGGCGTGCGGGAGCAAGGCTAAGAAGGGCTGGGAAAGGCCTCTGACAAGTCCAGTCTGCCTCCAGGGAAAGCACACCTTTAGTAGTTCCTCTTTGGGTAGTAATTACAAATTTCCCTCCAGTTTTGGGAAGGAGAAAATATATTAGGTATATTTTATTATTTTAACTGAAGTCACGAAGAGAGGACCAAAGCAATGAAACAAAATCAGATATAACTGAAACTTCTTTACCAATTTTTTTTTTTTTTTCATTTTCCTGTTTCCACTTGTCATGGGGTGCATTATGTCCCCCCAAAATATCTGTCAACTTGACTAGGCCATAATTCCCTTGTATGACTGTATGATTGTCTACCATTTCATTTTCTGATGCCATTTCCTTATGTGTTGTAAATCCTATCCCTAGGAGGTAATAAGATGGATTGGGGGCAGACATACTGATAAGGTTTACAAGATTAGATAGTGTCTTAAGCCAATTTCTTCTGAGATATAAAAAAGAGAAGCCAGCAGAGAGACATGGGGACCTCAGTGCCAGGAGTAAAGCCTGTCCTTTGGACTTGAGGTTCCTGCGCTGAGATGCTCCCAGACCAAAGGAAGACTGATGAGGAGGACCTTCCTCCAGAGCTGACAGAGAGAGAAAGCTTTCCTTGGAGCCTATGCCCTGAATTTGGACTTTTAGCCTACTTTACAGTGAGAGAATAAATTTCTCTTTGTTAAAGCCTTCCACTTGTGTTATTTCTATTATAGCAGCACTAAATGACTAAGATACCGCTCTATCCAAAATTTGAGAGAATAAATTTCTCTTTGTTAAAGCCTTCCACTTGTGTTATTTCTATTATAGCAGCACTAAATGACTAAGATACCGCTCTATCCAAAATTTAGGAGGCAAAAACCAAGAGAACCTCTAACATCTGTTAACCTTAAACAATGGTTTGATTCCACAGCCAGTTGGAAATTCCTTCCTAGCTGTGACCCAAAATCCAGAAGCCACAAAAGAAAAGACTGATAAATATGACCACAGAAACATTGAAAATTTCAGCACAGCAAAAATCAAAGCTAAGAGACAAATGACAAAAACTTGTGAACAGTCTTTGCAAGCTTTATCACAGCAAGGTCTATTGCCCTAATGTAGAAAGTGCTCCTAGAAATCCATGAGAAAAAAAATGGCACAATCTACAGAAAAGGCAATAAAAATGGCTCTCGTAATCACATGAAAGATACACAACCTCACTCATAATAAAGAGAAATGCAAATCAAAACTACCGTTAGATATCAGTTTTCACTTATCCATTTGGTAAAAAACCCAAAATACGATAGCACACTACTGCCAAGGACCAGGTGAACAAGCTCCCTCATATACTGCCAATGGCCTATATGCCACAGGAACCCCAGAAACACAACTGGCAATTTCAACCAAAATTAGAAACACACATTCTCTTTGAAGGGCAATTCCAGTTCTCGGAATTTACCCTGAAGATTACTTGCACATTTACAAACTGAAATAAAACACATTATTCACTGTATTTTGTTGGTAAGAACAAAATTTGGAAATAACTCAAATGTTCATCAGAGGAGGACTGGTGAAATGAATTTGGTACATACATTAAATGGAACCCCAGACAGCTGTAAACACAAAGAAGGGGTAGAGGGGCGGTGGGGGAAGAGGAGGCTAAGGAAGTTCCTATGTGTCAATGGGATCTCAAAGACTTAAGATAAAAGCAAGGTTCAGAAAAAATGGGTAGGATACCTTTTGGGCAAAGGGTGGCGTTGTTAATAATGTATTTTCAAATTTTTTTTATAGGTACATAGAGAAATCCTGGATAGGCTTCTGAATGAATACCTTTTGACACTAATTTTAGTTTTGAACCATGTGAATATATTACCCAATGAAAAAATAAAATAATTGTAATAGTAATCTTTTTTTTAAACATGACATGACAGCTGTCTTTCTTACCAGACTCTGTGTCACCAGGCTGAGCCATAAGAGGCCTGAGTCCTCCTCAGTCAGACAATGCTTTGTCTTTTACTTAGTTGATCCTTTCCCCATTCTTACTTTCTTGCAGTGCTGAATTTAGCAGTTTTCTACCCTCAAGTCTGTTTCCATGACAAGGAACTTCAGAAAAATGGAAATTATTCTTGAATGCCCTAACTTCAAACTAGAGCAGATGGAAGCCCTTTCCCAAAGCTGCACCGGGAAACCTGGAAGGACTGATGCTGAGGTGTCATCAAACCAGAGGGCTGGCAGTCTAATCACTCAGGAGTGAGTCTAGAAGACAATCACCTTCTCCAGCCTCTCCCCCACACTTCTCCAGGGTGACCCATAGCTCGTGCTGTAAAAACACACCAAGGACACCTGCAGGCCACCCCCAACAACACAGGGCCATGCCGGCTGAGCCAAGCCCCCAACAGGGACACAGAACTGGCCCTGGCATACAGAGATGGCCTGTCTCCACAGCCTCAGCACAGGGGTGTGTCAGTGGCTCCCATCAACTAGCAGCTCAGGAGATTTCCATGGAAAACGTAATTCTCCTCCTCCCCCCCCACCACAGTCACACCCACGCCCACAGTCACACCCCACACAACCACTGGGCAGATGACGAGAGGGCCAGATGCAGGGTGTCTGTTGTAGGTCTTTGGGGACAAGCAGCCACCAGAAGGCCTAGCTCTCGCTGGACACCAACCACACAACACCTGGGTACACCCTGGCTTTGATGCAGAACCAAGCAGATCCTGCTAGAAGGCCAGTGCTTACCTTTGCCTTAAGACCCCCAGAAACAGCTTTTCCTGCAGTGCGCAGCTTCGCCTGCCTACCTGGCCTCCACACAACCAAGGCTCCTTCCTTCTTATCTTACAGGAGAGCACCTAGACCTGTTTTAACTCTTTTATGATAAGGACCTCATAGTTATCTCTCTAAACCCTTTTATCAAGATATCCACAGAACAATATACTTGCTTCCCATTCATAAGAGAATTTTTTTAGCTTCCTCCCTCTTTTGTAATATCTTGGTGAGTGAGGGGAAGGGGGATTTCATTAAAAGGATTCAACTCACGCATAAAATAGCTCCCTTTTTCAATCATCAAAAGCAAAGTCCTCTGAGGGCAAGGTCGCTCTCTCTCCCCCTCAGTGGGCACAAGAAGACACCTGGGAAATACAAGAAGGGGACAAGCCAATCCTCCATGCCTCAGCCCAGAATGAGCCAACCTCTCCCTTTACCCACCCCACATTTGGCTTGACTGTTGGCAACTCTTGGAAACCCTGGTGGCGTAGTGGTTAACTGCAATGGCTGTTAACCCAAAGCTTGGCAGTTTGAATCCACCAGGTGCTCCACGGAAACCCTATTGGGCAGTTCTACTCTGTCCTTCCTGTAGGGTCGCTATGAGTTGGAATTGACTCGACAGTAATGGGTTAGGTTTTTGGTTTTTGGCTGGCAATTCTAGGGTCAAATGGGCGGCTTGGTGAGGCAGCTCCAGGTCACTGGAGAAATCTAGAGAATTCATCTGTTCATACCAGTAAATCTTTTTAAAAAACAAAGAACTAAAGCTTTCCTCCTAGACCCTGAGAGAGTTCTCCTGTGACAGCAGGCAGGAGGCCCCAGCACTGGAGCAGAGAGAGTAACTGCTCACCTTCTTTCCCTGCACCTGTAGGGCAACCAAGCATCCTTACTGGGCACAAAGGGCCTCCGGAAGCCACTCACTTCCAGCATGCATGTTCATTCCCTCAAAAGTTACTGCAAGGAAAGACATCATCTGCACATGGCCTCTACTCACACCAGTAAAGAAATGAACTAAAATTGAAAACAATTGCTAGGAATAACACCAACATAGGCAAGCATCACTTCCTCAGGTAGCACCAAGCCTTCTTAAAGCAGTTGCTTCTAACAGTTTCCTCTGAAACTAAGTACCATTCTAGCAAGCTGTTACTCCTTTCCAGAGCTACTGGGCACTAGCAAACACCAAGTTTGGCAAACTTTGGCTACGGAAAACAATTAATCTCATGGTGGCATTTTATAGGTCTCCACAAAATCACATTTCCAAATGAAATAAACCCAGTCACCCAAACTGCTGTGTTGGAATGAGGAAACAAAGCCAGAGACAGCAATGAATTGCAAATAGCATGCTAATTACCAGTCTACATTCAGAAATAGCTGAAGACTGCAGGATATTTTGTTGTTGTTGTTAAAATAACTACAGCCTTTTTTCTGAGATTGGGCAAAAGAATCCGATTTATTCAAATAGTTCAGCTTAACATCATCACATTATGTGCACTTATCTGGGAGGGGGAATGGTCACCAGAGACAGCAGTGGGCAGACAGGAAAGGGCATGGCATGGCCCCAAACCAGCACAGGGGTGACTGGCAGGGAGGCTCGCCTGTGTGCCCCTGCCTTGGTCCTTCAGAGGCGCTCACCTCAGTCACCTGCGGAGAAAGGAGAGGGGTGAAATAAGCAGAAGTCTCTACACCCTGTTGTGAGCATCATCACTTCTCCCATGTGAGCAGGCACAGGACTGAGAGCTTAACAGAGCTTGCCTTAGAAAAGAATCTTGCCTTCATAAAGCTTATAATCTGCTCAGGGGGGCAACACGAAAGTACATGAGCACAATAGAAATATGGCTGTCTCATGTCCAGCCCCCGGCTCCGCAAGAACATGATGAGCAACTCTCTTTATGTGTGAGTTCAGCTCTAGAGACAGATGCCCATTAGGGGTCCCGCTGGCACTGTGGACTCCACAAGCAGCCCACTTCAGAATCTAGAGTCAGAGCTGTTCGAAGAACAGTTCCCCCACCCCTAACCCCACAACCTCCATCACGTTATTATCCCTCTAAATATCTCCAACCCTCCTGCTCTCAAGTTCTAGAATGTTCCAGAGAAGTCTTCAAGATCGACTGGTCAAGCACAGCACAAAACATGTTCCTCAGAGCAGAAGCTCCTCCAGGCTCAAAGGAGCCATGGGAAAAGTGTTCCTTGTTCAAACAAGTTTGGGAAATTCTGGGTTATACACACTAAGGTTTCCTTTACTGCTAATGAAGAATCTACAAGGCTGGGACACTATGGGCAATACCCACAGCCCCCTTGACTGCACTCCTCCTAAGGCCCGATCACCCTGAGCACACAGGGCCCATGTCGGCAGCACAGGTGTAGGGCTTGGCACCTGAGGTAACAACAGAGAAGACGCATGGGAGGTGAGCTGCTGTCAGAACAGCTTGCTACTAGCTGGTTTCAGAGCTTGAGCCTAGTAGACGAATCCCAGTTCCCAACATTCTTCCATACCACTCACCTCTGAGAGCTGGATCACAGCTGAGGCTAATGAGTAAGAGCCAGTCAGATCAAGAGGGACCACCTGGTGGCCCAATGTTGACTACTCTCAATGATGTAATCTATCATGGCCACAGGACGAGGTCCGTAAAGATGCAGACCACAGAGCCTCAGGGGACTTACTGGTTGGTGAGAACATCTGCCCTCAGGACAGTAGCACTGGTCACCCTCCCAGACCTCGTGCTATGCATCTCTTTGTTGGTATCCTTTTGGACTATAATAAACCCGTAGTCACAAGTATAATACACTCTATATGAATTCTGTGGGTTGTTCCAGTGGATTATCAAACCCAAAGGGGCAATAGGAACCAACGGGTCAGAAAGTAAGGGTGTCATATGGACTCCTGAGATTGCAGATAGCACCCTGAAGGGGTAGTAGGAAACCAGCCCCAAATTGGTGGCCGGCAGATCAGAAGGTTGGGATGTCATGTGGAATTCCCAACTTTTGGCTGGGGTCTGCCTATTTGGCAGTCTGAAATATGGTGTCCTTTTAATTTGTGAGGTCTGACCCAGATCCAGGTCGCTATGATCAGAGAAGTGTTTCATAGGCACCTGGTGTCCTAACTTGTGAGCTCTGACCCAGCTTCCGGTGGCTAGAGTCAGAGAGAATGTGCCAGGTGGGCAGCTGGTGATGAGGATGGAGAAGTGGAAAGGAGAGAATGAGATTCATCCCAACATTTGTGGGACTGGATTCACGCTGACACATACCATGCAGCTCATGACAAAGGTGGGATTTGTCTCTTACTTTCACAGGGCCAGTGGGGAGATGATGTGAAGAACAAAGACCCAGGCATCCAAAAACGATATTCTAAAACAAGGATTTAACAAAATGTTTTGCTTTGAGATATCAAACGGGCACATTATAAACTCAAAAAGTTCCAGTACTTTCATTAAAATTGGTTGCCTTCCAGAAAGAGAGCCTGGTCCAGCACTGACCTTCCCTGGTTATACCTACCCACCACAGCGAGTAGGATGTAGTCAACTGGGAAGGGACACTGAAGATTCTATACTAAGTGGGAGCTGGTTTATAAAATAATGCTCACATTTCAAAGGAAATCAACCCTCCACTTTTTGACTATTAACTCTATTTAATATGCCTCTGTTAAGTGCTGTCCAGTTGGTTCCAACTCAAAGAGACCCTATGTACAACAGAATGAAACACTGCCCAGTCTTGTGCCACCTTTACAATCATTATGCTGGAGCCCATTGTTGCAGTCACTGTGTCAATCCATCTCGCTGACGGTCTTCCTCTTTTTCGCTGACCATCTACTTTACCATGATGTCCTTCTCCAGGGACTGGTCCTCCTGACAACATGTCCAAAGTATATGAGACATAGTCTTGCCATCCTTGCTTCTACGGAGAATTCTGGCTGTACGTCTTCCAAGACAGATTTGTTCGCTCTTTTGGCAGTCCGTGGTATATTCAGTATTCTTCGCCAACACCACAATTCGAAAGCATCAATTCTTCTTCCTTCTTCCTCATTCATCATCCAGCTTTCACATTTATATGAGGCGACTGAAAACACCATGGCTTGGGTCAGGTGCACCTTAGTGTTCAAGGTGACATCTTTGCTTTTCAACACTTTAAAGAGGTCTTTTGCAGCAGATTTGACCAATGTGATGTGTCTTTTGATTTCTTGACTGCTGCTTCCATGGGTGTTGATTGTGGATCCAGGTAAAATGAAATCCTTGACAACTTCAATCTTTTCTCTATTTATCATGATGTTGCTTATTGGTCCAGTTGTGGGGACTTTTGTTTTCTTTATGTTGAGGTATAATCCATACTGAAGGCTGTGGTCTTTGATCTTCATCAGTAAGTGCTTCAAGCCCTCTTCACTTTCAGCAAGTGAGGTTGTGTCATCTGTATGATGCAGGTTGTTAATGAGTGTTCCTCCAATCCTGATGCCCCGTTCTTCTTCATATAGTCCAGCTTCTCAGATTATTTGCTCAGCATACAGATTGAATACACGGAGTCACTATACCAAGAAGAACTGGTCAACGTTCAACCATTTCAGGAGGTAGCCTATGATCAGGAATCAATGGTACTGAAAGAAGAAGTCCAAGGTGCACTGAAGGCATTGGTGAAAAACAAGGCTCCAGGGATTGATAGAATACCAATTGAGATGTTTCAACAAAAGGAGAAAGCGCTGGAAGCGCTCACTCGTCTATGCCAAGAAACTTGGAAGACAGCTACCTGGCCAACTGACTGGAAAAATCCATATTTATGTCTATTCCCAAGAAGGGTGATCCAAACAAATGTGGAAATTATCAAACAATATCATTAATATCACATGCAAGCAAAATTTTGCTGAAGATCATTCAAAAGCAGCTTCAGCAGTGTATTGACAGGGAACTGTCAGAAATTCATGCAGGATTCCAAAGAGGGCGTGGAACCAGGGATATCACTGCTGATGTCAGATGGATCCTGGCTAAAAGCAGAGAATACCAGGAAGATGTTTACCTGTGTTTTATTGATTATGCTAAGGCATTTGACTCTGTGAATCGTAACAAATTATGGATAACATTGCAAAGAACAGGAATTCCAGACCACTTAATTGTGCTCGTGAGGAACTTGTACATAGATCAAGAGGCAGTTGTTCTAAAAGAACAAGGGGATATTGCATGGTTTTAAGTCAACAGACGTGTGCATCAGGGTTGTATCCTTTCACCATATCTATTCATTCTCTATGCTGAGCAAATAAAATGCCTGTAAGTCCTGTAAAACAACGACTCCCAGTTAAGCACTCCCTTCTAGGATTTCATGGTGAACAGGGAAAACATCTGGAGATGTTTCTGCCAGAATTTCAAGGATGGAAAACTTCTGGAGAAGCCCATATTCTCAGACAACACATGAATTATCAACTTCTGCTTCCCAGAGTCCAACCAGGGCCTGCCTGTCCAGGCCTCAGAGAACTCCTAATTTTAAGCAGGAGGACTTAAGCCACATGGTCATATCCCAGACCTCCACAGCAAGCTGCACTGGACATTGATCTGACCCCAGGGCCTGCCCCAAAGCCACCCTCCTGCCAGGCCCCAGTGCTTACAGGGCTCAGCTGTGATCACAGTGAGTTTTCCTTACTGCCTGCTCCACTGGCTCTTCATGGTCTGTTCCCACTCTCATTTCCAGGGGTCAGTTTCAGGGAAGCTGTAGTTCAAATCCTGGCCCTACTCCACATGGCTTCTTGTTGAAAGGATCAAACAAAGGCCTGACCATGGTCTTAGAGATGACAGACCGGCCTGGGTAGAGACTTCGATTAAACTTGACATCCAGGCACCAAGGATCAACGTTAGGAGTTCATGCCTACTGAAGGCCTCTCTCCTCCAACCGGCTATGTGCCATCCAGGAACTCTAGTCCAGTGGGTTTAGTCATCCCAGCCCTCTCAGCTCTGCCACAGAGCACTACAGAAGGGGCTGTGTGGCCTGTGCTGGGCCAGAATGTGTCACCCCCTGCTGCCCACCACCCCAGGGGTCAGCATAGTGACAGCCACTCTAACATGAAGAGTCAGTCTGCAAGGCCCTGAGTTCTCCTCTTGGGAAGATTCGCTCCACTGCCACCATGGAGGCCTGCGGACCTATCCTACTAAAGGGGAGCAGCTTCCTTGACTACCATATGCACAGTGCTCAACCTCTCCCACAAAACATCAAATAAAATTCCTTCTGTACAGTCATTAGAAACACCTTTATCACAATACACATAGAAGTCTATTCCAGTGGGAGGTCTGAGAGCCTTAGAGGAGAATGTGTACTGCAGCAACAATGGCAGCTAACCACTCGTCCCCAGCACTCAAGAACAGGCATGACCTGGAACAATGACATGAAAGCACTTTCCCACTTGGAACTCACCGGACCACCACCAAAACTCACTTAAATATACAGTGTTAAACATTTCAAGGTGCCAACTGACCCTTTAAAATTCACTCTACTTCTTTTACAGGTTCGTGTCTACAGACAACCATTTGGCTAGGTAAAGCTGTTCCATGTTACTGGTAATACTAGAAGAACATGCACAACCTTCGGCTGGCTGTAGGGGGAAGGCAAGGAAGCCCTGGGCCCATACCAGGGCTCACAAACTCAGGAGCCACTGGTTTTCCCTGGAAGAGGGTACAGTAGGATCTCTGTACACATGGCTTGATGGGAGAATGATGTTATAGAAGTAACCCTACAAAAGAATCAACTATCAGCTTTCCAAAATCACTACCACTATTATAGCTGTCAAGGATGTTCGGCACATCAGGCAAAGATATGGTTATTGGTGGGTCATGGGCCAGCCCATGTGTGATGGTTAAGGCTATGTGTCAAATTGGCTAGGCCATGATGTTCAGTGGTTTGGCAGATATTATGTAATCATCCTACATTTTGTGACCTGATGTGAGCAGCCAATCAGTTGAAAGAGGAGTTTCCCTGGGGGTGTAGCCTGCATCCAATATATATGGATACTCTGGCAAAACTCGACCTCGCTTGATCCCGCATCCAACTCGTCATCCTCTGACCTCTGATTCTTGGGATGTGAGCCAGCAGCCTGCTGCCTGGCCCGCAGATTTTGGAATTCTCCAGCTCCCGCAGCTCCATGAGCCAGCATCCTGCCGTCTGACCTGCCAATTGAGTCAGAAGAAACCTCCAGCCTGATTCCTGACCCATAGATTTGGGACTTGTCAGCCTCCACAACTGCATGAGTCATTTCCTTGAAATAAATGTCTTTCTCTCTCTCTAAATATATATATATATATATATATATACACATTTTGTTGGTTTTGCTCCTCTAGAGAACCCAACTGAGACACCATGTATGAGAGAAAATTCCAAGCTAGAGAGGTAATCTCCTGAGGTTCTACATAGGCAGATGTCATATTCTCTACTCTTGGTATTTTTCCTTAAGCTAGGATATTTTTGCTTAAGTTACTTCCCTTAGGAAAGCTGTTGGTTTAGTTCCTCAGTTTGCAAACGAAGATTCCACAATTCATCTCTTTCAGTGTAAGAAAGGTTTACTTTTGAATCAAATGTTTGGTTTTTCATTGTGCTTGATGATTACGAAACATATAAGCATGTCCCTAAAATCTGACTAGCCAATCCTGAAGTGCTCCTTGGTCCTGGGCATTTTCTAATGACTAATCAACAAATCGGACAGATTTGTTTCTTTGTCCACTGAGAGAATTGATAACCTCTCAGCTTTTCTACTAACAAACTCTCAGCTATGTCATCTAAAAACCACACTAAAAAAATAACCACTGCTTAAGATTCTGCAGAAACCCTGGTGGCGTAATGGTTAATTACTATGGCTTCTAGCCAAAAGGTCAGCAGTTCAAATCCACCAGGTGCTCCTTGGAAACTCTATGGGGCAGTTTTACTCTGTCCTGTGGGGTCGCTATGGGTCAGAATTGACTTGACGGCAACAGGTTTGGTTTGGTTTTTTGGTAGGATTCTGCACAATGGGCCAGCACTCTGACAAGTAGGCAGACCATCCCAACATTATTCAGGATGCAAGAAGTATGTGACCAGGATTTTCCTATCAACCACTAACACTATCACTTTCAGCTGGCCTGGCAACATCCTCCATCAACATCCTACAGAATGGGGGTGGACATGTCTAAAAGGAGCAGAGGACTGGCAGGAAGAGCTTCAAGACCCAGCTCCAGCATTCATTGGGGGCCTCACTTTGGGTGAGATGTGTCAGTGCCCTGACTCCCAGTTCCTCATTTGTAAAGTTTCTGATTACGTAGGGTAGCTTTGGTCCCTTCCAGTTCTAAAGAAAAAAATGTCATTTGCGCTTCCGTTAGAATAATAGTTTTATTTTAAGCCACCCCAGAGCTCAACCTTTTGATGACAAAAGTCTCTTCTTACAGATTCAAGTTGAGTGATGAAGCCTCTTTCAAAAAGAGGCCATTATTATATTTGTCTCTTATTTAAGCAATCTCTGGTCAGGCCTTTCTGCTATGCCACCAGTCCATGGGTATGACAAAGTGACAGTGGCCCTTTCATCATGGGCAAAGCTAGCATTTAACATAAATGTTCCCCAGGTTACTTTAGAGAATTAAGCTTATACAGCCAGAGGATAAAAAGAGAAGCACTAGGAAAAGCCTGTTATTCCAAGCTGTGATGGTTAATTTTGTGCCAACTTGGCTACACTGTGGTGGCCAGTGGTTTGGCCAGACACTAGTATAGTTGCTGCTATAGAATACATGTGACTAAATTATTTGGCCTTGGGTAGGGCAGATCTCCTTCTGTTACGCCCGTAACAGAATCGTGTCCCTCAAAATTGTGTGTCAACTTGGATATGCCATGATTCCTGGTATTGTGTGGTTGTCCTCCCTTTTGCGATCTGATGTAATTACCCTATGTATTGTAAATCCTAACATCTATGATGTTAATGAGGCAGGATTAGAAGGAGTTATGTTAATAAGGCCGGACACAATCTGCAGGGTTAGGTTGTATCTTGAGTCAAACTCTTCTGAGATATAGAAGAGAGAAGTAAGCAGAGATGAGAGAGACCTCAGTACCTCCAAGAAAAAAAGAGCCAGGAGTGGAATACGTCCTTTGGACCTGGGGTCCCTGCACTGGAAACTTCTAGAGCAGGGGAAGATTGATGACAAGGACCTCCCCTGTTTAGGCTGGGTTCTCTAGAGAAGCAAAACCAGTAAAGCATATAAATACATATATATTCAGAGAGATTCATATCAAGGAAACAGTTCACGCAATGGTAGAGGCTGGAACGTCCCAAGCCTGTGAAGCAGATAGAGGCTTCTCCTAATTCAAGTAGCCGCCCAGGCTGGTGAACCCACGATCAGCAGGTCAGAGAGCAGGGCTCTTGCTCACAGGCTACAAAGATCAATGAATCCTAAGATCAGCAGGTAAGCTGCTAGCTCAAGTCCCAAGAACCGGAGGTCAGACACACAAGAGACAGCTGCTGGATCCAGAACAAGCCAAGAGCCTTGGAGAGGTGAGCAGGAAGGAAGCAGGTGGTGGAGGGTAGAGAGATGAAGGCTGAGGGGTCGGTGAGCCACCACAGGCCCCACCCCCACCTATACCACTCAGCAGATTCCATCATGGGGGTGAACGCATATCAAATTTCAACAGGGAAGTGATCGCAACACTATACAACTGCCAAAATTCTAAGAATCATGGCCCAGCCAAGTTGACACAAAATCTTAACTACCACGTTTTCCTAGAGCTGACAGAGACAGAAAGCCTTTCGCTGGAGCTAGTACCATGAATTTGGGCATCTAGTGTCCTAAACTGTGAGAGAATAAGCTTTTGTTTGTTAAAGTCATCCACTTGTGGTATTTCTGTTATAGCAGCACTAGATATTTAAGACACCTTCCACAATATAACGTAATTATCTTATACCTAATGCATGTTAAACGATGCAGGAAGCATCAAAAGAAAATGCAAGGAATATAGAGTCACTATACCAAAAAGAATTGGTCAACATTCAACCATTTCAGGAGGTAACATATGATCAGGCACCGATGGTACTGAAGGAAGAAGTCCAAGCCTCACTGAGGGCGCTGGTGAAAAACGAGGCTCCGGGAATTGACGGAATGCCAATGGAGACGTTTCAACGAACAGATGCAGTCTTGTCTATCCCAAGATATTTGGAAGACAGCTACCTGCCCAACTGACTAGAAGAGATCCATATTTATGTCTATTCCTAAGAAAGGTGATCCAACAGAATGTGACAATTATCGAACAATATCATTAATATCACACCCAAGCAAAATTTTGCTGAAGATCATTCAAAAGTGGCTGCAGCAGTAAAATCAACAGGGAAGTGCCAGAAACTCAAGCTGGATTTAGAAGAGAATGTGGAACCAGGAATATCATTGCTGATGTCTGATGAATCCTGGCTAAAAACAGAGAACACCAGAAAGATGTTTACCTGTGTTTTATTGACTATGCTAAGGTATTCAACTATGTGAATCATAACAAATTATGGATAATGATGCAGAGAACAGGAATTCCAGAAGACTTAATTGTGCTCATGAGAAATCTGTACATGGATCGAGAGGCAGTCATTTGAACAGAACAAGAAGATACTGCGTGGTTTAAAGTCAGGAAAGGTGTGCTTCGGGGTTGTACCCTTTCACCATATGCAAACCATACTCTCAGCAAATAGTCCAAGGAGGTGGACTATACGAAGACGAACAAGGCATCAGGATTGGAGGAACACTCATTAACAACCTGCGATATACTGATGACACAACCTTGCTTGCTGAAAGTGAAGAGGGCTTGAAGCACTTACTGATGAAGATCAAAGACCACAGCCTTCAGTATGGATTACACCTCAACATAAAGAAAACAAAAATCCTCACAACTGGACCAATAAGCAACATCATGATAAATAGAGAAAAGATTGAAGTTGTCAAGGATTTCATTTTACCTGGATCCACAATCAACACCCATGGAAGCAGCAGTCAAGAAATCAAAAGACACATCACATTGGTCAAATCTGCTGCAAAAGACCTCTTTAAAGTGTTGAAAAGCAAAGATGTCACCTTGAACACTAAGGTGCACCTGACCCAAGCCATGGTGTTTTCAGTCACCTCATATAAATGTGAAAGCTGGATGATGAATGAGGAAGAAGGAAGAAGAATTGATGCTTTCGAATTGTGGTGTTGGCGAAGAATACTGAATATACCACGGAATGCCAAAAGAGCGAACAAATCTGTCTTGGAAGACGTACAGCCAGAATACTCCTTAGAAGCAAGGACAGCGATGCTACATCTCATATACTTTGGACATGTTGTCAGGAGGACCAGTCCCCAGAGAAGGACATCAAGGTTGAGAGTCAGCAAAAAAGAGGAAGACCCTCAGAGTAAGACAGACTGACACAGTGGCTGCAACAATGGGCTCAAGCATAGCAACAATTGTGAGGATGGCACAGGACTGGGCAGTGTTTCATTCTGTTGCACATGGGGTTGCTATGAGTCGGAACCTACTTGATAGCACCTAACAACAACAACAATGTAATATAAGGTAATCACTTTCCATAATCCACTCTAATGCAATGCAATCAATCACTTGAGGTTATACGAGTGTAGGGTGGATCCTAAACATAGTCACTTCTGAATTATAAAAAGACCAGAATAGCTACAGAGACACACATGTAAAAACTGAGGAAAGACAGACACCATGTGAGGAGTGCTTACAAGCCCAGGGACTAAGGAACACCCAGGGTTCCCTACAAGGAAGAAATCAACAGTCAAAGCCCTGATTTAAACTTCTAGCCTCCAAAACTGTGAGAAAATAAATTTTTGTTCTTAAACCCAGCCCCTTGTGGTATTTGTGTTACAGTGGCACTAGGTAACCAAGACACAACCTCAGAAATAACTTGGTGTGAATGTAAAGGAGCCTTCGCTGAGCCTGCACTAAGGGACCCCACCCACCAGCCCAGTGAGCCGCATGTGAGCACACACCTGGCTCCAAGCAGTGCTGCTAAAGAGTGATCTTCTTGAATTTAAAGCAAGTGGAGAGGTAATATCAAAAGAGTTTAAGGGTAAATTGCACAAGAAGCTTCAAAGGGTGACCAGCAGAGGTGATGATGAATAAGGCTAAAAATCCACGTGTCATGTGGAAAAACAAAGAGGGAAGATAGCATTGATCCAAGACTTCTTACTTGGTGAAGCAGGCAGACTTTTTAAAAGAAAAAGCATCCTAAAGTTATGATTTAACTCAATAATACGGCATCAGAGATAAGTGACTTTCATACTTCTTCTGACATGCAAATGGAGCACTGGATCAGTGTAACATCCAGCCCATTCCTGAGACAGATGCCAACACGTTTGTGTATGGCTTACATAGACGTGCCTGATTTCTACATGAGTAGGTATTCTCTTCACGCATCTAAACTTAATTAAGCAACCTCAGAATCTGTTCAGAGATGGCAGAGAGAAAACAAAGGCAATGAAATAATCACAGACTACCGCTGATTTAGAGAAAACACACACCAGGTCAGCTGTGGTTTGTCTATAAGGCAAAAGTATGCAGCAGCAACATAGAGCTAAGCTCTCCTCTACTTTGACCCCACCCCCACTGATCGGCAGAGCCACAAAAGAATCAGTTGCTCAAAAGAGCAAGAACAAGGTAATCTGCAGAGGCCCTAAGAGGGAGATACAAGGGCATCGCTAGGGAGGCGGACCCATGCTCCGACGCCTCCGAGACCGTCCCATAACCTCAGTCTCAGCTCGGACCTAACCCAGGGGTTTAAATGTATGAGTCCATCTTAAAACTCAGGTATCAACAACAAGGGTTTAAAGCGTTCCTTGCACGTGGCACCCAAGCCCCGGAGCCAAAGCCCGCATGCATCAGGGAGGCCCCAGCCCAGCACTGACCTCCTGAGGCAAACACTGACCTGTCACCATCTGACTCCTGGCACTTCCCCGGATTGCAGAGTTCCCAGGTCTACTTCCAGTGGCCTTTACACACCAGAATTACCAAGAAACATGAAAAGGGAGGCAAAGGAGAAAAAAAAAAAAAAAATTACATGAGGACTGTTGATCTCCCATGAAGTAATAGGCTGCTTACTGCTGCCTCAATAACTGCAAAATAAATCCTCTGTGTAACAATCAGAAAACAACGTGCTGATACATCAAGTGGAGATGGCAGAAACCAAGACAGTTCTATATTCCACACTGCGTGATATTCATCAGCTCTGTGGCTCCCTTTGCTTCAGTTTCTTCACCTGGAGGCGTGATTTTTAAAGGGTTTCCACATTTCCATTCCAAATTCTAGAGCAAAACTGGGCATGAGAAAGCTTCCCCAAGATAGTCCTCTCTCCTTTCTCAAAATATACTGGAAATGCTTCATTTTGTTGGATGTTCCAAAGGTTATTCCAAAGGCTAAAGGCTGAAGAACATCTAGAATCCTTCTAGATGCTAAAAAGATTTTATAACTCAAGTTTCCCTGTCCTATAGCCATCCCAAACCACACAATCATCGATATTAGTGGGGAACATGATGAGAATAGAACGTGGGTCACAAAACTACAAATGTGTGCATAGCACACTCAGGAACAATTTCAACAGCCAACCCGCAGATCATCTATGCTCACACATCAATTTCACACAACACTGCTATTTGCTGTATGCTTTTGAAGCCCTTAAGATGATGAACCAAGGAAAAAAATCAGGCCTTAGAAATGCTTTGTCACTACCTTCATGTACCCTACTGTGCAATAAATGGCAAGTCCTGGAGGCCAGGATACCTCTGAACCCCCACAGTGCTTCCTTGCCCACAGTGAGCAAGTGCCTGTGGACTAATGCAACTAAAAACATCCACATCTCCCACACTTCTTTCTGTAGCCTAGGGGAAAATTTTGCTTTTACTGGAAAGTTTTCTACAATTTCATCTGGTTGGCTCATAAAGTAACCTAACTGGCCCAACAGATGTCTGGGGCAATATTTCCCTAGAAAAACAGGACACTTCCTGTGCTGTGCCAGGAGTGTCCCATCAATTTCGAGCAGAAAAAGTGTTCAAAAAAAGTGCTGCAAGCATAAGAACCCAAGAGACAACTATATTGGTCCTGAAATGGTGCATTTTAATGGCTCAGAAGCATTGCTTTATAAAAATTCAGGAGTTCTTAAAGATACCAGTAAATCAGTTGCCTGCAAGTCAGTTCTGACTCATGACACCCCCACATGTGTCTGAGTAGAACTGTGCTCCACAGGTTTTCAATGGCTGATTTTTCAAAGAAGTAGATCACTAGACTTTTTTCCAAGGCACCTCTGGGTGGACTCAAACCTCCAACATTTCTGTTAGCAGCCGAACAAGTTAATCCTTTGCACCACCCAGGGACTCCTCTTAAAGATAGATCACTTTTATACTAAAATCCTTATCTGTCCCCTTGCTGTTCCTAAGTTTTAAAATCGTATTGCTAAGGTTTGGAATAAGTCAGCTGTGATTTAGGCCAGGCCAATCTACAGAGTGCGCTGTATGGAAACAAAGTGCTGAGCCTGCCATGAGTGATGGGGCCGGGGCCTCCGTAATCATGGGCAAATCATTTCAGGACCTGTGCCTCAGTTTCTCCCACTACACAATTCAATTTGTAAGAAGTTTTTACCAGGACTGATATTTTATAGTTTCAATCAACCAGCACTCAATAATTAGCTATTAAATGAGTGAATGAAAAGACTAAAATACATCTTATTTTGTCTTCAATGTCCCCATCAGTAGCAGAGAGGGATTTACTGCTATTTATGTCATTTGTCATTATGGTTTTTGGAGCTCGACAGATTGAGGCTCAGTCAGACAGGTGTGAGCACTTCAGCAAACCCAACAGCTGAGGGGGAGGAGGCGGGCAGGTCCCGTGGTATGACTCTGCTGTGACCGGGAGGCGCAACTCCAGCCAGTCTTGACAGTCTGTACACTTTTGCCAGATTTTTATTGTCCATAAACTGAGAACCCACCTCAGAATTTAGTTAGCCTCAGAAAATGAAAAGCCCAGTGCGCCCTGCCAGCAACACAGGGGTCTCGGGGTCTGTGCACTGGTGGCAGCCATCTTACATAGACTGTATCCTCTTATGTTTTTATAGTCTTAGGACCTCAGTGATTTAAATTAATGAATAAAAGACTTAAATCTTTTGGTGTACTCTAATTTCTTATAATATACCCAGTGCTTGACTTCTAATTTAGCCTTATATCACATGAGCTGTGCTGCGCTGCCTACAAGTAAGGGGCTGGCCACACATCTGGTGGCAGACAACAAAATTCTTCAAGATGCCTTGATTTGGCCTCTTATAAAAAAGAAAATGTCCACGTACTAGTATAGGAATAGACACAAAAAGAGGGAGGCCTGAAATACACTCAAAACTTTTTTTTTTTAAAGGATCTAATGAAGAAAGAAGAAGATGCAACTGAAGAAAACAAATTGTAAACTCTATATGGCTATCAATTCTCTGGCCAAGCAGAAATTAGGTAATTTATCGTTCTAATGGTTTCAGTATCATCTGACCCAGAATAAATGAGATATACAAAGAGTGGGTATTGAGATAGTAGGAGAATGATTACAGTATAAATAAAATCAGATTAACGAAGAAGAGGCTGCTACAGATTCTTAAACTAACTTCAAGCCAAGCCTCGTGGCACCCTCCGTGTTACCACTTGTCTACGGAGATCCCCTATTTCCTGCCCGCAGTGACCACAGTCATCAGCCTGGGGGCAGTCAGTGAAGGGATGGGGGCCCCAGCCACACAGGGGGCTCCACACTCATACAGGGAGCCCAACCAGTTCCTGAGTGCCACCAAATTTGAAGAGGATGTACGAGCACACACAAGAAGGCCACACAGAGGTCAGGGGTCAGCCTAGTTGCCCTAAACTAAATATCCAGAAGGCCCCATTGCCCCCAAGGGGCTCCTAAACCTCTCACATGACCTCCCAGTATTCACATCGAGGCTGAGACAGTGTGGTTCTCCCTCAGGACGGAGGAAGCCTGGTCTAAGAGCAGGATCCTTCACACCTGGAGGCTGGAAGAGTTCAGTACCGCCCACTTCAACAAAACCAAAACAGCCAAATCGTGTCGGTTGCGACACACAGCAACCCTACAGAACAGAGTACAACTGCCCCATAGGGTTTCCAAGGAGTGGCTGGTGGATTCGAACTTAACCCTGTATGTCTGTATCCCTTTTTCTGCTCCGATATCCCTGCCAGACTTAGCCTTGTGTGTTTGTATCTCTTTTTCTGATAGACTAAAGATAGCCCTTTCTCTGGAGTTTATGAGTTGTTCCAATGGATTATCAGACCTAAGAAACATAGAAGGGGCCAGTACCTGCCAATTAGCTGTGGATGAATGCGGATGAAAGAGAAAGGGCTACGTGGAACAGCTGGCGTCTAGAATGACCACAGGAGGGAAGCTGAAATTTCCGCAGGACTCAGAGTGGGATTTATATTCCACCAAATACTTGGCATCAGAGGTGGATGATCTCAGCCCCCTTGGACTGGTTTGCACAACTATGCAGTGAGCAGGGTTAAAGAAAACACTGACCTCTCACAAAGTAACGATTTTTAGTCAGTCCTATTTATGGTTTCTCAACTAAAGCTCCCAAAATATGGAGTCAATGTTGCTTGTTCAACTGTAAACTAAAGGCAGATGACACTCCTGAACAAGGTTAAAAGTTAAATGATTAGACAGTTAGCCAACTCATAGTACTAAATTTTACTTATACCTACACATTTACGAATCCTTGAGAAAAGTTAAATATCCTGCAATCTACAATACTTCATTAATTCCTTCTTATACAAATACTATTACATGCCTTATATAATCTCTCATTCCCTCAGTTTATATATCTATGAATGGGGACAAATGAGAAAGTGAATATGAGGTGGCTTAACTCCCTAACAAGTAAACCACTACACACTCCGGAATTGAATTATTTTACTTTGAGAACTCAAAAGTACATCACCAAGCTCAGAATTTCTCCAAAACGACTACTATTCAGATCTATTGCTATGATCCTTCCAGTGACGTGGAAAATACCTAGAGGTGGAGCTTTCTCAACTGTTGAACAGCATTGACACAGCCCCAGTTCCTTCTGACGTCCAATGGGTGCTTCTAAAAGCCCCACTTACCAAATGTACAAAGGCTTTGATGCTGCTGTGTCCACAGTGTTTCAGTCATTCAGCCAAAGATCCATATATTTTTATTTTTATTTAGGTGGTGCTTTAAATACTTCTAAGTAAAAAGGTGTTTACCTGTGTTTTATTAACTATGCTAAGGCATTCGACTGTGTAGATTATAACAAATTATGGATAACATTGCCAACAATGGGAATTCCAGAACACTTAATTGTGCTCATGCAGAACCTGTACATAGATCATGAGGCAGTCAACTGAACAGAACAAGGAGATACTGCATGGTGTGAAGTCAGGAAAGGTATGCGTCAGGGTTGTATCCTTTCACCATACCTATTCAATCTGTATGTTGAGCAATCCGAGAAGCTGGGCTACATGAAGAAGAATGGGGCATCAGGATTGGAGGAAAACTTATTAACAACTGGCATTATGCAGACGACACAACCTTGCTTGCTAAAAATGAAGAGGTCTTGAAGCACTTACTGATGAAGATCAAAGACTACAGCCTTCAGTATGGATTACACATCAACATGAAGAAAACAAAAATCCTCACAATTGGACCAATAAGCAACATCATGATCAACTTAGAAAAGATTGACATTGTCAAGGATTTCATTTTGCTTAGATCCACAAACACCACCCATGGAAGCTGCAGTCAAGAAATCAAGACACATTGCATTGGTCAGATCTGCTGCAAAAAATCTCCTTAGAGTGTTGAAAAGCAAAGATGTTACTTTGAAAACTAAGGTGCACGCGACCCAAGCCATGGTGTTTTCAATCGCCTCATATGCATGTGAAAGCTGGACAATGAATAAGGAAGACAGGAGAAGAATTGATGCACTTAAGTTGTGGTATTGTATAACCAGAATGCTCCTTAGAAGCAAGGATGGTGAGACTGTGTCTTAACACACTTTGGACATGTTGTCAGGAGGGATCAGTCCCTGGAGAAGGACATCATGCTTGGTAAAGTACAAGGTCAGCAGAAAAGAGGAAGACCCTCAACAAGGTGGATTGATACAGTGGCTGCAACAATGGGCTCAAGCATAACAATGATTGTTAAGGATGGCATAGAACCAGGCAGTGTTTCATTCTGTTGTGCACAGGGTCACTATGAGTTGGAGCCAACTCGACGGGACCTAACAACAACAACAACAAATTGTGGTATTGGTGAAGAATAATTGAATATACCGTGGACTGCTAAAAGAATGAACAAATCTGTCTCGGAAGAAGTACAGTCAGAATGTTTCTTAGAAGCAAAGATTGCATCTCACATACTTTGGACATGTTGTCAGGAAGGATCGGTCCTTGGAGAAGGACATCATGCTTGGTAAAGCAGAGGGTCAGTGAAGAAGATGAAGACCCTCATTGAGGTGGATTGACACAGTAGCTCCAACAATGGGCTCAAGCATAACAACAATTGTGAGGATGGCGCAGAACTGGGTAGTGTCTTGTTCTGTTGTGCATAGGGTCACTATGAGTCAGAACTGACTCGACAACACCTAACAACAAGTAGGCTGGTTATATCAGTAAGTTCCTGTGATGGTTAAGGTTAGGTGTCAACACGGCTAGGACATGATTCTCAGTGGTTTCCCAAATATTATGTAATCATGCTCCATTTTGTGATCTGATGTGAGCAGCCACACCTGCGGCTGTGGTCTGCACCCAAAATATACAGATGTTCTAGCAAAGTTTGCTTTCTCTCAGTCCTGCATCTGAATCATAATCCTCTAGTTCTTGGGAAGTGAGCCTGCCACCTGACCTGCAGATTTTACGATTCGACAGCTCCCACCACCCCATAAGCCAGAATTCTGCCATCTTGCTGATTTTGAGTTTGTCAGCCCCTGAAACAGCATGAGGCAAGAGAAGTCTCCAACCTGGCACCTAACTCACGGATTTGGGACTTGCCAGCCTCCACAACTGCATGAGCCATTTCCTTGAAATAAATCAATCTCTCTCTCTCTCTCTCTCTCTCTCTCTCTATATATATATATATATATATATATATAGGAAACCCTGGTAGCATAGTGGTTAAGAGCTATGGCAGTTCAAATCCACCAGGTGCTCCTTGGAAACTGTATGGTGCCATTCTACTCTGGCCTATAGGGTCACTATGAATTAGAATCAACTCGATGGCAATGGGCTTGTTTTTTTTTGTTTTTTAATATATACACACACACACACATATATATATATATAACACCAAGCCTGTTGCCATTGAGTCAATTCTGACTCATATCAACCCTATAGGACTGAGCAGAACTGCCCCATAGTGTTTCCAAGGAGCAGCTGGTGGATTCAAACTGCTGACCTTTTGGTGAGCAGCCAAGCTCTTAACCTTTGTGCGACCAGGGCTCATATGCGTGTATATATATATATATATACTTAACATGTTTTTTTAACATGTATACATATATATGTATGCAAATATGTATGTGTGGATATAGATATAGCTATATACACTTCACTGGTTTTGCTCCTCTAGAGAATCCAGACAAAGATATCTGGTATCAGTAGTGGTTCTTGAGGAAAAAAATCTTAAGGATGAGTTTTCTGAACTGGTTCCCAAGTCTGGCTAGTCTTAAAGGCACTGATGACTCTGCCTCCAGTAGTAAAGTAGGCACTGCTAATCCATTGCATGAGATAGCAATAGAAATATGAAAAATACCACCAGTGGATAAAATGTGAGGGGCAAGGCTCTGGGTGATTGCATATTTGATATTTTCGTACAATTCTGACATAGTGAGAAGCTGGTTGGCTAGACCTACATTCACCGAAGTGGGGAAAGAAAGGGATGAGCTCAAAGCTTAGAGTCACAGCTCAAGTGCTGCATACAAAACCTGAAAATTTCCATGTGTGCTCTGAAAGAAAGCCTTATTTCCTGTAGTAACGGGGCTGATATTGCCAAACACTAAACCCAGAGTATTATTGTAAGAGTGGCTGAATTACAACACCAATTGAATTCCCAACCTCGAATGATGTCTGAAGTTAAAGTGAGGGCACTGATTGGGAAGAAATAGGACCTTAAAACTTAGGATGAGGACATACAGGCAAATAATCAGAAAGCTGGGGACATTGAGCCCCCATATTCCATTGAATCATTCCTGACAACAGAACCAACCCTCTTACTCCCATCTGAAAAAACTACTCCATCCTTGTCTGCTAAGCCACTCTCCCCAGTAAAACTATTATCCCTTTCACCCCCATCTGATGAGACTAACCCAGCTGTACCCGAAGAGTCTTTGTCTGAGATATTGCCTGGGGCAGCACCTGTGGTGTTAACCTGGGGTATTGCCTGAGACATTGCTGAATGTCCTCAGGACACACCCCCACTACCCATTCTTGCTTCTAGACCTATAACTAGACTAAAGTCCCAGGGAGCCCCAAAAGGTAAAGTACAAAATATGACCCAGAAGGAGGTATACCACACTACAAAAGAACTGCTTGCATTTTCTTATATATACAAACAGAAACCTGAGGAATATGTGTATGAATGGCTATTAAGGATGTGGGATAATGGTGCAAGGAACATAAATTTGGATCAGTCTTAATTTATTGGCATGGGCCCGCTTAGCAAAGATTTTCATTCAATGTTTCAGCTCAAAAGGTTAGAAAACAATCTAATAGTTAACTGGTTGGTTCACCAAATCATGGATTAAGAAGTGCCCAACACTAAGTCAAATGAGCCCTGGTGGCACGGTAGTTAAGTGCTCAGCTGCTAATTGAAAGATCAAACCCAGAAGTTGTTCTGTGGGAGAAAGGTGTGGCAGTCTGCTTCCGTAAAGATTACAGCCTTGGAAACCCTATGGGGCAGTTCTTACTCTGTACTATAGGGTCACTATGAGTCAAAGTCAACTCGATGACATTGGATTTGGTTTTAGTTTGGTTACACTGAATCAAGCTGAAGTACCAGACCTGCCTTGGTCTACTGTAGAAGAAGGTATCCAAAGGCTGATGGAAATTGTTGTGTTAGAATGCGTGTATTCGGTTGGACCTATAGGGGCTTATTAGGGATTTATTATAGGGGTTATTAGAGAAGTAACACATTACAATTCAGGTTCAGGAATGCTCAGGACACAGTTCTTCCATCAGGACAGCCTCTTCCTAGCCGCGCTCACAGGCACATACCTCTCTCTGGTCCTCGGCCTCTGCCCTGCTCAGCAAAGTGCTACAAAGGTTTTTTAGTTTTGCCAATAAGTGCCAGAGGAACCACACTATGCCAGTAAGCCTCGGCCTGAAGGCACTCAGCTTTCTCACTCTGTGGCCCATGGTTTCTCTCCCTCCACTTCTCATCATCTTCAGTAATACAGCTCTCTATCTCTGTCTCCTGGTTCCTGAAGCTTCTCGGTACAGGGATACTGGGTCCAAAGGACAGTCTGCTCTTGGCTCTTCTTCCTTTGTGGTGGTGGGATCCTCTTCCTGCTCTGGAATTAGCTCTCTTTAAAGCCTAGCAGGATGGCAAAGCTGACCAGTCCCCTTGGTGAGCCACAACTACCTTATTTGCACAGTTCCACCCAATCATTCAGGTGGGAGTTAGAAGACCATGGCGAGAAAGGCCACACAAAAGCAATCCATCCTTTCACGTATATTCATATATATAATAAAGTACGTCCAAAAAAAAAAAAACCCCTTGCCATAGAGTCAATTCCGGCTCATAACGACCCTAAAGGACAGACTAGAAGTACCTCATAGGGTTTGAAGAAGTGCCTGGTGGATTTAAACTGCTGACCTTTTGGTTAGCAGCCGTAGCTCCTAACTACTACACTACCAGGGTTTCCAATAAAGTACATAGGGATACAATTACGGATACTTCTAACACATAACCAAACACCTCACGGGATTGGTTTTCTGGGTGTGAAGGCTTAGGACCATAGTGTCGTGGGACAACTCAGTCAATTGGCATAATATAATTCATAAAGTTTATGTTCTCCATCCTAGTCTCGTAAGTAGTGTCTGGGGTTTTAAAGCTTGTAATCAGCCATCTAAGATATAGTTATTAGTCTCTAGTTGTCCAGAACAAAAGAGATAGAAGGAAATCTAAGACTCAGAGAAGGCTACATGATCCACAGCCTCGTCTATCCTGAAACCAGAAGAACTAGATGGTGCTCAGCTACCATTATCACTACCAATTGTTCTGATCAGAGCCATAATAGATAGATCCTCATAGAATGGGAGAAAAATGTGGAACAGAGCCTCAAATTCCAAAAAAAATCCAGAATTACTGGACTAGGTAAGCCTAGAGGACTCCCTGAGACTAGAGCTCTGAGATACTCTTTAAACCTTAAATGAAATAATTTCCTGAGGTCACCTTTTAGCTAAATAACAGATTGGTTCCAAAATAAAGAGTATCACCCCTGAGTACTGTGATCCCTTAAAAAAATATCTATATGAGACAAAATGACCAGCAACTACTTAAAAAAAAAAAAAGATGAGAAGGCAAAGGTGCAAGGAAACCAGATTATTGGAAATGAAACAACCAGAAAGGAAATAATGAGCATGTTTACACATTGTAAAAAATATAACCAATGTCACTGAACAATTTTTGTAAAAACTGTTGAACGGGAACCTACATACTGTGTAAACTTTCATGGAAAACACAATAAAATATTATTAAAAAAAAAAAGACACACAGCACAATTACAATTGCTACAGAAATAAATTCCCAATTCAAAATGTGAAAGGGATATAAACTGGTGATAATTACAATTATCCCCAATCCACCTTCCCCTTGGAGTAGAGTGATCATTTTGGAGATGATGACAATGGTATCTGGCCATTTACCTGATGACTTCTAGGTCTATGGAAGATTTTCAAAAAAACACTAAAAGCACAAATGCTTAAAGTAATACTAGGAACGCAACTACATTTTGCCTTTACTTCTTTGCCTTTTTTAATACAAGATGTCTTAGTTATTTAGTACTGCTATAACAGAAACGGAAACCCTGGTGGTGTAGTGGTTAAGTGCTACAGCTGCTAACCAAGCGGACGGCAGTTCAAATCCACCAGGCGCTCCTTGGAAACTCTATGGGGCAGTTCTATTCTGTTCTGTAGGGTCGCTATGAGTCGGAATCGACTCGACGGCTGTGGGTTTGGTTTTGGTTTTTTTATAACAGAAATACCACAAGTGGATGGCTTTAACAAACACAAATTTAGTTTCTCACAGTTTAGGATCCTAGAAGTCCAAACTCAGAGCACTGGCTCTAGAGGAAGGCTCTCTCTCTGTAGGCTCTGGAGGAAGGTCCTTGTCTCTCTTCAGCTTCTGCTTCCTGGTTCCTTGGATATCTCCATGTGTCTTGGCATCTATTTTACCCCATTTCTCCGCTGCTTGCTTGTTTAATCTCTTTTTATATCTCCAAAGAGATATAAAAAGATACACCCTACACTAATCCTGCCCCATTAACATAACAAAGACAACCCATTCCCAAACAGGATTATAACCACAGGCATGGAGATTAGTATTTCTGAAACAGGCTTTTGGGGGACATAATTCGATCCGTAACAAAAAGCTTTTAACATTTTTCCCTGTATTAAACTAAATGTAATCACTGTTTCTTTAATTGGTCTTCCATTAATTATTCTCAACTGCAGGAAGTTTATATTAATTACTAGCATTTTCCCTGAAATAAATATTCATTTATCTGATTTTAACATAGCCCAAGTCCACCTCTCATAAAAAGTAGTTCTTTCTCCATTTACCCACACTAAGTTCATTTAAGTCAGAACAGTATTAATAATACTGGTAGACTGTGGGTACCACACTCACAGCTGAGGGTCATGTGCAGATCCTGGAAAGCAGGCCTTGTGCCACCGGCAGGAAGTCTGCACAGCCATGCTGAGCCCGTTGCCCACCTAAATGCCACATCCCAGCCTCCCCTGCCACACCTTCTAAAGCAAAGCAAAGCGTCCTGTATCAGATCCAACCCAAGGGATATAGAATGCAGAACCCATTTTATCCTTAACTTTTGTCATGTATTAATAAAGCAATATTCCGTAGAATGCATTCATGAAAGAAGATCAAGCAAAAAGCGTTTGAGTGTTCCCAATTTCTAGTGGCAAAACATCAACAGTAAAAACCTTCCAATTGCATTAGAGATGGTGTAAAATTCTTAGAAGTACTTCTGAGTGTCTACGGGAAGAAGATAAGGTATTAGTTAGATCAGGAAGATGCTGAAACAAGCACTCACTAGTCATAGTCACCCAAATTGCAGGGTGGCTCTAATACACACTATTTTAAGTCATTGTTTTTGAGATGACACATACAAGCAGGAGTGTGAGCTGCAACAGGGCGTCCAGGGACAGACAGGAAATACTTTGGACAACAGGTACCCTAAGGGTGAAATCTCTACAGTTGTACTGAGGAGGTAAAAGCATGCACAGTACTAAACTTTAAGGAGTTTAATTTTTTGACAACTTATGCAAGACACAGAAAACCGGCTACAGGCAAGATCATGAGCTTTACCTAATATCAAGAAACTCTGTACTGTAGACTTCACCACTGAAGGCCCACTTCCAGGTACCCTGCTCTCTTCTTTGTTGGGGTGGTCTTGCCATATGCAGAAGACCCCAAATCGCCATCTGTGTCACACAGCCCCCTAGCCTTAGACCGTGGTCTAGCTCATCTCCGGCCATTTCACCTGGCTGCCCCACAGGTGTGGCAAATCAAGGCAACTAAGTGCAGACCTTTTCTGCTCAGAACAGCTCCTCATTCACCCAAACCTGAGCCAGTCGTCATTCTGGAACCCAAGCTCCCCTCAGTGCCAGCATCTCTCGGCTTCAACATACCTCAGTGTTTCATGGCACAAGCCTGACCATGCCCGGCCTGAAGCGGCCTCCTGGCTATCATGCAGGCTGGTCTTCCTGGCTCCTGTCTTGCCTCCCTCCACTCACTCCAGCTTCTGGCCCCAGATTCAACATCCCTCAACACATATTCAGTGGCACCCTCTTCCCTGAAAACCTCCCATGTTTCTCCACACACTACAGGGTAACCCACAAATAGCATTCAGATACTGTATGAATTGACCCCAGCTTTATTGACATCTCTTGCTTCCCTGCTCCAGCACCCTTCACTCCAGAACATTTGCCATTCCTTTAATTTGTTGTCAGCTCCAATATCCGGGCGTTCTGTGCACCTTTCCTGTGTTCAGAACACTCTCTCCCGACATCCACCCACCTAGAAAACTCCAATTTGTGCCTCCAGACCCACCTCATGGCACCATCTCTGAGAGAGTTTTCACAACCTTCCAGGCCCACTCTGGGCTCCCTCCATGCAATGAGCTGAGCTCTTGTCACAGTGGACAATGACTAAATGCATCCTGTGTGTCTCCTCCGTCTACCAGTCCTCTACAGGCAGGGGCTGTTTCTCATCCACCTTCATGCACCCCTTCCTTGCAGAGTGCCCAGGATGTAGCTGGAGTTCTAAATGTGTTTGCAATCATTTTTTATTTTCCTGCCGCTCCCTTTCCATCAATAGCTTCTTTGTCTTGGCGACTTATTTTAAGCATCTTCACATATTTTCAAAAGCCAAGGTTTACTGACATTGAGATGAGCTTCACTATCCTCTCTTGTGCTGGTTTATTTCTTGATTTGATGGGAGTATTTCATGCACTAAAGAAAATGGATGCAGAACAGGTGTGCTTGTCTGAGGTGCCTGGCAGACACGGGCACCGTGAGGACTTGACTCTGGAAACTTCACATGGAAACGTTCCTGTTGCATGTGATGGTCAGCAGTTATTCCAGTCAATGCCTGCATAATTCTTCTCTTAAATAATGTATTATCACCCTTAAAAGATCACAATTTCAAGTTTTTCTAACCAAAATATTTCCAATTTTTCCATTTCTTCACATTTCCCGACAGTGTCAGCTATTAGAATAACAGGAGGGCCAAGGGCCGAGCAAGCTGTTCTCCTGGTAGTCTGACCCCTTCTGCAAGCCTAGGCTTCAGCCCCACCCAGAGTCTATTGAAAGGGTAATGCCTAGGTCAGAAATGTACAGTAGAGGCTGGCCAGCCTCCAGTAATATGTATTGTTGTTAGCTACTTTTGAGTTGACTCTTTCTCATAGCAATTCAATGTACAACAAAATGAAATGCTGCCCAGTCCTGCGCCATCTTCACGATCTTGGTATGTTCAAGACCATTGTTAGAGCCACTGTGGTATACATTTTGAGTCCCTTCCAACCTAGGGGGCTCATTTTCCAGCACTTAACCGCACAGTATTTTGTTGTGATCCACAAGGTTCTCATTGGCTAATTCTCAGAAGTAGATCACCAGGCCTTTGCTCTTAGCCTGCCTTAGTCTTGAGGCACCACTGAAACCTGTCCACCATGGGTGGCCTTGCTGGTATTTGAATACTGGTGGCATAGCTTCCAGCATCACAGCAACACCGGGCCACCACAGTATGACAAACTGATAGACAGGTGGTGGAATAATATGTATTATCTCTACAGTGACGTTTAGCTCTCAATTCTATGGTGCTTTTCATTTCCCTTCTTCAGTTCACATGTAAATCTTATAATTGCAAGGAGATTAGCTCTACCCTTCAACATATCATTCTTTCAGATTCCTAACTGGAGAGTGCTTTATAAAAATAGTTCCTGGGAGTTTCATTTAAAAAAGGAGGAACATAAAGTTTGGGAATCAAAGATTTGATCAAAATGAGGAAACAAAATAGAGATTTTTCTCTCAAAAAAAAGGTAACTGACTCAAATGCCACAATATTAAATGATGACAAGTTCTTCTAATGACAACCCAAAAGCACTCTGATGGCCCTTAAAGCACCTGAAAAGCTTCACAAACCCACCTGAGCATGTGAAACAAATTTTTCTCAAAATTACTCCAGAATTTTACCATATGTTCGTATTTTTACGACACCACTGGGGAGATGGGGTGTCACACAGATGAGCGTGTGATAAGGAGGGGCCTGCCCTGCGAAGACCACCACTGCAGGAGACAGACCACCGCCCCTTCCCAGCACATGGGTGATCCACTTGGCAAAGGCAGTTCAATCAAAGCCCAGAAGTAAAGAAGGCCAAAATCATCCTCCTTAGAATATGATGACACAGGTAAAACGTTAACACAACAGAACAGAACTTGCAGAACAGGTAGCAGCTTTTGCACTTTTAAAGGGAAAATGTTGAAGCCTCGGTGCCCAAAGCTTTCAGGACAGGTCCTCCTGTCCCAATACCCAGCTTCAGAAGACAAGGAGAAGTATCTGAGAGCCCACAGTCCAGCACCATGCTGCCTCCTGCCTCTCTAGCTACATTAGTTTTTTTTTTTTTTTTGATTAGTAGACTCAGGGAAAACCCTTGACTCCAGGTGAACAAAGCAACCCACCCAGGGTCAGCCCCTGGCCAGTGGGCACACCCTCCTAGATGGTCACTGGGCACTGCAATGCTTTGCATTCATAAACTCCTATTTTTACAACGGTGTTAGCAGTCTTGCTGCCCAAATTTGACTAGCGTGTGAGAAGGAAGGCAATGAAGCAGGAGATGGGAAGAGGGGAGAGGGGAAGAAGGGGCGGGCAGCCCTGAGAACTTGGCCAGTCGTGGAAGCTACTCCCCTATTCCACCTTGACTTCCCCACAGCTGTCCCTGGAAATCTGAAATCTGTGAAAAACCACAGGGTGTGAGCTTCCTGGGGTCATGACAAAGTACAGTGGTCCCCAGGTTATGAATGTCAGACCTATGTACAACCTGTAGTTATGAACCGGCCCCCATACAGCCTATTCTATTAAAAATTCAAAGTACATGCAGTGGCTCACAATAACAAACAAGCTCTACTTTGTGACATTCTGCATCTCTGTGCCAGCTTCTCTTCTTTCAAAGACATCAGCTATATTGGATACGGTCATGCTCACAGGTACCAGGGGTTAGAACTTCCGCGTATCTGTTTGGGGACAAAATTCAACCCACAACACACAGCAAACTATGTATCAGGAAAAGAAGGGGGAAACTGTTCATTAAATGTCAGTCCAAGCCCAGACAGAACCCAGACACTTGCGAACAGCAGCTTACTATCCCAAGTGCCCAGCACCACCAAACAGCCTTTGACCAGAATCCTATCCAGCAGACACCTCAGCTAACACTTTTCAAAGGTACTGCCTGAAGTTCAATAAGGTGACAAAAAGCCCCAGGTAAAACCCCATGTGGTCCTTGTCCTGTTGCTGCCCCTGCCCTCCCACCCCCCCACACACACACTTGGCGATCTCATTCCTGTCAGCACCCACTGCCCTCTCCCCATACCCCCAGGGCTCCCACCTGACAACACTTAATGATTTTCCACGTCAAATGAGCTTCACTCCTCAAAGTCCACTCAAACACTCCTAACCTTCTGGAGGTCAAAGCCTTACTGAGGATCCAATCAAAGCCTGGGGTTAGAACCTCTGCTCAGTGGCTGTGCCCCTCCATTCCTTTCTGCACCGAATCTAGAGCTCATCGGCATGCCTGCAGTTTTAAGAATCATGCAATTCTGACAAAGTTCACGGATCCCTAAGGGTCCTTTTGAAAGGGTGAGCAGTCCGCCACTGTGCTGGGGTGAAGCCTTTCGGCAGGGCATCCCACACTGGCTGGAGAAGTCGCCGGCCGACAGGCAACAGGCTGTGTGGGCTGCTTGGCGACGCCTGGGCAGAGGCACTGATGCAGCTCTGAGGGCAACAGCTGCCACAGGCAAGTCATCCCAAGGAACTCACCTTCGCAACCCACACTCGGCACTTCGGCACCTTTGGTCCTCGTGACACAAAGTAGGGCAGGGAACAGGCAGGCAGGCAGGCAGGCAGATAGACAGATCATGCAAAATCTGCCACTATGAGAACCCTACCACTTCACGGTGCAGCAGAAGTGAGTGACATCACCTACACAAGGCTGCCGCTGCTGCTGCAAAACCCATAAAAAACAAAGCTATTTCTAACCTCCTGCACCATGGAAAATACACACACCGGCAAGCAACCAGAATCTCTGAAAGGTTTATTTTCACACTCTTTTCCCCACCCAAGCCTCCCCCACAGAACTTGTGTTGGCTTTTTAGCAGTCTGACGATACTGTGTGAGGTATGGGCTGAGGAAGCTGCTAACAGGGTTGACTTTACAGCAAGATGTGAAGGTGTTTTTCTGACATGACTCTGTCGACTTGATAAGAAAATAATATAATCCAGTAATAAAAGGACAGAATCCAAAAACCAGGCTGAGACCATCCCCAAGTGCCCAGGCCAGAGAGAAATTGTAGCGGTAACAGTCTCTCTTCTGGCCTCTAAAAGCAGCCTTCTTCCTCCAGCCTACCTCTTGCTAGTTTTGTCTAATCCATCTTCTAAACCTCGGGGACACAGCCTTCTGGAGCCCTCTTGTGTCTCTATTCTTCTCAATGCCACTCTTAACATGAGGGAAAGAAGTGGTCTAGGGCTCCTGACCTTAGCCCCTACTTCTCTGGCAGACCTGGAGGCAAGCCAGAGGCCTGAGGTCACAGAGCCCAGAGGAGAATCAGAACCTGTTTAACTAGGACCCTCCCACCACTGCCAGCCTCTCAGGCAGACAGGAAATGGAGTGCAGACTCTGAACGGGCCTAATTTTAAGACACAATGCAAGCTCTCACTCAAGTTAGTACCCCTAGGCAATTTAGTCATTTATACTTGGCTCTAATTGTTTCATTACATTTTCAAGATTTAATCTATTTTACTCTGTGATGCCAGAGAGAGCTTCATAAGTTATATGGTGGAAATGCAAATTATGTGATATACCTGTGTAGGCAGCAGGACACAGATTCCCAGGGGAAGCTTTTCCCAGTACTACTGATCATCTCTGATTTTACCTTAAGGGTTTAAATTTAACACAGAGACAGAAAGTTAAGAGTGGCCAAGATTACCTTCTTCATTGCAAAATGTCTGTCCACTGGGACTGTGGGTCTCACGCCGCTCTGGAACCCACCGTCTGCTCCAAGCCCTGTAAAGGCCCCTTGAAGGAATTAAAGAGATGCCCACCAGACCCCAGTCTGAGGCCTGTCCTCAGGAAAAGGACAGGAAACGGGCAGAACCTGGATGGGCCTTGTGGAATCCTTTCAAAAAGCCCCCTTAATCCTGAAAGAGAAACAAGGGCCTCCACATTCCTCCCTCTGTGAGAGCTTGCCTCTGGGTGAAAAACAGTAACTAACACTTTATGGAGTCCCTATGGCATGCTGAATGCCGAATTAGGCATCTTCCGCAAAATTCCACAAGATAAAAGTTACCCCACTTAAAGACGAGAAAAGCTGAGACTCAGGAGGGTCAGTGGGGCTCAGGTGACCAAGTAAAGCAGGCCTGGATAGGAGGGCCATCTGTCTAACTGCAGCTGCCTTCCCACCACCCTCACACAGGCAACGTGACAAGGCACAGCTTTACCTTAATCAGGATGTCGAAACTTAAAAACGTGTTTGATAACAACCTGAGCACGGGGACCCAGCCCAATCTCAAAACCAAATCCATAGTCCAGCATCCTGTGGGACAGGCATCTTCTACAGGTCATGCAAAGCCCTATCGCCCGGGGTCTGCTCAGCCAGCTGCCCACACCCACAGAGAGGCAAGGCCCCGGGCACCCTACAGCACTTAGTGATGTGTCAGTAAGGAACACGACCATGCAAGTAACAGAGCAACAACAGATATCAGGACAGTCACCTCCAGAGGTGCGGTCCTCGACACGTCAGATGCACAGTAATGGCTGCTCTGCCACTCAGAAAGCGCAACACAGCCACACAACTCATTTAAAAGCCACAACCGGACAGCTGTCAAGAAACAGCATTCCATTACCAGTTCTGAAAACAGTTAAACAGCCAGCAGAAAGAGCTAGCCCCACATAGATTAAATCAGGTATTTAGGTAATTTGAAAGAATTATTTCTAGTTTTGTTGAAATTTTGTAATTCAGGTTGCACGGCGCTGAGAAGCACAGTCCAGCAGGTGTTCAGTGACCTGGAAAATTCTACTGGAGGATAGTTCTAGGGCTGTGGATAGAGTGGGTGGGGACTGTACTTGAGATGAGGAAAGGGAAGATAAAGCGCACACCCGCACTTCGATCACCCCTGACAGGCCGAGTTGGTGCCCCCATAGTGAGCTCCTGCTGGGTGTGCCAAATCATGGAAGAAAAGTGGTGCCAGGGATTCATGTTCTCCAAGTCGGAAGGGATGCAGTCTTCATCCCACCCCTCCATGCCGGGTTGATAAGGGGATCACGTGAGCACCCAGTGCGAACACTGGGGCACGCAGGCTGAGAGCCCACTGTGCGCTTACTGCCTTCCGTGAGGGCTCAGAAAAGGTGCTCCACATTTCCAGACACTGACAGTGAAGTCTACTCCAGAAAGAAAGGAATGGCTCTCAACTCAGCAACACAGACGAGCTGTGCTCACCACGGAATCAGAACGGAGCTTTTATGTAGCACATGCTTTTTAGCGCCCACGATTCTGGAAAGGTTCCAAATGTGAAGCCCATTTAAATGCCAGGGTCTGCATGCCTTGGTGAGGAACAACATTAGGTAAAAAAAAAAAAAAAAGGAAAAAAATTTTTTTTTTCTAATTCCATAGCAATCGTAAGTAAAAGGGCCTGGAGACATGCTGAGAGCGCCTCCCATGTTCCTCATCAATGCATTTCATTTGAAGGACGTGCCAGGCACTGCTCTAGGCCTTGGAAGGAAAAAACACACAAAGAAAATAAACCCTTGCCCTTATAAAAGTTACACTCTAGTAGGGGATTTGCCATCAGCAACGACTCATACTTGGCAATACGTAAAGGCACATTAAAATTTTAGAAAAATTTAACACCTGTCATTCTACAGAACGTCTTACTTTCCTGAAGACTTACACATACTTCACTTGATGTCCTGGCAGTCACGCAGGAGAGCAATCATATAACAGAAGCCCAGGGAGAAGAGCTGGGGGATGGAGGCGCGGGGTAGAGGGGTGCTCCTGGTATTCTCTACAGCCCTTCCCCGGCACCAGGCTGCCATTTTCACTGACTGCCTGCCCACAGGGCCAGGCTGGGCTCTGAATTGGGCTTTGAGCCCCACCCACTACACCCACCCCACCAAAGAGGTAGCACGTGCACACAGGCTCACAAATTTAACAACAAATGGAACAAACTAGGAGGCCACTCCCATTTCACAGCACAGACCAACGTGACACCGAGAGGAGTAAGGCAAGCCTGCCTACAGCACACCCCAGTAGCTGAGGGAGGGAAAAGCACAGGCATGCAGCCTGCTGTGACGGCAGGCGAGCACGCGAGCACGCGAGCACGGGCAGTGAGCGAGCATAGCGGCTCGCTCACACCTCCAGGGATCCCCACATTCCAGAACTAGGAGGCCAAGCCAAGCAAAGAATTTAGAATGATAGAATGATAAACAAAGAACCGCATTGCTCCCTACTCTTAAATGTTTTTAAGTATCTGGGCACTAAATGCCCAGGCTCAGCAGTAAATACAAGTTGAATAAAAAGACTGTTTTGCCTCAGGAATTTGAGTAAATATAAACATATGACTTCATATACATTCACGACCCACTGTGAATGTACTCATGTGTAAAGCAAGGAAGAAAAGTCACATTCAGTCTGATACCATCAGGAAAAGCTGGGGTAGGCAGACAGTTTCTGAACCTAGAAACTGGTACAACTTTCTTCAGATGAAAACCATCAGAATGGCTCGTGCTGTGACAAAATTTTAGAAGTCACAGAATTGATCACAGAGAAGTCTTAAATTCTACTCACCTTTTAATCTGTTTGAAGACTGATGATGGTTCTTGAAAACGGCCCAGCCAGGAGATAGAAATTTGAGGTGATAAATGTAGAGTTCCAACTACTAGAATGAAAAATAAAGGATTTCAGTGAACCATTTCCTGGTTTCTTTTAGTTAATCATCCCCCAATCACCCCCCAAGTTCCAAAAAATTCTGGAGGGCTGTCAAGATAAAAGGTACAGATCCCAAAAGTAATAAAATAAGAATACCAAGAGAAGTGTCAAGGAATGAAGAGTGAAAAATTATAGCAAAGCATCTGGGTAAAGGGATGTGATTGCTTAGTAGCAAAATTGCACTCTGAACTTGATAGCAGCCAAAAAAAAATGGAAAACAAGAACTATGTTTTCATGTTCCAGTGAAAGGAAGCACCCTGTTCATTCAAAGCCACGGGCCTCTTCACTGTGAGCCATAGAGGATATTCCTGCACGTCCTCCTACAGCACCACAGACAATAGGCAGCGAACTCAGTTTTCTTTTTAATTCACCCATCCATTGTCGTCGAGTCGATTCTGACTCATAGCGACCCTGTAAAACAGAGTAGAACTGCCCCATATGGTTTCCAAAGAGGGTCTGGTGGATTCGAACTACCGATCTTGTGGTGAGCAGCTATAGCTTTTAACCACTACGCCACCAGGGTTTCCTTTTTAATTCATAGACCTCCTAAATATGGCTGTGAAAAGACCATTTTCTTTCTTAGCATACAGATTATGTTGAGACCACATGAGGCACGAATCCTTAATTTTAAAGAGAGGTGGGTGCTGCTGCACCTTTCCCTCCCTGAGACTTACGGCACATTTTGTGGAAGCCACACTGGCCCTGCATTCGAGCAGATCCAGCAGGGGTGCTGAGTTCTGTGACTGTCTACAGGCCGTTTTCTACCCTGCCCTCCACCCTCGCTGGCAGCATGTCCTCGCATACTGCCCCTGGGCTTTGTCTGGCTCCAGTCCACACACTCTGACCCCAGCCCACTCAGGTGAGCCTGCAGGCGGACTAGAGGGAGCAGTGCCGTGTATACTCAGGCAAGCTTTGCCTCAGATGCTGCCAGCACCACTCAGCGCTCAGCCTGCCAGCTTGCACCATGGCACTGCTGCTCAAGGTTGACTAAGCCTCCATCTGTCCAGCCTGTGTGCACAGTGCGCTCTACAGGAGACCTGTCCCTTAAGCATATTCCTGCAAATGTCCCTCCTGAGCAATCCGCCAGCACTAAGCTATTCCACCAAAAACATGGCTGCATGTGGCTTGAGGGCCCTATGTGAGCCCCTGAAAAAAGCAGCCCAACACTTAGCTGATTTGTGTAACTCCTTCTCGCTAATAGTGTGAACTGCTGCCTGACTCTCCTTTCTCTTCCTTTTTCTACCCACCAGAAGAAAGAAGCCCTGGTGGTGCAGTGGTTAAGAGTTCAGCTGCTAATCAAAAGTTCGAACCCACCAGGTGCTCCTCGAAAACCCTATGGGGCAGTTCTACTCTCTCCTCTAGGGTTGCTATGAGTCAGAATCAACTTGACAGCAGCGGGTTTGGTATTGATTTTTTGGGAGAAGAAACAATCCACTCTTGATTTTCCAGATCACAGTGTTTGCTCCTCAACTGGGGATGCGCTAGTCAGTTTTCCTAGGATTCAAATGCTCTGATATCTTGGGAATCACTAGAAATAATTGTAGAAGGCAGAATTCTAAGATGGCTCCTGCTATGGATTGAATTGTGTCCCCCAAAAATATGTGTACCAATTTGGCTAGGCCGTGATTCCCAGTATTGTGTAATTGTTCACCATTTTGTGATTTTCTTATGTGTTGTAAATCCTATCTCTATGATATTAATGAGATGGGATTATCGGCAGTTATGTTAATGAGCCAAGACTCAATCTACAAGATTAGGTTGTGTCTTAAGCCAATCTCTTTTGAATATAAAAGACAGAAGCAAGACGAGACACATGGGGAACTCATACCATCAAGAAAGCAGTGCTGGGAGCAGAGCTCGCCCTTGAAACCTGGGATTCCTGCGTGGAGAAGCTCTTAGACCAAGGGAAGATTGAAGACAGGGACCTTCCTCCAGAGCCAACAGAGAGAAGGCCTTCCCCTGGAGATGACAGCCTGAATTTGGACTTCAAGAACTGACTCGACAGCAGCTTTTTTTTTTTTTTAAAAGATTACTAAACTATAAGAGAATTCTGTTTGTTGAAGCCATCTACTTGTGGTATTTCTGTGATAGCAGCACGAGATGACTAAGACAGCTCCCAAAGAGTCATGCCTTTGTGTGGCCTCTCCTCTGAGTGCAGGCAGGAACCGTAACTTGCTTCGAACCAAAAGACTATGGCACAGGTGAAAGCAGGTCATGGCCTGATGAGATTACCTTATATAAGACTCCGTCTCCTCAGACTGCAGAGTGAGAGTCCTTGTGACTGTGGAGAAGTGGGCAGCCATGCTATGAGAGGCCCTGAGAGGGGCCATGCGGTGGGGAACATGAGCAGCCTATAGAAGCTGAGAGCAGTCTCTGCCTGAGAGCCAACAAGGCAACTGGGACTTCAGTCCTAAAACCACCAGGAAATGAATTCTGCCAAGAATTTGAGTGAGCTTAGAAGTGGAGTCTTGCCAGTCAGTCCTCCAGATGAGAGAGGATCACAGCCGACACCTTGATTGCAGCCCATGAGACTCTGAGCAGAGGACCTGGCTAAGCTATACCAGACTCCTGACCATGGAAACTGTGAGATCATAGATGTGTGATGCTTTAAGCCAGGAAACTTACGATAATTTGTTATGCGGCAAAAGTAATAAAACTAGTTTAGTAATTAGCTAAATATAGGAACATTTAAAATACATACGTATATATTAAATGCATACATAACTGTGCATCAGAAACAGCCCTACCTCCATCCAAAAGTGAAAAGTTATTTCTCCTAGTTGGTGGCTATCACTACCATCCTAGCACCCCAAGGCCTTGCAGAGCATGGGCACATGGCAGGCCCTTCACATTTTAAAAAATGTACCAAACTAAAGGAATTACGATTTGTCAATGTCTAGTCCCTACAATAAGGCCAGAACAAGTGAATTCATTCAAACCTTCAAAACAGAGCTCAGAAACTCAAAATGAATTTCAAAGGAGGTGGCAGATAATTAGCCCCATGCTCTTCCCACAAACGATGAATGTGTAATTTCTCCACTACTGACTCTCTCATTCTGCCTCTGAGCGTGAATCAGTGCTTAGCAATGCTGCTCAGTAGTAACTACTTTTGCCAAATACCCTTGCCACTTCTCTGGCATTTAGCTATCTGATGGCTAAAGGTTTTAAACAAAAAATTCCCTAAGAAAATTTTCAAAGAAAAAACTTGTGGCTCATTCTTAACTTTCCATTCATATCAATAAATTTTTCATTCCCAACCAAAATGACAAATTTATCTCGGTCAAACGACACAGATCTATTGAAACAAAATGCTAATCCGACTTCCCGAGAAGCCACGTCAAAAGCTCTTTAAGACTTTATTTTAAAACGAAGATTTTTAATCATTTTAAGCTACATTTTATTTAAACTATGTTCACAATGGAGCCCCGGTAGAGCAGTTCGAATTCACCAGCTGCTCCTTGGAAACCCTATGGGGCAGCTCTGTTCTGTCCTACAGGGTAGCTATGAAGTCAGAATTAATTCATTGGCAAGGGGTTTGGTTTTTGTTTAAGTTTAAAATAAAAGTTGAATGAATAAATATATTTAGTTTTTGCTACATTTGAGAGAAAAATCGTTTTGATTACAAAGAATATTGTGGATAAAGCACGTCTATTTCAGATATTGGAAGGACTAGTTTTAATTAAAAGGAATATTCTAATCAGGGGGTCAAGATGGTGGAGTAGTCAGAAGCTTCCTGTGGTCCCAATTACAACAAAGATCCCCCCAAAAAAACCAAGAGAATCGATTATGTATAATAATCTAGGAGCCCTGAACATCAAAGGCAAAGACGAGGAATTGGAGGGTCCAGAAGCAGTGAGGATTTGCCAAACCTGAACCAGGGGGAACGGGCACCCTGCAGGCCGGGATCGGCTGGCACCAGTGGTGAAGCAAGCAGTAGCATTCAGGACGCATTTTCTACACTGGGACTACACTGAGACTGAGCAGTGGAGAGTCTACTCATGCCTCCAGAATCAGCGAAAAGTGACACTCAATTGGCAAAAGTACATGCATCTAACCTACTGAGTGGATCAAAAAACACGCCTTTGGGAAAAACTTCTCTCCCACTTACCTGCCCTCTTCCCACACTACACTGGGTCTGAGCTATCTTCAGAGATTGCCACATCCCCTGGGCCAGAAGTAAGACCTCTCATGTGCCCTGAGCCATTCTCCCGTCCTTGGAGAGGGAACGAATTAACAAACAAGCAAAAATAATCTGCCAACTCCCCTAAGTCAGGAACTCAGGGCAGAAATAGCTCCTTTGCCTACGCACAGGCATAAGTGGTCCAAGGACTCTGAATGCCTTTCACTCCGGCATAGACCTTTGTGGGCCCATTTCAACAGTGTAAGCCCCCATTAGCACAATACATCAGGGTATATACCTGAAGTTTAACATCAACTGTTTCAGCTATATGGGGGAGAGGCAGGTTTCTGACATTTGACACCTCTCTACAGGGTCGCTGTGAGTTGGAATCGACTTGACGGCACTGGGTTTGGTTTTGGTTCTACATATTAAGCAGGATCCTTACCTACCTACATCAGGGGCCTGAGGGCTGGTGGCTCCACCCACACCACCTAGCCACCCACAACAGGGGTCCAAGAATCAGTGGTGTCTCCAGTCCTTACAGCCAGCAGCACTGGGTGTCCACAGTCCAGCTGCAAAACCCAACTACCAGTGTGCTCTACGGAACAGGGACATGCTTTCCTCACAGACACTCAGAGGCAGTTGTCAGCCTCCTGCCTTGCTCAGCACATGAACCCCTACTGCAGCCAAGATACCTGTACCTACACCAATCACCCCTGCTCATCTAGGACTGTAGGTCAGAGCATGCACCACATACTGAGTGACCTAGACACCTGAGCTAAATCCGTACAAGAAAAGTAAACAGATTCCTGGGCTCACATACCTAGTAACAGCTCTAACCACCTGCTGACAGGATGTTAGAGCTTCAAAGGTCCCAATAATCAAACTAGCTCACTTGAGCAGCCTATTTGGGAATAAAAAACAAGAAGCTAGATAACACTAGGCAAACATAAAATAAATAAATATAATAATTTATTGATGGCTTGATGACAATAATTATCGATGGCTTGGCAACAATAGTAAATAACAAATCCCATAAAGAAGCATACCATGATGACTTCAGAAAGCTCCCAAAACAAAGAATTAAGAAATCTTCCAAAGGAAGAAAATTTCTTGGAATTACCGGAGTAGAATAGAAAAGATTAATACATGGAAATCTTCAAGATCAAGAAGGAGATCAGGCAAACTGCAGAACATGCCAAGGAACACACAGACAAAGCAATAGCAGAACTAAAGAAGATTAGAGAAGAGTATAATGACAAATTCAATAGGCTGAAACAATCCATAGAGGGACAGCAAAGAGAAATTCAGAAGATTAACAATAAAATTTCAGAATTACACAACTTAATAGAAGGTCATAGATGCAGAATTGAGGCAATGGAAGTCAGAATTAGTGAAGTTGAAGATAAAGAACCTGACACCAACATATTTAAGGAAAAATAAGAAAAGAATTTTAAAAAACCCTAAGAATTATGTGGGACTATCAAGACGCATCAGGTTGGGCTGGGTGGGTATCAAGTCGAATAACCTATGAGTGACTGGAGTACCAGAACAGAGGGGGACAACAGAAAATACGGAGAGAATTGTCAAAGATTCGTTGGCAAAAAATGTCCCTGATATTGTGAAAGATGAGAAGATATGTATTCAAGATGCTCATCAAACCCCATACAAGGTAGATCCCAAAAGAAAGTCACCAGAATATATTATAATGAAATGCAACAAAACCAAAGATAAAAAGAGAATTTTAAGAGCGGCTAGGGATAAATGAAAAGTCACCTACAAAGGAGAGTCAATAAGACTAAGCTCAGGCTACTCAGTAGGAACCATGCAAGCAAGAAGGCAACGGGATGACATAAAGACTTGAAGGAAAAGAACTGCCATCCAAGAATTACATATACAGCAAAACTGTCTCTCAAATATGATGCTGAAATTAGGACATTTCCAGATTAAAGGAAGTTTAGAGGATTTGTAAAAACCAAACCAAAATTACAAGAAATAATAAAGGGAGTTCTCCAGTTAGAAAATCAATAACAGCAGATAACAACCCAAGATTAGAACACACGACAGAGCAACCAGATATCAACCCAGATAGGGAAATCACAAAAATAAATCAAAGTAAAAAATGCTCAAAACAGAGAAACAGAGATGTTATTATGTAAAAGATGAAAATATTAAAACAAAGAGGAACTAAAAGTGTATTCAAAGATATTTCATATGAAGAGGAAGTCAAAGCGATACAAAGAAATAAAAGATTGGTTTAAACTTAGAAAAATAGGGGTAAATATTAAGGTAACCACAAAGGAAACTAACAATCCTACACATCAAAATAAAAAATAAAATAAAATAAAGACTCAGCGAATACAAAATCAACAATAAAAAAGAGGGAAGAAAATATATAAAGAAAAACAACTCAGCACAGAAAATTAAGTGGGACAAATAAACTGGCAGCAACACACACACACACACACAAAGATATATAAATAGACAAAATGCACCGGTAAAGACACAGAGTGACAGAATGGATAAAAAAATACAATCCATCTATATACTGCCTGCAAGAGACACATCTTAGACTTCAAGACACAAACAAACCAAAACTCAAAGGATGGAAAAAAATATACCAAGCACAAAACAATCAAAAAAGAGCAAGAGGAGAGGCGGGACCAAGATGGCAGAATAGCAAGTTCCTCTTACAACAAACTTCGGAAAAAACAAGTGAAACGATTATATTTATGACAACTTCAGAGCCCGAATATCAAAGGCAAAGTTAGAAAATGGACTGAGGGGCAGGGAGAATCAGTTCAAAAGGGGAGAGGAGTTGCCGGATCTGAATCACCAAAATCACTCAGGCACCATTCCCAGGAGTGGCTGCAGCAGACTGGTAGTAGCGTTTGGACGCAGTTACCTCAGGGAGAAGCAGCCAGCTGCACAACCTACTCACACCTCCATAACCAGAGAAGAACGGCGCTCTCGGCAAAAGCTAAGTAGTTGTGTATATTTCACCGTGCCCCACGCCCTCAAGCTGGCTTCAGTGGCTGTTGATTTCCCTGGAACTGAGATAGGCCCTATTGAACACCTGGAGCCATCCTCCCGGCCTTGGAGAAGGAATAAATTCACAATTGGGGAAAAGATTATTTGTCAGCTCCACTAACCGGGCAAGCTCAGGACAGAAGCAGCTCCTGCACAGGCATAAATGGTTCATGGACTTCGAATACATTTACGCACCCATGGACCTCATGGGAGTATTTCAGGATAACAGGCCCTTGTTGGCAGACTCCAACCATTTCCGCTGTGCAGTGGACAGGTGGGTGTTTGATGTTAGACATTGTTTTGCCTATTAAACATGGTCCTAACCTACCCACATCAGGGGCCTAAGGACTGGTGGATCCATTCAGGTTACCCAGCGACCTGCAACAAGGGTCCAAGGATAACTGGTACCTCCCAGTCTTTACAACTAAAAATATTGGGTGCCCATGGTCCGTCTGCAGAACGAACCCACCTGAACGCTCTAGGCAAGACAGACCCACTTTCCTCAGAGACACATGGGGGACAATTCTCAGCCCCCTGCCTTGTTCAGAGTGTGATCCCCTGATGCAACTTGATACTGGTACCTACACCAATCACCCCTGCCCCTCTAGGGCTGTAGGACAGAGGCTGTACCACACACTTGATGATAAGCTACCTGGATATCTGAGCTGAATTCATACAAGAAAAGTGAATGGACTCCTAGACTGATATACCAGATAACAACCCTAGCCATCTGAGGACAGGACATCAGAGCTCCAAAGGCAAAAATAATCAAGCTAGCTCACTCAAGGAACCCATTTAGGCATATCAAAACAAAACAAGAAACTATGATATGGTAAGCAAACATAAAATAAACTAATACAATAACTTATAGATGGCTCACAGACAACAGTCAATATCAAGTCACATAGAGAAACTGCCCATGATCGCCTCAACAAGCTCTCAAAACAAAGAATCAATGAATCTTCTGGATTAAGGTGCCTTCCTGGAATTACCAAATGAAGAATTCAAAAGATTAATACACAGAATTCTTCAAGACATCAGGAACAAAATTAGGAAGGAGATCAGGCAATATGCAGAATAAGCCAAGGAACACACAGTAAAGTAGTTGAAGAAAGGAAAAAGGTTATTCAAAAACAGAATGAAAAATTTAATAAGCTACAAGAATAGAGAGACAGCAATCAGAAATTCAGAAGATTAACAATAAAATTACAGAAGTAGACAACTCAATAGAAAGTCAGAGGAGCAGAACTGAGCAACTGGAAGTCAGAATTGGTAAACTTGAAGATAAAGCACTTAGCACAAATATATCTGAAGAAAAATCAGATAAAAGAATTTTTTAAAAATGAAGAAACCTTAAAAATCACGTGGGACTCTACCAAGAGAAATAACCTGCAAGTGGCTAGAGTACCAGAACAGGAAAAGATAACAGAAAATACAGAAAGAATAGTGTGAAAGATGAGAAGATATCTATCTGAAGCTCAATGAACTCCACATAAGGTAGATTTTAAAAGAAAGTCACCAACACATATTATAATCAAACTTGCCAAAACCGAAGATAAAGAGAGAATTTTAAGAGCAGCTAGAGATAAACGAAAAGTCACCTACAAAGGAGAGTCAATAAGAATAAGCTCAGACTACTCGGCAGAAACCATGCCGGCAAGAAGGCAATGGGATGACTTATACAAAACATTAAAGGAAAAAAATGGCCAGCCAAGAATCTTGTACCCAGCAAAGCTGTCTCTCAAAAATGAAGGGGAAATTAGGACATGTACAGATAAACAGAAGTTTAGAGGCTTCATAAAACCCAAACCAAAACTAAAATAAATATTAAAGGGAGTTCTTTGGTTAGAAAATCTATAATATCAGGTATCAACCCAAGGCTAGAACACTGGGCAGAGCAATCAGATGTCAACTCAGACAGAGAAATCACACAAAAATAAATCGAGGTTTAAAAAAAACACTCAAAACAGGGAAACAGTGATGTTATTATGTAAAAGAAGACAATCTTAAAACAATGAAAAAGGACTAAACTGTAGTCATAGATCTTTCTTATGTATTGGAAGACAAGGCAATACAAAGAAATAAAAGTTAGGTTTAAATTTAGAAAAATAGGGGTAAATATTAAGGTACCTACAAAGCAAACTATCCTACATATCAAAGTAAAATACAAGACAAAAAAATAGAGACTCAGCAGAAACAAGATCAACAACAACGAATATGAAGAAAACACAGTATATAAACTTCTTAGCACAAAAAATTAAGTGAGAAAAAAAAACTGTCAACAACACCCAAAAAAAGACATCAAGGAGGTGGGACCCAGATGGCTGACTAGGTAGAAGCTTCTGCTTATCCCTCTTGCAATAAGACTCGAAAAAACAAGTGAATCAATTACATACAGGACAATCTACGAACCCTGACCATCAAACACACAACTAAGGAGTTGACCTGAGTGACAGGGGAGCAAAAAGCCATGCGCTGAAGCAGCGACCGCTTCCGGAGCCGGTGTGCTGCACTGCAGCCTTAAGCCCTTGCGGTTCCCTGGTGCCAGAGTGGTAGGGCTGATCACACCTTACTAAGACGGGGCAAGCACAGGACGCACCCCCTAACCCCCTGGAGCAACCTTGGTGGGGACCCAGCCAGCAAACACAGGCTGCACACTGACATGGCTGACAGGTGAATGAGAAACCACGGGGAAGCAGCAACTGGTTTCGGAGCCTAAAGCACAGCGTCCCAACCAGGAGGCCTTGGCGTTGGGCTTTGGACTAAGCACGGAGGGGCTGAATGCAGCTTCCTGAGATGGCGCAAGCATAGGATGCAGCTCTAACCCTCTGGGGCAATCTCCGCAGGGACCCATTCAGCTGCAAACAGGCTACACACCGCTCTGGAATCTCAGATAAAACAATCCTCACCAAACAAGATAAGTAACTTTGTCTCTCTTGCTGGGCTACTCTCTCCTATCTATCTGATCCCTCCCCTCCCTGCCCCAGCTGGCTTCATTAGCATTGGAATTCCCTGGGCCAAAGAGTGAAGTGCGCTGCAGGTTTTTTTTTTTCCTAACCCACTCTCCTGGCCTGAGAAAAGCAGCAACTAACAATCGGGGAGGGGGGAGAATCCTCCCCTGGCTTCCCTAAACTGGAATAACAGTACAGAGCCAGCTCCATCCAAGCTAAGAGATCCACAGTCTTTGACTTTCACCCCAACAGGGAACCTGGTGGCTATTATAATGCAAAGGCAATTCTGATAGAGATCTGATTGTAATTGTTTTAGCTGAGCAGTGGAAAGGTAAGTTTTGGAGGTCAGATACCTCCCTACCTATTAAAGAGAGCCCTCGCTGATCCGCACCAGGGAACTGAGGGCTGAGGCTCCACCCAAACCACCCAGCCACCTGCTAAAGGTGTCTGAGGATAGTGACACCTACCAATCTTTAGAGGTACAAGCATTGGGTGCCTAAGGTACAGCTGCAGAGCCCACCCACCAGAGTGCTCTAGAGAATGGAGACACTCCTACCTCACTGGCACATGGGGGAAGGCTGTCAGCATCCTGCCCTTGTCGGAGTGTGACGTCCTGCCACTACTAGAAACTGGCACAAACAACCATCACCACTACTCCTCTAAGTTAATAGGTGAGAGCCTACACCACACACTAGGTGACCCACTATCAGGACACCTGAGTTGATTATATTCAAGAATAGTGAATGGACCCGTAGGTTCATATACCTGGTAACAGCTCAAACCAGCTGGTAACAGGACACAAGTGATTCAAAGGCTATGACAATCAAGATAGCGCAATCTAGTAGCCCATCTGGGTGTACTGAAACAAAAGAAAACAAGAAGATAAAACTCAGTGAGGAAATATAAAATGAATCCTTACAATATCTTAAAGATGGCTCAGACACAGCAGTCGATATCAAATCACATAAAGACGCAGACCATGATTGCATCTACAAACCCCCAAATAAAAGAATCAAAATCTGTCTCAGATGAAGATACATTCCCGGAATTGCCAGATGTAGAGTATAAAAAACTAATAGACAGAATGCTTCAAGACATCAGGGATGACCTCAGAAATGAAATAAGGCAATCTACAGAAAAATCTAAGGAACGCACCGATAAAGCAGTTGAAGAAATCAAAAAGAATATTCAAGAACATAGTGAAAAATATAATAAGATGTAAGAATCCATAGAGAGACAGCAATAAGAAATTCAAAAGATTAATAATAATATTACAGAATTAGACAACTCAACAATAGGAAGTAAGAGGAGCAGAATTGAGGAATTGGAATGCAGAGCTGGGAAGATGGAGGATAAGGCAATTGACATCAACATATTTGAAGAAAAATCAGATAAAAGAATTTTAAAAAATGAAGGACACCTAAGAATCTTGTGAGACTCTATCAAGAAGAATAACTTGTGTGTGATTGGAGTTCCAGAACTGGGAGGAATAACAGAAAATACAGAGAGCATAGTTGAAGATCTGTTGGCAGAAAATTTCACTGGCATCGTGAAAGATGAAAGGATGTCTATCCAAGATGCTCATCAAACCCCATACAACACAGGTCCCAAAAGAAAATCACTAAGACATACTATCACCAAACTTGGCAAAACCAAAGATAAAGAAAAATTTTAAAAGCAGCCAGAGATAAACGAAAAGTCACGCACAAAGGAGAATCAGTAAGAATAAGTTCGGACTACTCGGCAGAAACCACGCAGGCAAGAAGGCAATGGGATGACATATATAGAGCACTGAAGGAGAAAAACTGCCAGGCAAGAATCACATATCCAGCAACACTCTCTCTCAAATATGAAGGTAAAATTAACACATTTACAGATAAACACAAGCTTAGAGAATTTGCAAAAACCAAACCAAAGCTACAAGAATTACTAAAGGAAATTGTTTGGTCAGAAAATCAATAATATAAGATACCAACACAACACAAGGTCACAGAACAGAACAACCTGATATCAACTCAGATAGGCAAATCACAAAAACAAAATAATATTAATTTTTTTAAAAAATGCTCAAAACAGGGAATCATTGATGTCATTATATAACAGATTACAATAATCAAAAAACAGGGACTAAATGGAGGAGGCATAGATCTTCAATATGGAGAGGAAACCAAGGTGATATAGGGCGATACAAGTTAGGTTTTTACTTAGAAAAATAGGGGTAAATATTAAGGTAATCACAAAGAAGTCTAACAATTCCATACTTTAAATTAAAAACCAAGATGAACGTAACGACTCAGCAAAAATGAATTCAGCTACTATGAAAATGAACACACAATTTACAAAGAAAAACTTCTCAGCAGAAAAAAGTTACTGGAAAAATGAAATTGTACAAAACACTCAAAAAAAGGCATCAAAATGACAGCACTAAACTCATACTAATCTATAATTATGCTGAATGTAAATAGCTAAATGTACCAATAAAGACACAGGGCGTTGCAGACTTGATAAAAAACATGCTCCGTCTATATGCTGCCTACAAGAGACACAACTTTGATTAAACAAACACGAATAAACTAAAACTCAAAGGATGGAAAAAAATATATCATGCAAACAACAATCAAAAAAGAGCAGGGGTGGAAATATTAATTTCTGACAAAATAGACTTTAAAGTTAAAGTCACCACAAATCATAAAGAAGGACACTACATAATGATTAAAGGGACAATTTGCCAGGAAGATACAACCACATTCACTATTTATGCACCCAACGACAGGGCTGCAAGATATATAAAACAAATCTTAACACATTTGAAAAGTGAGATAGACACTTCCACAATTATAGTAGGAGACTTCAACACACCACTTTCGGTGAAAGACAGGACATCAAGTAAGAAGCTCAATAGAGATACCGAAGATCTAATTCCTACAATCAACAAATTTGACCCCATAGACTCAGACAGAACACTCCACCCAACAGCTGCAAAGTACACTTTCTTTCCTGGTGCATGTGGAACACTCTCTAGGCCACACATTAGGTCATAAAACAAGCCTTTGCAGACTCCAAAACATCAGAATATTACAAAGCATCTTCTAAGACCATAAGACCATAAAAGTAGAAATCAATAACAGAAAAACCAGGGAAAAGAAACCAAATACTTGGAAACTGAACAATACCCTGCTCAAAAAAGACTAGGTTATAGAAGACATTAAGGAGGGAATAAAGAATTCATAGAATTCAATGAGGCTGGAAACACTTCCTATCAAAACCTTTGGGACAAAGAGAAAGCAGGGCTCACAGGTCAATTTCTATCAATAAATACACACATACATAAAGAACAAAGAGGAAAAATCAAAGCACTGTCCCTAAAACTTGAACAAATAGAAAGAGATCAAAAAAAGAAACCGTCAGGCACCAGAAGAAAACAAATAATAAAAATTAGAGCAGAATTAAATGAATTAGAGAACAGAAAAACAACTGAAAGAGTTAACAAGGCCAAAAGTTGGTTCTTTGAAAAAATTAACAAAACTGACAAACCATTGGCCACACTAACTAAAAAAATACAGGAGAGGAAACAAATAACTCAAATAAGAAATGTAATGGGCCATATTACAACAGACACAACTGAAATTAAAAGAATCATATCAGATTACAATGATTTTATCAATTGAAGCAGAAAAGGCATTTGACAAAGTTCAACACCCATTCATGATAAAAACTCTCAGCAAAATAGGAATAGAAGGAAAATTCTGCAACATAATAAAGGGCATTTATACAAAGCCAACAGCCAACATCATGCTAAATGGAGAGACCCTAAAAGCATTTCACCTGAGACTGGGAACCAGACAAGAATGCCCTTTATCACCACTCTTATTCAACATCGTGCTGGAAGACCTAGCCAGAGCATTTAGGCTAGACAAAGAAATAAAAGGCATCCAGACTGATAAGGAAGAAGTAAAATTATCTCTACTTGCAGACAACGTGATCTTATACACAGAAAACCCGAAGGAATCCTCAAGAAAACTACTGAAACTAAAAGAAGAGTTCAGGAGACTATCAGGTTATAAGATAAACATATAAAAATCAGTTCGATTCCTCTACATCAACAAAAAGAACATCGAAGAGGAATTCACCAAATCAATGCCATTCACAGCAGCCCCCAAGAAGATAAAATACTTACGAATAAATCTTACCAGAGATGTAAAAGACTCATACAAAGAAAACTATAAAACACTACTGTAAGAAACCAAAACAGACCTATGTAAGTAAAAAACATACCCTGTTCATGGATAGGAAGACTTAACATTGTAAAAATGTCTATTCTACCAAAAGCCACATGTATAAACAATGCACTTCTGATACAAATTCCAATGACATTTTTTAATGACATGGAGAAACAAATCACCAACTTCACATGGAAGTGAAACAAGCCCTGGATAAGAAAACCATTACTGAAAAAGAAGAACAAATTTGGAGGACTCAATCTACCTGATTTTAGAACCTATTATACCACCACAGAAGTCAAAACAGCCTGGTACTGGTACAATAACAGAAACATAGACCAAAGGAACAGAATTGAAAATCCAGACGTAAATCCATCCACTTATGAGCAGCTGATATTTGACAAAGGCCCAGTGTCAGTTAATTGGGGAAAAGATAGTCTTTTTAACAAATGGTGCTGACATAACTGGATCTCCATCTGGAAAAAAATGAAACAGGACCTGTATCTCACACCAATGACAAAAACTAACTCCAAATGCATCAAAGGCCTAAATATAAAGTCTAGAACGATAAAGATCATGAAAGAAAAAATAGGGAAAACATTAGGAGCCCTAATACATGCCATAAACAAAATACAAAACATTATTAAAAATGCCAAAGAGAAACCAGATAACTGGGAGCTCCTAAAAATCAAACACCTAAGCTTATCTAAAGACTTCACCAAAAGAGTAAAAAGACCACCTATAGACTGCGAAAAAATTATCAGCTACGAGATCTCCAACAAGCACCTGATCTCTAAAATCTATATGATTCTGTGAAAACTCAACCACAAAAAGACAAAGACTCCAATTAAAAAATGGGCAAAGGATATGAACAGGCACTTCACTAAAGAAGACATTCAGGCAGCTAACAGATACATGAGGAAATGCTCATGATCATTAGCCATTAGAGAAAAGCAAATCAAAACTACAATGAGATATCATCTCACTCCCACAAAGAAAAAAAAAAAGGGTGGCATTAATCCAAAAAACACAAAATAATAAATGTTGGAGAGGCTGCAGAGAGACTGGAACACTTATACACTGCTGGTGGGAATGTAAAATAGTACAACCACTTTGGAAATCGACTTGGCGCTTCTTTCAAAAGCTAGGAATAGAACTACCATACAACCCAGCAATCCCACTCCTCGGAATACATCCTAGAAAAATAAGCCTTTACATGAACAGATATATGCACACCCATGTTTACTGCAGCACTGTTTACAACCGATGACTCCCCTGACAGGGAATGCAACAGAAAACCCCTGTGGGAGCAGGTGAACAGTGGGATGCAGACCCCAAATTCTCATAAAAAGACCAGACTTAATGGCCTAACTGAGACTAGAAGGAACCCGATGGTCATGGCCCCCAGACCTTCTGTGGGCCGAGGACGGTAACCATTCCCAAAGCCAACTCCTCAGACAGGGATTGGACCAGACAATGGGTTGGAGAGTGATGCTTGTGAGGCGCAAGCTACTTGGATCAGGTGGACACTTGAGGCTGTGTTGGCATCTCCTGCCTGGAGGGGAGATGGGAGGGTAGAAGGGCTTATAATCTGGGAAAAAGGACACGAAAAGAGAGAGTGGGAGGAAAGAGCGGGCTGTCTCATGGCGGTCGGGGGGAATAATTGGGAATACGTAGCAAGCTGTATAACAGTTTTTATGTGAGAGACTAACTTGATTTGTAAACTTTCACTTAAAGCACAATAAAAATTATTAAAAGAAAAGAAAGGCATCAAAAGGACAGCACTAAATTCATACCTCTCCATAATTACGCTGAATGTAAATGGACTGAATGCACCAATTAACGGAGAGTGGCAAAATGGATTAAAAAACACAATCCATCTATATGCTGCCTAGAAGAGACACACTGTAAACTTAGAGACACAAAAACCTAAAGCTCAAAGAATGGACAAAATATATCAAGCAAACAACAATGAAAAAAGAGCAGGAGTGGCAATATTAATTTCTGAAAAATAGACTTTAAAGTTAAATCGACCACAAAGGATAAGGAAACACACTATATAATGATTGAAGGGACAATATCCCAGGAGGATATAACCATATTCAATATTGATGCACCCAGTGACAGGGCTGTAAGATACATAAAACAGACTCTAAGAGCATTGAAAAGTGAAATAGACAGCTCTACGATTAGAGTAGGAGACTTCAACACACTACTTTCGGTGAAGGGCAGGATATCCAGAAAGAAGCTCAATAAAGACACGGAAGATCTAAATGCCACAATCAACCAACTCAACCTTATAGACATATACAGAACACTCCACCCAACAGCAGTCAAGTATGCTTTCTTTTCTACTGCACATGGATCATTCTCTAGAATACACCACATATTACGTCATAAAGCAAGCCTTAGAAGAATCCAAAACACTGAAATATTACAAAGCATCTTCTCTGACTATAATGCCATAAAAGCAGAAGTCAGTAACAGAAAAGCCAGGGAAAATAAATCAAACACTGGGAAACTGAATAACCTGCTCAAAAAAGACTGGGTTATAGAAGAAATTAAGGACGGAATAAGGAAATTCATAGAATATAATGAGAATGAAAACATTTCCTATCAGAACCTTTGGGACACAGCAAAAGCAGTGCTCAGAGGTCAATTTATATCGATAAAGGCACACATACAAAAAGAAGAAAGGGCCAAAATCAAAAAATTATCCCTACAACTTGAACAAACAGAGAGCAACAAAACAAACCCTCAGGCACAAGAAGAAAGCAAATAATAAAAATTAGAGCAGAATTAAATGAAATAGAAAAGAGAAAAACAATTGAAAGAGTTAACAAAACCAAAAGCCGGTTCTTTGAAAAAATTAACAAAGTTGATAAGCCACTGGCCACACTGACAAAAGAAAAACAGGAGAGGAATCAAGTAACCCGAATAAGAAGTGAGATGGGCTACACTACAACAGACCAAAATGATATTAAAAGAATCATATCAGATTAAATGAAAAATTGTACTCTAACAAATTTGAAAACCTAGAAGAAATGGATGAATTCCTAGAAACACACGACCTACCTCAAGTAACACAAACAGAAGTAGAACAACTAAATAGACCCACAACAAAAGAAGAGATTGAAAAGGTAATTTAAAAACTCCCATCAAAAAAAAGCCCTGGTCTGGATGGCTTCACTGCAGACTTCTACCAAACTTTCAGAGAAGAGTTAACACCACTACTACTAAAGGTATTTCAGAGCATAGAAAAGGATGAAATACTCCCAAACTCATTCTATGAAGCCAGCATATCCCTGATACCAAAACCAGGAAGAGACACCACTAAAAAAAGAAAATTACAGACCTATATCCCTCATAAACTCAGATGCAAAACCCTAAGCAAAATTCTAGCCAATAGAAATAATCCACCACGACCAAGTGGGATTCATACCAGGTATGCAGGGATGGTTCAACATTAGGAAACAATTCATGTAATCCATCGTATCAATAAAACAAAAGACAAGAATCACGTGATTTTATCAATTGATGTAGAAAAGGCATTTGACAAAGTTCAACACCCATTCATGATAAAAACTCTCAGCAAAATAGGAATAGAAGGGAAATTCCTCCACATAATAAAGGGCATTTATACAAAGTCAACAGCCAACGTCTTCCTAAATGGAGAGAATCTGAAAGCACTCCCCTTCAGATCGGTAACCAGAAAAGGATGACCTTTATCACCACTCTTATCCAACATTGTGCTGGAGGTCCTACCCAAAGCAATTAGGCTAGATGAAGAAATAAAGGGCATCCAGACTGGCAAGGAAGAAGTAAAAGTATCTCTATTTGCAGTTCACATGACCTTATACACAAAAAACCCTAAGGAATCCTCAAGAAAATTACTGAATCTAATAGAACAGTTCAGCAATGTATCAGGATAAAAGATAAACATACACGAATCAATTGGATTCCTCTACACCAACAAAAACAGCATCAAAGAGGAAACCAGAAAATCGATACCATTTACAGTAGCCCCCAAGAAGATAAAATACTTAGGAATAAATCTTAACAGAGACGTAAAAAATCTATACAAAGAAAACTACAAAACACTACTGAAAGAAACCAAAAGAGACCTACATAAGTGGAAAAACATACCTTGCTCATGGATAGGAAGTTGTAACATTGTAAAAATGTCTATTCTACCAAAAGCGATTTACATATACAATGCAATTCCAATCTAAATTCCAATGACATTTTTTAATGAGATGGAGAAACAAATCACCCACTTCATATGGAAGTGAAAGAGGCCCTAGATAAGTAAAGCATCACTGAAAAAGAACAAAGTGGGAGGCCTCACCCAACCTGATTTTACAACCTATTGTACCGCCACAGCAGTCAAAACAGTCTGGTCCTTGTACAACAACAGATACATAGACCAATGGAACAGAATTCAGCGTCCAGACATAAGTCCATCCACATATAAGCAGTTCATATTTGACAAAGGCTCAAAGTCAGTTAAATGGGGAAAAGAGTCTTTTTAACAAATGGTGCCGGCAAAACAGGATATCCATCTGCAAAAAAATGAATCAAGACCCATCCCTCACTCCATGCACAAAAACTAACTCAAAATGGATCAAAGACCTAAATATAAAATCTAAAACAATAGAGATCATGGAAGAAAAAAATAGGGACAATGCCAGTAACCCTAATACATGGCATAAACAGTACACAAAACATTACTAGCAATGCAGAAGAGAAACTAGATACCTGAGAGCTCCTAAAAACCAAACACCTATGTTCATCCAAAGACTTCACCAAAACAGTAAAAAAGATTACCTGCAGATTGGGAGAAAGTTTTTAGCAATGACATTTCTGATCAGCATCTGATTTCTAAGATCTACATGATACTGCAAAAACTCCAATACAAAAAGACAAATAACCCAATTAAAAATGGGCAAAAGATATGAACAGACACTTCACTAAAGAAGACATTCAGGTAGCTAACAGATAAACGAGGAAATGCTCACGATCATTAGCCATTAGAGAAATGCACATCAAAATTACAATGAGGGAGGCGGGGCCAAGATGGCAGACTAGGTAGACGCTACCTCGGAACCCTCTTGCAACAAAGACTCGGAAAAACAAGTGAATCGATCACGTACATAACAATCTCTGAACCCTGAACAACAAACACAGATTTAGAGACGGAAAACGAACAAATACGGGGAAGCAGCGATTGTTTTCAGAGCCTGGAGCCAGCGTCCCAGTCAGGTAACCTTTGACGCCCGATTTAGGGCACAGCCCAGGGGAGCTGACGGCGCAAACAAGGGGCCAACCCCTACCCCCCCTGAACTCACCCCAGGAGGGGGCCCAGCTGGTCCGCGCGGGCGGCGTGGCGACACAGCCGGTGGGAGAAGTCCCCAGGAGGCAGTGACTGGTCTTGGAGCTGGGAGAGCAGCGTCCCAGCCGGGAAATCGTGCCGCCGGGATTTTGACTGGGCACTGTCATGGCACAAGCACGGGGAGCTGCTCCACTCCCCTGAACTAACCCCAGAAGGGGGCCCAGCCGGTTCGCGAGAGCAGCGCGGCGACGCGGCTGGCGGGACAAGAAGTCCCCGAGAGGCAGCGACTGATTTTGGAGCCGGGAGTAAAGCGTCCCAGCAGGGGAACCTTGACGCTAGGATTTGGACTGGCAGCGGGTGGCTTCAGAGGGCCAGATACCCGGGGGCAATATCCACACAGCCAGCACACATAGGCGACATGCCCCGCAGGAATCTCAGATATAATAGTCATTCCAAGCAAGACAAGCAACTCTGGCTATATTCTGAGGTGCTACTCTCCTATCTCGCTGATCCCTCCCCCACCCTCCCCAGGCGGCTTCATAAACATTGCAATTCCCTGAGCCAGAGGGAGAACGGCTCCGGCTCCGAGGCAGCTTTGCTTTCCCCCACTTTTTTTTTTCTTTTGGTCTTTTCCTAACCCACTCTTTCGGCCTGAGAGAAGGAACAAAAAAAAAAAAAAAAAAAAAAACCCCAGGGACCAAAACTCCACCCCTAATTGGACTAAAAACACAGAACCAGTCACAGCCAAGCATATATGATCCAAATCTCAGACTTTCATCCTTACAGGGAACAAGGTGGCAGTTATAATCCAAAGGCAATTCTGATAGGGATCTGACTGCATTTTCTTTTAGCGGATTTTCTGGAAAAACTAGTTTCCCAGTGATAGCTCGGAGACAGCAGTCCATATCAAACCACATAAAAAAGCAGACCATGACACCTTCTATAACCCCCCAAACAAAAGAATCAAAATCTTTCACAAATGAAGATACAATCCTGGAATTATCAGATACAGAATATAAAGAACTAATTTACAGAATGCTTCAAGACATCACAAACGAAATAAGGCAAACTGCAGAAAAAGCCAAGGAACACACTGATAAAACTGTTGAAGAACTCAAAAAGATTATTCAAGAACATAGTGGAAAAATTAATAAGTTGCAAGAATCCATAGAGAGACAGCATGTAGAAATCCAAAAGATTAACAATAAAAATACAGAATTAGACACCGCAATAGGAAGTCAGAGGAGCAGACTGGAGAAATTAGAATGCAGACTGGGACATCTGGAGAACCAGGGAATCAACACCAACATAGCTGAAAAAAAATCAGATAAAAGAATTTAAAAAATTAAAGAAACCCTAAGAATCATGTGGGACTCTATCAAGAAGGATAACTTGAGTGTGATTGCAGTCCCAGAACAGGGAGGGAGGCCAGAAAACACAGAGAAAATAGTTGAAGAACTCCTGACACAAAACTTCCCTGACATCATGAAAGACGAAAGGGTATCTATCCAAGATGCTCATCGAACCCCATTTAAGATTGATCCAAAAAGAAAAACACCAAGACATATTATCATCAAACTCACCAAAACCAAAGATAAACAGAAAATTTTAAAAGCAGCCAGGGAGAAAAGAAAGGTTTCCTTCAAGGGAGAATCAATAAGAATAAGTTCAGACTACTCAGCAGAAACCATGCAGGCAAGAAGGGAATGGGACGACGTATACAGAGCACTGAAGGAGAAAAACTGCCAGCCAAGGATCATATATCCAGCAAAACTCTCTCTGAAATATGAAGGCGAAATTAAGATATTTACAGATAAACACAAGTTTAGAGAATTTGCAAAAACCAAACCAAAGCTACAAGAAATACTAAAGGATATTGTTTGGTCAGAAAACCAATAATATCAGATACCAGCACAACACAAGGTCACAAAACAGAACATCCTGATATCAAATCACAAAATCCTGATATCAAATCACAAAAACAACTTAAGATTAATTAAAACAAAAACATTCTCAAAACAGGGAATCACGGAAGTCAATCTGTAAAAGATCACAATAATAAAAAAGAGGGACTAAACACAGGAGGCATAGACCTGCCATATGGAGAGTGATACAAGGCGATATAGAACGATACAAGTTAGGTTTTTACTTAGAAAAATAGGGGTAAATAATAAGGTAACCACAAAGAGATATAACAACTCCATAACTCAAGATAAAAGCCAAGAAAAACGTAACAACTCAACAAACATAAAGTCAAACACTACGAAAATGAGGATCTCACAATTTACTAAGAAAAACGTCTCAGCACAGAAAAGTAAGTGGAAAAATGAAATTGTCAACAACACACATAAAAAGGCATCAAAATGACAACACTAAACACTTATTTATCTATAATTACGCTGAACGTAAATGGACTAAATGCACCAATAAAGAGACAGAGAGTCACGGACTGGATAAAGAAACACGATCCGTCTATATGCTACCTACAAGAGACACACCTTAGACTTAGAGACACAAACAAACTAAAACTCAAAGGATGGAAAAAAATATATCAAGCAAACAATAAGCAAAAAAGAAGAGGAGTAGCAATATTAATTTCTGACAAAATAGACTTTAGACTTAAATCCACCACAAAGGATAAAGAAGGACACTACATAATGATAAAAGGGACAATTGAACAGGAAGACATAACCATATTAAATATTTATGCACCCAATGACAGGGCTGCAAGATACATAAATCAAATTTTAACAGAACTGAAAAGTGAGATAGACACCTCCACAACTATAGTAGGAGACTTCAACACACCACTTTCGGAGAAGGACAGGACATCCAGTAAGAAGCTCAATACAGACATGGAAGACCTAATTACAACAATCAACCAACTTGACCTCATTGACTTATACAGAACTCTCCACCCAACTGCTGCAAAGTATACTTTTTTTTCTAGCACACATGGAACATTCTCTAGAATAGGCCACATATTAGGTCATAAAACAAACCTTTGCAGAGTCCAAAGCATCGAAATATTACAAAGCATCTTCTCAGACCACAAGGCAATAAAACTAGAAATCAATAACAGAAAAACTAGGGAAAAGAAATCTAATACTTGGAAACTGAACAATACCCTCCTGAAAAAAGACTGGGTTATAGAAGACATCAAGGACGGAAAAAAGAAATTCATACAATGCAACGAGAATGAAAATACTTCCTATCAAAACCTATGGGACACAGCAAAAGCAGTGCTCAGAGGCCAATTTATATCGATAAATGCACACATACAAAAAGAAGAAAGAGCCAAAATCAGAGAACTGTCCCTACAACTTGAACAAATAGAAAGTGAGCAACAAAAGAATCCATCAGGCACCAGAAGAAAACAAATAATAAAAATTAGAGCTGAACTAAATGAATTAGAGAACAGAAAAACAATTGAAAGAATTAACAAAGCCAAAAGCTGGTTCTTTGAAAAAATTCACAAAATTGATAAACCACTGGCTAGACTGACTAAAGAAATACAGGAAAGGAAACAAACAACCCGAATAAGAAACGAAAAGGACCACATCACAACAGAACCAAATGAAATTAAAAGAATCATATCAGATTATTACAAAAAATTGTACTCTAACAAATTTGCAAACCTAGAAGAAATGGATGAATTCCTGGAAAAACACTACCTACCTAAACTAACACATTCAGAAGTAGAACAACTAAATAGACCCATAACAAAAAAAGAGATTGAAACAGTAATCAAAAAACTCCCAACAAAATAAAGCCCTGGCCCGGACGGCTTCACTGCAGAGTTCTACCAAACTTTCAGAGAAGAGTTAACACCACTACTACTGAAGGTATTTCAAAGCACACAAAATGACGGAATACTACCCAACTCATTCTATGAAGCCACCATCTCCCTGATACCAAAACCAGGTAAAGACATTACAAAAAAAGAAAATTATAGACCTATATCCCTCATGAACATAGATGCAAAAATCCTCAACAAAATTCTAGCCAATAGAATTCAACAACATATCAAAAAAATAATTCACCACGATCAAGTGGGATTTATACCAGGTATGCAAGGCTGGTTTAATATTAGAAAAACCATTAATGCAATCCATCACATAAATAAAACAAAAGAAAAAAACACATGATCTTATCAATTGATGCAGAAAAGGCATTAGACAAAGTCCAACACCCATTTATGATAAAAACTCTCACCAAAACAGGAATTGAAGGAAAATTCCTCAACATAATAAAGGTTATTTATGCAAAGCCAACAGCCAATATCACTCTAAATGGAGAGAACCTGAAAGCATTTCCCTTGAGAACGGGAACCAGACAAGGATGCCCTTTATCACTGCTCTTATTCAACATCGTGCTGGAAGTCCTAGCCAGGGCAAATAGGCTAGACAAAGAAATAAAAGGCATCCGCATTGGCAAGGAGGAAGTAAAATTATCTCTATTTGCAGATGACATGATCTTATACACAGAAAACCCTAAGGAATCCTCCAGAAAACTACTGAAACTAATAGAAGAGTTTGGCAGAGTCTCAGGTTATAAAATAAACATACAATAATCACTTGGATTCCTCTACATCAACAAAAAGAACACAGAAGAGGAAATTACCAAATCAATACCATTCACAGTAGCCCCCAAGAAGATAAAATACTTAGGACTAAATCTTACCAAGGATGTAAAAGACCTATACAAAGAAAACTACAAAGCTCTACTACAAGAAATTCAAAAGGACATACTTAAGTGGAAAAACATACCTTGCTCATGGATAGGAAGACTTAACATAGTAAAAACATCTATTCTACCAAAAGCCATCTATACATACAATGCACTTCCAATCCAAATTCCAATGTCATTTTTTAAGGTGATAGAGAAAAAAATCACCAATTTCATATTGAAGGGAAAGAAGCCTCGGATAAGCAAAGCATTACTGAAAAAGAAGAAGAAAGTGGGAGGCCTCACTCTACCTGATTTCAGAAACTATTACACAGCCACAGTACTCAAAACAGCCTGGTACTGGTACAACAACAGGCACATAGACCAATGGAACAGAATTGAGAACCCAGATATAAATCCATCCATGTATGAGCAGCTGATATTTGACAAAGGCCCAGTGTCAGTTAATTGGGGAAAAGATAGTCTTTTTAACAAATGGTGCTGGCATAACTGGATATCCATTTGCAAAAAAATGAAACAGGACCCATATCTCACACCATGCACAAAAACTAACTCCAAGTGGATCAAAAACCTAAACATAAAGACTAAAACGATAAAGATCATGGAAGAAAAAATAGGGACAACCCTAGGAGCCCTCATACAAGGCATAAACAGAATACAAAACATTACCAAAAATGATGAAGAGAAACCCGATAACTGGGAGCTCCTAAAAATCAAACACCTATGCTCATCTAAAGACTTCACCAAAAGAGTAAAAAGACCACCTACAGACTGGGAAAGAATTTTCAGCTAGGACATCTCCAACCAGCACCTGATCTCTAAAATCTACATGATTCTGTGAAAAATCAACCACAAAAAGACAAACAACCCAATCAAGAAGTGGGCAAAGGATATGAACATGCACTTCACTAAAGAAGATATTCAGGCAGCTAACAGATACATGAGAAAATGCTCTCGATCATTAGCCATTAGAGAAATGCAAATTAAAACTACGATGAGATTCCATCTCACTCCAACAAGGCTGGCATTAATCCAAAAAACACAAAATAATAAATCTTGGAGAGGCTGCGGAGAGATTGGAACTCTTATACACTGCTGGTGGGAATGTCAAATGGTACAACCAGTTTGGAAATCTATCTGGCGTTATCTTAAACAGTTAGAAATAGAACTACCATACAACCCAGAAATCCCACTCCTCGGAATATACCCTAAAGATACAAGAGCCTTCACACAAACAGATATATGCACACCCATGTTTATTGCAGCTCTGTTTACAATAGCAAAAAGCTGGAAGCAACCAAGGTGTCCATCAACGGATGAATGGGTAAATAAATTGTGGTATATTCACACAATGGAATACTACGCATCGATAAAGAACAGTGACGAATCTGTGAAACATTTCATAACATGGAGGAACCTGGAAGGCATTATGCTGAGCGAAATTAGTCAGAGGCAAAAGGACAAATATTGTATAAGACCACTATTATAAGATCTTGAGAAACAGTAAAAACTGAGAACACATACTTTTGTGGTAACGAGGGGGGGAGGGAGGGAGGGAGGGAGGGAGGGAGGGAAAGGGTTTTTTATTGATTAATTAGTAGATAAGAACTGCTTTAGGTGAAGGGAAGGACAACACTCTATACATGGAAGTTCAGCTCAATTGGACTGGACCAAAAGCAAAGAAGTTTCTGGGATAAAATGAATGCTTCAAAGGTCAGCGGAGCAAGGGCGGGGGTTTGGGAACCATGGTTTAAGGGGACTTCTAAGTCAATTGGCAAAATAATTCTATTAGGAAAACATTCTGCATCCCACTTTAAAATGTGGCGTCTGGGGTCTTAAATGCTAACAAGCGGCCATCTAAGATGCATCAATCGGTCTCAACCCACCTGGAGCAAAGGAGAATGAAGGATACCAAGGTCACACGACAACTAAGAGCCCAAGAGACAGAAAGGGCCACATGAACTAGAGACCTACATCATCCTGAGACCAGAAGCCCGGCCACAATCGATGACTGCCCTGACAGCACAACAGAGAACCCCTGAGGGAGCAGGAGATCAGTGGGTTGCAGACCCCAAATTCTCATAAAAAGACCAGACTTAATGGTCTGACTGAGACTAGAGGAATCCCGGCGGCCATGGTCCCCAAACCTTCTGTTGGCACAGGACAGGAACTGTCCCCGAAGACAACTCATCAGACATGAAAGGGACTGGTCAGCGGGTGGGAGAGAGATGCTGATGAAGAGTGAGCTAATTATATCAGGTGGACACTTGAGACTGTGTTGGCATCTCCTGTCTGGAGGGGGGATGGGAGGATAGAGAGAGTTGGAGGCTGCCAAAGTTTTCACGAAAGGAGAGACTGGAAGGGCTGACTCATTAGGGGAAGAGCAAGTGGGAGTACGGAGTAAGATGTATGTCAACTTATATGTGACAGACTGACTTGAATTGTAAACGTTCACTTGAAGCTCAATAAAAGTTAATAAAAAAAAAAAAAACTACAACGTGATTTCATCTCACTCCAGCAAGAATGGCATTAATCTAAAAAACACAAAATAATAAATGTTGGAGAGGTTGTAGAGAAACTGGAACACTTCTACACTGCTGGTGGGAATGTCAAATGGTACAACCACTTTGGAAATCGATTTGGCACTTCCTTAAAAAGCTACAAATAGAACCATCATAGGATCCAGCAATCCCACTCCTTGGAATATAACCTAGAGAAATAAGAGCCTTTACATGAACAGATATGTGCACGCCCATGTTCACTGCAGCACTGTTTACAACAGCAAAAAGATGGAAGCAACCAAGGTCCCCATCAACGGATGAATGGATAAATTATGCTATATTCACACAATGGAATACTATGCATCGATAAAGAACACTGATGAATCTGTCAAACATTTCATAACGCGGAGGAATCTGGAAGGCATTATGCTGAGTGAAATTAGTCAGCTGTAAAAGGACAAAATTGTATAAGAACACTATTAAAAGAACTTGAGAAATAGTTTAAACAGAGAAGAAAATATTCATTGATGGTTATGAGAGGGAGGAGGGAGGGAGGGAGGAAGAGGTGTATTCACTAATTAGTAGATAAGAACTATTTTAGGTGAAGGGAAAGACAACACCCAATACAGAAGAGGTCAGCACAACTGGACTATACCAAAAACAAAGAAGTTTCCTGAATAAACTGAATGCTTCGAAGGCCAGAGTAGCAAGGGTGGGGGTTTGGGGACCATGGTTTCAGGGGACATCCAAGTCAACTGGCATAAAAAAATCTATTAAGGAAACATTCTGCATCGCACTTTGGAAAGCGGCGTCTGGGGTCTTAAACACTAGCAAGCAGCCATCTAAGATGCATCAATTAGTCTCAACATACCTGGAGCAAACAAGAATGAAGAATAGCAAGGACACAGGGTAATTATGAGCCCAAGAGACAGAAAGGGCCACATGAACCAGAGACTACATCAGCCTGAGACCAGAAGAATTAGAAGATGCCCAGCTACAATCAATGACTGCCCTGACAGGGAACTCAACAGAGAACTCCTGAGGGAGCAGGAGAGCAGTGGGATGCAGACCCCAAATTCTCATAAAAAGACCAAACTTAATGGTCTGACTGAGACTAGAAGGACCCCGGTGGTCACGCCCCCAGACCTTCTGTTAGCCCAAGACAGGAACCATTCCCAAAGCCAACTGCTCACACCAGTATTGGACTGGACAGTGGGATAGAAAATGATATAGCTGAAGAATGATCTTCTTGGATCAAGCAGACACTTGAGACTATGTTGGCATCTCCTGTCTGGAGGGTAAATAAGAGAGCAGAGGCAGTCAGAAGCTGGCTGGAATGGACATGAAAAGAGAAAGTGGAAGGAAGGAATGGGCTGTCTCATCAGGGTGAGAGCAATTAGTAGTATATAGCAAGGTGTATATAAATTTTTGTATGAGAGACTGACTTGATTTATAAACTTTCACTTAAAGCATGATAAAAATTAAAATTAAAAAAAGCTAGAAATAGAACTATTATACGATCCCCCATCTCACTCCTTGGAATATATCCTAGAGAAATAAGAGCCCTCACTCAAACAGATATAGGTACACCCATGTTCACTGCAGCACTGCTTACAACAACAAAAAGACAGAAACAATGTAGGTCCCTCCCCATCAATATATAAATGGATAAACTAATTATGGTATATTTACACAATGGAATACTACACAACAATAAAGAACAATGACTAAGCTGTGAAACATCTCATAACATGGATGAATCTGGAAGACATTATCCTAAGTGAAACTCGTCAGTCGCAAAAACACTTCAAGGGACAGAGTAGCAGGGGCGGTAGTCTGGGGACCATGGTTTTACCAGCCGTCTAGGTCAACTGGCATAACAAAATTTACTAAGAAACTGTTCTGCATCCCACTTTGGTGAGTGGTGCCTAGAGTCTTAAAAGGTAGCAAGCAGCCATCTAAGATGCATCAGTTGGTCCCAACCTACCTGGAGCAAAAGAGAATGAAGAACATCAAAGACACAAGGAAAATACAAGCCCAGGAGAAAGAAAGGGCCACATAAACCTGAGACTCCATCAGCCTGAGACCAGAAGAACTAGATGGTGCTCGGCTACAAGCAATGACTGCCCTGACAGGGAAGACAACAGAGAGTCCCTGATGGAGCAGGAGAAAAGACCAGACTTAATGGTCTGACTGAGACTGGAAGGACCCCAGAGGACATGGCCCCCGGACTCTCTGTTAGCACAAAACTAAAACCATTCCTAAAGCCAACTCTTCAGACAAAGATTATACTGGACTATAAGACATAAAACAATACTGGTGAGGAGTGTGGTTCTTAGATCAAGTAAACACATGAGACTAAGTGGGCAGCTCCTGTCTGGAGGTGAGATGAGAAGGCAGAGGGGGGACAGGAGCTGGTTGAATGGACAAGGGGAATACAGGGTGGAGAGGAGGAGTATCCTGTCACATTACAGGGAGAGCAACTAGGGTCACATAATAATGTGTGTATAAGCTTTTGTATGAGAAACTGACTTGAACTGTAAACTTTCACTTAGAGCACAATTAAAATAAAATATTGTAATCAGTTAAATTACTTAAAAGAGTACAGAATAAAAGCTTCATTTCACTACCTGTCATACTCCCTGGAAATTTATATCCAGGAATTTACTATACACTCCCACTTTCTCACAGACAACTCAGAAAACCTGAACACTGCCTCCTCGTTTAACTCCTGGCACTCAGCCTCTCAGGCAGCAAGGTCCGCATACCCTAGCCAAGGATACTGTGAGCACCAGTTCACTGATAGACAAGGCAGGAAGTTGGACAGACTCAGTTCCCTGCATTATATTAGCTCTCTTTGGCCAGTCTCTACCTGTGAAAACAGCCAGCGACCCAGAGCTTTACTATCACGTGGGGGCTGGAGGGATCACGAGCCACGGATACATCCCTCCCTGTGGCCAGCTGCTCAAGGTCACACAGCACTTCTGGGGCAAGGCAGAGCTCCCACCCCACTCCGCTTCATCATTCCTTAGCTCTAGTCAGGGTATCCCTTTGCCAAAATCTCACAAACAGAAGCCAACACAAAGTCCAAGTCTTCAAAGAAAAGGAGATTGAGCATTACTATTATGTCTCTGCAAAGGAAATCAGCCTTGGGAAGAATGGCTTACTCAAGAGAAAGACAATGAAGAGAAAGACCAAGCATAGCCCCTCAGAGAAAGGACTGGCAGACCCTCGTATATTGCCCTGCTGCCTACCTGGCTGTCAGAGGGAGAAGTAGGGTCCTTGTGGGTCTATGGCCTCTGTGTGAGGTATCCTCCTGATCGTGGACCCCACAGTCCACACTGCGCAGCAGATCACTGGCCTCGCCAGTCAGCCACACTTCCAGAGAGGCACTGCTGGGCAGGGCTGCTCTCACGCCAAGGAGGGGAAGGCAGGAATGGCAGAGATTGGAAAACATGCAAGGGAAAACAAGGTAAGTTCAGTTCATTCTTAAACTGTCTGTCTCTAAGACAAAGGTTAAGTGGAGAACCTGGCCCTTCTCTGCAGTAGGAATTGTTCCAGCTGAGCCACTTGAGTCCTGTGAAGTGGAACCATTTAAAACACACTGGCACCTGGGCACAGCAAGAAGGAGGCGTTTCATGGACTTCACACCTGGGACAGGGAAAGCGTAAAGCAGTAAGTCACGTGTACAGCATTACAGAAGGAAAGAGGAAAAGGCAGGTAACCAAGCCAAACCCGTTGCCAGCCAGTCAATTCTGACTTATGGTGAACCCTATCGGGCACAGCAGAACTCTCCCTTAGGGTTTCTAAGTATTTAGCAGTCAAGCTCTTAACCACTACACCACCAAGGCTCCACTGAAGCACTTCTCAAAACTGCATTTGCTTTATTTCATTTTTCAGACATCTTGAAGTTGTACCTAAAAATGTTCCTTAAAGATGGACCCACATTCTGCTGAGGCACAGACATGCATGCATTTTTGTGTCAGGGACATTTCCACAAACATAATATGTATGGGTGCATTCATTTAGTCGTTCAAGAAATGCCACATCATTTTTATTTTAGTAAACTTTACTATTTCATTTTTTTAAATAAAAATATATGAAAATTTAAATATTTTTATAGATGTGTAATATATAATTTTTTTTTTTTTTTAAATATATAAAAGCTGACCGGCACAAGGGCACAGCATGTTGAGCTGAATTACTATTACAGCAACTGCTGACGGTAAGTACTGACCATAGTGTGTCTTTTCGGTACCCAGCACAGAACCTCTGCTCTAACGTTCGCTGACTTTGGTCTCCGCGGCCATGCGAGTCACCGACCGCGAGCGAACCTGCTGCCTGTCCGGCCGCTCTAGTGGCACCCGGTGCCCATAGCGCAGACGCAAACCTCGCGGTGACCAGCAGCGGTGCCGGGTTGGCTGGGTCAGCACACCACAATGGTACGGCTTGTCCGTAACCAGCCGCCCTGAGCCTCTCAGGACCCGGAGACACGCGGCGTGCGGCCGGCAGCAAGGAGACTTCTGAGCTGAGCCTTCCTTCCCCCAAAACATAAATGCGGGGCATCCGGAAGCAGAGGCAGTCATGTCCCTGCCTCACTTTGCAAGGGCGGCGAGGAACAGGTTGCAGGACGCAGAGGCGAGCCCTCCCTGGCCCACAGGCCTGTCTCTTCACAGTCCTGGCCCTCTGGGCCCCCAGTGGGGCAAGAGCTCTCACACCTGGCCCTGGGCGCGAGCACGAACTCCTGAAAAGTGGGCTGAACAAGGAGAGGTGGAAAACAGCTGTTCACGTCAAAGCACTAGCCTGGGCGTTCCTGTCGGTTGACCTTCTCCCAGACTTCCGGCCTGCCATTCCACTCCAGCCAAGGAAATCTTTCAGGCAAAGCAGAAACGTTCCCGCTGTCTAAAGCTAAAGTACAACCAGGCTTCCTATTCCCCCACCCACCACCCACCACTGCCTAGGCCTGAGCTCTTTATCTGGAAAATCCAGAAGGTCCATCTCCTAAGCCGTATAAATACCAGAACCATCTAAGAGAAAAATAGGACAAGGCCACCCTCAGGCAAGTTTGTACTAAAATCTGTACTAAGCAGCACCGTAGCCAACAAAACTCAGGACACGGTGCTCCCTGGGAATTCTTCCTCTAAAAAACAACACAACCCACCAACACAGACACACACACACATGCACTCTTGTGTGCAAATGTGTATATACTCACGTGTACACACACTCACAATGCTGAGGAGGCTTGAGAAACCTTAAGATCAGGATACTAAAAAGGAAAAGCACAAAGGGGAAAAAGTAGTTTTTAACAAAGCCAGAAAAAAAAAAATGCCTTAAAGAAACAAAAAAAAAAGGATTTTTTTCAAGTGACATTTTAGTCCAACAGTGAATATTTCCCTAGTTATTTCCAAACTCAAGGGAAAAAGACAAAGAACAGCACCTGTACAAGAGATTACAAAGTGCTCAGGAGGAATGAAAGCTTGAAAAAGACAGGAAGCCATCAACATTCTGGTTTTGCTTGCTCAGCAACCAGCACTGTCTAGTCTCCCAGGCATCCTGGAGGGAGGGCACACCAGGATACAGCCAAGTGCAGACGTTACTGACCTGCCACCAGCCAGAGCACTCGAGCACACTGACACATCAGGACTCAGGGCCACTGTGCCCAGGCTGAGCATACTGGCAGGGCCACATCAGACGACTGATCCCCACACCACCCCGCCCTCTACCCCCCCCGCCCCGCCCCACCATGAGCATCAGCATCTATCTAGGAGACTCAGGGCTCACAAGTGAAGAGAAGGCTGGCTACCTTCCAGTCACTATGAAGAGTGGGAGAGGCAGGAGGGGCCTGCAGCCCAAGGACATAAAGGATAGACACGTCCTGATCAGAGTTGCCACTACACCGTGATTCACTGCCGAAGAGCCTCCTCTGCCCTACAGAGTGGATGACTGTGTGCTCTCATGTGGCATCTGGAATCCCCCACTGGGTCACAGACCTTGAGCACAGGGCCCACCTCTGCTGTCTCTATATAATCGTATACCTCCCCCTTCCCAGCACCAGCACCCAGCACGCTCATACTTGGCAGCCCCAGAATAGCATCGCAGAAGCACACTCAGGCTGATGCCCAGCTCTCACACCTGACAAGCTCTTTCCAGTCCTGTACCCTCATGTTATAGTGAGTACGGCATAGAGGATCACTGAGGGAAAGGGTCTGGGCCCAGGCACATAGTTAGGTCAAGACCAAGGGCACAACCTCTGCCCCCTGCATAGGCCCCCCCATGCCACCATGCATGGCACAGAGTGCCTACCCCAGCATTACAAAGACAAATGTCCTCATGACCCCACTTCCTGCCACCAGTGCTTCCCTAGTGCCCGCTCGAGAGCAAGGCGAGGTGGTGGCCCCCAGAGGGGAAACGTGCTGCCTCAGAACTCTTTGGACACTTAATTGGTTATGACAAGAAGAAATCAAACAGATAGACACACTCAGGCATCATGGTCGTTCATGTGCAGGTAAGGAATGAGGATGATGACGATGAAGCTAACTTTCATGGTACATGCCCTCAGTGCTGAGCCCAGCGCTTCATGTATGCTATCTCATCTGGCCTCACAGCAACCCCAGATGGATGTTATCATCCTCTACTCTTGACAGATGAGAAAACTGGAGTTTAGAGAATCTGGGTAATTTGTCCAAGGTCGCACAGCATCTAAGAGGCAAAGTTGGAATTTGGACTCCATTCCACCCTGCCATCAGCAACACACAGCGATCTAAGCAGATGGTTAGGACAGGAAATGCAGCACAGTCGGCATATTAAAAATGAATATGCTTGGGAATTAATTTGACAACTAAAGTAACTTTAATATTGAATATTATTTCTAAATCTAGACCTTATTCCTCCATATGGAAAGAGCAACAAGTCATTCACCAACAAACAGACTTCTTCCAAAGCCTTCTGGTCATTTCCCTGAGCACCTCACTGGGCAGGGATGAACTTGGACACTGTGAGCCCACAAGCTGGCAGAATAGATGGCTGACCTCCCAAAGACTGCCGCCATGGGAAGCCATGCCTAGGCCTTCTCAGGTCCAGGTTGACCAAGTAGCAATGTGTGTGATTTGGAGTTATGATAATATATATATATATATATATATATATATATATATATATATATATATATGACACACAACCTTGCTTGCTGAAGGTGAGGAGGACTTGAAGCATTTTCTGATGAGGATCAAAGACTACAGCCTTCAGTAGCAATTACACCTCAACATAAAGATAACAAAAATCCTCACAACTGCACCAATAAGCAACATCATGATAAATGGAGAAAAGACTGAAGTTGTCAAGGATTTCATTTTACTTGGATCCACAATAAATGTCCATGGAAGCAGTAGTCAAGAAATCAAAGGACGTACTGCATTGGGCAAATCTGCTGCAAAAGACCTCTTTAAAGTGTTAAAAAGCAAAGATGTCACTTTGAGGACTAAAGTGTGCCTGACTCAAGCCATGGTATTTTTGCCTCGTATGCATGTGAAAACTGGACGATGAGTAAAGAAGACACAAGAAAAATCGATTCATTGGAATTATGGTGTTGGCAAAGAATACTGAATATACCATGGACTGCCAGATGAACAAACAAATTTGTCGTGGAAGAAATACAGCTAGAATGCTCCTCAGAAGTGAGGATGGTGAGACTTCTCTTCATATACTTTGGTTGGACATGTTATCAGAAGGGACCAGTCAAGAAGGACATCATTCTTAGTGAAGTAGAGGGCCTGCAAAGAAGAGGAAGACCCTCAGTGAGATGGACTGACACAGTGGCTGCGACAATGGGCTCACACAGCAATGGCTGTGAGGGTGGCACAGGACCGGAAGTGTTTCATTCTGTTGTCCATAGGGTGGCTATGGGTCAGAACCAACTCGACAGCACCTAACGACACATACATCTTGATATATACATATCACTTATGTAACTTTTTAAAAGTTTCTAGAAACAATACTTATGTAACTTTTAAAAAGTTTCTAGAAACAATACTCAGCCTTGCTATGTGATTCTATTTTCTCTTCTACTGTGTACTAGTCTCTTAATGCTGGCTGTGACCGACTAAAATGGTGCTTGACCTGCTGAGCGTGCACCCTGTACCTCACCACCAGGATCAGCAGCCCCAGGTCCATCGCCCTCTTGGCCTGCAGAGGAGGGCAGCTCTGATCTACCAGGGATATTCCAGATGTGGCCTAAGGGCAAGCCCTCACAGTCCAGCCCTGCACAAGTCATGACATAGTCAGAGAGCAGACGGGGGCTAAGTGTTCTCAAGCCAGACCAAAGGGACCTCATCTGCGATAAACTTATTAATGACAGTCCAGGATCCCATTCTGAAATAACTTAACATGAAAACACATTCTGTGCTAAGGTGCCTGTGTTTGGCACAGCCTCACTTCTCACCCCAGAGCAGTGCAGATTCAGACCCAGCAAGTCTGGGGGGCCCGAGACTCTGCATTTCTACACTCCTGGGTCATGTGACGCAGCGGTCCAGTGGCAGAGCTCCAGACAGCCCTGGCTCACTTACACATCAAGGTGTCATTCCCTAACATCTTAGTAATGTTTGTCCAAACACACAGCAGACAAGAGCCCGCCTGCTTGAATGGGGGCAGACATGGTACTCAACTGAGACTTAAACCACGGTGGCCCTCCATGGCTGTGACAGGAAGGAACATCTTGGAAGAAGGGCTGACCAAACACCCAGAGGACATCAACGTGCCACTAACCATAGCGGGGAACAAGGACTATGGGTGGTTAGAGGAGGAAGAAGCAGCACAGGACACAAGAGGAAATTAACACTGAGCAGGACCACGTCTAGGGTGAGAAGAGAAAATCTATTTTGAAGTAACTCATATACCCCTTCTTGGAAAGTGAGACATGGATGCTAAATGGCTAGACCTGCCCAGTAGGCTGAGGATTTGTGTGATGGGTGTCTGCTGAGGGGATCATTCAAAGGAGCCCCACTGTGAATTACTGTTTCTCCCCCTCATAAGAAAAATGTCCATTTATCCTGCCCTAATATATTTGAAAGGAATGCAGATGCTGCAAATATTCCCCTGTTAATTGGTAATTTTCTAGCCATAAATGCATAATTGCTGCAACCTCAGGTCAAGAACACACTCCTGACAGGAACAATCATTCTTAGTCAACTGCTTACACGCTGTAAGGGCACAGCTTTTTAAAAAATTAGCAAGTTCCTACCATATGACCCAGCAATTCCAATCCTAGGCATACACCCAAAAGAACTGAAAGCAGGAACACAAACAGAAACCTGTACACCAATGTTCATTCCAGCATTTTTCACAATAACCAAAAGGTGGAAACAAGCTAAATGTCCATCAACAAACGACTGGATAAACAAAATGTGGTCCACAAATACAATGGAATGTACTCAGTCATAAAGAGAAACAAAGTCCTGATCCATGCCACAACATGGATAAACCTTAAAAACATCATACAGAGTGAAATAAGTTAGTCACAAAAGGACAAATACTGTATGATCCCACTTATATGAAATATAAGCTGACCCATGGCGACTGCATGCATGTAAAAGTAGAACTGTGCTCCACAGCGTTTTCGATGGCTGATTTTTTGGAAGTATATCACCAGGCCTTTCTTCTGAGGTGCCTCCAAGTGAACTCAAATCCCCAACATTTCGGTTAGCAGCCAAGCACATTAAACATTTGTGCCACCCAGGAACTCCAGCCTGTCAACAGAGAAACAAAATATCTGCCCTTTGATTATGGAGACGAAAGCAAACCAGGCAAAACTGTGGGCTTAGCCAGAGAAGGAAAATCTCTCTCTATGTATATCTTGAAGAGTACAAGAAAAAAAGATTTGACAAAAGAATGCATTAGTCTGCCCACATTATATTAAATCAAAGCCCAGAAAGGGCAGTTAGTGACTCACAATGGTAAGATGTAGATGGTTTTCAGCAAACCCATCTGAGTGAGGGACCTCTACCTCTGACCAAAACCTTCCAGAAAAGCAAAAGATGAAAATAAGCAGACATAAATAGCAAATATAAATTCTACACACACCTTCTGAAGTGAGGTATGTTTATCTCCAGGACACTGCAGCAGAACCTAAAGCTGAGTTAGACAGTGCTGATCTGAGGCATACGAACAGTGTGAAGTTATTTCTAAGAAGTTGATGATCACACACAGAATGTCCCCTGTGGTAAACAAAACCACTCTTGTTCCTGTCCAATGCCACCACAACAGCAACAGGTGGACATGCTGCTGCTGATTTTAAAATGAACAAGAGGGACAAGTCCTCTGAGAAGTGCTGACGCTGTAAGCCCGTACACACACACACGATACTCAAGTCCTGGGAAGAGTTTTCAAAAGGACCAAACATTTCTTTGATAATTCAAAAGTATGCAGCCAAATAAAGTCCACAGCTCCTCAGATTCACACAGAAAATGTTTCTAGCAGCTTTAGTTATTTGGGCCTTGCAAGTAAAACTGCACTTGCAAATATAGGTATAATTAAAAACTGCAAAACAATGTTAGAAGTCAGTTTCATGATTTAGAATTACAGTCAGATAAGATGTTTGCCCCCACGTGTCTGTCAGTTTGTCATACTGAGGGGGCTTGCATGTTGCTGTGATGCTGGAAGCTATGCCACTGGTATTCAGATACCAGCAGGGTCACCCATGGAGGACAGACTAAGACAGACTAGGAAGAAGGACCCAGCAGTCTACTGCTGAAAAGCATTAGCCAGTGAAAACCTTATGAATAGCAGAGGAACGCTGTCTGATATAGTGCTGGAAAATGAGCTCCCCAGGTTGGAAGGCACTCAAAAGATGACTGGGGAAGAGCTGCCTCCTTAGAGTCGACCTTAAGGACGTGGATGGAGTATAGCTTTTGGGACCTTCATTCGCTGATGTGGCACGACTCTAAATAAGAAGAAACAGCTGCAAACATCCATTAATAATCAGAACCTGGAATGTACGAAGCATGAATCTAGGAAAATTGGCAATCATCAAAAATGAAATGGAATGCATAAACATCAATATCCTAGGCACTGGTTAGCTGAAATGGACTGGTATTGGCCATTTTGAATTGGAAAATCATATCATCTACTATGCTGGGAATGACAACTTGAAGAGGAATGGTGCTGCATTCATCGTCAAAAAAAAGTTTCAAGATCTATCCTGAAGTACAATGCTGTCAGTGATAGGATAATATCCATACGCCTACAAGGAAGACCAGTTAATACGACTATTATTCAAATTTACGCACCAACCACTATGGCCAAAGATGAAGAAATAGAAGAATTTTATCACCTGCTGCAGTCTGAAATTGATCGAGAATGCAATCAAGATGCATTGATAATTACTGGCAATTGGAACGCGAAAATTGGAAACAAAGAAGAAGGATCAGTAGTTGGAAAATACGGCCTTGGTGACAGAAACAATGCCAGAGATCAAATCATACAATTTTGCAAGACCAATGACTTCTTCATTGCAAATACCTTCTTTCACCAACATAAACAGCGACTATACACATGGACCTCGCCAGATGGAACACACAGAAATCAAATTGACTACATCTGTGGAAAGAGACGATGGAAAAGCTCAATATCGTCAGCCAGAACAAGGCCAGAGGCCGGCTGTGGAACAGATCATCAATTGCTCATTTGCACGTTCAAGCTGAAACTGAAGAAAATCAGAGCAAGTCCATGAGAGCCAAAATATGACCTTGAGTACATCCCACCCAAATTTAGAGACCATCTTAAGCCTAGATTTGATGCACTGAACATTAGGACCAAAGACCAGACGAGTTGTGGAATGACATCAAGGACATCATCCATGAAGAAAGCAAGAGGTCATTGAAAAGACAGGAAAGAAAGAAAAGACCAAGATGGATGTCAGAGGAGATCTGAAACTTGCTCTCGAACATCAAGCAGCTAAAGCAAAAGAATTGATGAAATACAAGAACTGAACAGAAGATTTCAAAGGGCGTCTCAAGAAGACAAAGTACTATAATGACATGTGCAAAGAGCTGGAGATGGAAAACCAAAAGGGAAGAACACACTCAGCGCTTCTCAAGCTGAAAGAACTGAAGAAAAAATTCAAGCCTTGAGTTGCAATAGTGAAGGATTCTATGGGGAAAATACTAAACGACGAAGGAAGCATCAAAAGTAGATGGAAGGGATACACAGAGTCATTATATCAAAAAGAATTAATCTATGTTCAACCATTTCAAGAGGTGGCATATGATCAGGAACCGATGGTACTGAAGGAAGAAGTCCAAGCTGCTCTGAAGGCATTGGTGAAAAATAAGGCTCCAGGAATTGATGGAATATCAATTGAGATGTTTCAACAAACAGATGCAGCACTGGAGGTGCTCACTCGTCTATGCCAAGAAATATGGAAGACAGCTTCCTGGTCAACTGACTGGAAGAGATCCACATTTATGCCTATTCCCAAGAAAGGTGATCCAACAGAATATGGAAATTATAGAACGATATCATTAAAATCACATGCAAGCAAAATTTTGCTGAAGATCATTCAAAAACAGCTGCAGCAGTATATTGACAAGGAACTGCCAGAAATTCAGGCTGGTTTCAGAAGGGGACGTGGAACCAGGGATATCATCGCTGATGACAGGTGGATCCTGGCTGAAAGCAGAGAATACCAGAAGGATGTTTACCTGTGTTTTATTGACTAGGCAAAGGCATTCGACTTTGTGGATCATAACAAGTTATAGATAACATTGCAAAGAATGGGAATTCCAGAACACTTAATTGTGTTCATGAGGAACCTTTACATAGTTCAAGAGACAGTTGTTTGGACAGAACAAGGGGATACTGATTGGTTTAAAGTAAGGAAAGGTGTTCATCAGGGTTGTATTCTTTCACCATACCTATTCAGTCTGTGTGCTGAGCAAATAATCCAAGAAGCTGGACTATATGAAGAAGAATGGGGCATCAGGATTGGAGGAAGACTCATTAACAACCTGCGTTATGCAGATGACACAACCTTACTTGCTGAAAGTGAAGAGGACTTGAAGCACTTACTAATGAAGATCAAAGACCACAGCCTTCAGTATGGATTGCACCTCAACATAAAGAAAACAAAAATCCCCACAAGTGGACCAATGAGCAACATCATGATAAACGGAGAAAAGATTGAAGTTGTCAAGGATTTCATCTTACTTGGATCCACAATCAACAGCCATGGAAGCAGCAGTCAAGAAATCAAAACATGCATTGCATTGGGCAAATCTGCTGCAAAGGACCTCTTTAAAGGGTTGAAGAGCAAAGATGTCACCCTGAAGACTAAGGTGCACCTGACCCAAGCCATGGTATTTTCAATTGCATCATATGCATGTGAAAGCTGGACAATGAATAAGGAAGACCGAAGAAGAACTGACGCCTTTGAATTGTGGTGTTGGCAAAGAATATTTAATATACCATGGACTGCCAAAAGAATGAACAAATCTTTGAAGAAGTACAACCAGAATGCTCCTTAGAAGCAAGGATGGCGAGACTGCGTCTTACATACTTTGGACATGTTGTCAGGAAGGATCAGCCCCTGGAGAAGGACATCATGCTTGGCAGAGTACAGGGTCAGCGGAAAAGAGGAAAACCCTCAACGAGGTGGATTGACACAGTGGCTGCAACAATGAGCTCAAGCATAACAACGATTGTAAGGATGGTGCAGGACCAGGCAGTGTTTCGTTCTGTTGTGCATAGGGTCGCTATGAATCAGAACCGGCTCAACAGCACCTAACAACAAGATGTTTGCTAACCTCTCCCTTGCCCCTGTCACCCTGTTGATTCTAGCCAAGACCTAGCCCAAGACTCAGAAAATGAGATGGTACTACAGGAAGAGATTCCACATGAAAGTCGGTCTCTTCAGTCAACATAAAAAAAAATTCAACGTCAGTGTAACACAAAAATTGCAACTTTTAGTATTTCTCTTACTCAGAAGTCTGTTCATTTCAGTTCTAAAACAATTCAGAGATCTGCCACCCTTGCAGGATGTGATGAAAACTGTCACACAGACATCTTGAAGGCAGGCTCCAGGAATCGACTGGCCAGGAGAGGCCGAGCTTGCTTCAAAGCCCTTCCCTTCTCCTACACGGCAAAGCTATCACCAGCTACCGTCTGAATGTGAAACCCACTTTAGCAGCCTCCCTTCCACCAAAGATGATAATTTGTGCCAATTAAAAAAAAAAAAAACATTTATTCTCAGCCAAGCCCCATCCAAGTCCAGCAGTAGAGGAGGCAGAGCATTGGAGACCCTCAGACCCCTCCCCTGACCCAGGACCATCATTCCAGAAAGAAAAGAAACAAATACTCAGAGCTCAGAGCCGTCTTCAGTGTGTTCTATAAAACCTGGCTCCAAGATTGTTCTGGCCTCCATACTTCCCAAGTCCAGCGTACCAGGCTGTGGGCAGGAGGCACATTGAACAAACCCTGTGCCCTGCCCTCAGGAGCACAGAGTCTAGTGACTAGCAGCATGACTTATTAATACTCTTTTTAGTAAAACGGCCTTTTGTATTTCTGGGTTTAAAGGGAGAAATGAGGGGGAACCCTAAAAACAAATTCTGAATAAGCCTTTGTTTTTAAGGTCTGGGCAAGTGCTACTCACTGTATAATCGACAGAACAACTCTATCAAAAGTGGCTGACATTCTTACTAAAATGTATCATCCTGAGCACCGTCTCAGCCCTCCTAAATCAGACTCTCTTGCAGTATGCTCTAGGAATCTGCATTTTTACTGTGTGTGCGTGTGTGTGTGCGTGTGTGTGTGTGTGTGTGTGTGTGTGTGTGTTTTAGGCGAAGGTTTACTCAGCAGTTTAGGTCCCCGTTCAATAATTTCTACCCAAGTTGTTCAGTGACATTGGTTACATTCTTCACAATATGTGAACATTCTCATTATTTCCATTCTGGTTGATCGGTTTCCATTACTCTAGTTCCCTGCCCCCTAACATTCTCATCTTTGTTTTAAAGAAATTGTTGACTAATTGGTCTCATATAGGTGATTTTTTAAAGAAGTACCATACTTATGGGTGATATTCATTATTTTGTGAGCCAATCTGTTATTTAGCTACAAGGTGACCTCAGAGGTTAGTTTCGGTTCAAGGTTTGAAGACTATCTCAGGGCAATCGTCTCAGGGAGTCCCCCAGTCTAAACTAGTCCAGTATGTCTGTTTTTTTGTTTGTTTGGTTTTTTAGGAACTGGAGGGTCTGTTCCACATTTTTCTCCTATTCGATCGGTGTTCATCTAATGTGGTCCTGATCAGAACAGGCAGTAGTGGTAGCTAGGCACCGTCTAGTTCTCTGGTCTCAAGGTATATGAGGCTGTAGTTCATGTCAACTATTAGTCCTGTAGACTAGACTCTCCTTTGAGTCTTTGGTTTCCTTCTTTTTCTTTTGTTCTGGAGAAGTAGAAACTAAGAGTTGCATCTTAGATGGCCACTGGCAAGCTTTTAAGACCCCAGACACTACTCACCAAACTAGGATGTACAACACAACTTTATGAACTATATTATGCATATTGACCAAGATGTCCCACAAAACCGTGGTATTAATCCTTCAAACACATAAATCCAATCTTCTGAGGTATTTGGTTATATCTAAGAAGTATCATTAACTGTGCCCCCTATGTGCTTTATCATATACAGTAAAACCTGCAAAAGCCATACCTGTGGAAGGTGGAAACCTGTCAGAGAAGGAAAACTCAAATGTTTTGCACAAAAACAAGTGATAGAAAAGTGGTGAGACTGCATTCCGTCAAAGGTGGAAAACTTGTCAGAACTGGAAAAACAAGGCAATTCTGTCGAGTTCTGGGTCTCACAGTTTCCATTGTATGCATACAGTCACACACATGCATACACATATATATATATATGTTTACCCCTATATATACAAGATATATACATACCTATACAGAGCCCTGGTGGCACAGCAGTTAAGGCCTATGGCTGCTAACTAAAAGGTTGGCAGTTTGAATCCACGAGCCACTCCTTGGAAACCCTATGGGAAGTTCTACCCTGCCTATATGGTGGCTATGAGTCAAAATTGACTTGACATTAATGGGTTTGTTTTTTATTTTTTTATATACACATATATATGCCCAGTTAATAAGACTATAATTCAAATTTACTCATCAACCACTAATGCCAAAGATGAAGAAACTGAAGATTTTTATCACCTTCTGCAATCTGAAATTGATCGAACATGCAATCAATATGCATTGATAATTACTGCTAATTGAAATGCAAAAGTTGGAAACAAAGATGAAGGATAAGTAGTTGGAAAATACGGCCTTGATGACAGAAACAATATCAGAGACTGCATGTTAGAATTTTGCAAGACCAACAACTTCTTCATTGCAAATACCTTTTTTCAACAACATAAATGGTGACTATAACATGAACCTTGCCAGATGGAATACACAGGAATCAAATTGACTACATCTGTGGAAAGAGATGATGGAGAAGCTCAATATCATCATTCAGAAAAAGGCCAGGGGCCGACTGTGGAACAGACAATCAATTGCTGATATGCAAGTTCAAGTTGAAGCTGAAGAAAATTAAAACAAGTTCACAAGAGCCAAAGTGCGACCTGAGTACATCCCACATAATTTAGAGACCATCTCAAGAATAGATTTGACACACTGAACAGTAATGACTGAAGACCAGAAGAGTGACATCAAGGACATCATACATAAAGAAAGCAAAAGATGATTATAAAGACAGGAAACAGGCAGCCTCCGCCCGCCGGCCGCCCCTCAGCCAGCAGCTCCAGTGCCACCTCAGGCTGGCAGTCCTCCGGCAGGAGGGAGCAAGGTGGGTGGGCGGGTGGGCAGCTGACTGGGCACAGCGGAGGCGGCAGGGACACTGCCGGAGCAGCCAAGCCACTCTTACACGTCCCCTCTGCGGCATCTCTATGGGGCCCACCTGCGGCGCCCATGGGCTCTAAGAGGACATCCAGAAACCATGAACTTTAGTAATGAAGAATTTGACTACCATTTCTTTGATGAAGGTTTTACTGCCAAGGACATTCTGGACCAAAAAATTAATGAAGTTTCTTCTTCGGATGATAAGGATGCCTTCTATGTTGCGGACCTTGGACACATCCTGAAGAAACATCTGAGGTGGTTAAAAGCTCTTCCTCATGTCACCCCCTTTTATGCAGTCAAATGTAATGACAGCAGAGCCATAGTGAGGACTCTGGCTGCCATTGGAACAGGATTTGACTGTGCTAGCAAGACTGAAAAACAGTCGGTGCAGAGTCTCAGTGTGCCTCCAGAGAGAATAATCTATGCAAATCCTTGTAAACAAGTATCTCAAATTAAGTATGCTGCCAGTAATGGAGTTCAGATGATGACTTTTGATAGCGAGGTGGAGTTGATGAAAGCTGCCAGGGCACATCCAAAGGCAAAGTTGGTTTTGCGGATTGCCACTGACAATTCCAAAGCAGCCTGTGGTCTGAGTGTTAAATTTGGTGCCACACTCCAAACTAGCAGGCTTCTTTTAGAACGAGCTAAAGAGCTGAATGTTGACGTCGTCGGTGTCAGCTTCCATGTGGAAAGTGGCTGTAATGACCCTGAGACCTTCGTGCAAGCCATCTCTGATGCCCGCGGTGTCTTTGACATGGGAGATGAGGTTGGTTTCAACATGTACCTGCTGGATATTGGTCGTGGCTTTCCTGGATCTGAGGATGTGAAGCTTAAATTTGAAGAGATCACCAGTGTAATCAATCCAGCATTGGACAAGCATTTTCTGTCAGATTCTGGAGTGAAAATCATAGCTGAGCCAGGCAGATACTGTGTTGCATCAGCTTTCACTCTAGCCGTTAATATCATCGCCAAGAAACTTGTACTAAAGGAACAGACAGGCTCTGATGATGAAGATGGATCAAGTGAACAAACCTTTAAGTACTACGTGAATGATGGAGTATATGGGTCATTTAATTGCATCCTTTATAATCACGCACATGTCAAGCCCCTTCTGCAAAAGAGACCCAAGCCAGATGAGAAGTACTATTCATCTAGCATATGGGGACCGACGTGTGATGGCCTTGATCGAATTGTTGAGTGCTGTGACCTGCCAGAAATGCATGTGGGTGAGTGGATGCTGTTTGAAAACATGGGTCTTACACTGTTGCTGCTGCTTCTACTTTCAGTGGGTTCCAAAGACCAACTATCTACTCCGTGATGTCTGGGCCAATGTGGCAACTCATGCAGCAAATCGAGCGCCACAACTTCTCATCTGAAGTAGAGGAGCATGATGTCAGCACTCTGCCTGTGTCTTGTTGTGCTTGGGAAAGTGGAATGAAACACCATCCAGCAACTTGTGCTTCAGCTAGTATTAATGTGTATTTTTGTAGCTGTTAACTGTGAGTTTAGCTTGAATTAAGGGATCCAGGGGGACCATTTAACTTAATTATTGCTAGTTTTGAAATGGCTTTGTAAGAGTAGGGTTGGCACAGATGCAACAATATGGAAGACTAGGAGATGGGGTCACACTTATCTGTGTTCCTATGGAAACTATTTGAATATTTGTTTTATATGCGTTTTTATTTATTTTTCAAACATGCTACTAAAGAATGCACCCAGCTGCTGAGCAAGCATTTCTAGCTTGTCCAGTGACAGAATGGGCCAAAAGCTTAGTGTCATGACCTGTTTTAAAAATAAAGTATCTTGAAATAAAAAAAAAAAAAGACAGGAAAGATATAAAAGACCAAAATGGATGTCAGAAGAGACTTTGAAACTTGCTCTTGAACATACAGTAGCTAAGGCAAATGGAAAAAAATGATGACGTAAAAGAGCTGAACAGAAGATTCAAAGGAAAGCTTGAGAAGACAAAGTAAAGTATTATAATGCAATGTGCAAAGACCTGGAGGTAAAAAACCAAGGGAAGAACATGTTTGGCATTTCTCAAGCTGAAAGAATTGAAGAAAAAATTCAAGCCTGGAGTTGCAATATTGAAGAATTCTATGGGCAAAATATTGAACAGCACAGGAAGAATTAAAAGAAGATGGAAGGAATACACAGAGTCACTGTGCCAAAAAGAACTGGTCGCCCTTCAACCATTTCAGGACATGATAAAGAACTGATGGTACTGAAGGAAGAAATCCAAGCTGCACTGAAGATATTGTCTAAAAACAAGGCTCCAGGAATTGACAGAATACCAATTGAGATGTTTCAATGTATGGATGCAGCGCTGGAAGAGCTCACTCATCTATGCCAAGAAATTTGGAAGACAACTACCTGGCCAACCGACTGGAAGAGTTCTGTATTTGTGCCCATTCCAAAGAAAGATAATCCAACAGAATGTAGAAATTATAGAACAATATCATTAATATCACACTCAAGTAAAATTTTGCTGAAGATCATTCAAAAACAGTTGCAGTGGCACATTGACAGGGAACTTCCAGAAATTCAAGCCAGATTCAGAAGAGGACACAGAATGAAGGGTATCATTGCTGATGTCAGATGGATCCTGGGTGAAAGCAGAGAATACCAGAAAGAGGTTTACCTGTGTTTCATTGACTATGCAAAGGCATTCAACTGTGTGGATCATAACAAATTATAGATAACATTGCAAAGAATGGGAATTCCAGAAAATTCTATTGTGCTCATACAGAACCTGTACATAGACCAACAGGGAGTCATTCAAACAGAACAAGGAGACACTGAGAGGTTTAAAATCATAAAAGGTGTGCTTAAGAGTTGTATTCTTTCACCATACTTACTCAAACTGTATGCTGAGCAAATAATCATAGAAGCTGGACTATAAGAAGAAGAACACAGCATCAGAATTAAGGGCATCAAGACTCATGAACAACCTGCTATATGCAAACGACACAATCTTCCTTGCTGAAGGTGTAGAGGTCTTGAGGCACTTACGGATGAAGAACAAAGACTACAGCTTTCAGTAGAGATTACACCTCAACATAAAGAAAACATAAATCCTCACAACTGGACCAATAAGCAACATCATGATAAATGGAGAAGAGACTGAAGTTGTCAAGGATTACATTTTATTTGGACCTATTATCAATGCCCATGGAAGCAACAGTCAAGAAATCAAAGGACATATTGCATTGGGCTCAAAAGTCTCAAAAGACTCTTTAAAGTGTTAAAAAGCAAAGATGTCCTTGAGGATGAAGGTGCACCTGACCCAAGCCATGATATGTTCAACTGCCTCATATGCATGTGAAATAAGGAAGACTACTGAATATACCATTAACTGCCAGAAGAATGAACAAATCTGTCTTAGAAGAAGTACAGCCAGAATATTCCTTAGAAACAAGGATGGCGAGACTTCACCTCACATACTTTGGACATGGTATCAGGAGGGACCATTCCCTAGAGAAGGATATCATGTTTGGTAAAGCAGAGGGTCAGCAAAAAAGAGGAAGACCCTCGACGAGATAGATTGACACAGTGGCCCCAACAATGGGCTCAAACATAGCAACAATTGTGAGAGGACGGTACAGGCGTGGGCAACATTTCATTCTGTTGTACACAAGGTAGTTATGAGTCGGAACCAACTCAACAGCACCTAACAACATACACACATGTGCTGTAATAGATTGAATTGTGTCGCCCAAAAATATGCATCAACTTGGTTAGTCCATGCGTGGTTGTCTTCCATTTTGTGATTTTCCCACGTGTTATAATTCATAGCCTCTGCCTGTGGTTAAAAAGCATTAGGGTGGGATGTAACACCCTTGTTCAGGCACATCCCTGATCCAGTGTAATGGGAGTTTCCCTGGGGTGTAGCCTGCACCACCTTTTATCTCTCAAGAGATAAAAGGAAAGGGAAACAAGTAGAGAGTTGGGAACTTCACACCATCAAGAAAGCAGTGCCGGGAGCAGAGGGTGACCTTTGGACCTGAGGTTCCTGCACTGAGATGCTCCCAGACCAGGGGAACACTGACGGATCACAAGGACCTTCCTCCAGAGCCGAGAGAGAGATAGCCTTCCCCTGGAGCTGACACCCTGAATTTGGACTTGTAGCCTACTCGACTGTGAGAATAAACTTCTCTTTGTTAAAGCCATCCACTTGTGGTATTTCTGTTATAGCAGCACTAGATGACCAATATATATGACTTACATACGTACACATATTCTTGAAGATATATTTTTGATTGTTTTTGCTTTTGTTTCAAAAATTATATATGCTATAGCAATCACCAGTAGGTTCTTTCTTCTTGTGTTAAACATACTAGCATTTGAAAAACAAGGATCTAAAGAATGTAGTTGGAAGGCTAGAAGTAAAGATGGGCTGAGCCTGTGGAGCTGTAGCCGAGCCAAGGTGCCCAGGGCTGAAGCAGGGAGCCCCATCCTAACTCAGATGAACCAAAGCCAACCCTGCCAGTGGAGCAATTCGTTCCTGTTACACATCTCAACAAACAATAACGGCAAAGAGGCGACCCCTCCATTGGCGGAATTTGGCTAAGTCTTATCCAGCACTGCAGGCAGAGGAGACAGGATGGTTGGTCTGTCTGGGAAGCAGCAGACAGGTGACTGTCACTGGAGAAACTGATGTGCCAGCAGCAGTGGGAGAGGGACTGCCAAAAAGAGACCCAGACAGGTCCTGATGGCCTTGCAAGCCACAGGCATACCCAGTCTTCATCCTTCCAACCTTTCCAACACAGGAAAGTGCCAGTCAGCTCTGCACTCAAGGTAACTCCAGAGAGGGGTCTCAGAGTGGAGCCCATAGGCCAGAGCCTCAGCACTCCTGGGAATCTACTAGAAACCCAAGTTCTCAGGCCCTACTGTACAACTATGGAGTCAGGACTCTGGGTGTGCATCTCCCTGCAGGGGTGAGAACTGCTACTGTGTTGCCAGGGAAGGACATGTAGGGAGATGACATGGAAGCTAAGGGCCCCAAGTCCAGGCACAGAATGGTGCCACTCCAGGCAGCAACAGCAGGGTGGGGAAGAAGGACCCCGTGAAAAGCTACTCTGAGCAGCCCCGGAGAGAGGACAGGGGAGGAGGGAGCAGAACAACTCTCCGTTCCAGCATGGGCAACTAACTTTGAATTTGGTGAAAGCAAAGAGAGTCTTTGTGATGTTTTACAAACAATTTGCCTCAACCCTGAAATGCTCAAGTCTGTTTATAAGCCAATTCACAATCTTCTCGATTCAGGAGGATTGTATTCTGAGTGATCTTACAAAGGAGCATAATTGGGAAATGCATCCATGTGCTTTCTTCAGATTCATTCTTCAACTACTCTTTTCAGCAACGCATCACAAACGCTTCATAAATAAAAATCAGTCCAGATTCCACCTCATGGAAGAAGGAAAGTCTGTGGAGAAAGTATTTGAACAATCTAAAACACAGCCATTTACCAAACAAAGCATTAAACAATCCCTATAAAAGGAGCCCGAGTGGCACAGTGGTTAAGAGCTCAACTGCAAGCCAAAACATTCAAATCCAACAGCCACTCCTTGGATACCCCATGGGAGCAGCTTTACTTTGTCCTATGCAGTTGCTATGAGTCAAAATCAACTCAGCAGAAACAGGGTTTTTGTTGTTGTTGTTTTTAACACATAACAATTTTAAACAGAAAAAAAACAGTACGATGTGTAATATAAAATACGTTAGGAGGCGGGGCCAAATGGCAGAGTAGTCAGATGCTTCTGGTGATCCCTCTTACAACAAAGACGTGAAAAAACAAGTGAAGCGATTATATATATGATAAACTAACAGCCCTGAACATCAAAAGTTAGGAAATCAGACTGTGCGGCAGGAGGAGGAGACAGGGTTCAGAAGTGGCGAAGAGTTGCTGGACCTGACTCAGCGGGAACCAGCACCTCTCAGACAGGATCCCCTGAAGGGACCACAACCAGGCTGGCAGTAGCATTCGGGAAGCAGTTTCCTCAGGGAAGCACAGGGAGGCGAGCGCACAGTCTGCTAAAAACTCTGGAACCAGAGAAGAATCGTGCTCTCGGCAAAAGCTAAGTACTGGTGTTTATTTTACCGTGCCCCCAGCCCACAAGCCAGTTTCAGTGGCTATCAATTTTCCTGGGCGTGAGATGGCTCCTGCTGCACACTCTGAGCCATTCTCCCAGCTGTGAAGGAATAAATTAAAAATTGCCAGAAAAGATAATCTGCCAGCTCCATTAAACCAGGGAGCTCAGGACAGAAGCAGCTCCTGTCCAGGCGCAAACTGTCTGTGGACTTTGAATACCTTTCACCCCTGCATGGACCTGCGTGGGCCCAGTTCAGGAGATTAGGCCCTTGTTGGCAGACTGCAACAGTGTATGTGCTTGAGATCTGACTTGAACAGTTTCGCCTATGTAGTGGGAAGGTGGGTTTTTGATGTTTAACACCGCTTTGCCTATTAAACAGGGTCCTCAACTACCCACATCAGGGGCTTGAGGACTAGCGGCTCAACCCAAGTCACTAAGCCAGCCACGACAAGGATCCAAGGATAAGTGGTGCCTCCCAAAAGCATTGGGTGCCCATGGTCCAGCTGCAGAACCCACCCACCTGTGTGCTCTAGGGAACAGGGACATGCTTTCCTCACAGATACTCGAGGAACGGTTGTCAGCCCCTTGTCTTGTTCAGAGCATGACCCCATACAGCAACCAGATACCTGTGCCTACACCAATCGCCCCTGCCACTGTAAGACTGTACGACAGAGCCTGAACCATGCACTTGATGACCAACTACCTGGACACCTGAGCTGAATCCATACAAGAAAAGTGAATGGACGTCAAAGCTCATATACCTGCTAACAGCTCTAGCCATCTGGTGTCAGGACGTTAGAGCTTCGAAGGCGCAAATAATCAAGCTAGCTCACTCAAACAGCCTATTTAGGCATATCAAAACAAACCAACACAAGAAGATAGGATACAGTAAGCAAACATAAATTAATACAATAACTTATAGATGGCTCCCAGACAACAGTCAATATCAAATCACATAAAGAAGCACACCACGATCACTTCAACAAGCTTTCAAAACAAAGAATCTTCCAGATGAAGACATATTCCTGGAACTACCAGAAGTAGAATACAAAAGATTAAATACACAAAACTCTTCAAGAAATCAGGAAGGAGATCAGGCGAAATGCAGAGCAAGCCAAGGAACACACAGATAAATCAACTGGAGAAATTAAAAAAGGTTATTCAAGAATATAATGAAAAAAGTAATAAGCTGCAAGAATACATAGAGAGGCAGCAATCAGAAATTCAGGGGATTTAACAATAAAATTTTAGAATTAGACAACTCAATAAAAAGTCAGAGGAGCGGAATTGAGGAAAGGGAAGGCAGAATTAGTGATATTGAAGATAAAACACTTGACCCCAATGTATTTGAAGAAAAATCAGATAAAAGAATTTTTAAAAAATGAAGAAATCCTAAGAATCATGTGGGACTCTATCAAGAGAAATAACCTACAAGTGATTGGAGTACCAGGACACAGAGGGATAATAGAAAATACAGACAGAATTGTTGAAGATTTGTTGGCAGAAAACTTCCCTGACATAGCGAAAGATGAGAAGATATCTATCCAGGATGCTCATCGAACCCCACATAAAGTAGGTCTCAAAAGAAAGTCACCAAGACATATTAAAATCAAATCTGCCAAAACCAAAAATAAAGAAAGAATTTTAAGAGCAGCTCGGAATAAACAAAAAGTCACCCAAAAATGAGAGTAAATAAGATTAAGCTCGGACTACATGGCAGAACCCATGCAGGCAAGAAGGCAATGGGATGACTTATATAAAGCATTGAAGGGAAAAAATGCCAGCCAAGAATTATATATCCAGCAAAACTGTCTCTCAAACATGAAGGTGAAATTAGGGCATTGTCAGATAAACAGAAGTTTAGGGAATTTGTAAAAACCAAACCAAAACTACAAGAAATACTAACATGAGTTCCCTGGTTAGAAAATCAATAATATCATGTATCAACCCAAGAGCAGAACACAGGACAGAGCAACCAGACATGAACCCGGATACGGAAATCACAAAATGAATCAAGAAAAAAAAAGCTCAAATGAGGGAAACAGCAATATCATTATGGAGAAGATGACAACATTAAAATAATAAAGAGGCACTAAAAGATGTGCTCACAGATCTTTGATATGGAGAGGGAGTCAAGGTAATACAAAGAAATAAAAGTCTGGTTTAAAAGTAGAAAAATAGGGGTAAATATTAAGGTAACCATAAAGGAGACTAATGATCCTACACACCAAAATGAAGTACCAGAAAAACGAAGACTCAGCAAAAACAAAATCAACAACAGCAAATAAGAGGAAAAGATAATATATAATGAGAAACTATTCAGCACAAAAATCTAAGAGGAAAAAATAAACTGTCAACAACACAAAAAAAGACATCAAAATGACAGCACTAAACTCATACTTATGAATAATTATGCTGAATGTAAATGGACTAAATGCACCAATAAAGAGACAGAGCGTGGCAGAATGGATTAAAAAAAACATGATCCAACTACATACTTCCTAAAGGAGACACATCTTAGACTTAAAGACACAAACAAACTAAAATTTAAAGGATGGAAAAGAATATATCAAGCAAACAACAATCAAAAAAGAGTAGGAGTGGCAATATTAATTTCTGACAAACTAGACTTAAAGTTAAATCTATCACAAAGGATAAGGAAGGTTACATAATGACTAAAGGGACAATATACCAGGAGGATACTACGATATTAAATATATACGCACCCAAAGAAAAGGCTTCAAGATACGTAAAACAAACTCTAACAGCATCGAAAAGTGAGGTAGATAACTCCAAAATAATAGGACACCAACACATCACTTTTGGTGAAGGACAGAACACCCAGAAAGAAGCTCAATAAAGATACGGAAGACCTAAATGCCACAATCAACCAACTATACCTCAGAGACATACACAGAATACTCCACCCAACAGCATCCAAGTATACTTTCTTTTTCTAATGCACATGGAACATTCTCTAGAATAGATCACATATTAGGTCATAAAGCAAACCTTAACACAATCCAAAACATTGAAATACTACAAAGCACCTTCTCAGATCATAAAGTCATAAAAGTAGAAATCAATAACAGAAAAAGCAGGGGAAAAAAATCAAATACTTGGAAACAACAATACACTGCTCAAAAGCAACTGGGTTACAGAAGAAATTAAGGATGGAATAAAGAAATTCATAAATCCAATGAGAATGAAAACACTACCTATCAGAATCTTTGGAACAAAGCAAAAGCAGTGCGCAAAGGTGAATTTATAGCAATAAATGCACACATACAAAAAGAAGAAAGGGCCGAAATTAAAGAATTACCCCACAACTTGAACAAAGAGAAAGAGAGCAACAAAAGAAACCCTCAGGCACGAGAAGAAAGCAAATAATAAAAATAAGAGCAGAATTAAATGAAATAGAGAAAATGAAAACAATGGAAAGAGTTAACAAAAGCTGCTTCTTTGAAAAAATTAACAAAATTGGTAAACCATTGGCCAGGCTGACAAAAGAAAAATGGGAAAGAAGATAACTTGAATAAGATATGAGATGGGTGATATCACAACACACCCAACTGAAATTAAAAGAATCATATCAGATTACTATGAAAAACTGTACTCAAACGAATTCAAAAGCCTAGAAAAAATGGAGAAATTTCGAGAAACACACCTACCTAAACTAACACAAACAGAGATAGAACATCTAAATGAACCCATAACAAAAGAATAGACTGAAAGGTAATTAAAAACACTCAACATAAAAAAAAGCCCTGGCCCTGATGACTTCACTAGAGAATTCTACCAAACTTTCAGAAAAGAGTTAACACCACTACTACTAAAGATATTGCAGAGCATAGAAAATGATGGAATACTTCCAGACTCATTCTATGAGGCCAGCATAACCCTGATGCCAAAATCAGGTAAACAGTCCACAAAAATACAAAATTATAGACCAATATCCCTCATGTCATGGATGCAAAAATGCTCAACAAAATTCTAGTGAATAGAATTCAACAACATATCAAAAAAATAATTCATCAAGACCAACAGGGATACACATCTGGTATGCAGGGATGGTTCGACTTTACAGAAACAATCGAAGTAACCCACCTTATAAATGAAACAAAAGACAAGAACCACATGATCTTATCAATTGATGCAGAAAAGGCATTTGACAAAGTCCAACACCCATTCATGATAAAAAAAAAAAAAAACTCTCAGCAAAATAGGAATAGAAGGAAAATTCTGCAACATAATAAAGGGCATTTATACAAAGCCAACACCCATCATCACCCCAAATGGAGAGAGACGGAAAGCATTCCCCTTGACAACAAGAACCAGACAAGGATGCCGTTTATCACCACTCTTATTCAACATTGTGCTAGAGGTCCTAGCCAGAGCAATTAGGCTAGATAAAGAAATAAAGTGCATCCAGATTGGTAAGGAAGAAGTAAAAGTATCTCTATTTGCAGATCACATGATCTTATACACAGAAAACCCTAAAGAATCCTCAAGAAAACTACTGAAACTAATAGAAGACTTCAGCAGAGTATCAAGATAAAAGATAAACTTACAAAAATCAGTTGGATTCCTCTACACCAACAAAAAGAACGTTGATGAGGAAATCACCAGATCAATACCATTTACAGTAGCCCCCCAGAAGATAAAATACTTAGGAATAAATCTAACCAGAGATGTAAAAGACCTATACAAAGAAAACTATAAGACACTACTGCAAGAAACCAAAAGCCACATACATAAGTGGAAAAACATACCTTACTCACAGATAGGAAGTCTCAACATTGTAAAAATCCCTATTCTACCAAAATCAATATATAGATATAATGTAATTTCAATCCAAATTCCAACAACATTTTTTAATGAGATAGAGAAATAAAAATCACCAGCCTCATACGGAAGGGAAAGAGGCCCACATAAGTAAAGCATTACTGAAAAAGAAGGACAAAGTGGGAGGCCTCACTCTACCTGCTTTTAGAACCTATTATACTACCACAGTGGACAAAACAGTCTGGTACTTGTACAACAACAGATTCATAGACCAATGGAACAGAATTGAGAACCCAGACATAAATCTAGCCACATATGAGCAGCTGGTATTTCACAAAGACCAAAAGTCAGTTAAATGGGGAAAAGACAGGCTCTTTAACAAATGGTGCTGGCTTAACTGGATATCTATCTGCAAAAAAAATGAAACAAGACCCATACCTCACACGACGCACAAAAACTAACTCAAAATGGATCAAAGACCTAAATGTAAAATCTAAGATGATAAACATCATGGAAGAAAAAATAGGGACAATGCTAGGAGCACTAATGCATGGCATAAACAGTATACAAAACATTACTAACAATGCACAAATGCCACTAAAGAACCTAGATAACTGGGGGCTCCTAAAAATCAAACACCTATGCTCATCCAAAGGCTTCACCAAAAGAGTAAAAAGACCACCTACAGACTGGGAAAAAGTTTTTAGCTATGACATTTCTGATCAGCATCTGGTCTCTAAAATCTACATGATACTGCAAAAACTCAACTACAAAAAGACAAAAAAACAATTAAAAAATGGGCAAAGCATATGAACAGGCACTTCACCAAACAAGACATTCAGGTGGCTAACAGATACATGGGGAAATGCTCACAATCATTAGTCATTAGAGAAATGCAAATCAAAACTACAATGAGATTCCATCTCACTCCAGCAAAAAAAAAAAAAAAAAAAGGCTAGCATTAATCCAAAAAACACAAAATAATAAATGTTGGAGAGGTTGTAGAGAGCCTGGAACATTTATACACTACTAGTGGGAATGTCAAATGGTACAACCACTTTGGAAATCAATTTAGTGCTTCCTTAAAAAACTAGAAATCAGGCGGAGCGAAGATGGAGGAATAGACAGACACTTCCATCGAGCCCTCTTTACAACAGAGACTCGAAATAACAAGTGAAACGAGTATATTTGTGACAAGCTGGGAGCCCTGAGCATCAAAGGCAAGCTTAGACAGAGAACTGAGGGGCAGAGGAAGGAAGAGGCCGTTCAGAAGTGGAGAGGAGTTACCGGACCTGAATGGCAGGGGGCCCTCAGGCACAATTCTCGGAGCAGCGGTGGCCTCGGCAGCTGGTACTAGCGTTCGGCCGCAGTTTCCTCAGGGAGAAGCAGCCAGCCACACGGCCCACTCACACCTCTGGAAGCTGAGGAGAATGGTGTGCTCTCGGCAAAAGCTAAGTACTTCTGTATATTTTACCGCACCCCTCCACCCCCAAGCCGGCTTCAATGGCTAAATCTCTGGGCGGGAGATAGACCCTGGTGAGCACCTAGAGCTGTCCTCCAGGCCTTGGGGAAGGAAAAAATTTGCAACTAGGGGGAAAAGATAATTTGCTAGCTCCATTAACCGGGGGAGCTCAGGACAGAAGCAGCTCCTGTCCAGGCATAAACTGTCCGTGGACCTTGAGCACCTTTCCCTTCTGCATGGACCTGTGTGGGCCTATTTTGGGAGAATAGGCCCTTGTTGGCAAACTCCAACCATTTCAGCTGTGCGATGGAGGGGTGGGTGTTTGACGTTTGACATTGCTTTGCCTATCAAACAAGGTCCTCACCTACCCACAACAGGGACCTAAGGACTGGTAGATCTGCTCAGGTCATCCAGCCACCCGCAACAGGGGTCCAAAGATAACTGGTACTTCCTAGTCCTTACAATAAAAACCTTGGGTGCCCATGGTCCCTCTGCAGAACCCACCCACCAGCACTCTCAAGAGAACATAGATGCGTTTTCCTCAGAGACGCCTGGGGGTCGGTTCTCAGCCCCCTGCCTTCTTCAGAGCGTGACCCCTGCTGCAATCAGATACCGGTATATACACCAATCACCCCAGCCCCTCTAAGGCTGTAGGACAGAGCCTGTACCACACACTTGATATCAGCTACCTGGAAACCTGAGCTGAATTCATAAAAGAAAACTGAATGGACTCCTAGACTGATATACCTGATAAGAGCTCTAGCCAGCTGGGGACAGGATACCAAAGCTCCAAAGGTGAAAATAATCAAGCTAGCTCACTCAAGCAACCCAGAGGGGTATACCAAAACAAAACAAGCAACTACGGCACAGTAAGCAAGCATAAACTAATACAATAACTTCTAGATGGCTTGGAGACAACTGTCAATATCAAGTCACATAAAGAAACAGGCCATGACCACCTCAACAGGCTTTCAAAACAAAGAATCCAGAGATCTTTTAGATGAATAAGCATTCCTGGAATTACCAGATGCAGAATACAAAAGTTTAACATACAGAACCCTTCAAGACATCAGGAAGGAAATAAGGAAATACCCAGAACGAGCCAAGGAACACACAGATAAAGCAACTGAAGAAATAAGAAAGATTATTCAGGAACATAATGAAAAGGTTAAGAAGCTGGAAAAATCCATAGACAGACAGCAATCAGAAATTCAGAAGATTAACAATAAAATTACAGAATTAGATAACTCAACAGAAAGTCAGAGCAGCAGAATTTAGCAAGTAGAAGCTACAATTTTTGAACTCAAAGATAAATCACTTGGCAATAATATTTGAAGAAAAATCAGATAAAAGAATATAAAAAAATGAAGAAACCTTAAGAATCATGTGGGACTCTATGAAGAGAAATAACCTACAAGTGATTGGAGTACCAGAACGGGGAGGGATAACAGAAAATACAGAGAAAATTGTTGAGGATTTGGTGGCAGAAAACTTCCCTGATACTGTGAAAGATGAGAAAATATCTATCCAAGATGCTCATCGAACTCCACTTAAGGTAGATCTTAAAAGAAAGTCACCAAGACATATTATAATCAAGCTTGCTGAAACCAAAGATAAAGAGAGAATTATAAGGGCAGTAAGGGATAAAAGAAAAGTCACCTACAAAGGAGAGCCAATAAGAATAAGCTCGGACTACAAGGCAGAAACCATGCAGGCAAGAAGGCAATCGGATGACATTTTTAAAAAATTGAAGGAAAAATATTGCCTGCCAAGAAGCATATATCCATCAAAACTTTCTCTTAAATATGAAGGTGAAATTAAGACATTTCTAGATAAACACAAGTTGAGAGAATTCGCAAAAACCAAACCAAAACTACAAGATATACTAAAGGGAGTTCTTTGGTGAGAAAATCAATAATATCAGGTATCAACCCAAGACTAGAATACTGGGCAGAGCAACCAGAAGTCAACCCGGACAGAGAAATCCAAAAAAAAAAAAAAAGGCAAGATTAAAAAAAAAAAAAACCCCAACACAGGGTAACGGCTATGTTATTATATAAAAGAAGACAACATTAAAATACTAAAGAGGAACTAAGAAATGTAATCATACACCTTCCATATGGAGAGGAAGAAAAGGCAATACAAAAAATAAAAGTTAGTTTTAAATTTGGAAAAATAGGGGTAAATAACAAGGTAACCATAAGGGAGACAAACTATCCTACTGATCAAAATAAAATACAAGGGAAAAATACAGACTCAGCAGAAACAAAATCAACAACAACAAATATGAGGAAAGAACAATATACAAAGAAAATCTACTCAGCCCATAAAATCAAGTGGGAAAAAGAAACTGTCAACACAGAAAAAGAGACATCAAAATTATACCACTAAATTCATACCTATCCATAATTACCCTGAATGTAAATGGACTCAATGCACCAAAAAAGAGACAAAGAGTGGCAGAATGGATTAAAAAACAACATCTGTCTATATGCTGTCTACAAGAGACACATGTTAGACTTAGAGACACAAACAAACTAAAACTCAAAGGATGGGAAAAAATATATCAAGCACACAACAATCAAAAAAGAGCAGGAGTGGCAATATTAATTTCTGACAAAACAATATTTAATGTTAAATCCATCAGAAAGGATAAGGAAGGACACTATATAATGATTAAAGGGACAATACACCAAGAAGATATAGCCACATTAAATAATTATGTACCCAATGACAGGGCTGCAAGATACATAAAACAAACTCTATCACCATTGAAAAGTCAGATAGACAGCTCCACAACAATAGTAGGAGACTTCAACACACCACTTTCGGTGAAGGACAGGACATCCAGAAAGTAGCTCAATAAAGACACAGGAGATCTAAATGCCACGATTAACCAACTTGACCTTGTAGACATATACAGAACACTCCACCCAACTGTAACCAACTATACTTTCTTTTCTAGTGCACATGGAACATTCTCTAGAATACGCCACATATTAAGTCATAAAGCAAGCCTTAGCAGAATCCAAAACATTGAAATATTACAAAGTATCTTCTCTGACCATAAGGCCATAAAAGTAGAAATCAATGACAGAAAAAGCAGGGAAAAGAAATCAAACACCTGGAAACTGAATAATACCCTGCTCAAAAAAGACTGGATTGTAGAAGACATTAAGGATGGAAAAAAGAAATTCATAGAATCCAATGAGAACGGAAACACTTCCTATCTGAATATTTGGGACACAGCGAAAGCAGTGCTCAGAGGTCAATTTATATCAATAAATGCACACATCCAAAAAGAAGAAAGGGCCAAAATCAAAGAATTATCCCTACAACGTGAACAAATAGAAAGAGAGCAACAAAAGAAACCCACAGGCAGCATAATAATAAAAATTAGAGCTGAGTTAAATGAAATAGAAAACAGAAATACAACTGAAAGAATTAACAAGACCAAAAGCTGGTTTTCTGAAAAACTCAACAAATCTGATAAACTACTGGTCAAACTGACAAAAGAAAAACAGGAAAGGAAGCAAATATCCCAAATAAGAAATGAGAGGGGCGATATTACAATAGACCCAACTAAAATTAAAAGAATCATATCAGATTACTATAAAAAACTATATTCAAACAAATTTAAAAACCTAGAAGAAATTAATGAATTCCTAGAAACACACTACCTACCTAAACTAACACAAACAGAGGGAGAACAACTAAATAGACCCATAACAAAAGAAGAGATTGAAAAGGTAATCAAAAAACTCCCAACAAAAAAAAGCCCCGGTCCGGAAGGCTTCCCTGCAGAGTTCTACCAAACTTTCAGAGAAGAGTTAACACCACTACTACTAAAGGTATTTCAGAGCATAGAAAAGGGTGGAATAACACCAAACTCATTCTATGAAGCCACCATATCCCTCATAACAAAACCAGGTAAAGACACCACAAGAAGAGAAAATTATAGACCTATATCCCTCATGAATGTAGATGCAAAAATCCTCAACAAAATTCTAGCCAATACAATTCAACAATATATGCAAAAAAATATTCACCATGACCAAGTGGGATTCATACCAGGTATGCAGGGATGGTTCAACATTAGAAAAACAATTAATGTAATCCACCACAAAAATAAAAGACAAGAATCACATGATTTTATCAATTGATGCAGAAAAGGCATTGGACAAAGTTCAATACCCATTCATGAGAAAAACTCTGAGCAAAATAGGAATAGAAGGAAAATTTCTCGACATAATACAAAGCCAATATCCAACATCATCCTAAATGGAGAGAGCCTGAAAGCATTCCCATTGAGATCGGGAACCAGACAAGGATGCCCTTTATCACCACTCTTATTCAACATTGTGCTGGAAGTCCTAGCCAGAGTAATTCGGCTAGATAAAGAAATAAGGGGCATCCAGATTGGCAAGGAAGAAGTACAAGCATCTCTATTTGCAGATGACATGATCTTATACACAGAAAACCTTGAGGAATCCTCCAGAAAACTACTGAAACTAATAGAAGAGTTCAGCAGAGTATCAGGATACAAGATAAACATACAAAAACATTTGAATTCCTCTACACCAACAAAAAGAACATCGAAGAGGAAATCACCAAATTAATGCCATTTACACTAGCCACCAAAAGGATATCATATTTAGGAACAAATCTTACCAGAGATGTAAAAGACTTATACACAGCAAACTACACTGCACTTCTGCAAGAAACCAAAAGAGACTTACAGGAAGCGGGGCCAAGATGGCTGACTAAGTAGAAGCTACGTCGGATACCTCTTGCAACAAAGACTTGGAAAAACAAGTGAATTCGAGCACATACATGACAATCTACAAACCCTGGCCATCAAACACAGATCTAAAGAGTTGACCTGAGTGACAGAGACTGAGAACGAGCAACCACGGGGAAGCCAACAACTGTTTTGGGAGACTGGAGCCAGAGTCCCAGGCAGAAAACCTTGGCGCCGGGCTTTGGACTCGGCGCAGGGGAGCTGAGCACTGCATCCTGAGACAGCGCAAACACGGCACGCAGCCCAAGCCCCCAGAAGTGCCCTCGGGGGAGGCCCAGCCGGTGCACGCAGGCAGCGCAGCGAAGGGGCTGACAGGAGGAGAAGTCACCGGGAGGCAGCAACTGGTTTTGGAGTCTGGAGTGTGGCATCCGACCTGGGGAGCCTTGGGACTGGGCTTTGGACTGAGAGCGGAGGAAATGACCACAGCGTCTGAGACAGCACAAGCACAGGATGCGGGCCTGACACTCGGGGGCAATCTCGACCCAGCCAACGCACAAAGCCTACACACCCCTCAGGAATCTCAGATAAAACAGTCATCACTAAGAAAGATAAGTAACTTTGTCTATATTCCAGGGTGCTACTCTCTCCTGTCTATCTGATCCCTCCCCTCCTTTTCCCAGGCGGCTTCATTATTATTGGCATTTCCTGACCCAGAGAGTGAAGTGCCCTGCGGTTACTTCTTTTGTTTTTTTGTGGGGTTTTTTTTTTTTTTTTTTTGTCTTTTCCTAACCCATTCTCCTTGCCTGAGAGAAGCAGATACAAAAAACCCAGGGACCAAAAATCCTTCCCTGACTTCCCAAAATTGGACTAAAAATACAAACCCAGCTCCAGCCAAGCATATGAGATCCACAGTCTTGGGCTTTCATCCCTACAGGGAACAAGGTGGCTATTATAGTGCAAAGGCAATTCTGATAGGGATCTGACTGTAATTGTTTTAGCGGATTACCGGAAAGACAAGTTTCCCAGGTCTGACATCTCTGTGTATTGAACAGACCCCTCACCGACCCACAACAGGGAACTGAGGGCTGAAGCTCCCCTCAGACCACCTAGCCTCCTGCCTTAGGGGTCTGGGGATGGTGACACCTACCAATCTGTAGGGGTACATGCATTGGGTGCCTAAGGTACAGCTGCAGAGCCCACCAACCAAAGTGCTTTAGGAATAGAGACACACCTACCTCACTGGCACTTGGGGGAAGCCTGTCAGCATCCTGCCCCCCTGGAGTGTGACTCCCTGCTGCTATTAGAATCTGGTGCACACAACTATCACCACCACTCCTCTAGGTGCATAGGTGACAGTCTGCACCACACACTTGGTGACCCAAAATCAGATTCTACTCAAGAATAGTGAATGGACTCTTAGGTTTATATATCTGGTAACAGCCCAAACCAGATGTTAATAGGACATAAGTGATTCAAGGGCTACAACAATCAAGACAGCGCAATCTAGTAGCCCATCTACGTACACTGAAAGAAAACAAAACAAGATAAGACTCAGTGAGCAAATATAAAATAAATCATTACACTATCTTATAGATGGCTCGGAGACAGCAGTCGATATCAAACCACATAAAGAAGCAGACCATGATTGCTTCTACAACTCCCCAAATTAAAGAATCAATATCTTTCCCAAATGAAGATACAATCCTGGAATTGCCAGATGCAGAATATAAAAAACTAATTTACAAAATGCTTTCAGACATCAGGGATGACCTCAGAAATGAAATCTGGCAATCTACACAAAAAGCCAAGGAACACACTGATAAAGCAGTTGAAGAAATCCAAAACATTATTCAAGAACATAGTGGAAAAATTAATAAGCTGCAAGAAACCATAGAGAGAAAGCATTCAGAAATCCAAAAGATTAACAGTAAAATTACAGAATTAGAAAACTCAATAGAAGTCAGAGGAGCAGAATCAAGCAATTGGAATGCAGAGTGGGGGAGATGGAGGATAAGGGAATTGACACCGATACAGCTGAAAAAAATCAGATAAAAGAATTAAAAAAAATGAAGAAACCCTAAGAATCATGTGGGATTCTATCAAGAAGAATACATTCCGTGTGATTGGAGTTCCAGAACAGGGAGGGATAACAGAAAATACAGAGAGAATAGGTGAAGATCTGTTGGCAAAAAACTTCCCTGACATCATGAAAGATGAAAGGATTCATATCCAAGATGCTCATTAAACCCCATATAAGATTGATCCAAAAAGAAAATCACCAAGACATATTATCATCAAACTTGCCAAAACCAAAGATAAAGAGAAAATTTTAAAAGCAGCCAGGGATAAAAGAAGGGTCTCCTACAAAGAAGAATCAATAAGTTCAGACTACTCAGCAGAAACCATGCAGTCAAGAAGGCCATGGGATGACATACATAGAACACTGAAGGAAAAAAACTGCCACCCAACGATTATATATCCAGCAAAACTCTCTCTCAAATATGAAGGTGAAATTAAAACATTTACAGATAAACACAAGCTTAGGGAATTTGCAAAAACCAAACCAAAGCTACAAGAAATACTAAAGGAAATTGTTTGGTCAGAAAATCAATAATATCAGATACCAGCACAACACAAGGTCACAGAACAGAACACCCTAATATCAACTCAAATAGGGAAATCACAAAAACAAATTAAGATTTATTGTAAAAAGAAAAAAATCCTCAAAACAGGGAATCATTGAAGTCAACATGTAAAAGATCACAATAATCAAAAACACAGACTAAATACAGGAGGCATAAAACTGCCATATGGAGAGGAAAACAAGGTGATATAGGACAATACAAGTTAGGTTTTTACTTAGAAAAATAGGGGTAAATATTAAGGTAACCACAAAGAGGTATAACAACTCCATAACCCAAAATAAAAACCAAAAAAAACATAACGACTCAGCAAACATAAATTCAACCACTATGAAAATGAGGAACACACAATTTACAAAGAAAAACATCTCAGCACAGAAAAGTAACTGGAGAAATGAAATTGTCAACAACACACACTAAAAGGCATCAAAATGACAGCACTAAATACATAAAAAAAAAAATACTTATCTATAATTAGGCTGAATGTAAATGGAATAAATGCACCAAATAAAGAGACAGAGAGTCACAGACTGGATAAAGAAACACGATCCGTCTATATGCTGCCTACAAGAGACAAACCTTAGGCTTAGAGACACAAACAAACTAAAACTCAAAGGATGGAAAAAAATATATCGAGCAAACAACAAGCAAAAAAGAGCAGGAGTAGCAATATTAATTTCTGACAAAATAGACTTTAAAGTTAAATCCACAACAAAGGATAAAGAATGACACTACATAATGATTAAAGGGACAACTGACCAGGAAGATATAACCATATTAAATATTTATGCACCCAATAACAGGACTGCAAGATACATAAAACAAACCTTAACAGAACTGAAAAGTGAGATAGACACCTACACAATTATAGTAGGAGACTTCAACACACCACTTTCAGAGAAGGACAGGACTTCCAGTAAGAAGCTCAATACAGACACGGAAGACCTAATTGCTACACTCAACCAACTTGACTTCATAGACTTTTACAGAACACTCCACCCAACAGCAGCAAAGTATACTTTTTTTTCTAGGACACATGGAACATTCTCTAGAATAGACCACATATTAGGTCATAAAACAAACCTTTGCAGAATTCAAAACATTGAAATATTACAAAGCATCTTCTCAGACCACAAGGCTATAAGAGTGGAAATCAATAACAGGAAAAGCAGGGAAAAGAAATCAAATACTTGGAAAATGAACAATACCCTCCTGAAAAAAGACTGGGTTATAGAAGACATTAAGGAGGGAATAAAGAAATTCATAGGATGCAACGAGAATGAAAACACTTCCTATCAAAACCTCTGGGACACAGCAAAAGCAGTGCTTAGAGGCCAATTTATACCGATAAATGCACACATACATAAAGAAGAAAGAGCCAAAATCAGAGAACTGTCACTACAACTTGAACAAATAGAAAGCAAGCAACAAAAGAATCCATCAGGGACCAAAACAAAACAAATGATAAAAATTAGAGCTGAACTAAATGAACTAGAGAACAGAAAAACAATTGAAAGAATTAACAAACCCAAAAGCTGGTTCTTTGAAAAAATTAACAAAATTGATAAACCATTGGCCAGACTGACTAAAGAAATACAGCAAAGGAAACAACCCAAATAAGAAACGAGATGGGCCACATCACAACAGACCCAACTTAAATTCAAAGAATCATATCACATTATTATGAAAAACTGTACTCTAACAAATTTGCAACCCTAGAAGAAATGGATGAATTCCTAGAAAAACACTACCTACCTAAACTAACACAATCAGAAGTTTTTTTGTTTGTTTGTTTTTACCTAAACTAGCACAATCAGAAGTAGAACAACTAAATAGACCCATAACAAAAAAAGAGATTGAAAAGGTAATCAAGAAACTCCTAACAAAAAAAAGCCTAGGCCACACGGCTTCACTGCAGAGTTCTACCAAACTTTCAGAGGAGAGTTAACACCACTACTACTAAAGGTATTACAAAGCATAGAAAATGATGGAATACTACCTAACTCATTCTATGAAGCCACCCTATCCCTGATACCAAAACCAGGTAAAGACACAACAAAAAAAGAAAATTACAGACATATATCCCTCGTGAACATAGATGCAAAACTCCTCAACAAAATTTTAGCCAATATAATTCAACAACATATCAAAAAAATAATCCACCATGACCCAGCGGGACTTATACCAGGTATGCAAGGCCGGTTTAATCTTAGAAAAAAACGTTAATGTAATCCACCATATAAATAAAACAAAAGACAAAAACCACATGATCTTACCAATTGATGCAGAAAAGGCATTTGACAAAGTCCAACACCCATTTATGATAAAAACTCTCAGCAAAATAAGAATTGAAGGAAAATTCCTCAACATAATAAAGGGCATCTATACAAAGCCAACAGCCAACATCACCCGAAATGGAGAGAGCCTGAAAGCATTTCCCTTGAGAACGGGAACCAGACAAGGATGCCCTTTATCACTGCTCTTATTCAACATTGTGCTAGAGGGTCTAGCCAGAGCAATTAGGCTAGACAAAGAAATAAAGGGCATCCGGACTGGCAAGGAGGAAGGAAAATTATCTCTATTTGCAGATGACATGATCTTATACACAGAAAACCCTAAGGAATCCTCCAGAAAACTACTGAAACTAATAGAAGAGATTGACAGAGTCTCAGGTTATAAGATAAACATACAAATCTCACTTGGATTCCTCTACATCAACAAAAAGAACGTTGAAGACGAAATCACCAAATCAATACCATTCACAGTAGCCCCCAAGAAGATAAAATACTTAGGAATAAATCTTATCAAAGATGTAAAAGACCTATACAAAGAAAACTAGTACAAAGCACTAGTACAAGAAACTAAAAAGGACCTATATCAGTGGAAAAACATACCTTGCTCATGGATAGGTAGACTTAACATAGTAAAAATGTTTATTGTACCAAAAGCCATCTATACATACAATGCACTTCTGATCCAAATTCCAATGACATTTTTTAATGTGATGGAGAAACAATACAGCAACTTCATACAGAAGAGAAAGAAGCCCCCAATAAAGCATTACTGAAAAAGAAGTCGGAGGCCTCACTCTACCTGATTTTAGAACCTATTATACCACCACAGTAGTCAAAAGAGCCTGGTACTGGTACAACAACAGGCACATAGAACAATGGAACAGAATTGAGAAACCAGATATAAATCCATCCACATATGAGCAGCTGATATTTGACAAAGGCCCAGTGTCAGTTAATTGGGGAAAAGATACTCTTTTTAACAAATGGTTCTGGCATAACTGGATTTCCATTTGCAAAAAAATGAAACAGGACCCATACCTCACACCATGCACAAAAACTAACTCCAAGTGGATCAAAGACCTAAACATAAAGACTAAAACGATAAAGATCATGGAAGAAAAAATTGGGACAACGTTAGGAGCCCTAATACAAGGCATAAACAGAATACAAAACATTACCAAAAATGATGAAGAGAAACCAGATAACTGGGAGCTCCTAGAAATCAAACACCTATGCTCATCTAAACACTTCACCAAAAGAGTAAAAGGACCTCCTATAGATCGGGAAAAAATTTTCAGCTATGATGTCTCCGACCAGCGCCTGACCTCTAAAATCTATATGATTCTGTTAAAACTCAACCACAAAAAGGCAAACAATCCAATCAAAAGGTGGGCAAAGAATACGAACACGCACTTCACTAAAGAAGATATTCAGGCAGCTAACAGATACATGACAATTTGCTCTTGATCATTAGCCATTAGAGAAATGCAAAATAAAACTACCATTACCAAAAATGATGAAGAGAAACCAGATAACTGGGAGCTCCTAGAAATAAAACTACGATGAGATTCCATCTCACTCCAACAAGGCTGGCATTAATCCAAAAAACACAAAATAATAAATGTTGGAGAGGCTGCGGAGAGATTGGAACTCTTACACACTGCTGGTGGGAATGTCAAATGGTACAACCATTTTGGAAATCTATCTGGCGTTTTCTTAAAAAGTTAGAAATAGAACTAACATACAATCCAGAAATCCCACTCCTCGGAATACACTCTAGAGAAATAAGAGCCTTTACACGAACAGATACATGCACACGCATGTTTATTGCGGCACTGTTTACAACAGCAAAAAGGTGGAGGCAACCAAGGTGCCCATCAACGGAAGAATGGATAAATAATTTATGGTGTATTCACACAATGGAATACTACATATCAATAAAGAACAGTGACGAATCAATGAAACATTTCATAACGTGGAGGAACCTGGAAGGCATTATGCTCGGTGAAATTATCAGATGCAAAAGGACAAATGTTGTATAAGACTACTATTATAAGATCTTGAGAAATAGTATAAACCAAGAAAAACACATACTTTTGTGGGTATGAGCAGGGGGGAGGGTTACTTACTGATTAGTTAGTAGATAAGAACTATTTTAGGTGAAGGGAAGGACAATACTCAATACACAGAAGGTCAGCTCAACTGTACCGAACCAAAAGCAAAGAAGTTTCCAGGATAAACTGAAGGCTTTGAAGGTCAGCCCAGCAACGGCAGGGGTTTGGGGGCTATAGCTTAAGGGGATTTCTAAGTCAATTGGCAAAATAATTCTTTTATGAAAACATTCTGCATCCCACTTTGAAGTGTGGTGTCTGGGGTCTTAAATGCTAACAAGCGGCATCTAAGATGCATCAATCAGTCTCAACCCACCTGGATCAAAGGAGAATGAAGAACACCAAGGTCACACGATAACTATGAGCCCAAGAGACAGACAGGGTCACGTGAACTAGAGACTACATCATCCTGAGACCAGAAGAACTAGATGGTGCCTGGCTACAACCGATGACTGCCCTGACAGGGAGCACAACAGAGAACCCGTAAGGGAGCAGGAGAACAGTGGGATGCAGACCCCAAATTCTCATAAAAAGACCAGACTTAATGGTCTGACTGAGACTAGAAGAATCCCGGCAGTCATGGTCCCTGAACCTTCTGTTGGCCCAGGACAGGAACCATTCTCAAAGACAACTCATCAGACATGGAAGGGACTGGACAATGGGTTGGAGAGAGGTGCTGATGAAGAGTAAGCTACTTGTATCAGGTGGACACTTGAGACTGTGTTGGCGTCTCCTGTCTGGAGGGGAGATGGGAGGGTAGAGAGGGTTAGAAACTGGCAAAACCGTCACGAAAGGAGAGACTGGAAGGAGGAAGCGGTTTGACTGATAAGTGGGAGAGTAAGTGGGATTATGGAGTAAGGTGTATATAAGCTTATATGTGACACACTGACTTGACTTGTAAACTTTCACTTAAAGCACAATAAAAATTATTAAAAAAAAAAAAAAAGACTTACATAAGTGGAAGAACATACCTTGCTCATGGATAGGAAGACTTAACAGTATAAAAATGTCTATTCTACCAAAGCGATCTATACATTTAATGCAATTCCAATCCAAATTCCAAGGACATTCTTTAATGAAATGGAGAAATAAATCACCAATTTCATATGGAAGGGAAAGAGGCCCTGGATAATTAAGGCATTACTGAAAAAGAAGAACAAAGTGGGAGGCCTTACTTTACCTGATTTTAGAAACTATTATACCGCCACAGTAGTCAAAACAGCCTGGTACTGGTACAACAACAGATACATGGACCAATGGAACAGAGTTGAGAATCCAGACATAAATCCATCCACATATGAGCAGTTGATATTTGACAAAGGCTCCAAAACAGTTAAATGGGGGAAAAGACAGTCTTTTTAACAAATGGTGCTTGCAAAACTGGATATCGATCTGCAAAAAAAATGAAACAAGACCCATACCTCACTCCATGCACAAAAACTAACTCAAAATGGGTCAAAAGACCTAAATATAAAATCTAAAACGATTAAGATCATGGAAGAAAAAATAGGGACAACTTCAAGAGCCCTAACACATGGCATAAACAGTATACAAAACATTATAAAGAATGTAGAAGAAAAACTAGATAACTGGGAGCTCCTAAAAATCAAACACTTGTACTCATCCAAAGACTTCACCAAAAGAGTAAAAAGACTACCTACAGACTGGGAAAAAGTTTTCAGCTATGAAATTTCTGATCAGCGCCTGATCTCTAAAATCTACACGATATTGCAAAAACTCAACTGCAAAAAGACAAATAACCCAATTAAAAATGGGCAAAAGATATGAATAGACACTTCACTAAAGAAGACATTCAGATAACTAATACATATATGAGGGAATGTTTACAATCATTAGCCATTGGGGAAATGCAGATCAAAACTACAATGAGATTTCATCTTACTCCAACAAAGCTGGCATTAATCCAAAAAACACAAAATAATAAATGCTGGAGAGGCTGTGGAGAGATTGGAACACTTCTACACTGCTGGTGGGAAAGTAAAATAGTACAACCACTTTGGAAATTGATTTGGCGCTTCCTTAAAAAGCGAGAAATAGAACTACCATAGGATTCAGTAATCCCACTCCTTGGAATATATCCTAGAGAGATAAGAACCTTTACAAGAACAGATATGTGCACACCCATGTTTACTGCAGCACTGTTTACAATAGCAAAAACATGGAAGCAACCAAGGTGCCCATCAACGGATGAAAGGATAAATAATTTCTGGTGTATTCACACAATGGAATACTACGCATCGATAAAGAACAGTGACGAATCTGTGAAACATTTCATAACATGCAGGAACCTGGAAGGCATTACGCTGAGCGAAATTAGTCAGAGGCAAAAGGACAAATATTGTATAAAACCACTATTACAAGATCTTAAGAAATAGTAAAAACTGAGAAGAACACATACTTTTGTGGTTACGAAGGGGGGAGGGAGGGAGGGAGGGAGAGGGTTTTTTATTGATTAATCAGTAGATAAGAACTGCTTTGGGTGAAGGGAAAGACAACACTCAATACATGGAAGGTCAGCTCAATTGGACTGGACCAAAAGCAAAGAAGTTTCCGGGATAAAATGAATGCTTCAAAGGTCAGTGGAGCAGGGGCGGGGGTCTGGGGAACATGGTGTGAGGGGACTTCTAAGTCAATTGGCAAAATAATTCTATTAGGAAAACATTCTGCATCCCACTTTGAAAGGTGGCATCTGGGGTCTTAAATGCTAACAAGCGGCCATCTAAGATGCATCAATTGGTCTCAACCCACCTGGAGCAAAGGAAAATGAAGAACACCAAGGTCATACGACAACTAAGAGCCCAAGAGACAGAAAGGGCCACATGAACCAGAGACCTACATCATCCTGAGACCAGAAGAACTAGTTGGAGCCCGGCCACAATCGATGACTGCCCTGACAGGGAGCACAACAGAGAACTCCTGAGGGAACAGGAGATCAGTGGGATGCAGACCCCAAATTCTCATAAAAAGACCATACTTAATGGTCTGACTGAGACTAGAGGAATCCCGGCGGCCATGCTCCCCAGACCTTCTGTTGGCACAGGACAGGAACCATCCCCGAAGACAACTCATCAGACATGAAAGGGACTGGTCAGTGGGTGGGAGAGAGATGCTGATGAAGAGTGAGCTAATTATATCAGGTGGACACTTGAGAGTGTGTTGGCAACTCTTGTCTGGAGGGTGATGGGAGGATAGAGAGAGAGGGAAGCTGGTAAAATTGTCACGAAAGGAGAGACTGAAAGGCCTGACTCAATAGGGGGAGAGCAAGTGGGAGTACGGAGTAAGATGTATGTAAACTTATATGTGACAGACTGATTGGATTTGTAAACTTTCACTTGAAGCTTAATAAAAGTTAATAAAAAAAAAAAAGCGAGAAATAGAACTACCATAGGATTCAGTAATCCCACTCCTTGGAATATATCCTAGAGAGATTAGAACCTTTACAAGAACAGATATGTGCACACCCATGTTTACTGCAGCACTGTTTACAATACCAAAAACATGGAAGCAACCAAGATGCCCATCAACGGATGAATGGATAAATAACTTATGGTGTATTCACACAATGGAATACTACATATCAATAAAGAACAGTGAGGAATCTGTGAAACATTTCATAACGTGGAGGAACCTGGAAGGCATTATGCTGAGTGAAATTAGTCAGTTGCAAAAGGACAAATATTGTGTAAGACCACTATTATAAGAACTTGAGAAATAGTTTAATCTGAGAAGAAAACATTCTTTTGTGGTTATGAGGGGGGGAGAGAGGGAGGGTGGGAGAGGGGTATTCACTAGTTAGATAGTAGATAAGAACCACTTTTGGTGAAGGGAAAGACAGCACACAAAACAGGGGAGGTCAGCACAATTGGACTAAACCAAAAGCAAAAAGTGTCCTGAATAAACTGAATGCTTTGAAAGCCAGTGTAGCAGGGGAAGGGGTCTGAGGACCATGGTTTCAGGGGACATCTAAGTCAATTGGCATATTAAAATCTGTTAGGAAAATATTCTGCATCCCACTTTGAAGAGTGGCGTCTGGGGTCTTGAACGCTAGCAAGTAGCCATCTAAGATGCATCAATTGGTCTCAGCCCACGTGGATCAAAGGAGAATGAAGAACACCAAGGACATAAGGTGATTACGAGCCCAAGAGACAGAAAGGGCCACATGAACCAGTGACTACATCATCGTGAGACCAGAAGAACTAGACGGTGCCCGGCTACAACCAATGACTGCCCTGAAAGGGAACACAACAGAAAACCCCTGAGGGAGCAGGACAGCAGTGGGATGCAGACCCCAAATTCTAATAAAAAGACCAGACTTAATGGTCTGACTGAGACTAGAAGGACCCTGGTGGTCACGGCCCCCAGACCTTCTCTTGGCCCAGGACAGGAACCATTCCCAAAGCCAACTCTTCAGACATGGATTGGACTGGACAATGGGTTGGAGAGGGATGCTGGTGAGGAATGAGCTTCTCGGATGAGGTGGACACTCTTGAGACTATGTTGCCATCTCCTCCCTGGAGGGAAGATGAGAGGGTAGAGGGTGTTAGAAGCTGACAAAATGGACACAAAAAGAGAGGGTGGAGGAAGGGAGCGGGCTGTCTCATTAGGGGGACAGCAATCGGGAGTATGTAGCTAGGTGTACATAAGTTTTTATGTGAGAGACTGACTTGATTTGCAAACTTTCACTTAAAGCACAATAAAAATTGTTTTTAAAAAAAGGCTAGAAATTAAACTATCCTATGATCCAACAATCTCACTCCTTGGAATATATCCTAGAGAAGTAAGAGCCTTTACACTAACTGATATATGCACACCTATGTTCACTGCAGCACTGTTTACAACAGCAAAAAGATGGAAGCAACCAAGGTACCCAGCAATGGATGAATAGATAAATAAATTATGGTATATGAGTCGCAATCAACTCAATGGCATTGGCTGGGTGGGTATATTCACACAATGGAATACTACGCATCGATAAAGAACGATGATGAATCCGTGAAACACCTCATAACATGGAGGAATCTGGAAGGCATCATGCTGAGTGGAATTAGTTGCAAAAGGACAAATATTGCATGAGTCCACTATTATAAGAACTCAAGAAATAGTTAAGCACAGAAGAAAATATTCTTTGATGGTTACGAGACTGGGGAGGGAGAGGGGTATTCACTAGTTAGATGGTAGACAAGAACTATTTTTGTGAAGGGAAAGACAGCACACAATATAGGAGAGGTCAGCACAACTGGACTGAACGAAAAGCAAAGAAGTTTCTGGAATAAGTTGAATGCTTCAAAGGCCAGAGTAGCAGGGGCAGGGGTCTGGAGACCGTGGTTTCGGCAGACATCTAAGTCAATTGGCATAATAAAATCTATTAAGAAAACATTCTGCATCCCACTTTGCAGAGTGGCATCAGGGGTCTTAAATGCTAGCAAGTGGCCATCTAAGATGCATCGACTGGTCTCAACCCACCTGCATCAAAGGAGAATGAAGAACACCAAAGACACAAGGGTAATTATGAGCCTAAGACACAGAAAGAGCCACATAAATTAAAAACTACATCAGCCTGAGACCAGAAGAACTAGATGGTGCCCGGCTACAACCGATGACTACATAGCAAGGTGCATACAATTTTTTGTATGAGAGTCTGACTTGTTTAGAAATTTTCACTTAAAATACAATTTTAAAAACTTATTTAAAAAAAATACATTAAATGCTTCTCTGCCCAAGAATGTTATTTACCTAAGTTTTTAGACTTGGGATATTTATGAATAAAAGTTACTTCTTCATTAGCTACACTCATAAAGTGATGCTGTATAACTGAACAATGGCAAATACTTCAAAAATCATTCATTTCTGGCTTTATAAAATGTTTTCATACTCATCATTAAGTTTGGGTGTGTTCAGTGTTCTGGATGTTTACTTTTAAAATGCAGCAGCTCATTTGGTAGAGTGTCTTGGGAGCTGGAGCATAGCCAGTCTCGTGGGCACCCTTCCCCTGCCCAGCTACCACCACCCCCAAGAGGCCACGTGTGCAAGGGGAGGCATGGCTATGATGGGGAGATGTGGCCATAATGAGGAGGCATGGCCATGAGGAGGAGGCGTGGCCGTGATGGGGATGCAGGGGACCACGTGTCCTCTCCTGTCTATCTCCTGCACACCACACCACACCAACCCAGCCATTCTCACAGACTCCTCTGGGTTTACATCACAGCCCCCCCCACCGCCCCCCGCAGTTCTAAAGTCATGCTGATGGTACTTTATTAAGCTGTACCTTCAAGGGGAGAGGTAAGGCGTCAGGTAGACCTAGTTCCAATCCCAACTGTCTCACCCGTAATCATGACAACAACCACAGCAAGCACTGATAATAGGCTAGCAATGCTTTAAGCACTTTACACCATCAACTCATTCCATCTTTATGAGGATTATATGAGCTGGACAATGTGATTATCAACATCTCTCTTTGGCAGATGAGGCCTAGGGAAACTGAGAGACTCACCCAGGTTACACAGGAGTTCTCAAAGGACTGGAAGTGAGCGTGCATCTGGTCCAGGGAAGGTGCAGTTGCCACTAGGCTGCACTAGCCCTTCTACAGCAAACTCCAGCCTCAGCCATTTGGCAACCCCATGGAGCTAGCTAGCTTCCCTAAGCCATAGTCTCCATCTGTACCCTCACTTTCCCCTGACATGGAACCTTCCCCACCTGGCTGTGTGAAGGCCTCTAGGAAGTACACACATGACATTGCTCAAAGCCCAGTCGCCAGAGCACAAGGCAACCTGGGGCCCAGCCACCTCTACCCCCAGCTTTGCCTGTTTACTCAGGCCCACTAGCATTACAGTCCTGCCTCAGCGGGCCCACTCTCTACTTTCTGCTCTTCGGCACAGACAGCCCAAAGGCCTCGATGGTGCCTTTAGCTAATCAACTCTCAAGGCTCTTGGGCCAGTCTTCAATGCCTAAGAGTGACGTCCATACAAATCACGGAGCTTCTCCTGGAATTCAAAAGTAGGGTAGAAACGATGCGTCTTCTGACAAAACTTCTAACAATAGGACATACTTACCAAGTGGGTTTCTCCCTAGCTCTGTGGCCTTATCTGTAGTGCCTTTAGGATATAGTTGCTGAAACAAATCCTAAAAGTTACAAAGATCTAAGGTTAAAAACGTAAAAGCAATGGTAAGAGTTCTTAGCTGCAACTTGAACTGAACTAGGGTTTTACAAACATTTACTGAAAACTACATTTATAGGCAGGCATTCTTCTCAAAGCTGTCTTCTATGAAATGTAAATGAAGAGACTCAAAGAACTGTAAAAACTGTTCACCAAGAACCAGGAATTCAAGTCCTTGGCTGAGAAACCATTCTTTCTTGGCAAACGATATAAAGAAAGTCTACCATCTAGCAAGGGGAAGAGCAAGGACCCACTGGTCTATGTTTCCACCAACACCTGGCGCACTAGGGGTGGAGTTTAGTCTCAGGAGGGCCAGGCCAAACTGCCTCCATGTCTCACACGTGCCAGCACTCTCAGCCCTTGTCATGCCTGCTGTGTGACCACATCTGAGCTCCACAGCGCAACCCCATCTCTCAACCAATACAGGGTGAGCTGGACCAGTAGGAGTCACAGAAGAAGGATGGCTGACCAAGCTGGGCATCCAGCCCAGACACAAAGAGGTCTAGGGGGTCACTGACGTCTTCATTACGTGCAAGGCTAACAAACAGGAAAATTGACCGCACCTGAGTCCTATCTCAGGGAAGATCGCCACAGGGCAAGTTTCAACCAGTCAAGCAGAGTTTCTAACTGCCACAGCTACCATCCCAACAGACTGGCCCCACAACAGCCAAGGAGTGTAACAGAGGGGACTCATTAATGTGAGACAGAAGGTCAAAAAAGGCTAGGAAAATGTTAGAAGGGCAGATGTCTGCAAAGAGGGAAGGAAATGACAGAAGAAAGATGAACAACAAATGATACTTCAAAAAAGAAAAGTAGCAGCAAGTCAGAGAAATACTAGACTTCAGAATCATGCCATCTCCTACTAATTATTGTACGCCCCTGGTCACCCCAAACATGAACAAATTTTGCCAAGTTCATGTAAAGCCAATACTATTCAGCTATTGCCAAAACAGATTAGAGAAAGATTCACAAAGCACTCTAATACACTGAAGTCACTATGACGGTGCACAAAACATCTTCTAGAGAAGAAACAAGGGCTGCAGGGATCAAGACAAAAAAAAAAAAAAACTGCTCCAAAGAGTTTCCAAAGAGCAGCTGGTGGATTTGAACTGCTGAACTTTTGGTTAGAGGCCAACCTCTTAACCACTGCACTACCAGGGCTCCAGGGATCACAACAGAGCTGCCTAAAGGCTGGAGAAGGTAAGGAACAGGTGTTCATGGACATAAAGTCTCAGCCAGTCAGCTGAGAGAGAGCATGGTTAGGTTAAGACCAGAACCCTGGGAAGGGAAATTCCACTTCCAAAGCTCTGACTGCTCCACTGCCATTTGGAAATTGGTAGGTCAAAGCAACGGCCTTCAATAAAAATCTCCACAGCTCTTGGTCTCAGGGAACATCTAGCTCAATTGGCATAACAGAGTTTATAAAGAAAATGTTCTACATCCTACTTTGGTCAGTAGCATCTGGGGTCTTAAAAAGCCTGTGAGCAGCCATCTAGGATACTCCACTGGTCTCACCCCTTCAGGAGCAAGGGAGAATGAAGAAAACTAAAGATACAAGGGAAAGATTAGTCCAAAGGAAAAATGGACCACAACTACCATGGCCTCCACCAGACTGAGTCCAGTACAACTAGATGGTGCCCAGCTACTAACACTGACTGCTCTAACAGGGATCACAGTAGAGGGTCCCAGACAGGACTGCAGAAAAATGCAGAACAAAATTATAACTCACAAAAAAAGACCAGGCTTACTGGCCTGACAGAGACTGAAGGAACCCCAAGAGTATGGCCACCAGACACACTTTTAGCTCAGTAATGAAGTCACTACTGAGGTTCATCCTTCATCCAAAATTAGACAGGCCCATGAAACAAAAGGAGACTAAAGGGGCGCACCAGCCCAGGAGCAAGGGCTAGAAGGCAGGATGGGACAGGAAAACTGATAATAGGGAACCCAAGGTAGAGAAGGGAGAGTATTGATATGTCATGGGGCTGTTAACCAAAGTCATAAAACAATATGTGTACTAACTGTTTAATGAGAAGCTAGTTTGTTCCATAAAACTTCATCTAAAGTACAATAATATATATACATATATTAAAAAAAAAAAAAATTCCATGCCTCTAATGAGCACCTACCACACACCAAACTTTACAGACCATTTTTCATTTGATTCCTCTTGAGGAATCTTATTACATCCACTTTAAAGGGAGATAAATGAGGCTTAGAAGGTCGATAGCTGAAGGTCACAGCGCACAGAAGTACCTGCCCCAAGAAGGTAGTTTTCCAAAGCCAGGCTCATCCCCCCAGGCTTTATGGCCCCCACATGAGATGGAGAGACACCATGATGGTCTTGGCCTACTAAAATTTATTTACCAAATACACATCCAGCAAAGGAAAACAAGATATCTAACTCTCCCTTTCTCAAAGAATTCATGGGGTTGTTGCAAAAACACTAAATGGTACAATTCAGTTGAATGTCCCTTGAGTTTTGGGAGTAGGATGGATAATTTGATAGATAGACAGATAGACAAAGATAGAGACTGAGAAAATTAGGAGCATAGACCAGGGAAACAACTGGAAAGAGTCAAACCATGTAACAATGTGTGTTTTATGTAAATAACTATAACATTCTTTTACGTAGTACGTCTCTTATAGCTACTATTGTAGAGTCTTTTAATATTAAAACTTGTTTCACTCAAAAGCCGGTTCGAAATTCAGAGGTATCCACAAACCATGCAAATTCATCTTTCCTTCAGAAAGAGTGGTAAACTCATACAAGTGCTCTGGGGAAGAACAACTGAAGCCAAGCACAGTTTGCCTCAGGAACACCATCACCGTGAATTGAGCAATGATGATATGCTAACCCCTGATTCAGGACTCCATGGTCTGCCTCCACAATGGGTCCAGGGCTGCATGTGTCAGCAGGACCTGTCTACTCTGGATTAAAATTGTGAGTCACCATTGTCATTGTTCGGATGGTGGTTAAGTGCTGTACAGTCAGTTCTGACTCAGAGACCATAGGTTTGATAGAACAAAACATTGCCCATGCCTGCACCATCTTCGCAATCCTTGTCATGCTTGAGCCCACTGTTGTAGACACTGTGTCAGTTCATCTCACTGAGGGTCACGCATGATGTCCTTCTCCAAGGACAAGTCCCTCCTGATAACATGTCCATGGCTCTAATGAGTACCTACCATACTCCAAACTCTGACGCACACCTTTCTTAACTTTAAACCATGCAGTACCCCCTTGTTCTGTTCAAACAACCACTCTTGGTCTAAGTACAGGTTCCTCATGAGTTCAATTAAATGTTCTGGGATTCCCATCCTTCGCAATGTTATTCATAATTTGTTATGATCCACACAGTCAAATGCCTTTGCATAGTCAATAAAACACAGGAAACCCTGGTGGCGCAGTGGTTAAGTGCCACGGCTGCTAACCAAGAGGTCGGCAGTTCAAATCCGCCAGGCGCTCCTCAGAAACTCTATGGGGCAGCTCTACTCTGTCCTGTAGGGTTGCTATGAGTCAGAAATGACTCGACGGCAGTGGGTTTTTTTTTTTAAAACCTCTTTCTGGTATTCTCTGCTTTCAGCCAGGATCCATCTGACATTAGCAATGATATCCCTTGTTCTACGTCCTCTTCTGCATCTGGCTTGAATTTCTGGAAGTTTCCTGTCAATGTGCTGCTGCAACTGCTTTTGAATGATCTTCAGCAGAATTTTACCTGCATGTGATATTAATGATATTGTTCGATAATTTCTGCATTCTGTTGGATCACCTTTGTTTGGAATGGGCACATATGGATGTCTTCCAGTTGGATGGCCAGGTAGCTGTCTTCCAAATTTCTTGGCATAGATGAGTGAGTGCTTCCAGTGCTGCATCTGTTTGTTGAAACATCTCAATTGGTATTCTGTCAATTCCTGGAGCCTTGTTTTTTGCCAATGTCTTCAGTGCAGCTTGGACCTCTTCCTTCACTACCATCAGTTCTTGATTATACACTATCTCCTAAAATGGTTGAACGTCGATCATTTCTTTTTGGTACGGTGACTCTGTGTATTCCTTCCGTCTTCTTTTGATGCTTCCTGAATCATTTAATATTTTCCAGTAGAATCCTTCATTAGAGGACATTTTCAGGGAAGACTTTGTCTTAAAAGGCAAGCTGTTTTCACCTAAACCTTTATCTGCTTCATTTGAACATTACAGGCAGTTTAGCTAAGAAAAAAGGAAATCTACATCACGAGGGACTGAAGGATGGCCTCAGTACTAAGTCAGAAGAAAACATTATTGGCCTACTGAATTAATGAACAGCAAATTTATCAAGTGCAAATTTCCATAAGATACAATCGGATCACAAAATCTTTAAGGGACCTGGTAAAAGAAAGGAAGGACAACTGTGAAAATAATTTAATCTTCAGCTCACACTTAAAGAAGATTATTCCACTCCTTGAATTTCTTCCTACTTAGAAATTAAACATTTTAAAGAAATTTGAAATTTAAAATCATGAAAGCATCATTTAAGTAAATATCCCAATTCAAGGACCGTAAGTCTTCACAATGACACATCACATTCAGGTGTTTTCACTGCCATCCCCAATAACTATTTTATTAGCAGATTCCATTTAATGCTAATAAAAAAGGATTTCATAGAATTCGTTGATTGTTAAACACAAATTAGGGGCTTAAAAAAGAAAACCCCTGCCATCCTTTTAGAGATGTGCTTTTTTTCACTGTCAAGCAAAACATTCTGGAAACAGAGAAGAAAAGTAGGCCTACCTACTGATGCAGTGTCTACCCATCTGGAACTTAGCAATTTTTAACTATCTGTCAGGTTGAAAAAAAAATGGATTTTGGAAAATGGCACTTCTTTCTGAACATCAAGTAAATAAATGAAAAATAAAAAGGAATAGAACTGAACATTGGAGATCTGACATCTTGTCAACCACCATCTGGCCAACGTGTATTTCCTAATCTTTACCCACTACTATCCATCTATCAAAACTGGCACTATCTCTAGAGCCAAGTTTCTCAACGTGGGCATAATGACATCTGGGACTGGATAATTCTTTGTTGTGGGAGATGTCCTGTGCATTATGGGATGTTTAGCAAGATCCCTGGCCTCTCTCTCCTTTCCCAGACATTGCCAGTATCCCCTGGGGGACAAAATCACCTGTGGTTGAGAACCACTGCTATAAAGCATTCAAACCCATAAAAAATAGACTTCTTACAATTGTTTGGTTTCTCACAATTCAAGGTCACAGGCTGTCCTCTGAACCCCAGAGAGTCATCTTGTAAATACCTACCATTAGCACAGGGTGGAGAGAATAGGACAAATCCATCATCATTCCTAGAAAAACCTATCAACCATGAGCTGGTAGCACCTCTGCTGTGTCTGACAAACATTATCATAAAAGAACAAAAGGACACACATTGAATTCCTCTCTATCCTAGCCATCAAAAGAATGATTAAATAACAAACTTATGCCTTAAATTTAGACTTCTGAAGATCTTAAAAAGGGAAAGAACTTTCAAATCAGAGCTTTCCCACAGGAGCCAGCCACCTGCACTCCTCAATCCTCAATCAAGGAGGCCTTCAGCACTGTGCTCTGGCCCTGGGTGGTGGGACCATGGCTGTGGCGCCCTCTCAGACTCAACCACAGTCGTCTTATCTCACACGGCACACTTTAACTGGGAAGTGCTTTGTGATGGCTCAGACACAGCTCTGAATGCAACCATCGTCATGGGAGGTGTTAACAAATTCACACTTCTGAGTTCCTATACAGGCAATTTTCTCATCATTCTGAGAAGAGAAATGTTTAAGGAAAATGCAATAAACAGTTCTGAGATCTATGGTCAGTGTTTTCATCAAACAGCAATTTCATTTCGCCAACATGAGTCTCCCTCCCCAAACAACACTCAGGCACCTGGGTTCCCCCACTCCCTTTCTGGAGCCCCATTTTTGACCCTGTCCTTGGGAGCACTCTCCATCTGGCCAGCACACACACAAGCTTGCTGGAGGTCACATCTGCAAAGTGCTCCCTGAGAAAGCAGCTACGGATGCCAGATTGCTGGGAATGCTGGGGAGACTGGTCTGTGACTGGACCCAAACCTCGAGCACCCTCACTCTACTTCTACATACCTCCTGGCATTGACTGATTTAAACTCAGCTGAATAAATAATCTGAGAAGCCAGACTACATGAAAAAGAACATGGCATCAGGATTGGAGGGAGGCTCATTAACAACCTGCAATATGCAGATGACACAAACTTGCTAGCCAAAAGCAAAGACCACTTGAAGCACTTACTGATAAAGGTCAAAGACTACAGCTTTCAGTGTGGGCTACATCTGAACATAAAGAAAACAAAAATCCTCAAACCTGGACCAATAAACAGCATCATGGTTGGGCTTTAATTTTTTTCAGTGCTTGTCACATGTGGGCATTTTTGTTTCCTGAAGCCACTTTTGTCTGGTAGGAGCCTGGCCCATTCAGAGCAGCCAAGAGTGGAAGACAGGGCTGGATCTACCTGTAACAGGAAACACTGGGCTAACAGAAGATGGTGATTTAGGCTTTAGTGCTAGAGACCACCAATTCAACCTCAAGCCCTTGGAACTCTGCATGGCTTTCCCATCTGCACAATGGGAGCGCCACCACCATGACTGCTCGGCCAACCCTTCCTGCATGTGCAATGGGTCCACACTGCAGCCAGGCGGCCTTCCCGCCCTCTGCTTACAACATGCAGATGGTTTCCCGGAGCCTCCAGATCCCATATGGGCTCAGAAAGCTTCCTAGCTGCCCGGAGCCCCTCCACTCTGCCATGCTCCTCCACATTCTTGGTTCCAGACTCTTGCTCTTGCGGCCAGCCCCTTGGCTGCCTGCCCCTGCTCAGCACCCCACTGTCCCTCTGCTCATCACTTGCCCGGCCCTGCTCACTCCCCAGCACTGCTCCATGCTCACCTCCAGAAGGGCCTGCCCTTCCTCGGGAATGTGCTCCCCGGTGCTGGGCACTACCCGACAGCATTTGTGCTCACGGGGTAGCTGAATACAGCCCCCACTTCTCAGTCAGCCCCCAAGCACAGACCTCCACAGTCTCATGCCCAGGGCTGGCATTCCCACCACTGGGCAGGTAACTACGGAGCCCGAGAGTGGGTCTCCACGGTGCCTCCCAGGACAGGCACACCACCTCACCCTGTGCTCCCAGCCCCCAGTTCAGGGTGTTCAAGCTGCTTCCAAAGAGAGAAATAGGAGTGTGGTAATTCTGACTGCTATGCCTTTAAGAGAATATCAAAAGGACTTCTCTAAACTCCATTTTTGTTTTATGTGAATGTACTCCTACACACGCACACTTATTTGCAGAATGTAAAGGGTAAGACATTCTATGCTTCCCATTACAAATCAAATCCCATTAGTGCCACGTGTCACAATCGATTCAAAAAGGAACCTTGCTGCTGGTATTAGATCAGTCAGAAGAAGAGTTATGAGCCATCCTAGGCCTGTAGGCTTAGGAATTTCTTCAAAGAAGGGGGGATAAGAAGAAAAGGATTTTAAAATAATACTAGTCTTAGACTGTGTCTCTGCAAAAAATAAGCCAAGGCCACTCCTCAGTACAGCCCAAGCATGCACATGCTCAGGATGGCCAGCTGCAGAAGGCCCATCTGCCCCCGCAGTGAGGGCCTGAGTCAGTGAGCCCCAGGCACAACTCGCTATGCCCAGCTGCATGGCTCCCTGGGCCATGGCAATCCTGTGATCAGCAGCAGCATCTTCTGACACTTATCTGCCACACTCTCATTTTCTCTTGTCTCCCCCTCAGGATCTGACACCCACCCCTATGAGACAAGGCCCCAGGTATGAGACGAGGCCCAAGGTGATAAGCTCTTACACCCGGAGCCCAAGGAGCACAGGCCCGGGGCAGTGCAGGAGATGGTGAGGCAGGCACGGTCCTGGGCCATCGTATGCCCACATCTCAGCCAGCACACCTCTGCCTCATGCCATCTGCTCACCAAAACCACCAGGTGCTAGCAGTGGTCTGGAGAACCAGTGAGGTGCCAAGATGCAAAATAAACCACAGAACAAGGCATTGCCTTTCGGCAGAGGCACTGAGACTCAGAGGTCCTTCTGGAAAACTACTGTTGACAAGGAGGGATGACAATATGAGGCTGTCTATAAATGTTCTAAGCAAGGTTTCAATCTTAATGTAAACCTATGCGATCTAATAGTCCCCTCATTGGCTTTTCCCACTTCCCGGCATCTCCACATGTCCTGTAATCCGGAAGGCTGCCAAAGGTATCACCATCACCTCTGAGATTCCACTTTACAAATGCTGGCTTTAGGTGGGAGGTACAGAAATAAATAACTGTGCCTAAATCTAGGACACAAGATTGTACCAGCCAGATACCAACCTAGGAAATAACCCTCAAGGACAATCCAAAACCAAAACATTTACACTAGGGAACCAGAGAAGTTAATCTGTAAATGACAACAACGTCAGAACAATAAAAGAGGGAATAAAAGGTATAGGTATAGAACTCTCTAATGGAGAGGAAGGCAAGGTGATACCAAGTAATAATAAACTGGTTCAAACCTAGGAAGATAAGGGTAAATTTCAAGATAACCACAAAGAAAGTTAACAAACCTACTCATCAAAATAAAGAAGAAAGGCAGAGCCAAGATGGTAGAATAGACAGACGCTTCCGGCAAGCCCTCTTTACAACAAAGACACACACACAAAAAAGTGAAGCAAGTATATTTATGACAAGCTAGGAGCCCTGAGCATCAGAGGCAAGCTTAGAAAATGAACTGAAGAACAGGGGGAGGAAGAGATGGTTCAGAAGCAGAGAGGAGTTACCGGACCTGAATCGCAGGGAGCCCTCAGGCACCATTCCTGGGAATGGCGGCGGTGGTCTTGTACTAGCGTTCAACTGCAGTTTCCTCAAGGAGAAGCAGCCAGCCACACAGCCTACTCACACCTCCGGAACAAGAGAAGAACGGCTCTCTCAGGAAAAGGTAAGTACTTGCATATGTTTTACCATGACCCCACCCCCACTCCCAAGCCGGCTTCTTCAGCTGACTTCCCTGGGCCTGAGATAGGCCCTGTTGAGCACCTAGAGCCATCCTCCCAGACTTGGAGAAGGATTAAATTTGCAACTGGGGGAAAAGATAATTTGCCAACTCCTCTAACCGGGGGATCTCAGGACAGAAGCAGCTCCTGTCCAGGCATAAATGGTCTGTGGACTTTGAGTACCTTTCCCCTCTCCATGGACCTGCATGGACCTGTTAACGGAGAATAGGCCCTTGCTGGCAGACTACAACCGTTTCAGCCATGTGGCAGAGAGGTGGGTGTTTGAGGTTTGGCATTGCATTGCCTACTAAACAGGGTCTTCACCTACCCACATCAGGGGCCTAAGGACTGGTAGCTCCACTCAGATCATCCAGTCACCTGCGACAGGGGTCCAAGGATAACTGTACCTCCAAATACTTACAACCAAAAACATTGGGCACCCATGGTCCGTCTGCAGAACCCACCCACCTGTATGCTCTAAGGAACAGGGACACGCTTTTCTCAGAGACAGGTCAAGGACAATTCTCAGTCCCCTGCCTTGTTTAGAGTGTGACCCCCTCCTGCAACCAGATACCGGTACCGACACCAATCATCCCTGCCCATCTAAGACTGTGTGACAGAGCATGTACCACACACTTGATGATAAGCTACCTAAACACCTGAGCTGAATTAATACAAGAAAAGTGAACGGACTCCTAGACTGATATACCTGAAAATAGCTCTAGCCATCTGGGGACAGGACATCAGAGCTCCAAAGGTGAAAATAATCAAGCTAGCTCACTCAAGCAACGCATTTGGGCATATCAAAACAAAACAAAGCAAGAAGCTATGACACAGTAAGCAAACATAAAATAAACTAATACAATAACTTATAGATGGCTCAGAGACAAGAGTCAGTATCAAGTCACATAAAGAAACAGACTATGATCACCTCAACAAGCTCTCAAAACAAACAATCAAGGGATTGTCTAGATGAAAGGGCATTCCTGGAATTACCAGAGGCAGAATACAAAAGATTCATATGCAGAACCCTTCAAGACATCAGGAAGGAAATGTGGCAATATGCAGAACAAGCCAAGGAACACACAGATAAAGCAACTGAAAAACTAAAAAAGATTTCTCAGGAACATAACGAAAAATTTAATAAGCTGGAAAAATCCATAGAGAGACAGCAATCAGAAATTCAGAAGATTAACAATAAAATTACAGAAGTAGACAACTCAATAGAAAGTCAAAGGAGCAGAATTGAGCAAGTGCAAGGCAGAATTTCTGAACCTGAAGATAAAGCACTTGGCACCAATATATCTGAACAAAAATCAGATAAAAGAATTTTTAAAAATGAAGAAATCTTAAGAATCATACAGGACTCTGGGAGTACCAGAACAGGGAGGGATAACAGAAAATACAGAGAGAATTGTTGAAGATTTTTTGGCAGAAAACTTCCCTGATATCGTGAAAGATGAGATGATATCTATCCAAAAAGCTGATCGAATTCCACATAAACTGGATCTTAAAAGAAACTCACCAAGACACATTATAATCAAACTTGCCAAAACCAAAGATAAAGAGAGAATTTTAAGAGCAGCTAGGCATAAAAAAAAAAGTCACCTACAAAGGAGAACCAATAAGAATAAACTCAGACTACTCAGCAGGAACCATGTAGGCAAGAAGGCAATGGGATGACTTCTATAAAAAACTGAAGGAAAAAAATTGCCAGCCGAGAATCATATATCCAGCAAAACTGTCTCTCAAATATGGAGGTGAAGTTAGGACATTTCCAGATAAAAAGATGTTTAGGGAATTCATAAATACCAAACCAAAACTACAAGCAATACTTAAAGGGAGCCCTTTGGTTAGAAAATCAATAATATCAGGTATCAATCCAAGACTAGAACACTGAGCAGGGCAATCGGAGATCAACCCAGACAGGAAAATCAAAAAAATAAATCAAGATTAAAAAACACTCAAAACAGGAAAATAGCGATGTTACTATGTAAAAGAAGACAACATTAAAGCAATAAAGAGAGACTAAGAAATGTAATCATAGATCTATATGGAGAGGAGGATAAAGTGATACAAAGAAATAAAAGTTGGGTTTAAATTTAGAAAAATAGGGGTAAATAATAAGGTAACCACAAAGGAGACAAACTATCCTACACATCAAAATAAAATACAAGAAAAAAATAGACTCAGCAGAAACAAAATCAACAACAACGAATATGAGGAAAGGACAACATATAAAGCAAATCTACTCAGCACATAAAATTAAGTGGGAAAAAGAAACTGTCAAAAACACACAAAAAAAGACATCAAAATGATAGCACTAAATTCATAAAAAAAATACCTATCAGTAATTACCCTGAATGTCAATGGGCTAAATGCACTAATAAAGAGATAAGGACTGGCAGAATGGATTAAAACACATACTCCGTCTATATGCATCCACGAGAGACACACCTTAGGCTTAGAGACACAAACTAAAACTCAAAGGATAGGAAAAAATATGGCACCCAAACAACAATCAAAAAGAGCAGGAGTGGCAATATTAATTTCTGAAAAAATAGACTTTAAAGTTAAATCCATCAGAAAGGATAAGGAAGGACACTATATAATGCTTAAGAGACAATATACCATGAAGATATACCCATATTAAATATTTATGCAACCAATGACAGGGCTGAAAGATACATAAAGTAAACTCAATCAGCATTGAAAATTGAGACAGACAGCTCCACAATAATAGTAGGCAACAACAACACACCACTTTCAGTGAAAGACAGGACATTCAGAGGGAAGCTCAATAAAGACACGGAAGATCTAAATGCCACAATCAACCAACTTGACCTCATAGACATACACAGAACACTCCACCCAACAGCAACCAAGTGTAGTTTCTTTTCTAGTGCACATGGAGCATTCTCTAGAATAGACCACATATAAGGGCATAAAACAAGCCTTAGCAAAATCCAAAACACTGAAATATTACAAAGCATCTTGTCTTACCATACGGCCATAAAAGTAGAAGTCAATAACAGAAAAAGTAGGGGAAAAAAGTCAAACACTGGGAAACTGAACAATACCCTGCTCAAAAAAGACTGGATTATAGAAGATATTAAGGATGGAACAAAGAAATTCATAGAATCCAATGAGAATGAAAACACTTCCTATCAGAACCCTTGGGACACAGTGAAAGCAATGCTCAGAGGTCAATTTACATCAATAAATACACACATACAAAAAGAAGGGCCAAAGCCAAAGAATTATGCCTACAATTTAAACAAATAGAAAGAGAGCAACAAAAGAAACCCTCAGGCACCCGAAGAAAACAAATAATAAAAATTAGAGCAGAACTAAATGAAAAACAAAACAGAAAAATGATTGAAAGAATTAACAAGACCAAACGCTCCTTCTTTGAAAAAAATCAACAAAAGTGATAAACCACTGGCCAAATTTACATAAGAAAAAGAGGAGAGGAAGCAAATAACCCAAATAAGAAACGAGATGGGCAATACTACAACAGACCCAACTGAAATTAAAAGAATCATATCAGATTACAATGAAAAATTGTACTCTAACAAATTTGAAAACCTAGAAGAAATGGATGAATTCCTAGAAACACACGACCTACCTAAACTAACACAAATACAGGGAAAACAACTAAATAGACCCATAACAAAAGAAGAGATTGAAAAGGTAAGCAAAAAAACTCCCAACGAAAAAAAAGCCCTGGCCCTGACGGCTTCACTGCAGAGTTCGAACAAACTTTCACAGAAGAGTTAATACTACTGGTACTAAAGGTATTTCAGAGCATAGAAAAGGATGGAATACTACCAAACTCATTCTATGAAGCCAACATATCCCTGATACCAAAACCAGGCAAAGACCTAAAAAAAAAGAAAATTATAGACCTATATCCCTCATGAACGTAGATGCAAAAATCCTCAACAAAATTCTAGCCAACAGAATTCAACCACATATCAAAAAAATAATTCACCATGACCAAGTGGGATTCATACCAGGTATGAAGGGATGGTTCAACATTAGACAAACAATTAATGTAATCCACCACATAAATAAAACAAAAGATAAGAATCACATGATTTTATCAATTGATGCAGAAAAGGCATTGGAAAAAGTTCAATACCCATTCATCATAAAAACTCTCAGCACAATAGGAATAGAAGGAAAATTCCTCAACATAATAAAGGGCATTTATACAAAGCCAACAGCCAACATCACCCTAAATGGACAGAGCCTGAAAACATTCCCTTTGAGAACAGGAACTAGACAAGGATGCCCTTTATCACCACTCTTATTCAACATTGTGCTGGAAGTCCTAGCCAGAGCAATTAGGCTGGATAAAGAAATAAAGGGCATCCAGATTGGCAAGCAAGAAGTAAAAGTATCTCTATTTGCAGATCACATGCTCTTATACACAGAAAATCCTAAGGAATCCTCAACAAAACTACTGAAACTAATAGAAGAGTTCAGCAGAGTATCGGGATACAAGATAAACATAAAAAAATCAGCTGGATTCCTCTTCACCAACAAAAACAACATCAAAGAGGAAATCACCAAATCAATACCATTTACAGTAGCCCTGAGAAGATAAAACACTTAGGAATAAATCTTACCAAAGATGTAAAAGATGAAGTAAACTACAAAACACTTCCACAAGAAACCAAAAGAGACCTACGTAAGTGGAAAAACATACCTTGCTCATGGATAGGAAGTCTTAACATTATAAAACTGTCTATTCTACCAAAAGCGATCTATACATTTAATGCAATTCCAATCCAAATTCCAATGACATTCTTTAATGAGATGGAGAAACAAATCACCAACTTCATATGGAAGGGAAAGAGGCCCTGGATAAGTAAAGCATTACTGAAAAACAAGAACAAAGTGGGAGCCCTTACTCTACCTGATTTTAGAACCTATTAAACCGCCACAGTGGTCAGAACAGCCTTGTACTCGTACAACAACAGATACATAGACCAATGGAACAGAATTGAGAATCCAGACAGAAATCCATCCACATATGAGCAGCTGACATTTGACAAAGGCCCAAACTCCATTAAATGGGAAAAAGACAGTCTTTTTAATAAATGGGGCTGGCATAACTGCATATCCATCTGCAAAAAAATGAAACAAGACCCATACCTCACTCCATGCACAAAAACAAGCTCAAAATGGATCAAAGACCTAACTACAAAATCTAAAATAATAAAGATCATGAAAGAAAAAATAGGGACAACGTTACCCATAAAACCTTAGGAGCCATAATACATGACATCAACTGTATACAAAACATTACTAACAATGCAGAAGAAAAACTAGATAACTGGGAGCTCCTAAAAATCAAACACCTATGCTCATCCAAAGACTTCATCAAAAGAGTAAAAAGATTACCCACAGATTGGGAAAAAGTTTTTAGCTATGACATTTCAGATCAGCACCTGATCTCTAAAATCTACATGATACTTCAAAAACTCAACCACAGGGCGGGGCCAAGATGGCGGACTAGGTAGACGCTACCTCGGATCCCTCTTGCAACAAAGACTCGGAAAAACAAGTGAATCGATCACATACATAACAATCTACAAACCCTGAACAACAAACACAGATTTAGAGACGGAGAACGAACAAATACGGGGAAGCAGCGATTGTTTTCAGAGCCTGGAGCCAGCATACCAGTCAGGTAACCTTTCCCAGCCGATTTAGGGCAGAGCCCAGGGGAGCAGACGGTGCAAACAAGGGGCCCAGCCCTAGCACCCAAACTCACCCCGGGAAGGGGGCCCAGCTGGTTCGCGCGGGCGGCATGGCAACGCAGCCGGTGGGAGAAGTCCCCGGGAGACAGTGACAGGTCTGGGAGCGGGGAGAGCAGCGTCCCAGCCAGGGAACCGTCCCACCGGGATTTTGACTAGGTGCAGGCACGGCACAAGCACGGAGAGCTGCTCCACTCCCCTGAACTAACCCCAGGAGGGGGCCCAGCCTATTCGCGCAGGCGGTGTGGCGACGCAGCCGGTGGGAGAAGTCCCCAGGCGGCAGCGACTGGTCTTGGAGCGGGGAGAGCAGCGTCCCAGCTGGGACACGCGGTCATGGCACAAGCATGGGGAGCCGCTCCACTCACCTGAACTAACCCCGGGAGGGGGCCCAGCCGGTTCTCAGAGGTGGCACGGCGGCACGGCAACACGGCTGGCGGGACAAGAAGTCCCCGGGAGGCATTGACTGATTTTGGAGTCGAGAGTACACCGTCCCAGCAGGGGAACCTTGACTTTGGGCGTGGGGCTGGCAGCGGAGGATCTGACCGTGACTTCAGCAGGCCAGACCCCCGGGGGCAATCTCCACACAGCCAGCACACATAGGCAACACACCCCACGGAAATCTCAGATATAACAGTCATTCCAAGCAAGACAAGCAACTCTGGCTATATTCTGAGGTGCTACTCTCCTATCTCTCTGATCCCTCCCCCACCCTCCCTAGGCGGCTTCATCAACATCTGAATTGCCTGAGCCAGAGGGAGAATCCTAATCCACTCTTTCAGCCTGAGAGAAGGAACAACAACAATACAAAAAAAAAAAAAAAAAACCCAGGGACCAAAAATCCACCCCTAATTGGACTAAAAACACAGAACCAGCTACAGCCAAACATATACGATCCAAACCTCAGACTTCATCCTTACAGGGAACAAGGTGGCAGTTATAATCCAAAGGCAATTCTGATAGGGATCTGACTGCATTTTTTTTTTAGCGGATTTTCTGGAAAAACTAGTCTCCCAGTGATGGCTCGGAGACAGCAGTCCATATCAAACCACATAAAGAAGCAGACCATGACAGCTTCTCCAAACCCACAAACAAAAGATTCAAAATCTCTCCCAAATGAAGATACAATCCTGGAATTATCAGATACAGAATATAAAAAACTAATTTACAGAACGCTTCAAGACATCACAAACGAAATAAGGCAAACTGCAGAAAAAGCCAAGGAACACACTGATAAAACTGTTGAAGAACTCAAAACGATTATTCAAGAACATAGTGGAAAAATTAATAAGTTGCAAGAATCCATAGAGAGACAGCATTCAGAAATCCAAAAGATTAACAATAAAATTACAGAATTAGACAACGCAATAGGAAGTCAGAGGAGCAGAATCGAGCAATTAGAATGCAGACTGGGACATCTGGAGGACCAGGGAATCAACACCAACATAGCTGAAAAAAAATCAGATAAAAGAATTAAAAAAAATGAAGAAACCCTAAGAATCATGTGGGACTCTATCAAGAAGGATAACTTGCGGGTGATTGGAGTCCCAGAACAGGGAGGGGGGACAGAAAACACAGAGAAAATAGTTGAAGAACTCCTGACACAAAACTTCCCTGACATCATGAAAGACGAAAGGATATCTATCCAAGATGCTCATCGAACCCCATTTAAGATTGATCCAAAAAGAAAAACACCAAGACATATTATCATCAAACTCGCCAAAACCAAAGATAAACAGAAAATTTTAAAAGCAGCCAGGGAGAAAAGAAAGGTTTCCTTCAAGGGAGAATCAATAAGAATAAGTTCAGACTACTCAGCAGAAACCATGCAGGCAAGAAGGGAATGGGACGACATATACAGAGCACTGAAGGAGAAAAACTGCCAGCCAAGGATCATATATCCAGCAAAACTCTCTCTGAAATATGAAGGCGAAATTAAGATATTTACAGATAAACACAAGTTTAGAGAATTTCAAAAACCAAACCAAAGCTACAAGAAATACTAAAGGATATTGTTTGGTCAGAAAACCAATAATATCAGATACCAGCACAACACAAGGTCACAAAACAGAAAGACCTGATATCAACTCAAATAGGGAAATCACAAAAACAAACAAATTAAGATTAATTAAAAAAAAAATACACATAACAGGGAATCATGGAAGTCAATAGGTAAAAGATCACAATAATCAAAAAGAGGGACTAAATACAGGAGGCATTGAACTGCCATATGGAGAGTGATACAAGGCGATATAGAACGATACAAGTTAGGTTTTTACTTAGAAAAACAGGGGTAAATAATAAGGTAACCACAAAAAGGTATAACAACTCCATAACTCAAGATAAAAGCCAAGAAAAACATAACGACACAACAAACATAAAGTCAAACACTACGAAAATGAGGATCTCACAATTTACTAAGAAAAACGTCTCTGCACAAAAAACTATGTGGAAAAATGAAATTGTCAACAACACACATAAAAAGGCATCAAAATGACAGCACTAAACACTTATTTATTTATAATTACACTGAATGTAAATGGACTAAATGCACCAATAAAGAGACAGAGAGTCACAGACTGGATAAAGAAACACGATCCATCTATATGCTGCCTACAAGAGACACACCTTAGACTTAGAGACACAAACAAACTAAAACTCAAAGGATGGAAAAAAATATATCAAGCAAACAATAAGCAAAAAAGAAGAGGAGTAGCAATATTAATTTCTGACAAAATAGACTTTAGACTTAAACTCCACAACAAAGGATAAAGAAGGACACTACATAATGATAAAAGAGACAATTGATCAGGAAGACATAACCATATTAAATATTTATGCACCCAATGACAGGGCTGCAAGATACATAAATCTAATTTTAACAGAATTGAAAAGTGAGATAGACACCTCCACAACTATAGTAGGAGGCTTCAACACACCACTTTCGGAGAAGGACAGGACATCCAGTAAGAAGCTCAATAGAGACACGGAAGATCTAACTACAACAATCAACCAACTTGACCTCATTGACTTATACAGAACTCTCCACCCAACTGCTGCAAAGCATACTTTTTTTTCTAGCACACATGGAACATTCTCTAGAATAGACCACATATTAGGTCATAAAACAAACCTTTGCAGAGTCCAAAACATTGAAATATTACAAAGCATCTTCTCAGACCACAAGGCAATAAAACTAGAAATCAATAACAGAAAAACTAGGGAAAAGAAATCAAATACTTGGAAAATGAACAATACTCTCCTGAAAAAAGACTGGGTTATAGAAGACATCAAGGAGGGAATAAGGAAATTCATAGAAAGCAACGAGAATGAAAATACTTCCTATCAAAACCTCTGGGACACAGCAAAAGCAGTGCTCAGAGGCCAATTTATATCGATAAATGCACACATATAAAAAGAAGAAAGAGCCTAAATCAGAGAACTGTCCCTACAACTTGAACAAATAGAAAGTGAGCAACAAAAGAATCCATCAGGCACCCGAAGAAAACAAATAATAAAAATTAGAGCTGAACTAAATGAATTAGAGAACAGAAAAACAATTGAAAGAATTAACAAAGCCAAAAGCTGGTTCTTTGAAAAAATTCACAAAATTGATAAACCACTGGCTAGACTGACTAAAGAAATACAGGAAAGGAAACAAATAACCCGAATAAGACACGAAAAGGACCACATCACAACAGAACCAACTGAAATTAAAAGAATCATATCAGATTATTACAAAAAATTGTACCCTAACAAATTTGCAAACCTAGAAGAAATGGATGAATTCCTGGAAAAACACTACCTACCTAAACTAACACATTCAGAAGTAGAACAACTAAATAGACCCATAACAGAAAAAGAGATTGAAACGGTAATCAAAAAACTCCCAACAAAAAAAAAGCCCTGGCCCAGATGGCTTCACTGCAGAGTTCTACCAAACTTTCAGAGAAGAGGTATAACCACTACTACTGAAGGTATTTCAAAGCATAGAAAATGACGGAATACTACCCAACTCATTCTATGAAGCCACCATCTCCCTGACACCAAAACCAGGTAAAGACATTACAAGAAAAGAAAATTATAGACCTATATCCCTCATGAACATGGATGCAAAAATCCTCAACAAAATTCTGGTCAATAGAATCCAACAACGCATCAAAAAAATAATTCACCATGATCAAGTGGGATTTATACCAGGTATGCAAGGCTGGTTTAATATCAGAAAAACCATTAATGTAATCCATCACATAAATAAAACAAAAGACAAAAACCACATGATCTTATCAATTGATGCAGAAAAGGCATTTGACAAAGTCCAACACCCATTTATGATAAAAACTCTCACCAAAATAGGAATTGAAGGAAAATTCCTCAACATAATAAAGGGCATCTATGCAAAGCCAACAGCCAATATCACTCTAAATAGAGAGAACCTGAAAGCATTACCCTTGAGAACGGGAACCAGACAAGGATGCCCTTTATCACCGCTCTTATTCAACATCGTGCTTGAAGTTCTAGCCAGGGCAATTAGGCTAGACAAAGAAATAAAAGGTATCCAGGTTGGAAAGGAGGAAGTAAAGTTATCACTATTTGCAGATGACATGATCTTATACACAGAAAACCCTAAGGAATCCTCCAGAAAACTACTGAAACTAATAGAAGAGTTTGGCAGAGTCTCAGGTTATAAAATAAACATACAATAATCACTTGGATTCCCCTACATCAACAAAAAGAACACAGAAGAGGAAATAACCAAATCAATACCATTCACAGTAGCCCCCAAGAAGATAAAATACTTAGGAATAAATCTTACCAAGGATGTAAAAGACCTATACAAAGAAAACTACAAAGCTCTACTACCAGAAATTCAAAAGGACATACTTAAGTGGAAAAACATACCTTGCTCATGGATAGGAAGACTTAACATACTAAAAATGTCTATTCTACCAAAAGCCATCTATACATATAACGCACTTCCGATCCAAATTCCAATGTCATATTTTAAGGGGATAGAGAAACAAATCACCAATTTCATATGGAAGGGAAAGAAGCCCCGGATAAGCAAAGCACTACTGAAAAAGAAGAAGAAAGTGGGAGGCCTCACTCTACCTGATTTCAGAAGCTATTATGCAGCCACAGTAGTCAAAACAGCCTGGTACTGGTACAACAACAGGCACATAGAACAATGGAACAGAATTGAGAACCCAGATATAAATCCATCCACGTATGAACAGCTGATATTTGACAAAGGCCCAGTGTCAGTTAATTGGGGAAAAGATACTCTTTTTAACAAATGGTGCTGGCATAACTGGATATCCATTTGCAAAAAAATGAAACAGGACCCATACCTCACGCCATGCACAAAAACTAACTCCAAGTGGATCAAAGACCTAAACATAAAGACTAAAACGATAAAGATCATGGAAGAAAAAATAGGGACAACCCTAGGAGCCCTAATACAAGGCATAAACAGAATACAAAACATTACCAAAAATGACGAAGAGAAACCCGATAACTGGAAGCTCCTAAAAATCAAACACCTATGCTCATCTAAAGACTTCACCAAAAGCGTAAAAAGACCACCTACAGACTGGGAAAGAATTTTCAGCTAGGACATCTCCAACCAGCACCTGATCTCTAAAATCTACATGATTCTGTCAAAACTCAACCACAAAAAGACAAACAACCCAATCAAGAAGTGGGCAAAGGATATGAACACACACTTCACTAAAGAAGATATTCAGGCAGTCAACAGATACATGAGAAAATGCTCTCGATCATTAGCCATTAGACATATGCAAATTAAAACTACGATGAGATTCCATCTCACTCCAACAAGGCTGGCATTAATCCAAAAAACACAAAATAATAAACGTTGGAGAGGCTGCGGAGAGATTGGAACTCTTATACACTGCTGGTGGGAATGTAAAATGGTACAACCACTTTGGAAATCTATCTGGCGTTATCTTAAACAGTTAGAAATAGAACTACCATACAACCCAGAAATCCCTCTCCTGGGAATATACCCTAGAGAAACAAGAGCCTTCACACAAACAGATATATGTACACCCATGTTTATTGCAGCTCTGTTTACAATAGGAAAAAGTTGGAAGCAACCAAGGTGTCCATCAACAGATGAATGGGTAAATAAATTGTGGTATAGTCACACAATGGAATACTACGCATCGATAAAGAACAGTGACGAATCTGTGAAACATTTCATAACATGGAGGAACGTGGAAGGCATTATGCTGAGTGAAATTAGTCAGAGGCAAAAGGACAAATATTGTATAAGACCACTATTATAAGATCTTGAGAAATAGTAAAAACTGAGAAGAACACATACTTTTGTGGTTACGAGCAGGGGAGGGAGGGAGGGAGGGAGGGAGAGGGCTTTCTATTGATTAATCAGTAGATAAGAACTGCTTTAGGTGAAGGGAAGGACAACACTCAATACTTGGAAGGTCAGCTCAATTGGACTGGACCAAAAGCAAAGAAGTTTCCGGGATAAAATGAATGCTTCAAAGGTCAGCGGAGCAAGGGCGGGGGTCTGGGGACTATGGTTGGAGGGGACTTCTACGTCAATTGGCAAAATAATTCTATCATGAAAACATTCTGCATCCCACTTTGAAATGTGGCGTCTGGGGTCTTAAATGCTAACAAGCGGCCATCTAAGATGCATCAATTGGTCTCAACCCACCTGGACCAAAGGAAAATGAAGAACACCAAGGTCACACGACAACTAAGAGCCCAAGAGTCAGAACAGGCCACATGTACCAGAGACCTACATCATCCTGAGACCAGAAGAACTAGTTGGTGCCCGGCCACAATCGATGGCTGCCCTGACAGGGAGCACAACAGAGAACTCCTGAGGGAACAGGAGATCAGTGGGATGCAGACCCCAAATTCTCATAAAAAGACCATACTTAATGGTCTGACTGAGGCTAGAGGAATCCTGGCGGCCATGGTCCCCAGACCTTCCGTTGGCACAGGACAGGAAACATCCCCGAAGACAACTCATCAGACATGAAAGGGACTGGTCAGTGGGTGGGAGAGAGACGCTGATGAAGAGTGAGCTAATTATATCAGGTGGACACTTGAGATTGTGTTGGCACCTCTTGTCTGGAGAGGGGATGGGAGGATAGAGAGAGAGGGAAGCTGGCAAAATTGTCACAAAAGGAAAGACTGAAAGGGCTGACTCATTAGGGGTAGAGCAAGTGGGAGTATGGAGAAAATGTATGTAAACTTGTATGTGACAGACTGATTGGATTTGTAAACGTTCACTTGAAGCTTAATAAAAGGTAATTAAAAAAAATCTCAACCACGAATAGATAAACAACCCAATTAAAAAATAGGCATAATATATGAACAGACACTTCACTAAAGAAGACATTCAGGTAGCTAACAGATACATGAGGAAATGCTCATGATCATTAGCCATTAAAATTAGAGAAATGCAAATCAAAACTACAATGAGGTTCCATCTCACTCCAATAAGGCTGGCATTAATCCAAAAAACACAAAACAACAAATGCTGGAGAGGCTGCGGAGAGATTGGAACACTTACACCCTGCTGGTAGGAATACAAAATGGTACAACCACTTTGGAAATTGATTTGGTACTTCCTTAAAAGGCTGGAAATAGAACTACCATACGATCCAGCATCCCACTCCTTGGAATATATCCTAGAGAAATAAGGGCCTTTACAGGAACAGATATATGCACACCCATGTTCATTGCAGCACTGTTTACAATAGCAAAAAGAAGGAAGCAACCATGGTGCCCATCAATGGATGAAATGAATAAACTGTGGTATATTCACACAACGGAATACTACACATAGATAAAGAACAGTGATGAATCTGCGAAACATTTCATAACATGGAGGAATCTGGAAGGCATTATGCTGAGTGAAATTAGTCAGGTGCAAAAGGACAAGTACTGTATAAGACCACTATTATAAGAACTCGAGAAATAGTTTAAATAGAGAAGAAAATATTCTTTGATGGTTACGAGAACGGGAAGGGGGAAGGGTTCAGGACCAGTGTTCATTAATTAGATGGTATATAAGAACTTCTTTAGGTGACAGGAAAGGCAACACACAATACAAGGGAGGTCAGCACAACTGGACTAAACCAAAGGCAAAGAAGTTTCCTGAATAAACTGAATGCTTCAAAGGCCAGCGTAGCAGGGGCAGGGGTTTGGGGACCATGGTTTCAGGGGACATTTAAGTCAATTGGCATAATAAAATCTACTAAGAAAACATTCTGCATCCCACTTTGGAGAGTGGCATCTAGGGTCTTAAACGCTACACTAGCAAGCGGCCATCTAAGATGCATCAATTGGTCTCAACCCACCTGGATCAAAGGAGAATGAAGAACACCAAGCACACAAGGTAATTACTAGCCCAAGAGACAGAAAGAGCCACATAAACCAGAGACTACATCAGCCTGAGACCAGAAGAACTAGATGGTGCCCAGCTACAACCTATGACTGCCCTGACAGAGAACACAATAGAGAACACCTGAGGGCACAGGAGAGCAGTGGGATGCAGACCCCAAATTCTTGTAAAAAGACCAAACTTAATGGTCTGACTGAGACTAGAAGGACCCTGGTGGTCACGGCCCCCAGACCTTCTCTTGGCCCAGGACAGGAACCATTCCCAAAGCCAACTCTTCAGACATGGATGGGACTGGACAATGGGTTGTAGAGGGATGCTGGTGAGGAGTGAGCTTCTCGGATGAGGTGGACACTTAAGACTACGTTGGCATCTCCTGCCTGGAGGGGAGATGAGAGGGTAGAGGGGGTTAGAAACTGGCGAAATGGACACGAAAAGAGAGAGTGGAGGGAGGAAGCGGGCTGTCTCATTAGGGGGACAGCAATTGGGAGTATGTAGCAAGGTGTATATAAGTTTTTATGTGAGAGACTGACTTGATTTGTAAACTTTCACTTAAAGCACAATAAAAATTTTTAAAGAATAAAATGAAGAAAAACATAAAGTCTCAATAAAAACAAAATCCACAGAAACAAAAGAAATCCACAAACAAAAGGAACTCAGCACAGGACATTATGCTGAGTAAAATAAGTCAATCACAAAAGGAAAAATATTATATGAGACCACTACTGTAAAAACTCATGAAAAGGTTTACATACAAAAGGAAACAATATTTGATGGTTGTGAGGGTGGGGAGGGGTGGGGATGGAAAAACACTTAATAGTCAATAGGTGGAAAACCTGGTGGCATAGTGGTTAAGTGCTATGGCTGCTAACCAAAAGGCGGCAGTTCAAATCCGTCAGGCGCTCCTTGGAAACTCTACGGGGCAGTTCTACTCTGTCCTATAGGGTCGCTATAAGTCGGAATCGACTCGACGGCACTGGGTTTACTGGGTATCAATAGGTAAGTGGAAACTTTGGTGAAGAGTAAGACAGTACACAATACTGGGGAAGCCAGTACAACCTGTACAAGGCAAGGCCCTGATAGCTCCATAGACACATCCAAACTCCCTGAAGTACCGAACTGCTGGGCTGAGGGCTGTGGGGACCATGGTCTCAGGGAACATCTAGCTCAATTGGTATAACAGAGTTTATAAAGAAAATGTTCTACATTCTTTTTGGTGAGTAGCATTTGGGGTCTTAAAAGCCTGTGAGCGGCCATCTAGGGTACTCCACTGGTCTCACCCCTTCGGGAGCAAAGAAGAATGAAGAAAACTAAAGACCCAAGGAAAGTTTAGTCCAAAGGACTAACAGACCACATCTACCACAACCTCCACCAGACTGAGTCCAGCACAACTAGATGGTGCCCGGCTACCACCACTGACTGCTCTGACAGGGATCACAATAGAGGGTCCCGGGCAGAGCTGGAGAAAAAGGTAGAACAAAATTCTAACTGAAAAAGAAAGAGCGGACTTGCTGGCCTGACAGAGACTGGAGAAACCCTGAGAGTGTCGCCCGCAGGTACCCTTTCAGCTCAGTAATGAGGCCACTTCTGAGGTTCACCCTTCAGCCAAAGATTGAACGGGTCCTCGGAATAAAACAAGACCACAGCGGCGCACTAGCCCTGGGACAAGGACTGGAGGGTGGGAGGGAGCAGGAAGGCTGGTGATAGAGAAGCCGGGATTGAGAAGGGCAAGTGTTGACATGGCGTGGGGTTGCTAATCGAAGTCATACAACAATGTGTGTACTAATTATTTGGTGAGAAACTAGTTTGTTCTGTAAACCTTCATCTAAAATTCAATTAAAAAAAAGAAGAAGAAGAGTAGCTGCTGAGGCTGCTTATGTAGAACCAAACATCTCATGGGATTTCTCCCTTGGCTGGTCTAGTGCCAGCCTGGAGAAGGCTGGGAGAAAGTTTTGCTAGGAGAAGGGGGTACACTTGGAGCAAGGGGTACCTCCTCAACCCTCTAGCACTTGGGGAAAACATAAGGCTTCAGTCTGGGCACCGCAGGCCAGTGCAGTACGGAAGTAAGATAGCATTTCCCCCGTTAACGTTTCGCTTTAGTGTGCCTCTTGAATTGCACCTCTCAAGCAAAGTGGATTATGTTGAGTTGTAGGAATTTTCTTAATCACTGGATCATACTGAATAATAAACATATACTAGGCATGATGAATACAGGCTCTGGGGTTTATTTTCCAACAAATCCTATTGCACAGCCCTTGCATTTGGAGCATTTTTCTTGGAAACTGGCAAAGAGTAGGGAAAAGGTCACACCTGGGTCTTATTTAAAGGTGCTGGCAGCAGTAACCAAAACCAGTTGCCATCAAGTCAATTCCAACTCATGGCAAACCCGCATATGTCAGCGTAGAACTGTGCTCCGTAGGGTTTTCAATGGCTGATTTTTCAGAATTAGACGACCAGGCCTTTCTTCCAAGGCACCTCTGGGGGGACTCAAACCTCCAATCTTTCAGTTAGCAGCCGAGCACATTATCCATTTGCAGGTGAGACCACACAGGTAAGAGCGGTGATCTGACTTTGGGGTAAACAGCAAGACGCTGGCATTAGTCAGGGAGCCTCAGCTTCATGGAGACAGCGATAACTCCAGAAGGACTGACTCCTAGGGCAAGAAGGGCCACTCCAGCTCAGTGAAGAACAGACCAAAGGCACTGGTGAGGAGGGCTGCAGTCCCCCTGAGGCCCTCACTCAGAGAAATAAGAACCAGAAGGACACAGATCCTTGTCAGCCTGCCGGCTGGTAACTATTAAAAACAGATGGTGACCCGGTGGGAGTACAGCATACCACTCTCCACTCTCTGCTTTCATATAGTTAAAAAATTCACCATGATAAAATGTTAAAAATAAAGTTTTTAAATGAATAAAAAAGAGGTGTGGCTAAACATAACGTGGCATCCTGGATTAGATCCTGGAACAGAAAACGGCCATTAGCAGAAAAACTAATATAATCCAAACCAAGCCCATTGTTTCGGTGAACAATTTCTTCCAGTGTGAACTCATCCTTGTAGGGAGTGCAGTGTGGTTATGTAGGATGTTCACAGGAGGGGCTGGAATGGGCATTTAGGAGCTCTCTGTATTCTCTTTGCAGCTCTTTTGAAAATCTAAAATTAGCTCAAAATAAAGAGTTCTTAAAAAGCAATGGTGTAGTGACAAAACATGAAGGACATGGAGTTTAAAACTCCGCAGCCACCCTGAACACATAGCCCTTTGAATACCTACCACCCCCAGCACTTAGAAAGCCAGTCGGGTCAGAACTGACAAGACTATCTGGTGAAATGGGTATGTTTCTAATTATGACTTTTAGAGCCTTGAGTTTATTCTGAGATTTTCTTTGTCCTCATCATACCATCATTGTACTTGTGTGCAGTTCGCTATCAGGAAATTTAAAAAAAAAAAAAACTTATAGATAAAAAAGTATCACAGACTTTCAGGAACAAAATTAACCTAGTCTTAAAAAATCCCAAATTATTGATCTTGCAATTTGCCTGCAAGACCATTTCACTCTGAGCTTATTAGGTATAAACATGCTCCAGTTTGAAGTTTAATTCACAGAAGCCAGGACCACAGGCTAAAAGGTCCTCTAAGTAAGCTGCCTGAGTGTTCTTAAAAGGGGAGAAAGCTAGCCCAGCACAGTGCGTCGCACGGCTTCTCCAAGGTCCGATTTCCCAAGCCACGGACAACAATGGTGGGTTCTTTCACCGTGGTCAATGTCTTCACAAGCCAACCACTCTAACTCCCACTCAAGGCCAGTCATGGTGGGTCATGTGGGACATCCATTTTGTATAAAGGCCGGGCTACCTAAAGGAGAGCAATCACTTATACCCTTCAGTAGTTGAGGGTGAGCACACCATAAACTACTCAATCTCTGCATCACCAATTAAGCACTTCACAGAAACCTAACCACAGTATTCTGTGAGTAATTCAGATGAGCAGCTGGAGAGTAAACAAGGTGCCCCTATCACCCAGTGGCGTGTGTCATCTCACTCCCAGACGGGACAGGGCCACAGAGCTGCCCTCCCCCGACACACACACGCACTGCCAGGCCCAAGCCCATGTGGACATGGCAGAACATGACCGTACAGATGCTCATCTCCTCGGCCCAGCACAGTGCCTGTCCTAAGTTAGCTGGTGCTGCTCTAACAGAAATACCACAAGTGGATGGCTTTAACAAACAGAAATTTATTCTCTCACAGTTCAGGAGGCTAGCGGTCCAAATTCAGGGTGCCAGCTCCAGGAGAAGGCTTTCTCTCTCTCTCGGCTCTGGCGGAAGGTTCTTGTCTCCTTTCAACATCTGTGGGCTCGGTGTCCCTTGGAGACCTCCATGTGTCTTGGCATCAATATTCCCCTGGGTCTACAAGGTTCTCAGCACAGGGACCCTGAGTCCAAAGGATGCACTCCACTTCTAGTTCTTTCTTGGTGGTTGGAGGTCCGCCTCTCTCTCCTGGCTTCTCTTTGCTTCTCTCACCTTTTACCTTCCTTAAGATAAAAGGTGATGTAGGCCACATTTCAGGGAAACTCCCCTTACATCAGATCAGGGCTGTAATCTCAGTAAGAGTGCTGCATCCCACCCTAATCCTCCCTCATTAACATAACAAACACCATACCCTAATCCTGCCTCATTAACCTCAGGCAGAGATTTAGGATTTACAACCCAGAGGGCAATTAGGTCCTAAAATGGAAGACAACTGCACAATACTGGGAATCGTGGCCTAACCAAATTGACATATATTTTGGGGGGACACAATTCAATCCATGACATTCCACCCTTTGGCCCCCCAAAATTCATATCCTTGCCACAGATGTAAAACACTTTCATCCCATCACATCATTCCAAAAGTCTTAAGTCAACTCCAAGTCCAAATTCCATCCTGGGGCAAAATTCTCCTCCACTGAAAGCTTCATGGTGCTTTAGAAGATACAGGTTATCTGGATTTATCATCATTCACACACTCTAATTTTTGGGGGTACACACTCTAATTAGCCTCTAAAAATACAGGGCCTGGCTTCCACGCCAATCTTTGTTCACACATTGGATCCGCTTTTAACAATGCATTTCTAATTTGTTCTTGAGCATTTACTTGTACATCTGTCAGCCCCTGCCTTGTAACTCCAGACAGAGACTGAATCTTTGTAGGAAAAGTGTAATAATAGCTACTGTTTTCCGAGCCCTTGCAGTATGCCCGGTGCTGCGCTCAGCACTGAACACACCATGTCTCACTAGTCTTCACACTGCCAGAGGCTGTTGTGTCCACGTGCAGGCCCCAAAACAGAGTGGATGACAGGGCTCTCCAAGATTCTTACGTGCATAAGAGGGAGCGCCCCAGCAGGATTACAAGATCCTCAAGAACACAAGGTCCTCAAGAAAAAAAATCATGTTTGTGTGTGTGTATTTCTGTCACAGTGCCTAACAAAACCGCTGATGAGGCACATGCATTCTAAATATTCATTAAATTTAACTTGAAAACATACACTCCCACCTGGCCATGAAGACAAACAATCCCAACCTTTGGATTTATTCTTAAGCTCAAACTTCACACAGGAATATTCAGATGGCAGACTTCCCCTGTGGGTGCTCATGTATATTTGAGTGTTGTGTTTGCATGTGTGTGTGTGTGTGTGTGTGTGTGTGTGCAGGTGGGTTGCTGGAGGAAGGTGAGAAGAGAAACCTAAGCTTTTGATGGCAATACTTCCAGGTATAGATGTAAACAAGTATAATATTAACAAGCCGCTCCATGTGGATCAATAAATAATTTTTAAAGGTTTGAAAAGTTAATTAGTAATTATAATAGCAAAAAGAGAATCATATGTAAGTAACAGACAAATTTGGGATCTAAAGACCTCAACACTAATTTAAGGCTTAAGTGATCAACTACAGATGCATGGATGGATGGGTGCTGATGTACAGCTACAAGTACTTCACCCACACTTCATCTCACTTCATCCTACTCACAGTCTGAGAGGTGTTACTATGTTCACTACGCAGTGGCCTAGGAAGAGGCAGATGCTGGGCACTAGAGAGTAGGCTCTGCCCCTCCCCATGCTGGCTGCATGGCAAGACGGCCTTGCTCCTTCCGAAGGTCAGGTTGTAAGATGTTCTCAAAGAAAGCGTGGCCTAATTGGGAAACTAAAATCAGTTAGGCTCAGACACAAAGCCTGCAAGTGCATCCAGAATAAAAGACAGCTCAAAGATGAGGCACAGAAGTAAGAAGCGTGGGAGCAGGGGCACAAGGGCAGCAGAGAACCCAGGAGAAGAAACCACAGTAGAGAGCAAAGGGGCCACCCCAGCAAGCTGAAGAGGAGTGAGTGCTGGCCCCTCCGCTCAGTAAGCAACATGATGGTCAACTCTGCATCCACCATGGACTCTCACTGCTTAACAGCTGCAAGTAAGCTGGGGCAAGTGGGGTCAGGACGGTGTAGGAGGCCAGAGAAAACTGCGGGAAGATGAAAATAAACTATTTGGAAATTACTTCTATTAGAGTTCAGTAAAATAGTACACATCTTTGCATTTATTTTTCTATATACTCTATAAACTACATGGCATTCTGTGATTACCATACTTAAAAGGTTAAATATTATTAATCTCAGAATTATTGTTCCAAAAAAAAATTTGTTAATGAAAATCATTATTAAGTGCCTGAAGGTAGTTTTTCTGTATCTGAAAAAAGTCTATAAAGTTCAGTGATTAGAGGTCAGTAATCAACCAAATACAGCTCCAAGCCTGAAGCCAAATACCAGTAGGAATTAAACAGCACTTCCAAAACCCTTAACTGTAATAGAAATATGAATTATTAAAGCAAGCAGATGGGTGATTGGTATTAAGGTTATTCGAAGTTTCCTTCTTCAGTAAAACTTGAAATACTAGAATCCTGAACACAATTGTTTTGATGGACTTTCCTGGCTATCATAACTCAGTGGCCACTTGAAAATAAAGGATTCTAGGAAGTCAGTATGTCTGAAGCACTTCCTTGGCTTTTCTGTTAAACCCATATTTTCTCTTTTTCCTAAAACCCTCAGTCTTTGGTTGCTATTTTTACATTACACGCATTTCTGTTTCTACCTTCATATCACTTCTAGGTGGAAGCTGGGCATGCATGAAGAAAGAAACAGGACATGACTGGTGCCGGAGGAGGAAAGCACCAAGATAGCCCACCTAACAAGCTCTCTGAGAGACACTGGTCTGAGCCTCTCTCATGGCCTGCTCACACAGCAGAGGGGACCAGCTTGAATAACGGAAGCAATCAGGGTGAGCATGTAACAGGTGTCAGCTTTTCCAGAAGCCCCAACCTACCTTGAACTCTGCCCCTGCAAGATGAACCTGCAACATTTATTTTTAATTACAGTAAAATACATTAACACACTAGACAATGTGACATTCATCTGTACAACCCCAGCCTCTAGCAAGAGGGATTATGATCTAGAATGTGCTTAATAATGCATGTTTGGATCAACTCTGATCACTGGTCCCTATGAAACAGCACCAGAATGCTCAACCGGAGGTAAATGGGTGGGGGAGGGGGGAGCATCTTGATAACTGATAACAGGAGGGAGCGCCCAGGTTAAAAGGTCACCTCTGTGTCAGCCATCTGGCCACCAGGACTGAGGCACTACGAGACTGGCCTTCGAGGCCCACAAACAGCCTCAGGCTTCCCTGCTGTTTCCTGTGCTTGCAATGTTTTTCCCTCATATGTGCCCTTGTTGTAATTCCACTGAAGTCCATTTAGCTGAGGTTTCGCTATGTTCAGGCAGGTCCAGGCAGTAATTCTGCCCCATCTCAGTTCTCCAGGTGCCACAGCATTTTACTTCAGAGAGCCGCCATGTTAGGACTGCTAAAGATCCCTAGGCAGTACCCCAGAGCAGTATGTGGGTTGAGCTTATGCATATGCTGAGCAACAATGGGTTATGGTACAGGAAGCTCTGTGATCAGCACTGGGCTCTGTGTTCCTTTGGATCCTCATAAACGCTAGCAACACACTATGTGAGGTGCCCAAGAGAACATGAATAAAGTCCACCCAGACCAGGGCCAATTCCTTCTTAGGCAAACACATGAGACGAGACCCCAATCTTCCATCATCCCCCAAAGCCTCTGGCCTTGGATATTCATTCACTCAGTATTTCCTGAGTGCCCTCTGTGCACCAGATGCTGGGTTGGGCACTTGGAATCCAAAGGTTAACAGTGCAGGGAAGGCAGGAAGGGGCACAGCCAACCAGAAACAATGGTGCATGCACACACCAGCACACACACACACACTGACACACACACAATCACACACACACAGTGATATGCCCACACACGTTAATGCACACACTGAAACACACTGTGAATGAGACACATTGAGAGGGCTGTGGCTCCTCTCAGCCCACAAAAACATGCAAACAACACACATGGACATAATGACACATGCACATGGACACACACGTGCACATGTGCTGACACACACACAGGCACATGCACACACATACACACACTGACATACATGCAAATACACAGACACACTGACACATACACCAACATGCATAGACATACACTCGCACACACACATATACGATGACCAAACTCTGAAGGCAGGGAGGGGGGACGCAGCAGGCCAGGTGCAGACGCTGTCCTGGTGAATCCTAAGGAAAAATAGCAGCATCAGGGATGAGGGGGTGAGCAAGCACACCCCAGCGTGGAGAAGCCATACAAAGGCCTAGAGAGTAGGGGAAGAGCCAGTAGAGCATGCAGGATACTTCTCCTGCCCTCTCCATGGCACCTCCAGGTCCCTGGGCCCAAGCCTCAGATGAGCAGAGCACGTCACAAGCAAGGCCTCTGAGCTGGTCCTCACAGATGATCCCAGATACACCCTGACACGCTTCTCCTGGAGCCATCGCCACCCTGGAAGGGGTTCTCATTGGACCTTGTAAATCCCACCTGCTTAGCACTGAGGTTGGGGGGGGGAGGGGGCACCTCTGTGGCCAGCGCAATCTGAGCATGGATGGATTCCCTTCTTTGGCCAGCGGGGGGCACAAAGTGTCACCTAGCCAGTACACCACAGCCGTATCGGGGCCTCTCTCTGGTGCCAGGCTGATGGTGGCCGGACTGCAGAGAGACAGGGTGCCTGGTCTGGCCTCACGCCTGCTTGTCCAGTCAGGCTTCCAGGGAGGAGAGAGTACGTCTGGCAGGAGGCACAACCTTTGTGAAACGATGGAACGTCCACCAGCGGGACTGTGGCATACTAATACTGAACTTCACTCCAATAAAAAATCCATACTAGTTATTCACTTTTGGTTTTTTTTATTCCCACTCCGGGAAACCCTAGTGGTGTAGCGGTTAAGAGCTACGGCTGCTAACCTAGAGGTTGGCAGTTCAGATCCGCCAGGCGCTCCTTGGAAACTCTATGGTGCAGTTCTACTCTATCCTATAGGGTCACTATGAGTGGGAATCGACTCGATGGCAGTGGGTTTTTGGGTTTGATTCCCACTCCAGTAGGCTCCCCTGGGAGCTATCGAGTCCTTCCACAAGACAAGGTGAAAGGGGACGCTGAGTCTGTTTAAACTTCTGAGTGGTCTGTCCCTCCAATACCCTTTGTTCCCCCAAATCCCTCAACTCAGTGGCTAATCTCATTGGATTAGTTGCATTAACATTTCCAGGACCCTCTCACCTCTACCAGGCCCCCACCAGCAGGCTAGTCTTAGGACACACAGGGCCAGCACCCCCAGCCACTGTGTCTGCATACAAAAGCCCTGAGCAGAGGCTGACCCAGTGGGGTGGTGGGTGGCAGCACCCACAACAAAGTTGGCGAGTATTCTGGTACCTGGTTCTGAAGGCATCCAGATGGTCAATTTCCGCACACAGGCACGGTTTCCAAGCCATGAGCACCCCCAAAGAGCAGCGCATGCACACAGCCCCACCCAGGCCTTCAGGGTCAGGACAGCAGCCAGCCTAGGGGCGGATTTCAGCAGAGACTTGAGCCCCCATTTGGGGCTCCAGAGTCGTGCTGCCTTAAGTTACATTGTGTAAATTCCATATTTGCACATCTTTTAACCAGTAGCTCTCTGAAATACTTCAGCTATCACAGAAACTCAGGTACCACGTAAGAAGCAAACACCTTCCTTCTAGAGGAAAATTAATGACCCAAACAACACAACGGAACCCAGCTTCGGTTCTATTCAGAAGAGCCTTCCGGGCATTTAGAAATACAAAATTGAAGAGAGTGCATGGCCAATTCTAACACTGGTGCAGTTGAGCCACCAACATGAGGTTGTACAAACAGGGGACAAGCCAAGCAGTGCTGCCTCTGAGAGCAAAGCTGCCTCTGCTACATCCCCTGAGTCAGACCCCATCCTAGGAAGTGAGAAACAGGAGCATTGGGGCCCCAGGGTGCTGAGGGGCAGACGTTCCCACGTGAGCAATAGCCTGTGGCTCTCAGCAGTCTAGGGTTTTCAGGTGTCTTCCCAGAGCAAACCCTTGATGGACAGAGTTGGGGTGAGAACTGCCCTTCCTCTGCCCTCCGTTTCCCACACATTCAGTCAGGGAGGCTGTGGCTCCTGAGGAAGCTGGCTGGTGTCTGTGAGAGCCAGGAGGAGCCCAGGGAGTCACCAGGCTCCACATCAGCTTCTCATTTAGGGGTGAGATCCTGACAGCGTGCCTGCTGCCTTGGGCAAGTTGCTTGAATTCTCTAGGCCTCAGTTCTCTCATATGTAAAATGGGAGTGACTGCATCACTACCCTATCCCATAAATGAATTAGATGGATTACAAGACACAGTATGTGGAACATGCTGGACAAGCATGTTCTCAAGTGGAGAAGGTGGCCAGAGCCTAGAGTGGCCACATGCCTGGCACATGGCAATCAGACAGTACCATCCACTGAAGGGATGAGGCCTGTGCACTCAGGGGACAATACTACTTGAGACAGGGCTGGAGAAATGAATCCATGTTCCCTGGATATCTTCCAGCAGCTTTGTTCACTAGGTTCAGCTGCCCATTCACTCGTTCACTCAGGCCTGGGGCCAGGAAGGAAACGGTCACCTCTGTCTCCAGTCCAGAATCAAAGTGACATTGAGCTGGTGGCTGTCCAAGGGCTCACCGATCCCAGTAACATTGCTTTGTATTAAGCATGTAAACTATAAGCTTAGGGGTGCTGATGGAGGGCTCCGTGGTTTTAGAGCTGCACCACGTAAGATTCACAGAGGGGTAGGCAGGACACTGCAGCGTACACAGGAGCCCCCTAGGCTGCTTGCTTCAGTGCTAGGGTGGGTCAGCAACACCTCCCAAGACTGGGTCTCTGCCACTGCAAAGCAGACACAAATGTCACCTTACCTGACCATGGCCAGGCCTTGTAACATACCAGGGCACATGTTGTCACACACCCTCCAGACAAGGGGACCCAGACTACACTCACCTGAGATCATGCAGCCAACCACGAGGGCCAGGGGCAGCTCCCAAACCTGGCCCGGTATCTCCCAGCATCTGAAGACCAGGTAAGACAAGCTGCTGCCAGGCCCGCTGCAATGGGCTCCCCACTGCCAATCTGGCCCTAACAGTCCGCGTGACAGCCTCAGACCCACAGACAGAGAAGGCCCAGCTCTAGTAAAACCACCCTGTCCTACTCTCCATTACGTGTGAACTGACCTTTGTGTGCTCCACACTCTCCTCACCCTGTGGCCCAGTGGTATCTATACCACTCAGTGTGGACAGAGACAGAAGCACATCGGTCCTAAGCAAGTGGTATGGAGGGAGAAGCCCACAGGTTTGAGAGGTGATGCGAGGGAAAATGAAAATATTACCTCTGAAAGAGACATTGGCACGTCTACAAAAGAAAACCCATTCCAACTGTGATCTAGAAGCATAATGCTGAACATCCTATTCAGAAAACAGCTCCACTCCAACAGGAGGACAGCAATACCGAGACCATCAGCAGTGCTTCAGGTAACATCCACACACTGGTCAGAGGTTGCAGAGTCAGGTTTTCAATTCCTCTGCTCTTAGATCAAAGCTACACGGTGATTTAAGGGAAAGGGAGTGAGCAATGACACTGTGTGATGGCTTCAGATCTGGTGAGAAGGCCTGCCAGGTGCAGGGCTGCATGTTCCAGTGCGCGAGGGTGGGTAAAGTCCACCTTCCATTCCCATGGCAATGTCGCCCATGAGTCCAAATGCTTTAAAAGACACACATTAGATTTTTTTCTTCAAAACTTTTCAGAAATCAGCTTTTTATTCCACACCCTTAATAAATCAAGTTCACTGGGAATTTTCTTGCTATAAAAATAGTAACATACAATCATTACAAGCAATGTGGAAAAGATGGAAATACAGAACTTTTAAATCACCCTTAATGTGACACTTGAAGACTATGAGGCCTAATGCCCATCTATCTTCTAAGGGTATGCATCCTGAATCAGTCACACCAGAGATCTGAGTGGTGGCATAGCCTGAGAGCACAGGGCTGGGAGTATCCTCTGCTGTGGGAGGTAAGAAACTTCCCACAGCCAGGCCAACCTTCTTGGACACAAGCCTGGCTGGTGGTGTGAAGCACGTCACATACAGCTGAGACCATTAAGAGAAGTGAGCAGCTATATCTCTCCCATTATTTGGCATTTGTCTTACAACAGTAGATGCTTGCTTTTCACAATCTTTGTGGATTTTAAATCTAAGGCAACAAAAATATTTTCAAAAAGACATATCTAGAAAGTCTTATACAATAAAAATTATAAAATACCGCTTAAAGAGAGTAAAGACATAAATAGATAAAAGATGTTCCCTGCTTATGGATTGGAAAACTTAGCATAATCAAGATGTGAATACAAGATGTCAATAGTACCCAAAGTGATCTACAGATACAACACAATCCCAATTAAAATTCCAACAGCATTCTTTATAGAAATGGAAAAACTAATTCTCAATTTTATGTGGAAAGACAAGAGACCCAGAATAGCCAAAGCAATTCTGAAGAAGAACAAAGTAGAAGCCCTCACAATTCCTGACTTCAAAACATATTACACACCTCCAGTAATTAAAACAGCCTGTTACTGGTTTAATGATAGACACAGAAGCCAATGGAATACAATTGGAAACCCATAAAAAAATGCAAACATCTATGGTCAATTGATTTTCAGCACAGCAGCCAAATCCATTCAATGATGAAGAGTCTCTTCAACAAATGGTGCTGGTGAAACTGGATTCCCACATGCAGAAAAATGAAACAAGATCCATACCCCAAGCCATACACAAAAACTAATTAAAAATGATCAAGGAACTAAATGTTAAATCTAAAACCATGAAGTTCTTGAAAGAAAACACAGGACCAAAGCTCTGGGACCTACTATTTTTCTGTGATAGATTATCAAGCACAACAAATGCATGAGCAACAGAAAACAAAATAGATAACTGAGACCTCATAAAAGTTAAATACTTACATTCATTAAAAGATTTGGTCAAAAGAGTAAAGAGAGGGGCGGAGCCAAGATGGCGGACTAGGCAGACGCTACCTCGGATCCCTCTTACCACAAAGACACGGAAAAACAAGTGAATCGATCACATACATAATAATCTACGAACCCTGAACAACAAACACAGATTTAAAGACGGAGAACGAACTAATACGGGGAGCCAGCGTACCAGTCAGGTATGGCACAAGCACAGAGAGCTGCTCCACCCCCCTGAACTAACCCCGGGAGGGGGACCAGCCAGTTCCGCGGGCGGCGTGGGACGCAGCCGGTAGGAGAAGTCCCCGGGAGGCAGTGACTGGTCTTGGAACGGGAGAGCAGCGTCCCAGCCAGGGAACCGTCCCGCAGGGATTTGGACTGGACGCAGGTACGGCATAAACACGGAGAGCTGCTCCACCCCCCTGAACTAACCCCGGGAGGGGGCCCAGCCCGTTCAAGCGGGTGGCGTGGGACGCAGCCGGTAGGACAAGTCCCCGGGAGGCAGCGACTGGTATTGGAGCAGGGAGAACAGCGTCCCAGCCGGGACACTCGATCACGGCACAAGCACGGGGAGCTGCTCCACCCACCTGAACTAACCCCAGGAGGGGGCACAACCGGTTCGCGGGGGCGGCACGGCAACGCGGCTGGAGGGACGAGAAGTCCCCGGGAGGCAGCGACTGATTTTGGAGTCGAGAGTGCACCGTCCCAGCAGGGGAGCCTTGACGCTGGGTGTGGGGCTGGAAGCGGAGGATCTGACCGTGACTCCAGCGGGCCAGACCCCCCGGGGGCAATATCCACACAGCCAGCACACATAGCGACGCGCCCAGCGGGAATCGCAGATATAATAGTCATTCCAAGCAAGACAAGCACCGCTGGCTATATTCTGAGGTGCTACTCTCCTATCTCTCTGTTCCCTCCCCTACCCTCCCCAGGAGGCTTCATTAACATCCGAATAGCCTGAGCCAGAGGGAGAACTCTGATAGGGATCTGACTGCATTTTTTTAAAGCGCATTTTCTGGAAAAACTAGTTTCCCAGTGATGGCTCGGAGACAACAATCCATATCAAACCACTTAAAGAAGCAGACCATGACACCTTCTCCAAACCCCCAAACAAAAGAATCAAAATCTTTCACAAATGAAGATACAATCCTGGAATTATCAGATACAGAATATAAAAAACTAATTTACAGAATGCTTCAAGACATCACAAACGAAATAAGGCAAACTGCAGAAAAAGCCAAGGAACACACTGATAAAACTGTTGAAGAACTCAAAACGATTATTCAAGAACATAGTGGAAAAATTAATAAGTTGCAAGAATCCATAGAGAGACAGCATTCAGAAATCCAAAAGATTAACAATAAAATTACAGAATTAGACAACGCAATAGGAAGTCAGAGGAGCAGAATCGAGCAATTAGAATGCAGACTGGGACATCTGGAGGACCAGGGAATCAACACCAACATAGCTGAAAAAAAATCAGATAAAAGAATTTAAAAAAATGAAGAAACCCTAAGAATCATGTGGGACTCTATCAAGAAGGATAACTTGCGGGTGATTGGAGTCCCAGAACAGGGAGGGGGGACAGAAAACACAGAGAAAATAGTTGAAGAACTCCTGACACAAAACTTCCCTGACATCATGAAAGACGAAAGGATATCTATCCAAGATGCTCATCGAACCCCATTTAAGATTGATCCAAAAAGAAAAACACCAAGACATATTATCATCAAACTCGCCAAAACCAAAGATAAACAGAAAATTTTAAAAGCAGCCAAGGAGAAAAGAAAGGTTTCCTTCAAGGGAGAATCAATAAGAATAAGTTCAGACTACTCAGCAGAAACCATGCAGGCAAGAAGGGAATGGGACGACATATACAGAACACTGAAGGAGAAAAACTGCCAGCCAAGGATCATATATCCAGCAAAACTCTCTCTGAAATATGAAGGCGAAATTAAGATATTTACAGATAAACACAAGTTTAGAGAATTTGCAAAAACCAAACCAAAGCTACAAGAAATACTAAAGGATATTGTTTGGTCAGAGAACCAATAATATCAGATATCAGCACAACGCAAGGTCACAAAACAGAACGTCCTGATATCAACTCAAATAGGGAAATCACAAAAACAAACAAATTAAGATTAATTTTAAAAAAAAGACACATAACAGGGAATCATGGAAGTCAATAGGTAAAAGATCACAATAATCAAAAAGAGGGACTAAATACAGGAGGCATTGAACTGCCATATGGAGAGTGATACAAGGCGATATAGAACAATACAAGTTAGGTTTTTACTTAGAAAAATAGGGGTAAATAATAAGGTAACCACAAAACGGTATAATAACTCTATAACTCAAGATAAAAGCCAAGAAAAACATAACGACTCAACTAACATAAAGTCAAACCCTATGAAAATGAGGAACTCACAATTTACTAAGAAAAACGCCACAGCACAAAAAAGTATGTGGAAAAATGAAATTGTCAACAACACACATAAAAAGGCATCAAAATGACAGCACTAAAAACTTATTTATCTATAATTACGCTGAATGTAAATGGACTAAATGCACCAATAAAGAGACAGAGAGTCACGGACTGGATAAAGAAACACGGTCCATCTATATGCTGCCTACAAGAGACACACCTTAGACTTAGAGACACAAACAAACTAAAACTCAAAGGATGGAAAAAAATATACCAAGCAAACAATAAGCAAAAAAGAAGAGGAGTAGCAATATTAATTTCTGACAAAATAGACTTTAGACTTAAATCCACCACAAAGGATAAAGAAGGACACTACATAATGATAAAAGGGACAATTGAACAGGAAGACATAACCATATTAAATATTTATGCACCCAATGACAGGGCTGCAAGATACATAAATCAAATTTTAACAGAATTGAAAAGTGAGATACATACCTCCACAATTATAGTAGGAGACTTCAACACACCACTTTCGGAGAAGGACAGGACATCCAGTAAGAAGCTCAATAGAGACACGGAAGATCTAACTACAACAATCAACCAACTTGACCTCATTGACTTATACAGAACTCTCCACCCAACTGCTGCAAGATATACTTTTTTTTCTAGCGCACATGGAACATTCTCTAGAATAGACCACATATTAGGTCATAAAACAAACCTTTGCAGAGTCCAAAACATCGAAATATTACAAAGCATCTTCTCAGACCACAAGGCAATAAAACTAGAGATCAATAACAGAAAAACTAGGGAAAAGAAATCAAATACTTGGAAAATGAACAATACCCTCCTGAAAAAAGACTGGGTTATAGAAGACATCAAGGAGGGAATAAGGAAATTCATAGAAAGCAACGAGAATGAAAATACTTCCTATCAAAACCTCTGGGACACAGCAAAAGCAGTGCTCAGAGGCCAATTTATATCGATAAATGCACACATATAAAAAGAAGAAAGAGCCTAAATCAGAGAACTGTCCCTACAACTTGAACAAATAGAAAGTGAGCAACAAAAGAATCCATCAGGCACCAGAAGAAAACAAATAATAAAAATTAGAGCTGAACTAAATGAATTAGAGAACAGAAAAACAATTGAAAGAACTAACAAAGCCAAAAGCTGGTTCTTTGAAAAAATTAACAAAATTGATAAACCATTGGCTAGACTGACTAAAGAAATACAGGAAAGGAAACAAATAACCCGAATAAGAAACAAGAAGGACAACATCACAACAGAACCAAATGAAATTAAAAGAATCATTTCAGATTATTATGAAAAATTGTACTCTAACAAATTTGAAAACCTAGAAGAAATGGATGAATTCCTAGAAAAACACTACCTACCTAAACTAACACATTCAGAAGTAGAACAACTAAATAGACCCATAACAAAAAAAGAGATTGAAACGGTAATCAAAAAACTCCCAACAAAAAAAAGGCCCTGGCCCGGACGGCTTCACTGCAGAGTTCTACCAAACTTTCAGAGAAGAGTTAACACCACTACTTCTGAAGGTATTCCAAAGCATAGAAAATGACGGAATACTACCCAACTCATTCTATGAAGCCACCATCTCCCTGATACCAAAACCAGGTAAAGACATTACAAAAAAAGAAAATTATAGACCTATATCCCTCATGAACATAGATGCAAAAATCCTCAACAAAATTCTAGCCAATAGAATCCAACAACGCATCAAAAAAATAATTCACCATGATCAAGTGGGATTTATACCAGGTATGCAAGGCTGGTTTAATATCAGAAAAACCATTAATGTAATCCATCACATAAATAAAACAAAAGACAAAAACCACATGATCTTATCAATTGATGCAGAAAAGGCATTTGACAAAGTCCAACACCCATTTATGATAAAAACTCTCACCAAAATAGGAATTGAAGGAAAATTCCTCAACATAATAAAGGGCATCTATGCAAAGCCAACAGCCAATATCACTCTAAATGGAGAGAACCTGAAAGCATTACCCTTGAGAACGGGAACCAGACAAGGATGCCCTTTATCACCGCTCTTATTCAACATCGTGCTTGAAGTTCTAGCCAGGGCAATTAGGCTAGACAAAGAAATAAAAGGTATCCGGGTTGGAAAGGAGGAAGTAAAGTTATCACTATTTGCAGATGACATGATCTTATACACAGAAAACCCTAAGGAATCCTCCAGAAAACTACTGAAACTAATAGAAGAGTTTGGCAGAGTCTCAGGTTATAAAATAAACATACAATAATCACTTGGATTCCCCTACATCAACAAAAAGAACACAGAAGAGGAAATAACCAAATCAATACCATTCACAGTAGCCCCCAAGAAGATACTTAGGAATAAATCTTACCAAGGATGTAAAAGACCTATACAAAGAAAACTACAAAGCTCTACTACAAGAAATTCAAAAGGACATACTTAAGTGGAAAAACATACCTTGCTCATGGATAGGAAGACTTAACATACTAAAAATGTCTATTCTACCAAAAGCCATCTATACATTTAACGCACTTCCGATCCAAATTCCAATGTCATATTTTAAGGGGATAGAGAAACAAATCACCAATTTCATATGGAAGGGAAAGAAGCCCCAGATAAGCAAAGCACTACTGAAAAAGAAGAAGAAAGTGGGAGGCCACACTCTACCTGATTTCAGAACCTATTATACAGCCACAGTAGTCAAAACAGCCTGGTACTGGTACAACAACAGGCACATACACCAATGGAACAGAATTGAGAACCCAGATATAGATCCATCCACGTATGAGCAGCTGATATTTGACAAAGGCCCAGTGTCAATTAATTGGGGAAAAGATAGCCTTTTTAACAAACGGTGCTGGCATAACTGGATATCCATTTGCAAAAAAATGAAACAGGACCCATACCTTACACCATGCACAAAAACTAACTCCAAGTGGATCAAAGACCTAAACATAAAGACTAAAACGATAAAGATCATGGAAGAAAAAATAGGGACAACCCTAGGAGCCCTAATACAAGGCATAAACAGAATACAAAACATTACCAAAAATGATGAAGAGAAACCCGATAACTGGGAGCTCCTAAAAATCAAACACCTATGCTCATCTAAAGACGTCACCAAAAGAGTAAAAAGACCACCTACAGACTGGGAAAGAATTTTCAGCTAGGACATCTCAGACCAGCGCCTGATCTCTAAAATCTACATGATTCTGTCAAAACTCAACCACAAAAAGACAAACAACCCAATCAAAAAGTGCGCAAAGGATATGAACACACATTTCACTAAAGAAGATATTCAGGCAGCCAACAGATACATGAGAAAATGCTCTCGATCATTAGGCATTAGACATATGCAAATTAAAACTACGATGAGATTCCATCTCATACCAGCAAGGCTGGCGTTAATCCAAAAAACACAAAATAATAAATGTTGGAGAGGCTGCGGAGAGATTGGAACTCTTATACACTGCTGGTGGGAATGTAAAATGGTACAACCACTTTGGAAATCTATCTGGCGTTATCTTAAACAGTTAGAAATAGAACTACCATACAACCCAGAAATCCCTCTCCTGGGAATATACCCTAGAGATACAAGAGCCTTCATACAAACAGATATATGTACACCCATGTTTATTGCAGCTCTGTTTACAATAGCAAAAAGTTGGAAGCAACCAAGGTGTCCATCAACGGATGAATGGGTAAATAAATTGTGGTATAGTCACACAATGGAATACTACGCATCGATAAAGAACAGTGACGAATCCGTGAAACATTTCATAACATGGAGGAGCCTGGAAGGCATTATGCTGAGCGAAATTAGTCAAGATTATAAGATCTTGAGAAATAGTAAACCTGAGAAGAACACATACTTTTGTGGTTAAGAGGAGGGGAGGGAGGGAGAGTGGGAGAGGGTTTTTTATTGATTAATCAGTAGATAAGAACTGCTTTAGGTGAAGGGAAAGACAACACTCAATACATGGAAGGTCAGCTCAATTGGACTGGACCAAAAGCAAAGAAGTTTCCGGGATAAAATGAATGCTTCAAAGGTCAGCGGAGCAAGGGCGGGGGTCTGGGGAACATGGTTTGAGGGGACTTCTAAGTCAATTGGCAAAATAATTCTATTATGAAATCATTCTGCATCTCACTTTGAAATGTGGCGTCTGGGGTCTTAAATGCTAACAAGCGGCCGTCTAAGATGCATCAGTTGGTCTCAACCCACCTGGAGCAAAGGAAAATGAAGAACACCAAGGTCACACGACAACTAAGAGCCCAAGAGACAGAAAGGGCCACATGAACCAGAGACCTACATCAGCCTGAGACCAGAAGAACTAGTTGGTGCCCGGCCACAATCAATGACTGCCCTGACAGGGAGCACAGCAGAGGACCCCTGAGGGAGCAGGAGATCAGTGGGATAAAAAAAAGACCCGAAATTCTCATAAAAAGACCAAACTTAATGGTCTGACTGAGACTAGAGGAATCCCGGCGGCCATGGTCCCCAGACCATCTGTTGGCAGAGGACAGGAACCATCCCCGAAGAAACTCATCAGACATGAAAGGGACTGGTCAGCAGGTGGGAGAGAGACGCTGATGAAGAGTGAGCTAATTATATCAGGTGGACACTTGAGATTGTGTTGGCAACTCTTGTCTGGAGGGGGGATGGGAGGATAGAGAGAGAGGGAAGCCAGCAAAATTGTCACGAAAGGAGAGACTGGAAGGGCTGACTCAAGAGGGGGAGAGCAAGTGGGAGTAGGGAGTAAGATGTATGTAAACTTGTATGTGACAGACTGATTGGATTTGTAAACGTTCACTTGAAGCTTAATAAAAGTTAATAAAAAAAAAAAAGAGTAAAGAGACAACCTACAGTCTAGGAAAAAATCTTTGGGAACAAAGTAACTGATAAGGGTCTAATATCTTAAATAAAAAAAAAAAAAAAAAACTTCCACTGCTTAACAACAAAAAGACAAATAACCCAAACAAAAACTGGGCAAAGGACATGAACAGACACTTCACCAAAGAGCATATTCAAATGGCCAACAGACACATGAAAGATGCTTACTGTCATTAGCCATCAGAGAAATGCAAATCAAAACCACAGTGAGGTACCATTTCACTCCCACTAGGATGGTTAAGATTTAAAAAAAAAATAAATAACAAGTGTTGGAGGGGATGTGAAGAAATTGGAACCCTCATCCTTTGCTGGTGGGGATGCAAAATGGTGCAGCCATTGTGGAAAACAGCCCACGTTTCCTCAAAAAACTAGAGGTAGAGCTGCCATATGACCCAGCAATTCCACTCCTAGGTATGTACCCTAGGGAGCTGATAGAAGTGACATTAACAGACATATGCACACCCATGTTCACTGCAGCACTACTCACAATAGCAAAAAGATGGAAACAACTTAAGTGTCCATCAATGGATAAATGGATAAGTAAAACGTGGTACATACATTAAATGAAATGCTATTCAGTGATAATGGAAAATGAGTTCCCAACATCTTACAATGTGGAAGAACATCGAGGACATTACAAGTCAATTAAAAAAAAAAAAAAAAAGTTGAGTGAAATAGGTCAATCACAAAAATAACAAAATATTGTATGTTCTCACTTTTATGAAATGACATGAACAGGTAAATACATATACAGAAACTAATGTTTACTAGCGGTTACCAGAGATTTGGGGTTGGGGGTGATTCGCTCTCTAGACAGTTGTTGTTAGGTACCATCGAGTCGGGTTCTGACATATAGAGACCCTATGTACAAAACGAAACACTGTCCATTCTTGCGCCATCCTCATAATCGTCGTCATGCTTGAACACCTAGTTGCAGCCACTGTGTCAATCCATCTCATTGAGGGTTTTCCTCTCTTTCCCTGACCCTCTACTTCACCAAGCATGATGTCCTTCTCCAGGGACTGGTCCTCCCGATAACATGCCCAAAGTATGTGAGACAAAGTCTCACCATCCTGGCTCATAAGGAGCATCCTGGATGTACTTCTTCCAAGACAGATTTGTTCATTTTTCTGGCAATCCATGGTATATTCAATATTCTTTACCAACACCATAATTCAAAGGCATCAATTCTTCTTCCATCTTCCTTATTCATTGTCCAGCTTTTGCACGGGTATGAGACAACTGAAAACGCCATGCCTTGGGTCAAGGGCACCTGAGTCCTTAAAGTGACATCTTTGCTTTTTAACACCTGAAAGAGGTCTTTTGCAGCAGATTTTTCCAATGCAATATGTTATTTGATTTCTTGACTGCTGCTTCCATGGGCAATGATTGTGGATCCAAGTAAAATTAAATCCTTGACAATTTCAATCTTTTCTCCATTTATCATGACATCACTTATTGGTCCAGTGATGAGGATTTTTGTTTTCTTTATATTGAGATGTAATCCATACTTAAGGCTGCAGTCCTTGATCTTCATCAGTAAATGCTTCAAGTCCTCTTCACTTTCAGCAAGCAAGGTTGTATCATCTGCATATCGCACACTGTTAATGAATCTTCCTCCAATCCTAATACCCTGTTCTTCATATAGTCCACTTCTCAGATTATTTGCTCAGCATACAGACTGAATAAGTATGGTGAAAGGATACAACCCTAACACACACTTTTCCTGACTTTAAACCACGCAGTAACCCCTTGTTCTGTCTGAACTACTGCCTCTTGGTCTATGTACAGGTTCCTCACGAACACAATTAAGTGTTCTGGAATTCCCAGTCTTCACAATGTTATCCATGATTTGTTATGATCCACACAGTCAAATGCCTTTGCATAGTTAATGAAACACAGGTACTCTCTGCTTTCAGCCAGGATCCACCTGATATCAGCGATGACATTCTTCATTCCATGACCTCTTCCGAATCTGCTTGAATTTTTGGCAGTTCCCTGTCGATGTACTCCTGCAACCTCTTTTGAATGATCTTCAGCAAAATTTTACTTGTGTGTGATATTAATGATATTGTTCAGTAATTTCAGCATTCTGTTGGATCACCTTTCTTTGGAATAGGGGTAAATATAGATCTCTTCGAGTTGGTTGGCCAGATAGCTGTCTTTCTTGAAATAGACGTGTGAGCACCTCCAGCACTGTATCTGTTCATTGAAACATCTCAATTGGTATTCTCTCAACTCCTGGAGCCTTGTTTTTCCTCAGTGTCTTCAGTGCAGCTTGGGCTTCTTCCTTCAATAACATCGGTTCTTGATCATATGCTGCCTCCTGAAATGACTGAATGTCAACCAATTCTTTTTAATACGATGACTCTGTGTATTTCTTCCATCTTCTTTTGATGCTTCCTGCATTGTTCAGTATTTTGTCCATAAACCAAAAAAGCCAAACCCACTGCCATTGAGTCGATTCCAACTTATAGTGACCCTGTAGGACAAAGTAGAACTGTCCCATAGAGTTTCCAAGGGGCACCTGGTGGATTCAAACTGCTGACCTTTCAGTTAGCAGCCATAGCACTATGTGCACAGCTTGACAAAGTAAGCAATGTCACTAATATGTACACAAGAAAAAATGGCCTTTTGGTAACTGCTATGGCATATATAATTTCACAATAACAACCCAAAAATATATGTTTAGGTATATATGCATGTAGGCATATATGTGTATAGGAATGTATATGTGGGTATAAAACCCAAAACAAACCTGTTGCCATCAAGTTGATTCCGACTCATAGTGACCCTATAGGATAGAATAAAACTGTCCCATAGGGTTTCCAAAGAGCACCTGGTGGATTCAAACTGCAGACCTTTTGTTTAGCAGCAAGCTCTTAACGACTGCACCACCATATATATGATAAAGCACATAATGGGCCACGGCTGTGGATACTTCTTAGACATAAGCAAATGCCTCATGGTACTGGTTTCCTGGGTTTGAAGGCTTAGGGCCATAGTTTCATGGGACAACTTGGTTGATTAGCATAATATAGCTCATAAAGTTTATGTTCTGCATCCTAGTTTGGTGAGTAGTATCTGGGGTCTTAAAAGTTTGTGAGCAGCCATCCAAAATACAACTATTGGTCTCTGCTCGTCCAGAGCAAAAGAGAAAGGAGGAAACAAAAGACTAGTCTACAAGGCTACAAGTCTACATGTGCCACACAGCCTCATCTATCCTGAGACCGGAAGAACTAGATGGTGCACCGCTACCACTATTGACCATTCTGATCAGGGCCACAGTAGCTAGATCCTGATAGAATGAGAGGAAAATGTGGAACAGAACCTCAAATTCCTAAAAAATAAAAATAAAAAAACAGACTTACTAAACCAGTTGAGACTAGAGGATGCCCCAAGACTACTGCTCTAAGAGTATTGCTCTGAACCAAAACTAGCCCGAGGTCACCTTTGCGCTAAAAAAGATATTGGCTCACAAAATAGAGAAAATCACCTGCGAATATGGCGCTCCTTTAAAAAATCATCTACATGAGACCAAACAGTCAAGAATTACTTTAAAGCAAAGGTGAGAATGTAAGGGAGGGAGGACAAGAAAACTGGATTAATGGAAACAGAACACCCAGAACTAAGAGTGTTCACACATTGTGAAGAATGTAAGCAATGTCACTGAACAACTTGTATAAAAACTGTTGAATAGGAACTGTTATAATTGAATTTTGTCCCCAAAAAATGTGTATCAATTTGGCTAGGCCATGATTCCCAGTATAGTGTGATTGTCCACCATTTTGTCATCTGATGTGATTTTCCTTGTTGTAAATCCTGCCTCTATGATGTTAATGATTAGGTTGTATCTTAAGTCAATGTCTTTTGAGATATAAAAGAGAGAAGTGAGCAGAGACACAGGGGGACCTCATACCACCAAGAAAGCCACTAGGAGCAGAACACATCCTTTGGACCTAGGGTTCCTGCTCTGAAAAGCTCCCACACCAGAGAAAGACTGATGACAAGGACCTTCCTCCAGACCTGACAGAAAGAGAAAGCCTTTCCCTGGAGCTGGCACCCTGATTTCAGACTTGTAGCCTCCTTGATGGTGAGAAAATAGATTTCTCTTTGTTAAACCCATCCACTTGTGGTATTTCTGTTGTAGCAGCACTAGATAACTAAAACAAGAACCTAAACTGCTGTGCAAACCTTCACCAAAAACACAAAAACATTTTTAAAAAAAAAGAAGAAAAAGTCATCTCTAACATGAGAATAAAAGCTCAAGCAGACGTCTGGAAGATGAGTCAGACTTCCAGGTAACTGTAGAACACTGAGTCTTTTTTGAAAAGATAGAAAAAATATTCACAGAAAATTCAAAAGATTTTCTGCTTTGAACTTTTCATGATCCCAACAGTAGAAGAAAACAGCTTAGGAGAGCAAGGATTGTAATAAGAAATTTTGTTTAAAGAGAGACTCCATCCACATACAATAATTTTGATAAAATTAATAAATCTGAAGATCTCTTATATTCTGATAAATTTGCTTTAAAGATATAAATAATATCTAATTCATCCCTAAGTTATTTTCCAGCAAATTGAATGTGAGGGAGGAGAGATGGGGGAGAGAGGGCAGAGTTTGTCCAGAAAATGCTTCCTTCTCCTGGCTTCTAATATGTAGCTGACTTTTAGGGGATAAAGAGTAAAGTAAAAATTTAACCTAGGTAAGTAGAAACCTCGGTTTGGGAAGTAGAAACCTAAAGGCCGGGTGGGGGGGGAATGACAGGGTTTAGGTAGACTAGATCGACTTCACAAGATCACTCCTTTCCCTTTTCCAGCTGTGCTTTAGCCTTTCCAGCACGATTTCTATTGAGTTTGATAGGTCTGGCTGGACCCACGAGTAACAGTGAGAAGGCCCTTCCCCCACAACTGGCATCCACTCCAGGAGTTCGTCCCACTTTCACTGCCCCATGAGCTGTGCCCATTGGCTTCAGTCACCCCTCCATGCCTTTGACCCACACTGACCACCTCTGGGATGCACCAGCTAATCAGAACCACCACACACTGGGTGGAGTGAAGGACAAGCAGGACCAAGTGTGGTCCCATGGAGCTTACTTCCTGGTGGGGAAAGAAACAGAAAAGCCACACATGACATAACTCATAGAGCAGCACGGACCAGGGTGCGGGCAGGGTGCATCACGGTCTGGTGTCCGGGAGCGCTATGGGCAGAGATGGGAGGTCCTGGTGGGTGTGAGCAAGGGGGTGATGGAGGCCAAGTGGACCATGCACGAGCAGACTCTGAGTGGAGGTACAACAGGCCAGGCTGAGGTTCAGGAGGTCTTTGGGCAGCCTGCAGTAGAGTCCCAGGCAGAGGTGGCACACTGAGAGGGGCGGGGCAGACCCTGAAGGCTGGTAACAGGATGTCCCCGTGGGCTAGATGTGAGAAATCAGAGGAGTCAAGGAGGTCCAGGATGTCTGGCCTGAACCATCAGCATATGGGAGTCCATTTTCTGAAATGGGAGACAGCCAGTGGAGTGGAGGGGGGCGGGGGAATAGAGAGTTCATTTTTAGACACGCTGACTTGGAGATGCCTCTTTGACCTCCAAGGCGAGATAGCTAACACGCAGTTGGTGGTGTAAACTTGCATGCAAGGTCCTCCATGGAGGTAAAGGACCCAACTCAACACCTGCAGCAGGATGCTGCCCTAAGCAATCCAGACATGGGCCTGAGGTTCTGGACTCAGACACCTCTCTCCACTGACAGGGAAAGGAGAGCCCACTCAGACTCAAAGACTGGCCGCACCTAACAGGCAGGCTCTATGTGCCGGCCACTTCAGAGTGGGGGAGACCAAACCCAAGGTTGTCAATGAAACAGCACCAGAAGCAATGGCAGTTTACAGAATGAAGGGTTTCAAGTAAAAGAAACACTTGCTCTCCAGCCCATTTTCAAAAGCAGCTGCTATATTCTTTCCTGGGCTCTGCTAGGCTTTCTTTTATGCCAGCTCTAAGAGTGAGCCAGAAGGGTTCGTTGCCACATGCCATATCCTCTTAACAGCAGGCAAGCAAATGAATTTAATAGATCACAGTCACCACTATATGCAATAGCAAAGAACATATTCGAAGGGTACAGAAGACAATTAGCTTTCTTAGCAGCTCCATTCCTTGTTTGTAAGGAGACAGCACAGTTTCCTTCCAGGAAGAACATCTTCCACAGAGGTAGATCTATTTCTTATAACCTCTACACTTAATTCACTGCATGTAGTAACTACATAGGGTCGCTATGAATCAGAATTCGACTCAATGGCAACGGGTAATTACATACCCATGGTTATTTAGTACTTATTGATTACATACACTAACCACCCAAGGAGATCAGAAAGCACTCCATTTGCCACCTAAACTATTGAACGATCACCTAAAACATCATTATGAGTGTTACGGCGGATTAATTTTATGTGTGGCCTTTTTAGCCTGGTGTTGTAACTCCTACCCAGGTGATTGTGCAATACGGTAATTGTGGCCTACCAAGGGGATTGGTTAGTTTTGCCTTAAAAGAGCCAATTCCAGAGCAAAGAGGAGCCCACCACCACTAAGGAAGGAGAGACCCAGCAGCAGAAGACAGCGACATGGGCTTCTCAGCACACAGAGAAAGAAAGCTGAGTGCCTTTGTGCATAAACTGAGAGCCAGAGAGAGGTGTGCCTGCGAGCACAGGTAGGGAGAGGCTATCCTGATGGAAGAACTGTATCCTGAGTGTTTTTGAGCCTGAATTGTCACTGTTAATTCCCTAGTAAACCCCATAATTGTGAGTATGGCCTGTGAGTTCTGTGTGGCCATTGCAATGAATCACTGAACCTAGTAGAGTGCTGTGGGAGTGACAGTTGGTGTCAGAATTGGTGGAGATGGTACAGAGAGGAGGCTTGTCTGGCCTCCACCTCATGGGAGTCAGCCTGGAGTTGTTCATCTTTGTTCTCCTTCCCCCTGATGGGGCTGGAGGTCAGACACTGCCCCCAAGCAGTTTTTACAGGTGTCTTCTGCTCCCTACAGAAACTAGGAGGAAACACATTAGGAAAAGCCACTAGACATTCCAGCTTTCCGTCTCTTCACTACAGCCTAGGAGCTAGGCAAGGCTCACAGCTCAGTTCCCCCACTTGTACTCAGGTTCCACAGCAGCAGTACATGCAGTTTAAACACAAAGCCTGAGTGGGGTAGGTGGAGACAGCACTTCTTAAGTCTGTGGAGCAGACGGCAGGGAACATGGAGCAAGTGTGGGCAGGGCATTCAAGAAGAGGACCATCATACTTGGCAGCCAAAGCAGCAGAGTCAGAGTCGCACTCGACAGTAAATAATGGAGCAGAAACCTGGAGGAAAAGAAGGCTGCAAGTGAAAAGAGGCGCCTGCCATGGGCACACCAGAGGTGCTATAGGTATGTAACCTTTGCTAGAAGGGGAGAAACAGAACTGAAGTTAACTTGCATGTCCAGCTAAACAAACAGATACCACACAGAAGCCAAAGCCTTCTTGATTAAAAGGCCACTACAGGCTGTGGACAGAGTCCAGAATGGACCGGATACCATGCACAGGAAGGGGATAAGGGAGCACCCGCCCACTGGACACCACACACAGGGCTCATGTGTTAGCACACTTTTTTAACAACAGGCAGCACATTCAGTACTTCCACAGATACTAAACATGAATATTTGTCAAAACCTACAATATATTTCTTTCTAACTCCCCATTTCCCCCTTCCCCAAGCCCCTGGTAATCACCAATCTTCTTCTGTCAGAATGGACTTGCCTATTTTAGATATTTCATATAAGTAGAATCATACAATATTTGTCCCTTTGTGACTGACATTTTGCTCAGCATAGTGTTTTCAAGGTTCATCCCCCTGATGATGTGGTGGCGTGTATCATTAGTTCATTTCTCTTTTTGACCAATAATAATAATATTCCATTGTATGTAAGTATCACTTTCCGTTTATCCATTCATCATCCAGGCATCTAGGTTGTTTCCACCTTTTGGCAATTGTAAACAGTGCTGCAATGAACATTTTTGAACATGCAATGAACATGTTTGAGTCCCTGCTTTCAGTTATTTTGCATATATACCTAGGAGTAGAATTGCTGGGTCATTTGGAGCCCTGGTGACGCAGTAGTTAAGAGCTCGTCTGCTGACCAAAAGGTCAGCAGTTTGAATCCACCAGCCGATCCCCTGGGAACCCTATGGGGCAGTTCTGCTCTGTCATATAGGGTCACTATGAGTCGAAATTGACTCAATGGCAACAGGTTCTAGTAATTTCTATGTTTAACTTTTTGAGGAACCACCAAAACTCTTTTCCACAGCGGCTGCACCACTTCACATTCCCACCAGCAATGCACGAGAGTTCCAATTTTTCCACATCCTTGCCAACACTTGTTGTTTTTTTTTCAAATAATAGCCATCTTAGTAGGTATGAAGTGGTATCCCTTTGTAGTTTTGATTCGCATTTTCCTAATGACTAATGACGTTAAGCATCTTTTCATGAGCTTGTTGGCCATTTGTATATCTTCTTTGGAGAAGTGTCTACTCAAGTCCTTTACCCATTTTTTGGTTGGGCTGTCTTTGTTGCTGAGTTTTAAGAGTTCTTTTTGTATTCTGAATATTAAACCCTCATCCTCCTTAACCAGTAGTTATTCCTATAACAATGGACAGGAGATGAGACACAGATTCCCCTGCCCACCACCTTCCCATCCTCGGTTCTGCCCAGTCCACTGTCTCTGCATCCACTCCGGGAAGCGCTGGCCATCTGGCCTCTCCTTGATTTAACTGTTTGTACTTTTGGGTCTGACTTCTCATGCTGTAGCCTAACCACTCATGATGACTGGTGCCTGCTCAGCCAGCAAGCTGCAAAGCCTTCCTCCCAGGGACCTTCAGAAGGTACCCGGCTATCTAGCTTGCACCCCAATGTGGCATCTCTTTCCAATTAGGTTTCACCCATTAAAACAAATTCCGACCTGAATTCCACAGTGCCTGTTAATAGCCACATCAGAGAAAAATAAGGAACAAATCCATTAATTATATTCTATGTACATTTCATTAATCACGTTTCTTAAAACCAAAGAACGTGAAATTAGATACTGCATGTGAAAAAGCTTTAAAAAGTTAAAAACGTTTTGCAAATAGAAGGCATTTTCATTATCACTTGAGAGTGAAAGACCTGTCACCCTGGCATCGAGTGGGAAACAGAAGCTTTCATGAAATGTGAACCAATATCAGGAATTAAAGAACTACAATCACAACAATTTCTGGTCCAAACAAGTAGATATGAAGATAGAAGGCAGGTGTTCCAACCCACATGGGTTTTCTTTACCATGACTGGTGAGGTATTTGGTTTCCAGCAAAGACAGAAAGAGAATTCCATACCAGAATTCTTGTTCTACCTCAACCCAGGGCCATGACGTAACAACAGCAATAATATTAACAGCAGCAGCTCACACTTGTTCAGTGCCCACCAGGATGGTGCCTATTCAGCCTGAAATGCATCTCAAACACACTGGACTTTCCCCAACACCCTCCACAACCGCCACCCTCGCCTTTCAGAATCCTTCCCCCCATTACCCAGGACACGCGTCAGCAGCCACTTCTACCAACCTGTCCTGAGCCGTCCTGCCCTTCTGCCCACAGAGGGGCCAGGACTGAGCTGGTCCTGCATAAGCCTTGTGGGCCATGTGGGCCTCCCGCCACGTGCAACCTGTCTTCTCTCCTCTCCACAGCCTGCGGCTTCCGACGCTTACCACTGAACTTACCTGCATTCAAATTCACCATTCCTAAAAAAGCATGTAGGCCCTAAAGCTGTACCCTTTCCTCTTGAGGATGGTGTCCCTGGGTCAAGAAAGTATCACAGCAGCATTTCACGTGACCTGCACCAGTGTTTGTCCGTCTCCCAACTGCAACAGAACCGGCCCTCCAGGAGCTCAGGAGCTGTGTGCTCAGGAGAGGTGCACCCATGCCAGGGTGGGTGGCAAAGTCGCAAAGTGGTACATAGGTTTCCAGATGATGGCACTTAATAGCTAACAAATAATACAACTTCACCATGCTTATTCTTTCAGGTGTAGACACAGTTAAAATTTTAAATTCCAGAAGCTTTTATGCACCACCGTCAATCTATGAAATCATCTGACCCCTCCTCACCCTTACCCAAGCCCACCCTGCTCCCCTCACCACCACTCCTAGCACAGGTCCCCACTCTCCATTGGGGCCCTGTTTCTTAGGCAGATACTCCTATGAGCAATAGTGTGAGCTCACACACATGGGTTATGCATGTTTGTTTGTGAAGTACATATGTATACTACAGTGATAGTACATTGTACATATTACACACAAAAGGCGTTTAAAAGGGTGGAATAAAAACAAATATAAGTGCCAGCACCAACTCTCTGAAAAAACACTTCCCCTGCCTACCACCTTGCTTATCCCACTCCATCAAGCCTCAGCCCAAAGTCAGCCTCCTCCCTCAAGTCTCCCTGGATGGGCCAAAGTGTGCTGAGCTCGCCTCCCACCTCCTTGGTGTCCTTCACCCCCCTCCAGCACGGCTGTTACCCCACAGCCTGGCAGCTGTACATCTTCTCCCTGCTGGTTTGTGGACAGAACCCTGACTCTTATCTTTGTACAGAAGAAGGCAGGAAGAATGGAGGCGGAGGAAAGGGGGAAACAGGCGGCAAGCCAAGCTCTGCCACCCTTTGAGCCTGGCCTGCCCCAGCCCCTCCACGTATAGAGCTTAAATGATGTTTCTTGGCCCTTACTTAGAGACTTGATTATAAACTATCTGCTATTACTTGCTAGCTGTCTTTTGTACGCACATTCCCCCTTCTCCCGTAGTCTCTAGGTCTTGTCACACGGGCTTGCGGGCACATCCCAGCACTTACTTATGTCACTTAACAATCGTGCCCATACTGGCACTGGCTAGAGCACTGGGCCTCTCCTGGCATGTGCGTGTGCAGTATCTCACCCTCTCAAAAGCCCTAGGAGGCAGGCACCTGTCATGTGGAGAAGGGCAAACAAGTCTTCTTCTAGGATTTGGTCACAGAGAGGACAGAGCCCGGGCCTGGCTCAGAGCCCATCCTGGAGACAGGCGGGCAAGGCAGACAAAGCAGCTCCACCTGAAATCCTTCTGACACAGAACGGATATCAAGTCTGTGGCTGATGCACAGGCCCACGAGCTGCCCCTGGGGCATTCCTCGGGGGCTCAGCCACACACAGTGACAGATCCTGGCCCCTCGCTTGGTGCCTAAGAGTGGTCCAACTATAAAAATCCAATACATAAGCCATGTCATTGCAGCAAAGGGTGCAGTTCACCTCACAGAGCAATATACTGCAGTCAGCAATAAATCCCAAATGCTGCAGCCACATTTAATGCTCAACTTTATTATCAGAAAACAAATTCATTTTCCTGGACTCAATTCACAGCGTAATGCAATTATAACTGTACTTAAAACAGTATTTGTGTGTTTCCACATGACTCTTCAGATTAAAAAGAAAGTTAATATCCCAGGATCTCTAGTTTAGAAGTAAAAGATTTTGAATCTCATGTTTAAACACCACTAATATGAGAGCTATTTTTTTTTTATGTTGCAATATTTATCTTAATAGCCAAAGTAGCAGAAAAACAAACGTTCAATCAAGCTGCCAAAATGTAAACATTACCTCCACCTTTGAAATCACTATGTCCAAAAAGGCCCTCTGTTCCTATTAGGGAAACATTTTGGCATTTTATCATTCTGCTGAAGGAGCAAGCCAAACACAGCAAGGTCAAATTAAACAAAAGTCTGTCAACCCCACACACATCTGTCAATAACAAACACTAGGAAAAAGTAAACAAGGTGTATTTTTCAGTCACCCAGAGCACCCTAACTTTCCAGCAACTTAAGCAATAAGAGGACTACCATACAACCCCCTTAGACAGCAACTTCCTCACTAAAACCTCTGGCTTATTTGATTAAAGAAGAAACACAGCATAGGAAGGTTCCCAAAGAAGGGACTAGGGGTCCTACCAAAGCTATCTTTGTGCTTTCAGACCATCCCACTGGTCTTGATCCACCCCCACCTCTGGGGCCACCTCTACCTCCTCACCTGTGAGAGAAGGGGTGCTTTCCCAACCTCTTCCAGGGCCAGTGTAGGGACTAGACACATCCTGAAATGCAGGACACCCTGATACTTACTTCTATAGGCACACTTCCCAGGCACAGCACCCTGCAGAAGCCTTGCCAGGGGTAGGTTTGCAGAGAGTAGGCCTGTCCAGGCATGCCCAATTGTATACACACCTTCTGGTGACCCACTCCAGGCTCCATGATCACAGACATTTAGTTGTGTGCATGGTGGACAATATTTCACAGGATGGACATGTCAATATTTGTGCTTGATGAATCTATGCCTCCAAGGAGCAAAATAGAGAATGTTAAAAATGCAATTCTTTTTTCATTTTTTTCAAATGTGAGTCAAGGGGAAACAACACCTGCAGCCTCCCCTGAGACAGCTGTGCTTGGCAAGTGAGTAGACAGCCATACAAGCCATGATCTAGCCTCGCCTTCGGGCCCACCCATGACATGGGGCAGTGACACCTTCTGCCAAGCCACCACCAGAGACACACTGGGAAGAGCTATGGGTAATGTCTTTAAAGTACTCCAGTAGGGTTCATTATTATTATTTTATTTTTGGTAGAAATATACACAGCAAAGCCCTCTCCTCACAGTTTCTAGACATAATGATCAGTGACATTATATTCTTCACACTGTCTCAACATTCTCATTATTTCTGTTCTAGCTGCTCCACTTCCATTTACTTAATTCTCTCTGCCCTGCCCTCTTCTCATCTATGCTTTAAAATAGGTGTTGGTTCTTTGGTCTTATAATTCTTTTTAAAGAAACACAATACTCAAGGGTGGCAATGTTCACTCTTTGGGCTAAACTGTTACTTAGTTTAAGGGTGACTTCAGGGGATAGTTTCAATTCAAGGTCTGAAGAGCAACTCAGGCCATATAGTCTCAGGGACTCCTCCAGACTCAATAGGTCCAGTAAGTCTGGAATCTTTAAGAATTTGAAGTTCCATTCCACATTTTTCTCCCTTTTTATCAGGATTCATCTATTGTGTTCCTGATCAGAATGTTTAGGAGTGAAAGGTGGGTACCACCTAGTTCTTCTGGTCTAAAGGTGGAAGAGGCAGTGGTTCATGTAGACAATTAGTCCTGTAGTCCAGTTCCTTCTCTGATTCTTGGGTTTCTTTCTTTCTTTCTCTTTTGTTCCAGATAAGTAAAGACCAATAGTTGTATCTTAGATGGCTGTTCATAAGCTTTTAAGGCCCCAGACACTGCTCACCATATTGGTAGGTAGAACATAAACTTTAAGAACCATATGCCAATTGACTGGATTATCCCATGAGTCCTAAGCTCCTAAACCAAAAGAACTAATCCTATGAGGTAACTGGTTATATCTAACTAGTATCAGCATCTGTAGCCCCACCCCCTTTTTTTGGTTGTTATCGTTGTAAAACCAGACACAACCTAGCATTTACCATCGTCCCTTTTCCCTATGTACAGCTTGTTGACGTCAGTTACATCAGTCATGCTGTGCAAACATAGCCCATATCCAGTGCCACATTTCCCATTTCTATAAACAAAAAGTGACTACTACCTAGGGAGTTCTTCTCCCTTCCCCCCACCCCACCCCTGGTAACCACTAATGAACATTCGTTTCTGTATATTTACCTATTTATGTCATTTCACAAAACTGAGAGTGTACAATATGTGTTTTTTGTGATTGACTTATTTTGCTCAACATAATGTCCTCCAGGTTCATCCATGTTGTGAGATGTTTCAGGAACTCATTTTTCTTTAGCATTGAGTAGTATTCCATTGTATGTATGTACCACATTTTATTTACCCCATTCAGCCATTGATTAAAGAACTCCAGTGGTTTTTAAGGAACGGTGCAGAACAAATACTAGGGCAACAACAACACTCCCAACTTTTACTTTACCCTTCTTTCAAGGAACCCAAGGTACAATGTGTACAAATACAAAGCTGCCAAAGGCCCAATTCTCAGAACTGAGGCCCTTGCCACAGGCAAGTGAGGAAGACGGGGGAAGGAGCACTGGAGCTTGCTGGCTGGGTGGGGCCTATGCCAGGACGGGGACAGCAATGCCACCTTCAGACTTGCCCCAGCTGGAGAGCTGTCCCTGAAGACACTGGCTGCCTTGGCTGGGCCTCGAAGCAACCAGAGACTCTCAGCTGTGGGACTATGAGCAATTTCTTGGCTTCTCCTTGCTTCAGTTTCTGCATCTGTAAAACGGGGTAACAGCAGCACCTATGTTACAGGGTTTCTGTGAGAATGAAATGAACTCGTTTATGCACTAACAACAAAACCTGGTGCGTAGCTGTAGGAAATGCTGTGAAGTGTTTGGAATTGTGTGCCTGGGTTGAGGTGGGTCCAGCCAGAGGTCCCCACCATGCACTGTTCCAGGAGCCATTCAGAAAGCCTGGCTTCTGTCTGCAGGCTCTCCATTGCTTGCCATGGAACACTGTAAGATTCTACTAGGAGGACTCCTGGCCTGACTCTGTGCAGAGCTGCGTCCCTGGTGTCACACACACTGCAAGCAGTACACACCGCAGGGGAGGAACATTCAGCTGCCACCACAGAGATCCTGGCCACATCTGCATGCAGGCATTGTTAGCCGCATAGATGGGATGGAGCAGCCTTCCTCCGAAGAGAAAGGCCAGGGCCATCCAGTGTCCAGAACAGTGATTGAAAACCAACCTGCTTAGACCACTCACTCCCTGAGCTCACATCGCTCTGATGCGCAGGTCCTCGATCCTGCCTGCAGGGAGAAGAGCAAGTCACTCTGCTGGGAATGCTTAGAAGGTGGCTCTGTAACATGAGCAACGTGTCCACCGACAACTAAAGTAAGGCCATTTAGTTCACTGCACCTGTCACTGTGACTGCTGAGCCGCCAAAGTGCCAGAGATGAATGCCAAAGAGCGCCCAGCCACCTCCCGAGTGCACACACTTATCTCAGACAATTTATTCTCAGTATCACCACCAGCAGAAAGAGCACAATTGTGAACAGCTGGAAATCTAGCTCCCAGAAACCCTAATTCCTGAGCAGCCAGGAACAAAGTGTAGTTTCATCCAGAACAGGTCTCCTGGGAAGCAGAATGGGTGCTGTATCACCTAGTATGGAAGAGGAGGGGAGAAGAATGTGGGTGTGGACGAGAGAAGGGGGAAAGAGATGAGGCACAGGAGCAGGGGTAGCCCTGCAAAAGAAGAACACAAAGCTGCTGTGTGCCTTCTAGGGCTGGCCAGCAGCACTGCCAAAAATAAAAGCGCAAGACACACCCTTTTCATTTCCAAATCAAGTCATCGAACTCCAGGCAGGGAGCAGGGGGCAGTGGTGCAGCTGCAGTACAACAGGACCCCTGCATCCCCACCCCCCGCTCCGCCCCTGCCCCCCTCCACCCCTGCATCCCCAGCCCCCCTCCACCCCTGCATCCCCAGCCCCCCCTCCACCCCTGCATCCCCAGCCCCCCCTCCACCCCTGCTGGCACCCCAGCAGCCCACTAGATGAAGTGGCGTGTTGCAGACAGCGGTCATTTATTTATCACTGTCATGTAACGCTAACAATCTGTCTGGAGCTTGGCAAGTACCAACCTGCACTGCCATATAAACTGTCTGACAAACCTAAAGTTTCTCAAACACTTTTCTTTTTCCAGCAGACAATAAAGCATCAAAAAAAGTTATCTCATTTTCTGTTCCTTTTCTATCTTCCTCTTCAAAAAAAAGATAAAAACAAAAGGAAGAAAGAAAAGCAACAACAAAAGGGGCCACGCAAACAGAAATGATCGCTCAGCAGGATTCTTAGCCTTGAAAGTCTCAACATTTTGCCATTGCAAAGTAAATGAGTAAATAAATGGATGGGTGGTGGTGTTGCAGGGGTCAGTGGGAAGGGGGTACAAAGCAAAACCTGCAAAAAGAAACTACAGCCATTTAAAATTAATAAAGGGTGTGGGTCTGCCGACCCCCACCCCTTCTGCTCTGGGCGGGGCGGGCGGGCGGGGGGGATTGGTGCCAGACACTCCGCATCCTCATTAAGTGGTGTCTGGCTGGCTGCCGGGGCTTTAGTGGTTCTGGGAATGCCAATATATTAATCAGAGTACTTTCTGCATACCCTTTAGAGTTTTTATTCTAGAAAAGTCAACCATTTGGCACACTGCAGCCTTATTTTTGTCTGAGAAAGCTCTCGGCTGCCAATCAAGGGAGAAATTATAGCTGTGTTCTTGGTAATTTCCAAGATCTCTCTGGAAAACAAAACAAGCTTGGTGGAAAGAAAACTCCTCACAAAAACAGCTTAAAAGGCCAAAGCCCCATTTTTAGTGAGAATCCAAAGAAAAGCAATCCATACTCAAATAACATGAATATGTAACAACACAAACATTATTTTCAAGTCCTGTTCTAGACGAAAGAATAATACTAATTGGAACTATGAACCCAATATTTCTATGGTAACTAATAGTGCAGGTGCTTGCGTGTTTCCTTCAGTTTCCCGACAATGAAAGGAACAATGATACAAAAAAAATCTCTCTAAAGTGATGCACATCTGGTGGCCTAAATATTCAAACAGTAGGCAGAACCTTCACAATCCTATTTTAAACCTCAAGATCCAACTTCCATGCACAACCATAATACAGGTCAAGATATACCTCTAGACTACAGAGCCCGCGTAGGCAGAAAGGCACTCAGATGGCAGACGTCAGTGAAGAGTGGCTTCCTGAAGAATTTCCCTGAGACCAGAAAAGGAAGGAAGGGAGAGATGGAGGGAGGAGAAACTTAGAACTAGATATCAATTTTGCCACTGTTCACAGTTAATATCCACACACTGGCTAAGAGCTTGGCTGCAAACTAAAAGGTCAGCAGTTTGAATTGACCAGACGCTCCTTCGAAACCCTATGGGTTTCTACTATGTTCTGTAGGGTCGCTATGAGTCAGAATCAGCTCGATGGCAAAGAGTTTGGTTTGGTTTTATACATAAATTATGTTAAATTTTCCTAAAAATTTCCCAGATTAAAAATGGAGTGCTCTTTTTTTACAGTATCCCTTCCTAAGTGTTCATTCTTCTCTATTAACTGTCACCCAAAAGGACAGAAACATCACAGACACTCAATCAGCCTCAATTCAGAAGAAAGATGAGAAGAAACAGGGCAAGGGCTCCCCAGAAGTCCAGCTGCCAATTACAGATGGCCCTGCCTGCCCTGACCCCTGAGGTTGTCCGTTTTTCCATGCCGGCACAGAGCAATCACCTCCTCAGCACTGACCAGAGGGTAGCTGTATGCTTGGTAATGCAAAGGGATCAAGATGAGAGCTTAGGACAATCCCCGAGAGATGATCCACAGGGAGCAGAGTCACTCTCACCACTTGCTCTGCCCTTCAGTGGTTCAGTCAGACAAAAACCAGACAGCGTCCCACTAGCTGCAAGGGCAGCTGTCTGGCTGCTGCTAAGTCAACCAAGACTGCAGCTAGGTCAGAAATTCTAAACGCTTCTGCAGACGGGCCCTTGCTCTCAACACGCCAAGCAAGAAAACTATTCTTAGAACAGTCAGCAGTTGGGGGAAAATAAATATTTGTCTATGTATGTATATAGTCTGGCGTGGGGAGAGGGCTGTTGAATCTCAAGTGATGCGCCAACAAATTGGCACAAAACCCTTTAATAAGCAGCTGGCATTGGCTGGGTTCCACTGCAGGACTGTGATCACGCAAACCAAGCCCCAGAGAGAATTCCAGAGACAGCCTGAAAGCCTGCTGGGAACAGCCTTCTCCAACATAAATACAAACCTACACGAAAAAAGAACCATGGCCAATAACGGCACGTTCTTCCAAGGGCAACAGCGGAATGTTAAGAAATTAGAGAGGTCTTTTAAAGCAAGGGAGGAAAATAGCTACAATTCCACTATAGCAAACGCCCTACTGGCCTCTCCAGTCTCTGCCTTAATTCCTAACAGTGTGCTCAATGTCAACAGCAAAGTGAAGCTCTTAAAAGAATTAAGCTTTCAAAGATCATAAAGAATTTACCCCCTTGTCTTAAAAAGCACTGCTTTGCAAGGGCCATCAAATGACATTTCAAGGGCTGAGAGGAAACCGAAAACTGCAATTCAATAAATGCCCATGGGAAATATTCAGATCTACTTGTTTATCTATGTAATGACTCGAATTTGACATTATGATCCTTTACTGAAGACAAAGAACATATTCCAAGAGGACTGTGCAGAGTACACAGGCAGATTTCCAGGATAACAGTGAGGTCCATATGAAGACTAGAAAAAACAAAGTGCTCTTACAGGAACTGCAGACCAGGACTCCAGGCCAGCAGTCTCCTGGGGCAGATTGTCATGCAGACCTCAGGCCTACAGACAGGAGATGCAGGGCTGGAGAACACTGTCCCTCCCAAAGCCTACTAGTGGAAAGGGTCATTTTAAAGGAAGTCGCCAGTACTACCCTGGGGGAATGAGCCAGGCAGGCTCCATAGGAGCCACGACCATATATTAGAGCCAATACTGCTCACATCTCTACTCACCTGGCTTCAGGTAACCTTATAATCTCATTTGCAACCCACAACGCCTAGCACATAGTAGGTCATCGATGAATATTTATCAAAATCTTAGCTAGCCTTCAAAAAGCAGCACTCAACCATAAGTGAAGGGCCCCGGGATGGTAAGAACACAAAAATAATTAGAAATAGGAGAGAAAGAGAAAGGACTAAATGAGACACAGAGAATGAGAAAAAGAAAAAATCAAAATTACCCAATTCTAGCTATTAAAAAACTCTTCGGGGAAAAAAAAAGTTAAGCTAGTTTGTGTGTCACTGCCACTCCGCAAGCATCCCTATCGCTGGGTAACCTGCTTGCTTTAACGAGTTTCTCACCGCCCTCACCCGGCCATCCCTCCGCGAGGTGCAGTGTCAGGTAACCCGGGAAACAGGACGCCGAAGTGTGCCTTCTCCAGGCGCCCCCCCCCCCCCCCCGCACACGTTCCTTTCGTCCTCTGAAAACCTCTCCCGATACAAACGCTCTGCCTCATAAGGAAGCCTCCACCTTTTCCCATTAAAAAGAAAAAAGTTTAAAAACGAGCAAATGCCCCTTCCGCCACCATATTACTTTAGGCAGGACAGAGCCCTCTGTCTCGCACGTTGTACTTACGGAAGCAGTCTCCCCAGTCGCAGACGTTGCAGACGACTGCAAGGATACCAAGCAAAAGCGGCTCCGCTGTCCAGGGAGGGACTCACGACAAAGAAAAGTGCGGGCACCAGGTTCGGTATTCCTTGTTTCCCGTTTATCCCACAGCGAGGCTCAAAGACCCCACAGCGAGGCTCAAAGACGCCAAAGCACGCCTGCTTCCTCCGCGGATCCGCAAGACACAGCCCAAGCGCAGCCCAGCCGAGCCGAGACAATCGCCTTGGCAGCCAATGCAGAGCCTGCTGGCGGTCGCGCTCCTACGTCAACGCAGCGGGTCGGCGGGGGCTGCCAGGTGAGGCGGCTGGCGCCGACGGAGCCGGGGACACAGGCGGAGCCGAGGGTTGGGACCGGGGGCGCACCCGGGGGCCGAGGGACGCACAGACCAACTGGGGACCCGGGGATCACACGGTGCGGGGGGCTCCCCGCACGGCCCGTCCATGCCTCCCTCCTGTCCGCAACACTTCCCCGCCAGTGTCCGCCACCTTCGAAACCGGGGACCCAGTCCCGCCCGCGCGCCTCTTCCGCCTGGGCGGTGCCGAATTCCCCCTACGACGGCGTGATGCCCCCGCCTCGACTATGCCGGGCTAGAGGACAGGGCAGTGGCACAACAACGGCGCAGGGCACACGTGCAGCGCCCGCGGTGTGGCGGCCCCGGGGTCCAGGGCCCCGCGTGGGCGCAGACGGCGGGCCGGACAGACATCAGGTACCGCCGCCCGAACGCCACTGCCCCAGGCGGTGCGGCTCCCGGACGTGCAGCTCCGGAAGCGTCCTGTGGCCCCGTCTCCATCCCCCCGCCCCCAGCGACGCAGGTGAACTCAGAGCCGGACGTCACGACTACAACCGGACGCCCAGGGCCCGGCTCCCCCGGGCCGGTGGGACCCGGCCGCACTCACCTGCGTCCGCCCTCAAGAATGCAGTTGGAACCAACCAGACCGAACGTCGGCGGGGCGGAGACGCGGGGGGGGGGGGGTCGGCGGGCCGCCCGGGTCCGACGGCGCGGCCACGGGAACGCAAGCGCGGCCGGGCCCCTTTAAGAGCCAGGCCTCCCCCCGGCGGAGCCCGCCCCCCACTCTCCCAAGGACTGGTGGCGGCGGCTCCTCCCCGGCTCGCAGCGGCCCCTGCGGGTGCGGGCGTGTAAAAGAGGCGCGGGGGACGCGCAGGACCGGCGGCTCCGGCCAGCATCTAGACTGTCGCCCAGGGGCGGGCCGAGAAAGGGAGGAAGGTGGTGCCGCTGGCGACCAGGGCGGGGTTTCTCAGCGCCACGCCCCCGTCTGCGCCCGGCCCCGCCTCGTCTGCCCCCGCCCCCGCCCCGTCTGCTCCCAGCCCCGCCCCCGTCTGCGCCCGGCCCATCTTCGTCCGCCCCCGCCCCCGTCTGCGCCCAGCCCCGCCTACGTCCGCGCCTAGCCCCGCCCCCGCATGCGCCCAGCCCTCCCCGTCTGCCGCCAGCTCCCGCTCATCGCCCGTTCCCCACGCTGGCCCCGGGTTCCCCCCGGCCAGGGTTGACCTCTGTTGGGGGCGCCCATTGCGGCGCCCATCCCCTGACAGCACGCGCGACAGGGGCCCGGAAAGGTGCTTTCTGCAGCCTGGGCTCGGGCGGCCTCGCCCAAAAAGATGACATTTCTAATGTGCTAACGACCTCGTGCGGCTCCCTCTGAACGCACAGTACGCGGCGGAACAGTCGGTGGGGCGGATGGATTCTGGGGTGGGAGACGCTTCCGGGCGCCGCATGGACTCCACGTGTACATCCGTACCCCTTTACGCAAGAAATGTAACAGAGCGGAAGGTGGGGGGACTTCTTCCCAGTATGACCCGTTCTCCTTCGAGGACGGTATACTGGTCTCCTCTTAGGAGGCTCTTTCGGGCTTGAATTCCGCGCTGGGTACCTAGAGCAGCGAGCTTGACTGGGCTCAGCCATGCTTGATGGGGTGGTTACTGCCATAGCATGTAGGCGTTTTAACCCAGCTTTGTTACTGGAGACTCCCCTTTTGCCAAGATTAAACCCCCTGGCAACATAGCAAAATACACCAATATGCTAACGTGGAATTTCAGGCTGGGTCTAGCAGAGGTTCAGCTAACTAGGGGCAACAATCCGCGCCCGCCTCCCCTCACCCCGCCCAAGTGAACAGCTGAACTTCCGTAATATCGGGGAAAAAACAACCCTTTGAAATCTTTTCCTCAACCATCTTGGTAACTAAGACTGTGCAGAAGTTGATCAGGGCTCATATGTGATATGACAATATTAATTGCCAGGGTGCTCTGAGTCGGAATCAACCCGATGGCAATGAGTTTGCGTTTTTTGGTTTGAGGGCTGTGTCAAGCCCAGTAGGAAGCACTTTGCATGGCTTGTTTTATTTAATCCTCACAAAAACTGTGTGAGTTACTAGTTGTCTGTGTTACAGATATAAAAATCGAGGCTGAAGAAAAAAAAATTAGTAACTTGTCCCCAGACCACAAAGAGATGGGTTAAAATTCCTCAAGGGTGCAAGCAATTTGCTATCAGCTGCTACCCTAAAGGTTGGCAGTTCGAACCCACCCAGCAGCTCTGTGGAAGAACGGCCTGGCAAACTACGTCCATAAAGATTGTTGCTGTTGTTTTGTAGGTTCCATTGAGTTGGTCCCAACTCACTGTGACCCTGTGTACAACAGAACAAAACACTGCCCTGGTCCTGCACCACCCTCACAATTGTTATGCTTAAGCCAATTGTTGCAGCCACTGTGTCAATCCATTTCATTGAGGGTCCTCCTCTTTTCCGATAACCTCAACTTTACCAAGGAATGATGTCCTTCTCCAGGGACTGATCCCTCCTGACAACATGTCCAAGGTATGTGAGACATAGCCTCACCATCCATTCTTCTAGGGAGCATTCTGTTGTACTTCTGGACAGATTTCTTCATTCTTTTGGCGATCAATGGCATGTTCAATATTCATCTCTAACGCCACAATTCAAAGGCTTCAATTCTTCTTCCGTCTTCTTTATTCATCATCCAGCTTTCACATGCATATGAGGTGACTGAAAACACCATGGATTGGGTCAGGCACATCTTAGTCTTCAAGGTGACATTTTTGCTTTTGAGTACTTTAAAGAGGTCCTTTGCAGCAGATTTACCCAATGCAGTGCATCTTTTGATTTCTTGACTGCTACTTCCGTAGCTGTTGATTGTGGATCCAAGTAAAATGAAGTCCTTGACAACTTCGGTCTTTTCCCGATCTATCCTGATGTTGCTTATTGGTCCAGTTTTGAGAATTTTTGTTTTCTTTATGTTGAGGTGTAACCCATACTAAAGGCTGTGGTCCTTGATCTTCATTAGTAAGTGTGTCAAGTCCTCCCATAAAGATTACAGCCACGAAAACCCTGTGGAGGAACAGTTCTACACATGGGGGGGTGGGGGGGAGGGCGAGGGCTGAACCAGTATACTATGCTGTTGTAACCGAACGAGGGTTCTTGTCCTGTCGTATTAGCCAATAGAAGTAAAACAGAGGCCACACCATCGGTGGCATGGAAACAGAAAGTGGAAATTTATTGTTTGCACAAACCACAACATGGGACTTAGCAGCCAAAAGACCACGTGCTCGCTGTCTGAGGGGCTGGGGAAATTTTTATTTCCAGTGGAGTCTGGGGGTTGGGTTTGGAGCCTGAAACTCTCCACCCTCAGCCCTCCCATGTCCACGTTTGGGGGTCTGGATGTTGAATCATATAGGTGATGTTCAGGTCCAAGGACAGATTGAGGACACAGCACTTCAGGTCCTGCACATGCTCCAAAATCCTGGTTCGCTCATGCTCAGGATTCTGGCACCAAATTCAAACTGCAGTTAGGGCCACAGCGTGGTTGGGCCAAACCGCAGTTAGAAGCTGTGGCTTGGTGGGGTGGAGGGGTGGGGAGTCTCGGTTAAGGCTTCGCTGTCACCTACCCACAGCTTCGACACCCCATTCAGTTGAGCTCACTCAGCCAAGCAATGATTTACACAGCAGCAGCTCAGTTGGCACCATTTGGGAACACCCAGGTGCCAGTATAACAGAGGAGGTTTAAACTAGTGGGAGAACTTCAAATCTGGCTGCTAGGGTAAACTTCTTAAATGAGCGGTGAGCTGATAAGTGCTTAATACAGGTTTTCTGACTCTGACAAGTATATATGCATTAGTTTCTATTTAATAAACGGTAATGCATACCACACAGGCACACATGCTATAGAGCTGGAGAAACTATGCCTTGCCCTCTTTGTGTAGAAAGAGAAATGACTTTTCCTTTTAAACTAGAAACTGCCCATGAACTGTGAAGAAGAAAATGTTTTTTCCAAGACCACAAAACAATATGTTCTTTTTCACTTGTACATCTTTAACCCATTTAAATTAAGGGCTGATTTTAAAATCTTAACCTCCATATTGGAGACTCTGCGTGGCACAAATGGTTAAATGATCAACAACTAGTCAAAAGGCTGGTGGTTCAAACTCACCCGGAAGCACCTCAGAAGAAAGGTCTAGCAATAGCCTCGAAAACCCTACGGAGCAGTTCTACTCTGCACACAGGAGGTCACCATGAGTCAGAATCAGCTTGACAGTAACCAACAACAACATCAACTTTACCATTTAGGATGACTCTTAGCTAAGCTTGCATTGCCTTTTCTGGTTGTTTTTGGAATTTGAGTCCATGGCAACAGGTTTGCTTTTGGTCTCTAATTTATACCTTGAAGCTGCAGTTTAGCCTATTTCTAGAAAATAGCCATGGAAGGAATATAACCTTCTGTCCTCGCTGAAATTGTTTTCCATTTCAGCTGTCCTCTCCCATAACCCTCCAATCACACGTAGTCACTTTTATAGCAGTGGGAGAGTTGGGGGTATTTAGATATATTTTTGCTCACTGTGAAATTCAACGTAATTCTATGTCAATTCTATCCTGACTGCTCTCAACCTGCAGCGTTCAACGCAGGGCCCTACACTGAGTACTTGAGAGGGCAGGGACTTTGCCTTGCTCACTCTAGTGGAGGATTTGTGTCCCCAGCACACAGAAGTGTCCTACCCTCACTAAGGGCTCAAAAGACATTTGTGGAATAAATGGATAGCTAGCATTCAGGTAGACAAGTAAAAGATACTGAAATAAAACATCACTAATTTTTTTTTTTTAATTAGGTGGAAATCAAGTAAAATTGGTTTCAAGGAGTGGAAGATGGAAAAAATTCTCTCTCACTGTAAATTCCTTGCAGTTTGTCTAGTGTCAGTTATATCTTGACCATACTTAATCCATAGAACGTCAATAGTTAGTCATCTGAAGAGATAAAAACAGAAAAGGCAAACATGAGCAAATGTTGAAAATGAGAATCTGGAGGTCACAACTGACCACAAGATGAATGTGAGTCGGAAAACATAATTCTGTTGTTTTGCTCTCACACATAACATCTAGATGAAACATAAGCTAGCCAAAGTGATCATCAACCTATTCTTTGCACCCTTTAACTTAAATAAATAATAGGAGGAAGTGATAAGAGAAGCTTGCGCTGCAGATCATTCTGGAGTGGAGAAAATGAGAGCCCCAGTCTGAGTAGATACCCAGGGCCAGAATCCATGGAGGAGCAGCTCCAGGAAAGAGTTCCTCTCCTAAATGATATTGTGGGCATATTTTATCACATTACCCAAGTACACCGTGCTTCAGTGTTCAGTCTGTCAGTTGGAGACAATAATTCCCCCCTCATGGGGTCTTCGTGTGGCTGGAAATGTTCCCACCTGCATACACACACCCTCTCTGGGTCCCACTACCGCAGCTGCTCCAGGACTCCCAGGCCCCCTCCTCCTTCTTTGGGATTCAGGTTGAAATAACAGAAGACAGAAAGGGATGTATTTTGCAGGCAACTGCTATTTTCAGTCTTGGACAAAGAAACACAGTACCTGTTCTCTTCTTGAAAGGGGGAGTAGAAAAAGAGAAGGAAAAACGCAGAAAGAAAAAAATATCAATTATCATCTCAAATGGTATCCATCCAGACATATTTATATATAGTACCTACACATCAGTTAACAAAAACAGTGGGACCCTTATGCAAGGAAAACTATAACACACTGCTGAGACTAAAGAAGACCTAAACAGCTGGAAAGAAATTCTGTGCTCATAGGTTGGAAGACATAGTAGAGTCAAGATGTCAGTACTATCCAAAGCAATCTACAGATACAATGCGATCCCAATTAAAATTCCAACAGCATTCTTTACAGAAATGGAAAAACTAATCCTCAGTTTTATACGGAAACACAAAAGACCCAAAATAGAAAAGGCAATTTTGAAGAACAAAGTAGGATCTCTCACATTTCCTGACTTGAAAACATATTACACACCTACAGTAATCAAAACAGCCTGTTAGTTTAACGATAGACACATATACAAATGGTATAGAATTGGAAACCCAGAAATAAATCCAAACATCTATGGTCAATTGATTTTTGACAAGGGAGCCAAATCCATTCAATGGGGAAGGAAGAGTGTCTTCAACAAATGGTGATGGCAAAACTGGATTTCCATGTGCAGAAGAATGAAACAATCTTCATGCCACATGCCATACACAAAAACTAATTCAAAATGGATCTAGGACCTAAATGTTGAATCTAAAACCATAAAGTTCTTATAAGAAAACATAAGCACAAAGCTTTGGAACCTAATATGCACACCTATATTCATTGCAGCACTATTCGAAGAGTAAAAAGATGGAAATGAACTAAGTGCCCATCAACAGATGAATGGCTAAGTAAAATGTGGTACATACATTCATTAAAACGCTACTCAGTGATCCTTAAAGGTGTGTGTCAACTTGACTGGGCAATGATTCTCAGTGGTTTGGCTGTTATGTAATGATGTAGTTTGTCAGTTATGTAATGATGTAGTTTGTCAGTTATGTAATGATGTAGTTATCCTCCATTTTGTGATCTAATGTAATAACCTTCATTATGTGATCTGATGTGATCAGCCAACTGTAAGTGGACTTTCTTCAGGTATGTGCCTTCATCCAACATATATGGTCTGGATCCTGCATTTGGCTTGTCATTATCTGACCTCCACTTCTTGGGACATGAGCCAGAACCTGCCGTATTGCCTGCGATCTTGGGACTCTTTGGCCTCTGCACCCCGTGACCCAGCAGCCTGCCATCTGACTTGCTGATCTTGGGTTTCTCAGCCCCTACAGCTATGTGAGTCAGGAGAAAACTCCAACCAGACGCCTGACCCATGGGCTTGAAACCTGCAGCCTCTACAACCTCATGAGCCATTTCCTCGAGATGCATCTCTCTCTTCTCTCTCTCTTTCTTTCTGTCTATCTCTTTTTATCAGTTCCACCCCATCTGGTGAGTTAACCCAACTGTCTCTGAAGACCCTTGGTATAAGATATCACCAGCAGCAGTATCTGTGTCGTCACCTGGGGAGGTGTCAAAGTCATTGCCTCGGGCATCGCCTAAGACATTGCTGAATGTTCTCAGAACACATCCACAGCAACCATTTTAGCTATTAGACCTATGACTAGACTTAAGTCCCACTGAGTCCCAAAAGGTGAAGTACAAAGTGTGACCCAGGAGGAGGTACACTCCACTCCAGAAGAACTACCTGACACTTCTAATACGTATAAATAGAAAACTGGGGAATATATGTGGGAATGGCTGTTAAGGGTTTGGGATAATGATGCAAGGAACATAAAGTTGAATCAGTCTGAGTTTATTAATATGAGTCCACTAGGCACAGATTCTTCATTCAGTGTTTCAGTGTGATAGGTTAGGAAAGGATCTAATTGTTTATTTGGCTGGTTTGTTGACGCATGGAATACTTAGTGGCCTACACTAAACCAAGTTGGATAAAAGATTTGCCTTGGTATATTTTAGAAGAAGGCATCCAAAAGCTTAAGGAAATTGGCATGCTAGAGTGGATTTATCAGGTTAGACTCACAGACGCATGCATGCAGCACCCAGAGGACACCTTTTACCACAATGGTGAGAAACAAATATGTGAAGGGAGCCCCAGCACCCTTGAAGACTGCTGTGATTGCTACAAGTTGATGTTCAACCATTTCAAGAAGTAGCATATGATCAGGAACCAATGACACTAAAGGAAGAAGTCCAAGCTGCTCTGATGGCATTGGCAAAAAACAAGGCTCCAGGAAATGATGGAATATCAATTGAGATGTTTCAACAAATGGATGCAGCTCTGGAGGTGCTCACTCATCTATGCCAAGACATACGGAAGACAGCTTCTTGGCCAACTGACTGGAAGAGATCCATATTTATGCCTATTCCCAAGAAAGGTGATGCAACAGAATGTGGAAATTATAGAACAGTATTAGTATCACATGCAAGTAGAGTTTTGCTGAAGATCATTAAAAAACGGCTGCAGCGGTATATTGACAGGGAACTGCCAGAAATTCAGGCCAGTTTCAGAAGAGGACATGGAACCAGGCATATCATTGCTGATGTCAGATGGATCCTGGCTGAAAGCAGAGATACCAGAAGGATGTTTACCTGTGTTTTATTGATTATGCAAAGGCATTTGACTGTGTGGATCATAACAAATTATGGATAACATTGCGAAGAATGGGAATTCTGGAACACTTAATCGTAGATCAAAAGGCAGTTGTTTGGACAGAACAAGGGGATACTGATTGGTTTAAAGTCAGGGAAGCTGTGTGTCAGGGTTGTATCCTTTCACCATACCTATTCAATCTGTATGCTTAGCAAATAATATGAGAAGGTAGACTATATGAAGAAGAACAGGGCATCGGGATAGGAGAAAGACTCATTAACAACCTGGATTATGCAGATGATACTACCTTGCTTGCTGAAAGTGAAGAGGACTTGAAGCACTTACTAATGAGCATCAGAGACCACAGCCTTCAGTATGGATTGAACCTCAACATAAAGAAAACAAAAATCCTCAAATCTGGACCAATGAGCAACATCACGATAAACGGAGAAAAGATTGAAGTTGTCAAGGATTTCATCTTACTTGGATCCACAATCAACACCTATGGAAGCAGCAGTCAAGAAATCAAAAGACACATTGCATTGGGTAAATCTGCTGCAAAGGGCCTCTTTAAAGTGTTGAAAAGTAAAGATGTCACCTTGAAGACTAAGGAGAGCCTGACCCAAGCCATGGTATTTTCAATCACATCATATGCATGTGAAAGCTGGACAATGAATAAGGAAGACCGAAGAAGAATTGATGCCTTTGAATTGTGGTGTTGGTGAAGAATATTGAATATACCATGGACTGCCAAAAGAATGAACAAATCTGTCTTAGAAGAAGTACAACCAAAATGCTCCTTAGAAGCAAGGGTGGTGAGACGGCGTCTTACATACTTTGGACATTTCAGGAGGGATCAGTCCCTGGAGAAGGACATCATGCTTGGCAAAGTACCGGGTCAGCAGAAAAGAGGAAGACCGCCAACGAGGTGGATTGACACAGTGGCTACAACAATGAGCTCAAGCATAACAACAATTGTAAGGATGGCGCAGGACCGGGCAGTGTTTCATTCTGTTGTGCATAGGGTCGCTATGAGTCAGAACTGACTCGACAGCACCTAACAACAACAACAACAACTACAGTGGGGCTGATTATACCCCATGGTAGTAGGGGCCAAGTGGTGGCACTCAATCAAAAAGACAAGGTGGACCTGGTTGCCATAATGGACAGTGAAGTTAAATCAGTAATCAGAATTGCCTCTTATCAACTTATGGTGTTGGCTACTTAGTCTTGGTGTCCCTAGGAGTGAAATAGTTGAGAAATCTAGTAAATATTTACTTGATCTGTACAAGTGGAAGAATTCTAGGTAAAGTGAATGGAGGTCTAACTTGAGTCACCAGAATAGAAAGTCATGGCCCCTCAATCAATTCCCAGGCTTGAGCCAGTTTACAGACCCACAATCCCTCGAATAAAGGGGAGGCCAAGTGCCCTTGAAGAAGGAACCCACTGCATTGCACAAAACTTATACTGTTCATCTTTCTCCCAGCCTTCACCAAATGGATCTATGGCCTTTTACAAGAGTTACTGTTCATTGGTGAAAAGGAAATAATCAGACTTTTGTGGGATTACTGGATACTGGCTCTGACCTGACACTAATTTCAGGAGATACAAAGCATCACTGTGGCCCACGAGTCAGAGAAGGGGCATATTAATGGGAGGTCAGGTTATTAATGGGTTCTTAGCTCAGGTTTACCTAACAATGGGTCTAGTGGATCCCCAGACACATCCTGTAGTGATTTCCCCAGTTCCAGAATGCACAATTGGAATCGATATACTCAGCAACTGGCAGAACCCCCACACTGGATCCCTGACAAGTGTAGAAAGGGTTATTATGGCAGGAAAAGCCAAGTAGAAGCCATTAGAACTGTCCCTACCTAGGAACATGGTAAAGCAAAGCAATACTGTGTTCCTGGAAGGATTGCATAGATTACTGCCGCCATCAAGGACTTGAAGGATGCAGGAGTGGTCCTTCTCACCACATCTCCATTCAACTTGCCTATTTGGCTTGTGCAAAAAGAAGATGAATCTTGGAGAATAACAGTGGATTATCGTAAACTTAACGAAGTGGTGACTGCAACTGCAGCTGCTGTTCCAGATGTGGTTTCATTGCTTAAGGAACTTAATACATCTCCTGGTACCTGGTATGCAGCCATTGATCTAGCCAATGCCTTTTTCTCAATTTAGGTTTCAAAGGAACAACAGAAACAGTTTGCCTTCAGCCGGCAAGGCCAACAATACACTTTCACTGTCCTACTTTAGGGTATATCAACTCTCCAGCCCTAAGCCATAATTTAGTCTGCAGGGACCTTGACCACCCATCACTTGTACAGGAGATCACACTGGTCCATTACATTGATGACATTATTCTCAATGGACCTAGTAAGGAAGAAGTATCCATGAATCTGTACTTTACAGTAAAACATTTGAGTGCTAGGGTGGGAAATTAATCTGACAAAAATTCAGGTGCTGGAGAAACAAATCACCAACTTCATATGGAAGGGAAAGAGGCCCCAGATAAGTAAAGCATTACTGAAAAAGAAGAACAAACTGGGAGGCCTCACACTACCTGCTTTTAGAACATATTATACAACCATTGTAGTCAAAACAGCCTGGTACTAGTACAACAGACACATAGACCAATGGAGCAGAATTGAGAATCCAGACATAAATCCATCCACATATGAGCAGCTGATATTTGACAAAAGACCCAAAGTCAGTTAAATGGTGAAAGGTTAGTCTTTCTAACAAATGGTGCTGGCATAATTGGATATCCATCTGCCAAAATATGAAGCCATGCACAAAAACTAACTCAAAGTGGATCAAAGACCTAAATATAAAATCTGAAACAATAAAGATCATGGAAGAAAAAAATAGGGACAATGCTAGGAGCCTTACTACATGGCATAAACAGTATACTAAACATTACCAACAATGCACAAATGCCAGAAGAGAAACTAGATACCTGGGAGCTCATAAAAATCAAACACCTATGCTCATCCAAAGACTTCAGCAAAAGAATAAAAAGATTACCTATGGACTGGGAAAAAGTTTTTAGCTATGACATTTCTGATCAGCATCTGATCTCCAAAATTGACATGATACTGCAAAAACTCAACTACAAAAAGACAAATAGCCCAATTAAAAAATGGGCAAAGCATATGAACAGACACTTCACCAAAGAAGACATGCAAGCAGCTAACAGATACATGAGAAAATGCACATGATCATTAGCCATTAGAGAAATGCAAATCAAAACTACAGTGAGATTCCATCTCCAACAAGGCTGGCATTAATCCAAAAAACACAAAATAATAAATGTTGGAGAGGTTGTGGAGAGACTGGAACACTTATACACTGCTGGTAGGAATGTAAAATGGTACAACCACTTTGGAAATCGATTTGGCACTTCCTTCCAAAGCTAGAAATAGAACTACCACTCGATCCAGCAATCCCACTTCTTGGAATATATCCTAGAGAAATAAGAGCCTTTACACGAACAAATATACACACACCCAAGTTCATTGCAGCACTGTTCACAATAGCAAAAAGATGACACCAACCAAGATACCCATCAACAGATGAATGGATAAATAAATTATGGTATATCCACACAATAGAATACTATGCATCAATAAAGAACAATGATGAATCCATGAAACATTTCATAACATGGAGGAATCTGGAAGACATTATGCTGAGTGAAATTAGTCAGTTGCAAAAGGACAAATACTGTATAAGACCACTCAAGAAGTAGTTTAAACACAGAAGAAAATGTTTTTTAAAAGTTACAAGGGTGGGGAGGGAGGGAGAGGGATATTCACTAATTAGATAGTAAACAAGAACTATTTTAGGTGAAGGGAAAGACTACACACAATACAGAAAAGGCCAGCACAAGTGGACTAAACCAAAAGCAAAGAAGTTTCCTGAATAAACTGAATGCTTCAAAGGCCAGAGTAGCAGGGGTGGGGGCTTGGGGAACATGGTTTCGGGGGACATCTAAGTCAACTGGCATAATAAAATCTATTAAGAAAACATTCTGCATCCCACTTTGGAGAGTGGCATCTAGGGTCTTAAATGCTAGCAAGAAGCTATCTAAGATGCATTAGTTGGTCTCAGCCCACCTGGATCAAAGGAGAATGAAGAACACCAAAGACACAAGGTAATTACGAGCCCAAGAGACAGAAAGGGCCACATAAATCAGAGACTACATCAGCCTGAGACCTGAAGAACTAGATGGTGCCCAGCTACAACCTATGACTGCCTTGACAAGGAACACAACAGAGAATCCCTGATGGAGCAAGAGAGAAGTGGGATGCAGACCTCATATTCTCATAAAAAGACCAGACTTAATGGTCTGACTGAGACCGGAGGGACCCCAGAGGTCATGGTCCCCAGACCTTCTGTTGGCCCAAGACTGGCATCGTTCCCAAAGCCAACTCTTCAGACAGGGATTGGACTGCACTAACGAGGTGGATTGACACAGTGACTGCAACAATGAGCTCAATCATAACAACGATTGTAAGGATGGCACAGGACCTGGCAGCGTTTTGTTCTGTTGTGCATAGGGTCGCTATGAGTTGGAACCAACTCGACGGCACCTAACAACAACAAATGGGATAGAAAATGATACTGGTGATGAGTAATCTTCTTGGCTCATATAGACACATGAGACTATGTAGGCAGCTTCTGTCTGGAGGGCAGATGAGAAGGCAGAGGGGGACAGAAGCTGGCTAAATGGACCCGGGGAATACAGGATGGAGAGAAAGAGTGTGCTGTCTCTTTAGGGGGAGAAAAACTAGGAGTACATAGCAAGATGTATACAAATTTTTGTATGAGAGATTGACTTGATTTGTAAACTTTCACTTAAAGCACAATAAAAGAAAGAAAAGAAAAAAGAGGAAAAAAATAAATAAAATGTGAAAAAAAATAAAATAAAAAGATGGCCAAAAATCCAGGTGCCTTCCACCTCAGTGAAATTTCTAGGGGTCCAGTGGTTTGGGGCATGTTGAAATATTCCTTCTAAAGTGAAGGACAAGATATTTCATCTGGCCCCTCCCACAACTAAAAAGGAGGCACATCACCTAGTGGGCCTCTTTGTTTTGGGAGGCAACATATTCCTCATTTGGGTTTGCTACTCCAGCCTATTTATCAAGCGACTCAGAAAGCTGCTAGTATTGAGTGGGACCCAGACCAAGAGAAGGCTCTGCAACAGGTTCAGGCTGCTAAACAACATGCTCTGCCACTTGAGCATATGATCCGGCTGTTCCAATGGTGCTTGAAGTGTCAATGGCAGATAGAGATGCTGTTTGGAGACTTGGCAGGCCCCTATTGGTGACTCACAGAACAAATCCTTGGAATTTTGGAGCAAAGCCCTGCCATATTCTGCAGATAACTACTCTCCTTTTAAGAAACAGCTTTTGACTTGTTACCAGGCATTAGTAGAGACTGAATGCTTAATCATGGGCCACCAAGTCACCATGCAATCTGAGCTACCCATCATGAACTGGGTGTTGTCTAACCCACAGAGCCATAAAGTTGGATGTGCGCAGGAACACTCCATCATTAAAGGCAGTGTATATACAAGATCAGACCTGAGCAGCACCTGAAGGCACAAGGAAGTTACATAAGAAAGTGGCCCAAATGCCCACAGGATACCTGTCTCATTACCTGGCCTCTTCCAGTCTGCACCTATGGCTGCATGGGGAATTCCTTGAGATCAGTGGACTTAGGAAGAGAAAGCTCATGCCTGGTTTACAAATGATTCTGTGTGATATGCAGACACTGATCGATAGTGGACAGCAACAGCACTACAGCCCCTTTCTGGGATCTGCCTGAAGGAAAATAGTGAAGGGAAATCCTCCCAATGCACAGTATTTTTAGCAGTGCACCTGGTTGTTCACTTTACTCGGAAGAAGAAATGGCCAGATGTGCGACTGTATATGGATTTATGGGCTGTGGCCAACAGTTTGGCTGGATTGTCAGGGGCTTAGAAGGAACATGATTGGAAAATTGGAGACAAGGCGATATGGGGAACAGACATGTGGATAGACCTCTCTGAATGGGCCAAAGAATTGAAGATATTTGTGTTTCATACGGATGCTCACATAAGGGTGACTTCAGCAGAGGAGAATTTTAACAATCAAGTGGATGGGCAAAACTTGCTTGCTTGCTGTGGATCCTGCATCCAGCTCATCATCATTTCACCTCTGGTTCTTGGGTCTTGAGCCAGCAGCCTACCATATTGCCTGTTGATCTTAGGATTTGTCAGCCTCTGCCGTCTGTGACCCACTGATGTTCTGATCTTGTGTTCATAAGCCTCTGCAACTACATGAGTCAGGAGAAGCCTCCAGCCTGATACTTAACCCACGGACTTGGAACTTGCAGCTTCTACAACCACATGAGCCATTTTCTTGAGATAAATTTCTCTCTCTTGTGTGTGTGTGTGTGTATATATATATATATATATACAAAACCAAAAACCAAACCCAGTGCCGTCGAGTCAATTCCGACTCATAGCGACCCTATAGGACAGAGTAGAACTGCCCTGTAGAGTTTCCAAGGAGCGCCTGGCAGATTTGAACTGCCGACCCTTTGGTTAGCAGCCATAGCACTTAACAATTACGCCACCAGCATTTCGACCTCTTTATATATATATATATATAAAGTATATATATATACATACTTCACAGGTTTTGCTTCTCTAGAGAACCCAGCCTAAGACAGTGATAAAGAAAAATGAGTTCCCCATAGGAGAAATATCAGTTTGAACTCAGGCCTTATTGCCACACAGAAAATGTACACTGGGAGAAAATTGATGAAGATGATGATTGTGAGAAATCCTTCAGGCAGAGTTCAGACCTTACTAAAAATCAGAGAGTCTGTACTGGTGAAAAACCCTAAGAATGTGATCAGCGTGGGAAAGCCTTTAATTATAGCTCCCGCCTTATGCTACACAAGAGAATCCACACTAGGGAGAAACCATAGGAAGTCATAAGTGTGGGAAATTCTTTCAGAGGAGTTCAAACCTCATTCTGCATCAGAGAATTCACACTGAGGATAAGATTTATCCATGTAATCAGTGCAGTGAAAGTTTCAGTCAGAATTCAAATAGTGTCCTGCTTCAAGGAATCCATCCTGAAGAGAAACCTTACAAATGTGTTGAGTGCAGAAAGGCCTTCAAACAGAAATCAGCTTTTGTTCTGCATCAGAGAATCTACACTGGAGAGAAACCCTACAAATGTGAACAGTGTGGGAGAGTCTTCAGTCAGAGCACAAACCTAATTAAACATCAGAGAAGCCACTGTGGAGAAAAAGTCCTGCCATTGTCATGACTTAGAAAGTATTTAGTTCAAACCTGGATCTTTGTCATCACTGGTGGAAAAATTAATGTAATCAATACAGTTTAAAATGTTATTTAGCACAGATTTTTGTCATTTGAATTATCTGCTGGCTAGGAACCTCATGAGTATAATAGGTAAATGAAAATTTATATAACATTTATTGAATACCTCCTCTGTTTTTGGCACACTGCAAAGTACTGGAGATAAAATTAGTAAAACACTGCCTTATCAAGCATTTTGTAGTTTAAACTGATGCAGTCTTATCCAGGAAGCAAGTTCACTGTCACAATCTAAGATAGACAATTTAGCAATTCTACACTTTTATCTGGATTTTCTTACCTCAAGTCATCTGTTTTGGGATGTAGTCCTATTATTCATTCCCGTTGGTCTTGCACAATGACAGACCTTTGGGGTTCCCTTATCTTACTGTTTTTTCCCTTTTGGCAATTATCTTGCTTCTCCACTGAGAGTGAACAACTGAGGATTCCTGTAGCAATTACAAAATAGGTGGATTTTTTGTTGTTGCCTTTAAACTTTATTACTGTCAATGTTTAATATTTTATTGTGGTATATACCTCTGTTTATTGACCTACTCTCCTGTTGACAGGCATTAGGGTTGTTTTCAGGATTTTGCTATTGTGAAAGGTACTACTATGAACACCCTTCAAATGTCTCTTGTTATCCTAAGAGGATCATTGCAATATTAAGTGAAAAAGTTAAGGCTTAAAAGATTACACGCAACATGATACACTTTTTAGAAAATAAAATACAAAATATACTTATTAGAATTACAAGTAGACACAATAAAACAATGTAAAAATGAGATCAGAGAGCTACATCAAGACATAATCAAATTCTGGATAGCCAAGGATAAAGACAGAATATTGAAAGCAGCACAAGAGATGCAAAGTATCACATACAAGGGATCTTCAATAAGACTAAGTGCCAATTCCTCCTCAGAAACTATGCAGGCAAGAAGACAGTGGGATGGCATACTTAAAGTACTGAAAGAAAAGAACTGTTAGCCAGTAATACTATATCAAGCAACATTGTCATTCAAGAATGAGTGTAAAATTAAGACATTTCCAGATAAACAAAAGCTGAGGGAATTTGTTACTACCAGACCAGCCCTACAAGAAATGCTAAAGTGATTCCTCCAGAAGGAAAAATAAGGACACTTGAAGTTATACTTATGGGGGAAAAAGAGCCCCCATTAAAGATAATTTCTTGACAAGTGTAAGGACAGATTTAAGGTAATTTTGGCTGGCAAATACAGCTGGTGTGTCTTTCACGCTTTATAAAGACAAAAGCATTAAAAAAAGTCTAAACTTAAGTTACATGGCTTTTGAGATATAAAGATGTAATTGGTGATAGCAACAACAAATGAGAGGGGTTAGAGGATTGGTCATAGGTATGGAGTGTTTGTATGCTACTGAAATTAAGTTTTTATCAATATTAACCAAGTTATAGATGTAAAATGTTAAATGGAATCCTCATGGTAACCACAAACATAGTAAAATAAAAATTATACACAAAAGGAAAGGAGATTAGAAACAAAATGTTTCAGTATCAAAAAAAAAAAAAGAGAGAGAGAGACAAAGAAAATAAAAACCAACTACACACAAAAGAAGACGGCACTGGAGGAAAAGATGGACAAAGTATGTAGATGATACACAAAAACTGAGTAACAAAATGGCAGAGTTAAGTCCTCTTTTGTCAGTAATTACCGTGAATGTAAATTGATTAAACGCTCCAATCAAAAGGCAGGGAGTAGCTGATTGGATAAAAAAAAAAAAAAATGAACCAACTATATGCTGTCTACAAGATGCACCTTAGGAACAAAGAAATAAATAGTTTGAAAGTGAAAGGATGGAAAAAATATTCCATGCAAACAATAATCAAAAGAGAGCAGATATGACATTTTTAATATCAAACAAAATAGACCTTAAGTTGAAATCTATTATAAAAGGCCAAGAAGGACACTATATAATGATAAAAGGATCAATTCATCAAGAAAATACACTTATAAATATTTATACATTTGATCTTAGAGCCCCAAAGCATATAAAGGAAACACTGACAGAATTGAAGGTAGAAATAAACAGGTCTACAATACTAAAAAAAAAAAAATAGCTGGGGACTAATACACCATTTTTGGTAATGGATAGAACAACTGCATGACCAATAAAATACCACAGAAGTGTCAAAATGTCACTTCTGAGATTAGGTTATAAAAGATTGCTGCTTTCATCTTGGGTTCTCCCTCTTAGATCACTGCTGTAGAGGAAACCAGCTGCCATGTCATGAGGGCCCTCATTCAGCCTCTGGAAAAACAGAATGAGGAACTGAAGACTTCAGCTAACAGCATGGCAACAATGCCATGAAAGAGCTTAGAAGAAGGTCTTCCCCAGTTGAGTATTCAGAATACTGCAACCATGGCCAACAGCTTGACTGCAACCTCATAAGAGACCATAAGCTAGAACCATCCAGCTAAGATACCCACAATTTTGACCCACAGAAACTGTGAGCTAATTGTTTTAAGCTGTCAAAATAAAGAAAAAAAAAATGAGTTCCCAGAATATCTTACAATGTGGATGAACCTGGAAGACATTATGTTGTGCAATATAAGTCAATCACAAAAAAACAAATATTGTATGTTCCCACTTTTATGAAATGGTACGAATAGGTAAATATACACAGAAACTAATGTTTATTAGTGGTGACCAGGCATGGGTGGGAGGCAGGGAATTCACTCTCTAGACAATAAAAAAAAAAAAAAAAAAACCATTACCGTCAAGCCAATTCCAACTCCTAGCAACCCTATGAGACAGCGTAGAACTGCCCCACAGTGTTTCCAAGGAGCAGGTAGGGATTCGAACTGCTGACCTTTTGGTTAGCAGCCTAGTTCTTAACGATTGTGCCATGAGGGCTCCCTCTATATAGTAGACACTTGTCATATTTGGTGATAAGAAAAGTAACACTGAATGAGGGTGAAGTGATCACAGGTTGATGAAGGTAAATAATATTGCTAAGATATACACAGAAAAAAGGGCCTTTTGGGAACTGCTATGGCATATATGGAAACCCTGGTGGCATAGTGGTTAAATGCTACAGCTGCTAGCCAAAAGGTCGGCAGTTTGAATCCACCAGGCGCTCCTTGGAAACCCCATAGGGCAATTCTACTCTGTCCTATAGGGTTACTATGATCAAAATCAGCTGGACTGCAACAGTTTTTTTTTTTTTTTTAATGGCATATATAATTTTGCAACAACAACTAAAAAATATGTGTGGTATATATGTATGTAGGCATATATGTGTGTAGGAATGTATATGTGAGTATATACATGTGTATATATAGGTATATTTATATGTATTCGGAATCGACTCGATGGCACAGGGTGGGTTGGGATGCATGTATGTGTGTGTATGCATATAGATAATAAAGCACATAGGGAACACAGTTGCAGATACTTCTGAGACATAACCAAACATCTCCCAGGACTAGTTTCCTGGATTTGAAGGCTTAGGGCCATAGTCTTGTAGGACATCTTGGTCAATTGGCATAATGTAGTTCATAAAATTTATGTTCTACATCCTAGTTTGGTAAGCAGTTTTGGTGAGTTAAGTGAGAGTGGCCATCTAAGACAAAATTATTGATCTCTACTTGTCCGGAGCAAAAGAGGAAAGAGTAAAACCAAAGACTCAAAGAAGAAACTAGTCTACAGAACTAATAGTCTACATGAACCACAACCTTATCTACCCTGAGACCAGAAAAATTAGATGGTGCCTGGCTACCACTACCAACTGTTCCGATCAGAACCACAATAGATAGATCCTGATAGAATGGGAGAAAAATGTGGAACCGAACCTCAAATTCCTAACAAAAGCAACAACAAAAAAAAAGACAGGTCCAGTTGAGAACACAAGACTCCCCAAGTCTATTGTCCTGAAATACTCTTTAAACCTTGATCCAAAACTAGCCCCAGAGGTCACAATTTCTCTAAATAAGATATTGGCTCACATGAGTACTGTACTTCTTTAAAAAATTATCTAGATGAGACCAAATCGTCAACAGTTATTTTAAAACAAAGATAGGAATGTAAGGGGGCAGGAAAATAGAGTAATGGAAACAGAACAAGAACGGAAAAGAGAATGTTCACGGTCATGAAGAATGTAACCAATGTCACAGAACAATCTGTGTAGAAATCTTTGAATGGGAACCTAAACTGCTGTGTAAATCTTCATTGAAAACAATAAAATATTATTTAAAAAAAAAAAAAAAAAGATGGGCCTTTTCTGAGCAATGGTACATGTTTTTCAAATCACTTTTTCTAAAGGCCCTAAAAGTTCACCCATCCTCCTCAGCCCCCTGTGCCTCCTAGTCTCCTAAAGGCAGAGCAGTTCACAACCTCAGCCTCTCCTGGCATCCAGGTGGCCACTTAGTTAACCCTGATTCTGGCAGAGCACTTGAGGCTAGCAGACTGGGGCTTGTACCTGTCCCTTTTCCTGGGGGTTCTATGTGCTACAGAGGCTAGCCTCACCTTCTGTTTCTGACCTGCAGCCCATCCAGCCCCCAACTACAGCATCCATTGTCAATGAGTTAAGTGTTTAGCTTCCTTCAGTCCTTTTCCTTACAAGCAGGGACAGTCTGGTGACTCTGTACTGTTTCACCTGCGCCACACTGCACCTATGTTTCCCAGATCCCTTATTGCATAGGTACAGGTTAGGCTTGCCCAGAAAGATGAATGTGAGGCTGGAAGGAGGAAGAAGAAGAACAGCAACCATTACACTCAGAAGCTGACAAAGCTCACACGTGTCACAGATCAGCTGGCTTCGCCTTTGTTGGTGTAGGGGCTCTGCCAAGCCCAGCTACTCCTTCTTTGGAGCCCTCCCTCAGCTTCTACAGTCCAGATCAGGGTTCCTGCCTCTTCTAAGGCCTTCTCCATAGGTGAAGTGGAAGGTAGCAAAGGCAGACCCCAGGTATGTTCTCGTGGGTTCTGGGTTGTCCTTATGGGTCCCAGGTTGTCTTCATGGGTTCCATGTGGTCCTCATAGATCCTGGATTGTCCTGGTGGTCCCAAGTTGTCCTCATGGGTCTATGTTGTCCTCAGTGGTCTATATTGTTCTTGTGGGTCCGTGTTGTCCTCACGAGTCCCTGGTTGTCCTTGTGGATCTTCGGTTGTCTTCATGGATTCTGGGTTGTCCTTGTGGGTCCCAGGTTGCCCTCATGGGTCCCAGATTGTCCTCATAGATCTTAGATTGTCCTCATGATCCCTGGTTGTCCTTGTGGGACCAAGGTTGTCCTCATGGGTTCCACGTTGTCCTCATGGGTCTTGGTTGGTCCTCATGGGCCCACATTGTCCTTGTGGGTCCCTGGTTTTCCTCATGGATCTCAGGGTGTCCTTGTGGGTTCCAGAATGTCTTTGTGGGTCTTGGGTTGTCCTCATGTGTCTATGGTTATCTTTGTGTGTCCTGGGTTACCTTCGTGGGTCTTGGTCTGTCCTCATGGATCCCAGGTTGTCCTGTGGGTCCCAGGTTGTCTCACGGTCCTGGGTTGTCCTCATAGGTCCACATCATCTTTATGGGTCCCAGGTTGTCCTCGTGGGTCCTGGGTTGTCCTTGTGGTCCTAGATTGTCTTCGTGGGTCCTGGATTATTCTTGTGGTTCCTGAGTTGTACTCATGGGTCCCAGGTTGCCCTTGCAGGCCTCAGGTTGTCCTCATGGATCCTTGGTTATCCTTATGGCTCCAACATTGCTCTTGCATCCCCTTACATGTGGCCATGTATCTTCCCAGCTGCCAGTCCTCTCAAGCACGAACACCATTACCTTCCACAAACTTCTCACCACCTCCCACAATGCCTAATGTCTAAACCCTAGCATAAAACATTTATTCCATGTCACTTATAACGGTCCTGTTGCTCTGGTCATACCTAGCTGATGCAGAATCATGCACCTTGTACTTCCCTCAGTAGTAGTAGCTGGAGAGTGTTTGTTTGTAGAGATCATGAACCCTAGGTGTCATTAAAGGAAGATATTCAATATAAAGTGGCCAAACTCCTTGAAAAGGTATTTTTCAAAATAGGATAACCAAATAGGCAATAAGTACATGAAAAGGTGCTTATCTCATTAATTTTAGAGACGTGTAAATTAAAACCATAATGAAATAACACACCCACGACGGCACTGGGTTTTTAGGAGATGGCTAAAGCTAAAAAGGTTACAACATTAAACAAACAACTAGAACTTTCATACCCAGAGATTTCACTCCCAGAAGGTGGAAGAAAAATGAGTACGTATTTCCACCAAAAATAAGTACAAGAATGTTCATAACAGCCTTATTCATTAAAATTAAAGAAACCTGGACGCCACCCACATGTCATTCCATGGATTAAGGATAAATAAGTTGTGGTCACTCACACAATGGAAGTCTGCCCAGCAGCTTAAAATCAACAAAATGCCAGCACAGACAACATGGACAAATGTCACAAAAATGTATTTGAGTGACAGAGATAGGACACAAGAATAGTAATGTGTGATACCATTTATGTGAAGTTCACAGCAGGCAAAAGCTAGTTGATGGTGACAGAAGTTAGAGCTGTGGTCACCTCAAGGTGCTACTAATTAGGAAGTGACAAAAGCAAACCTGGGGTGGGGGGCTGGGAATGTTCTATATGTTGATCCAAAGTGGTTACATAAAAATTTATAATTGCACACTTAAGACATAATTTCATAATTTAATTTCTATAACTCAGTTTAATTTCTGACACTAAGCTTCCATTCTGCAGAACTGATAGAAAACTTAACCTCAGCCCTATCCCCACATTTTGGCCTCATTCTCGGGGGGTGGGTGATGCCGCAGTGGGGCACACTTGTTTCCACAGTGATGTCTATTGCCACCATCCATGAAACCATGTCAGTGGCTGTGATCGTTAAGGTTGTGTGTTCACTTGGCTGGGCCATTTCAGTTGTTTGGCAGTTATGATGTAGTTTGGCAGTCCTATAATGATGTAATCACTTCCATGATGAGATCTAGTATGATGTGATCACCTCCATGATGGGATGTGCAGTGAGTAGCCAATCAGTTGAAAGGGAGTTTCCTTGGGGGTGTGGCCTGCATCCAATATAGGTGGACTTTCTGGACTCATGGGCTCTTACTCGCTCTGGATCCTGCAGCGGGCTCCTATTCATTTGACCTCTGGTTCTTGGGACTTGAGCTAGTAGCTTGCCTGCCAACCTTGGGATTTGTCAGCTTCCATGGTCTGGATCTTGGGTTCACCAGCCCCTGAGGCTACATGAGTTGGGAGGAGTCTCCCGTTTGACTGATAGACTTGGGACTTCCCAGCCCCTGTAACCATGTGAGCCATTTCCTTGCTATAAATCTATCTATGTACCTCCCAGAATCTATGTACCTATCTATCTGTATATAGAGACTTCATTGGTTTTGCTTCTCTAGAGAACCCAGCCTAAGACATTGCAGTGGCTCATCACTGACCATCCCTTGGGCAGTTTCTTCACTGGGATCTTGCCACCTGTCTGGAGGTTTTTCCAGGACCTAATGCTCCTGAGTTCTCTGGTATCTCAATCTTCTGTGTGTGGGAAAACCCTGCTTTTTCCTGATCCTATGAGCATTTTGTCAAAGCCCACCGATTCTTTCTCCTTGTTACCCCTTCCAAGAGCCTCAAAACGCTCCTAGAGGCTTAGAATTTTGGAACTCAGAAGCCAGGAGGAAAGACAGCAGGTTCTGTCTGCTTCCTGCCATAACACGTGCCTATCTAACATGTTATAGGACAAAGCATAGCATCTGTTTGAATGGAGAAGTGGAAAAAGAAAATATAGGAATGTTTTTTAAAAAATAAGTGTGGCTGGAAGAGTTTTAGATGACCACAGATGGGCCTCCCCTCAAGTGTGGGTGGAGCCTGTGAGTGTGATGAGATATTACCTCTGCTCAGTTTGCGGTGATTTGTTATTTGGCATAGAAAACTCATACAATAAGTTAATATATAAAAAATATTGCCCAACCAAACCAGGCACTGTCTTGCCTGGTTTTTTAGATTTTGTGCCCTCCCCTAAAAAAGGAAAAGGACAGAGCAGGGCCCACTAGGTGCCAGCTGGAGGCAGTAAGCAGCTCTGAGCTTTGCTGTGGACTTGCAGAGCCAGCAATGTCTCTGCTGAGGGAAGGAGCCAGATTCGAGTGCTCTGAGAAACAGATTGCCGGTGCAAATGCAGCACAGAAATCCTCACTAGCCCAGGGTGTGGCACCAACACGATGCATCATGCTGACTCTTCGCAGCAAAGACTCAAAAATCCTAACTAAAACAGATACAAATGTCAGTCCTGGAACCCTAAGCATCAAATGAAAGGATAAAGAACTAGATCAAACAATGAATGGAAGAAGAAACTGACAGAAAGCAAAGAACAAGGAGCGGTCCCCTGACAATACTGTACATCGTCACCATTTTGGAACATAGCCAGGAAGGACCACAGACAGGGAGTATAGGAAGGCAGCTTCACAGAGCTCCCAACAGGAGGCTGTGCACCCAGTAACCAGAGAAACACACTTTCCCACCCCCACCACTCTGCACTGTATGCCACTTCCACCCCTTACCGATGGGCCACATTGCACCACTTGGCTAGAGAGCCACCAGCCTGCCAACTCCCTCTTTTGCCCCACCCCCGCCCACCAGCTCTTGCCATGCTATTTTCCCCCCTTTCTTCCTTTTCTTTCTCCCTCCCACCTAGCCCCATACACCACCTCTGCCCCCTCCCAATGGGCCACACTACTCCACTTGGCTAGAGAGCCACTGGCCCACTGCTGACCAGGTCCACCCTGCTCCCACTGGCTGGCTCCCACCATGCCATTTTTTCCTTTCTTTTTTTCCTTTTCTTTCTCCCTCCCACCTAGCTCAATACACCACCCTCCCCTTCACCCCTGGTGCCAGACCCTACCATCCTGGGTTCACCCTACCGCCACTCATTGATTCTCATCATGCCACCATTTTTTCTCTTTATTTCCTGTCTTTTCCTTCCTCCTCCCACCTAACCCCACAAGCCACTTTCCTTCCCTCCCCACCAGCCCTCAGGGCTGCCTCACCACCACTTGCTGGCCTCTACCATGCAGTCAGTTTTTTTTTTTACTTTATTTTTCTCTCTCTCTTGCTTTTCTTTCTTTTCTCACCTAGCTCTGTATACCACATCCCCACCCCCTTTCTATTTGACCCCACCATGCCACCAAAACTAGTGAATCACCAGGGCACTGGCCTGCTGCTGCCCCAGATCCACTCCCCCCCACCCATGGCCCATACCACACCACCAATTTTTTTTTCTTTCTTCCTAACATTTAACCTAGTATGTCAGCTCCCCTCCCTTCCTACTGGTCCCCAGGTCTGCCCCACCCCCACTGATCAACCTCCCCGTGCCACCATTTTTTTTCTTTATTCCCTTTTCTTTCTCCCTGCCACCTAGCCCCTTATGCCACTGCCCCCTTGGAGCCAGCTTCTGCCATGCTGTTGTGGCTAGAGCATCCCCAGTGCTTAGGTCTGCCACCACACCAGGCCACACCACACTTCCCCTTCCACCACTCAACCAGCTGCTGGACATTGGGAAGAAAGACCATACCAACCACCATCCAACACCACCACCTATCTGGTGAGGGGGCTGTAAACTCTCCCACACTGCTGAACCAATATTCAGACGCAGACAGCACCCACCCAGTCTGCCTTTAGTCATCTTATCAAACCAGTGTATAGTGAAGCAGGCTGGCCCTGCTTGTTGCTGCCCTGCCCACCTGGAAAAGGTGGTGAGAGCTATCATGCCCCAGATGAGCAAGCAGCAAAGCATGACTGGCCCACCCGCTCTGATAAAACAAAACAAAAGAGCAGAATAAGACAAATGAATGCACTATCAATAAATAAAGAAAATAGTACCTTAATGTCTTGGAGACAGCAGACAATATCGAAACATATAAAAAAGCAGGACAAGAGGGCTCCACCAAGTGACCAAAATAAAGAATCAGATAACCTTCGGGTAGAAGAAAAGACATTTGAACTACCTGATTTGGAATTCAAAAGACTAATATTTAGAGTTCTCCAAGAGATTAGGAAAGAAATCAAGGAAAACACAGAGAAAACCAGGGAAAAGCAGACAATCATGGAAAACAGAAAAAAAAAAAACAATGAAAATGTAGCCAAAATCAAGGAAAACACAGACAAAGCAATAGAAGAATTCAGGAAAATAACACAAGAACAAAATGTCAAAATAAATAAACAATTAGAAATCATACAAAAACAGCAACTAGAAATCCAGAAGATAAACAACAAAATTTCAGAAATGGATGACTCAATAGAAGGTCTTAGGAACAAATTTGAAACAATGGAAGACAGAGTAGTGAGATTGAAGATTAATCCATGGATACCACTTTGTTTGAGGAAAAATCAGAAAAGAATGAAGAAAACCTAAGAACTATGTAGGACACAATCAAGAGAAAAATTTGCACATGACTGAAGTTCCAGAACAGGGAGAGAAAATGGAAAACACAGAGAATATTGTTGAAGATTTGCAGGCAGAAAACATCCAAAATGTCATAAAAGATGAAAAGCTGACCATCCAGGAAGCTCAACAAACTCCATATAGGATGGACCCAAAAGAAAGTACCAAGGTATATCATAATTGCACTTGTCAAAACCAAAGACAAAGAAGGAATCCTGAGAGCAGCTCGAGAAAAATAAAAATGTCACCTACAAAACGAAAACAATAAAACTAAGCTCTGATTACTCAGAACAAACTATGCAGGCAGGAAGGCAATGGGTGACATAAGTAAAACCTTGAAAGAAAAAAACTGCCAACCAAATACACCCTGCAAAATGCTCTCCCAAATATGATGGCAAAATTAGGACATTTCAAGATAAACAGAAATTAAGGGAATTCATAAAAATCAAACCAAACTTATAAGTAAAGGTAAGTGGAGTTCTTCAGTTAGAGAACCAACAACATCAGACAACAACTGGAGCCTGGGACAAAGGACAGCATAACCAAATAACAACCTGATAAAGACCTCTCAATAATAAAACAAAGCTAAAAGACTTAAACAGGGAAACAGAGACAACAACGTCAAAAAAAAAAAATAAAAGGGGAATAAACAGTGTAGGATTAGAACTTTCAGATGAAGAAGAAGTCAAGGTGATATCAAGTAATAAAAAACTGATTCAAACTTAGGAAGATAAGGGTAAATATCCAGGTAAATACAAAGAAAGTTAACAAATCTACTCATCAAAATAAAGGAAAAAATGCAAAAAGCATAATACCAAAAAGAAAGGAAAAGAAAATCCACAAACAAAAGGAACTCAGCACAGGAAAGTAAGAGGAACAAAGAGAATGTCAGCACCAAAACAAAAAAAAAAAAGCGCAACTATATGACAGCAATAAACTCCTACCCTATCGGTAATTACACTGAATGTAAATGGCTTAAATGAACCTGTAAAGAGGCAGAGAGTGGCAGAATGGATAAAAAAACATGACCTATCAATATGCTGCCTACAAGAGACACAAAGACATAAATATATTAAAAATGTAAGGATTGAAAAAAGACACCAAGCAAACAGCTACCAAAAAAGAGCAGGAGTGGCAATACTAATCTCAGGTAAAATAGACTTTAAAGCAAAATCTACCATAAAGACAAGGAAGAACACTACATAATGATTCAAGGGACAATCCACCAAGAAGACATAATCTTAATAAATACACACCCAACGACAGGGCTCCAAAATACATAAAACAAACTGTAACAGCACTGAAAAGAGAAATAAACAGTTCCACGATAATAGTAGGAGACTTCAACATACTACTGTCAGCAAAGGACAGGACGTCTAGAAAGAGACTCAGCAAAGATACAGAAGATCTAAACACAAGATCAACCAACTTGACCTCATAGACATGTATAGAACACTCCACGCAACAGCAGAGAAGTACACATTCTTTTTGTTGTCTGTTTTTCCTTGGTTTTGTCTGTATTTTCCTTGATTTCTTTCCTAATCAACATTTTCCAGAATAGACCACATTTTAGGCCGCAATGCAACCCTCAATAAAATCCAAAACATCAAAATAATACAAAGCCTTCTCTCTGATCACAATGCCATAAAAGTAGAAACCAATAGCAGGAAGAGCAAGGGAAAAAAATCATTTACGTGGAAACCGAATAATGCCTTGCTTAAAACCAAGTGGGTAATAGAAGAAATCAAAGAGGGAATAAAAAACTCCTAAAATCGAATAAGAATGAAAACCCATCATACCAAAACCTTTGGGACACAGCAAAGATAGTGTTCAAAGGTCAATTTATAGCAATAAACACACACATGAAAAAGAAGAATGAGTCAAAATCAAAATGTTAACCCTGCAACTCAAATAAATACAAAGAACAGCAAAAGAAACCCGCAGGCCCAGAAGAAAGGAAATGATAAAAATTAGAGCAGAAATAAATGAAATAGGAAACAGAAAAACAACAGAAAGAATAAACAAGACCAAGTTCGTTGTTTGAAAAGATCAACAAAATCTACAAACCAATGGCCAAATTGACAAAAGAAAAACAGGAGAGGAAAACAAATAACCCACGTAAGAAATGAGACAGGGGACATTACAACAGACCCAACTAAATACAGTCATCCCTAGGTATCCACAGAGGTTGGTTCTGAGACCACTCAAGGACACCAAAATTTGAGGATGCTGAAGTCCCTTAAACAAAATGATGTACTATTTGCATATAACCTACACACCTCCTCCCATATAATTTAAATCATCTCCAGATTACTTATAATACCTAACATAATGTAAATGCTATGTAAATAGTTGTATTGTTTAGGGAATAATGACAAGAAAAAAAGCATGTACATGTTCAGTACAAATGCAACCATCATAGGCCTAACTACATAGTACACGTGGACAACAGTGTAACCTTTTTTTTTTTAATATTTTGATCTGTGGTTGGTTGAATCCATGGATGTGGAGCCCATGGATATGGAGCACTGTCCCGAAAAAGGATCATAACAGGATACTATGAAAAATTGTACTCCAACAAAATTGAGAACCTAGAGGAAATGAACAGATTTCTAGAAACATACTACCTACCTAAGCTAACACTGAGATAGAAAACATGAATAAACCCGTAACAAGAGAAGAGATTTAAGACATAAAAAAAAACAAAAAAACAACTTCCAACGAGAACAACAACAAAAAAAACCCTTGGCCCAGACACCCTCCCTGGAGAATTCTACCAAACATTCAGAGAAGAACTCACACCAGTACTATTCAAACTAGTTCAGAGCATAAAAAAGGAAGGAATACTCCAAAATTCATTCTATGAAGCCATAGGAATCCAACTGATTTTTGTATGTTTATCTTATATTCTAAGCATTCAAGTTATTGTCTTTCTTTTGTATGTGTGTGTCTATAAATAACATCAAAGTGAACAGTTTTTACAACTTTTTTTGGAATTTCTGATTATTAGAATAGATTCCTAGTAGTTGAATAGATGTTTCAAAGAGTGTAAATATTTTCAAAGTTCTTGATACATATTGCCAAATTGCCTTCCAGAAAGATTACACCAATCTACATTCTTATGCGGATAGTGGTGAGTGGTAACCCTAATCTAAAACAAACCACAACAAACAAATAAGATCCTAGCTAGCTGAGAGACTGAATCTCTAACTACATTAAAAGTTGCAGATATTGGCTAGACATTTCCAGATTTAAATTCAGAAAACCATAAGCAAGAAATTTCTCATATAAGACCAGCCAGGACAAAGCTGTGTCATAGGCAAAGTTTGCTTTTAACATACCCATAACTCAACTCTGCACCCTATCTTTCTCTCCCTACATGTCATATTTCCCTTCCCTCCCCTTTTCAGAAAAAAAGTGCTAGTAAAGCCAGTCACAGTATGTGACTTTAAGGTTTAATCCAAGGAGGTTAATTAACTGGAGACAAAGTTAAATAAATTAGCTCCTAATTCAACCTTTCAGGCATCTGTAAGCTGATTGGAAAGGTATCCTTGGGTAAGCCTTCTCATATTCCTGCGATCAAAAAGTACAGAACCACCCTTCCCAACCGGCCTTAAAACTAGTCTCAGTCCTCCAAATACTCAAGGACTAGGTGAACTGGTAGGCTGATACCTCAGTGGCTGACAGTGTATTATTTATAACATATCGAAGCGTCAGTGGGAAATCAAAGTAGAAGCTGAAAATTCTGGTAATAGTCTTTATTACACAGAAGGAAGAAATAGGTCAATTAGATTAAAATAATTCTGTGCTAGCCACTGTTTACTGAACACATATTATGCTAAGAACTTACGTATTTATTTCATCCTGAAAGCAACCCTTAAATGCAGTGACATGCCTCATACACAGTAGGGCCATCTGCTCCTGAATTATGTCTTCCTGCCCCATCCTCATGTCTTTAAGTCAGCTCACCAAAGTGGTGTCTCCTCTCTGCCTTGGGCCTCTCTAACATTGGGTATCACTTGTCACCCTACATGTGTTGTATGGTGTTATTAAGTGAAAGATCAGTTGAAACTGGTAAAACATTTTTAAATTGTTGGCTAAACCACTAGGGGTGCTTCAATATTGGTCATTCATAACTAGCAGAGTGCCAACTGTTGTTGTTGCTGGGAATAAGTGCACCTTCTTCTTATGAGTAGTATTGTTTCAGAGTCAAAGCTCCCAATCCAATCCATTTCCAAACCATCTTCCTCACTCTCTTCGTCCTCTCCTTTATGGATCTGCTAGCCAAAGAACTCGAGGCTGACTCAAGTCCAAAGTGTAGCGGCATCCCTACAAGAACAACCTCTTCTTTGGATAAGAACACCCCAACCATAATTGTGAAGTAGGTGAAGGTTTATTTTTTGCTTTCCTCAGCCCATTTGGGAAACTTCTCACCCCAAAAAGGGGAGAAAATGACAGATTTAGCCATATAAAAATGTAAAACGTCTGTCTGGAAGATAGACATAATAAACAGTTACGAGACAAACCACATCCCTGGAGGAATTACTTGCAACATGTGAACATACAAAAGGTCATTATGCCAAGACTCAAGGAATATCTTCAAACTAATGAGACAACATATATAGGAAGAAATAAAAATGGATAATTCACATGTTGAAAATATGCTCATCTTTGTTAGTGATCAGGGAAACGCAAACAAAAACAAAATGTCATTTTTCCCCAATTAGTTTGACAAAAATATTAAATCTCTGCAAATATCCAGTAAAAATGCCATCTCTTTATTCGATACATTTGTATGCTTGACCATCTCAGTTTTTTTCTTTCATCTAAACTTTAAAATAATTAAATCTGGTTCTAAAAAGAATATTAAACAGCATTTTAACGGAATTGAGAAGAATTTTGGAAGAACTGATTTTAATAGTGTCAAATAGATTTTCGTACAGAATATCTCTCTGTTTAAGTTTTGTTCTTATGTTCTTATGTCTTATGTTCCTCAATAAGGTCTTGAGGCTTTCTTCTCATAGATTTTCTTAAATTTATTTTTAGTATTTCAAAATACTTATCCAGTTGTTAAGTGGGCTTTTTTAGATTTCGTTTTCTAACTTATTGCTAGAATGGAGAAAATGATTTATTTTGGTATATTTATTTTGTACCACTTTAACAAATTTTGTTATTAATGTTAATTATTTTTAGTAAAATTTATTGGGCTTTCTAATATACAAATAATATTATTTGAAAATGAAGATAATTTTACCTCTTCTAATATTTTTTCTAATTCTTTCATTTTCTTACCTTATTGCTTGACTAGGACCTCCAAAACAATGTCAAAAAGTCATGGTAAAGACAAACATACACGTCTTATTCTAGTTTTTAATTGAAATGCCTTTAGTGTTTCCCTGTTTGACATTATACTTGTTAGATTTTGGTAAATATATTTTGTTGAGTTTAGGTGATGTCCCTTTTTCTTATTTTAAAAACTTTGTAGGGCAAAAGGAACCATAAATAAATCAAAAGATGAGCAATAGATGGGAAAAAATATTTGCAACACATATGGCAGGACAAGAGTTCATACCCTAAAATACAAATAGCTCTTACAAATGTGTAAGTAAAAGATAATGAAACTAATAGAAAAACGAGCAAAGATGTGAACAGGTAATTCACAGAAAAAGAAATCTAAATGGACATTACAGATATGGAAATGTGCTTATCCTCATTAGTAATCAGAGAAATATAAATGAAAACCATTAGATTTGCAAAAATAAAAAAGAGTGTGCAGCAGATTGATTATTGCTCCGCAAAGAGTCATTTTCCCTCCTCCTCCCCACGAAGGTGTATACAGCCCACCCCCATTACTACTGGACTGGGCCAAGTGACATCTTTGACCAATGGAATGTGAGTGGACATGACAAACACCTCCTCCAAGTGAGAATTTTACATGGGTTCACATGGTTTGCTCTTATCCTGCCACCATCCACGATAGAGCTTGCTGCTCATTCTGCCGGGGACCTGAATAAGCAAGGATACCTCTCTACCACCTGGATCCAGCCCAGAAGCAAAGATTTGTTACTGGCAAACACTGATGAACATGGTGTCAACAGCCTGGTGTGGGAAGGAAGCAGCCTCACAGGTGTTGGTGCAGTGCGATCTGTTGCCACACTCTGCCAAGTAATTTGGCAATATGTGTCAAAATTGAAAATTCATATACTTTTTGACTTAGCCATACCAGTTCTGGAAACTATAGAAATAAAAGCATAAAGTATTTTAGAAGGATAAGGGTTTTTTTTTTCAACATTGTTTCTTATGGCAAAAATCTGGAAGTAACCTAAGTCATGAGAAAAAAAAAAGTCATGAGAAAGGGCATGGTTAAATGCATTGTGGACAACCACACTAAGGAAAAAAAAAATGTAAAAAGAACAAGTGTATAGCTATCTAAACACTAATTAGGTCTGTATCTGTGATCCTGGAGGAATGCCCTTAATATGGGGAATTCTATATATTTGTCTGAGCACGGAGGGAAGGGTGGAGGTACACAGATGGCTGTGATTGATTACGTGATGTTGAGGGAGATTATGAACTCACTTTGTCTCACTTTTCAATGTGTATTAATTATTTAGAGATTTAAAAACACAAACACGCATCCAGTGTTGGGGAACTGGTTCTGCATACACCATTGTTGTTGTTAGGTGCCGTCGAGTTGGTTCCGACTCACAGCGACCCTGCGTACAACAGAATGAAACACTGCCTGGTCCTGTGCCATCCTCACAATCCTTGTTATGCTTGAGGCCATTGTTGCTGTTACTGTGTCAATCAATCTTGTTGAGGGTCTTCCTCTTTTCTGCCGACCCTATACTTGACCAAGCAAGATGTCTTTCTCCAGGGACTGATCCCTCCTTACATGTCCAAAGTATGCATGACGCAGCCTCGCCATCCTTGCTTCTAAGGAGCATTTTGGTTGTACTTCTCCCAAAACAGACCTGTTGGTTCTTTTGGCGGTCCATGGTATATTCAATATTCTTTGCCAACACCACAATTCAAAGTCATCAATTCTTCTTCAGTCTTCCTTATTCATTGTCCAGTTTTCGCATGCATATGATGCAATTGAAAATACCATGGCTTGCATCAGGCACACCTTAGTCTTCAAGGTGACATCTTTGCTTTTCAACACTTTAAAGAGGTCCTTTGCAGCAGAGTTGCCCACACAATGTGTCTTTTCATTTCTTGACTGCTGCTTCCATGGCTGTTGATTGTGGATCCAAGTAAGATGAAATCCTTGACAACTTCAATCTTTTCTCCTTTTATCATGGTGTTGCTTATTGTCCAGTTGTGAGGATTTTTGTTTTCTTTATGTTGAGGTGTAATCCATACTTAACGCTGTGGTCTTTGATCTTCATCAGTAAAGTGCTTCAAATACTCTTCACTTTCAGCAAGCAAAGTTGTGTCATCTGCATAATGCAGGTTGTTTATGAGTCTTCTTTCAATCCTGATGTTCCATTCTTCTTCATATAGTCCAGCTTCTTGGATTATTTGCTCAGCATACAGATTAAATAGGTATGATAAAAAGATACAACGCTTTCCTGACTTTAAACCAGAAAATATCCCATAGTTCTGTCTAATCAACTGTCTCTTGACCTATGTACGAGTTCCTCATGAACACAATTAAGTGTTCTGGAATTCCCATTCTTCGCAATGTTATCCATAATTTGTTATGATCCACACAGTCGAATGCCTTTGTCTAGTCAATAAAACACAGGTAAACATTCTTCTGGTATTCTCTGCTTTCAGCCAGGATCCACCTGACATGGACAATGATATCCCTCATTCCACGTCCTCTTCTGAATCCCGCCTCAATTTCTGGCAGTTCCCTGTCGGTATACTGCTGCAGCTTCTTTTGAACGATCTTTAGCAAAATTTTGCTTGCATGTGATATCAATGATATTGTTTGATAATTTCTGTATTTGGTTGGATCACCTTTCTTGAGAATAGGTATGGATCTCTTCCACTTGGTTGGCCAGGTAACTGTCTTCCAAATTTCTTGGCATACACAAGTGAGCACCTCCAACACTGCATCTCTTTGTTGAAACATCTCAACTGATATTCCATCAAGCCCTGGAGCCTTTTCTTGACCAATGCCTTCAGTGCAATTTGGACCTCCTCCCTCAGCACCATTGTTTCCTAATCATGTGCTACCTCTTGATATGGTTGAATCTTGACTAATTCTTTTTGGTATAATGACTCTGTGTATTCCTTCCATCTTCTTTTGATGCTTCCTGCATCATTTAATATTTTCCCCATAGAATCCTTCACTATTGCAACTCGGGGTTTGAATTTTTTCTTCAGTTCTTTCAGCTTGAGAAATGCCGAGCATGTTCTTCACTTTTGGTTTTCTGTCTCCAGCTCTTTGTACATGTCATTATAATACTTTATCTTCTCGAGCTGCGCTTTGAAATCCTCTCTTCAGTTCTTTTACTTCTTCTTTTCTTCCTTTTGCTTTACCTGCTCGACGTTCATGAGCAAGTTTCAGAGTCTCCTCTGACATCCATCTTGGTCTTTTCTTTCTTTCCTGTCTTTTCAATGACCTCTTGCTTTCTTTAGGTACGATGTCCTTGATGTCATTCCACAACTCGTCTGGTCTTCAGTCATTAGTGTTCAACTACTGAATCTATTCTTGAGATGGTCTCTAAATTCAAGCAGGATATATTCAAGGTCATATTTTGGCTCTCGTGGACTTGCTGCGGTTTTCTTCAGTTTCAGCTTGAACCTGGATATGAACAATTGATGGTCTGTTCCACAGTCAGCCCCTGGCCTTGTTCTGACTGATAATATTGAGCTTTTCCATCCTCTGTCTCCACAGATGCAGTCAATTTGATTCCTGTGTATTCTATCTGGCGAGGTCCATGTGTATGGTTGCCGTTTATGTTGCTGAAAAAAAAAGTATTTGCAATTAAGAAATTGCTGATCTTGCAAAATTCTATCATTTGATCTCCAGCATTATTTCTATCACCAAGGCCATATTTTCCCACTATCAATCCTCCTTCTTTGTTTCCAACTTTCACATTCCAATCAACAGTAATTACCAATGCATCTTTACTGGATGTTTGATCCATTTCAGACTGCAGAAGATGATAAAAACCTTCAATTTTTTCATCTTTGGCCTTAGTGGTTGGTGCATAAGTTTGAATAATAGTCGTATTAACTGGTCTTCCTTGTAGGCATATGGATATTATCCTATCACTGACAGCGTTGTACTTCAGGACCCAAACCCAAAAAAAACCCACTGCTGTCAAGTCAATTCTGACTCATAGCAACCCTGTCAGACAGAGTAGAACTGCCCTGTAGAGTTTCCAAGGAGCGCCTGGCGGATTTGAACTGCTGACCTTTTGATTAACAGCCGTAGCACTTAACCACTACTCCACCAGAGTTTCCGTACTTCAGGATAGATATTGAAATGTTCTTTTTCACAATGAATACAACACTATTCCCCTTTAAGTTGTCTTTCCTGGCATAGTAGACTATATGATTGTCTGATTTAAAATGGCCAACACCAGTCCATTTCAGCTCACTAATGCCTAAGATGTTTATGCGTTGCATTTCATTTTTGGCAATTTCCAGTTTTCCTAGATTCATATTTGTTAAATAGGCGTGGTGATAAAGGGCATCCTTGTCTTTTTTCTGTTCTCAGTGTGAATGCTTTCAGCTTCTGTCCATTGAGGATGATGCTAGCTGTTGGCTTTGTATAGATGCTCTTTATTTTGTTGAATTTTCCTTCTATTCCTATTTTGCCGACAGTTTTTTTTTTTTATCAAAGATGGGTGTTGTACTTTATCAAGTGCCTATTCTACATCGATTGAGATGATCATGTGATTCTTTTCTTTTGGCTTATTTACGTGGTGGATTACATTGACTGATTTTCTAATGTTGAACCATCCTTGTACACCTGGTATGAATCTCACTTGGCTGTGGTGTATTATTTTTTTTGATATAATGCTGAATTCTATTGCCTAGTATTCTGTTGAGAAGTTTTGCATGTATATTCTTGCAAGATATTGGAATTTTCTTTTTTTGTGTGGTGTCTTTGCCTCACTTTGGTATCAAGGTTATGCTGGCTTCATAGAATGAATTGGGGAGTATCCCTTCCTTTTCTATGCTCTGAAACAGTTTGAGTAGTACTGGTGTTGGCTCTTATCTGAATGTTTGGCTGAATTCTCCAGTGAATCCACCTGGTCCAGGGCTTTTGTTGTTGTTGTTGGAAGCTTTTTTTTTTTTTTTTTTTTTAATTACCTCTGCAATTTCTTCTCTTGTTATGGGTCTGTTCAGATTTTCTATCTCGGTTTGTGTTTGTCTAAATAGGTAGTGTGTTTCTAGAAATTTATCCGTTTCCTCTAGGTTCTCAAATTTTTGGATTAGTTTTTCACAGTACTCCATTAAGATCCTTTTTATTTCAGTTGTGTCTGTTGTATTGTTCTCAACCTCATTTCTTATTTGTGTTGTTTGTTTCTTCTCCTGTTTTTGTCTTGTCAGTTTGGCTGGTTTGTCGATTTTGTGGATATTTTCAAAGTGCCAACTTTTGGTCTTGTTGATTTTTTCTGTTGTTCTCTATTTCATTTATTTCTGCTCTAATCTTTATTATTTGTTTTCTTCTGGTGACCGTGGGCTTCTTTTCCTGTTCTCTGTCTATTTGTTTGAGTTGTAGGGCCAATGTTTTGATTTGAGCTCATTCTCCTTTTTTGATGTGTGCACCTATTGCTATAAATTGTATAAATTGACCTTTGAGCACTGCATTTGCTGTATCCCAAAGGTTTTGGTATGATCTGTTTTCATTTTCATTTGATTCTAGGAATATTTTTACTCTTTCTTTGATTTCTTCTATTATCCAGTTGTTTTTAAGCAAAGTGTTATTCAGTTTCCATGTGTTTGGTTTTTTATCCTTGCTCATCCTGTTATTGAATATCTACTTTTATGGCATTGTGATCAGAGAGAAAGCTTTGTATTATTTCCATGTTTTGGATTTTATCGAGGGTTACTTTTTGGCCTGAAAAAGTGGTCTATTGTGGAAAATGCTCTGTTTGCATTGGAAAAGAATGTATACTTTGCTGCTGTTGGATACAGTGTTCTATATTTGTCTGTGAGGTCCAGTTGGTTGACTTGGGCCTTTAGATCTTCTGTATCTCTGTTGAGTTTCTTTCTAGATGTCTTGTCCTTTCCCGAGAGTGCTGTGCTGAAGTCTCCTACTATTATTGTAAAACTGTCTATTTCTCTTTTCAGTGTTTTCAGAATTTGTTTTATGTATTTTGGGGCCTGTAGTTGGGTGCATAGATATTAACTTAATGTCTTCTTGTTGGGTTACATATATTAATTATATATTATACAATGTCCTTCCTTGTCGTTTATTGTTGATTTTGCCTTAAAGTCTATTGTATCTGAGATTGTATTGGCACTTCTGCCCTTTTATGGTTACCTTTGGTTAATATATTTTTTCCATTCTTTGATTTTTAATAAGTTTATGTCTTTGTACCTAAGGTATGTCTCTTGTGGACAGCATATTGATGGGTTGTGTGTGTGTGTGTGTTTTAATCCATTCTGCCATTCTCTTTCTACATGCACATTTAAACCATTTACATTCAGTGTGATTATCAGTAGGTATGAGCTTATTGTTGTCATATTGTTGTGCTTCTTTTTGTGGCTTTGGCATTTTCTTTGTTCCTCTTAGCCTCTGCTGAGTTCCTTTTTTTGCAGATTTTCTTTTCTTTCATTTTTGTGTTTACCGAAACTCCATGATTTTCTTCTTTTTTATTCTGATGAGTAGGTTTGTTAATTTTCTTTGTGGTTACCTTGAAATTTATCCTTATCTTCCTAAGTTTGAACCAGTCTTTTATTACTTGATATCACTTGACTTCCTCTCCATTTGAAAGTTCTATGCTTATGTCATCTCTCCCCTCCGCCTTTTGCTGTTTTAATGTTGCCATCATTTACATATTGACATCTCTGTTTCCTTGTTTTAAGTCTTTTAGCTTTGTTTTATTATTGAGAGTACCTTATTTAGGTTGGTATCTGGCTGATGCTATCCTGTGTCCTATACTCTTGTTGACTGTTGCTGTTGGTTCTCTAACAAAAGGGCTGTCTTTAATATTTCTTGTAAGTTTGGTTTAGTTTTTATGAATTCCTTTAATTTCTGTTTTCTGGAAATGTCTTCATTTAGCCATTTTGTTTGAGAGTTTTGCAGGAGATATTATTAGTGGTTGGCAGTTTTTGTTTTTTTTCTGTTAAGATTTTATATATGTCATCCCACTGCCTTCTTGCCTGCATACTTTCTGCCTAGTAATCAAAGCTTAGTCCTATTTCTTCCACATTTGTAAATGACTTTTCATTATTCTTGAACTGCTCTCAGGGTTCTTTCTGTGTCTTTGGTTTTGACAAGTGTGATTACAATGCACCTTGGTCACTATATGGGCTTCATTGAGCTACTTGGATGGTCAGTTTTTCATTTTTCATGATATCTGGGATGTTTTCTACCAACAAAACTTCAATAATCTTCTCTGTATTTTCCATTTTCTCCTCCTTTTCTGGAACTGCAATCATGCACTACTTTTTACTTTTGATTGTGTCCCACATAATTCTTAGACTCTCCTCATTTTTCTTCATTCTTTTCTCTGATTTTTCCCTCAAAGTGGCATCGAACTCAAACTCACTAATTCTGTCTTTCATTGCTTCAAATTTACTCCTAAAATTTTTTATTGAGTTGTCCACTTCTGACATTTTGTTGTTTGTCTTTTTGGATTTCTAGTTACTGTTTCTGTATGTTTTTTAATTATTTTCCTGAATTCTTCTATTGCTTTGTCTCTGTTTTCCTTGATTTTGGCTGCGTTTTGGTTGGTTTTGGATGTGTTTACATGATTTTGTCTATTTTTTCCTTGGTTTTGTCCTTGTTTTCCTTGATATCTTTCTTAATCTTCTGGAGAGCCCTAAATATTAGCTTTCGACTTTCACATCAAGGAGTTCCTATACCTTTTCTGCTACCAGAAGGTCATCTGATTCTTTATTTTGGTCACTTGCTGGAGCCATCTTGTCATATTTATTTGTATGTTTTGGTATTGTCTGTGTCTCTGAGACATCAAGGTATTATTTTATTGATTGATTGATTGTTCATCTGTTTCATCCTGCTTCTTTGCTTTGTTTTGATATGTGAGGGTGGGTCAGGTGTGTTTTTCTGCTTGTTCATCTGTGGGCATGATACCTGTCACCACCTTGTCCAGGTGGGCAGGGCAGCAACAGGCAGGGTGAGCCCACTGCACTGTACACTGGTTTGGCCAAGTGGCTGAGGGCAGACTGGGCAAGTGTTGTCTGTCTCCTGATATTGGTCCAACAGTGTGGAATCTTTCATTGTCCTTCACCAGATAGGCAGGGGTGTCAGATAGGGAGTGGTATGGGATCACTTCCCACCATTCAGCAGCAGTGTGGGCCCGGTGTGGTGCTTGGCCTGAGAACTGGTGGTGCTCTAACTGCAGTGAAACATCGAGGGTCTGTGGGAGGGAGGGTGGCATATGGAGCTAGGTGCAGAGGAGATGGAAAAGACAGAGAAATAAAAGGTAACCAGAGGATGGGGCTGGGTGGACCTGTTATTTGACAGGAAAGGGGCAGAGGCAGCATGCAAGGCTAGGTTAGAGGTAGAAAGAAGGGAAAGACAGCAAAAGAAAAAAGAAAATAAGTGGTGGTGCCATGGAGGCAAGGCAGACCCAGGACAGCAGCAGGCCACTGACTCTCCAGCCATGGCAGTGCAGTGGGGTCTGACAGCTGGTGCAGGGGGTGGCATACGGGCCTAGGTCTGAAGGAGAAGAAAAAGGAAGAGAGAGAAAAGAAAAAAATAAAAAACAAATAAATAAAAATTTAAAAACCTGACAGCTTGGTTGGGGATGGTGGATGGGAATAGGTGGACCCGAGGGCCAGTTGGAAGGGAGAGGATGTGATGTACAAAGCCAGGGAGAAAGAAAAGAAAGAAGAGAGAGAAACAAAAGCAAAAAAGAAAAGCAGTGTGGCAGGAGCTGGCGGCTGGGGAGCACCTGGAGCAGCCATGGCCTGGTAGTTCTCTAGCTGAGGCAGTGAGGTATGGCTCAGTACAATGGGGTGGAGGTGATGTACAGGGCTAAGTGTGAGGAAGACAGGGAAACAGAAGAAAGAGAAAAAATGGCAGTGTGGCAGGACCCAGCATGTGAGGGTGGGGCAGACCTGGGGCAGTCCTGTGCCAGTGGCTTTCTAGCTGAGTGGTGTGGCATGGCCTGTCAGGAAAGGGCAGAGACAACACATGGGACTAGGTAGAAGGGAGAAAGAAAAAGAAGAAAGTGAAAGAGAGAAAAAAAAGACTAGGTGGGAGCTGGCCAGTGGGGGCAGGGCAGATCCAGGGCGGCAGTGAGCCGCTGTCTTTCCAGCCAAGCACCCACAGCCCATTGGGAAGTGGTAGAGGCAGCATGCTGGTGAGGAGCTGGTAAGTGTTTCTCTGGTTACCAGGTGATCTGTCTTCTGTTGGGAGCTCTGTGAAGTTGCCTTCCATTACTCCTCTGTCTGGGTCATTGCTGGCTGTGCTCCAAGATGACAAAGCTATGCCATGTTAGTTGACACGGGACCTGCATTCTGTAGCTCTCCTCATTCTGCTCTCTATCAGTATCTTCTTCCATTCGGTGCGTGATCTAGTTCTTTATCCCTTCATTTGATACTTAGAGTGCCAGGATTGACATTTGTAACTCTATGCTGTACAGGGATGGCCAAGTGCTTCTATCTATAGCATTATGTTGGCTCCACCTTCTGAAAACAGTACTCTGGACATGGAGAACCTGCAGAATATGACCAAGTGGTCCACAGTACACTGATTGACTACACCAAGTCCGAATTAGCCTGGTCTGGCAATGGTTATACCTTGTTCAATTGTGCTGATAAAGGGAGCTTTTGTATTACTTGTACTGGGATGCGTACTGTTCATATAATACGCCATGTTGGGAGAAATATGCTGTTTTTACATAAATTAATCCGGACATGATATACATACATAAGATTGGACAAATGCAGCCCTTTGATCAATTCAGTTGACTTCAATTAAGCCACAACTGGGGTGGCTGAATGGGCTCTCTCAGAAGGCCTGATCAGTCTGCTGGGGACACTCTTACCAGCAACCCACATTAAATTCTGCCTCAATGATGCACAGACATAACATCTACCAGAGGTATGCACCAAACCATGGACATGCAGCTCAACATCCAAAATGGGTGATGGGCATACCAGGACTTCTTTTTATAACACCCTGATGGGATAAAAAGGAGTTGGGTGAATGTCTGCATCTACACCTCCCAATGAGGCTGCCTAAGTAAAGGTCTCGGGCACAGAATGTTCTCTGATAAGGAAGCTGGGAATTGGGTCACCTTTTCTCTCTTGATTCCTTCTCTTTATCAGCGCAACCTTCCTCCTGTTCTGGACACACAGAAACTTTCTCTGTCTCTTGTACATGCACAGGCACTACATGGCACCTTGTCAAGCCCACTTATATATCTATTCCTGGTGGGGAGGCAATGGGGTCTCTCATACTACAAGAGGAGGAGCATGCCAGATTATAAGAGCCATCTGTGAGGTATTGACTGAAAGGGAAACAGTCTCTGAGAGGCCAAACATTGGCGCCCTCATGTGGTCATTCTTATGTTGGTCCCTGGCATTTAGCCACTATTGTCAATTGCCACTGTAAAAGCTCTGCCCTCCCATTGTGGAGCACAGAGATCTGTTTGGCCTTCCTGTTGCCCAGGACTTGCCTTATTCGTAAGTCTCACTAATAAACTCCTTTGCTGCCACCCTAGATTTCCCTGACTCTTTCTTCAATCTCTTGGGCCCCTCCATTTTTGGAGGCAAGTTTCACATTAGAAGTCCATGCCGGGACAATGATTTACTGTTCAAAACACTACCATATAGATTTAGTTCCATAAACTAAATCAGGTGCTTCAGCTGCTTGAAAACATGGACGCAAACACTGATCCCCTTGCTAAAGGGTGATAGGCAGATTTGGGAAGCAGTGAGATGTCGCCGAGAATTGCGAGAAGAAAAAAAGAAAAAAAAAACATACAGACAACTCTGATTAACTTTCTGAATAGAAATGCCGTCTCATTTCCAGGGATAATCCAGATGATCCGGAACCTTCCACAAGTGGAGTTATTACCCTCAACTGACAAAATGCCAATGTCACCCAAGTCTTCTTCATCCACAGAGTGAATTTTTATGATCTGTGCCTTTTTTATGTATGTCAGTTTGTTGTACTGTTGCTGTGATGCTAGAAGCTATGCCCCTGGTATTCAGATACCAGCAGGGTCACCCATGGAGGACAGTTTCAGCTGAGCTTCCAGGCTAAGACAGACTAGGAAGAAGGACCCAGCAGTCTACTTCTGAAAAGATTAGTCAGTGAAAACCTTATGAATAGCAGCAGAACATTGTCTGATATAGTGCTGGAAGATAAGCCCCTCAGATTGGAAGGCACTCAAAAGATGACTGGGGAAGAGCTGCCTCCTCAAAGCAGAGTGGACCTTAATGACATGGATGGAGTAAAGCTTTCAGGACCTTCATTTGTTGATGTGCACAACTTAAAATAAGAAACAGCTGCAAACATCCATTAATAATCAGAACCTGGAATGTATGGAGCATGAATCCAGGAAAATTGGAAACCATCAAAAATGAAATGGAATGCATAAACATCGATATCCTAGGCATTACTGAGCTGAAATGGACTGGTATTGGCCATTTTGAATAGGACGATCATTATAGTCTACTATGCTGGGAATGACAACTCGAAGAGGAATGGTGTTGCATTCATCTCACGGCCAAAAAGAACATTTCAAGATCTATCCTAAAGTACAATGCTGTCAGTGATAGGATAATATCCATATGCCTACAAGGAAGACCAGTTAATACGACTATTATTCAAACTTATGCACCAACCACTACAGCCAAAGATGAAGAAATAGAAGATTTTTATCAGCTGCTGCAGTCTGAAATTGATTGAACATGAAATCAGGAAGCATTGATAATTACTGGTGATTGGAATGGGAAAGTTGGAAACAAAGAAGAAGGATCGATAGTTGGAAAATATGGCCTTGGTGACAGAAAAAATGCCGGAGATTGAATGATAGAATTTTGCAAGACCAACCACTTCTTCATTGCACCAACATAAATGGTGACTATACACATGGACCTCACCAGATGGAACACACAGGAATCAAATTGTCTACATCTGTGGAAAGAGACGATGGAAAAGCTCAATATCATCACCCAGAAGAAGGCCAGGGGCTGACCATGCTCATATGTAAGTTCAAGCTGACACTGAAGAAAATCAGAACAAGTCCACAAGAACCAAAATATGACCTTGAGTATATCCCACCCGAATTTAGAGACTATCTGAAGAATAGATTTGATGCGTTGAACACTAGTGACCAAAGACCAGAGTTGTGGAATGACATCAAGCACATCGTACGTGAAGAAAACAAGAGGTCATTGAAAAGACAGGAAAGAAAGAAAAGACCAAGATGGATGTCACAGGAGGCTATGAAACTTGCTCACAAACATCGAGCACCTAAAGCAAAAGGAAGAAATGATGAAGTAAAAGAAATGAATAGAAGATTTCGAAGGGCGGCTGGAGAAGACAAAGTATTATAATGACGTGTGCAAAGAGCTGCAGATAGAAAACCAAAAGTGAAGAACACGCTCAGCATTTCTCAAGCTGAAAGAACCGAAAAAAAAAATTCAAGCCTCAAGTTGCAATAGTGAAGGATTTTATGGGGGAAAATATTAAACGCTGCAGGAAGCATCAAAAGAATATGGGAGGAATACACAGAGACATTATACCAAAAAGAATTAGTCGATGTTGAACCATTTCAAGAGGTAGCATATGATCAGGAACGGATGGTACTGAAGGAAGAGGTCCAAGCTGCACTGAAGGCGTTGGCGAAAAACAAGGCTCCAGAAATTGACGGAATACCAACTGAGATGTTTCAACAAACAGATGCAGCACTGGAGGTGCTCACTCATCTATGCCAAGAAATATGGAAGGCAGCTTCCTGGCCAACTGATTGGAAGAGATCCATATTTATGTCTATTCCCAAGAAAGGTGATCCAACTGAATGTGGAAATTATGGAACAATATCATTAATCTTACACACAAGCCAAATTTTGCTAAAGATCGTTCAAAAAGCAGCTGGAGCAGTATATCGACAGGGAGCTGCCAGAAATTCAGGTGGGATTCAGAAGAGGACGTGGAACCAGGGATATCATTGCTGATGTCAGATGGATCCTGGCTGAAAGCAGAGAATACCAGAAGGATGTTTACCTGTGTTTTATTGACTAGGCAAAGGCATTCGACTGTGTGGATCACAACAAATTATGGATAACATTGCAAAGAATGGGAATTCCAGAACCCTTAATTGTGCTTATGAGGAACCTGTACATAGATCAAGAGGCAGTTGTTTGGACAGAACAAGGGGATACTGATTGGTTTAAAGTCAGGAAAGGTGTGTGTCAGGGTTCTATCTTTCACCATACCTATTCAATCTGTATGCTGACCAAATAATCCGAGAAGCTGGGCTATATGAAGAAGAATGGGGCATCAGGATTGGAGGCAGACTAAATAATAACCTGTGTTACGCAGATGATACAACCTTGCTTACTGAAAGTGAAGAGGACTTGAAGCATCAAAGATCAAAGAACATAGCCTTCAGTATGGATTGAACCTCAACATAAAGAAAACAAAAATCCTCAAATCTGGACCAATGAGCAACATCATGATAAACAGAGAAAAGATTGAAGTTGTCAAGGATTTCATTTTACTTGGATCCACAATCAACAGCCACAGAAGCAGCAGTCCAGAAATCAAAGGATGCATTGCATTGGGCAAATCTGCTGCAAAGGACCTCTTTAAAGTGTTGAAAAGTAAAGATGTCACCTTGAAGACTAAGGTGGGCCTGACCCAAGCCATGGTATTTTCAATTGTATCATATGCATGTGAAGCTGGACAATGAATAAGGAAGACTGAAGAAGAATTGATGCCTTTGAATTGTGGTGTTGGTGAAGAATATTGAATATACCATGGACCGCCAAAAGAACAAACAAATCCGTCTTGGGAGAAGTACAACCAGAACGCTCCTCAGAAGCAAGAATGGCGAGAATGCGTCTTATATACTTTGGACATGTTGTCAGGAGGGATCAGTCCCTGGAGAAGAACATCATGCTTGGCAAAGTGCAGGGTCAGCAGAAAAGAGGAGGACCCTCAGTGAGGTGGATTGACACAGTGGCTGCAACAATGAGAACAGTGAGCTCAAGCATAGCAATGATTGTAAGGATAGCGCAGGACAGGGCAGTGTTTTGTTCTGTTGTGCATAGGATCGCTATGAGTTGGAATCGACTTGACAGCACCTAACAACAACACAACATTAAAATGTATCTGTAAGTTTATATGTAATGTTTCCAACCCCCAAAGACAAATAACGGTTGGATTTATAAAGATACTTATAATAAGAGGCAATAATAAAGAAAACAAAACAAAGCAAAAAAAAATGACGTTTTCAACTTATGTCGGAACTGACTTATGATGGAGTCATTAGAATGTAACCCCATTGTAAGTCAAGGGCTTCCTGTACCATGGGAACTAACTTCACCCTCCTTTTGATTCCCTCATTAATGAGTTAAGTAAATCTTTACATGTGTATACTTTATATATGCATGAAAGTTATGTTTTTATGTTTTTGAAAGATAGTTTAACAGTTTTGGTGGTCCTACCAGGATGCTAGGCAGACTTGCCCACACAGCCACTGAGACACCTTTCTCAACAAGTCTGCTGGAGCCACGGAGCATTTATTCTTAGTTCCTAGAGTGAGTCCAAATGGCTACAGAACTTTACCCTCACTGACTCAATTTCTCTTTTTCCTTGACTCTGTGTTTCTGTTTTTGGTTCCAGGCTGGCCAGAGCCAATAACTGATATTCTCCGCACTTACACATCAGCAATGGCTTGAAATCTGGCCCTATGATTTGACCTTTTGTGGATCCCTATTGGGATTGTTGTTGTTGTTAGGTGCTGTCAAGTTGGTTCTGACTCATAACAACACTATATACAATATCATCATGATCATCGTTATGCTTGAGCCCGTCGTTGCATCCACTGTGTCAATCCATTTCATTGAGGGTCTTCCTCTCTTTCCCTGACCCTCTACTTCACCAAGCATGATGTCCTTCTCCAGGGACTGGTCCCTCCTGATAACATGTCCAAAGTATGTGAGACGAAGTTTCACCATCCTCACTTCCAAGGGGCATTCTGGTTGTACTTCTTCCAAGACAGATTTATTCATTCTTTTGGCAGTCCATGGTATATTCAATATGCTTTGCCAACACCATAATTCCAAGGCATCAATTCTTCTTTGGTCTTCCTTATTCATTGCTCAACTTTTGCATGCATGTGAGGAGGCTATTGAAAACACCATGGCTTGGGTCAGGTGCACCCTAGTCCTTAAAGTGACATTTTTGCTTTTTAACACTTGAAAGAGGTCTTTTGCAGAAGACTTGCCCAATGCAATGTGTCATTTGATTTCTAGACTGCTGCTCCCATGGGTGTTGATTGTGGATCCAAGTAAAATGAAATCCTTGACAATTTCAATATTTTCTACATTTATCATGATGTTGTTTATTGGTTCAGTTTTGAAGATTTTTTTTGATTTATGTTGAGGTGTAATCCATACCGAAGGTTGTGGTCTTTGATATTCATCAGTAAATGCTTCAAGTCCTCTTCACTTTCAGCAAGCAAGGCTATGTCATCTGCATATCACAGGTTGTTAATAAATCTTCCTCCCATCCTGATTATTTGCTATCAGATTATTTGCTCAGCATACAGATTGAATAAGTATGGTGAGAGTATACAATCCTGATGCACACCTTTCCTGAGTTTAAACCACGTAGTATGCTTTTGCTCTGTTCTGTTGGGATTAGAGGGATCTATTCTCTCTTGGGTGAGAGATGACAGAAAATCTGGTTGGTTAATTTTTGTTCTGTCTGTCTGCAAGCTCAAATTCTTCAAAAGGATGTGTTGGGTCCATTGGAAAGAAGATGGGTGGTTAATATCTGGGTCAGTGAGTTTTTACGTTTCTGTTTATTTAATTTTGGCTGAGGTTGTAGAATGAAAGCTGCAAGTTCTCTGTGGGTCTGTGTGTTTCTGAGAAAAGCCCTTACCTTTCGTGGTGTCAATTTAAAATATTGCCTTGTATAGAGTGTATATAATAAATTATATTACAAAATTTCATAAAATAAAGAAATTTATTCTAATTGGCTTATAGAGGCTAATAACTTCCTACATAAATTTAATATTCCCAGAATTCCCAAAAAATATAGAAACTGAGCTTCTAATTCTGTAAATGTGGTAGCCTTTTAAGAGAAAGATTTTCTCACAAAACTGCCACCTCTTATAGCATTTTCTGTAAGAAACTACGCTTATGTAATCAAAGTTATTAGACGTATCAGCCTAGTTTTACTAAGTCTGGTTTAAAAGCAGTTCATGTGTTCTTACCTTGATTTTTATTTATGTGGAGTATAATGCAAACATACATTTTATTTTTAATGAGATGTGAGTGTGTTTTATTTTGAATAAACTAGATAATCTGAACTTCCTAAAATTATTATATTTGTTTTTGCCCAAATAAACAATTATTACCTCCATATAAAGTTTTAGATTAAAAACACATAAAATTTTGTTTAACTAAATTGAATTATAAATCTAACTTTGTGTTATGGATTGAATTGTGTTCCCCCAAAACATGTGTTGCAAATCATAACCTCAATGCCTGTGATTATAATCTGATTTGGGAATGGCTTGTCTTTGTTATATTAATGAGACAGGATTAGTGCAGGGTGTGTCTTGAGCCAATATCTTTTGAACTGTAAAAGAGATTAAACAAGCAACCAAGCAGGCAGAGATGGCGGAATAGAGATGCCAAGCCACATGATGGTCACCCAGGAGCAGAAGCTCAAAGAAACAATGACCTTCCTCCAGAGCTAACAGAGAGAGAAAGCCTTCCCCTAGACTTGGCCCTCTGAATTTGAACTTCTAACCTCCTAAACTGTGAGAAAATAAATTTCTGTTTGTTTAAACAATCCATTTGTGGTATTTCTGTTATACTAGCTGTGATGGTTAAGATTGTGTGTCAACTTAACTGGGCCATAATTCTTAGTGTTTATATGTGATCACTCCCATGATGGAATCTGCTATGAGTAGTCAATCCATTGAAAGGGAGTTTCCTTGGGCATGTAGCCTGCATCCGAATATAAGTGGATGTTCTGGCTTTTGCCTTCTCTGGATCCTGCAGCTGCCTCCTGTTCATCTGATCTCTGGTTCTTGGGACTTGAGCCAGCAGCTTGCCTGCTGATCTTGGGATTAATCAATCTTCACAGCCTGTGAGCAAGTCCTGCTCTCTGACCCGCCAGTCTTGGGTTTGCCAGCCCCTGCAGCTACGTGAATCAGGAGAAGCCTCTATCATGATCCACCGTCTTGGGACATTTCAGCCTCTACAATCACATGAGCCATTTCCTTGATATAAATCTATCTATCTATCTATATATATTTTTATGCTTTACTGGTTTCACTTCTCCAGAGAACTCAGCCTAAGACAGTAGCACTAGATAACTAAGACAGAATTGCTATATTAATAGTAATTATGTTCTGTGGTATGTCGGCTTAAATATAATTTCCAACGCCCTTAATTAACTTTAAGATCTTGAATTAATATTACAGTACAGGAAGCAGAGCCAACAAGGCACCCTAGACAGATGCACCATGCCATCCCCCTGCAACAAAGACCCAAAAAACTAAGTAAAACAGATACAATCATCAATCCTGGAAACCTGAGCATCAAATGAAGGGTTAAAGAACTAGATCAAACACTGAATGCAAGAAGAAATTTAAGGAAAAGAGAGAATGAGGAGAGAGAGTTAAGGTCCCCCACCAACTAACACGGCACAGCACTGCCATCTTGAAACCCAGCCAGCAATGACCCTGGGCAGAGAGTACAGGAATGCAACTTCATGGAGCTTCCAACAGAAGACAGAGCACCCTATAACCAGAAAAACATGCTTTCCGCCCCTCACCCTTCTGGTGAGTAGAAGCAAGAACCATTCCATCTGGCAGCCCTCACTGCCAGGGTCCACAATATGAGCCCCTCCACCCTCCAGGCCTGCCCTGCCCCCTCCCAGTGCATGGCTTTCTTTCTTGTTTCTTTTCCCTTTTTTTTTCATTCCTTTTCTTTATCCCTCCCACCTAGCCCCATACACCACCTCCCCCACTTCCTGCTGGTTTCCACTGCACTGCCATTTTTTTCTTTTTCCTTTCTTTTCTGTCTTTCCTTTCTCCCTCCCACCTACCTCTGTATTCCCCTCCCTTCCCATTGGCCCTGGGTCCACTCTGCTCCTACATGCCAGCCCTGACTATGCTGCCATTTCTTTCTTCCTTTTCTTTCTCCCTCACACCTAGCCCCATACATATCCTCTCCCCCTTCATGCCAGCTGACACCTTGCTGCCATGGTTAGAGAGCCACCAGCCTGCCACCACCACAGTTCTTCCCTACCCGCACCTGCTGGCTCCTGATGTGCCTCTATTTTCAATCCTCCCCACCCAGGCCCATAGCCACCTCTCTTCCTCCCCACCAGCTCCCAGGTCCATCCCACCTACACTCTCTGGCCTCAAATGTGCTGCCATTTTTTTCACTTTCTTCCTTTTTTCCTGCCTCCCACCTTGTCCTGTAAACCACCTTGCCCCTTTCCTACTGGCCCCTGCTACACTGATGAGGCTAGAGAACCACTGACCCACTACCTCTGTGGGTTGGCCCCACTCCCACCCACCAGCTCCCACCACACCACCATTTTTTTCCCTTTTGTTTCTTTCTTTTCTTCCTTCCTCTCACCTAGCCCTATAAACCACCTCCCCGTCTTTCCCACTGGCTCCCCAATCCACCCATCCTCACTCACCAACACCCACTGTGCCACCATTTTTTTTCTTTCTTTTCTTTCTCCCTCCCACCTAGCCCTGTACAACACCTCCAACCCCTTCCCACAATCCCTGTAGCACCACCACAGATAGAGTTCCACTGGCACACCAGCCCACCACTGCCCCGGGTCCAGCCAACCTCTACCTGCCAGCCTCCAATATGTGGCCATTTTCTTCATTCTTTTTTCCCTTGTATCTTTTTTCATTTTTTTCTTTCTTTTCTTTCTGCCTCCCACTTAGTCCCTTACACCACTTACTGCCCTTCCTGTTAAGCCCCGCAACACTGCTGTGGCAAGAATGACGCTGGTGCTCTGACCCACTGCTGCACTGGGCCCACACTGCCCCTCCCCTCCTGCCACTAGACCAGCTACTGTACAGTGGAAAGTGAGCTTGTACCACTCCCCATCTGTCATGGATTGACTTATGTCTCCCAAAAAATGTGTGTATCAACTTGGTTAGGCCATGATTTCCAGTATTCTGTGGTTGTCCTCCATTTCGTGGTTGTAATTTTATGTTAAAGAGGATTAAGATGGATTGTAACACCTTACCAGGTCACATCCCTGATCCAATGTAAAGGGAGCTTCCCTGGGGTGTGGACTGCACCACCTTTTATCTCTCAAGAGATAAAAGCAAAGGGAAGCTAGCACGGTGTGGGGACTTCATACCACCAAGAAAGCAGTGCTGGGAGCAGAGTGCATCCTTTAGACCTGAGGTTCCTGCATTTAGATGCTCCCAGACCAATGAAAGACTGATGATAAGGAACTTCCTCCAGAGCCAACAGAGAGAGAAAGCCTTCCCCTGGAGCCAGTGCCCTGAATTTGGACTTGCAGCCCACTGGACTGTGAAAGCATAAACTTCTCTTTGTTAAAGCCATCCACTTGTGGTATTTCTGTTATAGCAGCACTAGGTGACTAAGACACCATCCAACACCTCTGTCCCTCTGGCTAGGGGTTGCAAGAGCTCCCACACCACTGGACCAACATCAGGAGACAGACAGAGCCTTCCCAGTCCACTCTCAGCCACTTTACAAAACCAGTGTACAGCAAAGCAGACTAGCCCTGCCAGCTGCTGCCTGCCAACCTGGATAAGGTGGTGAGAGCTACTGTGCCCACAAACAAGCAAGCAGCAAAGCACACCCAGCCTGCCCATCCTGACACATCAAAACAAAACAAAAAACCAGGTGAAACAAAGGAACATACAATTAATAAATAAAGAAAATAATACCTTAATGTCTCAGAGAGAGCAGACAATATCAAAACATGTAAAAGGCAAGAAAAGAGGCTCCAGCAAGTGACCAAAATAAAAAAAAATCAGATAGCCTTCCAATAGAAGAAAAGGCATTGGAATGACCTGACATGGAATTCAAAAGACCAATACTTAGGATGCTCCAAGAAATTAGAAAAGAGATCAAGGAAAACAAGGACAAAGGCAAGGAAAAAATAGACAAAATCATGTAAAACACAGACAAAACCAACTAAAACATAGCCAAAATCAAAGAAAATGCAGACAAAGCAGTAGAAGAATTCAGGAAAATAAAATAAAAAAAAAAACAGCAAAATAAATAATTGGAAATCATACAAAAACAGTAACTAGAAATCCAAAAGATAAACAAATTTTCAAAAGTAAATAACTCAATAGAAGGTTTTAAGAGCAAATTTGAAAAAATGGAAGACAGAATTGGTGAGATTGAAGATAAATCCACGGCTGCCACTTTAAAAAAAAATTTTTTTTTTTGGTTGAGGAAAAATCAAAGAACAGAACGAAGAAAATCTAAGAATTATGTTCGACACAATTAAGAGCAAAAATTTTCTTGTGATCGGAGTTCCAGAACAGGAGGAGAAAATGGAAAACACAGAGAATATTGTTGATGATTTGCTGGCAGAAAATGTCACAAATATCATGGAAGATGAAAAACTGACCATCCAAGAAGCTCAATGACCCCATATAGGGTAGACCCCAAAAGAAAGTCACCAAGACTAATCATAAGCACACTTGCCAAAACCAAAGACAAGGAATCCTGAGGTCAGCTCCAGAAAAACTAAAAGTCACTTAGCAGGGGAAACAATAAGACTAACCTCTCATTACTGAGCAGAAACTATGCAGAAAAGAAAGTAATGGGATGACATATATAAAATTTTGAAAGAAAAAACTGCCAGCCAAGAATAATACATCCTGCAAAACTCTCTCTCAAATACAATGGTGAAATGAGGACATTGCCAGATAAACAGAAATTAAGGGAATTAGTAAAAACCAAACCTAACTTAGAAGAAATATTAAAGGGAGTCCTTCAATTAGAGAATCAACATCAGATAATAACCAATGTCAACACAGGACAGCATCAGCCAGATACCAACCTAAGGAAAGAACTCTCAATAATAAAACAAAGCTAGAAGACTTAAAACAGGGAAACAGAGAAGTCAACCTGTAAATGACAACAATGTCAAATAAAACAGTTGTTTTAGGCTGAGTTCTCTAGAGAAGCAAAACCAGTGAAGTGTCTCCACACACACATATGGAGAGAGAGAGAGAGAGATCAAGGAAATGGCTCACATGGTTGTCGAGGCTGGAAAGTCCCAAATTCATGGGTCAGGCTGGAGTCTTCTCCCAACTCATGTGGCTTCAAGGGCTGGCAATCCCAGATCCAGACTGCAAGGCTGACAAATCCAAAGATCAGGTAAGCTGCTAGCTCAAGACCCAAGAACTGGAGGACAGATGAACAGGAGCCAGCTTCAGAATCCACAGTGAGCAAAAGCCAGCGAGCCTTGCCAGAAAGTCCACCTACACTGGATGCAGGTCATACCCCCCAAAAAACTCCCTTTCAACTGATTGACTACTATACTCATGGCAGATCCCACCGTGGAGGTGATCACATTATATCAGATCTCATCATGGAGGGGATTATATCATTATACAACTGCAAACTACATCACAACCGCCAAGCCACTGAGAATTATGGCCCAGCCAAGTTCACACACAACCTTAGCCATCATAACAGTGTAGGTGTAGAACTTTCAAATGGAAAGGAAGTCAAGGTGATATCCAGTAATAAAAAATGGCTAAAACTTAGAAAGATAACGGTAAGTCTAAAGGTTATCAAAAAGAGTGTTAACAAACCAACTCATCAAAACGTAAAAGAAGAAAATAAGACTCACTAAACATAAAATGTATAATTTAAAGAAAAAAATGAAAAGAAAATCTACAAACAAAAGGAACTCAGCACAGGAAAGTAAGAGGAACAAGGAAAACATTGGCAAAAGGAAAAAAAAAAAAACACAATATTATGGCAGAAATAAAATTATACCTATCAATAATCGCAATGAATGTAAATAGTTTAAATGCACCTGTAAAGAGATAGAGAGTAGCAGAATGTATTTAAAAAAAAAAAACACTGCCCATTAATATACTGTCTACAAGAGACATTATCTTAGACACAGACATAAATTTATTAAAAAGCAAAGGATGGAAAAAGATATGAAACAAACACTAACCAAAAAAGAGCATGAGTGGCAATACTAATTCAGACAAAACAAGCTTTAAGGCAAAATCCACCATAAAAGACAAGGGAGGACATTATATAATGATTAAAGGGACAATCCACCAAGAAAACATAACCGTAACAAATATCTACGCACCCAACTGCAGGTCCCCAAAATACATAAAACAAACTAACAGCACTGGAAAGAGAAACTGACAGTTTCACAATAATAGTAGGAGACTTCAATACATCACTCTCAGTAAATTTCTCTAGAAAGAAATTCAACAAATATACAGAAGATCTAAAGGCCACAATCAACCATCTTGAAGTTATAGACATAGATAGAACACCCCACCCAACAGAAGCAAAGTATACATTCTTTGACAATGCACATGGAACATTCTCCAGAATAGATTGCTTTTTAGGCCATAAAGCAACCCTCAATACAAACCAAAACATCAAAGTAATGCAAAGCATCCTTTCTGATCACAACACAGTAAAAGTAGAAATCAAGAACAGGATGAGTAAGGAAAAAAAATCAAATACATGGGAACTGAATAATGCCTTGCTCAAAAACAAATGGGTCATAGAAGAAATCAAAGAAGGAATAAAAAATTCCTAGAATCAAATAAGAATGAAAACACGTCGTACCACTACCTTCAGAACACAGCAAAGACAGTGCTCAGACATCAATTTACAGCAATAAACACACATTAAAAAAACGAAGCCAAGAGGTGGAGCCAAGATGGCGAGCCCTCTTTATGACAAAGACCCAAAAAACAACTGAAACGAGTGTGTTTGTGATAAGATGGGAGCCCTGAGCTTCAAAGTCAAGCTTAGAAAACGAACTGAGGGGCAGGGGGAGGAAGAGACCGTTCAGAAGGGGAGAGGAGTTACCGGACCTGAATTGTGGGGAGCCCTCAGGCACAATTCCTGGAGCAGCGCCAGCGGCAGGCTGGTACTAGCATTTGGCCACAGTTTCCTAAGGGAGAAACAGCCAGCCACACAACCTACACACACCTCTGGAACCTGAGAACAACAGCACTCTCGGCAAAAGCTAAGTACTTATGTATATTATACCGCTCCCCCCGTCCCCAAGCCAGCTTCAGCAGCTGAATTCCCTGGGCCTGAGATAGGCACTGTTGAGCACCTAGAGCCATCCTCCTGGCCTTGGGGAAGGAAAAAATTTGCAGTTGGGGGAAAAGATAATTTGCTAGCTCCATTAACTGGGGGAGCTCAGGACTGAAGCGGCTTCTGTCCAGGTATAAATGGTCCATGGGCTTTGAGCACATTTCCCCTCTGCAAGGACCTGCGTGGGCCTATTTCAGGAGACTAGGCCCTTGTTGGCAGACTCCAACCATTTCAGCTGTGCGGTGGAGAGGTGGGTGTTTGATATTTGATATTGCTTTGCCTATTAAACAAGGTCCTCACCTACCCACATCAGGGACCTAAGGATTGGTAGCTCCACTCAGGTCACCCAGCCACCCATGATGGAGGTCCTAAGATAACTGCTACCTCCCAGCCCTTACAACCAAAAGCTTTAGGTGCCCATGGTTCGTCTGCAAAACCCACCCACCTGCACACTGTAGGGAATAGGGATGCGCTTTCCTCAGGGACACTCAGGGGTCGATTCTCAGCCCCCTGCCTTGTTCAGAGCGTGACTCCCTGCTGCAATCAGATACCAGTATATACGCCAATCACCCCTGCCCCACTAAGACTGTAGGACAGAGCCTGTACCACACACTTGATGATCAGCTACCTAGAAATCTGAGCTGAATTCATACAAGAAAACTGAATGGACTCCTAGACTGACATACCTGATAACAGCTCTAGCCAGCTGGGGAGAGGACATCAGAGCTCAAAAGGCAAAAACGGTCAAGCTAGGTCACTCAAGCAACCCATGAGGGTATACCAAAACAAAACAAAGCAAGAAGCTACGACACAGTAAGCAAGCATAAACTAATACAATAAACTTATAGACGGCTCAGAGACAACAGTCAATATCAAGTCACATAAAGAAAGAGACCACGATCACCTCAACAAGCCCTCAAAACAAAGAGTCCAGGGATCTTCTAGATGAAAGTGCATTCCTGGGATTACCAGAGCCAGAATACATAAGTTTAATATACAGAACCCTTCAAGACATCAGGAAGGAAACGAGGCAATATGCAGAATAAGCCAAGGAACACCCAGATAAAGCAATTGAAGAAATTAGAAAGATTATTCAGGAATGTAATGAAAAGTTGAATAAGCTGGAAACATCCATAGACAGACAGCAATCAGAAATTCAGAAGATTAACAATAAAATTACAGAAGTAGACAACTCAATAGAAAGTCAAAGGAGCAGAATTGAGCAAGTAGAAGCTAGACTTTCTGAACTCGAAGATAAATCACTTGGCACTAATATATTTAAAGAAAAATCAGATAAAAGAATATAAAAAAATGAAGAAATCTTAAGAATCATGTGGGACTCTAGCAAGAGAAATAACCTACGAATGATTGGAGTACCAGAACAGGGAGGGATAACAGAAAATACAGAGAGAAATGTTGAAGATTTGTTGGCAGAAAACTTCCCTGATATTGTGAAAGATGAGAAGATATCTATCAAAGATGCTCATCGAACTCCACATAAGGTAGTTGTTAAAAGAAAGTCACCAAGACATATTATAATCAAACTTGCCAAAACCAAAGATAAAGAGAGAATTATAAGAGCAGTGAGGGATAAACGAAGAGTTATCTACAAAGGAGAACCAATAAGAATAAGCTCGGACTTCCCAGCAGAAACCATGCAGGCCAGAAGGTAATGGGATGACATATTTAAAAAATTGAAGGAAAAAATTACCTGCCAAGAATCATATATCCAGCAAAACTGTCTCTTAAATGTGAAGGTGAAATTAACACATTTCCAGATAAACACAGGTTTAGGGAATTCGTAAAAACCAAATGAAAACTACAAGAAATACTAAAGGGAGTTCTTTGGTTAGAAAATTAATAGTATCAGGTACCAACCCAAGACTAGAACACTGGGCAGAGCAACCAGAAGTCAACCCAGACAGGGAAATCCAAAAAAAAAAAAAAAAAGCCCAACACAGGGTAACGGCGATGTTCTTATATAAAAGAAGACAACATTAAAATAACAAAGAGGGACTAAGAAATGTAATCATACACCTTCCATATGGAGAGGAAAATATGGCGATATACAGAAATAAAATTTAGGTTTAAATTTAGAAAAATAGGGGTAAATAATAAGGTAACCACAAAGGAGACAAACTATCCTACTCATTAAAATAAAATATGAGAAAGAAATAGAGACTCAGCAAAAACAAAATCAACAACAACAAATACGAGGAAAGGACAATACATAAAGATAATCTACTCAGCACATAAAATTAAGTGGGAACAAGAAACTGTCAACAACACACAAAAAAAGACATCAAAATGATAGCACTAAATTCATACCTATCCATAATTACCCTGAATGTAAATGGACTAAATGCAGCAATAATGAGACAGGGAGTGGCAGAATGCATTAAAAAACAAGATCCGTCTATTTACTGCCTACAAGAGACACACCTCAGACTTAGAGACACAAACAAACTAACACTCAAAGGATAGGAAAAAATATATCAAGCAAACAACAATCAACAAAGAGCAGGAGTAGCAATATTAATTTCTGGCAAAATAGACTTTCAAGTTAAATCCATCATAAAGGATAAGGAAGGACACTACATAATGATTAAAGGGACAATACACCAAGAAGGTATAACCATATAAAATATTTATGCACCCAATGACAGGGTGCAAGATACATAAAACAAACTCCATCACCATTGAAAAGTGTGATAGCTCCACAATAATAGTAGGAGACTTCAACGCACAACTGTCGGTGAAGGACAGGACATCCTGAAGGAAGCTCAATAAAGACACAGAAGATCTAAATGCCACAATCAACCAACTTGACCTCATAGACATATACAGAACATTCTACCCAACAGCAACCAAGCATACTTTCTTTTCTAGTGCACATGGAACATTCTCTAGAATAGGCCACATATTTGGTCATAAAGCAAAACTTAGCTGAATCCAAACACTGAAATATTACAAAGCATCTTCTCTGACCATAAGGCCGTAAAAGTGGAAATCATAAGCAGGGAAAAGATATCAAACACTTGGAAACTGAACAATACCCTGTTCAAAAAAGACTGGATTATAGAAGACATTAAGGAGGGAATAAAGAAATTCACAGAATGCAATAAGACTGAAAACACTTCCTATCAGAACCTTTGGGGCACAGCAAAAGCAGTGCTCAGAGGCGAATTTATATCAATAAATACACACATACGAAAAGAACAAAGGGCCTATATGAAAGAACTATCCCTACAACTTCAACAAATAGAAAGAGAGCAACAAAAGAAACCCACAGCCACCAGAAGAAAACAAACAATAAAAATTAGACCCGAACTAAATGAAATAGTAAACAGAAAAACAATTGAAAGAATTAACTAGACCCAAAGCTGGTTTTTTTGAAAAAATCAACAAAACTGATAAACCACTGGCCAAACTGACAAAAGAAAAACAGGAGAGAAAGCAGAGAAACCAAATAAGAAACGAGTTGGGCGATATTACAACAGACCCAACTGAAATTAAAAGAATCATATCAGATTACTATAAGAAATTGTACTCTAACAAATTTGAAAACCTAGAAGAAATGGATGAATTCCTAGAAACACACCACGTACCTAAACTAACACAGACAGAGGGAGAACAACTAAATAGACCCATAACAAAAGAAGAGATTGAAAAGGTAATCAAAAAACTCCCAACAAGAAAAAGCCCTGGTCCAGACGGCTTCATTGCAGAGCACTACCAAACTTTCAGAGAAGACTTAACACCACTACTACTAAAGGTATTTCAGAGCATAGAAAAGGATGGAATACTACCAAACTCATTCTGTGAAGCCACCATAGCCCTGACACCAAAACCAGGTAAAGACACCACAAGAAAAGAAAATTACAGACCTATATTCCTCATGAATGTAGATGCAAAAATCCTTAACAAAATTCTAGCCAATAGAATTCAACAATGTGTCAAAAAAATAATTCACCATGACCAAGTGGGATTCATACCAAGTATGCACAGACGGTTCAACATTAGAAAAACAATTAATGTAATCGACCACATAAATAAAACAAAAGACAAGAGTCACATGATTTTATCAATCGATGCAGAAAAGGCATTTGACAAAGTTCAACGCTCAGTCATGATAAAAACTCTCAAAAAATAGGAATAGAAGGAAAATTCCTCAACATAATAAGGGGCATTTATACAAAGCCAACAGCCAACATCATCCTAAATGGAGAGAGCCTGAAAACATTCCCAGTGAGATCGGGAACCAGACAAGGATGCCCTTTATCACCGCTCTTATTCAACATTGTGCTGGAGGTCCTAGCCAGAGCAATTAGGCAAGATAAAGAAATAAAGTGCATCCAGATTTGGCAGGAAGAAGTAAAAGTATCTCTATTTGCAGATAACATGATCTTATATACAGAAAACCCTAAGGAATCCTCCAGAAAACTACTGAAACTAATAGAAGAGTTCAGCAGAGTGTCAGGATACAAGATAAACATGCAAAAATCAGGTGGATTCCTCCACACCAACAAAAAGAACATCGAAGAGAAAATCACCAAATTAATGCCCTTTACAGTAGCCCCCAAGAAGATAAAATACTTAGGAATAAATCTTACCAGAGATGTAAAAGACTCATACAAAGAAAACTGCAATACACTTCTGCAAGAAACCAAAAGAGACCTACTTAAGTGGAAAAATATACCTTTCTCATGGATAGGAAGACTTAACATTATAAAAATGTCTATTCTACCAGAAGCAATCTATACATTTTTGTATGCAATTCTGATCCAAATCCCAATGACATTCTTTAATGAGATGGAGAAACAAATCACCAACTTCACATGGAAGGGAAAGAGGCCCTGGATAAATAAGACAATACTGAAGAAGAAGAACAAAGGAGGCCTTACTTTACCTCGTTTTAGAACCTATTACACCGCCACAGTAGTCAAAACAGCATGGTACTGGTACAACAACAGATACATGGACCAATGGAACAGAATTGAGAATCCAGACATAAATCCATCCACATATGAGCAGTTGATATTTGACAAAGGCCCCAAAACAGTTAAATGGGGAAAAAACAATCTTTTTAACAAGTGGTACTGGCAGAACTGGATATCCATCTGCAAAAAAAATGAAACAAGACCCATACCTCACTCCATGCACAAAAACTAACTCAAAATGGATCAAAGATCTAAAATGATAAAGATCATGAAGAAAAAATAGGGACAACGTTAGGAGCCCTAATACATGGCATAAACAGTATACAAAACATTATTAAGAATGCAGAAGAAAAACTAGATAACTGGGAGCTCCTAAAAACCAAACACCTATGCTCATCCAAAGACTTCACCAAAAGAGTAAAAAGACTACCTACAGACTGGGAAAAAGTTTTTAGCTATGACATTTCTGATCAGCACCTGATCTCTAAAATCTGCATGATACTGCGAAAACTCACCTACAAAAAGACAAATAACCCAATTAAAAAATGGGTAAAGGATATGAACACACGCTTCACTAAAGAAGACGTTCAGGTAGCTAACAGAAACATGAGGAAATGTTCACGGTCATTAGCCATTACAGAAATGCAGATCAAAACTACAATGAGATTTCATCTCACTCCAACAAGGCTGGCATTAATCCAAAAAGTACAACATAATAAATGTTGGAGAGCCTCTGGAGAGATTGGAACACTTATACACTGCTGGTGGGAATGTCAAATGATACAACCACTTTGGAAATCAATTTGGTGCTTCCCTAAAAAGCTAGAAATAGAACTATCATAGGATCCAGCAATGCCACTCCTTGGAATACATCCTAGAGAAATAAGAGCCTTTACACAAACAGATATATGCACACCCGTGTTTATTGTAGCACTGCTTACAATACCAAAAACATGGAAGCAACCAAGGTGCCCATCAACAGATGAATGGATAAAGAAACTATGTTATATTCACACAATGGAATACTACACAACAATAAAGAACAGTGAGGAATCTGTGAAACATTTCATAACATGGAGGAATCTGGAAGGCATTATGCTGAGTGAAATTAGTCAGTTGCAAAAGGACAAATATTGTATCAGACCACTATTATAAGAACTTGAAAAACAGTTTAAACTGGGAAGAAAACATTCTTTTGTGGTTACGAGAAGGGGGAGGGAGGGAGTGTGGGAGAGGGGTATTCGCTAATTAGATAGTAGATAAGAACTACTTTAGGTGAAGGGAAAGACAACACACAATAGAGGGGAGGTCAGCACAACTGGACTAAACCAAAAGCAAAGAAGTTTCCTGAATAAACTGAATGCTTCGAAGGCCACTGTGGCAGGTGAAGGAATTTGGGGACCATGGTTCCAGGGGACATCTAAGTCAATTGGCATAATAAAATCCATTAACAAAACACTCTGCATCCCACTTTCAAGAGTGGCGTCTGGGGTCTTAAACGCTGGCAAGCAGCCATCTAAGATGCATCAATTGGTCTCAACCCACCTGGATCAAAGGAGAATGAAGAACACCAAGGACACAAGGTGATTACAAGCCCAAGAGACAGAAAGGGCCACATGAACCAGAGACTACATCATCCTGAGACCAGAAGAACTATATGGTGCCCAGCTACAACCGATGACTGCCCTGAGGGAAGACAACAGAGAACCCGTGATGGAGGAGGAGAGCGGTGGGATCCAGACCCCAAATTCTCCTAAAAAGACCAAACTTAATGGTCTGACTGAGACTAGAAGGACCCTGGTGGTCATGGTCCCTAGACCAGGACAAGAACCATTCCTGAAGCCAACTCTTCAGACATGGATTGGACTGGACAATGGGTAGGAGAGGGATGCTGGTGAGGAGTGAGCTTTTTGGATCAGGTGGACACATGAGACTATGTTGGCATCCCCTGCCTGGAGGGGTGATGAGAGGGTAGAGGGGGTTAGAAGCTGGCAAAATGGACACGAAAAGAGAGAGTGGAGGGAGGAAGCGGGCTGTCTCATTAGGGGGACAGCAATTGGGAGTATGTAGCAAGGTGTTTATAAGTTTTTGTGTGAGAGACTGACTTGATTTGTAAACTTTCACTTAAACCACAATAAAAATTATTTTTAAAAAAAAGCCAATGAAAATATTAGCTCTACAAGTTGAACAAATAGAAAGAGAACCAGAAAAGAAGCCCACAGCCACCAGAAGAAATTGTAAAGATTAGAGCAGGAAAAAAAAGTGAAATAGAGAACAGAAAAACCACAGAAGAATCAACAAGACCAAAAGTTGTTTTTTTGAAAAGATCAACAAAATTGACAAACCATTAGCCAAAGTGATGGAAAAAGAGGAAAGGAAGCAAATAAACCAAATAAGAAATATGAGATTGGGGACATTACAACAGACCCAACTGAAATAAAAAGAATAACAGAATATTATGAAAAAAATGGACATATTTCTAGAAAAACACTACCTCCCTAAACTAAAACAAACTGAGATAGAAAATTTAAGCAAACCATCACAAGAGACTGAAGAGGCAATTAAAAAAAGAAAAAAAAGCCCAAGCCCAGAGGGCTCCACTGGAGAATTCTACCAAAAGTTCAGAGAAGAACTCATGCCAGTACTAGTCAAACTATTTCAGAGCATGGAAAAGGAAGGACTACTCCCAAATTCATTCTATGAAGCAAGCATAACCCTCATAGGAAGGCCAGGCAGACACCAGAAAAAAAGAAAAAATTTCTCATGAATACAGATGAAATATTTTCAACAAAATACTAGGCAATAGAATTCAGCATCATATCAAAAAAATAATACACCACAACCAAGTGAGATTCATACAGGTGTACAAGGATGGTTCAACATTAGAGAATGAATCAGTGTAATCCACCATAAAAATAGAACAAAGGGAAAGAATCATATGATCATCTCAGTTGATGCAAAAAAAGGCATTCAACAAAGTCTGAGCCCATAAAAAAAAACCTGATAAAAACTCTCAGTAAATAAGAATAGAAGGGAAATTCCTCAACATAATAAAGGGCATGTATACAAAGGCAATAGCCATCATCATTCTCAGTGGAGAGTGGTCGAAAACATTCCCCCTGAGAACAGAAAGAAGACAAGGATGCCCTTTATCACCACTCCTATTTAACACTGTGCTGGAAGTTCTACCTAGAACGACAAGGTAAGAAAAAAAATAAAGGGCATCCAAATTGGAAAAAAAGAAGTACAACTATCCCTATGCAGATGATATGATCCTATACATAGAGAGCCCGCAAACATTCCACAAGAAAAATGCTGAAGCTAATAGATTCAGCAAGTAGCAGGATACAAGATCAACATACAAAACTCATTTGGATTCCTACACACCAACAAAGGGAACTTCCAAAAGGAAATCAGGAAACAATACCATTTATAAGCCTCCTAAAAAGACAAAATACTTAGGAATAAATAGCCAGGGATGTAAAAGACTTATATAAAGAAAACTACAAAAACAATACTACAAGAAACTAAAAGAGACTTACATAAATGGAAAACTATACCATGCTGTCATGGATTAAATTGTGTCCTCCAAAAATATGTGCCGACTTGGGTAGGCCATGATTCCAGTATTGTGTGGTTGTCCTCCATTTTGTGATTGTAATTTTATGTTAAAGAGGATTAGGGTGGGATCATAACACCCTTACTAAGGTCATGTCCCTGATCCAGTGTAAAGGGAGTTTCCTTGGGGTATGGCCTGCACCACCTTTTATCTTACAAGAGATAAAAGGAAAGGGAATGGGGCAGGGGAGGGAACTCATACCACCAAGAAGGAAGCACTGGGAGCAGAGGGCATCCTTTGGACCCAGGGCTCTTGCTCACAGAAGTTCCTAGTCAAGGAGATTGATGAGGCAGAACTTCCTCCAGAGCCAACAGAGAGAGAAAGTCTTCCCCTGGAGCTAACACCCTGAATTTGGACTTCTAGCCTACCAGACTGTGAGAAAATAAATTTCTCTTTGTTAAAGCCATCCACTTGTGGTATTTCTGTTAAAACAGCTCTAGATGACTAAGACACATGCTCATGGATAGGAAGACTCAACATTGTGAAAATGCCAATTCTACCCAAAGCAATCTACAGATACAATGCAATCCCAGTCCAAATACTAACAGCATTTTTAATGAGGCGGAGAAACTAATCATTAACTTTATATGGAAAGGAAAGAAGCCCCAGACAAGCAAAGCATTATTGAAGAACAAAGTAGGAAACCTCACACTACCTGATCACAGAACCTACTATACAGCCACAGCAGTCAAAACAGCCTGGTACTGGCACAATGACAGACACACAGACCAATGAACAAAATTGAGTACTCAGGTATATAAATTCATCCACCTATGGTCAGCTGATCTTTGGCAAAGGCCCAAGGTCCGTTAAATGGGGAAAAGACAGTGTCTTCGACAAATGGTGCTGGCAAAACTGGATGCCCATCTGCAAAACAAAATGAAACGGGACCCATTCTTCACACCATACACAAAAACTAACTCGAAATGAATCAAAGACCTAAATATAAAACCTAAAACAATAAAGATCATGGGAGAAAAAATAGGACAACACTAGGGGCCCTAATACATGGCATAAATAGAATATAAACATAACTAACAATGCACAAACACCAGAAGATAAACTAGATAGGATCTAGGAGTTCCTAAAAATTAAACACTTATTTTTTTTTTATGAGTAAAGAGAACCTACAAACTGGGAAAAAAAAATTTTTGGCTATGACATATCTGACAACGGTCTAATCTCTAATATCTATAGAATACTTCAACACCTCAACAGCAAAAAGACAAATAACCCAATTAAAAAATGGGCAAAAGGCACTCTCAACTCTCACCCAGGGAGAGTTGAGAGTGCCTCCAAGTGCATCAAAGTGAGGCACAAGACATGGGAAGTGAAGCACAAAAGCAGACACTTCACCAAAGAAGACGTTCAGGTGGCTAACAGACACATGACGAAATGCTCATGATCATCAGCCATTAGAGAAATGCAAATCAAAACTACAATGAGATACCACTTCACCCCAACATTACTGGCAAGAATCAAAAACACAAAATAACAAATGTTGGAGTGGTTGTGGAGAGACTGGAACTCTCGTGCACTGTTGGTGGGAAAATGATATGACACCTTCTTAAAAATGTAGAAATAGAAATACCATAAGATCCAGCAATCCCACTCCTAGGAATATATCCTAGGGCAATAAAAGCCATCACACGAATGGACATATACACATCCATGTTCATTGCAGCATCATTCACAATAGCAAAAAGATGGAAACAACCTAGGTGCCCATCAACAGATGAACGGATAAACAAACTATGGTATGGAATACGAAAGGATAAAGAACAATGATGAATCCGAGAAACATTTCACCATGTGGATGAATCTGGAGGACATTATGTTGAATCAAATAAGGCAATCACAAAAGGGCAAATATTATATGAGACTACTATTATAAAATCTCAAAAAAAAGGTTTACACACAGAAAAAACCGTCTTTGATGGTTACGTGGAGGGGAGGGCTGGAGAGGGGAAATCACTAACTAGATAGTAGGCAAGTATTAACTTTGATGAAGGGAAAGACAACACACAATACTGGAGAAATCAGCACAGCTTGACCCAGGGAAAGTCATAGAAGCTTCCTAGAAACATTCAAATACCATGGGAGACTGAGTTCCTGGGGCTGAGGACTGGAAACCATAGTCTCTGGGGACATTTAGGCCAACTGGTATAACACAGTCTGTAAGGAAAATATTCTACATACAACTTTGGTGAGTAGCATCTGGGGCCTTAAAGCTTGTGATCAGCCATCTAAGACACATCTATTGGTCCCATCTCATCTGGAGCAAAGAAGAATGTTGCAAACCGAAGACATAAAGACTCCAAATCTACCTGCTATATGACCTTCCTGTGGTGGCAGTAGGGAGCCCTCGCCATTTTTTCAGGGCTGTGCACTGTATTTTTAGAGCCCTGTGCAAAAACCCATTCACTAAAATTATGCGGGACTGCACAGGCATCACAAGACTAAAGATTCTCCCTTCACTGTTCATGCATGTGTATGTCATTCCCTATGAAAGGAGCAAATATGCCCTGGTTCAGGGAGCTGGCAGCCTTAGGTCACAAGACCCTGCCTGTCTCCCAGTTTGCTAACTGTGAATAAACCTTTCTGTTTTTTGAGCCCTGTGTCTCCCTGCCTTCAATTCGCTAGTCTACTTGACAAGAACCTATTAGTTGACAGTTTCAAAGGCACATGGTGGGGAAGGGCGATTGGCCTTGCTCTGGGGTACCCCCGCCAAACGCTACGTCTCCTGGGGGGCGGGGCAGAGACCAGCCCCAGCTTGCCTGCCCAGGCTCTCGGGGAAGCTGAAGACTGTAGATCATACCCCGCTAGAAGCCTGGATGGGGTAGGGGGAGCGATGACAAAAGAAACATGGTGGGGTGGGGAAGGGGTGTACTGGAGGAAAGAGGGAGGTCACTGAGGTGGGGAGCACTGGCTGGAGACAAGTGGCACTGCCCCTTTCCCACCGTCAGGATGCTGCAGAGGCCCTGGGGCCCATGGCATCCATTTACAGTATGTCCTCAGTCAAGGAGCCCTGGTTGCGCAGTGGTTAAAGCACTGGGCTGCTAACCAAAAGGTCGGAGGTTGGAACCTACCCACTGCTCCATGGGAGAAAGATGCGGCAGTCTGCTTCCATAAAGATTTATGCCTTGGAAACCCTATGGGGCAGTTCTACTCTGTCCTATAGCATGGCTATAGGGTCATTATGAGGCAGAATTGATTCAACAGCAGCAGGTTTGGTTTAGCGGGTTTACATTCGCAGTCTGCGGCTCCATGACAGCTGTGACTATTACCTACAGGGACAGGAGAATGACATCTTCCTGGGCTAGAAGAAAGCAGTTTACAGGAAATGGGGAAAGAGTAAGAAAAGTGTTCAGACCTAACTCTAAAAGAAATGAAAAAGCAGGCTGCTGTCCAGTGTCTTCGATGAGAGCTGGGCATCCAGACCCTAGTGGAGGAGCTCTGCTCCAGGCTGTAAGACCTGCAAAGTGAGCAAAAAAGAAGATTCACAAAAAGTTTGAGGTGTTTCCCTCTCCAGAGGCAGAATTGTCCCTGTTAACAGATTGAACTTGTCCCCCAAAAATGTATGTTAACTTTGTCTTCTGATGTGGTTTTTCTGTGTGTTGCAAATCCTAACCTCTATGATGTTAATCAGGCAGGATTAGAGACAGTTATGTTAATGAGGCAGGACACAATCTACAGGATTAGGTTATACCTTGAGTCAATCTCTTCTGAGATATAAAAGACAGAAGCTAGCAGAGAGGAGAGGGACCTCATTAACACTAAACAAGAAGAACCAGGAGTGGAGTGCATCCTTTGGACCTGGGGTCCCTGCATTGAGAAACTCCTAGATCAGGGAAAGATTGATGACAAGGACCTTTCCCCAGAGACAGAAAGCCTTCCCCTGGACCTGGTGCCCTGAATTCAGGCTTCTAGCCTCCAAGGCAGTGAGAGGATAAATTTCTGTTTGTTAAAGACATCCACTTGAAGAACTTCTGTTATAGCAGCACTAGATAACTAAGACAGTGACCTACAGCAAAGGATCAAGTGGAGATGTACTATGAAACATTTCCATCACTTTCTGAGAAACCAATTTGCCTGCAAGAAATCATGACCTGGGAAACAAGTCCAAAGTCTGTTCTTACTCTAGCTCTTTTTTTTGTCATCTACAGCTCTGCCAGTGAGAGCGAGGCCACCATGAAAAGGGGCAGGGGAGCTACCTCCAGTGCACACAAGACAGCCCCAGGCAGGGGCAAGAAGGAGAGAAAGATCAGCAAGTCACATCCAAAGAGCTGCTTGCATCCTACAAAAAGCAGGCCCTGCACAGGCCAGAGGGGAAGGCCCACCCTCGCTCCTGGTCCTTGAGCTCCAGTGGCACCCAGGGAGAGTTGAGAGTGCCTCCAAGTGCATCAAAGCGAGGCACAAGACATGGGAAGTGAAGCGCAAAACAAGAAGGGGTGAAGTGGGCAAAGTGCAAACGGGGTATGCTGATTTTAACGGCTCGGAGCAAAACAAACACTGAACACTATTTCCACTTTTTGCCTTTTTTTTGAAAAGGTGAAAATCCTCTTCCAATTTCTTTTGGTTATCAAAAACAGGTACTGATATAGTTCTTTCGTAAAAGTGAAGTGGCTCAAGTGAATTTACGAAAAGCAGGAGATACCTGTATATCCAAATCCTGAAAATAGGAATAATAGCTGACGGCATGTCCTTTCAGCATCACACTGAAGCACTAACAGGCCAAGAGGTCAGAGGTTAGATAATTCTCTAGGGTGTGCACCTGTGTTTGACATAGTTATTTACTATTCATTAGGGTCACTATGGAAACCCTGGTGGCGAAGTGGTTAAGTTCTACAGCTGCTAACCAAAAGGTCAGCAGTTCAAATCCACCAAGTGCTCCTTGGAAGCTCTATGGGGCAGTGCTACTCTGTCCTATAGGGTCACTATAAGTTGGAGTTGACTTGACGGCAACAGGTTTGGTTTTTTTGGTTTTAGGGTCGCTATGAGTCAAATCAACTCAAGGGCAATGGGTTTAGTTTTTTGGTTTTTAGGGTTATTTATAAGGAGCCCTGGTGGCACGGTGGTTAAGCTCAGGGCTACTAATGGAAAGGTTGATGGTTTGAACCCACCCAGAGGCACCTTGGAAGAAAGGCCTAGAAATCTGCTTCTGCCATTGAAAACCAAATGGAGTACAGCTCTACTCTGACACACTGGGGTCACCATGAGTTGAAGTTGACTTGATGGAATTTTTTTTTTTAAGGTCATTTACAGCTTTAACTGGTAGGAAACTGATAACATTGAAATTATCCTTGCCCAGTGGTATCTTAGCCTCCTAGGGCCACCATGACAAAAAAAGACAAAGTGGGAGGCTTTAAAGAACAGAAATTTATTGTCTCACAATTCTGGAGGCTAGAAGTCAGATTCAGGGTTTTGGCCATGTCAGTTCATTCTGAGTTATCTGAGAGAGGAACTGGTGCATGCCTGTCTCCTAGCTTCTGGTGGCTACAGTGATCCTTGGTGTGCCCTTGCTACTCATAGATGCATCTGTCTCCATTGTCACATGGCATCTGTTCTCCCTGTGTGCGACTCTGTGACCCTGTGCGTTTCTAGTCTCTTCTCTCCTTTTAGAAGACACCACTCAGAAGGGATTAGGACCCACCCTGCTCCAGTATGACCACATGCTAACTTAACTGATAACAAAAGAAAAACCCTATTTCCAAACAAGGTCACATTCACAGATGCAGGGGTTAGGACTTCGACGTATCTTCTGCGGGGACACAATTCAATCCATAACAAACAGTAATACAAATGGATTTTATTCCGTTGAGATACATACGCTTTCTGTCCAGTAGAAAAGATTACAGTCCAACAGTGACAGTTTTATTGCCCAGGGGTGTTGACCAGTTTTGTATTATTCTAACACCCTTTATTTTTTTTTTTTAGTAACAAGGAAACCCTGGTGGCACAGTGATTAAGAGATACAGCCACTAAACAAAGGTCAGCAGTTTGAATCCACCAGGCACTCCTTGGAAATCATATGGGCAGTTCTAAGGCAGGGAGCAAAGGCCCTGAGATTGGAGGGTGCCTGTTTGAGAAATAGTGAAGAGACTGGTGTGGTTAGAGGAGAAGCAGGTAAAAGAGAAGTAGACTATACTATCAGGGAGGTAATAGGGGGTTAAGTGGAGAATCTAGAGACTTAGTAAGACAGGGAACAGAGGGGGCCCCAAATTTGCAAACAAAATAACATGAAATAGGCCAGGGCGCAGAAACAAAGCCATTCCTCAGAATAATGGGGCAGGGTATCTAAAAATAGCCTGCAAACTTCTTTAAAGTTGCCTTTCAGAAGCAGTTGGAGAAGACCAGGCCCAGGAACATGCACAGAACATCCACCTGTGACCACTGTGTGACCTTCTACCAGGGGCAGTGACGGGCTACAGCCCCAGCTGGGGAATCGAACCTGGGGAGCGGGAGAGTGTACAGACACCACACCCCATAATAAGTCCTGCTACGAATCCCAGAGGCCTCTAGGACAGGAGCCATCTTGGAAAGCTGCTGCACGCCACATTAGTTAACATATCCCAGCCTGTGCCTATGAATAAACATGAATCTTTTCCCACCCAAGAACTTTTAAAAACTCAGGCCTGTCTTTAATTCTGTGAGATAAGGGTAAGCGTTGCTCGAGGCCCTCCTCATCTCTGCTTGCAAGCCTCTTCAATAAAGCTTTGCTCGTGTGGAAAACTACGTGCCTTACCTGCTCATTCTTGACCAATGAGAGGCATGAACCTTATTCTGGTAACAGTTCTACTCTGTCCTATGGAATCCCTATGAGTAGGAATCAACTCGAGAGCAACAGGTTTCAGGTTTTTGTAACTAAAATACTCTAAAACCACTCAACTGTCCTGCTTGCTCACTCGTACATGAGCTAAATCAATTTTGGACATGTATTTGCTGTTAAAAAAAAAAAAGAGTAACACAAATAAAGGACTCCGTAGTGTGGTTTTTTTGCTTTGTATTTAAAATGCTAGTTCAGCATGTCTTGCTAATCCAGCATCAAACTCAGCGTGCCTGTGTTGCTTGGTAGAGCAGTGGCAACAGCCTTCCTCGGGCCCTCCACTGGGCTCTGGCTGGTGTCCCTGGAGGCTTCTTACAGCACGCTGCTGCACAGGTCCCAGGATCGGTGGAGGCAGGCTGTGCTCTGGAGGGCCCCTCTCCCCCTCGGCTCGGCCCCTGGCCCCCTTGTGGTCCCCTAACTTCAACAACTAAGTCTCATATAAGAGTATTAAGACAAGAAAACTGAGCCTCTTTGTAGGTTAATATTTTTATTACAATGATTCAACTGAGTTTGGAAGCTGGCACAGACACCTGAAGGCTGTTCTTCCCATTTTCAGGATGTGCATATACAGGTATCCCCTGCTTTTCGCAAATTCGCTTTAGCCACTTTGGTGTATCAGTACCTGTTTTTGATAACCAAAAGAAATCGGAACAGGATTTTGCCTTTTCGAAAAAGGCACAAAGTGGAAATAGTGTTCAGTGTTTGTTTTGCAGTAAGCCATTAAAGAGTCAGCGCACCCCATTTACAGTTTGCTTTCTTCTAGGCCATAAACATTCACATAAGGGTTTTGAAGGGAACATAAGTTTTCATGCTCTTGGGTGAGTGGGATTGCTGGTCATGTGGTAAGTGCATGTTTAATTTTATAAGAAACTGCCAAATTGTTTCCAAAATGGCTGTACCATTTTACATTCCCACCAGCAATGTATGAGAGTGCTGCTTACTCTACATCTTTGTCAGCACTTGGTATTGCCAGCTTTTTTAAAATTTGTTTTGTTTTAGTCATTTTAATAGATATATCTCATTGTGGTTTTAATGTGCATTTCCCTAATGACTAATGCCACCACCTGTCTGTCACTTTGCCATACAGTGGTAGCTTACATGTTGCTGTGATGCTTGAAACTATGCCACTAGTATTTCAAATACCAGCAGGGTCACCCACGATGGACAGGTTTCAGTGGAGCTTCCAGACTAAGACTAGGAAGAAAAGCTTGGCAGTTTACTTCCAAAAATTAGCCAATGAAAACCTCGTGGACCATAACAGAACACTGTCCAACTAGCTTGCTTTGGACACGTTTTCAGGAGGCATCAGTGGTTGGAGAAGGACATCATGCTTGCTGAAGTAAAGGGCCAACAAGAATGAGTGAGATGCTTCGTCAGATGGATTGGTACAATAGCTGCAGCAAAGGACCTGAATATGCTTGCAACTGTGAGGATGACACAGGACCTGGCAATGTTTCCTTGTACATAAGATCACCATGAGACAGAGTCAACTTGACAGCAGCTAACAACAACAATGAACTAAACAAGTTGAGCATCTTTTCCTGTACATAGTTCCACCTGTATCTCTTAACTGTCTGTTCAATTTTTTTGCTCATTTTTAATTGGGTTGTTTGTTTTCTCACTATGAGTTTTGAAGTTTCTTTATATATGATGGATATGAGTCCTTTGTCAGATATGTGATATCAAGTATTTTCTCCCAGTCTGTGGCTGATTTTTTCATTCTCTTAACAATGTCTTTCATGGAACAAAAGTTTTAAGTTTTGATGATGTCCAATTTACCAAGTTTTTCTTCTATGAATCATGTTTTTGAGGTTGCATCTAAGAAGTCTTTGCCTACCCCAAAGTTGCAGAGATTTTCTCCTGTGTTTCCTTCCAAAAGTTTCATAGCTTTAGATTTTACATTTAGGTCTAAAATCCTTTTTGAGTTAGTTTTTGAATAAGGTTCGGAAAAGGCTGAAGTTCATATTTGCACATAGAGTTCATTTGTTCCAGCACAGTTTGTGGAAAAGACTATTTCTTCCCCCACTGAATTGCCTTTGAATTTTATCAAAAATCAATTGACCATATATGTGTAGGTCTATGATCCATTTTTTAACTTAGTTTTTGTATCAGGTGTGAGCTATGTGTCTAGACTCATTTCTTTTCAAATGGATGTCCAATTTTTCCAGTGCCATTCTTTGGAAAGACTGGAGACGAATTGCTTTTAGTGGTACAGTGAATCAATTTATAAAACCCTTCTAGCCATGGTCTGGTATCCTCCACAAAATGATTGGGTGGAACTATGCAAATAAGATGCTTGTGGTCTACCTAGGGGAATGGACAGCCTGCACATGATGCAAATAAGGTACATGGAACACTTGCTATGGTGGGACTATACAAATGAGTTGTATGGAACCGTTGTAGGGTATAGGTCAGTTTTGCCATCCTGCTAGGTTTACAAAACAACAATCCCAGAGAGTGACAGGGGACCTCACTAGCATCAAGAAGGAGATCCAGGAGCAGACAGCATACTTTGGACTCAGGATCCCTGCGGTAAGAACCTCCTAAACCCAGGAAACACAGAGAGCTGAAACACCAGAGATGGCACCAGACAGCAGCATCCCATACCAGAGAAACGGCAGCAGCAGAACCAGGAGACTGGCACAAGACAGCACAGTGGGCTTCCCTTTCCATGCAGTGAGGCAGCTGCAGTGGACTTGCCAATGCACAGAGCAAGAGAGCTGAGTCCATCAGGCAGGAAGCTTGCTGGAAGAATGGGGTGCTTCCTGGCACTTATCAGAGGAGCTTAAGAAATTTGACACCTTTGCCCAAGCAGGGCAGAGGCCAGGCCCAAGCAGGGGCAGGGGCTAGGCCCAAGCGGGGGCCCAGGCTGAGAGCTCAGAGCCCAAGCCAAGAGGAAAGCCCAGAGGCAACAGCCAAGACAAAGATGTCCTGTCTGAAGAACTGTATCCTGAGTTGTTCCTATTACTTCCAAATTGATCCTGATTCTGAATTCCAACCTCTTGTCGGAGCCCAGTGACCCAGTGGTTAATTGCTCAGCTGCTAACAAAAAGGTCAGCAATGAGAATCCACAAGCTGCTCCTTGGAAACCCTATGGGGCAGTTCTACTCTGTCCTACAGAGTTGCTCTGTGTCGGAATTGAGCTGACGGTAAAAGGTTTGGTTTTGGTTTTTTTGGTTGTTGTTCTCAGGTGCCTTCGAGTTAGTTCCAACTCACTGTGATGCTGCCTACAACAGAAGGAAACACTGCCCAGTCCTGCACCATCCTCACAATCATTGCTATGTTTCAGCCCATTGTTGCAGCCGTTGTGTCAATCCATCTTGTTGAGGGTCTTCCTCTTTTCCACTGACCCTCTACTTTACCAAGCATAATGTCTTTCTCCAGGGACTGGTCCCTCCTAATAACAAGTACAAATTTTGTAAGACAAAGCCTTGCCATTCTTGTTTCTAAGGAGCATCCTGGCTGTGCTTCTTCCAAGATACATTTGTTTGTTCTTCTGGCAGTCCATGGTATATTCAATATTCTTCACCAACACCATAATTCAAAAGCATCAATTTTTCCTTGGTTTTCCTTATTCATTGCCTAGCTTTCACATGCATATGAGGCGATTGAAAATATCATGGCTTGGATCAGGCACACCATAGTCCTCAAAGCGACATCTTTGCTTTTTAGCACTTTAAAGAGGCTTTTTGCAGCAGATTTTCGCAATGCAATGCATTTTTTATTTCTTGACTGCTGCTTCCATGGGGTGTGGATCCAAGTAAGATAAAATCCTTGACAATTTCAACCTTTTCTCCATTTATCATGATGCTGCTTTTGGCACAGTTGTGAGGATTTTTATTGTCTTTATGTTGAGGTGTAATCCCTACTGAAGGCTGTAGTGTTTGATCTTCATCAGTAAGTGCTTTGAGTCATCTTCGTTTTCAGCAAGTAAGGTTGCATCACCTACACATCAAAGGTTTGTGATGAGGCTTCTTCTAATCCAGATGCCATGTTCTTCTTCATATAGCCTCCTTTCTTGGATTATTTGCTCAACATACGGACTGAATAAGTATGGTGAAAGGATACAACCCTGACACAACTTTCTTGATTTTAAAACATGCAGTAACACCTTGTTCTGTTTGAACAACTGCTTCTTGGTCTATGTACAGGTTCTGCATGAGCACAATTAAGTATTCTGGAATTCCCATTCTTTGAAAAGTTACCCCTAAATTTGTAATGATCGACTCAGTCAAATGCCTTTGCATAGTCACTAAAACACAGATAACCGTCTTCTGATTTTCTCTGTATTCAGCCAAGGTTCATCTGACATCAGCAGTGACATTCCTCATTCCAGGTCCACTTCTGTATTCAGCTTGAACTTCTGGCAGTTCCCTGTCGATATAGTGCTGCAATTGTTTTGAATTATCTTCAGCAAAATTTTACTTGCATGTGACATTAATGATATTGTTTGATAATTTCCATATTCTGTTGGGTCACCTTTCTTTGGAATGGGCACAGATAAGGATTTCTTCCAGTTGTTCGGCTAAGTTGCAGTCTTCCAAATTTCTTGACTTGGATGAGTGAGTGCTTCCAGGGTTGCATCCATTTGTTGAAACATCTCAGTTGATATTCCGTCAATTCCTGGAGCATTGTTTTTCACCAATGCCTTTTTTTTTTTTTTTTTCAGTGCAGCTTGAGCTTCTTCCTCCAGTACCATTGGTTCTTGTTCATATGCTACCTCCTAAAATGGTTGAACATCAACCAATTCTTTTTGGTACAGTGACTCTGAGTATGTCTTCAATCTTCTTTTGCTGCTTCCTGTGTCATTCAATTTTTTGCCCTTTAAACCCCAAAAAAACAAACCCACTGCCATCGAGTTAGTTCTGACTCATGGCGACCCTATAGAACAGAGTGGAGCTGCCCCAGAGAGTTTCCAAGGAGCACCTGGTGGATTCGAACTGCCAACCTTTCGGTTAGCAGCCATAGCTCTTAAAAACTATGCCACCAGGGTTTCCTTTTTTCCCGTAGAATCCTTCAATATTGCAACTCAAGGCTTAGTTTTTTTCTTCAGTTCTTTCAGCTTGAGAAATATTGAGCATGTTCTTCCTTTTTGATTTTCTAACTCCAGGTCTTTGCACATTTCATTACAATATTTTACCTCTCGAACCACTCTTTGACATGTTCTGTTCATCTGTTTTACTTCATCGTTTCTTCCATTCGCTTTAGCTACTCTATGTTTGACAGGGAGTTTCAGAGTCTTCTCTGACATCCATTTTGGTCTTTTGTTTCTTTTCTGTCTTTTTAATGACGTTTTGCTTTCGTCATGTATGATGTCCTTTGATCTTTGGTTGTTAGTATTCAATGCCTAGAATCTATTCTTGAGATGATGTCTTAGTCATCTAGTGCTGCTATAACAGAAATACCACAAATGGATGGCTTTAACAAAGAGAAATTTATTTCCTCACAATAAAGTAGGTTAAAAGTCCAAATTCAGGGTGTCAGCTCCACAGGGAAGGCTTTCTCTCTCTCTCAGCTCTGGAGGAAGGTCCTTGTCCTCAACCTTCCCCTGGTTGAGGAGCTTCTCAGGCACAGGGGCCTCGGGTCCAAAGGACCAGCTCTGCTCCTGGCACAACTTCCTTGGTGCCAAGAGGTCCCCTGTCTCTTGGCTCACTTCTTTCTTTTATATCTCAAGAAATTGCCTCAAAACACAATCCAGTGTTCTAAATTGAATCCTGCCTCACTAACACTACTGCCACCCCTTCTCCCTCATTAACATTATAGAGGCAGTATTTACAACATATAAGAAAATCACACAATACCAGGAATCATGGCCCAGCTCAACTTATACATTTTTGAGGGGACATAATTCAATCCATGGCAGATGGTCTCTAAATTCAGGTGGGAAACAATCAAGGTCATATTTTGGCTCTTGTGGACTTGTTTTAATTTTCTTCAGCTTCAACTTAAACTTGCAGATGAGCATTTTGATGGTCTGTTTTGCAGTTGGCCCCTGGCCTTTTTCTAAATGATAATATTGAGCTTCTCCGTTGTCTCTTTCCACTGATGTAGTTGATTTGATTCTTCTGTATTCCATCTGGCAAGGTCCATGTGTATCGTTGCCATTTATATTGCTGAAAAAGATTTTGTAGTGAAGGAGTTGTTGGTCTTGTAAAATTCTATCATGAATCTGGCGTCATTTCCATCACCAAGGCCATATTTTCCAAGTATCAATCCTTCTTTGTTTCCAACTTTTGCATTCCCATCACCAGTAATTATCAACACATCTTGACTGCATATTCGATCAACTTCAGACTGAAGAAGTTGTAAAAAGCTTCAATTTCTTTATTTTTGGCCTTAGTGGTAGGTGTATAATTTGAATAATAGTTGTATTAACTGGTCTACCTTGTAGACATATGGATATTATCCCATCACCGACAGCATTGTACTTCAGGGTGGATTTCGAAATGTTCTTTTTGACCATGAATGCCACACCATTCCCCTTCAAGTTGTCATTCCTAGAATAGTAGATCGTATGACTGGCTGATTCAAAATGGCCAATACCAGTCCATTTTAGTTCACTAATACATATTCCTATTCCCAAGAAAGATGACCCAACTGAATGTGGAAATTATAGAACAATATCATCAATATCATATGCAAGCAAATTTTGCTGAAGATCACTCAAAAATGGCTGCAGCAGTATATTGACAGAGAACTGCCAGAAATTCAGGCTGGTTTCAGAAGAGTACGTGGAACCAGGGATATCATTGCTGATGACAGATGGATCCTGGCTGAAAGCAGAGAATACTAGAAGGATGTTTACCTGTGTTTTATTGACTAGACAAAGGCATTCGACTGTGTGGATCATAACAAATTATGGATAACATTATGAAGAATGGGAATTCCAGAACACTTAATTTTGCTCATGAGGAACCTTTACATAGGTCAAGAGGCAGTTGTTTGGACAGAACAAGGGGATACTGATTGGTTTAAAGCCAGGAAAGGTGTTCATCGGGGTTGTATTCTTTCACCATACCTATTCAACCTGTATGCTGAGCAAATAATCTGAGAAGCTGGACTATACGAAAAAGAATGGGGCATCAAGATTGGAGGAAGGCTCATTAACAACCTGCGTTATGCAGATAACACAACCTAGCTTACTGAAAGTGAAGAGCACTTGAAGCACTTACTAAGGAAGATCAAAGACCACAGCCTTCAGTATAGATTGCACCTCAACATAAAGAAAACAAAAATCCTCACAACTGGACCAATGAGCAACATCGTGATAAACAGAGAAGAGACTGAAGTTGTTTCATTTTACTTGGATCCACAATTAACAGCCATGGAAGCAGCAGTCAAGATATCAAAAGACTCATTGCCTTGGGCAAACCTGCTGCAAAGGACCTCTTTAAAGTGTCGAAGAGCAAAGATGTCACCTTGAAGACTAAGGTGCGCCTGACCCAAGCTGCGGTATTTTCAATCACGTCATATGCATGTGAAAGCTGGACAGTGAATAAGGAAGACCGAAGAAGAATTGACGTCTTTGAATTGTGGTGTTGGCAAAGAATATTGAATATACCAGGGACTGCCAAAAGAACAAACAAATCTGTCTTGGAAGAAGTACAACCAGAATGCTCCTTAGAAGCAAGGATGGCAAGACCACATCTTACATACTTTGGACATGTTGTCAGGAGGGATCAGTCCCTGGAGAAGGACATCATGCTTGGCAGGGTACAGGGTCAGTGGAAAAGAGGAAGACCTTCAATGAGGTGGATTGACACAGTGGCTGCAAAATGAGCTCAGGCATAACAAAGATTGTAAGGATGACTCAGGACTGGGTGGTGTTTCGTTCTATTGTGCATAGGGTTGCTATGAGTCAGAACCAACTCGATGACACCTAACAACAACAACAACAATGCATAGGATATTGATCTTCCAGTGTTTCATTTTATTTTTGACAACTTCCAATTTTCCTAGATTCATACTTCGTACATTCCACGTTCCGATAATTAATGGATGCTTGCAGCTGTTTCCGCTCCTTCTGAGTCATGCCACATCAGCATATGAAGGTGCCAAAAGCTTTACTCAGTCCATGTCAATAATGTTGACTCTACTTTGAGGAGGCAGCTGTTTCTCAATCGTATTTTGAGTGCCTTCCAACCTGAGGGGCTCATCTTCCAGCACTTTATCAGACAATATTCCACTGCTATTCATAAAGTTTTCACTGGCCACTTTTTTTTAGAAGTAGATCACCAGGTCTCTTCCTAGTCTGTCGTAGTCTGAAAGCTCTTCTGAAATCTGTTCACCATGGGTGACCCAGCTGGTGTTTGAAATAGCACTGGCATAGCTTCCAGCATCACAGCAATACTCAGGCTACCACAGTACAATAAACTGACAGGTGACTGGTGGTGTAACCTGTCACTACTCTAATAAACCCCACAACTGGGTGTATGGTCTGTGAGTTCTGTTTGGCCATTACAATGAATTATCAAACCCAGCAGAGAAGAGAACCATGAGAGGGATGGCTGGTGTTAGAATTGGTATAAAGTTTGGAGAGAGGAGGTATGTCTGACCTCCACCTCATGGGAATCACCTTTGGGCTGATGCTGCTCGTGGTGATTCTCTCTCCTCTCCCTGTAGTTAGACAAGGAGGTCTGACACCACACCACCGTTTACACTTTGCACATTTGTTGAATATATTTTGTAGGTCTACTTCTGTTCCATTGATCTATGTGTCTATCATTTTGCCAATACCACTGTCATGGATTGAATTGTGTCACCCAAAAATATCTGTCAATTTGGCTAGTCCATGATTCCCAGCATTGTGTGATTGTCCACCATTTTGTTATCTGATGTGATTTTCCTATATGTTGTAAATTCTACCTCTATTGTATGTTAATGAGCTGGGATTATCAGCTGTTATGTTAATGAGGCAGAACTCAATCTACAAGATTAGGTTGTGTTTTAAGTCAATCTCTTTTGAGATATAAAAGAGAGAAGTGAACAGAGATTTGAGGACCTCATACCACCAAGAAACAAGAGCCAAGAGAATAGCGTGTCCTTTGGACCCACGGTCCCTGCTCTGAGAACTCCTTGACCAGGAGAAGACTGATGACAAGGACCTTCTCCCAGAGCCAACAAAGAGAGAAAACCATCCCCTGGAGCTGGCACCCTGAAGTTGGACTTCTAGCCTCCTAGACTGTGAGATAAATTTCTCTTGGTTAAAACCATCCACTTGTGGTATTTCTGTTATAGCAGCACTAGATAACTAAGACAACCACACTGTCCTGATTGTTGTATTTATTATAATAAGTCTTGAAATCAGGTAGTGTAATTCCTCCAACTTTGTTCTTCTTTTTCAAAATTCTTTGGCTTTTCTAGTCCTTTTGCTTTTCCATATTAATTTTTTAATCAGCTGGTCAATACCTATAAAAATTTTTGATAGAATTTTGATTGGAATTGTATTAAATCTACAGATGGCACATGAAAGAAATCTAAGTTAAAATAACTCAGTTTGGGAAGAATTGCCATCATAATTAAAATATTGACTTTTCTTATACATGAACACAGTATCTCTCTCCATTTACTTAGGTATTTCATAAGAGTTTTGTAGTTTTAAGTAGACATATCATGTATATATTTATTCCTATGTATTTCTCCATTGAAATGCTACCTCAATAATCAATTTTGAAAACTTTAGTTAAATAAATATATTAATAAGAAATCTCTGTGCTATAACCTGTGTCAGAGTAAGTATGCCCAGCTGGGTTGGTAAACCAAAAAGTGGCATAACACTGAAACCTGACTAAGTTACCAGAGGTGAACAGACATTTGTATGTTGCTTAATCACCATGAATACTTAGAGCAAAGCATCCTCTCTACTTCAGTGAAGCTCTTATACAATTAGTACAGATTGCAATTTCTTTGAGAGCAATGCATTGGATGAACAAAAGTTTACCAATCTCTGTGAGATGGAGAGGTCTACGTAGGTGCATTTACTATTTCATGCTGAAGTAATGTGGCTGTCTTAAATGAGTCTTGAAAAGATCGAGCTATAAACATGAATTTAAAATTGTTTTCTAACAAAACTAGAATTTTACTTACCTTATTTTTTCTTTACGTGAAACAGTATAGCAAATTTACTAGTCAGACTAATTTCACCTTAAAAATAAGTTAACTCTCACTCTCCAGGGACTATGACCACTGCTTTCAATTTGTATAATAAATTTGGCTGTTTTTTCTCAGAAATTAAACATTCAGTTGATGCACCACCAACAGAGGAATTTGAATATATTGCCTACATTTTCTTTCAAGAAGTATTACTATGCTTTAAGAAGGTATGCACACAATTTCTGGAATGTTAAGAGGCTGCTCTCTCTTGCAAAAATAATAAATTTTGGAGAAATCTGTGGATTAATATGCATTTGAGAATCACCTAAACAATGATTTCATGAACTCTGAAGAAAGCAAACTTATAAAGATATCACCAGATTTAATTTACTGAATTAATAATTCAGTGAAAATAACTCAGTTAAAAACAAAGTTAGAAAAGCTCAGCTCTCTGCAAAAACAAACAAACAAAAAAGTGGTGGGAGTTTTATTATTGTTTTAAACTGTGTCCTTACATGAAGCATAATTTTCAGCTGTGACAAATAATGAAATCAGTGCAAAGAAATTGGTTGGTGCCTGGCTGTGTTCTATAGCCCTGTAGAAACATAATGAACAGAAAAGAACTACCACTCCCTACATCCTCTCCTCTTGTAGTTTTTCACTATTGCCTGTTTCACCCACTAATATTTTTGCAATAGAATCAGATTCCACAAGGGCAGGTTTTTGTTTTGTTCACTGATGTCTATCCAGTGCCTAGGACAGTATTTGGCACATAGGAGGTATCCAGTGGCTATTTGCTGACTCAGTGAATGAATGGCTTTAGTTCTAGGTTTCTGTTAGATGTACCCACCTTCCCAGACATCCAAATATCTTAGTCACCTAGTGCTGCTGTAACAGGAATACCACAAGTGGGTGGCCTTAAAGAACAGAAATTTATTTTCTCACAGTTCAGGAGGCTAAAAGTTTGAATTCAGCGTGTGGCTCAAACCATAAAACAGGGTATTTGGATACTTAAATCAAGAGGCTCACCTTGCATCTGATGTTCCCTGGAACACATAAGAAAGGCCTCCTGGGGCTGTACAGGATTAGTGCAGATTTCTAGAACCCAGGGGCCCCTTAGTAGTTTGAGAAGGAGTAATCAACATCACTGGTTCTACTTTGACTCTCCCAGTTTGACCCTCACTGGGAATTAGCATTTCAACTCCACAATATGCTTAGGCAGATGCTCCTGTGGCCCTAAGGGAGAAATCTACTCACCACTGGGCACTCTTGTTTAGTATGAGGGAAATATGTCTTTTCAGGTTGGAGGAAGTTAAAGTCTTGAGCCCATGTAATGTTCTCATTTGAACAGTTTGACATCAAGAAGCACTAGAAACGTTTTGGAGGCTTTAACCAACTTGATTACACTTCTCAGTGAAAGGCTAATGCTGCCTCTGCTACCACCACCCCCTGTGGTGGATTCTCCACCTGCCTCTGGATGCTGGACCCAGGACCCAGGACCCAGGACCCAGGACCCAGGACCCAGGACCCAGGACCCAGGACCCGGGCCCAGGACCCGGACCCAGGACCCAGGACCCCAGTAGTCAAGACCATGCTGTGCCCTTCCTCCAGCAGCGACCCCTACCTTTCCTCTTTCTTTCCACTGAATCTCCAGAGGTAGCATTAGAGCTTGCTTGTATGAATCTGGATCTCTGTGTAATGCGACTCATCCAGAGTGGAACTAGGAAATTTGAAGTTCATCAGATGTCATTGTCTTTTAAAAGTTTATTCTATACAAATATTCACACCTGTCCACGTGGTTATACGTACAAAGATTTTTATCCCAGCATCATGTGCATCGGCAATACAATACAAATGGCCTAAATGTTCCTGGAGTCTTCGAGTGATGCAAACAGTTAATGTGCTCAGCAGCTAACCAAAAGTTTGCCATCTGAGTCCACTCAGAGGCATCTGAGAAGAAAGGACTGGTGATCTACTTCCAAAAAATCAGCCATTGAAAACCCTGTGGAACACAGTTCACTATGACACACGTAGGGTCTCAATAAGTCCAAACCAACCAGATGACTACTGGTTTTTAAATGTTCCTCAGGAGGGTAGGTTAAATAAATTAAGGTTTACTCACACAATAGGACACCAGGCAGACATATAAAGAAGGCGGTGGGTCTGTGTTTTGACATAAAAACCTAAGCTATAATGTTGAGTGAAAAACCAAGTCACCTAAATGAAAAGCACATTTCCTATTATTAAAAATACAGATAGACAGATGCATGTACATATTGAAACATTACATATCAGGGAAAAGCAAGAATCAGAAGGATTCTGGAGGCTCTTTTCGTAAGTATTTGGCACTGGAGTTATGGGTGATTTATACTTTGTGTTTTTCAGTGTTTTTTAAATTTTAAAATAATATTTAAAAACTGTATAAAGAGTATCAAAATGCTTAGGATGGTGAGCAATCAAATCAGGCTCTCCCACCCCACTTCAAAGGCAGAGAGAGGACACCTGGAACAACACCTGAGAAAGGTGCCAGCCTGCTGAGAGCCCAGGAGCAGGACCAAGGCACTGGCCAGGATGAGGTGCTACAGCCTGGGGGCCACTCCTGCTCCAACATGTCCAAATTCCCAGCTCTGGGCTTGTTCAGGGTGACTCCAGTGTTGGAGGATGAAGCCAGGGCAGGGCATGTTGAGATAGGGAAGAAACAGGGACTGAGCCTCTAGGCTTGTAAAATCTGTGTACAAAAGGAAAAGAAAAAGCCCACTGCGCCACCACCAGTGCTAGTGGCTGACGACCCTTTTAACCCCCTGGGGCTCCCATGGCCTCCTCCACCTTACCTTCCTTTTCCCGCTCCGGCCCCAGCTGCTGTGGCGTCCTCCAGCAATACCAATGACTCTCCTCCCAGGCCTGTGCCAGGTGTGGGAGGGGCAGCCAGGGGAGGTTAACTGGGGGCTGGTGGGAAGGGGCAGGGCGCGGGCCCCTTCTTGGCAACAGTCCTTTCCTGAGCCTGAGGGGGAGAGTGAAGAACCGAACAGGAAAGCAGGGCCATCCAAATGTCCTGGAGATCTTCCCCTGTCCCTGCCACATACAGTGGCGGGGACACCCTATCAAGGGTCAAGTATGGTCCAGGGTGCCATGGAGCCAGAACAGAGCCAACAGGGAGAGCCAGCCTCTGGCCACTATCCCCTCCACCAAATCCCAGCGGCAAATGGGGTCCTGGTTCAGGTTCATGTTCCTTTTAGTGCAGAGGATCTGATTAACCAGAAGAATTACACCCTGAGATATTATGGGGATCCAGTAAAAATGTATGAACTGTTTACTATCATCTTTAACTCTTTTGATCCCTCATGGACAGACTATCAATCTCTCTTAAGCACTCTCCTCTCCCTAAAGGAGATGCGGATGGTCCTAGACAGGGTCTGAGAGGAAGCCCAGAGATGACCTGATGCTCAGCTGACTAGAGATGCAGTTGATGACATCTTCCCCCTTCGAGATCCCAGCTGGGATCACAGTCACACAGCAGAGTACAGTATGCTCACCCACTATCAGGACTAGTGGGTCTTAAAAATGGAGTACCTAAGCTCTTAAATTGGAATAAGTATATAAGATTAAACAGCATAAAGATGAGGATACTTCAGCTTTCCTTGAAAGGATTTACAGAGTCTTTAGACGATACACTGATCAGGATCCAGAGGATCCAGCAAATGCTTGGATGATCAATAGTATTTTTATAGGACAGTGTGCCTGGACATTGTGAAAAAGCTTCTGTAAGATATAGGAGGTAGTAACTATTAGTATTGGATACCTGGTCGAGATGGCATTCAAGGCCTATAACAACAGGGAAGACAAAGACAAAAAGCACCAGGTTGCCCCACTAGCAGCAGCAGTACAGGCTAGACCCCCTGTGAGAAGACCCGAGGGCCTAGTGGAGCCCAATCTCACCCCCCACTGGGATAGAACTATATTGTAAGGAAAAGGGCCACTGGAAAAGAGAGTGCCCCAAGAAAAAGGGTGGGCAATGAGTAACTCAGATGTCAGCCCTCACTCTGGAGAAAGACTCTGACTAGGGTGGACCAGGAGCAGAACCTCCACCCAAACTTCTGGTTATAATGAATGTGGAGGGAAAATCTACTCAATTTTTAGTTGATACTGGAGCTACACAAGTGGTCCTCCCTAAACCAGTTGGGCTGTCCAGACATAAAATCTCAGTGGTTGGGGTAGCAGGTAAGGAAGACACCAGCCCACTTCTTCAGCCCCTTACCTGCTCGTTCCCTGGCAAAGTGAGAGCTCTGACTCACTCTTTCCTATATATGCCCAATTGCCCTGTCCCATTGCTGGACCAAAATTTATTAAATAAATTGCAGGGTGAAATACACTTCAGCCAGGGACAGATGCATGTTCAGGTTCCAGTAGAACAGAGGTGGAAAGCACACTTGCTGTCATGTTCTGCTATGCAAAATCAGGGACAAAAAACAATCCATTTTCCTTGACAAACCATGATGGCAAAGATTAACCCAGTAGTGTAGGCCACTCAAAGTCCAGGCAGGACACACAGTGCAGTCCCAGGAAAGGTTGAGCTACTTCCAGGAGTAACCCTGCCTAGGCTAAAACAATACCCAATAGGACAAGAGGCTCAGTTGGGAGTATGGTCTTTGATAGAGAGATACTTAGAATTTGGACTGCTAATACCATCCTGCCTGTGAAGAGGAGAGATGGCTTCTATGATTCATTCAAGATCTCTCCACCATCAACCAGGTAACAGTAGACCCCACCATGGCTAATCTTTACAACCTGCTCTTGACACTATTACCTGCTTGGAAGTTTTACTTGGTCTTAGATTTGAAGGATGCTTTCTTCTGTGTACTCTTAGATTCCAGTAGCCAACAGATTTTTGCTTTTGAATGGGAAAACCCATACACTAGACAAAAATAACAATATTGCTGGCAAGTTCTGCCTCAGGGCTTTAAAAACAGTCCCAGGTTTGGAACCACCCTGGCCCAAGAGCCCCAAAGGCTGACACTAACCAATGGCACCCTGTTGCAGTATGTGAACAACTTATTGATTGCCAGCTCTGACAAGTTCAGCTGTGTAAAGAACACTGTGGCTGTGTTAAACTTTTTGGCAAAGGCCGGGTATAGGGTGTCAAAAGAGAAGGCCCACTGAGAAGGCGGGGCCAAGATGGAGAACTAACCAGTAGCTTCTGCCGATCCCTCTTACAACAAAGACCCGGAAAAACAAGTGAATCAATTACATATATGACAAACTAGAAACCCTGAGCATCGAAGGCAAAATAAAGGAATCGATTTGAATGATGGGGGAAGAAGAGGCAAGGCAGAAGCAGTGACGAATTGCCGAAACCGTGCAGCACCTCAGCACCAATTCCTTGGTGCCGTTCTTTGGCTCAACTGTGGTGGGGCTGATGGTAGTTCCCTGAGACATGGCAGCTTCAGTGAAAGAAGGCAAGATGAGTGGCACACCCCTGACCCTGTGGCATGTCTACAACAGGGATGGCTGTGGCACTTAGGAAGCAGCTGCTTCAGTGAAAGAAGGCAACCAAAGTGCCGGCACCCCAACCCCCTGGCGTGACAGCCATGGGACTGACTGTGGAGTTTAGGATACAGCTGCTTCAGTGAAAGAAGGCAAGCATGGGACACAGCCCTACCCCCTGGGGCAATCTCGGTGGGGACCCAGCCAGTGCACACAGGCTACACACGCCTCTGGAATCTGAGATAAAACAGCACTCTAGACACAAGATAAGTGATTGTGTCTAATTTACTGCACGCAGATAGAATAGCTCCTTCTTTTGAAAGAACTCTCTCCTATCTACCTGATCCCTCCCCCCTCTGCCCCAGCTAGCTTCATTAATAGTTGATTTCCCTGGACCTAAGATAGAAATTGCTGTGCTCTCTGAGCCATCCTCCTGAACTGGGAGAAGTAACAAATTAACAAATGGGGGGGAAATACTCTGCAGACTCCCCTAATCTGGAAGCTCAGATCAGAAGCAACTCCAGTCCAGGCATAAGCGATCCGCAGACTTTGTCTCTCACCACTACATGGATCCTCGTGGCTATTCTATTGCAAGAGCAAATCTGTTTGAGATCTGACTGTAACTGTTTCAGCTCTGCAGTGGAAAGGCAAGTTTTGGAGGTCTGATAACACTCTGCCTAGTAAACAGGGCCTTCACCTACCCACAGCAGAGGCCTGAGTACTGTAGGCTCCATCCACGCCACCTAGTCACCCATGAAAGGATAGTGGTGCCTACCAGTCCTTACAGGTATAAGCATTGGGAGCCTAAGGTACAGCTGCAGAGCCTACCCACCAGAGCTCCCTGAAGAACAGAGACACTCCTTCCTCACTGACACTTGGGGGAAGGCTGTCAGCACCCTGCCGTCCTCAGACTGTGACCCCCTGCCACTACCAGAAACCAGCACATACAACCATCACCACTATGCCTCTAAGATAGTAGGTGAGAGCCTACACCACACACTAGGTGACCGACTATCAGGACTCCTGAGCTGAATCTATACAAGAATAGTGAATGGACTCCTAGGCTCATATACCTGATAACAGCTCTAACCATCTGGTAACAGGACATTAGTGCTTCAAAGGCTCCAATAATCAAGTTAGAGCACTCTAGTAGCCTATTTGGGTATATTGAAACAAAACAAAGTGAGAGGATAGGACACAGTGAGCAAACATAAAATAAATTATTACAATGGCTCAAAGACAGCAGTCGATATCAAATCACATAAAGAAGCAGACCATGATTGCTTCAACAAACTCCCAAAACAGAGAACCAAGGACTCTCCTGGATGAAGATGTATTCCTGGAATTACCAGACATAGAATACAAAAGGTTAATATACAGAACTCTTCAAGACATCAGGAATGACATCATGAATGAGATCAGGCAACAAACGGAAAAAGCCAAGGAACACACAGATAAAGTAGCTGAAGAAACTAAAAAGATTATTCAAGAACATAATGAAAAATTTAACAAACTGCAAGAATCCATAGACAGACAGCATTCAGAAATTCAGAAGATTAACACTAAAATTACGGAATTAGACAACTCAATAGAAAGCCAGAGGAGCAGAATTGAGGAATTAGAATGCAGAATTTGTAAGACCGAAGATAAATCACTTGCACCAATATATTTGAAGAAAAATCAGATAAAAGAATTTAAAAAAATGAAGAAATCCTAAGAATCATGTGGGACTCTATCAAGAAGAATACCTTGTGAGTGATTGGAATACCAGAACAGAGAAGGATAACAGAAAATAAAGAGAGAATTATTGAAGAATTGTTGGCAGAAAACTTCCCTGATATTGTGAAAGATGAAAGGATATCTCTCCAAGATGCTCACCAAACCCCATACAAGGTAGATCCCAAAAGAAAGTCACCAAGACATATTATCTAATCAAACTTGCCAAAACCAAAGATAAAGAGAAAATTTTAAGAGCAGCCAGGGATAAGTGAAAAGTCACCTACAAAGGAGAATCAATAAGAATAAGTTCGGACTACTCAGCAGAAACCATGCAGGCAAGAAGGCAGTGGGATATATATAAAGCATTGAAAGAGAAAAAATGGCCAGCCAAGAATCATATATCCAGCAAAACTGTCTCTCAAATATGAAGATGAAATTAAGACATTTACAGATAAACAGAAGCTTAGGGAATTTGCAAAAACTACAAGAAATACTAAAGAGAATTCTCTGGATAGAAAATCAGTGATATCAGATATCAACCCAACATGAGAACACAGAACAGAGTAACCCCAGATATCAACTCAGATAGGGGAATCATAAAAATAAATCAAGCTATTAAAAAAAAAACAACTCTCAAAACGGGGAATCAGTGATATCATTATATAAAAGGTGACAATAACTAATAAAGAGGGACTAAATTAAGTAGGCATAGATCTTCCATATGGAGAGGAAATCAAGGTGATATACAGAGATACAAGTTAGGTTTAAACTTAGAAAAATAGCGGTAATTATCAAGGTAACCACAAAGAAGACTAACAATGCTACATTTCAAAATAAAAAACAACATAAACATAAACACTCAGCAAAAACAAATGCAACCACAATGAAAAAGAGGAACAAGCAATTCACAAAGAAAAACTTCTCAGCACAAAAAAGTAAGTGGAAAAATGAAACTGTCAACAATACACAAAAAAAGACATCAAAATGACAGCACTAAACTCAAACCTATCTATAATCACGCTGAATGTAAATGGACTAAGTGCACCAATAAAGAAACAGTGTTGTAGAATGGAATAAAAGCATGATCTGTCTATGTACTGCCTACAAGAGACGAATCTTAGACTTAAAGATGCAAACAAACCAAAATACAAAGGATAGAAAAAAATACATCAAGCAAATAACAACCAAAGAAGAACAGGAGTGGCTATATTAATTTCTGACAATACAGACTTCAAAGTTAAATCTAATACAAAGGATAAGGAAGGACACTATATAATGATTAAAGGGACAATATACAGGAGGATATTACCATATTAAATATTTATGCACCCAAAGACAGGGCTTCAAGATACATAAAACAAATTCTAACAGCATTGAAAATTGAGATAGACAGCTCTACAATATTAATAGAAGACTTCAACACACCACTTTCAGTGAAGGAGTGAAGGACAGAACATCCAGAAAGAAGCTCAATAAAGACACTGAAGAGCTAAATGCCACAATTAACCAACTTGACCTCATAGACATATACAGAACAGTCCACCCAACAGCATCCAAGTATACTTTCTTTTCCAAAGCACGTGGAATATTCTCTAGAATAGACCACATATTAGGTCATAAAGCAAGCCTTAACACAATTCAAAACATCAAAATATTACAAAACATCTTCTCTCACCATAAGGCCATAAAAGTAGAAGTCAATAACTGAAAAAGGCGGGAAAAAAAAACAAATACTTGGAAACTGAACAATACCCTGCTCAAAAACGACTGGGTTATAGAAGACTTTAAGGATGGAATAAAGAAATTCATAGAATCCAATGAGAATGAAAACACTTCCTATCAGAACCTTTGGGACACAGTGAAAGCAGTGCTCAGAGGTCAATTTATATCAATGAATGCACACATCCAAAAAGAAGAAAGGGCCAAAATCAAAGAACTATCCCTATAACTTGAACAGAGAACAGCAAAAGAAACCCTCAGGCACCAGAAGAAAGCAAATGATAAAAATTAGAGCTGAATTAAATGAAATAGAAAACAGAAGAACAATTGCAAGAGTAAACAAGACCAAAAGCTGGTTCTTCGAAAAGATTAACAAAATTGATAAACCGTTGGCCAGACTGACAAAAGAAAAACAGGAGATGAAACAAATAACCTAAATAAGAAATGGGATGGGCGATAGCACAACAGACCTAACTGAAATTAAAGGCATCATAACCGAATTTGAAAACCTAGAGGAAATGGATGAATTTCTAGAAACACACTCACTACCTACCTAAACTAACACAAACAGAGACAGAACAACTAAATAAACCTATAACAAAAGAAGAGATTGAAAAAGTAATCAAAAAACTCCCAACGAAGAAAAGCCCTGGCCTGGACAGCTTCACTGGAGAATTCTACCAAACTTTCAAAGAAGAGTTAACACCACTACTACTAAAGGTATTTCAGAGGATAGAAAGAAAAAAAAAAAACATAGAAAAGGATGGAATATTCCCAAACTCATTCTATGAAGCCAGCGTAACCCTGATACCAAAACCAGATAAAGACACCACAAAAAAAGAAAATTACAGACCTATATCTCTCATGAATTTAGATGCAAAAATCCTCAACAAAATTCTAGCCAATAGAATTCAACAACATATCAAAAAAATAATTCACCATGACCAAGTGGGATTCATGCCAGGTATGCAGGGATGGTTCAACATTAGAAAAACAATTAATGTAATCCATCACATAAATAAAACAAAAGACAAGAACCACATGATCTTATCAATTGATGCAGAAAAGGCATTCGACAAAGTTCAATGCCCATTCATGATAAAAACTCTCAGCAAAATCTGAATAGAAGTAAAATTCCTCAATATAATAAAGGGCATTTATACAAATCCAACAGCCAACATCAGCCTAAACGGAGAGATTGAAACCATTCCCACTGAGAACAGGAGCCAAACAAGGATGCCCTTTATCACCACTCTTATTCAAAATTGTGCTGGAGGTACTAGCCAGAGGTATAAGGCTACATAAAGAAACAAAGGGCATCCAAATTGGCAAAGAAGAAGTATCTCTGTTTGCAGACGAAGTGATCTTACACACAGAAATACCTAAAGAATCCTTAAGAAAGCTACTGAAACTAATAGTTCAGCAGAGTTTCAGGATATAAGATAAATCAGTTGGATTTCTCTACATCAACAAAGAGAGCGACAGAGAGGAAATCACCAAATCAAAACCATTTACAATAGCCCCTAAGAAGATAAAGTACTTAGGAATAAATCTAACCAGAGACATAAAGATGTATACAAAGAAAACTACAAGACACTACTGCAAGAAACCAAAAGAGAGTAATTGGGAGTGTGTAGCAAGGTGTATATGTGTTTTTGTGTGAGACTGACTTGATTTGTAAACTTTCACTTAAAGCACAATAAAAATTATTAAAAAAAAAGAAAGAAAGAAAGCAAAAGAGACCTACATAAGTGGAAAAACATACCTTGCTCATGGATAGAAAGACTCAGCATTCTAAAAATGTCTATTCTACCAAAAGCGATTTATAGATACAATGCAATTCCAGTCCAAATACCAGTGACATTTTTTAATGAGATGGAGAAACAAACCACCAACTTCGTATGGAAGGCCAGGAGTCCCCAGATAAGTAAAGCATTGCTGAAAAAGAAGAACAAAGTGGGAGGCCTCACTCAACCTGATTTTAGAACTTATTATACCACCACAGTAGTCAAAACAGCCTGGTACTTGTACAACGACAGATGTATAGACCAATGGAACAGAATTAAGAATGCAGACATAAATCCATCCACATATGAGCAGCTGATATTTGACAAAGGCCCCAAAACTGTTAAATGTGGAAAAGACAGTCTTTTTAACAAATGGTACTGGCATAACTGGATATCCATCTGCAAAAAAAATGAAACAAGACCCATACCTCACTCCATGCACAAAAACTAACTCAAACTGGATCAAAGACCTAAATATAAAATATAAAAGCATAAAGTTCACGGAAGAAAAAATAGGGACAATGCTAGGAGCCCTAATACATGACGTAGACAGTATACAAAACATTACTAGAACTGCAGAAGAGAAAATAGATAACTGGGAGCTCCTAAAAGTCAAACATCTATGCTCATCCAAAGACTTCACCAAAAGAGTAAAAAGATTATCTATAGACTGGGAAGAAGTTTTTAGCTATGACATCTCCGATCAGCAGCTGATCTCTAAAATCTACATGTTACTGCAAAAACTCAACAGCAAAAAGACAAATAACCCATTAAAAAATGGGCAAAGCCATTAGAGAAATGCAAATTAAAACTATGATGAGATTCCATCTCACTCCAACAAGGCTGGCATTAATCCAAAAAACACAAAATAATAAATCTTGGAGAGGCTGCGGAGAGATTGGAACTGCTGGTGGGAATGTCAAATGGTACAACCACTTTGGAAATCTATCTGGCGTTATCTTAAACAGTTAGAAATAGAACTACCATACAACCCAGAAATCCCACTCCTCGGAATATACCCTAGAGAAATAAGAGCCTTCACACAAACAGATATATGCACACCCATGTTTATTGCAGCTCTGTTTACAACAGCAAAAAGCTGGAAGCAACCAAGGTGTCCATCAATGGATGAATGTTTAAATAAATTGTGGTATATTCACACAATGGAATACTATGCATCGATAAAGAACAGTGATGAATCTGTGAAACATTTCATAACATGGAGGAACCTGGAAGGCATTATGCTGAGCGAAATTAGTCAGAGGCAAAAGGACAAATATTGTATAAGACCACTATTATAAGATCTTGAGAAATAGTATAAACTGAGAAGAACACATACTTTTGTGGTTACGAGGGGGGAGGGAGGGAGGGAGGGAGAGGGTTTTTTACTGAAGAATTAGTAGATAAGAACTGCTTTAGGTGAAGGGAAGGACAACACTCAATACTTGGAAGGTCAGCTCAATTGGACTGGACCAAAAGCAAAGAAGCTTCTGGGATAAAATGAATGCTTCAAAGGTCAGCGGAGCAGGGGCGGGGGTTTGGGAACCATGCTTTAAGGGGACTTCTAAGTCAATTGGCAAAATAATTCTATTATGAAAACATTCTGCATCTCACTTTGAAATGTGGCGTCTGGGGTCTTAAATGCTAACAAGCGGCCATCTAAGATGCATCAATTGGTCTCAACCCACCTGGAGCAAAGAAGAATGAAGAACACCAAGGTCACACAACAACTAAGAGCCCAAGAGACAGAAACGGCCACATGAACCAGAGACCTACATCATCCTGAGACCAGAAAAACTAGTTGGTGCCCAGCCATAATCAATGACTGCCCTGACAGGGAGCACAACAGAGAACCCCTGAGGGAGCAGGAGATCAGTGGGATGCAGACCCCAAATTCTCATAAAAAGACCAGACTTAATGGTCTGACTGAGACTAGAGGAATCCTGGCAGTCATGGTCCCCAAACCTTCTGTTGGCACAGGACAGGAACCATCCCTGAAGACAACTCATCAGTCATGAAAGGGACTGGACAGTGGGTAGGTGAGAGATGCTGATGAAGAGTGAGCAAATTATATCAGGTGGACGCTTGAGATTGTGTTGGCATCTCCTGTCTGGAGGGGGGATGGGAGGATAGAGAGAGTTGGAAGCTGGCAAAAATGTCACGAAAGGAGAGACTGGAAGGGCTGACTCATTAGGGGGAGAGCAAGTGGGTGTACGAAGTAAGATGTATATAAACTTATATGTGACAGTCTGACTTGATTTGTAAACGTTCACTTGAAGCTCAATAAAAGTTAATTTAAAAAAATGGGCATAGATATGAACAGGCACTTCACTAAAGAACATATTCAGGTAGCTAACAGATACATTGAAAATCCTCACGTTCGTTAGCCACTAGAGAAATGCAAATCAAAACTACAATGAGAGTCCATCTCACTCCAACAAGGCTGGTATTAATCCCAAAAATACAGAATAATAAATGTTGAAGAGGTTGTGGAGAGACTGGAACACTTATACACTGTTGCTGGGAATGTCAAATGGTACAACCACTTTGGAAATCGATTTCGTGCTTCCTCAAAAAGCTAGAAATAGAACTACCATACCAAAAAAAAAAAAACCAAACCCAAACCCAGTGCCATAGAGTTGATTCTGACTCATGGCAACCCTATAGGACAGAGTAGGACTGCCCCATAGAGTTTCCAAGGAGTGCCTGGCAGGTTCGAACTGCTGACCTTTTGGTTAGCAGTTGTAGCACTTAACCACTACACCAGCAGGGTTTTCAGAACTACCATAGGATCCAGCAATCCCACTCTTTGGAATATATCCTAGAGAAGTAAGAGCCATCACAAGAACAGATATATGCACACCTACGTTCATTGCAGCACTGCTTACAATAGCAAAAAGATGGAAGCAACCAAGGTGCCCATCAATGGATGAATGGATAAATAAATTATGGTATCTTCACACAATGGAATACTATGCATTGATAAAAACAGTGATGAATCTCTGAAACATTTCATAACATGGAGGAACCTGGAAGGTATTATGCTGAGTGAAATTAGTCAGTTGCAAAAAGACAAATACTGTATGAGACCACTATTATAAGAACTCAAGAAATAGTCTAAACAGAGAAGAAAATATTCTTTGATGGTTACGAGAGAGGGGAGGGAGAGGGGATTCACTAATTAGATAGTAGACAAGAACTAATTTAGGTGAAGGGATGGGCAACACATAATACAGGAGAGGTCAGCACCACTGGACTGTATCAAAAGCAAGGAAGTTTCCTGAATAAACTGAATGCTTCGAAAGCCAGCATAGCAGGGGCAGGGGTTTGGGGACCATGGTTTTGGGGGACATCTAAGTCAATTGGCATAATAAAAACTATTAAGGAAACATTCTGCATCCCATTTTGGAGAGTGCCGTCTGGGGTCTTAAATGCTAGCAAGCAGCTATTTAAGATGCAACAATTGGTCTCAACCCACCGGAGCAAAGGAGAGAGAAGGACGCCAAAGATACACAGTAATTATGAGCCCAAGAGTCAGAATGGGCCACGTAAATCAAAGGCTACATTGGCCTGAGACCAGAAGAAGTAGATGGTGCCCAGCTACAACTGATGACTGCCCTGACAGGGAGCACAACAGAGAATCCCTGAAGGAGCAAGAGAGCAGTGGGATGCAGACCCCAAATTCTAGTAAAAAGACCAGACTTAATGGTCTGACTGACACCAGAGGGATCCCAGAGGTCATGGGCCAGACCTTCTGTTAGCCCAAGACAGGAACCATTCTTGAAGCCAGCTCTTCAGACAGAGATTGGACTGGACTACAAGACAGAAAATGATACTGGTGAGGAGTGGGCTTCTTGAATCGAGTAGACACATGAGACTATCTGGGCAGCTCCTGTCTGGAGGGGAGATGAGAAGGCCGAGGGGGACAGAAGCTGGCTGAATGGACACAGAAACACAGTGTGGAGAGAAGGAATGTCTCATTAGGGGGAGAGCAACTAGGAGTATATAGCAAGGTGTATATAAGGTTTTGTATGAGAGACTGACTTGATTTGCAAACTTTCACTTAAAGCACAATTAAAAAAAAAAAAAACAGAGGGCCCATATTGTTCAGCAGAAGGTTACTTATTTGGGATTTATCATCAGTGAGGGAAAGTGGGAGCTCCAACCAGACAAGAAAGAAGCTATATGTAGACTAGTGCCCCCAGAGAACCAGAAGCAGTTCTGAGGGTTCCTGGGGATGGCAGGCTTCTGCAGGATATGGGTCCCTAATTTTGGGCTACTTACCAAGCTCGTCTATGCCCTCCTAGAAGGGAAAGAGACAGACCCATTTGTTTGGAAAAACAAGAACAAACAGCATTCAAGTGGGTCAAAAGGGCCCTACTAGAGGCCCCAGCGTTAGGACTCATAGACTTGCATAAGTCTTTTGATCTTTTTGTGCTCGAGCATTAGGGCATAGCTGCAGGGGTCCTCGCCCAAAATTTGGGCTCCTGGAGGCAACCAGTAGCTTACTTCTCCAAGACAATGGACTCAGTCACCCGTGGGTGGCCAGTGCACCTGAAAGTGGTAGCAGTCACCGTACAGATCCTGAAGGTAGCCTAAAAGCTAACCTTGGGCCAAGCTATTCGAATTTATGCTCCTAATTCGGTACTCACTGTACTGGAACAGAGTGGGAGTCATTGCCTAACCCAGAGTCAAATAGCTTAATACCAGGCCTCTCTGGTTGATAATCCCAACATGCTGGTCCAGTTTGCTGCCACTCTCAGTCTGGCCACCCTTCTCTCCACCCTGCCCTGGGAGACCCCATCCACCATGACTGTGTCCAGACAGTGGAGCTGGTCTATGCCAGCTGCCCAAACCTACAAGATCAACCCCTAGTGGACGCTGACTTAGAGATCTTCACTGACTGGAGTAGTTTTGTACAGGGTGGCCAACAGAGGGCGGGCTATGCAATTGTCAGCCACACCGAGGTCCTTGAAGCAAACACTCTCTCCAACGGAACCTCAGCCCAAAAGGCCGAGCAGATTGCAATGATCCAGGCTTTGCGGCTGGCCAAGTCCAAGGAAGTGACCACATACACAGACTTGAAGCAGGTATTTTCAGTTTTACATGCTTAGAGGGCTTTGTAGAAACAGATGGGGATTTTTAATTCAGCTGGTAAAGAAATCAAACATGGCCAAGAGATTTTACAACTTCTTGAGGTAGTGTTACTCCCCATCAGCAGGGAGATACAGGAGTGGCCCAGGGCAACCAAAGGGCCGACTTAGAGGCCAAGCAGACAACAAAAGCAATGACCCCAGTGGTAGTTGTTGCCCTCTTTCCACACCCTAGATTAATAGATAGACTCCACTGAGATGCTCCAGGTAATTACAGGTATCTGTTGGTGTCTGTACACACCTTTTCCAATTGGGTCGAAGCATTCCCTACAGGACTGAAAAGGCCACATAAGTTGCCAAAAGACTGCTGGAAGACATCATCCCCAGGTTTGGCTTTCATCAAACCATCGGGAGTGACAACAGAACACACTTTACTGCTCAGGTCACACAACTTGTAGCCCAACAGCTGGGGATTAAGTGGCATCTTCACAGTGCACGGAGACCCCAATCCAGTGGAAAAGTAGAAAGAATGAACCAGACTATTAAAACCCATCTGGCCAAACTCTGCCAGAAGACCAAATTTACTTGGATTAAGGCCCTACCCTTGGTTCTGTTCAGGATTAGAGTTGCACCTTGAACCAAACTTAAGGTAAAACCCCTTTGAGCTTATGTACGGGAATCCCCTCCTCTGTAACTTTTGGGAGGGCTTAAATACTTTGGGGAAACTCGGTGGCATAGTGGTTAAGAGCTACAGCTGCTAACCAAAAGGTTGGCAGTTCAATCCGCCAGGCGCTCCTTGGAAACCCTATATGGGCAGTTCTACTTTGTCCTATAGGGTTGCTATGAGTTGGAATAGACTTGACAGCAACAGGTTTGGTTTTTTTTTTTTTTTAGGTTTCAAATACTTTGGATCCTGAAAACACCCTGGAGGCTGAGAACATGCACAAGCAAGGCCAGCTCATTCTTAAACACTATTTGTATTCTGTGCTGGGAGTGCTTGACGTGCCTGTCACAGTACTTGACATGGCGGATTCTTCCACAACCCTCTCCATGTTTCAAAGCCTGCTGGCTGAATATATGCCAAGACCTGGAACGCTGCAGACCTGGCATAAAAATGTAAGGGACCCTTTGAGGTGTTGATGTCAACCCCCGCTGCAGTCAGGATCCCACCGAAAAGGGAGCGTGAATCACCACTCTCACATCAAACTGGCTCCTACTCCCGGTATCAATATCGACTGACAAACCCTGCAAAACAGTAAGAAGAGGCCAGGCAGTAATAATTTGGAGACTCAGCCTTTAAAAAAAAAATAGGGTTTAAAATGATTGTTTAAGAAGAAACAGGCAACATGGACAATTCTGCCAAGTGATTGTCATCCCTGGTGACTGTGCTGGTTATTTTATCCTCATTGGCTGTTATTTCCTGGTTTTGTATGACCTGGTGCTTGTTTCCTGCTGGGCTCAATGACTGGTTGTCAACAATTAAGGCACAGCTTCACAAGATATCTGAAATACGGTAAAGGCTGCAGTCCTGAGCTTAACATGGACCCTTGATCATGGTCGCCCTGCCGCTTGTTTATTTAACCGTTTAGTAAAGTTTGTGTCTGCCAGGCTCCAGAAGTTCCATCTGCAGATGATGTTACAACAGGGATATCGCCCCATCTCCCCCAAACCGGTTACTGCCAGAGCCCAGTTCTACACCAGTTCCCCTAGCCAGCATGAAGTAGTTACAGAAGAATGACCTCCGGCCCCTGTCCCCATCTGTCCCAGGATCCCAGGATATGGACCTTATACAGGATCCAAATCCAAAATAGAAAAGGGGGGAGTGAGGCTGGCAGCTGGGCGGATCTAAGCCACCATTTACCCTCTGTCATGGCACCAGTGCAACTGTGCAGATCCAATGACATAGGCATCATTACAGGAGCTGTCCACCAATCCTGACAGATCGTGTCCCGAACACACCCTGAAGAGCCCACCCCTATTCTGTTTCCTCCTCATATAAACACCTGTGCCTGCCAATCAGAGATCCATCTTGGCTACGCAGGTCCCAGTGAGTTCCTTTCCTTGGCCAACTCAATAAAGTTTTTCTTAAAATACGTTGCATTTTTCCATAGTCTTGTTCTAATTAGCACAAGTATCAACCAATCAAAAGCATTTTAGCTGTCCTTTCTACCTGTGGTTTTTGTGTTTATAAACCCCCGTAACTGAATCATTCGGGGGAAGCACTTAGTGAATTGCTTTCATTCTGTATTTCCACCAGTTTAAACTGTGCTCATATTCTCAGCCAACTCCAAAAAAAAAAAAAAAAAAAAACACAGAAACACACTAAAGGGAGAGGATCTGAATCCAGAGCACCTGATGGTGCCTCCAGAGATAGATCCAGGAGAGCAGATGACTCAGCAGATAGGAAGAACGAGGTGGCACCCAGGGACAGCTCAGCTTCCCAGAACTCACCACCTCAGGCGTGATTCTAAGCACGAGATTGTATTAACTCATTCAGTGCTTCCCACCCATGAGGTAAGCCCTATTTTTCAGGTGAGGGAACTGAGGCACCAAGGTCCTGTAGGATCAGGACTTGAACACAGGTAGTCTTTTGCCCTCTGCACTTACACTGCACCCCCTTTGGTACCACGGCAAGTGTACAAGGTGACTTTATTCTCCCTTGGGAGAAACTGAGGGTGGAGATAGATTTTGAAGGAAAGGAAGGAGGGTGAGAGCGAGGGCTGGAGAGTAAGGAGAGGGGAGCATCAGCCAAAGCGAAGTAGCTCTGAGGACAGGGAGACTAAAGCCAGTATGGGCACAGGGAGAAGGCCAGCCTCCCTCATCAGTCCTGTTAAAGCTTCTATCTATCAGGAATGAGATCCACAGCTAACCCCCTGCCTTGCACCAGTGTGAAAAAGACAGCAGTGGTGAGCCCTGGCCTCAGGTGCAGAATACGGAGATACACTCCAAACCTCCTCACCTGCCTTAACTGTCTCTGGAATCTAGAATCCATGAACTTAGCAAAACATGCATAATGTCAGCAGGAAGGTTGAATTCCATGCTTCTGGCTCAAATAAGAAGCAAACAAGATGTATATTCTTTTATTCCTTCTTTCATAATTCAAAGAGGGTGAAGTGTATTCCAGAGTTCTAATTCTGGGGAAGAGTAAACAGGTCCGTGTTAATCCTTCATAATTTTGCATGACCCCATAAAAGCAAAAGCAGCACATTTCCTCTCTCGGCCTCTCTCCCTTTCTCTCTCTGATGGAATCTGTAATTATCCTCTCCTCTCAACACTGATGTTAGCCGTCCCATTCGGGGTCCTCCCAGCTCTACTTGTCTTTCCTTCCTTACCCCTGTCTCCTGGTGCTACTTTACAACTGTGGGGTAGAGTGGTCCCCAAAGAAGTGTGCCCTCTGCTTCTCTTGTGGAAGATTCCTGAAACACAGGTCTATTTGCTAACTCTGCTCCTTTCTGTCAGCACATAGCCAAAAAATAGTGGATTCAAAGTGGGCCAGACCTCCCCAGGTCAAGAATGCAAGTGAGATGGTTATGAGAATTCACAGAATCCTTTTGTAACACTGGTTTGGAGGCAGGAGTACCTCCTACCAAAGGCTAAAATAGTCATAATCGGCTTTTCTTTTGCCTTGTGTTGTTGCTGCTAGCTGCTGTTGAGTCAGCCCCCAACTCATGGCAATAATGGGATCAGACCATTGTGATCCAAAAGGTTTTCACTGGCTCATTTTTCTAAAGTAGATCACTAGGCCATAGCAACTCACAAGCCTCCATTGACAGACAGGTGGTAGCTGTGCATGAGGTGCCTTGGCTGGGAACTGAACCTGGATCTTCCTCATGGGAGGCAGGAATTCTACCACTGAACCGCCCCTGCACCCTTTTGCCTTTATATATTCTCATTTAGAAGAAAATGTTTTCATTTGTGATGGTTCAGAGTCCTTGTAAATAACCACCCCTTTATAGACCTGTTCTACTGTGCTTTGGGTGATCATGCAAGCAGAGGATCTGTGACAATCTTTTTTGTGACAAGTCTCAGACACTTCAAGAGAAAAGCACAGAGCATCTTAAATGGAAAAGTACAGTATGAGTCTCTGTGGTGGCCATTCCCAGGTAATGGCGACAGACTCTCAGAAGGGATCCATCTCCTTGCTCTTCTGGACCATTTTCTAACTCAGGATCCCAGATGGCTTGAGCCATTTTCAAGAGTGGAAAGCAAGCTGGATTGTTTTAGTGCACTCCTAAGAGGATACTTCAGCTAGAAAAGCTACTCCCCCTCTTCGCTGAGCTGCTAGAAGGCTCTAAATGGGACCCCCGTAGTTTTTTGTCTGTAAAACATGTGGGAGCCTAAAAGCTTATAAAACCCACAGAGATTTCTGTAGCATGTTCTCATAGCCTCATTGAATCGTGTGTGGTTTTGAAGCTCACGTGGATCTAGTCACCAAGAACTTGAGAAATGCCAAGTCTGAAAAAAAAAAAAAAAAAAAGAAACTTTGAAGGAGTGATAAAGCGTATGATGAAAATGTGAGAAGCTGAATTTGTCAGTCTTCAATGTGACACGAGGTTCAATTTAGGATGTTCAAAAAAGAAAAACTAGGCTTTGGTGAATAGTCTTCAACATGGCTTTGTTCTGCGGTCATGTTACCCGGGTCCTGCCACCCTGCCACTATGCTCAAAAGCTTTGGGATGGGAGGTGGCCTCAATAAGCACAGCAGGAATTCATCTGCATCAAAATGTCTTTACCTGTACCAAAGGCCCAGACTGGTCCATGAATCAAACTAGTGCTGCACAACTCTGCTGCCTGCAAAGCCCTTCTACAATGGGTGCACTGGGCAGACCTCAGACCACCCCACGGCCTCTGGGCATCCACCACCTCTGTGGGTTGTGAACATCCAGATAAGCACGACAGGCAGGTACAGTAGACACTTCTTGCCTAAATGAAACATTGTCAAGAAGAGCTTTTATATCGAAAGTTTTGACAACTTTCAGTGGCTGATTTTACTAATTTTACACTGAAAGTAGGTTATCTTTTTCTTTTTTCCTTTCCCAAGGGGGGCTGATGGCGGACTTTTTTTTTTTCTTTCTTTCTTTTAATTCTTTTATCTTTTCATTTTTTCCCTTACTCAAAACTCCAAAGTTGTGAGGTTTTCTTTTGTGATAAATGCTGAGGGGGAGTTAAGTGCCTAGTGGCAATGAAGAAAAAATATACTTGAAGTTAGTTTTGTTTCCTCACACAAAGCTTTGGTGGGTCCCTGACAAAGTGGGGCAGGGGAAGTATGTGTGCTCCAGTCTCTCACTGAGCCCAGGCTGTCCTTCTCAATGCAACTTGAGTTACCTAATGCTGCACTCTATTTTTCCTTGGGTTGTGTGGTCTGGTTATTCATATATCGCATGTACTGGATTTAAACTTTCCAAATGGCAAATGTAAATGGTTTCACTGTAAATGATTATCTGGTATTCACAACACAAAGTAAGCATTTGAATATTTATTGCGAGCATGCAGCATTTTTCAGAGAACATACAAAGATCTCTTACCACAATTATCTTGTTCCAGCTTTAAAATATTAGCTGTCACTTCTTTCATGGATCTTGTGAGAAAGGAAAAGTCTCTCTTTCTTTAACTCTCTATTTCCTTGAACGTAATTACCACCTCATTCATAGCTCTGTGGCCACCTAATCTTGTCGATTATCCTGGTGACATGGCCACAAAGCAACATGACTGACATACCTGACAGCTCTGGCTGGTGACAGAGCAGCCACAATAAGGGACAGTCCTTTGTGGGATGAATATACTGATCACCAGCCTTGGGGAAAAACCACAGCAGGAAGGTGAAGAAAGTGGAGGGCACAGTGCATGTCAGCCCCCTTCCTAGCCCCCGAGGGATTTTTTCTTCCTTTTAACTTGATAGCCTACCAACACTGAAGAGCAAAGACTCCTGCTACCAAAACCAAAACCATCTAGTTGATTCTGTCTCATATTAACACTATAGGACAGAGTAGAACTGCCCCATAGGGTTTCCAAGGCTATAAATCTTCACAGAACCAGACTGCCACATCTTTCTCCCTCGGAGCAGCTGGCGGATTCGAGACCCACATAATTCAGCCATTGTCAACTGAACATAATAGAGAAAGCGGGTCTAGAGACCTGACCCCAACTAGGTCTCAGTGGCAGATCTGTGGCCCCAGGCTCTCCCAGGCGTCCTGCACCTGGCTGGGTTGGGGGTGGGGTTAACCAGGCACCACCGTAGCCCAGAGCCCAGACCACACTATGTGCTCATGCAGCTTGTTGGAAGTAGAAGCACTAAATTGGGCATGTATCGAGTCCCACAAAAAAGACTCTTCTGTCTGGTTCCCATCTCTATACGTGTTAGAATCTGTATGAACTTATTCTGGGATTAACTAGTTTCCAATGCATTGGATTGGTTATATTCTCTGAATTTGGTTCTCCCCACCGCCCAGCCACACCACTTTTTTTTTTCAAAAGACAGAAATAATGCATATTATTCAAAAAATCAAACATTATAGAAAGATATAATGTGAAAAATAAGTATCCCAACCAATTCCATCTTCCCAAAGGCAGTCTGGTTATCAGGGTCTGTGGTTCAATGGCTCACTTTTATAGGGCTTTCTCGCCTGGTCTTATAACTCCCATCAAATGACTGTGTGAGACTGTGAAAATAAGGTGCTTGTGGCCCACCAAGGGGTTTGGACAGCTCGGTAATAATGCAAATAAGGTTCACAGCACCCTTGTGGGGCTGGGACCATGTAATTAATGTGTATGGAACCCTAGTGAGAGGATAAGTCAGTTTTGTCATCCCACTAAGCAGAAAGGGGAGACCTCACTATCATCAAGAAGAAGAGACAGGAGCAGAGTGAATCCTTTCGACCTGGGTCCCTGCACTAAGGACCTCCTAAACCCAGAAGATGGAGAGAAACAGTGGCAGAGAAACAATGGCAGCAGAACCAGGAGACTGGTGCAAGATGGCACAGTGGGCTTCCTGGCCCACAGAGCAAGGTGGTTACAGTCAGTGTGCTGACCCACTGGGTGAGAAAGCAGAGTACCTTCAGGCCTCTGGGCACTTATTGGTGGAGCTAAAGAGCTATCTAACACTTGCCAGAGCAGGGCAGGGACTGAGGCCCAGCAAGAGGCCTTCCTGCAGGCAGAGCTGATAAGACTGTATCCTGATCAAAGAACTATATCCTGAGTCATTTCTGATCCTAAAATGTAACCTGTTACTTTCCTAATAAACTCTGTAACTGTGAGTTCTGTGTGGCCGTTGCAATGAATTATCAAACCCAGAGGAGAAGTAGAGAGTGCCATGGGAGGGGCAGCTGGTGTCAGAACTGGTAAAAGGTTGGAGAAAGGAGGTATGTCTGACCTCAGCCTCATAAGAATCAGCCTCGGGTTGTTGACGCTGAAAATGATTCTCCTCTCTACTCCTGAACTTGGACGAAGAGGTCAGATAGTCCCACCATGCCATTTTTACAATGTGGTACATGTTCTCCAAAATGACCTTCTCTGTATATTGACTGAAGCCCTGGTGGTGTGGTTAAGAGCTCAGCTGCTAACCAAAAGGTCAGCAGTATGAATCCACCAACTTTTCCTTTTAAACCCTGTGGGCCAGTTTTACTGTGTCCTATAGGGTGCCTATGAGTTGAAATCAACTCGACAGCAACTAGTTTGTTTTGTATATATATAAATATCCACCACTTGTCTGTCAGTTTGTCGCACCACAGTGACTTGTGTGTTGCTGTGATACTGGAAACTTTGCCACCGGTATCTCAAATACCAGGAGGGTCACCCTTGGTGGACAGGTTTCAGCAGAGTTCCAGACTAAGATAGCCTAGGAAGAAAGACCTGGCAGTCTACTTCTGAAAAAACTGGCCACTGAAAACCTTATGAATAGCAGTCAAATACCGTCTGACATAGTGCTGAAAGATAAGCCCCCAGGTTAGAAGGCACTCAAAATATGACTGAGGAAGAGCAGCCTCCTCAAAGTAGAGTTGATCTTAATGACATGGACGGAGCCAAGCTTTCAGGAACCTTCATTTGCTGATGGGCACCACTCAAAATGAGAAGAAATAGCTGCAAACATCTATTAATAACTGGATGTGGAACGTATGAAGTGCGAATCTAGGAAAATTGGAAGTTGTCAAAAAATGAAATGGAACACATAAAGATCAATATCCTAGGCATTAGTGAGCTGAAATGGACTGGTATTGGCCATTTTGAATCAGACAACCATATGATTTACTATGCTGGGAAGGACAAAATGAAGAGAAACGGTGTTGCATTCATCATCAAAAAGAACATTCAAGATCTATCCTTAAGTACAACTCTGTCAGTGATAGGATAATGTTCACACACCTACAAGGAAGGCAGTTAATATGACTATTGTTCAAATTTACACACCAACCACTAATGCCAAAGACAAGGAAATTGAAGATTTTTACCAACTTCTACAGTCTGAAATTGATCAAACATGCAATCAAGATGCACTGATAATTATTGATGATTGGAATGTGTAAGTTGGAAATGAAGAAGGACTGATTGTTGGGAAATATGGCCTCGGTGATAGAAATGACATCAACAATCACATGATAGAATTTTGCAAGAGCAAAGACTTCTTCATTGCAAATACCTTTTTTTCAACAACATAAATGGGAACTATACCCGTGGACCTCGCCAGATGGAAAACACAGGAATCAAATCGATTACATCTGTGGAGACAATGGAAAAGCTCAATATCATCATTCAGAACAATGCCAGGCGTCAGCAGCAGAACAGACCATCAGTTGCTTATATGCAAGTTCAAGATGAAGCTGAAGAAAATTAAAACAAGCCCACAAGAGCCAAAATACAAGCTTGAGTATATTCCTCCTGAATTTGGAGTCCATCTCAAGAATAGATTTGATGTATTGAACACTAATGACCAAAGACTGGATAAGTTATGGGATGACATCAAGGATATCATACATGAAGAAAGTAAAAGGTCATTAAAAAGAGAGTAAAGAAAGAAAAGACCAAAATGGATGTCAGAAGAGACATAGAAACTTGCTCTTGAATGTAGAGTAGCTAAAGCAAAAGGAAGAAATGATGAAACAAAAGAGCTGAACAGAAGATTTCAAAGGGCAGGTTGAGAAAACAAAGGGAAGTATTATAATAAAATGTGCAAAGACCTGGAGTTAGAAAACCAAAAGGTAAGAATACGCTCAGCATTTCTCAAGCTGAAAGAACTGAAGAAAAAATTCAAGCCTTGAGTTGCAATATTGAAGGATCCTGTGGGCAAAATATTGAGTTACTCAAGAAACATCAAAACCATATAGAAGAAATACACAGAGTCATTGTGCCAAAAAGAATTGATTGACATTCAACCATTTCAGGAGGTAGCATATGATAAAGAACCAATGGTATCGAAAGAAGTATAAGCTGCTGCACTGAAGGCATTGGTGAAAAACAAGGCTCCAGGAATTGACAGAATACCAATTGAGATGTTTCAACTAACAGATGCAGCTCTGGTCTTTGGTCATTAGTGTTCAATAAGTTCAAGCTGGAAATAGAAGTACTGTACAATCCAGCAATCCCACTCCTTGGACTATATCCTAGAGAAATAAGAGCCATCACACAAATAGGTATATGCACATCCATGTTCATTGCAGCTCTGTTCACAATAGCAAAAAGATGGAAACAACATAGATGCCCATCAACAGATGAATGGATAAACAAATTATGGTACATACACACAATGGAATACTACAAAATGATAAAGAGCAATGAAGAGTCCATGAAACATCTCACAACATGGATGAATCTGGAAGGCGTTATCCTGAGTGAAATTAGTCAGTCTCAAAAGGACAAATATTGTATAAGACCACTATTATAAGAACACAAGACATAAGAAACCCGGAGCAGAAAGGGGTGTGTGCTGTCACATTGTGAGGATTGCAACTAATGTCACATAACAATACGTGTATAAAATCTTGTAAGAGAGATTAACCTGAGCTGTAATCTTTCACCTAAAATACAATTTTAAAAAATTATTTATTGCAAAAATAGTTAATACTTGAAGATAGTAAAAAATGGAGATAGTCCAGTGAAAATCAAGTCTTCTTTCTCCCTTTGTGCATAAGTTCCCGGGCTGTCCCTACAGACTCCCGCTGTTACAGAGACGAGTATTCAGAGGTGCTCTACATACATACAAGTACACACACATACACATATAGGTAAGGTTTCTTTAACAGTATCAATTTGGCAAGAATAAATATAAAATGTTTTCCCCCAGCCACTGTCTTCAACCATGCCCTTTGGAATCTCCCTTTCTCATCCCCTGTTGTCATCTTGGGCAGGTTCAGCAGTATTCTAATAAATCTTGTTGTTATTGTTAGGTGCCATTGAGTCGGTTCCAACTCATAGCAACACTATGTACAACAGAACGAAACACTGCCCGGTCCTGTGCCATCTTCACAATCTTTATGCTTGAGCTCATTGTTGCAGCCACCATGTCAATCCATCCCGTTGAGAGTCTCCCTCTTTGTCAATGATCCTCTACTTTACCAAGCATGACGTCCTTCTTCAGGGACTGAACCCTCCTGACAACATGTCCAAAATATGTGGGACATAGTCTCACCATCTTTGCTTCTAAGGAGCATTCTGGTTGTACTTCTTCCAAGACAGATTTGCTTGTTCTTCTGACAGTTGGTGGTATATGCACTATTGTTCACCAATACCACAATTCAAAGGCATCAGTTCTCCAGTCTTCCTTATTCATTGTCCAGCTTTCGCATGCATGTGAGGCAGTTGAAAACACCACGGCTTGGGTCAGATGTACCTTAGTCTTCAAGGTGACATCTTTGCTTTACAAACACTTTAAAGAGCTCTTTTGCAGCAGATTTGCCCAATGCAATGTGTCTTTTGATTTCTTGACTGCTGCTTCCATGGATGTTGATTGTGGATACAACTAAAATGAATTCCTTGACAACTTCAATCTTTTCTCCTTTTATCATGATGTTGCTTATTGGTCCAGTTTTGAGGATTTTTGTTTTCTTTATGTTGAGGTATAATCCCTACTAAAGGCTGTAGTCTTTGATCTTCATCAGTAAGTGATTCAAGTCCTCTTTACTTTCAGTAAGGAAGGTTGTGTCATCTGCGTATCGCAGGTCTTTAATGAGCCTTCCTCCAATCTTGATACCCCATACTTTTTCACAGAGTTCAGCTTCTCAGATTATTTGATCAGCATACAGAATAAGTATGGTGAAAGAATACAACCTGACACACACCTTTCCTGACTTTACCACACAGTATCCCCTTGTTCTGTTAGAACGACTGCCTCTTGATCTATGTACAGGTTCCTCATAAGCACAATTAAGTGTTCTGGAATTCCCATTTTTTGCAATGTTATCCATAATTTGTTATAATCCACACAGTTGAATGCCCTTGCATAGTCAATAAAACACAGGTAAACAACTTTCTGGTAAAAAAGCAGAGAATACCAGAAGGATGATGTTTACCTAATTACTCTTAGATATTAAAAAGTCCAAATGAAGTTGTAACCTCACTTTCACGCCCAATTTTCCCCTCATTGTAGTTTTGAATTACTTTGATGAGTGAGATTAGGTGAATCAGATAAGATGGCTTTGGATGCAAATAACAGACCACTCAGTTAAACAGTGGTGTAAACCATAAAGACATTTAATTGCCTAACATCAGAGTCACTGAGCAAGAATGCTGGGGTTCCTAATCCTGAATCTGCCACTTAATGGCTATGTGATCTCAGGTAAGTTACTTGGACTGCCTATGGTTAAATTTGCCAAAGGTCACAAAACCAGTAAGTGAGGAAGGTGGTATTTGAACCCCAATAGACTGGTTCTTTTTCAGGCTCTCTCTCATGCATATACAAACACACACACAGATATATGTACACACATAAAAACACACAGACACATAAAAACGAAAGCACAATGAGCTAGACCCAAGCCAATAACTTAAGAGTTATGACACTTTTCTGCTTGCTCCTACATCCCTGCCCTTCGCCATAAAGACAACATGATCTGAGTACCTCTTGGTCCAAGAAAAATGTGAGAAACACATCAGCTGCCTGAACCTGACCCAGTGCCGGTAAGTTCAGCTGAGCCCAGTCAAACCCCTACCACCTACAGACTAATGAGTAAGAAAAATAAATGTTATTTTAAACCATTGAAATTAAGACCCATATTTGACAAGTAAAATAAAAACTACTTGTGTTTCCTTTTATTAATTCTCTGCTCAGGTCTCTTGCCTTTTTTTTTTTTTATCAGATTATCCAATTCTATTGGATATTCATGCCTCCAGGATATTTATATATAAATATTCATTTATATTCTGGAGGCAGACCACACCCCCCAAAAAATTATCTTTTCAGCTGATTGGTTGATCACATCAGATAACATCATGGATGGAGATTATATTACATTACAGAATAGCGACAAGTCCAGCATCTGGCCAAACCACTAAGAATCATAACTTAGTCAAGTTGACATCTAAAATTAACCATCAGTGGAGCCAAGATGACAGACATTTCCGGCAAGACCTCTTTACAGCAAAGACCCAAAAAAACAAGTGAAAAGAGTATATTTGTGACAAGCTGGGAGCCCTGAGCTTCAAAGGCAAGCTTAAAAAATGAACTGAGGGGCAGGGGGAAGAAGAGACATTTCAGAAGTGGAGAGGAGTTACCGGACCTGAACCATGGGGAGCCCTCAGGCACCATTCACGGAGCGCGGTGGCAGTGGGCTGGTACTAGCGTTGGGCCTCAGTTTCCTCAGGGAGAAGCAGCCAGCCACACAGCCCACTCACACTTCCAGAACCTGAGAAATGGTGCTCTCACAAAAGCTAAGTACTTGCCTATATTTTACCGCTCTCCCCCACCCCCAAGCCAGATTCAGCTGCTGAATTCCCTGGGCCTGAGAAAGGCCCTGTTGAGCACCTAGAGCCATCCACCTGGCCTTGGAGAAGGGAGAAAACTTGCAATTGGGGGAAAAGATAATTTGCCAGCTCCACTAACCGGGGGAGCTCAGGACAGAAGCGGCTCCTGTCCAGGCATAGACATATACAGAACATGCCACCCAACAGCAAACAAGTATACTTTCTTTTCTAGTGCATATGGAACCTTTTCTAGAATAGACCACATATTAGGTCATAAAGCAAGTGTTAGCAGAATCCAAAACATAGAAATATTACAAAGCATCATCTCTGACCTATAAGGCCATAAAAGTGGAAATCAATAAGAGGAAAAGCACGGAAAAGAAATCAAACACTTGGAAACTGAACAATATCCTGCTCAAAAAAGACTGGGTTATAGAAGCCATTAAGGATGGAATAAAGAAATTCATAGAATCCAATGAGAATGAAAACACTTCCTATCAGAACCTTTGGGACACAGCGAAAGCAGTGCTCAGAGGTCAATTTATATCAATGAATGCACACATCCAAAAAGAAGTGCCAAAGTCAAAAATTATCCCTACAACTTGAACAAATACAAAGAGAGCAACAAAACAAACCCTCAGGCACCAGAAGAAAACAAATAATAAAAATTAGAGCTGAACTAAACGAAATAGAGAACACAAAAATAAGTGAAAGAATTAACAAGACCAAAAGTTGGTTCTTTGAAAAAATCAACAAAATTGATAAACCATTGGCCAAACTGACAAAAGAAAAACAGGAGAGGAAGCAAATAACCCAAATAAGAAAGGAGATGGGTGATATTACAACAGACCCAACTGAAATTAAAAGAATGATATCAGATTACCATGAAAAATTGTACTCTAACAAACTTGAAAACCTAGAAGAAATGGATGATTTCCTAGAAACACAGTACCTACCTAAACTAACACAGAGACAAAACAACTAAATAAACCTATAACAAAAGAAGAGATTGAAAAAGTAATTGAAAAACTCCCAACGAAGAAACTCCCTGGCCTGGACAGCATCACTGGAGAATTCTACCAAACTTTCAGAGAAGAGTAAACACCACTATTACTAAAGGTATTTCAGAGCATAGAAAAGAATGGAATATTCCCAAACTCATTCTATGAAGCCAGCATAACCCTGATACCAAAACCAGGTAAAAGACACCACAAAAAAAGAAAATTAAACACCTGTAGCCCTCATGAACTTAGATGCAAAAATCCTCAACAAAATTGTAGCCAATAGAATTCAACAACATATCAAAAAAATAATTCACCATGACCAAGTGGGATTCATACCAGGTAAGAAAAAAAAGAAAAAAAAATTCTTTTTTTCTTTTATGCAGTATGCAGGGATGGTTCAACATTAGAAAAACAAATAATGTAATCCACCACATAAATAAAACAGAAGACAAGAATCACATGATTTTATCAATTGATGCAGAAAAGGCATTTGACAAAGTTCAACACCCATGCATGAAAACTCTCAGAAAAATAGGAATAGAAGGAAAATTCCTCAACATAGTAGAGAGCATGTATACAAAGTCAACAGCCAACATCATCCTAAATGGAGAGAATCTGAAAGCATTCCCCTTGAAATCAGGAACCAGACGAGGATGCCCTTTATTACCACTCTTATTCAACATTGTGCTGGAGGTCCTAGCCAGAGCAATTAGGCTAGACAAAGAAATAAAGGGCATTCAGATTGGTAAGGAAGAAGTAAAATTACCTCTATTTGCAGATGACATGATCTTATACACAGAAAACCCTAAGGAATCCTCCAGAAAACTACTGAAACTAATAGAAGAGTTCAGGAGAGTATCAGGATACTTGTAAGATAAACATACAAAAATCAGTTGGATTCCTCTACACCAACAAAAAGAACATCAAAGAGAAAATCACCAAATCAATGCCCTTTACAATAGCCCCCAAGAAGATAAAATACTTAGGATTAAATCTTACCAGAGATGTAAAAGATTTATACAAAGAAATCTACAGTACGCTTCTGCAAGAAACCAAAAAAGACTTACATAAGCGGAAAAACATACCTTGCTCCTGGATAGGAAGACTTAACATTATAAAAATGTCCATTCTTCCGAAAGCGATCTATACATTAAATGCAATTCCGATCCAAATTCCAACGATGTTCTTTAATGAGATAGAGATAAAAATCACCAACTTCACGTGGAAGGGAAAGAGGCCCCAGATAAATAAAGCATTACTGAAAAAGAAGAACAAACTGGGAGGCCTTACTGTACCTGATTTTAGAATCTATCATACAGCCACAGTAGTCAAAACAGCCTATTACTGGTACAACAATAGATACACAGACCAATGGAACGGAATTGAGAATCCAGACATCCATCCACATATGAGCAGTTGATACTTGACAAAGGCCCCAAAACAGTTAAATGGGGAAAAGACAGTCTTTTTAACAAACGGTGCTGGCATAACTGGATATCCATCTGTAATAAAATGAAACAAGACCCATATCTCATTCCATGCCAAAAACAAGCTCAAAATGGATCAAAGACCTAAATATAAAATTTAAAACAATAAAGATTATGGAAGAAAAAATAGGGACAACATTATGAGCCCTAATACATGGCATAAACAGTATACAAAACATTATTAAGAATGCAGAAGAAAAACTAGATAACCGGGAACTCCTAAAAATCAAACACCTATTTTTATTTTTTTTATGCTCATCCAAAGACTTCACCAAAAGAGTAAAAAGACTACCTAGAGACTGGGAAAAAGGTTTTAGCTATGACATTTCCGATCAGGGCCTGATCTCTAAAACCTAAATGATACTGTAAAATGCTCAACTACAAAAAGACAACCCAATTAAAAAATGGGCAAATGATATGAACAGACACTTCACTAAAGAAAACATTCAGGTAGCTAACAGATACATGAGGAAATGTTCATGATCATTAGCGATTAGAGAAACGCAGATCAAAACTACAATGAGATTTCATCTCACTCCAACAAGGCTGGCATTAATCCAAAAAGCACAAAATAATAAATGTTGGAAAGGCTGTGGAGAGATTGGAACACTTATACACTGCTGGTGGGAATGTAAAACAGTACAACCACTTTGGAAGTCGATTTGGTGCTTCCTTAAAAAGCTAGAAATAGAACTACCATACAATCCAGCAATCCACTCCTCGGAATATATCCTAGAGAAATAAGAGCCTTTACACAAACAGATATATGCACAACCATGTTTATTGCAGCACTATTTACAATAGCAAAAAGAGGGAAGCAACCAAGGTGCCCATCAATGGATGAATGCATAAATAAATTATGGTATATTCACACAATGGAATACTATGCATCGATAAAGAACAGTGTTATGAAACATTTCATAACGTGGAGGACCTGGAAGGCATTATGCTGAGTGAAATTAGTCAGTTGCAAAAGGACAAATATTATATAAGACCACTATTATAAGAACTTGAGAAATAGTTTGAGAAGGAAACATTCTTTTGTGGTTACGAGAGGAGGGAGGGTGGTGGGGGCAGAGGAGTATTCACTAATTAGTTGGTAGATAAGAACTACTTTAGGTGAAGGGAAAGACAACACACAATACAGAGGAGGTCAGCACAATTGGACCAACCCCAAAACAAAGAAGTTTCCTGAATAAACTGAATGCTTCGAAGGCCAGTGTAGCAGGGGCAGGGGGTTGGGGACCATGATTTAAGGGAAAATCTAAGTCAAATGGCATAATAAAATCTACTAAGAAAACATTCTGCATCCCACCTTGAAGAGTGGTGTCTGGGGTCTTAAACCTTAGCAAGCGGCCATCTAAGATGCATCAATTGGTCTCAACCCACCTGGATCAAAGGAGAGTGAAGAACACCAAGGACACAAGGTAATAAGGAGCCCAAGAGACAGAAAGAGCCACATGAACCAGAGACTACATCATTCTGAGACCAGAAGAACTAGATGGTGCCCGGCTACAACCAATGACTGCCCTGACAGGGAACACAACAGTGTACCCCTGAGGGAGCAGGAGACCAGTGGGATGCAGACCCCAAATTCTCATAAAAAGACCATGCTTAATGGTCTGACTGAGACTGGAAGGACTCCAGTGGTCATGGCCCCCAGACCTTCTGCTGGCCCAGGATAGGAACCATTCCCGAAGCCAACTCTTCAGACAGGGATTGGACCGGACAATGGGTTGGAAAGGGATGCTGGTGAGGAGTGAGCTTCTTGGATCAGGTGGACACTTGAGACTATGTTGGCATCTCCTGCCTGGTGGGGAGATGAGTGGGTAGAGGGGGTTAGAAGCTGGCGAAATGGACACAAAAAGAGAGAGTGGACCGAGGGAGCAGGCTGTTTCATTAGGGGGAGAGTAATTGGGAGTATGTAGCAAAGTGTATATAAGTTTTTGTGTGAGAGACTGACTTGATTTGTAAACTATCACTGAATACACAATAAAAAATATAAAAAGAATAAATAAATAAATAAATAAATAAAATTAACCATCACAGTCCATCCCTCATCGATTACATATAGCTCCTTAAAGGGTACATAATCTTCAAATAAAGACAATTATAAATTAATACTTCTGCCTAACATGCTACAACTAACATGTGTACAACCAAAATAGGACTAATTCCTTTTACATCTTATATTTCATAATAACTAATGGGTTAAGGGTGGGAAGAAAACAAAGATAAATAAATTACATATATGTATGTGTATATCAAAACCCTGGTGGTGTACTGGTTAAGTGCTATGGCTGCTAACCAAAAGGTTGTCAGTTCAAATCCACCAGGTGCTCCTTGGAAACTCTATGGGGCAGTTCTACTCTGTCTTATAGGGTCGCCGTGAGTCAGAATGACTCGGCGGGAATGGGTTTTTTATGGGATCTGTATATATATATATATATATATATATATATATATATATATATATATATATATATCAAAGAAACCAATACCATTTGTATTGAGTCAATCCGAACTCATAGTGACCCTATAAGACAAACCCCATGGGGTTTCCAAGGAGTGGCTGGTGGATTCAAATTGTGAAAATGGAGGAAAACCATATCAGATCACAAATAGAAGATGACTACATTATTCCATACCTGCCAAATTTCATTATTCCATAACTGCCAAACCACTGAGAATCATGGTCCAGCTAAGTTGACACATAACGTCCCTTAACCATCACAGTCAGTGTTACCCTGGCCTCATCCCTCAGCATTTGTTACTGCTGGATGTATGTCTTTAATGTGCAAAATAGTTGGGTAGTAGATTACTTACCATTGTCATAATTCAAAATGTCAGATGATAATAAGATAGTCAAAAAGTGAGTTTTTTTATTTTGATTTTAATTTGCTGTTAAGTCAATTCCATCCCTAGCGACCCTATAAGACAGAGTAAAACTGCCCCCATAGAGTTGCCAAGGAGCACCTGGCAGATTCAAACTGCTGATCTTTTGGTTAGCAGCCGTAGCACTTAACCTCTATGCCACCAGGGTTTCCAAGTAAGGAGTAGATGTATCAAAAAAAAAAAAAGACATCCGTATATATCAAAACAAGGAAGAAATACTCATAGCAATTACAGTTCTGCAACTGGTCACGTGGTTGTAGATGGTACCTAGAACTACCTTCTTCCACCACCCATTCCATATACCCTTTGCCCTCCACAAGCACCTCAGCTGGTCATGGATCTTTGCCTGGTGAGGTCACCAAAACCTTCATTCCTGAAGGGTCTGTGGCATTAGTAGTCATATCTAAATTGGGTTGTTGTAGTTTTCCATTGACTTTAATTACAGGGCATGGTAGTAGTAAGAGATGTCCAAAGGAATCTCCCATATTCCAGATATACTCTTCTTTACCTCCATTATGTAATAACTGTCCAATTTCACTTGGGTAATCAGGATCAAACATACCAGCCAATATGGTAACTCTTGCCTTTGCCTGTTGGTTCAGAGGCGTGAGGAGCACGAAGTGGTCTGGGTGGCTTTTTTTTTTAATAATAATTTTTATTGTGCTTTAAGTGAAAGTTTACAAATCAAGTCAGTCTCTCACACAAACACCCATACACAACTTGCCACATACTCCCAATTATTTTCCCCCACATGAGACAGCTCGCTCCCTCCTTCCACTCTCTCTTCTCGTGACCATTTTGCCAGCTTCTAAGTCCCTCTACCCTTGCATCTCCCCCTCCAGGCAGGAGATGCCAACATTGTCTCAAGTACCCACCCGAACCAAGTAGCTCACGCCTCACCAGCATCCCTCTACAACCCATTGTGCAGTCCAGTCCATGTCTGACTAGCTGGCTTTGGGGATGGTTCCTGTAGTGGGCCAGCAGAAGATCTGGGGGCCATTATCACCAGGATCCTTCCAGTCTCAATCAGACCATTAAGTCTGGTCTTTTTATGAGAATTTGGGGTCTGCATCCCACTGGTCTCCTGCTCCCTCAGGGGTTCTCTGTTGTGTTCCCTGTCAGGGCAGTCATCAGTTGTGGCCAGGCACAATCTCGTTCTTCTGGTCTCAGGATGATGTAGTCTCTTATTCATGTAGCTCTTTCTGTCTCTTGGGCTCCTTATTACCTTGTGTCCTTGGTGTTCTTCACTCTCCTTTGATCCAGGTGGGTTGAGACTCATTGATGCATCTTAGATGGCTGCTTGCTAGAATTTAAGACCCCAGACACCACTCTTCAAAGTGGGATGCAGAATGTTTTCTTAATAGATTTTATTATGCCAATAGACTTAGATTTTTCCTGAAACCGTGGTCCCCAAACCCCTGCCCCTGCTTCACTGACCTTTGAAGCATTCAGTTTATTCAGGAAACTTCTTTACTTTGGTTTAGTCCAGTTGTGCTCACCTCCCCTGTGTTGAGTGTTGTCCTTCCCTTCACCCAAAGTCACTCTTGTCTACTATCTATTTAGTAAATACCCCCTCCCCCCCTCCCTCCCCCCTCCCGTAACCACAAAAGAGTGTGTTCTTCTCAGTTTAAACTATTTCTCAAGATCTTATAATAGTGGTCTTATACAATATTTGCCCTTTTGCAACTGACTAATTTCACTCAGCACAATGCCTTCCAGGTTTCTCCATGTTATGAAATGTTTCACAGATTCATCACTGTTCTTTATCAATGTGTAGTATTCCATTGTGTGAATATATCACAATTTATTTATCCATTCATCCATTGATGGGCACCTTAGCTGGTTCCAGCTTTTTGCTATTGTAAACAGTGCTGCAATAAACATGGGTGTGTATATATCTGTTTGTGTAAAGGCTCTTATTTCTCTAGGATATATTCCGAGGAGTGGGATTGCTGGATTGTATGGTAGTTCTATTTCTAGCTTTTTAAGGAAGCACCAAATTGATTTCCAAAGTGGTTGTACCATTTTACATTCCCACCAGCAGTGTATAAGTGTTCCAATCTCTCCACAGCCCCTCCAACATTTATTATTTTGTGTTTTTTGGATTAATGCCAGCCTTGTTGGAGTGAGATGAAATCTCATTGTAGTTTTGATTTGCATTTCTCTAAGGGCTAATGATTGAGAGCATTTCCTCATGTATCTGTTAGCTACCCGAACGTCTTCTTTAGTGAAGTGCCTGTTCATATCCTTTGCCGATTTTTAATTGGGTTGCGTGTCTTTTTGTGGTTGAGTTTTAGCATAGTCATGTAGATTTTAGAGATCAGGCGCTGGTTGGAGTTGTCGTAGCTGAAATTTTTTTCTCAGTCTGTGGATGGTCTTTTTACTCTTTTAGTGAAGTCTTTAGATGAGCATAGGTGTTTGATTTTTAGGAGCTCCCAGTTATCTGGTTTCTCTTCAGCATTTTTAGTAAAGTTTTGTATACTGTTTATGCCATGTATTAGGGCTCCTAACGTTGTCCCTATTTTTTCTTCCATGATCTTTATTGTTTTAGATTTAATGTTTAGGTCTTTGATCCATTTGGAGTTAGTTTTTGTGCATGGTGTGAGGTATGGGTCCTGTTTCATTTTTTTGCAAGATGGATATACAGTTATGCCAGAACCATTTGTTAAAAAGACTATGTTTTCCCCAATTAACTGACACTGGGCCTTTGTCAAATATCAGCTGCTCATATGTGGATGGATTTATATCTGGATTCTCAATTCTGTTCCATTGGTCTACGTGTCTGTTGTTGTACCAGTACCAGGCTGTTTTGACTACTGTGGTGGTATAATAGGTTCTAAAATCAGGTAGAGTGAGGCCTCCCAGTTTTTTCTTCTTTTTCGGTAATGCTTCACTTATCCGGGGCTTCTTTCCCTTCCATATGAAGTTGGTGATTTGTTTCTCCATCTCATTAAGAAATGTCATTGGAATTTGGATCAGAAGTGCATTGTATATATAGATGGCTTTTGGTAGAATAGACATTTTTACAATGTTAAATCTACCTATCCACGAGGAAGGTATGTTTTTCCACTTATGTAGGTCCCTTTTGGTTTCTTGCAGTAGTACCTTCTAGTTGGGTGGCATTCTTAATTTCAATCAGCATTGGGTCTTCTGGTGGAGCATCTCTCCATTTGGAGCTAAGGCTTCTGGGTCTTAGGGTCATAGGTTTGTAGAGACAGGCAGCAAAAATTTTGAGTGGGTCACTACGGGTAATAGTGAGTGGTGCCACCCCTATTTCCACCCCTTGATTCCTGGGCCTGTGGATCCTAGGTATAGGAGAAACAGCACCACATGTTGGACACAGATTTAAAGTATTTACAGCCTCCTGGCGAATATTGTCCCAGTCTTACAAAGTGTGGCAATCTAGCTGGTGCCATAATTGAGGTTTTTTTTAAAGACCATTCCATCATTCTAATAAGCCAGATGCTTCAGGATGATGGGGAACATGAAAGACTAGTGAATTTCGTGAACACGGGCCCATTTCCACACTTCATTTGCTTGGAAATGTGTTCCTTGATCTGATATAATGCTGTGTGGGATACCACAATGGTGGATAAGGCATTCTGTAAGTCCATGGATGGTAGTTAGTGCAGAAGAATTGTGTGCAGGGAAGGCAAATTCATATCCAGAGTAAGTGTCTAACCCAGTAAAAACAAAACACCACCCTTTCCATGATGGAAGTGGTCCAATGCAATCAACATGCCACCAGGTCGTCGGCTGATTACAACAACGAATGGTGCCATATTGGGGACTCAGTATTGATCTCTGCTGCTGGCAGATGGGAGCTTGGCAATGGCTGTAGGCAAGTTGGCTTTGGAGAATGGAAGTCCATGTTGCTGAGGCCATGCATAACCTCCATCTGTGCCACCATGGCCATTTTATTCATGAGCCCATTGAACAATGACAGGAGCATTTGGGGAAAGAGGCTGACTGGTTGATGGGGTCAATGTGTTTTACATGTGGCAATGACATGAATTTTGGGGGGCCAAAGTGTGGAATGTTATGGATTGAACTGTGTTCCCCAAAAATGTGTATCAACTTGGCTAGGCCATGATTCCCAGTATCGCGTGATTGTCAACCACTTAGTTATTTGATGTGATTTTTCTGTGTGTTGTAAATCCTACATCTATGATGTTAATGAGACAGGATTAGAGGCAGTTATGTTAGTGAGGCAGAACTCAATCTACAAGATTAGGTTGTGTTTTAAGTCAATCTCTTTTGAGATATAAAATAGAGAAGCAAGCAGAGAGACATGGGGACCTCATACCCCAAGAAACAAGAGCCAGGAGAATAGCGTGTCCTTTGGACCCAGGGTCCCTGTGCAGAGAAGCTCCTCGACTGGGGAAAATTGATGACAAGGATCCTCCCCCAGAGCTGACAGAGAGAGAAAGCCTTCCCCTGTAGCTAGCACATTGAATTCAGACTTCTGTCCTCCTAGAATGTGAGAGAATAAATTTCTCTTTGTTAAAACCATTCACTTGTGGTATTGCTGTTATAGCAGCACTAGATAACTAAGACCCTGGTGTCCTCAGAACATGTCATCCTATCCCTGATTGTTAAAATGCTCCTCTGCTGAAGTCACCATTTTGTGAGCACTCACATGAGACACAATATCTTAACTTTGATCTATGCAGAGAGGTCTATCTACATGTCTCTTCCCCATACATTCTTTTCATCAATTTTCCAAACATGTTCTTTCCAAGTCCCTGACCATCCAGCCAAATTACTGGTATACAATCACACATCTGGTCATTTCTCCTTCCAAGCAAAATGAACAACCAGGTGCACTGCTCGGAGTTCTGCCCAGTGAGAGAACTTCCCTTTACACCTGTCCTTCAGAGAATGGGCTACAGTCCTGCCGCAGTTCACTTTTGAGTGGTGCCTACTTATCAGCAGAACCATCTGCAAACCAGTCACGTGTTTTCTCTTCCTCAGTCAACTGGTTTTAAGGAATTCCCCCATGAGTCCATAGATGCAGGCTGGGACAGGGAAGGTAATGTAACAGGAATGGGGACCATGGGCATTTAGGCCACTTCCTCATGTGACTTACTTGTGCCTTCAGGGCCTGCTTGGGCCTGATATCATAACAATCACCTCCATTTGATGATGAAATGCTGCTGTGCACATCTAACTTTCTGACTTCATGGGTTAGACAACACCCAGCACATGATGGGCAGCTCAGGTCACATGGTAAATTTGTGGCCCATGGTTTAGCATTCAGTCTCTACTAAGGCCCAGTAACAAGCCAAAAACAGTTTCTCAAAAGAAGAGTAGTTACCTGTAGAGGATAGCAGGGCTATGGTCCAAAATCTTAAAGTTCTGCACTATGGTTCACCAGTATGGGCATGCCAAAGACTCCAGCAGCGTCAAAGGATCAGCTCGATCGTATGGCCCAACTGGCAGAGCAGCTTACACAGCAGCCTGGAGCTGTTGCAGAGCCTTCTCTTGTTCTGTGCCCAACTCAATACTAGTAGCTTCTTGAGTGACTTGGTAAATAGACCAGAGTAGGACACCCAAATTAGGGATGTGTTGCCTCCAAAATCCAAGGAGACCCACCAAGTGTTGTGCATTTTTTTCAGTTGTAGGAGGGGCCAGGTACAACTTATCTTTCACTCTAGAAGGAATGTCTTGACTTGTCCCATACCACTGGACATCTAGAAATTTCGCTGAGGTGGAAGGCACCTAAATTTTTATTAGGTTAATTTCCCACCCTCTGGAATGCAAATATCTTACCAATAAGTGTATAGTAGTTGCTACTTCTTGATCAGTAGGCCAAGTTAGCATAATATCATTAATATAATGGACCAGTGTGATCCCTTGTAGGAGAGAAAGGCAATGAAGTTCTCTGCAGACTAAACTATGACATAGGGCTGGAGTGTTGTTATAGCTCTGAAGTAGGACAGTGAAGGTGTATTCCTGGCCTTGCTAGCTAAAGGAAAACTGCTTTTGATGGTCTTTACAAACAGGAATCAAGAAAAAGTCATTGGCCAGATCAGTACCTACGCATCAGATACCAGGAGATGTATTAATTTGCTCAAGAAATGAAACCACATCTGGAACAGCAACTGCAATTGCAGTCACCACTTGGTTAAGTTTAAAATAACTCATTGTCATTCTCCAAGAGCCGTCTGTTTTTTGCAAAGGCCAGATAGATGAGTTGAATGGGGACGTGGTGGGCATCGCCAGCACTGTATCCTTCAAGTCCTTGGTGGTGGCAGTAATTTCTGCAGTCCCTCTAGGAATGTGGTATTGCTTTTCTTGTGATATTTTCCTAGGTAGAGGCAGCTCTAAAGACTTCCACTTGGCCTTTCTTGCTATAATAGCCCTAACTCCACATGTCAAGGATCCAGTGTGGGGTTTCTGCCAGTTGTTGAGTGTATCTATTCCAATTATGCATTCTGGAATTGCATAAATCACTACAAGATGGATTTGGGAACCCTCTGGACCCACTATGCGATGGATCTGACCTAAGACTCCCTTGATAACCTGACATCCATATGCCCCTACTCTGACTGGTGGACCAGAGGACAGTTTGGATTTCCTGGAATTAGTGTCAGTTAAGTGCCAGTGTTCAATAATCCTTTTCCCCAGTGAACTGTCACTCTAATAAAAGGCCACAGATCCCTTTGGGAAGGCTGGGAGAAAGAGTAACAGTATACATTATTTTGTAGTGTAGTGGGATCCTTCCTCAAGAGATCCAGCCTTCCCCTCATCCAATGATCCCTCATCCAAGGATCCCTCATCCAAGGATTCATGGGTCTGTAAAATGGTTCAAGTATGGAAATTGATTGAGGGGTCATGACTTCTATTTCGGCGATTCAAATTAGACTGCCATTCACTTGACCTATAACTCTTCCACTTATACAGATTAAGTAAATATTCAGTAGGTTTCCCATCTGTTTCACTTCTAGGGACATGATGACTAATGCCCAGTAACCAATGCCCAAAGTCCATTTGAGTCAGATTATTCTGATTACTGCTTTGACTCTTCTGTTCATTACAGTAACCACGCCAACCTTATCTATGGTTATTAAATGCTGCCATTTGGCCCCACCACTCCACAATCCAATCAACCCCATTGTGGTTAGGTTTCCCAATTCAGCGATGGCAATTCCCACTATAAGATCTGACCTAAATAGAAGAGCAATCACAGCATTCTTCAAAGATGCCAGTGTTTCCCTCACAAATTTATTCCTCACAGTTGTGGTGAAAGGTCTGTCCTCTGGGCACTTCCAGGTTGGGTGGCTGGGTGGGTGGGTCTGACAGCATAAATTCACTCTAACATTCCAATTTTCCTAAGCCTTTGGATACCATTTTCTACAGTATACAGTATACCATTTCAACTTCATTTAGTGTAGGCCACCTTTTGGTCCATGTTTCAGTCAACCAACCAGATAATCTGTCAGATCTTTTTCTAACCCCTTGTCTTAGGCTGGGTTCTCTAGAGAAGCGAAATCAGTAAAGTGGGTAAATATGTATATATATGGAGATTTATATCAAGGAAATGGCTCATGTGGTTGTACAGGCTGGAGTGTCCCAAGTCTGTGAATCAGGATAGGGGCTTCTCCTGATTCACCTAGTCACAGGGGCTAGTGAACCCAAGATTGGTAGGTTGGAGAGCAGAGCTCTTGCTCACAGGTGGTAAAGATTGACTAATTCCAAGATTGGCAGGCAAAATTACAGGTAAACTGCTAGCTCAAGTCCCAAGAACCAGAGGTCAGATGGACAGAAGCCAGCTGCAGGATCCAAAACAAGCAAAAGCCCTTGAGCCTTGTCAGAACATCTGCTTATATTCAGATGCAGGCCACACGTCCACAGAAACTCCCCTCCAACTGATTGGCTATTCACAGCAGGTTCCACCATAGGGGTGATCACATATCAAATCTCAACAGGGAAGTGATCACATTATGTGACTGCCAAACACTAAGAATCATGGCCCAGCCAAATTGACACACAGCCTTAATCATCATACCCCTTAAGCTGAATCATTAATGAAGAATCTCTGCTTAGCAGGTCCATATCAATAAATTCACTCTGATCCAACTTCATGTTCCTTGTACATTATTCCTCACCTTTAATAGCCTTTCTCACACACATTCCCCAGATTTATGTCTGTATAAATTAGGAAATTTAAGTAGTTCTTTTGGAGTGTAACACACCTCCTCTTGAGTCACACTCTGTTCTGCAGGGCTTGCTGGATTTGAGTCTAGTTATAAGTCTAGAAGAAAAGATGGATGGTGGTGGTGGGTTCTGAGGACATTGAGCAGTGTTTTGCATGGCATTTGTCTCAGGATATACTTCAAGAAGAGATTCTTTAGATAAATCTGGATTAATCTCTTCAGATGGGGGCAGAGGAGCTGATTTTACTGGAAAAGTTGGCTCAGCAGACAAAGGTGGATTAATCCCTTCAGATGGGGTAGGAGAGCTGGTTTTATTGGCAAGGGAGATTCAACAGAATTTGGGACTCAACGTCCTCAGCTTCAAGATTCATGTGTTCCCATCCCAGTTTTCAAGATCTCATTTCTTCCCAATCAATGCCCTCACTTTAATCTCAGACACCTTTTAAGGCTGGGAATTCAGTTGGTGCTGTAATTCAGATACTCTTAAGACTCTGGGTTTCAGCAGTCTCTGCTCTGTTACTACAAGAAATAAGGTTTTCTTTCAGAGCACAAATAACAATTTTCAGGTCCTTTCTGCAGTGCTCAGGAAACCCTGGTGGTGTGGTTAATAGCTACAGCTGTAAACAAAAGGTCAGCAGTTCAAATCCACCAGGTGCTCCTTGGAAACTCTATGGGGCAGTTCTACTCTGCCCTATGGAGTGGCGATGAGTCAGAATCAACTTGATGGCAGTGAGTTTGGTTTTCGACTTTGTTGCCACATCATACCATGGATTAACAGTGCCTTCTTTCCTGTTGGAAATAGAGTAATTAGTGCCTTTAAATCTAGCCAGACTTGAGAACCAATTCAGAAAATGCATCCTTAAGACTTTGTTCCTCTAGAACCATTCGTGGTACCAAAATACCTTAGTCATGTCCTCTAAAGGAGCAAAACCAGTGAGACTATATGTGCATGTGTTACCACAAAACACAGATTCGAACAGCCTGCCGCAGAGCCAATACTGAGACAGTGGTGAGGTAAGCAGCAAGAGTGCTTTATTGTATACCTGTATACAGGAGACAGAGGAGAATGGACTCCTCCAAAATCTGTCTGTCTGCTGGAGACCAACCAGAGGGTTTTATAAGGGTTAGGGCTTAGGTTTAAAGAATCTGGAGAATGGCAGTTCCCCCTTTTTTTGTGGGGGGGGGGCATGTTGACCACATTTCAGTCATGTTGACCTTCTGTGTGTATTCTTTAGAGGTCCTCTGATGCCATCCTGGTTTCAGTCACAAGATGGGCCCCCATCGTCTGGTTGTCTCGTCCCAGATCTTGTTGTTCTGCTTGTTCAAGAGGAACATAGGTTAATTTTAAACTTTACAGAATCATGGAGAATGGGAGAGGGAAGGGAGGAAACAAACTACAAATCACAAAATCACCGAGGTTTGCAAAACCTAGCTGTGCAAGCCATGTAGAAACAATGCTACAATACCCAGGATGTTAGGCCCCTACAATCTCTTTCTCAACGCTGCCCCTTTCAGATGTAAATATATATAGGGAGATTTACTTCAAGCAAATGGCTCACCAGCTGTGCAGCTGGCAAGTCCCAAATCTGTAGGTCAGGTGGTAGGCTGGAGACCTCTGCTGGCTCATAGGATTGCAGAGACTGGTAAAATCCAAAATCTGCAGGTTAGGCAGTAGGCCGGGGGTCAGGTGACAAGAAGATTGCAGAGTCTAGAAAGAGACAACTCTGCCAGAATATCCATTTATATTCTGGAGACAGACAATACCCCTAACGAAACTCTCCTTCCAACTGATTGGTTGATCACATCAGATCTCATTGTGCATGATGATTACGTACGTTATGTTACGTTACTTTACATTACGTTACTTAACAGCAACCAGTCCAGTATCTGGCCAAACCACTGAGAATCATAGCTTGGCCAAGTTGACACATAAAATTAACCGTTACACCTTCCTTTCATTTTCAACCTATTTGTGTCCTTGGGCCTGAAGTGTGACAAGCGTGTCTCTTAAACGCAGCATAGAGTTGAATTACGTTTTTTTTTCTTTTCTTAAAATACATTCTGCCACTCTCTGCCTTTTAATTGGAGCATTTGGTCTATTTACATTCACTGTGATTACCTTTAAGGAAGGGCTTACTTCTGCAATTTTGTTATTTGTTTTTGTGTGTCTTAAAACTTTTTGTCTCTTATTTCCTCTAACAGTGTCAATTTTGTGTTTTGTTGCTTTTTGTAGTGATTCATGTTTCCTTTCTCCTTTCTTTTTGTATTTTTTTGATATTTTCTTTGTCATTGCCATGAATATTACATTTAACATCTTGAATTTATAACAACCTGGATTAAATTGATACCAACTTCAATAACATACCTTTTCTCCCTCACCCCTTTATGTTGTTATTACAAATTACATCTTTATACATCATATCTCTGTACATAAATTTATACTTATTTTTTATGCATTTGTCATTACAAAGCATGAAGAACACAACAATTAGAATTATCAAGAAAAATACTCTATACTTGCTCATGCACTTACCATCAATGGATATCTTTCTTTCTATGTATGTCTTTGAGTTACTTTCTATCATCTTTCTTTTAGTAGTTTCTGTAGAGCTAGAGCTGGTGGATATGAATTCTCTGTTTTTGTTTAACTGGGAATGTCTTAATTTCCTCCTCATTCTGTAAGGACAGTGTCACCAGCTATAGTATTCTTGGTTGACAGTGTTTTTTTGTTTTCATTTTTTTCTTTCAGCACTTTAAATATGTCATCCTACTACCTCTGGCCTCCAAGGAGAAATTGGCTCTTAATCTTACTGGAGATCCTTTACATGTGACTTTTTGCTTCTCATATTGCTTTCAGGGGGTGATTATGTGTCTTGGTGTGCATCTTTTTGTGTTTATCCTATGTGGAGTTGGTTGACCTTCTTAGACTTGTAGGTTCATATCTTTTTTCAGATTCAGGAAATTCTCTGCCATTATTTCTTGAAATATTCTTTCTGCCCCTTTCTCTCTCTCTCCTTCTAGGATTCCCATGAAGTGCATGTTGATTAGTTTGATGTTGTCTCATAATTCCATTAAACTGTGCTCTGCATTCTTAAGCTTTCTTCTTTGTTGCTTTTCTGTCTCCATAATTTCAACTATCATATTATCTAGTTTGCTAATTGTTTATTCTGCCTGATCAAATCTGTTGTTAAATCCTTTCATGTGTTTCTCATTTCAGTTATTGTCTTTTTCAGTCCCAGTATTTCTGTTTTCTTTTTAGAGTGGCTGTTTCTTTTTTAAATGCTTTTTTTTGTTCATGCATCATTTTATTTTATTTTTATTTCCTTTAGTTCAGTCTGTGCTTTCCTTTAGTCGCTTGTTTGTTTTTTAAAGTATGTTTAATGGTTGTTGTTGTTAGGTGCCATTGAGTCAGCTTTGACTCATAGTGACTGTCTTAGGCTAGGTTCTCTAGAAAGGCAAAACCAGTAAAGTATATAAATATATACAGAGAGAGATTTATATCAAGGAAACGGTTCATGCAGGTGTAGAGGCTGAAACATCCCAAGTCCACGGGTCAGGATAGAGGTTTCTCCTGATTCATGTAGCTGCAGGAGCTGGTGAACTCAAGATCAGCAGGTCAGAGAGCAGGGTTCTTGCCCACAGGCTGCAAACATAGATGAATCCCAAGACAGGCAGGTGAATCATAGCTAGCTCAACTCCCAAGAACCAGAGGTTAGATGAAGAGGAGCCAGCTACAGTATCCAGAGTGAACAAAAACCCCTGAGCTTTGCCAGAATGTCCACTTATATTTGATGCAGGCCACATGCCCAAGGAAACTCCCTTTCAACTGATTGGCTACTCTTAGCAGATCTCATCATGGAAGTGATCACAAAATCATACGACTGCCAAACTACATCACAACTGCCAAATCACTGAGAATCATGGCCCAGCCAAGTTGACACACAACCTTAACCATCGCAGTTACTTTATATTTAAAAGAAGAAAATGTTGCCTGCTGTGCCATCGTTAGAATCATTGCTATGTTTGAGCCCATTTTTGCAGCCATTTTGTCAGTCTATCTCATTGAGGGTCTGCCTCTTTTTTGCTGACATCTACTTTACCAAGCATGATGTCTTTCTCCAGAGATTGGTCTCACCTAGTGACATATCCAGAATAAGCTGTACTTCCTCCAAGATAGATTTGTTCATTCTTCTGGCAGTCCAATTATTAATGAATGTTTACAGTGTTGCTTCTTATATTGAGTTGTGTCACATCAGCAAATAAAGATCAAGAAGGCATTACTCCATCCACGTCATTACAGTCAACTCTACTCTGAGGAGGCAGCTTACCCCAGTCATGTTTTGAAGGCCTTCCAACTTGAGGGGTCAGCATTTAGCAGTATATCGAACATGTTCTGTTGTTATCCATAAGGTTTTTATTGGCTAATTTTAGGAAGCAGATTCCCAGGCCTTTTTCCTAGTCTGTCTTAGTCTAAAAGGTCCACTAAAAGTTGTCCACTATGGGTGGCCCTACTAGTATTTGAGATACTGGTGTCATAGCTTCCAGTATCATAACAATATACAAGCCACAATGGTACAAAAAACTGACAGATGGGTGGTGGGTATGTTTGATATTGTTGTAGTATATTCTTCCATTCTGTTCTTTATTCAGGCTTCCATAAATAAGGTTTTACTCCCTTTATCTTGTTCATTTGGGTGGGCCATTGTTTTACTTTCTTTCTGAGTCTTGTGATTTTTTTTCAAAGTTGGGACATTAGAATTTTTCAGAGTGTTAACTTTTTCATTTCTCCCAGTATTTACTTTTTTGACAGCACTATTTTCTGTAAGAAACTCTTAGGTACAGCTATCAAATCTTGCTTATCATTCTCTCTCTCTCTCTCTGATAGCTCCCTCTCTTTCTTTGTTTTAACTAGGATTTGAAAATTTCAGACCGTGTTTTCCAATTTTCAGTGTTTACCAAACACAACAGAGAACACACACTAATCAATCTACCCATGGAGGTCACAGCCAATAGGACAGAGAACTCACACTAACCAGTCTGTACAGCAAGAGGTATGATCTTTCTTTTGTTGCCCCTCCCTTCCCCTGCTCTGCTTCTGCAAGCACATTTTCAGTTATAGAGCCTACACCTAATGAACCCCTGATGGGGCTGGATGATGCTCTCAGGCTTCCTTCCCTGCTCAGTGAGGGCCCACTTATCACTGATCATGGGCAGGCTTTCCACTGTGCCCAGAGAGGGAGGGGCAAGCACACATGAATGAACTCCCAAGGAGATCTGCCTTGTTGATTTCAGAGCCAGAGTGTGGAGTCTTTCCCTCTGCACAGACTGGCAGTGTGTTGGCTGGGAAAGAAGGCTCCACTGCCGGGGCCGCTTCCGTAGTTCACAGCAGCTGACAGTCTGCAGTGTTGGGAGGGTGAGGTTGGACACGGTGAAAGAAGCAGTGTTTCTATCGTATGTGACTTGTCCACCTGCAGGTCCCTGTTGCTGTCCCTGTCAACTGATTCAGAGTCTCTCAGGACTGAGCACAGTTTACTTGCTGAATTTTTGGTGTATGTATGGGGAGACCTGCTCATGTCACCATCTTCCCAGAATTCCTTGGACTTTTATAGTTTCACTTTTTAACATATAATTTATCTGAAGTATATTTTGAGATAATCCATCTTTTCCCTCACTGAAATGTCACATTCTGCAATTACTAAATTTCTGTATGTATCTGAGTCTTTCTGGACTCCATTCTGTTTCATTGATCTGTTCATAAGCCAGTCTCGCCCAGGTTATTTTAATCATAGTGTTAGGATTTGACATGGTCAATGAAATCACACCACCTTCTTTCCATTTTCTTTCCTCTGAGAAATTAGACACAGCATTCTGACAGACGGAGAATGAAATAAGAGCTTAACTGCTATGTTGCTGTCTAGTAGATTCCTTCCTAAATCATTATTATTATTACTTCCTTATAGTTTTGTTCTTGAATTAAAGTGAACCACCAAATGTGAATCCTGTGGAGTGTTCACTTCAAGAGTGAAAGCCTAGAAACTCACCCCTCTGTTAGGAGGGGTGAGGAAGGAGGTGAGGAATAGCAGGACGTTTCCTCCCACTTATCTCTCTGAGGAAGTGGAAGTTTCTTCACCATTGTATTCACAAAAGAGAATAACAACTCAGATCTTATATTTTAATATCTGGTAAGACTAATCTCCCTCATCACTCTTCTTTTTCAGCATTCTCCTAGTTACTTTAGAATCATTTTTTTACTTAAACAAAAATAAATCTTGTAGGTACTTTTATTGCAAAGGCATTAAATTTAGAGATCAGTTTAGGGAGAATTTACAGCTTTATGTCATAGGATCTTCTTTTAAAAAACTAGGTTTCTTTTATCATGCAAAATATGCATTCCTAATAAACCCCATGTTTGTGCCCTAAAATTAAGCTCTTGGAAAAAATAGTGTTTGGGGGCAGGTTACTCAAAATCTATCCAACGTTATAACTAAAACATTAGTAAGAATAATAGTAACCCTAACAAAACTCCAGCAGTTCAAAATACATGTAAGATGATAATAAAAATATATATGAAATGAAGGATTTTATTCTTTTTTTTAGAAAAAGGTGATGCTAGCTTGATGGAAGTTGCTATAAGTGGATGGGCAGCTGCAGGCCATGCACTGGAGTGGGGAGTGTGGAGATTCATAACCAGCATCTCTAAGACAGAGTGTGTGATTAGATGGAGTCAAGGGGATGGGTGGCACAGGGGTGTTGGCACCATCACTGCACTGCTCTCCACTGTGGTGGTGGCACTAGGTGGGCTTACTTGATACAAAGCAGTAACTTATGGGGAAAATGCAACATGAACCAAGGCAACCTCTGCACCTAATTCATGACAGAAAAATGCACCATGGCAGAGCAGGTCCACATCTTACCTTCTAATCAAGTCTCCTTTTATGTCCCTCAATGGGATTTTAAATTTTTTTTAATATGAAGTTTACCTATTTTTTAATAAGTTTATTCCTAATTGCTTTATCTTTTCTTGCACTGTATTTTCTGATTGACTATTGATTTTTGTTATTAATTTTGTATCCAGACACATTGCTGAATTCTCTTTTTGTTTATAATTCTTATATTAAGCTGTCTTGGAATTCCATATCAACAACTAAATCACTTGTAAATAATGGTAAAACATTTACCTTTCCTTCGTCATTTGCATCAGAAAGCCACTCAAGAAAGATGTTAAATGACAGCTGTGATGGTCAGAAGTCTCGTTCTGTTTTTTTATTTAATGGGAATACTTCTAGTGCTTCTCCATTAGCATGATTCTGGCTTTGGTTTGAAATATATAAATATGTCCAACTATCCCTATGTTATTACATTATCTGTATACTCTTGATGTTTCCATTGCTTAAAGACACAGAAGCCTCACTTGATGATGCATCCATTAATTTAAAAAATATGAACATCTACCATGTGCCAGCACTAGTCTAGGCACTGAGGCTTCTGAGGTAACAAGACAACCATGGTACCTACTCTCATGGAGCTTCTAGTTTCATGTGTGGAACAGATGTTCAATACGCCAGCACACAGTTAATTGTTAGTGAGGGTGGACCACCCTACCTCAGGAAATAGCCTTTAAACTTGGACCTTAAAGACAAGTAGGAAATGTCCTCATAATGGGGGATGTGTTCCAGTTAAAGGGAGGAGATGTTAAAAGGCCGTGAGTCAGGAAGATGTTTGGCCTGACAGTTTCGTGAAGGAACAAGCGAGGGCAGAATGAGGCTGGGGAGCAGTAGAGGTAAGGACAAGTATGGCTCCAGCCAAAAACCAACTGACCTCTCTGGTGAACTTTTTTTTTATAATTTTTTTTTTAAGTGAAATCAAGTCAGTCTCTCACACAAAAACCCATATACACCTTGCTACACACTCCCAATTACTCTCCCCCAAATGAGACAGCCCGCTCTCTCCCTCCACTCTCTCTTTTCGTATCCATTTTGCCAGCTTCTAACCCCCTCTACCCTCTCATCTCCTCTCCAGGCAGGAGATGCCAACATAGTCTCAAGTGTCCACCTGATCCAAGAAGCTCACTCCTCACCAGCATCCCTCTCCAACCCATTGTCCAGTCCAATCCATGTTTGAAGAGTTGGCTTCGGGAATGGTTCCTGTTCCGGGCCAACAGAAGGTCTGGGGGCCATGACCACTGGGGTCCTTCTAGTCTCAGTCAGACCATTAAGTCTGGTCTTATGAGAATTTGGGGTCTGCATCCCACTGGTCTCTTACTCCCACAGGGTTTCTCTGTTGTGTTCCCTGTCAGGGTAGTCATCGTTCCCTGTCAGGGTAGTCATCGGTCGTAGCCGGGCACCATCTAGTTCTTCTGGTCTCAGGATGACGTAGTCTCTGGTTCATGTGGCCCTTTCTGTCTCTTGGGCTCGTAATCACCTTGTGTCCTTAGTGTTCTTCATTCTGCTTTGATCCAGGTGGGTTGAGACCAAGTGATGCATCTTAGATGGCTGCTTGCTAGCGTTTAAGACCCCAGACGCCACTCTTCAAAGTGGCAGGCAGAATGTTTTCTTAATATGTTTTATTATGCCTATTGACTTAGATGTCCCCTGAAACCATGGCCCACAGATCCCTGCCCTGGCTACACTGGCCTTTGAAGCATTCAGTTTATTCAGGAAACTGCTTTGCTTTTGGTTTAGTCCAGTTGTGCTGACCTCCCCTGTATTGTGTGCTGTCTTTCCCTTCACCTAAAGTAGTTCTTATCTACTAATTAGTGAATACACCTCTCCCACCCTCCCTCCCTTCCACCTCTCGTAACCACAAAAGAGTGTTTTCTCTCAATTTAAACTGCTTCTCAAGTTCTTATAATAGTGGTCTTATACAATATTTGTCCTTTTGCAACTAATTTCACTCACCATAATGCCTTCCAGATTCCTCCATGTTATGAAATGTTTCACAAATTCCTCACTGTTCTTTATCGATGCATAGTATTCCATTGTGTGAATACACCATAATTCACTTATCCATTTATCCATTGATGGGCACCTGGGTTGGTTCCAGCTTTTTGCTATTGTCAACAGTGCTGCAATAAACAGGGGTGTGCGTATATCTGTTTGTGTAAAGGCTCTTATTTCTCTAGGATATATTCCAAGGAGTAGGATTGCTGCATCTTATGGTAGTTCTATTTCTAGCTTTTTAAGGAAGCGCCAAATCGATTTCCAAAGTGGTTGCACCCTTTTACATTCCCACCAGCAGTGTAGAAGTGTTCCAATCTCGCCACAGCCTCTCCAACATTTATTATTTTGTGTTTTTTGGATTAATGCCACCCTTGTTGGAGTGAGATGAAATCTCATTGTAGTTTTGGTCTGCGTTTCTCTAATGGCTAATGATCATGAACATTTCCTCATATATCTGTTAGCTACCGAATGTCTTTAGTGAAGTGTCTATTCATATCTTTTGCCCATTTTTTAATTGGGTTATTTGTCTTTTTGCGGTTGAGTTTTTGCAGTATCATGTAGACTTTAGAGATCAGGCACTGATCAGAAATGTCATAGCTAAAACCTTTTTCCCAGCCTGTAGGTAATCTTTTTACTCTTTTGATGAAGTCTTTGGATGAGCATAGGTGTTTGATTTTTAGGAGCTCCCAATTATCTAGTTTTTCTTCTACATTTGTTATAATGTTTTGTATACTGTTTATGCCATGTATAAAGTGCTCCTAATGTTGTCCCTATTTTTTCTTCCATGATCTTTATCGTTTTAGATTTTATATTTAGGTCTTCGATCCATTTTGAGTTAGTTTTTTTGCATGGAGTGAGGTATGGGTCTTGTTTCATTTTTTTGGAGATGGATACCCAGTTCTGCCAGCACCACTTGTTAAAAAGACTGTCTTTTCCCCCGTTTAACTGTTTTGGGGCCTTTATCAAACATCAACTGCTCATATGGGGATGGATTTATATCTGGATTCTCAATTCTATTCCATTGGTCCATGTATCTGTTGTTGTACCAGTACCAGGACGTTTTGACTCCTGTGGAACTATAATAGGTTCTAAAATCAGGTAAAGTAAAGCCTCCCACTTTGTTCTTCTTTTTCAGTAATGCCTTATTATCCGGGGCCTCTTTCCCTTCCATGTGAAGCCGGTGATTTGTTTCTCCATCTTATTAAAGAATGTTGTTGGGATTTGGATTGGAATTGCATTTAATGTATATACTGCTTTTGGTAGAATGGACATTTTTATAATGTTAAGTCTTCCTATCCAGGAGAAAGGTATATTTTTCCACTTAAGTAGGTCTCTTTTGGTTTCTTGCAGAAGTGTATTGTAGTTTTCTTTGTATGAGTCTTTTACTTCTCTGGTAAGATTTATTCCTAAGTATTCTATCTTCTTGGGGGCTACTGTAAAGGGCATTGATTTGGTGAATTCCTCTTCGATGTTCTTTTTGTTGATGTACAGGAATCCACCTGATTTTTATATGTTTATCTTCTATCCTGATACTCGTGCTGAACTCTTCTATTAGTTTCAGTAGTTTTCTGGAGGATTCCTTAGGGTTTTCTGTGTATAAGATCATGTCATCTGCAAATAGAGATACTTTTACTTCTTCCTTGCCAATCTGGATGCCCTTTATTTATTTATCTGGCCTAATTGCTCTGGCTAGGACTTCCAGCACAATGTTGAATAAGAGTGGTAATAATGGGCATCCTTGTCTGGTTCTCGATCTCAATGGGAATGTTTTCAGGCTGTCTCCATTTAGGGTGATGTTGGTTGTTGGCTTTGTGTAAATGCCCTTTATTATGTTGAGGAATTTTCTTTCTATGACTATTTTGCTGAGAGTTTTTATCATGAATGAGCATTGAACTTTGTCAAATGCCTTTTCTGCATCAATTCATAAAATCATGTGATTCTTGTCTTCTGTTTTATTTATGTGGTGGATTACAGTATTTTTTTTTCTAATGTTGAACCATTCCTGTGTACCTGGTTTGAATCCCACTTGGCCATGATATGTTTGATATGTTGTTGAATTCTATTGGCAAGAATTTTGTTGAGGATTTTCGCATCTACATTCATGAGGAATATAGGCCTATAATTTTCTTTTCTTGTGGTATCTTTACCTGGTTTTGGTATCAGGGATATGGTGGCTTCATAGAATGAGTTTGGTACTATTCCATCCTTTTCTATGCTCTGAAATACCTTTAGTAGTAGTGGTGTTAACTCTTTCTGAAAGTTTGGTAGAACTCTGCAGTGAAGCCATCTGAACCAGGGCTTTTTTTTGTTGGGAGTTTTTTGATTACCTTTTCGATCTCTTCTTTTTTATGGGTCTATTTATTTGTTCTACCTCTGTTTGTGTTAGTTTAGGTAGGTAGTGTATTTCTAGGAATTCATCCATTCCTTCTAGGTTTTCAAATTTGAGTATAGTTTTTCATACTAATCTGATATGATTCTTTTAATTTCAGTTGGGTCTGTTGTAATATCGCCCATCTCATTTCTTATTTGGGTCATTTGCTTCCTCTCCTGTTTTTCTTTTGTCAGTTTGGCCAGTGGTTTATCAATTTTGTTGATTTTTTCAAAAAACCACCTTTTGGTCTTGTTATTTCTTTCAATTGTTTTTTGTTTTCTATTTCATTTAGCTCAGCTCTAATTTTTATTATTTGTTTTCTTCTGGTGCCTGTGGGTTTCTTTTGTTGCTCTCTTTCTGTTTGTTCAAGTTGTAAGGATAATTCTTTGATTTTGGCCCTTTCTTCTTTTTGGATGTGTGCATTCATTGGTATAAATTGACCTCCGAGCACTGCTTTCACTGTGACCCAAAGGTTGGAAGTGTTTTCATTCTCATTGGAGTCTATGAATTTCTTTATTCCATCCTTAAAGTCTTCTATATTCCAGTCTTTTTTGAGTAGGGTATTGTTCAGTTTCCACGTTTTGATTTCTTTTCACTCGTTTCTGTTATTGATTTCTACTTTTATGGCCTTATGGTCTGAGAAGATGCTTTGTAGTATTTGAATGTTTTGGATTCTGCAAAGGCTTGCTTTATGACCTAATATGTGGTCTATTCTAGAGAATGTTCCATGTGCACTAGAAAAGAAAGTATACTTTGTTGCTGTTGGGTGGAGTATTCTGCATATTTCTATGAGGTCACATTGGTTGATTGTGGCATTTAGTTCTTCCGTGTCTTTATTGATCTTTCTGGATGTTCTGTCCTTCTCCGAAAGTGGTGTGTTGAAGTCTCCTGCTGTTATGTGGAGCCGTCTATCTCATTTTTCAATGCTGATAGAGTTTATGTATCTTGCAGCCCTGTCATTGGGTGCGTATTTAATATGGTTATATCTTCTTGGTGTATTGTCCCTTTAATCATTATATAGTGTCCTTCCTTATCCTTTAAGATGGATTTAACTTGAAAGTCTATTTTCCAGAAACTGATATTGCCACTCCTGCTCTTTTTTGATTGTTGTTTTCTTGATATATTTTTTTCCATCCTTTGAGTTTTAGTTTTTTTGTGTCTCTATGTCTAAGGTGTGTCTCTTTTAGGCAGCATATAGACGGATCTTGTTTTTTAATCCATTCTGCCACTCTCTGTCTCTTTATTGCTGCATTTAGTCTGTTTACATTCAGCGTAATTATGGATAGGTATTTTTTTTAAAAACTTAGTGCTATCATTTTGATGTCTTTTTTGTGTGTTGACAGTTTCTTTTTCCCACTTGATTTTATGTGTTGAGTAGATTTTCTTTACATATTGTCATTTCCTCATATTCATTGTTGTTGATTTTGTTTCTGCTAAGTCTCTATTTTTCCCTTGTATTTTATTTTGATGAGTAGGATAGTTCGTCTCCTTTGTGTTTACCTTATTATTTACCCCTATTTTTCTAAATTTAAAACTAAATTTTATTTCTTTGTATCACTGTATCTTCCTCTCCCTATGGAAGGTGTATGATTACATTTCTTAGTCCCTGTTTATTATTTTAATGTTGTATTCTTTTATATAATAACATCATTGTTACCCTGTTTTGGGCTTTTTTTTTTTTTTAAGTAATCTTGTTTTGCTTTTTTACATTTCCCTGTCTGGGTTGACTTCTGGTTGCTCTGCCCAGTGTTCTAGTATTGGGTTGATACATGATATTATTGATTTTCTAACCAAATAACTCCCTTTAGTATTTCTTGTAGTTTTGGTTTGGTTTTTACGTATTCCCTAAACTTGTGTCTTGAAGGGTTCTGTATGTTAAACTTTTGTATCCTGCATCTGGTAGTTCCAGGAATGCACTTTCTTCTAGAAGATCCCTGGATTCTTTGTTTTGAGAACCTGTTGAGGTGATCATGGTCTGTTTCTTTACGTGACTTGATATTGACTGTTGTCTCTGAGCCATCTATAAGTTATTGTATTAGTTTATGCTTGCTTACTGTGTCGTAGCTGCTTGCTTTGTTTTGTTTTGTATACTCCTATGGGTTGCTTGAGTGAACAAGCTTGATTATTTTCACCTTTTGAGCTCTGGTGTCCTGTCCCCAGCTGGCTATAGATATTAGCAGATGTATCAGTCTAGGAGTGCATTCACTTTTCTTGTATGAATTCAGCTCAGGTTTCCAACTAGCTGATCATTGACTGTGTGGTACAGGCTCTGTCCTACAGTCTTAGAGGGGCAGGGGTGATTAGCACATATACTGATATCTGATTGCCGCAGGGGGTCCTGCTCTGAACAAGGCAGGGTGCTGAGAACCGGCCCCCAAGTGTCTCTGGAGAAAATGCATCTCTGTTCCCTAGAGCGTCCGGGTGGGTGGGTTCTGCAGAGGGACAATGGGCACCCAAAGCTTTTGGTTGTAAGGACTGGGAGGTACCAGTTATCTTTGGATCCCTGTTGCAGGTGGCTGGGTGACCTGAGTGGATCTACCAGTCCTTAGGTCCCTGGTGTGGGTAGGTGAGGACCTTGATAATAGGCAAAGCAATGTCAAATGTCAAACACCAACCTCTCCACCACACAGCTGAAATGGTTGGAGTTTGCCAACAACGGCCTGTTCTCCTGAAATAGGCCCACACAGGTCTGTGCAGAAGGGAAAGTGCTCATGGTCCACAGATGGTTTATGTCTGGACAGAACCCGCTTCTGTCCTGCTCTCCCTCCGGTTCATGGAGCTGGCAAATCATCTTTTCCCCCCAATTGCAAATTTTTTCCTTCCCCAAGGTTGGGAGGATGGCTCTAGGTGCTCACCAGGGTCTATCTCAGGCCCCGGGACTCAGCCGTTGAAGCCGGCTTGGGGGTGGGGGGGCACGGTAAAATATAAGCAAGTACTTAGCTTTTGCCTAGAGCGCCGTTCTCCTCAGGTTCCAGAGGTGTGAGTAGGCTGTGCGGCTGGCTGCTTCTCCCTGAGGAAACTGTGGCCAAAGGCTAGTACCAGCCCTTCGCGCCGCTGCCGCGGCCGCTGCTACCGCTCCGGGAATGGTGCCTGAGAGCTCCCTGCAATTCAGGTCCGGTAATTCCTTTCCACTTCTGAACGGTGTCTTCCTCTCCCTGCCCCTCAGTTTGTTGTCTAAGCTTGCCTTTGATGCTCAGGCCTCCCAGCTTGTCACAAATATACTCGTTTCACTTGTTTTTTGGGGCCTTTGTTGTGAACGTGGCTCGCTGGAAGCGTCTGTCTATTCCGTCATCTTGGCTCCACTGTCCCTTTTTTTTTTTAATTGTACTTAAATGGAGGTTTACAGAACAAACTAGTTTCTCATTAAACAGTTAGTACACATATTGTTTTCTGACACTGGTTAACAATCCCATGACATGTCAAAATTCTCCCTTCTCCACCTACCTTTCCTGTTTCCTCCTGCCTTAGAGTCCTGCCCCCTGGGCTGGTGTGCCCCTTTACTTTCATTTCTTTTATGGACATGTCCAATCTTTGGCTGAAGGGTGAACCTCAGGAGTGACTTCATTACTGAGCTGAAAGAGTGTCCAGGGGCCATACTCTCAGGGTTTCTCCAGTCTGTCAGGCCAGCAAGTCTGGTCTTTCTTTTTGAGTTAAAATTGTGTTCTACATCTTTCTTCAGCTCTGTCTGGGACTTTCTATTGTTCCCTGTGAGAGCAGTCAGTAGTAGTAGCCTGGCACCATCTAGTTGTACTGGACTCAGTCTGGTGGAAGCTGTGGTAGATACGATCCATTAGTCCTTTGGACTAATCTTTCCCTTAGGTTTTTAGTTGTCTTCATTATTTCTTGCTCCCAAAAGGGTGAGATCAATGGAGTATCCTAGACGGCCTCTCAAAGGCTTTTGAGACCCCAGATACCACTCACCAAAGTAGAATGTAGAGCATTTTCTTGTGGTATGTTATGCCCATTGAGCTAGATGTTCCCTGAGACCATGGTCCCCATATTCCTCAGCCCACCAATTCAGTCCCTCAGGGAGTTTGGGTGTGTCTATGGAGCTTCCATGACTTTGCCTTGTACAAGTTGTGCTGGCTTCCCCAGTGTTGTGTACTGTCTTGCCCTTCACCAAAGATACCACTTATCTATTGTCTATTTGGTGTTTTTCCACCCCCACCCTTCCCCTCCCTCATAACCATCAAGGACTGTTTCTTTTGGTGTGTAAACTTTTTCGTGAGTTTTTACAGTAGTGGTCTCATGCAATATTTGTCCTTTTGTGATTGACTTATTTCACTAAGCATAATGTCTTCCAGATTCATGCATGTTATGAGATGCTTCACAGATTCATCGTTGTTATTCATCACTGTGTAATACTCCATTGTGTGTATGTACCACAATTTGATTATCCATCCGTCTGTTGATAGGCATCTGGGTTGTTTCCATCTTTTTGCTGTTGGGAACAATGCTGCAGTCACCATGAGTGTGCATATGTCTATTCGTGTGATGACTCTTATTTCTCTAGAACATGTTCCTAGGAGTGGGATTGCCAGATCATATGGCATTCGTATTTCTAGCTTTCTAAGGAAGTGCCATATCTTCTACCAAAATGTTTGCATCATTTTGTGTTCCCACCAGCAGTGCATAAGAGTTCTGATCTCCCCCAGAGCATCTCCAACATTTGTTATTTCCTGCTTTTTTAATTTGTGTCAGTAATGCTGGGGTGATATGGTATCTCATTGTGGTTCTGATTTGCATTTCCCTAATGGCTAGTGATCGCTAGCATTTTCTCATGTGTCTGTTGGCTGCTTGAAAGTCTTCTTTGGTGAAGTGTCTGTTCATTTCCTTTGCCCTTTTTTTAATTGGATTATTTGTCTTTTTGTTGTAGAGGTATTGGATTTTCTTGTAGATTTTAGGGATTAGACCTTTGTCTAATTTGTAATAGCCAGAATTTTTTCCCCAGTCTGTACGTTCTCTTTTTATTCTTTTGGTTAAGTCTTTCGATGAGCCTAAGTGTTTAATTTTTAGAAGATCCCAGTTATCTAGCTTATCTTCTGGAGTTTGTGTGTTGTTGGTTGTGATTTGTATCTTGTTAATGCCGTGTATTAGGGCCTATAGCATAAAAAAAATAGATCCTACTTTTTCTTCTATGAACTTCATAGTTTTTGGCTTTATATTCAGGTCTTAGGTCCATTCTGAGTTATTTTTTGTATATGGTGCAAGGTATGGGTTCTGTTTTTTTTTCCAGATGGAAAAGAAGACTGTTTCTGGCCCATTTGATGAAGTTTGGGCCCTTGTCAAAGATTGGGTGATCATAGGTGGATGGAATTACATCTCGGCTCTCAAGTCTCTTCCATTGGTCAATGTATCTGTTGTTGTACCAGTACCAGACTGCTTTGAAAACTGTAGCTGTATAGTAGGTTCTGAGGTCAGGTAGTGTGAGTCCTCCTACTTTATTCTTCTTCAATAGTGCTTACTTATCTGGGGCTTCTTCCCTTTCCATTATAAAGCTAATGATGTTTTTCCATCTCTTTAAAGAATGTTGTTGGTATTTGTTGTTATATTTCCATCTCTTTAAAGAATGTTGTTGGTTTGTTGGTAAATTGCTTTGGGTAGAATCGTCATTTTCACAGTGTTGAGTCTACCTATCCATGAGCATGGTATGTTTTTGCATTTATGTAGATCTGTTTTGGTTTCTTGCAGTACTGGTTTGTAGTTTTCATTACATCCCTGGTTAGATTTATTCCTAAGTATTTTTTTTTTTTAGGGGCTATTATAAGTGGCATTGTTTTCCTGATTTCCTTTTCATCATTCTCTTTATTGATCTATAGGAATCCAACTGACGTTAGTATGTTTATCTTGTATCCTGCTCCTCTGCTGAATCTATCAGTTCCACTAGTTTTCTCATCAAGTCTTTTGGGTTTTCTATGTATAGTATCATATCAACAAATAGGGAGTTTAACTTCTTCATTACCAATTATTTGGATGCCCTTTACTTCTTTTTCTTGCCTTATTGCTAGCTAGAACTTCCAGCACAATGTTGAATACGAGTGGTGATAAAGGGCATCCTTGCATTGTTCATGTTCTCAAGGGGAATGTTTTCAACCTCTCTCCATTAAGAACGATGTTGGCCATTGGTTTTGCATAGATGCCCTTTATTATGTTGAGAAATTTCCCTTGCATACTTATTTAGAGTTTTTATCAGGAATGGGTGTTGGACTTGTTGAATGCCTTTTCTGCATCAATTGAGATGACCGTATGATTCTTTTCTTTCTGTGGTGGATTATACCCCACCCAGTGCCGTCAAGTTGATTCTGACTCATAGTGGTGAACTATGTTGTTTGATTTTCTAATGTTGAACCATCCTTGCATACCTGGTAAAAATCCTACTTGGTCGTGGTGTATTATTTTTTTGATATGATGCTGAATTCTATTGGCTAGAATTTTGTTGAGAATTTTTGCATCTATATTTATAAGAGATATTGGCCTGTAATTTTGTTTTCTTATGGTGTCTTTGCCAGGTTTTCGTATTAGGGTTATTCTGGCTTCATAGAGTGAATTCAGAAGTATCAGTTCCTGTTCTGTGTTCTGAAATAGTTTGAGTAGTATTGGCATAAGCTCTTCTCTGAATGTTTGGTAGAATTTTCCAGTGTAGCTGTCTGGGCCAGGCCTTTTTTTCATTGGGAGTTTTTTTTTTTTTTTTTTTAATTACCTTTTCAATCTTCTTATGGATCTGTTTGGATTTTCAACATCTTTTTATGTTAGTTTGGGTAGGTAGAGTGTTTCTAGAAATTTGTCCATTTCCTCTAGGTTTTCAAAATTGTTGGAGTATAGTTTTTCATAATACTCTGTTATGATCCTGTTTATTTTAGTTAGGTCTGTTGTAATGTCTGTATTTCACTTATTTGGGTTATTTTTTGCATTCTCTCCTGTTTTTCTTTTGTCAATTTGGCCAGTGGTTTGTCGATTTTGTTGATCTTTTCAAAGAACCAACTTTTGATTTTGTTGATTCTTTCTATTGTTTTTCTATTCTCTATTTCATTTATTTCTGCTCCGATATTTATTATTTCCTTTCTTCTGGTGGCTGCGGGCTTCTTTTGTTGTTTGCTTTCTATTTGTTCAAGTTGCATAGCTAATGTTTTAATTTTGTCCCTTTCTTTTTAGATGTGCACATCTATTGCTATCAATTGACCTCTGAGGACTGCCTTTGCTGTGTCCCAAAGGTTTTGGTATGATGTGTTTTCGTTCTCCTTTGATTCTACAATTTTTTTATTCCATCTCTGATTTCGTCTATTACCCAGTGGTTTTTAAGCAGGGTGTTACTCAGTTACCATGTAATTGATTTTTTTTTCCTTGCTCTTCCTGTTTTTAACTTCCCCTTTGATGGTATTGTGATCAAAAAAGATACTTTGCATTATTTCAATGTTTTGGATTTTGTTGAAGGTTGCTCTGTGGCCTAAGATGTGGTCTATTTTGGAGAATGTTCCATGTGCATTGGAAAAGAATGTGTACTTTGCATCTGTTGGGTGGAGTGTTCATATGTCTATGAGGTCAAGTTGGCTGATTGTGCCCTTTAGCTCTTCTGTATCTTTGTTGAGTTTCTTTCTAGATGTTCTGTCCTTTACTGAGAGTGGTCTGTAGAAGTCTCCTACTACTATTGTGGAACCATCAGTTTCTCTTTTCAATGCTGTTAGTTTATTTTATGAATTTTGGATCCCTGCCATTGGGTACATAGATGTTTATTATGGTTAATTCTTCATAATGGATCATAATTTTAATCATTATATAGTACCCCTCTTTGTCTTTTATGCTGGATTTTGTTTTAAAATCTATCTTATCTGAGATTAGTATTGCCACTCCTGCACTTTTTTGGTAATTATTTTCTTGATTTTTTTTTTCCAATCACTTGATTTTTAATAAAATTACATCTTTGTTTCTAAGGTGTGTCTCTTGTAGACAGCATAATGATGGATCCCCCTTTTTTTTTTTAATCCATTCTGTCACTCTGTGTCTCTTTATGGGTGCATTTAGGCTATTTACATTCAGTGTAATTATTTATAGGTGTGAGATTATTGCTGTCATTTTGTAGTGCTTTTTTTTGTGGTGCTGACATTTCCTTTGTTTCTCTTACTTTCCAGTGCTGAATTCTTTTTGTTTGTGAGTTTCTTTTTCTTTTCTTTTTGTAGAATTTGTTTTTATTGAGACTTTGTTTTTCTTCTTCATTTTGATGAGAAGGTTTGTTAACTTTCTTTGTGGTTACCTTGAAATTTACCCTTATCTTCCTAGGTTTGAACCGGTCTCTTATTACTTGGCAGCACCTTGCCTTCCTCTCCATTAGAAAGTTCTATGCCTACATCGTTTATTCCCTCTTTTATTGTTCTGATGTTTTTGTCATTTACAGATTAACCTCTCTGGTTCCCTTTTGTAATTCTTTTTTGGATAGTCCTTTACAGTTTATGTCCTAGGTTGGTATCTGGCTGCTACAATCTTGTGTCCCAAATTCAGGCTGTGGTATGAGGTTGTTTGTTCTCAGACCAAAGGATTCTCTTTAATAATCTTGCAAATTTGGTTTGGTTTTTACACACACCCTTAATTTCTGTATATCTGGAAATGTCCTAATTACACAATCATATTTGAATGAGAGTTTTTTTAAAATAATTTTTATTGTTCTTTAAGTGAAAGTTTACTAATCAAGTAAGTCACATATAAGCTTATATAAACCTTACTTCATACTCCCACTTACTCTCCCCCTAATGAGTCAGCCCGCTCCCTCCTTCCAGTATCTCCTTTGGTGACGGTTTTGCCAGTATCTAACCCTCTCTACCCTCCTATCTCCCCTCCAGACAGGAGATGCCAACACAGTCTCAAGTGTCCACCTGATACAAGTAGCTCACTCTTCATCAGCATCTCTCTCCGACCCATTGTCCAATCCCTTCCACGTCTGATGAGTTGTCCTCAGGAATGGCTCCTGTCCTGGGCCAACAGAAGGTTTGGGGACCATGACCGCTGGGATTCTTCTAGTCTCGGTTGGACCATTAAGTCTGGTCTTTTTATGAGAATTTGGGGTCTGCATCCCACTGTTCTGCTCCCTCAGGGGTTCTCTGTCCTGCTCCCTGTCAGGGCAGTCATCAGTTGTAGCCGGGCACTATCTAGTTCTTCTGGTCTCAGGATGATGTAAGTCTCTGGTTCATGTGGCCCTGTCTGTCTCTTGGGCTCATAGTAATCGTGTGACCTTGGTGTTCTTCATTCTCCTTTGATCCAGGTGGGTTGAGACCAATTGATGCATCTTAGATGGCCGCTTGTTAGCATTTAAGGACCTAGACGCCACACTTCAAAGTGGGATGCAGAATGTTTTCATAATAGAATTATTTTGCCAATTGACTTATAAGTCCCATTAAGCCATAGTCCCCAAACTCCCGCCCTTACTCCGCTGACCTGCGAGGCATTCAGTTTATCCCGGAAACTTCTTTGCTTTTGGTTCAGTACAGTTGAGCTGACCTTCTGTGTACTGAGTATTGTCCTTCCCTTAACCTAAGGTAGTTCTTACCTACTAACTAATCAGTAAATAACCCTCTCCCACCCTCCCTCCCTCTCCCCCTCGTAACCACAAAAGTATGTATTCTTCTCAGTTTATACTATTTCTCAAGACCTTATAATAGTGGTCTTATACAATATTTGGCCTTTTGCCTCTAATTTCACTCAGCATAATGCCTTCCAGGTTCCTCCATGTTATGAAATGTTTCACAGATTTGTCACTGTTCTTTATCGATGCATAGTATTCCATTGTGTGAATATACCACAATTTAACGATTCATCCGTTGATGGATACCTTGGTTGCTTCCAGCTTTTTGCTATTGTAAACAGAGCTGCAATAAACATGGGTGTGCATATATCTGTTCGTGTAAAGGCTCTTATTGCTCTAGGGTATACTCTGAGGAGTGGGATTTCTGGGTTGTATGGTAATTCTATTTCTAAATATTTAAGAAAACGCCAGATAGATTTCCAAAGTGGTTGTACCATTTTACATTCCCACCAGCAGTGTATAAGAGTTCCAATCTCTCTGCAGCCTCTCCAACATTTATTATTTTGTGTTTTTTGGATTAATGCCAGCCTTGTTGGAGTGAGATGGAATCTCATCATAGTTTTAATTTGCATTTCTCTAATGGCTGATAATCGAGAGCATTTTCTCATGTATCTGTTAGATGCCTGAATATCTTCTTTAGTGAAATGTGTGTTCATATCCTTTGCCCACTTCTTGATTGGGTTGTCTTTTTGTGGTTGAGCTTTAGCAGATTCATATAGATTTTAGAGATCAGGCACTGGTCGCAGATGTCATAGCTGAAAAATTTTTCCCAATCTGTAGGTGGTCTTTTTACTCTTTTGGTGAAGCCTTTAGATGAGCATAGGTGTTTGATTTTTAGGAGCTCCCTGTTATCTGGTTTCTCTTTGTCATTTTTGGTAATGTTTTGTATTCTGTTTATGCCTTGTATTAGGGCTCCTAAGGTTGTCCCTATTTTTTCTTCCATGATCTTTATCGTTTTAGTCTTTATGTTTAGATCCATGATCCACTTGGAGTTAGTTTTTGTGCATGGTGTGAGGTATGGGTCCTGTTTCATTTTTTTGCAAATGGATATCCAGTTATGCCAGCACCATTTGTTAAAAAGACTATCTTTTCCCCAATTAATTGACACTGGGCCTTTGTCAAATATCAGCTGCTCATATGTGGATGGATTTATATCTGGGTTCTCAATTCTGTTCCATTGGTCTACGTGCCTGTTGTTGTACCAGTACCAGGCTCTTTTGACTACTGTGGCTGTATAATATGTTCTAAAATCAGGTAGAGTGAGGCCTCCGACTTTCTTCTTCTTTTTCAGTAATGCTTTACTTATCCGGGACTTTTTCCTTTCCATATGAAGTTGGTGATTTGTTTCTCCATCACATTAAAAAATGTCATTGGAATTTGGATCAGAAGTGCATTGTATGTATAGATGGCTTTTGGTAGAATAGACATTTTTACTATGTTAAGTCTTCCTATTCATGAGCAAGGTATGTTTTTCCACTTCTGTAGGTCCTTTTTAGTTTCTTGTAGTAGTACTTTGTAGTTTTCTTTGTATAGGTCTTTTACATCTTTGGTAAGATTTATTCCTAAGTATTTTATCTTCTTGGGGGCTACTGTGAATGGTATTGATTTGGTGATTTCCTCTTCGATGTTCTTTTTGTTGATGTAGAGGAATCCAAGTGATTTTTGTATGTTTATCTTATAACCTGAGACTCTGCCAAACTCTTCTATTAGTTTCAGTCGTTTTCTGGAGGATTCCTTAGGGTTTTCTGTGTATAAGATCATGTCATCTGCAAATAGAGATAATTTTACTTCCTCCTTGCCAATCCGGATGCCCTTTATTTCTTTGTCTAGCCTAATTGCTCTGGCTAGGACCTCTAGCACAATATTGAATAAGAGCGATGATAAAGGGCATCCTTGTCTGGTTCCCGTTCTCAAGGGAAATGTTTTCAGGCTCTCTCCATTTAGGGTGATGTTGGCTGCTGGCTTTTTATAGATGCCCTTTATTACGTTGAGGAATTTTCCTTCAATTCCTATTTTGCTGAGAGTTTTTATCATGAATGGGTGTTGGACTTTGTCAAATGCGTATTCTGCATCAATCAATAAGATAATGTGGTTTTTGTCTTTTGTTTTATTTATGCGGTGGATTACATTAATGGTTTTTCTAATATTAAACCACCCTTGCATAAAAAATTGCATACCTGATATAAATCCCACTTGGTCGTGGTGGATTATCTTTTTGATATGTTGTTGAATTCTATTCGCTACAATTTGGTTGAGGATTTTTGCATCTAGGTTCATGAGGGATACAGGTCTGTAATTTTCTTTTTTTGTGGTGTCTTTACCTGGTTTTGGTATCAGGGATAGGGTGGCTTCATAGAATGAGTTAGGTAGTATTCCATGATTTTCTATGCTTTGAAATACCTTTAGTAGTAGTGGTGTTAAGTCTTCTCTGAAAGTTTGGTAGAACTCTGCAGTGAAGCCGTCCGGGCCAGGGCTTTTATTTCTTGGGAGTTTTTTTTATTACCTTTTCAATGTCTTTTTTTGTTATGGGTCTATTTAGTTGTTCTACTTCTGATTGTTAGTTTAGGTAGGTAGTGTATTTCTAGGAATTCACCCATTTCTTCTAGGTTTTCAAATTTGTTAGAGTACAATTTTTCGTAATAATCTGATATGATTCTTTTAGTTTCAGTTGGGTCTGTTGTGATGTGGCCCATCTCGTTTCTTATTCAGGTTATTTGTTTCCTTTCCTGTATTTCTTTAGTCAGTCTGCCCAACGGTTTATCAATTTTGTTAAGTTTTTCAAAGAACCAGCTTTTGGCTTTGTTAATTCTTTCAATTGTTTTTCTGTTCTCTAATTCATTTAGTTCAGCTCTAATTTTTATTATTTGTTTTCTTCTTTTTTTTTTAGTGCCTGATGGATTCTTTTGTTGCTCGCTTTCTATTTGTTCAAGTTGTAGGGACAGTTCTCTGATTTTGGCTCTTTCTTCTTTATGTATGTGTGCATTTATCGATATAAATTGAACTCTGAGCACTGCTTTTGCTGTGTCCCACAAGTTTTGATAGGAAATGTTTTCATTCTCATTGCATTCTATGAATTTCTTTATTCCCTCCTTAATGTCTTCTATAACCCAGTCTTTTTTGAGCATGGTATTGTTCAGTTTCCAAGTATTTGATTTCTTTTCCCTGATTTTTCTGTTATTGATTTCCACTTTTCTGGCCTTGTGGTCTGAGAAGATGCTTTGTAATATTTTGATGTTTTGGATTCTGCAAAGGTTTGTTTTATGACCTAATATGTGGTCTATTCTAGAGAATGTTCCATGTGCGGTAGAAAAAAAAGTATACTTTGCAGCTGTTGGGTGGAGTGTTCTGTATAAGTCTATGAGGTCAAGTTGGTTGAGTGTAGCAATTAGGTCTTCCGTGTCTCTATTGAGCTTCTTACTGGATGTCCTGTCCTTCTCTGAAAGTGGTGTGTGGAAGTCTCCTACTATAATTGTGGAGGTGTCTATCTCACTTTTCAGTTCTGTTAAAGTTTGTTTTATGTATCTTGCAGCCCTGTCATTGGGTGCATAAATACTTAATATGGTTATATCTTCCTGGTCTATTGCCCCTTTAATCATTATGTAGTGTCCTTCTTTATCCTTTGTGGTGTATTTAACTTTGAAGTCTATTTTGTCAGAAATTAATATTGCTACTCCTGCTCTTTTTTGCTTGTTGTTTGCTCGATATATATTTTTTCCATCCTTTGAGTTTTAGTTTGTTTGTGTCTCTAAGTCTAAGGTGTGTCTCTTGTAGGCAGCATATAGACGGATCGTGTTTCTTTATCCAGTCTGTGACTCTCTGTCTCCTTATTGGTGCATTTAGTCCATGTACATTCAGCGTAATTATAGATAAGTTTTGATGCTTTTCTGTGTGTGTTGTTGAGAATTTCATTTTTCCACTTACTTTTTTGTGCCGAGGCATTTTTCTTTGTAAATTGTGTGTTCCTCATTTTCATAGTAGTTGACTTTATGTTTGCTGAGTCGTTATGTTTTTCTTGGTTTTTATTTTGAGTTATGGAGTTGTTATACCTCTTTGTGGTTACCTTAATATTTACCCGTATTTTTCTAAGTAAAAAGCTAACTGGTTTTGTCCTATATCGCCTTGTTTCCCTCTCCATATGGCAGTTCTATGCCTCCTGTATTTAGTCCCTCTTTTTGATTATTGTGATCTTTTACATATTGACTTCAATGATTCCCTGTTTCGCACATTTTCTTCTTTTTAAAATTAATCTTAATTTTTTTGTGTGATTTCCCTATTTGAGTTGATATCAGGATGTTCTGTTCTATGACTTTGTGTTGTGCTGGTATCTGATATTACTGATTTTCTGACCAATTTCCTTTAGTATTTCTTGTAGCTTTGGTTTGGTTTGTGCAAATTTTCTAAGCTTGTGTTTATCTGTAAATGTTTTATTTTCACCTTCATATTTGAGAGAGAGTTTTGCTGGATATATGATCCTTGGCTGGCAGTTTTTCTCCTTCAGTGCTCTATATATGTCATCCCATTGCCTTCTTGACTGCATGGTTTCTGCTGAGAGTCTGAACTTATTCTTATTGACTTTCCTTTGTAGGAGACCTTTCTTTTATCCCTGGCTGCTTTTAAAATTTTCTGTTTATCTTTGGTTTGGGCAAGTTTGATGATAATATGTCTTGGTGATTTTCTTTTTGGATCATTCTTATATGGGGTTTGACGAGCATCTTGGATAGATATCCTTTCGTCTTTCATGATGTCAGGGAAGTTTTCTGCCAACAGATCTTCAACTATTCTCTCTGTATTTTCTGTTATCCCTCCCGGTTCTGGAACTCCAATCACACGCAATGTATTCTTCTTGATAGAGTCCCACATGATTCTTAGGGTTTCTTCATTTTTTTTAATTCTTTTATCTGATTTTTTTCCAGCTATATTGGTGTCAGTTCCCTTGTCCTCCAGGTCCCCCACTGTGCATTCCAATTGCTCGAGTCTTCCTCTGACTTCCTATGGAATTGTCTAATTCTGTAATTTTACTGTTACTCTTTTGGATTTCTGAATGCTATGGATTCTTGCAGCTTATTAATTTTTCCACTATGTTCTTGAATAATCTTTTGGATTTCTTCAACTGCTTTATCAGTGTGTTCCTTGGATTTTTCTGTAGATTGCCTTATTTCATTTATGAGGTCATCCCTGATGTCTTGAAGCATTCTGTAAATTAGTTTTTTATATTCTACATCTGGCAATTCCAGGATTGTATCTTCATTTGGGAAAGATTTTGATTTCTTTAATTTGGGGAGTTGTAGAAGCAGTCATGGTCTGCTTCTTTATGTGGTTTGATATTGACTGCTGTCTCCAAGCCATCTGTAAGACAGTGTAGTGATTTATTTTATATTTGCTCACTGAGTCTTATCTTGTTTTGTTTTCTTTCAATGTACGTAGAGGGGCTACTAGATTGCGCTGTCTTGACTGTTGTAGCCCTTGAATCACTTATGTCCTATTAACATCTGGTTTGGGCTGTTACCAGATATATAAACCTAAGAGTCCATTCACTATTCTTGAGTAGAATCTGATTTTGGGTCACCAAGTGTGTGGTGCAGACTGTCATCTATGCACCTAGAGGAGTGGTGGTGATAGTTGTGTGCACCAGATTCTAATAGCAGCAGGGAGTCACACTCCAGGGGGGCAGGATGCTGACAGGCTTCCCCCAAGTGCCAGTGAGGTAGGTGTGTCTCTATTCCTAAAGCACTTTGGTTGGTGGGCTCTGCAGCTGTACCTTAGGCACCCAATGCATGTACCCCTACAGATTGGTAGGTGTCACCATCCTCAGACCCCTAAGGCAGGAGGCTAGGTGGTCTGGGGGGAGCTTCAGCCCTCAGTTCCCTGTTGTGGGTCGGTGAGGGGTCTGTTCAATACGCAGAGATGTCAGACCTGGGAAACTTGTCTTTCCGGTAATCCGCTAAAACAATTACAGTCAGATCCCTATCAGAATTGCCTTTGCACTATAATAGCCACCTTGTTCCCTGTAGGGATGAAAGCCCAAGACTGTGGATCTCATATGCTTGGCTGGAGCTGGGTTTGTATTTTTAGTCCAATTTTGGGAAGTCAGGGAAGGATTTTTGGTCCCTGGGTTTTTTTGTATCTGCTTCTCTCAGGCAAGGAGAATGGGTTAGGAAAAGACCAAAAAAAAAAAAAAAAAACCCACAAAAAAACAAAAGAAGTAACCGCAGGGCACTTCACTCTCTGGGTCAGGAAATGCCAATAATAATGAAGCCGCCTGGGAAGAGGAGGGGAGGGATCAGATAGGAGAGAGTAGCACCCCAGAATATAGACAAAGTTACTTATCTTTCTTAGTGATGACTGTTTTATCTGAGATTCCTGAGGTGTGTGTAGCCTTTGTGCGTTGGCTGGGTCGAGATTGCCCCCGAGGGTCAGGCCCGCGTCCTGTGCTTGAGCTGTCTCAGAAGCCGTTGTCAGTTCCTCCACTCCCAGTCCAAAGCCCAGCGCCAAGGTTCCCCAGCTGGAATGCCGCACTCCAGGCTCCAAAATCAGTCGCTACCTCCCGGTGACTTCTCCTCCTGTCAGCTGCGTCGCTGCCTGCCTGCGTGCACTGGCTGGGCTTCCCCCGAGGTCACTTCTGGGGGCTAGGGCTGCGTCCCATGTCTGCACTGTCTCAGGATGCCATGATAAGCTCCCCTGCGCTCAGTCCAAAGACCAGCACCAAGGTTTTCTGACTGGGACCCTGGCTCCAGGCTCCGAAAGCAGTCGTCGCTTCCCCATGTTTGTTCGTTATCAGTCTCTGTCACTCAGGTCAACTCTGTAGATCTGTGTTTGATGGTCAAGGTTCGTAGATTGTCATGTATGTGATCGATTCACTTGTTTTTCCGAGTCTTTGTTGCAAGAGGGATCCGAGGTAGCTTCTACCTAGTAGGCCATCTTGGCCCCGCCCTGAATGAGAGTTTTGCAGGATATGTTATTCTTGGTTGGCAATTTTTTTTCTTTCAAGGTTTTATATATGTCATCCCATTACCTTCTTGCCTGCATAGTTTCTGCTGAATAATCAGAGCTTAGCCTTATTGTTTCTCCCCTGCATGTGACGTTTTGTTTTTCTCAAGTTGCTCTCAGGATTTTTTTTTTTGTCTTTGGTTTTAGTGAGTGTGATTATGATATGCCTTGGTGATGTTCTTTTGGGGTCTATCCTATATGGGGTTTGTGGAGCTTCTTGGATGACCAGCTTTTCATCTTTCATGATAATTAGGGAAGTTTTCTGTCAGCAATTCTTCATTTATCCTCTCTGCATTTTCCATTTTGTCCCCCTGTTCTTGAACTCTGATCACTCACCAGTTTTTGCTTTTGATTGTATCCCACATAATTCTCAGGGTTTCTTCATTTTTCTTCATTCTTTTTTCTCATTTTTCCTCAGAGGCATATCCAAGTGTTTCTTCAATTTTGCTGATCCTGTCCTCTATCATTTCAAACCTGTTCCTCTGCCATTCTATGACACTGTCCATTTTTAGAATGTTGTTTATCTTTTGAATTTCTAATTGTTGTTTTGTATGAGTTCTAGTTGTGAGTTTATTCTGGCATTTTGTTCCTGCATTATTTTCCTGGATTACTTTTTTTTTTTTTTTGTCTGTATCTTCCATGAATTTGTCTGCCTTTTCCATGATTTTGTCTATTTTTTCCTCATTTTTTTCTGCTTTTTGCTTCAACTCTTGGAGAGCTCTGAATATTAGATATTTGAATTCCCAGTCTGGTAGTTCCAGTGCCTTTCCTTCTACTGGAAAGTTACCTGGTGTTTTATTTTGGATGCCTGATGGAACAATCCTGTCCTTTTTTTTAATGTTTTGATATTGTCTGCTGTCTTTGGGAAATTCTGTAGTTTTTTTTTGTTTGTTGAGTATAGATCTGTTTGTTGCGTCCTAATTTTTTGTTTTATTTGGTTACGTCTGAGCATGTGAGCTGTGCATTCTTTGTTGTTTACTCATCTGTGGTCACAATACTTTTCTCCTCCTTGTCCAATGGGCAGGACCAGGCACTCAGATATGGCACAGCAGGGCAGGTCCAGCTGAATGGGAGGGGCTGGGATGGGTTGTTTTGTGGCACATAATGGGGCCAAGAGATGGGCCATGAATCAGTGCCGGGCAGGTTCTTGTAGGCCATGCCTGTGTTGCTCAAGGGTGTGGTGTTCAGCGCACAGTGCAGGTAGGCAGGAAGGAGGGGGGAGATTGTGATGTGCAGAGCTAATATGGGTATGGGAAAGAGGAGAAAGAGGAGAAACAGGAGCCAAAAAAAGAGAGAAAATTTCAAGGGAGCTTGCCATTGGAGTGGAGAGGTGAGAAACTGAGAGATGGAGAAAAACATAAAGAAAAAAAGAGAAACAGAAAAAATAACTGGATAAAAATTTGGAAGAAAACACAAAAAAGAAAAGCCCCCAGGGGTCCCACCGGTGTGGCTGTGAAAACTGGGGAAGTGGCTTCCAGCCTGCGCAATACAGCCTGGCTAGAGGGGGTATAGATGTTACACAGCACTAGGTATTCAAAGACAGGAAAAGAAGGTAATTATACAGAGACAAGAACTGAGAAATGAAGAAAGGAAAAAAGAGAAAAGAAATGCCCCCAGGGATCCAACCTATGTGGCTGCGGAGACAAGGGGAGTGGCTCCAAAGCCATGCAGTGTAGCCCAGCTAGAAGGGGCTCCCAAGCTGTGAAAAAGAAAGCAAACAAATAAACAGAACAAAACAAAGCAAAAAAAAAAAAAAAAAAGCCCTGAAGATCCTACCAGCATGGTGTCATGGACCAGGGGAGCGTTTCCCCAGTCGAGCAGTTCTTCACAGCCTTTCAGGAGGAAGCAAAGATGATACACGGGGCCAGATGTTTGAGAGAAAGGAGAGGCAGGTGGTGGGAGGCACGGAAGAAACCAAAAGAAACAGAAAAATGCAACATCAGCAACAGAGGAATGACACTCGGAGAGCCGGCCAGTGTAGGTGGGGTGAATCCAAGTGACCTGAGGCCGAAGCAGTTGCCTCCAAGACAAGAGATTGCAGCTGGTTGGAAGCAGAGGAGGCAGTAGGGGAAGAAGGGTGTGGGTTAGGAAAGCGTATTATCGCTTGTTACTGGGTGCTAAATCATGAACCTGTTTTATCATACTCTCTGCCCGCCAATATCCAATGTGGATGGGGCAAATCCAAGTGGCACAGATGCTTTACTTTTCGGCCAGCCAAGCCAACATTGCCATCCAGGAAGCATGGAAGTAGAGCAGTGGGGAGAGGATGGGGGGTGGGAAAGCGTGTATCACTTGTTACTGTGTGCTCTGTCTCCCACCGGGAGCTCTGTGAAGCTGCTTTCCTGTGATCCCTGTCTTCCGATCTTTGACAGTAGTCCAAGATGGCGAATCCGTGCTGCATTAGCTGACAGGGGACCTCCATATGTATATAGCCTTGCTCTCTGTTCTCTGTCAGTTTCTTATTCCATTTGGTGCTTGGCTGAGTTATCTCTTCATTTGACATTTCGGGTTCCAGGAATGATGTTTATCTCTGCTTTGCTTGTTTTTTCAGGTCTTTGCTGTGGAGGGATGGCATGGTGCTTCTGTCTACAGCACCACGTTGGCCGGAAGTACCCGCTGGTAATCTTAATAAAGTCAGTTCCAAAGAAACTGCCGAAGAATCAACTTACAAGATTGAAAATATATGCTCTACACGGAGATAGAGGAGGTCATTACAAAACTGTGACAAAGTCTTGCCTCTGGTCTCCTGTGTTAACTAGTGCTGCTGTAAGAGAAATATCACAAGTAGGTAGTTTTAAAGAAAAAATTTTATTATTAATCTCATACTTTGTTGTTTTTGAGAATATACACAACAGAACATATGCCAATTCAACAATTTCTACATATACAATCCAGTGACATTGATCATATTGAGTAGCCATTCTCACCTTCCTTTTCTGAATTGTTCCTCCCCCATTAACATAAACTCACTGCACCCTACGATTCCTATTTAATATTTCACATTGCTATTGTCAGTTTGATCCCATATAGTTCTTAAAAGAGTACGATGGTAAGGGTGGGAGGGAGGGGGAAAAGGGGAGTTAACGGTGATGAAAAATCACATTGACTAAGGGTAGGGTTGCATAGCTAAATATTTTAACTGCTATCAATAAGTTCTACACCTGTAAAAAGTTGAACTGGCAAAAGTTGTGTGATAGATGTATTTACAACAATGATTTTTAAAAAAAGAGAGAAGGGTAGAGAGTAGGTCCTGAGGCTGCTTATGTACAACCAAATACTTGAAGGGATTTGATTCCTTGGTTTGGCGTTTTACTCATAGTTCCATGGGACATCCCAGTTGACTGGACTAGTAACATGTTTAGCACTTCTGTTCTACCTCCTAGTTTGTTGCATAGAGCCTGGACTCTTAAAAGTTTGCAAGTGGCCATCCAAGACACAATAATTGGTCTCTATTCACCTGGAGCAACAGACGAAGAAGAGTCGGGAATAGGAGGAGGATATGGAATGTGTGGCTAATTGCCTCAATGAAAAACTGCCTCCTTTGCCAAGAGACCAAAAGAACTGAATGGTGCCTGGCTACCATTACTGAACATTTTTATAAAAGATTCCATGGAAGACTCCTGATCAAAAGGAGGAAAATGCAGAAAAGAACTTCAAATTCTCATGGACTTCAGAATTTCTGAAGTCATGGAGGCTGGATGAACTCCTGAAAGTATTGTCCTGAGATAACCTTTAAACCTTAAACCAAAAATATTCCCTGAAGTTTTCTTAAAAACAAACAACCTTTTAGCTTAACCAGGAAAAAACGCCTGCTTTGAGCATTGTGGTCTTTTAAGAACTATCTATATGGGATCAAATTGAAAACAGCAACTTGAAAGATTAGACAGGAAACTTATGAGGCAGTGAGTTTATGTTAATGAGGAACAACTCAGAAAAGGAGAGTGAGAATGGTTGCAAAACTCAAAGAATGTAATCAATGTACCTAAATTGTACATGTATAAACTGTTGGACTGGTGTATGTCTTGCTGTGTACATCCTCAACAACAAAATAAATAAAATTTAGAAAAAAAAGTACAATGCTCAAGGTGAACATTCTTTATTAGTCAAACTATAGTATTAAATGGTTTAAAGAACACTTGAGGGGATATTTTTGGTTTAAGGTTTAAATATTATCTCAGGACAATAGTTTTTAAGGGTTCATCTAGCCTCCATGGCTCCACAAAGTCTGGATTCTATAAGAATTTAAAATTCTATTCTGCATTTCCCTCCGTTGATCAGGACTCTTTTTTTAATTTTTAGTATGCTTTAAGTAAAAGTTACAGCTTGTTAGTTTCTCATACAAAAATTTATACACACATTGTTATGTGAACCTAGTTGTTCTCCCTATTTCTTTCCACCCTGAAATTCCCATGTCCATTCAGCCAGCTCCTGTCCCTGTCTACGCTCTCATCTCACCTCCAGACAGGTGCTGCCCATTTAGTCTCATGTATCTTACTGAGCTAAAAAGCACATTCTTCACAAGTATCATTTTATGTCTTATAGTCCAGTCTAAAATTTGTCTGAATGGTTGGCTTTGGGAATGGTTTTAGTTTTGGGTCAACAGAGAGTCTGAGGGTCCCTCCAGTCTCAGTTAGACCATTGTCTGGTCTTTTCATTAGAATTTGAGTTCTGCACCTCACTATTCTCCTGATCCATCAGGAACTCTCTATTGTGTTCCCTGTCAGGGCAGTCATTGGTGGTAGCCAGGCACCATGTAGTTCTCTTCGTCTCAGAATAACGGAGTCTCTGGTTTATGTCGCCCTTTCTGTCTCTTGGGCTCATATTTCATCTGTGTCTGTGGTGTTCTTAATTCTCCTTTACTCCAGGTGAGTTGAGACCATTTGATGCATCTTAGATGGCTGCTCGCAAGCTTTTAAAACCCCAGATGCCACTCACCAAAGTGGGATGCACAAGATTTTCTGAATAAACTTTGTTATGCCAATTGACCTAGATATTCCCTGAAACCATGGTCCCCAGCCCCCAACCCCTGCTGCTCTGTCGCTTGAAATGTTTGGTTGTATTCAGGAAACTTCTTAGGTTTTGGTTTAGTACAGCTGTGCTGACTTCCCTGTATTGTGTATTGTCCTTCCCTTCACCTAATTCTTGTCTGCTCTCTAGATAGTGAATACCCCCTCTCCCTCCCTCCCCACCCTCATAACCATCAGAGAATTTTTTTTCTGTTTTTAAATCTTTTCTTGAGTAGTGGTCTCATACAATGTTTGCCCTTTTGTGACTAATTTCACTCAGCATAATGCCTTCCAGATTCATCCATGTTGTTTCACAGATTCAACCTTGTTCTTTTTCCTTGCATAGTATTCCATTGTGTGAATATACCGCAATTTATTTTTCCATACATCCATTGATGGGCACCCAGATTGTTTCCATATTTTTGCTATTGTGAACAGTGCCGCAATGAAGATGTGTGTGCATATATCTGTGAGACAGCTCTTATTTCTCTAGGATATGTTCCAAGGGGTGGGGTTGCTGGATTGTAGGGTACTTCTATTTCTAGCTTTTTAAGGAAGCGCCACAGCGATTTCCAAAATGGTTGTATCATTTTACACTCCCACCAGCAGTAAGTGTTCCAGTCTCTCCACAACCTCTCCAACATTTATTATTTTGTGTTTTCTGGATCAATACCAGCCTTGTTGGAGATGGAATCTCATTGTAGTTTTGATTTGCATTTCTCTAAAGGCTAATGATTGTGAGCATTTCCTCACGTATCTGTTAGTTGCCTGAATGTCGTCTTTGGTGAAGCACCTGTTCATATCCTTTCCCCATTTTTTAACTGGGTTATTTGTCTTTTTGTTATTGAGGTATTGCAGGATCTTATAGATTTTAAAGATTAGACCCTTGCTGGATATGTCATAGCCAAAAGTTTTTTCCCAGTCTGGAGTTTGTCCTTTTACTCTTTTGGTGAAGTCTTTTGATGAGCGTGTTTGATTTTTAGGAGCTTGCAGTTATCTAGTTCCTATTCTGGTGTTTGTGCATTATTAGTAATGTTTTGTATTCTCTTTATGCCATGTATTAGAGCGCCTACTGTAGTCCGTATTTTTTCTTCTATGACCTTTATCATTTTAGATTCATAGTTAGATCTTTGATCCATTTTGAGTTAGTTTTTGTGCATGGTGTGAGGTATGGGTCTTGTTTCATTTTTTTGCAGATGACATCTCATTATGCCAGCACCATTTGTTAAAGAGACTGTCTTTTCCCCATTTTATGGACTTTGGGCCTTTGTGAAATATCGGCTGCTCTTAGGTGGATGGATTTACTTCTGGATTCTCAATTCTGTTCTATTTGTCTATATATCGGTTGTTGCACCAATAACAGGTTGTTGTAACTATTATTATACTGGTGGTATAATAGGTTCTAAAATGAGGTAGTGTGAGGTCTCTGACTTTGTTCTTCTTCAGTAATGCTTTACTTATCCTGGGCCTCTTTCCGTTCCATATGAAGTTGATTTGCTTCTCCATCTCATTAAAAAAAAGCCATTGGAATTTGGATCCGCATTGCATTGTATCTGTAGATGGCTTTGGGTAGAACTAACATTTTCACAATATTGAGTCTTCCTATCCATGAGCGATGTATGTCTTCCACTTACGTAGGTCTCTTTTGGAAACTCTGGTGGCACAGTTATTAAGTGCTATGGCTGCTAACCAAAAGGTTGGCAGTTCAAATCTGCCAGGCACTCCTTGGAAACCCTGTGGGGCAGTTACACTGTGTTCTGTAGGGTCACTATGAGTCAGAATTGACTCTATGGCAATGGGTTTTTTTTTTATTAACTTTTATTAAGCTTCAAGTGAACGTTTACAAATCCAATCAGTCTGTCACATATAAGTTTACATACATCTTACTCCGTACTCCCACTTGTTCTCCCCCTAAACCCTTTCAGTCTCTCCTTTCGTGACAATTTTGCCAGCTTCCCTCTCTCTCTATCCTCCAATCCCCCTTCCAGACAAGAGTTGCCAACACAATCTCAAGTGTCCACCTGATATAATTAGCTCACTCTTCATCAGCATCTCTCTCCCACCCGCTGACCAGTCCCTTTCATTCCTGATGAGTTGTCTTCGGGGACAGTTCCTGTCCTGTGCCAACAGAAGGTCTGGGGACCATGGCCGCCGGGATTCCTCTAGTCTCAGTCAGACCATTAACTATGGTCTTTTTATGAGAATTTGGGGTCTGCATCCCACTGATCTCCTGTTCCCTCAGGAGTTCTCTGTTGTGCTCCCTGTCAGGGCAGTCATCGATTGTGGCCGGGCACCAACTAGTTCTTCTGGTCTCAGGATGATGTAGGTCTCTGGTTCATGTGGCCCTTTCTGTCTCTTGGGCTCTTAGTTGTCGTGTGACCTTGGTGTTCTTCATTTTCCTTTGCTCCAGGTGGGTTGAGGCCAATTGATGCATCTTAGATGGCCGCTTGTTAGCATTTAAGACCCCAGACACCACATTTCAAAGTGGGATGCAGAATGTTTTCATAATAGAATTATTTTGCCAATTGACTTAGAAGTCCCCTCAAACCATGTTCCCCAAACCCCCGCCCTTGCTCCACTGATGTTTGAAGCATTCATTTTATCCCGGAAACTTCTTTGCTTTTGATCCAGTCCAATTGAGCTGACCTTCCATGTATTGAGTGTTGTCTTTCCCTTCACCTAAAGCAGTTCTTATCTACTGATTAATCAATAAAAAACTCTCTCCCTCCCTCCCTCCCTCCCTCCCCCCTTCGTAACCACAAAAGTATGTGTTCTTCTCAGTTTTTACTATTTCTCAAGATCTTATAATACTGGTCTTCTGCAATATTTGTCCTTTTGCCTCTGACTAATTTCGCTCAGCATAATGCCTTCCAGGTTCCTCCATGTTATGAAATGTTTCACAGATTCGTCACTGTTCTTTATTGATGCGTAGTATTCCATTGTGTGAATATACCACAATTTATTTACCCATTGATCCATTGATGGGCACCTTGGTTGCTTCCAGCTTTTTGCTATTGTAAACAGAGCTGCAATAAACATGGGTGTGCATATCTCTGTTTGTGTGAAGGCTCTTGTATCTCTAGGGTGTATTCTGAGGAGTGGGATTTCTGGGTTGTATGGTAGTTCTATTTCTAACTGTTTAAGATAACGCCAGATAGATTTCCAAAGTGGTTGTTCCATTTTACATTCCCACCAGCAGTGTATAAGAGTTCCAAACTCTCCGCAGCCCCTCCAACATTTATTCTTTTGCGTTTTTTGGATTAATGCCAGCCTTGCTGGTGTGAGATGGAATCTCATCGTAGTTTTAATTTACATTTCTCTAATGGCTAATGATCGTGAGCATTTTCTCATGTATCTGTTGGCTGCCTGAATATCTTCTTTAGTGAAATGTGTGTTCATATCCTTTGCCCACTTCTTGATTGGGTTGTTTGTCTTTTTGTGGTTGAGTTTTGACAGAATCATGTAGATTTTAGAGATCAGGCGCTGGTCTGAGATGTCATAGCTGAAAATTCTTTCCCAGTCTGTAGGTGGTCTTTTTACTCTTTTGGTGAAGTCTTTAGATGAGCATAGGTGTTTGATTTTTAGGAGCTCCCAGTTATTGGGTTTCTCTTTGTCATTTTTGGTAATGTTTTGTATTCTGTTTATGCCGTGTATTAGGGCTCCTAGGGTGGTCCCTATTTTTTCTTCCATGATCTTTATCGTTTTAGTCTTTATGTTTAGGTCTTTGATCCACTTGGAGTTAGTTTTTGTGCATGGTGTGAGGTATGGGTCCTGTTTCATTTTTTTGCAAATGGATATCCAGTTATGCCAGCACCATTTGTTAAAAAGACTATGTTTTCCCCAATTAACTGACACTGGGCCTTTGTCAAATATCAGCTGCTCATACGTGGAAGGATCTATGTCTGGGTTCTCAATTCTGTTCCATTGGTCTATGTGCCTGTTGTTGTACCAGTACCAGGCTGTTTTGACTACTGTGGCTGCATAATAGCTTCTCAAATCAGGTAGAGTGAGGCCTCCCACTTTCTTCTTTTTCAGTAATGCTTTGCTTATCCGGGGCTTCTTTCCCTTCCATATGAAATTGGTGATTTGTTTCTCTGTCACCTTAAAATATGACACTGGCATTTGGATCGGAAGTGCGTTATATGTATAGATGGCTTTTGGTAGAATAGACATTTTTACTATGTTAAGTCTTCCTATCCGTGAGCAAGGTTATGTTTTTGCACTTAAGTATGTCCTTTTGAATTTCCTGTAGTAGAGCTTTGTAGTTTTCTTTGTATAGGTCTTTTACATCCTTGGTAAGATTTATTCCTAAGTATTTTATCTTCTTGGGGGCTACTGTGAATAGTATTGATTTGGTGATTTCCTCTTCTGTGTTCTTTTTGTGGATGTAGAGGAATCCAAGTGATTATTGTATGTTCATTTTATAACCTGAGACTCTGCCACACTCTTCTATTAGTTTCAGTAGTTTTCTGGAGGATTCCTTAGGGTTTTCTGTGTATAAGATCATGTCATCTGCAAATAGTGATAACTTTACTTTCTCCTTTCCAATCCGGATACATTTTATTTCTTTGTCTAGCCTAATTGCCCTGGCTAGGACTTCAAGCACGATGTTGAATAAGAGCGGTGATAAAGGGCATCCTTGTCTGGTTCCCGTTCTCAAGGGAAATGCTTTCAGGTTCTCTCCATTTAGAGTGATATTGGCTGTTGGCTTTGCATAGATGCCCTTTATTATGTTGAGGAATTTTCCTTCAATTCCTATTTTGGTAAGAGTTTTTATCATAAATGGGTGTTGGACTTTGTCAAATGCCTTTTCTGCATCAATTGATAAGATCATGTGGTTTTTGTCTTTTGTTTTATTTATGTGATGGATTACATTAATGGTTTTTCTGATATTAAACCAGCCTTGCATACCTGGTATAAATCCCACTTGATCATGGTGAATTATTTTTTTGATGTGTTGTTGGATTCTATTGGCTAGAATTTTGTTGAGGATTTTTGCATCAATGTTCATGAGGGATATAGGTCTATAATTTTCTTTTTTTGTAATGTCTTTACCTGGTTTTGGTATCAGGGAGATGGTGGCTTCATAGAATGAGTTGGGTAGTATTCCGTCATTTTCTATGCTTTGGAATACCTTCAGAAGTAGTGGTGTTAACTCTTCTCTGAAAGTTTGGTAGAACTCTGCAGTGAAGCCGTCCGGGCCAGGGCCTTTTTTTTGTTGGGAGTTTTTTGATTACCGTTTCAATCTCTTTTTTTGTTACGGGTCTATTTAGTTGTTCTACTTCTGAATGTGTTAGTTTAGGTAGGTAGTGTTTTTCCAGGAATTCATCCATTTCTTCTAGGTTTTCAAATTTGTTAGAGTACAATTTTTTGTAGTAATCTGAAATGATTCTTTTAATTTCATTTGGTTCTGTTGTGATGTGGTCCTTCTCGTTTCTTATTCGGGTTATTTGTTTCCTTTCCTGTATTTCTTTAGTCAGTCTAGCCAATGGTTTATCAATTTTGTTATTTTTTTTCAAAGAACCAGCTTTTGGCTTTGTTAATTCTTTCAATTGTTTTTCTGTTCTCTAATTCATTTAGTTCAGCTCTAGTTCTTATTATTTGTATTCTTCTGGTGCCTGATGGAATCTTTTGTTGCTCACCTTCTATTTGTTCAAGTTGTAGGGACAGTTCTCTGATTTGGGCTCTTTCTTCTTTTTGTATGTGTGCATTTATCGATATAAATTGGCCTCTGAGCACTGCTTTTGCTGTGTCCCAGAGGTTTTGGTAGGAAGTATTTTCATTCTCGTTGCATTCTATGAATTTCCTTATTCCCTCCTTAATGTCTTCTATAACCCAGTCTTTTTTCAGGAGGGTATTGTTCATTTTCCAAGTATTAGATTTCTTTTCCCTAGTTTTTCTGTTATTGATTTCTAGTTTTATTGCCTTGTGGTCTGAGAAGATGCTTTGTAATATTTCGATGTTTTGGACTCTGCAAAGGTTTGTTTTATGACCTAATATGTGGTCTATTCTAGAGAAGGTTCCATGTGCGCTAGAAAAAAAAGTATACTTTGCAGCAGTTGGGTGGAGAGTTCTGTATAAGTCAATGAGGTCAAGCTGGTTGATTGTTGTAAGTAGGTCTTCCGTGTCTCTATTGAGCTTCTTACTGGATGTCCTGTCCTTCTCCGAAAGTGGTGTGTTGAAGTCTCCTACTATACTTGTGGAGGTGCCTATCTCACTTTCCAATTCTGTTAAAATTTGATTTATGTATCTTGCAGCCCTGTCATTGGGTCCATAAATATTTAATATGGTTATGTCTTCCTGATCAATTGTCCCTTTTATCATTATATAGTGTCCTTCTTTATCCTTTGTGGTGGATTTAAGTCTAAAGTCTATTTTGTCAGAAATTAATATTGCTACTCCTCTTCTTTTTTGCTTATTGTTTGCTTGATATATTTTTTTCCATCCTTTGAATTTTTGTTTGTTTGTGTCTCTAAATCTAAGGTGTGTCTCTTCTGGTCAGCATATAGATGGATCGTGTTTCTTTATCCAGTCCGTGACTTTCTGTCTCTTTATTGGTGCATTTAGTCCATTTACATTCAGCGTAATTATAGATAAATAAGTTTTTAGTGCTGTCATTTTGATGCCTTTTCATGTGTGTTGTTGGCAATTTCATTTTTCCACGTACTTTTTTCTGCTGAGACGTTTTTCTTAGTAAATTGTGAGATCCTCATTTTCATTGTGTTTGACTTTATGTTAGTTGAGTTGTTACATTTTTCTTGGCTTTTATCTTGAGTTATGGAGTTGTTATACTTTTTTGTGGTTACCTTATTATTTACCCCTATTTTTCTAAGTAAAAACCTAACTTGTATTGTTCTATATCGCCTTCTATCACTCTCCATATGGCAGTTCCATGCCTCCTGTATTTAGTCCCTCTTTTTGATTATTATGATCTTTCACCTATTGTCTTCCATGATTCCCTGTTATGTGTATTATTTATTTATTTTTTAAATTAATCTTAATTTGTTTGTTTTTGTGATTTCCCTATTTGAGTTGATATCAGGTCTTTCTGTTTTGTGACCTTGTGTTGTGCTGGTATCTGATATTATTGGTTTTCTGACCAAACAATATCCTTTAGTATTTCTTGTAGCTTTGGTTTGGTTTTTGCAAATTCTCTAAACTTGTGTTTATCTGTAAATATCTTAATTTCGCCTTCATATTTCAGAGAGAGTTTTGCTGGATATATGATCCTTGGCTGGCAGTTTTTCTCCTTCAGTGCTCTGTATACGTCGTCCCATTCCCTTCTTGCCTGCATGGTTTCTGCTGAGTAGTCTGAACTTATTCTTATTGATTCTCCCTTGAAGGAAACCTTTCTTTTCTCCCTGGCTGCTTTTAAAATTTTCTGTTTATCTTTGGTTTCGGCGAGTTTGATGATAACATGTCTTGGTGTTTTTCTTTTTGGATCAATCTTAAATGGGGTTTGATGAGCATCTTGGATAGATATCCTTTCGTCTTTCATGATGTCAGGGAAGTTTTCTGTCAGGAGTTCTTCAACTATTTTCTCCGTGTTTTCTGTCCCCCCTCCCTGTTCTGGGACTCCAATCACTCTCAAGTGATCCTTCTTGAGAGAGTCCCACATGATTCTTAGGGTTTCTTCATTTTTTAAAATTCTTTTATCTGATTTTTTTTCAGCTATGTTGGTGTTGATTCCCTGGTCCTCCAGATGTCCCAGTCTGCATTCTAATTGCTCGAGTCTGCTCCTCTGACTTCCTATTGCGTTGTCTAATTCTGTAATTTTATTGTTAATCTTTTGGATTTCTACATGCTGTCTCTCTATGGATTCTTGCAACTTATTAATTTTTTCACTACATTCTTGAATAATCATGTTGAGTTCTTCAACAGTTTTATCAGTGTGTTCCTTGGCTTTTTCTGCAGTTTGCCTTTTTTCGTTTGTGATGTCTTGAAGCATTCTGTAAATTAGTTTTTTATATTCTGTAACTGATAATTCCAGGATTGTATCTTCATTTGGGAAAGATTTTGATTCTTTTGTTTGGGGGGTTGGAGAAGCTGTCATGGTCTGCTTCTTTATGTGGTTTGATATGGACTGCTGTCTCTGAGCCATCACTCTGAAACTAGATTTTCCAGAAAATCCGCTAAAAAAAAATGCAGTCAGATCCCTATCAGAGTTCTCCCTCTGGCTCAGGCTATTCGGATGTTAATGAAGCCGCCTGGGGAGGGTGGGGGAGGGATCAGAGAGATAGGAGAGTAGCACCTCAGAATATAGCCAGAGTTGCTTGTCTTGCTTGGAATGACTATTATATCTGAGATTCCCGCGGGGCGCGTCGCCTATCTGTGCTGTGTGGAGACTACCCACGGGGGGTCTGGCCCGCTGGAGTCAGGGTCAGATCCTCTGCCGCCAGCCCCACGCCCAACGTTAAGGTTCCCCTGCTGGGACGATGCACTCTCGACTCCTAAATCAGTTGCTGCGTCCCGGGGACTTCTCGTCCCGCCTGCTGCGTCGCCGTGCTGCCCCAGTGAACCGGCTAGGCCCCCTCCCGGGGTTAGTTCAGGTGAGTGGAGCAGTTCCCCGTGTTTGTGCCGTGACCGCATGTACCAGCTGGGACGCTGCTCTCCCCGCTGCAAGACCAGTCGCTGCCTCCCGGGGACTTCTCCCACTGGCTGCGTCGCCACGCCACCCGCGCGAACTGGCTGGGCCCCCTCCCGGGGTTAGTTCAGGGGCTTGGAGCAGCTCTCCATGCTTATGCCGTGCCTGCGCCCAGTCAAAGTTCCGGCGGGACGGTTCCCCGGCTGGGTCGCTGCTCTCCCAGCTCCAAGACCGGTCACTGCCTCCCGGGGATTTCTCCCACCGGCTGCATTGCCATGCCGCCCGCGCGAACCTGCTGGGCCCCCTCCCGGAGTGAGTTCGGGGGCTCGGGCTGGGCCCCTTGTTTGTGCCATCTGCTCCCCTGGGCTCTGCCCCAAATAGGGTGCCAAAGGTTACCTGACTGGTACGCTGGCTCCAGGCTCTGAAAACAATCGCTGCTTCCCCGTATTTGTTCGTTCTCCGTCTCTAAATCTGTGTTTGTTGTTCAGCGTTCGTAGATTGTTATGTATGTGATCGATTCACTTGTTTTTCCTAGTCTTTGTTGCAAGAGGGATCCGAGGTAGCGTCTACCTAGTCCGCCATCTTGGCCCTGCCTTCGGTTTTTTTTTTTAAAAGGTCTCTTTTGGTTTCTTGCAGTAGAGTCTTGTAGTTTTCTTTGTGTAGGTCTTTTACACTTCTGGTTAGATTTATTCCTAAGTATTTTATCTTCTTGGGGCCTATTGTAAATGGTATTGATTTGGTGATTTCCTCTTCAACATTCTCTTTGTTGGTGTAGAGGAAACCAACTGATTTTTGTATGTTTACCTGACACTTTGTTTAAATCTTCTATTAGTTTCAGTAGTTTTCTTGTGGATTTTTCGGGGTTTTCTGTGTATATCATCTGCAAATAGAAATACTTTTACTTCTTCCTTACCAATTTGGGTGCCCTTTATTTCTTTTTCTTGCCTAATTGCTCTGGCTAGGACCTCCAGCAGAATGTTGAATAAGAGTGGTGATAAAGAGCATCCTTGTCTGGTTCTGTTGTCAAGGGAAATGCTTTCAGATTCCCTCTGTTTAAGATGATGTTGGCAGTTGGCTTTGTACCATTGCCCTTTATTATGCTGAGGAATTTCCCTTCTATTCCTATGTTGGTGAGAGTTTTTACCATGAAGTGGGTGTTGGACTTCCTCAAATGCCTTTTCTGCATCAATTGATAAGATCATGTGGTTCTTGTCTTTTGTTTTATTTATATGACAGATTACATTGATTGTTTTTCTAATGTTGAACCATTTCTGCATACCTGGTGTGAATTCTACTTGGTCATGGTGAATTATTTTTTTGATATGCTGTATTGGCTAGAATTTTGTTGAGGATTTTTGCATCAACGTTCCTGGGGATATAGGTCTGTAATTTTCTTTTTTTGTCGCGTCTTTACCTGGTTTTGGCATCAGGGTTATGCTGGCTTCATAGAACGAGTTTGGGAGTATTCCATCCTTTTCTACGCTCTGAAATACCTTTAGTAGTAGTGTTAACTCTTCCCTGAAAGTTTGGTAGAATTCTCCAGTGAAAACATCAGGGCCAGGGAATTTTTTTGTTGGGAGTTTTTAAATTATCGCTTCAATCTCTTTTTTTTATAGGCTTATTTATTGTTCTAATCTGTTTGTGTTAGTTTAGGTAGGTAGTGTGTTTCTAGAAATTTGTCCTTTTCCTCTGGGTTTTCAAATTTTTTGGAGTACAACTTTTCATAATAATTTGAAATGATTCTTTTAATTTCTTTGAGTCTGTTTTGATATTGTCCATCTCATTTCTTATTCAGATTATTTGCTTCCTCTCCTGTTTTTGTCAGTTTGGCCAATGGTTTATTGATTTTGCTGACCTTTTCAAAGAACCAGTTTTTGGTCTTAACTCTTTCAATCATTTTTCTCTTCTCTATTTAATTCTGCTCTAATTTTTATTACTTACTTTCTTCTGGTGACCAAGGGCTCCTTTTATTGCTCTCTATGTGTTTGAGTTGTAGGGTTAATGTTTTGATTTTGGCTCTTTGTTCTTTTTGGATGTGTGCATTTATTGCTCTAAATTGACCTCTGAGCACAGCTTTTGCTGTGTCTCAAAGGTTATGGTAGGATGTGTTATTATCATTTGATTCTGTGACCATCTTCACTCAGTCCTCAATTTTTTCTCTAGCCCAGTAGTTTTTGAGGAAGGTGTTGTTCAGTTTCTATGTGTTTGATTTTTTTAACTTGCTTTTTCATTTATTGATTCCTACTTTTATAGTTTATTATCAGAAAAGATGCTTTGTAATATTTTGGTGCTTTGGATTCTCTTAAGGCTTGCTTTACGTCCTAATACGTGGTTTGTTTTTTTAAAAATAATTTTTATTGCGCTTTAAGTGAAAGTTTACAAATCAAGTCAGTCTGTCACATATAAACTTACATAACCTTACTAATACACCCATTTACTCTCCCCCTAATGAGTCAGCCCGCTCCCTCCTTCCAGCCTCTCCTTTCGTGATGGTTCTGCCAGTTTCTAACCCTCTCTACCCTCCTATCTCCCCTCCAGACAGGAGATGCCAACACAGTCTCAAGTGTCCACCTGATACAAGTAGCTCACTCTTTATCAGCATCTCTCTCCAACCCATTGTCCAGTCCCTTCCATGTCTGATGAGTTGTATTTGGGAATGGTTCCTGTCCTGGGCCAACAGAAGGTTTGGGGACCATGACTGCCAGGATTCTTCTAGTCTCAGTCAGACCATTAAGTCTGGTCTTTTTATGAGAATCTGGGGTCTGCATCCCACTGTTCTCCTGCTCCCTCAGGGGTTCTCTGTCGTGCTCCCTGTCAGGGCAGTCATCGGTTGTGGCCAGGCACCACCTAGTTCTTCTGGTCTCAGGATGATATAAGTCTCTAGTTCATGTGGCCCTGTCTCTTGGGCTCAGAGTTATCGTGTGACCTTGGTGTTCTTCATTCTCCTTTGATCCAGGTGGGTTGAGACCAATTGATGCATCTTAGATGGCCGCTTGTTAGCATTTAAGACACCAGACGCCACACTTCAAAGTGGGATGCAGAATTTATTTTGCCAATTGACTTAGAAGTCCCCTTAAGCCATAGTCCCCAAACCCCCGCCCTTGCTCTGCTGACCTTCGAAGCAGTTTATCCAGGAAACTTCTGTTTTTGATCCAATCCAGTTGAGCTGACCTTCCCTGTATTGAGTATTGTCCTTCCCTTCACCTCAAGTAGTGTGGCTCATTTTGGAGAACGCTCCAAAATGAAAAGAAAATATACTTGGCTACTGTTGGGTGGAGTGTTCTGAATATGTCTGTGAGATCAAGTTTATTTTGGCATTGAGATCTTCTGTGTCTTATTGAGCTTCTCTCTGGATGTTCTGTCCTTCACCGAAAGTGGTGTGTTGAAGTCTCCTACTATTATTGTGGAGCTGCCTATTTCTCTCTTCAATGCATTGGAGTTTGTTTTATGCATATTGGAGTCCTGTTGTTGGGTGCATAAATATTTATTATGGTTATGTTCTCCTGGTGTATTGACTCTTTAATCATTATATAGTGTCCTTCCTTATCCTTTCTGGGGGATTTGACTTTAAAGTCTGTTTTGTCAGAGATTAATATTGCCACTCCTGCTCTTTTTTGATTGTTGTTCGCTTGATATATTTTTTCCCAATCCTTGGAATTTTAGTTTGTGTCTTTAAGTCTAAGGTATGTCTCTTGTAGGCAGCATATAGACAGATTCTGTTAATATCCATTTAGTGTATCCATTCTGTCACTGTCTATTGATGCATTTGGTCCATTTACATTCAGCATAATTATTGCTATCTATGAGTTTTTTTTTATGAGTTTAGTGCTGTCATTTTGATGTATTTTGACAGTTTTTTTGTTCCACTTATTTTCTGTGCTGTTTTTTCTTTATGTATTTTCTTTTCATGCTTTTTGGTGTTGTTTTGTGTTTGCTGAATCTTTTTTTTTATTTTGATGTGCAGGATTGTTAGTTTCCTTTGTGGTTAATATTAACCCATATTTTTCTACATTTAAACCAATCGTTTTATTTCTTTGTATCGCCTTGATATCCTCTCCACATGAAAGATCTATTATTTAGTCTGTTTTAATGTCATTTTTTTTACATATTGACATCTCTGTTTCTCTATTTTCAGTGTTTTATTATTTTTGTGACTTCCCTATCTATGTTGATATCTGGTTGTTCTGTCCTGTGTTTTAGTCTTGCGTTGTTATCTGATGTTATTGATTTTCTAACTGGTGGACTGTCATTAGTTTCTTGTAATTTCAGTTTGGTTTTTACAAATTCCCTAAACCTCTGTTTACCTGGAAATGCCATAAGTTCACCATATTTGTGAGAGTTTTGCTGGATATATAATTCTTGGCTGGCAATTTTTTTTCCTTCAAGGCTTTATATATGTCATCCCATTACCTTCTTGCCTGCATGCGTTCTGCTGAGTAGTCGAAGCTTAGTCTTATTGACTCTCCTTTGTAGATGAATTTCTATTTATTCCTAGCCACTCTTAAAATTCTCTCTTTACTTTTGGTTTTGGCAAGTTTGATTATAATGTGTCTTGGCGACTTTCTTTTGGAATCTACCTTGTGTGGGGTTAGATGAGAATCTTGGATAGGTATCTTCTGGTCAGGATTCTTTGATAGTCTTTGGTCAAAACATTCAGTAATGGTAGCCAGGCACCATGAGGTTCTTCTGGTCTCATGGTAAAGGAGGTCATCGTTCATGGAGACAATTAGCCACACATTCCATTTTCTCCTCCTGTCCCTGACTCTCCTTCTTCCTCTGTTGCTTCCTTCTGTTGTTGTTGGTGAATAGAGACCAATTGTGCCTTGGGATAGTCACGTGTAAGCTTTTAAGATCCAGACAGTACACAACCAACTAGGAGTTACAACAGAGGCACTAACACGACATTAGGCCAATTAACTGGAGTGTCACATGAAACCATGACCCTAAACCTCCAAACCAGGAAACCAAATTCCATGAGGTGTTTGGTTGTACTTAAGCAACCTCAGCAGCTGCTCTTTTTTTTGTAAACATGTCTATCACACATTTTCCAATTGAACTTTTCACATGTGTACAACTTAATGACATCCATTACATTAATATGCTGTGCAACTCTTACCCTTAATCACTGTGATCTTTCCATCATCATAAACTGGAACTCAGTGTACCATAAGCAATAACCCCTTTTTCCACCTCCCTCCCATCCCTGGTAACTACTAATAAACTTTGGTCTCTGTACATTTGCCTGTTCTTGTCTTTATATAAGTGAGTTCATACAATATTTGTCCTTTGTGTGACTTATTTTACCTAGCATAATGTCTTCAAGCTCCACCCATGATGAAGAAAAGACACTTATTTTTCACAGTTTAGGGGGCTATTAGTGTGAATTCAGGGCACTGGCTCTAGGCGAAGCCTCTCTGCCTCCTCTAGAGGAAAATCCTTGTCTCAGCTTCTCTCATGTTCTAGGCATTCCTCCATTCTTTGTGTGGTATCTTTCCCCTTTTGTACTTACTCTTCTCTGTGTCTCATCTGCTCATTTTATAGTGATTAGGCTTAAGACATACACTACACTGGTATGGCCTAACTAACATAACAAAGAAAGCCCATTCTGAAATGTGATTACATCTAAAAAAAAGGTATAGGGGCTAGAATTTCAAAACATTTTTGGAGGACACAATTCAGTCCATAATGTTTCCACCACCCCACGCCCAGCTTTAATACCCCACCCTCTTGAGAACACCCATTCCTAGCCCACTCTGATGAGAGTATAATTGCCCTGCATCATTCAGATAAATCTTTCAAAGCCATCCAGGCATCATCTGAATCTCATGTACAACAAACATAAATGACTATGTTTCATTAAAATGATTTTATAGAAGGCCACTTTTGTGGGTCTACCAAAATACAAAGAGGATCTGGCTGAACCAGATGGGGTGAGTCTTCCTGCCCATCTGAAATCATACCAAGAACAAAATTGTCTACTCTGGCTACATATGTCAACCCTGCTCATAGAATTAAAAAAAATAATCATTTACATGTGTTTATATGAGTCTTTTGGGGTGGGAACTGAATGAAAATAGTTATACAATGCCAAGGAGGATTAAGATTCTGTTAAAACAAAAACTATAGTAAACCAATAATGGAAATTGACTGAAGTTTATTTAATATACAATTTGCAAATTGGGGTATCATTACAACTGAATTAAAAAAAAAAACCAAACCTGTTGCCATTGAGTCAATTCTGACTCATAGTGACTGTCTTAGTCATCTAGTGCTGCTATAACAGAAATACCACAAGTGGATGGCTTTAATGAACAGAAGTTTATTTCCTCACAGTAAAGTAGGCTCAAAGTCCAAATTCAGGGCATCGGCTTCAGGGGATGTCTTTCTCTGTCAGCTCTGGAGGAAAGTCCTTGTCCTCAATCTTCCCCTGGTCGAGAAACTTCTCAGGTGCAGGGATCTCATGTCCAAAGGATATGCTTTGCTTCTGGTGCTGCTTTCTTGGTGGTATGAGGTACCCAACTGTTTGGTTCCCTTTCCTTTTATCTCTTGAGAGATAAAAGGTGGTGCAGGCCACACCCCAGGGAAACTCCCTTTACTCTGGATCAGGGATGTGACCTGGGTAAAGCTGATGTTACAATCCCACCCCAATCCTCTTTAACATAAAATTACAATCACAAAATGGAGGACAATCACAGAATACTGGGAATCATGGCCTAATCAAGTTGACACATATTTTTTGGGGGGACATAATTCAATCCACAACAGTGACCCTACAGGACAGAGTAGAACTGCTCCATGGGGTTTTCAAGGAGTGGTTGGTGGGTTTGAACTGCCTACCTTTTGGTTAGCAGCTGAACACTTAGCCACTATGCCACCAGAGATCCACCATTACAAGTAGAGAATCAAAATATGTTGCAAAGAATAAAGAACTTCCAACTATTCTTATACCCCATCTTATCACTAGTAATTACGCATTGCCATGGAAAGAGGACAGGAACAGAACTGATTAAAAAAAAAATTTGTGGTCATGAAGGATTTCACACAGCATTGTCTTGAAGAACAATTAAAATAATTACTGATTTACCCTAAAACGTAACTCTAGTCTGACCTTTGGAGTTTCTGTCTAAACTGCATACAGACAATATGATGCATACAGACAATATGATGTTAATGAGGTAGGATGAGTGGCATTTATGTTAATGAGGCAGGACTCAATCTACGAGATTAGGTTGTGTTTTAAATCAATCTGTTTTGAGACACAAAAGGGAGAAGTGAGCAGAGAGAGAGAGGGACCTTGTACTACCAAGAATGCAGTCCCAGGAACACAGCATGTCTTTTGAACCCGAGGTCCCTGCACTGAGAAGCTCATAGACCAGAGGAAGATTGAAGACAAGGACCTTCCTCCAGAGCTGACAGAGAGAGAAAGCCTTCCCCTGGAGCTGCCACCCTGAATATAGACTTCCAGCCTACTAGACTGAGTGAATAAACTTATGTTTGTTGAAGCCATCCACTTGTGGTATTTCTGTTATAGCAGCACTGATAACTAAGACACCCTTAGAGTTCAGTTAGCTCCAGAAGTTGACAATCTTTTAAATTAGTGTGCACTTTAAAACTTAAAGAACTCTTTGTTCCAGAATGCCTAGATCTTTACCTAGGGCTTAACTGTAAAATATGTTCACAAGAGTGGCATGGTCAATTTATATAAAAGAAGTATCTTTTAATCACAAAAAGATCAAGAGTTTTGTTGAATTGTCTCTATCCTTTACGTGTAAGTATTTACCAGTGTGGGTGCTTTGTAAGAGCTTGTTAAATTTACAGTGCAGTTAGTTTTCTTTTTCATTAAGCATCCAATGTTTTACCTATTGCTGCATAACAAATTACCATAAATTCAGTGGCTTAAAACAACACATTTATTACTTCTGTGGGTCAGAAATCTGGTCGTGGCTTAGCTGGGTCTTCAGCTTCAGGTCTCTCACAGAGCTGCAATGAAGGTTCTGGCCAGGGCTCGGATCACATCTGAAGGCTCAACTGGGGAATGATCTACTTTTAAGCTCACTTAGATGGTTGTTGGCAGGTTTATTTCTACTTGGACTGCTAAACTGAGGGCCTCAATTCCTTGCCAGCTGGTCAGAGGTCACCCTCAATTACTTGCCACCCACCCTCAATAACCTGCCATGTGGACCCCTCCAAGATGGCAACTTGCTTCATTAAAGTCAGCAAAGAAGAATCTGCTAGCAAGATGGAAGTCAGAATCATTTGTAATTTAATCACAGAAATGATATTCCATGAAAGTTGAGGTATTCTATTGGTTAGAAGCAAGTTATACTAGGAGGCAGGGACCACTGGGGTCATCTTAGGAGCTGCCTCTCACACCCACCATATTTGTTACTCCAATAATCCTTGCTTAAAAAGCTAATATTTTTATGATGTAACAGCTCTGCACATTTTGAAGTCATCTGCTTATTCTCCTAAAGTAATATAGGAAATGGTGTAAAAATACAAGAACAAATGAACTAACTGATGAATCTTTTTTAAAGGAAATAGTTGAACTGTTTAGTTTCATATTTTAATGATTTATGGGCTTGATAACAATAATGAAATAGAAAGTAGTGATATCAAACACTTTCCCCAAGTGTGGTCCTACAGAACTTCTGAATTTGGGAAGAGGTTTTAGGGCAAGGGGTCCCAAGTTTATAAGGCAGAGCAAACACTGTGTAGGTGGTGGCTGTGTGAATTCCCCAAGTGGCATTCTGAAATTCAACAAAGCCAACTAGCCAACCAGCCAACCCAAAAAGATAAAATCTGCATAAAATTTTAAGAGCAAGTAAGATACATCGGATAGCAAATGAAGTCTGCTACTTGGGTTTCGGAGCCCACAATATGAAACCTGTGCATCCTATTATTGATTGAATTGCGTCCTCCAAAAATATCGGTCAAAGTGGCTATGCCACGATTCTCAGTATTGTGTGACTTTCCACCATTTCTTCATCTGATGTGGTTTTCCTATATGTTGTAAATCCCATCTCTATAATGGAAACCCTGATGGCATAGTGGTTAAATGCTATGGCTGCCAACCAAAAGGTCGTCAGTTCGAATCCCACAGGTGCTCCTTGGAAACTCTATGGGGCAGTTCTATGCTGTGCTATAGGGTCAATGTGAGTTGGAATCGACTCAACATCAAAGGGTTATGAGGTTTATCAGATGGATTAGTGGCAGTTAATGAGGCAAGACTCAATCTACAATATTAGATTTGTGTCTTAAGCCAAAATCTCTTTTGAAATATAAAATAGAGGAGTGAGCAGAGAGAAAAGGGGACTTCCCACCACCAAGGAACAAGAGCCAGAAGAATAGTGCATCCTCTGGATCCAGGGCTCCTTCGCTGAGAAGCAGCTAGTCCAGGGGAAGATAGATGGCAAGAACTTTCCCCTAGAAACAACAGAGAGAAAGAAAGCTTTCCCCTGGAGCTGCCACCCTGAATTTAGACTTCCAGCCTACTAGACTGTGAGAGAAAAGATTTCTCTTTGTTAATGCCACCCACTTGTGCTGTTTCTGTTATAGCAACACTAGATACTTAAGGCAGAATTTGGTATCAAGAAGGGCATGTTGCTTTAACAGATACCTAAAATGTGGAGTCAGCTTTGAAACTGAATGGATACAGGCTGGAAGAATTTTAAAGTGTCTAATAATAAAAGACTAAATTGCCTTCAAAAGACTGTTGGTGAGATTATAGACATCAAAGACAATTCTGGCGGGGAGACAGGGCCAAGATGGCGTAGTCAGACGCTTCCAGTGATCCCTCTTATAACGAAGACCCGAAAAAAGAAGTGAAATGATTTTATTTATGACAAGATAGGAGCACTGAACATCAAAAGCGAAGTTAGAAAACGGACTGAGCAGCAGAGAGAGGGAGAGATGTTTGCAAAATGGGGAGGAGTTGCCAGACCAGAATTGCCAGGAACCCATAGGCACCATTTCTGGGAGCGACAGTGGCAGGGGTCCGGATGCAGTTTCTTCAGGGACAGACAGCCAACCACACAGCCACCTCACACCTCTAGAACCAGAAAGGAACTGCGCTCTTGGCTAAAGCTAAGTTCTTGTGTATATTTTACCGCACCCCAGCCCCCAAGCCATCTTCAGTGGCTGCCTATTTCCCTGGGCCTGAGATAGGTCCTGCTGAGTGCCCTGAGCCATTCTCCTGGCCTTGGAGAAGGAATAAATTCACAGTCCGGAGAAAAGATAATCTGCCAGCTCCACTAACCCGGGGAGGTCAAGACAGAAGTGGCTCCTGTCCAGGCATGAACAGTCCATGGACTTTGAATACCTTTCCCTCCTGCATGGACCTGTGTGGGCCTATTTGAAGAGAATAGGCCCTTCTTGGCAGACGGCAACTGTTTCAGCTGCGGCGTGAAGAGGTGGGTGTTTGATGTTTGACACCGCTTCACATATTAAACAAGGTTCTCACCTACCCACATCAGGGGCCTAAGGACTGGTGCTTTCGCCCATGTCATCTAGCCACCCACAACAGGGGTCCAAGGGTAACTGGTACTTCCCAGTCCTTGCATCCCAAAGCATTGAGTGCCCATGGTCTGTCTGCAAAGCCCACCCACCTGTACGCTCTAGGGAACAGGGACACGCTTTCCTCAGAGACAGCTGGAGGACAATTCTCAGTCCCCTGTCTTGCTCAGAGTGTGACCCTCTCCTGCAACCAGATACCTGTACCTACACCAATCACCCCCGCCCCCCAAGACTGTAGGACAGAGCCTGTACCACACACTGGATGACCAAACTACCTGGACACCGGAGCTGAATCCATACAAGAAAAGTGAATGGACTCCTAGGCTCATATATCTGATAACAGCTCTAGCCACCTGGTGACAGGATGTTAGAGCTTCAAAGGTGAAAATAATCAAGCTGGCTCACTCAAGCAGCCTGTTTGGGCATATGAAAACAAAACAAAGCAAGAAACTAGAACACACTAAACAAACATAAAATGAACTAATCCAATAACTTATAGGTGGCTTGGAGACAACCGTCAATATCAAATCACATGAAGAAGCAGACCACGATCATTTCAACAAGCTCCCAAAACAAAGCATCAAGGGATCGTCTGGGTGAAAGTGCCTTCCTGGAATTACCAGATGCAGAATACAAAAGATTAATACACAGAACTCTTCAAGACATCAGGAATGACATCGGGAAGGAGATCAGGCAAAATACAGAACAAGCCAAGGAACACACAGATAAAGCAGTTGAAGAAATTAAAAAAGTTATTCGAGAACATAATGAAAAATTTAATAAGCTTCAAGAATCCACAGAAAGACAGCCATCAGAAATTCAGAATATTAACAATAAAATTACAGAATTAGACAGCTCAATAGAAAGTCAGAGGAGCAGAACTGAGCAACTGGAAGGCAGAATTGGTTACATTGAAGATAAAGCACTTTGCACCAATATATTTGAAGAAAAATCAGATAAAAGAATATAAAAAAATGAAGAAACCCTAAGAATCATGTGGAACTCTATCAAGAGAAATTACCTACAAGTGATTCATATACCAGAGCAGGGAGGGATAACAGAAAACGCAGAGAAAATTGCTGAAGATTTCTTGGCAGAAAACTTCCCTGATATCGTGAAAGATGAGAAGATATCTATCCAAGATGCTCATCGAATCCGACATAAGGTAGATCTGAAAAGAAAGTCACTAAGACATATTATAATCAAGCTTGCCAAAACCAAACATAAAGAGAGAATTTTAAGAGCAGCTAGGGATAAATGAAAAGTCACCTACAAAGGAGAGTCAATCAGAATAAGCTTGGACTACTTGGCAGAAACCATGCAGGCAAGAAGGCAATGGGATGACTTATATAAAGCACTGAAGGAAAACAGTGCCAGCCAAGAATCATATATCCAGCAAAACTGTCGCTCAAATATGAAGGTGAAATTAAGACATTTCCAGATACACACAAGTTTAGGGAATTCGTAAAAAGCAAACCAAAACTACAAGAAATACTAAAGGGAGTTCTCTGGTTAGAAAAGCAATAATATCAGATATCAACCCAAGACTCGAACACTGGACACAGCAAACAGATGTCAACCCAGAGAGGGAAATCACAAAAATAAATCAAGATAAAAAAACATTCAAAACAAGGAAAGAGTGATGTCATTATGTACAGGAATACAACATGAAAAAAATAAAAAGTGACTGAGAAATGTAGTCAAAGATCTTTCAAATGGAGAGGAAGACAAGGCGATATAAAAAGAAATTAAAATTAGGCTTAAACTCAGAAAAACAGGGGTAAATACTAAGGTAACCGCAAAGGAGACTAACAATATCACTCATCAAAATAAAACACAAGAAAAAAAATAGAGAGCAGAAACAAAATCAACAAAAACGAATGAGAGGAAAAAGACAGTATACAAACTATTGAAAACAAAAAATTAAGTGGGGAAAAAGAAACTGTCAACAACACACAAAAAAAGACATCAAAATGACAGCACTAAACTCATATCTATCCATAATTAAGCTGAATGTAAATGGACTAAATACACCAATAAAGAGACAGAGAGTGGCAGAATGGATTAAAAAACAAGGTCTGTCTATATGCTGCCTACAAAAGACACACCTTAGAGACACAAACAAAAACTCAAAGGATGGGAAAAAATAAAACAAGCAAGCAACAATCAAAAAGAGCAGCAGTGGCAATATAAATTTCTGATGAAATACATTTAAAATTAAATCTACCACAAAGGATAAGGAAGGACATTATATAATGATAAAAGGGACAATATACCGGGAGGATAAAACCATATTAAATATTTATACACCCAATGACAAGGCTGCAAGATAAACTTTAACAGCATTGAAAAGTGAGACACAAGTATAGTCGGAGACTTCAACACACCACTTTCGCTGAAGCACAGAACATCCAGAAAGAAGCTCAATAAAGACACGGAAGATCTAAATGCCACAATAAACTAAGGTGACCTCATAGACATGTATAGCAGCCAGGTATACTTTCTTTTCCAATGCACATGGAACATTCTCTAGAATGGACCACATATTAAGTCATAAAGCAAGCCTCAGCAAAATCCAAAAATATTGAAATATTACAAAGCATCTTCTCTGACCATAAGGCCAAAGAAGTAGAAATCAATAACAGAAAAACAAGGAAAAGAAATCAAACACTTGGAAACTGAACAATACCCTGCTCAAAAACGACTGGGTTATAGAAGACATCGAGGACAGAAAAAAGAAATTCATAGAATCCAATAAAAATGAAAACATTTCCTATCAGAACCTTTGGGACACAGTCAAAGCAGTGCTCAGAGGTCAATTTATACCAATAAATGCACACATCCAAAAAGAAGAAAGGGCCAAAATCAAAGAATTATCCCCACAACTTGAACAAATAGAAAGAGAGCAACAAAAGAAACCCTCAAGCACTGGAAGAAAACAAATAATAGAAATTAGTGCAGAATTAAATGAAACAGACAAACAATTGAGAGTTAACAAGACCAAAACCTGGTTCTTAGAAGAAATTAACAAAATTGATAAACCATTGGTCAAACACAAAAGAAAAACTGGAGAGGAAGCAAATAACCCGAATAAGAAATGGGATGGGTGATATCACAACGGACCGAACTTAAAAGATTACTATGAAACACTGTATTCTAACAAATTTGAAAACCGAGAAGAAATGGAGGAATTTCTAGAAACACACTATGTACGTAAACTAACACAAACAGAGGGAGAACAACTAAATAAACCCAAAACAAAAGAAGAGACTGAAAAAGCCCTGTTTGGACAGCTTCATTGCAGAGTTCTACCAAACTTTCAGAAAAGAGTTAACACCACTACTACTAAAGGTATTTCAAGCATAGAAAAGACCAGAATACTCCCAAACTCATTCTATGAAGCCAGCATATTCCTCATACCAAAACCAGGTAAAGACACCACCAAAAAAGAATATACAGACCTATAGCCCTCATGAACCGAGATGCAAAAATCCTCAACAAAATTCTAGCCAATAGATTTCAACAACACATCAAAAAATAATTCACCATGACCAAGTGTTATTCATACCAGGTATGCAGGGATGGTTCAACATTAGAAAAACAATTCATGTAATCCATCACGTAAATAAAATAAAAGACAAGATCCACATGATTTTATCGATTGATGCAGAAAAGGCATGTGACAGAGTTCGACACCAATTCATGATAAAAACTCTTAGTAAAATAGGAATAGAAGGAAAATTCCTCAACATAATAAAGGGCATTTATACAAAGCCAACAGCCAACATCACCCTAAATGGACAGAATGTGAAAGCATTCCCCTTGAGATTGGGAACCAGACAAGGATGCCCTTTATTACCACTCTTATTCAACATTGTGCTGGAGGTCCTAGCCAGAGCAAGTAGGCTAGATAAAGAAATAAAGGGCATCCAGATTGGTAAGGAAGAAGTAAAAGTATTTCTGTTTGCAGATGACATGATCTTATACACAGAAAACCCTAAGGAATCCTCCAGAAAACTACTGAAACTAATAGAAGAGTTCAGCACAGAATCAGGATACAAGATAAACATACAAAAATCAGCTGGATTCCTCTACACCAACAAAAAGAACATCAAAGAGGAAATCACCACATCAATAGCATTTACAGTAGCCCCCAAGAAGACATAATACTTAGGAATAAATCTTACCAGAGACATAAAAGACCTATACAAAGAAAACTACAAGATACTACTACAAGAAACCAAAAGAGACCTACAAAAGTGGAAAAACATACCTTGCTCCTGGATAGGAAGACTCAACATTGTGAAAATCTCTAGTCTACCAAAAGCGATCTATAGATACAATGCAATTCCAATTCAAATTCCAAGGACATTTTTTAATGAGCTGGGGAAACAAATCACCAACTTCATATGGAAGGGAAAGAGGCCCCAGATAATTAAAGCATTGCTGAGAAAGAAGAACAAAGTAGGAGGTCTCACTCTACCTGATTTTAGAACCTATTACGCTGCTACAGTAGTCAAAACAGCCTGGTACTGGTACAACAGATACATAGACCAATGGAACGGAATTGAGAATCTAGACAGAAATCTATCCACATATGAGCAGCTGACATTTGACAAATGCCCAAAGTCCATTAAATGGGAAAAAGACAGTCTTTTTAATAAATGGGGCTGGCATAACTGCAAAAAAATGAAACAACACCCATACCTGACACCATGCATAAAAACTAACTCAAAATGGATCAAAGACCTAAATATAAAACTAAAACGATAAAAATCATGGAAGAGAAAATAGGGACAATGCTAGGAGCCCTAATACATAACATAAAGAGAATACAAAACATCGCTAACAATGCAGAGAGAAACTAGATAAAACCACGGTGGCATAGTGGTTAAGTGCTATGGCTGCTAACCAAAAGGTCAGCAGTTTGAATCAGCCAGGTGCTCCTTGGAAACTCTATGGGGCAGTAAGAGTCGGAATTGGCTCGATGGCAATGGGAAGATAACTTGGAGCTCCTAAAAATCAAACACCTATGCTCATCCAAAGACTTCATCAAAAGAGTAAAAAGATTACCTACAGACTGGGAAAAAGTCTCTAGCAATGACATTTCCATTCAGCATTAGATCTCTAAAATCTACGCAATACTGCAAAAACTCAACAACAAAAAGACAGATAACGCACTTAAAAAATGGGCAAAAGATATGAACAGACAGTTCACTAAAGAAGACATTCAGGGAGCTAACAGATACACGAGGATATGCTCAAGATCATTAGCCATTAGAGAAATACAAATGAAAACTACAATGAGATTCCATCTCCAACAACAACAACAAAAGGCTGGCATTAATCCAAAAAACACAAAATAATAAATGTTAGAGAGGTTGTGGAGAGACTGGAACACTTATACACTGCTGGTGGGAATCTAAAATGGTACAAACACTTTGGAAATCGATTTGGCGCTTCCTTGAAAAGCTAGAAATAGAACTACCATACGACCTAGCAATCCCACTCCTTGGAATATATCCTAGAGAAATAAGACCCTTTACACGAACAGATATATGCACACCCATGTTCACTGCAGTGCTGTTTACTGTAAGCAAAAAGACGGAAGCAACCAAGGTGCCCATCAACAGATGAATGGATAAATTATGGTGTATTCACACAATGGAATACTACGCATCAATAGAGAACAGTGATGAATCTGTGAAACATTTCATAACATGGAGGAATCTGGAAGGCATTATGCTCAGTGAAATTAGTCAGTTGCAAAAGGACAAATATTGTATAAGACCACTATTATAAGAACTTGAGAAATAATTTAAACTGAGAAGAAAGATGGTTACAAGAGTGGGGAGGGAGGGAGGTACGGAGGGAGGCAGAGGGGTATTCATTAATTAGTAGAACTATTTTAGGTGAAGGGAAAGACAACACGCAATACAGGAGAGGTTAGCACAACTGGACTAAACTAAAAGCAAAGAAGTTTCCTGAATAAACTGAATGCTTCGAAGGCCAGCGTAGCAGGGGCAGGGGTTTGACCACGGTTTCAGGGGACATCTAGGTCAACTGGCATAATAAAATCTATTACGAAAACATTCTGCATCCTACGTTGGAGAGTGGACTCTGGGGTCTTAAACACTAGCCCATGGCCATCTAAGATGCATCAATTGGTCTCAACCCACCTGGACCAAAGTAGAATGAAGAATACCAAAGGCACAAGTTAATTATGAGGCCAAGAGACAGAAAGAGCCACATAAACCAGAGACTACATCCTCCTGAGGCCAGAACTAGATGATGTCCAGCTACAACCAATGACTGGCCTGATGCAGATCACAACAAAGAACCCCTGAGGGAGCAGCAGAGCAGTCAGATGCAAACCTCAAGTTCTCGTAAAAAGACCAGACTTAACGGTCTGAGATTAGAATGACCCCGGAGGTCATGGTCCCCAGACCTTCTGTTAGTCCAAGACAGGAACCATGCCCAAAGCCAACTCTTCCGACAGGGATTGGAGTGGACTATAGGATAGAAAATGATACTGATGAAGAGTGAGCTTTTTGGATCAAGTAGACACATGATTCTGTGGGCAGCTCCTGTCTGGAGGGGAGATGAGAAGGTAGAGGCCATCAGAGCCTGGGTGAATGGACACGAAAATACATGGTGGAGAGAAGGAGTGTGCTGTTTCATTAGGGGGAGAGCAACTAGGAGTTTATAGTAAGGTGTATTTAAGTTTTTGTATGAGACTGACTTGATTTGTAAGCTTTCACTTAAAGCACAATAAAAAAAAAAAAAAAAAGATAATTCTGGTGAGGAGAGGCAGCAGTAGAGGACCAGCAGCAGTACAGAACCAGCAGCAGCAGAACCAGGAGACTAGGGAGAAACGGCGCAGGAGCTGACTCACAGAGCGAGATAGCTAAGTGCCTTTGCGCAGGCAGCTTCCTGGCAGAGTGCAATGCCTCTGCACACTTATCGGTGGAGGTAGGCTCGCTGACCTACAGAGCAGGAGAGTGCCTTCTAACCGAAATTTATTGGCAGAGTGGGGTGCCTCCAGGCACTTATTGGTGGAGCTACAGAGCTTTGGAACACTTGTCCTAGCAAGGCAGATGTGGGTGATAAGGCCCCGAGGGACCAAGGGGCCAAGGAACCTGGAAGTGAAGCTGAAGAGGCAAGGAACACAGGAAGCAGAGCTACTTCAGTACCAAGGTATCTGATCATGACCTCTGGGGTCTCAAAGGGTGGATCCATAGCCTCTGAAATTTCTAAGGATGGAGTCGCCACTCAGTCAGACAGACTAGGAGAATGAGAACGGGGCCGCCCAAAGCTGAAGGAACAGAGTTGCTGTCCCAGTGGGCCTGGAAGGTGGAGCTGAGGCCGAGGGCCAAGAGGCCTACATGCTAAATTAGAGAGTGTGGCCAATACCTAGAGTCTGGAGGGTAGGGCCATTGTCTAAATGATCTCAGAGAACAGAGGATTATTTTCAAGCCTTGAGGGCTAATGTAATGTGTTCTGCTGACTTACTTGGTGCCTGTTATCCCTTCTTTCCCTCCAGTTTCTCCCATTTGTAATGGAAATGTCTAGCTTGTAGCAGTTCCCCATCGTACTTTGGAAGCAGATAATTTCTACATTCCACAGATGCAGAGGAATTTTTGGATTTTGGACTTGGAGTTGATTTAAGACTTTTGCTTATATGATGGGGTGAATGTGCTTTACATATGGCAAAGATGAATTTTGGGTGGCCAACAGCTGGAATATTATGGATTGAATTGTGTCCCCCCAAAATGTGTGTCAACTTGGCTAGTCCATGATTCCCAGTATGGTGTGATCCTCTACCACTTTGTCATCTGATGTGATTTTCCTATGCTGTAAATCCTGTCTCTATGATGTTAATGAGATGGGATTAGTGGCAGTTATGTTAATGAGGCAGGACTCAATCTACAAGACTAGATTGTGTTTTAAGCCAATCTCTTTTGAGATATAAAATACAGAAGTGAGAAGAGAGACAAGGGGACCTCATACCACCAAAACACAACAGCCAGAAGAAGAGCGTCCTTTGGAGCTGGGGTTGCTGCACTGAGAAGTGACCTGACCAGAGAAGACTGATGACGAAGACCTTCTTCCTCCAGAGCCAACGAAGACAGGAAGCCTTCCCCTGGAGCCGGCCCCCTGAAATCTAGACTTCTAACATCCTACACTGTGGGAGAACAGATTGCTCTCGGTTGAAGTCAGCCACTTGTGGTATTTCTGTTTCAGCGCACAAGCTAACTAAGACACATCCCAACTAATCTGTGCATCTAAAGTGTGCAGGGGGCAAGAAATTTAAATATTTGTAAAAGGACTGACAAATCGGTTTTCACTAAGTGGAAGACATAAATCACAGCCTCATTTAGGACAAGGTTGGGAAAACAGTTTTTCACTTTAGAACAAGGAGTTCACAAAACCTCTGTAAAATACAAGAATCAGGTTAAATATAAGAATTCAGAAAATCAATCCTAAATGGAAAGAGAAAGATTACTCAAGAAACAGAGGAAAGAAAACAATTCCGTGTTTGTGAGAAACGACCCAATTTAATTCTGCCCAGAGATCTGTGTTCCATTTATAAATCACATCCCAACCTCCGAGTTTAACTGAAGATTAAAAACAGATGCCCTCTTATCCAATCTTTCTGGTCTAATTAAATCAGTAGCGATATATATTAATCATCACTGAATTCTATGAAACTTTAGTCTTGCCTGAAAAATGTTTTATCTGGCTGATAAGCATGACTTAAAGCATTCAAACTTCCGTGTACCTTAACAAGCTAAGTGAATGATGAGGCAGGACACGTTAATTTACAATTTTACAACCAAAGGGAATCAAACCTTTCAAAGAAGCCTTATGTTTAAATTTTCTGTAATTATTTCAAGAATTATCTGCACCTGAGCACCAAAGTCAGAAAAATCAAGGTTTGAATCTCAGCTCCAACACTTTGTAGCTGTGTAGCTTTTAGCCAGTTACTAATCTCCTGAGCCTTAGTTTCTTTGTCTACAGGATAATAGTACAAGGGTCAACCTCACAGGCCAGACTAGGCCATCCTGTGCCTTCCTGACACTCGGCCCCACCCATACCAGAGCCATGGTAAATCTGTCTGTCCACAGGGACCATTGGGGTAGCCAGAGACTGCAGCAGGAGGGCCTCTATCCCTCTTCTTCCCTCAGGCGTCGCCCACAAAAAAGGATTGCTCGCTATAAAGTACTTGAGAAACATTGAGCATTTAGGACATTGCTCGGCACATAGGAAGCAGTCAATAAATGTTTCGCTATTGTTGTTGTTGTGCCCCATCAAGACCATTTCGACGCAACAGCAACTCAATGTGACGGAGCAGAACTGCCCTACAGGGTTTTCACAGGAGTAGATGAGATCGCCAGGTCTGGTGGGATCAAACCACTGACATTTCAGCTAGCAGTTGAGCGCTTAACCATTGTGCCTCCAGAGCTCCTTTGTTTAGCTATTACTATTAGAAAATATATACAGGAGACTGGTAAGAAACATTTGGGGAGAAGTGTCCAGGCCTTACTGAGATTTAGTGAGAATTAACTGGCTGGGATATTTAAGTCTTCTCCTGGGTCCAGCAGTGAACACAGAACCTTCTAGAACAGAAGCAAGTACATAATGAGTGGGGCTCAGAGCACTGCAGGGTGGTCAGTCACAATGATACATCTGGGCACTGTCCAGGTATTAGAAAGACAGTGGTGAGAAGGTGGACGATGTTTCTAATCACACAGGACTTAAGTTTTGGAGGAGGGAGACAATAAACTAGCAAACAAGCAAGAAAATACCAGGTAAGGAACGGGGCGCGGGGGGCGCGGGCGGTGATGTGACAGGGATAGTTAGAGAGTTATCTTGGATAGCAGGCCCTGCGTGGTGTAAACGGTTAAACACTGAACTATTAATTGAAAGGTTGGTGGTTTGAACCTACACTCTTCAGTCCATGTGGGAGCGAGGGTAAAAAAACACAATAACAAACCCATTGCTATTGAGTCAATTCCTACTCAGAACGACCCTACAGAACAGAGTAGAACTGGCCCATAGGGTTTACAAGGAGTGGTTGGTAGATTCGAACTGCCGACCTTTTGGTTAGCAGCTGTAGCTCTTAACCACTATGCCAGCAGGGCTCCAGGATGACAGTAAAGACACCCAAATCTAGAGTTTTGGCTCGGTAACTGGAATGACAGAGGAGCAGCTACTGAGCTGTGAGGGAAGAACATGTTTGCAGCAGGTAGGAAATCAAAGTTTGAAGTGTCTATTAGATAACTGAGTGGAAATGTCCAGCTGGACATTTGAGTCTGGAGCTCAGAGGAGAGATTAAGCCTGAAGATGCCAATTCGGGAAAGGGTGGAAAGGAAAAGGAAACAGCTTCGAGATGGAAGCTAATTAAACAGATGCTAACACTGTAGGTTCGCCTATTGGACGCTCTGCCTCATCAGAACGTATCAGTGAGGACGGCCAGTGGTTTGTGGCTGTTGCTTGAGTAGCGATCACTACTTGTAATAATGAATCACTTGCTCACATCCAACTGTTCTTAAAATTCCAAGTATCAAGTTTTCAAAACATGGAGAAACAGGAATAACGACACATCCATAAGAAAGTATATACGGAAGCAAAGTCACTTTTAAAGTTTTTTGTTTGTTCAACCCTCCTTTTCTGATCTCCTAGGAATAACCTAAAAAGCAAAAGTGATGGTCACATAGAAATGGAAATATCACAACCCTTCCTGGGTGGTACAAACGGTTAACATGCTCAGCTACTAACTGAAAGGTTGGCGGTTCAAGTCCACCCAGAGGCACCTCAAAAGGCCTGGTGACCCACTTCTGAAAATCCTCTAGAGCTCAGTTCTAATTTGATACACACAGGGTCACCAGGACTCAGAGTTGACTTGATGGCAACTGGTTTTATGAACTGAAAGACCATGGAAATATTTTAAAAAGCACTACCTGTTTTTTAAAAATTTTGAGGCTGAACATTATCAAATAAATACACATCAAAAGTGAAGTCACCTTGCATTTCACATACAAAATCTAGAATTGGAGCACAGAAATATCAGTAAACGTACCAACTGTTTAACTTGTGGAAAATGTTTTCACAAGTTTGATTTCTAAGCAAGAATTCTTAATTAAGAGAAAAATGAGTTGGAAGAGGAAAGAAGGGATTTGCTTTTCTGTCTCAAGGTCACAATCATTGGTTCTCAACTGTGATTGGGCTTAAACCATCTAGGTAGCTTTTTATAAATTCTGCAAGCTTTCTATTCCATCACTAATACTTGTGATCAGCCCAAGCTTCTGCACATGCTCATGATCCAGGATCCTGCTGCTTCAAAGAAGGTTGGGAGCTGGGACTCACCCAGGGCAGCCGTGACACACTGCCTGCCTCACGGCTTGCCACAGTTCCAGACTGCACATCCCAGGACCCCTCCCTCCCTGGCTCCACCAGGCAGACCTGCTCTCTCTCACCGAGCCTGTCGGCACCTGCCTGCAGAGAGCACCTTCCAAACGGGCTTCTGGAGTGGTGGGCCTGTCTAGCTTTAATTACAATCAATACCACTCTGGAGAAAAACTATTTTTTTTAAAGTAGACTGTCCTTTCTACTCTGGGCAATTAGCTAAAAGACAGAAAAAATAGAGAAGGAATTTCTTAGAAGAAACTGTGTAATGGAGGAGAAAAATCACAGAACAAACCCAGAAGCTTGGATATAATTAGTAGAATAAAGTGATATTCTAATTACTATAAGGCATCATACAGATGAAACACGTTCAATGGAAAATTAAGTTTACTTCTGGATATACCACATTAAAATAAACACCATATTTATTCAGAATACCGGTATCAATGCAAAAATAGAATTCTTTTATCCCCTGTAAAAGTAAGTACAATACCGTCGGCTAGATGCATGATATTTCAGTCAAGTCTTCAGTATTAGCTTTTCAAAACAAAAAATCTACAGTTAAATGTCCAATTTATCATACAAAATATACACAAAAGCATAATTGTAGTGTAGAAAAAGGAAGTTACCAAATACAATTTATGTGATTTACTTTATACAAATGTATTCTAGTTAATTTTTTTCAAGAGCTTCACCAATTAGTCGAACAGCGACACTCTTGCCTTCATCTGTCTGAATAACCAGCAAAGCTTCGAATGTGCCCAGCGACCGCGGTTTGAACTGCACTGGCATGTTGATGTAGTGCTGGGCTCTGTAAGAGAACAGAGGGCGTCAGCACCCTATGCCGGCTCTCGCAGCAAGCACACAGCTCCCCACCAGCAGCGGCCCTGGCACAGAAGTCAGCACCTTTCTGATCACAGAATCCAGTCAAGTTATATTCAGCTTAAATTTTTTATTTCTCAGATGCTATTATTTAATAAGAAACTGTCACAGAGGAGAGAAAAATCTAATTCAAACAGTAACGCATGAATATTCCCGGCTATCTAGTAAAAACAGGAAAAGGGAAATAAGAGATCTGGATTGATCATGTATGCCGTTTCGCAGTCTGTCTGCAAAAGCAGGTAGCTGTCTACCTAAAAGGGTTAGAGGAACACCTTCACTACCCCACTTCACTTAGGCAGGCAGCGTATTGTGCTGGATCAATATCAAGCCAACAGCCGCATTCCTATCATCAACAGGGCTATGCAGTTTTTGTTCCAAAATTCCTATGAAACTTTTTACCAAAAATCTTAAAATTTATTTTCAGATTATATAGGTAATAAGTGGCCTATGTTTAAAAGTAGTACTGGGGGGAGTTCTTTGTGTCCATAAAACTCTCTCTCAAGAGCTTCCCTCAGAGGGAAGGTACCCTATCCCTTAGTCTCACCTCAAAGCTGAATGTTCCAAAATTTGGCAATTGGAGCTGATATATGCCTTTGCTTCCAGTGTCTTTTCTTAAAAAATTCAGTATTATGTTAGCTTTTTGATACACAATAGTTTATTTCAAAGCCCTTTTCCTGGATTTAATAACACTTTTTCTTTTTTTAAAAATCTGGGTTAGTTTTCCCAAATGCATTATACCTTATTTTCCATGTCAAAGCTAATAGTTTTTTTTTTTTTAAATGAAACCTAGCCTTATGGCATTGACTACCTAGAATTTTCTCCTTCATGTTAGCATTTCAATATTCCAGAAGAACCTAGTACAATTTTCCAATTTAAGAGGCTCTGTAATTTATAAATTGTTAAAAATGATAAAATGTCTCAAATCTCTAGAAGATCCCATTATCTTTTTTCCTTGTACTTTAGATGAAGGTTTACAGAGGAAATTAGTTTCCAACCCCATGACATGTCAACATTCTCCCCTTCTTGCCCCTGGATTCCCTACTACCAGCTTTCCTGTCTCCTCCTGCCCCTCCTGGGCTGGTGTGCCCATTTAGTCTAGTCTTATGGGCCGGTCTAATCTCAGGCTGAAGGGTGAACCTCAGGAGTGACTTCAGTACTGAGTTAAAAGGGTGTCTGGGGCCATACTCTCAGTGTTTCTCTGTCAGATCAGTAAGTCTCATCTTTCTTTTTGTTAGTTAGAATTTTGTTCTACATTTTTCTCCAACTCTGTCCAGGACCCTCTATTGTGATCCCTGTCAGAGCAGTCTGTGGTGGTAGCTGGACACCATCTAGTTGTGCTGGACTCAGCCTGGTAGAGGCTATGTTAGTTGTGGTCCATTAGTCCTTTGGACTAATCTTTCCCTTGTGTTTTTGGTTTTCTTCATTCTTCCTTGCTCCAGATGGGGTGGGAACAGTGGAATATCTTAGATGGCTGCTTATAAGCTTTTAAGACCCCAGTAGGATGTGCAACATTTTCTTCATAAACTATGTTATGCCAGTTGAGCTAGATGTTCCCTGAGACCATGGTCCCCAGCCCTCAGCTCAGTAATTCAGTCCCTCGGGGAGTCTGGATGTGTCTATGAAGCTTGTATGACCTTGCCTTGGTCCAGCTGTGATGAAGATCCCATTATTAACAAATTTCAATATGGAATACAGAATTGTTCTACATTCAACTAAGAAAGTGTTTTAAAAAACGTGATGGACGTATATTGTCTGCTTTAGATTTACTTTGAATGAACCAGAATGCAGTTTGGAAAGAACCGTGAAATGTAATATAGCTACAGAACACTGCCAGCAAGATGAGCATATCTAAAATAGTATCCTGTAGTATTATTAAGGACCACTCTTCTCTCTCTCTCTCACCAACCCCTACCACCATACAAAAGGAAAAAGTAATAGTAACAAGTATTTTGAAGCCAACAGAGAGATCTAGTTCAAAACCTGAGCCAGAGACTAAGTTTATAGCAAAGGAACATAAGAGCTAAAATGCATTAACAGAGCAAAAAGCAGTTGTAGACATGCACCTTTCCCACTTCATTCCCTGCATGCCTCCCGTTTATATTTAAAGTGCTTAGCAGAACCTACAAATTATATAAACCATAATTTTTCTTTCTCCCTTTTTTTTAACTTAAATGAATATTTTCTACAGGAAAAAGCCAGCACATCAGCACATTCAAGGTTCCATCACTATGGACAGAGAAGTAACCACAGCTCAGTGGTCATGTCCCACCCAATGCATGAAGCCATGAGTGAGGCCCAGCAGCACACACCCCAGGGAAACAGCAGGCACCAAGCAAGAGGCTAAGTGGAATAATGAATCTTTTCAAAAAGATATGAGAAAAAAATGTTAAGCAGAACCCAAAAAAGAATCTTAAATAAAAAATAACTGCATGAAACAACTGACAGTTATTTTTCCCTGTTACCTTATTTATAATCTCTCAACTTTCAAAGGGTTCCATATCCCCAACATACGCTGTCTGTAACCCTCTGTGCTCACGCACCTCTGCGCTGGGCAAACCCTGTCACTTCAGGAGGTGGCGGGGGGCTCTTCTGCCCGCTTACACTGCAGTCAGTTTATACCCCAAGTCATGTGCTCTTTCAGTGAGAACGCTTGCTGGTGCAGACGTTCCTGGCCTTACAATAGCCTTGGAAGAAAGTGCACGTTTGTAAAGCAACTACCCTTTTGTGTCCTACAGACAACCAAAGTCACATTACAGCTCTGTAGATGCACAGTCAGAGGTGTCAGAGCACATAGTGACCTAACAAATGAAAACATGATCCATGAAATGCCAGACTTGTTTTCAAGACTCTAGGAACCAGGGTTTGTTCCACTTGCCAAAGCCAGCTCACCGCTGCTCTCAACCAGCCATTACATCTTACGAGCCCTTGTCCAAAGTCAGTGTCCCATATTTAGGACGAACACAAATTCACAATACCTACTTCAGTTTTGTGGTGAAGATTCTCAACTCAGTTTAGCATATTTTTGTTTCTTCTCCAAGGTTGAGAGAAGTTGTTCACTATAAAACCAAAACCAAACTTGTTGCCGTTGAGCTGATTCTGACTCATAGCAACTCTACAAGAAAGAGTACAACTGCCCACACGGTTTCCAAGGAGCCACTGGTGGACTGGAACTGCTGACCTTTTGGTTAGCAGCCGAATGCTTCATCACTGGGTCACCAGGGCTCCATTCATTACAAAGAAGCCGGCTTTTTGCTTTCGTTGATGTAAAATTTAAGCCTATATATGTGTGATGAGAGACAAGTTTTTTATGACTTGATTTGGTTAAACAGGTCTCTCAGTGAGTTCTCCACATGTGACTTTCTTATTGATGCTTCATCAAATTTAGATTGTAGAAACAAAAATCATCCAAATCAACTTTGCTGCTACTAAAGTTGCTACTAGAATTTGTAACATTACGTATTTATTCTGTAACAATATATAATATATATATATGATGATAGTTACTACGGAGGAATACTTTCTGGGAACTCATGTGACCAGATTAAAGTATCTGCCACAAACAAAGCATAAGGTTATCTCATTTAAAATTATCTTCAAACAATAAAAGATTTCGAAAGTTATATGTTCTAAGAGTACAGGGCAAACAGATCTTGCGATGCTATTTTAAATGTTAGCTTATGCAAACTGTCCAAATTTTTCTCATTTAAAAAACACTTTCTCATGTTTCCAAATGCTTTTAGATGTTACTACCAGGCTGCACAGAAAAGTAGTACTCTGGTTTATGAGAGTTTAAAAATTTTTAGCACTGGGTTGGCAAGTCAACAAGCTTAGCTCTATACAAATGTCTACTTTTAAATGGCTAATAATGAACATATTTTATGTTTCAAAACTCGATTTTAGAAAACAAGCTGAAGCCAAACAAAACGCCATCTCATTTAAAACAAGACGTCTTTAATATTGACAATTTTTTTTTTTTAAACAACTATTAAATCCAGGTAGGTCTGCCAAGAAAAATATTACTATCTTGTTTAAAAATAAAGGTGATGAAAAATAAAGATGGTTAATATAAAAATATTTTGACATTTTAATTGCCAAAATTATATTTCAATTTAGATAATGCTAATATTTAATTTAAAATACCTCAAATGATAACTGCACAACAGGAGGATCCACCACCCAAAACGCTCCTCACACTGTGTCCGCTCAACTGCCCTTGCTCCTACGCTGCCTGTTAGAAACTGACTGTTTTAACACCACTGCGGTGGAACAAGCGTAGGGTTTTTAAGGAAAGGGTCAACAAGTAGCTGATTCGGCTTACAAATCGGAGCTGAAATAGAATTTTTAAACAATCTGTGAAAACAAATTAAGCAAAGAATATAACACTAAGAGAGAACACGGAAGCACAATGTATTTCGTGATGAGAGGTGAGAAAGTTTTTAATAAGGCAAGTTTTGACTGCCTTATTCTCTAACCACAAAATGGGAAACTGGTATATAAAGCTCACACGATTTAACATGAAATTTAACCAGCTATTTTAAATAATGATTCTTTACTAAAACTATAGATAAGTTATATGTAAACATTGTTTAGAAAGTTGGTACTAGGCTCTTCAAGATAATTAAAAAAAAATGATCTGTAAGCTTTTTTTTTTTTTTAATAACACTTTATTATGATTTGAAGCCCTGGTGGCACAGTGGTTAAAAGCTTGGCTGCGGACCACAAGATCGGCAGTTGGAATCCACCAGCTGCTCCTTGGAGACTGTGTGGGGCAGTTTTACTCTGTCCTACAGGGTCGCTATGAGTCGGAATCGACTCTACCGCAACAGGCAATGGTTTTTTTACTATGATTTTGGTGAAAGATTACAGAGCAAGTTAGTTTCCCGTTCAACGGTTTCTATACAGCTTGTTTTGTGACACTGGTTGCAATCTCCTCAACGTGCCAGCACTCTTCCCGCTTCCACCCTGGGCCCCCTGTTTCCATTCGCTCATCTTTCCTGCCCCTGCCTGCCTTCTAAACTCTGCCTTTGGTCTCATAGAGTTGATTGTTCTGAGATGCACATTCCTCCTGGGTGTCATTATTCACTTTATAGACCCGTCTATTGTTTGGCTATAATGTGATCTCTGGGAGTGGGTTCAGGGTGTCTCCGGCCCACGGTCTTGTGGGTTCCACCAGGCTCTATCAGATTGGCAAGTTATGTCTTATTTACGAATTTGAATTTTGTTCTACATTTTTCTCCCGCTCTATCCAGGATCTACTATTGTGATCCCGGTCAGAGCTGTCAGTAATGGTAGCCAGGCACCATCTAGATCTTACGGTCTCAGGCTAGTGGAGGCTGTCGTTCATGTGGTCCATTAGTTCTTTGGACTAATTGTTTCCTTGAGTCTTTGGTTTTCTTCACTTTCCTTTGGTCCAAATGAGAGAAGACCAATTACTGTATCTTAGATGGCCACTCGCGAGCTTTTAAGACTCCATCAAGGTAGAATGTAGCACATTGTCTTTATGGGCTATGTTATGCCAATTTTCCTTGATGACTCTAGAGGCTACGGTCCTAAGTCCTCAAGTTTAGTGATTCAATCCCGCGAGGTGTTTAGTTATGGCTGAGAAGTTACCGTTAATGTTTGCAGTGCATATGTATGTAGAAATGTCTACTGCCAAACTTACCTATACTCCCCTACACCATCCCACACCTGTTCAGCATACATCTCTACCTATGGATTCACTCAAAAATTATTTCTTTTGTTGCAGGAATGTATTAGTATGTACCGTTGTTGCCTATCACTCTCGCGTACCTCTCAGTGTCTTCCTTTGCCTGTCGTTTTCTGCTGACTTCCCCCATACTGTTTAGTGTCTTTCCTTTCACCAAAGTTAATATATGTCTACTATTTAGTTAGTGATTTTCCTTCCCTCCCCCTCCCATCCCTGGTAACAATGAAAGAATGCTTTTGTGTGTAAATGTTTTCTTGACTTTTTATAATAGTAGTCTCATACAATATTTGTCCTTTTGTGACTGACTTATTTCACTCAGCGTAATGTCCTCCAGGTTCATCCATGTTGTGAGATGTTTCACAGATCCATCATCATTTTTAACATTGTGCAGTATTCTATTGTGTATGTTCCACAGTCATCCATTCATTCATTGATGGACACATAGGTTGTTTCCCTCTCTTTGCTATTGTGAATAATGCTGCAGTGAAGAAGGGTGTGCATATGTGTATTTGCATCACAGCCCTTATTTCTCTAGGAGTGGGACTGCTAGATCATATGGTATTTCTATTTCTAGCGTTTTAAGGAGGTACCATACCATTTTCCACAGTGGTTGTACCATTTTATATTCCCACCAGCAGTGTATGAGAATTCTAATCTCCCCACAACCTTACCAGCCTTTGTTGTTTTCTTTTTTTTTTGATCAGTGCCATTATTGCTGGCGTGAGATGGTATCTCATTGTAGTTTTCATTTGCATCTCTTTAATGGTCCATGTCTTCGGGGGTATCTCTTCATGTATTTGTTGGACATCTGAATGTCTTCTTTGGTGAAGTGTCTGTTTATGTCCTCTGTCCATTTTTTAATTGGATTGTCTTTTTGTTGTTGAGGGGTTGACGTTTTCTATAAATTTTAGAGATTACTCCCTTATCAGATATAGTGTTGCCAAAAAAGGTTTTTTTCCCCAGCCTGCAGGTTCTCTTCTTAGTCTTTTGGAGAAGTCGTTTGATGTGCGTAAGTATTTAATTTCTAGGAGCTCCCAGTTGTCTAATTTATCTTCTTCTGTTTGTACATTTTTAGTTATGTTTAATAGTCTATTTATGCCCTAAATTAGGGCCCCTAGGTTTGCCCCTATTCTTTCTTCCATGATCTTTATAGCTTTAGGTTTTACATTTAGGTCTTTGTTCCATTTTGAGTTAGTTTTTGTGTACAGTGTGAGACATGGATTGTTTCAATTTTTCTGCAAACGGATATCCAGTTCTGCCAGAACCATTAGTTAAAGAGACTATCTCTTCACCATTTAATAGATTTCAATCCTTTGTCAAAGATGAACTTTCCGTAAGCGGATGGCTTTATTTCTGGGTTCTCAACTGTGTTTCATTGTTCTGTGCATCTGTTGTACTAGTACCAGGCTTTTTTGACTACTATGGCCGTAAAGTAGGTTCTGAGATCAGGAAGTATGAGGCCTCCTACTATGCTCTCATTCTTCAGTAATGCTTTGTTTATTTGGGGTCTCTTTCCTTTCCATAGGAAACCCTTGTGGAGTAGTGGTTAAGAGCTATGGCTGATAACCCCAAAAGGTCGGCAGTTCAAATCCACCGTGTGCTCCTTGAAAACCCTATAGGGCAGTTCTTCTTTGTCCAATAGGGTCACTATGAGTTGGAATCGGCACAACAGCAACGGGTTTAGTTTGGTCTTTTGTTTCCTTCCCATATAAAGTTGGTGATTAGTATTTCCATATCATTAAAGAATGCTGATGGAATTTGGATCAGGGCTGTGTTGTATCTATAGGTTGCTTTGGATAGTATTGACAATTTTACAATGTTAAGTCTTCCTGCCCATGAGCATGATTATGTTTTCCCATTTACGTAGGTCTCTCTTGGTTTCCTGCAGTAGTGTTTTACAGTTTTCTTTATATAAGTCCTTTATATCCTTGATTAGATTTATTCCTAAGCATTTTATCTTTGGGAGTCGGGGGGCTACTGTAAATGGTGTTATTCTCCTGACTTCATTTTTGGAGTTCTCTTTGTTGGTATATAGGAATCCAACTGGTTTTTGTGTGTTGATCTTATACCCTGCCATTCTGCTGAATCCTATTAGTTCCAGTAGCTTTCTTGTAGAAATCTCTGGGACTTTCTATGTATAGGATCATATCAACTACAAACAGAGATAATATTACTTTATCCATACCAATTGGTATTATTTCAATGTTTCTAAGTTCAATGAGTCTTGCTTTGTGGCCACCATACGGTCTGTTCTGGAGAATGTGCACTATGCTGTTGTTGGGTGGAGTGTTCTGCATATGTCCATGGGGTCAAGCTGGTTGAATATATCTTGTTGAGTTTCTTTCTAGTTGTTCTGTCTTTCTTTGATAGTAGTATATAAAAGTCTGCTATGATCATGGAGTTGTCTATTTCTCTTTTCAACAGTCTTAGAGCTTGAAGTGTTTGGGCACTCGTTCGCTGGGTGTGTAAATATTTACTGTGGTTCTTCTTGGTGGATTGATCCTTTAATCATTATATAATGTCCTCCTTGTCTCTTATGATGGCTTTTGCCTTGAAATCTATTTTATCAGAGATTAATATTGCCACTCCTGCTCTTTTTTGGTTACTACTTGCTAGATACATTGTTTTCCATCCTTTGATTTTTAGCTTATTTTTCTCTTTGTGTCTGAGGTGTGTCTCTTGTAACCAAAAAACAAAAAAAAAAAAAAGTTTTTTTTTTTTTTTTTGTAAGCAACATATTAATGGGTCACGTTTATTTTTTAATCCAGTCTGCCATTCTCTGTCTCTTAACTGGTACATTTAATCTATTTATATTCAGTGCAATTATTGATAGGTATGAATTCACCACTGTCATTTTGTTGTGCTTTCTTTGTGGTGCTGACAATTTGTTTGTTCCATATACTTTTCTGTAGTTTCTTTTTTGTTTCTGAATTGTCTTATCATTTTTTTCAATGTTGTTGATTTTCTGTTTAATCAGTCTTGATGATTTTTTTTTATTGTGGAGGTTTATTAATTTTTTGAGTTTTTTTAAAATGAATTTTTATTGTGATTTAAGTGAAAGTTTACATTATCAAGTCAGACTCTCATACAAAAATTTATATACACCTTGCTATACACTCCTAATCGGTCTCCCCATAATGACACAGCACACTCCTTCCCTTCACTCTCTCTCCTCATGTCCATTAGGGCAGCTTCTGGCCCCCTCTGCCCTCTCATCTCCCCTCCAGACAGGAGATAACAACAGAGTCTCATGTGTCTACTTGATTCAAGAAGCCCGAACTTCACCAGTATCATTTTCCATCCCATGTTCCAGTCCGATCCATGTCTGAAGAGAAAGCCCCAGGAAAGGTTCCTGTCTTGGGCTAACAGAAGGTCAGGGGACCATGACCTCTGGGGTCCTTCTAATCCCAGTCTGACCATTAAGTCTGGTCTTTTTACGAGAATTTGGGGTCTGCATCCCACCGCTCTCCTGCTCTCTCGGGGGTTCTCTGTTGTGTTCCCTGTCAGGGCAGTCATTGGTTGTGGTCGGGCACCATCCAGTTCTTCTGATCTCAGGCTGATGTAGTCTGTGGTTTATGTGGTCCTTTCTGTTTCCTAGGCTCCTAGTTACCTTGTGTCTTTGGTGCTCTTCATTCTACTTTGGTCCAGGTGGGTTGAGACCAATTGATGCATCTCAGAGGGCCGTTTGCTAGTGTTTAACACCCAGATGCCACTCTTCAAAGTAGGATGCAGAATGTTTTCTTAATAGATTTTATTATGCCCATTGACTTAGATGTCCCCTGAAGCCATGATCCCCAAACTCCCGACCCTGCTTCGCTGGCCTTCAAAGTATTCAGTTTATTCAGGAAACTTCCTTTGCTTTTGTTTTAGTCCAATTGTGTTGACCTCTCTTATATTGTGTACTGTCTTTCCCTTCACATAAAATAAAACTTATCTACTATCTAATTAGTGAATACCCCCTCCCTCCTTGCTCCCTCTCATAACCATCAAAGAATATTTTCTTTTCTGCTTAAACTATTTCTCCAGTTCGTAAAATAGTGGTCTTATACAATATGTGTCCTTTTGCAACTAATTTCACTGAACATAATGTCCTTCAGATTTCTCCATGTAATGAAATGTTTCACGGATTCCACATTGTTATCGATGCATAGTATTCCATTGTGTGAATATACCATAATTTATTTATCCATTCATACACTGATAGACACCTTGGCTGGTTCCAATCTTTTGCTATTGTAAACAGTGCTGCAGTGAACATGGGTGTGCGTGTATCTGTTCGTGTAAAGGGTCTTATTTCTTTAGGATATATTCCAAGGGGTGGGATTGCTGGATCATATGGTAGTTCTAGTCTTTTAAGGGAGCGCAAAATCCATTTCCAAAGTGGCTATACCATTTAACATTCCCACCACCAGTGTGTAACTATTCCAGTCTCTCCACAGCCTCTCCAACATTTGTTATTTTGTGTTTTTTGGATTAATGTCAGCCTTGTTGGAGTGAGAGGGAATCTCATTATAGTTTTGATTTGCATTTGTCTAATGGCTAATGATCAAGAGTATATCCTCATGTATCTGCTACCAGCCTGAATGTCTTCTTCGCCCATTTTTTAATTGGGTTATTTGTATTTCTGTAGTTGAGTTTTTGCAGTGTCATGTAGATTTTAGAGATCAGGCACTGATAGGAAATGTCATAGATAAAAACTTTTTCCTAGTCTGTAGGTAGTCTTTTTACCCTTTTGGTGAAGTCTTTGGATGAGCATAGGTGTTTGATTTTTAGAAGCTCCCAGTTATCTAGTTTCTCTTCCGCGTTTTTAGTAATATTCTGTATACTGTTTACGCCATGCGTTAGGGCTCCTACCATTGTCCTTATTTTTTCGTCCATGATCTTTACTGTTTTAGATTTTATATTTAGGTCTTTGATCCATTTTGAGTTGGTTTTTGTGCACGGTGTGAGGTATGGGTCCTGTTTCATTTTTTTGCAGATGGATATCCAGTTCTGCCAGTGCAATTTGTTAAAAAGGCTGTCTTTTCCCCAATTAACTGACATTGGCCCTTTTCAAATATCAGCTGTTCATATGTGGATGGATTTATGTCTGGATTCTCAATTCTGTTCCATTGGTCTATATATCTGTTGTTGTACCATCATCAGGCTATTTTGACTACTGTGGTGGTATAAAAGGTTCTAAAATCAGGTAGAACGAGGCCTCCCACTTTTTTCTTTATTTTTCAGTAATGCTTTACTTATCTGGGGTCTCTTGCCCTTCCATATGAAGTTGGTGATTTGTTTCTCCATCTCATTAAAAAATGTCATTGGTATTTGGATCGGAATTGCATTATATCTATAGATCACTTTTGGTAGAATAGACATTTTTACAATGTTGTCTTTCTATCCATGAGCAAAGTATGTTTTTCCACTTATGTAGGTCTCTTTTGGTTTCTTGCAGTAGTGTCTTGTAGCTTTCTTTGTATAGGTTTTTTACATCTCTGGTAAGATTTATTCCTAAGTATTTTATATTTTTGGGGGCTACTGTAAATGGTATTGATTTGTTGATTTCCTCCTCGATGTTCTTTTTGTTGGTGTAGAGGAATCCAACTGATTTTTGTATCTTTATCTTGTATCCTGATTCTATGCTAAACTCTTCTATTAGTTCCAGCAGTTTTCTTTAGGATTCCTTAGGGTTTTCTGTGTATAAGATCACGTCATCTGTAAACAGAGATACTTTTACTTCTTCCTTACCAATCTGGATGCCCTTTCTTTCTTTATCTAGCTTTAATTGTTCTGGCTAGTGCCTCCATCAGAATGTTGAATATGAGCGGTGATAAAGGGCATCTTTGTCTGGTTCCCAATCTCAAAAGGAATCTTTTCAGATTCTCTACATTTAGGATGATGTTGGCTGTTGGCTTTGTATAAATTCCCTTTATTATGTGGAGGAATTTTCCTTCTATTCCTATTTTGCTGAGACTTTTTCTCATGAGTGGGTGTTGAACTTTGTCAAATGCCTTTCCTGTATCAACTGATAAAATCATGTGGTTCTTGTCTTTTATTTATAGGATGGATTACATTGTTTTTCTAAAGTTGAACCATCCCCGCATACCTGTTATGAATAACACTTGGTCATGGTGAATTATTTTTTTGTTGAGGATTTTTATACGTAGGCTCATGAGGGCTACAGGTCTGTAATTTTCTTTTTTTGTGGTGTCTTCACCTGGTTTTGGTATCAGGGATATGCTGGCTTCATTGAATGAGTTTGGGAGTATTTCGTCCTTATCTATGCTCTGAATATACCTTTATTAATAGCGGTGTTAACTCTTCTCTGAAAGTTTGGTAGAACTCTGCACTGAAGCCGTCTGGGCCAGGGTTTTTGGGGGGGAATTTTTAAATTACCTTTTCAATCTCTTCTTTTGTTACGGGTCTATTTATTTGTTCTTTCTCTGTTTGTGTTACTTTAGGTAGGCAGTGTGTTTTTAGGAATTCATCCATTTCTTCTACGTTTTCAAATTTGTTAGAGTACAATTTTTCATAGTAATCTGATATGATTCTTTTAATTTCAGTTGGGTCTGTTGTGATATAGCCCATCTCATCTCTTATTCAGGTTATTTGCTTTCTCTCCTTTTTTTTTTTTTTTTTTTGCTCATCTCATTTCTTATTTGGGTTATTTGCTTCTTTCCTGTTTATCTTTTGTCAGTTTGGCCAATGGTTTATCAATTTTGTTGATTTTTTCCAAAGAACCAGCTTTTGGTCTTCTTTACTCTTTCAACTGTGTTCCCGTTCTCTAACTCATTTAAGTCTGCTCTAATTTTTATTATTTGCTTTCTTCTGGTGCCTCAGGGCTTCTTTTGTCGCTCTATATTTGTTGAAGTTGTACACATACTTCTTTGATTTTGGCCCTTTCTTCTTTTTGGATGTGTGCATTTATTGATATAAATTGACCTCTGAGGACTGCACTGACTGTGTCCCAAGGGTTCTGATAGGAAGTGTTTTCATTCACATTGGATTCTATGAATCTCCTTATTCCATCCCTTAATGTCTTTTATAATGCAGTCTTTTTTGAGCAGGGTACTGTTCAGTTTCCAAGTGTTTGATTTCTTTTCCCTGCTTCTTCTGTTATTGATTTCTACTTTTATGGCCTTATGGTCAGAGAAGATGCTTTGTTATATTCTCAAAGTTTTGGATTCTGCAAAGGCTTGCTTTATGACCTAATATGTGGTCTATTCTAGAGAATATTCCATATGCATTAGAAAAGAAAGTAGACTTTGCAGCTGTTGGACGGAGTGTTCTGTGTATGTCTATGAGGTCACATTGGCAGATTGTGGCATTTAGCTCTTCTGTGTCTTTATGGAGCTTCTTATTGGATGTCCTGTCCTTCACCGAACGTGGTGTGTTGAAGTCTCCTACTATAATTGTGGAGCTGTCCAGCTCACTTTTCAATGCTGTTAGCGTTTGTTTTATGTATCTTGCAGCCCTGTCACTGGGTGTATAAATATTTAATATAGTCATATTATGGTAAATTATCCCTTTAATCATTACATAGTGTCCTTCCTTATCCCTTGTGGTGGATTTATCTTTAAAGTCTCTTTTGTCAGAAATTAATATTGCCACTCCTATTCTTTTTTGATTGTTGTTTGCTTGATATATATTTTTTCCCATCCTTTGAGTTCTTGTTTGTGTCTCTAAGTCTAAGGTGTGTCTCTTGCGGGCAGCACGTAGTTGGATCATGTATTTTTATCCATTCTGCAACTCTCTCTTTATTGGTGCATTTAGTCCATTTATATTCAGCATAATTATGGATAGGTATGAGTCTATGAGTCTAGTGCTGTCATTTTGATGCCTTTGTGTGTTGTTGACAGTTTCATTTCTCTACTTATTTTTTGTGCTGAGAAGTTTTTCTTTGTAAATTGTGTGTTCCTCTTTTTCATTGTAGTTGAATTTGTTTTTGCTGAGTCTTTATGTTTATCTTGGTTTTTATTTTGAAGTGTCGGATTGTTAGTCTTCTTTGTGGTTACCTTAATATCTAACCCTATTTTTCTAAGTATAAACCTAACTTGTGTCTCCCTACATCGCCGTGATTTCCTCTCCATATGGAAAATCTATGCATACTTTATTTAGTTCCTCTTTATTAATTATTGTCGTCTTTTACATGATAACATCCCTGATTCCCTGTTTTGAGCGTTTTGTTTGTTTGTTTTATCTTATTTTATTTTTGTGATTTCCCGGTCTGAGCTGATATCTGGATGCTCTGTTCTGTATCCTAGTGTTGTGTTGATATCTGATACTATATATTTTCTAACCAGAGAATTCCACTTAGTATTTCTTGTAGTTTTGGTTTGGTTTTTGCAAATTTCCTAAACTTTTTATCTGTAAATGACCTAATTTCACCTTCATATCTGAAAGAGTTTTGCTGGATGTATGATTCTTGGCTGGCAATTTTTTTCCTTTAATGCTGTACATATGTCATCCCATTGCCTCCTTGCCTGTATGGTTTCTGCCGAGTAGTCCGAGCTTATTTCCTTTGTAGGTGACTTTTCGCTTACCCCTGGGTGCTCTTAAAATTTTCTCTTTATCTTTGGTTTTGGCAAGTTTAATAATATGTCTTGGTGACTTTCTTTTGGGATCTACCTTGTATGGGGTTCAGTAAGCATCCTGCATAGATATCCTTTCAGCTATCACGATGTTGGGGAAGTTTTGTGCCAGCAAGTCTTCAACGATTCCCTCTGTATTTTCTATTATCCTTCCCTATTCCCGTATTCCAATCACTCACAAGTTATTCTTCTTGATAGAGTCCCACATGATTCTTAGGGTTTCTTCACTTTTTTTTCAATTCTTTTATCTGATTTTTCTTCAAATATATTGCTGCCAAGCGCCTTATCCTCCATCTCCCCAGTTCTGTATTCCATTTCCTGAATTCTGTTCCTCTGACTTCCTACTGAGTTGTCTAATTCTTTACTTTTATTGTTAATCTTTGAATTTCTGAATGCTGTCTATGGATTCTTGCAGCTTCTTAAATTTTTCATTATGCACTTGAATAATCTTTTTAATTTTTTCAGCTGCTTTATCTGTGTTTCTTGGCTTTTTCTGTATATTGATTGGGCTCGTTCCTGTTGTCTTGAAGCATTCTGTATATTAATCTTTTGTATTCTGCATCTGGCAATTCCAGGAATATATCTTCATCTGGGAGAGTCCTTGATTTTCTGTTTTGGAAGTTTGTTGAAGCAATCATGGTCTGCTTATGTGATTTAATATTGACTGCTGTCTTCGAGCCATCTATATAATATTGTAATAATTTATTTTATGTTTGCTCACTGTGTCCCATCTTCTCACTTTGTTTTGTTTCAATATACCCAAATAGGCTACTAGAGTGCTCTAACTTGATTACTGGAGCCTTTGAAACACTAATGTCCTGTTACCAGATGGTTAGAGCTGTTATCAGGTATATGAGCTTACGAGTCCATTCACTATTCTTGTATAGATTCAGCTCAGGTGTCCTGATAGTCGGTCACCTAGTGTGTGGTGTAGGCTCTCACCTACTATCTTAGACGCATAGTGGTGATGGTTGTATGCGCTGGTTCCTGGTAATGGCAGGGGGTCACAGTCTGAGGAGGGCAGGGTGCTGACAGCCTTCCCCCAATTGTCAGTGAGGAAGGAGCTTCTGTGTTCTCTAGAGTGCTCTGGTGGGTGGGTTCTGTAGCTGTACCTTAGGCACCCAGTGCTCATACCTGTAAGGACTGGTAGGCAACACTATCCTTTCACAGGCAGCTAGGTGGCGTGGATGGACCCTCAGCCCTCAGGTCCCTGCTGAGGGTAGGTGAGGGCTCTGTTTACTAGGCAGAGTGTTAGCAGACCTCCAAAATCTGCCTCTCCACCGTACATCTGGAACAATTACACTCAGACCTCTAACAGATTTGCTCTTGCGTTAAAACAGCCTTCTGGTTCCATGTAGGGGTAAAAGCCAAAGTCTGTGGATTGCTTATGCCTGGACTGGAGCCGCTTCTGCTCTAAGCTTCCAGTTTAGGGGAGTCAGGAAAGCATTTTTCCCTGTTTGTTAAGTTGTTCCTTCTCCCAGGCCAGGAGAATGGGTCAGAGAGGTCACAGGCCCAGGGAATTCAACTGCTAAGGAATCTGGCTGGGGTAGAGGCGGGAGGGATCAGATATTTAGGAGAGAATACTTTCAGAAGAAGGGACTATTAGATCTGCACAGTAAGTTAGACAAAATCACTTGTGTCGAGAGCGCTGTTTCATCTGATTCCAAAGGTGCGTGTACCATGTACGCACTGGCTGGGTCCCCGCCCAGATTGCCCCAGGGAGTCAGAGCTGGGTCCTGTGCTTGTCTTCTGTAGCTGAAAGAGCTTTGTTCTAAACCCCACAGCCAGACCATGGCCATCACACCAGGGGGTCGGGGTGCCAGCACTTCACTTGCCTTTTTTCACTGAAGCAGCTGCTTCCTAACTCCGTGGCTAGCCCCACTGTAGACACGCCACAGGGTCAGGGGTGTGCCACTTTGCTTGTCTTCTTTTACTGAATCTGCCATGTCTCAGGAAACTACCATCAGCCCCACCACATTCGCACTAAAGAATGGCGCCAAGGAATCAGAGCTGAAGTGCACTGCAAGCTCGACAACTTGTTGCTGCTTCTGCCCTGTCTCTCGCTCCCTGTCACTCAGATCGATTCCTTAGTTCTGCGTTTGATGCTCAGTGTTTGTAGATCGTCATATATGTAATTGATTCACTTGTTTTTTCGGGTCTGTGGCTCAAGAGGGTTCAGCGGAAGCTTCTGACTAGTTAGCCATCTCGGCCCTGCCTCAGGTTTATTAATTTTTTTGAGGTTACCGTGAAATTTACTTTTATGTTCCTAAGTTTAAAACAGTCTGTTGTATTTTGGTACCACCCTGACTTCCTCTCCATGTGAAAGTTCTGTGACTACACCATTAATTCCCCCTTTTTGTTTTGAAGTTGTTGTAGCTTACAGATTGACACCTCTGGTTTCCTGTTTTCAGTCTTGTAGCTTTCTTTTATTTTTGATAATTCTTTATCTGGGCTGGTATCTGCATGGTGTTGTCTTGTATCTTAATCTCAGGTGGTTGTCTCATGTTGCAGGCTCTCTGTCCAAAGGACTCCCTCTAGTATTTCTTATAAGGTTAATCTAGTTTTTACAAATTCCCTTAATTTCTGTTTATCTGGAAATGTCCTAGTTTTGCTATTATAACTGAGAGACAATTTTGCTGGATATGTAACTCTTGGTTGGCATTTTTTGTTTTCTTTCAGGGTTTATATATGTCAATCCATCACCTTCTTGCCTGCGCAGTCTTTGCTGAAAAGTCAAAGTTTAGGCTTACTAGTTCCCTTTTGTCAGTAACATTTATTTTTTCAAAGCAACCCTTGGGATTGTCTTTGGTTTTGGCAAGTTTAATTATCTCTTGGTGATTTTCTTTTGGGGTCTATCCTATATGGGGTTCGTTGGGCTTTTTGAATAGATATCTTCTTGTCTTTCATGACATAAGGGAAGTTTTCTTCCAGCAAATGTTCAAAAATTCTTTTATTTTTGGCTCCTGCCATTCTGTAATTCCAATTATGTGTAAATTATTCCTCTTCATAGTGTCCCACGTAACTCTTAGATTTTCTTCATTTTTTTTTATTGTACCTCAAAGAAATTACTATCAAGGGAATTGCCCTCTATTTTGCTAATTCTTTCTTCCATTGACTCAATTCTATTCCCTTCAATTGAGCTACCTATTTCTGATATTTTATTGTTAATCTTCTGGATTTCTAGTTACTGGTTTTGTATGGTTTCTAATTGTCTATTTACTTTGTCATTTTGCTCTTATACTGCTCTCCTGAATTCTCCTAGGGTTTGTCTGTTGTCCCTGATCTCTTTCTTAATATCCTTGAGGGCCCTATATATAACTGAATACATATATATAATTGAATTCCTTACTGGGTAGTCCCAGTACCATATCTTCCTCTGGAAGACTCTCTACCCCTTTATTTTAGTCACGTGCTTGAGCTATCTTTCCCTGTTTCTTTATACGGTTTCATATTGTCTGCTGTCTCCATGGCATCGAGGTGTTATTTATCCATGTTTGTTTTGTTTTGATATATTCATGTGGGCAAGTTGGACGTGCTTTGTTTACTGCCTGCCTAGCGGCATGAGAGCGTTCACCACCTGCCCCCATGTCAGTGGGGCAGCATCTGGCAGGGAAAGCCCTTTTCACTGTCACTGCATATGTGAGTTGGCTGAGGGCATGGTAGGTGGGTGGGGGGAAATGAAGGAGTTCATACAAAGGTCCCTGGCAGTTGGGAAAGCAGGGATGGGGGTGTTCATGCCACTAATCACCAAGAGGTGGGGGAGATGGGAAGTGTACTCCTATGGTTGTTGGACAAGGGTGCCTGGGCACTTTCCGTTGGGTACAGCCAGTAATTGGTACCTGGCCTCAATCAAATGTAAGAAGGAAGGGCTGCCCAGAGTCCATTTAAGTGGAGGACCTCCCACTGACACTCTATGGATATATCACCCCATGTACACCATCTGCCCTGCTGATCAGGTACCACCCCTGGTAAGTTGTCTTGACTCTGGATCCTGGCTTCCTCTCTGCTCTGTGTATGCCGGGATCCCTAAAGTTCTTGCCTCCTTCCTGGTGGCTCCTCTCCTTCTGTAAGATTTCTTGAAACTTTTCTTGGCTTTTTTCTTTTAAAAATCAGTTTTTAAAAATGAAAGGTCCTTGAACTAAGAATCTAGTCTTTGCAGGGGTTGTGACAGATATATGCTAGTTTACACAAAAGCACCCCATTGGTTCACTTCGTTTTTAAAGATATATACTTGCAGAAAGCTGGCAAGATTAGGGATCTGAAACTTGACAATAAATGGGGGACTGAATTAATACTGCAGTTATGATAAAATTTGAATTTAGGTAATAACAGTGTTCAGAAGGAACAATTTATATTCTGTATCTATTCATACTCAATTATGAAATACAGTTAGCACAAATGGGAAGTTTAAATAATCTATTTCTTAAAAACTTATTGCCACTGCAGTTGCGCAATTATACATTATATAATAGTAGTACCAAACTATTACTTTTTTACAACGTAACATCACTAGTCTTAACTGGGACAAACCTACAATAGAGTATCTGGAGTGATCTACAGACCACGAGATAGGAGCTCAGCGCAGAGATGTTTTTTTAGGCTTGGGCTTTATCTCTTTGTGGCTGTCGAAGAGGTTAAATAAGAGAGCAAAGATATGAAATTGTGAAGTACTATCAAAATCTATGGAGTTAGCTTTGATGGAAGAAGTCCCTGGGTGGCACAAAGGGTTAAGTAATACTAGCCACACTGAAAGGTTGGTGGTTCAAACCCACCCAGGGGTACCTTGAAAGACAGGCCTAGCAATTTGCTTCCAAAAGGTCACAGCCTTGAAAACCCTATGGAACAGCTCTATTCTGCACACATGGGTCTGAACTGACTCCAAGGCAACTAACGACAACCACAAGCTTTGATGGATCCTACCAACTAAAGAAGGGGTTTATGAAAGACGAAGGAGTAGCTGCGCACTACTCCAACACTACAGTGACTCCTCACAACAACTCTCTGCTATCACTGGCATTATCATCTCCATTTTACAAATGAGGAAACTGAGGCTTAGAGAGACTACACTATTTACATGTATGATACAGTCATCGTCTCTGCCTTTAGGTCAGTCATCTAGGAGGCAAAGGAAGTGCTTAACTCTCAAGTATATAAATATATAACATGCCTTATAGAACACAATATGGGGAAGGGGTGGTAGGAGAGAGAAAAGAGTGAAAGAAAGGGTAACAGGTGAAGGTAATAGTCCTCCACCCAAGAAGTCTTTTCAACATCAGGAGGTATGTGTAAGCTTCTATAATACGGCACTACTGGTCTTAGTAACTCAGTAAAAGACAGTCTTAGATTGTTCGCTCTGGTCCAAGTTCTGAAAGAAGATAACACCACTTTGGAATAGTCTCCTGACAAGGAGAGATCTTACAACAATCAAATGGTCTAATTAAAGACTCAAAGATGCAGTTAAAATTATTCCTCAGTATTAAATCCTATAGGCTCCTACTATTCAGTTCTAGTAACAATGAAAACCCAGCCTGAGATTTCAACCTAAACGTACATCCTATGAGAAAATCTTAGTAAAGAGGACAGGAGAATGAAGCTCTGATTAAAGAATACTACAGAGCACTTGAAGAATGACAACTGCAAAGTACCAAAGTACAAGTTTTCCCAATTAATCTGGGAAGGTTTTTGTTCCTTTTAGTAAATATTTAAATCCTTGAGTACCAGTGAAAATTAACATAAAGAAAAAATGATTCTAAAACTGAATCATAAAATAAATAGGGCTTTATATATTTATATGCCTGGCAAAATTCTGGATAATAAGAATCATAGGCTAAGTCCAAAACAATGTTAGAAGATTTGACTGCTACACATTAAAGTCACTTGTAGATAATCAAGAAACATTTTCTCCAAAGGCTCCTTATCTGCCTTTCCCACTTATGAAGACACATGAGCTTAGTGTTCTTTAGTGTTGTTGATAAAGATGAGGGAGCTGCACTGAGGGAGGCCCCACAAGCCTTCTGTGGCCTGACAGCAAAGCCCTGTACTACTGAAAGAACATTTTTATTTAGGATAAACTCACCTCAAAGAATATTTTGAATGTTTTATGTAGAAAGGCTCTCTGGGACTTAAAAACTTCAGCTGGAATTTAATAAGAAACACTATCTTAGCATATATAAAATATACCATGCATTTATTAAAGATACGTTTAGCAAATTTAGGTATAGCCACAAAATGCGATAAAATAAATGCTCATGTGCTGAAGACAGACTTAAAAAAATTTTAATATGAATTTACTCTAGTTTTGACTAGAGTAAATGTTACACAGAAAAACGTGATGGTGCAAAAGAAACAAAACTAACAAAAGTTAAAAATTAAAACACAAAAACAAATGTTAATGATTTTCGATTTTCAAATAATCATGAACTCATGAGTTTCTTTTCAAATACAGTATTTAAGGCATTTTAAAAGTTAACTATTATAACTTAAATATATCTATAAGACAAGTTTCTAATCATCAGAAAAATATTCGTTATCAAACAGGTGAATACACTTACTTTCCCAAAACCCACGGTAATATTTCTAACTTACCAAGTGTGTAATAAATGAATTATTCCGCAAATTGACTTTTAATGTCCTTGAGTCCCCAACTCTAGTTGGCAGAAACATATACACGTCCACTGGAGCATAAACTCCACGGCGGGTTATTTCAACCTGTCTGCTGAAGGAAACAGGTTTAAAAGTTAACTATCTAAAATTTGCACAGCAATTTAAACTATAATTTTATATATTATGAACTACTGCTTTAACTTTTGTGTTCTCTCACAACTTAGTTTAAAAAAAAATCATTTTGTAATGGCAATTTATCTAGCTTATATGAAGATACAGTGAGAAAGCAGGAATGCTTTTATCAAATGGCGGGGTGGGTGATATCACATGAGAAGATGCAGCGGCATCCCCTGCACCCTGCAGCCTCTTTCTTTAAAGCCCAGGCTGTATTGAAGGTGTCCACCTGGACTCCCCACACTGCAGCGGGAGCTGCTCTAACTTTTCCCAGGGACACAGGATGCTCTGAGAGCCTGATCCACGCTGTGGCATCTCAGAAGCTTTTGAAAGTAGTGCCGTTTCCTCCTGCCTTGGCCTCCCTGATATCACACTACTGACTCCTGTTTGCTGGCCATCCTTGGCCTTCTTTGCAGTCTCATCCTCTACAACCCGACCTCTAATGGTGTTCCACCAGGTCTCATCCTGGACACCCCAACTTTTTACCCGACACTCTCCCTAGGCCACCTCATCCTACTGCCAGTGGATTCAGTGACCATCACACTGACATGACTCCCAGATTTATATCTTAGCTCAGACTTAGCCTCTGGGCAACATACCTATATATTTAATCACTACACAATTATCTTCCACTTCTCTGGTTGTCTGAAAGACATCTCAGTCTCCACACATACAAAACTAAACGCATGCTCTTTCTCCTCAAATCCAATTCTCCACTTGTATTTCCTCTCTCGGGATGATACCTAGGAGCCAACCCTGACACCCCTACTCTCCCACACCCCTTTATCCAATCCATCACCAGGTCCTTTCAAATTTCCTTTCTACCTCTACTTCAAATTTTTCAAATCCATTTCTCTTCCTACTCCTTAAAACTTCCTTAGCCCTGGATGACTCAAAAGTAGCCTTCTAACTTGTTTTACTGTATCTATTCTTGCCTCCTTCTAACCACTCCATCTACAGCCAGAAGGATGTTTCTAAATAACCCAAATCCTTAGCCAAATACAAGGCCCTAGTTTGTCCGGACTCTGCCCACCTACCACTTTAAGCCTCACTCATACCACTCTCCCCTCCCACTTGCTGTGCTCTAGACACATGGCCTCTTCTTCTGGTCCTTCAGGAGCACATAGCCCTATTGCCACAGTCCTTTACACAGATGGTCCAAGGGAGGTTCTTCCAGATATCACAGGAGCTTGCTCCTCTATCATGTTTTCCCATAGCACTGCACTATTTCCTTCCAGCACTTTCCACAGTTTGTCATAAAACATTTCAGTGTGATTTTTAGATTGATGTGGCTCCTCCCCCACGAAGGCCATGAATATGCTGCTCTGCCTTCTCTTTGATCTCTAGGCCCTGGAGTAAGCATTCAATAAGTAGAGATGAATGAATGAATGAACAGCATAGACAAAGGGTATGCTAAGAAAAAAAATTTTAAAACAATTCTAATTTCTTCCAAAATACATTTTCCAATATTCCTCTCAGAAAATGAAAAAATGACCAAATTTACATTAAATTCAACAGGCATTTAACATATATTTTTCTTCAGAGCATCTTTTTTCCAGAACTAAATTAGACCTAGATATTAGCCTTTTAGGGATTATAAGAAACACTTTTCATTAGGTAAAATACTTAAATACACATTTAAAAAGTTTTTAATCTTTCATATACAGCCTGTAGGTATGTAAAACTACTTTGGAAAAACTATTTCACAATTTATTTTAAAGTTACACACATACATATCCTATGACCCAGCAATTCTACTCTTAGGTATTTTTACTGCCTCCTGCCCAAATTAAAACCTATATCTACAAAAATGTTTGAATACAATGTTTATACTCCCTTAATTCATAATAGCCCCAAACTAGAAGCCACCCAAATGTCAAGTGGAAAATGAATACATATACTGTGACATATTCATATTATGGAATATTAAACAATGAAAAGGAACAAACTATAGGTACACTCAACAACATGAATGAATCCCAAAATATTGTTGAGTGACGAAAGCCAGACACAAAGAATACATACATATATGAAGTTCAAGCAAAACTAATCTATGGTGAAAGAAATGAGGATAGAACAGAACAAACGGGGTCAGGTAGAGGGGCTGACTGCAGGGAGACACACAGGGTGAGAGAAATAGTCTAGATCTTGATGGTGCTGGTGGTAGCCCGTGTAAAACCACAGGTAAAGACACAGAGTACTTTACTGAATATCATTACATCTCAATAAAGTCCTGGGGATGACAAAAACATCATACCTAGGCATATGTGCGGAAGCCTCAGACACAGCTTGTCTTTGGAGCATAACGGAGTGATCTACCTTAGTGAGGGTGTCCGTGGTGGGAATATGAGCACTTTCAGGCTCACTTTCTGCTTTGATACTCTGTACAGACAAATCACAGGGCAAGGGAGGAGAAATAAATACTCAGTAAAACATATGGACATTTACTCACTTGAAATCTACTAGTTCCTTTAAAATTTTTCAAAAGGAGACTTAAGATTTTTCAATTTGTCACATCAAAAACACCATACCTCGTACTGGCCAACTTCTCATACACACAGACACACATACACAGTATCTTACATAATTCTGTCAAACCTGGGTTTTATGAGTGTGAACAACAGCACGAAATTCAGATCGCAAATATGCCAGTTGATAAAGACAAACAACAAAATTAAGATTACAGGCTATTCAACAAAATTAATTAAAATTAGAGCAATACCAGGAGAATATCCTGCAGGTTTTTTTATGCCAGTGTCACAGAGTGGTTCTAACATACACACAGTGATTAGATCTGAGGGCAACACTCACCTGTCCAGAGAGCTGGAACCTCAACGTGTGCCTTATGTGGGGCTGTTTCAGGGGGTGACACTCAACATCCCAAAACTGGGCATAATTCCCTCTATCTCTGGGCAAAAATGTGATGGAGATCTACAAAACACACATTCAGAGAATAATCTAGACAGTGAACCTTACACACATGTAGTTAGATCATCAATTCAAGGGTCTGGCACGAAGAAGTGAATTTTGCCAGTAATTGAAAATGAATTTGAATGATTCTATTTCTAGTTGACTTATTATACCAGACGCGAAATAAATTTTTGTTTAAGGCTTCATATAAAATATTCCTCAAAATGTATAGTAAATGTGTTTTGTTTTGTTTCCTTGGAAAAAAGGTACCAGAGCTGTCCCACACAAGACCTAAATGAGAACAGCCACACCCCGGAAACAGTCCAGACCTTGCTGGGTTTTCCACTGCAATGCTTCTGGCACCCTCTGCTGGCCACATGATGAAGAGATGGAGACCTGGCAAACGGCCGGCCGATCCGGGAGGGCTGATGAGCTCACACCAAATAGTAACAGAAGATGGAAGACAAAAAAGCACCACTGTGCAAAATCACAGTAGCTCGTGGGACTGGCTTCAGAACGCCAGTCAGGACCTGTGACTCTGACCATACAGCTCAGTTACATACACAACCTGCACATATACAACCAAAAGAAGCTCCTATTTAAAAAAAAAAAACCGTTATCTTCCAGTCAATTCCGACTCATAGCGGCCCAACGGAACAGAACAGAACTGCCTCATAGGGTTTCCAAGGCTGTAATCTTTACAGAAGCAGATTGCCACATCTTTTTCCCATGAGTGACTGGTAGGTTCGAACCACCGACCTTTCGGTCAGCAGCTGAGTGCTTAACCACTGCACCACCAGGGCTCTTTAAAGAAGCTCCAGAATGATAAAACTGTAATATTTAAAAACAGTATTTTAAAGTTTAATAAAGTTAAAAGCCTTAGCTTTATTGAATTTAGTGTTAATAATAAAACCTGATGCCGTCGAGTCCATTTTATTTTGACTGATAAATGAGCCTACAGGACAGAGTAGACTCGCCTCATAGGGTTTCCCAGGCTGTAAATCTTTACAGAAACAAACTGCCACATCTCTTCTCCCACTGAGCAGCTGGTGGGCTCAAACCTTTCGGTCTAGCAGCTGAGTGGTTAACATGCATCAGTGCCTTTGAGTTTATATCAGGAACGAAGAACCTGGCAAGGCAGAACTGAAGACTTTTGGGAGAGTGGAGGCGGAGGCAGGATAAAGAATATGAAATAATGGAGGCTGGGGATTAAACTGCTGGTGATGATACTGCCACCGAGAAGACTGAGGAAGAGTAAATGGGTGAAAACAACCCTCTTCAAAATTGTGGAGATGTACAAGTCACCTGAGATGGAGGATACAGTATTATGTATCCTTCAGATTCCAAATTAAACCCCCTCTCAGACAACCACCCCCAAAAACAGGGAAGAAAGAAAAAGGGAGGAAAAATACAAATACTGCCACATGGCATATTCTAAGCATATGCTGCAAATGTTAACATTCATAAAACCTTCATATCAAACTGAGGGGTGTTTCACAAAATTACTGTACACACCTCTGACTTTTAAGAAATACACTGTAACTAAAAAATTCATTCTCTTCCTTTTGGGAAAAAAAAAAAAACTATATACATCAGTCATTGTGCTTTGGTACTACATTCCCAAATGGTCCCAGGAGAATGTGTTCTGCTGGTTCCCCGCCCCCCCATCCCAGTATTCATGAAGCAACCAGACCTAGAATTAACTTGTCAAAGATAAACTTAGTTGCTGCAATATCATAAGTAATTAATTCAGTCCATGAGGTTGTTGTTATTAGGTGCCAGTGAGTCGGTTCCGACTCAGAGCGACACTATGCACAACAGAACAAGACACTGCCCGGTCCTGCACCATCCTCATAATTGTTGCTATTCTTGAGCCCACTGTTGCAGCCACTGTGTCAATCCATCCCGTCATGGCTCTTTCTTTCTTTCGATGACCCTCTATACTACCAAGCATGATGTCTTTCCGCAGGGACTGATCCCTCTTGAAAACATGTCCAAAGTATATGAGACACAGTCTCACCATCCTTACTTCTGAAGAGCATTCTATTCTGGTTGTACATCCTCCAAGACAGATTCGTTCATTCTTTTGGCAGGCCGTGGTGTATTCCATATTCTTCACTAACACCCCAATTTAAAGGCATCACGTCTTCTTGGGTCTTCCTTATTCATTGTCCAGCTTTCACATGCATATGAGGCGACTGAAAACACCATGGCTTGGGTCAGGCGCACCTCAGTCTTCAAGGTGACACCTTTGCCTTTCAACACTTTAAAGAGGTCTTTTAAAGCCAGTTTGCCCAATGCGATGCATCTTTTGATTTCCTGACTACCCCTTCTAAGCGTGTTGATTGTAGATCCAAGTAAAATGAAATCCTTGACAACTTCAGCTTTTCTCCGTTTATCATGATGTGGCTTATTGGTCCAGTTATAAGGATTTTTGCTTTATGTTGGGGTGTAATGCTTAGTGAAGGCTATGGTCTTTGATTTTCATCAGTAAGTACTTCAAGTCCTCTTCACTGTCAGCAAGCAAGGTTGTATCATCTGCATAATGTAAGTTGCTAATGAGTCTTCCTCCAATCCTGATGCCATATTCTTCTTCATATAGTCCAGCTTCTCAGATTATTTGCTCAGTGTACAGACTGAATAGGTATGGTGAAAGGATACAACCCTGACGCATACCTTTCCTGACTTTAAACCATGCCGTATTCTCTTGTTCTGTTTGAATGACTGCCTCTTGATCCATGTCCAGATTCCTCACGAACACAATTAAGTGTTCCAGAATCCCCATTCTCTGCAACGTTACCCATAATTTGTTATGATGCACACAGTCGAATGCCTTAGCACAGTCAATAAACCACAGGTAAACACCCTTCTGGTATTCTCTGCTTTCAGCCAGGATCCATCTGCCATGAGCAATGATATCCCTGGTTCCACATCCTCTTTTAAATCTGGTTTGAATTTCTAGCAGTTCCCTGTCATTGTATTATTGAAGCCACTTTTGAATGATCTTCAGCAAAGTTTTACTGGTATGTGGTATTAATGATATTGTTCAATAATTTCTGCATTCGGTTCGATCACCTTCCTTGGGAATAGGCATAAATAGGGATCTCTTCCAGCCGGTTGGCCAGGTAGCTGTCTTCCAGATTTCTCGGTATAGACAAGTGAGCGGTTCCAGAGCTGCATCCTTTTGTTCAAACATCTCAATTGGTATTCCCCGTCGATTCCTGGAGCCTTGTTTTTTGCCAACACCTTTAGTGCAGCCTCGACCTCTTCCTTCAGTACCACTGGTTCCTGATCATATGTTACCTCCTGAAATGGTTGAACGTCAACCAATTCTTTTTGGTACAGGGACTCTGTGTATTCCTTCCATCTTCTTTTGATGCTTCCTGTGCCGTTTAATATTTTCCCCGTAGAATCCTTCAGTATCGCAACTTGAGGCTTGAATTTTTTCTTCAGCTCTTTCAGCTTGAGAAATTCTGAGCGCTTTCTTCCCTTTTGGTTTTCTATCTCCAGGTCTTTACACATGTCATCATAATACTTTGCCTTCTCGAGCTGCCCCTCAATATCTTCTGTTCAGCTCTTTTCTTCATCATTTTTCCCTTTTGATCTAGCTACTCGATGTTCAAGAGCAAGTTTCGGAATCTCTTCTGATATCCATCGAGGTCTTTTCTTTCTCTCCCGTCTTTTTAATGACCTCTTGCTTTCTTAATGTATGATGTCCTTGATGTTCTTCCACAACTTGTCTGTTCTTCGGTCGCTAGTGTTTGACGCATCAAATCTATTCTCGAGATGCTTTCTAAATTCAGGTGGAATATACTCAAGGTAATACTTTGGCTCTCTTTGATTTGTTCTTATTTTATTCAGTTTCAACTTGAACCTACATAAGAGTAATTGATGGTCTGATCCACAGTCGGCCCGTGGTCTCGTTCTGACTGATGATATTGTGCTTTGCTGTTGTCTCTTTCCACAGATATATTCGATTTGATTCTTGTGTATTCCATCTGGCGAGGTCCATGTGTACAGTCGCTGTTTCTGTTGGTCAAAAAAGGCATTGGCAATGTAGTTGGTCTTGCAAAATTCAATCACGTGGTCTCCAGCATTGTTTCCATCACCAAGGCCAGATTTTCCAACTACCAATCCTTCTTGTTTCCAACTTTCGCATTCCAAGCACCAGTAATTATCAGTGCATCCTCACTGCATGTTTGATCAATTTCAGACAGCAGAAGTTGTAAAAATCTTGAATTTCTTCATCTTTGGCCTTAGTGGTTGGTGTGTAAATTTGAACAGTAGTATTAACTGGTCTTCCTTGTAGGTGTATGGATATCATCCTATTGCTGACAGCACTGTACTTCAAGACAGACAACGAATGTAACGCCATTCCTCTTCAAGCTGTTGTTCCCAGCACTGTAGACCATATGATTGTCCGATCCAATCACCAATACCAGTCCATTTCAGCTCACTAATGCCTAGGATATCAATCTTTATGTGCTCCACTTTATTTTTGACAATTTCCAATTTTCCTAGATTCACACTTTGTACATTCCAGGTTCCGATTATTAATGGATATTTGCAGCTGGTTCCTCTCATTTGGAGTCATGCCACATCAGCAAATGAAGGTCCCAAAAGCTGGACTCCATTCACATCATTGAGGTCGATTCTACTTTAGGAGGAAGCTCTTCCGCAGTCATCTTTTGAGTGCCTTCCCACCTGAGAGGCTCACCTTCTGGCACTGTATCAGACAATGTTCTGCTGCTATTCATAAGGTTTTCATTGGCTAATTCTTTTCAGAAGTAGACTGTCGGTCCTTCTTCCTACTCTGGAAACTAGGTGAAACCTGTCCTCCATGGGTGACCCTGCTGCTATCTGAATGTCGATGGCATAGCTTCCAGCTTCAGGGCAACACGCAAGTCCCCACAGTATGACAAACTGATGCATCCATGATATACAGTAATAAATCTACAACTTCAGAGCTTACATTTCTATCTAAGTATTGTATGAAAACAGAGAAATTCCTGGGGGACGATCTAGCCCTATCCTCTCATTCTTTTTACAGCTTTAAGGACATAAATCATATATCATACACTTCACCCATTTCAAGTGTTACAGTCAATAGCTTGTAGTGTATTCACAGAACTGCGCACCCATCTCATTTTAGAACATTTTCAACACCCAGAAAGAACTCCCGTACATATAAGCAGTTAGTCTCCATTCCCGCAGTGGCCACCACAGCCCTAGGCAACCACTAATCTACTTTCTGTCTCAATGGATTTGCCTATTCTAGACATTGCACATAAATGGAACCATACAGGATTTTGTCTTTTGTGACTGGCTTCTTTCACTAAGCATGTTTTCAGGGTTCATCCATGTTCCGGCATGTATCAGTACTTTTCATTCCTTTTTATGGCTGAATAATATCCCATTAGATGTACCATGAAACCTGTGACAGCCAGAAGTCAACAGGACTGCCTTGTTTTCCCAGGTCTTGCAAGTTTTCTGTCTTTGACAGGGTGCATGTAGTCTTACCACTTTTCTCTCTCTCTCTACTAGTGGAAAACATTTCCGTTTTCCTTCTCTGACAGGTTTTCACCTTATATAGGTTCCAGCTTTTGCAGATTTTACTGTATAGTCTGCATTTTGTTTATCCATTCATCTGATGATGGACAGTGGCTTGTTACCACCTTTTGGCTACTGTGAACAGTGCTGCTATGAACATTCATGTACAAGTTTTTGTTTGAACACCTGTTTTCAATTCTTTGGGGTCAATGCTTAGAGGTAGAGTTGCTGAGTCATATGGTACTTATATGTTTAAGTTATTGAAGAATTGCAAAACAGTTTTCTACAGCGGCTACACCGTTTTACATTCTCACTAGCAAATGTTGAGGCTTCCAATTTCTCTACATTCTTGCTGACGCTCATTATTTTTCCTTTTTTTCTTCTTCCTTACTTAAATAACAAAATATTTTGTCTTCTTTTTCAAGTTTTATTGTGGTAAAAAATATATATAAATGTAAAATACTTGTCATTTTAACTATTTTTAAATATACACTTCAGTGACACTAATTACATTCACTATGTTATCCAACCATTGCCACTATCCATTTCCAAATGTTTTTCATCACCCTGAATAGAAACTCAATACCCACGAAGCAATAACTTTCTATTTCCCTTCCCTGCCTACAAATAAACTTTTGTTTTTATGCATTTTTCAATTTCTAGATATTTTGTACAAGTAAACCAAAACTAAACCAAACCCACTGTCATCAAGTTGATTTCAACTCATAGCAACCCTGCAGGACAGACTGGAACTGCCCAATAGGGTTTGCAAGGCTGTGATCTTTATGGGAGCCGACTGCCACATCTTTCTCCTGTGGAGCAGCTGGTGGGTTTGAACTGCTGACCCTTTGTTTAGCAACACAGCGCTTACGCACTGTGCCACCAGTGGGATGACACAATATTTGTTGTTTTGTGGCTGACTTATTTCACTCAGAATAATATTTTCAAGGTTCTTCCACGTTACATATGTATCAGAACTTCATTTCTCTTTATGGCTAAATAATATTCCATTGTATGGATAGACCACATTTCATTTATCCATTCATCTGTTGATGGATACTCGCCTTGTTTCCATATTTTGGCTACTAGAAATAATGCTACAATGAACATTGGTGTTTGTATCCCTGCTTTCAAATCTCTGGGGAATATACCTAGAATAGAATTGCTGGATCATATGATAATTCTATGCTTAGTTTTTGGAGGAACTGTCAAACTATTTTCCATAGCAACTACATAATTTTACCATCCCACTAGGAAATGCACAAGAGTTCTAATTTCTCCAAATCCTCACTAAGACTTGTTATTTTCTGTTTTTCTAATAACAGCCATCCAAGTGAGTGTAAAGTAGAATTTCAATGTGTTTTCTTTTTTTTTAAATAATATTTTATTGTTTTTTCAGTGGAAGTTTACAAAGCAAATTAGTCTCCCATTTGATAATTTCTACAAAAATTGTTCAGTGACATTAGTTACATTTTACACAACGTGTCCACATTCTCTTTAATTATTTGCTGGTTGTCCCATTTCCAGTACTCTCGTTTCCCTGCCCCCTTATCTTCTCATCTTTGCTTTAGAATAAATGTTGACCTTTTGGTCTCAGAAACCAAAAACCAAACCCACTGCTGCTGAGTTGATTTCGACTCACAGTGACTCTATGGGACAGAGAAGAACTGCCCCATAGGGCTTCCGAGGAGCAGCTGGTCGATTGAACTGCTGACCTTTCGGTTAGTAGCCAGACGCTTAAACAGTGCACCACCAGGTCTCATATAGATGGTCTTTTAATGGATTACCATACTCATATGTAATATCCTTTGTGTGCAATCTGTTACTTGCTAAGAGGTGACCTCAGAGGATAGTTTTGGTTCAAGGTTTAAAGAGTATCTCAAGGTTGTAAGTCTCAGGGAGTCCTCTAGTCTCGACTGGTCCAGTGAGTCTGGACTTTTTATGTAGGAGAATTCTGTTCCATGTTTTCCTCCCAATCTATCAGGGACCATCTATTATTCCCCTGATTATAATTGTTGGTAGTAGTAGCCAGGCACCACCTAGTTCTTCTGGTCATTGTGGTTTTGATTTGCATTTCCCTAATGACTACTGTATTTTTACACAAATAACACATGCGCGAGGTATTTTCCTAAGTGTGCTATGCTAGTACTACACTGTTTTGATTACTATAGCATTATAGTACATTTTGAAATGAAGAAGTGTTGAGTTTTCCTACTTCATTCTTCTTTCTCAGCATTGCTTTGACTATTGTGGGTCTCTTGCAATTTCATACGAATTTAAGGACTGGCTTTTCCATTTCTACAAAAAAAGGCTCTTGGCATTTTGATGGGGAATGCACTGAATTGGTAGATTGCTTTGGGTAGTATTTACATCCTAATAATATTAACATATTTTTACGCAAATGACACACACATTCTATGTTTTTTTTTTTGCCAACAGCACCCTTCTCCCATGAGGTATTTCCATAGTTGTACTATGCTTTTTTTTTACATGTTGCCAGTCTGCAAAAGATGAAGAACTTGCGTTTTGATACGTTAGTCAGCTGACAATTTTTCATAGCAAGATTTCGATTGCTGCAGGAAGCAATGCATTGATTTACATTCTGATGCAAACATCTCCTCTTGTTGCAGACTGGCACTCTGAGTAGCACTGGTTTAGGTAAAACAAACGGATTGCATGTAATCAAAAAAGGCGATCTTGGCTGCCCAGCACCATGTTCTCACCAAGTGCTGAGAGAAGACATTGGAACTCACCTTTTGAATTCCATGGCTTTCCAACATTCCAGAAACAGGAGCACATCTGAAGGCTGCATAGGTAGCTCTAAAAACATCCCCGCTTTCATCAACTCCCTACAGAGGAATCATTTAAACAATCGGATTAGGAAACACACAAAGAAAATCTCACCTGAATGAGTTAGTGAAACGAATAACCAGTAACATCAAAATAGTCTTATGTTCAATTTTCACAAAATAGCCTGAACAATTTTGAACATGAAAACGAATATATTTGAGTCAATTCTCACTGACCTTGACATACGGTGGAGCTAAAGATGACAGATGCCACTTTACTTCTGTATTACCATGATTCTCAAGTTCCAGACAACTTTCTAAAAGGAACACATGTACAGCAATTCAGACAAATCTTGTAGAGGTAAGTAAATGAGCAACAGGTCTCACAGCATCACAGGAAAAAAAATACCACCCATTAGATACCTAAAGTTCAAAAGGAACTACAATATTTTCTAACAAATAAAATTAGACAGATATTCTATTCTGGAGTTTATTCTAATACCAATAGGAAGTTACTAGAGAGCTTAAGCAAGGAAGCCATAAAATGATTCACATTTGTAAAGAATTACTGGCTCCTGTGTAGAAAAGATTTTAAGGGAGTAAGAGAGAAAGAAGGGAGATCAATAAGACGTCACTGCAGTAGTTTGGTTGAGAGATAATGGCTTTTATCATAGGCAGATGTGGGATGTATTTTGAAGACAGTTGAAAGGATCTACTAATGGACTGGATGGGGAGAGGGAGAGGAAGGGAATCAGAGATAAAGTCTAGATATCTGGAGGCAGGGCCAAGATGGTAAATACTACGAAGCTTCCGGTGATCCTTCTTACAACAAAGACACGAAGAAAACAAGTGAACTAATTATATATACGACAAGCTAGGAGATTGGAACATCAAAGGCAAAGTTAAAAAAAAAATCGGACTGAGCAGCAGGTGGCGGGAGAGACAGTTAAAAAGCAGCAAGGATAATTTCATATGGAAGGGAAAGAACCCCCGGATAAGTAAAGCATTACTGAAAAGGAAGAAGAAAGTGGGAGGCCTCACTCTACCTGATTTCAGAACCTATTATACAGCTACAGTAGTCAAAACAGCCTGGTACTGGTACAACAACAGGCACATAGACCAATGGAACAGAATTGAGAACCCAGATATAAATCCATCCATGTATGAGCAGCTGATATTTGACAAAGGACCAGTGTCAGTCAATTGGGGAAATAATAGTCTTTTTAACAAATGGTGCTGGCATAACTGGATATCCATTTGCAAAAGAATGAAACAGGACTCATACCTCACACCATGCACAAAAACTAACTCCAAGTGGATCAAAGACCTAAACACAAAGGCTAAAACGATAAAGATCATGGAAGAAAAATTAGGGACAACCCTAGGAGCCCTAATACACGGCATAAACAGAATACAAAACATTACCAAAAATGATGAAGAGAAACCAGATAACTCGGAGCTCCTAAAAATCAAACACCTATGCTCATCTAAAGACTTCACCAAAAGAGTAAAAAGACCACCTACAGACTGGGAAAGAATATTCAGCTATGACATCTCAGACCAGCGCCTGATCTCTAAAATCTACATGATTCTGTCAAAACTCAACCACAAAAAGACAAACAACCCAATCAAGAAGTGGACAAAGGATATGAACACACATTTCACTAAAGAAGATATTCAGGCAGCCAACAGACACATGAGAAAATGCTCCCGATCATTAGCCATTAGAGAAATGCAAATTAAAACTACGATGAGATTCCATCTCACACCAACTAGACTGGCATTAATCCAAAAAACACAAAATAATAAATGTTGGAGAGGCTGCGGAGAGATTGGAACTCTCATACACTGCTGGTGGGATTGTAAAATGGTACAACCACTTTGGAAATCCATCTGGCGTTATCTTAAACAGTTAGAAATAGAACTACCATACAACCCAGAAATCCCACTCCTCGGAATATACCCTAGAGATACAAGAGCCTTCACACAAACAGATATATGCACACCCATGTTTATTGCAGCTCTGTTTACAATAGCAAAAAGCTGGAAGCAACCAAGGCGTCCGTCAACGGATGAATGGTTAAATAAATTGTGGTATATTCACACAATGGAATACTACGCATCGATAAAGAACAGTGACGAATCTCTGAAACATTTCATAACATGGAGGAATCTGGAAGGCATTATGCTGAGAGAAATGAGTCAGAGGCAAAAGGACAAATTTGTATAAGACCTCTATTATAAGATCTTGAGAAATAGAAAAAACGGAGAAGAACACATACTTTTGTGGTTGCAAAGGGGGGAGGGAGGGAGGGAGGGAGAGGGTTTTTTATTGATTAATCAGTAGGTAAGAACTGCTTTGGATGAAGGGAAAGACAACACTCAATACAAGGAAGGTCGGTCTAATTGGACTGGACTAAAAGCAAAGAGGTTTCCGGGATAAAATGAAAGCTTCAAAGGTCAGCGGAGCAGGGGCTGGGGTCTGGGGAACATGGTTTGAGGAGACTTCTAAGTCAATGGGCAAAATAATTCTATTATGAAAACATTCTGCATCCCACTTTGAAATGTGGCGTCTGGGGTCCTAAATGCCAACAAGCGGCCATCTAAGATACATCAATTGGTCTCAACCCACCTGGAGCAAAGGCAAACGAAGAACACCAAGGTCACATGACAACTCAGAACCCAAGAGACAGAAAGGGCCACATGAACCAGAGACCTACATTATCCTGAGACCAGAGGAACTGGTTGGTGCCCGGCCACAATCGATGTCTGCCCTGTCAGGGAGCACAACAGACAACTCCTGAGGGAGCAGGGGACCAATGGGATGCAGACCCCAAATTCTCATAAAAAGACCATACTTAATGGTATGACTGCGACTAGAGGAATCCCAGAGACAATGCTCCCCAGGCCTTCTGATGGCACAGGACAGGAACCATCCCCAAAGACAAATCAACAGGCATGAAAAGGACTGGTCAGCCGGGGGGAGAGAGATGCTGATGAAGAGTGAGCTAATTAACTCAGGTGGACACTGGAGAGTGTGCTGGCAACTCTTGACTGGAGGGGGGATGGGAAGATAGAGAAAGAGGGAAGACGGCAAAATTGGCACGAAACGAGAGACTGAAAGGGCTGACTCAATGGGGGGGAGCAAGTGGGAGAAGGGAGTAAGATGTATGTAAACTTACATGTGACAGACTGATTGGAATGGTAAATGTTCACTTGAAGCTTAATAAAAATTAATTAAAAAAAAAAAAAAAAAAGAAGCAGCAAGGAGTTGCCAAACATGACTCACAGGAAGTGGTGCCACTCAGGAATGATCCCCTGGTGCAACTGCAGCGGGGCTGGCAGTAGTGTTCAGTACGCACTTCCCTCAGGGAGAGAGACCAAGCCACACAGAGTCTACCCATGCCTCTAAAAACACTGAAGAACAGCGCTCTCAACAAAAAATAAGCGCTTGCGTCTAATTTGCCGCACGGATAAAATAGCACCCCCTGCGAAAGAATTCTCTCCCATTTATCTGATCCCTCCCTTCTCTGCCCTAGCCCCCAAGCCAACTTCAGTGGCTGTCGATGTCCCTGGGACAGAGATAGGTCCTACTGCATGGCCTGAGCCATTCTCCCGGCACTGGAGAAGGAACAAATTCACAAATGGGGGAAAAAATAATCTGCTGGCTCCCCTACACTAAGAATTCAGGACACAAGTGGCACCCGTCCAGGTACAAGCAGTCCAAGGACTCTGAATGCCTTTCACCCGTGCATGGACCTCTGTGGGCCCATTTCAGAAGCTGGGCCCTTGTTGGCATGGTGCAAGGGTATATGCGCCTGAGGTCTGACTAAGTGTTTCAGCTGTGCAGTGGGGAGATGGGTTTTTGACATATGACACCTTTCTGTCTATTAAACAGGGTCCTCACCTACCCACATCAGGGGCCTGAGGACTGGTGGCTCCACCCACGCCACCTAGCCACCCACAACTGGAGTCCAGGGATAAGTGGTGCCTCAGGGGATTTGCAAAAACCAAAACAAAACTACAAAAAATACTAAAGGCAGTCCTCTCGTTAGAAAAACAGTAACATGAGATGATAACCCAAGATGAGAACACAGGACAGAGCAACCAGATATCAACCCAGATAGGGAAATCACAAATATAAATCAAGATTAAAAAAACACTCAAAACAGGGAAACAGAGATGTCATTATGCAAACGATGACAACATCAAACAAATAAAAAGGGACTAAAAAAAGTCATCACAGATCTTTTATATTGACAGGAAGTCAAGGTGATACAAAGAAATAAAAGTTGGGTTTCAACTTAGAGAAATGGGGGTAAATATTAAGGTAACCACAAAGGAGACGAACCAACACATCAAAATAAAAAACAAGAAAAATATAAGGACTCAGCAAAAACAAAATCAACGAAAAGGAGGAAAACACAATATATAAAAACTCTTCAGCACACAAAATTAAGTGGAAAAAAAAAACTGTCAACAACACACAAAAAAAGACATCAAAATGACAGCACTAAACTCCTACCTATCCATAATTACGTTGAATGCAAATAGACTAAATACACCAATAAAGGGACAGAGCATGGCAGGATGAAGAAAAAACATGATCCATCTATATGCTATCTACGAAATACCTTAGACTTAAATACACAATCTAAAAATCAAAGGATAAAAACAAAATATATCAAGCAAACGACAATCAAAAAGAGCAGGAGTGGCAATATTAATTTCTGACAAAAGAGACTTTAAAATTAAATCCACCATGAAGAATAAGGAAGGACACTATATAATGATTCAACAGACAAAATATAAGGAGGATATAAACATATCAAATATTTATGCACCAAACGACAGGCCTACAAGATACAAAAAAGAAACTTTAACAGCACTGAAAAGAGAAATAGACAGCTCCACAATAATACTAGGAGACTTCAACACACCACTTTCATGAAGGACAGGACATTCAGAAAGAAGCTCAATAAAGAAACGGAAGATCTAAATGCCACAATCAATCAACGTGACCCCATAGACACATACAGAACACTCCACCCAACAGCAGCCAAGTATACTTTCTTTTCCAATGCTCAAGGAACACTCTCTAGAATAGACCACATATTAGGTCATAAGCAAGCCTTAACAGAATCCAAAACATCAAAATATTACAAAGCATCTTCTCTCACCATAAAGCCATAGTAGAAATCAGTAACAGAAAAAGCAGGGAAAAGAAATCAAACACTTGGAAACTGAACAATACTCTGCTCAAAAACAACTGGGTTATGGAAGACATTAAGGATGGAATAAAGAAATTCATAGATACCAATGAGAATGAAAATAATTCCTGTCAGAACCTTTGGGACACAGCAAAAGCAGTGCTCCGAGGTCAATTTATATCAATAAATGCACACATCCAAAAAGAAGAAGGGGCCAAATTCAAAGAATTATCCCTACAACTTGAACACATAGAAAGAGCACCAAAAGAAACCTTCAGGCACCAAAAGAATGCAAATAATAAAAATTAGAGCAGAATTAAATGAAATAGATAACAGAAAACCAACTGAAAAAGTTAACAAGACCAAAAGTTAGTTCTTCAAAAAGATTAATAAAATCAACAAACCACTGGGAAAACTGACAAAAGAAAAACACGAGAGGAAGCAAATAATCCACATAAGAAATGACGTGGGCAATATCACAACAGACCCAACTGAAATTAAAAGAATCATATCAGATTACTATGAAAAACAGTACTCTAACAAATTTGAAAACCTAGAAGAAATGGAGAAATTTCTACAAACACATTATATACCTAAACTAACACAAATAGAGGAAGAACAACTAAATAAACTCATAACAAAAGAAGAGATTTAAAAAGTAATTAAAAAACTCCCAACAAAGAAAAGCCCTGGTCCTGACAGTTGCACTAGAGAATTCTACCAAACTTTCAGAGAAGAGTTAACCCCACTACTACTAAAGGTATTTCAGAGCATGGAGAAGGATGGAATACTCTCAGACATTCTATGAAGCCAGCATATCCCTGATACCAAAACCAGTAAAGACAGCACAAAAAAATAAAATTACAGACCTATAGCCCTCATGAACTTAGACGCAAAAATCTTCAACAAAATTCTAGCCAGTAAAATTCAACAACATATCAAAAACATAACTAACCATAACCAAGTGGAATTCATACCAGGTATGCAGGGATGGTTCAACACTAGAAAACCAATATAGGTAATGTATCATATAAATGAAACAAAAAACAAGAACCACATGATCTTATCAAGTGATGCACAAAAGGCATCTGACAAGTCCAACGCCCATTAATGATAAAAACTCTCAGTAAAGTAGGAATAGAAGGAAAATTCCTCAACATAATAAAGGGCATTTATACAAAATCAACAGCCAACATCATCCTAAATGGAGAGAGTCTGAAAGAATTCCCCTTGAGAATGGGAACCAGACAATGATGCCCTTTATCACCACTCTTATTCAACATTGTGCTGGAGGTCCCAGCCAGAGCAATTAGGCTAGACAAAGAAATAAAGGGTATCGAAATTGGTAAAGAAGAAGTAGAAGTACCTCTGTTTGCAGATGACGTGATCTTATACACTGAAAGCCCTGAAGAATCCTCAAGAAAACTACTGAAACTAATAGAAGAGTTCAACAGAGAATCAGGATACAAGCTGAACATACAAAAATCTGTTGGATTCCTCTACACCAATAAAGAGAATGTCAAAGAGGAAATCACCAAATCAATACCATTTACAGTAGCCCCCAAGAAGATAAAATACTTACGAATAAGTCTAACCAGAGACGTAAAAGACCTATACAAAGAAAACTACAAGACACTACTACACGAAACCAAAAGAGACCTACATAAGTGGAAAAACATACCTTGCTCATGGATAAGAAGGCTCAACATTGTAAAAATGTCTGTTCTACCAAAAGCCATCTATAGATACAATGCAATCCCGATCCTAATTCCAATGACATTTTTTAATGAGATGGAAAAACAAATCACCAACTTCATGTGGAACTGAAAGAGGCCTCGGATAAGTAAAGCATTACTGCAAAGGAAGAACAAAGTGGGAGACCTCACTCTACCTGATTTTAGAACATATTATATATACCACCACAGTAGTCAAAAGAGCCTGGTATTGGTACAACAGATACATAGACCAATGGAACAGAATTGAGAATCCAGACATAAATCCATCCACATATGAGCAGTCAATATTTGACAAAAGCCCCAAATCAGTTAAATGGGGAAAAGACAGTTTTTTTAAGCAATGGTGCTGGCATAACTGGATATCCATCTGCAAAAAAAAAGAAACAAGACCCATACTTACACAATGTACAAAAACTAACTCAAAACAGATCAAAGACCTAAATATAAAACCTAAAACGATAAAGACCATGGAAGAAAAAATAGGGACAACGCTAGGAGCCCTTATGCATGGCATAAACACTATATAAAACATTACTAACAATGCACAAACACAAGAAGGGAAACTAGATAACTGGGAGCTCCTAAAAATCAACCACTTATGCTCATCCAAAGACTTCACCAAAAGAGTAAAAAGATTTCCTACAGACTGGAAAAAAGTTCTTGGCTACAACAAATCCAGTCAGTGTCTTATCTCTAAAATCTACATGATATTGCAAAAAAATCAACACGAAGACATATAACCCAGGGCAAAGCATGTAACAGTCACTTTACCAACGAAGACATTCAGGTGGCTAACAGACACATGAGAAAATGCTCAGGATCATTAGGCATTAGAGAAATGCGAATCAAAACTACAATGAGATACCATGTCACTCCAGCAAGGTTGGTATTAATCCAAAAAACACAAAATAATAAATACCGGAGAGGTTGTGGAAAGACTGGAACATTTATACACTGCTGGTGAGAATGTAAAATGGTACAACCACTTGAAAATCGATTTGACACTTCCTTAAAGAGCTAGAAATAGAACTACCATACAATCCAGCAATCCCACTCTGTGGAATATATCCTAGAGAAATAAGAGCCTTTACATGAACAGATATATGTACACCCATGTTCACTGCAGCACTGTTTACAATAGCAAAAAGATGGAAGCAACCAAGATGTCCATAAATGGATGAATGGATAAATACGGTATGTTCATACAGTGGAATACTATGCAATGATACAGAACAATGACGAATCCATGAAACATCTCATAACATGGAGGAATCTGGAAGCCATTATGCTTAAGGAAATTAATCAGTCACGAAAGGACGAATCTTGTATGAGACTAGTATCACGAGAACTCAAGAAAAAGTTTAAACAGAGAAGAAAATATTCTTTGATGGTTATGGGGGCAGGGGAAGAGTGTATTCACTAATTAGACAGTAGACAAGAACTATTTTAGGTGAAGGGAAAGACAACACACAATACAGGCGAGGTCAGCACAACTGGACTCAACCAAAAGCTAAGAAGTCTCCTGAATACAACCAAATGCTTAGAAGGCCAGAGTAACAGTGACAGGGGTCTGAGGACCATGGTTTCAGGGGACATCTAGGTCAACTAGCATAATAAAATGTATTCAGAAAATGTTCGGCATCCCACTCTGGCGAGTGGCGTCTGGGGTCTTAAACATTAGCAAGCGACCATCAAATATGCATCAATTACTTCCAACCTACTCAGAGCAAAGGAGAATGAAGAACACCAAAGACCTAAGGTAAATATGAACCCGGGACACATAAACCAGAGACTACATCAGCCTGAGATCAGAACTAGATGGTGCCCGACTACCATGATGACTGCCCTGACAGGGAACAGAACAGAAAATCCCCGATGGAGCAAGAGAACAGAGGGATGCAGACCTCAAATTCTCATAAAAAGACTAGACTTAATGGTCTGACTGAGACCGGAGGGACCCCAGAGGTCATGGTCCCCAAACCCTCTGTTAGCCCAAGGCTGGAACCATTCCTGAAGCCAACTCTTCAAACAGGGATTGGACTGGAGTATAACACAGAAAATGACTCTTGGCTCAAGTAGACACAGGAGACCACACGGGCAGCTCCTGTCTGGAGGCCAGATGAGAAGGCAGAGGGGGATGGGAGCTGCTTGAGTGGTCACAGGGAATACAGGGTGGAGAGGAGGAGTGTGCCGCCTCATTAGGGGGAGAGCAGCTAGGAGTATATAGCAACGTGTGTATAAGTTTTTATATGAGAGACTGACTTGATTTGTAAATTTTCACTTAAAACACAATTTAAAACACTCTAGGTAGTTGATGTAATCAAGTGAGCAGATAGTGGTACACCACTTGTGTAAATGGGTAAGACTGGAGGAGAAGCAGATTTTGTAGGTTAAGCCAAGAGTTCTGTTTTGAGCATGTTAAGTTTGAACTGACTGTGAGACATCCAAATGCAGAGGTCATTTAGGTGCCTGGAGAGATATATATCAGTGCTTAGGGCTGGGTCAGAGCTATGGACAGTAATTAAAGTCCTGGGACTATACAAGGCTACCCAGAGAAGATGCACTGAGAAAAGGAAGGGGAAAACAGGTAGGTCCAAAACCTGGAACATGTCAAATTTTAGAACATGGGAAAAAGAGGAATCAGCAAAGGAACATGAGAAGGAGCAAACGGTTGGGAAAAAACCGGAGAGTTGGTACCAAAGGAGGAAAGAGTGTTCTACAGTGTCAACAGTTCAAATACACGGCCAGATAAAAGGGTCCCTGGACTTGGCAGGTTTCCACAGCATTATCGGGATGGCAGCCATGCCACCTGCCACCAGAAGTGAAAGCGGTGAGCAGAAGTCTATCCTATGAAGGATCGTAGAGAACAGGGGCAGCAGCAAGATGTGGGGTGAGAGGAAGCCTTCCCTTAAATGGCGACAGTGGAGCTTCTGTGTGTGGTGACAGGACTGCAGCAACAATGAGGGAGGGACTAATGACAAACAGGACCGCAGCAGGAGGAAGTCTTTGAGAGAGCAAGAAGAGAATGGGCCTATATTCCAAGTCGAAAAGGTAGTCTGTGACGGGAACGAAAATGCTTCATTATTTGCAATGATGTGTGAGGCAACATCAAGAGGTGGAAAGGGTAGGGTGCAGGGTTAGGGAGAGGGAGCTTTGAGAAGAAAGACAGTATTAAATGTGTTAGAAAGGGGCAAAAGAACACACTAAGGAGGTCTGTGGAAAGGCCTAGCATAGGGGGCATCTGAGACGTGTAACTGTGAATCAGCAGCATGTATGGTTTGCTCCTGCAATGTTCTGTTGCTACAGTAGAGACAGTGGAGTAGAGAGATATTTGGGTTTAACCAGTGTTGGGGTCTGTGAGGCAGAAATGAAGAAGGAGAGGAGCACAAGCAATTAATGGTGTTTGTGAGGCACTGATTATAACAACAAACCACAGAATTCAAGCAGGGTTATGAGAGAAGTAGGATATGATTGGGGTGGAAAACGGGGTGACAGAGCGGAGCTGGCTAGCGGAGTGCGGTGGGGTAATGGAGTGGAGTGGAGCGGGGTGATGGAGTGGGGCAGGGTGGTGAAGCAGGGTGGGCTGATGGAGTGAAGGAGGTAGTGGCGTGGGGTGACAAAGAGGTGTGGGATGTGGAGAGTGAAAATGTAGCAGAGTAAATGGCTGGAGGGTGAATGAGGTCAGAGAAATGCTGTGATTCCTACAGTAAGTGAGCTAGAAAGATGTACGGGTGAGGTAAAAGTGTCAGGTTTCAGACTAAGATGGAGAGTATGGTGCAGATGTTGGTGTTGACAAGGTCCAGGATATAACCATGAAAGGAGAAACCTGGGCGGAGTGGAAGACAAAAATCAATGACAGTGTCAAGGAGCCAGAGGTCCCAAATCCTTTCTAATAGGCAGCCCCTATGTACAATTCACGTCATTTAGACTGAGCCAGCAATCAAAAGAATAAAAGAAACAATCATCTTAAGAGTCGTTTAAGGATATTAGCTAAGACTTACTGAGTGCTTATTAGATGACAAACATACATGCTTTCCATATATAATCCCATCTAATCTTCAAAGCGCTATGTAGTGGGTTAATTACAATGGCCATTTACAAACGGGAAAAGTGAGCAAGTCTTTTTAACCTCCCTCTGGCACCTCTATCAGTAAGTGACAGAGCAGGGACTGACTCGCTTTCCTCTCTTCTCCACTGCTAACTTGTTAGCAATTCTGGTCAAAGATCTGGTGAGAGTCGGGGGCGGAGGGGAGAGGAGGGGAGGGGACAGGGACAGTTCTGACCCTCAGAGTTACCGAATGCCTATTTTTGACATTTTAAGACTTCACACTCCTCCAAAACCAACTCATCATTTCCATTACGGCCAATGACTACCTGGTTTTCTCCTGAAGCAGGGTAAATTTGTACTGGTCAGTAATTTAGGGCTAACTAAGAATACAGCATTAGATTTAATTTATCGGGTTATTGTTGTTAGGCGTCAATAAGTCAATTTTCGACTTAATGTCAACCCCATGGGACAGAGCAGAGCTGCACTGCAGTGTTTTCTCTGCTGTGATTTTTACAGGAGCAGACTGCCAGGGCCTTCTCCTGTAGGGCCACTGCCAGGGCCTTCTCCTGCAGGGCCACTGCCAGGGCCTTCTCCTGCAGAGCCACTGGATGAGTTCAAACCGCCAACCTTTTGGTTAGCCGCTGAGCATTTAACCACTGAGCCACCAGGGCTCCTTAATTTATCAGCAGACATTTGAATTACACAGTTCTGTGATAAAATACCTGAAGTTTCACCAGGTTCTGTTGGAGGAAGAGTAACAGTCTTGTTTCTTATTTCCACTTTTGTGGAAGGTGGCTGAGTCACTGGTTTCACCAAGTGACTGCCAGAAAGCTCAGACCCTGGAGAAAGGATTCCAAAGGCACCAGAGGCCCAACGAGTGAAAGGATGCTCTTCTTGGGTCAAGTCTTCTTGAATTTGAACTTTCACGATTTTCTGAAATGAGCCAAATAAAGGGGTAAGATACAAATGTAGCTATCATTTTAAAAGAAACAGTTCATATTTTTTAAATCATGGTAGGGAAAAGTAAAATGCCAAACAAATAAAACACTAATGATTTTAGAAATCAAAGCTTATTCAGTTCTAAAACAAAATAACTCTTTGACTCTACCCTCTTGCCTACCACCTCCATTCTTTTTTTAATGAGCAATGCCTTCTAGGCCCCACCCCACCTCCAACCAGGAGAATCATTCAGATCATGAAAGGAGTAACTCCATACCAAGTGCTATATATTTAAGCAAATCTCGTTGGGCTGAAAAAACAACAGATGTACTATACCTTCATTTGACTTCTGAAATGTAGGTCCTAATAAGAAACAAAACACTTAAGGGTGCAAAATAGGAGCAATGTTGCTCAAAAAATTTTTTTACAGTACCTTCTGTCCATTGTCACAGTGTACATAGATCAAACCACTCCATGGGACTGAATGCTTTGTGGATAAGGATGAATTAGGACTCACAAGAATTTGTAGTTTACTCCTTAAAAAAAGAATTTCATAATAAAAACCAGGAATATCCTGTGCTTTGGCAGCAATAACGACAAGAATCATAAACACTGTCCTGTCAGTGACCATTCCCTTATCACCTGGAAAGGGCAGACAGCAGTCTCTGGCTTCCCCCCACAACCTCCTCATGCTTTCGGTCTTGCCTGAATGCCCAAAGTTGAATGCCATGAACCCATGAATCTAGGGGCAAAACTCATGTGAAAACAAACGATGCCACAGAAATAGCATTTTGAAAGCAATCCAAAATAAAAATTTCTGAGATGAAAGACCAATACTACAAAGCTCCTAGCCACCTGACCATAACAAATGGTATGGTCCAGATGAAAAAAGAATGAAGAAAAATAATCTGTTTCTTGATTAAAACAACAACAAAAACAAACCAGTTGCAGTTGAGTTGATTTTGACTCTTGGAGATCCCATGTGTGTCAGAGTAGAACTATGCTACGTAGAGTTTTCAATGGCTAATTTTTCAGAAGTAGATTGCCAGACCTTTCTTCTGAGGTGTCTCTGGGACTCAAACTACCAACCTTTGGTTAGTATTTGAGTGCTTAATGGTTACCATGCCTGAGGGACCCATGTTTCTTGATCACCCAATTGCTAGTATTTTCTATGCCCATGGCTCTCTCTTTAAGAGCCACAGGATAACAAAGAAGAGTTTCAAATGTGGGTGATATGATCAGATTTGTGATTTAAAAATTATAACCAGTTACAAAAAATATTTTGGTATAAACCAAAAATAAAACCAAACCCACTACCATCGAGTTGATTCCGACTCATAGCGGCCCTAATGGACAGAGCAGAACTGCCCCATAGAGTTTCCAAGGAGCGCCTGGTGGATTTGAACTGCTGACCTTTTGGTTAGTAGTCGTAGCACTTAACCACTACAGCACCAGGGTTCTCATATTTTGGTATGCATGTAAAAAAAATAAAAAAGCATTTATAACCAGGGTTTCAAACAGATACTTGTACACCATGTTCACTGCAGCATTATTCCCTGTGGCCAAAAAGTGGAAACAACCCAAGTGTCCACCAATAGATGAATGGATAAACAAAATGTGGTATTATCCATACAATGGAATATTTTTCAGCCATAAAGAGAAATGAAGTTCTGATACATGCTACGACATGGATAAACCTAGAAACATTATGCTGAGTAAAATAAGTCAGACACAAAAGGATAAATATTGTATAATCCCACTTACAAGAAGTATCTAGAATAGACAAATGCATAGAGATAAAGTTTAAAAGTAGTTACCAGGGGCTGCGGGGAGAGAAAATGAAGAGTTACTGCTGGAGAGGTACTGAGCTTTTGTTGGTGGTGGTATAAAACTTTTGGAAACGGACAGTGGTAATGGTAGCACCATATAGTGAATGTAATAAATGTCCATAAACTGCACAGCTAAGTATGTGGGGCTATGAAAAAACTTATTTGTGGAAGCCCTGCCCTGCCATTTCTCTACCTTTTCAACCATCTGTTGAAAGGGTATGCTACACATAATATTTAATTGATTGCTTCTATCCCAGAATGTTTCTCGACTGTCCAAGGCACTGCCTCACCTCACAGTCACAATCAATTTAACCCCCCTAAAATGCACACTCATTATTTATTTTTTGCAAAAGTAAACAAACTTCATGTTGCTGTTCTGCAAAGCTACAAATCCTAAACATGGAGCACCTTTCGGATGTGAATGGTCTGTGCCGACCAGACGTAGTCCCTGAACTGCTTGAGTTCCACCTTCCCCTTACATCAGCAATTAAGCTGCGTACAGAGGGCAACTGCTTACAAATGTTATGACCTCAAGAAAGTTCCCTTCTGTTTTTGTGGTCTACGTAGAAAACGGTCAGTTAGGTTATGGCTCAGACATACTAAAGTCACGAAGTTTTGTCTGAAAATGTCCTTCAGACAAAAGCAGCAGAGTAAGTGATTCAGCATAAGAATGGTAACAAATGGCAAAACCGTCTGGATTTGGGATACCACCCATTATGTGATTATCACATGCCCCAGTTTTATTCCCTGCTTTGTTACTTTGTGGGCAGTGAAACACTTCAGAAATCACTGTGATTTCTGCCCTCCAGGGGATGTGCCCCACCTGGAGCTGTCTGTAACTTGAACTTGACACTAAGCTCAGGGACACTCTTCACCCATTCAGATTGTGCACGTGGCCTCTCCTCTACAAAATGGCAGCAGTCTTGAACTCACCGCTGTCCCCCAGGAGAAAACATGATGCTTTGTAGAGTTAGCACAGTGCCACTATTTACTGAATAAATTTAAATGCCATATCATTTGACCCTTAAAAGGTCACCATGATAGCATATGAATAACACATAGAGGCGAACAGAATGTCATACTTACTCTGGTTCAATAACTCCATGTTGGGGTGTCACTGTAAGGCAATGCGCTGGCCAATACAGTTCAAATTTCAGTAACCTAACAGAATTATTTAAAATCTGGAAACGTCTAGTTTTTGCCATGTCACCTATTGTATCAGATAAATAAAACATTACTTATATTTAGTATCACTGAAAAAGACAAATGCTAATAAATAATAAAAATAAATCCTAAATAAATATACTAGTGGACTAATTTTACCTTCTCAATTGTTCAATTACAGAAATTTCAAATTCTTGATAAAATAAGTCCATTTGTTTGCTCTCTTGGAAGCTATACAGATACTGGCAATACTGAACAAACTCATAGAAGAAAGGAAATCCGAAAATTGTTACCACATAGTCTTATCTTTGGCCCATACATACACACCTGTTCCTGCTCTAAACCAGCTATACCAATGTTAAGGCCAAGTGTCAAAAGGGTTCTTTAGGGATGTGGTGGGGAGGAAGGGCTCATGGATGGGGCTTTGCCATACTGAAGACTTAGGAGCTTAAATTGAGGTATACGGCCTTAAACCAAGGAAGATACTACAGTATGAAATCTGAGTTAGGTTTCCAGTAAGAGAGGAGGACTCAGGCAAAGCAAAACCACCAGTCAAGTTTGCCTAAAGCCCATGTGTACATCCAGATGTGTCAAGGGTACAGAGGAAGCGCAAGCCTGGGTTCTAGGGTGCATTCCTGACGTGCTGTTATTTGATATACTCACACGGAGAAGGAGCTATCAAAATCAAGTGTTCAGGCTGAACAGCCCATACTTCTTCAGAGGCTAATTTATCTTGAGGGGGGTGAACAGCTTGGGAAAGAAGTGGAGAACCTTGAGGACCTTTAACTGGTAAAACGTCCAAAGAAACATTGCCACTATGTTTTCCAGAAGTTCCAGATTCACTAGAAAATTATTTAATAATTAAAAATAGAGAGAGAAGAAATTAAAAATGACAAAAAGCCAAATTGTATCACATTTTTATACTAATTCTTCATAAATCTGGAAATACGACAAAACTAAAAATGTATATGCCTTGTACTTTCCAGTGAACAAAAATACTTCACATTGTGCACACTTAAATATATTAAAAATACAGTGCAATATACAGCAAATGTTATAGTAAACTTTAATTAGAATAGTAAACGGTTTAATTTAGTTTCTGCCTTGACTTCGGCACACTAACAGAAGTTCCTGAAAAGATTTACTAGACAATTACCCAGTATTATGAATTTAAGAAAAACAACAAAACTTCTCACCCGGTTTTCCTGCTGTACCTGTAGCCGCACAGTGATAACTGGTCTCACAGTGCTGACACCGCAAGACTTTGAAAACAGAAGTGTCTTCTGACCAAAATGCTACGGTAGGAAATACTAATAATACCGTTCAGGAAGATTTTTATTAAGTATTTTCTAATTGAATTCTGAACACGAATTGTGCACTGCCTAAATTCTCCTATCACACAGAAGTGAAAGTACATCTTTATTTCAAACTGACCCTCAGTAAAGAGAAAGAAATCCCTGTATATTTATATTATATTGCCCTCTTTCACCCTCCTTTTCAAATCACACCTCCACTGCCCCAGAGAAATCATGGAGGCACCAGCCAAAACTCATACTATTTTTTTTTAAAGTTGATTCTTGGTTATTTTAACATTCTAAGAGCCAGGTCCTCATAACTGAAGTGATTTTCAAGATAATTTTTAGTACACGTAACTACTATCTTTAATTCTTTCTCTGACCGAATGTCTTTGAAAGAGATCAACACTAAAAGTAGAAGAAAAAGAAAGCAGGCTGGCACCAGGTGGCAGGCAGGCGGCGGATGGGTGGAGGAGCCAGCAGTGAACTCTCAGTTGGGGGCACGGCGACTTGCAGGGAACTCTTAGGAACTCATTGGCCCATTGTGGGAAGATTGATTATATACAGGGAGACTGAGAAAATATGTAAAAAATGAGGAAAATGGGGCCAGGAGTCCCAGTACTGGAAAAAAGGTACAATTACAGAAAGGCAGAAAGGAATACACCTTATGCTTAAAGATTAGAATTGTAAGTATCAGTTGAAATGCATAGTTTTAAATATATTTATAAGCCAAAAAACCAAACCCAGTGCCGTTGAGTCGATTCCGACTCATAACGACCCTATAGGACAGGGTAGAGTTTCCAAGGAGCGCCTGGTGGATTCGAACTGCCGACCCTTTGGTTAGCAGCTATAGCACTTAACCACTGCGCCACCAGGGCTTCCAAATATATTTATAGGCAGACATAAATATAGACGTATGTGGATACGTATATGAATTCATATACTTCCTAGTTCTGTCCACTGACAGAGCCTAAAAGCAATGACATTTCAATGGCAATGAGCAAACTCATGCCCAGATGCTGATGTCTAATACCCTTCTCTACTAGAAGGACCTCGGGCTTCTAAGAGAAGTGGCTATTCTAGGACTGGGGCAGGTAAAGTGTAAGATGAGCCATCGAATATGGAAGTGCTCCAGGAATGATGTGGAACCAAGCAAAGAGATCAAGGAGTCAGGTGAAGGGACCAAAATGACAGCAAAGGATTATAAAGTACTGAATCCATGAGTCCATGCGGCAAACAAGAGGGAAAGTAAACCTAATCCTTATAGTGGAAACCCAACCAATAAATGCAGAGAAACAGATGGGATTAGAAAATCACCACTGCTAACCATGACAATAAAAAATGATTCAGACAAGATAATTAATGGATGCCAAAAGGTTTGTGAAGAACAAGTTATTTCGTCACCTCTAAGTTTTTTAAGTATCTTCCTACAAACTATTTACTAATCAACATTACAGCAGAGAGACCTGCCAGAGCAGACATCATCTTAACTAAGTGATAAAAATATTACTAGTAACAGAACAAACCAACATCATACGCCACCTGAGCAGACGAACTGAGAAAACAAACAGCATCATTTCTGTGGTGTTCTGCTAATGGCACTGGTTACTGGGTTCTGCTAATGATGTGAAACTGAAATTGAAGACTATTTTATAAATTCACTGGCCTGACTCTTCAAAAACATCAAGATCATTGGTAAGAAAAGGACAGTAGCTGGCCTTCAACCTATATTCTCCTTTAAACAGGTAATGCCCAGGAAAAAAATGAAAGATGACTTGGTTAAATCCCCCTGTAATCCTGCTAACAACAGATTTCCCAGCTAACACACTGTTGTCCTTACAGAGTACTTTTAATAGGGTGGATCTGGTCTGTCTAGAATTGTTTACGGTAAAGAAACATAAAATTTATAAATTTATATGGCATAGTTCTTCAGAAAATATCACATAAGCTATGTAATTATCAAAGCACAAACCGGAGAGCTTCCATGATTGAAATAGCTCCCCCATTTGTGTAAGCAAAGTCTTTCATGCATGTGTTAATCCGAGCCAGACAGCTACTATTAACGCTGCAAAAAAGCTTGGGGTGTCCCAATCTTCTCCCTACTTCACCTGAAATCATTAGTAAAGCTTAATTCTGGATACAACCTTTCAGTACGTACATCCGATTTGACCATCTGACGCTCTGTGTTATTTCAGTCATGAAAGATAAGGCAAGATTGAGGAAATTTTCTACACTGAAAAAGAGCAAAGAAACAGGCTAACTAAATGCAACACATGATCTTAGGTTAGACTGTGGACCAGAATGGAAGAGGGAAAGAGGAAGTCTTCTGTTTACTTGCTGGACAAGTATAATGGACATTATTCAGCCAATTGGTGAGATGTGAATGGAATCTGTGGACTAAATGGTAGGACTGTTATCAATATTTCCGTTCTAATTTTGATCGTCTTATGAGTTGAACTCGACAGCCATAGGTTACCACAGCTATGCAGGAGAGCACTTGTGATTTTAGGAAATGTACATTTTCTAATTTAGGGATATTTAAGGCTAACGGGTCATCATGACTACAAATTACTCTTAAATGGTTCAGTACACAGTTATAAGATACATAAAGAATAATAGGTAAATGTGGTAAAACACTAACAATTGGCGAATTTGAATGCAGAATATGAGAGCTTTTTGTACTATTTTTCAACTTTTCTGTAAGTCTGAATTTGAACATAAATACATTAAAATGTGTAGGTGAAATAGGCATTTTCAGACCAAAAGAGAGAGAGAGAGAGAAAGAGGGAAAGAAAGAATGAAAAAGAAAGGAACAGGGAAAGATCATCTCTATCATAAATGAATTAATCTTGAAATCTGTTAAAAGGCTTTTTATTTTCTTTTTACCTTTTAGATTCCAAGTTAGCTTGGGAAGAAGGCTGACAAAACTCTCTGCTAGAAACGGAATCTCTGAATTCTCCAATCACTGAAAGTATAATTTTACGCATGTTTCCATAAAAGAGTTGAATATCATTAGGTTGTTGGGGAAGATCGTATTCTATGACAGAAAATAATGTTGTGAAATACATAAATCTTTACATAATCTTTACAAAATACATAAATCTTTACATCACACAATAAAAATAACACAATATTACATATTTACATTCGCAGAATATTATTTTCTTAGGTTGGGGGTAGGTGATACTTTGATTATTAATACCACTGACTGACACGAAATTATAGGCCGTTGAGCATCAGTGGTCAGCAGCTGAGCCTCTGGCTCCGAGCTACAGCCTTCCTATTCATTAGCTCTGTGACCTCTGGCAAGTTACTTAACCTTTCTAAGTTTTAGTTTCCTCAACTATAGTATGGATTAAGAATATTTCCTTTCTCAGAGGTTGTTGTGAGTATTAAAGATACATATGGCAGAAAACATTTATACAAAGGTTAGTGTGGGCCAGTCACTGTTTTAATCACTTTATATATACACTTAGTTAATCTTCGCAACAGCCCTTTCAGCTTGGTATTATCTCCACTTCAAAGATGAGGAATCTGAAGTACAAAGAGGTTACTTGTTGAAGGGTAAACAATTTACAAATGGCAGCCTTAGACATAAAACAAATCTAGAAGCTAGGAACTATTAAATATAGCAAAATATATCTAGGTTAATAAAATAATGCTCCGTTGAACATCTTTAGATTTGTTCATCTGAATTGGTTATACTTAAGAAATGATATAGAACATACTTGTATATAAAAATTAAATATTCTTTAAGAATTATTTTTAAAAACAGAAATTTCAAAAGAACATGGCAAATTGAAATTACAGTGTTAAACAAGCATCTGATAACACAAGCTAGAATCTATGAAAATAGTTGCGGCAATGATATGTTTTGCAAAAGCAAGATCATCATCTTAATAATTTTAAGAGTAATAAACTTAAAAAAAAAAAAAAAAACTGTTACCATTGAGTCAATTCTAACTCTTAGCGACCTACAGGACAGAGGAGAACTGCCCCAGTGGGTCTCCAAGGGGAAGCTGGGGGATGCCGACCTTTTGGCTAGCAGCCGAGCTTTTAATCACTGAGGCACCAGGGCTCCATGCTACTAAATATACACATGCTAAATTTTTTTTTCCTTGCAAAAAAAGAGATCTTACTATGGAAACTTTGAATTTTTTTTTTTTAAATGAATTAAGAGCTTCCAATGTCATTTAATACAGATTCATAAAATTGTTTTAAGGGTCTCAAAATATCATCTCACACAATTAAACAATCCTGTATTAGAAATTTAGGTTACTTTAACTTTTTTCTATCATAAATAATACTGTGATGAAAATCTCTATACCTAAATTAAAAACTTTTTAAAAATTGTACTTTAAATGAGGGTTCACAGAGCAAACTAGTTTCTCATTAAACAATTAATACACATATTGTTTAATGACACTGACTGCCAACCCAATGCCATGTCGACATTCTCCCCTTCTCAATCCTGGGTTCCCATCACCAGCTTTCCTGGCCCTTCTTGCCTTACCCCTGGGCTGGTGCGCCCATTTCGCCTCCTTTTGTTTTATGAGCCTGTCTAATCTTTCACTGAAGGGTGAACCTCAGGAGTGACTTCATTACGGAGCTATAAGGGTGATGGAGGGCCATACTCTCAGGATTTCTTCATTCTCTGTCAAACCAGTAAGTCTGATCTTTTTTTTTTTTTTTTTAATGAGTTAGAATTTTGTTCTACATTTTTCTCAAGCTCCGTCCAGGACCCTCTGTTGTGATCCCTGTCAGGGCAGTCGGTGGTGGTAGCCAGCCACCATCTAGTTGTGCTGGACTCAGTCTGGGAGAGGGTGTGGTAGCTGTGGTTCTTTAGTCTTTTCTGCTAATCTTTCCCTCGTGTCTTTGGTTTTCTTCATTCTCCCTTGCTCCAGAGGGGATGAGACCAGTCAAGCATCTTAGATGGCCACTCACAGGCTTTTAAGATCCCACAGGCTGCTCACCAAAGTAGAATGTAGAACATTTTCTTTTTAAACTGTGTTATGTCAAATGAGCTGGATGTTCCCTGAGACCATGGTTCCAACAGCCCTCAGCCCAGCAATTTAGTCCCTCAGGTAGTCTGGATGTGTCTACAGAGTTTCCATGACCTTGCCTTGGACAAGATGTGCTGGCTTCCCCAGTATCCTGTACTGTCTTACCCTTCACCAAATTTACCACTATCGATTGCCTATTTAGTGTTTTTCCCTCCCACTGCCCCTTCCCTCATAACCATTAAAGATTGTTTCTTTTTGTGTGTAAACTTTTTCATGAGTTTTCCAAGTAGTAGTCTCATACAACATTTTTCCTTTTGTGATTGACTTATTTCACTCAGCATATTAACATTCAACCATGTTGTGAGATGTTCTGCAGATTCATCGTTGTTCTTTATCATTCCTACTATTCCACTGTATGTACTGTAGTTCGCTTATCCATTCATCTGTTGATGGGTGCCTAGGTTGTTTCTATCTTTTTGCTACTATGAACAATACTGCAATGAATATGGGTGTGCATATGTCTATTTATGTGATGGCTCTTATTTCTCTAGGATATATTCATAGGAGTAGGACTGCTGGATCATATGGTATTTCTATTTCTAGCTTTTTAAGGAACTATCATATCATTTTCCAAAGGTTTTGCCATTCTGCATTCCCACCAGCAGCGCGTAAGAGTTCCGATCTTCCTGAAGCCTCTCCAACATTTGTTATTTCCTGTTTTTTTGATTCCTGCCAGTAATGCTGGGGTGAGATGGTATCTCATCGTGGTTTTAAATTTGCATTTCTCTAACGGCTGGCAATCATAAGCATCTTGTCATGTGTCTGTTGGCTGCTTGAATATCTTCTTTGGTGAAGTGTCTGTTCATTTCCTTTGCACATTTTTTAACTGGATGATTTGTCTTTTTGTTATAGAGGTGTTAGATTTTCCTGTACATTTTAGAGATTAGGGCAACTCTGGTGGTGTAGTGGTAAAAAGCTACAGCCGCTAACCAAAACGTCAGCAGTTCAAAATCCACCAAGTGTTCCTTGGAAACCTTACGTGGCAGTTCTACTCTATCCTATAGGGTCGCTGTGAGTCAGAATTGGCTAGACGGCAATGGGTTTGGGTTTTAGTCTTAGACCTTTGTCGGATTTGTAACAGCTTTTCCCAGTCTGTAGATTCTCTTTTTATTCTTTTGATGAAGTCTTTTGATAAGTGTTAATTTTTAGAAGATTACAGTTATCTAGCTTATCTTTTGGAGTTTGTGTGTTGTTAGTTATGGTTTGTATCCTGTTAATGCCATGTATTTGGGCCTGTAGTGTTGGTGCAATTCTTGTTTTACGATCTTTATAGTTTTTGGCTTTATATTTAGGTCTTCAATCATTTTAGTTTTTGTGTATGGTATGAAGTATAGGTCTTGTTTCATTTTTTTGCAGACAGATATCCAGATTTGCCAGCACCATTTGTTAAAAAGATTGTCTTTTCCCCATTTGATGAACTTTGGGATCTTGTCGAAAATCAGGTGACCGTGGGTGGATGGATTTACATCTGGGTTTTCGACTCTGTTCCATTGGTCAATTTATCTGCCATTGTACCAGTACCAGGCTGTTTTGACGACCATAGCTGTACAGTAGGTTCTGAGGTGAGGCAGTGTGCGAGTCCTCTTATTATTCTTCTTCAACAGTGCTTTACTTAAATGGGGGCTTCTTCCCTTTCCATATAAAGTTAATGATTAGGTTTTCCATCTCTTTAAAGAATATTATTGGCAAATGGATTGGGATTGCACTGCATTTGTAAATTACTTTCTGTAGAATTGTCATTTTCACAATTTTGACTCTACCTATCCATGAGCATAGTATTTTTTACATTTATGCAGATCTCTTTTGGTTCCTTGCAGTAGTGTTTTGTAGTTTTCTTTGTACAGGTCTTTTACATCCCTGGTTAGATTTATTCCTAAGTATTTGATCTTTTTAGGGGCTATTATAAATGGTATTGTTTTCCTGATTTCCTTTTCATCATTTTCTTTATTGGTATATAGGAATCCAACTGATTTTTGTATGTTTATCTTATATCCTGCTCCTCTGCTCAATCTTTCTTTTAGTTCCACTAGTTTTCTGGTGGAGTCTTTTGGGCTTTCTATGTATATATAGTATCATATCATCCGCAAATAGGGACAGCTTTACCTTTCTTTCTTTTTCTTGCTTTACTGCTCTAGCTAAGACTTCCAGCACAATGTTAAATAGACATGGTGATAAACAGCATCCTTGTCTTGTTCCTGTTCTGAAGGGGAATGTTTTCAGCCTCTCTCCATTAAGAATGATGTTGGCTGTTGGTTTTGTACAGATGCCCTTTATTTTGTTGAGGAATTTCCCTTCTATACCTATTTTATTGAGTTTTTATCAGAAATGGGTGTTGGACTTTGTTGAATGCCTTTTCTGTGTTGACTAAATGATCGTGTGATTCTTTTATTTTAGTTATACAGTGGATTATGATGATTGATTTTCTAATGTTCAACCATCCTTACATACCTGGTATGAATCCCATTTGGTCGTAGTGTATTTCATGAAAGATACTGGTCTGTAATTTTCTTTTTTTGTGATGTCTTTGCCTGGCTTTAGTATCAGTGTTATGATGGCTTTACATAATGAATTCAGAAGTATCCCTGCCATTTCCCTGAAATACCCCTGAAGTATTCCTGAAATAGTTTGAGTAGTACTGGTGTAAGCTCATCTCTGAATGTTTGGTAGAATTTTCCAGGGAAGCCATCTGGGCCAGGCTTTTTTTTTTTTTGGGTGGGGTGGGGAGGAAGTTTTTTCCAACTACCTTTACAATCTATTCTCTTGTTACGGGTCTGTTTGGATTTTCAATTTCAGTTTGTGTTAGTCTGAGCTGGTAGCGTGCTTCTAGAAATTTGTCCATTTCCTCTCGATTTTCACATTTAAGTACAGTTTTTCATAGTACATTGTTATAATTCTTTTGTCAGTTGGGTCTGTTGTAATGTCCACCATTTCTTTTCTTATTTGGGTTATTTGCATCCTCTCCTTTTTTAATTTTTTCTTTTTATTAATTTGGCCAACGGTTTGTCTACTTTGTTGATCCTTTCAAAGAACCAACTTCTGATTTTGCTGATTCTTTCTATTGTTTTTCTATTCTCTATTTCATTTATTTCTGCTCTGATCTTTATTATTTCCTTTCTTTTGGTGCCTGTCTGTTTCTTTTGCTGTTCTTTCTAATTGTTCAAGCTGTGGAGCTAATGTTTTGATTTTAACCCTTTCTCTTTTTTGATATGTTTATCTATAGCTATAAATTGATCTCTAAGCACTGCTTTTGCTAGTGTCACAAAGGTTTTGGTATGGTGTGTTTTCACCAGTGGTTTTTAAACAGGGTGTTATTCAGTTTACATGTATTTGATTTTTTTTCCCTGCTCTTCCTGTTATTAATTTCTACTTTGATGGTATTGTGATTTGAGAAGACACTTTGCATTATCACAATCTTTTGGATTTTGTTGAGGGTTGCTTTGTGGCCTGAGATGTAGTCTATGCTGGAGAATGTTCTGTGTGCATTGGAACCGAATGTGTACTTTGTGGCTGTTGGGTGCAGTGTTCTGTGTCTATGAGGTTAAGTTGACTGACTGTGGCCTGTAGATCTTCTGTATCTTTACTGAGTTTATTTCTAGATGTTCTGTCCTTTACCGAGAGTGGTGTGCTGAAGTCTCCTACTATTGTAATGGAACTATCAATTTCTCTTTTCAGTGCAGTTAGAGTTTATGTATTTTGGAGCCCTACCATTGGGTGCATAGACATTTATAACAGTTATGTTTTCACGGTGGATTGGCCCCTTAAACATTATATAGTGCCTTCTTTGTCTTTTACAGTGGGTTTTGTTTTAAAGTCTTCTTTATCTGAGATTAATATTGCCACTCCTGCTCTTTTTTGGTAACTGTTTGCTCGATAAGATTTTTTCCATCTTTTGATTTTTAATAAATTCAAGTCTTTGTTTCTAAGGTGTGTCCCCTAGAGACAGTATATTAATAGGTCTTTTTTTTTTTTAATCCATTCTGTCGTAGTCTGTCTCTTCATGGGTGCACTTAAGCCATTTACATTTAGTGTGATTATTGACAGGTGTGAGTTTATTGCTATTATTTTGTAGTTTTTTGTGATGCTGACATTTTCTCTGTTTCTCTTACTCTTCTGTGTTGAATTTCCTTTGTTTGTGTATTTTTTTTTCTTCTTTCACTTTTGTAGATTTTGTTTGCTGACACTTGTTTTTCTGTATTTTGATGACTAGGTTTGTTAACTTTCCTTGTGGTTACCTTGAAATTTATCCCTATCTTCCTAAGTTTAAACCAGTCCTGCTTTGCTGTTTTATTTGGTTATGCCTGGACAAGCAGGTTGGGTGTGTTCTGTTGCTTGCTTGCCTGTGCGCACAATACTTCCAACTTCCTTGCCCAGGTGGGCAGGGCCAGGCACTCAGCTGTGGTGTCGAAAGGTGGGTACAGTGGAGATGGAGGAGGAGGGATAGGTAGTTGGCAGCATGAACTACGGACAACAGGGTGGGGCTGGGGGGGGCAGAGAAGGACAGGGAGCGGGGCAGACCTGGTGGGTCCTTGTACTGGTGGCTCTCTAGCTGAGTAGTGTGCCTGGGCCGGTCAAGAGACAGCATGGGTGGCGCATGGGGGTAGGTAGGTGGAAGAAGGAAAAGAGGGGAAAGCAGGAGAAGAAATCAACATTCAATCAAACAAGCAAACCAAAAATAATAATGAAAGAATAAAAACAACAAAAAAATGTGGGGGTGCCAGCTGTTGGGGGTGAGGTAAAAATGGAGTGGTGGCAAGCTGATGTCTTTCTCGCCAGGTGGCATGGCATGGACCATCAGGAAAGGGAAGAGACAGCGCAAATCCTAGGTGGGAGAGAAAAGGAAAAGGGAAAAGACAAAGAAAAATAAAAAAATATAGTGCTGAGGGCGCTGGCCTATGGGGGTGGCATAGACCCAGGGAGGCTGTGTGCCAGAGGCTCTCTAGCCAAGTGGTAAGGCACAGCCCACCAAGAAGGTGATGGGAGAAAGGAAAGGAAAGAAGGGAGAGAGAGAGAAGAAACAATGACAACAAAAAAGAAAAATTGAAACAAAAAAAAAAAACATAAAATGGTGCTCAGGGAGCCAGTTGGTGACAGCAGTGCAGACCCAGAGAGGCCACATGCAGTGAATCTCCAACTGAGCTGTGCAACACAGCACCTCCAGAAGGGGCGAGGGCAGTGCAGAGGGCTAGGCAGGTGTAAGAAAGGAAAGGAAGGAAATGAGAGAGAGAGAGAGAGAAGATACAGAAAAAAAAATTAAAAAAAAAGAGGAAACAAAGCAAACAAAACAAAAAATTACAGCCCGTCAAGAAGGTGAGGGGAGGCACATGGGGCTAGCTAGGCAAGAGAATGGAAAGGAAGGAGAGAGAGGGAAGCAACAAAAAAAAAGCCCCCAAAATAAACAAAAGCACAGACCAAAAAAAAAAAAGCAAACAAACTAAAAAAGTCACAAGTCGACAAGAAGGAGAAGGGATAGCACACGGGGTAGCTGGGCAGGAGAAAGGAAAGGAAGAAAGGGGGAGAGAGAGAAGCAACAACAACAACACAAACCAAAAATAAATAAACAAAAAAATGGCACCAGTGGGGGTGGGATGGACCCCAGCAGCAATGAGCTAGTGTCTCTCCAGCTGAGCAACTGTAGTTTGTTGGCAAACAGCGCATGCTGAATAGAGGAAAGAAGGATGGGGGGGTGGGAAAGCATGTATCCCTGGTTACTTTGTGCTCTGTCTCCTGCTGGGAGCTGCATGGAGTTGCCTTCCCATACTCCCTGTCTGCAGTCCTTGGTTGCTAAGGTCCAAGATAATTAATTTGGGTAGTAATGGGGTGGTATCTCTCTGTCTGAACAACCGTGGCCTGTTCTCAAATGGCAGTAGCCTTGTACGGGGAAGAAGGGAGTGGAATGGGAAAGTGTGTATCTTACCAGGTGCTCTGTCTTCTGTTGGGAGCTCCATGAAGTTGCTTTCCCATACTCCCTGCCTGAGTCCTTTGGTGACGGTTGCCCAAGGAGGTGAATCTAGCCACGTTGGCTGGCACAGCTCTCCTTGCGCTGTGTTTTCTATTAAACTCGGTGCTTGATCGAGCTCTTCATTCCTTCATTTGGTACTTAGGGTTCCAGGATTGACATCCATATCTGTTCTAATTAGTTCTTTTGGTCTTTGCTGTAGAGGAATGGCATGGTGCTTCTGTCTATAGTGCCATATTGACTTCATCGTACACATAAATTTTTACACAACTGTAGTTGCTGTTAGGTGCTGTCAAGTCAGTTCTGACTTATAGTGACCCTACGTGCCAAAGAACCAAACACTGCCCAGTCCTACACCATTCTCACAATTGTTACACTTGAGCCCATTGCAGCAGCCACTATGTCAATCATTTTTTGAGAGTCTTTTTCGCTGACCCTCTACTTTACCAAACATGTTGTCCTTCAGAGACTGGTCCTTCCTGATAACATATCCAAGGTATGTGAGATGGACTCTCGCCATCCTTGCCTCTAAGGAGCATTCTGGCTGTACTTCTCCAAGGACAGATTTATCATTCTTCTAGCAGTCCAGGGTATAAATTTTTTTTGCCAACACCATAATTCAAAGACATCAATTCTTCTTCAGTATTCCTTATTTGCTGAACAGCTTTCACATGCTTATGAGGCAATTGAAAACACCATGGCTTGAGTCTGCTGCACCTTAGTTCCTCAAAGTGAAGTCTTTGCTTTTTAACGCTTCAAAGAGGTCTTTTGCAGCAGATCTGTCCCAAGTAATACATCATCTGATTTCTTCACTCTGCTTCTGTGGGCATTGATTATGGAGCCAATTAAAATGAAATCCTTGCAATTTCAATGTTTTCTCCATTTATCATAATGTTGCTTACTGGTACAGTTGTGAGGATTTTTGTTTCCTTCAAGTTGAGGTATAATCCATACTGATGGCTGTAGTCTTTGATCTTCATCAGTAAGTGCTTCAAGTCCTCTTTGCTTTCAGCAAGCAAGGTAGTGTCATCTGCGTATCACAGACTGTTAACGAGTCTTCCTCCAATCCTGATGCCGTGTTCTTCTTCATATACTTCAGCTTCTGAGATTATCTGCTCAGCATACAGACTGAATTTAGTATGATGACATGTTTCCTGATTACAAACACTCAGTATCCCCTTGTTCTGTTTGAATGACTGCCTCTTGGTGTGTGTTCAGGTTCCTCATGAGGACAATTAAGTGTTCTGGAATCCCCATTCTTCACAATGTTAGTCATCATTTGTTATGATCCACACAGTAAAATGCCTTTGCATAGTCAATAAAACACAGGTAAACATCTTTCTGGTATTCTTTGTTTTCAGTCAAGATTCACCTGACATCAGCAGTGATATCCCTTGTTTTACATCCTCTTCTGAATCCACCTTGAACTTCTGGCAGTTCCCTGTTGATGTACTGCTGCAGCTGCTTTTGAATGATCTTCAACAAAATTTTACTTATGCATAATGTTAATGATATTGTTTAATAATTTCCACATTCTGTTGGGTCACCTTTCTTTGGAAAGGGCACAAATATGTATCTCTTCCAGTTGGTGGCAAGGTAGTTGTCTTCCAAATTTCTTGGCATTGATGAGTACTTCAAGCACTGCATCTGCTTGTTGAAATGTCTCAATTGGTATTGCATCAATTCCTACAGCCTTGTTTTTCACCAACGCCTTCAGCGCAGCTTGGACTTCTTTCAGTACTGTTGGTTCTTGGTCATATGCTACCTCCTGAAATTGTTGAACTTCAGCAATTCTTTTTGGTACAATGACTCTGTGTACTCCTTCCATCGTCTTTTGATGCTGCCTGCGTCATTCGATATTTTCCCCCGTAGAATCATTCAATACAACTCAAGGCTTGAAAGTTTTCTTCAGTTCAGCTTGAGAAATGCTGAGCGTGTTCTTCCATTTTGGTTTTCCAACTCCAGGTCTTTGCACATTTCATTATAATACTTTACTTTGCCTTCTTGAGCAACCCTTTGAAACCTTCCTTTCCGCTCTCTTACCTCAACATTTCTTCACTTCATTTTAGCTATTCTATGTTCAGGAGCAAGCTTCACAATCTCTTTGGATATCCATTTTGGTCTTTTCTGTGTTTTCAATGACCACTTGCTTTCTTCATGTATGATGCCCTCAAAATCATGCCACAGCTCGTCTATTCTTTGGTCATTAGCATTCAATGTTTCAAATCTATTCTTAAGATGGTCTCTAAATTCAGGTGGGATACACTCAAGGTCGTACTTTGCCTCTCACAGACTTGTACTAATTTTCTTCAGCTTAAACTTGAACTTGCATACGAGCAATTGATGTTCTGTTCTGCAGTTGGCCCCTGGCCTTGTTCTGACTGATGATATTGAGCTTTTCCATCATCTCTTTCCACAGATGTAGTCAATCTGATTCCTGTGTATTTCTTCTGGCAAGGTCCACATGTATAGTTGTGGTTTAGGTTGGTGAAGAAAGGCATTTGCAATGAAGAAGTCACTGGTCTTGCAAAATTCTATCATGTGATCTCTGGCATCTTTTCTGTCACCAAGGCCATATTTTTCAAGCACTGTTCCTTCTTCTTTGTTTCCAACTTTCACATTCCAATCACCAATAATTATCAATACAACTTGATTGCATGTTTGATCAATTTCAGATTGCAGAAGTTGGTAAAAAATCTTCAATTTCCTCATCTTTGGCCTCAGTGGCTGGTGCATAAATTTGAATAGTCGTATTAACTGTATTCCTTGTAGGCATATGGATATTATCCTATCACTGACAGCATTATACTTCAGGATAGATCTTGAAATGTCCTTTTTCGTAATGAATGCGATGTCATTCCTCTTCAATTTGTCATTCCCGGCATAGTAGACCATGTGATTGTCTAATTCAAAACGGCCAATACTAGTCCATTTCAGCTCACTAACACTTAGGGTATTGATGTTTATGCATTCCATTTCATTTTTGATGATTTCCAATTTTCCTAAATTCATACTTCGTACATTCTACCTTCCCATTCCCTGGTGGCGTAGTGGTTAAATGCTACGGCTGCTAACCAAAGGGTCAGCAGTTAGAATCCGCCAGGCGCTCCTTGGAAACTCTATGGGGGCAGTTCTACTCTGCCCTGTAGGGTTGCTATGAGTCGGAATCGACTTGATGGCACTGTTTTTTTTTTTTTATACCTTCCCATTACTAATGGGTGTTTGCAGCTGTTTCTTCTCATTCTGAGTCATGCCACATCAGCCAATGAAGGTCCTTAAAGCTTGTCTCCACCCACATCGTTAAGATCAACTCCACTTTGAGGAGGCAGCTCTTCCTCAGTCGTATTTTGAGTGCCTTCCAACCTGAAGGGCTCATCTTCTGGCGCTACATCAGACAATGTTCCGCGCTGAAGTTTTCAACAGTAGGTTTCTTCAGAAGTAGTCCACCGGATCCTTCTTTCTAGTTTTTCTTAGTCTGGAAGCTCAGCTAAAGCCTGTCCACCATGGGCGGCCCCCTGGTATTTGAAATACCGGTGGCAAAGCTTCCAGAATCAAGGCAACACTCAAGCCACCATAGTACAACACACTGACAGACGCGTGGGGTTTATACAATTAGTATCTCTCAATACATACTTTGTTGAATGAATAATATTCCCCACCCCCCCCCCAAAAAAATCCAAATCCACTGCTGCTGAGTAGATTACAACTCATGGTGACCCTACAGGGCAGAGCAGAACTGCCCCGTAGGGTTCCCAAGGAGTGGCTGGTAGATTCTAACTTCCAACCTTTTGGTTAAGGAGCCACAGCTCTTAATCACTGTGCCAGCAGGGCTCTTGAATGAATAAAAGGAACTACTAAATACCTGAATTTTTTTTTTTTTTTATTTGTATTGTGCTTTAAGTGAAAGTTTACAAATCAAGTCAGTCTCTCATACAAAAATTTATATACACCTTGCTATATACGCCTAGTTACTCTCCCTGTAATGAAACAGCACACTCCTTTCCTCCACTCTCTATTTTCATGTCCCTTCAGCCATAAATACTTGATTTTTTTAGCTCAATTTGGGATAAATGTCTAGGTTACAGTCAATCTACCACTGTCTGTCTAGGACTTCTCTGCCACCAGCACATCCTCCGTAAATCTTAGTGTAGACATAATAGTGCAGAAATCTCAAAATGGGTGTAAGTTCACACTCATTAAATCCTAAGAATTAATTAATTTGAGTTTAATAATGGCCATTCTACTTCTGTTTACAAGCCTACTCACAGAATAAATATCAACCCAAAAAAACCCCAAACCTGTTGCTGTCAATTCTGATTCACGGCGGTATTAATAGCAACAAACATTTGTATAGCAATGAGCAAATGAACATTATCTCATTTGATTCTCAAAACAGCTCCGTATAGATGAAAATCTAGATATTATTATTATTCTTATTTTACAGATAAGAAAGCTAAATTCCAGTGATGTTAAGTAATTTGTAAAAAGTTATACGGTGGAGCTGTGGCTCAAACTGAGCTGGACACATTAGCATAAACTAACATTCTTCCTACATCAATCACTGGACCTAGACGTTATTATAAATGACTCAAAAAGATTTAAGATATGTTGAAAATCTTACCTTCAGTGACTAGCAGCTCATCTTGAAATGCTTCAGCAAAATTAAGGTTCTGCAACAGACTCTGTTCTGGCAGCATCTGTTGTAGAATCCCTGGTTTATGCAATAGAGCTCTGCCAGGAGAAATTTAATTCAAAAGTGGTTTTGCATATAAAATGGCCTTAATTAGGTTTTCATTAATGCATTTGGCAAGTCCTACTAACAGCATGACACATTAGTATGGTGATCTCATGTCTTAAACCCCAGTCCAAGTTTTTTATTTTTTTCTTGTTTGAGGGGGGTGAAGGGGGAGCCTTGTTTTGCAAGTTCCCTTACAAGGGTATATATGGCAGTAAAACTATCCTAGTTTTAGTTAAATATATAAGAACCCTCTAATATAAGTAGAAAGACAAATAAAATTAGATCCTTTTCTGGTCTCCCATTTGCACTATTTGCGATAATTTGGTCCCAGCTAGAAATCTGTCTCAGAAAGAAAGAATATGCTAGGAAAATGATGCAAATAAGGTGTCAGACGGTAACATTTAAATGACTATATAACTCTGTTTATCTGGCCTCTTCCACACAATCTTTCTCTATAACACTCATGTTCACAAAAATCTCACTGCCACAAATTTATGAAAAACAATTTCTGAAATGATACAGTCACTTCTATATCTAGTAGAGAGAAAGGAAAAAAAGAAAAAAGGCAAAGCCAAAAACCTGATGATCTGATTTCTCCAAATATCAGTTTCCATTTCTAAAAGACTTAATTGGAAAACAAAACCAGGTTAAAAGTTGACATCTTCACATCTGGCCTGTTCTAGCATGAGGTAGCAACGTAATAAGCTCCCTCTTTTTAAACATTCCAGTGACCCTCAACAGGTTAGAAGACAATTTCCCAAATTATGAATCAGAATAAAACACAGCAGAGCACAAAGGGCTGGAAGTAAAGACTGGTATACACATACGCATACCCTCCCCTTTTGGAAGTTAATGATGTCCCACTAACAGACGGAACTTCCTAAGCTGCATTTATTCATATTCAGGTGCTGTAAGGCTAGAAAACAGTATTTTATAATAAAAGAACCCAGAACTCAACATGCCAGAATTTTACCTATGTTTTTAAGTCCCGTCTAGACCTAAATCAATATCCTAAATTTGCCAACATTTCAGAATATTAAGCTATATTTAAATCAGATGTATCAAATTTTCTTAAAAAAAAAAAAAAAAAAGCTTTAAATACCCTAAATATCCTACACATTTCTAAAACATGACTTCATCTTTTCAAATAATTCATTGCATTTCCAGAAATATTCCAAATTATTTGGGTGTGTTTACGCAACATACTATTACAGTAGTTCTTAAATCATTTCTGAAACGGATCTACTGTCACTTGATACAGCCTCACGAATACATCACACACGGTGCTGTCCTGAGGCATGATGCTCCTGCTGAGCAAAGGAAAACACGACCACATATATGCCGAGAATAGAAGGCGCTGCAAGGAAGAGGAGCTGGGTTTCCTACAGACATCTGTTCCTCACATTATGGTAGCTTATCAGCCAAAAAATTTTACCAAGATTTTTAATCCACCAGTTTACTAATAACCCGAGGAACATGTTCTACAAATTCAAAATCCCAAGCCATTTAAGACTTTATTATTTCTACTAATAGTCCACGACATTCTCTAAAATAAGTAACCTACCTTCGATACTGTTGCCTTGAAATTTCATCGCCACCAAAGAAGTATATAGTTGATAGTTCTGTTGCAGTTCTATAATTATCCTCTCTGTCTGATGGGTTATATATTATAGTAACACACTGAGCCAAGAAAAAAATCCAGGAGTTAATTTAAATCTATTTTCTTGAATAAATAATTTCATTCTGAATAAACTGTCTTATGAGCCTAAACATTCAACATAGATGTGGATGCATATGCAAGTGGACTGGAAAGTAAATAAGCATTTCTACTCCTACCAAAATAAAACTGTTGCCGTAAAGTCGGTTCCAACTCATAGCGACCCTATAGGACAGAGCAGAACTGCCCCATGGGGTTTCCAGGGAGCACCTGGTGGATTCAAACCACCAACCTTTTGGTTAGCAGCCATAGCTCTTAACCACTGTGCCACCAGGGTTTCCTCACACTCCTACATTACTTTCAAATATCACTATTTTAGCTTCTGACCATAAAATATGTAATCATGAATATAATCTGAAAATAAGTTCGTATCTTTAGTGCAGAGACTTGTATGCTTACTTTTTGTGTTCTTTCCTTGAGCACAAATTTATCTGGAAAAATCCTCATCACTTTAGGATCCAGCAAAACTTTTTTCTGGGAATCCTTAAAACACACTGCTTTAACAAAAGCTGCTCGAGAGCCAGTGTTCCGAACAGAAAACACAATTTGACTTTCTTTACCAGGAATTAAGTCATTCACTGTGACCATGTAACTCTCAGACAATTTCTTAACATCTTCCAAAATAAGATTACTTGTTCCTCCATATCCAGACAAAGGTATCTAAAAGCACAGAATACACACACCCAAGTTTATCTTTATGTAAGCAGAAAGGCGAGGACTGAGCTGCAGGTAGCAAAGAACATACATACAGACTTAATACAATTAAAAGTCTATTGTTACCTCACTTCCAGAAGAGCGTTATATTAAAAATATTGTCGTAAGGCAAAACAAACCAAAGAGCTGCAAATTTCTTCCCTTCCAATATGCTAGGAATAATTATTTCACTGTTACAACAGCCAAGCTTAGAGGATAAAAGGAGCAATAAAAAGTTTATACTTATGTTTGCTTAAGAAGTACTCAGGGTAAAACACACTGGTATTTGTAACATACTTTGAAATGCATAAAGAAATAGAATAATTGATAGATAAATGGCAGGTATGTAATAAAAGAAACTGTATTATTATGTGCTGTTGAGTCAATTTCGGCTCATAGTGACCCCATGTGACAGAGCAGAACTGCCCCACAGGGCTTTCTTGGTGTATGATCTTTACAGAAGCAGACTGCCAGGTCTCTTTTCCACAGAACTGCTGGGTAGGTTCCAGCTGTAATATAGCAGAATGTTAACTGTAGAATCTAAGTGGTAAGGTTTATTGGTATTCATTGTGTAATTCTTTCAACTTCTCACTACTTGTGAAAATTTTCATAATAAAATGTTTTTGGGGAAAAAAATCTATTATTACATAACCCTCTTTGCTTCTGGTCTAGTCAGTATCAGAGAGAAGGATGCACAAGAGACCAAATTAAAGACAAGAGCTCAAACAACTATCAGAGGACAGGCACACTAGTAATAAGTGGAAGCAACAGAGGAGAACCAGGTTTTAGGATTCCTTCTGTAATGCTGTCCTCTGAGCCCTTCTGTCTTCCCAGGGCTCAGTACTGTTATGAAAAAAGTACTCACAGAATAAGATCTACAAAGAAGAATGCAAGGAAAATATTTACCCCGCTAGAAAACAAACATTCATACCCTTTAAAATATACTGCTTTAAAAATTATCACTTATTCCTAATTATTAAAATAAAAACCAAACCAAACCCGCTGCCATTGAGTTGATGCCCATTAAAATAGGTCCCAAAAAACCCCTTGCAAACTTGAAAACATCAAAACCTTATTCTGAGTTGCTACATACTGAATCAAAATAACATTTTGAAAATTAAATTTAGGCTCCTCCTCATCATTTGGTATAGGCCTGCCCTTTAAGTACAAATTAATCGTACATTAAAATTGCTTCATATCTGAAGCTCCTACAAATCCCACATCATTCAAAGTAAGCCCTGGTAGTTTCAAGAAGCCAAAAATGTTTCTAATTATTCTTTTCCACAGAAAGTTGCAAATAAACTTTATGTATGAAAGTAAATAGAAAATGATAATGGGGAAAAATTAGCTTTGAAAACACCCAATAGAAGTATTCCTCTTGTATTTTCAAAGCCTAAGGAATCACAAATAACTACTGAATAAAAGGTTAAGAGGAAGAACTAATAATTAAATGAAATGAAATCTGACTAATACCAGTAAATCCACAGATTAAACAGGAAAAATTACCAGTTCAGTTCAGGGTTTCTTAACCTCAGCGCTACTGACATTTTGGGCAGATAATTTATTGTAATGGGGACTGTCTTGTACGTTGTAGGAAGTTTAGCAGCACCCCTGGCCTCTACCCACTACATGCCAGTGCCACCTTTGCCCTACCTCCAGTTTTGACAACCAAAAATGATTCCAGACATTGCCAAATGGCCCCTGGAGGGCAAAACGGCCTCTGGTTGAGAACATCTGCTTTAGAGATGACAAAACATAGAGCTAATATTAACACCCTGAAGACTGCATAACAGATAAACGTGGGTTCTGCAGAAGGACAGCCTGAATTTGAACTCAGCCTCTACACTCACTGTCAGGTGGGATACATGGTCCTGGGTACGCATCTCTCGAAGCCTCAGTTTCCACATGTGTAAAATAGGGATAGCACACTGATCTCAGAGGGTTGCTTTGAAGATAAACATGATAATCCATGTAGTGATTAAGAGGAGTGCCTTGCAAATATTCAGCATTCTGTAAATACATTTTTATTGCATTCACATTATCCTTTATGGTATACAAAGCACAGATAATCTCATTTGTTCCACAGAACCAAATTGGCAAGTTGGGATGGTGGCAAGTAGCTGCATTTTACCAATAAGAAAAGTGAGGCACAAGCAAGTGAAGCGGCTCATTCTAACACCTTTTTAGGTAACAGGGATATGGCTGGTTCCCGGGTTTTCTTAACCTTAGAGTTAAGTGCTCTCCAGCACTCTGCCAGGTGACTTTATCTTTGCAAAGACACATCAACATTAGGAGTCTAAGTCTTCTTGTGAGATAAAAGCCACATTCTTCTGGGAACCCACAGGTACCTCGTGCCGAATCTACCTCTGTGAGAAGATCGATGGCCAACTGTTTAGGTAGGAATCCCAGTTAGGACCCTGATTTTTCTTAATTGGGCATCAAACCTAAACTTGGTTGACTGTCAAATCAAGTGGTTCTGTCCTAAATCATCGGAGAATTATTAGTTCTCTTAGATTCTTGCCTAAGAATAATCTCAAATTCTTAGCTAGTAAACCTGAAACGAATCAAAATATACTCAGAATAGTCTGAAAGATGCAACCCACTTAGTCCTCTCCACAAACCAAACTTCATCCTTATATGAAACCAGCTCAACAGAGAGCTATGCACCACTCTAACCTGGGCTCACACGGGAGGGTGCTATTTAAAAATGATCATTTGTCTTTAAACAATTTTGTCCACCACAGCTCAAGGGACTCATCAAGGGGCTCCACAGAAATATGTCAAGCTACAGCATCAAATAAGGCTGTCTTTGCCATACTATTTTTTTTTTTTTAATTCTTAGACAATGTTAACCTTTTTAATTGATCACATTTCCTCTTTGACACTAGTTAACAGAATCACAATTTTAGTCCCACCCCATGGCCAAACAGCTATGCACTTTCAAAATATGCACCATTATGCAGCCCAAGTCTCATCAGACTACCCTACCCTTATTCCTTTTCTTTAGGGATTTGTCATTTTTATTTCTTACTTGCTTTGAATGTATTTATATAAATGGCTTCTAACACTTTTTAAAAATGATGCTGGGAATAAACAAAATATAAAAACTCTTTTGTCTGCATCCCCAGTATCTGGATCAGAGTCTAGCAAATGGTGTCAATATTTGTGAACTTGAAAGAATGAGAGTCACGTGGAAAGTCATTATCTTAAGCAGCTCATTGGTTGGTACATTTCAAAAATTTCAAACAGAACAAGATTTAAAGCACTGGAAGAGATAGTTACTTACACAAATACTATGGTAGTTGCCTTTTATAACATGAAAATACTATAAAGATATAATTACTCTCTAAATTGTTGGTAAATCTAAATAGTCACAGATTATGACTTACAAAAAAGAGAATATAAATTCACCACTATTAAACCAATTATTATAACATGTCATAAATTCCAAGGGAAAAAAAGCAATAAAATTATCTTACTGTGAACTTAATGCCTAGTTGTGATCGAATTCCAAGTTGTTTAATTTCTAGTTTAGCAAACATACAAGATAATCGAGTAGGCGCAAATAACACATAGATGTTAATGTCTTCTTTTGGACGAATTCTGATCTCACAATTACTGGTCAACCGCTCTTCTGAACCAAAAATGTTCTGAAGCTACAATTTAAAAACAATCATCCATAAAACAAAGTAGCAGTACAAATAAAACACACCATTAACACAAGCTCTTAAGGTATAAATACCACAGAATTATCTTCACGAGTAAGTCTTCTGGACCCCGCAAAAACGTAAAACAAAACCAAAGCACGTGCTCTACAAACCTGAAAGCAGTCCTGATCTTGTCCTCTAATAAGCAGTCGTAAATGTTGGGTTGTAGATGTAGAATTATTTCTTAGAGCTAGTTTCTGAAGCCTAAAAACAATTACACATTTTAATAAGAATACAGCTTTCCTCTATGGATGTTGCTACAATTATAAAAACCACCAACTAAAAACAACTGCAATGTTTAGAAATGGGCTGATTGCATGTGCCACCTTAACAGCATGGAATCATCTCTCCATAGTTCCACAACTCGAAATAGCTGAAAATACAGGTTCAAGACTCACCTTTACCAGAGAGGCCTTTTGGTTTAATTTCTCTTTAGCTGCACTTCTTACGTGGGAATGTACAGGTAACATTATTTATCTTAGGAAACACCAATCAATGGAAATCTGGCTTAAGAAATTCATTACGTCTTTATGTCACTATCAAAGCCTAGTTTGAATACTTGGCTCGATCTAGCTTTCACGGACACAAGGAGGCCTAGGCACATTGCTCAGATCTTCCACTCTGAGAGGCTCATACGCACAAAGTAGAGTGGACAGATGAACAGCAGCCAACTAATAGTAAGAAAATCTCTCAGCCTTTGAAAGTATATGAATGTCTCTTCATTGAACAAAAATAGCAAAAATGAGTAAATCTAAAACAGTTAATAAATTATCCAAGTTGTGGTCTATTCCTTGTCCACATTGTATTAAAAGGCTGCTCAGTTTCAAAGCACAATAAAATCAAGACCTACGGATATTAGCACAACTGGAAAAAAACCTTCCAAGGGCACGCTGACTGTGGGGAAGATTTACGTGAAAGAAACATTTTTTAAAGATTTTAACTTATTTTTAAAGAAACATGCTTATTATTTTCAAGAAGTACAGTTATCAAGTAGGAGTCCTCAGGTTCTGCTTTAAAAAGGGACTATACAAAATACTGTTAACATCTTTATTATGTAGAAAGTCCACATGAATTAATAAGAAAAAAAATATTAGGATCCTAACTAACGAACTGCCACTGTACTTAAGCAGGCTTCTCTGGAGCCATGGTGGTGCAGTGGTTAAGCATTCAGCTGCTAACCAAAAGGCTGGTGGTTTGAATCCACCAGCCACTCCTTGGGAACCCTGTGGGGCAGTTTTCCTCTGTCCAGTGGGTTGCTATGAGCCAGAATTGACTCGATGGCAATGGGTTCTTTTCCTATAGGGAAACTAGAATGAATGAATGAATGGAAATAAGGAAAAATGCAAAAGCTCATCCAGAAATCAAAAATTTCAACCTGGAAAGAAATAACACTTTTGATGACATTATACTCAGAAACCATAATTTTAACTTAATAATTATCATTCCTATCTATAACTGCCCCACGTGTCTGTCAGTCTGGCATACTGTGGGGGCTTGTGTGCTGCTGTGGTGCTGGAAACTATGCCACTGGTATTCAAACACCTGCAGGCTCACCCATGGCGGACAGGTTTCAGATGAGCTTCCAGACTAAGACAGGCTAGGAAGAAGGAATCGACAGTCTATTTCTGAAAAGAAGTAGCCTGCAAACCTTATAAGTAGCAGCAGAACATTTCTAATACAGTGCCAGAAGATGAGCCCCTCAGGTTGGAAGGCATTGAAAGGACGACTGAGGAAGAGCTGCCTCCTCAAAGTAGAGTCAACTGTAATGACATGAATGGAATCGAGCTTTCAGGATCTTCATCTGTTGATGTGGCATGACTCAAAATGAGAAGAAACAGCTGCGAACATCCATTAATAATGAGAACACAGACTGTATGAAGTATGAATCCAGGAAAATTGGAAATCATCGAAAATGAAATGGAACACACACGTTGATATCCTAGGCATTAGTGAGCTGAAGTGCACAGGCATTGGTCATTTTGAATCAGACAATCATATGGTCTACTACGCCTGGAATGACAAATTAAAGAGGAATGGCGTTACATTCATTGTCACAAAGAACATTCAAGAACTATCCTGAAATGCAACACTGTCAGTGACAGGATAATATCCATATACCTACAAGGACACACCCACACACAAGGAAGACAAGTTAATACAACTATTATTCAATTTTACCTACCAACTACTGAGGCCAAAGATGAAGAACTTTAAGGTTTTTGGAAACTTCTGCAGTTTGAAATTGATTAAACATGTGATCAGGATGCATTAATAATTGCTGGAGATTCAAATGCGAAAGTTAGAAACAAAGAAGAAGGATCAGTAGTTGGAAAATATGGCCCCAGTGATAGAAATGATGCCAGAGATCATATGATTGAATTTTGCAAGACCAACAGCTTCTTCATTGCAAATACCTTCTTTCACCAACATAATACAGCAACTATACACATGAGCCTCACCAAAAGAATACACAGGAATCAAATCGACTACATACGTGGAAAGAAACAATGGAAAAGCTAAATATCATGAGTCAGAACAAGGCCAGGGGCTAACTGTGGATCAGACCATCAATTACTCAAATCCAAGTTCAAGTTGAAACTGAAAAAAATTAGTACAAGTCCACGAGAGTCAAAGTACGACTTGAGTATATCCCACCTGAATTTAGAAACCATCACAACAATAGGTTTGATGCGTTGAACGCTAATGACCAAAGAGCAGAAAAGTTGTGGAATGATATCAAGGACAACATACATGAAGAAAGCAAGAGGTCATTAAAAGGATAGGCGAGAAAGACGAGACCTAAATGGATGTCAGAAGAGACTAAAACTTGAGCTAAAGCTAAAGGAAAAAATGATGAAGTAAAAGACCTGAACAGAAGAATTCAAAGGGCGGCTCGAGAAGACAAAGTATTATAATGACATATGCAAAGACCTGAAGACAGAAAACCAAAAGGGAAGAACGCCCTCAACATTTCTCAAGCTGAAAGAACTGAAGAAAAAACTTAAGCCTCGAGTTGCAATACTGAAGGATTCTACAGGAAAAAATTTTAAACAACTCAGGAAGCATCAAAAGAACATGGAAGGAATACATACAGTTACTATGCCAAAGGGAACTGGTTGATGTTCAACCATTTCAAGAGTTAACATATGATCAGGAGCCATTGGTACTGTAGGAAGAAGTCCAAGCTGCACTGAAGACACTGGCAAAAAACAAGGCTCCAGGAATTGACAGAATACCAACTGAGATGTTTCAACAAAAGGATACAGTGCTGGAAGTGCTCAGTTGTCTATGCCAAGAAATCTGGAAGACAGCTACCGGGCCAACCAACTGGAAGAGATCCATATATATGCCTATTCCCAAGAAAGGTGATCCAACCAAATGTGGAAATTATCAAACAATATCATTAATATCACATGCAAGCAAAATTTTGCTGAAGATCATTCAAAAGTGGCTGCAGTATATTGACAGGGAATTGCCAGAAATTCAAGCTGAATTTAGAAGAGGTAGTGGAACCAGGAATATCACTGCTAATGTCAGATGGATCCTGACTGAAAGCAGAGAATATGAGAAAGACGTTTACCTGTGCTTTATTGACTACGCAAAGGCATCTGACTGTGTGGATCATAACGAATTATGGATAACATTGCGGAGAATGGGAATTCTGGAACACTTAACTGTGCTCATGAGGAATCCGTACATGGATCAAGATGCAGCTGTTCAAACAGAACAAGGGGAAAGGGGATACCACATGGTTTAATATCAGAAAAGGTGTTCTTCGGGGTCGTATCCCTTCATCATACCTATTCGGTCTGTATGCTGAGCAAATAATCTGAGAATTTGGACTCTATGAAGAAGAAGGGGGCATCAGAATTGGAGGAAGACTCATTAACAACCTGCCTTTTGCAGATAACACAACCTTGCTTGCTGAAAGTGAAGAGGACTTGAAGAATTTACTGATGAAGATCCACGACCACAGCCTTCAGTATGGATTACACTTTAACATAAAGAAAACAAAAATCGTCACAACTGGACCAATAAGCAACATCATGATAAACAAAGAAAAGATTTGAGGTTTTCAAGGATTTCATTTTACTTGGATCCACAATCAACACCCATGGAAGCAGCAGTCAAGAAATCAAAAGACCCACTGCACTGGGCAAATCTGCTGCAAAAGACCTCTTTAAAGTGTTGAAAAGCAAAGACATCGCCTTGAGGACCTGACCCAAGCCACGGTGTTTTCAACTGCATCATAAGCAGGCGAAAGCTGTACAATGAATAAAGAAGACTGAAGAAGAATTGACGCCCTTCAATTGTGGTGTTGGCGAAGAATATTCAATATCCATGGACTGCCAATGAAACGAACAAATCTGTCCTGGAAGAAGTACAGGCAGAATGTTCCTTAGAAGCAAGGATGGCGAGACTACATCTCAAATACTTTGGACATATTATCAGCAGGTTTGAGTCCCTGGAGAAGGACATCATGCTTGGTAAACAGAGGGTCAGCGAAAAAGAGGAAGACCCTCCATGAGATGGACTGACACAGTGGCTGCAACAATTGGCTCAAGCATAGCGACATTTGTGAGGATGGTGTAGGACCAGGCAGGGTTCTGTTGTGGGGTCAGTGTGAGTTAGAACCGACTCAACAGCACCCAACAACAATATCTGTAACTGTGGCAAAACCCATTAGCTAAATGATAATATTGCCTCCAAAATTATGTAGTTATTTTTTCTCAGTACTCTGGAAAGAGTCCACTTCAAATCCATTTTAAATAGGAATCTTCTTCTACAATGTTAGGCAAGGAAGAGGCAAGAACATACAGCAGCAGCACACAGTGGTGCCAAATTATCTATTGTTCCCTTTGCTTTTTGAATCTTCTCTTAGCATGTACCGGAATTACTATTTGCCTCCTAGGGTATTTCACGCAGGAGAGAAAATAGGAAGTCTCAGTTTCTAAGCAGACAGTACACCGTTTTATCATAACCTTTGATGCAATGTCCCTGCAGAAGAGTAATACAAACTATTTTTGGTGGGAAAAGTATTTATGTCGAGGACATCAAATGGGGGAGCAGGAAGTATTAATGAAACATAAACCCATAAATTAGCTGTGCTAAATATTTTACATGCTGTCTTAGGCTGGGTGCTCTAGAAAAACAAAATCAGTAAAGCGTATAAATACATAGAGAGAAAAGTTTATATCAAGGAAATGGCTCACACTCTTGTACAAACTTAAGTCCCCAGTCCATGAGTCAGGCTAGAGGCTTCTCCTGACTTACATAGCTGCAGAGGCTGGCGATCCCAAGAGCGCAGGTTAGACAGCAGGCCTCTGGCTCACAGGCTGCAGAGACTGACAAGTCCCAAGAACTGGAACTCAGACCAACAGGGGCCAGCTGCAGTATCCAGAGTGACCAAAAGCCCATGAGCCTTGCCAGAAAGTCCACCTGCATGGGATTCAGGTCACACCTCCAAGGAAACACTCTTTCAACTGATGGGCTAGTCATAGCAGATTCCATCATGGAGGTGATCACATTATATCAGAGCTCATCATGGAGGTGATCACATCATTATACGACTGCCAAACTACGTCATAACTGCCAAACCATTGAGAATCATGCCCCAGCCAAGAGGACAAAGAACCTTAATGATCACACACAATTAAACATATTTAATAATTATTTAATGTTTTGTAATAGTTATTTTTACAAGTCCAACTTTAGTCACCATTTGGCTTAACACTAATTGACTAAAGGTAGAAGAGTTCTCCATAGGACTGGCAAGCTCAGCCAGGCTCAGGTTAAACATTCTCTGTACTGGTATGGGATTTACTCATAAATCTGCTGGGTTAAGGGGATTTTCTGAACTCTCCCAGAGGAAGTGAAGTGAAGAAATGAAGGTGGACATCCTGAGGTCCTTCACTCAGAAAAGGGCTAGGTAAAATATGCCACTGATAAGTCCAAAAGATGCATAATACAGTGCCCTATTTTCAATTTAACAAATGTAGTATTTGATTTTTTAAAAGTTTAACACATGTTAACTTTTGTTTTTGATGAGCTATAAGAGAGATGTTAGGATGGTATGCCATGTGAAAAACAACTGGACTTTAAGAACAGACATTTCTATCCTATTTACCATTTGTCACAAGTTTTTTTTTAAATGTGGAAAATTCTGTCAGGGATCATGACTCTTATTGAACTTACTTTCTTCTGTCCTGACTTCATGGGCAAAAAACAGTTATAGGATAAGTTATGTGACTATTAACTATCTGGAATCTGCACCTTAATAACAACTTGAGAGCACCTTTGCACCTATGATTACTAGAGTACACTGTAAGATAATTTCCCTCTTCTTTTTAACTTATACATTGATGATTGAGATGAATGGTTAATGCAGAATTATATAGTAGGCAAAATTATGCTTCAAAAATGAGGCTGAAATTAACACATTCCCAGGTAAACAAAAGCTAAAACCAAATCCAGTGCTGTCGAGTCGATTCTGACTCATAGCGACCCTACAGGACAGAGTAGAACTGCCCCACAGAGTTTCCAAGGAGTACCTGGCAGATTCGAACTGCCAACCCTTTGGTTGGCAGCTGTAGCACTTAACTGCTACGCCACCAGGGTTTCCAACAAAAGCTAAAGGAGTTTGTTATCATGAGACCTGCCCTATAAGAAATGCTAAAGGACAAACAGTAGAAGATTAAATAAATAAATGGGGTCTCATAAAAATTAAAAACTTTTGTTCATCAAAAGATTTTACCAAAAAAGTGAAAAGACAAGCTACAGACTGGGAGAGTATCTTCTGAAGCCATACATCCAAAAACAACGTAATAACCAATATACATATAAAACTTTGAAAACTTAACAACAAAAGGACAAATCAACCAATCATAAAATGGACAAAGGACTTGAACAGACATTTCACCAAAGAGGATATTCAAATGGTCGGCAAACACATGGGAAGATGCTCAGCATCGTTAGCCATCAGAAAGATGCAAATCAAAACTACAATGAGATACCACTTTACTCCCACTAGGGTCGCTATGACTCGCTATGAGTCGGAATTGACTCAACAGCAGTGGGTTTGGTTTTTTGTTTTTTTAGGGTAGCTAAGCCAAAAAAAAAAAAAACACAGAAAATAACAACTGTTGGCGAGGATGTGGGGAAATTAAAATCCTTATCCATTGCTGATGGAAACCCTGGTGGCATAGTGGGTTAAGAGCTATGGCTCCTAACCAAAAGGTCAGCAGTTCAAATATACCAGCTGCTCCTTGGAAACCCTATGGAGCAGTTCTACTCTGTCCTACAGGGTTGCTATGAGTCAGAATCAACTCGATGGCAATGGGTGTTTTTTTTTTTTTTTTAATCCATTGCTGGTGGGAATACAAAATGATGTAGTCATTATGGAAAACAGTGTGGCAGTTTCTAAAAATATTAAAAATAGAACTGACATATGGACCAGCAATTCAACTCCTAAGTATGTACCTAAAAGACTTGAAAGCAGAGACTCAAAAACAGCCTTGTACACCAACTATTCACGATAGCCAAAAGGTGGAAACAACCTAAATGCCCATCAACAGATGAGTGGATAAAAATGTGGTATATACATACAATGTAATACTACTCAGCCAGCAGGAGAAATGAAGTGTTGGTATGTGCTACAGTATGGATAGGGCTGAAGACATTATGCTGAGTGAAATAAGTTAATCACAAAAGGACAACTACTGAATGGCCTCACTTATATAAAAAGACAAGAAAAAGCGAATGTACAGAGAACAAAGTTTGTAAGTGGTTACCAGGGGCAGGAGTGTGGGCAAGAGTGGGATTAATGGTGATGGAAAAATCGCACTGATTAAGGGTAGCGCTGATCAGCCAATTATTGTAACTGTTGTCAATAAATTATACATCTGTAAAAATTTGAACTGCAAAAGTTTGTGACAGATATGTTTATAACAATGACAAACAAAACAAAAAAAGGAGAAGCTGCTGAGGCTGCCTATGTACAACCAAACACCTCATGGGATTTAGTTCCTTGGTTTGGAGGCTTAGGGTCATGGTTTCATGGGACACCCCAGTTAACTGGCCTAATAAGGTGTTTAGTGCTTCTGTTCTATCTCCTAGTTTGTTGTGTAGTCCTGGGGGTCTCAAAAGCTTGTAAGTGGCCATTCAAGGCACAATAATTGGTCTCTATTCACCTGGAGCAACAGAGGAAGAGAGAGAATCAGGAATAGGAGGAATATATGGAATGTGTGCCTAATTGCCTCTTTTTCCATGAGACCAGACAAACTAGATGGTGCCCAGCTACTGCTACTGAACATTTCAATCAAAGATTCCATAGAAGAAGCCTGATCAAAAGAGGGAAAATGCAGGGCAAAATTTCAAATTCTCATGGGTTCCAGACTTTCTGGAGCCATGGAAGGCAGATGAACCCCAGGAACAACTTCCCTGAGATTATCTTTAAGCCTTAAACTAAAAATATCCCCTGAAGTCATCTTAAAATCAAATAACAGTTTAGTTAAACTAGTAGAAAATGTCAGCCTTGAACACTGTACTCTTCTAAGAACTGTCAATATGGGATGAAACAGAAACTTGAAGGATTAGGAGGGCATAGGTTTATGTTAATGAGGGAAAGGCAACTTAGAAAAGGAGCTGGGAATGGTTGCACAACTCAAAAAAATGTAATCAATGTCACAAAATTGTACATATAGAAACTGTTAAATTGGTGTATGTTTTGCTGTGTCTATTCTCAACAACAACACAATAAATAAAATTTAGGGGAAAAAACGGTAAAGGAAGTCCTGCTCAGGCTGAAATGAAAGGACACTAGACAGTAACTCAAAGCCACGTGAAGGGAAAAGATTTCCAGTAAGAGCAACTCCACAGGTAAACAAAGAGGCCAGCTTCATGGTATTTCTGTGTCGTGATTCTGCTTTTTATGTCCTACATGATTTAAAAGACAAATGCATATAAAGACATAATTTGTGACAATATAAAGGTGGAAGGGAGTGGTACAGGAACAGAGTTTTTGTATGTCACTGAAGTTAAGTTAGTATCAATATAAATTAGGTTGCTATTCAATTAGGATGTTAATAAAATCCCCATGGTAACCACAAAGAAAATATCTAGAAAATACATACAAATGGAAACAAGAAGGGAATAAAAATGGTTTACTAAAAAAAAAAAGCTAAACACAGAAGTAGGTAGTATTGGAGGAAATAAGGAACAAAAAGAGGTATAAGACACTCAGAAACAAACAGCAAAAATGCCAGAAGGACTTCCTTATGAGTAATTATTTTAAATACAATGGATTCAACCCTCTAATCAAATGGCAGAGGTTGGCAGACTGAATAAGAAAACTATCTATATGAAGTCTACAAGAGACCCACCTGAAATACAAAAACACAAATAGGTTGAAAGTGAAAGGATGGAATAAATATTTCATGCAAATATTAAACAAGACAGAGCTAAATTAGCTATTATTAATAGCAGACAAACTAGACTTTATAAGACACAAGGAAGGAGTTATATAATGATATAAGGGTCAATTCAACAAGAAGATATAACTATAAATATACATATACCAAACAGCCAAAACCCACTGTCATCAAGTTCATTCCGACTCATAGCAACCCTATTAGGGTAGAGTGGAACTGCCCCATAGGCTTTCAAGGCTGTAATCTTTACGGAAGCAGGCTGCCACAATTTCAGAGTGGCTGCAGGGTTCAAATCACCGACATTTCAGGTTGTCAAGTGCTTGACCACTGCACCAAACAACAGTACCCCCCAAATATATGAAGCAAATATTGACAGAATTGAAGACAGAAATCATCCTACAGTCATAGCTGGAGATGTCAATACACCACTTTCAACAATGGAAAGAGCATCAAAACAGAGGACAAATAAGGAAAGAGAGGAATTGAACAATAATATAAAACAATTAAGAATCCCTGGGTGGTGTAAATGGCACTTAGAGACACCTTAGAAGAAAGACATAGTGATGTACTTCTGGAAAAATAAGCCATTGAAAACCCTTTGGAGCACAGTTCTACTCCAACACACATGGGGTTGCCATGAGCCAGAATCAATTCAGCAACAGTTTTTTTATAAACCAATTAGACCTAACAGACATATCTAGAACTGTCCATTAAACACTGCAGAGTACACATTCTTCTCCAGTGCACACTGATCAATTTCCAGGACAGACCGTGTAATAGGTCACAAAGCTAAGTCTCAATAAATTTTAAAAGACTGGAACCATACCAAGAATCTTCTCTGGACACAGTGGAATAAATGTAGAAACTAGTAACAGAAGAAAGCTAGAAATTTCACGAACATATGAAAATTAAACAACACACTGTTAAACAACTGATGGGACACAGAAGAATTCACAAGGTAAATTAGATAATACTTACAAAAGAAATGAAAATGAAAGCACAACCTACCAAAATTTATAGGATGCAGTAAAGGCTGTAAATGCTTACATTAAAAAAGAAAGACCTCAAATAATAACCTAACTTTACACCTTGAGGAATTAGAAAAAGAAGAGGAAATTAAGCCCAAAGCTACCAGATGAAGGAAAAGAATAGACTAGAGAGGAGATAAATGAAATAATGAGAAGAAAAGGAATAGAATGAACAAAACCAAACGCTGGTTTTTTGAAAACATCAATAAAATCGACAAACCTTTAGCCAGACTGACCAAGAAGAAAAAAGATATAAATAACCAAAAAAAGAGGGAACATTACTACCAACCCTACAGAAATAAAAAGGATTATGAGACAGTCATGCATTGCTTAATGTCCTCAATATGTTCTGTGATGATATCTGCTCCATTAGATTCCCTTGTACTCTTAAAACCAAACCCACTGCCGTCAAGTCAATTCCGACTCATAGCGACCCTATAGGACAGAGTATACTGTACTAAATTCACCAACTATACTGTTAACTCCTTAAACTGACTACAAATTTCTTCCTACTTTTCCATAGTGTTTCCATAGAAGGAACATTAAAAAAAAAAAAAGTCGTCGACTTCAACTCATAGCGAACCTACAGGACAGTGTGCAACTGCCCCTTAAGGTTTCCAAGGAGTGACTGGTGGATTCGAGCTGTCAACCTTTTGGTTAGCAGCCAAGTTCTTAACCACTGTGCCATAGATACTCTTACTCAGCTAAATTTAGTAATCAGCAGAGAATTTACCGAAGAGTTTCAGAAAACTGAAACCTAAATTTTTTTGGTTACATGTTAAAAAAAGAGGTGAGATGTTTAATTGAAAAATTAAAATCCTTAATAGGAAGACTAAGCAAATATAAGATAGCTTTATCTGTATTCTCAAAACAATTAACATGGTCATAATTTAACACAACAGAGAATATCATCAGGCAATAAGTACAAAATCCTAGCACTCAGGAGTTAAGATATATTCATACTTACTGTGTTCTACCAAGAGGGACACCTCCCCAAGCGAGAAACTGCTTGTTGGATAAAACTGATGGAGTATCTGAGCAGCAAGATCCAAGTGTCAGAGGTTTATTTCCTGAAGAAACTACTTCACCTTTTAACACTACCTCATACTGAGGTCCAAATGGCTGCACAAATATTTTCATGATCCTAACGAAGAAAGGAATCTAAGTTGAATGTCCTGTATTCAATTCATTTGGCAAATATTTCCTGCATGCTTCCTTGCTAGGTGCTGAGAATACACTATCAGTCCCACCATTTGAGGTTATGCTGTAGAGAAGAACACAGACAAGGAAACAGACCACCAAAATCCTATCTCAATAGGGGGTTGTGAGAAATTCACAGTGCTACAGGAACACTATTTAGAGGATTTTGGGACAAATCAAGGAACACTTCCCAGATCAAGGCATTAGCCCAGTGAGGTTGAGGGCAAGTGTCCCAGGCACAAGTATTCACATCTGTGAAGGCCAGATTCTTCTTTTCCTTCATAAGGTTCTGAGAGCAGAATGAACACACTGAGGCTTCCTATACCCAGGGCAGGGGATGAACCACATGGGCCACAGGGGTGTGGGTGCTTTGAAGCGAGTTTTACGTAAGCAAGTTCAAATACTAATGACAAAAGTATTCTGACTAAGTTGATATTCACTTATGATTTGGTTGCCAAAAAGTCACAAGCCTGGAGACGGGATGGGAAAAAGTGTCTTAAATAAAACAACTGACAAGGTCAACCAATAGTTCCTTTGGAGAGAGAGAAAAACCTAATGAGAACACCTAAATTGACATTTTAGGATTTACTTTTGCTAGACTATACTTAAGAAGAGCAATTACTCAATTTCTAGTCAGCTGGTTTAAAAGGAGACTTTTGGTAAAATAAAAGGGAAAATCTGAGGCTAAATGAAAAGAGAGGTTAAGCAGTGCTATGTCATCTATTAGGTGAAGTAAAATGTGTACTTTATTATTCAGGCTGTGGACTGAAGCACATCTAAATAAACGGCTGTTGTGAAAGATGAATAAAAACTTGCCATTATAAAAATTTTTTATTACCTTTTCTCACAAGCTTTGAAATCCTTTGGGGTAAATGAAACCGTAACTTCACGTTCTTCTCCAGGTTTAAGGAATAGATTTTCTGGGTCCACTGAGAAGTGACTTCCTTGATCTGGGATCTAAATATTTACATAATTATAACTGAATGCCTACTTATGCAAATACAGTTTTTACTTAGTTACTCTTCTTATCTTGTGCTCTTTTTTCACTTGTGATGGACTCACTGTTGCACCTCGTCTTATTTTCTTGTAGAAGGACACTTTATCCCTTTCTCTCCTCCCTAACAAACCTTAACCCCCACCTATTCCAAGTCCCCTATCACTAGCGCCCTCTCACTCACCACAGGCCTCAGAAACAAGTCTGTATGTGAGGATCGCTCTCTTCCAATTCTCCACAGGGTCGCATACGCATTTTGCAGACACAATACTAGAATTTGGCTCTTACATTCAAAACATTAGACCTCAAAGTTCAAGTACCATATGATATATTTTACACTAGTGTAACAATTCAGTTTTTTAAACACATGCACAAATTCTGATCCTCACAGCACTATGAAAGGGCAGGCAGCACAGCAACCTCAGAATGCAGTCTCTGAAGAATTATATCACTTGGAGAGAGACTCTTACCTTGATATCTAAATAAACTTCAATGTTCCCAGCATTCTTCAAAGGTAAGTGCTGCTTTGTTGAGGAAGCCACACTAGCAAACAAATGCATAGTCTAGAGGAGGGAATAAAATAAGGATTTAAGAAAAATTTTCATAAAAAGTAAAATCACCTGAACATAAAACAATAATGGCAAGAAGGATAGTTTAGGATACCTGTAAGTCTTTGGGAGCATGTATCCTAGCTGTTCCTGTTCTTGCTCGAAGACTTATGCTTTTAATAACTGGAGTAGGGTTTGGGCTATCAAGTTCTATATCAACTCTTGCCAGGAATTCTTCTGCTGAGTTCAGAATCTCTATAAAAGATCGTTCTTTCAGTTCAGAGACTGAAGTGTTACCTAACAGGAAATGTCATCAGTGGACCAAAATGGTGTACTTGGGCGGGGGTCGCAAAAAAATCTTAGGCAAGAAGATTTTTAAAATAATTCAAAGAGAAATCAAAATGAGTAGAGAGAAAGGAGAAAAACAGAAGAAACCATCCAACCGGTAGATGTGATAAGATCAAATGAGAGACATGATCCTGAAAGGCTTCCAGTGGTCCTAGCTCATGTTATCCATACCCAGAACGGCAAGCCGTCGGCCCCATTTTTAAAACAACATAAAATACTTGGTAAGTTACCCAAAGTATTCACGTTTACTAAGGTCCCTGGGTGGCACAAACTCTTTGCGCTCAGCTGATAATCAAAAGGTTGGAAGTTTGAACCCACCCAGAAGCACTGCAGAAGAAAACAGTCCTGGCGACCTGCTTATGTAAAGATTATACACAAGGAAACCCTATGCAACAGTTCTACTCTATAACACACGGGGTCTCCTAAGTCATAAATCAACAACAAAAACAAAATCCACAACCAAATATTCACATTTACAGATAAAGGAAATAGCCTCAAATTTGTAGTTTATCTGTAGCTTATATAAAGCAATTCTCACAAAATGTAAACGTATTACCTGAAGAACACATCTGCTTCTTCGGATTATGGAAAAGAACCCAAATTATCAGAAATTCTGGATCCTGTAAAATAAAAAACATATACTGGCATTAAGATCAAGATCTCAGTGAAAGAAAAGCAGTTTGGAAATGCCACTTCCTCTCTAATTCTAAGCCAGTTCTTCCCTCTCCCCACATACCTGACCGTCGTAACTGGCGGCCATCACGTGGTTTATCACAGATGGAGCTGCTAACTGAGCGATCACATCGGCATAGGGAGCAGCCTTCAGAGACGCACTAACTGGTTCTTTAGAAAATGTGAAGCAGCGCCAGGTGATGGCATTCTATTCAGAAACAGGAGAATCTAATAGTGTAATGTTTAACTACCATTTTAAAGACCCAGAACGGCTAACCGAAAAGTTTACGTTCATAGAAAAAATTAACCAAGAATGATATTAGCAATGTCTACCATTCCAAATCAGTACACTCTGACGCAATTTCTTACTGTATTTTAGTACTCACTGCATTAATAACAAGTCTGACCGGCACAGCGGCATGAGTCCTGTTTATCAATTTTAACGGAAGAGCTTTCCAGCCTCCGTAAGTCAAGTCACCAAAGTCAAGAACATCTTTCTTTTCTGTTTCTACCTAATGATGGGGAAAAAAAAAAAAAAGTATTGATACAATAAATACCTTTTGTACTACAAATGAAGAGCCAGCTTTAAAGGTAAACTTTCCTAAGTTTTCCCAGGCTACTTTACGGTTATATTTTCTACCAAAATACATGTTAAATTCTTCTTCAGAGGTAGCTTACGTACCCAAATATACTACAGAACAAAGGAATATCTTAGTTGCTGCTACTTCAAAAACATGATTTGAACTTAAACCAAGCTGACAATTTTAGAAAATAAACAAACGCCCTTTCAATGAGCTCTATGATTAGAATATTGATGGCATATCTTGGCATTTTCAGTTTTAATCCAAAACTCTAACAACACTGAAAATGTTGGAAATTATACTGAAATGGACATATCGAAAGTTTAAAACATTTAAAGTGAGTGCCTACTGCATGCCCAGAGGTGCTCTATCGTGACAGACTTCTCTAAACATAGAAAAAAAAAAGACCACCCTAATATTCATCCCTGAATTGTTGGACAAACTTAACAACAACAACAAAAATCCTTTTCTGGCCTAGCCAAACATAAAATAAAGGGAAATCAAAGACAGACTGGAGAAGGGAAGCAGACTTCTGTGGTGGCCCATCCTGTTTCTGGGTCCAGATTCAGGCCCCAAGAACAGGCGATGTGACCTGAAGCTTGCTGCAAGCAGGGCAAAGTTGGAATGGAATTTTAACCCTCTGTATAAAGCTGAGAAATTCCGAGACAGGGCTTTTCTATGGGAAGGGACCTAGAAAGATTCTGGGCAACACCAAGAAAGCCTGTCCAGGGACGGGTGGGTATGAAAAGAACAAGTGCCTCTGCCACACCCCAATTATGGGAACCCCAAGCTGAGTGCCACTGAAACCACTGGTGCCCCAGCATTTCCCCCAAGTGCTCTCTAGGGACACTTCCACAAACCAGGACACATGGGCTCCCTATACAAAAAGCAGCTCCAACAAAGGCAAGCTCACAATAAATTTTTAAAAATCGATTAAAACATTAGACACCATATGAATGACAAGGAAGATCCAGCAAAAGTGACTAGCAGATGACGATAACGGGTTTATAACACGAGAACATCTTCATATTTACTACCTCCATGCCCTGGAAAATTAAAGAAATTGCTGAGCTAATTTACTAAGCATTCCCCCTGGTAACTTTCTAATTAAGTTCAAGAGGGAAGGGCATCTGTACTGTGTGGAAAAAAATCGGGATGATTCTCGACAGCCCCACAGGAAGATTGCCCTACCCTTCCTTCCTCACACCCCACCTTGAAACTAGGAATGGAAGGCATTGCTTTGTTGAATGAAACAAATTAATTGTAGGCCCTCATTAACACCTGTTAAGAGTGGTTAAATAAACCTGTTAGGTTGACTTATATATGAGGAATCAACTAGTTCTTAATGATCTTGTTCTGCTTTTCCTGGGTTTTGTACCTTCCCATATCTCCTCCCACATTCCTTCACCTTGTTCAATAAATTAGTTCTCGGTTCACTCACAATCAATTAAGACTAAAGAAGCTTCCTAAGGCTGCAATCTGTAATCCTCTGGGGAGATTTAAAAATGACTGACAGCTAGGCCCTACCCCGTATTCTGATTTAATTGATGTGGTGGGGCTCGAGCACTGGGTGCGTTTAAAAGCCCCCGTGTTATTCCAATGTGAAGCCTGCTTTGGGAGTCACTGCTCTAAAGGAACTTATATGACAGTCGCCTCTTCCTGATTCCCAAGGAGACTGGACCTCATATTTTTTCACTTGCAGAAAGTGTAGAAGAGAAACTTTTCAGCTGGCAAATAATCTTCAGGTATATAAAGGGATGAGAAGAATATGAACCACTGGCACTTTCCTAACAATGCTTATCAGGTTACATAACAAATCGGCTGAAAATCAAGCTGAATGTTACACTTCGCTTTCTAAGTGCCTTAGCAAGTGTATTTCTGTTGCGATAAAACAACAGGAATTATTTTAAATTTTGGAATGGAAAGATATTAAGAACTACTGTTTAACTTGAAACTAACTTTGTGCTACATTAAACCATAAATTCATTTTTCTCAAATACTACTCCTCAGGTTCAACCATCTCCATCAAAATGTCAGGCAAAGATTCACTTACAGACACTTACCTCAATGACAGGGGTTCTCGGCAACAGCAGTGAGCATGACTCTGCTAGCCAACGCTTCAGCTTGTATTGCAAAGATTCACTTATAGACACTTACCTCGATGACAGGGGTCTCGGCAACAGCAGTGAGAATGACTCTGCTAGCCAAGGCTTCAGCTTGTACTATTGTCTCAGCATCTGCTGAAAACGGCCAAGAAGCAACACTGAATATACACCTGAAAATTCCAGGATTGGATGGTATGAAAAGTACTTTTATTTCTTCTGTGGTATGAGGTCTTATGATGACTTTATTCTTGAAAACTAAACAAGGATACGTTGAAAGTTCCACCTTTAAAAAAGAGCCACATGGTTCATTAGCAAATGGCTTCATATGGAAAAACAAGTAGCATCAACTAGTTTTTCTTTTCCCTAGTCACTTAAACTACCAAATCTAGATGTTTCATTACCTCTTCAAAAATAATCAAATTTTATAACTCGTTATCTTTAAAGTACAATTGGACAAAATGCTTCATAAGTTAAATTATTCTCTTAGAGTTATGCCCATGTCCTTAGTCTACTGTAAAGTAAGCAAATTTATCTATACCCCTGCTTTCCTTGAAAAAGGCACTGAAGATGGCAGCACTTCACAGCCCTGTAAATTTTCTTTAATCCATTTCAGTACCAAAGAGAAACTAAGCATATTGCTATGGATAACAAGCCAGGTTTTGATCTGCAGGCAGTCCCGGATTCAGCTAAGCTGTGACCAAAGGGAAAAAACAGGGCAGTACAGTGAAGAGTACAGGAATATACAACAGTAGACCCTGACCCTGCTACACACTCAGCTGTCACCACACAGCGAGACTGACCGGGAGTAAATGATTTTAATCTCTCTAGGGGGCTTTTTTTTAGGATGCGGTTTCTGCAGCCACACATTTCAGGGAAGCCAGACTGATCTCTAACATCCTCGTTAGGCTCAAAGTCCATGATTATGACCAACTCCAGTTCCCTTCCCCTCACCATGAATTGGGATCTTCTTTTTGACTCCCCACTTCGAGACAACACTGCCTCCTAGATGCCCCTAAGAAGTCCTCAAATCTCTCTTCCCTCCAACCTCAACCCCCACCTCCAATTACCTGCTTCTCATCTGACCTCAGGATCTGAAAGCTAAGTGAAAAGGCTAAGAAAAGGTGAAAGGTAGGGTAGAGAAAACCTTATTTTACCAGGTAAATTAAATACTATTAGAAGGTAAGAGGGCAGAGTAAACTCATTTGCCAATGTTGGTCTGCAAGTCACAATAGCAAAACCAACATTTTGAAACAGCGGGTGCTGACCATACTTCCCATGTTCTCCCTACTCACTGACTATCAGATGGTCACTGTGATTGGGAAAGGAGTTATTGTTTAGGTTCCAGAGTTTTACTAACTGTAACTGATCACCAGAGAGACCTTGCTGTAAAAGTTCATGTTAAAACTTTATTTTCAGGTATTACGAAAGGTCCTGTAAGAAAAAGCTCAGACACATTAGTCATAAAGATTCCTCTTATTAAAGAAAGGTATAGGTCTCAAGAGTAAGATCTTTCTTTTTTTCAGTAAATGACAGTAACTTACATTCAATTACATTTAATAAAATGTCTGACAAGTACAGGCCAGACTCTCAGAGCTTTCAGTGATCTAAATTGTAGCACTAAAAGCAAACTTATGTACTTTTATAAGTAAATAGCAATGAAATATAATATTTAATGGTAATAAATAATGGGAAAACGAGAAACACATACAAATTTCACTTCTTACACTGGAAGTACTACAACAAAAAGAGGGCCAAAAAAAAGATATTGTTCCAAAGATTGTGAGCAGGGTATTAAAAAAAAAACAGGCTTAGAAAAGATGCCCTAGTATAAAAGAAAGTACTAGAGAGAGGAGAAATCAAGCGTAAGTCAACCGAGGAAGATATAGAAAGCTTACCTTCTCACCATTAACACTGACACTGAGCACGCCAATGCTGACCTGTAACCAGCGGTCAGCTGGATTCAACACACTGAGGTGGGTTTGGGAAACAATACCAACACAGCAAGCATGAGGAAACTTCAACTCCTCAGGTACTCTTATATTTGCTGCATAAAAATAAAGCATGATCAAAATGTAAATTATATTAAACACTTGATTAAAAGTACAACTGGTAAAACGGAAATTATTACAGAAAACTACCTACTTATACCCAGAAGTCCTTGGGTAGTGCAAATGCTTATTGCGCTCAGCTGCTAACCGAAAGGTTGGTGATCCGATTCCACCTAGAGGTGCCTCAGAAGGCCTAGTGATCTACTTCCAAAAAATCAGTCATTGGAGGCCCTACGGAGCACAGATCTAGTCTGACACACACAGGGTCGCCATGAGTTTGGTTTTATTTGTACAAGTGCCCAAATCTTCAGGGATCCTTGACATTATGTAAGTCTCAGCACAGTCCTGCCAACAATTTTTTCCTTTTGCATCCTTTTTAATGGAAAAAATATCCATTCAAATTTATCGAACCCACAATTTACAAATAACCAAGTCTTTGATGTTAGTACTTGTTGGTAATCGTCTCTTCCTTTTTTCTCCCACGAAGTATAAGCTATGTCTAACCTAAGAAGGAACTACAGTGGCTACAACTTCTACGGGGTATGTACCTACTTAGAGTATGAAACATGAGTATCAATGTTTAACCCCCCTTATGCAGCTACTTTGGATTTTTTTTCCAAGAAGACAAAGGCAGCAGAAAAAGAAACACTCCAATGGCTGTATAATATCATATAATGAAAAGTACAGCACCTACATTTGACTTAGAGGAGTGGAAGAGTTGTCTCTCACTGCCACACAGTTACTCTCCGTCTCAGTCTCCGAAGGTTGAGGTAACAAAAATACCACAAGTGGGTGGTTTTAAAGACCAGGAATTTACAGTCTCGTAGTTCTGGAGGCTAGGAGTCCAAATTCAGTTCGGAATCGACTCTACGGCAGTGGGTTGGGAAACAGTCCCTCTCTCTTTCTGTGGGCTATAGGGAAAGATCCTTGTCTCTTTCTGCTGCTAGCAATTCTTGGTGTTCCCGGGCTTGCAGATGCATCTGTCATGCATGTGTGTTACTTTTTATAAGACATCACTCAGAAGGGATTAGGTTTATGACTCACCCTACTCTGGTATTGTCATACCAGAGTAGGGTGAGTCATAAACCTAATAAAAAGTTCATCATTAATGTAACAAAAGAAAACCTCTATTTACAAACAGGGTCACATTTACGGCACAGAGACTAGGACTTCAACTTACCTTCCTGGGGGACATAATTCATTCCATAATACTCTACGGAAGACTTAAAGGTGAAAGATGACTCACTTCACTTATCAGGGACAGGGATCCAACTCTAAACTGGATATTACTTAGTGGAAAGAATAAGAGAAATCCAAGTGCAGAGCAAAAGAGAGAGATAAGGAAGATACAGATAAAGGCACAGGGAACTTTCCACCTACATGAATTTTAGTATTTTTCTAAAACAATTTCAGGGGCCCTGGCACAGAAATGTCTATGCTCTGTGTTCAAAATTCAGGACAAGGAAAAAAATATATTACAAGGAATTAAGGCCAATCAGTATTCTCTGGAGACAAATTAGTTTCGTGGTCTGGTTTGAGAAAACTCGATTTTGAAATAATAGCAACAATGAGCAATAACGGAGAAAAGCATCTTACCTAATTCTGACATCATTCCTGAATTCCATGGTCCAGTTCCAAAGCTTGTACCAACAGATTGCACAGGAAAAGGTTTTGTTGTACTTAGAAGATTCTGATTTAAGGCATTAGGATATGGGTTACAAAAAGACGTGGAACCCATCAATCCAGAGCTCAAATTTTGTCCTAGACAAATTCCCACAGCCACCGAGTTCTGAACATGCTCTCCCAAGACAGCAGGATGAAGGCTGCCTCCTGAGAAACCACAGACTGTGGTACCACCAACATGGCAAGGAGGCAAAGCTCCGTTTCCAGATGAAGGTAGTGCCCCCAGATACTGCTGGGCAAAAGGCGTTGTGGTCAGACAATGTCCAGTCAAGAGCGTGGGAATGGCAGCAGGCAGGTGCTGCATCTCAGGAGCAGAGCTGTGGCCCTCCAAGCTGGGGACAGGGGCACGCTGGTTACCAAGAGCTGTCTGGTTAGGAACCAGGCCACTTGGTTCGCTGCCGGCATTTAGCACGTCCTTAGAAGTCATTCTTTGACCCTTGTTAACAGATTCCAAGCAAGACACATGGAGGTCGGCAATAGTTGACAAAGCCTGATGGTTGATACGTGCCCTGCTGGGTAGAGACATACTGATCTGGTCCAGTTCGTGAGGGTTTGATGTCAAAGCTACCAGACCAATATCAAAGGGATCTCCACTTTTCGAAGGAGGGTCTTTACACACTCTAAAGTTAGGTTTTACATCTTCGGTTTTGCTACTCGAGAAAGCAGCTTCAGTCACTTTTTTCTTACCCAAGTTGTTCTGAATAACATGTGACAATGTGCTTGTATCTTGATCTTGAAACGGAACTTTTTCATTCAAATTTTCCACAGTGTGTTCTTCCAATGGAGCTGGACTGGCACGAATAATTGTGGTGCTCAATTCACCGGTGATATCGCTCTGAGTGTAATAAAAAATGTTTTTAATAATTGACAGCTAAACTGAATAGTATAAATTTAAACCATGCTGGCATAATCTCAAGTAATATAATAAAGAGACATACTTGACATTATCTCTCCAAAAAAAAAATTCAGTTTACACAAAGAAAAGTAGTTTGCAGCTGTGAAATGTAGGCTTAACAGGTAGAAATTTGAGGGGGGCAGCAATCATGATAGCAGAGTAGTCAGACGATTCCTGTGGTCCTTCTTACAGCAAAGATAGGAAAATACAAGTGCATCAATTATATATGACATCAACGATAAAGCTAAGGAGTCGGACTGAGTGACAGAGGGAGGGAGAGATGGTTCAGAAGCAGTGAGCCAGTGCCAGACCTGTCCTGGCCGGCACCGTAACCCAGAAGGCTGGATCGGCTGGTGTATGTGGGATGTGGCAAACAGTAGCACTCGGCACGCCTTTTGCACATCGGGAGAAACCAAGCGGCGGAGACTCTGCTCGAGCTTCCAGAATGAAGGAGAAGCAGTGCTGAATCAGCAAAAGATAAGCACAAGTGTCTAATCGATCACATGGATCAAAAAAATCCTTCCCATTGGGAAGGACCTCTCTCCCCTTTACCTGCTCCCTCGACACTCTTGCTCTGGGTTCCGGTCTGGTTTCAGCAACTGCTGTGCCCCCAGGGCCTGCCCTGAGCCATTTGGCTATGGAGAGGGAACAAATTAAAAAACAGGAAAAAATAATCTGCCACCTCCCCTAAGCCGGGAACTCAGGGCAGGCACAGCCCATTTACCAAAGGACAGGCAAAAGGGATCAACAGACTCTGAATGCCTTTCGCCCCTGCCTAGGCCACTGTGGACCCATTTCAGCAGCACACACCCTCATTAGCAGAGTACGAAAGGCTGTATACCTGAAGCCTATTCACAACTGCATCAGCTATGAGGAGTGGTAAATTCGTGACATTTAACACCACCCTTCCCATTAAGCAGGGTCCTCACCTACCAACATCATGGGCCTGAGGACTGGTGGATCTACCTACTCCACCTAGCCACACATACCAGGGGTCCAAAAATAAGTAGTACCTCCCAGTACTTATAACCAACAGTATTGAGCGTCCATAGTCTGGCTGCAAAAACCACCCACCTACTTGCTCTAAGGAGCAGGGACAGGCCTTCCATCCAGACACTCAGGGACAACCATCAGCCCCCTATTTTGCTCAGCACTTGACCCCCTACTGCAGCCAGAAACCTGTGCCTACTTCAATCAGTCCTGCCTATCTAGGACTGTAGGTGAGAGCCTGCACCACACACTTGCTGATGGACAACCTGAACACCTGAGCTAAATCCACACAAGTAAATGGACTCCTGGGCTCACACCCTTAGTAACATCTCTAACCACCTGGTGACAGGATGCCAGAGCTTCAAAGATGCCAATAATCAAACTAGCTCACATGACTGTGCTATTTGGGGATATCAAAACAAAACAAAACAAAAAGCTAGGACACAGTAAGCAAACATAAAATAAATAAACATAATAACTTATTGATGGCTAGGACACAACACTCAATATCAAACTGCAGAAAGAGGCAGACCATGACAGCTTCAGCAAGTGACAAAAGAACCAAAAAACCTCCTGGAAGAAGATAACTTCTTGGTATAATCAGAGGCAGAATTCAAAAGATTAATATGCAGAGCTCTTCAAGAGATCAGGAAGGTGATCACACAAAACATGGATAAAGCCAAGGAACACACAAACAGAGGAATTTAAGAAGGTTATACAACAGCATAATGACAAATTTAACAGGCTGAAAGAATCCAGAGAGACAGCAAACAGAAATCCAGAAGATTAACAATAAAAGTCCAGAATTAGGCAACTAATAGGAGCAGAACTGAGGCAACGGAAGTCAGAATTAGTGAGACTGAAGATAAAGCCCTTGAAACCAACTTATTTGTCTGAGGAAAAATCAGACAAAACAATTAAAAAAATAAAAAATAAAGAAACCCTAAGAATTATGTGGGACTCTGTCGAGGTGAATGATCCACTAGAGACTGGAATACCAGAATAAGGGGGTTAACAGAAAATACAGAGAATTGTTGAAGATTTGCTGGCAGAAAACTTCCCTGATATCATGAAAGAAGAGAAGCTATCCACTCAACATGCTCATTGAACCCCACACAAGGTAGATCCCTAAAGAAAGTCACCAAGACATATTATAATGAAATGTGCTAAAACCAAAGATAAAGAGAGAATTTTAAGAGAAGCTAGGGATAAATGAAAAGTCATATACAAAGTGAAGTGGATAAGACTAAGCGCAGACTACTCAGCAGAAACCATGTAAGCAAGAAGGCAAGGGATGACATATATAAAGCCTTGAAGGAAAAAAGTCGCCAGCCAAGAATTATACACCTAGCAAACCTGTCTCTCAAATATGATGGTGTCAAAATTATGGCACATCCAGATAAACAGAAGTTTAGGAAATTTCCAAAAACCAAACTTAAATTACAAGAAATACTGAAGGGAGTCCTCCGGGTACAAAACCAATAACATCAGATAGCAAGCCAAGACTAGAACACAGGACAGAACAACCAGATATCAACTCAGGCAGGGAAGTCACAAAAATAAATCAAACCTATAACAGTGAAAATAGAGAAACAGAGTCTTCAATATGTAAAAGATGACAACACATATACAAAAAAAAAGGGACTAAAAAATGTAGTCATACATCTTTCACGTGGAGAGGAAATCATGGCGATATAAAGAAATAAAAGATTGGTTTAAACTTAGAAAAATAGAGGTAAATATTAAGGTAACTGCAGAGGAAACTAATAACCCTACACATTAAAATAAACAAGAAAAAATTAAAGACTCAGCAAATATAAAATCAACAACAATGAAAAAGATTAAAAGAAAACATATAAAGAAAAACAACTCAGCACAGAAAATTAAATAGAACAAAGCAACTGTCAACAACACCAAAAAAAATACATCAAAATGACAGCACTAACTCATACCTATCAATAATTACGCTGGATGTAAATGGATGGAATGCACCAATCAAGAGACAGTGAGTGGCAGAATGGATAAAAAAAACACAATCCATCTATATGCTGCCTACAAGAGACACACCTTACACTTAAAGACACAAACACTCAAAGGATGGGGAAAAAATGTACCAAGCAAACAACAATCAAAAAAGAGCAGGAGTGGCAATATTCATCTCTGACAAAATACACTTTAAAGCAAAATCCACCACAAAGGATAAGGAAGGACACTATATAATGATTAAACACTCAATACACCAGGAGGACATAATCATAATAAATACTTACTCACCCAATGACAGGGCTCTAAAATATGTAAAATGAACTCTTAACAGCACTGAAAAGATAGCTCCACAATAATAGCAGGAGATTTCAAAACATCACTTCGGTGAAGGATAGAACATTCAGAAAGCTCAGTAAAGACATGGAAGATATAAATGCCACAATCAGCCACCTTGATCTCATAGACTTATACACTCCACCCAACAGCAGCCAAGGATACTTTCTCTTCCAACACACATGGGACATTCTCCAGAGTAGACCACATATTAGGTCAAAAAGCAAGCCTCAACAGAATCCATACCATCGAAATATTAAAAATCATCTTCTCTGATCTTAAAGCCAAAAACCCACCAAAAACCCACTGCCGTCGAGTCGATAAGCCATAAGAGTAGAAATCAAAAACAGAAAAGGCAATGAAAAAAGAAAATCAAATACATGGACACTGAACAACACCTTGCTCAAAAACTATCTGGGTAATAGAAGAAATTAAGGACGGAACAAAGAAATTCAAGGAATCAAGCAAGAATGAAAACACATCCTACCAGAACCTTTGGGACACAGTAAAAGCAGGGCTTCAGAGGTCAATTTGAAACAATAAGTACACACATCCAAAAAGAAGGGCCAAAATCAAAACATTACCCCTACAGCTGGGACAAATAGCACCAAAAGAAGTCCTCAGGCACCAGAAGAAAATAATAATAATAATAATAACAATAATAATTAGAGCAGTATTAAATGAAATAGAGAATAGAAAACCAACTGAAAGAGTTAACAAGACCAAAAGCTGGTTCACTGAAAAGATCAACAACATGGATAAAACACTGGCCAAACTTACAAAAGAAAAACAGGAAAGGAAGCAAATTATTTGAATAAGAAATGAGATGGGTGATATCACAATAGAACCAACTGAAATTAAAAGAATCATAACAGAGTGCTATGAAAAGTTGTACTCTAACAAATCTGAAAACCTAGAAGAAATGGACAAATTTCTAGAAACACAGTACCTACCTAAACTAAAACAAACAGAGATAGAACAACTAAATAAACCTATAACAAAAGAAGAGATTGAAGAGGTAACCAAAAAACTCCCAACAAAAACAACCTCGGCCCTGACGGCTTCACGAAAGAATTCTACCAAACATTGAGAGAAGGCTTAACACCACTACTACTAAAGGTATTTCAGAGCATAGAAAAGGATGGAATACTCCCAAACTCATTCTATGAAGCCAGCATAACCCTGATACAAAAAAAGAAAATTACGGACCAATATCCCTTGTGGACATAGGCACAAAAATCCCCAACAAAATTCTAGCCAACAGAATTCAACAACATATAAAAGAAATTCACCAGGATCAAGCAGAATTCCTACCAGGTATGCAGGGATGGTTCAACATTAGAAAAACAATCAATGTAATCCATCACAAAAATAACACAAAAGACAAGAACCACAAGATCTTATCAATTGATGCACAAAAGGGATTTGACAAAGTTCAACACCCATTCATGATAAAATCTCTCAGCAAAATAAGAAGCGAAATTTCTCAACATAATAATAAAGGGCATTTATGGAAAGCCAACAACCATCATCATCCTATCCTAAATGGAGAGTGTCTGAAAGCATTCCCTTTGAGATTGAGAAGGAGACAAGGATGTCCTTTATCACCACTGTTATTCGACCTTTTGCTGGAGGTCCTAGCCAGAGCAATTAGGCTAGAAAAAGAAATAAAGGGCATCCAAATTGGTAACGAAGAAGTAAAAGTATCTCTATTTGCATATATGATCTTATACAGAGAAAACCCCAGAGAATCCACAATACTATCAGGACTAATACAAGATTTCAGCCAAGTATCAGTATACAAGACAAATGTACAAAAATCAGTTGGATTCCTCTATACAAAGAGAACTTCGAAGGTGAAATCACCAAATCAATACCATTTACAATAGCCCCCAAGAAGCTAAAATACTCAGGAATAAATCTATCCAGAGACATAAAAGACCTATACAAAGAAAACTATAAGACACTACTGCCAAGAAACCAAAAGAGACCTGCCTAAGTGGAAAAACATACCTTACTCATGGATAGAAGACTCAACATTGTCAAAACTTCAGTTCCACCCAAAACAAGCTACAGATACAATGCAATCGCAATTCAAATCCCAGCGACATTTTTTAATGAGATTGAGAAACATATCACCAACTTCACTGGGAACTGGAAGAGGCCCCAGATAAGTAAAGTATTACTGAAGAAGAACAAAGTGGGAAGGCTTCACGATACCTGATTTTAGAACTTAAAATTAACATACCAGTCACAGCTTGATACTGCTACAACAACAGATACATAGACCAATGGAACAGAATTGAGAATCCAGACATAAATTCATTCACTTATGAGCAGCTGATATTTGACAAAGTTTCAAAGTCCGTTAAGTGGGGAAAAGGCAGTCTCTTTAACAAATGGTGCTAACATAACTTGATATGCATTTACAAAAAAAATCAATCAAGACCCTTCCCTCACACCATGCTCAAAAACAAGCTCAAAATAGATCAAAGACCTAAATATAAAATCTAAAATGATAAAGATCATGGAAGAAAAAATAGGGACTACACTAGGAGCCCTAATACATGATATAAACAGTATACAAGATACTACTAACAATGCACAAACATCAGGAAAGAAACAACATTAACTGGGAGCTCTTAAGAATCAAACATTTATGTTCATCAAAGGAAACTCTGGTGGCATAATGGTTAAGAATCAAATCAACGGCAATGAGTTTTTTGTTTTTTTTTTTAATGCTCATCAAAAGACTTCACCAAAAGAGTAAAAATACAACCTAGAGACTGGGAAAAAATTCTTGACTCTGACATATCCAATCAGGGTCTAATCTCTAAAATATACAGGCTACTGCCAAAACTTTAACCATAAAAAGACAACCCAAATAAAAATTGCGCAAAGGATATGAACAGGCACTTTGCCAAAGAAGACATTCAGGTGGCTAACAGATGTATGAGGAAATGCTCACTATCATTAACCATTAGAGAAATGCAAATCAAAACAACAATGAGATACCATCTCACCCCAACAAGGCTAGCATTAATCCAAAAACCACAAAATAATAAATCCAGCAGTGGTTGTGGAGAGACTAGAACAGTTATACACTGTTGGTGGGAATGTAGAATGGTACAATCACTTTGGAAATCAGTCCAGTGCTTCTTCAAAAGCTAGAAATAAAAGTACCATAAGATTCAGCAATCCTACTCCTTGGAATATATCCTAGAGAAATAAGAGCCATGATGTGAATGGATATATGCACACCCATGTTCACTGCAGCAGTGTTCTCAAAACCAAAAGATGGAAACAACCTAGGTGACCATCAATAGATGAACAGATAAACAAATTATAGTATATTCACTCAAGGAAATACTACACAACGATAAAGAATAACGATGAATCTGCAAAACATCTCATAACAGGGATGAATCTGGAAGGCATTATGCTGGTGAAATTAGTCAGTCACAAAAGGACAAATATTGTATAAGACCACTATTAATAAGAACTCATGAAAAGTTTTAAACACAGAAAAAAAATTCTTTCATGATTACAAGGGTAGGGAGGGAGGGGAAAATTCACTAACTAGAGAGTAGACAAGAATTATCTTAGAAGAAGGGAAGGACAATACACAATACAGGGGAAGTCAGCACAACTAGACTAAACCAAAAGCTAAGAAGCCTCCTGAACACAACCAAACACTTTGAGTGACAGAGTAGCGGGTGCAGGGGTGTGGAGACCATGGTTTCGGAGGGCATCTAGGTCAACTGGCATAACAAAATTTATTAAGAAAATTTTCCACATCTCACTTTGGTGAGTGGAGTCTAGAATATTAAAAGCTAGCAAGTGGCCATCTGAGATGCATCAATTGTTCCCAACCCACCTGGAGCAAAGGTGAATGAACAACACCAAAGACACAAGGAAAATATTGCACCGAAAGACTAAAATGGCCAGATTAACCAGAGACTCCATCAGCCTGACACCAGAAGAACTAGATGGTGCCCAGCTACTACCAATGACCTCCCTGACAGGAAACACAACAGAGTCCCTGGTGGAACAGGAGAAAAGTGGAGAACAAAACTCAAATTCTAGTAAAAAGACCAAACTTAATGGTCGGTCTGAGACGAGGAACCCAGAAGACATGGCCCCTGGACTCTGTTAATCCAGAACTAAAATCATTCCCAAAGCCAACTCTTCAGACAAAGATTAGACTGGATTACAAGACATAAAATGATACTCGAGAAGAGTATGCTTCTTAGTTCAAGTAGATGTTGTTGCTAGGTGCTACAGAGTCATTTCCAACTCATAGTGACCCTATGTACAACAGAACTAAACACTGCCCAGTCCTGCGCCATCCTCATAATTGTTATGCTTAAGCCCACTGTTGCTGCCAGTGTGTCAATCCATCTCATTGAGGGTCTTCCTATTTTTCGCAGACCCTCTACCAAGCATGACGCCCTTCTCCAAGGACTGATCTCTACTGACAACATGTCCAAAATACGAGAGACGTAATCTCGCCATCCTAGCTTCCAAAGAAGCATTCTGGTTATACTTTTTCCAAGACAGACTTGCTAGTTCCTGGCAGTCCATTATACACTCAATATTCTTCTCCAACACCACAATTCAAAGGCGTCAATTCTTCTTCGGTCCTCCTTGTTCATCATCCAGCTTTCAAGTGCATAGGAGGCGAATGAAAACACTATGGCTTAGGTTACACACACCTAAGTCTTCAAGGTGACATCTTTGCTCTTCAACACATTAAAGTGGTCTTTTCCAGCCGATTTGCCCAATGCAATGCGTCTTTTGATTTCTTGACTGCTGCTTCCGTGGGCATTGATTGTGGAGCCAAGTAAAATGAAATGCTTGACAACTTCAATCTTTTCCCTATTTATCAGGATATTGCTTACTTGTCCAGTTGTGAGGATTTTTGTTTTACGTTGAGGTGTAACACATACCGAAGGCTGTGGTCTTTGATCTTCATCAGTAAGTGCTTCAAGTCCTCTTCACTGTCAGCAAGCTAGGTTGTAACACCTGCATAACCCATTGTTAATGAGTCTTCCTCCAATCCCGATGCCCTGTTTTTCTTCATATAGTCCAGCTTCTCAGATTATCTGCTCAGCATACAGACTGAATAAACTACAAAAATTGTTTTTGAATAGGTAAGGTGAAATGATACAACCTTGACACACACCTTTCCTGACTTTAAACCACGCAGTATCCCCTTGTTCTATTCACACGACAGACTCTTGATCTACATACAGGTTCTTCATGAACACAATTGTTACGGAATTCCCATCCTTCTCAATGTTATCCATAATTTGTTATGATCCACACAGTAGAATGCCTTTGCATAGTCAATAAAACACAGGTAACCATCTTTCTGGTATTCTCTGCTTTCAGCCAGGATCCATCTGACACAAGCAATGATATCCCTGGTTCCGCGTCACCTTTTTGAATCCAGCTTGAATTTTTGGGAGTTCCCTGTTGATACACTGCTGCAGCCACTTGTGAATCATCTTCAGCAAAATTTTACTTCTGTGTGATATTAATGTTCAGCAAAATTTTACTTCTGTGTGATATTAATGTTCGACAATTTTGCATTCGGTGGAATAGCCTTTCCTGAGAATAGGCATAATATAAATGCCTTACAGTCCACTGGCCAGGTAACTGTCTTCCAAATTTCTTGGCATAGATGACTGAGTATTTCCAGCGCTGCATTCATTTGTTGAAACATCTCAATTGGTATCCCGTCAATTCCTGGAGCCTTGTTTTTCGCCAATGCCTTCAGTGCATCTTGGACTTCTTTCTGTACCGTTGGTTCCTACTCACATGGTACCTCCTGAAATGGCTGAATGACAACCAATTCTCTTTGGTGTAGTGACTCTGTGTATTCCTCCCACCTTCTTTTGATGATTCCTGAGTCATTTAATATTTTCCCCATAGAATCCTTCAATATTGCAACTAGAGGCTCGAATTTTTTCTTCAGTTCTTTCAGCTAGAAAAATGCAGAGTGTGTTCTTCCCTTTTGGTTTTCCATCTCCAGGTCTTTGCACATGTCATGATAATACTTTACTTTGTCTTCTCAAGCCACCCCTTGAAATCTTCTCTTCAACTCTTTTACGTCATCATTTCTTTCTTTTGCTTGAGCTACTCGACACTCAAGAGCAAGTTTCAGAGTGTCTTCCGACATCCATTTTGGACTTTTCTTTCCTTTCTTTTTAATGACCTCTTGCTTTCTTCATGTATAACATCTTTGAGGTCATTCCACAACTAGTCTGGTCTTCGGACATCAATGTTCAATGCATCAAATCTATTCTTGAGATGGTTTCTTAAATTCAGGTGGGATATACTCAAGGTAGTACTTTGGCTCTCGTGGACTTGTTCTAGCTTTCTTCCATTTCAGCCTGAACTTGCATACGAGTAATTGATAGTCTGTTCCGCAGTCAGCCCCTGGCTTTGTTCTGATTGATGATAACTGAGCTTTTCCATCATCTCTTCCCACAGACGTAGTCGATTTGATTCCTGTGTATTTCATCTGGTGAGGTCCACAAGTATTGTCGCCGTTTATGTTGGTGAAAAAGGTATTTGCAATGAAGAAGTCATTGGTCTAGCAAAATCCAATCACGCGATCTCCGGCATCATTTCTATCACCAAGGCCAGATTTTCAAACTACCAATCCTTCTTTGTTTTCAACTTTTGCATTCCAATCACCAGTAATTAGCAATGCATTCTGATTGCATGTTCAATCAACTTCAGACTGCAGAAGTTGGTAAAAATCTTCAGTTTCTTCATCCTTGGCCTTAGTGGTCGGTATGTACATTCAAATAACAGTCGTATTAACCGATCTTCCTTATAGGCATATGGATATTATCCTATCACTGACAGCGCTGTACTTCAGGATCAATGTAGAAATGTTCTTTTTGATGATGACTGCAATGTCATTCCTCTTCAAATTTTTGTTCCTAGCATGGCAGGCCATGTGATTGTCTGATTCAAAATGACCAATACCAGTCCATTTCAGCTCACTAATACCTAGGATATCCATGTATACGCGTTGCATTTCATTTTTGGCGATTTCCAATTTTCCTGGATTCATAATTCATACATTTCATGTTCCTATCATTAATGGATGTTTGTAGCTGTTTCTTCTCATTTTGAGTCATGCCACATCAGCAAATGAAGGTCCTGAAAGCTTGACACCATCCAGGTCATTAAGATCAACTCTACTTTGAGGAGGCAGCTCTTCCCCAGTCATATTTTCAGTGCCTTCCAGCCTGAGGGGCTCAACTTCCTGCACTATGTCAAATAATGTTTCACTGCACTGCCTAAATCTTTTCAAAAGTAGACTGCCGGGTCCTTCTTCCTAGTCTTAGTCTGGAAGCTCAGCTGAAACCTGTCCGGCAAGGCTGACCCTGCTGGTATTTAAATACCGGTGGCATATCTTTCAGCACCACAACAACACAGAAGCCTCCACAGTATGACAAACTGATAGACACGTGGGGTTCAAGTAGATATATGAGACTAAATGGGTAGCTCCTGTCCGGAGGCAAGATGAGAAGGCAGAAAGGGGCAGGAGGTGGTTGAATGGACATGGGAAATTTCGGAGTGGAAAGCGGGAATATGCTGTCACATTTAAGGAAACCAACTAGGGTCATATAACAATGTATGTATTAATTTTTGCATGAGAAACTAACTTGGCGTGTAAACCTTCACCTAAAGCACAATTAAAAAAAAAAAGTTCAGAAATTGTGCATTCATTATTTTATAAATGTATTTATAATGAGGAAAGTAAATAGGAGGTATAAACCAATCACATCTCTGAAAATATTTACATAAATAAAGGTACAATGACAAGTAATTTTTTGTAAGTTTAAGGAGTTTTTTCTGTGAACTATGCAATAAAAATCTAATAATAACGGGGGGAGCAAGTAGGCTTTTGAAATGTTATCAACATGAGGTTAGGAATCAACACAAAGCCAACGTAATCCGCCCGCCTCCATGACCTGTGTATACTGTTGTGTGTGCTTTAAGGCCTGAAGATGCTAATATTTATGAGCACTAAGTCTTTTTGAACTTCTAAACTCAGTGGCTCTATTTTCTTAAGAATGAAGTAATGGTTGTAGTGAATGTTCATATACTCATTTCTTATAATGCATAACCTGAAGGGTAATATCTACAGCCCTGCCCAAAGGACCAGCTGGAATTTATACATAATCTAACATATACTTAACCTTTACTTACAATAATTTCAGTACTGGGTTTTGAAATTTTCCTGGACCAAAGCTTTAGAAACAAAGACAGTAAGAAAAAAAGATCAGATTATTTGTCAGTTAATAATCAACATCCATGGAAGCCACAGTCAAGAAATCAAATGATATAATGGGTTTGGCAGATGTACTGCAAAAGACCTCTTTCTCGTTTTAAAAGCAAAGATGTCGCTTTGATGGTGAGGTGACCCAAGCCATGATCTTTTCAATTGCCTCATATGCATGCAAAAGCTCGACAATGAAAAGGAAGACAGAAGAATAGATGCCTCTGAATTGTGATTTTGGCAAAGAATACTGAATATACTGTGGACTGCCAGAAAAACAAAGTTTTAGAAGAAAACTAAGGAAATTCTCAATGAGATGGATAGACGCAATAGCCACAACAATGAACTCAAACGTAACAACGATCATGAAGATGGTGCGGGAACGGACAATGTTTCGTTCTGTTACACATAAGGTTGCTGACCTTGACGCAACAGCAGCTAACAACAACATCACAAAAATAATAATAATAAAATTAATATATATTCAGTGCTTACTTAACGAAGTGCTTATACTACTTTTTCTCTTTACACATGAAGAAACGGACTTAGAGAGGTTTAATAATTTTTCTGAGGAAGTAACAGAGAAGTGTTGTTTGTACACTAAGAATGTATGGGTCTAATATCAACATCAAAAACACAGGTTTCCATCAACGCAAAGAAACATGTACAACAATATTCACTGTGGTATTACTCACAATACCCAAAAGGTGGAAACAACCTAAATGCCCATCAATGGATGACTGGATAAACAAAATGTGGTACATACATGCAATGGAATACTACTCAGCCAGAAAGAGAAATGAAGTCTTGATACATGCTACAACACAGATGAAGCCTGAAGACATTATACTGAGTGAAATAAATCACGAAAGAACAAATATTGTATGACCTCACTTACATAAAAAGAGCAACAACCAAAAAAAAAAAAAATACATGTGGTTACGTATGCATGTATGTGTGCATATACGTGTACAGGCATGTGTGTGCATATACACATGAATCTACATGTGTATACACCTGTGTGTGCATGCACGTATATTCATATATATATGTAATAAAGCACACAGGAGGCAGAGTTGTGGATACTTCTTAGATTTAATGAAACACCTTGCAGAACTGGTTTTCTGTGTTTGAAGCCTTAGGACCATAGTCTTGCGGAACAACTCAGTGAACTGGCATAATATAATTCATAAAGTTTATGTTCTACATCCTAGTTTGGTGACTAGTTTCTAGGGTCTTAATAGCTTGCTAGTGACCATCTAAGATACAACTATTGGTCTCTTCTAGTCTGGAGGGAAAGAAAAAGAAGGAAACAAAAGACTCAGAGAAGAACCCAGTCTACAGGACCAACAGTCTACACAAACCACAGCCTCACCTACCCAAAGTCCAGAAGAACTAGATGGTGCCCAGCTACTACTGCTGGCCATTCTGATTAGGGCCACAATAGATGAATTCTGATCGAAGGGGAAAAAAATGTGGAACAGAACTCAAATTCTTAAAAAGTCCAGAATTACTGGACTAGTTGAGACTAAAGGACTCTCCGAAATGACTGCTCTGAGATACCCCTTAAACCTTGAACTGAAACTAGCTGGAGGTCACCTTTTAGCTAAATAACAGAAAGGCTCATAAAACAAAGAATATTACCAGTGAGTACTACGCACCTTTAAAAAATCATCTGCATAAGATCAAATTATCAACAATTACTTTAAAGCAAAGACGAAAAGGTAGGGGGGCAGGGAAACCAGATTACTGGAAAAAAAAAAAAATCCAGAATAGAATGAGAATGTTGACACATCGTGAAAAATGTTAACCAATGTTACCAAACAATTTTTGTAGTAATTGTTAAATGGGAACCGAATTTGCTGTGTAAACATTCATCGAATACACAATAAGATATTAAAAAAAAAAAAAGACAAGATCAGGCAAATGTACAGAGACCAAAGTTTATAGGCAGTTACCAGGGGCAGGAGGGAGGGGAAAAGGGGAGACTACTGCTTCTGTAGCACTGAGTTCTGGTTTACAGTGATGGAAAAAAATCAGCAGTTAAGAGTAAGTGTTGCACAGCCAATTAATGTGACAGATGTCACTAAGTCATACATGTGTAAAAAGTTAAATTGGCAAATGCTGTGTGATGGATATATTCACAACAACGAAGAGCAGCTGCTGAGGCTGCTTATGTAAAACCAAACACCTCATGGAATTTGGTTCCCTGGTTTGGAGGTTTAGAGTCATGGTTTCACAGGGCATCCCAGTTAACGGGGCTAAAATTGTATCTAGTGCTTCTATTCTACCTCCTAGTTTACTGTGTAGTGCCTAGGGTCTGAAGAGCATGCATGTGGCCATCCAAGGTAAAACACTTGGTCTGTTTTCATCTGCAGCAACAGAGGAAGGGGAGTCAGGAACAGGAGGAGGAAATGGAATGTGTGGCTAATTGCCTCCATCAACAATGGCATCTTTTGCCATGAGACCAGAGCTGGATGGGATGCCAGGCTACCAATACTGAGCATTTTCATCAAAGATTCTATAGCAGAATCCTGGTCAAAAGGGGGAAAATGCAGAACAGGTTTTCAAATTTTCATGGAATCCAGACTTTCTGGAGCCATGGAGTCTAGGTGAATCTCCGAAACTACTGCCCTGAGATAATGGTTAAACCTTAAACCAAAAAATATCCCCTCAAGTCTTCTTTAAATCGAACAATAGCTTAGCTTAATCAGTAAAGAATGTCTGCCTTCTCTTGTTATGTTGGTTGTTATAGCATCAGTAGAATAAAACTCAAATAGTAAAAATACACAAACTTATGTACACCTTATGTACTTTCAAAAATACTAATAGCAATGAGGCTTAGTGTGCATACACACAAACACACACAAAATAAAAACAAATTAGATTCAGTTGTAACATATCTGTTTCCATTTAAGAAACATAAAAGTTAAGTATAAGGTCATGGGAAAAGCACACAACATGGATTTAAAAACCCAATTTAAATCCTAGCCCCACTATAAAAAAGAATGTCTGCCTTAAGCACTGTGCTCTTGTAAGATCTACATGGGATCAAACTGACAAAAGCAACTCAAAAGATTAGATAGGAAACTCGAGGGGTAGTGAGTTCACGTTGATGGTGGAGCAACAATTTAGAAAAGGAGGGTGAGAATGGTTGCACAACTGAAGAATATAATCAATGTCACTGAACTGTACATGGAGAAACTAATATATTGGCATATGTTCTGCTGTGTAAATTCTCAGCAACAAAAATAAAATAAATTTTAAAATGGTATAATGTGTTATCTAACAAAACATCATATATTTAGTAACTTTAGTGCAAGTATGTAGTAACTTGGTGGAGGTAGCCTGTATGGCATATTCATAATAGTCATATTCAGCTCATTAAAAAATGAAATACTGTCACGGTTACAAAATACACAGACACACAGAATAATGTTAGATTCTCACAACTATCTGCTTCTCTCCCATCCCCACTGCCATGACCTTAGCCCGTCTTTTGCCTGAATGACATGTAGCCTTATGTCAAATCTTCCCAATTCGAATCCTGCTCCCCTCCACACCCTCCTCTACACTGCTTTTGATGTGAGCTCTTAAAACAGCAAAAGCTGATCATGTCAGTGTCCTACTTAAAAGCCTTCACACTCCCAAATTTTACATCAAAGACTGTTTGTGGCTTGGCTATTCCTTTTTTTCTGTCTTCACCTCCTATACATTTCCATGCAGGACTCCCTGCAGCTGCTCTAAACCTCCTGGAGCTCATCAAATGCAGTGTGTATTTCACAGTGCCATGCCTTACCCACCACCACCACCACCACCCCCCTCCCCGGTACATTACTCTGCTTCCTCCCTGATTAACTCCGAGCAGACCTGTGAAACACACCTTCAGTACATCATCCTCCAATAATCACTCACTGAACCATCTCCCCGTCACCTTCTGCATTTCCATAGCACACCGGCATGTGATCACAGCAGGCATGACTACGTACTGCCATTACAGCATCTTCTACCAACTGACAGCCCTTGGAGGGTAGACACTGAATCATGTGTAACCCTAGAGTGTACCCTGCGGGTAGCTGGCTGATCAGTACACACACATACGCACACACACAAACAAACTGATGCTAAAGGTAAAACATCAGCACAGAAGTGTGCAGGCCTGGCTTTCAGTCAGAATCACACATCATATAACCCGAAGCCTTACAACAAAATAATAAAGGCGCCTGCCCACCTGACAGTCCTCGTGGCCATAATCTGTGGTTGAGACAGGACAGCTGCTCTCATGCTCAGACAGGTACGTCAGCCCGCTCACACCAGCACCTAAGCATGACAACTGAGAAGATGCACTCTCACTAGGGGGCTTCTGAGGATGGGCGGTCGAACACAAACACTCTAAAGCACACCTAGAATAGAGAAAAAAACCTCATGACTGGGAGTTATTCATTCCTTTAACATTATCTCCGTTAGCAACAAGCCATCCCTGCTTGCCTACAATCTTGTTAATCTAGTCTCCGCTCTAGCTGCCTGTGTGGTAACTCAACCATAAATTCAGATTTTACACTTAGTCATCTAAAATCATAAATTATATTCCTACTAAAGTATCTGATAAACTACTGAAAATGAAAAATGTTATGGCATTCTCTTTAATAAGTACCAAAATAAATAATCACAATGTTAATCATTCATTCAATAAAAATTTTTACAAGGCACTGAACAAAAATGAACAAAACAGTGAAAAACTCCAGCCTTCAAACAGCGAAGAAGAAAAAATCATGTAGGTAAGTGCACAGGAATGGGAACGGTCACATATAGCTGATAGGATTAAGCGTACATATTAAAAACCAGAAAAGCCTGTCCTGACTCAGATGTTTTACATCTAGATACTCCCCTAAGTAAAAAAATTGACAAATATAAAGACTTCACTAAAAGAATGTCATCTCATCGTTATTAACAGAAACGTAAGAAATCTTAAACATTTTACAGGAGGAACAAGGTTGTAGAAACTAGAGCGCAAACATACAATAAAACACTATGCGAACATCAAACATCATGCTGTAGAGTACAATCCTTTCACTTGAAAAGATGTTCATAACACTAAGTAAAATGAGATTAGAAAGCAGGGCTCCAAGTGGTAAGATTCTACATCTCTCTCTCTCTCCCCCTTCTTCACCTGCTCTCTTTCTCATACACACACGTAAGTTACTTCCACCTCATTCTGTTTTTCAATACCAGTCACAGACCAACCCAGATTCAAGAAGAAAGAAATAAACTGCACCTCTTAAAGGGAAGTGGCATAGGCCACTTTAATGACCTTTAAAACATGAAATTAAATGTTACATAAATAGGTAATTATTTAACATTTGAAATATTTTGAAACAAACTGAAAATACATTTAACGTTCTTTATTAATTTCACTGGTTAAGCAAATTTTTCTCTTGAATCTTTCAATAGCGATACATAAAAAAATTTCAAGAGAAGGGAACAAGATTGCCGAGTAGTCAGACGCTTCTGGTGGTCCCTATTATGACAAACACCTGAAAAAACAAGTCAATCGATTATATATACCACAAGCTAGGAACGGTAAACATCAAAGGCAAAGTTAAGAAACTGGACTGAGTGACAGGAGAGGAAGAGATGGCGCAGAAGCAGCCAGGAGGTGCCAGGCCTGACTCAGTGGGCGTTCCACAGCCCTGATCCCCTGGCGCAACTGGTGGGGCTAGCGGTGATGTTCGGGGCACAGCTGCATCAACAAAAGAAGGCAAGTGAGGTGGCGCGACCCTGATCCCCTGGCGTGACCCTGATCCCCTGGCGCGACCGCGGCAGGGCTGAGTGAGCGCACAGAATCTGGGCATGCCTCTGGAGTCTGAGATAAAACAGCACTCTTGGCACAAGATAAGTTATTTTGTCTAATTTACCACGTGGATTTAATAGCACCTCTTTTTGAAAGAACTCTCTAGGATCTATCTGATCCCTCCTCCCTCTGCCCAGCCAGCATCAGAAACAGTTGATTTCCCCCAGCCTGAGATAGGTCCTGCTGCACTCCCTCAGACACTCTTCCGACCTTGGAGAAAGAATTAACAAACAGGGGACAAATAATCTGCCAGCTCCCCTAATCTGGAAACTTAAGAGCAGAAGCAACTCCTGTCCAGGCACAAGTGGCCCACAGACTTTGTTTTTCACCCCAGCATGGATCCAGGTAACCTCATTACAGCAGACAAGATCTAGCTGTTATATTGCAAGAATGAATGTGTTTGAGATCTGACTATAACTGTTTCAGCTGTGCGGTGGAAAGGTGGGTTTTAGACGTATGACACCACTCTGCCTATTAAGCAGGGTCCTCACCCGCCCACACCAGGGGCCTGAGGACTGGTGGCTCCACCCACACCACCCAGCCAGCCATGACAGCAGTCCAAGGATAAGTGGTACCTCCCAATCCTTACACTAAAAACCACTGGGTGCCTACTGTATGGCTGCAGAGCCCACCCGCCAGTGCACTCTAGGGAATACGGACGCACTTTCCTCACAGAAACTAAGGGGAAGGTTGTCAGCACCCTGCCTTCCTCAGAGTGTTACAGCCTCCTGCAACCAGAAGCGTGCATATACAAATCACCACTGCTCCTCTAAGATTGTAAGGGAGAGCCTGCACCACACAGTTGGTGACCAACTACCTGCACACCTGAGCTGAACTTATACAAGCATAGCGAATGGACTCATGCGCTCAGATATCTGGTAACAACTCTAGCCATCTGGTGACAGGATATTAGTGCTACAAAGACTCCAATAATCAACTCAGCTCGCTCTAGTAGCCTATTCAGGTATATCAAAACAAAACAATGCAATAAGCTAGGACACAGTGAGAAAACATGAAGTAAATACAACAACTTACAGATGGCTCAGAGACAACAGTCGATATCAAATCACATAAATAAGCAGACCATGACTGCTTCAATAAACTCCAAAACCAAAGATTCAAGGACCGTTCCAGATGATTACGTATTCCTGGATTTACCAGATGTAGAATACAAAAGATTAATACACAGAACTCTTCAAGACATCAGGAAGGAGATGAGGCAAAACTCAGAACAAGTCAAGGAGCACAAAGATAAAGCAGTCAAGAAAATTAAGAAGGTTATTCAAGAACATAATGAAAAATGTAATAGCCTGCAAGAATCCATAGAGAGACAGCAATCAGAAATTCAAAGAAGATGAACAATAAAATGTTGGAATCAGGCAGCTAAGTAGAAAGTCAGCATGGCATAATTGAGGAAATGGATGTCAGAATTAGCAAGACTGAAGATAAAGTACTTGGCAAGAATATATTTGAAGAAAAATCAGACAAAAGAATTTTAAAAAATGAAGAAACCCTAAGAATCACGTGGGACTCTATCAAGAGAAATAACCTATGTGTGAGTGGACCATCAGAACAGGGAGGGAAAACAGAAAATAAAGAATGATCTGTTGGTAGAAAACTTCTATAATATCATGAAAGATGAGAAGATATCTATCCAAGATGCTCATCGAACCCCATACAAGGTAGATCCCAAAAGAAAGTCACTAAGACATATTATAATCACACTTGCCAAAACCAAAGATAAATAGAAAATTTTAACAGTGGCCAGGAAAAAACGAAAAGTCACCTGCAAAGAAGAGTCAATAAGAATAAGCTCAGACTACTCAGTAGAAACCCTGCAGGCAAGATGGCAAAGGGATGACATATATAAAGCATTAAAGAAAAAAAACTGCCAGCCAAGAATCATATATCCAGCAAAACTGTCTCTCAAATACGAAGGTAAAATTAGGATATTTCCAAATAAAAAGCAGTTTCGGGAATTTGCAAAAACCAAACCAAAACTTCAAGAAATAGTAAATGGAATTCTCTGGGTAGAAAACCAGTAATATCAGATATCAACCCAACACTAGAACAGAGGACAGAGCAACCAGATTTCAACTGAGATAGCGAAATCACACACACAAAAAAATCATGATTAAAAAAACACTCCAAGGTGGGAAACACCAGAGCCATTCCGTAAAAGATGACAACGCTAAGTCAATAAAGATGAACTAAATAAAGTAGTCATGAATCTTTCATATGGAGAGGAAAATCAAGGCAATATAGGAATATAAAAGTTAGGTTGAAAATCAGAAAAAAAGGTGTAAATATTAAGGTAACCACAAAGGAGACCAACAATCCTACAAATTAAAATAAAATACAAGGAAAACAAAGACTCAGCAGAAACAAAATCAACAACAATGAAAAAGAGAAACACACTACTTACAAAGAAAAATTACTCAGCACAAAAAATGAAAGGGAAAAAAGAAACTGTCAAAAACACACAAAAAAAGACATCAAAATGACAGCACTAAACTCATACCTATCCATAATCACCCTGAATGTAAATGGACTAATTGCACCAATAAAGAGACAGAGAGTGGCAGAACGGATAAAAAGCACCGTCTATATGCTGCCTACAAGAGGCACACCTTAGACTTAAAGATGCAAACAAATCAAAACTCAAAGGATGGAAAAAAAATCCATCAAGCAAACAACAATCAAAAAAGAGCAAGAGTGGCAATAATAATTTCTGACAAATCAAGCTTCGAAGATAAATCTACCACAAAGGTAAGGAAGGACATTATACAATCATTAAAGGGACAATATACCAGGAGGATACAACCATATTAAATATTTATGTACCCAAAGACAGAGCTTCGAGATACATAAAACAAACTCTAACAGCATTGAAACGCGAGATAGACTGCTCCACAATTATAGTAGACTTCAACATACCACTTTCAGTGAAGAACAGAACAGCCAGAAAGAAGCTCAATAAAGACACAGAAGATCTAAATGCTACAATCAACCAACTTGACCTCATATACATATACAGAACACTCCACCCAACAGAAGAGAAGTATATTTTCTATTCCACAGCACATGAAACATTCTCTAGAATAGACTACATATTAGGCCATAAAGCAAGCCTTAACAGAATCCAAAACATCAAAATATTACAAACCATCTTCTCTGACCATAAAACCATAAAAATAGAAATCAATAAAAGAAAAAAAGGGAAAAGAAATCAAACACATGGAAACTAAATAACACTTTGCTAAAAAACAAATGGATTACAGAAGAAATTAAGGACAGAATAAAGAAATTCACAGAATCCAATGAGAATAGAAATACTTTCTATCAGAACCTTAGGGACACAGCTAAACCAGTGCTCAGAGGTCAATTTAGAGCAATAAATGCACACATCCAAAAAGAAGAAAGGGCCAAAATCAGAGAATTATCCCTACAACTTGAACAAATACAAAGAAAGCAACAAAAGAATCCCTTAGGCACCAGAAGAAAGGAAATAATAAAAATTAGAGCAGAATTAAATGAAACAGAGAATAGAAATACAATTGGAAGAAGTTAACAAGACCAAAAGCTGGTTCACTGAAAAGATATTTAAAAAAAAAAAAAAAAAATCGATAAACCGATGGCCAAACCGACAAAAAATGAAAACAGGACAGGAAGCAAATAACCCAAATAAAAAATGAGATGAACAACATCCCAACAGACCCCACTGGAACTCAAGGAATCATAATAGAATACTATGAAAAACTGTACTCTAACAAATATGAAAACCTAGAGGAAATGGACAAATTTCTAGAAACATACTAATTACCTAAACTAACACAAACAGAGGTAGAACAACTAAATAAACCTATAATAAAAAAAAGAGATGTAAAAGGTAATTTTTAAAAACTCCCAATAAAAAAAAAGCCCTGACCCTGACGGCTTCACTGGAGAATTCAACCAAACTTTCAGAGAAGAGGTAACACCACTACTGCTAAAGGTATTTCAGAGCATAGAAAAGGATGGAATACTTCCAAACTCATTCTATGAAGCCAGCATACCCCTGATACCAAAACCAGGTAAAAAAAAAAAAAAAAAAAAGACACTACAAAAAAAGAAAATTACAGACTAATCCTCTCTCATGAAAATTAGGCGCAAAAATCCTCAACAAAACTCTAGCCAATAGAATTCAACAACGTATCCAAAAAATAATTCATCAGGGCCAAGTGCGATTCATTGCAGGTATGCAGGGATGGTTCAACATTAGGAAAAAAATCAATGTAGTCCATTACATACATAAAACAAAAGACAAGAACCACATGATCTTATCAATTGATGCAGAAAAGGCATCTGACAAAGTCCAACACCCATTCATGATAAAAATTCTCAGCAAAATAGAAATAGAATGAAATTCCTCAACATAATAAAGGGCCAATAGTCAGCATCATCCTAAACCAAGACAGACTGAAAGCATTCCCCTTGAGAATGAGAAGCAGAGAAAGATGCCCTTTATCACCACTCTTACCCAACATTGTGCTAGAGGTCCTAGCCAGAGCTGTTAGGCTAAATAAATAAAGGGCATCCAAATTGGCAAAGAAGAAGTAAAGGTATCTCTATTTGCAGATGACATGATGACATGATCTTATACATAGAAAACCCTAAGGAATCCTCAAGAAAACTACTGAAACTAATAGAAGAGTTTAACAGAGTATCAGGATACAAGATAAACATACATAAATCAGTTGGATGCCTCCACACCAACAAAGTCAAAGAGGAAATCACCAAATCAATACCATTTACAATAGCCCCCAAGAAGATAAAATACTTAGGAATAAATTTAACCAGAGACATAAAAGACCTATAGAAAGAAAATTATAAGACACTACTACAAGAAAACAAGAGAGACCTACATAAGTGGAAAAATACACTTGCTCGCAGATAGGAAGACTAAACATTGTAAAAATGTCTATTCTACCCAAAGCAATCTATAGATAACATGCACTCTGATCCAAATACCAGTGACATTTTTTAATGAGATGGAGAAACAAATCACTTCATGTGGAAAGGAAAGAGGCCCCGGATAAGTAAAGCATTACTAAAAAAGAACAACAAAGTGGGAGGCCTCACACTACCTGATTTTAGAACCTATTATACTGCCACAGAGGTCAAAGCAGCCTGGTACTGCTACAACAATAGATACACAGAGCAATGGAACAGAATTGAGAATCCAGACATAAATCCACCCACATATGAGCAGCTGATGTTTGAAAAAGGCCCAAAGTCTCTTCAATGGGGAAAACACAGTCTCTTCAACAAATGGTGCTAACATAACTAGTTATCAATCTACAAAAAAAAGAAAATGAAACAAGACCCATACCTCACACCATGCATAAAAACCAACTCAAATGGATCTAAGACCTAAATACAAAATCTAAAACGATAAATATCATGGAGGAAAGAATGTTAGGAGCCCTCATACGTGGCATAACATGGCATAAACAATATATAAAACATTACTAACAACAAAAAAAATTTTTTTTTTTTTTAAACAATGTACAAACACCAGAACAGAAATTAGATAACTGGGAGCTCCTAAAAATCAAACACCTATGCTCATCCAAAGACTTCACCAAAAGAGTAAAAAGAATACCTACAGACTGGGAAAATGTTTTTAGCTATGATATTTTGATCAGCATCTGATCTCTAAAATCTACATGATACTGCAAAAACTCAACAACAAAAACTCAAATAACCAAAGAAGACACTGAGGCAGCCAACAGATTCATGAGGAAACGCTCTCGATCATTAGCCATTAGAGAAATGCAGATCAAAACTACAATGAGATTCCAGCTCACCCCAACAAGGCTGGCACTAATCCAAAAAACACAAAATAATAAATGTTGGAGAGGCTGTGGAGAGACTGGAACACTTATACACTGCTGGTGGGAATGTAAAATGGTACAACCACGTTGGAAACTGATTTGGCACTTCCTTAAAAAGCCACAAAATAAAACAATCTGTATTCTGAGCAAATAATACGAGAAGCTCAACTATATGAAGAAGAACGGGGCATGAGGATTGGAGGAAGACTCATTAACAACCTGTGTTATACAGATGACACAACTTTGCTCTCTGAAAGTGAAAAGGAGAACGAAGAACACCAAAGACATATGGTAAAGATGAGCCCAAGAGACAGAAAGGGCCACATAAACCAGAGACTACATCAGCCTGAGACTGGAAGAACTACATGGTGCCCGGCTACCACTTATCACTGCCCTGACAAGGAACACAACAGAGAATCCCTGATGGAGCAGGAGAACAGTGGGATGAAGGCCTCAAATTCTCCTAAAAAAACCAGACTTAATGGTTTGACTGTGACTAGAGATACCCTGACGGTCATGGTTCCCAGACCTTTTGTTAACCCAAGACTGGAACCATTCCAGAAGCCAGCTCTACAGACAGGGACTGGACTAGACTATATGACAGACAATGACACTGGTGAGGAGTGAGCTTCTTGGCTCAAGCACACACTTGAGACTATGTGGGCAACCCCTGTCTGGTGGCAAGATGTGAAGGAAGAGGGGGACAGGAGCTGGCTGAATGGACACAGGGAATACGGGGTGGAGGGAAGGAATGTGCTGTCTCATTAGGAGGAGAGCAACTAGGAGTACGTAACAAGGTGTGTATAAGTTTTTTGCATGAGACTGACTTGATTTGTAAACTTTGACCTAAACCACAATCAATCAATAAACTTTCATAAAGCTATAAAAGATTCATAAATTCAATTTAATAAAAATAACCTTTCTACATGGCAAAAAATATAAAGTCAAAAAGATTTTAGAAACCAGGAACTGCAACTCATATCACAAATAAAGGGCTATTCATTCTTCCTAATATGTGAAGGGCTCCTCCTACAAACCAAGAAGGAAGAGACAAATAATGCATAAGAAAAATGGTCCGTGAACATGGGTATATATCTGACAGATATGGCAATATACATACTGTGGGAAAGATGATCACTATCACGCACAATAAAATATGAGTTTAAAATAACATTTTTTCATGTATCAGACTGTCAACAATCAAAAAGTTTTATAAACACTCTGCTGACGAAGCTGTGGGAAAACAGGCCCTCTCTTAAGTTACGAGTGGGAATTTAAATTAACACAATCCCTTTGGAGCGATGTACTAATTGAAATATGAATGTGAATGTATATACTCCTTGTCCCAGCAATCTCATTTCTGCAAATTTACCCTAAAGATGTACCTGCACATGTCCAAATACAGAAGGGCTGTAATAAGCCAAAAGATAAGAAGCGTTTATAACACCCTATATTGTGTATCAAAAGGAGGGTCCAATAAGAATATATATTCATATTTGCTTATACATCATACCTAAGAAACCAATAATAGCAGTTCTCTACTAAAGGGATTAGGGAAGCAGGCAGGTGAGGAATAGCAGAAGGGAGATACACACACACAAATAAACATATGTATATCTGAAAAGTCAATAATTCACACTGGAAAATTTTATATACATATGTGTTTACTTTTTGAACAATGTAAATTTATAGCCTTTTCAAAAAAATTTTTTTTAATTCTTACAACTTACTCGAACCCTTCAAAAAGCACTTATCAATCTCAGAATTTATATTAAAAATGCAAGTTAACATTAAATTTAAGATAGAAATTAAAATCAAAGTATCCAAACTCCTAAGCGATTTAAAAAGCTAAGAAAATAATGAGATAGACATCCTCATCATACAAGATGGTAAGAGTACAAATCTTTAAAACCCTTTTAGAAAATAATTTTCTAATATATTTTTATTGTTGTCAGTCACCATGGAGTTGATTCCAACTCATGGAGAACCTATCTGTGCAGTGTAGCACTGCTCCATAGGGTTTTCAAGGGCTGTGACCTTTTGGAAGCAGATCTCCAGGCCTGTCTTCTGAGGTGCCTGTGGATGGGTTTGAGCTGCCAACCTTTTTTTAGTCAAGCGCCTAACCATCTGCACCACCCAAGGACTCCATAGAGAGCCTTAAAGTACTATTGCTCCTGACCCACTAACTTCACTTCTAGATGTCTATCTTAAGTAAATCAGTCAAAACATGGAAAGAATTTTACGAGCAAAGTTGTTCATCTCATCATTACAATAGTAAAAAGGTGTACGAAATAACAGTAAATACCTACCAGACATATCAAGCAAACCACGAGAGATCCATTATGCAGCCTGTAATATTACTAATTTTTTTTAAACACAGAGAATGATTATAAGAAGTGAAAAAAAGCAGAAAATAAAAATTTGCACAGAAAAAAGGCTAGAAAGAAATTCACAAAGTATTTACAATGGTTACCTTTGAGTGATGATGATTTTCTTCTGTAAACTTTTTTTCATATGCCTAATACTATGTATTTTTATTATTTTTATAAAAAGAAATAAGCACCTACCCTGATGAAGCTGTTCCAGAAACTTCACTAGGAGAAGAATGACTCAGTGGTGAAGCTGAAGGTCTGAAGCTATTCTGGTCATCCTCTGAACCAAGTCCACTATGCCCAAGAGAGGTATCTTTCAAATCTATCAGAAAGGTGTATTTTCTAATGAGAATAGGAAAAAGAAATTCCTTGTAATTTTGTGAATGTGATCAATTACTCTCACACTTACCAACATTTTCAGGTGAGACTGTGGAGTGTTTTTCGAAAGTCACATGCTTTTCGTTGTTGCTTGATTCACTAACATGCTCATTTTGTCTCTGATTTTCTGTATTATTTTGTATTTCTTCACAACCCTTTAACAGCCACAAGGGTGTTATTGTGGAGTTCCTTACTACTGAGTAACTATCAGATGTGCAAGTGGAAATGGAGGTAGCTTTTTCACTGTTTCCAATGTCTGGTAATCTGGTACCACTGGAATACGCCTGTACATCGACTTCAGTGCTCTCATTCTCTCCTGTATTTGTAAGGAGTGGGTTTGAAGAGTTTATAAGTGTAAATGATTCCTGGTTCTCCCTTTCTCTGTTTTTGCTATAAACAGCTGCTGTGTTTTCTTCTGGTTCCATTCCACTTAGATCAGTTGCACTCAAGTCCACTGCCTGGACAGCCTGTGCAGTCTGTTCTTTTGGCAAAGATAAATCCCAAATATCAGACACATCAGCTCTTGAAAAGTTTTTCAGTCCAACTTCGTATCGACTAACTTCTGTTTTTTTCAGGTATTTCTCCATATCAAAAGCAGTGGAGCCATTACTTTTTTCTAAATCATTAGGTAAGAAATGAGACACAATGGAAAAGTTTTTTTGTTTATTATCTTCCAGAAAAGTCTTCTCTCCGGTTTTATTTGAAAGTGCCATTATCACGGCAGCAAGCTGGGCAGGGTCCATACTGACAGATGCATTTGCAATTGCTGAAGCAATAGCGCTCGTCCTAAGCACAGAGTCGCCACTATCAGAGAGCTCGTCTTTGTGCCTTCTAGGCTGGCTGTTCATTAAGAAAATGTCCTAGAAATGAGCAAAGTTACATCGGACAATTTACCTCAGTTCCATGGACATGTACACATCAGTTTAACATTTATGAATGCTACGTAAGATTAAACAGTCACAAGGAATGAATAGTTTATCAGCAAAATATCTTAATGAAAAAAGGCCACTGCTACCAACTTAAATTACAGATTGTTGGTGTTATTTACAAAATTTGAATATCATTTGTTTAAAAAGAGAATCATCAGGAATTAAAGAGATGCTAAACTGAATGGGAAAATAAAAACAAACACATGAAGACACCGAGATTGAGAAGACATTGATCTGGTGCAATTTCAAGTGTAATTCTTGGTAACCTGATTCAATTGTCAGAATTACTTATAAGCAAGACATAAATAGGAACTATGGGTAAAAAATTGAAACAGATCCAAAAGTAAAGAAACATAAAACTAACAAAAAATGTGTTAAGACTTCCACCTCAAGTAACAGCAGACTAGCAATGCAAATCAACCTCTTGCTAGGAGCAATCAGAACTGGACAGCATATTCAATAACATCTCTTCGAAGGCAGTACAGAGCTAATAAAGCAGTGAAAAATCACGGGGCCAAAATCCAAGATAGGAAAAAATTCCAGAGAAGTGAGCCCAGCACTGGGGATGCGTCTCCATAGGAAGATCTGCTGCTTCAAGAGGCAGCTGGCAGGACTTCAGGAAGAAGCTAAGCAGAGCTGCTCTCACGGGAATAAGGGAATAAAAATTGAGTTCAGAAGCTGCCATGAATGGGGGTGGCCATGCCAAAGCACCCTTTAGGAGTAAAGGTGAAACAAAACTAGACTGTCCCTCATAAGGACTGAAGCCCAGTTCTAAATCCCAATTACTGGATTAAAAAAGTGACCCAGGGTTGCTAGTGCTCCTAGTTCCCTCTCGGGAGCAAACAAAAATCTTCTCTGGAAGGTATCATCTGCCTTGGTCTCTATTATTTCAACAAATTTTGCTGCAGAAGTCCACCCTTCAATAAAAAATAAATGAGACACAAGACAATTTGAACAACATTCCAGAGAAACGGACAACTGAAACAGGCCCACGGGGCGTACAGATAATGGCATTATCAGAGAAAATCTAAAATACCTCTGCTGAGTATATCTAAGGATATAAAAGACAACATAGAAAACTAGAAATTACACACAAAAAAACTAAATAAATGTTCTATAATTGGAAATTACAGTAACGAGTTAAGAACTCAATGGGTTTAACAGCAAATTGAATACAAATGAAGAAAGAATTAGACTTGGAAAAAAATATTCAGAATGAAGCATGAAAGAGAAAACAACGGAAAATATACAGGAGGACAGAAAGAACACAACGGAAAAAGGGGATACAATGAGAAGATCAAACATACTAGTACCTGGACTCCCAGAAGAACAGAGGACAGATAATGGAACAAAAGCTGTATCTGCAGAAACACTGGCTGAAAATTTTCTCCAAAAAAAATTTAAGAAGGCCTATAGACCCCAAAAGTGGTAAGAGCTTGGCTGCTAACTGAAAGATCAGCAGTTTGAACCCACCAGCCACTCCATGGGAGAAAGATGTGGCAGTCTGCTTCCATAAAGATTTACGGCCTTGGAAACCATGTGGGGCAGTTTTACTCTGTCCTACAGGGTCACTATAAGTTCAAATCAACTCAACGGCCAAGGGTCTGGTTTTTTTGTTAATAAAACCTAAGCAGGAAAAACAAAATATGCCTAAGTACGTCATAGAGAAACAGATAAAAACCAAACAAAGAAAAAACAAATAAAAGCAGAGATAATAAGACCTTCAATGAAATAACAATAAGGTTGACATCCACTTCATTTTAAATCAATGTGAAATGGTATCTTCCAAGTGCTAGAAGTTATTTCTAATCTAGAATTCTATACCAAACAAAAATACACTTCAAGAATAAAGGTGAAATGAAGACATTTTTGGAGAGACAAAGACAGAGGATTCATCACCAGAAGACCTTTACTTAAAGAAATAGCAAGTGTATTCTAGAATGTTAAAAAAAAAAAAAAAAAAGATGTTTCATCAACTTAAGAAGAAATCTAACGAAATACATGTAAAAATCTCTGCACAAAAAAACTATAAAATAGAGAATGGAAGGTTACATAATTTTTATGGATTAGAAGACTCAATATTAAAAAGACATCAATTTTACCCCGTCTGTCCTATAGCTTAAATGCAACCCCAGCTAAAAGCCCAACAGGGTTGTTGTTGGTTGGTTGGGGTGTGGAAGCTGACAATCTGATTTTAAAACATACACGGAAATACAAAGGGCCAAGAATAGCCAAGATACTTCTAAAGAAAAACTAGATAGAAGGGCTTGCTCTTATAGACATTCAGGCTTGTTATAAGGCTACAATACTAACACAAGACAAACAGACCAAAGAAACAGAATAGAGAATCCATAAATAGACTCATACATTAATGGATATCGGATTTCTGACAAAACTGACACATTAGGGAAATGGGGAAAGGATGCCTTTGTCAATAAAGACAGATAGCATTAAAAGGGTGAAAAGGCAAGTCACAGAGTGGGAGAAGACACGTGAAACACTCAGAACTGACAGAAGCCTCCTTCCCAGAACACAAAAAGAATTACACATCAGCAGGACAAACAATCCATTACAAAAATGAGCAAAAGATTTAAACAGGCACTTTTTTTTTTTTCCACAAAAGACACTATCTCAGTGACCAATGAACATATGAAAAGGTACATAACTCAACTCGATTAGTAACAAGGGAAATGAAAATTAAAACAAGGAGGTGCCACTACATACCTACCAGAATGACTAACGATACCAAGTGCTAGTAAGGATGTGTAGTAACAAGGATCATCACACAGTGCTGGACAGGATCTACACTGGTACAACCACTCTGGTAAACTCTATGCCAAATCTTCAAAAACTGAAGGTGTGCAAACCCTACGATCTGGCACCACCACTCTTAAGTACAAACCTCCATGAATGTGTGCACACTCCCAATAAGACACGCACAGGTACTAGGATGTTCACAGAGCATTATTTTATAATTTTCTAACACTAGAAATATCCCAAATGTCTACCAGCAGCAGAATGGATACATAAGTTGTAAAACACTCATACTAAAATACTATGCAGTAATGAAATAAGCTTCCGTTATATGTGACAACATAGTTCAATCTCACAAAGTAGAGTGAAAGAAATCAAAGAAAAATACATGCTACATGTTTCCTTTTATGTAAAGTTCAAAAACAGATGAAATTAATAAGGTGTTAAAAGTCAGGGGAGTAAGGGAGGAAGGGGGCAGAAAACGGTTTCTGGGCATTAGCAATGTTCTCTTTTTTAACCTGGAGTATACACAGTGCACAATTTGTGATAATCCATGGGGTTGTTAAGTTTGTTTTATAAATTCTTCTGTATATATATTCTACATCGAGAAAAATGTTTTTAACTGGAGGGACCCCAGAGGTCATGGCCCCCGGACTCTGTTAGCCCAAAAACTAAAACCATTTTCGTAGCCAACTCTTCAGACAAAGATTAGACTGGACTATAAGACATAAAATGATCCTGGTGAGGAGTGTGCTTCTTAGCTCAAGTCAACACATGAAACTGTGGGCAGTTCCTGTCTGAAGGCGGGATGACAGGGCAGAAGTGGACGGACAGGAGCTGGTTAAATGGACATGGGAAGTACAGGGTGGAGAGAGGGAGTATGCTGTCACGTTGTGGGGTGAGCAGCTTGGTCACATTCCAATGTGTTTACAAGTTTTTGTATGAGAAACTGACTCGAATTGCAAACTTTGACTTAAAGCACAAAAAAGGGAAAAATGTTTTTAAAAATTTAAAGAATACCCCCAGACTCTCTGTTAACCTGTTAAAGAGTTAAAACCATTCCTGAAGCCAACTCTTCAGACAAAGATTAGACTGGACTATAAAACATAAAATGATACTCATGAAGAGTGTGCTACTTAGTTCAAGTAGATATATGAGACTAAACGGGCAACTCCTGTCCAGAGGCATGATGAGAAGGCAGAAAGAGAAAGGAGCTGGTTGGATGGACATAGGAAATCCGGCGTAGAACAGGGGAGTGTGCTGTCATGTTATAGGGAGAGGAACTAGGGTCACATTAACAATGTGTATATAAATTTTTATATGAGAAATTAACTTGAGCTGTAAACTTTCACCTAAAGCATTATTAAAATGAAAAAAGAATTTAAAGAACACTTAAAATTGAAGCCAGGAAAGGTAAACAACACATATCTTTTACATGCAGCCTTTTCTTGCTCTTACACATGAACTATGACTTCACGAAAGGCTTAAAATACCTCTGTGCTGCCTGCATCAGCGGTTAATGTCACATCACTTTCATCCTCTTGTGAAGTGCTCTCCAATTCTCCAACCTTAAGCGTAACTGATCCTTCATTTAGTTGTGCCTTGGATTGCTTATTTAAATGTCCTGTAGGAAATATACAATATTCCACTTACAAATATACACTATCTCTGTAAGGTAAGGGCCAGTCAAAACGATTAACTGCATGGAAGAAGTCTTTGTACCCCAAATGTCATCAAACTGACAAAAGCTTTTTTAAACTATACTCACTAGGACAAAGGAAGACAGCATGGTGAATTTGGTTCAATCCCATAAAGTCTAAAGTTTGAAGGAAGATTGTGGATTTTATTCTCTCCTTTGTAAATACTTGCAGCCCTCGTGGTGCAGTGGTGAAGAACTTGGCTGCTAATCAAAATGCCGGCAGTTCAAATCCACCAGCTACTCCTTGGAAACCCTATGGGGCAGTTCTACCCTGTCTTACAGGGTCGCTATGAGTCGGGATCAACTTAACAGCATGAGTTTGATTTGGTTTGGTGTAAATACATAAACTCATTTCATATTTTTTAGCTTTAAACATTTCACAAATATATAGTAAGCTGAGTTCAAAAGTGAGTTCTTCTTTACAGCAACAGAAAATCAACTAACTAAAAATGAAGAGACTCTTGATCTCATCTCTCCTAGTGGACTACAGGGTCTTTAAGAAATGAAGTCTATCTTGTTATGTATCACTAGACACTGTATTAGCAAAAAGTAACTGTGCATTGCCCAAGAAAGCTGAATTTTAAACATTTGTCAGAAATATTTATCATAGTCTAAATCTCAAAGCACCTCTTTGGCTAAAAGTCTACCTAAATAAAAAACATATTTATAATTCATTAACTCAGTTTATTTATAGCCCATTTGAACAAATTATTTCATTTACTTTGATTTTTACAAAAGAATTTAGGTGGATTTTGGCTAACTTGTTTCCTCTTTAGATTGACAAGGAAATGTTGGGTTACTATATAAATCAAATCCATGACTGATACTGAAAAAATTGAAAGTGGTATATACATTTATACTCACAAAAGCCATAATTAAGCAACCGCTAAGTTATAGTAAAAAACCAGGCTCCTAAAAGCCCCCTTCACTTAATACATTACCTGCTACTAAATGATGGCTAAGATGAGCCATTTCTTTTTCCAAATTGCTTCTTGATGCATCAGATTTTCTTATTAAAGCAACAGGTTCTCTCTTCTCTGGTGATCTAATGAAATAACCAAATGATGGCTACAAGATAAACATGTGAATTATTTCCTTAATTTTCAACTGTTTTAAGAAATTCTAGACTATTGTAATGCCAGTAACCTATGCCTAAATGACTTCAACATCATATTGTCTTTCTTTCCACTTAATTTTAAATTACTAAAGATGAACTTAAAAAGCTCAGATAGGACCTTTTATTTCCTTACTGCTAAGCTATCTTTTAATCATCAGAACTAATATTGTCAAATAAGTTACCCTTACAAAGAACTCCAAATTAAAACAACCCAGAAATAATACTTTATTCCTTCAACAGTTATTACTGAGTACCTACTATGTGCCAGGCAGTGTTCAAATCTCAATGACACGTTGGGGGGTAGAGGGGTGGTGATAAAAATTCCTGCCTTCCCAGAACTTACAGTATAAACCAAAAACCAGATGCCACTGTGCTCCAAAGGGTTTTCAATGGCTGATATTTCAGAGGTACATCACCAGAGCTTTCTTGTAAGGCGTTTCGGGGTCAACTCAAACCTCCAGCCTTTCAGTTAACATTCAAGCTCATCAACTGCATGCACCACCCAGGGACTACTAACCTACAGTATAAGGGGATTTTATTTTATAGAATAGGTCCTTGGAAATCCATATTAAGATCTGATATGGTCCCACTGACTTCGATGAAGTTTTCAGAAAGGTTCGCCTTCAAGGAGCTCGCTAAAGCGCAAGCAATTCCCATTTGTCGTATTTTACAGAATTTTGCACCATAGGAATAAAACATAAATTTGTTAAATGTACTCCATTCTAAAAGATCTTCATTTGAGAATTTCTTCCCTTGATCCAGTAACTTGAATGCAAGTAAAATTTATAACTCATACACCAAAATTAAAATTTCTACTAATTAATCTATTTTTCCACGGTCCAGTGCTTTGTTCATCTGTTTAACAAGGAATTCATTTGCTCTTCAACTTCTCTCACGATCTCAAAAATCCCAAATCAAAACAGGCAGAAAAACCCAGCCTTCTATTTATTTTCATTTTTTTAATTTACTGCATAGACTGGATCACAATTCAGTTTCAAACTTAAAGTCTGTGAATTAACTGTGATATCTAACACTATACCTATTATTTCAAAATTATACCCTCAGTGGAATCCAGTTTTAATAAACACTCCCTCCAAAAATCTTAATCCCCCATATGGAATTTATCAACAAGTCCTCTGACTTTGTACCTTCAAAATACATGCTGAACCCTTGCCCTTTTTTTCTGTTTTCATACTATCCATCCTGGTTCCCAGCCTTCATCATGTCTCTGGCTAAACCTCTGCCGTTTCTACTCCTCTGATGAGTTGGTGCTGACCACTGGCCTAGGCTGTACGGACAGCTCCCTTCAAGAGCTGACCTTCTCCATCCAGGCTCCCAGCATACACGGTGGTGTTCTGTTGCACCTGGAGATGGGCCCAGGCACCATGACAAAGGAGATCCCTGACTCCAAGCACGTCTTCCCAGTTCATTTTAAATAAAATGCAACTCCTGCAAGGTGCCCTCAGGATCTGGCCCTTGTCTACTTGTTACATTACCCCATGTTACCTGGGAACACTCTTCCTCCAGGCCTTCAAGTGCTTGCCTCTTTGTCATCATTTCAGTCTCAGTTCAGTATGTCAAACCCTCAGATATCACCCTGACCACCACAGCTAAAACAGCCTGCTCCTCGCTCATTCTGCATAGTACTTATCACTATCTCAGTCATCTGCATTTATTTTTACGTGTTACGTTTTATTAAACCAAAACACTCCTGTATTTCAAAATAGCTTTCTAGACAACCAGTTAGAAAAAGAAATCTTAGAAAGAACTCTTCTCAATATGCAATGATATAAAAATAGCTACAATAGCAACTAACAGGCACTGAACATTTCCTACGTATTGAGCATAGTGCTAAATGTGTTACATGTACCACTGTGTTTAATTCTTTAAAACCCTATGAAACAGCACCCACATTTTAGAAATTAAGGCATAGTGGAATTCAGAATCATAGGGCTAGTTAGAAAACCAAGCTGGGACTGAAGTCAGTCCTAAACTCTGTAACCATCACACTATAATGCCCCTATTCTATCTGCTCCAGCTGTGCTGTACAACATTCAAGGAAGAAACCCTAATGCCTTTAACCACTTGTAGCACATTTCATACTTACTCTTTTCACATTGTTACCACCACCAAGGCAACCAAGAGCCTCAGATCTCTGAGCAAAGAACTCTCCTAGAGACAGACGTAAATAACTGGCATCATCTTTGACCAAATCTGATGGGCTAAGTGATTTCCTCAACAGACTGAAATTAGCTGAAGTTCCCCAAGACATATCCCCTAGTGCAAGTGAAGTGTTCTGGGCATCTATATTTTCTTCCTAGGAAAAGAGAAAGTTGGTGTTAATTTTTTTCTTCCACCAGCAAGCCTTCTATTATTTTAATATGCAAAACAAAAAATTTAACTGAAATTTTTTAAAAATTAGAAAATTCAAGCTTAAGCAACTGCTAAGGTAATGAAGTCCAGGAGAAGAAAAAGTCGGTTTTGAAATACTTTAGTCATAATGTGCATTGTCTTAATATACTGCTTAATAAAACACTGATCATCACTAATAAAAATTCTTTAAATAGGATACATTTTCACTGAAGACAAACAGGATTATCTCATTTTTAAACATGGCTAAGACCTATGGAAATATCTATGAAGCCTACTAAGGAGATATTAATTGAATTAAAAATATATTTCAAGTATTAAGTTTCCAATCTATAATTTAGAGTATGAAGAAAAAAGAAGAAACTGTCTAAACATGAGAAAATTAAATAATCCTATACTAACTATATTATATGGCTATTCGAAAAGAATATTTTTGGCTACTTTTAAACTAATTAAAAAGGAAATTTCAAAACCTTGGTTAATGCAAATAATTACAAACCTGCATAAATTGATGTTCTTTATTAAATTCTTCTTCATCTTGTACAATCAAGGCCAATGCTTCAGCTTAAAATAGAAAAAGTTTATGTAATTATACCACATAATACCTAATTAAACACTAGCTCATAGACATAGCCAGTAAGGAAAATAAAATACCAAGGACATAAAGTTGATTAAAAAAAAGTATGTGAAAGCTTCCACTCATATAACTGATGTATTTATATTATTAAGCACTTAAGTATGCAGTTGTGAAATTTTTGGTAATGAAGTATGGTAACTCACTACCCACGGGATTTCATCTGGAATAACCAGATGAAAATGACTGCTAAGGTGCCTGACCACGCTGGTTAGCACAAGACTGTTCCAGCTTTAGAAGTAAAAGGAAACCCCACATCTGGGCCAACAGGGACAGTGGGTCACCTAATGTCTTCCCTCTAAGTTCCTACTGAGCACCTCAGCTCACCCGGGGAAATGAATGTCTGTGTACTCACACCGGCACAGGTGCCTGCAGTCTCTTGGACCTGGCCACAGATTAGAACGCCTCCCAGGCCAAGGGTAAATGCGCAACGAGTGTCAGGTATAACACAACAGGAAGACAGTGGCAAACTAGTGAGCATATGACCATGCTTAAGAGGCATTTGAATTAAAAAGGATTTTCCACATGTTGGCTAAAGCAGAAAGTCTGCAGGTTAAACCTCCAACGGCTTGTCTGCTGTCCACGCTGGGCCTCTGACTGGCACTCCAGGTTGGGTAGCAGAAAGAACAACAGTCCACGGCAACCCAGGAAGGGCGACTCAGCTCATAGCCCAACAAGAGAAATTCTGCCCACTCTCATTCATACTTCCAGTCAGGAAAAGCAGAGCACCAAAGGCAGCTCAGGATTCCTACTTGTCAGAACAGTGCTATTTCTTTACCTTGTGAATCAATCGTTTCTTATAGAAACACATTCTTAACCTAGAGATCTGTGAATGAGCATCAGAACTGTGAAGCACCCAAAAGGCTCTCTCAGAGGTCTATGACTCAAAGTAAGTTAAAAAACCACCACCCTAGAATGTGAAAGTATCAACCAACCAAATAAATAACCTAACAGTCAAGACAGAGGAAGCAGGAAACTGCCCATAAGAAAGATACCCCAGAAGAAACCTATTTTACTTTGACAAGTTAAATATCACATGGTTTTTAAGTCACTGTGTAGATGGCTCAAAACACTATTTATTATATTTCTGAATACTTTTTCTCTAAGACTTAAGAGACCCTTCAGTTAAATATCTACAATACTGTGCTACCTTGTACTATTACCAGAAACCAGTCACAGATTATAAAAAAGCAGAGCTCCATTTGGTGTAAGAAGCTATGCCAAATTCTTTGCCCAACCGAAAACAATAATCCTCTGTCACCTGAATGCTTCAGTGGTTCAATTTTAAGACAGCCCTTATTTTTCCCCCTGGTGTTTCATAAATCTTAGGCCATAAGCAGAAGTAACATACTACCTCACATATACAGAGCTATAAGAAGGGCAAAGGCAAAAATGGGGAATAAGAGCTGTAAAATTTCTGAATAAAGTTTAAAAAAAAAAAAAAAACCCATTGCCGTCGAGTCAATTCCGACTCATAGCGACCCTACAGGACGGAGCAGAGCTGCCCCATAGGGTTTCCAAGGAGCACCTGGCGGATTTGAACTGCCGGCATTTAGGTTAGCAGCCTAGGTTAGCAGCCGTAGCACTTAACGACTGTACCACCAGGGTTTCCACGAGTAGGTAAATTTTCATTCAAAATGACTTAAGGCATTACAAACTTTGCCCTTGGTGAAATCTTTCTCTCCTGAATATTTCCTCCTTTCATACTTTCAAAACTCCCTTCTCCCTTCCTACAAAAAGGCTCTCACTTCATTAATACCCTTGACCTGGTTCATCCTTTCTAGCTCCCACACTCTCCCGTCCATCGAACCTTTATTAGTTTTCCACACTCACTGTCTTCATCTCTTCGTTACCCATGCTTGCATCCTTTGCAGCCTTGCTTTTGTTTCCTAACCACAAGGATAGTTTTGTTGAATTTTTCCACTATCTTTCTCAATTTTATCTTTCCTTTAATAGTAATACATATACACAGTTCAAAATTTAAAAAGTGTATGTAAGTAAATTACAGCTCAATAAGGAGTTTTTAAAAATCAGTCAAAAGACATGAAAGGGTATACTATGAAAAGTCTCCCCCTCACCCCAACCCCAATCCCTGACACACCCAGAAGCAACCAATGAATAAAGTACCCTTTAAATTCCTCTCAATTCTATTTGATTTTTTAGTTCAAGTAGCACGGGATTCCTGTAACCAGTTTGTCATCTTTCCATTGCATGTATTTACAAATACATGTGTGTACATGTGTCCTCCTTTTACACAAACGTTAAAACACTTTGCATGGCGTTCTGTATCATAAATTTTAAATAATTTACTTTGGTGATAATTCCGTGTATCAGTACCTGAAAAGTTCCCTTGCTCATTTTTTTGTATAGATATAACTTATTTAATCAGTCCACATTTTTTGCACTTCTAGGTTGCTTCCAAAGGAACCCTGGTGGAGGAAGAAAGACCTGGTGATCTGCTCCCATAAGGATTACAGCCTAGAAAACCCTATGAGACAGTTCTACTCTGTCACACGGGATCGCTGTGGGTCGAAATCAACTTGACGACACCTAACGACACAACAAGGTTGTCTCCTCTCGTTACCACAAGCAATGCTGCAAGTAATAACCTTGCATATACATCACGTAGCATTTGTACACGTGTAACTGAAAAATAAACACCGAGAAGCAGAACTGCTCAGCTGCAGAGTACGCGCACTGCAGTGTTAGATGCTGAATTACTGCCACCCCCAGAGTCTGTGCCAATAATGCATTGCTGTTAGTTGCCATTGAGTGGGCTCTGATTCAAAAGCAACCTTATGTATAACAGAACGAAACATCACCTGGTCCTGGGACGTCTTTATGATCACTGGTGTTTGAGTCCATTGTTGCAGCTATTGTGCCAATTCATCTCATTGAGGGTTTCCCTTGTTTTCACTGGCCCTATACTTTACCAACTATGATGTCCTTTTCTAGCGATTGGTCTTTCCTAATGGCATGTCCAAAGTAAGTGAGATGAGTCCACAATGAATGAGTACGGTGTAAGGAATTACTTAATAAGGCCCTTCTGGCCAGTCTTTGTAGCTCCCACCAAATGACTAGGTGGGACTATGCAAATGAGCTATACAGAACCCTAATGAGGGGGGCTGGTCAGTTTTGCCATCGTACTAGGCTTAAAGAGAGACACTGAGAGTAGGAGCTGGAGCCCAGAAGACAGAGACGAAGAGCTGTTAAAACCAAGCCAGCGAGTAGACAGCTTGGTATGCCTGTCTTGAGTGACCACCAGGGTCCACTCGATGAGTGGAAGTGGGGGAAGTGGTGCAGTCAAGAGAAGGGCTGAGTTTGGATATGTTCCACTGGCACCTACTGACCACGCCCATGGGGGCTAGGGACAAGAGAGAGAAGGAAAGGGTTGGCTGGTCAGAAGTGCAAGGAGTTTTGTGTACTCCTGAGCTTACAGGTGATGCCGGTTGACCTAGCCCATGGGGGCTAGAGATGAGACTAAAAGAGAAGGGGCTGGCTGGTCTAAAGAGCAGGGAAATGTGTGTGAACTCCCAAGACCACAGCTGGTACCCACTGCGACTTAGCTAGGATGGCTAGGGATGAGCTGACCAGAGCTCAATCAAATGAAGAGAAAGATATTTGACACTGTGAGATGGTGTAGGCTGCTGCAATTTCATGTCTTGATCTGGACTAGACTTTGCTTGTGGATGCAGATGCTCCAAGTTCCAATTGGAACAGAAGACTCCTCAGATAAAGGAACATAATTTGTATCCTTAGAGTGCTGGTTTGATGTTGCAGTTGTTGTTAGGAGCCATCAAGTCAGTTCTGACTCACAAAATAACAAAACACCAGCCGGTCCTGTGGCATCCTCATAATTGCTACTATGCTTGAGCCCATTGTTGCAGCCACTGTGTCAATCCATCTCGATGAGGCTCTTCCTCTTTTTCACTGACGCTCCACTTTAGCTAGCATGTTCTTTTTCAGGGACTGATCCCACCTGATAACATGTCCAAAGTATATGAGACATAGTATTGCCATCCTTGCTTCCAAGGAGCATTCTGGTTGTACTTCTTCCAAGAGAGATCTGTACATTCTCTTGGCAGTCCATGGCATATTGAATTTTCTCTGCCAACACCACAATTCAAAGGCGTCACTTCTTCTTGGGTCTTCCTTACCCATTGCCCAGCTTTTGCATGCATATGAGGGGATTGAAACCACACCATGCCTCAGGTCAGGCACACCTTAGACCTCAAGGGGACTTCTTTGCTTTTTAACATGCTAAAGAGATCTCTTAAAGTGTCTTTTGATTTCTTGACTGCTGCTTCTGTGGGTACTGATTGTGGATCCAAGTAAACTGAAATCCTTGACAACCTCAGTCTTTTCTCCGTTTATTATGATGGTGCTTATTCGTCCAGCTGTGAGGATTTTTGTTTCATGTTGAGGTGTAATCCACACTGAAGGCTATAGTCTTTGATCTTCACCAGTAAGTGCTTCAAGTCCTCTTCACTGTCAGCAAGCAAGGTTGCATCATCTGCATAACGGAGGTTATTAACGAGTCTTCCTCCAATCCTGATGCCCCATTCTTCTTCATATGCTCCAGCTTCTTGGATTATTTGCTCAGCATACACACTGAATAGGTATGGTGAAAGGATACAACCTTGACGTACAGCATTCCTGACTTTAAACCATGCACCATTCCCTTGTTTTGTTTGAATGACTGCCTCTAGATCCATGTACAGATTCCTTATAAGCACAATTAAGTGTTCCAGAATTCTCATTCTCTATGACATTATCTACAATTTGTTATGATCCACACAGTCGAATGCCTTAGCATAGTCAATAAAACACAAGTAACCATCTTTCTGGTATTCTCTGCTCTCAGCCAGGATCCATCAGACACCAGCAATGATATCCTTGGTTCCACGTCCTCTTCTAAAACTGGCTTGAATTTCTGGTGGTTCCCTGTCAATACACTGCTGCAACCACCTTTGAATGATCTTTAGCAAAATTTTGCTGCCATATGGTATTAGTGACATTGTTCGATAATTTCCACATTTGATTGGATCACCTTTCTCAATAGGCATAAATATGGATCTCTTCAAGTTGATTGACCAGGTAGCTGTCTTACAAGTTTTTTGGCATAGACGAGTGAGCACTTCCAGTGCTGCATCTGTTTGTTGAAACATCTCAATTGGTATCCTGTCAGTTCCTGGAGCCTTGTTTTTCACCAATGCCTTCAGTGCACCTTAGACTTCTTCCTTCGGTACCATCGGTTCCTGATCATATATTACTATCTGAAACGGTTGAACGTCGACTGATTCTTTTTAGAATAGTGACTCTGCATATTCCTTCCATCTTCTTTTGATGCTCCCCATGTCGTTTAATATTTTCCCCCTAGAATTCTTCAGTATTGCAACTTGAGGCTTGAATTTTTTTCTTCAGTTCTTTCAGCTTGAGAAATGCTGAGTGTGTTCTTCCCTTTTGGTTTTCTATCTCCAGATCTTTGCACATGTCACCATAATACTTTGTCTTCTCGAGCCACCCTTTGAAATCTTCTGTTCAGCTCTTTTACTTCATCATTTTTTCCTTTTGCTTTAGCTACTAGACATTGAAGAGCAAATTTCAGTCTCTTCTGACATCCATTTAGGTCTTTTCTTTCTCTCCTGTCCTTCTAATGACCTCTTGCTTTCTTCATGTATGATGTCCTTGATGTCATTCTACAACTCGTCTGGTCTTCAGTCAGTAGTGTTCAACGCGTCAAATCTATTCTTGAGATGGTTTCTAAATTCAGGTGGGATATACTCAAGTTAGTACTTCAGATCTCATGGACTTTATCTGATTTTATTCAGTTTCAACTTGAACCTGCATATGAGTAATTGAGTCTGATCTAGTTGGCCCGTGGCCTTGTTCTGACTAATGATATTGAGCATTTCCATCATCTCTTTCCACAGATTTAATCAATCTAATTCCTGTGCATTCCATCTGGGGAGGGCCATGTGTATAGTCACTGTTTATGTTGGTGCAAAAGGTATTTGTAATGAAGACGTCGTTGGTCTTAAAAATTCAATCATGTGATCTCCAGCATCGTTTCTATCACCAAGGCCATATTTTCCAAGTACCAATCCTTCTTTGTTTCCAACTTTCCCATTCTAATCACCAGTAATAACTGCATCCTGATTGCACGTTTGATCAATTTCAGACTGCAGAAGTTAGTAAAAATCTTCAAGTTCTTCATCTTTGGCCTAAGTGGTTGGTGCATGTATCTGAATAGTATTCATATTAACTGGTCTTCCTTGTAGGCATATGGATATTATCCTATCACTGACAGCATTGGCTTCAGGATAGATCACCAAAATGTTCTTTTCGACAATGAATGCAATGCCATTCCTCTTCGAGTTGTTGTTCCCAGCACAGCAGACCATATGATTGGCGGATTCAAAATGACTAATAACAGTCCACTTCTGCTCACTAATTCCTAGGATATTGATCTTTATGCATTCCATTTCATTTTTGATGATCTCCAATTTTCCTAGATTCATACTTCGTACATTCCAGGTTCCGATTATTAATGGATGTTTCCAGCTGTTTCTTCTCATTTTGAGTCATGCCACATCAACAAATGAAGGTTCTAAAAGCTTGACTCCACTCACTTCATTAAGGTCAACTTTACTTTGAGGTGGCAGCTCTTCCCCAGTCAAATTATGAGTGCCTTGCAGCCTGAGGGGTTCATCTTCTGGCACTGTATCAGACAATGTTCCACTGCTATTCATAACGTTTTCACTGGCTAAATCTTTTCAGAAGTAGACTACTGGGTCCTTCTTCCTCATCTGTCTAAGTCTGGAAGCTCAGCTGAAACCTGTCCACCTGCTGATATCTGAATACCAATGGCACAGCTTCCAGAATCACAGCAACATGGCACAGCTTCCAGAATCACAGCAACACACCACAGTATGACAAACTGAGAGATGCGTGGGGGACTGGATTGATAGAGAAGGGCAATTTAGAAATTAGCTCCCTAAAATGAGAGTGTAAAGGCATGAAGTGGCTGACTTACATGCTTTCATGAGAGTGCTTACATTAAATGAGGGGAACAAGGAAGGGTCCCCACTGAATAGATTCCTCTTTTCCTGATAGGTCTGGGGAAGAAAGGGTGGGGGAAGATGCTGATCGGATTATATGATTCATTTGTGAATGCTGATTGTTAAGAGAAGTTAATTGTGATTGTAAAAACTGTAACTACAGAGGCAGTAACTGAAAGAATGGACTAAGGAGGAGGCACTGCTGGACTGGAGTACAGTGGTCGAACCTAACATCTCTTAAAGGTTTTGCTATGCTGATACCTTGTGAGATGCTCAGTGCAAGGGAATAATCTTCTCTCAGTTAAATTTTATCACAGGCCAGAAATGGTGAAGTCAAGATGACTCTTGGAGAACCTGACCAGATCAGATGGTGTTTTAGTCATCTAGTGCTGCTATTACAGAAATACCACAAGTGGATGGCTAAAAGTCCAAAGTCAGGGCACCAGCTCCAGGAGAAGGCTTTCTTTGTTGGCTCTCAAAGAAGATCTTTATCATAAATCTTCCCCTGGACTAGGAGCTTCTCCACGCAGGAACACCGGGTCCATAGGATGCACTCTGCTCCCAATGCTTCTTTCTTTGTGGTATGACATCCCCTTGTCTCTCCGTTTGCTCCTCTCTTTTATATCTCAAAAGAGATTGGCTTAAGACATTATCTAATCTTATAGATTTCATCAATATAACTGCCACTAATCCATCTCATTACATCATAGTGATAGGATTTACAACACATAAGGAAATCACATCAGATGACAAAATGGTAGACAATCATACATACAATAGTGGGAATCATGACCTAGCCAGGTTGACAGATATTTTGGGGGGCACAATTCAGTCCATGACAGGTGGACACCTGCAGCAGACGTGAATGCCTGGTGCCTGAGTAACCTTACCCTGAAGACTCTTTGCCCTACTGAAGGACTAACTGTTATTGGCTGTTTTGGACTGATAAAATGATTGGGAGGGGAAAGTTAATTCTTCAAGTATGAAAGGGCCAATGGCTAGAAGAACCAGGGGTGGCCTGCAGTGCACAATGAATTACTTAATATGGCTCTTCTAATCATAGTCTTTGTAACTCCCACCAAATGACTGAATGGACCTATTAAAATGAGGTGTATGGAGCCCTAACGAGGGGATTGGTTTTGCCAACCCACTAGGCTTAAAGGGAGACGGAGAGAGAGAGGAAGAGAGAAAGTAGGGGTTGTAACAAAAAAGACAGAAAGGGAGAGCTGTAGCACCAGATACAGGGAGAAGCAGCAGCAGAGCAAAGGTGGGAGAAGAGCCAGAAAACTGGCAGGAGACCAGCAGGAGATGGTGTGGTGGGATTGCTAGTGGAGTAGAATGATTCCAGGCACCTGGTGGAGCTAGGTTTGCCACCCAGGGAGCCAGAGCTGAGGGGCTTCAGGCCAAGGTTTACTGGCAGAGCGGGGTGCCTCTGCACACTTATCAGCAGAGCTAAAAGAGCTTTGTAATACTGGCCGGAGCAGGGCAGAGGCCAGGTCGAGTGGCCTAGGAGCCAAGGGTCAGGGAGAAACCTCCCTGCAGGTACAGCTGAAAAGAGGCCGTCCTGATCAAAGAACTGCATTCTGAACATTCCTGAACCGGAACTATAACCTGTTATTTCCCCAATAAACCTCATAACTGTGAGTATGGTCCGGGACTGTGCGGCCACTGCAACAAATTATCGAACACAGCAGAGAAGCAGAGGTGTCATGGGAGGGATAGGTGGAGTTAGAATTGGTAAAGATGGCGGAGAGAGGAGGAATGTCTGACCTCCCCCTCATAGCAATCAGCCTTGGGCTGTTCATCTTGATTCTCCTTCTCTCCTTCCCCCTTGTGAAGTTAGAGGAGGTCAGATGCCTCCGCCGGGCCACTTTCATAGTGAACCAAAGTCTCACCATCCTCGTTTCTAAGGATAATTTTGGTTGCTTATTTCTTCTGAGACTAATTTTTTTTTTCTGGCAGTCCACAGTATGTTTAGTATTCTTTACCAACACAATTCAAACGCACCGATTCTTCCTCTGTCTTCCTTTTTTACTGTTCTTTTACATGCATATGAGGTGGCTGAAGAGATCATGGCTTGGGTCAGATGCACCTTAGTCATCAAAGTAACATCTTTGCTTTTAAAAACTTTAAAAAGGTCTCTTACAGCAGATCTGCCCAGTGCAATATGTCATGTGATTCCTTGACTGCTGTTCCCATGGATGTTAACTGTTGATCCAGGGAGAATAAAATCATTAGACAACATCAACTTTTTCTCCATGTATCGTGATTTTGTTTATTGGTCTAGTTGTAATGATTTTTGTTTTTTTCACTCAGGTGTAATCCATACTGAAGGCTGTAGACTTTGACCTTCATCAGTAAGTGCTTCATGTCATCTTCATTTACGGCAAGCAAGGCTGTGTCATCTGCATTTTGCAGGTTGTTAATGAGTCCTCCTCCAATCCTGATGCTGTGTTCTTCATATGGTCCAGCTTCTTGGATTATTTGCTCAGCATACAATTGAATAAGTAAAGTGCAAGGATACAACTCTGCTGCAAACCTTTTCCAATTCTGAACCACACAGTATCCTCTTGTTCTGTTTGTATATAACTGTGTTGGCAATGGTGTACAGGAAACCCTGATCCATGTGTAGTTTCCACATGAGCATAATTTAACTGTTCTGGGATTCCCAATTTTTGCAATGTTATCCATAATTTGGTATTAATTCACACAGTTGACTGCCTTCACATAGTTGATAAAACACAGGTGTACATGTTTCCAGTATTTTCTGTTTTCAGCCAAGATCCATCTGACATCAGCAATGATATCACTCATTCCACATCCTCTTCTGAATCTGGCTTATCTTCTGGCTACAGCACTTTTTAAATTATCTTCAGCAAAATTTTGCTTGTATGCCATATTAATGATACAATCTGACAATTTCTACATTCCGTCTGATCAGCTTTCTTTGAAATGGGCACAAATATGGCTCTCTTCCAATTGGATGGCCAAGTAGCCATCATCCACATTTCTAGAAATAGATGAGTACTTCCAGCACTGCATCCATTCGTTGAAGCAGCTCAGGATATGGCCGATTCCTGGAGCCCTGTCTTCTGTCAATGCCTTCAGTGCAGCTTAAACTTCTTCTTTCAGTACAAGCAGTTCTTAATCATATGCTACCTCCTAAAATGGTTACGTGTCAATCAACTCTTTTTGGTACAGGGATTGTGTATTCCCTCCATCTCTTTTGATGTTTCCTGCATCATTCAACTTTTTGCTCATAGAATCCTTTAGTAATGCAGTTGAAGTATTACAGTACTTCCTTTACAACTGAAGTCATGAAAAACTGAAGTAATATACCAGGATATCTGATTTCCATATTACCAAACTTTGAATAACGAAATACCTGAAAAATGGTATTACTAGGCGGTTTTACTCTGCATTTCTTTCCATGGGTAAAGCTGGGCAGGAAACAGAACACTGTCAGCACCCTAAAAAACCCTCCGTCTTCCTCTGAGTTACTCCCTGCCCATCCTGCAGATATTACGACAGTTATTAAGATAATTAAGGTAGACTGTATAATTCTATTTGTATAAAAGTCAAAGAAATGCAGTTGTGTTGCTGCGAGTGGCTGTGTACCACGTGTTCCCACTGCTGTGTAGTGTTCCAGGGCGTCAATAAACACAACCCACTCAACTGCAGATGGGCATCTGGAAAGTTTCCCATTTGGGGGCTAATAAGAAAAACACTGCAATAAATATTTTGGTATTTGTCTTTTGGTGAATATAGCCTCCCTATCCACTCAGCACATACTTAGATGTAGAATTATTGGGTTATAAACTATGAAATTCATAAAATTCATCTTTACAAGACACTGCCAAACAGGTTTCTAAGATGGTTGTATAATTTACATTCCCACCAGCAACATATGAGAATTCCAGAACTAAGTGGAAAAAGTCCACATCCACCATTCACTCTGTACCCTCACTGTACTTTCTAAATCAAGATAGTATTGAACAAGTTCTTCTTGGAACTCTACCATCCTGTGGCCACCATATTCTATGTTCTTCTTATATCACAGATGCTGTTTTAATGATCCTAATCTAACTTCTGCTCCAAAATGTAGAAGTTACAATGGATGCATCGTTAAACACTTCATCGCCTTATTCTCGATGCCTTCATCTATTAAAACTTAAACTATCACCTTTATGTACGTACATTATTCCTAAAAATGTTATCTCTAACTGTAACGTAACCTCAAATTTCCAACCTTTATTTCCAACTACTGAATATCTCCATCTCAAGCCACAATAATCTAAAAATCTATAATTTCTCTTGATTTCCCCATCTCAGTTAATGGTATCGCCATTTTCCCAAGTAATTCAGGCCACAACCCTCAATCCTTTCTTGTCGCCCTACTATCCCAATATCCAGCCACCAAACCCTATCCATTCTACTTCATGTCCTACATCAGCCACTTTCTTTCTCACTGTGACACCTGGCTTACTATAACATCCTAACAATTGATGCCAGAAGAAAGCTCACAAGGCAAAGGAAAGAAAAGCAAGACTTCAGTGGCTCCCTACTGCTTACCATGCAAGCCTCAACTCTTGACATGGTATTGAACTTCATCCACTCCCCTAGTTTTCCTCTCCAGCTTTATCTCATCATCTCTTATCTTGCCATAAATGCCAGCCACACTGAACTATTTACCATTCTCAAAACATGTCCATGCTTTCCCACCTCTGTCTGTAATTTCTCATGCCAACAAATGTTTATCTGTTGAAACTCTACCACAAAAGCCAGCTTCTATACTAAAACCTTCTGCTACCCATTCATGCAAAAGTTATTTCTCCCTCCTCTGAACTCCAAAAAGCATTTGGTTTGTCTCTCATGATGCTGATTATTGTCTTTTGTATTTCTATCTTATCCTTCTTATTTGACTAACAGTTTCTCAAGGACTGCAATAATGCCTTATTTACGTCTGTACTTCACATCAACAGACATTCAGAAGCTTGGTACAAGCAGCAATTAAAAATAATTTTCCTCTGGCACCTTAAACCAAAAAAAAAAAAAAATCCAAGCCCAATGTCATCAAGTTAAAAAACAAGACCGAGTTTGACAGTCCCGAGTGTCTATCCTCATTTGAGGTTACAGAGGTGCTCAAGTACTGGGGGCCTCTGAGGCACAGCAACATCTTCACAGAATAAGGCTTAAAATGCCATACAACAGTATTCTGCAGACCTCATCCAGTTTCTAACTTCACTATCAAAGGTTCTGTTAATCAGCAAATCTACTTGTTTCTTCTAATGCTCTCATTCTTTGAGATTTCGTTATCTTTTCTGTCACTTTTCTATCACTCCAAACGGATTGCCTTTTGTAATTACTTGTTTATCAGAATACTTATTGTTCAAGACAGAATTTGAAAAGCGACTAAGTAAATTCTAAAGTCCCTTCCAACTCTGTAATACTGTAACTTAAGTAGAAGTGTAAGAATGTTATTCTGACTCCCTGTCCTGCTGAAGAAAAAAGCTCAGCGCATTCTACAGAATTAAGACTGACTCAGGCCTTTGTTCCTATAAACAGAAGTGACTATCTATATATTATATGTTCCAGAAGGGATATGATGTGGCAGACCAACATATACAGGGTCATTTCAGAAACACCACCAGAAACAATGAAAACAGGGTAAAATAAAAGTGGTTTTCAAGAAACTTACAACCAGATCTGAAGTCTCCATTCATCTCATCAGTTAGAAACGTATTTAAACCTTGCTCTTTATTAAATGATGTATAATAAGCAAGATCAGTTACCCATTTGCCCTCTTCGTTTTGATAGACCACACTCTGTGGCAGATCCATTTCTAAAAAATAAAATATCAAAAAACATCCAATGATAAATGTAACATATAAAATGATACGGCACTCTTAAACTTTTTTTTATTTGACTGCCTTAGTTATCAACAGTGCTGAAGAGTGCCAACAATTATTTAGAAAAAGGAAACTCCATTTCCCCAAAGGAAAAGGCAGCCTTAATCACAGTGAAAGTTTACAATGGAGAATAAGGGAGAAAGGAAAAGACAAAGACTTAGAAAGGTACATTTCTACTACACCTCTGATTAAAGATAGGATTTTTAAGCTACAACTGTCTTGTACGAAGATATTTAAAAATCTTTAAAATCTATAAAACACTTGGTATTTCAATAAGAAATTTAGCAAAGTTCATGTGAAGATATTTTCTACCCAAAACTACCATTTCTATATTTCTTCTGCTTAAAAAAAAAACAATACCGCCACTTACGGTCTTTACTCTTTTCAACAAACTCGTAACAGTCACATGTTCGCCTTTCAGTGGTTGGTGACCAGGCAGTATCAGTGGACTTAATCCCACTGTCATTAACAGGCTTCAAAGATGTTATATCCATGCTTTTTCTAACAGAAGCTTTGGGAATCTCAGGGTATAAACATCCGTCCAGCTGCAAAGCTGCTTCTGTATCTGATGCCAAAGGCTCATTTTGATGCAGAGACTCTGCCCCCTGCTTCGAGGGGCCGGTCCGGCCAAAAACACCTTTCTCAGCATTTGTGTCATGAAAATAAACAGGGTTAGGTTTCACATCAGTAGCCCTGCTAGTCTTCACCAGGACTTCATCTCTTGTGCTTTCCTTTAAAAATCAGTTAATAGGGCAACAGTAAATCTTGTGTTTTTCATAACTAATTCTAAAATTTTATGGGAAAAAATTACACAGTTGATATAAAAATGTTATTTACATAATGAAGACAGACTATACAGTACTCAGTGTATTCTGAACTATATATGAACCAATGTTAACTAACTTAAATAAATCAAAATTTAGAATGTGGGCATAGCAAACGCATATATCAATATTTAGATGCCAAAACCGGTCCTACTTGCCCATTACACTATAGAAAATTAGAAATATTAGTGTGACTTTTACACTTATCACTGAAGTCTCTACAAGGTTAGTAAGCCTATAAGTACAACTAGCCCAACTAAAATTAATATGAATAAATCATTGAAAACACAGATATTAAATCTTCTAACTGGAGTAAAATAGCATATACTACTAGTATGCTGTTTTGATAAGCCCAACAATTTTATCAGACACTTCAAATTAAGCCATGCTTCCAACAGACTTTCACAAATGGCACTTACTCTTTCCAAAAATGACAACTGCCAAAAAGGGGCTCAAATGCCTGGAAGAGTCTTTCCAAATATTCAGCTACTGCCACTCTCTCAAGTGCCAACAAAACCTATGACAGCAATCTTTTCCGTTATGATGAGTCGTGTGATGACAAAAATAGCCTTATAGGCAAAGTTTTAAAGTTAAAATACTAATGACAGGTAATGCTATATTTAAAAAAAAAAAAAAAAAGTTGACTTCGGAACAAGGAAGTCATAGGCTCAAATCCTAGTACCATTACCTTATATCAAAATAGATTCCAAGTGATTTTAAAATTAGATATAAAAGTAAGGAGAAAATACAGATGAGTAGCTTTCTATTTTTCAGTAAATAACATCTTCTAAGTGTAACAGTGTAGTGGGTTAAACTGTACCCCCAAAAAAGATACGGCTCAGTCCTAATCCCATACAGCTGTGAATGTGATGCCATTTGGGAACAGAGTCTTTGCAGATGCGGTTAAGGATCTCAAGATGGCGGGGCCCTAAATCCAATGACCCGTGTCCTCATAAGACAAAGGTGGGGGAGATTTGAGGCAGAGACAAGGGGGGGGCCACATGAAGATGGGGACAAAGACTGGAGTGACACTGCCTAAGCCAAGCAATGCCAGGAGCCACCAGAAGCTGGAAGAGGTGAGGAAGGATTCATTGATTCTGAACTTCTGGCCTCTAGAGCTACAAAAGAATAAATTTTGGTTGCTGTAAATCACTAAGTTTGTGGAAATATTCTACAGCAACCACAGGAAACTAATTCGAACACTAAAGCCAAAAACCTGTAAAGATCATCATACTTGACTTCAAGAGCTTGTAGGAGTCCTGGCTAGTGCAAACAGTTAATACACTCAGCTGCTAATCAAAAGTTTAGAGGTTCAAGTGTACCCACAGGTACCTCGGAAGAAAGGTCTGGCAATCTAGCTCTGAAAACTCAGCCATGGAAAACCCTATGGAGCACAGTTCTACTCTGACACAGATGGTGTCACCACGAATCAGAGTTAAGTCAACAGTAACTAATACTGGAAAGAGCTCGAAAAATCATTATTTAAAATATGAATACCCCAAAAGAAGAAAAGACGAAGGAGACAAATATATACTATTCAAACAAGATACACCCACTCCTCACTTATCAACATGGTCAGGTTCCAAAGACCAGGTCATTATGCAAAAATCACAAAACAGAGGATGACCACATCACCACATAACTGCCAAGTTATATCATTACGTAACTGCTAAACCACAAAAATCACAAAACAGAGGATGACCACATCACCACATAACTGCCAAGTTATATCATTACGTAACTGCTAAACCACCGATACTCACAGTCCAGCCAAGCTGACCTTAACCACCACAGCCAGCATCACTCTCTCCTCGCACCTCAGCGTCTGTTACTGCCAGACATGCATCAGTACTATGCAAACTAGTCGGACAGTAAATGTTTTACTATTGTTGTAAATGCGAAATGGAGGGTGACAAGAGAGTTGACAAGTGAGAAGCAGGTGTAATCATTTTCCATATATGATACTAGCAAAGACTAAAAAGAATCAAAATATGGTAAACTAGCTTTCTCTCTTTTAAAACTATCTTAAATACAAAGAATGCAGTTGTTCTGTTTGTTTTTAAGCCTAAATATTGGGCTTTATTTACACTTTGACAGTGTAACCCTCTCAGAAAAACAAAGGAGTTAAGAAGTGTGAGGAGGAAAAAAGGCAATCCAAGTTCTGCTAAGAGGTGGGGTTTCAGGAAGAGGTAACAAAGTTCTCATCTTCCTCGCTAAAAGGGAAGCAAGAAGGGCAACGGAGCATCTAAGCGGAGTAAGAGAGCATCCTGGGAGGGAAAGAGTTGGTACCATCTCAAACAGTAGTTGAGAAATAAATGTCTGATAACGAATAAGGGAAAAGAAAGACTGCCCTCCAAAACAGAAAAAAAGCATACTTCATAGAATCTAAGCATTAATTTTAAGATTTGCCATTATTTTATGTATCACTAAGAAAGAGAAATTTAAACTATGACATACTAAAACTATAAGACAAACTGATTACATAAGTATTAAATATGCAAAAAATACATATCTTAGAATCAATAAAAGAAGTGACAAAAGAACTTCCAAATAAGCAAAGAAGAAAAACGGGAGGTGAAGGGAAAGGACAGGTTCACCCGATAAAAAATGTAGAAATGGAAAAAACAATGTAAAGTAAGTTCTAAACAAAGTAAAACAAAAAAAAAATTTCAGAATATCCATAGTTACACTAAATGTGAAAGGATTAATTTGCTCAGACAACAGGTAAAATATTCCTGTATATAATAAAGTACTATACTGTAGAATACAACTGCTGAATAGAAGTTTAGAGAAATTAATATAGTCTGATGGCACAGTGGTTAAGACCTCGGCTGCCAACCAAAAGTTTGGCAGTTGGCCTGACAGGGAAAACAACAAAGAATCCCTGCTGGAGCAGGAGAACAGTGGGATGCAGATCTCAAATTCTAGTAAAAAAAACCAGGCTTAATGGTCTGACTGAGACTAGAGGGACCCTGGAGCTCATGGTCCCTGGACCCTTTGTTACCCCAAGACTGGAACCATTTCTGAAGACAACCCTCCAGACAGGGATTGGACTGGATTATAAGATAGATAATGACACTGGTGAGGAGTGAGCTTCTCGGCTCAAGTAGACACATGAGACTATGTGGGCAACTCCTGTCTGGAGGCAAGATGAAAAGGAAGGAGGGGACAGGAGCTTGTTGAATGGACACAGAGAATACAGGGTAGAGAGGAGGAATGTGCTGTCTTATTAGGGGGAGAGCAGCTAGGAGTACATAGCAAGCTGTGCATAACTTTTTGTATGAGAGACTGACTTGATTTGTAAGCTTTCACTTAAAGCACAATAAATAATTTTAAAAAATTGAGAAAAGTAAAAAATTAAGGCACAATAAAACATTCAAACTTGAACACTGGAAGGAATAAAAAATAAAAACAATAATATTCAAATAAAAAAAAAAAAGATTGGCAGTTGGAATCCACCAGCTGCTCCTTGGAAAACGTATGGGGCAGTTCTGAGACTAGCTAGGAATACAAAAGGCCCTAAACAATAAGCTGTGTCAGTTAAAATTTTTCTAGAGGAAAAACACTATCATCCATGAGACATTGTTTACCCCCATTTAAAAGAACATCTTGTGATTAAATTTAAGCCCAAGGTCGGCCGCTTCTAGCTGTTTTTTTCAGGTTAATCTGTTAAAACCAGAATCCTAGATATGCGCAGTAGGAGGTGAGGCTGACCACCAGATGACTCCATCCCATAATGAGTACTGCCTAGGAACCAAAAGACCCTTGCCAAGGAACCAAGATTACTGGACATACATTACTGAGCGGTGACCAAGCCCATTCCAGAAGCAAGAGGTCCATCGGTTACTTCCGTGCCAAGTCCTAGCCCGGCCCTTTTTGAATATGCATCACACTTCTTAGAAACCTAATGACTATGTACAACTTCCCTTTTCCCACAGAGTATAAAACTTTCCCCAGCCCTTTGTTCAGGGAGACAGTGCCGTGAGAGTGATCTCCCTGTCTCCTTGCTTGCTGCAAGTAATAAACTATGCCTTGCTTTAATTCCACCTTACTTTTATTCTTAACGAGAGAACAAGTGGCGAATCCAACGCATTCAGTAACAGTTCTACCCTGTCCTATAGGGTTGCCATGAGTCAAAATCAACTCGACGGCAAGGGGTTTGGTTTTGGTCTTGGTTTAGAGTTATTAAAAGGAGTCCCTGGGTGGCACAAACGGTTAAGCGCTTGACTACTAGCTGAAAGGCTGGCTATTGGAAATCATCCACAGGTACCTCAGAAGTCAAGCCTGGTGATCTGCCTCTGAAAAGCCACAGCCTGGAAAATCCTATGGATCACTTCTACTCTGCATACATGGGTGGGCTGCTATGAGTTGGAATCGACTCGACAGCAACTAACAACAACAGAGTTATTGAAAAGCAACCAGGAACTTGACCTAACATTTGAAAGATGGTTATAATCTGTACTGGGGAAGGAGAAAAGAGGAAAACTAGGAACAAAGGATTTGTAAAAGAAATATAAATGAGAAATCCAAGTAATATGGGATTAGAGTATACAGCATCTTAAGGACTACAGAAACAGAAAGGTAGAAAATACCATAAAAAATATCATTGTAACAAGATAAACCCAGCAGCGGCAAGTAATGACAGAGCAGTAAAAACACCGCAGATGAGGAAACAAACCAGACATGTGGTAATGAGCACCCTGAACCTGGTAAAGGAAATAAACAGAAAAGGGTAAATCTATGACACAGTCTCGAGGAAATACAAATGGGATTCAGCTTCTCAGTACCTGATCTTTATCTTCCTTAAAATGACAATCCCATAACTTGCTGCTTTAATGCACTTAAAGGGTTATTGTGAAAATACAATGACTGTCTACATATACAAGCAAGGAGCACTGGTGGTACAATGGTTAGCTGCTCGGCTGCTAAACAAAGGGTTGGGGATTCAAACTCATCCAGTGGCTCAACAGGAGATAGACCTGGCAATCTGCTCCCATAAAAATTACAGCTTAGAAACCCTATGAGGCAGTTCTACTCTGTCACATGAGATCACTATGAGTCTAATATCAACTCAACAGCACACAACAACATTTATACAAGCATACACAAAAGGGACAAAGGAGAGTAAGGGTCAGGAGTGACTACAAAGTTGTAAGCACAGGAGAGATGGGGTGCCATTAAAAAACAGAAAAAACTGAAATCATAAAAAGCAATTTAAAGCAAGGTAAAAGTTTGCATTTTTTATGTAATGGTTGGACATTGAGCTAAAGAACTTTTCAAATGAATAATCTAATGCAAGTCATTAAATATTTAAATTTAAGAAAATAGGCAGTTGTGTACTTTATATCTAACCTTCTCAGTAGCAATTTTTATCTTCTTTATACTTTTTCTATATTTTCCAGGAAGCATTAATAATTGTTGCTTAGAAAAAGAACTGACATCACACAAACACAAAATTTTCATAGAAAATTTAAAGAAAATGCATATAAACTTACTCTGCTATGATGTGGAACAACACCCTTCAAACTTTCTGCCCCTCCTTTCTCTTTTTCAGCTCCCCAGGTACTAGAAGAAAATGGTAGCACACCATCTACATGCCTTCTACTATCTCCAGTTCCTACAGAATTACCTGAAAATAAAAGAAAAAAAATTAATGAAGCAACATCAAAAACTTCAGTAATCATATGTAATAATTGTCTCTTGCAATTAAAATTATTTTATGTAAACCTAATAGTTAGCATTCATATGACAAATTTAGTAATTTACATAGAAGACAAAATAAGCATGTCAAACTGCTACCACACAGAGACAGCTCATTTCTAATTCTCAAACGTCTGAGTAGGATACAATCCAACACTTCAACCAAGAAAACATATAGCACACTATTTAGAATAATGCCAACTTACTCAGGGATCTTTATTAACAGCCCTTTAGAAGAGTTTTAGACTGTTTAAAGATCTGAGTAAATATGGCAAGAGAAGAATAAGACTACCCAAGTTGTGTCACATAATGTCCTACCAAATTAAGGGGTCATTCTGTCCAGAGTTTCTCATAACATGGCTGCTGCATTTCCCTCTGTTGGTCACGCTACCTCCCACAAAAACTGTAACAATTGTAGGAGACAGAAGGCTCAAGACTTAAAGGCTGGCCTCTAGTTACTTCTTCCATTACTGCCCATCTTGTCCACATGTTCTCGTTTGCATTCCAGAGGCTGGCAGATCCAGACACACAACTGTATGATGGACTCAAGAGGAGACTTCCAACAACGTCCCAGCAGAGCTGCCAGCCTCCTCGGGTTTCCAAGGAGCGCCTTGCGGATTCGAACTGCCGACCCTTTGGTTAGCTGCCGTAGCACTTAACCACTACGCCACCAGGATTTCCAGGGTTTTGGGCTTGTTGAGATTCATTATTTTGCAACTGCGTTACGGAAAGTGCCTGATCATTCTCTACTCTGCCATCTGTTCATTTTTACTCCTGAATTGTACTTTATTGTATGGATATAGCACACATTTATTTAATGTTCACTGGCTGATCGACTTTCAAATTGTTGCCTGTTTTGGATCACCGTGAATAATGTGCTATGAACATTTGCGTCAAATAGTTTATGCAGATTCATGTATTTTTCTTGGTTAGATACGTAGAAGTATAATTTCTGGGATATATGTTTTTTTTTTTTTAAGAACCTGCTCAACAGTTTTCCAAAGTATCTGTACTATTATATATTCTACCCGCAACGTATGAGGGTCCCAGTTTCTCCATATCTCAGCAATTCTTGATGTTGCTAAATTTTTATATTATATTCTAGAGGGTGTGTAGTGACACCTAATTGTGGTTTAAATTTTCATTGCACTGATGACTAATGATGTTGAGAATCTTTTAATGTGTTTATTATCCATTTGGTATTTTTATAGTTAAAATGTCTCTTCTTATTGTTTTGCCCGTTTCTGTTGTCTTCCTATTTTTGAATCATGAGGCTTTCTTACATATTGTAGGTATAAGACAAATATTTTGTTCTAGTCCATCATGGGTTCTATTTTAATTTTCTTATGATGTAATTTGATGAATAATTTCAATTGAAAAAAAAAAGATTTGAGGGGATAGATAGGGTTAATATATACTAAATTATACCAAAGAAATATATATTTTTTTAAAGCCAAGCACAGAATTTAAGAACCGAAGAATCATATACCAGTACTTACTAGTACCAGGCAGACAAACAAGAGGGCCTTCCTGAGACTCTTTGTGGCTCATTTCAGAATTTCCCGCAGCTTGTGAGACTAGGGAGATCAGTAAGCTGTTATTTTCTGATTCAGATCTACAGGTTAGGCTACTGTTTTCAAATACCTGTTGAAAGAATATCTTAACTTTATTAACTTTTCAAAATAGTAGCAAACATTTTGAGGGGGAGACAGTGGGGAGAAAGCAGAGAAGTTCTGCTTTACAGAAGGAGGCCAACTAATAAGTGTAGAAGGAACTAGAAAGACCACCATCTAACTACCAACATAACAACTCTCTCAGGGAACCTTCAGCAATGATACTGAAACTGTTTCCTGAAAGGCTGATGGTGAATGGGATGTTTGTGTGATCTCACCGAATCATCCCACAGATCACTTACTAATAACAAAGGGGGAAAGGTTCCTTCACCAGGGGACATCTGGCTGATACTACCTTAAGCAAGTGTTATCAAACAGGCATCACCTGCAGTGGGACAGACAGACACCACGTGCCTCCTGATGTGATGCAATGACAAGTACACAGCACTGCCTACATTTACTCTGAATCTCATCACGGAGGAAAGAGGCATTCAGATATACCTAGATTAGAGGTCATTCTACAAAACAGAGACCTAGAATGTTACAGAAAGTATAATTTCATGAAATAACCACTCCAAATTAAAAAAGAATAAAGAAACAAAACAAATTCAAGTGTAATCTGTGATTAAATCTTGGATCAAAAAACTAAATAAATAAGAATAAAGGACATTTTGGGGACAATGGGTAAATCTTAATATGGACTATAAACTAATTAAAATTACCGTATCAAAATTAAATATGCTGGAGTGATAACATAATTGTGCTTATGTAAGAAAATGTCCTTCTTTGCAAAAAATGTACTAAGTATTGGGATGAAACGTCATTACAGCTGCAACTTTCAAATAATTCAGGGGAAAACAAAGGTATTTATGGAGGCAGAAAGAAAATATAAATGCAGCAAAACGTTAACAATTGGTCAATCTGGATGAAGGCTATACAGATGTTCTCTGAATTATTCTTTGAAATTTTTTTGTAGGTGAGGAAAAGGTAAGAAAAAGTAGGAAAATATTTCTAATCAACCTATATCTGAAAAAAAGAGAGCACAAAGAAAATGAAAGGCTTAAATTTAATGTTAACTAAATTACTTAAAATTAATTACTTTGATTATTGGTTCAATGAGACCAATAATAACTTTCTAAAGTCAAATTTCTGAAAAAAACCATAAAGACTGGAACACACCGGACTTGCAGGCAACTTAAAATCACCCTCTGCAGTTCCCTGTCCTTCTGCGTCTTCATACATCACTCCTGGAATTGTCAGTTGTTCAAAATAGGCCTCCAAATGGTCATCACAAAACTCTTCATCATCAATATCATCATCTATTGATAAAATGAAGAAAAAAATAGGCTTTAGTCAAAAAGGCCAATAATACACAAGTGGGTCAATGACATTAAAAAAACTCTCACTAGGCGTTCTAATACAAACTAAATATTTAATTACTTTGAGAAGATGGCACAGAAACAGATGCTGGTATATAACAAAAATTACCATATGCCATTCAAAAACTACTAGAGCTGGTAAATGAATCCAGGAGAGTCACAGAGTACAAGGGTCAACACACAAAAATCAGTTGGGTTTCTATAAATCGGCAATGAGCAAGCTTAAAAGGAAATTAAGGGAACAATTCCATTTACTATGAATAAATTTCATCAAGGAAGTGAAAGTATAAACTGAAAACCATAAAACATTACTGAAAGGAATTACAGAAGACCTGAATAAACAGAAGGACATTTCATGCTCATGAATTGGAAGACATAATATTGTTAAATCATAAATACTGCTACGATGGTTAAGATTGTGTGTCAACTTGGCTGGGCCCTGAGTCTCAGTGTGTATATGTGATCACTCCCATGATGCAATCTGCTAGGAGTAGCCAATCAGTTGAAAGGGAGTTTATGTGGGCATGCGACTGTATCCAAATATAAGTGGCCATGTTTTGCCAGCTCTGGATCCTGCAGCTGCCTCCTGTTCATCCGACCTCCGGTTCTTGGGACTTAAGCTAGAAGCCTATCTGCCAATCTTGGGATTCGTCAATCTTCACAGCCTGTCAGCAAAAGCCCTGCTCTCTGACCTGCCGATCTTGGTTTTGCCAGCCCCTTGCAGGTACATGAATCAAGAGAAGCCTTGCAGTCTTGCCTGCCGATCTTGGGTTCGCCAGTACCTGCAGCTACAAGCATTCAGGAGAAGCCTCTGTCCTGATCCACAAACTTGGGATGTTCCAGTCTCTACAATCACGTGAGCCATTTCCTTGATATAAATCTCTCTCTATATATATTTATACGCTTTACTGGTTTTGCTTCTCTACAGAACCCAGCCTAAGACAACTACCTAAAGCAACCTATATATTTAATGTAATATCCACCAAAATTCCAATAGCCACCTTTGCAGAAATGCCAGTCCTCAAATTTATATAGAACCAAAAGGGACTCCAAATAGCCAAAGCAATCTTGAAAAAGAACAAAGTATGAAGACTCACAATGCATGATCTCAAAACATACAGCTGAAGTAATCAAAACAGTCTAGTACTGGTATAATGACACCCATATAGTCAATGGAACAGAACTCACAGTCCAGAAATAAACCCATACATCTATGGTCAATTGATTTTCAACACGGGTGCTAAGTCCATTCAGTGGGAAAGGACAGTTTCTTTTAATAAACTGTTCTGGGACAAACGAATTTTCCAATGCAAAAGAATGAAACTGGAACCATACCTTACACCATACATGAAAATTAACTCAAAATGGACCAAGGACCTAAATGTAAGGCCTAAAACTTAGCATAAAACAGGAGTAAAACTTCAGGACCTAGTTTTTGACAATTGATTCTAAGATCTGACACCAAAAGCATGAGCAACAAAAGACAAAGTAGACAAATTGGATTTCATCAAAATTAACTTCTGTGCATCGAAGTGCTTTATTAAGAAAGAGAAGAGACAACGTAGAGATTGGGAGAAAATCTGGAGGAATCATAAATTGAATAAAGGTTTATTTTCTAGAATATATAAAGCACTCCGACAATTCAGCAACAAAAAAACAACCTAAGCAAAAAATGGGCAAAGGATGTGAATTGACATTTCACCAGAAGATGACAAATGACCAACAAGCGCACGAAAAGATGCTCAACATCTAGAAAAATAGAAAACAGCAAATGCTGTCAAAGATGTAGAAAAATGACACTTAGCCATTCCTGGTGGAATCACAAAATGGTGTAGCCACTATGGAAAACAATTTGATGGTTCCTCAGAAAGTTATACATAGAACTACCATATAACCCAGCAATTCCACTCCCAGGTACATACACAAAAGATTGAAAGCAGGAAACAGACACTTGTACACCAATGTTCACTGCAGCACTGTTCACAATAACCAAAGTGTGGAAACAACCTAAATGCCCATCAACAGATGAATGGATAAACAAAATGTGGCACATACATATAATGGAATATTACTCAGAAATAAAAAGAAACGAAATCCTGATATGCGCTACAAAATGGATGAACCTGAAAACGTTATGCTAAGTGAAATAAAGCCAATAACAAAAGGACAAGTATTGTATGATCCCACTGAATAACTAGATTAGGTAAATGTTTGAAGACACTAAAGTGGCTACCTGGGGTGGGAGGGAAGGAGAGTTACTGCTTCAAGGGCACTGAGATCTACATGGAAAAAAACTGGAAATGGAGAGTGGTGATGGTCGCACAACATGGTGAATGTAATGAATGTCGCTGAATTGTCTGTGTAAAAAATGTTTAAATGGCAAATGGTTTTTTAAGGTATATTTTGACCACAATTTTAAAAAAAAGTTACTATATGATAAATGTGACATCACAAACCAGTGAAGAATAGACTATTCATAAAATGATGTGTCAACTGGTTAATGCCACCAAAAAAAAAAAAAGGGTAGATAAGTATATCATAAAAACAAAAAAGTATATCATAAGAGAAATAAAAATGAATTCTGGGTGAATTAAATAATTAAATGTTTAAAAGGAAACCTCAAACAAATGATCTGATCTTAAGGTTAGAAAGAATCTACTAAGAAAAAAAAGATACAAAAATTCATGAAAAGGTTTACACACAAAAAGAAATAAACTCTGATGGTTCCAAGGAGGGGGGTGGTGGGGATGGAAAAACAATAAAAAATAGATAAGTGGTAACTTTGGTGAAGGGTAAGACAGTACACAACACTGGGGAAGCCAGCACAACCTGGACAAGGCAAGGTCATGGAAGGTCCATAGACACATCCAAGCTCCCTAAGGGACCAAACTGCTGGGCTGAGGACTGTGGGGACCACGGTCTTGAGGAACATCTAGCTCAACTGGCGTAACATATTTGATAGAGAATATGTTCTACATTCTACTTTGGTGGGTAGCATCTGGGGTCTTAAAAGTCTGTGAGTGGCCATCTAGGATACTCAACTGGTCTCATCCCTTAGAGAGCAAAGAAGAATGAAGAAAACTAAAGATACAAGGGAAAGATTACTGCAAAAGACTAATGGACCAAAGCTACCATGGCCTCCACTAGACTGAATCCACCACAACTACATGATGGCCAGCTACCACCAATAACTGCTCTGGCAGGCATCACAACAGAGGGTCCTGAACAGACCTGGAGAAAAATGTAGGACAAAATCTAACTCACAAAAAAAGACCAAACATAACCGGCCCGACAAAGACTAGAAAAACCCCTAGAGTATGGCCCGCAGACACCGTTTTAGCTCAATAATAAAGTCACTCCTCAGGTTCATCCTTCAGCCAAAGATCAGATAGGCCCATAAAACAAAACGAGACTAAAGGGGTACACCATCCCAGGGACAAGGACTAGAAGGCAGGAGGGGACAGGAAAGCTGGTGATTGGGAACCCAAGGTGAAGAAAGGAGAGCGTTGACATGTCGCGGGGTTGTTAACCAACGTCACAAAACAACTTGTATACTAACTGCTTACTGAGAAGCTAGTTTATCTGTAAACTTTCATCTAAAGTACAATTAAAAACAAAAAGTCAAACACTGATAGATTAAAAAAAACAACCTCCTCCAAAACAAAAAAGTTGCAAATAAACAAATGACATGACACCAGCAATGGTTTTAAGTTAGCACCGCCCTCCTACAAAATAATTTTGCATTCAACATTAATTGCCTTAAAAATGTTCATAACCTTTGACTTAGCAATTTCACCTCTAAGAACCTAGCCTAGTAAAATTATCAAAGATCTGTATAAATTCAGATTAATAATTCCTTACCTATAATTCCACAATCTAAGAAAATCTGAACACTCCTTTAGAGGCAAAACCTGGCCTGAACCAATGTGATGCTCTCTGTAGTTTCTATTTATCCCACTCAGCTCATCAGCCTGGCCTTCAAGGCCACAAATCCTTTGGCCCCCGCCTATTTTTCTGGGTTTATTTCCCAATTCAGCCTCCCATGGCGCTATAACCACTACATGAAACCACTGGCTATTTCCTAAACATGGTCAGTGTGCTTCTACCTCAGTGCTCTGCCAAGCTGTTCCTGCTTCCTGAAATGTCCTTCTCTTTCCACCTCAAAATCAGGCCTAGGGCAAGCCCCATTCTCTTTCAAGAAAGCTGTGCAGACACTTTCCTCAGCCTGTATGAATTTGTCACCCCGTGACTCCCAAGCACATTTTTGTATCGGTGGGGTGCCCTTACAATCTGAAGGTTAGCTGTGCATCTCCCTTCTGCACCAGGCAGAGCCCACTGGAGAAGAGAGGCTAAATATTTCGTGTCCCCCAATTTCTTAACACAATGTTTCACACTGAGTAGCACCTTAAGGTGACTACTTTGTACTCTAATGATGTTAAATTGAGGGATGAATATAATCATCTCAGGACTGATACACAGAAAGACGGCTAAAAAACTCCCGTCACTTAACAGAAGTAGCTGTTTGAGTGCTGGCAGGTTAGAGCAAAAGGAGGTGAAGGGGAGGGCAAAGAAACAAAAAGTTGGCACAGTAACCACTGCAATGAAGAAGTGAAGTGGAGTGGCAAGGTAAGGATTAGGAAAACACAAGTTACTTTACAGTACCAGAAGAATCTTCAAAGCTTATCAAGGATATAAGTTTCTCATTTTCTAATAAGATAGTACGGCTCAAGTCACTGTTTGGAGTCTTTTCTTCAAAACGTGTTCCAGCATCAGGTACAAGGATCTGTAAGAAATGAAGTGGCGGGTAGGAGAAGCACAATCACTGCTGTGGAGAATATGGAGCAGGGCTACCAAAGGCCAGGTGCTTCCTCCACCACCAGTGTGCTCAGGATCTGTAGCTGACAAGTCAGGCAATGAGGGGCATTTTTTTTTTTAACTATTTTCCTAGTTGTTTCACATGTAATAATAACTTTTTTCCTGCCTCTTAAACCTCTACCTTCCCCCGACCCACCCAATAAGAAATCCTTAAAATTTAAGGCCTCCCAAATATTTTGCACATGCTCAGGGGACCTGGGAATTAAGTTAGTATAGTAATAATCACACAGTCAAATTTGAGCAACACAAGGCTTAAGGTAGGAAGTAAAGACAACAGCAACGCTGGTCTCAGTAACCTTTACCTAACTGACCCTGCATTTCGTTCATTCCTTTACACTGGAACAATCTGGCTCTTCTACCAACGACCATGTAAGTCTAAAAGCACATAGCAGTTTACCAGACACACTTAATGCCCAGACTAAACATGGTATACTTTCCTCTAAGTGCCAACTGTATTTCACAATAAATATTTTTTAAATATATACTATAACAAATAATACCACTTAGGAACTAAATTGCAAAATGTATACTAATTTCCAAGTTAAAAGCACAGGTCTCGATGCAATTGTACATTTGTAAAAAACAGTGTTGAACTATGCTCACAAATACCTAAGGCACCAGGGGCTACTGTACCCTATTATTATTTAAACCATACGCACACCAAGAAAAGGGCAAATGTTAACAATTGTTGAATGTACATTTGGTATTTTGAAATAAAAACTAAAAAAGAATTGGGAAAAACATGTAGGGGAAAGAACAATATGGAAAACATTTCTGGATTTTTAGACACGTCTGCTATTGAGAGCTTCATCCATTCTATTTTCGGTCCCGAGTGAACTAAAGAGACCCTAGAAAAGTCTCTACTCTGATGAGGCTCAGGTGAGAGATATAAAAACACATTTCCTTCACGGACTTGGCTGCCAGGATTGTTGTTAGTTGCTGTCAAGTCAGTTCTGACTCAAGGCGACCTTGTAGATAACAGAATAAAACGTTGACCAGTCCTGTGCCATCATCATGGCCATTGGTATGTTTGAGCCCACTGCTGTGGTCATTATATCAATCCATCTCATTGAGGGTTTCCCTCATTTACTCTGGCCTTCTACTTTGCCAAACATGGTGTCCTTTTCTAGCAATTAATCTTTCCTGATGACGGATCCAAAGTAAATGAGAAGTTTCACCACCCAGCTGCCAGGACAGGTAAAGCTAAATCAAAAGTCAGATGCAGTAGTTGCTCCCTTTAGTTCCGGTTTTCTATATGTTCATTTCCCCCTGCTCTCACACCTTCCCTGTTTTTATCAAGCATCTCATGTTTCTACACTTCTTTTCCTGCTTTCCAGTTTTACAGTCTCTCTCTTTTATTATCAAAGACCTCTAATACTCTTAAGAACTCAATTTACAATGTGGCAAATAAATTTACATAAATTTTCAGATCTCCCAGCCTTTGTTCCAAGGCACCTCTGGGTGGACACATACCTCCATCCTTTGGGTTGGCAGATGAGCTCCTTAACTGTTCATAGCACCCAGGGACTCCAGGATAACACCCCACGAATTAATAATGAATATATAAAAGCGTACCTCATGCTCCTTATTATTCGTCCGTGATGATTGCAAACAAAAATCAACAGCTGAGTCTGTTAAAAACAAATGAAACAAAAAGAGAAACCAAGTTATTTTATCAACTAAATACCCAATAATACCTAAAAATAGCAAATTAATAAAACAAATATTTTTATCCTGAAATAGAACAGCAGCACTTTTAAACGAAAGCATAGAAATCCATCATTAACCAATTACATTCAAAAACTGTTGGAGTAAGGGATGCATAAAAAAGTATAAAACTACCAAAAAATTTAACAATTCATCTAATCAAGACTTTGCAGGAAGAATTAGGGAAATGAAATCATGCATAAGCAAACAGAGAAATCCAACAGTGGGACAATCTACGGGGTGACTAACCTGGCTTTTGTCAATGAGGAAATGAGCAGTAGGAGAGGTGGAAAAGCCTCATGATATGAAAAGTCTTAAGAGAAACAACAACAACAAATGAACTCCAATGTAATGTTTTAACCTTGCTCTGGCTCCAATTCAAGCAACCCAACTGAGATAATCAGTAAATTAAAATATGGACTGAGATGCTAGATAATAATAAAAGAACTGCTAAGTTTTCTAGCTGTGATAATTACACTTTGAGCATGCAAGAAAATGTCTGTATTTTTGGACATGCATACTAAAATACAAAGGAGTAGATAACAACATGTGTAATGTGTTTTAAAATTTCAGCAAAAAAGTAGTAAACGTTGCTGTTGTTGTTGTGTGCCAAGGAGCCCTGGTGGTGTAGAGGTGAAGCACTCTGCTGTTAACTGAAAAGTCAGTAGTTCAAACCCACAGCTGCTACATGGGAGAAAGATATGGCAGTCGGCTTCCATAAAGACTAACTGCCTTGGAAATCCTATGGGGCATTTCTATTCTGCCCGATATGGCTGCCATGAGTTGGCATCAATTTGATGGCAACTGGTTTTTCAGTTTTGGTTATGTGTCATCAGGAGCCCTGGTAGCATAGTGGTTAAGAGCTCATCTGCTAACCAAAAGGTTGGCAGTTTGAATCTACCAGCTGCTCCCTGGAAACCCTACAGGGCAGCTCTAATCTGTCCTATAGGGTTGCTATGAGTTGGAACTGACTTGACAGCAATGGGTTTTATTTTTTATTTTTGTGCGCCATCAACTCGAATCTTACTCACAGTGGCCCTATAGGACAGAGCAGAACTCCTGCACAGGATTTCCTAGGCTGTAATCTTCACGGGAGCAGACTGCCAGGTGTTCTCACCGGTGGAGCAGGTGGAGAGTTCAAACCACTGACTTCTCAGTGAGCAGCCGAATATTTAACCACTGCGCCACCAGAGCGTCTTAAAATTACTGCATGATAAAACCTTAAACTAACTGAAACTAAAGAATAGATGTTGGGAGTTACTGCTTTTTCATTTGTTTTGTAATTCACATATGATAAAATTCAGCCTTTTAGCAGTGTATGATTCAAAGGATTTTAGTATATTTGCAAAGTTGTGCAAATGTAAAAACAGCACGACGTACAACTCCTTGTCCAACCTCAGGGACAGAAAAAGCAGCACCATCAATACCCCCCCAAGGCTGACTCCCATGAGGCGGAGGTCAGACATACTTCCACTCTCCAACACTTTTACCACTTCTGACACAAGCTGTCTCTCCCACGGCATTCTACGTCTCTGCTTGGTTTGAAAATTCACTGCAATGGCCACAAAGAACTCACAGACCATTCTCACAATTATGGGGTTCATTACGAAAGTAACAGGTTACAATTCTGGATAAGATCAACTTGGAGGTAACAAGATGATTCATCCATCAGTAGAGCTTATTCTCAGCCTGGAACACAGGCAGGCCTCCCTCTCAGTCCTTAGCCCTCGGCCCTTGGCCCTCACTCCCGGCCCTTGGCCTGGCCTACACTATGCTCGGGCAAATGTTACAAAGCTCTGAAGCTCTGCCAATAAGAGCCCGAGGCACTCCACTCTGCCAGAAAGCCTACTGCCCAAAGGCTCTCAAGCTCTCTCACTGCATAGGTCACCAAGCCCACTGCAGTTGCTTCACTCCAAGGGCAATGTTATCCATAATTTTGTTATAATCCACACAGTCAAATACCTTTGCATAGCCAATACAACAGTTAAACATCTTTCTGGTACTCTGCTTTCAGCTAAGATCAACAGACCATAGCTAGAAGGGCCATATTAAAGCAATTAACTATAATGCAAAATACCACTAATTAATTCCAGAATATTTTCATCACTCCAAAAAGGAACCCCATTAATTCTTAGTGGTCACTCCCCATCCCACCCTCCCCCAGACCCTGGAAACCATTAACCCACTTTCTGTCTATATAGGTTTTCCTGTTTCAGGCATTTCCTATAGACGAAATCACGTATCACGTGAACTTTTCTGTCTTCTTTCACTTAGAATGTTTTCATGCTTGTCCCTTACCAGATACATCATTTGCAAATATTTTTCCCATCCTATCGGAAACCCTGGTGGCGTAGTGGTTAAGTGCTATGGCTGCTAACCAAAGGGTCAGCAGTTCGAATCCGCCAGGCGCTCCTCGGAAACTCTATGGGGCAGTTCTACTCTGTCCTTGTCCTATGGGGTCGCTATGAGTCAGAATCAACTCGACGGCACTGGGTTTGGTTTTTTTGGTTTGATAGGTTGTCTTTTCACTTTCCTTATGGTGTCCTAAAGCACAAGTGTTCTTTATTTTGATGAAATCCATTATCTATTTCTTTTGCTGTTTGTGGGAATGGGGAGTTATTAATGCTTTTGTACACATTTGTTTTCATCAAGACAACATACTCATTCCTTATGATTTTTAACTTAAAAAAGTAAATCTGCTTTCACTCACTGACCTTACAGGGTTAAGCAAGGATTTGTGAGTATGGAACTACAGTTCAGACTTGTATAATAACTTTCTCACATATACATATAGAACACAGTTTTCAACTTCTAATTTTGATTATCTTTGACAAAAAGGAGAAAACTTAGTGTACTTGGAAAGCAAACTAAAAAAGAAATCACCAAATCAATACCCTTACAATAGCCCCCAAAAAGAAAAAATACTCAGGAATAAACCTAACCAGAGACATAAAAGACCTATACAAAGAAAAATATAAGACATTACTACAAGAAACCAAAAGAGACTTACATAAGTGGAAAAACATACAATGCTCACGGGCAGAAAGACTCAACATTGTGAAAACATCAATTCGACCCAAAGCGATCTACAGATACAATGCAATTCTAATCCAATTTCCAACGACATCTTTTAATGAGATGGAGAAACAAATATTCCACTTTATATGGAAAGGGAAGAGGCCTTGGATAAGTAAACCATTACTGAAGAAGAATAAAGTGGGAGGCCTCACACTACCTGGTTTTACAACCTATATTACCATCATGGTAGTCAAACAGCCTAGTACTGGTAAAACAACAGATACATAGACCAATGCAACAGAGCTGAGTATCCAGACCTAAATTCATCCATCTATGAGCAACAGATATTTGACAAAGTCCCAAAGTCCGCTGAATGGGGAAAAGACAGTCTCTTTTACAAATAGCGCTGGCATAACTGGATATCATCTGTAAAGAAATGAAACAAGACCCATACCTCACACCATGTATAAAAACAAACTCAAAATGGATCAAAGACCTAAATATAAAATTGAAGCAATAAAGATCATGGAAAAAAAACAGGGACAACGCCAGGAACCTAATACATGACACAAACAGAATACAAACCATAACTAACAATGCGCAAACACTAGAAAAGAAACTAGGTAACTGGGTGATTCTGAAAACCAAACACTTAGGCTCATCCAAAGATTTCACCAAAAGAGTAAAAAGACAATCTACAGAATGCACACCTGATCCAGGTCTAGTCTCTAAAATCTACAAGATACTGCAACACCTCAACAACAAAAAGACAAACAGCCCATTTAAAAAATGGGCAATTGATATGAACAGTCACTTCACCAAAGACAATGGGGCGACTCACAGATACATGACAAAATGCTCACGATCATTAGCCATTAGAGAAATGCAAATCAAAACTACAATGAGATGCCATCTCACCCCAAAAAAGGCTGACATTAATCCAAAAAACACAAAATAATAAATGTTGGGCAGGTTATGGAGAAACTGGTACACTTATACACTGCTGGTGGGAATGTAAAATGGTACAACCACTTTGAAAATCGATTCGGCACCTCCTTAAAAAGCTAGAAATAGAAGTACCATACAATCCAGCAATTCTACTCCTTGGAATAAATCCTAGAGACGTAAGAGCTGTCACACAAATAGATACATGCACACCCACGTTCACTGCAGCACTGCTCACAATAGCAAAAAGACAGAAACAACCCAGATGCCCATCAACAGATGAACGGATAAACAAATTATGGTACATACACAATGGAATACTACACAATAATAAAGAACATTGATGAATCCGCAAAACACCTCACACCATGGATGAATCTGGAAGGCGGGATATTGAGTGAAATTAGTCACAAAAGGACAAATATTGTATGAGACCAATATTATAAGAACTCAAGAAAAGGTTTAAACACAGAAGAAAACACTTTTTGATGGTTACCAGGGTGGGAACAAGGGAGAGGGAAATTCACTAACTAGATAGTAGACAAGAATTATCTTAGGTGAGAAGGACAACACACAATACAGGGGAAGTCAGCACAACTGGACTATACTAAAAGCTGATAAGTTTCCTGAACATGACCAAACACTTTCAAGGACACAGTAGCTGAGGCTGGGGTCTGGGTACCATGGTTTCAGGGGACATCTAGGTCAACTGGCATACCAAATTTTATTAAGAAAATGTTCTGCATCCCACTTTGGTAAGTGGCATCTGGGGTCTTCAAAGCTTGCAAGTGACCACCTAAGATGCATCAATTCGTCTCAACCCATGTGGAGCAATGGAGAATGAAGACCACCAAAGACACAAGGAAAATATTAGCCCAAGAGACAAAAAGGCCACATAAACCAGAGACTCTGTCAGCCTGAGATGAGAAAAATTAGATGGTGCCTGGCTAATATCAATGCCTGCCCTGACATGGAAAACAACAGAGAGTCCCTGACAGAGTGGGAGAAAAATGTAGAGCAGAACTAAAATTCACGTAAAAAGACGAGACTTAATGGTCTGATTGAGACTGGAGGAACCCCTGAAGCCACGGCCCCCGGAAGCTCTGTTAGCCCAGAACTAAGACCATTCCCAAAACCCACTCTTCAGGCAAACGTTAGACAGGACTATAAAACATAAAATGATACCCGGGAAGAGTGTGCTTCTTAGTTTAAGCAGATACATGAGACCAAATGCATGGCTCCTGTCCGGTGGCAGGATGAGAAGGCAGGAAGGGACAGGAACTGGTTATATGGACACAAGAAACCCAATGTGGAAAGGGTGAGTATGTTGTCACATTATAGGGGTTGCAGCTAATGTCACATAACAATATGTGCATAAATTTTTGCATGAGAAATTTACTTGAGCTGTAAACTTTCAACTGGGACTTGAGCCAGTGGCCGGCCATACTACCTGTCAATCTTGGGATTCATCAGCCTTCACAGCCTGTGAGTCATTGGCCTGCCACCTTACCTGCCAGTCTTGGGATTCATCGGCCACTTGCAGCTTGTCAGCCAGCAGTCAGCCATCTTACCTGCTGATCTTGGATTTGTCAGCTTCCATAGCCCATAAGTCAGCAGCCTGCTGTCTGACCTGCCAATGTTGGATCCGATAGCACCTGCAGGTGTGTGAGTCAGGAGAAGCCTCCATAGACTTGGGAACTGCCAGCCTCTACAATTACATGAGCCATTTAACCTCTCTCTCTCTAAACAAAGATATATGCATCTCACTGGTTTTGCTTCTCTAGAGATGCCAGCCTAAGACATTTAGTACTGGAGGTGATTGTAGGGAAATGAAATCATAAAGATGAGTTTTCTAAATTGATTCTCAAGCCTAACGAGTCTTAAAAGCACTGATAACTCTGCCTCAAGCAGTAAAAACGGAATTGCTAATCCATGGCATGAGGTCACAATATTAATACGTAAAATATCACCAACGGATCAAGTATTGATGAGAAGTGAGGTTCCGGGTGATTGTATGTTTGATGCTTTTCTATAATTTTCCCAGAATCAGAAGTATAGGGAAGCTGTTGATTGGTCCTGCTTTGGCTACACAAAGTGGTCAAAGAAAAAGATGAGCTCATGGCTTCGGAGTCCCTGTTCAAGCAGTGGATAAAAGATATCAAAGCTGCAACTGGTGCCCTGAGACAAAAATCTTACTTCTTGTAGTAACAGAGCTGATATTGCTGAAAATCAAACACAGAGTCTTATTGTAAGAGTGGCTGAGTTTCAACACCAATTGAATTCCCAAACTTAAATGGTGTCTGATTTAAAGTGAGGGCACTGATTGGGAAGAAATGGAATCCTGAAACATGGGATGGGGACATATGGGCAAATAATCAGGAAGCCAGAACACTGAGCTCCTAAATTCCACTGAATCCTCCTACCAACAAAAGTAGGCCTCTTACTCCCATCTGAAAAGATCACTCTGAAGCCAGATCTTCCTTGGTATACAATAGAAGAAGGTATCCAAAGGCTTAGGGACATTTATCAGGTTAGACCCAGAGGCCCACACATGGAGTGCCCAGAGAACATACCTTTTACCACAATAGTGAAGAAGAGATTTGTGAAGGGAGAGCCAATATCCTTGAAAACTGCTGTGATTGCTATTTTATGTAAGTAAGATTTGACGGTGGGAGCTGCCCTAACAGGATTAAGATATCTAACTACAGCGGGGCTGACTGGACCCCATGGAGGTAGGCGCCAAGTGGCGGCACTCAATTGTGAAAGACAAGGTAGGTGTGGTTACCATAATGGACAGCTAAGTCACAGCAGTAGTCAGAATAGTCTGAATCATTTGGATTTACGCCATTCGCTACTTAGTCACAGTGTCCCTAGAAGTGATGGGAAATCCACTAAATATTTACTTGGTCTAAGTTGCTATGAGTTGGAATCGAATCGACAGCACTGGTTTTTTTTGTTGTTGTTGTTGTTATACAAGCAGAATAATTTAGGTCAAGTAAACAGCAGTCTACCTTGAATCCCCAAAATAGACAGTCACAGCCCCTCAATCAACTCCCAGACACGACCCAGGTTACAGACCCACACCACTTGAATGAAGTCAAGGCGGAAAGAACACACTGCACTGCCAATAATTTATACTGTTAACCTTTCTCCCAGCCTTCCCTGATGGGATCCGCTGCCTTTTATGAGAGTGACTGTTCACTGGGGAAAAGGAAAATAATTAGACTTCTCAGGGATTATTTTATTGGATAATGGCTCTGAACTGACACTAACTCCAGGAGACCAAAAACATCACTGTGGCTTACCAGTCAGAATAGGGGCATACGGAGTCAAGTTGTTAATGGAATCTTAGCTCAGATTCATTGCACAGTGCGTCCAGTGGGTCCCCAAACCCATCCTGTAGTGATTTCCCCAGTTCAGAATGCTCAACTAGAATAGATATACCCAGCAACTGGCAAAACCCCACACTGGCTCTCTGAAAAGCGGAGTAAGGGCTACTATGGTAGGAAACGCCAAGTGGACGTGATTAAAACTGCCCCTACCATCTGGGGACCATGGTTTTAGGGGATATCTAAGTCAATTGGCACAATAAAATCTATTCAGAAAACATTCTGCTTCCCACATTGAAGAGTGGCATCTGGGGTCTTAAACACTAGCAAGCAGCCATCTAAGATGCATCACTTGGTCTCAACCCACCTGGATCAAAGGAGAATGAAGAACACTAAGGACACAAGGTGATTACGAGCCCAAGAGACAGAAAGGGCCACATTAACCAGAGACTACATCGTTCTGAGACCAGAAGAACTAGATGGTGCCCGGCTATGACTGATGACTACCCTGACAGAGAACACAACAGAGAAAACCTGTGGGAGTAAGAGACCAGTGGGATGCAGACCCCAAATTCTCATAAGACCAGACTTAATGGTCTGACTGAGACTAGAAGGACCCCGGTGATCATGGCCCCCAGACCTTCTGTTGGCCCAGGACAGGAACCATTCCCAAAGCCAACTCTTCAGACATGGATTGGACTGGACATTGGGTTGGAGAGGGATGCTGGCAAGGAGTGAGGTGGACAGGTGGACACTTGAGACTATGCTGGCACCTCCTGCCTGGAGGGGAGATGAGAGGGTGGAGGGGGTTAGAAGCTGGCAAAATGGACACGAAAGGAGAGAGTGAAGGGAGAGAGTTGGCTGACTCATCAGGGGGAGAATAATTGGGAGTGTGTAGTAAGGTATATATGGGCTTTTGTGTGAGAGACTGACTTGACTTGTAAACTTTCACTTAAAGCACAATAAAATTTATTTTAAAAAAAAAACTGCCCCTACCTAGGAAAACAGTAAACCAAAAGCAATGCCACAGTCCTGGAGGTACTGCAGAGATTACGGCCACCATCAAGGACACTTCGTCTGCATATGGGTTTGCTTTACCTGCATGCAATACCTCAACCAGAAGTACCATGTGTGGACTCACAGAATGCCTAATCTACTGTCATGATAACCCACCCAGCATTGCCTCAGATCAAGGAACCCACTTCACAGCAAGTGAACTATGACAACAGTCCCATGCTCGTGGAACTCACCGAACTTACCATGTTCCCCATTATCCTAAAGCAGCTGGCTAGGTAGAACGATGAAACGGCCTTCTAAAGACACACTTATGACTCCAGCTAGGTGGCAACACTTTGCAGGGCTGGGGCAGTGTTGTACAGGAGGCTCTGTATGCTCTAAATCCGCATCCAATATAGGCACTGTTTCTCCCATAGCTAGGATTTCACAGTTCCAGAAATCAATGGGTGTAGATGGGAGTGGTACCACTCACCATTAACCCTAGTGACCCACTTGCAAAATTTTTCCTTTTGCCCCCATAACCCTATGCGCTGCAGGTCTAGAGGTCTTAGTTTCAAAGGGAGGAATGATCCCACCTGGAGACACAACACAGATCCCACTGAAACGGAAGTTAAGGATGCTACCAGGCTACTTTGTGCTCCTTATGCCTCTGAATAAACAGGCCAAGAAGGGAGTTACCATATTGGCTGGTATTACTGACTCTGACTACCAAGGGGAAATCCAATTGCTATCACATAAAAAGGGTATGTCCGGAATACAGGAGATCCCTTAGGGTGTCTCTTAGTACTACCATGTCCTGTGATTAAAGTCAATGGAAAACTACAGCAATCCAAATGAGACATGACTATTAACGCACCAGGTCCTTCAGGAATGAAGGTTTGGGTCAACCCACAAGGCAAAGAACCATGATCAGCTGAGGTACTTGCTGAGCGCAAAGGGAATACAGAATAGGTGACAAAAAAAAAAAGACAGAAGGAGGTAATTCTAAATGACAGTCCCAACCACGTGACCAGCTGCAGAAATGAGGAATGTAATTGTTATGAGTATTTCTTCCCTGTATGTGTGAATCAAATATTTTTGTTTTCACTTACAAAATTTGAGATGTAAATGAGACTAGTGTGTTTTCAGTTTTACCCACGTTAGCTGTATCATGCGAAGCTCATGTATGACTTTGCAATTCCCTTTATTTATAGACTGTGTATGGTTTAGGGAGATGTGTACTGGTGCCAAGTTGACAACGGATGGATTGTGATGGCTGAAGTTATATGTCAACCTGCTGGCCATGATTCTCAGTGTTTGGGATGTTATGTAATGATGTAATCTGGCAGTTAAGTAATAATATAGTCATCCTTCATAATGTGATTTGATATGATCAGCCAATCAGTTGTAGGGGGAGTTCCCTTTGGGGTGTGGCCTGAATCTAATATACATGGACATTCTGGCAAAGCTCACTTGCTTCCTCCGGATCCTGCATTCAGCTCATCATCATATGACCTCTGGTTCTTAAGACTTGCGCCAGTAGCCTGCCGTCTTACTTGCCATTATTAGGATTCATTGGCCTCTACAGCCTGTGAGCCTGCAAGCAGCCTGCCATCTTACTTGCAAATTATCAGGATTCGTCAACCTCCACATCCCGTGAGCCAGCAACCTGCCATCTGTCCTGCCAATCTTGAGTTCATCAGCCGGTAGCTACATGAGTCAAAAGTAGCCTCCAGCCTGACACCTGACCCATGGACTTCAGACTTGCCAGCCTGTCCAGTTGTGTGAACCATTTCCTTGATATATATCCCTCTCTCTCTCCACACACACACACACACACACACACACACACACACACACACGTATACTCTATGGGCAGTTCTACTCTGTCCTATAGGGCAACTATGAGTCAGAGTCGACTCAATGGCAACCAGTAACCATAAAAGGAGCCCAGAAGGTGCAGAGGTTAAGAGCTTGGCTGCTAACCAAGAGCTCGGCAGTTAGAATCTACCAGCTGCTCCTTGGAAAACCTATAGGACAGTTCTACTCTGTCCTATAGGGTTAGTATGAGTCAGAATTGACTTGAGGGCAATGGATGTGGTTTGTTTGTTTACATGTATTTGTGTGTGTGTGCGTGTGTATACACACAAGACATATGACTCACTGGTTTTGCTTCTCTAGAGAACCCAGCCTGAGACAACAGGTTAAGTGCCAAACCAAATAATTTTCCGTTTAACCACTTTAATATAAGAAAAATACTGGTTCTAAGATGAGGAATCAGGATTGGAGGAAGACTTATTAACAACCTGCGTTATGCACATGACACAACCTTGCTTGAGGGAAGTGAAGAGGACTTGAAGCACTTACTAATGAAGACCAAAGACCACAGCCTTCAGTATGGATTACACCTCAACATAAAAAAAACAAAAATCCTCACAACTGGACCAATGAGTGACATCATGATAAACAGAGAAAAGATTAAAGTTGTCAAGGATTTCATTTTACTTGGATCCACAATCAACACCCATGGAAGCAGCAGTCAAGAAATCAAGACGCATTGCAGTGGGTAAATCTGCTGCAAAGGACCTCTTCGAAGTGTTGAAGAGCAAAGATGTTACCTTGAAGACTAAGGTGCGCCTGACCCAGGCCATGGTATTTTCAATCACATCATATGCATGTGAAAGCTGGATAATGAATAAGGCAGACTGAAGAAGAATTGATGCCTTTGAATCGTGGTGTTGGCAAAGAATACTGAATATACCATGGACGGCCAAAAGAACGAACAAATCTGACTTGGAAGAAGTGCGGCCAGGATACTCCTTAGAGGCAAGGATGGTGAGACTGCATCTTACGTAATTTGGACATGTTGTCAGGAGGTATCAGTCCCTTGAGAAGGACATCATGCTTGGCAGAGTATGGGTCAGCGGAAAAGAGGAAGACCCTCAACGAGGTGGACTGATACAGTGGCTGCAACAATGAGCTCAAGCATAACAACAATTTTAAGGATGGCACAGGACCGGGCAGTGTCTCGTTCTGTTGTGCATAGGGTTGCTATGAGTCGGAACTGACTCAATGGCACCTAACAACAACAACAACAAAGATGAGAAAATGAAAAAGGAAATACATACATTAATTAGTCACAGTCTCTTCAATAAATTGGATTTCCACATGCAGAAGAATAAAACAGGATCTATCCTTCACACCATCCACAAAAAACAATTCAAAATGGATTGAAGACCTAAACGTGAGAACTAAAATCATAAAACTCTTAGAGGGCAATACAGTGGTGTGGCTATGGAATCTAGTTTATAAATATGGGTTATCAGATATAATAACAAAAGAGCAGCGAAAGAGAAAATAGATAATTGTGATCTCATAAAAGTTAAATACTTTTCATTCATCAAAGGATTTTATCAACAAAGTGAAGAGACAATATACGTGTTGGGAGAAAATTTTCAGGAATCAAATATCTAATAAGAGTCAAATATTCAAAATGTATTTTAAAAAGCTCCTATAACTCAACATCAAAAAGACAAACAACCCAATCAAAAAACAGGCAAAGGATTCAAACAGACATTTCACCAAAGAAGATACCCAAATGGCCAACGAGCATATGAAAAGACGCTCAACCTCATTAGCCATTAAACCTGTTGCTGTCGGGTTGATTTCAACCCATTGTGATCCTATACTACAGGGTAGAACTGCCCCATAGGCCTTCCAAGGCTGTAATCTTTACAGAAGTAGACTGCCACATCTTTCTAGTATGCAGTGATTGGGGGGTTTGAACCGCCGATCTTTCAGTTAGCAGCAGAGTGCTTTAACAACTGTGCCACCAGGGTCCCCTGTCCATTAGCCATTAAAGAGATGTAAATCAAAACCACAGTAAGACCTCACCTGCTATGTTTTGAAATGTGACCTCAAAAATATGTACTGGAATCCTAATCCCTGTAACTGTAAATATAATCCCATTTGGGCATTAGGTTTTCTTTGTTATACTAATGATGTCACATCAGTGTAAGGTGTGTCTTAAACCTAATTAATCACTTTTGAGATATAAAGAGCGGATCAGAAAAAGATAAGCAAGGAACCCAAAAATGTCAAGAACAACTCAAGAAGCTGAAACAATGATTTTCCCCCATAGCGGACAGAGATAGAGCCTTCCCATAGAACAAAACAAAACCAAAAACCAAATCAATTGCTGTCCAGTCTATTCCGACTCATAGCGACCCTATAGGACAGAGTAGAACTGCCCCATAGAGTTTCCAAGGAGCAAATGCTGGACTCAAACTGCAGACCTTTTGGTTAGCAGTCAAGCTCTTAACCACTGTGCTACCAGGGCTCCTAGAATGGGTGCCCTGAATTCGAACTCCTAGCATCCTAAACTGTGAGACTCGTGAGGTTGCCATGGGTCAGAATCAACGTGAAAACAGCTAATAACACCAGCAACAGACAGTCAGAAAATAAATTTCTGTTCATTAAAGCCAACCCGTGTGGTATTTCTGTTACAGCAGCACTAAGAAACCAGGAGACAATCTCACTCCCATTAGAATGGCAATGATCGAAAAAAAAAAGGAAAACAAAAGGTATCAGAGAGGATGTAGAAAAGTGGAACCCTCATTCACTCCTGGCGGGAATTTAAAATGGTATAGCAATTGTGGAAAACAGTTTGGCAGTTCCTTAAAAGGTTAAACATGGAACTATCGTATGACTTAGCAATCCTAGGAACACAGCTTAAAGAAGTGAAAATGGGAACGCAAACAGTAAAGTGTACACTAATGTTCAGTGTAGCACTATTCACTACACCGTAAGGATGGAAACAAGTGAAATGTCCATCAAGAGATGAAAAGATAAACAAAATATGCAGTATACAGACAATGGAATATTACACAGCCATAAAAAAAGAAAAAAATAAAGTTCTGAGATACACCACAACATGGAAGAACCTTGAAAACATGCTGAGCGAAAGCAGTCAGTCACAAAATGGCACATACTTTATGACCTCATTTATATGAAATAAGCAAATATACAGAAACCAACACTTATTAATGACTTCCACAGGTGGAAGGGTGTGGGAGAGGGGAAAATTTTGCTTGGGGGGGTGGCACTGAATTTATGTTAATGGTGGTAGAATAATTCGTAAAATGACAGGGATAGGAAAAGATTAAAATTTAAAAAAGGAAAGAAAGAAAGAACTCAAAACAGTTCAGTACCTTGCACTTGTTCTTGGAGTGAAATCCCATCAAAAATATCTTGGCCTTTTAAGAATTTTGCAGTTTGAGATTGCTCCTCTTCTGTTCTTGTTATCTCACTTTGCAGAGCTGACTCTCTTATGAGAGCATCTGACAAATGTTGAGCTTCCGTATGATTCCTTTGCCTAGATATAAAATTTTTTTTATTACAATCGAGTGTATGTTGTTTTTGTCGTTGTTTGATGCAGCTGAGAAAACTGTCAACTAATACAGGCCCAAAGTGACAGAGCAGAACTGCCCCACAGGGTTTTCTAGGCTGTAATTTTTACAAAAGGAAATCATCAGGTCTTTTACTGGGGAGCCGCTAGGTGGGTCTGAACTACCACCTTTATAATTAAATATTAGTTATCTTGGGTAAATCTGGAAATCCCAGTAGCATAGTGGTTAAGAGCAACAGCTAGTAACCAAAAGCTCAACAGTTCGAATCCACCAGGCGTTCCTTAGAATCCCTATGGGGCAGTTCTACTCTGTACTTTAGGGTCACTATGAGTCATAATCGACTCGATGTCTGCGGGTTTGGGTTTTTCCCCCTCCCCGGGTAAATCTATAAATTATTCATTAAGCATTTATATATTTCATTCTTCAAAAGAAGAAAAGAAAAAATAACATGGATATAGTGTGAAGAAATGTTATCAGGTCCAGCGAGAAGCCACATCTGGTAACACTATTGGGTACCCTGGGAACTGCATCAACAGTTTGGAGCCAGTGACATATGGTCTACCGATATCAAAGTGAATACCACTCTGCCCCACAAGCAATAAAATGAGGTTTTCTCCTTTCCCAAATAAGTACATCCACTCATCCTTACTATCTCGTTACCTGGTATTTCACATTTACGACAATAATAAAAAATCTATTACCTGACTATTTTGAGCATTAACAAAGAGACAAGGTGAGAGGGGGAAGAGGAGGATGGGGAGATTGTGACAGAGAGCGAGGATGAACCTGGAGGGCATTATGCTGAGTGAAATAAGTCAATCACAAGAGGACAACTATTGTATGAGACCACTACCGTAAAAACTCATGAAAATGTTTACACACAAAAAGAATCTTTAATGGTTACCAGAAAGGGGAAGGGTGGGGATGGAAAAACACTTACTAGACAACAGATAAGTGGTAACTTTGGTGAAGGGTAAGACAGTACACAACACTGGGGAAGCCAGCACAACCTGGACAAGGCAAGGTCACGGAAACTCCATAGACACATCCAAGCTCCCTAAGGGACCAAACTGTTGGGCTGAGGACTGTGGGGACCATGGTCTTGAGGAACATCTAGCTCAACTGGCATAACATAGTTTATAAAGAAAATGTTCTACATTCTACTTTGGTGAGTAGTGTCTGGGGTCTTAAAAGCCTGCGAGTGGCCATCTAGGATACTCCACTGGTCTCACCCCTTCCGGAGCAAGGAAGAATGAAGAAAACTAAAGATACAAGGGAAAGATTAGTCCAAAAGACTAATGGACCACATCTACCATGGCATCCCACAGACTGAGTCCAGTACAACTAGATGGTGCCCAGCAACACCACTGATTGCTCTGACAGGCATCACAATATAGGGTCCCGGACAGAGCAGGAGAAAAATGTAGAACAAAATTCTAATTCAGGAAAACCAGACTTGCTAGCCTAACAGAGACTGAAGAACCCTGAGAGTATGACCCCCAGACACCCTGTCAGCTCAGTAATGAGGTCACTCCTGAGGTTCACCCTTCAGCCAAAGACTGAATAGGCCCATGGAACAAAACAAGACTAAAGGGGCACACCAGTGCTGGGGCAAGGACTCGAAGACAGGAGCAACAGGGAAGCTGGCAATAGGGAACCCAGGGTTGAGAAGAGAGAGTGTTGACATGTTGTGGGGTTGTTAACCAATGTCATACGATAATGTGTGTACTGTTTCATGAGAAACTAGTTTGTTCTGTAAAACTTTCATCTGAAGTTCAATAAAAAAGAAAATAAGAGAAACATTCAACAACAAAGTCAAACAGAAATAGGATATAGTTAAGTGAACGAGAAGACAGAGTAAATGAACTTATTGGGTCTCAAGAGAAACAAAAAAAAAAAAAAGTAAACAAACCAAAATGGAAATGTGGGATTCAATTAAGAAATCTAACATTAGAATTATTGGAATTTCAGAACACCACAACAGTAATAAGGGCCCAGAAAAATTATCCAAGAGATAATCATAGACAATTTCCCAGACCTGAACAGGGAACAAAGCCTACAAATACAGGAAGCTACATGAACTCCAAATTAGAAAACATAAAAAGAGGTCCAGCCTGCATCACATTCTAACATAATTCCTGAAAACCAAACACAAGGAGAGAATTCTGAAGACAGCAAGAGACAAACATATCAAGGGTCCTTCATAAATTACTGCAAATTTCTTTACACAAACTCTAGAGGCCAGAAGACGATGGGGAAACAATTTTAAAAACACTCAATGAAAACAACTGCCAACCAAGAATGCCTTGCCCAGCAAAGGTGTCATTCAAAAATGAGGTGAAAATCAGACCATTCCATGTCATCCAAAAATGAGAGGGAAATCAAGACCTTTCCATGTCATCCAAAAAGAAGGGGGAAATCAAGACCTTTCCACGTCATCCAAAAATGAGGGAGAAATCAAGACCTTTCCATTTCATCCAAAACTGAGGGGGAAATCAAGACCTTTCCAAATAAATAAAAGCTGTGGAAATACACCACTACCAGACCAGCTCTGCAACTATTAATGAAGGGGGTACGCCATATGGAAAGGAAAACAAGTACTTGAATCTACACTTGGGAGATTATATAAATAAACAAATCCTTTTTGAAAAGAGAGAAAAGAAACAGAGAGCTCTCCAAAGTATGCAAAAGCATGGGCAAATATAAGGCTCGATTCATTAGTTCCACAAACAATATAACATCAACCACACAAGAAATAACTACGAACTAAACCTATCAGGCACAGGATGTAAAATAATGTTGTGGAGACTCACCAACAGAAAGGAGAGGGAGAGGAACAAAACAGGAATAGATTTACTATGTTACATGTTGTTTGTATATTAAATGTTGTCACAATTGCAAATCGTATAATGTAATATATGTGGTAACCACTAAGAAAGCACCTAAAGACAGATCAAAGTAAACAAGAAATCAAAAAAGCTCATCACAAGAAAGCCGTCAAACGCAAAAAATACCAGAAAAAATGAGAATAAAAAGACAAAGAAGACATAAAACACGCAAAACACAAATAGCAAGATGAATTAAGTAGACACTTCGTTTTCAGTAGTAACCTTTAATGTAAATGGTCCAAACTCCTTGTGCAAAAGGCAGAGAGGGACAGAATGGATTAAAAAATAAACAGACGTGATCCCTTCTTTTGCTGCCTACAAGAAACACACCTTAAACATAAAGACACAGAGTGAAAATAAAAGGGTGGAAATTAATATTAATAAAATTAATCACTTTATATTTTCTGTATCATATGCTATGATACAGAAAAGAACAGGGATGGGCATGCTGATGTGAGATAAAAAAGACTAAGTCAAAATATATTACAAGAGATAAAGAAGGACATTACATAATAATAAAAGGATCAATCCATAAATTCACATCCTTGCCAAATGTAAAACGCATTCACTCCATCATATCAATCTAAAAGTATCTAAAAGTGTGAAATCAACTCCAGGTACAAATTCCATCCGGACCAAAATTTCTCTTCATCTGTGAAATCTAGAATACAATTTTTCTGCTTCCAAAGTACGACTGCAGAACAGGCACATAGTAGACATTTCTAATACAAACAGGAGAAATTAGAAGGAAAAAAGGGATAACTTAATAAAATCTATTAAGAAAACATTCTGCATCCCACACTGGAGAGTGGCAGCTGGGGTCTTAAATGCTAGCAGGCATACATCTAAGATGCATCAATTGGTCTCAACCCACCTGGACCAAAGAAGAATGAAGAACACCAAAGACACAAGGTAACTAGGTGCCTAAGAGACAGAAAGGACCACACAAACTGGAGACTGTATCAGCCTGAGACCAGAAGAACTAGATGGTGCCCAGCCACAACCGATGACTACCTTGACTGGGAACAAAAAAGAGAACCCCTGAGGAAGCAGGAGAGCAGTGGGGTGCAGACCCCAAATTCTCATAAAAGACCAGACTTAATGGTCAGACTATGATTGGAAGGACCCCAGAGGTTATGGTCCCCACACCTTCCATTAGCCCAAGACAGGAATCATTCCCGGGGCCAACTCTTCAGACAGGGATTAAACTGGACAATGGGATAGAAAATGATACTGGTGAAGAACAGGCTTCTTGGATCAAGTAGACACATTAGACTGTGTTGGCATCTCCTGCCTAGAGGGGAGATGAGAGGGCAAAGGGGGCCAGAAGCTCCCTGAATGGACATGAGGAGAGAGAGTGGACGAAAGGAGTATGCTGTCTCATTAATGGGGAGACCAATTAGGAGTGTATAGCAAGGTGTATATAGATTTTTGTATAAGAGACTGACTTGATTTGTAAACTTTCACTTAAAGCTCAATAAAATTTTAAAAAAAGAAGACATAACAATTATAAACATACGTGCACCTAATATCACTGCTACAAAGCACGTGAAACGTCCCCTGAAACTATAGTCCCTGATGCTCTGTTCACTCAGAACTCAAACCATTCCAGAAGCCCACATTTCAGAGAAAGCTTAGACAAGCATATAAAACAAAAAATACTACACATGAGGAACATACTTCTTAGTTCAATCAAATATATGAGACCAAATGGGAAACTCCTCTTCAAAAGCAGAATGAAAAGGCAGGAAGGGACAGAACTGGACGAACAGACACAGCAAACACAGGGTGGAAAGGGGGAGAGTGCTATCACATTACAGGAATTGCAAACAAAGTCACAAAACAATATGTGTATAAATTTTTGAATGAGAAATTAACTGTAGCTGGAAATTTTCACCTAAAGCCCACTCACAAAAAAAAAAAAATACATGAAACAAATACTGACCTATATGAAAAAAGAAATATGACAACTTCTCAAAAACAAGGACTTCAACAAATCACTTTCAGTTCTAGATATAATATCTAAAAAGATCACTAAGGACATTGACACCAAAAGCCAATCTGATCTAACGAACATATATAGAACACTCTACACATCATCCTATCACTGAAAGCAATGTACTTCAGGATAGATCTTAAAACATTCTTTTTGACAATGAATGCAACACCATTCCTCTTTGAGTTGTCATTCCCAGCATAGTAGACTATATGATTGTCTGATTCAAAATGGCCAATCCAGTCCATTTCAGATCACTAAAGCCTAGGATATTGATGTTTATGCGTTCCATTTCATTTCTGACGATTTCCTATTTTCCTAGATACATACTTCATACATTTCAGATTCTCATTATTAGTGCGTGTATGCAGATGTTTCTTCTCGAGTCATGCCACATCAGCAAATGAAGGTCCCGAATGCTTTACTCCATCAAGGTCATTCAAGTCAACTCTACTCTGAGGAGGCAGCTCTTTCCCAGTCATCTTTTGAGTGCCTTCCAACCTGGGGGCTCATCTTCCAGCACTGTATCAGGCAATGCTCCGCTGCTACTCTTAAGTTTTTCACTAGATAATGCTTTTCAGAAGTAGACTTCTGGGTCCTTCTTCCTGGTCTGTCTTGGTCTGGAAGCTCAGCTGAAACCTGTCCTCCATGGGTGACCCTGCTGGTATCTGAATACTGGTGGCATAGCTTCCAGCATCACAGGAACATACAAGCCCCCACAGTATGACAAACTGACAGACACCAACCACTAGGGCCAAAGATGAAGAAATAGATTTTTATCAGCTGCTTCACTCTGAAATTGACTGAACATGCAATCAAGATGCATTGATAATTACTGGCAATTGGAATGCGAAAGTTGGAAACAAAGAAGAAGGATCGGTAGTTGGAAAATATGGCCTTGGTGATAGAAACAATGCCAGAGATTGAACGATAAAATTTTGCAAGACCAACGACTTCTTCATTGCAAATACCTTCTATCACCAACATAAACGGCGACTATACACATGGGCCTCACCACGTGGAACACACAGAAATCAAATTGACTACATCTGTGGAAAGAGACGATGAAAAAGTTCAGTATCAGTTAGAACAAGGCCAGGGGCAGACTGTGGAACAGATCATAAATTGCTCATACACAAGTTCAAGCTGAAAATGAAGAAAATCAGAGCAAGCCCATGAGAGCCAAAATATGACCTTGAGTATATCCCACTAGAATATAGAGACCATCTGAAGAACAGATTTGACACATTGAACATTAGTGACTGAAGGCCAGACGAGTTGTGAAATGAGATCAAGGAAATCATACATGAAGAAAGCAAGAGGTCATTGGAAAGAAAGACCAAGATGGATGTCAGAGGAGACTCTGAAATTTGCTCTCATACATCGAGCAGCTAAAGCAAAAGGAAGAACTGATGAAGTAAAAGAACTGAACAGAAGATTTCAAAGGGCAGCTCGAGGAGAAAAAGTAAAGTGTCATAATGACGTGCAAAGAGCTGGAGATGGAAAACCAAAAGGAAAGAACTCGCTGGGCGTTTCTCAAGCTGAAAGAACTGAAGAAAAAATTCAAGCCTCAAGTTGCAATAGCGAAGGATTCTATGGGGAAAATATTAAACGACGCAGGGAGAATCAAAAGAAGATGGAAGGAATACACACAGTCATTATACCAAAAAGAATTAGTTCATGTTCAACCATTTCAAAAGGTGGCATATGATCAGGAACCAATGGCACTGAAGAAAGAAGTCCAAGCTGCTCTGAAGGCATTGGCAAAAAACAAGACTCCAGGAATTGATGGAATATCAATTGAGATGTTTCAACAAACAGATGCAGCACTGGAAGTGCTCACTTGTCTATGCCAAGAAATATGGAGACAGCTTCCAGGCCAACTTACTGGAAGAGATCCATATTTATGTATATTCTCAAGAACGTGATCCAACCAAGTGTGGAAATTATAGAACAATATCATTAATATTACACGCAAGCAAAATTTTGCGGAAGATAATTCAAAAATGGCTGCAGAAGTATATCGACAGGGAACTGCCAGAAATTCTGGCCAGTTTCAGAAGAGGACGTGGAACCAGGGATACCATTGCTGATGTCAGATGGATCCTGGCTGAAAGCAGAGAATACCAGAAGGATGTTTACCTCTGTTTTATTGACCACTCAAAGGCATTCAACTGTGTGGATAATAACAAACTACAGACAACATTGTGAAGAATGGGAATTCCAGAACACTTAATTGTGCTCATGAGGAACCTTTACATAGATCAAGAGGCAGTTGTTCAGACAGAACAAGGGGTTACGGATTGGTTTAAAGTCAGGAAAGGTGGCGTCAGGCTTGTATTCTTGCACCATACCTATTCAATCTGTAAGCTGAGCAAATAATCCGAGAAGCTGGACTATATGAAGAAGAACAGGGCATCAGGATTGGAGGAAGACTCATGAACAATCTGCATTATGCAGATGACACAACCTTGCTTGCCTGAAGTGAAGAGGACTTGAAGCACTTATTAATGAAGATCAAAGGCCACAGCCTTCAGTATGGATTGCACCTCAACATGAAGAAAACAAAAATCCTCACAACTGGACCAATGAGCAACATCATGATAAACAGAGAAAAGACTGAAGTTGGCAAGGATTTGATTTTACTTGGATCCAAAATCAATAGCCATGGAAGTAGCAGTCAAGAAATAAAAAGACGCATTGCATTTGGGTAAATCTGCTGCAAAGGAATTCTTTAAAGTGTTGAAGAGAAAAGACGTCACCTTGGAGAATAAGGTGCGCCTGACCCAAGCCATGGTATTTTCAATCGCATCATATGCATGTGAAAGCTGGACAATGAATAAGGAAGACCGAAGAAGACTTGATGCCTTTGATTTGTGGTGTTGCCGAAGAATATTGACTATACCATGGACAGCCAAAAGAACGAACAAATGTGTTTTGGAAGTACAACCAGAATGCTCCTTAGGAGCAAGGACGGCGAGACTGCGTCTTACATTCTTTGGACATATTGTCAGGAGCCATCAGTCCCTTGAGAAGGACATCATGCTTGGCAGAGTACAGGGTAAGCAGAAAAGAGGAAGACCCTCAACGAGGTGGATTGACACAGTGGCTGCAACAATGAACTCAAGCATAACGGTTATAAGGATGGCGCGGGACCAGGCAGTGTTTCGTTCTGTTGTGCACAGGGTTGCTATGAGTAAGAACCGACTCAACGGCACCTAACAACAACAAAAATCCATCATCAGAACAATAACATTTTTCTCTAGCATACATGGATCATTTTCCAAAACAGGCCATATGCTATGATACAAAACAAATCTCAACAAATTTGAAATGACTGAAATCACACAAAGCATCTTCTCTGACCATAATAGAAATCAACAACAGGAAAATAAGGAAAATAATCACAGGGAAACTAAATAGCACAGTATTAAAAAAACTATTGGATCATAGAAGAAATCAAGTGAAATTAAATATATATATACATATACATTTAGACTCAAATAAATAAATATTTAGTATCAAACAAAAATGAAAACACAACATATCAAAACCTTTGGGGCACAGTAAAAGCAGTACTCAAAGGGAAAGTCATAGCAATAAATGTCTACATTAAAAAAAGAAGAAAAATCTAAAATTGTAACTTAAACCGACAACTTGAATAGATAAGGAAGAGTAAAAGAAGCCCACAGGTACTAGAAGAAAGGAAATAATGAAGATCAGAGCAGAAATAAAATAGAAAGAAAAAAGAATGAATCAACAGAACCAGAAGTTGACTTTTTGAAAGGATCAATCAAATAGACTAACCACTGGCTAAACTGACCAAAAAAAAAAAGAGACAAATAACCAAGAAATGAAACTGGAGATATTACAACATATCCAAAAGAGATAAAGAGGATCGTAAGGGAATATTATGAAAAAGTGTACTCCCACCGAATATGAAAACCTAGAGGAAAGGGACAAATTTCTGGAAACACACTACCTCTAGATTCAACAGAATCCCAATCAAAATTACAACAGCCTTCTTTACAGAAATGGAAAAACCAACCCTCAATTTTATGTGGAATGGCAAGAAGCCCCAAATAGTTAAAGCAATACTGAAAGAGAAGAACAAAGTAAGAGGACTCATATTTCCAGGTTTTAAAACATATTATACAGCGATAGTAATCAAAACAGCCTGGTATTAATGAGAAACTAATTTGCTCCGTAAATCTTCATCTAACGCACAGTTTAAAAAAAAAACCTGGTACTAATCCAGACTTCCTAGAGCCATGGTGGCTGGATGACCCTCCGAAACTATTGCCCTACGATAATCTTTAAACCTTAAACCAAAAATATCCCCTGAAGTCTTAGGGGGCAGTGAGTTTATGTTAATGGGGGAGGAACAACTCAGAAAAGGAGGGTAAGAATGGTTGCACAACCCAAACAATGCAATCAATGTCACTAAACTATACATGTAAAAACTTGAATTGGTGTATATTTTGCTGTGCATATTCACAACAGAAAAACTAAAAAAAAATTTTTTTAAAGCCTGATACTGGAATAACAGAGCCACATATACCAACGGAATAGGACAGTCCAGAAATAAACTCACACATCTAAGTTCAAGTGATGTTTGATAAGGGTGGTCCCTTCGATAGGGAAAGAAGGATCTCTTCAATAAACAGTGTTGGGAAAAATATATTTGACATGCCGAAAAATGTAACAGGAAACCTGTCTTAGTTATCTAGTCCTGCTATAACAGATTACATCAAGTGGGTGGCTTTAACAAAGAGAAATTTATTCTCTCAGAGTGTAGGAGGCTAGAAGTCCAAACTCAGAGCACCAGCTCTCTATCAGCTCTGGGAGAAGGTCCTTGTCATCAATCTTCCCCTAGTCTAGGAGCTTCTCAACACAGGCACCCGGGTCCAAATGACACACTCCACTCTTGGCGGCAATGAGGACCCCTTGTCTCTCTACTCACTTCTCTCTTTTATATCTCAGGAGATTGAATCAAGATACAACCTAATTCTGTAGACTGTTTCCTGCCTAATTAAAATAACTGCCTCTAACCCAGCCTCTTAACCTCATAGGGGTTAGGATTTACAACACATAGAATAATTATATCAGCTCAGAAAATGAAGGCAAACCACACAATACTGGGAATCACAGTGTAGCCAAATTGACACACAGTTGAAAGACACAATTCAATCCATAACATTCTACCCTTTGGCCTCCAAAAATTCACATCCTTGCCACATGTAAAACACATTCACTCCATCGTATCAATCTAAAAGTGTTAAATCAACTCCAAGTCCAAATTCCATCCAGAGCAAAATTACTCTTCATCTCTGAAATCTAGAATACAATTTATCTGCTTCCAAAGTACAATGGTAGAACAGATACACGGTAGACATTTCTATTACAAATGGGAGAAATTGGAGGGGAAAAGGGGCTAACAGGCACCTAGCAACTCGGCAAAACACATTATATTAACTCTCAAGTCTTGAGAATAATCTCTTCTCTGAGAACTCTTAAGCAATGGTCCTGCTCTAGACTCTAGGTGTTGACCACATTCTCTGCAATCTGGATGGAGGAACCCTCAGCCCTGGGCTTTAGCTTTCCCTTCCTGGCCCTCTGGGACAACAACTCTGCTCTCTGGGATTTGGGCACCCTCATTCTCCAAGTCTGTCTGAGTGGCAACCATCCTCCTATGGCCCCAGTGGGCCCTTCTTTTGCCCCTTGGCATAGCAGCCCTGCCCCCTCAGCTTTCGGCATTGGATCCAGCCCCATTCCACTGGTACTCATGGAAGGCAGCCCCATGCTCCAGAACTGAGCTGGTGAAGATCTGACTCTTTGAAACCCAGTGGGCTCTGGTTGCACCCTTTGAAACCACCGAGTTCATGGCCCTACTCTTTGAGAAGAGACAGCTCCACTTCCTGTGCTCCTTGTCTCTTAAGCTTCTGCTTCCTGGTTACTTGGCTTCTCACACCCTTGGACCTTTTGGTCTCGCTGGCCTCTGCTCTGCTTGGGCAAGTGTTCCAAAGCTCTTTAGTTCTATTGATAAGTGTCTGGATGCATTCTACTCCACCAGTAAACCTCAGCCAGAAGACACTCAGCTCTCATTCCATGGGTCGGCAAGCCTAGCTCCACTAGTAAGTGCCTAGTGGCACCCCATTCCACCAGGAAACTTCCTGTTCGAAGGCACTCAGCTCTCTTTCTCCATGGGTCAGCTCCCACACTCTTGTGCGGGTCTCCTGTTTCTGCCGCTGCTGCTTCTCACCATCTGTGCCATTTCTAATGTTACAGCTCTCCTCTGATTCATCAACAGAATTGTCATTGATGTCCATAATTCCACCAGCAATCTCTTCAAGGCAATCTAGGCTTTTACTGTTAGGCACTTTAAAACAATTCCAGCCTCTGCCCATTCAGAATTTCAAGCCCGCTTCCAAATTTTAGGTATCTCTTAAGTAGAACCCAACTCTCAATAAAAAATTCTGTCTTCGTTATCCAGTGCTGCTATAACAGAAATACCTCACTCAAGTGGACGGCTTTAACACACAGAAATTTATGCTTTCAGTCTAGGAGGCAAGAAGTTCAAATTCAGGGCGCCAGCTTCAGGGAAAGGCTTTCTCTCCCTGTTGGCTCTGGGGGAAGGTCCTTCTCATCAATCTTCCCCCAGGATTAGTAGCTTCCCAGCACAAGGACCTTGGGTCCAAAAAACATGCTCTACTCCTCGCTCTTCTTGCTTGGTGGTAATGAGGTACCTCTTCCTCTCTATGCTTGCTTCTCTATTTCATATCTCAAAAGAGACTGACTCAACATACAACCTAAACCTATAGATTGTGTCCTACCTCATTAATATTACCACCTCAAATCCCGCCTCATTAACATCATACAGGTTAGGATTTACAACACATTGAATAAATACATCATTTCACAAAATGTTGGCAAAACACTTAATATTGGAAATCATGGCCTAGCCAAATTGATACATATTTCGGGGGGGGGCCACAACTCAACGCATAACAATACTTGACCCATACCATATACAAAATCAAATTCAAAATGAATTAATGACCTGAATATGAAGACAAAACAGTAAAATCTGTAGAAGAAAATACAGTGACAAGGCTGAAAAGGCAAGGTTTTAACAATGGATCATCTGATATAATTTTAAAAAGCACAAAGAATAAAAAAGAAAATAAAGAAATGTAACCTCATAAAAATTAAAAATTTTTTTCATCATAACTGTACCAAAAAATTGAAAAGATAAGCTACTGGCTGAGAAAATATCTTCGGAAACCATACATCCAATAAGAAGCAAATAACTGAAATACATAAAAAATACATAACGTCAAAATCTTAACAATATGAGGCAGGGTCAACATGGCGGAATAGAGAGACACTTCTAGAGGGCCCTCTTACAGCAAAGACCCGAAAAAACAAGTAAAACAACTATATATATGACAAGCTAGGAGGCCTGAATATCAAATAGCAAGGTTAGAAAACCAACCGAGGGACGGGGGTGTAAGAGACAGTTAAGAAGTGGAGAGAAGGTACCGGACCTGAATCGCCGGGAGCCCTCAGAAACCATTTCCAGGGAACACCTGCAGCGGGCTGGTATTACCATTTTGCTGCCGTTTCCACAGGGAGAAGCACCCAGCCACACAGTCTACTCACACTTCCGGAATGAGAGATAATTGGAACTCTCAGCAAAAGCTAAGTACTTGTGTATGTTTTACCACGCCCACCCACTCCAAAGCCAGCTTCAGGGGCTGATTTCCCTGGGCCTGAGATAGGCCCTACTGAGCACCTACAGCCATCCTCCAGGCCTTGGAGAAGGAATAAATTTGCAACTGGGGGAAAAGATAACTTGCCAGGTCCATTAACCAGGAGAGCTCAGAGCAGAAGCAGAACCTGTCCAGGCATAAACGGTCTGTGGACTTTGAGTACCTTTCCACTCTGCATGGACCCGTGTGGGCCTATTTCAAGACAACAGGACCTTGTTGGCAAACTACAACTGTTTCAGCTATGCGGTGGAGAGGTGGGTGTTTGATGTTTGACATTGCTTTACCTATTAAACAGGGTCCTCACCTACCCATATCAGGGGCTTAATTAACAGTGGCTCCACTCAGGTCACCCAGCCACCTGCAACAGGGGTCCAAGGATAACTGGAATCTCCCAGTCCTTGTGACCAAAAACACTGGGTGCTCACAGTCCATCTGCACAGCCCACCCACCTGTACGCTCTAGGGAACAGGGAGACGCTTTTCTCAGAGACACTTGGGGGATGATTCTCAGCCCCTTGCCTTGTTCAGAACATAAACCCCTGCTGCAACCAGATTCCAAAACCTACACCAATCAGACCTGCCCATTTAAGACTGTAGGACAGAGCCTCTACCACACACTTGATGATCAGCTACCTGGATACCCGAACTGAATTCATACAAGCAAAGTGAATGGACTCCTAGACTCATACACCTGATAACAGTACTAGCCATTTGGGGACAGGACATCAGGACTCCAAAGGTGAAAATAATCAAGCTAGCTCACTCAAGCAACCCATCTGGGAATATCAAAACAAAACAAAGGAAGAAGCAACGACACAGTAATCAAACATAAAATAAACTAATACAATAACTTACAGATGACACAGAGACAACAGTCGCTATCAGGTCACATGAACAAACAGATCATGATCGCCTCAACAAGCTCTAAAAACAAAGAATCAAGGGATCTTCTAAACGCAAGGGCCTCTCTGGAATTACCAGAGACAAAATACAAAATAATTGACATACGCAAACCTTCAAACCATCAGGAAGGAAATCGGGTACTATGCAGAACAACCAAAGAAACACACAGATAAAGCAGCTGAAGAAATTAAAAAGATTATTCAGGAAAATAATGAAAAATTTTAAATGCTACAAAAGTCCATAGAGAGCAATCAGAAATTCAGGAGATTAACAATAAAATTACAAAAGTAGACAACTCAATACAAAGTCAAAAGACCAGAATTCAGGAAGTGGAAGGCAGAATTGGTGAGCTTGAAGATAAAGCACTTGGCAACAATATATATGAAGAAAAATCAGATAAAAGAATCTTAAAAAATGAAGAAAACTTTAGAATCATGTAGAAGTCTATCAAGAGAAATAACCTACAGGTGATTTGAATACCAGAACAGGCAGGAATAACAGAAAAAACAGACAGAATTCTAGAAGATTTGCTGGCAGAAAACTTCCCTGATATCGTGAAACATGAGACAATATCTATCCAAGATGCTCATCGAACTCCATATACGTTAGATTAAGAAAAAAAAAAAGTCACCAAGACATATTATACTCAAACTTGCCAAAACCAAAGATACAGACAAAACTTTAAGAGCAGCTAGGAAAAACCAAGGATCACCCACAAGGGCCAGTCAATAAGAATGAACTCGGACTACTCGGCAGAAACCACGCACGCAAGAAGGCAATTGGATCACATATATAAAAAATTGAAGGAAAAAAATTTCCAGCTAAGAATCAAATATGCAGAAAACTGTCTTTCAAATATGCAGGTAAAATTGGGACATTGCCAGATAAACAGAAGTTTAGGCAATTCGTAAAAACGAAACCAAAACTACAAAACAAAATAAAGGCAGTTTGTTCATTAGGAAATCAATAATATAAGGTATCAATCCAAGACTACACGATGGGCAGAACAATCAGAAGTCAACCCACACAGGGAAAGCACAGAAATAAATCGAGATAAAAAAGTGCTCAAAACACAGAAAACAGCGATGTCATTATGTAAAAGAAGAAAACATTAAAAAAATAAAGAGGGACTAAGAAATGTAGTGATAGATCTTTCATATGGAGAGGAAGACAAGACGATACAAAGGAAATAAAAGTTGGGTTTAAATTTAGAAAAATAGGGTAAATAACAAGGTAACCACAAAGGAGACAAACTATCCTACACAACAAAATAAAATACAACAAAAAATAGAGACTCGGCACAAATAAAATCAACAACAATGAATATGAGGAAAGGACAACATATAAAGATAATCTACTCAACACATAAAATTAAGGGTGAAAAAAACTGTCAACAACACACACAAAAAAACATCAAAATCAAAGCACTAAATTCATACCTATCCATAAATATCCTTAATGTAAATGGACTAAATGCACCAATAAAGAGACAGAGAGGGGCACAATAGGGAGCAATCACAAACTGTCTACACGCTATCTACAAGAGACACAGCTTAGACTTTAATACACAAACTAAAACTCAAAGGAGGGAAAAAACAGATCAATCAAACGACAATCAAAAAAGAGCAGGAGAGGCGGGGCCAAGATGGCCCATTAGGAAAAGCTGCCTCGGATCCCTCTTGCAACAAAGACTTGGAAAAAAAAGGGAATCGATCACATACATGACAATCTACCAACCCTAACCATCAAACACAGATCTAAAGAATTGACCTGAGTGACAGAGACTGAGAATGAACAACCACGGGGAAGCAGCGACTGTTTTCGGAGCCTGGAGCCAGCGTCCCAGTCAGAAAACCTTGGCGTCGGGCTTTGGACTGGGCACAGGAGAGCTGAGCACAGGATCCCATGACAGCGCAAACGCAGGACTCAGCCCTACCCCCCAGAATTGACCTCGGGGGAAGTCCAGCCAGTGCACGCAGGCAGAGCAGCAACGCGGCTGATAGGAGGAGAAGTCACTGGGAGGCAGCAACTGATTTTGAAGCCCGGAGTGTGGCGTCCCAGCCGGAGAACCTTGGCACTGGGCTTTGGACTGGGAGCAGAGAAACTAACCACGGCTTCTGAAACAGCACCAGCACTGGACACGGGCCTACCCTCAGGAGCAATCTCTACCCAGCCAGCACACACAGTCGATGCGCCCCTCGGGAATCTCAGATAAAACAGTCATCCCAAGCAAGATAAGTAACTCTGTCTATATTCCGGGGTGCTACCCTCTCCTATTTATCTGAACCCTCCCCTCCCCTCCCCTTCCCAGGCACCTTCATTAACACTGGAATTTCCTGAGCCAGAGGGAGAACTGCTCTGCGGTTTTTCCCTCTTTTTTTTTTGGTCTTCTCCTAACCCATTCTCCTGGCCTGAGAAAAGCAGCTACAAAAAACCCAGGGACCAAAAATCCTTCCCTAATTGCACTAAAAACACAAAACCAGCTCCAGCCAAGCATAAGTGATCCACAGTCTTGCGCTTTCATCCCTACAGGGAACAAGGTGGCTATTATAGTGCAAAGGCATTTCTGAAAGGGATCTCACTGTAATTGCTTTAGTGGATTACTGGAAAGAAAAGTTTCCCAGGTCTGGTATCTCTGCATATTAAACAGAGCCCTCACTGACCCACAACAGGGAACTGAGGGGTGAAGCGCCCCCCAGACGACCAAGCCTCCTGCCTTAGGGGTCTAAGGAGGGTGACACCTACCAATCTGTAGAGGTACTTGTATTGGGGGCCTAAGGTACAGCTGCAGAGCCCACTCACCAAAGTGCTTTAGGAATAGAGACACACCTACCTCACTGGCACTTGGGGGAAGCCTGTCAGCATCCTGCCCACCCTGGAGTGTGAACTCCAGCTGCTACTAGAATATGGTGCACACAACTATCACCACTACTTCTCCAGGTGGATAAGTGACAGTCTGCACCACACACTTGGTGTCACAAAATCAGATTCTACTCAAGAATAGTGAATGGACTCCTAGGCTTATATATTTGGTAACAGCCCAAACCAGCTGGTAATAGAACATAAGTGATTCAAGGGCTACAACAATCAAGACAGTGCAATCTAGTAGCCCATCTACGTATATTGAAAGAAAACAAAACAAGATAAGACTCAGTGAGCAAATATAGAATAAATCACTGCAATATCTTAGTGATAGCTCGGAGACAGCAGTCGATATCAAACCACATAAAGAAGCAGACCATGATTGTTTCTACACCTCCCCAAATTAAAGAAACAAAATCTTTCCCAAATGAAGATACAATCCTGGAATTGCCACATGCAGAACATAAAAAACTAATTTACAGAATGCTTCAAGACATCAGGGATGACCTCAGAAATGAAATAAGGCAATCTAAAGAAAAAGCCAAGGAACACACTGATAAAGCAGCTGAAGAACTCAAAAAGATTATTCAAGAACATAGTGGAAAAATTAATAAGTTGCAAGAATCCATAGAGAGACAGCATTCAAAAATCCAAAAGATTAACAATAAAATTACAGAAATAGACAATGCAATAGGAAGTCAGAGGAGCAGACTCGAGCAGCTGGAATAAAAAAAAAAAAAATTAGTTGGAATACACAGTGGGAAATCTGGAGGACCAGGGATCTGACACCAATATAGCTGAAAAAAAAATCAGATAAAAAAATTAAAAAAAAAAAGAAGAAACCCTAAGAATCACGTGGGACTCTATCAAGAAGAATAACTTGCTTGTGATTGGAGTCCCAGAAAAGTGAGGGATATCAGAAAACACAGAGAGAATAGTTGAAGATCTCTTGGCAGAACACTTCCCTGACATCATGAAAGACGAAAGGATATCTATCCAAGATGCTCATCGAACCCCATTTAAGATTGATCCAAAAAGAAAATCACCAAGACATATTATCATCAAACTTACCAAAACCAAAGATAAAGAGAAAATTTTAAAAGCAGTCAGGGAGAAAAGAAAGGTCTCTTACAAAGGAGAATCAATACGAATAAGTTCATACTACTCAACAGAAACCATACAGCCAAGAGGGCAATGGGATGACATATATAGAACACTGATGGAGAAAAACTGCCAGCCAAAGATCATATATCCAGCAAAACTCTCTCTCAAATATGAAGGCGAAATTAAAACATTTACAGATAAACACAAGCTTAGAGAATTTGCAAAAACCAAACCAATGCTACAAGAAATACTAAAGGAAATTGTTTGGTCAGAAAATCAATATCAGATACAAGTACAACACAAGGTCACAGAACAGAACATCCTGATACCAACTCACATAGGGAAATCACAAAAACAAATTAAGATTAATTTTTAAAAGAAAAAAACACTCAAAACAGGGAATCATTGAAGTCAATATGTAAAAGATGGCAATAATCAAAAAGAGGAAGTAAATCCAGGTGGCAAAGAACTGCCATACGGAGAGGGATACAAGGCGATATAGGACAATACAAGTTAGGTTTTTACTGAGAAAACTAGGTGTAAATATTAAGGTAACCACAAAGAGGTATAACAACTCCATAACTCAAAATAAAAACCAAGAAACACATAACAACTCAGCAAACATAAAGTCAAATACTATGAAAATTAGGAACACACAATTTTCAAAGAAAAACGTCTCAGCACAAAAAAGCAAGTGGAAAAATGAAACTGTCAACAACACACACAAAAAGGCATCAAAATGACAGCACTAAACACATACTTATCTATAATTACGCTGAATGTAAATGGACTAAACGCACCAATAGAGACAGAGAGTCTCAGACTGAATAAAGAAACACGATCCGTCTATACGCTGCCAACAATAGACACAACTTAGACTTAGAGACACGAACAAACTAAAACTCAAAGGATGGAAAAAATATATCAAGCAAACAATAAGCAAAAAAGAGTAGGAGTAGCAATATTAATTTTTGGCAAAATACACTTCTAAGTTAAATCCACCACAAAGGATAAAGAAAGACACTAAACAATGATTAAAGGGACAATTCACCAGGAAGATATAACCATATTTAATATTTATGCACCCAATGACAGGGCTGCAACATACATAAAACAAACTTTAACAGAACTGCAAAGTGAGATAGACACCTCCACAATTATAGTAGAATTCAACACATCGCTTTCGGAGGACAGGACATCCAGTAAGAAGCTCAACAGAGACACGGAAGACCTACTTGCTACAGTCAACCAACTTGACCTCATTTCTGATTTAATATTAGAAAAACCATTAATGTAATCCACCATATAAATAAAACAAAAGACAAAAACCACATGATCTTATCAATTAATGCAGAAAAGGCATTTGACAAAGTCCAACACCCATTTATGATAAAAACTCTCACCAAAAAGGAATTCAAGGAAAATTCCTCAACATAATAAAGGGCATCTATGCAAAGCCAACAGCCAACATCACTCAAAATGGAGAGAGCCTGAAAGCATTTCCCTTGAGAATGGGAACCAGACAAGGATGCCCTTTATCATCGCTCTTATTCAACATTGTGCTAGAAGTCCTAGCCAGAGCAATTAGGCTAGACAAAGAAATAAACAGCATCCGGATTGGCAAAGAGGAAGGAAAATTATCTCTATTTGCAGATGACATGATCTTATACACAGAAAACCCCAAGGAATCCTCAAGAAAACTACTGACACCAATAGAAGAGTTTGGCAGAGTCTCAGGTTATAAGATAAACATACAAAAATCACTTGGATTCCTCTACATCAACAAAAAGAACACAGAAGAGGAAATAACAAAATCAATACCATTCGCAGTAGCCCCCAAGAAGATAAAACACTTAGGAATAAATCTTACCAAGGATGTAAAAGACCTATACAAAGAAAACTACAAAGCTCTACTACAAGAAATTAAAAGGGACATACTTAAGTGGAAAAACATACCTTGCTCATGGATAGGAAGACTTAACATAGTAAAAATGTCTATTCTACCAAAAGCCACCTATACATACAATGCACTTCCGATCCAAATTCCAATGTCATTTTTTAAGGTGATAGAGAAACACATCACCAACTTCATATGGAAGGGAAAGAAGCCTCGGAAAGCAAAGCATTACTGAAAAAGAAGAAGAAAGTGGGAGGCCTCACTTTACCTGATTTCAGAACCGATTAAACAGCCACAGTAGTCAAAACAGCCTGGTACTGGTACAACAACAGGCACATAGACCAGTGGAACAGAACTGAGAACCCAGATATAAATCCATCCACACATGTGCAGCTCATATTTGACAAAGGCCCAGTGTCAGTTAACTGGGGAAAAGATAGTCTTTTTAACAAATGGTGCTGGCATAACTGGATATCCATTTGCAAAAAAATGAAACAGGACCCATGCCTCACACCATGCACAAAAACTAACTCCAAGTGGATCAAAGACCTAAACATAAAGACTAAAATGATAAAGATCATGGAAGAAAAAATAGGGACAACCTTAGGAGCCATAATACAAGGCATAAACAGAATACAAAAAATTACAAAAAATGACGAAGAGAAACCAGATAACTGGGAGCTCCTAAAAATCAAACACCTATGCTCATCTAAAGACTTCACCAAAAGAGTAAAAAGACCACCTACAGATTGGGAAAGAATTTTCAGCCAGGACATCTCCGACCAGCGCCTGATCTCTAAAATCTATATGATTCTGTCAAAACTCAACCACCAAAAGACAAACAACCCAGTCAAGAAGTGGGCAAAGGATATGAACACACACTTTACGAAAGAAGACATTCGGGCAGCTAACAGATACATGAGAAAATGCTCTCGATCATTAGCCATTAGACATATGCAAATTAAAACTACGATGAGATTTCATCTCACTCCAACAAGGCTGGCATTAATCCAAAAAACACAAAATAATAAATGTTGGAGAGGCTCCGGAGAGATTGGAACTCTTATACACTGCTGGTGGGAATGTAAAATGGTACAACCACTTTGGAAATCTATCTGGCGTTATCTTAAACAGTTAGAAATAGAACTACCATACAACCCAGAAATCCCGCTCCTCGGAATATACCCTAGAGAAATAAGAGCCTTCACACCAACAGATATATGCACACCCATGTTTATTGCAGCTCTGTTCACAACAGCAAAAAGCTGGAAGCAACCAAGGTGTCCATCAACGGATGAATGGGTAAATAAATTGTGGTATATTCACACAATGGAATATTACGCATCGATAAAGAACAGTGACGAATCTGTGAAACATTTCATAACGTGGAGGAACCTGGAAGGCATTATGCTGAGCGAAATCAGTCAGAGGCAAAAGAACAAATATTGTATAAGACCACTATTATAAGATCTTGAGAAATAGTATAAACTGAGAAGAATGCATACTTTTGTGGTTACGAGGGGGGGAGGGAGGGAGGGTGGGAGAGGGTTTTTTACTGATTAATTAGTAGATAAGAACTGCTTTAGGTGAAGGGAAGGACAATACTCAATACATGGAAGGTCAGCTCAACTGGACTGGACCAAAAGCAAAGAAGTTTCCGGGATAAACTGAATGCTTCAAAAGTCAGCAGAGCAAGGGCAGGGGTTTGGGGACCATGGTTTAAAGGGACTTCTAAGTCAATTGGCAAAATAATTCTATTATGAAAACATTCTGCATGCCACTTTGAAATGTGGCGTCTGGAGTCTTAAATGCTAACAAACGGCCATCTAAGATGCATCAATTGGTCTCAACCCACCGGGAGCAAAGGAGAATGAAGAACACCAAGGTCACACAATAACTATGAGCCCAAGAGACAGAAAGGGCCACATGAACCAGAGACCTACATCATCCTCAGACCAGAATAACTAGTTGGTGCCCGGCCACAATCGATGACTGCCCTGACAGGGAGCGCAACAGAGAACCCCTGAGGGAGCAGGAGAACAGTGGGATGCAGACCCCAAATTCTCATAAAAAGACCAGACTTAATGGTCTGACTAAGACTAGAGGAATCCCGGCGGTCATGGTCCCCAAACCTTCTGTTGGCCCAGGACAGCAACCATTCCCGAAGACAACTCATCAGACATGGAAGGGACTGGACAATGGGTAGGAGAGAGATGCTGATGAAGAGTGAGCTAATTGTATCAAATGGACACTTGAGACTGTGTTGGCATCTCCTGTCTGGAGGGGGAATGGGAGGATAGAGAGAGTTGGAAGCTGGCAAAATTGTCACAAAAGGAGAGACTGGAAGGGCTGACTCACTAGGGGGAGAGCAAGTGGGAGTATGCAGTAAGGTGTATATAAACTTATATGTGACAGTCTGACTTGTTTTGTAAATGTTCACTTGAAGCTCAATAAAAGTTAATAAAAAAAATTAAAACATACTTAGGAACAACTCCTACCAGAAATGTAAAAGACTTATACAAAGAAAGCTACAAAACACTTCTATAAGAAACCAGAAGAGACTTACATAAGTGCAAAAACATACCTTGCTCACGGATACAAATAGTTAACATTGTAAAAATGTCTATTCTACCAAAAGGGATCTATACATTTAATGCAATTCCGATCCAAATTTCAACGACACTGTTTAACAAGATAGAGAAACAAATCACCAACTTCATCTGTAAGGGCAAGAGACCCCGGATAAGTAAATCATTATTGAAAAAAAAACCCAGTGTGAGAGGCCTCATTCTACCTCATTTTAGAACCTATTATACCACCACAGTAGTCAAAACAGCCTGGTACTAGTATAACAACAGATATATAGACCAATGGAACAGAATTGAGAATCCAGACATAATTCCATCCACGTATGAGCAGTTGATATTTGATAAAAGCCCCAAAGAAGTTAAATGGGAAAAAGATAGTCTTTTTAACAAATTGCACTGGCATAACTGGATATCTATCTGCAAAAAAAATGAAACAAGACCCATACCTCACTCCATGCACAAAAACTAACTCAAAATGGATCAAAGACCTAAATGTAAAATCTACAAAGATAAAGATCATGGAAGAAAAAATAGCGACAACGTTAGGAGCCCTAATACATGGCATAAACAGGATACGAAACATTATAACGAATGTAGAAAAAAAACTAGATAACTGGGAGCTCCTAAAAATCAAACACCTATGCTCATCCAAAAACTTCACCAAAAGAGTAAAAAGACTACCTAAAGAATGGGAAAAAGTTTTTAGCTATGACTTTTCTGATCAGTGCCTGATCTCTAAAATCTACACGATACTGCAAAAACTCAACAGCAAAAATACAAATAACCGAATTAAAAAATGGGCAAAAGATATGAAGACACTTCACTTAAGAAGACATTCAGGTAGCTAACAGATATATGAGGAAATGTTCACGAACATTAGCCATTGGAGAAATGCAGATCAAAACTACAATGAGCTACAAAGAGATTTCATCTCACTCCAGCGAGGCTGGCATTAATCCAAAAAACACAAAATAATAAATGTTGGAGAGGCTGTGGAGAGATTGGAACACTTATACACTGTTGGTGGGAATGTAAAATGGTACCACACCTTTGGAAATCGATTTGGTGCTTCCTTAAAAAGCTAGACATGGAACTACCATAGGATCCAGCAATCCGACTCCTTGGAATATATCCTAGACAAATAAGACCCTTTACACCAACAGATATATGCACACCCATGTTTACTGCAACACTGTTTACAATAGCAAAAACATGGAAGCAACCAAGGTGCCCATCAACGGATGAATGGATAAATAAATTATGGTATATTCACACACACCCACCTGTCTGTCAGTCTGTGTAACTGTGGGGGCTTGCCTGTTCCTATGATGCTGGAAGCTATGCCACCAGTATTCAGATACCAGGAGGGCCACCCATGGAGGACAGATTTCAGCTGAGCATCCAGACTAAGACAGACTAGGAAGAAGGACCCAGAAGTCTACTTCTGAAAAGCATTAGCCAGTGAAAACCTTATAAATAGCAGCGGAAAAATGTCTGAAATACTGCTGGAAGATAAGCCCCCCAGGTTGGAAGGCACTCAAAAGATCAATGGGGAAGAGCTGCCTCCTCAAAGTAGAGTCGACCTTAATGACGTGGATGGAGTAAAGCTTTCGGGACCTTCACTTGCTGATGTGGCAACACTCAAAATGAGAAGAAACAGCTGCAAACATCCATTAATAATCGGAACCTGGAATGTACGAAGTATGAACCTAGGAAAATTGGAAATCGTCAAAACTGAAATGGAACGCATAAACATCAATATCCTAGGCATTAGTGAGCTAAAATGGACTGGTATTGGCCATTTTGAATAGGACAATCATATAGTCCACTATGCTGGGAATGACAACTCGAAGAGGAATGGTGTTGCATTCATCTCACTGCCAAAAAGAACATTTCAAGATCTATCCTAAAGTACAATGCTGTCAGTGATAGGATAATATCCATATGCCTACAAGGAAGACCAGTTAAGACGACTATTATTCAAGTTTACGCACCAACCACTACGGCCAAAGGTGAAGAAATAGAAGATTTTTATCAGCTGCTGCAGTCTGAAATTACTCAAACATGCAATCAAGATGCATTGATAATTACTGGCGATTGGAATGCAAAAGTTGGAAACAAAGAAGAAGGATCTGTAGTTGGAAAATATGGCCTTGGTGATAGAAACAATGCCGGAGATCAAATGATAAAATTTTGCAAGACCAATGACTTCTTCATTGCAAATATCTTCTTTCACCAACATAAACAGTGACTATACACACGGACCTCACCAGATGGAATGCACAGAAATCAAATTGACTACATCTGTGGAAAGAGATGATGGAAAAGCTCAATATCATCAGTCAGAACAATGCCAGGGGCCAACTGTGGAACAGACCAGCAACTGCTCATATGCAAGTTCAAGCTGAAACTGAAGAAAATCAGAGCAAGTCCAGGAGAGCCAAAATATGACCTTGAGTATATCCCACCTGAATTTAGAGACCATCTGAAGAACAGATTAAATGCACTGAACACTAGTGACCAAAGACCAGACGAGTTGTGGAACGACATCAAAGACGTCATTCTTGAAGAAAGCAAGAGGTCACTGAAAAGACAGGAAAGAAAGAAAAGACCAAGGTGGATGTCAGAGGAGGGTCTGAAACTTGTTCTCAAACATCGAGCAGCTAAAGCAAAAAAAAAGAATTCATGCAGTAAATGAACTGAATAGAAGATTTCAAAGGGCCTCTCGAGAAGACAAAATAAAGTATTATAATGACACGTGCAAAGAGCTGGAGATGGAAAACCAAAAGGAAAGAACAAGTTCGGCGTTTCTCAAGCTGAAAAAACTAAAGATAAAATTCAAGCCTCAAGTTGCAATACTGAAGGATTCCATGGGGAAAATATTAAACGATGCAGGAAGCATCAAAAGAAGATGGAAGGAATACATAGAGTCATTATACCAAAAAGAATTACTCGATGTTCAACCATTTCAAGAGGTGGCATATGATCAGGAACTGATGGTACTAAAGGAAGAAGTCCAAGCTACTCTGAAGGCATTGGCAAAAAACAATACTACAGGAATTGATAGAACATCAATTGAGATGTTTCAACAAACAGATGCAGCGCTGGAGGTGCTCACTCGTCTATGCCAAGAAATATGGAAGACAGCTTCCTGGCCAACTGATTGGAAGAGATCCATATTTATGCCTCTTCCCAAGAAAGGTGATCCAACTGAATGTGGAAATCATAGAACAATATCATTAATATCACACGCAAGCAAAATTCCGCTGAAGATCATTCAAAAACGGCTGCAGAAGTATATCGATAGGGAACAGCCAGAAATTCAGGTCAGTTTCAGAAAAGGACGTAGAAACAGGGATATCACTGCTGATGTCAGATGGATCCTGGCTGAAAGCAGAGAATATCAGAAGAATGTTTACCTCTGTTTTATTGACTATGTAAACGCATTCGACTGTGTGGATCATAACAAACTAAGGATAACACTGTGAAGAATGAGAATTCCAGAACACTTAATTGTGCTCATGAGGAACCTTTACATAGATCAAGAGGCAGTTTGTTCGGACAGAACAAGGGGATTCTGATTGGTTTAAAGTTAGGAAAGGTGTGCGTCAGGGTTGTATTCTTGTACCATACCAATTTAATCTGTGTGCTGAACAAATAATCCGAGAAGCTGGACTATATGAAGAAGAACGGGGCATCAAATTGGAGGAAGACTCATTAACAACGTGCATTATACAGATGACACAACCTTGCTTGCTGAAAGTGAAAAGGACTTGAAGCACTTATTAATGAAGATCAAAGACCACAGCCTTCAGTATGGATTGCAGCTCACCATGAAGAAAACAAAAATCCTCACAACTGGACAAATGAGCAACATCATGATAAACGGAGAAAAGACTGAAGTTGGCAAGGATTTCGTTTTACTTGGATCCACAATCAATAGCCATGGAAGTAGCAGTCAAGAAATAAAAAGACGCATTGCATTGGGTAAATCTGCTACAAAGGAACTCTTTAAAGCGCTGAAGAGAAAAGACGTCACCTTGAAGAATAAGGTGCGCCTGACCCAAGCCATGGTATTTTCAATCGCATCATATGCATGTGAAAGCTGGACAATGAAGAAGGAAGACCGAAGAAGAATTAACGCCTTTGAATTGTGGTGTTGGCAAAGAACATTGAACATACCACGGACGGCCAAAAGAACGAACAAATCTGTCTTGGAAAAAGTACGACCAGAATGCTCCTTGGAAGCAAGGATGGCGAAACTGCGTCTGACATACTTTGGACATGTTGTCAGGAGGGATCAGTCCCTGGAGAAGGACATCATGCTTGGCAGAGTACAGGGTCAGCAGAAAAGAGGAAGACCCTCAACGAGGTGGACTGACACAGTGGCTTCAACAACGAGCTCAAGCATAACAACGATTGTAAGAATGGCACAGGGCCAGGCAGTGTTTCGTTCTGCTGTGCACAGGGTCGCTATGAGTCAACACCGACTCGATGGCAGCTAACAACAACAGCATAGTCACACAATGGAATACTATACATTAATAAAGAACAGTGAGGAACCTGTGAAACATTTCATAACATGGAGGAACCTAGACGGCATTATGGTGAGTGAAATCAGTCAGCTGCGAAAGGGCAAATATTGTACAAGACCACTGTTATAAGAACTTGAGAAATATTTTAAACTGAGAAGAAAACATTCTTTCGTGGTTACTAGAGCCGGGAGGGAGCAAGGGTGCGAGAGGGGCATTCACTAATTAGACAGTAGATAAGAACTACTTTAGGTGAAGGCAAAGACAGCACACAATACAGAGGTCAGCAAGAACGGACTATACCAAAAGCAAAGTAGTTTCCTGAATAAACTGAATGCTTTGAAGGCCAGCGTAGTAGGGGCAGGGGTCTGGGGACCATGGTTTCAGGGAACATCTAAGTCAATTGGCATAAAAAAATCTATTAAGAAAACATTCTGCATCCCACCTTGAAGAGTAGCATCTAGGGTCTTAAATGCTACCAAGCAGCCATCTAAGATGCATCACTTGGTCTCAACCCACCTGGGTCAATGGAGAATGAAGAACACTAAGGACACAAGGTGATTAGGAGCCCAAAAGTCAGAAAGGGCCACATTAACCAGAGACTACGTCATCCTGAGACCAGAAGAACTAGATGGTGCCCAGCTATAACCGATGACTGCCCTGACAGGAAACACAACAGAGAACCCCTGAGGGAGTAAGAGACCAGTGGGATGCAGACCCCACATTCTCTTAAGACCAGACTTAATGGTCTGACTGAGACTAGAAGGACCATGGTGGTCACGGCCCCCAGACCTTCTGCTGGCCCAGCACGGGAACTATTCCTGAAGCCAACTCTTCAGACACGGATTGGACTGGATCATGGGTTGGAGAGGGATGCTGGTGAGGAGTGAGCTTCTTGGATCAGGTGGATACTTGAGACTATGTTGGCATCTCCTGCCCGGAGGGGAGATGAGAGGGTGGAGGGGGTTAGAAGCTGGTGAAATGGACACGAAAAGAGAGAGCGGAGGGAGAGAGCGGGCTGTCTCATTAGGGGGAGAGTAATTGGGAGTGTGTAGCAAGGTGTATATGGGTTTTTGTGTGAGAGACTGACTTGATTTGTAAACTTTCACTTAAAGCACAATAAAAATTACTGAAAATAAATAAAGTACAACAGCAAAAAAAAACTAATTCAAAATGGATCAAGTGCCGAAATGTTAAATCTATAACCATAAAATTCTTGGAAGAAAATGTGGAAGCAAAGCTTTGGGAACTATTTTTCTTCAGTGATAGATTATCACACACAACAATGAATACACAGAAAACAAAACAGATAACTGAGACCTCACGGAAGTTAAACACTTATGTTCATCAAAAGACTTATCAAAAGAGTAAAGTGACAACCTACAGTCTTTGGAAAACACCTTTGGAAACTATAACTGTTAAGGGTCTAAAATTGAAAATATATAATGTCTATAAATTAACAACAAAAAGACAAGTAACTCAATCAAAAAAACAGGGCAAAGGACAGGTACAGACATTTCACCAAAGAGGATATTCAAATGACCAACAGACACATGAAAAGATGCCGAATATATTTAGCCATCAGAGAAATACAAATCAAAACCACAAGGAGATACCATTTCACTCTCATTCAGATGATTAAGGAGCCCTGGTGATGCAGAGGTTAGGTGCTCATCTTCTAATTGAAAGGTCAGCAGCTTGAACCCGCTAGGCGATCCGTGGGAGAAAGATGTGGCAGTCTGCTTCTGTAAAGATCTGCAGCCTTGGCTGTGGGGACCATGGTCTCAGGGAACATCTAGCTCAACTGGCAAAGCATAGTTTATAAAGAAAATGTACTACATTCTACTTTAGTGAGTAGCCTCTGGGGTCTCAAAAGGTCGTAAGCAGCCATCTAAGATACTCCACTGGTCTCACCCCTTCGGGAGCAACAGAGAACGAAGAAAACCAAAGACACAAGGGAAAGATTAGTCCAAAGGACTAATGGACCACAACTACCACAGCCTCCACCAGGTGAGTCCAGTACTAGATGGGGCCCAGCTACCACCACTGACTGCTTTGACAAGAATCATAACAGAGGGTCCCTTGACAGAGCTGGAGAAAAATGTAGAACAAAATTCTAACTCACAAAAAAAGACCATACTTACTGGCCTGACAGAGGCTGAAGAAACCCCAAGATTATGACCCCTAGATGTACTTTTAGCTCAGTAATGAAGATTAGACAGGTGCATGAAATAAAACAAGACTAAAGGGGCACACCAGCCAAGGGACAAGGACTAGAAGGCAGGAGGCGAAAGGAAGGCTGGTGACTGGGAACCCAAGGTGAAGAAAGGAGAACGCTGACATGTCGTGGGGTTGTTAACCAATGTCATAAAACAATATGTGTAATAACTGTGTAATGAGAAGCTAGTTTGCTCTGTCAACCTTCACCTAAAGTACAATAAAAAATAAAGAAAAACACACACACAAAAGAAAAAATAAAAAAAGATTTACAGCCTTGGAAACCCTATGGGGCAGTTCTACTCTGTCCTATAGGGTCACAATGAGTTGGAAGCAACTCAACAGCAATGGGTTTCTTTCAGTTTGGTCAGGATGGCTAGGATTACAATAAATAAATAAATAAAAATAACAAGTGTTTGAGGGAATGTGGAGAAATTGGAACCCTCATCCATTACTGGTAGGAATACAAAATTTATAGCCATTGTGGAAAACAGACTGGTTGTTCCTTAAAAAATTAGAGACAGAGCTATCATATGACCCAACAATTCTGCTCCTAGGTATATACCCTAGGGATCTAACAGAAGTGATATGAACACCTATGTTCATTGCAGCACTATTCACAATAACGATGAAAACAACCTAAGTACCCATCAACAGATGAATGGATAAGTAAAATGTGGTAAGTACACACAACGAAATGCTACTCAGTGTTAAAGAAAAACCAGTTTCCAAAACATCTTTGAACACAGATGTAACTGATTGCCATTATATTTAGTGAAATAAGCAAATCACACAAAAAACAAATATTGTATGTTCTTTCATGAAAGGACATAAACAGACAAATATACCCAAACCAATGTTCACTAGTTGTTACCAGGAATGGGGGGAAGAGAGGGAGATTCACTCTCTAGGTACTAGGTATGTGTTATTTTCTGGGATAGGAAAGGAAATTCAGAATGAAGAAGTGTGCACAGCTGGAAGAAGGCAAATAATGTCATTAAAACATACACAAGCAAAAAATCTTCTGGTAACTGCTATGGCATATATAGGAAACCCTGGTGGCAAAGTGGTTAAAGAGTTTGGCTGCTAACCAAAGTCTGGCAGTTCGAATCCACCAGAGGTGCTCCCTGGAAACACAATCAGGCAGTTCTACTCTATCCTATAGGATCACTATGAGCCAGAATCAACTCGACAGCAATGGTTTTTATGGCATATATAATTACGAAAAAACAGCAACAACAACCAAAAATATGTTTGTGAGTACGCCTATGTATGTGGTATATACGTACAATGGAGTATTACTCAGTTATACAGGCCACCACATGGTTGAACCTTGAAAACATGCTAAGTGAAATAAGCCAGACACAAAAAGACGAACATTGTATGACCCCCCCTTATATAAAATATCTGTAATAGGTAAGTCCCTCGAGAATAGTGGTTACCAGTGGATGGGAGACAGGTGAATAAGGGTTATTTTAAAAAAAAAAAAAGTAAAAACTGAAATTTGTTATAAAAAGAAGGAATAATACCACCAAATGTTCATAGGGTTTGTTGAAGTAGACTTTTCATATACATCTCCTAGTGGAAGTACAAAGTAATACGTGTTTTCAAAAGAGCAATGTGGTAATACGCAGCAGTACTTAAAAGTAAACATTCTTAATTCAGAAATTTCAATTCTAGAAATTTATCTTAATAACTTTCTAAATCTCCTATATGTACAAAATGTAAGTATAAATAAAGAAGGTCATGATATTTATAATAGCAAAATTGCAATAATCCAAGTCCCCAAGAACACGGACTTAATCAAAATTATGATACAGGTCTATATTAACTGAAATTGAAAGACAAGAACAACATATTAAATTTTAAAGGTTGTAAACAGTATGTGCACTTTAATTCAATTTTTGTAAAAGCAAATTTAAATATATATATATCACAAGTATCCCAGCTCTGTATATGTACAAAAAATATGTCTGGAAGACTATAAATGAAAATATAATCAATGGCTATTTTCTAATTTTTTATGCAAATAACACACATCAAGCACACCCTCCTCCCCCCAGGTATTTCTGTAAAAGTACTATGCTAATTTTTTTACAGCAACATGTAAACAAGACTGGCACTGCATCCCTTACAGAAATACCTTGCAGAGGGAGGGTGCGGATGGCAGGCAAACATAGAAGGTGCTTGTTATATGCATAAAAATACAGTAGTAAAATTAGACCTTTATTGTGTTCCTTGTCATTTTCTACGTTTTTCAATGAGCATATATTACTTTTAGATTCAGAAAAAATATTTTGAAAGGTTAAAAATGTTCATGATTAATTTTAGGGGACCGTGAGTTTATGTTAATGAGGGAGGAACCACTCAGAAAAGAAAGGTGAGAATGGTTGTGCAACCTGATAAACTGTACATGTAGAAACTGTTTAGCTGCTGTGTTTTGCTGTGTATATTCTCAACAAAATGAAATTTAAGAAAAAAATAGTATGTGATTAAAATAATATAAAGAAAACGGTAAAAGATTCTGAGACATAAAGAGACAATCACACTTTCATCTTCCATAAAACTGAGTGAGACTTGCTTTAACATAAAGTAAGATTAAGGTATGAACTTACTCATCTTCATGGAAGCTAAGCTGTAACCTCTGTTTTGGTTCAGCATCACTCTGGCCACTGTGAGATGATTCAGATGGAACTGAAAATTTCCCTTCTAGTAAGTAAGATGCCTGGATATCAGAATACCTACACACACACACACAAAAAAAAAATGTTGCTTTAATTGTTAAGAATTATGCACATTTAAAATCCACCATGACACAGGGCTGCATGATAGTAAAACCAACCGCCTGGAGTAAAAACAAATAGGGCCCCAGAGAACAGCTTAGTCAATTGGCATAACATAGTTCACAAAGATAATGTTCTACATTCTAGTTTGGTGAGTACTATCTGAGGTCTTAAATGCTTGCAAGCAGCCATCTAAGATACAACTCTTGGTCTCTACTCGTCTGGGGCAATAAAGAATGAAGGAAATCAAAGGCTCAAAGAAGAAACTAATTCACAGGATTAACAGCCCACATGAACCACAGCCTCTTACGACCTGAGACCAAAAGAACTAGATGGTACCCAGCTACCACTAACAACCATTCTGATCACGGACACAATAGAAGGTCCCAGATAGAATGAAAAAAAGATGTAGAACAAAACTCAAATTCCTAAAAAAAGCCAGGTCTACTGGACCAATAGAGACTAGAGGAACCCCCAAGACTAATGCCCAAAGATAACTTTTGGACATGGAATTGAAGCTATTTCTGCAGGTCACCTTTCAGCCAAATGACAGACTGGCATACAAAATAAAACGATATCACCTGTGACTAATGTGCTCCCTTAAACAAGCAACTATATGAGACCAAATGGTCAACCCAAAGGCAAAGGTGAGAAAACAAGGAGGGGAAGGGAAGCTAGATAAATGGAACCAGAACACAGAGAATAGAAAAAATGAGAATGCTGACACGCTGTAAAAATTGTAACCAACAGCACTGAACAATTTGTATAAAAACTGTTAAAGAAGAACCTAATTTGCTGTGTAAACTTTCACCAAAACACAATAAAATAAAATATTACTAAAAAAATAGGGCCATGGTGTTCAAAACCATCATCCTACGTGCAAAACACAGAAAATCTGTGTGTCAGCAATGACGTGTTAATATGTATCAAATGATAAGTCACAGAAATCTTTAAGTTGAAAGAGTTTTTAGAGAACTAATCCAACCCCTTCACTCCAAAGATAAAGATAATGCTCCTTACCAAACGTTTAGGTTGAAAGAAGGTTGCAAAACTGAATAGATACTAAGCGTGGACAAAATTTACATTTTACACAAGGACCTAACAACACATATGGAGACAGAAAATAAGGTATATTCAACCAAACATCTATGTGGTTATAAAAATGGGAAGAATAAGAACACAAAAGTTGGTTTAGTTCTACTAAGGAAGAGAAACTTGACTAGGGAACTGAAAGTTGTTAAAAAGATAAGTGCTAAGTTATTTCAGAAGTATACAACAGACAGAAGAATAGAAAGAAAATCATGCAAGTCCAGAAAAAAGGTGAACCTGGCTAAAATGAACTACGCAGCTCTAAACAGGCATCATGACCCTAGCTCTAGCCATAGGCGACTGGGCTTGGGATGGATGCCAAGCTAGATCAGGAGATCATGACATTTTAAGAGACCGTTCATTAGTCTCCTTGTGTAGCTGGAAATGTAACGTGGTTGCCACATTCTATAACACTGAATACAAGAGCAGATAAATCCAGTGTATTGAAAGAGAGGAGAGAATGAAACCATTACACAGAGGGAAGTGGAGAGGAAAGACAGACCTCAGTCTTGATCGCTCCCCAGATACTGATTCCTGTCCTGTTTTGCCACAGCTCTACATTCTTCCCTCTCCATTTAATGAGGTACTCCTATATTCTATCATTAATTTCCCTACTGAATTTCACTAACTAGAATTGGTTTATATTAACGAGCAACCAGTAAGGCTGAACAAATTAAGTCCAAAACGCCATGAACAGAAAAAAAAAAATGTCAACCAAAAGGTCATTGGTGTTCAAGTGCAAACTCACCCATACATCCAATAAGACAATCAGATAGGGAAAGAGTTTTATCTTTCTTTATTAATTTTAAATATTTGGCCATCCCCCTCATATATAAACCAAAAAGCAAGCTTGACTAAGACATTTTATGTAAGTATCAGTGTATCGTAGGTTTTATAAACCTAAAAAACAAAAAATATATCACCTGTTCAAACAAATCTTACCTGTTATCAGCACTGGCTCTATTTCTAGCAAGTGTGGAAACAGCAACAGGCAAGCCAAGATTTGAAGAAAGAGTGACATTTTCCAAAATGCCACTGTTACCAAGTAAGGAATTGGTTAAAAAGCTTGGAAACGATTCCTCTCCTATACCTCGAAAATCTTCCATCTCACTGCAATAACAACAATATTTTCATAAATCAAATGTTACCATAAAACTTTTTCAAGTGATTAAGTGCAGCAGTCTCAAATATTAGAAAACTTTCAAATCTCAGGAGAAAAACAACATTTTGTGGAATATATCTAAAAAAGGGATACTACTGGCAAACTTTGAGTTAAAGTAATTCTCAGACTACTTTGTTACTTTATATCTGAAAATATAAACATCAAACTATGGTCTTCTAATCCACATAATAACGAAATATGACACAGTTTAATTTACCCTTGGCTTAGTATAGCAAGGAATATACATTGCCACAAACTTACTTAGGAAAGAAAGCAAAAGCATAACATCGATGGTGCGCACAGATTACTCCAGAAAATATTTAACCGAATTTAATAGTTATGTACTCATTTTAATAGCGAAAAATATAACTAGTAAAATCTAGCCATGATTTCAGAAATTACTGCTAAAGATGAGTAATTACAGTTTAAAAAGTGAGTCATTCAAAGCAAATGTTGAAGTTGAATAGAGTATAGCTGATATATGGACAAGGAAAAATGGTAAAAGCAGGGCACATGACTAAGTCTGGAAAACACTGGCATAAAATCTACACCGTGGGGGTGGGGGGGCAGATCAAGATGGTGGAATACCCAGATGCTCGTGCAATCCCTCTCACAACAAAGACCCAAAAAAACAAGTAAAATGATGACATTTATGACAAGCTAGGAGCCCTGAACATCAAAAGAAAACGGACTGAGTAGCAGGAAGAGGGAGACGGTTCAGAAACAGAAAGGCGCTACCGGACCAGAATCACCAGGATCCCTCAGGTACCATTCACAGGAGCAGCTACGCGGGCTGGCAGTACCTTCAGGATCCCTCAGGCACCGTTCCCTGGAGCAGCTACACGGGCTGGCAGTACATTCGGCCTGCAGTTTCGGAAGGCAGAAGCAGCCAGGTGCACAGCCTACTCACACCTCTGGAACCAGAGAAGAACAGCGCTATCAGTAAAAGCTAAGTACTTGCAAATATTTTACCATGCCCCAAATCCCCAAGCCATTCAGTGACTGTTGATTTCCATGGGCCTGAGATTGGCTGTGTTGAGCACCTAGAGCCATCCATACTCCAGGCCATGGAGAGGGAATGAATTTGCAGTTGGGGATAAAGATAATCTGCCACCTCCACTAACTGGGGGAGCTCAGGACAGAAGCAGCTCCTATCCAGACATAAACAGTCTGTGGACTTTGAATACCTCTCCCCCTGCATGGACCTCTGAGGGCCTATATCAGGAAAATAGGCCCTTGTTGGCAGACTGCAACTGTTTCAGCCGTGCGGTGGAGAGGGAGATGTTGGATATTTGACAACACACTGCCTATTAAACAGGGTCCTCACCTACCCACATCAGGAGCCGAAGGACTGGTAGCTCCACTCAGGTCACCCAGCCACCCGTGACAGGGGTCCAAGGATAACTGCTACCTACCAGTCCTTACAAACAAAAGCAGGGGGTACCCACGGTCCATCTACAGAACCCACCCGTGTACCCTGGGGAACAGGGACCCACTTTCCTCACAGACATTTGGGGGATGGTTCGCAGCCCCTGCAACCAGACACCGGTACCTACACCAATCACCCCTGCTCCTCTAAGATCGCAGGACAGAGCATGTACCACACACTTGATGATCACCTACGTGGACAACTGAGCTGAATTCATACAAGAAAAGTGAATGGACTCCTAGACTAATATACCTGATAACAGCTGTAGCCACCTGGTGACAGGACATCAGAGCTCCAAAGGCAAAAATAATCAAGCTAGCTCACTCAAGCAACCCATTTGGGCATATCAAAACAAAACAAAGCAAGATGCAAGGACACGGTAAGCAAACATAAAATAAATTAATACAATGATGTACAGATGGCTCGGAGACAACAGTCAATATTAAGTCACATAAAGACACACACCATGATCACCTCAACAAGCTCTCAAAACAAAGAACCAATAGATCTTCTGGATGAAGGTGGCTTCCTGGCATTACTGGATGCAGAATTCAAAATAGTAATACACAGAACTCTTCAAGACATCAGGAACAAAATTAGGAGGGAGCTCCGGCAAATCGCAGAACAAGCCAAGGAACACACAGATAAAGTAGTTGAATAAATTAAAAAGTTATTCAAAAACATAATGAAAAATTTAATAAGCTTCAAGAATCAACTGAGAGACTGCAATCAGAAATTCAGAGATTAACAATAAAATTACAGAATTAGACAACTCGATAAAAAGTCAGGGAAGCAGAATCAAACAAGTGGGAGGCTGAACTGGTGGGCTTGAAGACAAAGCACGTGGCAACAATATATTTGAAGAAAAATCTGATAAAAGGATTTAAAAAAGTAAAGAAACGTTAAGAATCATGTGGGACTCTATCAAGACAAATAACCGACAAGCGATTGGAGTACCAGAACAAAGAGCGGCAACTGAAAATACAGAGTCGTTGAAGATTTGTTGGCAGAAAACTTCCCTGATATCGTGAAAGATGACAAGATATCAATCCAACATGCTGACTGAACTCCACATAAGGTAGATCTTCAAAGAAAGTCACCATGACATATTATAATCAAACATGCCAAAACCAAAGATAAAGAGAGAATTTTAAAACCAGCTAGGGAAAAATGAAAAGTCATCAACAAAAGACAGTCAATAGGAATAAGCTCAGACAGATCTGTTCATTCTTTTGCCAGTCCACGGTGTATTCAATATTCTTTGCCAACACCACAATTAAAAGGCGTCAATTCTTCTTCGGTCTTCCTTATTCATTGCCCAGCTTTCAAATGCATATGATGCAAGTGAAAATACCATGGCTTGGGTCAGGTGAACCTTAGTCTTCAAGATGACATCTTCGCTCTTCAACACTTTAAAGAGGTTCTTTATAGCAGATTTACCCAATGCAATGCGTCTTTTGATTTCTTGACTGCTACTTCCATGGTTGTTGATTGTGGATCCAAGTAAAATGAAATCCTTGACAATTTCAATCTTTTCTCCGTTTATCATGATATTGCTCATTGGTCCAGTTGTGAGGATTTTTGTTTTCTTCATATTGAGGTGCAATCCATACTGAAGGCTGTGGTCTTTGATCTTCATTAGTAAGTGCTTCAAGTTCTTTTCACATTCCGCAAGCAAGGTTCTCTCATCTGCATAACGCAGGTTGTTAATTAGTCTTCCTCCAATCCTGACACACCATTCTTCTTCATATAGTCCAGCTTCTAGTATTATTCGTTCAGCATACAGATTGAATAGGTATGGTGAAAGAATACAGCCCTGACGAACACCTTTCCTGACTTTAAACCAACTTTAAACAACGCTAGGAGCCCTCATACAAGGCATAAACACTATACAAAACATTACTAACAATGCAGAAAAAAAACTAGCTAACTGGGATCTCCTAAAAATCAAACACCTATGCTCATCCAAAGACTTCACCAAAAGAGTAAAAAGATTACCTACAGAATGGGAAAAAGTTTTTAGCTATGACATTTCCAATCAGCATCTGATCGCTAAAATCTACATGATACTGCAAAAACTCAACTACAAAAAGACAAATAACCCAATTAAAAAATGGGCAAAAGACATGAACAGACACTTAACTAAAGAAGACATTCAGGTAGCTAACAGATACATGAGGAAATGCCCACAATCATTAGCCATTAGAGAAACGCAAATCGAAACTACAATGAGATTCCATCTCCAACAAGGCTGGTTTAACCCAAAAAACACAAAATAATAAATGTTGTTTAAGAGGTTGTGGAGAGACTGGAACACTTTTACACTGCTGCTGCGATGGTAAAACGGTACAAACACTTTGGAAATCGATTTGGCACTTCCTTAAAAAACTAGAAATAGAATTAAAATACAACCCAGCAATCCCAATCCTTGGAATATATCCTAGAGAAGTAAGAGCCTTTAAACAGATACATGCATGTACACTGCAGCACTGTTTACAATAGCAAAAAGATGGAAGCAACCAAGGTGCCCATCAATGGATGAATGGATAAATAAATTATGGTATATTCACACAATGGAAAACTACACATCGATAAAGAACAATGATAAATTCGTGAAACATTTCATAACATGGAGGAAACTGGAAGGCATTATGCTGAGTGAAATTAGTTGCAAAAGGACAAATATTGTATAAGACCACTATTATAAGAGCTCAAGAAATAGTTTAAACAGAGATGAAAATATTCTTTAATGCCCACGAGAGAGGGGACGGAGAGAGGAAGAGGGGTTTTCAGTAATTAAATAGTAAATACAAATCATTTTAGGTAAAGGGAAAGACAACACAATACAGGCAAGGTCAGCACAACTGGACTAAGCTAAAAGCAGAGAGGTTTCCTGAATAAACTGAACGCTTTGAAGGCCAGTGTAGCAGGGGCAGGGATCTGGGGACTGTGGTTTCAGGGGACATCTAAGTCAATGGGAATAATAAAATCTATTAAGAAACCATTCTGCATCCCACTTTGGAGAGTGGCATCCAGGGTTTTAAACACTAACAAATGGTCATCTAAGATGCATCAATGGGTCTCTGCCTACCTGGAGCAAAGGATAATGAAGGGCACCAAAGACGCAATGTGATTATGAGCCCAAGAGGCAGAAAAGGCCACATAAACCAGAGACTACATCAGCCTGAGACCAGAAGAACTAGGTGGTCCCTGGCTACAACTGATGACTACCCTGACGGGGAACACAACAGAGAACCCCTGAGGGGGCAGGAGACCAGTGGGATGCAGACCTCAAATTCTCATAAAAAGACCAGACTTAATGGTCTGACTGAGACTAGAAGGACCCTGGAGGTCACAGTCCCCAGGCCTTCTGTTAGCTCAAGACAAGAACCATTCCCAAAGCCAACTCTTCAGACAGGGACTGGACTGGACTATGGGACAGAAAATGATACTGGCAAGAAGTGAGCTTCTTTGATCAAGTAGACACATGAGACTATGTGCGCAGCTCCTAGCTGGAGGGGAGATGATAGGGTGGAGTGGGTCAGAAGCTGGCTGAATGGATATGAAAATAGAGAGTAGAGGGAAGGACTGTGCTTTCTCATTAAGGGGAGAGCAATTAGGAGTATACAGCAAGGTATATATAAATTTTTGTATGAGAAATTGACTTGATTTGTAAACTTTCACTAAATCACAATAAAAATTAAAAAAAAAAAAAAGTTTGTGAGCAACCATCTAAGATACTCCACTGGCCCCACCCCATCTGAAGAAAGGGAGAATGAAGAAAACCAAAGACACAAGGGAAAAGATTAGTCCAGAGGACTAATGAGCCACAACTATCACAGCCTCCACCAGACTGAGTCCAGAACACCTGAATGGTGGCCTGCTACCACCACTGACTGCTCTGACAGGGATCAAAACAGAGCTGGAGAAAAATGCAGACCAAAATTCAAACTAAAAAAAAAAAAGCTTACTGGTCTGAGAGAAGCTGGAGAAACCCCGAGAGCATGGTCCTCCATGCCCTTCTAGCTCAGTGCTGAAGTCACTCCTGAGCTTCTCTCTTCAGCCAAGGATGAGACGTGCCCACAAAACAAACAACACGTGTAACTCAACGCTGCACAGGAGACTAAATGGGCACAGCAGCCCAGGGACAGGGGCGAGGAGGCAGGAGGGGGCAGGAAAGCTGGACTGGAAAATGGGAAACCAAGGTCAAGAAGGAAGAAGTGTGGACATGTCATGGGGTTGGAAACCAGTGTCACAAAACAAGACGTGTATTGCTTAAGGAAGAACTAATTTTTTCTGTAAACCTTCATATACAGCAAAATAAGTAAGCAGCTGTCATCAAGTCAACTCTGACTCCTCGCAGCCCCATGGGCATCAGCTCTGCTCCACAAGGCTTTCTTTTTTCTTTTTTTTAATTGTGGTGAAAATATACACAACCGAACATTACCAAATCAATTCCTACATGTATGTTTCCTAACACTGATTAAATTCTTCCTGTTATTCTCACTATGATTTTCCAAATTATTCCACCACCACTGACATAAAACTCAATGCCCCCAAAGAAAAAACTCACCTTTCTCCTTACCTCCCACTCCAAGTAACCCCTCGTGATCCTTGGTTTCTATCCATTTGCTGATTTCACCTAAGTGCTATCATACCACATTTGCCCTGCTGCGACTAACGTTTCACCCAGTATGTTTTCCAGGTTCATCCATGTTGTGGTGTGCATCAAGGCTTCATTTCTCTTTACAGCTGGGTAATATTTCACGGTTTTTATAAACCATACTCAGATACCCAACTGCCTACTTGCATTTCCACTCAGAAATTAAAAAAAAAAAAAAAGCCAAACCTACTGCAGTTTAGTCAATCCCGACTCGTAGTGACCCTAAAGAGCAGAGGAGAACTGCCCCATAGAGTTTCCAAGAAGCCCCCGGTGGATCTGAACTGGTTAGCAGCCATAGCTCTTAACCACCATGCCACCAGCGTTTCCAAGATATAAGTAGATATTATTAACAGATTCTAATAGTTGCCTAAAGCTTAAAATGTCTAAATCTGTATCTTAATTCTGCCCCAATCCCGCCCCCTCAGACAAGACTGCTCTTCAGTCTTCCCCAGTGCAGAAAATAATAACTGTATTCCCTAGTTGCTTAGGGCAAAAACCTTATCACTGACTCATATCTACCTATACCTACCTCTACTCTTCTCTCTCTCATATATATATAAGTATATAGATACACACACATAAATATATACATATGTATATATATACACATATATATCCCACAGGTGTCTGTCAGCTTGTCGTACTGTGGGGGTTTGCATGTTGCTGTGATGCTGGATGCTATGCCACTGGTATTCAAATACCAACAGGGTCACCCATGGAGGACAGGTTTCAGATGAGCTTCTAGACTAAGAAAGACTAGGGAGAAGGACCTGGCAGTCTACTTCTGACAAGATTAAGCCAGTGAATCTTATGAATAGCAGCGGAACATTGTTTGATATAGTGCCAGAAGATGACCCCCTCATATTTGGAAGGCACTCAAAAAACAACAGGGGAAAAGCTACCTCCTCAAAGTAGAGTCGACCTTAATGATGTATATGGAGTCAATCTTTCAGGACCTTCATTTGCTGATGTGGCACAACTCCAAATGCGAAGAAACAGCTGCAAACATCCATTAATAATTGAAATGTGGAATGTACAAAGTATAAATCTAAGAAAATTGGAAGTCATCAAAAATGAAGTGGAATGCATAAACACTGATATCCTAGGCATTAGTGAGCTGAAATGGAATGGCACTGGCCATTTTGAATCAGACAATCGTATGGTCTACTATGCCAGGAATGACAACTTGAAGAGAAATGGCGTTGCATTCATCATCAAAAAGAACATTTCAAGATCTATCCTGAAGTAGGAGATTGGAATGCGAAAGTTGGAAACAAAGATGAAGGATCAGTAGTTTGAAAACATAGCCTTGGTTACAGAAACAATGCCAGAGATCGCATGATAGAATTTTGCAAGACCAAGGACTTCTTCATTGCAAATACCTTTTACACCAACACAAACAGCAACTCCACACGTGGACTGTGCCAGATGGAATACATAGGAATCAAATCGACTACAACAGTGGAAAGAGACAACAGAAAAGCTCAACAAAATCAGCCAAAACAGACCATCAATTGCTCACATGTAAGTTCAAGCTGAAACTGAAGAAAATTAGAAGAAGCCGAGGAGAGCCCAAGTATGACCTTCGGTATGTCCTACCTGATTTTAGAGACCATCTCGAGAATAGATTTGACGTGTTGAACACTAATGACTGAAGACCAGACAAGTTGTGGAACAACATCAAGCAAAACATATGTGAAAAAAGCAAGAGGTCATTAAAAAGACAGGAAAGAAAGAAAAGGCCAAAATGGATGTCAGAAGAGACTCTGAAACTTGCTCTTGAACATCGAGCAGCTAAAGCAAAATGAAAAAATGATGAAGTAAAAGAACTGAACAGAAGATTTCAAAGGGAGGCTTGAGAAGACAAAGTAAAGTATTAATGATGACACGTGCAAAGAGCTGGAGATGGAAAACCAAAAGGGAAGAACACGCTCAGCATTTCTCAAGCTGAAAGAACTGAAGAAAAAATTTAAGCCCCGAGCTGCAACAGTGAAGGGTTCTATGCGGAAAATATTAAATAACTCAGGAAGTATCAAAAGAAGATGGCAGGAATACACAGAGTCACTATACCAAAAAGAATTGGTCGACATTCAACCATTTCAGGAGGTACCATGTGAGCAGGAATCAATGGTACCAAAGGCAGCAGTCCAAGCTGCACGAAGGCACTGGCAAAAAAACAAGGCTCCAGGAATTGACAGAATTCCAGTTGAGACGTTTCAACAAACAGATGCAGTGCTGGAAGTACTCACTCGTCTATGCCAAGAAACTTGGAAGACAGCTACCTGGCCAAACAACTGGCAGAGATCCGTATTTATGCCTATTCTCAAGAAAGATGATCTCACCAAAAGTGGAAATTATTGAACTATATCATTAATATCACACACAAGCAAAATTTTGCTGAAGATGATTCAAAAGCGGCTGCAGCAGTACATCGACAGGGAATTGCCAGAAACTGAAGCCAATTCAGGAGAAGATGTGGAACTAGGGATAACACTGCTAATGTCAGATGGATCCTGCCTGAAAGCAGAGAACACCAGAAAGATGTTTACTTGTGTTTTGCTGATCATGCCAAGGCAATCAGCTGTGTGGATCATAACAAATTATAGATAACACTGAGAAGAACGGGAATTCCAGAACAATTAATTGTGCTCATGACCAAAAGGTCCTTGGAAACCCTATGGGGCAGTTCTATTCTGTCCTCTAGGGTTGATACGAGTCAGACTCGACGCCAGTGGGTTTGGTTTTGGGGTTTGAAATGACTGAACCAGCCCCTACTGCAACAAATGCTTCGTCACAATCACCTTCACCTGCTGCACATGCAGCTTTTAAATCAGTGAAAAGGCTTCGAGCCTTCTCTTGCTCTAAAGCCAAAAAAAAATTTAAAAACCCAACCTGTTGCCATCGCCCAGTCGATCCTGACTCATAGCAACACCACAGGACACAGCACAACTACCCCCTAGGGTTTCCAAGGCTGTAATCTTTACAATAGCAGACTGCCACATCTTTCTTCACCTGCAGAGCAGCTAGTAGGTTTGGACCACCTACCTTTCAGTCAATGGGCAAGCGCTTAGCCACTGGGCCACAAAGGCTCCTTACCAATTATAACACAAAGCGTTGAGTGCTTTTACAGAGCTTTGCTACGAGTGGGATGGTAACAAAACCCACTGGAAGTGTCCTCAAGAGATAATCCAATACCTATTCTCTCCTTTCCAGAAACGATTACAATTACTCTAAACCATTCACGGACATACCACATTCCTAAAGTTTTCCCAGTGGGGAAAAATCCCCTAACTTCTTTCTACACTGAACTCCCCACACCCGTCCTCCATTATCTCAGTGAAGACAATACGTTTTCCCTCCGTTTACTGTTCTGAACTCAGTAGCTGTCTTGGCGATTTCCCTTGCTATCAAAATATTCAGAACTTGGTGTAGCCATTAATTAGAGATCTAAGTGTACAATTAAACGTTTAAAAGTATATACTGTGGAACCAAAAACCTGGTACTTACTCCTGCCATTTTAAGATATACATCAGAATTTGGTAGGCATTCAATATATTACTTTTCAAAATGTATTGTAAACTTTGCCCACTAAGCCGAGATTGGAGAAAAAAATGATTCTGGAGCCTCAGAAACACCAGTCGATCTCTAAATGGTAACAGCAAATGGAAATACTGTCATCAAAACATCTGTCCCCCAAATAACTGCATCGGAAGGGACCTGATGGTTCACTACACAAAGTATGAAATCAAAAGCAAAGCAAAAGTGGACGTGCTATGAAACATTGCCTCATTTCACTGTTTATAATGAAATCATAAGTAGGGAACGTAGGAAAGGTTTTAGGAATAAATGCAAAAGCAGCCTGTTGCTCAGTGCCCTCCAAGCGACCCTACAGGACAGAGGAGAACTCCCCCCGGGTTCCCTAAACTGTCATCTTAAGGAGAGCCTATCGCCAGGTCTTTCCTCCCGCTTTGCCACCACCAGGTTCAAGCCGCAGCCGAGCTCTTAACCACTGCGTCACCAAACCCACTGCCGCAGTCAAACTGCCCCGTAGGGATTCCAAGGCTGTCATCTTTACCAGAGCAGGCTGCCCCATCTCTCTCCCGTGGAGCGGCTGGCCGGTGGGTTCGAACCGCTTACCTCCGAGTTAGCAGCCAGGGGCCTGCGCCTAGGGCTCCTTAAATGCAATCATCAAATCAAAAGAGAGTAACAAGATGACATGGGCACACTTCTCAGCACTGAGTCAGCAATGTTATTTCCTGTGCAAGAGTTTTGGACAAAAAGGAGAAACGAACCGCCCACCACCACACACACAAAGCCAGCACTACGGGTTAGGGGAGCACTTTGCAACAATACACTCCAGAGAAAAGTGCAGAGCTGAAGTCCTGGAAACACCCCACCAGTCCCCATGCGGGAACGCAGAAAACCACAGACACCGAGTCTTTCCAAGTCTCTCTCATCTCAGTCGGCCTGGGACACCGGCATCCAATCGAACTCTCACCTGGAGGCCCGGCGGAGTCGCAAGGGCCGGCAGAAGGCGGTGGACCTGCCCGGGCCCTCGAAACCGGCCCATGCCGGTACCCCCGTCTTCGACGCCCTGGCCTGGCCCGGCCCTGACCGCCCATCTCCCCACACCCCGCGCCTCCCCGGCCCCCGGCCGCCCGCCTCCCCGCACCCCGCGCCTCCCCGGCCCCCGGCCGCCCGCCTCGCCGCACCCCGCGCCTCCCCGGCCCCCCGGCCCCCGGCCCCCGGCCGCCCGCCTCCCCGCACCCCGCGCCTCCCGGGCCCCCGGCCGCCCGCCTCGCCGCACCCCGCGCCCCCCGGGCCCCCGGCCCCCGGCCGCCCGCCTCCCCGCACCCCGCGCCTCCCCGGCCCCCGGCCCCCGGCCGCCCGCCTCCCCGCACCCCGCGCCTCCCCGGCCCCCGGCCCCCGGCCGCCCGCCTCGCCGCACCCCGCGCCTCCCCGGCCCCCCGGCCCCCGGCCCCCGGCCGCCCGCCTCCCCGCACCCCGCGCCTCCCCGGCCCCCGGCCCCCGGCCGCCCGCCTCGCCGCACCCCGCGCCTCCCCGGCCCCCCGGCCCCCGGCCCCCGGCCGCCCGCCTCCCCGCACCCCGCGCCTCCCGGGCCCCCGGCCGCCCGCCTCGCCGCACCCCGCGCCCCCCGGGCCCCCGGCCGCCCGCCTCGCCGCACCCCGCGCCCCCCGGGCCCCCGGCCGCCCGCCTCGCCGCACCCCGCGCCCCCCGGGCCCCCGGCCGCCCGCCTCGCCGCACCCCGCGCCCCCCGGGCCCCCGGCCGCCCGCCTCGCCGCACCCCGCGCCCCCCGGGCCCCCGGCCGCCCGCCTCGCCGCACCCCGCGCCCCCCGGGCCCCCGGCCGCCCGCCTCGCCGCACCCCGCGCCTCCCGGGCCCCCGGCCGCCCGCCTCGCCGCACCCCGCGCCTCCCGGGCCCCCGGCCGCCCGCCTCCCCGCACCCCGCGCCTCCCCGGCCCCTGCCCGCCCCTCCTCACCTAGGCCCAGCCAGCGGCGCTCGGAGCCGCGCAGGGAGCGGAGGGAACGGGCGCCCCGCGACGCGCCCCGAGCGCGCATGCCCCGCCCCAGCGGCCGTCCGGAGCGGCCTGGCGCGCCTCAGGCCCACGTCCGCTCGCCGCACGACGTCGGGGCGGGGAGCCGGAGCCTGTCTTCGGATTGGGCGATGCGAGGACGTGCGCCTGCTGATTGGGTGAGGGCAGCGCGGCCGCGTTTGAAGCGAGAGCCGCCCGCTCCGCTGCCTCGGAGGGAGCTGGGCGCTGTCTGAAAAGGTGGAAAGATGTCCGTTGAGGGCTGAAGCAGGGCCGCTGGGTTTAAACCTTGGCCAGCTTCAGAATAATGATTACCTTTTTCAGTTTGAGACCCCCGAGCACTGTCACTCACCCTAAACACAAAGAAAGAGTTCCGGAGAACACATCACCTGATACCACCTTGACTCCAGTCCTTCCATGAGCAGAGATGCCCATCTTTTCTATCACAATTTGGCATACGCTAAAATGGGTCGCTGCAACAGGCTGGTTTCATTTGATTATTTTGGTACACACAGCTGAACCGACTCAACGGAAACAAACAACAAATACATTGCTAATAAGCTTCAGTCAGGAAATCATTGCTCAGGAACCAAGCTTCATGATACCTGATCTCTTCTTGTGAAGGAGTGAGGTTGGTAGGGTGGAAAGGGGTGAGATGAGACCTAATTCATCCCTAAATAACTTGTTTTCCCATCCTCCTTAGGCCACAGAGCCCATCACAACCACCTGCTCAGCACAAGCTCTTTACTATTTTTCTCAGACCTTGGAGCCCTGGTGGTGCAGTGGATAAGAGTTTGTCTGCTAACCAAAAGGCTGGCAATTCATCCACCAGTCGCTCCTTGGAAACCGTGTGGGGCAGTTCTACTGTGTCCTGTAGGGTCGCTATGAGTCAGAATCAACTCGACCACAATGGGTTTTACTCAGACCTTAGAGGTCATTCAATTTCGCACCTTTCACTTCCCTTTATTTCAAAATTTCTTGTACTCTCCTTCCCTACAGTCTCAGAGGTAGCGTCCCTCCTTTCCAAAACTAATTCCTTAACTCCATTCACTCAATGGTTACTGAATGAGATGCACAGCACACTTGGGAGAAAAGAAAAGAAAAAACACAAAGTTGAGCATAAAATTTCCTACTCCTAATAAGGTTAGCCTGGTGGGAAAAAAATACCTGTTTATTTAATCACTTTCTACTTCCTCCAAAACATTCCTCAGTTACCATTTCTGGATACACTTGACTCTGTCCACTGACTCCTTTCCCTCTACCTATAAAAATGCTTTATCACCCCATCCAGACAAATAAACCTTCCTTCCGTTTTATCAGCTAAGGACCATTCCATGACTCTCCTTCCCTTCACTGCCTACACTTTTACACCCTGTTTTCACCCATTCACCCATTCTACATTATCAAGCTTAACACTTCTTTCAATGATCAGAAATGGCCTCCTATTACCAAACTCAGTGATGTCTCCTCAGTTCTCTTTGACAGCTCTTCTTGAAACCCCCCAGCCTTTGGCATTTGTAAAGAGTTATCACCCCTGTTCTACCTATATGCGCACTCAATAAGCAACTGTACGTACAGAAAAATCTCATTATAAGTTCTGGTTAAATCCTGAAAAAATAAGCTCCAGAGCTGAAAGGATGCTATTTGAGGGTGAGAAGCCACCACTCTGAGAAACAGTGCCTACGGTGCTGTACTCTTTACCTGGCTTCCTCCTCTGCAGTGTATTGCAAAATCCTTTCCTTTGCTGGGCTCCCCATCCCTCAGCTTTGCATTTGAACCCTGCTTTCCCTTGGAGGTTATAGGTAAACCCTATTGCACCTGCGTAGTATGATTAAGAATGTTGCTGATATAACCTGTATGAACTCCCTACTGGTAAACCCCTTTAGACGTAACCTGCCTGCCCACCCTTGGTGGGCAATCTCAGCAGCAGTAAGCACTGACTGACTCCATTTCCTTGAACAATCAAATAAAGGTGCATTTTTGTTCTCCCACCTTGGTCTCTCATTTATCAGCCAATACAAGTCATGCTGAGTAAGAACCTGGGGTTTTCACTCTGTAACATTTCTGACGAGGCAGCCAGGAGCCATCTGCTCAGTTCCTGAGGGGGACTGGAAAACAGAACAGCCCTGATGTATGGTGCCGCCAGAAGATTTCTCCTAGAGACCTTGGAGCAGCTCCAGGACCCAAACGATGGTTCTGTGAAAGACCTGAAATGTACCTGGGTTGTTTAAGTGCTTAGGTAAGGCCTTAGAAGAGTCCCATGACGTGGGAGAAATTAACCGTTGAGGGCATTAGGAATCTGAGGTTGTTTGGTAAGAGGGTAATTCTTAGGTAAGGCCTTATAAGAGTCCCAAGAAGCAGGAGTTATTGACTGCTGAGGGCATAAAAGGCTCAGGTACCTGTCAAGATGGTGCACTGGATTAGGTTTTGTGAGTGTGTATGTGTATCTAGAGAATGGAGAACATTCAAAGGATCCAGAAATGCAGCCCACTAAGATGTATCCTGAAGAACTGAGAAGAGAGACTTGGAAAGACAGGGTTCTGGCAACATTCTTGTCCATGTCCTGATTTTGCCTTTTTGAATATATGCCAAATAAAACCTTTCTTTTTCCTTTACTAAGCTTTGTGGTATATTCACCCTACAAGAGTTACTTGCTGCAGGGATTCTAAAACCACAAATCCAGTCGACCTTGGGGAGACCTGGACTGCAGAGCAGAAGTCGGCAAAAAGAGAGGTCCTATCTTTTGGACCCAAGTATTCGCACTTCATGTCCCTTCGACACCCAGGGGTGAGTGCTCTCAGAAAACAAGCCTTTGTTAATTCTCTTTGTTCTTTTTCTCATGTTTTCCTAAGTTTTGTTTGGCTTATTTGTCTGAAACACCAGTTAAGAAAAATCTTTCTTAGATTTTTGCTCAATCGTTTGTTTTAAAACTGGTATCTAGTAACCCTTGGTCAACTGCAGTTTAAGTCTGGATTTGAGCATTTGAAACATTAAAGAGTAATTGTATTTTCAAAGGGGCCTGAGCCACTACAAGCCAAAAAAATTCGGGCACGGGTGGGCCAGTAAAAGCCATTAGGGTGGTCGCGGTGCTCATCATGAACGTCAGACTCCCATGACAGGATAAGATGGTCTTGAGACAGGCTAGAGCACTAGACTGCCTGCTGCCCACAAGATTACGCTCACGCAACGAAGGTACACATTGGTCTAAGCATAACACTGTCCAAACTCCACAGTGTTCCTTGTTAGGTTTCTTTTTGTGGCTCAGAGAAAGCCTGGAAAATAGTACTGTTTTGCCACATTCACAGGGAGAAGTGGTACTTCCATACCTGTTTTATGAATAGTTTCTCAATAACGAATCACAACGTCAAAATTAAAATCATCAGTAGACACTTTACTTTCGGAAGAACGAGTATATTTAAGGTCTAAAATAAGACTCTAGGTCTCCAGCCATTGGAATGAATTAAGTTCAAAATGAAGGAAACCAAAAGCACAAGCCTTAGAACTTAAAATCTTTGATACATGAGCCTGGATTTCGCCCCCTGCTAATGACACACTGGTTTGGAGTTCATATTTAGAAACACCATAAACTGAGTAAACTAGAAGTAATTTGGAAGATCAGTGACCACTTTGGGAAAATGAGCTTTCATTTCTGTTGTCTTGTTTCGGGAACTTATGCTTGATGCTCAGATTTTGTCAAAAGGTCTAATATTTCTCTATCTGAGGCTCTGGCAAGTTAATAAGTTTAATATAGAACCTGTTTTTTGCATTGAATTGCGTCAATCTTACCAAAAATTGCTATATACACTTTAAGAAACTAAGATCTCCACATCTTTGTTTTGTGTGGTATTGTTCGCTGAGTTTAAACGGTCATTCTCTCCTTTCTTTCTAAGACCTTGCTTCTGGTCTAGAGTGTTGTGTCTCAGTTTCTGTCTTGTATCAGATTAGAGGCTATGGTTGACAATTGTTGGTTTTGTAAGTCTGTCTTAGAATCTCAGTTCTTCCTCATCCAGAAAAACTGCATCTTGTGTCTGTGTTATGGTTTAGATTTAGTAGCTACTTGGAGAAACTTTTATATAAATTGGTCTATTTGAAAAGTACAGTTGACATAACAAAGTTTATTAAGAAAACATTCTGCATCCCACTTTGGTAAGTGGAGTCTGAGGTCTTAAAAGTTAGTGAGTGGCCATCTAAGATGCATAGATTGGTCCCACCCACCAGAGCAAAGAAAAATGAAGAACACCAAAGACCAGGAAAAATCAGCCTAAGAAACAAAAAGGGCCACATAAACCAGAGACTCCATCAGCCTGAGACCAGAAGAAATAGATGGTGCCCGGCTACCACCAAGACTGCCCTGAGAGGGAACACAGCAGGGTCCCTGATGGAGCAGGAAAAAAGTAGGGTGCAGAACTCAAACTCCAGTAAAAAGACCTGCCTTAATGGTCTGGGACTGGAGGAACCATGGCCGCTCTGTTAACCCAAAACTAAAACCACTCCAGAAGCCAACTCTTCAGACAACGATTTAACTGGACTATAAGACATAAAATGATACTCATGAAGATTGTATCTCTTAGTTCAGGTAGATACATGAGACTAAATGGGCAGCTCCTGTCCAGAGGCAAGATGAGAGGGCAGAAAGGGACAGGAAGGAGCTGGTTGAGTGGACACAGGAAATCCAAGGTGGAAAGGAGTGTGTGTATAAATTTTTGTATGAGAAACTAACTTGAACTGTGAACTTTCACTTAAAGCACAATTTTTTTTTAAAGTGCAGTAAGATCTTTATATTCTATACTACTATGTCAATCTTAAAGGTGAAACCTTTCTAAGTAACTTAAGCTAGATATTATAAGAAACATGTTTTATTTAAAGGGGTAATTTTTGTCTCAAAGTAGCAGTTCCAAAATAGTAAAAAGAAAGAAATAGGTTATCTTTTACCATTTTCAAAATGCCTAGGTCAACTTAAACATATGTAAATGGACTGGGATGACCCCCCTCCCCCACCCCAGGCCCAGTCTGGCTAGCCAAGAATTGATGGATTCATTTACAAAATTGCTAAAGAGCTTTGGTATTTACTGGGTAGATACAAAACCAAAAAACCCATTGCAGTGGGGTCAATTTCGATTCATAGCGACCCTATAGTACTGAGTAGAACTGCCCCAAAGGGTTTCCAAGGAGCACCTGGTATTTTTGAACTGCTGACCTTTTTGTTAGCAGCCGTAACTCTTAACCACTATGCCACCAGGGTTTCCACTGGGTAGACAGCCTTTCAAAATGCCTGGATCAATTTAAATATATGTAAATGAATCACAATGGCCTAATCTTGTCCTCTACCATGAGTCAAAAATAGAGCGGGACAACATCAGGGTTCCCTGGCCACTAGCCTCCAAGTTCATATAGAAATCACAATAAGACACACCTGAAATGACCTGGAAAACTGTTTCCACTCCTAGCCAGACACTTAAGGTTATATCCGTATCAATGAATTGGTCAGTTGAGCAGAGACTTTGTGATTACAAAGCCAGTTGATAAAATCTTTAGGGCTAAAATTAAATTGGGAAATTATGAAAAAAAAAGTAAAAGTTGAATGAAAACTTAGAATGTTTAAACACTTTCAACAACAGTTTTATGACTTGAAATAATTTAAGGCCTTTTGGTGACTTATTGATGTTAAATTGAATTAACAGATATTTGTCATAATTTAAGCTTATATGCTTCTGTGTTATGCCACAAGAACATATATATATGTGTGTGTATATTTGGGTCTGCTAATGAGTGTGTTCATTTTTGCCATTTAAAGAGATGCAACATAAGAGGTATGCAACAAAGACAACGTTTAAGAGGTTTATTAAAAAGAAATTTATTTGATATGGTCAAAAGTTTTATCAGTCTGACTAAATTTTAATGGTTTAACTTATGAGATTTTCAGGAGTTTTAGCATTAAATAAAATATAAAACAAAGAATTAGGTCTCTTGCTGTTTTAATCACAAAATTTTCTTTGATTTCTGAGTTGAAGCTGCCTGGAAGGCAGAGGTTTGGCCTCTCATTAGGAAAAGATTCCTGAGCCAAAAACCAGGCCGCATGGCACGTTTAGGAAAAAAAAAAAAAAAAAGCCAAGGTTTTTACTTTCAAATCTTTGGTTAAATAATTTAAGCATTGTTTCACGGTTATCTACAACAATCTCCTGAAAACTCTGAAACTTCATGGCAAGACACAAAAAAATTTTTATAAAGGAAAAGTGCTAAAAAGTTTTATTTGATAAATACATGGAAGATGTTGTCAAAATAAAGAAAAACAACTGATTCTCTTTGGGTTAGGATTTATACGTTAGTATCTTCTGTTGTGTTTTTGCCTAATATTAGACAGCAAGTGCATAATATTATGTCATTTTATTATTTAATTGCTAACTTGGTCACAACTTTATGAAAGGCAATGGTTTGATAGAGAATTCACATTATTTACCTATTTTCTTTTATTACTATTCAGGTATTTAAAGATTTGATAATCTTGGTATATTCTTGGTATACCCTGGCTTGGTATATCCTGGTATTATGTCTCAAGATTATTATGTATTTATATCTGAAGCTCTTTAAAATACAGTTAATGGGTTATATTTAGAGATATATTTATCTGAAGTTTTTTTTTTTTTTAACTGATTTTATTTGGCCTTTATGTTATGCTTTTAATTAATTTCTATCAGGTCTTTCACTGTAAGAGCATTATTTTTATAAGTTAATCATGTCCATACTAAGTTTTGTTACCTGTAGGTAAGTTTTTACTTTGCTGATTTGTTGGGAATGTTTTGCCAGAGTATCTAACAAAAAGATGGACTATATTGGACTTGCAAAAAGGAGTTTGACTAGACTGAATAACACTTCCAGAATTCCTATACAGAAGCTGACTGTAGCTGATCCAGAATCACGTAGAACAAAAGTAACTACATAAGACTGAGTAAACGAAAGGAAACTATGGTTTTATGTGGGAATAATGCTGATGTTTTAAGATCCTACTTTCTAGATTTAAGAAACCATTTTCCTTTCTCCTAAGTTATTTAACTAGTGGGTATAGATACTGTTACTCTTGAATTAGAAGTTCTTCTCTCATAAAAAGTTTTGTGACACTGCTGCTTTTGACAAAGTGACCCATAACTGTTAATAGGTAGACCAAGGAGGGACAGCTTGCCCTCGAAAGAACACTTAATATGTTTTAAACAGATTAACTGAAGACCTCCAATAGGAGAGGTACATCCTGTATCACCTTGTTAATCACATATTCTCTAAAGACAATCTGGTTGTTGTGAATTTTTCTATACCTTCTGTTTCCTCTAGACAAATTTTTTGTGTTGTGAATCCAACTATACTGGTTTTAAATGATGCCTTTCCAACAGACTGTGAGTTTACATGGGCAATCTCTTTTTTAGATTCCTGGTGAATGTGTGCGCAACGCACTTTGAGAATTTTAGGATTACCTTTAGATATTCACAGTAATGATACTAGTAAATATTGAGACCAAACCAAAACCAAATCCAGTGCCATCGAGTCAATTCCGACTCATAGCAACCCCACAGGACAGAGTAGAACTGCCCCATAGTTTCCAAGAAGCGCCTGGTGGATTCGAACTGCCGACCCTTTGGTTAGCAGTCGTAGCATTTAACCACTACGCCACCAGGGTTTCCAAATATTGTAAAAAAAAAAAAATATATATATATATATATATATATATATATATATATATATATATAGTAAAGGTAATGTTAAATTGTTACACACTATAGAAGGAGTCAAAAAGAAACCCACTGGTTCAACACTCAGGGTACGGTTGGTAGCTTTAATTCCTAGTTATGGTATAGCTGAACTGGAGAAATCTTTAAGAAACTTATCAATCATTATGGGACAAATAACAGACAAAGTTGCTAATGAAATAAAAACACAACAGTAATCTCTGACCTCATCAGCCAAGGTGACATGAGATAACAAAATACCCTTAGATTTTTTTTATTAGCCCAACAAAGTATGGTCTGTGCTGTAGCAAATACCTCTTATTGCATTTGGATAAATAACACAGGAGAAGTAGAACAGGACATACATAGAATTAGACTGCAAGCTATTTGGTTACACACTGTAACACCCTTACAAACACCAGATTTATTTCGTTGGTTAACACCAGGAATAAATACTGCAAGGGATAGTAATATTCTTAGTCTGCATCCTGAGAGTCTCACACACCTTAAAGGGCAAAAGGCGGTCTCCGGCTAAGATGCTGATGTTCACTCCAGCAATGCGATTGAGAACATCACTCTTACTTAATATCCTGGTGAAGGACCAAATACTATCTGGGGGAAAACCATCACCATGAGTTTATAAAGCCTGCAGTGGCCACCATTTAGGAGCTTGACCAAGTCCAAGTATTGATCATTGATTTCTCATCTCCAATCTCCAATCATGAGGGAATGATTTAGAAAATAATATTGAAATCATTATTCCCTGTCCTTGAGCACAGAGAATGTGACAAAGCTGGAACTGGACTCACAAAGACTCATAAAGACACATCAACTGGGCCCTGAGGTACAAAGGCAATAGCTAAGACAATCTTGGGGGGGAAAAAAAAAGAATCTCTTAGGGAGACATTACACAAACAGGGCATAAAAAAGCCACTTTTTCTTTTAATACTTAGTAAACAGTCAGTTATAAACCAACAAAAGGCCAGCACCCACAATGAAAGGCCTAGGTCCAATATTTGTCCCTCTCTGAAAATATGCCAAACAATTCCAAGCCAGGCTATAGTTCAAAATGGACAGTGATCTTGAATGACCAACGTCCAAAAGACAACGGCAGGAGTGAGACAGAACTGACCAATGTCCAAAAGACAACGGCAGGAGTGAGACAGAACTGACCAATGTCCAAAAGACAACGGCAGGAGTGAGACAGAACTGACCAATGTCCAAAAGACAACGGCAGGAGTGAGACAGAACTGACCAATGTCCAAAAGAAAACGGCAAGAGTGAGACAGAACTGACCGATGTCCAAAAGACAACGGCAGGAGTGAGACAGAACTGACCGATGTCCAAAAGAAAACGGCAGGAGTGAGACAGAACTGACCAATGTCCAAAAGAAAACGGGAAGAGTGAGACAGAACTGACCAATGTCCAAAAGAAAACGGGAGGAGTGAGACAGAACTGACCAATGTCCAAAAGAAAACGGCAGGAGTGAGACAGAACTGACCGATGTCCAAAAGAAAACGGGAGGAGACAGAACTGACCAATGTCCAAAAGAAAACGGCAGGAGTGAGACAGAACTGACCAATGTCCAAAAGAGAACGGGAGGAGTGAGATAGAACTGACCAATGTCCAAAAGAAAACAGCAGGAGTGAGACAGAACTGACCAATGTCCAAAAGAAAACGGCAAGAGTGAGACAGAACTGACCAATGTCCAAAAGAAAAGGGCAGGAGTGAGACAGAACTGACCAATGTCCAAAAGAAAAGGGCAGGAGTGAGACAGAACTGACCAATGTCCAAAAGAAAACGGGAAGAGTGAGACAGAACTGACCAATGTCCAAAAGAAAACGGGAGGAGTGAGACAGAACTGACCAATGTCCAAAAGAAAACGGCAGGAGTGAGACAGAACTGACCGATGTCCAAAAGAAAACGGGAGGAGACAGAACTGACCAATGTCCAAAAGAAAACGGCAGGAGTGAGACAGAACTGACCAATGTCCAAAAGAGAACGGGAGGAGTGAGATAGAACTGACCAATGTCCAAAAGAAAACAGCAGGAGTGAGACAGAACTGACCAATGTCCAAAAGAAAACGGCAAGAGTGAGACAGAACTGACCAATGTCCAAAAGAAAAGGGCAGGAGTGAGACAGAACTGACCAATGTCCAAAAGAAAAGGGCAGGAATGAGACAGAACTGACCAATGTCCAAAACAGAACGGGAGGAGTGAGACAGAACTGACCAATGTCCACAAGACAACGGGAGGAGTGAGACAGAACTGACCAATGTCCAAAAGAAAATGGGAGGAGTGAGACAGAACTGACCAATGTCCAAAAGAAAACGGGAGGAGTGAGACAGAACTGACCAATGTCCAAAAGAAAAGGGCAGGAGTGAGACAGAATGCCTAAGGTGCTGTACTCTTTACCTGCTTCCTTCCCTGCAGTATTATATTGCAAAATCCTTTCCTTTGCTGGGCTCCCCCAGCTCAGCTTTGCATTTGGAGCCTGCTTTTGCTAGGAGGTTATATGTAAACCCCATTGCGCCTGCATAGTATGAGTAGTATGATTAAGAACGTTGCTGATGTAATGTGTATGAACTCCATACTTATAAACCGCTTTAAAAGTAACCTGCCTGCCAGCCCTTGGAAGCAGTCTTGGCAGCTGTAAGCAGGGATTGACTCCATTTCCTTGTACAATGAAATAAAGGTACTTTTTTTTTTTTTTTTGTTCTCCCACCTCAGTCTCTCATTTATTGGCCAATACAACTCACTGGTTAACAGTTCTTTCACATAGTACCTTAAACCCCAATCTACACTGAGACCACACATTTGGAGGTGAACTGCTGGGACGTGTCTTTGCATTTCAGACTGTATTTCATCTTGTACCCCTGCTACCTGACTCAATAAATTTCCTTCCTCCATAAACACCTTCAAGTCACTCCTCTATAACACCCAGCAATCGGCTAACCGAAAGGTAACAGTTCAAATCCCCAGGTGCTCCCTGGAAGCCCTATGGGGCAGTTTTACTCTGAAAAAAAAAAATTTTTTTTTTATACGGTCACTATGAGTCATAATTGACTCAACAGCAATATGTTTTTGGGTTTTTAGTTCCCTAAATGTACCCTAGTTTTACTTTCAGTTGCATTATTTACATCACGTTCCCTGAACACTCCCATCCTTTTACCTCTGGATCACCTTGGAAGGAACTCCTACCTTCCTCCTGCTCCACTAAGTCACCTGCTGAAGTCCCACATCACTCCCCAACCCTGCTAGCTAAAAAAAGTCACTCTCCTTTATACCTGCTATACTCTTTCTACCTTTATTACAAAGATAAACCCCGCTACCTTTTGTAAATTCTGTAAATGTTTTCTCCCATTAGAATGAGTTTATGTGCTTTTTACATACCTGAGACTGTTTAGCGTAGCATCTTGGACATAGTATCTTGGACATAGTAGGTGTTCCATATTCATTAAACTAAACTGGAATAGTAACCACTCAATTCACTGTCCCGTTCTAACCTCTATAATGGCTGAAACCTCAAGGACATGAATTCTTAATTCTCCGCTAGATCTGTCCGTAAGTTCGATTCTTTACTTTGAGCCTAAACAAATCTACAAGTCTAAAACAAATTCCTCAACAGAAGAAAGGTCTTTGAGAATTATCTGAAAAGAGGTTTTTTTTTTTTTTAATATTTGGAATGTTAACCTTGCAGAAATTATTTTAATAACTAGATACAAAAAAAAAAAAAACTCAAATGCTCCTTATATTAAAATTAAGGGAATATATTTTATCAGTTCTTTATCCTCTGCATGTCAAGAAGATCTGATGGACAGACACTATTCATAGGAAAGGTGTCTTCTAAAATGAGCTTATAGTTATAACAACTGTGTCATCTAAGTGTAATCAGAGACATATGAAAGGCTGTTCAAAATGTCTTTAGCCCTGAAGGAGGTTAAGTCCTTGACAACTCTTGAGAAAACTGAACCAAATATATATATATAACACTAGCCCCAGAGTTTTAATCATCTTACCATAATTATTGTCAAATATATTCTGATCTCAAATTTTAAGATATTTTAGAAAATGGTATATTCTAGTTTTGTCTAAGTAAAAAGTCAGCATCTGTCAGTTGTAGATGTTAGCTTTACCTATTGATTTTCTACACTTTAAATGTCATGCTCATCCCCTAATTTTGTTTTATTTTACTGACATGATAAGCCTTATCAACTATTAAATAAAATACATTCTATTTTTATAAGACAAAAGATTCATTACTTTAAAAATATATTTTATTAAATAACCCACTAGGATAATAATTACAAAAGCTTTAGACAGTAATTCCAAGTACTGAAAGGCAATTTCCTTAAAAAAAAAAAAAGACCAGTCCATAGTGTTTTGCTGCTTTATACACAGAAATGATTTATTTTACATACTAGTCAGTTGTAACATTAACCTGTAAAATGAAAAATATTTCTTAATATGTCTCAAAGTCGGAGTAAACTTCGTAATGACATAGTTTCACATTAACCAGAAACTAAAGGCTGTTACAGTTCAAAGTAAAGCTTACAGAACAGGCACTTGGAAGTAAGCTACTGTGTGTAACTCACAACTAATGTTGCTTGTACATATCTTATTTCATTAAAGGTTATCACTCAATGAGGCAAATGTTCCTTTGACGCAGAAGCACCAAACACATTTAGGTTTCAAACACTGTGTTCTGGTTGTAATACATGCAAGACAGATCCTAAATTAGAAAAATCTTCTGAAAGAAAATGAAGAAAAACAAAAAGCAGCCAGGAATGGAAGCATTTACAAGCATTTGAATAGGCCTTTAAAATGTTAAATCAGTGTTTTAAACTCCTTCACTCTCAGGTAAGGGGTTAAGAGGCCGAGAGAGATATCGTCTGCGAGGGTGAGGATACTGGAGATTGGCAGTGTCAGCATCACAAGAGTGCTCTACCAGAGGAGGAGGAGGAGGAGGAGGAGGAAGGAGCTGGACATAACTGGACCATCTCGATCCAGCCTGTGGGGAATCCAGAGGGGGAAAGAAATACCTGAAATAATGAAGACAAGAACAAAACACCAAAACGAAACCAAAACAACAGGAAAAATAAAGAAAGGGAAAAAAAAAAGGAAGAAGAAAAAGAGAAAAGTAGTAAATACAAAGAGAAACAAAGAGGAGAAAACACATGCTGGAAAAAAAAGCTTTAGTATATTCATGCCAAAGCTAACAGAACATAACAGCAAAAACCAAGATCCTTACTCAAGATTGTTTAAGCAAGTATAGAAACTTGAGATAAATACAATCTGTTAAACTTAAAATGTTTTTAAAAATTATCTATGAATTTTATAAAGACATTAATTTTATAAATTTCAAACATTTTCTAATCTGTCAAAAACGTATTTGATGCTATCCTGTAAATTTACAAATCCAGTAATAACGCCTCATCTGTAGCAGCAGCAGGCACACATTCAGCGCATACATGACTCTGAGAACCAATTAAAATGCACCGGCACATGGTATGGCTAGCTGTTGGAACACACTTTTGAAGAAATACAATTAATGAACATGGGTGTTTTCTGCAAAAACCTTAAAATTGCTACAGAATTTTGATAAGTAAAAGGGCTCAAGAATTATGTCATATTGTTATTCTGCCATTTTATCTTACCAATAATATTTATGCATTTTAAAATAAAGATTTATAGTTTTGTTATCAAGGTCAGAGCTCTAGAGGATCTAAACTAACTGAAAGTCAACTAAATTAAGAAAACCTTAGGACATGTACAATTTTAGCAAAATTTTAACTGCTTCTCAAATTATAGTATGTTTTCAAATTTTCACTTTGAGGAAAGCTTAAGCCATGTGATCACACCACAAAATATGCAAGCACAAATGAGAAACATTTAACCCTTAGTGAATATTAAACTTACAAAGGTGTTTCATTTTACTATCAAATTACAAATGAAGCAATACCAAATGCTTGACATGGCTAGAAGCTGTACAAATTACTTCCACTTCACTACTACTGCTCCTCTTACTCCTTTACTAGTACTTTTTAAACATTACAAAGAAATGACAAAGTTGTACTAAATGATATGTACAAACCAATTCTACAAAGGGTAAACAAATTAGCACTCCATATAATCTTTATGAAGATGATTCAATCTTCAAAATTATAAAAATTCATTTTTACTTACTATTTTATATAACAAAGAAAAAACCTATATTCTCCTAATGTTATAAAGTGATATTTTCCCTCCTCCCAACTACTTACAAGGATGTTAATAATCTTTTTCATTTTTAAACCCATGTTAGTTTCAGGAATATTTCAAAAAACTATTTTGGTGACAGTATCTTAACAAAAAGCCTCTCCATTTATATTTTAAAAGTTTCAAATAATGCCAATAATCTGGCTAGCATAGAAAAATGATATACACTCTTTTTTAAAGGCCATTTGATTGCATTTAGCAGTAAGGAGGCTGTTGGTATTTCTTGGGAGAGATCAAACGACGCTGGGAAAGGGAAAAAGGAGTTCGCTTTCCATTCCTGTGTGCATGCAACAAGCAGCAAAACAGCAAAGTTACTCCAGTTAGCTGGTACTCAGCTGTGCTTTCTGTTAAAGGACATAATACAAATGGAGAAGGGAAAATGCATCACAGGTCTAACACAGAGTTACTGACACAGTAAGAATACAGATCAAAACTTCAAAGCTATTAAATACACACATGCAGTGCAGACAGCAACCAAAAAACAGATTTTTTTTTTTAGTTAACACTAGTATTCTTTAGCTTCATGAGGTCATCTTCATAATCTGATACCTCTCTATGGTAACCTGAAATTGTTTCGAGGAAAATACATAAAACCTCAAAGTAAACAACAGGACTTCTTTATAAAAATACAACAATATAAAACCAGTTGAGGGAGTTTTAAATTCAATTATCTTCCTTAAGATACCAGGATAACTACAGGACAATGTGTTCAGGCTATATTTTGAAGTCTCCTGAATCCTATTCCAAATTATTCACAAAGGCATATTAAAATAATAAAAATCTTACAAATTCGCAGATTTAACATCTGAATATGAAAATAAAAAGATGACTCCTTAAAAAATGACTCCTTAGACCACATCAAATATCCTTTATTAAGCAAGAATCTAAAATATGGTAAATACTCCAAAAATTAAGAACTCAGAATTTATCATTTCCTCATATAATCTCCATTAAAGCTTTAAACACAAAAGCCAAACTATTTAACTTACTCTCTTCTACAAAGCCTTAATGTATTTTATATAAAATTCCCATTTGCTATGTTAGTACTACCAACACTAAAAACAAAGGTTATACTTATCTAGGACTAAAACCCTCACTATTAATTCATATTCCCTCTTCATCTCAGTAAAACTTAAAAGTTAGAAACACTTCTAATGAGACTACTGAATTTCAGAATATATTTTAGTTTATTTAACAGCCACATAACCTACCTGTAAATATTATGACTAAGACAGACACAGAGCTAACAAAGTGAATTTTTAAACTCTAGTGTCATAATTGGAGCCCTCGTGGCACAGTGGTTAAGAGCTCAGCTGCTAACCAAAAGGTGAACAGTGTGAATCATAACCTACCTGTAAATATTATGACTAAGACAGACACAGAGCTAACAAAGTGAATTTTTAAACTCTAGTGTCATAATTGGAGCCCTCGTGGCACAGTGGTTAAGAGCTCAGCTGCTAACCAAAAGGTGAACAGTGTGAATCCACCAGCTGCTCCTTGGAAAGCTATGGGGCAGCTCTACGAGTCACTAATAGTCAGAATCAACTTGATGACAGTGGGCTTGGTTTTTTGTTTAGTGCCATAATTATGCTGTGAATTTCTCCATCCCACCTTTAAAATCTTGAAATAATAAGCCTTCAATATGGCCACCAGAATGATTTAAAAATAAGACAATTTCTAGTTTTCTCACAAAACAGCCTACCTGCTAGCAGAAGATCCATTTAATGAATTTTGTAGATTTGGGATATTTGAGCCTAGGGAAGGATTTGAGTTTCCCTGCTGAGAATTCCCACTGACTGGGCTCCCATTACCTTTCAAAATCCCAGTACACTTCCAATTGTCCATATAATTAGCTGAAAGAAAAATGGTCAAATAACATTAAAGTTATTAATACCTATGCGTAAGCATGCAAATCTATGTTCATGTCCTTAAACTACAATTAAAGAAATGAGAAAGAGTCTACTGTTGGACTTCATAAAAATTAAATATTTCTATTCTTCAAAAGATTTTATCGAAAAAGTAAAAAGACAGCCTACAGAGTGGAAAAAAGCCTGGGGGAACCATACAGCCAATAAAGGTCTAATACTCAAAATTTATAAAATACTTCTACAACTTAGGAACAAAAACAGTACAAACAACCTAATAAAAAAAATGGGCCAAGGACTTGAATAGGCATTTTGCCAAAGAGGATATTCAAATGGCCAACAAGCACATGAGAAAATGCTCGAAGTCATTAGCCATTAGAGAAATGCAAGTCAAAACCACAATGAGATACCATCTCACCAGTAAGAATGGCAATGATCGAAAAAAACCCAGGAAACACTAGGTGTTGGTGAGACTGTGGAGAAACGGGAACCTTCATCCATTGCTGACAGGAATGTAAAATGGCAGAGCCACTGTGGAAAAGAGTTTGGCAGTTCCTCAAAGAGTTGAACATCGAGCTACCATATGACCCAGCAATTCCACTCTTAGGCATATACTCAAAAGACCTGAAAGCAGAGATGCAAACAGACGTAGGTACCAGGTACACCTATGCTCATCACCAAAAGGTGGAAACCGAACTGTCCAACTGATGAATGGATAAGCAAAATGTGGTATTTACACACATACATACATAAAAAGGAATGAAGTCCTGATGTATGCAACAACATGGATGAACTCTGAGGACATTATGCTGACTGAAATAAGTCAGATGCAAAAGCACAAATATTGTATGATATCACTTTTATGAAATAAAAAAATATACAGAATCTAAAAGTAATTAGTGGTTACCAGGGACAGGAGGGAGGGGGAAACAGGAGGTTTCTGCATACAGCACACTGACGATATGTTAACAGTGGTGGGATAATTGGGAAAAACAGAGCAAAAATGGTTGCACAGCTTGAAGAATATAATCAATGTCACTGAAGTGTACGTGTAGAAACTGATGAAATATTGTGTGTGTTGTACGTATACTGCAGTTAAAAAAAATTCTACTGGCTGAGTTTCTTTCAGAATAAACATTAAAGACATCTTAAAATAAATATCAGTTTTAACAATTCTTTTAAAAAATTTTTAAGACAATAACTAAAACAAAGCTTTCACCACCCATTTCCCTTCTTTACAAGATAGATATAAGCAGAGACAATTCTCTAAGCTACCACATTATCAGGTTAATATCAAAACAAAATCTATCTTCATTATAATGAGTTTTAATTGCCATGTATATACAGAGTAAGAGAAGTGTAACTCAGGTAGGGACATCTATCCTAGGAGATGAATGTGGGTAACAAAATCTTTCCGGTTTAAGTGGTTTATTCAACAAGACCTAAATCTTTGAATGTAAAACTGACCATCGGCAATAATGAGCCCACGAAACCCAAGTTAGGAAGCCTGCTGGGATAGAGCTGAGTGGTTCTGACTAAGGTCTAGAGGCAGGAAAGTACAGCCAAGCCCTTGAAATGAAATTACCACAGCCTAAGATTAAACATGGAAGGCCCTCAAGCTTGACTAAACTGTACTCTGAGAAACAGTAACTGCTCAGCATAAATGAACTACCAAAAATAACCCGTTGTCGTCTAACTCACCAGCAACCCTACAGGATAGAATAGAACTGCCCCATGGGGTTTTCAAGGTTGTAATCTTTACAGAAGCAGACTGCCACATCTTTCTCCTGTGGAGCTGCTGGTGGGTTCAAACCAGCTAATTTGAATCTTAAGTATGAAACCCCACCCTTGATGGTGATAGTGGTGGATGGACCAAGGACATCTCTGCCCAAGGGATAAACATCCACGGAATAGTGCAGAATCAAGATGTAGTAATCGCAGTCACTGTCAACTGACCAGACTGAGTTCTCACCTTGGCAGCCTTAAAAAACTTTTAGCATTAGTGACTCCAAAATTCTTGAACTTTTGGGAGTGGCAGAGAAAAAAAAAAAAAGGAAAGATACTGGATTTTCTGTTAGCATGGGCTGGCTGGCTAAAGCCACTACTCAGTAAAAAAAAAAAGAAGATTATAGTCCTACCCTGAGTTTGTAGCCACACAAGTTACATGCATAGCAAACCATATCTTTTTATTGGAGATACTGCATATTCCTTTACGATTAGCTTTAAAAGTTCCCTTGTGCCATATAGAAACTTAAGAAACAATTCAAGTCATCATTACTGCTATGAAATAGGTAAAATGATGAAGATTAAAATAATATAATTTAATATAAAACAACATAAAGGTAGCTGTACAAAGATAATTTTTAAAAAAATATTTCAGTTTACATTTTTAAGAGAAAATTCTAAAGTAGAAATATAAAACAATTATTCCTTCACTGAAATCTTACCTTTCCACAATCTTACACAGCCGTCATCCCCTGAAGATGCTAGTACTGTCCCCGTTATATTCCAACTCACTCGCCAGACTTGAGAATTGTGATTATCAAACTGAGCCACTATATGGATTTCAAATTTTGTTGGTCCACCAGAGGAAGTAAGTTCTTTCCTGTTAATTAAAATTAAATAGGTTATTCACAACAATGTCTCAATGCTAATTTAGTTTTCTCTAAGTTGGCTGCTACCTCTCATTTTTTCAAGCATTTTAGAGAGTACTGATTATATTCATAGGCTCCAAATCAATTAATATTAACCTAAATAAAACACAATAGAAAGAACATATATCTCTTCTCTACTCAATTCCTCATCCCAAAAAGTCATACATCTTTAGGTAGAATGTTCATTAAAGAATCCATTCTTCAGATGATAGTTGTCTCTGTTCTCTCTTTGCAAGTAAAAATGACCGAGAATCAAGAACACCTGCAAACTAGTAATTGTTCGTAAAACTCACCTCACAGGTTTTAATGTAAAAATCCTTACATCTTTGGTTGCTACAGCTAGAATGTGGAATGACCTTCCCAAATTTGGAGCAAATGCAATATCATGTACAGGATCAGTGACGGTCATAAGAGTTTCTGCTTTTGCATATTTTCTAATGGAAAAACAAACAACTTACATTAAAACTTCAGACATTAAAAAAAAAATCCACACTTCAGTGTACCTCAGTTTTTTTACACTGCTCACCTCAATGTTTCTCTGAATGGGGCCCCCACAAAGAAATGTCCAAGTTCTAGCCCCCAGAACCTGTGAATCTGACCTTATTTGGAAAAAGGGTCTTTCCAGATATAATTAAGGATCACAAGAGGAGACCATCCCGGATTTACGGTAGACTCTAAATTCAGTGACCAGCGTCCTTACGAGAAATAGAAGAGGAGAAACACAGAGAAAAAAGCCATGTGAAGATGGAGGCAGAGACTGGAGTGATGCAGCCACAAGCCAAGGAAAGCCTAGAGTCACTAGAAACTGGAAGTCCCAAGAGAGGAAGGAATCTCCACCACAGCCTTCGTGGGAGTGCAGCCCTGCCAACACCTGGACTTCAGGCTCTGGCCTCTGAGGCTGTGCGAGGACTTTTATTGTGAAGTGACTTAACCAGTGGTGCTTTACTACAGCACCCCTAGAAGACAAACCCAGCCTCCTAGGTCTCTCCTTTGATATTTTAAAATAGTTTAATAAAAACTTAACTAAAATAAGGTCTTGATTTTTTAGCCATTAGTGTCTTTAAGAAAAAGAATTGAATTTTCTAAGTATTTGATTGTAAACAAAAAAGTAAAGCTGGTAACAGCAGAAAGTGATTTTTTTAAGTGAATATAAAAAAAAGAAATGATGCCAAAGTATATTTAAGTCTTACAATTCTATTTCTTTATCAAGTACAGTGACAGACAATGAAGGAGATGATAGGTCAGAGTTTTCTACATCTTGGATCAAATATCATGGACAAAACTAAAGCTTGTAACCCTGTGTGTTGGAGAGGGGTTTAGAGAAACATCCCTGCTCCATCTTTCAACCATCCTCCTGTAAAATATTAGAGTCCCCAGCATTCTACACCTGGCCTTCCTTCAACCCCAACATTCTTTTTGAGATCTCTACTAAGCTGGTGTGCCACAAGTGTCTTCCCTTTAGTCTCTTCTCACTCTATACAGTCACCCTGAGCAAGCTTCTCATGTACGGCCTATAGGCCACACCACAGGCATCCCCTGAAAACTGGGACATGTACAATCAATCACTCCCTACGCAGACCCAATGGATGGGACGCTGCATTTTAACACCATCCCCAGATAATGTGCGTGGACATTAAAGTTTCTATACCCATGGTTTCACAAACTTTAAATCAGTAACTCCTAAATCTATTATCTCCAGTCCAGAGATAGGACCAAACCAAAGACCCACTGCCATCGAGTCGATTTCGACTCACAGTGACACTGTAGGACAAAGCACTGCCCTACAGAGTTACCAAGGCTGTAAATCTTTACAGAAGCAGACTGTCACGTCTTTCTCCCGCAGAAAGGCTCGGGGAGGGGGGGTTCGAACCACCAACCTTTTGGGTGGCGGTCAAGCACTTTAGCCACTGCACCACCAGGGCTCCTCAGAGATAGGGCAGGGGAAGTAATTAACAGCACAAGCTTTATGGTTAGAATGCCCGTGACTGGATCCTGGACAAATCAGTTACTGGCTGTATGACCCCTAAAACTATATTCTCCATCACACTGTGAGGGACAGACTCTAAGTGGCCCGTGACTCCCACCTCCTGGTGGTCATGCCCTTGTGCAGTGCCCTCCCCTGAGAGTGGACAGGACCTGTGACTTGCTTTAAACCAACTAACTATGGCAGAGGTGCAGGGATGACACTTCCGTGATGACAAAACATTAGACTATAATGCCTGTCTTGCAAGAGCAGCTCTCCCTTGCTGACTTTGAAGAAGCCAGCTGTCCCGTGGTGAGCTGCCTTCAGACTCAGTGTGTGACACAGCCCCTGGCCAACACCCAGGAAGAACTAAGGCCTCAGTCTAGCAGCCTACAAGGAACTCAATGCTGCCAACAATCACATGAGTTTGGAACCAGGTTCTTTGCCAGTTGGGCCCAGACTCCTGAGACCATGATGATAAATGTGTTGTTTTAAGCCACCAACTCTGTGATTGCATTGCTATACAGCAATAGATTATTAGTCTTAGCTATCATACACATCTGCCCTTTAGGTATTCCCACCTGGAATTCCCAAAGACACCTCAACCTAAGTAGTCCAAAGTAAGTTCACCTCTCCCTCCGCTTTTACTCCTCTTCGGGTAGTCCCATCTCAACGAATAGCACTACCATCAGCCAAGTCAGAACCAAGCACTCACACTATACTTCCTTCCCTCCCCTACCCGACCCATCACATCCAACTAGAGACCAAGTCGTGTCAATTCTACCTCTTCTTTGTCCCCACTGCCCTACTGCAGGTCCTCATGCTCTATCACTTTCGGGCTACTGCAATTATCCCTTGATTTCCCTACTCCCAGTCTCACTCCCACCTAGCCCATCTTCTACACAGCTGCCCACGACTTCTTCCTAAGAAGTAAATACAACCGTATAACTACCCAATGGATCCTTCAGAAGTCTCCAAAGGCTGATGTGATCAAGACCAAAGCCTGCCTTGACTTCTGGCATGCCTCCTTCCAACCCTCCGCTCACACCAGAATGCATCCCCTTGCGTTGTCACCCGCCAGACCTCTGCTCCTGATTCTCGCTTTGCCTGCAGAATACCTCACCTTTCAAGACTAAGGCTCAAGAGTGCATTCCTACTCAACACTTCTCCTCACCCTATCTCCTACCAACCCTTTTTCCTGCCTTACTGGACCCAGCACATGCTCCTATCACAGGGTCTGTAAATGTTCATTATACTGACCTGTTTCCTAGAGACTGTGAGCTCCTACAATGAGTCCTGGTGGCACAATGGTTAAGCGCTAAGCTGCTAACCAAAAGGTCAGTGGTTTGAACCCACCAGCTGCTCCACAGGAGAAATATGTGGCAGTCTGCTTCAGTAAAGATTTATAGCCTTGGAAACCATATGCGGCCGTTCTACTCTTTCCTATAGTCTCTGTGAGTTGAAATCAACTCGACAACAATAGGTTTATATTATATTCATGTTTTTACCCTCAGCTTTCAGTACAATCCCTAGAGCTTATGAAATGTCTGCTGAAAGAATTAAGTGATATGTTTCTTTACCTGAGACAAACTATATACTTTAATAAAGGTTATCCGAAGCTCTTCCTACTTGAAGAATCTGAGTCTCACTGAGACAGTAAATGATGACAATAAATAAAAGTGACCTAGCTTCTCGTCCTGACTGTGCTATATCTGACCTTAGACAATTCACTTTACTTTGTTGGTCTTAGTCTCCTCAGCTATAAAATGGTGGTAAAACCTGCCCAACCAACTCAAAAAGATACTGTTAGGATACAAATTTCATAATCTATGTGAAAGTGCCCTGTGCCTATAAAAAATGCTGTAAACATGCATGGCATGTGTATTACCATTATCAAGGCCAGGTCTGTTTTAATATTTTCATTTGCCAACAGAAATAAATATATCTGATATTGGTTAATTATCTGACAAATTGGACAGTGTGCTATATGGTGGCGATGTTCTTGTTAGCTGTCATATAGTCCATTGCGACTCACGGCAACCCCATGTTTGCAGAGTAGAACTGTTCCATGGGATTTCAAAGCTGTATAACCTTTCAGAAGCAGATCACCAGGCCTGTCTTCTGAGGCCCCTTTTGGTGGGTTTGAACTGCCAACCTTTAGGCTAGTAGTCAGTGCTTAACCATGTGTGTCACCCACAGACTCCCTAAATGATGTTACTATTTCCTGAAGATGTAACACAGTCCACTATCAGATATCCTCCATGAAAACCTGTTCAATTTAACCAGGAACCTTCAAACAACTCTTATCTCAAAGAGCCAGAACCAAGAAATCCAAAAAGAGATGAACTCTGATAACTTAAGTCACACTCACATACAAATGATAAAGGGGTAAAGATGGAGGAGACACTGTAACCTACCAATACCATTTTCTCCTCATTTTGGATGCTGAAAATACAAGACACTTCCTATCTGACTCATCTGCAGCTGAAATATGGGTGGGTGACTCAATTCTGGCCAATAGAATCTGAAAAGAAGACTCCTAAGATGCTTCTAGAAAAGTTTCTCCCCACTAATATAAAAAGACACAAGGAAGGAAATGCCCTTCTTTGTATCTGCACATGAAACCTAAAACTGTTGCAGCTCTCTTGTGATCAAGAGAGAGAGACACCACCAACATATGATGGATGACACAGCAAAAAATGAAAAATACCCCAGAACTGCTCCACCCCAACTCCTCTGCAGCCCGAGTAGATGTATTCTGCTAGCTAAGATACTCATATACAACTTCAGATTACTTTTTATCATAGGATTATTTTAAGCATTTAGGTACTTTCTATGTGCCCTGTACTTTATTTTGGAATTAACTCTAAGTTCTTTATTCTTTTAATCAAATCTTATAAAGTATTTTTCTTTTTCCTAAGTTTTAGAAATGTTCCACCTTTTAAGTTTTAGATTTATGCCTCTATATCCATTCTGCTCCTCTAAAATTGAACATAATTACTTTAACAACTTAAGTTGTGCTAAGATGTGCTATTAATATGGTTTACAAATTTAATAACTTAAAAGGCTACAAAAACCTCAAAGAATTCTAAAGGAAAGTACCTATATTCTACATGTGCCTATATAAATATAAACAAGAATTAATAAATTCAGCTCCTCAGTCGCACTAGACACATTTCAAGTTTCAATAGTCACATGTGGCTAGTGTCCACTGTATTAGTGCAGATACAGAATATTTCCATCTTTGCAGAAAGTTCTATTTAACAGTGTTATTGCAGACAGAGCCTCTCTGAGGAAATCAAGAATCTAGGAATACAGAAGATATGTAAGAAACCTTTGGAAACCTATGTAGAAACGTTCTAAATTGCAGAGCCCACAGAAATTACACTAGTTACTCTCTTCTGCTTCATGCCCTACCCTGTGTCTGACTACTAAACCTGAAACTCTGTCTAGCGTCTGTAAAGCTCACCTGATCACTTCAGAGGTGTGCTTTTCCCTCATGAGACACTAAGTGTACCTCTGACACTGTGCTTATGGCTCTGAGGTGTTTTGTAGATACCTGTACCTCAACATGATCAATATTAGACTTGTCTTCACATGCTGCCACACTCTCCAAATCTCCTTTTCTCCAGAGTTCCTTATCTCAAGAAATTAACTATGTAAGCCAAAACCTTGGAAAACTTTGGCTCCTCCCTCTTTTCCTCAACTCCCACATCAAATGAATGACCAGATCCTACTGAAACCACTTCTTAAATCAATCTTGAATTTCTCCTCTTTTCTCCATCCCCTGCCACTACTCTACTCCAAAGCCACTATAATCTCCCACCTGGACTATTACAACAACATCCTAACCCTGAATTTACTCATGCTCCCCTCCAATATACATTTCTCACTGTGGAAGAGTTGAAGAATTGTCTGATCTTGTCATTTCCAGTGGCTTCACGTTATCCTAGGATAACCTAAACAGTGAACAGTAGGTCCCACAGATATGTAGCTTGTGTATTTCTCACCACATTTCCTTTTGGTATTATGTTTCAAACACAGTAAACATATACTGGCTCTTTTGTCCATGGTCCTTACCACATGGACTTTTCTCCACCTGGAACGCTTTTGCCCTTCTTCATCTGGCTAACTCATCCTATAATAGATCTTCTGGGTGAACTTCCCTGGCCACCTAAACTGGATAACCCCTCCTTCCCCAGAGCTAAATTCTCAACATTCTGATTCTCCTGATTCATAAAATTCATCCCCCTTTATTACTATTATTTTTTGCTTTCCCAGCAAGATGGTACATATGTGAGATCAAGTACTTTATATTATTCAACTCTATATTTTTTTATATTATCAGAGGCTCGCACAGAGCTTGGCATATCATAGGAAATCAATAACTATATTAGCAATAACACATAATTTAGTTAATGAATAAAGAATCATCTCATAAAAAGGAAATGCAATTCTGAACAAAAGTTAAGATCGAAGTCAATACTGACCTGGTGTTTTCATTATATTCAAAAATCTGAACTTTGGCCATTGCATTTGGACTACCGTCATCACTTCCTACAGCTATCATGGGGGAATGAGCACGAGAGCTAGAAATGAAGAGTAAAAAATGTACATAATGATAAAACACATACACATTTAATTCAGAAAATTAAAAAACTGGAATCAAGCAGATACATAACCTACACATCATATGCTGCCACTGTGACAACAACCAGACCTCTGCCACCCACCAGACACACCACACCACACTTACAGTGTGGGCCTGAGGAGTCACAGAGTAACTTAGATACCACCTTTCTGAATGGTTTTTATCACATTTTCTTATGTCTTAAGTAGAAAGCAGCTCTTTTCCCAAAAAGGAAAAGGTTTCAAGCATTTAACAGATTTTAAAAAAATGCCATAGAGGTTTTGGCACATTTTCCTTTTGAAAGATTTGGTCATCACTATGGAATGAGAAGTAACTCTACGATACCTCGTAATATGCCAAATACACAACAAAAAGATTTTAAATGCTTTGTACAAAAAGAAACACAGATGGAGGGGAGACAAGTAAAACAGACCACCCCTCAGGAAGTCATGATCCCCACATCATTCTCACTGGACTCATTCATGGTCAACCTCATTTTGAAAAGAGAAAAAGACATAAGAACATGGTTCTCCTGAAATGAAGTATAAGTGAAACGACTTCTTCGTTTCTATGCCTAATTACCTAATATTGATTTCTTTGCCTCCCTCACTCAGGTTAATATCTGATTAACAACTAACACGGCACTCTTGCTTCACTTTTAACATTGATATTATCATCTGCCAACCTCTTAAAACTAAAAAAGAAATACAAAAACAAAGTTTTAATTCTTTATTACTAAAGATTCAAGTAATTAGATCAAATCATCTAATATAGCAAAAATACCAAGTAAACTGCAAAGTGCTACTGTAATAAGTTATTTATAATAAATAGTTGGCCATTCAAATAATTGTAAATAACAGTAGTTTCCATATCTTTTCTCAATGTTCTACAAATATAAACTTTGATTTTACAATGTTAAATATCTGAATGAGGACCAAAAGTATATTTATAATAGCATATTCTAAAATTACTTAGAATATATGTTATTAGACATTATTCAGGTTAAAAAAAATTTTTTAATCAAATTATAAGACCTCTAGATAACCCGAATTGAGGTTTACTTCATTTGTACATTCAGAAATAAGATGTCTGTATTTAAAACATTTCCTAAATATAACTCACAACTGAACAGTAAGAAGAATCATATAGCCTGCAACTGAACATTGTAGACTGATCACCTGCATCTATATTCCCTCCCTAAAGCTTCCACTGAAACGATGAAAGAATAAAGTCATGACAGCAGTAGAAATCAAGAAAGTGTGCCAGTAGAAATCAAGACATTTGGAAGGATTCCTGAAAGGCAGGAAGCAGGAGAGTAGACTGACACAGAAAATGCAAAGGGTGAAGAACACCCACACGGCCAAGGGTAAGCAGGAAATTCCAAAAGCTCCAACCTTGAATCAACAAATGCAAAAAACAAGAATGTGCCATGAGGTAATCTTACCAACAGACTATTCATTTAAAAAATTGCATTCAGAAAACCTGGGACTTTGGGGAGATGGGCACTAAGGCTAAGGCAAGTCTGAGGTAGGATCCTAAAGAAAAGATTGGAACTTGAAAGAAGAGAGATAAGAATTTAAAGTAATACTCCAAAACAGCAAAGTAGGACAAACCAGTTGCTGTCCAGTTGATTCTGACTCACAGTGAACCTTTACCACAGAAGAGAACTGCCCCATAGGGTTTCCAAGGAGCTGGTGGATTTGAACTGCTGACTTTTTAGTTAGCAGCCTTAATGCTTAACTGCTGTGCCATCAGTGCTCTGGGGTAGGATAAGGAGAAATAAAATAAACTGAAATGCTCCATTTCCAAAGTAAAGGCCTCCTCATTTTGGCAACTTTTGGGAATCCCGGCCTGCCAGCTCACTCTTGATCCAGACACCCTACAAGAAAGCCTACCTGCCAACCCACACATTGTACTCTGATAAAACTCCAAGTCAGCCCTCCTATTTAAAAATGAAAAGCAGAGCATGTAACAGGTGAAAAAGACCAAATTCTGTTTTCTGTACTAACCATAATAATCTCTTGTTCACAATATTAATATATAATCAAAGATTAACACTTAAGGAAAACAAGGAGGATGGAAGATAAAGACCAAAGTACACAAACAGAATTGATCTTCAAAAAAACAGATAATTCAGGGAACAAACATGAACTTAAAATTCTAATTAGGATATAAAAAATTAGATAGTATAAAAGAGGAGTAATCAGAGAAAAGAAAGTCTTCTTAAAAGTGATTGCCCCTGCCGCAAAAAAAAAAAAAAAAATCCAATGGATGGGATAAAATGTATACCTGGAAAACACTTTGGAGATATGGAAGACAGAGTAGTCGAATAGTCGATTTCCAAATAATTTTTAAGAATTGGAGAGCCAAGGCAGGAAATATGAACTCCAGAAAGACAGAAGAGAGACAACAGAAGGCAACAAACTATCAAAGAAAAATATGCTATCTCCAATTTGAAGACAAGAACCCTCACTGTGCAAGGGACCACTAAGTGCAAAGAAGGGTTAATAAAAAAAGATCAGTATCTGGTGGCATAGTGTTTAAGAGCTACAGCTGCTGACCAAAAGGTCAGAATATTGAATCCACCAGACACTTCTTGGAAACCCTACCAGGCAGTTAGTTCTACTCTATAGTCACTATGAGTCAGAATCGCGTTGACAGCAATAGGTTTTTTATTATACATCTAGATCCACTTCAAAATAATCCAGTTTTTGGGGACAGGGAGGGGAGAAGGACATACACAGATGAAACAAGTGCTTTGAGTTAATAACAATTAAAGCTGGGTGATGGACTTCTGTCCAACACGTCCACTGTAGTTTTGTTACTCATTACTTTTAGAATTTCTGACATTCCTAATAAAAAACACTTTAGAAAAGAAAAAAATACCTTGAAACATCTTGGGTTAAATTTTAGAATTCAATTACCTCAAACCAAACAAATTCCAAGAGGTTTAATGTCCTAAATGTGAAAGGTAAAGCTACAAATCTTTCAGAATACATTCACAACTTCAGGGTACAGAAGAATGCTTCAAATAAAACACAAAAGGCATTATAACAATAAATAAAAGACTGCTAAATATGGCTATTTGAAAATTAAAAACTATTGAGTATCAAATATCAACAGGAAAAGTTTCAAATGGTGTCATGGATTGAACTGTGTGCCCCAAAAATGTGTTATCAATTTGGCTAGGTCGTAATTCCCAGTATTGTGTAACTGTCCACCATTTTGTCACCTGATGTGATTTTCCTATGTGTTGTGAATCCTATCTCTACGATGTTGATTAGATCGGATTAGTGGTAGTCATGTTAATGAGGCAGGACTCAATTTACAAAATTGAACTGTGTCTTGAGCCAATCTCTTTTGAGACATAAAAGAAAGAAGAGGGCAACAAGACATGGGGACCTCATATCGATATGAAAGCAACACTGGGAGCACATCGCATCTTTGGACCCGGGGTTCCAGCACTGAGAAATTCCTAGACCAGGGGAAGACTGATGACAAGAACCTTCCTCCAGAGGTGACAGAGAGAGAATGCCTTCTCCTGGAGCTGACACCCTGAACTTGGACTTCTAGCCTACTAGGCTGTGAGAGAATAAATTTTTGTTTGTTAAAGCAATCCATTTGTGGTATTTCTGTTACAGCCACACTAGATGCCTAAGACAAATGGCAAACCACAAACTACCACAATATACTTGCAACAGAGCTCAAAGTAGTAAGATAAAATTCTAAAAACTTTCAGAAGGAAAAAGCTACCTACCAAAGAACCAACTAACCTCAGACTTCTCTTTAACAACACCTGAATGCTGTTAAAGAAGAATGGGCAGTATCTTCAAAGCCCTTATATTTTCAGCCTAGAAGTCCAACACAAGCCAACCTATCAAACACTGGGCAAGATGAAGGCATTTTTAAGTATGTTAAAATTCAAAGGCTACTATCCATCCCATACAGAGAAAAGAAGTTACAAGAAAAGGTGTGCTACCAAAATGAAAAAGAATTTGAAGACAAAATGTGCTACGAAAATTGTGATAGCTAAATATCATCCACACTAAAGGAATTAAAAAAAAAAAAAAAAAAAAAACCAGTACTAAAGTCACTCCTGAGGATCACCGTTCAGCCAAAGATTAAACGAGCCCATAAAACAAAATAGGCATATCACCCCAGGGGCAAGGATAGAAAGCAGGAGGGCACAGGAAAGCTGGTAACAGAAAATCCATGGTGGAGAAGGCAAGAGTATTGACATGTCACGGGGCTGGCAGCCAATGTCACAAAACAAATATGTATTAATTGTTTAATGAAAAACACATCCAATCTGTAAATATTCATCTAAAGTGAAAAAAAAAAAGGATCCATCAGAAGGTAACACCTGTAACACCTGGAGATTATCCTGGGAGAATCAAACCAAACCCACCGCCATTGAAAAGATTCCAACTCACAGCGACCTTATGGGACAGAGTATAACTGCCCCACAGGGTTTCTGAAGCTAAAATCTTTAAGGAAGCAGACTGCCATGTATTTCTACTGCAGAGCAGCTGATGGATTTCAGCTACCAGACCCTTCCGTTAGGAGTAAGCATTTTGATCACTGTGCCACCAGGGCTCCCCCTCTGTGAACAGCAAAGTTTTAACAAAATAGATTACATTTGCATATAGAGAGAATATTTACATAATCTAATATTATAGATGTGATTGCTACTTAATTTTTAAAATCAACTTATAATAAAGGACAAAACATATTTCTATTAAAAATTTGTATCAGTTTGTCATATTGTGGGAGCTGGCATGTTGCTGTGATGCTGGAAGCTATGCCACTGGGACTCAGAAAACGGCAGGATCACCCATGGAAGACAGGTTTCAGCTGAGTTTCCAAACTAAGGCAGGCTACAAAAAAGGACCTGGAAGTCTAGTTTGGAGAAGAATTAGTCAGTGAAAACGTTATGAATAGCAGCAGAACACTGTCTGATACAGTGCAGGAAGATGAGCCACCAGGTTGGAAGGCACTCAAAAGATGACAGGGGAAGAGTGGCCTCCTCAAAGTAGAGTTGGCCTTAATGACGTGGATGGAATAAAGTTTTTGGTACCTCCACCTGCTGATGTGGCATGACTCAAAATGAGCAGAAACAGCTGCAAATATCCATTAATAACTGGAACCTGGAATGTACAAAGTATGAATCCAGGAAAACTGGAAGTCCAGGAAAACTGGAAGTCATCAAAAATGAAATGGGACGCATAAACATCAGTACCTTAGGCATCAGTGACCCGAAATGGACTGGCATCGGCCATTCCAAATCGGACAATCATATTAGACTACTGTGTCGGAAATGAAAACTTGAAGAGGAATGGTGTTGCATTCATGGTCAAAAAGAACACTTCAAGATCTATGCTGAAGTACAATGCTGTCACTGATAGGATAATATCTATATGCCTACAAGGAAGACCAATTAATACGACTATTACTCAAATTTACGCACCAACCGCTGAGGCCAAAAATGAAGAAATTGAAGATTTTTATCAGCTGCTGCAGTCTGAAATTACTCAAACATGCAATTAGGATGCATTGATAATTACTGGTGATTGGAATGCGAAAGTTGGAAACAACGAAAAATCAGTATTTGGAAAATATGGCCTTGGTGATAGAAACGATGCCAGAAGTTCAATTACAGAATTTTGCAACACCAACAACTTCTTCACTGCAGATACCTTTTTCCACCAACATAAATGGCGACTACACACACAGACCTTGCCAGAATAAAAACACAGGAAGCAAATCAACTTTATCTGTGGAAAAAGAGAATGGAAAAGCTCAATATCATCAGTCAAAACAAGGCCAGGGGACAACTGTGGAACAGATCATCAATTGCTCATATCTAAGTCCATGAGAGCCAAAATATGACCTTGAGTACATCCTACTTGAATTTAGAGACCATCTCAAGAAAAGATTTGATTCACTGAACCCTAATGACTGAAGACCAGATGGGCTGTAGAATGACATCAAGGACATCATACATGAAGAAAGTGAGAGTTCACTGAAAAGAGAGGAGAGAAAGAAAAGACAAAGATGGATGTCAGAGGAGATTCTGAAACTTGCTCTTGAACGTCGAGCAGCTAAAGCAAAAGGAAGAATTAATGAAGTAAAAGAACTGAACAGAAGATTTCAAGGGGCAGCTCAAGAAGACAAAGTAAAGCATTATAATGACAAGTGCAAAGAGCTGGAGATAGAAAACAAAAAGGGAAGAACATGCTCAGCGTTTCTTAAGCTGAAAGGACTGAAAAAAAATTCAAGCCTCGAGGTGCAATAGTGGGGAAAATATTAAACGACACAGGAAGCATCAAAAGAAGATGGAAGAAATACAGAGAGTCATTACACCAAAAAGAATTAGTTGACGTTCAACCATTTCAAGAGGTAGCCTATGATCAGGGACCAATGGTACTAAAGGAAGAAATCCAAGCTGCACTGGAGGCACTGGCGAAAAAAAGGCTCTAGGAATTGATGGAATACAAATTGAGATGTTTTAACAAACAGATGCAGCGCTGGAAGAGCTCAGTCTCTATGCAGAGAAATACCGAAGACAGCATCCTGACCAACCAACTGAAAGAGATTGATATTTATGCTTATTCCCAAGAAAGGTGATCCAACCAAGTGCAGGAAACTATAGAATAATATCATTAATACCACACGCAAGCAAATTTTTGCTGGAGATGATTCAAAAGCCGCTGCAGCAGCATATCAACAGGGAACTACCAGAAATTCAGGCTAGATTCAGAAGAGAACATGGAACCAGGGATATCACTGCTGATGTCAGATGGATCCTGGCTGAAAGCAGAGAATACCAGAAGGATATTTACCTGTGTTTTATTGACTATGCAAAGGCATTCGACTGCGTGGATCATGACAAATTATGGATAACATTGGAAAGGACAGGAATTCCAGAACACTTAATTGTGATTATGAGGAACCTGCACATAGATCAAGAGGCAGTTCTTCAGACAGAACAAGGGGATACTGATTGGTTTAAAGTCAGGAAAGGTGTTCATGAGGGTTGTATCCTTTCACCATACCTATTCAACCTGTATGCCGAGCAAATAATCTGAGAAAATGGACTATATGAAGAAGAACGGGGCACCAGGATTGGCAAAAGACTCATTAACAACCTCCGCTACGCAAATGACACAACCTTGCTTGCTGCAAGTGAAAAGGACTTGAAATACTCAGTAATGAAGATCAAAGACTACAGCCTTCAGTATGGATTACACCTCAATATAAAACAAAAATCCTCACAACTGGACCAATAAGAAACATCATTATAACTGGAGAAAAGATTGAAGTTGTCAAGGATTTCATTTTACTTGGATCCACAATCAACACCCATGTAGCAGCAGTCAAGAAATCAAAAAGCTCACTGCATTGGACAAATCTGCTGCAAAGGACCTCTTTAAAATGTTGAAAAGCAAAGACGTTACCTTTAAGACTAAGATGCACCTGACCCAAGCCATGGTACTTTCAATCACATCATATGCATGCGAAAGCTGGACAATGAATAAGGAAGACCGAAGAAGATATGACATCTTTGCATTCTGGTGCTGGCAAAGAATACCGAATATACCACAGACTGCCTAAAGAATGAACAAATTTGTATTGGAAAAAGTATAACCAAACTGCTCCTTAGAAGCAATGATGGCGAGACTGTGCCTTACACACTTTGGACATGTTGTCAGGAGGGATCAGTCCCTGGAGAAGGACGTCAATGCTTGGTAACATACAGGGTCAGCAGAACAGTCAAAGACCCTCAACGAGATAGACTTACACACTGGCTGCAACAATGGCCTCAAGCATAACAACAATTCTAAGGATGGCGCAGGACCAGGAGGTGTTTCCTTCTGTTGTGCATGGGGTCACCATGAGTTGGAACCAACTCAACAGCTGATATTCTAATTATTATTATTATTATAAATCTTGTAAATACAAGCAATATAACAAAAATTAGGAAGTGGAAAAGTGAATGTGAGGTAAAAGCAAAATAATTTTCTCTTAGGGATGGAGTGAATATATAAATCCATAAATAATACAATCAATAATAATAATAGAAATATAAGCTATTACTTAAAATTACAACTACCAACTCAACTGAAACAATTGTCATAATAATATATCTAATACCAAAACATATCTGTGTAGTCCTACCTCAGGAAATGAGAAGTTGTATAAATATGCTAAATTCATCTTTCATAACAGTGAGTATGCTTTGTTGTTGTGTACAGTCAAGTCGATTCTAGCTCACAGTGACACTATAGGACAGAGTAGAACTGCCCTATAGGGTTTCCTAGGCTGTGAGATCACCAGATCTTTCCTCCTATAGAGCAGGTGGTAGGTTTGAACTGCAGACCTTTCAGTTAGCAGCCAAAAGCTTTAACCACTGTGCAGCCAGGGCTCCTTATCAGTAAGTATAGATGCTGTTTGAAGACAACACTGGAGTCCTTGGGTGGCACTAACAGTTAAGCACTCAACTATTAGCTGAAAGGTTGGCAGTTCAGCAGCACCTTAGAAGACAAGCCTGCCTTAAAAACCCTATAGAGTAGTTTTGCTATACACACATGAGGTCGCCCTGAGTCAGAATCATCTCAAAGGCAATTAACAAGAACAACGAACATAATACAGTGAGAACCAGGCCTATACGCAAATCATTAAAAAATATAATAGTAAGTACCACAATTACAGTCTAAAAATAGTATTGCATTTTGGAGCCAAGATGGTGGCTTAGATACAAGCACCATAACACCTCCTGCACCAAACACCCAAAAAATCAAGAGAAACAGAAGCAGGTAACAATCCAAGAACCCTGAACATCAAGAAAAAAAGGCCTAAGAACTCAACTGAACCGCAAGTGAAGGAAAAAGTGAAATGAAGCAGCGAAAGAAGAGTGACATGGCATGGAGGAGCTCAGCAGCCAGCCCGACAAAATAGTCATCTGAGGACAAAGCCAGCAGCAACTCCAGGTAAAGAAAATAGCAATGCAACTTCACGACTTTTCCAAAAGGGATAGAGAACCTCTATAGACACAGAATGAGGCAGAGATAGGGAACCAGGACCTAAAACCAGAGATACGTAGGAGTGAGTGTGCACCTAAGGTGGTGGACCTGCAGAGCGTTGGTGGGAGGTTTCCCATTCAACTGGGAAACATGCGCAGCCCCAACTCCTCACACAGGTCCCGTTCACTGGCTACACAGTGGACACGAGGTGCCCCGGCACACGCGTATCCAAGCCAGAGGGACACACATCCCCTCACCGCATCCTCCTGATTGGAGGCGACAAAGGGTCCCATACCCTGACTGCCTCACCTGACTAGGGAACCACAACAGGAGCCTATCCTCTTCCCCCCTCCTCCACCAAGCTCCATCTACTACCTTGCCTTGCCCACAGGACAAACTCTAACAGAACTGAATACAGAAATAGATACTTTCACAATAACAGCAGAAGACTTTAACACACCACTCTAGGTGAAGGGCAGAACTAGAAAGAAACTCAACAAACACACAGGAGATCTAAATACCACAATCAACCAACCAGACCTCATAGACACATACAGACCAAACCACCCAACAGCAGCAGTGTACACGTTGTTCTCCAATGCTCATGGATCATTCTCCAGAATAGATGATACTTTAGGCTACAAAACAATCCTTGACAAATTCAAAAACACTGGAATAATACAAAGCATCTTCTCTAATCATGACCCATAAAAACAGAAATCAGTAACAAGAACAGCCAGGGAAAAAAATATAATATGTAGAAACTAAATAACACATACTACTGGGTAACAGAAAAAAAAAATCAAAGATAGAATTAAAAACTTCCTACAATCAAACAAGAATGAAAACACTACATACAAAAACCTTGCAGACACAGCAAAAGCAGTGCTTAGAGGTCAACGTACAGCAATAAACACACACATCAAAAAGAAAGGGCAGGGCGGGGCCAAGATGGGAGAATAGCCACATGCTTCCTGCGATCCCTCCTACAACAAAAACCAAAAAAAAAACACATGAAACGATTATATTTATAACAAGCCAGGAGCCCTGAACATCAAAGGCAAAGTTAGAAAACGGACTGAGCAGCAGGGGGAGGGGGATACAACAGTTCAGAAGCAGAGAGGAGCTGCAGGAACTGAATCGTCAGGATCCCTCAGGCAACATTCCCGGCAGCGACTGTGGCAGGGCTAGTGGTAGCATTCAGCAGCAGTTTCCTCAGGGAGAAACAGGCAGCCTCACAGCCTACTCACACCTCTGGAACCAGAGAAGAATGCTGCTCCTGACAAAACCCAAGCTGGCTTCAGAGGCCGTTGATTTCACTGGCCTGAGATAGGCCCAGCTGAATGCCTGGAGCCATTCTCCCAGTCTTGAAGAAGGAATAAATTTGCAACTGGGGGAAAAGATAATTTGCCAGCTCCACTAACCTGGGGAGCTCTGGACAGAAGAGGCTCCTGGCCAGGCATAAACGGTCCGTGGACTTTGAATACCTTTCCCCCCTTCATGGACCTGTGAGGGCCTATTTCAGGAGAATAGGCCCCTGTTGGCAGACTGCAACTGTTTCAGCTGTGTGGTGGAGAGGTGGGTATTTGATGATTGACACCACTTTGTCTATTAAACAGGGTCCTCACCTACCCACAACAGGGGCCTAAGGACTAGTGGGTCCACTCAGGTCACCCAGCCACCCATGACGGGTCCAAGGATAACTGGTACCTCCCAGGCCTTATAACCAAAAGCATTGGGAGCCCATGGTCCGTCTGCAGAACCCAACCACCTATACGCTCTAGGGAAGAGGGATGTACTTTCCCCAGAGTCACGTGGGAGACGATTCTCAGCCCCCTACCTTGTTCAGAGCATGATCCCTTGCGGCAACCAGATCCTGGTACCTACACAAATCACCCCTGCCCCTCTAAGACTGTAGAACAGAGCCTGTACCACACACTTGCTGACCAGCTACCTGGACACCTGAGCTGAATCCATACAAGAAAAACAAATGGACTCACTGTCAGGTCTAACCATCTGGGGACAGGACGTCAGAGCTTCAAAGACAAAAATAATCAAGCTAGCTCACTCAAGCAACCCATTTGGGCATATCAAAACAAAACAAAGCAAGATACAGGATACAGTAAGCAAATATAAAATAAACTAATACAGTAACTCATAGAAGGCTCGGGGATAACAGTCAATATCAAATCACATAAAGATGCAGACCATGATCACTTCAACAAGCTCTCAAAACAAAGTATCAAGGGATCTTCTAGATGAAAGTGCCTTCCTGGGACCAGATACAGAATATAAAAGATTAATTTACAGAACTCTTCAAGACATCAGGAAGGAAATGAGGCAATAAGCAGAACAAGCCAAGGACCACACAGATAAAACAAATGAAGAAATTAAAAACGTTATTTAAAAATAATGAAATCTTTGATAAGCTGCAAGAATCCATAGACAGCAATCAGAAATTCAGAAGATTAACGATGAAATTACAGAAGTAGACCACTCAACAGAAAGTCAGAGTAGCAGAATTGAGCAAGTAGAAGGCAGAACTGGTGAGCTTGAAGATAAAGCACTTGGCTCCAATATATTTGAAGAAAAATCAGATAAAAGAATTAAAAAAAATGAAGAAACCTTAAGAATCACATGGGACTCTATCAAGAGAAATAACCTACGAGTGACTGGAGTACCAGAACAGGCAGGGATAACAGAAAAAACAGAGAGAATTGAAGATCTGTCAGCAGAAAACTTCACTGATATCCTGAAAGATGAGACAATATCTATCCAAGATGCTCATCGAACTCCACATAAGGTAGATTTTAAAAGAAAGTCACCAACACATATTATAATCAAACTTGCCAAAACCAAAGATAAAGACAGAATTTTAAGAGCTGCTAGGGATAAACAAAAAGTCACCTACAAAGGCAAGTCAATGAGAATAATCTTGGACTGCTCGGCAGAAATCATGAAGGCAAGAAGGCAGTGGGATGACTTGTATAAACCACTGAAGGAAAAAAACTGCCAGCCAAGAATCATATATCCAGCAAAACTGTCTCTCAAATATAAAGGTGAAATTAGGACATTTCCAGATAAACAAAAGTTTAGAGAATTTGTAAAAACCAAACCAAAAATTAAAAGAAATCCTAAAGGGAGTTCTTTGCTTAGAAAATCAACAATATCAGGTATCAACCCAAGACTAGAACACTGGACAGAACAACCAGGTATCAACCCAGACAGGGAAATCACAAAAATAAATCAAGATATAATAACACTCAAAACAGGGAAAACAGTGATGTTATTATGTAAAAGAAGACAACATTACAACAATAAAGAGGGACAAAGAAATGTAGTCACAGATCTGTCAAATGGAGTGGAAGACAAGGTGACATAAAAAAATAAAAGTTAGGTATAAACTTAGAAAAATAGGGTAAAAATAAACTTAGAAAAATAGGGGTAAATATTAAAAAATATATATATATATATATATATATATATTAAGGTAACCACAAAGGAGACTGGCTATCCTACTCATCAAAATAAAACACAAGAAAAAAATAGAAACTTGGCAGAAACAAAATCAACAAAAACAAATAAGAGAAAAAAAGACAATATATAAACTACTCAGCACAAAAAAATTAAGTGGAAAAAAGAAACTATCAACAACACACAAAAAAAGCCATCAAAATGACAGCACTAAACTCATAAAAAACTCATACCTGTCCATAATTACACTGAATGTAAATGGACTCAATGTACCGATAAAGAGACACAGAGTGGCAGAATGGATAAAAAAAACACGATCTGTCTGTATGCTGCCTACAAGAGACACACCTTAGACAAAGAGACACAAACAAACTAAAAACTCAAAGGATGAAAAAAAATATATCAAGCAAACAACGACCAAAAAACAGCTGGAGCGGCAGTATTAACCTCTGACAAAATAGACTTTAAAGTTAAATCCACGACAAAAGATAAGGAAGGACACTATATAATGATTAAAGGGACAATATACCAGGAAGATATAGCCATATTAAATATTTATGTGCCCAATGACAGGGCCGCAAGATACATAAAACGAACTCTATCGGCATTGAAAAATGAGATAGACAGCTCCACAATAATAGCAGGGGACTTCAACACACCGCTTTCGGTGAAGGACAAAACATCCAGAAAGAAGCTCAATAAAGACACGGAAGATCTAAATGCCACAATCAACCAACTTGACCTCATACACATATACAGAACACTCCACCCAACTGCAGCAAAGTATACTTTGTTTTCCAACACACATGGAACATTCTCTAGAATAGACCACATATTAGGTCATAAAGCAAGCCTTAACAGAATCCAAAACATCACATTATAAAGCATCTTCTCTGACCGTAAGGCCACAGAAGTAGAAATTAGTAACAGAAAAAGTAGGGAAAAGAAATTAAACACTTGGAAACTGAACAATACCCTGCTCAAAAAAGACTACATATAGAAGACATTAAGGATGGAATAAAGAAATTCATAGAATCCAATGAGAATGAAAATACTTTCTATCAGAACCTTTGGGGCACAGTGAAAGCAGTCCTCACAGGTCAATTTATATCAATAAATGCACACATACCAAAAGAAGGAAGGGCCAAAATCAAAATATTATCCCTACAACTTGAACAAATAGAAAGCAAAAAGAAACCCTCAGGCACCAGAAAAAAGCAAACAATAAAAATTAGAGCAGAATTAAAGGAAATAGAAGACAGAAAAACAATTGAAAGAATTAACAAGACCAAAAGCTGGTCCTTTGAAAAAATTAACAAAATTGATAAACCACTGGCCAAACTGACAAAAAAAAAAAAAAAACAGGAGAGGAAGCAAATAACCCAAATAAGAAATGAGATGGGCAATGTTACAGAAGACCCAACTGAAATTAAAAGAATCATATCAGATCACTACAAAAAACTGTACTCTAACAAATTTGAAAACCTAAAAGAAATGGACGAATTCCTAGAAACACATTACCTAGCTAAACTAACAGAAATAGAGGTAAAACAACTAAATAGACCCATTACAAAAGAAAAGATTAAAAAGGTAATCAAAAAACTGCCAACAAAAAAAAAGCCCTGGCCCAGACAGCTTCACTGCAGAGTTTTACCAAACTTTCAGAGAAGAGTTAACACTAGTACTAAAGGTATCACATAGAAAAGGACAGTATATTCCCAAACCCATTCTATGAACCCAGCATATCCCTAACACCGAAACTAAGTGATTGAAAATACCATGGTTTTGCACAGGAGAACAGTGAGATGCAGACCTCAAATTCTCATAAAAAGACTAGGCTTAATGGTCTGACTGAGACTAGAAGGACCCCGGTGGTCATGATCCCCAGACCTTCTGTTGGCCCAAGACAGGAACCATTCCCAAAGCCAACTCTTCAGATAGGGATTGGACTGGACAATGGGATAGAAAATGATACTGTCGAAGAGTGAGCTTCTTGGATCAAAGAGACACATGAGACTATGTGGGCAGCTCCTGTCTGGAGAGGAGATGAGAGGGCAGCAGGGTTCAGAAGCTGACTGAATGGACACGAAAAGAGAGAGTGGAGGGAAGGAGTGTGCTGTCTCATTATGGGGAGAGTAATTAGGCGTATACAGCAAGGTGCATATAAATTTTTGTATAAGACTGACTTGATTTGTAAACTTTCACTTAAAGCACAATAAAAATTTTTAAAAAGGGGGTAGAAATAAAAACACTAACCCTACAACTCAAACAATTAGAAAGAGAGGAGCAAAAGCAGCCCACAGTTGCTGGAAGAAGAGAAATAATAAAAATTAGAGCAGAAATAATTGAAACAAAGAAAAATAACAGAATCAACAAGGCTAAAAGCTGATTCTTTGAAAGGACCAATAAAACAGACAAAATAAAAATGAAATAGACAAACCACTGACCAAATCGGCAAAAGAATGCAAATAACCCACGTAAGAAATGACACAGGTGGCACTAAAACAGAACAAACTCAAAAAGTATCATAACAGAATACTACGAAAAACTGCACTCGACAAATTTAAAAACCTAGAGAAAATGGACAAATTTCTAGGAACACACTAATTATCTAAACTAACACAAACTGAAGTAGAAATTTTGAACACACCCATAACAAAAGAAGAAATTGAAGGAGTCGTAAAAGAAAAAAAAACTCCCAACAACAACAAAAAAACCCCAGCTGAGACGGTTTCACTAGGGAAATCTACCGAACACTCAGAGAAGAGCTGACACCAATTCTACTCAAATTATTCCAGAACATACAAAAGGAAGGAAGACTCTCGAATTCTATGAAGCCAGCATAACCCTGATACGAAAGCCAGGCAAAGACAAACTGAAAAACAAAACTATAGACCAATACCAAAAAAAGCCAAACCCAGTGCCATCGAGTCGATTCCAATTCATAGCAACCCTCAAGAATATAAACCCCAAATTCTCAACAAAAAACTAGCCAAAACTAGCCAACAGAATTCAACATACCAAAAAAATAATACAGGCATACATCGTTTTACTACACTTTGATATACCGTGCTTCACAGATAGTGCATTTTTAAGAAATTGAATATTTGTGGCAACCTCAAGTCAAGCAAGTCTATCAGTGCCATTTTTCCAACAGCATGTGTTCACTTTATGTCTCTCTGTCACATTTTGGTAATTCTCATGGTACTACAAACTTTTTCATTATTATTATATCTGTTATGGTAATCTATGATCAGTGATCTTTGACGCTACTGTAATTGTTTTGGGGTGCCACGAATCACACCATATAAGACGGCAAATTAAATTGATGTATGTGTTCTGACTGCTCCATCAACCAGTCGTTCCACCGTCTCTCTTCCTCTCCTCAGGCCTCCCTATTCCCTCAGACATGACAATATTGAAATTATGCCAATTAATAACCCTACAGTGGCCTCTAAATGTTCAAGTGAAAGGATGAGTAACATGTCTCTCACTTCAAATCAAAAGCTAGAAATAACTAAGCTTACTGAGTAAGGTATGTTGAAAGCTGAGACAAGCCAAAAGCTAGGCCTCGTGCTCGAGTTAGCCAAGTTGTGAATGCAAAGGAAAAGTTCTTGAAAGAAATAAAAAGTGCTACACCAGTGAACACACAAATGATAAGAATGCAAAACAGCCTTATGGCTGATATGGACAAGTTTTAATGGTCTAGATAGAAGATGAAAACAGCCACAACATTCCCTTAAGCAAAAGCCTAATCCAGAACAAGGCCTTAACTTCCTTCAACACTACGAAGGCTGGGTGCAGCAAAGAAGCTGCGGAAGAAAAGTCTGAGGCTTGCAGAGGGTGGTTCATGAGGTTTAAGGAAAGAAGTGTCTCCGTGACATAAAAGTGCAAGGTAAAGCAGCAAGTACTGATGTAGAAGCTACAGCAAGTTATCCAGATGACTCTCTTGCTAGGGGCTAATGCAGCTGGTGACTTTAAGTTGAAACCAATGCTCATTTACCACTCTGCAAATCCTAGGGCCCTTAAGAATTAGGCTGAATTCCCAAGAGACAGAAAGGGCCACATAAACCAGAGGCTACATCAGCCTCAGACAGAAGAACTAGATGGCGCCTGGCTACAACTGGTGACTACCTTGACAGGGAACACAACAAAGAAACCCTGAGGGAGCAGGACAGCAGTGGGATGCAGACCTCAGATTCTCCTAAAAAGACCAGACTTAGCGGTCTGACTGAGACTGGAAGAACCCTGGAGGTCATGACTCCAGTTTTGAAACAAGTTCTACTGTGTATAAAATGCTATCAAACAGCATCACATGCCATAGAGAAATCATTCGTGAAGGGAGAAATCAACTGACGCAGCAAACTTCATCGTTGTCTTATTTTAAGCAATTGCCACAGCCACCCCAATCTTCAGCAACCACCGCCCTGATTGGTCAGCGGCCATCAACACTGAGGCAAGGCCCTCCACCAGCAAAAAGATTACGACTCACTGAAGGCTCAGATGATGGTTACCAATAGTTTTTAATTAAGGCATGTACATTATGAGTCAGAATCGACTCAACAGCAACAGGTATGGGTTTTTTTTGGGGGGGGGTAATGCTACTGCACACTTAATACAATATGGTATAGTGTAAACATAACTTTTATATGCACTAGGAAACCAAAAAATTTGTGACTCACTTTATTGCAATATTAGTTTTATTGCAGTGGTCAGCAATCAAACCTGTAGTATCTCCCAGGTATGCCTGTACATCACAACCAAGTGGAATAACAGATATGCAAGAACGGTTCTACATTACAAAATCAATCAACATAATCCACCACATAAATAAAACCAAGGAAAAGAATCACATGGTCATCTCAATCAACACAGAAAGAGCATTTGGCAAAGTCCAGCACCCTTACCTGATTTTTAAAAAAAAAAAAAAAACCTCAGCAAAATAGGAATAGTAGGGAAATCCCTCAACATAATAAAGGAAATTTATATAAAACCAACAGCCAAAATTATCCTCAATGGAGAGAGTTTGAACATTCCCCTCAAGAACGGGATAACAGACAAGGATGCCCTTATGACTAGTCTTACTCAACACTGTATTGGAAGACCTAGGGGAGCACTAAGACAAGAAAAGGAAATAAGCATCCAGATTGGTAAGGAAGAAATTATCTTTATTCACAGATGATGTGGTCCTATACATAAAAGATCTTAAGGATTTCACTGGAAAGTTAAGGGGACTAACAGAAGGATTCAGCGAAATGGCAGGATGCAAGATTAACATACAAAAATCAGTTGGATTCCTCTACACCAACAGAGAACCTTGAAAAAGAAATCACGAAAACATTACCATTTATAATAGTTCCTGTCTTGGATTGAGTTGTGTCCCCCCAAAATATTTCTCTACTTATCTAGGTCATGATTCTCAGTATTGTGTGATTGTCCACCATTTTGTGACCTGATGTGATCTTCCTATGTGTTGTAAATCCCATCTCTAGGATGCTAATGAGGTGGGATTAGAGTCAGTTATGTTAATGAGGAAGGGCTCAATCTCCAAGATTAGATTGTTTTAAGCCAATCTCTTTTGAGATATAAAAGAGAAAAGCAAGCAGAAACAGGGGGACCTCATACCACCAAGAAACAAGAGCCAAGAGAATAGCACATCCTCTGGACCCAGAGTCCCTGCACTGAGAAGCTCTTTGACCAGGGAAGATTAATTACAAGGATGTTCCCCCAGAGCCAACAGAGACAGATAGCCTTCCCCTGGAGCTGGCACCCTGAATTTGGACTTCCAGCCTCCTAGACTGTGAGAGAATAAATTTCTCATTGTTAAAGCCATCCGCTTGTGGTATTTCTGTTATAGTGGCACTTGATAAACTAAGACAGCCACCAAAAAGATAAAATACTTAGGAATAAATCTAACCAGAGACAGAAAAGATCTATAAAAAGAAAACTACAAAACACCACTGCAAGAAACCAAAAGAGACTTACATAAGTGGAAAAACATACCATGCTTTTATATAGCAAGACTTAACATTGCGAAAACATCAATACTACTCAAAGATAGATATAAAAAAATCCCAAACCCAACAGCACTCTTCAATGAAATGGAAAAACTAATACTAGCTTTATATGGAAGGGTAAGAGTCCCCGAATAAGTAAAACTTTATTAAAGAAGAACAAAGTAGGAGGCCTCACGCTACCTCATCTCATAATCTACTATATAGCCACAGTAGTCAAAACAGCCCAGTAGTGGTACAACAACAGACACGTAGACCAATGGAGCAGAACTCAAAACGCAGATGTAAATCCGTTCACCTATGGTCAGCTGATCTTTAACAAAGGACCAAAGTCTATTAAGTGGGGAAGAGGCAGTCTCTTCAACAAGTGATGCTGGCAAAACTGGTTATCTATCTGTAGAAAAATGAAACAGGAGCCATACCTGACACCCTACACAAAAACTAAATCAAAAACCTAATAATAGAACCTAAAGCTATAAAGATCATGGAGGAAAAAATACAGACAACGCTAGGGCATATAAAGAATGCCAAACATAACTCAAAGTGCACACATACAAGAAGATGAACTAGATAAATGTGACCTTCTAAAAATTAAACACTTACGCTCAACAAAAGACTTCTCTAAGAGACTAAAAAAAAAACCTTCAGATTAGGAGAAGAAAATTGGCTATGATATTTCTGACTACAGTCTAATCCCTAAAATTTATAGAAAACTTCAACACCTCAACAAAAAAAGGACAAACAATCCAATTAAAAAATGGGCAAAGGATATGAACAGGCACTTCACCAAGGAAGATATTCAGGCTGCTAACAAATGGGAGGAAATGCTCGCAATCATTTGCAATTAGAGAAATGCAAATCAAAAGTACAATGAGATACCATCTTACCCCGACATTACCGGCACTAATCAAAAAAACAGAAAATAACAAATGTTGATGAGGTTATGGCGAGACGGGAAGTCTTACACACTACTGGTGGGGGTGTAAAATGGTACAACCACTATGGAAAACAGTATGGCATTTCCTCAAAAAGCTAGAAATAGAAATACCATATGATCCAACAATCCCACTCCTAAGTATATACCTAAAGAAGTAAGAGCCGTGACACAAATATGCACACCTATGTTCACTGCAGCATTATTCACAATAGCAAAAAGATGATACTCAAGTGACCATCAACAGATGAATGGATTAACAAACTGTGATGCACGCATACAACGGAATACTACACAATGATAAAGAAAAATGACAAATCCGTGAAATATCTGACAACATGGATGGATCTGGAGAAGATTATGCTGAGTGAAATAATTCAATCAGAAAAGGTCAAATATTAAGACTACTATTGTAAAGTAACAACAAAAGGTTCTCACACAAAAATAAATAAACATTCTTTGATGGTTACTAGGGGTGGTAGGGGTAGGGAGGGAAAATCACCAAATAGATTATTGTTATTAAGGGACCTTGAGTAAGTTCCGACTCAAAGGGACCCTATGTACAACATAAAGAAACAGTGCCCAGTCCTGTGCTACCCTCACAACCATTGTTATGCTTGAGTCCAATGTTGCAGCCACTGTGTCAATCCATCTCGTTGAGGGTCTTCCTCTTTTTCACTGACCCTCTACTTTGCCAAGCATGATGTCCTTCTTCAGGGACTGGTCCCTCCTGATAACATGTCCAAAGAATGTGTGCGATTAAGTCTCACCATCCTTGCTACTAATGAGCATTCTGGCTGTACTTCTCCCAAGACAGATTTGTTTATTCTTCTGGCAGTCCACGGTATATTTGATATTCACTGCCAACACCATAATTCAAAGGCATCAATTTTTCTTTGGTCTTCCTTATTCATTGTCCAGCTTTCACATGCATATGAGACTACTGAAAACACCATGACATCAGTCAGCCACACCTTAATCCTTAAAGTAACATCTTTGCTTTTGAACACTTTAAAGAGGTCTTTTGCAGCAGATATGCCTAATGCATGTTGTTCTTTGATTTTTTGGCTGCTGCGTCCATGGGCATTGACTGTGCATCTGAGCAAACTGAAATCCTTGACAACTGCAATATTTACTCCGTTTATCATGATGTTGCTTATTGGATCAGTCGTGAGGATTTTTGTTTTAAGTTGAGGTACAATCCATAGTGAAGGCTGTGGTCTTTGATCTTCATCAGCAAGTGCTTCATGTCTTCTTCACTTTCAGCAAGCAAGGCTGTGTCATCTGCATGTCGCAGATTGTTAATGAGTCTTCCTCCAATCCTGATGACACGTTCTTCATACAGTCCAGCTTCTTGGGTTATTTGCTCGGCATACAGACTGAATAAGTATAATGAAAGTATACAACCCTGATGTACACCTTTCATAACTTTAAACCACGCAGTATCCCCTTTCTGTTCGAAAGACTGCTTCTTGGGCTAAGTACAGGCTCCTCATGAGCACAATTAAATGTTCTGGAATTGCCATTCTTGGCAATGTTATCCATATTTTGTTATGATCCAAACAGTGGAATGCCTTTCCATAGTCAATAAAACACAGGTAAACATCCTTCTGGTATTCTCTGCTTTCAGCCATGATCCATCTGATATCAGCAATAACATCCCTTGTTTCAGTCCTGTCCTGAATCCAGCTTGAACTTCTGGCAGTTCCCTGTTGATGTACTGCTGCAACCACTTTTGAATGATCTTCAGCAAAATTTTATTTGTGTGTGATATTAATGATATTGTTCGATAATTTCTGTATTCTTTTGGGTCATCTTTCTTTGGAATGTGTACAAATATGGATCTCTTCCAGTAGGCTGGAAGGTAGCTGTCTTCTAAATTTGCAAATAGATAGTAGACACATGTTAATATTTTTGAAAGGAAGGGCAATACACCATATGGGAGAAGTCAGCACAAGACCAAGCAAGGCAAGACAGGACACTGTCAGGAGCACAGGAATAAAGGGAAACTATAGTAACTACTGTAGGTATGGAAACCCTGGTGGCACAGTGGATAAGATTTTGGCTGCTAACCAAAAGGTCAGCAGTTCAAATCTACCATGCACTCCTCAGAAACCCTATGGGGAAGTTCTACTGTGTTCTATAGGGTTGCTATAAGTCAGAATCGACTCGACGGCAGTGAGTGTTTTTTTGATTACGGTAACTACAGGAGCCCTAATGGCGCAGTAGTTAAAAGCTCAGCTGCTAACCAAAAGGTCGCAGTTTGAATCTACCAAGATGCTCCTGGAAACCCTATGGGGCTGTTCTACTCTGTTCTACAGGGTTGCTCTGAGGTGGAATTGCCCGAACAGCATCAGGTTTTTTGTTTTTTTTTAATGGTAACTACTATAGCATAGACAATCCTGCAACAATAGTATAAAAAACAGTAATTTATGAATGAAGACATAAATAGAAATACCAAGAAGTGTGGGAGGGTATAAGGGAGCAAACCCACTGGCAGATACAGGTTTTGGGTGCATATTTCTACATACAGGACTGTAGGTGCTCCTCGTATATTAACATAGACTATAGAGCACACAAGTGGCACAGTCAGCGAGATCTCTTAGACATAACCATGTAGGTTGGAGGATGACGTTCTTAGGCTCAAAGACAGAGGACCATAGACTTGGGGACATCTATATCAACCGGCAGGACATAGTTCATAAAGACAATGTTCTACATCCTACTTTGGTGAGTAGCATCTGGGGTCTTAAAAGCTTGGGAGCGGCCATCTAAGATACGCAACTGATCTCTTCCAGTCTGCAGGAAAGGAGAGTCAAAAAAAAAAAAACAAAGACTCAAGGGAGCAGTTAGTGCAAACTACTAAGGGACCACATGAACCAGAGCCTATGTGACCCGTAGACCACAAGAACTAGATGACGCCCAGCTACCACCAGCAGCCCTCACAACAGAGGGTCCCGGACAGAGCGGGAGGAAAACATACAACAAAAAAATCAAATTCACAAAAAAGACCAGATATACTGGTTGGATGGAGATTGGGGGAACCCCCAAGACATGGTCCTAAGACACTCTAAAGACCTGGAACTGAAGCCATTCCCGGAAACTACCTTTCAGCCAAACAACACACAAGCTCACAGAATAATCAATTGCTCCTTAGAATAATCAATTATACTAAATCAAAAGTCCAATATTTGCCCAAAAGCAAAGATGAGAAGGCAGATACAAAAAAATCAGTTGCCGTCAAGTCGATTCTGACTCACAGCAACACTATCGGACAGAGTAGAACTGCCCCACAGAGTTTCTGAGGAGCACTGGTGGATTCAAACTACCGACCTTCTGGTCAGCATCCATAGCCCTTAACCACTACACCACCAGGACATGAAGGGGTAGAAAATCAGGACGAAAGGAAATGGGGAAGCAGGGTGGAAATGGGGAGAGTGCTGACACATTGTGGGGAATAAAGCCGAGGTCATGAAACACTTTATGTACACACTATAGAATGGGAATCTAATTTACTCCATAAACTTTCACCTAACGCATAAAAAACAAAACCCAAAAAACCAGTATTAACAGCGTTTGTTTTTAGACGGAAGGAGACTTTCAACTTACATTTTGTACTCTTCTGTAGATTAATTTCTTTACTGAGTGATTCATTAGTCATATAATTTTTTTTAAATACTTTTAACAAAAATCAACCATGGTATATTCATACAGTCACAATCAATACAGCCGTTAAACGAATGAGGCAGAGTTATATGTACTAATACGTAGAAAAATGCTCACAAAGTATTTGTAAATGGAAAAAGCAAGTTGCAGGGTGGGAAAATATGTGTTTATGTATGTGTGTTTGTTTTGTGTCTACCTTTATGAGTTAGTATATATCTAGGTATATTTGCATATATATGTATTTATGAAAATATATGCAAATATACCCAGATATGTACTAACTCATAAAGGTAGACACAAAACAAACACAAAGGAAATCCTGGTGGTGTAATGGTTAAGAGCTACAGCTGCTAACCAAAAAGTCAGCAGTTTGAATCCACCAGGCGCTCCGTGGAAATTCTACGGGGCAGTTCTACTCTCTCCTATAGGTTGCTATGAGTTGGTAAGTGACTCAAAGGCATGGGTTTGGTTTAGCGGGTGGTATTTATGAATCCATTAAATATTTATTTGTATAAACATTAAAAATGTCCAGAAGTTTCACACCAAAATATTTGAAATGGTCGGTTTCTTCTGTGGAGTTGAAATCGGGGGACAAGACACATAACAGTGTGGAAACAGAAGAAATTTTACTCTCCATAATACACACTTATTTACATAATGAACAAAAGGACTTGTTTAAGAAAAACGTTTTTAAGAAAATAAACCATCAAATTCTTAGCTAAAAACTACCCATTTGCTTTATTAGGATTATATTACCAGAGGTTTGATGTTTAGCTTACCTTGAAGGGTTCCAGGAAATACAACTACAGCTTAGCTTACATGAGATCTCGTGCTGCAGAGACCACTGACTAAGATTCATAACATCTGGTGCCTCGTATATTCTTACTATGCCGTCAGCTGAACAAGTTGCTAACATAAGACCCATGTGCTTGGGAGCAAATTTCACATCAGTAACTGATGTTCTGCTATCCACTAGAGTTGTTCTCTTAACCTGAAAAAATTAATTAACAATTTAAATCATATAGACAAAATTAAAATTAAAAAGTGGAATAAAAAAACAGAAAAGGCAAACAAACTAGGGAGTGATAACATTTTACCAAGTACCTGAGGTGCATACCACCCCCACCCCTCCACCTCCACCCTATAGAATACTAACAAATGACTCACCCAGTGGCTCTGTCCTCGCAGTTTATCATTTGATTCTCCTACAATTTCTTCCCACACAGCAGCTGTTCGGTCAAAAGAGCAGGAAGCCAAAACCTGTCCAAATTCAGGATGGGCCCATGTCACACGCCACACAGATCCACTATGTGTCTGGGAATCAAAAAACAGACAGACAGATGCTCAATATTGAAATTTTTTAACCTCTAGAATATATTCAGTATTTAGAATTACAGCCCCCTGAAGTTAAATTCTTTTAACCTTTTACTAATAAGGAAAAATATCAGCTGGATAAAGTTGACTTTAGGAGACTTGACCAAGCTTTTTAAGCAAAGATTCTACTAGTCTACCATTTATTTACTGCAAATTTCTCTCTACAGGAAACATCCACCTAAAAAAATAAATGGAATTAGATTAATGAAAACTATTTGCTTCAAAAGCCTCAAAGTATATATAGACTGACAACAAACTTTGTACACGAGTAACGGGTGTCTGACTAGACAATGGACCTTCTAGGAAAAGAGACACTGAGTGAGCAAACAATGAGAAGCCCAAATCCTTGCATTCTACTAAGCTCAGTAACAATATCTTTATATATGAAAATTATCATATTACTATTCTTGAGCTCTTCAAGTTGACAAAAAGGATAGAAAGGTCTTTAAGCATTTCACATCAAAAGAATTAGCTGCCAGGTGCTTTCCAGTAAAATACTATATAATAACATCAATCCACCAATTATGTTCAGAAAATGTATTTCACACTTACATATATACGTATATCTAACTTTTTTACAATCAATAATATGAGAACACTTTCTTAACCCTCTACATGGTAACACTGTCATCATCAAAAGGTAAACTTTGCGCTCTTTATTTTTTATCCTTTGTTTTGTCCAGTCATTTTTGTTTCATCTTTTATTTATACAGGGCTAAAAGAAACCCTGGTGGCGTAGTGGTCAAGAGCTACAGCTGCTAACCAAAGGTTGGTAGTTCAAATCCACCAGGTGCTCCTTGGAAACTCTATGGGGCAGTACTACTCTGCAGAAATCGACTCAGTGGCAATGGGTTTGGGTTTTCTTTTTGTTTATTAAGTAAAAAAGGACCCTTGGCAGCACAATGGTTAAGTACTCGGCTGCTAACCAAAAAGTCGGCAGTCCAAACCCACCAGCGGCTCTGCAGGAGAAAAGACCTGGAGATCTCCTCCTGTAAAGATTACAGTCTGGGAAAACCTATGCGGCAGCTCTACTCTGTCATATAGGGTCACTATGACTCAGAATCAACTCAATAGCACACAACCACCACAACAAATTACATAAAAAATGCATTAAGGCAGAGAGGTTTTGTTGAATGCTAGATTCCCAATAAAGTGCACTCTAACTAAAGAACAAGGTTTGCACTAAGATATTCATCATGGCAAAAAGGAAATAACTTAAATATCTATCAGTTAAGTAAAAGGGTATATTTACTGGATATTCATAAAAAGGCTTCACAAACATAAGGAGTACTTTGAATCACACTGTTTGGCTGAAAAGCAAGAACTAGGGGTTTCCTTTCAGAGTGATGAAATGTTCTAGAACTAGATAGAGGTGGTGGCTGCACAATGCCGTCAATGGACTAAGTGCCAATGAAGTGTTCACAGTAAAATGGTTAATTTTATGTTATCTGAATTTACCACAATAACAAAAAAAAAAGGGTAAGTTTTGGATAGATACTTCACCAATGAAGGTAATAAAAGGGCAAACAAGCACAGGGAAAGATAACCAACACCGCTGGTCATTAACAAAATGCAAATCAAAACCACACTGTGATGCCACTTCATACCCATTAAAAAAAAAAAAACAAGCCCTTTGCCATCGAGTGGATTCCAATTCATAGCGACTCTATACGACAGAGAAGAACTACCCCACAGGGTTTCCAAGGAGTGGCTGGTGGATTCAAACTGCCAATCTTTTGGATAGCAGCTGAGTTCTTAACCACTGCGCCCCAAGTGCTCCACTATGGCGGTTATTAACAAAAAGACAAACAATACCAGGTGCAGGTGAAGATGAAGAGAAACTGGAATCCTCATATGGGGGGGGCAGGGGCAGTGTGTATGAAATGATACTGTCACTTTGGAAAAGAGTTTGAAAGTTTCTTAAAAAGTTAAACATACACAACTTAGCAATTCGACTCCTAGGTATCTAACCAAGAGAAATGAAAACAAATGTCCACATAAAGTTACTTGTATGGAATATTCATAAGAGCATTATTCATAATAGCCAAAAACTAGAAACAATTCAAATGTCTATCACCTGGTAAACAGATAAACAAAATGTGGCTTATCTATGCAGTGCGCTACTACTCAGCATTACAGAGGAATAAACTACTGATACTTGCAACAACACAGATGAAATGTAAAAACATGCTAAGCCAGACAGAAAAGACTAACCATGATAGGATTCCACTTATATGAAATTTCTAGAAAAGGCAGAACTATAGAAACGAAGTGTATTTATCAGTGGTTGCCTGGGGCTTGGCGTGGGAATGGGGATTGACTACAAACTAGCACAAGGGAACTTTTTAGGCTGCCGGAAATGTTCTAAAACCAGACTGTGGTGATGGTCTGCACAACTGTATAAATGTACTAAAGCTCAGTGAGCTATATACTTGAAATTCATCCCCTGTAAGGTATGCAAAATTCTACCAGAATAAGCTATGAAAAAGAAAGTGGGGGCAAGTGGGATACTTCACACTTAGCTTCTGTTAAGGGTGACAGAAACATTCGGGAATGGTTACTGGTAATGTGAAAACAACAAGAAGAACATAATGGCACTGAACTGCATATGTGAAGACTATGGAAATGGCAAATGTTTTGCTACCTATTTACCACAATAAAAATAAAACTAAGTATGTATGGGAAACCCTGGTGGCGGAGCGGTTAAGAGCTTGGCTGCTAACCAAAAGGTTGGCAGTTCAAATCTACCAGGCGCTCCTTGGAAACCCTGTGGGGCAGTTCCACTCTGTCCTGTAGGGTTGCTATGAGTCAGAATTAACTTGACGGCAGCAGCTTTGGGTTTTCAGGTACGTATGAAAGATCACAGGAGACCCTGGATAGTGCAAACGGTTAATTAATGTGTTCAGCTGCTAACTGAAAGGCTGGAAGTTCAAGTTTACCCAGACATGTCTCAGGAGAAAGTCCTGCCGATCTACTTCCCGAAAAATCAGCCATTGAAAATTCTACTGACCACAGTTCTACCCTGACACACATAGAGTCACTATGGGTCAGGATCAACTCAACCAAAACCGGAAAAAAATAAAAGATGACAACTTAAAAAAACATAAAGGAAAAAAGCAAGAAAGAAATATGCTGAAATGCTAAGAACAGTTAGAATGTTGTGGGGTTACAGATTTTCTTAAACACATATATGCTACTTTAATACTGAAAATGTGTAATACTCTTTTAAAAAAAAATAATAAATTTTATAATTCAGAGTTGAACAGCCAAGTCATTGATACTACCAAATAAATAGTAAACATTTCAAAAGTTTTTTAAATCACTATAAAAATAAATACTAACCTTCCAACTAGCAGTACAATGCCAATCCCCATTTTCACTTTTATCCCAGACCTATAAGAAAATAAAAGGCAGATATTTACATGAAGAATTCCTACAAATTAATACAAAAACTGTAAGGCTAAAATCAGCATATGGACAAAGGATGTTAAACATATTTTCCTTATCTTGATTGACTGGAGGCATCTCTGCTGCCCATCATTAAATTCCTCCCAAATGGGGTGAATAGAAGAGACTTGTTTAGACCTCTTTAATGTTAGGGAACCAGCAGGGGTTTTGATGGTCCACCCAACCTCCTGTAGTGCTACACTAGAACCTCCATCTTAACTCCATCAATGTCCACTATATTCATCCCATTTCTTAGTAACCATTCAAAAATTTCATTCCTGTGGGGGACAGGGGAGTAAGGGCAGTAAGTCTCTTTTTCTTTCCCTTCTTTTTTCGTATTCCTGGTACAGTGCAATGGATTCCTTTTATATGGCCTTTCTTGCCATGGTCTTGTAACTCCCACCCAAGTGACTGGGTAGGACTACATCAAAAAACCCACCGCTGTCAAGTCGATTCTGACTCATAGTGACCCTACAGGACAGAGCAGAACTGCCCCACAGAGTTTCCAAGGAGCACCTGGTAGTTCTGAACTGCTGACCTTTTGGTTAGCAGCTGTAGCTCTTAACCGCTATACCACCAAGGGTTCCTATATAAATAAGGTTAATTGTGGCCCACCAAGGGACTGGATAGCTTGCTAATAATGCAAACAAAGCTCATGGCACCCTGAGGGGGTGGGACAAAGCAAGTAAGGTCTATGGAACCCTAACAAAGGGACTGGTCAGTTTTGCCATCCCATTACGCTTAAAATGAGCCATCCCAGACGCGAAAGGGAGGATCACAGCACCACCAAGAAAGAAGAGCCAGGAGTACAGCGCATCTTTTGGACCCAAGATCCCCACGCTAAGATGATCCTGGAACCAAGAGATAGAAAGAGAAAGCTGTAACACTGAAGAGGGCGAGAAGCAGTGGAGGAGCCAAAACCCAGTACCGTCGAGTCGATTCTGACTCATAGCGACCCTATAGGACAGAGTAGAACTACCCCATAGAGTTTCCAAGGAGCGCCTGGCGGATTCGAACTGCCGACCCTTTGGTTAGCAGCTGTAGCACTTAACCACTAACCCACCAGGGTTTTCAATGGAGGAGCAGTGGCAGAGAAACAGCAGCAGAACCAGGAGGACAGCAGATGAGCGCAGTGGGCCAGACGCCCAGGGAGTGATAAAGCTGAGTGCCTTTGGGCAGGAGACCTGCCAGTGAAGTAGGGTGCCTCCAGGCATTTGGTGGAGCAGGGTTTGCTGACCCACATAGGGCCTTCTGGTAAAGGCTTACTGGTAGAGTTCCTCAGGGCAGTTACCAACAGATCTAAAAGAGCTTTGTAACACTTGCCCAAGCAGGGCAGAGGCCAAGGGCCAGCAAGAGAGACTGCACAGCTTAGAAGAGGTTGTCCTAATGGAAAAACTGCATCCTGAGTGTTCCTGAACCTGAATTGTAATCTGTTACTTCCCTAATAAACCCTAAAATTCTAAGTACTGTCTGTAAGTTGTGTGTGGCCATTGCAAGGAGTTATCAAACTCAGCAGAGTAGAGAGTGCCATGGGAGGGAGCGTTGAAGGCATGTCTCACCTTTGTCTCAGGAATCAGCCTTGGGCTGTTGATCTGATTCTCCTTCCTCCTTTTGAAGTTAGAGAGCTCAGAGGCTTCCCCCGTGCCATTTTTACACCTAGTAATAACCCTTATTGAATTTGCTTTTGCAAGCTCCATGAGGGGAAGCTATCCCAACAGACTCAACAAAGCTTCTTAGACAGTTCCTCTGTTTTGCAATAGTAAGGTTACATGACGTGCCCATGCAGAAGGGGGCCCTTGATCACTGTATTTACTAGGACTTGTGTAACAGGCCCTCTGTAGGGAGCCCTGGTGGCACACTGGTTAAAGCACTCAGCTGTTAATTGAAAGGTTGGCAGTTCAAATCCACCAGCTGCTCCACTTGAAAAAGATGTGCCAGTCTGTTTCCATAAAGATTACAGCTGTGGAAACCCTATGGGGCAGTTCTACTCTGTCCCATAGGGTCACTATGAATCGGCATTGACTCAAAGGCAATGGGATTGTTTTTTGTTTTTTTGCTGTAAGGGCATACTCAACAGATAGCTATCCTGACTCCCATAAAGCCAATCTGGTATTGCTTGCATAAGTGGCACATCAGCTGATTCTTCTGGAACATTCCATTTGGTATTTACAGGGGGAAAGGGGCAGCCTCCCTTCTCCGGATAAACAAACTTCACCTTGAATTTTATCCCATCCACAAGCCTGGCTGTCCCCTCCAAGAAAGCCTGACATGTAACTCAATCTTGTATGGCCAGTCGTGACTGTTTCACACACTAAGCTGCGGGTCTTCCATCAACCCAAACATAACTCTTTCATTGTGCAGCATTCAAAACTATAAAGACTTTCTCTAAATTAGTCCCTCTCACAATTTATTTTAGTAACAGTTCCTCAGGAAGCTGAAGGTATTGATCTACAAACTGAAACAACTCCTTTACACTATACCCCCTCGTTTCAGTAGTTTTTTGGTTTTGTCCATCTCCCTCCAAAAACTCCCTTCTTGGTGACCAACAGTCGTAAGGGTAATGTCATGGATTGAATTGTGTCCCCCCAAAATATCTGTCAACTTGGCTAGGTCTTGATTCCCAGTATTGTGTGATCGTCCAGCATTTTAGCAACTGACTTGATTTCCCTAAGTGTTGTAAATCCTATCTCAATGAAGTTAATGAGATAGGATTAGAGGCAGCTATGTTATTGAGGCTCGACTCAATCTACAAGATTAGGTTGTGTCTTAAGCCAATCTCTCCTGAGATATAAAAGAGAAAAGCAAGCATAGAGACAGGGGGACCTCATACCGCCAATAAACAAGAGCCAGGAGAATAACACTTCCTTTGGACCCAGGGTCCCTGTACTGAGAAGCTTCTAGAGCAGAGGAAGATTGATGACAAGGCCTTGCCCCTGGAGCTAGCCTCCTAGACTGTGACAGAATAAATTTCTCTTTGTTAAAGACATCCACTTGTGGTATTTCTGTTACAGCATCACTAGCAGCACTAGATGACTAAGATAGGTACCCCTTGTCATTTCAACACGATTTTCCCTTTCCGGATCAGGCCCTGATATCAGCAGTTGTAACTCTGATCAGATTGGATCTGGACTTGGTTTAGTGCTACAATTCACCCCTACATTTTCCTTCCCTGCCACTGCAGTTATTACCAATAACATCAACAAAGGAATTGTGTAAACTGCCCTTTCCTTATTACTCTATTTCCTTATTCTTCCAGCAAGCCAGTTTCTTGGGAGCTGGATCCACCACTTATCTCCCATGAATAGCTTCTGCCTTTGTAACTGCAATGTAACTAGCTGTTTTAAACCACAGGTGTTTTTTCTCCCATTGAGAAGCCAAAGATCTCATCCTCCTCCCACTTATCCTTTTTCCAAAACCACATATGTCAATGAGGCAGACCCCACCATTCTAACACCACCTAAATGTATTATTTCATTAATAAAAAACAGCACAAACCTGGTTCCTACGAGGCAGAGGTTAAACACGTCCCAGACTGCCAGCTTCTCCAAGCTGCACTACCACTCCCTCATCTCTGACATCAACCTCTCTCCCTCCCCTCAGCTCTCTTCTTCTCTTTCTGTTGGGATGGGTAATTTACTGCAACGTCTCACAGAACTCACGAACTGCACTTACAGCTATATGGTTTATCAGGGAAGTAAAAGGCTACAACATCGGATCAGGATCAACTGGGAAGCAGTAATAGAAACAGGGGCATTTTGGAAGGAACAGGCTACAACTCAAGATCAGTGACAGGAAGCACAGACGGTATTATAATGAAATCTGAAAACACATGGAGTTAGAAAACCAAAAAAGGAAGACTCCCCCAAAGTGAAGAGCACGTTTCTCCCTTCAGTGTAAGGCAGCTCTCTCAGCCACACATACCCCCTCAGAATAGGGCTCCTCATGGCCATGCACGACCCTCTCAGCTGTGTGTGCCACTGGGCTCGCTTTCTGGTCTCTGGCACTCTTCAGTGTTAAACACACCTTGACCCATATTACAGCACTTTAAAAGTGCTCCACTAGCAAGCCTTCTCCCCAAAGGTGCTCAGCTCTCTCTCTCCTTCTCTCTCTTTGCTTCTCTCTTCTAACTTCTCCTTGCCTCTGATCATCTCTGTGGGTTGACTCTTTATGCAGACAAGTGGCTATAACCTATTGGGCAGAACTTCAAACCACTATTTGCTAATACAGTTGTCATTTACATAGTTGAAAAAAGGTATTTACGATGAATAAATTATATATAACTACTACACATGTGAACCTCACCATATGTACTACAGAGGAATCAAATCAACTACATCTGTGGAAACAGATGAGGAAGGAGCACAATATTATCAGTAAGAACAAGACCAGGGTACAACTGCAGAACAACTGGTTGCTCATATACAAGTTCAAGTTGAAACTGAAGAAAATTAAAACAAGTCCATGAGATTCAAAGTATGACCTTGCTTATATCCCAAGCGAATTTAGAGACAATGTCCAGAATAAATGTGATACTTAACACTAATGACCAAAGACCAGAAGACTTGTGGGATGACGTCAAGGAATGCATGAAGAAATACATGAAGAAAGCAAAACATTGTTAAAAAGACAGGAAAGAGGGGACAGGGCTACAGGGGTGGGGCCAAGATGGTGGAGTAGTCAGAGGCTTCGGGTGGTCCCTCTTACAACAAAGTCCCGAAAAAACAAGGGAATCGATTATGTATATGACAAGCTAGGAACCCTGAACATCAAAGGCAAGGCTAAGAAATCGGAATGGCTAAATGGAAAGTGGCATCCAGAGTCTTAAATGCTAGTAAGTGGCCATCTAAGATGCATCGACTGGTCTCATCCCACCTGGAGCATAGGAGAACGAAGTACACCAAAGACACAAGGTAACTGTGAGCCCAACAGACAGAACGGGCCACATAAACCAGAGACTATATCAGCCTGAGACCAGAAGAACTAGATGGTGCCCAGCTAAAACCAATGACTGCCTCACAGGGAACACAACAGAGAACCCCTGACAGAGCAGGAGAGCAGTGGGATGCAGGCCTCAAACTCTTGTAGAAAGACCAGACTTAATGGTCCAACTGAGACTAGAAGGACCCCAGAGGTAATGGTCCCCAGACCTTTTGTTAGCCCAAGACAGGAACCATTCCCAAAGCCAACTCTTCAGACAGGGATTGGACTAGACTATGGGCAGAAAATGATACCAGTGAAGAGTGAGATTCTTTGATCAAGTAGACACATGAGAGACTGTGTGGGCACATCCTGTCTGGAGAGGAGATAAGAGGGCAGAGGGAGTCAGAAGCTGGCCAAATGGACACAAAAACAGCAAGTGGAGGGACAGGGTGTGTTGTCTCATTGCGGGGAAAGCAACTAGGAATACATAGCAAGGTGTATATAAATTTTTGTAGGAGAGACTGACTTGGTTTGTAAACTTTCACTTAAAGCACAATAAAATTTAAAAAAGAAAAAATTAAACCAAAAAAAAAAATAAATCAGAATGGGTTGCAGGTGGAGGGAGAGACAGTGCAGAAGCAGCGAGGAGTTGCCAGACCTGACTCAGCGAGAACCCGGCACTCCTCAGCCCCGATCCCCTGGCGCGACTGTGGCGCAGCTGGCAGTAGTGTTCAGGACACAGTTACTTCAGCAGAAGAAGACAAGCAAAGTGGTGCAGCCCTGATCCCTTGGCGTGCCCACGGCGGGGCTGGTGGTAGCACTCGGGATGCAGTTACCTCAGCAAAAGAAGGCAAGTGAAGTGGTACAGCCATGATTCCCTGGAGTGACCACGGCGGGGCTAAGCCTGCGGCACAGAATCAACACACACCTCTGGAATCAGGGAAAAAACAGTGCTCTCGGCACAAGATAAGTGATTTCATCTAATTTACTACATGGATCTAATAGCTCTCCCTTTTGAAAGAACTCTGTCCCATCTATCTGATCCCTCCTCCCTCTGCCCTGAACCAGCTACAGTGGCAGTCAATTTCCCTGGGCCTGAGGCAGGTCCTGCTGCACTCCCTGAGCCATTCTCCCGGCCTTAGAAAAGGAACAAATTAACAAATGCGGGAAAAATAATCTGCTAGCTCCCCTGATCTGGGAATTTAGAACAGAAGTGCTCCTGTTCAAGAACAAGCAGTCCACAGACTTTGAATGTCTTTCACCCCTGCATGCTCCCAGATGGCCCAATTTCAGCAACTAGGCTCTTATATGTTACACTGCAGGGGTGTAGGTGCTTGAGGTCTGACTTTATCTGTCCCAGCTGTGTGGTGAAGAGGAAGGTTTTTGATGTTTGATACCGCTCTGCCTATGAAACAGGGTCCACGCCTACCCACATCAGGGGCCTAAGGACTGATGGCTCCACGCACACCACCTCGCCCCCTGCAACAGGTCTCCAAGGATAAATGATGTCTCCCAGGGCTCACAGTTAAAAGCACTGGGTGCCTATGGTATGGCTGCAGAGCCCACCTACCTGTGCACTATAGAGAACAAGGACACATCTTCCTCACAGACACTTGGAGTGGGACCTCCTACTGCAACCAGAAACCTATGCATACACCAATCACCACAGCTCCTCTAAGATCTCAGGTGAGAGCCTGATCACAAACTTGGTGACCAACTACCTGGACACCTGAGCTGAATCTATACAAGAACAGTGAATGGACTCCTAGGATCATATACCTGGTAACAGCTCTAGCCATCTGGTAACAGGACATTTGTGCTTCAAAGTCTCCAAAAATCAAGTTAGCTCACTGGAGTAGCCTATCTGGATATATCAAAACAAAAAAAGCAAGAAGCTAAGACACAGTGAGCGAACATAAAATTAAGTAATTTTTTTTTTTTTTTAATAACTTATAGCTGGCTCGGAGACAACAGTCAATATCAAATCACATAACGAAGCACACGGTGATCGCTTCACCAAATTGCCAAAACAAAGAATCAAGGAATCTTCCAGATGAAGTATTCCTGGAATTACCAGATGTAGCCTACAAAAGACTAACATTCGGAACTCTTCAAGGGATCAGGAAGGAGTCAGGCAAAATGCAGAACAAGCCAAGGAGCACACAGGTAAAGCAGCTGAGGAAATTAAGATTAATCAAGAGTATAATAAAAAATGTAATAGGCTGCAAAAATCAACAGAGAGACAGCAATTGGAAATTCAGAAGATTAACAATAAAATGTTATAATTAGACAACTCAATAGAAAGTAAAAGGAGCAAAACTGGGGAACTGAAGTCAGAAATAGCAAATTGAAGATAAAACACAGGGAAACAATATATTCAAAGAAAAAGCAGATGGAAGATTTTTTAAAAATGAAGAAACCCTAAGAATCATGTGGGACTCTATCAAGAGAAATAACCTGAGTGACTGGAGGACCAGAACAGGGAGGGAAAACAGAAAATACGGAGAGAATTGTAAAAGATTTGTTGGCAGAAAACTTCCCTGATATTTTGAAAGATGAAAAGACATCTATCCAAGATGCTCATCAAAACCCAAATTACATAGGTCGCAAAAGAAAGTCACCAAGACACAGTATAATCAAGCTTGCCAAAACCAAAGATAAAGAGAAAATTTTAAAAGCAGCTAGGGATAAACAACAAGTCATCTACAAAGGAAAGTCAAGAAGAATAAGCTCAGACTACTCAGCAGAAACCACTCAGGCAAGAAGGCAATGGGATGACATATATAAAACCTTGAAGGAAAAAAATTGCCAGCTGAGAATCTTATACCCAGCAAAACTGTCTCTCAAATATGAAGGCGAAATTAGGACATTCCCAGATAAATTAGGGAATTTGCGAAAACCAAACCAAAACTACAAGAAATACTAAAGGGAGTTCTCTGGTTAAAAATCAATTAACACCAGATAACAATCCAAAACTAGAATACAGTACAGAGAAACCATGTATCAATGCTGATAGGGAAATCACAAAAATAAACTGAGATCTTAAAAAAAATGCTCAAGACAGGGAAACAGCGATGTTATTATTATGTAAAAGATGACAACATTAAATCAATAAAGATGGACTAAATAATGCGATCATAGATCTTTCACATGGTGAGGAAGTCAAGGTGATATAGGGAGATAAAAGTTTGGTTTAAACTTAGAATTGTAGGGGTAAATAATAACATAACCACAAGGAGACTAACAATTCTACACGTAAAAATAAAATACAAGAAAAACATACTGACTCAGCAACAATGAAAAAGAGAACACAATTTATAAGGAAAAACTACTCAGTACAAAAAATTCAGGGAAATAAAGAAACTGTCAGCAGCACCAAAAAAGAATATATCAAAATGAAAACCCTAAACTCATACCTATCCATAATCACACTGAATGTAAATGGACTAAATGCACCAGGAAAAAGAGAATGGATTAAAAAAACAAGATCCATCTATCTGCTGCCTACAAAAGACACACCTCAGACTTAAAGACATGAAAAATTAAAACTCAAAAAGTGGAAAAAAAATACATCAAGCAAATAACAACCAAAAAAAGAGCAGGAGTGGCAATACTAATTTCTGACGAAACAGACCTTAAAGTTAAATCCACCACAAAGGATAAGGAAGGACACTATATAATGATTAAAGGGACAATACACCAATAGGATATGACCACAAAAAATATTTATACACCTAACTACAGGGCTCCAAGATACAAAAACAAACTCTGACAGCATTGAAAAGTCAGATAGACAGCTCCACAATAACAGTAGGAGATTTCAACACCACTTTCAGTGAAGGACAGAACATCCAGAAAGAAGCTCAGTAAAGAGACGGAAGATCTAAATGCCATAATCAACCAACTAGACCTCAAAGACATATACAGAACTCTCCACCCAACAGCAGCCAAGTATACCTTTTTTTCCAACATACATGGAACATTCTCTAGAATAGGCCACATATTAGGTCATAAAGCAAAACTTAACAGAATCCAAACATAGAAATATTACAAAGCATCTTCTCTGACCATAAAACTAGAAATCAATAACAGAAAAAAACAGGGAAAAGAAATCAAACACATGGAAACTGAACAACACCTTGCTCAAAAACAACTGGATTATAGAAGAAATTAAGGATGGAACAAAGAAATTCATAGAGTCCAACGAGAATGAAAACACTTCCTATCAGAACCTTTGGGACATAGCGAATGCAGTGCTCAGAGGCCAATTTATAGGAATAAATGCACACATCGAAAAAGAAGGGCCAAAATCAAAGAGCTATCCCTACAACTTGAATAAATAGAAAGAAAGCAACAAAAGAAACTCTCAGGAACCAGAAGAAAGCAAATAATAAAACTCAGAGCAGAATTAAATGAAATAGAGAATAGAAAAACGATTGAAAAGAGTTAACAAGACCAATAGCTTGTTCTTTGAAAAGACTGAGAAAATCGATAAAACACTGGTCAGAATGACAAAAAAAAAAAAAAACAGGAGAGGAAGCAAATAACCCAAGTAAGAATGAGATGGGCGATATCACAACAGACCCAACTGAAATTAAAAGAATCATAACACGATACTATGAAAAACTGTACTCTTAACAATTTGAAAATCTAGAGGAAATAGACAAATTTCTAGAAACACACTATGTACCTAATCTAACACAAATAGAGGTAGAACAACTAAATAACCCCATATCAAAAGGAGAGACTGAAATAGTAATTTTAAAACTCCCAAAAAAAAAAAAGCCCTGGAACTGACGGCCTCACTGGAAAATTCTACCAAACTTTCAGAGAAGAGTTAACACCATTACTACTGAAGGTATTTCAGAGTACAGAAAAGGATGGAATACTCCCAAACTCATTCTATGAAGCCAACATATCTCTGATACCAAAATAGGTTAAAAAAAACCCACTGCTGTTGAGTCAATTCCAACTCATAGCGACCCTATAGGACAGAGTAGGACTGCCCCATAGAGTTTCCAAGTAGCGCCTGGTGGATTCGAACTGCCGACCTTTTGGTTAGCAGCATAGCACTTAACCACTATGCCACCAGGGTTTCCAGGTAAAGACATCACAAAAAAAAGAAAACTATAGACCAATATCCCTCATGAATATAGACGCAAAAATTCTCAACAAAATTCTAGCAAATATAATTCAACAATATATCAAAAAAAAATAATTCACCACGACCAAGTGGGATTCATACCAGGAATGCAGGGATGGTTCAACATTAGAAAAACAATCAATGTAATCCATCACATAAATAAAACAGAAGACAAGAACTACATGATTTTATCAATTGATGCAGAAAAGGCACTTGACGAAGTCCAACACATGATAAAAACCCTCAGCAAAATAGGAATAGAAGGAAAATTCCTCAACATAATAAAGGGCATTTATACAAAGCCAACAGCCAACATCATCCTAAATGGAGAGAGTGTAAAAGCTTTCCCTTTGAGAACAGAAACCAGACAAGGATGCCCTTTATCACCACTCTTACTCAATACTATGCTGGAGGTCCAAGCCAGAGCAATTAGGCTAGATAAAGAAATAAAGGGCATCCAAATTGGCAAAGAAGAGCTAAAAGTATCTCTATTTGCAAGCGACATGATCTTCTACACAGGAAAACCTAAGGAATCCTCAAGAAAACTACTGAAACTAAAAGAAGAGTTTAGCAGACCATCAGGATACAAGATAAACATACATAAATGAGTTGGATTCTTCTATACTAACAAAAACAACACCAAAGAGGAAATCACCAAATAAATACCGTTTACAATAGCCCCCAAAAGATAAAATACTTAGGAATAAATCTAACTAGAGATGTAAAAGGCCTATACAAAGGACAATACAAGACATTTCTGCAAGAAACCAGAAGAGACCTACATAAGTGGAAAAACATACCTTGCTCATGGACAGGAAGACTTAACATTGTTTACAATATTTACAAATGTCTATTCTATCCAAAGAGATCTATAGATACAATGCAATCCCAATCCAAACACCAATGACATTTTTTAATGAGATGGCAAAACAAGTCACCAACTTCATATGGAAGGGAAAGAGACCCTGGATAAGTAAAGCATTACTGAAAAGAAGAACAAAGTGGAAGGCCTCACACAACCTGATTTTAGAGCCCATTATACTGCCACTGTAGTTAAAACAGCATGGTACTGGACAACAACAGACACACAGACCAATGGAATAGAATTAAGAATCCAGACATAAATCGATCCACGTATGAGCAGCTGATATTTGACAAAGGCCCAAAGTCAGTTAAATGGGAAAAAGGACTGTCTTTTTAATAAATGGTGCTGGCATAACTGGATATTCACCTGCAAAAAAAATGAAACAAGACCCACACCTCACGCCATACACAAAAACAAGCTCAAAATGGATCAAAGACCTAAATATAAAATCTGAAATGATAAAGATCATGGAAGAAAAAATAGGGACAATGCTAGTAGCCCTACTACATGGCATAAGCAGTATACAACACATTACCAACAATGCACAAACACCAGAAGAGAAACTAGGTAACTGGGAGCTCCTAAAAATCAAACACCTTTGCTCATCTAAAGACTTCACCAAAGACTAAAAAGATTACCTACAGATCGGGAAAAAGTTTTTAGCTATGACATTTCTGATCAGGGTCTGATCTCTAAAATCTACATGATACTGCAAAAATTCAACAACAAAAAGAAAAATAACCCAATTTAAAAAACGGGAAAGGATATGAACAAGCACTTCATTAAAGAAGATATTCAAGTAGCTAACAGATACATGAGGAAAGGCTCACAATCATTAGCCATTATAGAAATGCAAATCAAAACTACAATGAGATTCCATCTCACTCCAACAAGGCTGGCATTAATCTAAAAAACACAAAATAAGTGTTGGAAAGGTTGTGGAGAGACTGGAACACTTAAACACTGTTGGTGGAAATGTAAAATGGTACAACCATTTTGGAAATCAATTTGGCACTTCCTTAAAAAGCTAGAAATAGAAACGGTAATAATTTCTCAGAGCTTACAGGGAAAACTCTCCAAAGGTAGGGTTTTTGTTTTTTTTCTCCGCAGAACCAAGGCAAAAGGCCATATGAAGGAATTCATTCTACCACAATATAAACATAAAATTCACATAAGAATACAACTAGCAAGTACATGTTCACTCAATCAACTATTTATTGAGAAGTTTGAATGTGTTAGGCACTAAGCTACACCAAGGGATCAAGGAACCCACGTTCTAGTAGGTAATAAAAACAATTAAGATTATATAAAAGCAAGGGTAGCACAAAATATTGAACACCACCATCGGCAAAAAATTCAGATTACAGTAACAAGATGCCTGTTGAACCTATTAAAATATGTAACGACAATGCCTGACAATGCCTGATGTGGGCAATGATGCTATCAAATCAATACTCTCACTGACAGTGTAATAAAGTGCTGCTGTGCACGTCCAACTTTATGACTCTGTGGGTCAGACAACACCCAGTTCATGATGGACAGCTCAGGCCACATGGTGACTTGATATCCTATGGTTATGCATTCAGTCTCTACTAAGGCCCAGTAACAAGCCAAAGGCTGTTTCTCAAAAGGAGTAGTTATCTGCAGAGGATGACAGGGCTTGACAGGGCTTTTCTCCAAAATCCAAAGGGTCTATGCTGTGATTCACCAAAGGGGTCTGCCAAAGACTCCAAATAGCATCTCTACCTGCCACTGACACTTCAAGCATCACTGGATCGGCCAGACCATATGGCCGAACAGGGAAAGTGGATTCTACAGCAGCCTGACCCTGTTGCAGAGCCATCTCATGTTCTGGGTTCCACTCAGTATTAGCAGCTTTTCAAGTCACTTGATAAATAGGCCGGAGTAGCACATCTAAATGAGGCATACGTTGCCTCCAAAATCCAGAGGTCCACAAGGTAATATGCCTACTTTCTAGTCGAAGAGCTAAATGCAATAACTTACCCTTCACTTTGTAAGAAATACCTCGACAGGCCCCACAGGACCCCTAGAAATTTCACTGACATGGAAGGCATTAATTTCCCAGATTAATTTCGGATTAATTTCCCAGCCTCTAGCACGCAAATGGTGCCCTGATGGCGAAGTGGTTAAGAGCTCAGCTGCTAACCAAAAAGGTCAGCAGTTTGAATTCACCAGCTATGAATACAGGAGTTCTACTCTGTCCTGCGGGGTTGCTATGAGTCGGAATTGACTCAGTGGCATCGGTTTTAACATGTAAATGTTCTACCAGTAAGTCCAGAGTCGCTGAAACTTCTTACTTACTGGGTCCACTCAACATATCATCCATGTAATGACTAGTGTGACATCTTGTGGAAGGGAAAAGTGATCAAGGTCTCTATGGACTAAATTATGACATAGGGCTGGAGAGTTGATGTAGGTCTGAGGTAGGACACTAAAGGTGTATTACTGACCTTCCCAGCTGAAGGCAAAATTCTTCCGGTGGGCCTTCAAAACAGGTATGGAAAAAAAGGCGATAGCAAATCAATAGCTGCATATCATGTACCGGGAGATGCATTAATTTGCTCAAGCAATGAAACTACATCTGGAACAGTAGCTAGAATTGGGAGTCTCCACCTGGTTAAGTGTTCAATAATCCACTGTGATTCTCCAAGATCCATCTACATTTTGCACAGGCCAAAAGGGCAAGCTGAATGGGGATGTGGTGGGAATCACCACTCCTATATCCTTCAAGTCCTTGATGGTTGCAGCAATCTCTGCAATCCCACCAGGAATGCTGTACTGCTTTTGGTTTACAATTTTCCTAAGTAGGGATAGTTCTAATGGCTTCCACTTGGCTTTTCCTACCATACTGGCCCTTACTCCACTTGTCAGAGATCCAGTGTATGGGTTCTGCCAGTTGTTGAGTATATCTATTCCAATTATGCATTCTGGAACTGCGGAAATCACACAGAGTAGGTCTGGGGACCCACTGGATCTACTGTGAGACAGCCATGAGCTAAGACTCCATTAATAACCTGACCACCATATGCCCCCACTCTGAATGGTGGGCCACAGTGACATTTGGGGTTTCCTGGAATTAGTGTCAGTTCAGAGCCAGTATCCAGTAATCCCCAAGAAGTCTGATTATTTCCTTTTCCGCAATGAACAGTCACTCTCCTATAAGGCCGTAAATGCCTTTGGGGAAGGCTAGGACAAAGATTAACTGTTTAAATTTTTGGCAGCACAGTGGGGTCCTTCCTCAAGGGGACCTGGCCTCCCCTTCATTCAAAGAGTTGTGGGTCCATAAACTGGCTGAAGTCTGATAACTGATTGAGGCTGTGACTCCTTATTCTGGTGATTCAAGTTAGAGTGCCCCTCACTTGACCTAGAATTCTTCCACTTGTACAGATCAAGTAAATATTTAGTAGATTTCCTATCTATTTTTCTCTAGAGACACCATGACTAAGTAGCCAACCCCGTTAAGAGTTAGACTATTCTGATTACTGCTCTCACTCCACTGTCCATTATGGTAATCACGTCCACCTTGTTTTTGTCAACTGAGTGCCACCACTTGGCCCTTACCACCACAGGGTCCACTTAGTCCCAGTGTAGTTAGGTGTCTTAATTCAGTTATGACAGTTCCCACTGCCAAATCTGACCTACATAAAATAGCAACAACGCCAGTCTTCAAGGATGCTGGGACTCCCTTCACAAATTTGTTCCTCACAGGTGTGGTAAAAGGTGTGTCCGGTAGGCACTCCAGATGTGGGTCTGTGGGGCTAGCCTGATAAATCCACTCTAACATGCCAATTTCTCTAAGCTTTTGAATTTGCTCTTCTACAGTATACCAACGCAGGTCTGGTACTTCAAAATGATTTAGTGTAGGCCACTGCTTTGGCGAGCCAACCAAATACTATCAGATCCTTTCCTAACCTCTCTTGCTGAAACACTGAATGAAGAATCTGTACTTAGTGGGTCCACGTCAATACACTCAGACTGATTCAACTTTATGTTCTTTGCGCCATTATCCCACACCCTCCACAGCCATTCTCACACATATTCCCCAGGTTCCTGTTTGTATATATTAGAAAACTCTACAGTTCTCTTGGAGTATAGAGTATCTCCTCCTAGGTCATGCTTTATACTTCACCTTTTGGGGCTCACTGGGACTTAAGTCTAGGTACAGGTCTAGAAATAAACATGGGTAGTGGGGATGTGTTCTGAGAACATTCAGCAACTTTTCGTAAGGCATCTTCCTCAACCAATGCCCCAGGCAATGACGCAGACAAAGGCTTTTCAGACACAGCTGGATTAATCTTATCAGATGGTGGTGAAGGGGCTAACACTTTATTACTGAGGAGGATAGCTTAACAGACAAAGATAATCTCTGTAGATGGGAGCGAGAGGGCTGGTTCTTTTGGCAGGAGTGATTCAACAGAATTTTAGGGGCTTAGTGTTCAGGGCAGTTCTACTCTGTTCTATATGGTCGCTATGAGTCAGAATTGACTCGACGGCACTGGGTTGGGTTAGTGTTCCCAGCATCCTGATTATGTGCCCACACGTCCCCATTCCAAGTTTCAGGATCCCATTTCTTCCCAGTCAATGCCCTCACTTTAACTTCAGACACCATTTGAGATTGGGAATGCAAATGGCGTTGTAATTCAACCACTCTTACTATAAGACTCTGGGTTTAGTTTTCAGCAATATCATCTCTCTTACTACAAGAAATACGGCTTCCTTTCAAGGCAAAAGTGGAAACTCTGAGGTCATTTATGTGGCACTTGAGCTGTGACTCTGAAGCCCTGAGCTCATCTCTTTCTTTCACCACTTTGTCTAGCAAAAGTAGGATCAACTGACCAGCTTCCTTATACTTCTCATTCTGACAAAACTGTAGAAAGTTATCAAACATACAATCACCCAGAGCCTCACCTCTCACCAATACCTGATCTACTGGTGGTGATATTTTGTGTCTCTGTATTGCCACCTCAGGCCATGGATTAGCAGTACCCTCTTTGCTACTGGAAGCAGAATCATCAACATCTTTAAGACTAATCACACTTGAGAACCAATTTAGAAATCTCATCCTTATATATATATATATATGTAAATACACATACAGAGAGAAAAGACAAACAGAGACATGAGAGAGGGAGAGAAATATTTCTGTGAAGGCTGTAGAGGCTGGACAGTTCCAAGTCCATGGGTCAGGATGGAGGCTTCTCCTAACTGACGCAGCTGCAGTGGCTGACAAATCCAAGATCAGCAGGTAAGATGGCAGACCTTTCGCTCACAGGTTGCAGAGGCTGACAAATATCAAGATCAGCAGGTAAGCTGGTAGCTCAAGTCCCAAGAACCGGAAGCCAGATGCAAGATCTAGAGTAAGTGAAAGCCCACTAGGCTTGCCAGAAAGTCCACATATATTGGATTGGCTGTTCATAGTAGAGCTCACGATGGAGATGATTACATCATTACATAGCTGCCAAACTACATTATATCTGCCAAGCCACTGAAAATCATGACCCAGCCAAGTTCGCACACAACCTTTACCATCACAGTGGGCCAATGAGGCTATAGCTAATTTCTTTTCTCTTCCTAAAAAGAAAAAAAAAGCATATTACTTGCACAATTAAAAATACACGTGTACTATGCCTTACACCATATAAAAAACAAATTCAAAATGGATTAAGGACTAAAACTCTAAAATTCTTACAAGAAAAAGGAAGGACAACACTGTCAGGCCTACCTTTTAACAATGGATTATCTAATAACAAAAGCACTAAGAGCAAAAAATAAAACATATAAACGGGACCTCGCAGAAATTAAAAACTTCTGTTCATCAAAAGACTTTACTAAAAAATGGAAAAGACCAGTTACCAACTAGAAGAATATTTTCAGAAACCGTATGTCTGACAAGAATCTAATAACCAAAATATATATATAAAACTTTGAGAACTTAACAGGACAAATAATCCAATCATAAAATGGGCAAAGGCCTTGCAAAGACACTTCACCAAAGAAGATATTCAAATGGTGGCCAAACACATGAAAAGATGCTCAGCTCAGCATCATTAGCCATCAAGTGCAAACCAAAACTACAACGAAGATACCATTTTACTTTCACTAGAATGGCTAAGATAAAAATAAAGAAACAGAAAATGACTGTTGGCAAGGATGTGGGGAAACCGAGACCCTTACCTACTGCTGGTAGGAATGTGAAACGATACAGCTGTTGTGGAAAACAGTGTGGCAGTTCCTGAAAAAACTAAAAACAGAATTACGTATGAACCAACAATTCAACTCCTAGGTATATGCCCAAAAGACTTTAAAGCAGACTCAAAAAGAGACTTGTACACCACTATTCATTCACAATAGCCAAAAGGTGGAAACAACCTAAATGCCCATCAACAGATGAACGGATAAAAATGTGGTACATACATACAATGGAATAAATATTATTCAGCCAGTAGGAGTCTTGATACATAAATACTATTCAGCCAGTAGCAGTCTTTATAATGCTAAAATACGAATGGAGCCAGAAGACATTACGCTGAGTGAAAAAAGACAATCACAAAAGGCCAAATATTGTATGGCCTCATTTATATAAAATGACAAGACAAGGTAAATGTATAGGGAACAAAGTTTATTAGTGGTTACCAGGGTAGGGAGAAGAGGGTGTTAAGAGTGATGGAAATACCACATTGATTAAAGGCAGGGTTGCACAGCCAATTATTGTAATTGCTATCAATAACTGGTACATCTGTAAAATGTTGAACTGGCATGAATTATGTGACAGATACATTTACAACAATGAAAAAAAAAAGCAGGTGCTGAGACTGCTTATGTACTGGGATTTGTTTCCTCGGCCTGGAGGTTTAGGGTCATGGTTTCATGGGACATCCCAGTTCACTGGCCTGATAACATTTTTAGTGCTTCTGTTCTACCTCCTAGTTCACTGCATAGTGCCTGGGATCTTTAAAGTTTGCAAGCAGCCATCCAAGGGACAACAATCGGTCTCTAATCACCTGGAGCAATAGAGCAAGGAGAGTCAGGAACAGGAGGAAGATGTGGAATGTGTGGCTAATTGCCTCCATGAAGTACTGCTTCCTTTGCCATGAGACCAGAAGAACTGGATGGTGCCTGGATATCATTACTCAAAACTTTGATCCAAGATTCTATAGAAGAAGCCTGATCAATAGGGAGGAAATGCAGAAAAGAATTTCACATTCTCATGGACTCCATACGTCCTGGAGCCACAAAGGTTGGATGAAGCCCCCAAAACTACTGCCCTAATATTTAAATCTCAAAACAAAAATATCCCCTGAAGTCAGCTTAAAATCAAACCATAGTTTAGCTTAACTGGTAAAAAATATTTGCCTTGAGCATTATGCTCTTTAAGAACTCTCTATACAGGATCGAATTGATAACAGCAACTCCAAAGATTAGGTAAGAACCTAAGGGGCCAGGGACTTTATGTTAATAGGAGAACGACAACTCAGAAACGGAGTGTGAGAATGATGGCACAAATCAAAGAATGTAATCAATGTCACTAGATGGTACATGTAGACACTACAGAATTGGTGTATATTCTCAACAACAAAAAAAATACATTTCTTAAAAAATATGTGTGTGTCAATACAGGAGAGGTCAGCACAAATGGACTGAACAAAAAGCAAGGAAGTTTCCTGAATAAACTGAACGCTTAGAAGGCCAGTGTAGCAGGGACGGGGTTTTGGGGACCATGGTTTCAGAGGACATCTAAGTCAACTGGCATAATAAAAGTTACTAAGAAAACATTCTGCATTCCACTTTGGAGAGTGGCATCTGGGGTCTTAAAACACTAGCAAGTGGCCATCTAAGATGCATCAATTGGTCCCAACCCACCTGGAGCAAAGGAGAATGAAGAACACCAAAGACACAAGGTAATTATGAGCCCAAGAGACAAAAAGGGCCACATAAACCAGAAACTACATTAGCCTGAGACCCGAAGAACTAAATGGTGCCCGGCTACAACCGATGACTGCCCTGACAGGGAACACAACAGAGAGTCCCTGAGGGAACAGGAGAGCAGTGGGATGCAGACCCCAAATTCTTGCAGAGACCAGACTTAATGGTCTGAGACTAGAAGGAACCCAGAGGTCATGGTCCCCAGACCTTCTGTTGGCACAAGACAGGAACCATTCCCAAAGCCAACTCTTCAGACAGGGACTGGACTGGACTACAGGATAGAAAATGATACTGGTGAAGAGTGAGCTTCTTGGATCAAGTACACAAGAGACTACGTGGGCATCTCCTGTCTGGAGGGAAGATGACAGGGCAGAGGTAGTCATGAACTGGCCAAATGGACACAAGGAGAGTGAGTGGAGGGAAGGAACGTGCTGTCTCATTAGGGGAGGAGCAACTGGGAATATATAGCAAGGTGTATATAAAGTTTGTGGAAACCCTGGTGGCATAGTGGTTAAGTGCTACAGCTGCTAACCAAAGGGTCGGCAGTTCGAATCTGCCAGGCGCTCCTTGGAAACTATGGGACAGTTCTACTCTGTCCTATAGGGTCGCTATGAGTCGGAATCGACTCGACAGCACTGGGTTGGGTTTGGTTTTATATAAAGTTTCGTATGAGAGACTCACCTGAGTTGTAAACTTTCACTTAAAGCACAAAAAAATCTTTTTTTAAAGTGTGTGTGTGTGTATATATACACATATATCCCTTCGGTAAGAAAGTATACGCTTCAATAAAGGGACATATGGCCACAAAATAATAAAATACAAATGAAATATGAACGCCTATAATTCAGTATTATTGTCACCTAATAACTCTTCCTGGAAAAACATCCTTCCCATACAACGTTGCCACAGGGTATAAACCCAAAACATATTTAACCAATATACCTAGACTATTCATGTAGGTCAGTTTATCACAATTACATATAAGAACTGGTTCCCAAAAAGGTCTACTATATAGTTAATTCATTATCAATCAATCCACACTCTAGCTTTCACGTCTATTATTATTTATTCTATAAACTATATCTCTAAAGTTTCTAAACCCCAAATATCATAATCATAGAAATTTTGCTTGTCAAATAAGTCTAGAGACGTTCATAAGAACTTTAACACACTCCATTTTCTACACAGCAAATACAGAACGTTATTGGATATATAAATGGACGTATTTGTCCTTTCATCACGATGAAAAGTGCATTTCCTCTGCACAGGTGAAGATTAGGCCCAAAAAACAATGTAAATTCTTCCCTACCGGTCCCGTCGCAAAGCCCTCGGAAAAGTTAACCTCTTACAAGCCCTCGCCCACTAACGAGCCCGGCTCCCATCTACCCGCGCACCACGGGAGCGCGCACGCGTGGGGAAGCCCACACTGCGGAACACTCCTACGCAGGCGCCCCGGAAGCGCGGCCCCGCGGAGGCGGCCTGACCCCCACAGTACGCATTGGGCAGGGCCTGAGCCAAAGACCCGGACTCGCCAGCCTCCCCGGAACATAGCCCAAGAGGCCCCTCGCACACACGACCGTCCGCCTTTTCTCTCCCTCGGCCCAGGCTGAGGCTCTCATCCCTCCCTCCTTCCTGGCTCGGCTTGGCCCTGCCAAAACGCCATGCAAACCTTGACGCTCTGGTCACTGGAGCAGGTCGCCATTCGCCGCCCGTGGAAGTCGAAAGAAACATCGTGGATGAGATCTTTATGATCCGCAGCAATGCTGTGCGCAACAAACATGGCTCCGCCAGGCACGCGCCTACACCGTTTGCCTCTTGCGCTTTCAGAGAAATAGGCTGCGTCGAGGACACGTGCGCACCAACGTTCGCCGGGACCGCGCGCCACCGCGGCGTTGTTCGGCGCGCGCACGTGTGCCCGCGCGCGCGCGCCCGGCCCGTCATGCCCTGCGAGGCCGTGGGGAACTTCCGCCTCATTTCCAGAAGTCAGTTGTCTCTCTAGTTTAGATAAAAATAGTAGGAGCTCGTGGTTGAAAGTTTGGGAATTAAGGAAAATGAAAAATATTAAAATGCAATTGCCCTTGAGTCAGTTCCCGTCAACATTTTGATGTGTTTCTTCCGTGATCCGAGCGCGGTGTATGGTGGGAGTGGAGGAGTTGGACCGCGGATTTCGTCAGTAAAGAAGCTTTCCTGGGACAGCTAGGGAGCAGGGAAGGAGGGGCTTGAGACGGACTGGGGAGTCCAGGCTTAACAGGCGAGAAGTAGAGACACGAGGAATGGAGTTGAGAGGAAGAAGGCGAGGGGTTATGGAGGCTGAAGAGAAGTTGTAGGGAGGGAGAAACGAAAAGATCGGAAATAACACAAGTTTTTGAATTACAGATTCCGTGGTAGAGCCAGCATGGGGGGGGGCGGGGATAATAGGATTTAAGATGAAGAATAAAGGTTCTTCGTGCAGAAACTGAAATTACCTAGTTGGATGGCAGGAGCCGAACTGAATTGGAAGACTTACTAGCCTAGAAACACAGTCAATGTAGGAATCAGTAAAATAAGCAAAACCATCTTTAAAAGTGGGGTAGAGGGGCTGTGAAAGAGAGTCTTCAGATCGAGGATTCAGTCAAAACCAGGAAGTGAAGTAAGGGTTTTGGGTTTTTTGTTTTTTTTTTAATCAAGGAGAGGCATTCCAGAGGGCATTGTAGTAAAGTTAGGTAAGATAGGAAAATGGAAGATTGGGTCAGGGATGTGGATGGACAAATAATTTGAAAATGAGACTGAAGGAGTTTATATTTTGAATTATATCCAGGGATGACAAGAATGGTGAGATTAGCAGGATAGAAAGTTTTCGAAGCAGTTAGTTCCAGCTGTCCCCTAATAGATTGCACAGAAACCTTCAAAGAGAGGTGGGGAATTCCTTTCTGGAATTTTCTTAAACTTGCCATTTTTTAAAAGTTACATAATATAAGGTTAAATTTCTTTTAAGAATTTTTTAAAACACGGGTGTATGTAGAATAAATTCCCTTTCACCTCACAATTTAACCTCCCTGCCCGTAAGATGTACCCTTACTGTGTACACTTCCAGAGCTTTTTCGATGGGTTTGCATATAGACGTGTTTTGTCCACCTCCTCTCCACCCCGTTGGTGAGGGAGGGAGCCCCACCCTAGGGTTCTGAGGATGGCGGAAAACATGACACCCAACACTGGACAGATGAGGCTGGCAGGAGTGTATTAGACACATGCACTCACAGCCGGGGGAAGAAGGACAGCACAGACCATGCGAGGCCACACAGAGATTGCACCGGGGGCAGAGGAAACCAGAAGGGGATGTGAGAAGTAGGCTTTGTAGTAAGAAGAAAAGGGTGACTGCTGGTTCTCATGGGAAGATGTGATTGGCTTGTTTGAATAATTCTGCAGACTGGCAGGGAAGTGAAACTTGTTACGTCGAGGACCAGGTGGAGTGCCCTCTCCTTCAGCTGGTAGGGAAACTAGCTAGTTGGGGAGGCTTTCCTGCTGGGTGGGGGCTTACCCAGTGAGAGCAGAGGAACTCACAGTTAGGCCTTTGGGGCCTTAGGCTAAGTGGCACATGGAATTTTAGGCCTTACAATACAATACCAAAATATATATATATATATTATTATTATATATAAAGAAATGTTTGGATTTTAATAAATTTATAAATACTTATTTTTGCTTTTCAGACAGTATTCAATATGTCTTGGGTACTTTCCATGTGGGTCTAATTAATTGTTTCTTTTTTTTTTTTAACTTATGCATTCCAAAATACAGACGCATTGTGGTCTATTTAACCATTCCTCTGCTAATGTACTAACAAGGTAACCATAGGTATGATTTATTTCTTCATCCACATAGGTTTTATTATATGCATGTCATTATTGTTTTAAAGTTGCTTCTGTATAGTTTTGCATGTTTCTCATTAGATTTGTTTAAACTATAATTTTTTGTGCTATTGTGAATGTTTTTTTTTCTATATTGTTTATAAGAAAGTTACTAATTTTTTGATATTCCCTTTGTATCTGTTTCCTTATTGGACTCTTAGTTCTTTAAGCATTTATGTTGATTCTCTTGGGTATATAGGTATTTTGCTGACAATAATTAAAAAATGACTACAGCCAAGTATCAACAGGGAACTGCCCGAAGTTCAAGCCAGAGTCAGAAGATGACATGGAATGAGGGCATATCGTTGCTGATGTCAGATGGATCCTGATGGAAAGCAGAGAATACCAGAACCAACTATGCCTAAGCATTCAACTGTGTGGGTTATAACAGATTATGGGTAACGTTACAAAGAATAGGAATTCCAGAACACTTCATTGTGCTCTTGTGGATCCTGTACATGGACGGAGAGGCAGTCATTCAAACAACAGGGAATACTGCATGGTTCAGAATTGGAAAAGGTGTGCGTCAGGGTTGTATCCTTTCACCGTACTTATTTAGTCTCTGTGCTGAACAAATTAATCTGAGAAGCTGGACTATATGAAGAAGAATGCAGAAGGATTGGAGGAAGGCTCATTTAACAACTTGCAATATGCAGATAACATAACCCTGCCTGCCAAAAATGAAGACGACATGAAGCACTTACTAATCAAGGTCAAAGACTACAGCCTTCAGTATGGATTACACCTGAATGTCAAGAAAACAGAAATCCTCATAACTAGACCAATAAGACTTCGTAATAAATGAAGAAATTGAAGTTGTCAAGGATTTCATTCTACTTGGGTCAACAATCAATGCACATGGAAGCAGCAGCCTAGGAACTGAATGACATTTATTGTATTGGGCATATCTGTTGCGAAAGACCTCTTTAAAGTGCTAAAAAAAACAAAGATGTTACTTCAATGACTAAAGTGCACCTGACCCAAGCCGTAGTTTTCAGTTGCCTTATAGGCATACAAAGGCTGGACAATGAAAAAGGAGGACGGAAGAATTGATTCATTTGAACTGTGGAATTGGTGAGGAAAATTAGATATACCATGTACTGCCAGAAGACTGAATAAATCACTCTTAGAAGAAATATGACCAGAATACTTAGAAGCAAGGGTGGCAAGATTTTGGCTGGCTTACTTTGGACACATTTCGACCAATCGCTGGAAAAAAGACATCGTGGTTGGTCGAAGTTCGGCAAAAACAAGGGAAACTCTCCATGAGATGGATTGACACAAAACCCAAAACAATGGACTGAAACATACCAATGATTATGAAGATGGGGCAGGACTGTATAACATTTAATTCTGTTATAGATAAGATTGCCATGAGAGCCAAAACAAGGGCAACTAACTACAACAATGGATAGATAAATAATTATAGGTATTTTGTATCAGTATCCAATCACAAAAACAGCATCCACTCTAGTTATTTTAAACAGAGGAAAATTTTGACAGCAGAATCGGTTACAAATATGTTGGAAAGACTAATGAAGAGCAAAATGGAAACAAATGAGATTACTCAGAGATTAGTTAACTGTTCCCACCCTTAGGGCTGAAAGAAAAAGGGAAAATAGTTTTACCTCTGAGGCTGCTATTGTTGGAATCTTTACCACTGTCAGGCAGGAAGCCAGGAGCTGATAACCCAGCTGTAGGTGTCTAACAGTAACAACAGCTGATGGAGGATGTGCCCACAAACTCGGGACAGCTGAGATTTCTGAAGCTTTTGCTGCTACTGTTGGAGCCAGAGCATAGTGCTAGCGCTGCTGTTAGACTCCCATTCCCTGAGCAGGAAGCTAGACTCACCCACTGCCCGTCAGCTGTATGAACTATATGAGTTTCCTCCACAATCCAGTCTCCTACCAGTGCTTCTCATTGGCAGAATCTAACTAGAAATCAGCTGGCAAGAGAGTCTGGAAAAATTAGGTTGATGGTTTCTAGCTCCCTGTATAATAGAAAAAGAGGTGGGGAATGGAGCCAGTGCTAAACCATAAAGCAAAAAACCAAACCTATTGGCATATGGTTGTTTCTGACTCATAACAGCCCTGTAAGACAGAGTAGAACTGCCTGATAGAGTTTCCAAGGAGCACCTGGTGGATTTGAACTGTGGACCTTTTTTGGTCAGTAGCCAAGTTTTTAACCACCAGGGCTAGTGCTAACTCTAGTATACTGTTGAATAATAGTTATGGCCATACTTGTCTTGCTCCTGGTGCTAATGAAACTGCTTCTAACGTATACTTTTTTGAAAAGTTGAATTTCTATTTCCAGCTTGCTAGGCGTCTTCATTAGTGTTCTATCACTTTTCTCTTATCCATATGTTAAGAAATTTCCTAATGCTGAAACATTATTGCTTTAATACCCTGCTAGTGATTCACTAATATCTTATTCAAAAGTTTTTCTTCTATATTTATAAAGAATATTAGTATATGGTTTGCATATGCATATGCATACACGCCTGCATGTTATTCTTTTATGGTTTCCGAATTACGTTAACCTTGTATAATGAGTTACAAAGATTTTATATTTTCCCTGCTCTAGAGCAGTTTAAATAACGTGGAAATTACTATTCTCTAAAGATTTTGTAGACGACTTTCATAAAATTATAAAGACCTGATGTCTTTGGTGGTAAGGGGATATTTGATTTTAACTACCTTTTAAAATAATTTTATTATTGAGCTCTTCAGATTTTCTATTTTTCTCAAGTCAATTTTGATCAATTATATTTTTCTTTAAAAATAGATCATTTCAGCAAGATATTTATATTTATCAATACAGTTATACATGATAATTTCTTATAATTTTTAAAATCTCCAATGTATCTGATGTAATGCTTTTTTCTTGTTTCCATTGTTTTGTCTTATTTCACTCTTAACATTTAAATCTTTTTATTGAAGTATAATATACTTCTAAAAAAATACACAAGTGTACAGCTTGCTGAATTTTCACAAACTGAACATACCCGTTCAACCCACCTCAGATCAAGAAACAGAACTTGACCAAGCACCCTACAAGCTCTCTTTGTACTCTTCCTGGTTATTATACCCCCGTTCCCAAGGGTAACTACCGTTCTGGTTTCTAACCACATAGAGTAGTTTCAGGTGTCTTTTTACTTTATGTGAATAAATGAAATTGTACAATATATGCTCTTTTCTATCTCGCTTCCTTCATTCTCTATTGTACTTGTGAGATTTATCTCTATCTTGCATATGTCCATTCCTTTAACTGCTGATGGACATATGGGAAATTTCCAATTTGGGTCTGTTATAAATAGTGTTGCCATGAATACCCTAATACCTGACTTATGGTGAATATATGTGTGCATTTCTCTTGGGACTGGAATTGCTAGATCATAGGTTGTATATATGTGCAGATCTAGCAAATACTGCCAACAAGTTTTCCAAAATGGTTGAACCAATTTATACCATTCCAGCAGTATGTAGTAGTTCCTGTTGCTTCAGATTCTCAGCAACACTCGATTTTTTTCATCGTTTTCATTTTGCATTCTGGTGGATACATAGGAGTATCTTGTGTTTTTGTTTCATTTCTTTTTACTCACTTAGTGGAAGTTTGCCTGTTATATTGGCATCAATAAGTTGGATATTATTGAGTCTCACAGTTTTTCTTTTTCATTAATTCCATATTTCATTAACTTCTATTTTTATCCTTATTCCTGTACTTTCTTTAGGTGTTTATTTTTTTTTTTTCCAACTTTTTTTGCTTAGGTAACTTAATTCATTTTCAGTCTTTCTTGTATCTTAGAAAATCAAGTTTATATTTTTGCCTCTATCACATTGGCCACATCTCAAGGATTTTAATTTGTTTGCTTTAATTGCTATTTATTACTAAATAGTCTCTAATTTAAGTTTTTTTAATCCTGTTTAGCCCAATAGCTTTTTTTTCTTTTTAACTCTTTTTATTGTGGTAAATACATACATATACACCAAAATTTTGTCAACAAAACTTCCACAATTACAATTCAGTGACATTGATTACATTTTTCACATCGTGCCACAATTATTGCTATTCTTTACTAAAAAATTCCTCCCCATAAACTCAATTCCCCCCAAACAAAAATTCCCCCATTTTCTTCCTCCCTCCTCCTCCTGGTTACCTGTGTTGTTTTGTTGCTGCTGTTGTTGTTGTTCAGTGCCATGGAGTCAGTTCCAACTCATAGTGACCGTGTCTACAGCAGAACGAAACACTGCCAGGTCCTGCGTCATCCTCACAATTCTTGTTATGCTTGAGCCCATTGTTGTAGCCACTGTGTCAGTCCATCTTGTTGAAGACCTTCCTCTTTTTCGCTGACCCTTTACCAAGCATGATGCCCTTCTCCACGGACTGGTCCCTCCTGATAACATATCCAAAGTACTTGAGATGAAGTTTCACCATCCTTGCTTCTAATGAGCATTCTGGCTGCACTTCTTCCAAGACAGATTTATTGGTTCTTCTGGCAGTCCGTGGTATATTCAATATTCTTCACCAACACCAGAATTCAAAGCCATCAATTCTTCTCCAGTCTTCCTTATTCATTGTCCAGCTTTTACATGCATATTAGGCTGTTGAAAACACCATGGCTTGACTCAGGCTCACCTTAGTCCTTAAAGTGATATCTTTGCTTTTTAACACTTTAAAGAGGTTTTTGGCAGCAGATTTGCCCAGTGCAATGTGTCTTTTGATTTCTTGACTGCTGCTTCCATGGGTATTGATTGTGGATCCAAGTAAAATGAAATCCTTTACAACTTCAATCTTTTCAGTTTGTCATGATGTTGCTGATTGGTCCGGTTGTAAGCATTTTTATTTTCTTTATGTTGAGATGTAATCCATACCCAAGGCTGTGGTCCTTGATCTTCATCAGGAAGTGCTTCAAGTCCTGTTCACTTTGAACAAGCAAGGTTGAGTCATCTGCATATCACAGGTTGTTAATGAGTCTTCCTCCAATCCTGATGCCGTGTTCTTCGTATAGTCTAGCTTCTCAGATTATTTACTAAGTATACAGATTGGCTAAGTATGGTAACCTTTAGTTTCTATATATTTTTTCATTTCATATAAGTGAGCTCATACAGTATTTGTCCTTTTGTCACTGACTTACTTCGTTTAACATGTTTTCAGCATTCATCCATGTTGTGGCATTCATCGGAACTTCGTTTCTCTTTATGGTTGTATTATATGCCACATTTTGTTTATCCATTCATCTGTTAATGGACATTTAGATTGTTTCCACATTTTGGCTATCGTGAATAGTGGTACAATAAACATTGGTATATGGATTTCTGTTTATGTTTATTTCTGTTTATGTCTTGCCTTCACTTCTCCTAGATATATACCTGGAACTGAGGTTGCTGGGTTATATGGTAGTTCTATGTTCAACGTTTTTGGGATCTGCCAAACTCTTCAACGGTGGCTGCACTATTTTAAATTCCCACCAGCAATGAATAAGGGTTCCAGTTTCTCCACAATCTCGCCAACACTTGTCTTCCTTTTTAAAAAAAATCATTGCCATTCTACTGGGGCTGAGGTGATACCTCATTGTGGTTTGGATTTGCCTCTCCCTAAAGGAGTCCTTTAAAGGAGTCCTAGTGGCATAATGGTTATGAACTATGCTGGTAGTTGAAAAGTTAACAGTTAAAAGCCATGTATCATCTCTACAGGAGAAAAGGCCTGGCAATCTGCTCCCATAAAGATTACAACCTAGAAAACCCTGTGGGGCAGTTCTGCTCTATGTCTTATATATGTATGTAACCTATTGCCATCAAATCAATTCTAACTCATAGTGACCCTGAAGAACAGAGTAGAACTGCCTCATAGGGTTTCCAAGGAGCAGCTGGCGGATTTGAACTGTCGACCTTTTGGTTAGCGGCTGAGCTCTTAACCACTGGGCTGCCAGGGCTCCATATATCTGTGTGTGTGTGTGTGTGTGTGTGTGTGTATGTACTGTCATGGGTCACTTAATGTCCAAGATACGTTTTATGAAGTAGGATGTTATGTGATTTAGACGTTGTGCACACACCATATTATGGATGAAGATCTTTTCAGGTGTTCACTTCCAAAATAAAGAGGTTTTGTCCATATTAAAAATTTGCTGGAGCAAATAACCTTAGTTTAAATTTTCAACAAATTCTTCTGCTTCACATAAGCACTCGCAGACTCACCACTCACTTTCACATTATGCAGCAAAAAACGCTGTTTGTAGCACTTGAATCACCCAGAGGTATCACTAAACTTGATGTCATCATCTGGTCCTGCTTTTCCTCTAAGTATCTCAGGCAAGCTTCATGCCTTAGCAGTGATCGTCAACGTGCAAGAGCGATTTGCTTTTGTGTTTGGTCCTCAATTCACATCTTTAGCAATTTCTTATATAGGCCCCTGTCTTAGTTATCTAGTGCTGCCGTAACAGAAATACCACAAGTGGGTGGCTTTAACAAAGAAGAATTTATTTTCTTAGTCTAATAACTAGAAGTCCAAATTCAGGGCATCAGCCCCAGGGGAAGGCTTTCTCTCTCTGTAGGCTCTGGAGGAAGGTTTTTGTCATCAATCTTCCCCTGGACAGCTTCTTCGCGCAGGAACCCTGGGTCCAAAGGACGCGCTCCCAGCACTGCTCACTTGGTGGTATGAGGTCCCCAACTCTCTGGTTGCCCCCCTTTCCTTTTATCTCTTGTAAGATAAAGGGTGGTGCAGGGCACACCCCAGGGAAACTCCCTTTACATTGGATCAGGGATGTGATCTGAGCAAGGGTGATGTTACAATCCCACCCTAATCCTCTTTAACCACAGCCAGAGATTATGATTTATAACACATAGGAAAATCACAAAATGGAGGACAAACACACAATACTGGGAATCATGGCCTAACCAAGTTGATAAATATTTTGGGGGGATACAACTCAATCCGTGGCAGCCCCTCTTGCATTTTCAGTAACCTTGCAGCTTTCAGTAGAGCCAATCCTTTAACAGCTTGGAGAATAGTTTCTTTGCTTTTGAGAACTGTGATGATTGTTGAGTACGCTACTTTCTCAAATCAGGATTTTTGAATTTTGCTATAACCTTATGGGACCACAGACATACATGTGGTCAGACATTATCCAAAGAGACCTTATGTATACAGTTTTTATTTTCATACTTTCGTTACCATAAAAGTCATATCAGTCATTATGTATAGTTTTTATTTTTCATACTTTTGTTATTGTGAAGGTCATACCAGTTGTATTTGCCAAATAAAAATACCTTAAATCTGATCTTTATACTTTTCAAGACATTTACTAAATTTTCTTCCCCTGCCGTACAACTTCAAGTTACTGTCTAGTGTCCCTACTTTTGCTTCTGGTGGATTCTCTTTAGCATTTCTTGTAGTGCCAGCTTGGCAGTAACCAATTCCCACAGTTTTTGTTTATCTGGGAATGTCTTAATTTCACCTTCATTTGTCAATGACAGTTCTCGCAAATACGGTATTCTTTGCTGACGGTTCTTTTCTTTCAACACATTAAACATGTCATCCTACTACTTTTCTGCCTGCATGGTTTCTGAAGAGAAATTGGTACTTAATCTTATTAAGAACACTTTGTATGTGATATTTCACTTTTTCTTAACTGCCGTCAAAATTTTCTTTGCCTGTGGTTTTTGAGAGTTTTATTATAATATGCCTCGGTGGGACTCTTCTTGGATTTATCCTACTTGAGATTCATTGAGCTTCGTGGATGTGTAAGTTCCTGTCTTTTGTCATATTTCGGTATTTTTTTGGCCGTTATTTCTTCAAACATTCTATTCCTTCCTGTCTCTCTTCTCCTTCTAAATGTCCCATAATGTATATATTATTCTACTTGATGATTTCCCATACATCCTTTAGGCTTTGTTCATTTTTCTTCACTCTTTTTTCCTTTTGCTCCTGAGACTCAACAGTCTCAATTGTCCTATCTTGGAGTTCACTGATTCTTTATTCTGTGAATTCAAGTCTACTGCTGAGCCCTTCCAGAAAATTTTTCATTTCTGTTATTGTACTTTTCAGCTGCAGCCTTTTATTTCTTTATTTTCATTGAAATTTTTTGTCTTCTATTGTTTCTGACTATTCTTATAGAGCTGTCTATTTCTTTCAATCCTATCAATATTTACATTATGTATTTTCGGACTTTGATGTTAAACCCAAACCCAAACCAAACCCACTGCCATCGAGTCGATTCCGACTCATAGTGACCCTCTAGGAGGGAGTAGAACTGCCCCATAGAGTTTCCAAGGAGCACCTGGCGGATTTGAACTGCCGACCTCTTGGTTAGCAGCTGTAGCTCTTAACCACTACACCACTAGGGTTTCCACTTTGATGTTAGGTACATATATATTTAGGAGTCTTGGTGGTGCAAGTGGTTAAGTGCTTAGCTGCTAAATACTAAAAATGTTGGCAGTTTGAACCCACCCAGCGGCTTGCATAAAAATTACAGCCTAGGAAACATTGTGGGGCAGTTCTCTTCTGTCATGTGAGGTTCTTATGTGTCACAGATTGAATTGTGTCTACATATATATTTAAGAGTCTTGGTGGTGCAAATGGTTAAGTGCTCAGCTGGTAACTAACAAAAACATTGGCAGTTTGAACCCACTCAGTGGCTCCCATAAAAATTACAGCCTAGGAAACATTGTGGGGCAGTTCTCTTCTGTCATGTGAGGTTCTTATGTGTTATGGATTGAATTATGTCCCCCCAAAATATGTGTTATGGTTCCTAACCTCTATACCTGCTATTTGGAAACCCTGGTGGTGTAGTGCTTAAGTGCTGCGGCTGCTAACCAAAAGGTCAGCAGTTTGAATCCACCAGGCACTCCTTGGAAACCCTATGGGGCAGTTCTACTCTGTCCTGTAGGGTCGCTTTGAGTCGGAATTGACTGGAGAGCAACTGGTTTTGTTTTTTTGGTTTTTTTATGCCTGTTATTATAATCTCATTTGGGAATGGGTTTCTTTGTTATGTTAATGAAGCAAGATTAGTGTAGGCTGTTCTTGATTCAGCCTCTTTTGAGATATGAAAGTGATTAAAACAAGCCAGGCAGCAAGCAGAGATAGGGTAAGATAAATACCAAGACACATAGAGATCTCCAAGGAAGCAGAAACTGAAGAGACAAAGACATTCCTCCAGAGCAAACAGAGAGAAAGCCTTCCTTTCGAGCCAGCACTCTGAATTTCAACTTCTAGCCTCCTCAACTGTGAGACAATAAATTTCCATTTGTTAAAGCCACCCACTATTGGTATTTCTGTTATAGCAGTACTAGATAATTAAGATAGAATTTGGTACCAGTGGAGTGGGGTGTTGCTGTAACAGGCACCTAAAATGTGGAAGTAGTTTTGGAATTGGGTAATGAGTAGAGGCTGCAAGAGTTTTAAGGTGCCCAATAGTAAAAGGGAAACAGTGGTGGCGTAGTGGTTAAGAGTTCAGCTGATAACCAAAAGGTCAGCTGTTCATATCTACCAGGCGCTCCTTGGAAACTTTATGTGGGCAGTTCTACTCTGTCCTATAGGTCGCTATGAGTCTGAATCGACTTGATGGCAATGGCTTTTTTTTTTTTTAAACAGTAAAAGTGGAGATTGCCTTGAAGAGCCTGTTGATAGAATTATGGACAGCAAAGGAAATTTTGGTGAGGGCTCAGAAGGAAGTGAGAGCTATTGAAGAAGCCTCTGTCATCTTAGAGAATACGTATGGTACCATCAATAGAATGTTGCTAGAAATTTGGACTTTAAATGTGCTTCTCATGAGGCTTTGAAAGAAAATGATGAACGCGTGATTAGACAACGGAGGAAGGGCAATGCTTTTTACGCAGTGGCAAAGAACTTGTCTGAATTTTATTCAAACATTTGGTGGAAGGTAGAACTTGGGGTGAACTTGGATATCTGGCTGATGAGATTTCTAAGCAAGATCTTAAAGTGGCCACATAGTTCTCCTTGCTGCTTATAATAAAATTCAAGAGGAAAAAGATGGGCTTAAAAATAAACTGTGCAAAATGGAAACAAAACTTAAAGATTCGGAAAATTCTATTGTACAAACTAAGGACACGTGTCCTAGAATTTTCACCAAGGACATGGCTATACAATCTTTTGTTAAAGAGGTTAAGCCTGTGACTAATGGACCTATTCAACCACTGGAGCAATTCTATCATCTTACACTAAAAGGGGCGGAGACAGTATGAAATGAAAGAAAGCTGCCTACCTCCTGGAATTCTGCAGTCAGAAAATGGCCCAGTGGAGCAGCTTGGTTGAAAACACCTGTGTCCTTCAAGAAAGAGAAGGCACCATCCCAGTAACAGTGCAGAGATCAGCAGAACTATTGGAGGGACCATGGAAGGCAGGGCTACCTCCATTTCAAAAATGGTTTCAAAGAGTCAGATCTCCACAACTCAGTTCCAAAATGTGGTGCTGCTGTTCAGGTGGGCCAAGAGGATGAGGTCGCTGCCCAAAGTTCAGGGGGTACGACTGCCATGCCCAAGGGGCAGGAAAATGGAGACTATGGGGGCTGGTGGGATGGGGTTGCTACTCAGATGGACTAGCAGAATGGGGCCACCCAAAGCCACGGGAGCAGAGTTGCCACCCCAGTGGCCTGCAAGGCAAGGTGGATGCCCAGGGGCAAGAGGCTCCCACCCAGAATCTGGAGAATATGGCTAATACGTAGAGTGTGGAGGACCGGCCCATTCCCCAGATGGTCTCACCAAAGAGAAGATTGTTTGTGCAAGTCTTGAGAACTAATGTTATTTGTTCTGGTGGGTTGTGGACTTGCTTGGTACCCAAGATTTTTCCATTTGTAATGGGAATGTCCACCCTGTGTTTTTCTCACCATTGTGCTTTGGAAACAGATCACTTGTGTTCTAGAATTCAAAGCTCCAGAAACGGAAAGAAATTTTGACCCACATGCTCAACCATACTTTACTTAGATAATTCAGAAAATAAGATTTTGGACTTAGAGTTGATATAAGACTTTTGGGATGGTGTGATAGGATGAATGTGTTTTGCACATGGGAAGGACATAAATTCTGGGGGCGCCAAGAATAAAATCCTATGAATTAAATTATTATAGCAGCACTAAGAAAGTAAAAGTCTCGTAACAGATTTGTCTATTTTGTTCTATGCTAAGATTGCCACTACATCTCTCTTGATAATAATTTGCATGGAATATTTTTTCCATCCTTTCAATTTCAACCTATTTGTGCCCTTAGACCTAAGATATGTCTCTTGTAGACAGCATATATTTGGGTCATGTATTCTTTTTTTTTTTTTAATTTTTATTGCACTTTAAGTGAAAGTTTACAAACCAAGTCAGCTTGTCATACAAAAAACTTATAAACGCCTTGCTTTTTTTTTTTTTTTATACTCCTAGTTGCTCTCCCTCTAATAAGACAGCACAGTCCTTCCCTCCACTCTCTATTTTTGTGTCCATTTGGCCAGCATCTGACCCCCTCTGCCCTCTCAACTTTTCTCCAGACAGGAGCTGCCCACATAATCTCATGTGTCTACTTGATCCAAGAAGCTCACTCTTCACCAGTATCATTTTCTATCCCATAGCCCGGTACAATCCCCGTCTGAAGAGTTGGCTTTGAGAATGGTTCCTGTCTTGGGCTAACAAAAGGTCTGCGGACCACGACCTCTGGGGTCCCTCTAGTCTCAGTCAGACCATGAAGTCTCGTTTTTTTAAAAGAATTTGAGGTCTGCATCCCAGTGCTCACCTACTTCCTCAGGGATTCTATGTTGTGTTCCCTGTCAGGGCAGTCAACTGTTATAGCCAGGCACCATCTACTTCTTCGGCTCTCATGCTGATGTAATCTCTGGTTTATGTGGCCCTTTCTGTCTCTTGGGCTAATAATTACCTTGTGTCTTTGGAGTTCTTCATTCTCCTTTGCTCCAGGTGGGTTGAGATCAATTGATGCATCTTAGATGGCTGCTTTCTAGCATTTAAGACCCCAGACGCCACTCTCCAAAGTGGAATGCAGAATGTTCGCTTAATAGATTTTATTATGCCAATTGACCTAGATGTCCCCTGAGGCCGTGGTCCTCAAACCCCTGCCCCTGCTACGCTGGCCTTTGAAGTATTCAGTTTATTCAGGAAACTTCTTTGCTTTTTGTTTAGTCCAGTTGTCCTGACCTCTCCTGTATTGTGTGTTGTCTCTCCCTTCACCTAAAATAGCTCTTACCTACTATCTAATTAGTGAAAACCCCTCTCCCTCCCTCCCTCCCTCCCTACTGTCATAACCATCAAAGAATATTTTCTTCTCTGTTTAAACTATTTTTCTAATTTTTATAATACCAGTCTCATACAATATTTATCTTTTTGCAACTGACTAATTTCACTCAACATAATGCCTTCCAGATTCCTCCATGTCATGAAATGTTTCGAGGATTCATCATTGTTCTTTATCGATGCGTGGTATTCCATTGTGTGAATATACCATAATTTATTTATCCATTCGTCCGATGATGGGCATCTTGGTTGCTTCCATTTTTTGCTATTGTAAACAATGCAGCAATGAACATGGATGTGCATATATCTGTGCATATAAAGACTTTTTATTTCTCTAGGATATATTCCAAGGAATAGGAGTGCCGGATCATATGGTAGTTCTATTTCTAGCTTTTTAAGGAAACGCTAAATCGATTTCCAAAGTGGTTGTACCATTTTACATTCCCACCAGCAGTGTATAAGTGGTCCAGTCTCTCCACAACCTCTCCAACATTTATAATTTTGTGTTTTTTGGATTAATGCCAGCCTTACTGGAGTGAGATGGTATCTCATTGTAGTTTTGATTTGCATTTCTCTAATGGCTAATGATCATGACCATTTCCTTACGTATCTGTTAGCTCCCTGAATGTCTTCTTTAGCGAACTACCTGTTCATATCCTTTGCCCATTTTTTAATTGGGTTGTCTTTTTGTTCTTCAGTTTTTGCAGTACCATGTAGATTTTAGGGATCAGGTGCTGATCAGAAATGGTCATAGCTAAAAACATTTTCCCTTTCTGTAGGTAATCTTTTTAGTCTTTTGCTGAAGTCTTTGGATGAGCATAGGTGTTTGATTTTTAGGAGCTCTGAGTTATCTGGTTTCACTTCTACATTGTTAGTAATGTTTTGTATACTGTTTATGCCATGTATTAGGGCTCCTAGCGTTGTCCCCATTTTTATTTCTATGATCTTTATCATTTTAGATTTTATGTTTAGGTCTTTGATTCATTTTGGGTTAGTTTTTGTGCATGGTATGAGGTATGGATCTCATTTCTTTTTTTTTTTTGCAGATGGATTTCTAGTTATGCCAGCATGATTTGTTAAAGAGACTGTCTTTTCCCCATTTAACTGACTTTGGGCCTTTGTCAAATAGCAGCTGCTCATATGTGGACTGATTTATGTCTAGATTTTCAATTCTGTTCCACTGGTCCATGTATCTGTTGTTGTACGAGTAGCAGGCTGTTTTGACTACTGTGGCGGTTTAATAGGTTCTAAAATCAGGTAGAGTAAGGGCTCCCACTTTGTTCATGTTTTTCAGTAATGCTTTACTTATCCAGGGCCTCTTTCCCTTCCATATGAAGTTGGTGATTTGTTTCTCCATCTCATTAAAGAATGTCATTGGAATTTGGATTGGAATTGCATTAAATGTATAGATCACTTTTGGTAGACTAGACATTTTTTAAAATGTTAAGTCTTCCTATCCGTAAGCAAGGTATGTTTTTCCACTCCTGTAGGTCTTTTTTGGTTTCTTGCACTAAAAAAAAAAAAAAAAAAAAATTTTTTTTTTTGCACTAGTGTCTTGTAGTTTTCTTTGTATAGGTCTTTTATGACTCTGGTCAGATTTATTCCTAACTATTTTATCTTCTTGGGGCTATTGTAAATGTATTGATTTGGTGATTTCCTCTTCGATATTCCCTTTGTTGGTGTAGAGGAATCCAACTGATTTTTGTATGTTTATCTTGTATCCTGATACTCTGCTAACTCTTCTATTAGTTTCAGTAGTTTTCTTGGGGATTCTTTAGGGTATTGTGTGTACAAGCTCATGTCATCTGCAAATAGAGATACTTTTACTTCTTCCTTACCAATCTGGATGCCCTTTATTTCTTTATCTAGCCTATTTACTCTGGCTAGGACCTCCAGCACAATGTTGAATAAGAGTGGTAATAAAGGGCATCCTTGTCTGGTTCCCAGTCTCAAGGGGAATACTTTTAGACTCTCTCCATTTAGGATGATGTTGGCTGTTGACTTTGTATAAATGCCCATTACTATGTTGAGGAATTTTCCTTCTGTTCCTATTTTGCTGAGAGTTTTTATCTTGAATGGATGTTCAACTTTATCAAATCCCTTTTCTGGATCAATTGATAGGATCATGTGATTCTTGCCTTTGTTTTATTTATATGATGGACTACATTAATTGTTTTTCTACTGTTGAACCATCCCTGCATACCTGGTATTAATCCCACTTGGTCATGGTGAATTATTTTTTTGATGTGTTGTTGAATTCTATTGGCTAGAATTTTGTTGAGGATTTTTGCATCTAAGTTCATGAGAGCTACATGTCTGCAATTTTCTTTTTTTGTAGTGTCTTTACCTGGTTTTGGTATCAAGGATATGCTGGCTTCATAGAATGAGTTTGGGAGTATTCCATCCTTTTCTATGCTCTGAAATACCTTTAGTAGTAGTGGTATTAACTCTGCCCTGAAAGTTTGGTAGAATTCTCCAGTGAAGCTGTCAGTTCCACAGCTTTTTTTTCTTGGGAGTTTTTTAATTACATTTTCAATCTCATCTTTTGTTATGGGTTTATCTACTTGTTCTACCTCTGTGTTAGTTTCGGTAGGTAGTGTCTTTGTAGAAATTCAGCCATCTCTTCTAGGTTTTCAAATTTGTTAGAGTACAATTTTTGGTAGTAACCTGATATGATTCTTTTAATTTCAGTTGGGTCTGTTGCAATATTTCACATTTCATTTCTCATTCGGGTTATTTGCTTCCTCTTCTGTTTTTCCTTTGTCAGTTTGGCCAATAGTTTATCAATTTTGTTAATCTTTTCAAAGAACAAGCATTTGGTCTTATTAACTCTTTCAATTGTTTTTCTGTTTTCTATTTCATTTAATTCTGCTCTAATTTTTATTATTTGCTTTCTTCTGATGCCTGAGAATTTCTTTTGTTGCTCTCTTTCTATTTGTTCAAGTTGTATGGTTAACCCTTTGATTTTGGCCCTCTCTTCTTTTTGTATGTGTGCATTTATTGATATAATTTGACCTCTGAACACTGCTTTTGCTGTCTCTCAAAGGTTCCGATAGGAAGTGTTTTCATTCTCATTGGATCCTATGAATTTCTTTATTCTATCCTTGATGTCTTCTATAACCCAGTCGTTTTTGAGCAGGGTACTGTTCAGTTTCCAAGTGTTTAATTTCTTTTCCCTACTTTTTCTGTCACCGATTTCTACTTTTATGGCCTTACAGTCAGAGAAGATGCTTTGTAATATTTCGATGTTTTAGATTCTGCTAAGGATTGCTTCATGACCTAATAAGTGGTGTATTCTAGAGAATGTTCCACGTGTGTTGGAAAACAAAGTATACTTGGCTGCTCTCGGGTGGGGTGTTCTGTATATGTCTACGAGGTCAAGTTTGGTTGATTGTGGCATTTAGATCTTCCATGTCTTTATTGAGCTTCTTTCTGTATGTTCTGTCCTTCACCAAATGTGGTGTGTTAGCGTCTCCTACTATAATTGTGCAGCTCTCTATCTCGCTTCTCAGTGCTGTTATAGTTTGTTTTATGTATCTTGCAGCCCTGTCATTGGGTGCATAATTATTTAATATGCTTATATCCTCCTGGTACATTGTCCCTCTAATCATCATATAGTGCCCTTCCTTATCCTTTGTCGTGGGTTTAACTTTAAAGTCTATTTTGACAGAAATTAATATTTCTACTCCTGCTCTTTTTTGATTGCTGTTTGGTTGATATATTTTTTTCCATCCTTTGAGTTTTAGTTTGTTTGTGTCACTTAATCCAAGGTGTGTCTCTTGTAGGCAGCATATAGACAGATCTTGTTTTTTTATCCATTCTGCCACTCTCTCTTTATTGGAGGATTTAGTCCATTTATATTCAGCGTAATTATGGATAGGTATGAATTTAGTGCTGTCATTTCAATGTCTGTTTTTATGTGTTGTTGACCATTTCTTTTTCCCACTTAATTTTTTGTGCTGAGTAGTTTATCTTTATAAATTGTCTTTTCCTCTTATTCGTTGTAGTTGGTTTTATTTCTCCTGAGTCTCTATTTTTTTCTTGTATTTTATTTTGATGAGTAGGATAGTTAGTCTCTTTTGTGATTACCTTAATATTTACCCCTATTTTTCTGAGTTTAAACCTAACTTATTTATTCGTATCACCTTATCTTCCTCTCGATATGAAAGATCTATGACTACACGTACTAGTCTCTCTTTATTGTTTTAGTGTTGTCTTCTTTTACATAATGACATTGCTGTTACCCAGTTTTGAGCATTTTATTATCTCGATTTATTTTTGTCATTTCCCTCTCTGGGTTGACATCTGATTGTTCTCTCCAGTGTTCTAGTCTTGGGTTGATATCTGATATTATTGATTTTCTAACCAGAGAAATCCCTTTAGTATTTCTTGTAGTATTGGTTTGGTTTCTACAAATTCCCTAAACTTCTGTTTACCTAGAAATGCCTTAATTTCACCTTCATATTTGAGAGACGGTTTTGCTGGATATACGGTTCTTGGCTGGCAATTGTTTTCCTTTAATGCATTATATAATCATCCCACTGCCTTCTTGCCTGCATGGTTTCTGCTGAGTAGTCCGAACTTATTGACTCTCCTTTGTAGAATGCTTTTCGTTTACCCCTAGGCACTCTTAAAATTCTCTCTTTGCATTTGTTTTTAGCGAGTTTGATCGTAATATGTCTTGGTGATGTTCTTTTAAGATCTACCTTATGTGGAATTCGATGAGCATCTTGGATAGATATCTTCTCGTCTTTCTCAATTACAGGGAAGTTTTCTGCCAACAAATCTTCAACAATTCTGTCTGTATTTTCTGTTATCCCTCCCTGTTCTGCTACTCCAATCACTCATAGGTTATTTCTCTTGATAGAGTCCCAAATGATTCTTAGGGTTTCTTCTTTTAAAAAAAAAATTCTTTCATCTGATTTTTCTTCAAATATGTTGGCGCCATGTGCTTTACCTTCAATCTCACCAATTCTGCCTTCCACCTGCTCAGTTCTGCCCCTCTGACTTTCTATTGCATAGCCTACTTCTGTAATTTAATTGTTAATCTTCTGAATTTCTGATTGCTATCTCTCTATGGATTCTTGCAGCTTATTCAAGTTTTCATTATTTTCTTTTTGTAATTTTTAAAAATTTAATTGTATTTTAAGTAAAGTATACAAATCAAGTCAGTCACTCATACACAAATTTATGTACACCTTGCTATATACTCCTAATTCCTCTCCCCCTAATGAGACAGCACACTCCTTCCTTCACTCTCTCTTTTCCTGTCCATTCTGCAAGCTTCTGACCCCCTCTACCCTCTCATCTCCCATCCAGATAAGAGATGCCAACATAGTCTCATCTGTCTACTTGATCCAAGAAGGTCATTCTTGCCCAGCATCATTTTCTATTCCATTTAACACTCCAATCCCTCTCTGAAGAGTTGGCTTTGGGAATGGTTCCTGTCTTGGGCTAACAGAAGGTCTGGGGACCATGACAACTGGGGTCCTTTTAGTCTCAGTCCGACCACTAAGTCTGGTCTTTTTACAAGAATTTCAGGTCCGCATCCCACTGCTCTCCTGCTCCTCAGGGGCTCTCTGTTGTGTTCCCTGTGAGGGCAGTCACTGGTTGTCGTCAGGTACCACCTAGTTCTTCTGGTCTCAGGCTAATGCAGTCTCTGGTTTATGTGGCTCTTTCTGTCTTTCAGGCTCATAATTACCTTGTGTCTTTGGTATTCTTCATTCTCCTTTGCTCCACGTGGTTTGAGACCATTTGATGCATCCTAGATGGCTGCTTCCTACTGTTGAAGACCACAGATGCCACTCTCTGAAGTGGGATGCAGAATGTTTTCTTGATAGATTTTATTATGCCATTTGACTTAGATATACCCTGAGACCATGATCCCCAAACCCCTGCCTCTGCTATGCTCACCTTCGAAGCATTCAGTTTATTCAGGAAACTTCTTTGCTTTTAGTTTAGTCCAGTTGTGCTGACCACTCCTGTATCGTCTGTTGTTTTTCCCTTCACCTAAAGTAGTTCTTATCTACTATCTAATTTGTGAATACACTTCTACCTCCCTCCCTCCTTCCCCCTCTCTTAACCATGAAAGAATATATTCCTCTCTGTTTTAACTATTTCTCAAGTTCTTATAGTAGTGGTCTTATACAATATTTGTCCTTTTGAAACTGACTTATTTCACTCAGCATAATGCCTTCTAGATTCCTCCATATTATGAAATGTTTCACAGCTTCATCACTGTTCTTTATCGATGTGTAGCATTCCATTGTGTGAATATAGCACAATTTATTTATCCATTCATCCGTTGATGCGTATCTTGGTTGCTTCCGTCTTTTCACTATTATAAAGAGTGCTGCAATGAACATGGGTGTGCATATATCTGTTCGTGTAAAGGCTCTTATTTCTCTAGGATATATTCCAAGGAGTGGGATTGCTGGATTGTATGGTAGTTCTATTTCTAGCTTTTTAAGGAAGCACCAAATCGGTTTCCAAAGTGGTTGTACCATTTTACATTCCCACCAGCAGTGTAGAAGTGTTCCAGTCTCTCCACAACCTCTCCAACCTTTTTATTTTGTGTTTTCTGGATTAATGCCAGCCTTGTTGGAGCAAGATGATATCTCATTGTAGTTTTGTTTTGCATTTCTGTAATGGCTAATAATCGTGAGCATTTCCTCATGTATCTGTTAGCTACCAAAATGTCTTTTTTTTTTTTATTAACTTTTATTGAGCTTCAAGTGAACGTTTACAAATCAAGTCAGACTGTCACATATAAGTTTATATACACCTTACTCCATACTCCCACTTGCTCGCCCCTTAATGAGTCAGCCCTTCCAGTCTCTCCTTTCGTGACAATTTTCCCAGCTTCCAACTCTCTCTATCCTCCCATCCCCCCTCCAGACAGGAGATGCCAACACAGTCTCAAGTGTCCACCTGATACAACTAGCTCACTCTTCATCAGCATCTCTCACCTACCCACTGTCCAGTCCCTTTCATGTCTGATGAGTTGTCTTCGGAGATGGTTCCTGTCCTGTGCCAACAGAAGGTTTGGGGACCATGACCGCCGGGATTCCTCTAGTCTCAGTCAGACCATTAAGTCTGGTCTTTTTATGAGAATTTGGGGTCTGCATCCCACTGATCTCCTGCTCCCTAAGGGGTTCTCTGTTGTGCTCCCTGTCAGGGCAGTTATCGATTGTGGCCGGGCACCAACTAGTTCTTCTGGTCTCAGGATGATATAGGTCTCTGGTTCATGTGGCCCTTTCTGTCTCTTGGGCTCTTAGTTGTCGTGTGACCTTGGTGTTCTTCATTTTCCTTTGCTCCAGGTGGGTTGAGACCAATTGATGCATCTTAGATGGCCGCTTGTTAGCATTTAAGACCCCAGACGCCACATTTCAAAGTGGGATGCAGAATGTTTTCATAATAGAATTATTTTGCCAATTAACTTAGAAGTCCTCTTAAACCATGGTCCCCAAACCCCCGCCCTTGCTCCGCTGACCTTTGAAGCATTCAGTTTATCCAGGAAACTTCTTTGCTTTTGGTCCAGTCCAGTTGAGCTGACCTTCCATGTATTGAGTATTGTCCTTCCCTTCACCTAAAGCAGTTCTTATCTACTAATTAATCAGTAAAAAACCCTCTCCCACCCCCCCTCCCCACCTCGTAACCACAAAAGTATGTATTCTTCTCATTTTATACTATTTCTCAAGATCTTATAATAGTGGTCTAACAATATTTGTCCTTTTGCCTCTGACTAATTTTGCTCAGCATAATGCCTTCCAGGTTCCTCCATGTTATGAAATGTTTCACAGATTCCTCACTGTTCTTTATCGATGCATAGTATTCCATTGTGTGAATATAGCACAGTTTATTTAACCATTCATCGGTTGATGGACACCTTGGTTGCTTCCAGCTTTTTGCTATTGTAAACAGAGCTGCAATAAACATGGGTGTGCATATCTCTGTCTGTGTGAAGGCTCTTATTTCTCTAGGATATATTCCGAGGAGTGGGATTTCTGGGTTGTATGGTAGTTCTATTTCTAACTGTTTAAGATAACGCCAGATAGATTTCCAAAGTGGTTGTACCATTTTACATTCCCACCAGCAGTGTATAAGAGTTCCAATCTCTCCGGAGCCTCTCCAACATTTATTATTTTCTGTTTTTTGGATTAATGCCAGCCTTGTTGGAGTGAGATGGAATCTCATCGTGGTTTTAATTTGCATATGTCTAATGGCTAATGATCGAGAGCATTTTCTCATGTATCTGTTAGCTACCCGAATATCTTCTTTCGTGAAGTGTGTGTTCATATCCTTTGCCCACTTCTTGATTGGGTTGTTTGTCTTTTGGTGGTTGAGTTTTTACAGAATCATCTAGATTTTAGAGATCAGGTGCTGGTTTGAGATGTCATAGCTGGAAATTCTTCCCCAGTCTGTAGGTGGTCTTTTTACTCTTTTGGTGAAGTCTTTAGATGAGCATAGGTGTTTGATTTTTAGGAGCTCCCGGTTATCTGGTTTCTCTTCGTCATTTTTGGTAATGTTTTGTATTCTGTTTATGCCTTGTATTAGGGCTCCTAAGGTTGTCCCTATTTTTTCTTCCATGATCTTTATCGTTTTAGTCTTTATGTTTAGGTCTTTGATCCACTTGGAGTTAGTTTTTGTGCATGGTGTGAGGTATGAGTCCTGTTTCATTTTTTTGCAAATGGATATCCAGTTATGCCAGCACCATTTGTTAAAAAGACTATCTTTTCCCCAATTAACTGACTCTGAGCCTTTGTCAAATATCAGCTGCTCATATGTGGATGGATTTATATCTGGGTTCTCAATTCTGTTCCACTGGTCTATGTGCCTGTTGTTGTACCAATACCAGGTTGTTTTGACTACTGTGGCTGTATAATAGGTTCTGAAATCAGGTAGAGTGAGGCCTCCCACTTTCTTCTTCTTTTTCAGTAATGCTTTGCTTATCTGAGGCTTCTTTCCCTTCCATATGAAGTTGGTGATTTGTTTCTCTATCACCTTAAAAAATGACATTGGAATTTGGATCGGAAGTGCATTGTATGTATAGATGGCTTTTGGTAGAACAGACATTTTTACTATGTTAAGTCTTCCTAACCGTGAGCAAGGTATGTTTTTCCACTTAAGTATGTCCCTTTTAATTTCTTGTAGTAGAGCTTTGTAGTTTTCTTTGTATAGGTCTTTTACATCCTTGGTAAGATTTATTCCTAAGTATTTTATCTTCATGGGGGCTACTGTGAACGGTATTAATTTGGTTATTTCCTCTTCGATGTTCTTTTTGTTGATGTAGAGGAATCCAAGTGATTTTTGTATGTTTATCTTATAACCTGAGACTCTGCCAAACTCTTCTATTGGTGTCAGTAGTTTTCTGGAGGATTCCTTGGGGTTTTCTGTGTATAAGATCATGTCATCTGCAAATAGAGATAATTTTACTTCCTCCTTGCCAATCCGGATGCCCTCTATTTCTTTGTCTAGCCTAATTGCTCTGGCTAGGACTTCTAGCACAATGTTGAATAAGAGCGGTGATAAAGGGCGTACTTGTCTGGTTCCCGTTCTCAAGGGAAATGCTTTCAGGTTCTCTCTATTTAGAGTGATGTTGGCTGTTGGCTTTGCATAGATGCCCTTTATTATGTTGAGGAATTTTCCTTCAATTCCTATTTTGCTGAGAGTTTTTATCATAAATCGGTGTTGGACTTTGTCAAATGCCTTTTCTGCATCAATTGATAAGATCATGTGGTTTTTGTCTTTTGTTTTATTTATATGGTGGATTACATTAATGGTTTTTCTAATATTAAACCAGCCTTGCATACCTGGTATAAATCCCACTTGATCGTGGTGAATTATTTTTTTGATATGTTGTTGAATTCTATTGGCTAGAATTTTGTTGAGGATTTTTGCATCTATGTTCATGAGGGATATAGGTCTGTAATTTTCTTTTTCTGTAATGTCTTTACCTGGTTTTGGTATCAGGGAGATGGTGGCTTCATAGAATTAGTTGGGTAGTATTCCGTCATTTTCTATGCTTTGAAGTACCTTTAGTAGTAGTGGTGTTAACTCTTCTCTGAAAGTTTGGTAGAACTCTGCAGTGAAGCCATCTGGGCCAGGGCTTTTTTTTGTTGGGAGTTTTTAGATTACCATTTCAATCTCTTTGTTTGTTACGGGTCTATTTAGTTGTTCTACTTCTGAATGTGTTAGTTTAGGTAGGTAGTGTTTTTCCAGGAATTCATCCATTTGTTCTAGGTTTGCAAATTTGTTAGAGTACAATTTTTCGTAATAATCTGATATTCTTTTAATTTCATTTGGGTCTGTTGTGATGTGGCCCTTCTCGTTTCTTATTCGGGTTATTTGTTTCCTTTCCTGTATTTCTTTAGTCAGTCTAGCCAGTGGTTTATCAATTTTGTTAATTTTTTCAGAGAACCAGTTTTTGGCTTTGTTAATTCTTTCAATTGTTTTTCTGTTCTCTAATTCATTCAGTTCAGCTCTAATTTTTATTATTTGTTTTCTTCTGGTGCCTGATGGATTCTTTTGTTGCTCGCTTTCTATTTGTTCAAGTTGTAGGGACAGTTCTCTGATTTTGGCTCTTTCTTCTTTTTGTATGTGTGCATTTATCGGTATAAATTGACCTCTGAGCACAGCTTTTGCTGTGTCCCAGAGGTTTTGATAGGAAGTATTTTCATTCTCGTTGCATTCTATGAATTTCCTTATTCCCTCCTTGATGTCTTCTATAACCCAGTCTTTTTTCAGGAGGGTATTGTTCAGTTTCCAAGTATTTGATTTCTTTTCCCTAGTTTTTCTGTTATTGATTTCTAGTTTTATTGCCTTGTGGTCTGAGAAGATGCTTTGTAATATTTCGATGTTTTGGGTTCTGCAAAGGTTTGTTTTATGACCTAATATGTGGTCTATTCTAGAGAAGGTTCCATGTGCGCTAGAAAAAAAAGTATACTTTGCAGCAGTTGGGTGGAGAGTTCTGTATAAGTCAATGAGGTCAAGTTGGTTCATTGTTGTAATTAGGTCTTCCGTGTCTCTATTGAGCTTCTTACTGGATGTCCTGTCCTTCTCCGAAAGTGGTGTGTTGAAGTCTCCTACTATAATTGTGGAGGTGTCTATCTCACTTTTCAGTTCTGTTAAAGTTTGATTTATGTATCTTGCAGCCCTGTCATTGGGTGCATAAATATTTAATATGGTTATATCTTCCTGATCAATTGTCCCTTTTATCATTATGTAGTGTCCTTCTTTATCCTTTGTGGTGGATTTAAGTCTAAAGTCTATTTTGTCAGAAATTAATATTGCTACTCCTCTTCTTTTTTGCTTATTGTTTGCTTGGTATATTTTTTTCCATCGTTTGAGTTTTAGTTTGTGTCTCTAAGTCTAAGGTGTGTCTCTTGTAGGCAGCATATAGACGGATCGTGTTTCTTTATCCAGTCCGAGACTCTCTGTCTCCTTATTGGTGCATCTAGTCCATTTACATTCAGCGTAATTATAGATAAATAAGTGTTTAGTGTTGTCATTTTGATGCCTTTTTATGTGTGTTGTTGACAATTTCATTTTTCCACTTTTTTGTGCTGAGACGTTTTTCTTAGTAAATTGTGAGATCCTCATTTTCATAGTGTTTGACTTTATGTTTGTTGAGTCGTTACGTTTTTCTTGGCTTTTATCTTGAATTATGGAGTTGTAATACCTCTTTGTGGTTACCTTAATATTTACCCTTATTTTTCTAAGTAAAAACCTAACTTTTATTGTCCTATACCGTCTTGTATCACTCTCCATATGGCAGTTCTATGCCACCTGTATTTAGTCTCTCTTTTTGATTATTGTGATCTTTTACCTATTGACTTCAATGATTCCCTGTTACGAGCATTTTTTTTTTAATTAATCTTAATTTGTTTTTGTGATTTCCCTGTTTGAGTTGATATCAGGATGTTCTGTTTTGTGACCTTGTGTTGTGCTGGTATCTGATATTATTGGTTTTCTGACCAAACAATTTCCTTTAGTATTTCTTGTAGCTTTGGTTTGGTTTTTGCAAATTCTCTAAGCTTGTGTTTATCTGTAAATATCTTAATTTCACCTTCATATTTGAGCGAGAGTTTTGCTGGATATATGATCCTTGGCTGGCAGTTTTTCTCCTTCAGTGCTCTGTATATGTCATCCCACTGCCTTCTTGCCTGCGTGGTTTCTGCTGAGTAGTCTGAACTTATTCTTATTGATTCTCCCTTGAAGGAGACCTTTCTTTTCTCCCTGACTGCTTTTAAAATTTTCTCTTTATCTTTGGTTTTGGCACGTTTGATGATAATATGTCTTGGTGTTTTTCTTTTTGGATCAATCTTAAATGGGGTTCGATGAGCATCTTGGATAGATATGCTTTCGTCTTTCATGATGTCAGGGAAGTTTTCTGTCAGCAGATCTTCAGCTATTTTCTCTGTGTTTTCTGTCCTCCCTCCCTGTTCTTGGACTCCAATCACACGCAAGTTATCCTTCTTGATAGAGTCCCACGTGATGTTTAGGGTTTCTTCATTTTTTTAAATTCTTTTATCTGATTTTTTTTGCAGCTATGTTGGTGTTAATTCCCTGGTCCTCCAGATTTCCCAGTCTGCATTCTAATTGCTCGAGTCTGCTCCTCTGACTTCCTATTGCGTTGTCTAATTCTGTAATTTTATTGTTAATCTTTTGGATTTCTACATGCTGTCTCTCTATGGATTCTTGCAACTTATTAATTTTTCCACTATGTTCTTGAATAATCTTTTTGAGTTCTTCAACAGTTTTATCAGTGTGTTCCTTGGCTTTTTCTGCAGTTTGCCTTATTTCGTTTCTGAGGTCATCCCTGATGTCTTGAAGCATTCTGTAAATTAGTTTTTTATATTCTGCATCTGATAATTCCAGGATTGTATCTTCATTTGGGAAAGATTTTGATTCTTTTGTTTGGGGGATTGTAGAAGCTGTCATGATCTGCTTCTTTATGTGGTTTGATATTGACTGCTGTCTCCGAGCCATCACTAAGATATAAAAAAAGTAGTTGTTTATTCTGTAATTGCTCACTGGGTCTTATCTTGTTTTGTTTTATTTCAATCTACGTGGATGGGCTACTAGATTGTGCTGTCTTGTTTGTTGTAGCCCTTGACTTATTTATGACCTATTACCAGCTGGTTTGGGCTGTTGCCAGATATATATGCCTGAGTCTATTCACTATTCTTGTGTAGAATCTGATTCTGGGTCATCAAGTGTGTGCTGCACCCTAACACCTATCCACCTGTAGAAGTAGTGGTGATAGCTGTGTGCACCAGCTTCTATTAGCAGCTGGGGTTCACCCTCCAGGGGGCGCAGGATGCTGACAGGCTTCCCCCAAGTGTCAGTGAGGTAGGTGTGTCTCTATTCTTGTAGCACCTTGGTGGGAGGGCACTGCAGCTGTACCTTAGGCCCCCAATGTAAGTGACTCTACTGATTGGTAGGTGTCACCCTCCTTAGACCCCTAAGGCAAGAGGCTAAGTGGTCTGGGGGGAGCTTCAGCCCTCAGCTCCCTGTTGTGAGTCAGTTAGGGCTCTGTTGAATAAGCAGAGATATCAGACCTGGGAAACTTGTTTTTCCAGAAAATCCGCTAAAAAAAATGCAGTCAGATCCCTATCAGAACTGCCTTTGGATTATAACCACCACCTTGTTCCCTGTGAGGATGAAAGTCCAAGATTTGGATCATATATGCTTGGCTGTAGCTGTTTCTGTGTTTTCAGTCCAATTAGGGATGGATTTTTGGTCCCTGGGTTTTTTGTGGTTTCTTCTCTCAGGCTGGAAGAATGGGTTAGAAAAAGACCAAAAAAAAAAAAAAAAGGAAAAGCAAAGCCACCGCGGAGCCGGAGCCGTTCTCCCTCTGGCTCAGGAAATTCCAATGTTAATGAAGCCACCTGGGAAGGGTGGGGGAGGGTTCAGAGAAACAGGAGAGTAGCACCCTGGAATATAGCCAAAGTTGCTTATCTTGCTTGGAATGACTATTTTATCTGAGATTCCCGAGGCGCATGTCGCCTATGTGTGCTGGCTGTGTGGAGATTGCCCCCGAGGGTCTGGCCCACTGAAGCCACGGTCAGATCCTCCGCTGCCAGTCCAAAGCCCAGCGTCAAGGTTCCCCTGCTGGGACGCTGCACTCCTGGCTCCAAAATCAGTCGCTGCCTCCTGGGGACTTCTCGTCCCGCCAGCCGCGTCGCTGCGCCGCTTCCGCAGACCAGCTGGGCCCCCTCCCAGGGTTAGTTCAGGGGAGTAGGGCTACGCCCCATGCTTGTGCTGTGACAGCGCCCAGTCAAAAGCCCGGTGCCAAGGTTCCCCGGCTGGGACGCTGCACTCCCGGCTCCAAAACCAGTCACTGCCTCCCGGGGACTTCTCCCACCAGCCCCGTCGCCACGCCGCCCACGCAGACCGGCTGGGCCCCCTCCCAGGGTCAGTTCAGGGGGGTAGGGGTGCGCCCCTTGTTTGTGCCATCACAAGATTTTGTGTTCAGCTCCCCTGGGTCCAGACGTAAGCCCGGCACCAAGGTTACCTGACTGGGATGCTTGCTCCAGGCTCCGAAAACAGTCGCTGCTTCCCCGTAGTTGTTCGTTCTCCGTCTCTAAATCTGTGTTTGTTGTTCAGGGTTCGTAGATTGTTATGTATGTGATCGATTCACTTGTTTTTCCGAGTCTTTGTTGCAAGAGGGATCCGAGGTAGCATCTACCTAGTCCGCCATCTTGGCCCCGCCTCCTAAATGTCTTCTTTAGTGAAGTGCCTATTCGTATCCTTTGCCCATTTTTTAATTGGGTTACTTGTCTTTTTGTTCTTCTGTTTTTGCTGTACCATGCAGGTTTTAGGGATCAGGTGCTGATCAGAAATGGTCATAGCTAAAAATTTTTTCCCAGCCTGTAGGTAATCTTTTTAGTCTTTTGGTGAAGTCTTTGGATGAGCATACGTGTTTGATTTTTAGGAGCTGCCATTTATGGAGTTTCTCTTCTGCATTGTTAGTAATGTTTTGTCTACTGTTTATGCCATATAATAGGTTTCCCAACGTTGTCCCTATTTTTTCTTCCACAATCTTTATCGTTTTAGATTTTATATTTAAGTCTTTGATCCATTTTGGGTTAGTTTTTGTGCATGGTGTGAAGTATGAGTCTTGTTTCATTTTTTTACAGATGGATATCCAGTTACACTGGCACCGTTTGTTAAAAAGGCTATCTTTTCCCCACTTAACTGATTTTGGTCATTTGTCAAGTAGCTGCTCATTTGTGGATGGATTTATGTCTGAATTCTCAACTCTGTTTCATTGGTCTATGTATCTGTTGTTGTACCAGTACCAGGCTGTTTTGACTATTGTGGCAGTATAATAGGTTCTAAAATCAGGTAGAGTGAGGCCTCCCACTTTGTTCTTCTTTTTCAATAATGCTTTACTTATCTGGGGCCTCTTTCCCTTCCATATGAAGTTGGTTATTTGTTTCTCCATCTCATTAAAAAATGTCATTGTAATTTGGATTGGAATTGCATTGTGTCTACAGATCGATTTTGTTAGAACAGACAGTTTTATAATGTTACGTCTTCCCATCCATAAGCAAGGTATCTTTTTCCACTTATGTAGGTCTCTTTCAGTTTCCTGCAGAAGTGTGTTGTAGTTTTCTTTGTATAAGTCTTTTACATCTCTGGTAAGATTTATTCCTAAGTATTTTATCTTCTGGGGGTACTGTAAATAGTATTGATTTGGCGATTTTCTCTTCGATGTTCTTTTTGTTGGTGTAGAGGAATTCAAATGATTTTTGTGTGTTTATCTTCTATCCTGATACTCTGCTGAACTCTTCTATTAGTTTCAGTGGTTTTCTTGAGGATTCCTTAGGCGTTTCTGTGTATAAGGTAATGTCCTCTGCATGTAGAGATACTTTTACTTCTTCCTTACCAATCTGGATGCCCTTTGTATCTTTATCTAGCCTAATGCATGTGGCTAGGACCTCCAGCATGATGTTGAATAAGAGCGGTGATAAAGGGCTTCCTTGTCTGGTTCTCGATCTCAACGGGAATACTTTCACTCTCTTCATTTAGGATGATGTTGGCTATTGGCTTTGTATAAATGCCCTTTATTTTGCTGAGGAATTTTCCTTCTATTCCTATTTTGCTGAGAGTTTTTATCATGAATGTGTGTTGAACTTTGTCAAATGCCTTTTCTGCATCAATTGATAAAATCATGTGATTCCTGTCTTTTGTGTTATTCATGTGATGGATTACATTAATTGTTTTTGTAATGTTGAATCATCCCTGCATATCTCGTATGAATCCCACTCGTTCGTGGTGAATTATTTTTTTGAGATGTTGTTGAATTCTATTGGCTAGAATTTTGTTGAGGACTTTTGCATCTAAGTTCATGAGAGATATAGGTCTGTAATTTTCTTTTTTTGAGGTGTCTTTACCTGGTTTTGGTATCAAGGATATGCTGGCTTCATAGAATGAGTTTGGGAGTATTCTGTCCTTTTGTATGCTCTGAAATACCTTTAGTAGTAGAGGTGTTAACTGTTCTCTGAAAGTTTGGTAGATCTCTGCAGTGAAGCTGTCCAGGCCAGGGGGTTTTTTTGATTGGAGTTTTTTGATTACCTTTTCAATCTCTTCTTTTGTTATGGGTCTATTTAGTTGTTTTACCTCTGTTTGTATTAGTTTATGTAGTTAGTGTGTTTCCAGGTATTCATTCACTTCATCTAGATTTTCGAATTTGTTAGAGTACAATTTTTCATAGTAATCTGATATGATTCTTTTAATTTCAGTTGGGTCTGCTGTAATATCGCCCATCTCATTTCTTATTCAGGCTATTTGCTTCCTCTCCTGTTTTTCTTTTGTCAGTTTGGCCAATGGTTTATCAATTTTGCTAATTTTTTTGAAGAACCATCTTTTGATCTTGTTAATTCTGTCAATTTTTTTCTGTTTTCTATTTCTTTTAATTCTGCTCTAATTTTTATTATTTGCTTTCTTCTGATGCCTGAGAATTTCTTTTGTTGCTCTCTATTTGTTCAAGTCGTAGGGATAATTCTTTGATTTTGGCCCTTCTTTTTGGATGTGTGCGTTTATTGATATAAATTGACCTTGGAGCACTGCTTTCACTGTGTCCCAAAGATTCTGATAGGAAGTGTTTTCATTCTCATTGGATCCTATGAATTTCTTTATTCCACCCTTAATGTCTTTTATAAGCTAGTCTTTTTTGAGCAGGGTATTGTTCGGTTTCCAGGTGTTTGATTTCTTTTCCCTGCTTTTTCTGTTATTGATTTCTACTTTTATGGCCTTATGGTCAGAGAAGATGCTTTGTAATATTTCGATGTTTTGGTTTCTGCTAAGGCTTGCTTTATGACCTAATACATGATGTATTCTAGAGAATGTTTCATGTGTGTTGGAAAACAAATTATACTTGGCTGCTTTTAGGTGGGGTGTTCTGTATATGTCTATAAGATCCAGTTGGTTGATTGTGGCATTTAGATCTTCCATGTCTTTTTTGTGCTTCTTTCTGGGTGTCCCATCCTTCACTTAAAGTGGTGTGTTGAAGTCTCCTACTATTATTGTGTTGCTGTCTATCTCACTTTTCAATGCTGTTATGGTGTGTTTTATGTATCTTGCAGCCCTTTCATTGGGTGCATGAATATTTAATATGGTTATATCCCTCAGTGTATTGTCCCTTTAATCATTATATAGAGCCCTTCCTTATCTTTTGTAGTGGATTTATCTTTAATGTCTATTTTGTAAGAAATTAATATTGTCACTCCTGCTCTTTTTTATTGTTGTTTGGTTGATATATTTATTTCCATCCTTTGAGTTTTAGTCTGTTTGTGTAAGTCTAAGGTGTGTCTCTTGTAGGCAGCATATGGACGGTTTGTGTTTTTTAATCCATTCTGCCACTCTGTGTCTTTACTGGTGCATTTAGTCTATTTGCATTCAACATAATTGTGGATAGGTATGAATTTAGTGCTATCATTTTGATGTCTTTTTTTGCGTGTTGTTGACAGTTTCTTTTCCCCACTTTATTTTTTGTGCTGAGTAGTTTATCTTTATATATTGTCTCTTTTTTATATTTATTGTTGTTGATTTTGTTTCTGCTAAGTCTCTATTTTTTTCTTGTATTTTATTTCGATGTGTAGGATGGTTTGTCTCCTTTGTGGTAACCTTAATATTTACCCCTATTTTTCTATATTTAAGCCTAACTTTTATTTCTTTGTATCCCCTTGTCTTCCTCTCATATGAAAGATCTATGACTACATTTTTTAGTCCCTCTTTATTGTTTTAATGTTGCCTTCTTTTACATGATAACATCGCTGTTTCCCTGTTTTCATTGTTTTTTTATCTTGATTTTTCTGATTCCTCTGTCTGGGTTGCCATCTGATTGCTCTGTCCAGTGTTCTAGTCTTGAGTTGATGCCTGATATTACTGATTATCTAACTAAAGAACTCCCTTTAGTATTTCTTGTTGTTTTGGTTTGGCTTTTAAAGAATTTCCTAAACTTCTGTTTATCTGGAAATGTCCTAATTTCACCTTCATATATGAGAGACAGTTTTGCTGGATATATGATTCTTGGCTGGTAATTATTTTCCTTCAATACTTTATGGAAGTCATGCCACTGCCTTCGTGCCTGCATGGTTTCTGCTGAGTAGTTCGAGCTTATTCTTATTCACTCTCCTTTGTAGGTGACTTTTCATTCATCCCTAGCTGCTCTTAAAATTCTTTATCTTTGGGTTTTGGCAAGTTTGATTATCATATGTCTCAGTGACTTTCTTTTAAAATCTGCCTTATATGGAGTTTGATGAGCATCTTGGATAGATATATTCTCATCTTTCATGATATCAGGGAAGTTTTCTGCAGAGAGATCTTCAACAATTCTCTCTGTATTTTCTGTTATCCCTCCCTTTCTGGTACCCTGATGACTTGTAGGTTATTTCTCTTGATTGTGTCCTACATGATTCTTGAGGTTTCTTCATGTTTTTTCATTCTTTTACCTGATTTTCTCAAATATATTGGTGCAAAGTGATTTATCTTCGAGTTCACCAATTCTGCCTTCCACCTGCTCAGCTCTGCTCCTCTGACTTTCTATTGTATTGTCTAATTCTGTAATTTTATTGTTAATTTTCTGAATTTCTAATTGCTGTCTCTCTTTGGATTCTCTCAGTATATTAAATTTTTTATTATGTTCTTGAGTAACCTTTTTAATTTCTTCAACTCTTTTATCTGTGTGTTCGTTGGCTTGTTTTGTGTATTGCCTCATATCCTCCCTGATCTCATTCCTGATGTCTTGAAGAGTTCTGCAAATTAATCGTTTGTGTTCTACATCCGGTAATTCCAGGAAGGCACCTTCATCCAGAAGATCCCTTGATTCTTTGTTTTGAGAGCTTGTTGAAGCAATCATGGTCTGCTTCTTTATGTAATTTGGTATTGCCTGCTGTCTCCGTGCCTTCTATAAGTTATTGTATTACTTTATTTCATGTTTGCTTATTATATCCTAGCCTCTTGCTTTGTTTTGTTTTGATATGTCCAAATAGTTTGCTTGAGTGAGCTAGCTTGATTATTCTCTCCTTTGAAGCGCTAACGTCCTGTCACAAGATGACTAGAGCTGTTTCCAAGTGTATGAGCCTAGGAGTTCATTTACTTTTCTTGTATGGATTCAGTTCAGGTGTCCAGGTAGTTGGTCATCAAGTGTGTGGTACAGGCTCTGTCCTACACTCTTAGAGGGGCAGGGGTGATTGGTATAGGTGCCAGTCTCTGATTGCAGCAGGGGGTCACACTCTGAGCAAGGCAGTGGGCTGACAACCATTTCCCACGAGTCTGTGAGGAAAGCGTGTCCACATTTCCTAGATCACACAGGTGGGTAGGTTCTGCAGATGGATCTTGGGCACCCAATGCTTTTGATTGTAAGGACTGGGAGGCACCAGTTATCCTTGGTCCCCTGTCGCGGGTGGCTGGGTGACCTAAGTGGAGCCACCAGTCCTTAGGCCCCTGATGTGGGTAGGCGAGGGCCCCGTTTAATGGGCAAAGCAGTGTCAAACATCAAATATCCACCTCTCCATCACACAGCTGAAATAGTTACAGTCTGCCAACAAGGGCCTATTCTCCTGAAATAGGCCCACACAGGTCCATGTAGGCATGAAAGTTATTCAGATTCCATTTATGCCTGGACAGGAGCTATTTCTGTCCTGAGCTCCACTGGTTAGTGGAGCTGGCAGATTATCTTTTCCCCAGTTGTGAATTTATTCCTTCTCCAAGGCCAGGAGAATGGCTCAGGATTTGCAACAGGATCTCTCTCAGGCCCAGGGAAATTAACACCCACTGAAGCCCACTTCAGGCCTGGGAGCGTGGTAAAACATACAAAAGTACTTAGCTTTTGCTGAGAATGCCATTCTTCTGTGGTTCTGGAGGTGTGAGTAGGCTGTGCGGCTATCTGTTTCTCCCTGAGGAAACTGTGGCTGAGCGCTACCACCAGCACACCACAGCCTGAGGGTTCCCGGCGATTCAAGTCCGGCAACTCCTCTCTGCTTCTGAACCCTCTCTCCCTCCCTCTACTGCTCAGTCCATTTTCTAGCTTTGCCTTTGATGTTCAGGGCTTCTAACTTGTCATAAATATAATCGTTTCATTTTTTTTGGTCTTTGTTGTAAGAGGGTTCACCAGAAGCATCTGACTATTCCGCCATCTTGTCCCTACCGTACGCTTATTCTGGATCATATATTCTTTGTTTTGTTTTTATCCATTCTGCTACTCTTTTCCTTTTAACTGGAGCATTTAATACATTTACATGCACTGTAATTACCAATAAGAAAGGGCTTACTTCTGCCATGTTGTTATTTGTTTTCTGTGTGTCTTATAACTTTTTCGTCCCTTGTTGTTGTTGTTAGGTGCCATTGAGTCAGTTCCAACTCATAGGAACCCTATGTACGACAGAACAAAACACTGCCTGGTCCTATGCCATCCTCACGATCCTGGTTATGCTTGAGCTCATTGTTGCACCCAGTGTGTCAGTCCATCTCCTCGAAGGCCTTCCTCTTTTTTGCCCACCCTCTACTATACCAAGCATGATGTCTTTCTCCAGGGACTGGTCCCTCCTGATAACATGTCCAAAGTACATGAGACAAAGTCTCAGCATCCTTGCTTCTAATGAACTTTCTGGCTGTACATCTTTGAAGAAAGATTTGTTCATTCTTCACCATAATTCAAAGGCACAAATTCTTCAGTTTTCCTTATTCATTGCCCAGCTTTCGAATACATATGAAGTGATTGAAAAAACCATGGCTTGGGTGAGGCACACCTTAGTCTTCAAAGTAATACCTTTGTTTTTTATTTTGATGTATAGGATTGTTTGTTTCCTTTGTGGTTACCTTAGTATTTACCTCTATTTTTCTTATTTTAAACCTATCTTTTATTTCTTTACATCACCTGGACTTCTCTATATGAAAGACGTATGACGGCATTATTTAGTCCCTCTTTTTTGTTTTAATCTTTTATATATTGACTTCTCTGTTTCCCTATTTTCAGTGTTTTAGCTTTGATTTATTTATGACTTCCCTATCTGGGTTGATATCTGATTGTTCTGTGCTGTGTTCTAGTCTTGAGTTGTTATCTGATGTTATTGATTTTCTAACCAGAGAACTCCCTTTATTATTTCTTGTAATTTTGGTTTGGTTTTTACAAATTTCCTAAACTTCTGTTTATCTGGAAATGCACTAATTTTGCCATCATATTTGAGAGATAGTTTTGCTATATAATTCTTGGTTGGCTTTATATATGTCATCCCATTGCCTTCTTGCCTGCATGGTTTCTGCTGAGTCGTACAAGCTTAGTCTTATTGACTCTCCTTTGTGGATGACTTTTCATTTATCTGTAGCTGCTCTTAAAATTCTCTCTTTGTTTTTGGCAAGTTTGATTATAATATGTCTTGGTGACTTTCTTTTGGGATCTACCTTGTATGGGATTCGATGAGCTTCTTGGATAAATATCTTCTCATCTTTCATGATATCAGGGAAGTTTTCTGCCAACAAATCTTCAATAATTCTCTGTGTATTTTCTGTTATCCTCCCCTGTTCTGGTACTCCAATCACTTGTGAGTTATCTCTCTTGATAGAATCCCACATAATTCTTTGGGTTTCTTCATTTTTTTTAATTCTTTTATCTGATCTTTCCTCATATGAGTTCGTGTCAAGTGCTTATCTTCAATCTCACTAATTCTAACTTGTATTCCCTCAGTTCTGCTCCCATGACTTTCTATTGAGTTGTCTAATTCTGAAATTTTATTGTTAATCTTTTGGATTTCTGTTTGCTGTCTCTCTGTGGATTCTTGCAACCTGTTAAATTTGTGATTATGCTCTTGTATAACTTTCTTAAGTTCCTCTATTGCTTTGCCTGTGTGCTGCTTGGCTTGTTCTGCATTTTACCTGATCTTCTTCCTGATCTCTTGAAGAGCTCTGTATATTAATCTTTTGAATTCTACCTCCAGTAATTCCAAGAAGTTACCTTCCTCCAGAAAGTTTCTTGAATCTTTATTTTGGTGAAATGCTGAAGTCATCATGGTCTATCACTTTATGTGATTGATATTGACTGTCATCAACTAGCCATCAATAAATTATTGTATTTATTTATTTCATGTTTGCTTACTGTGTCCTAGCTTCTTGTTTTGTTTTGTTTTGATTTGCCCAAATAGGGTGGTCGTGTGAGCTAGTTTGATTATTGGCATCTTTGAAGCTCTCACATCTTGTCACCAGGTGGTTAGAGCTGTTACTAGGTATGTGAGCCCAGGAGTCCGTTTACTTTTCTTGTATGGATTCAGCTCAGGTGTCAAGGTAGTCACCAAGTCTATGGTGCAGGCTCTCAGCTACAGTCCTAGATGATCAGGGGTGGTTTGAGTAGACACAAGTTTCTGGCTGCAATAGAGGGTCATGTGCTGAGCAAGGCAGGGGGCTGACTGCTGCCCAAGTGTCTGGGAGGAAAGCGTGTCCCTGTTCCCTAGACCACATAGGTGGGTGGGTTTCTCAGCTGGACTGTGGGCACCCAATGCTGTTGGCTGTAAGGCCTGGGAGGTACCACTTATTCTTGGACCCCTGTCACAGGTAGCTAGGTGGCATGGGTGGAGCCACCAGTCCTTAGGCCCTGATGTGGGTAGGTGAGGACCCAGCTTAATGGGCAAGGCAGTGTCAAATATCATGGATCTGCCACTTCCTCTTATAGCTGATACAGTTGAATATAGGCTTCAGGTGCATACCCTGTTGTACTGTACTAATGAGGACCTTTGCTGTTGAAATGGGCCAACACAGGTCTATACATGGGTGAAAGGCATTCGAAGTCCACAGACCACTTACGCCTGTGCCTAGGGAAAGGGGCTGTTCCTACCCTGAGTTCCCGGCTTAGGGGAGCTGGCAGATTATTTTTTCCCGTTTGTTAATTTGTTCTCTGTCCAAAGCTGGAAGAATGGCTCAGAGTGCACAACAGGTCCCACTTCTGATACGGGGGTGCGGCAGTCATTGAAGCTAGCCCAGTACCTGGTGCAGAGGGAGGAGGGGACAGGTAAATGGTAGAGAAGTTCTTCCTGAAGGGACTTTTTTTTTTCTTTTGATCTGCGCATGTTAGATGCATGCCAATTGAGTGCCACTTCTCGCGGGTTCTGAAGGCTTGAGCAGACTCTCTGCTGCTTGGTCTCTCCCAGTGGGGAAAACAAATCCCGAGCACCAGTGCTTGCCTCACCAAGCACGCCAGCCAATCCAGCCTGCAGGGTGCCAGTGCCCACCAGATCATGTCTGGCAACTCCTCACTGCTCCTGAATGGTCTCTCCCTCCCCCTACTGCTCACTCCAATTCCTTTGATGCTCAGGGCCCTTAGATTGTCATATGCAATTGATTCACTTGTTTTTTTCAGGTCTTTTTTGTAAGAGGGAACACAGGAAGCATCTGACTATTCCATCATCTTGGCCCTGCCTCACATCTTTGCTTTTTAACACTTGAAAGTGGCCTTTTGCAGATTTGCTCAGTGCAATATGTCATTTGATTTCTTGACTGCTGCTTCTGTGGGAATTGATTGTGGATCCAGGTAAAATGAAATCCTTGACAACTTCAATCTTTTCTCTGTTGATCATGATGTTGCTTATTGGTCCACTTATGAAGACTTTTGTTTTATGTTGAGATCTAATCCGTACCGAAGGATCAGTAAGTGCTTCAAGTCTTCTTTGCTTTCAGCAAGCAAGGTTGTATCATCTTCATATCGCAGGTTGTTAATGAGTCTTCCTCCAATCCTGATGCCTTATTCTTCTTCAAATAGTACAGCTTCTCAGATTATCTACTCAACATGCAGATTGAATAAGTATGTTGGAAGGATACAGCCCTGACGCACACCTTTCCTGACTTTAAACCACACAGTGTCCCCTCATTCTGTTCAAACAACTGCCTCTTGTTCTCTGTATGGGTTCCGCATGAGCACAATTAAATGTTTTGGAGTTCCCATTCTTGGCAATGTTATCCATAATTTGTTACTATCCGCACAGTCAAATGCCTTTGTATAGTCAATAAAACATAGGTAGCCATCTTTCTGGTATTCTGTGCTTTCAGCCATGAACAATTGGACATCAGCAATGATGTTCTTTGTTTCATGTCCTGTTCTGAATTCAGCTTGAATTTCTGGCAGTTCCCTGTAGATGTACCTGCAACCACTTTTGAATGATCTTCAGCAAAATTTTACTTGTGTGTGATATTAATGATATTGTTTGATAAATTTCTACATTCCATACATATAGTTGCCATTTATTTATTTATTTGCCAGGTATTTGCAATGAAGAAGTTGTTGGTCATGTAAAATTCTACCTTGTGATCTCAAATTTCGTGTCTATTACCAAGGCCATATTTTCCACCTACTGTTCCCTCTTTATTTCAAACTTTCACATTCCAATCACGAGTAATTATCAATGCATCTCGATTGCCTGTTTGATCAATTTCAGACTACAGAAGTTGGTAAAAATCTTCAATTTCTTCATCTTTGGCCTTAGTGGTTGGTGCATAAATTTGAATAATAATCATATTAACTGGTCTTCCTTGTAGGCTTCTGGATATTATTATATAACTAACCTCGTTGTACTTCAGGATAGTAACTTAGTTTTAGTAATATAAAAAAACTCTATACCCATACTGTTTTTCTCCTTCCCCTGTTTTTGTTGTTGTTACCACCAATTACATCTTTATATATCATGTGCCCTATTTATGCTTATTTTTAATGCATTTGTCGTTGTAAAACATGGAAGACTTAGCCACTATAACTACCAGGCAGAAATACTTAAAACATGTCCTTATACTTACCCCTGCAATTACCTTTTATTAAAGGAGGTAATTTTTTTTCTATGTACAGGTTTGAGTTATTATCTAGTGTTCTTTCCATGCCAGCTCAAGGGCTTTCTTTAGCATTTCTTGTAAGGCAGTTCTCGGAGTTATGAACTCTCTGAGCTTTTGTTTACCTGGGAATGTCATGATTTTGGCCTCATTCTGGAAGGACAGGTTTGTCAGAGATAGCATTCTTGGTTCACAGCTCTTTTCTTTCAGCACATAGAATATGTTGTCCATTGCCTTCTGGCCTCCAAGGTTTCTGAGGAGAAATTGACATTTAATCTTATTGGGGATCCTATGTTTGTGAATAGTAGCTTCTCTCTTATTGCTTACAGGATTCTCTCTTTATCGTCAGTTTTTGAAAGCTTGATTATAATGCGACTCAATGTGAATCTCTTTGAGTTTATCCTGCTTGAAGCTTGTTGAACTTCTTGGATTTGTAGGTTTACGTCCTTTGGCAGATTTGGAAATGCTTTCGCTGATATTTCTTCAAATATTCTCTCTGTCTATTTCTCTGTCTTGTCTTCTTCTGGTAGCCCCATGATTTCTGGAAGGCTAGAATCTTCTAGCTCACTGATTCTTCCTTCTCCTTGCTTAAATTTGTTGTTCAATTCTTCCATTGAGTTTCCCATTTCAGTTATTGTCTTTTTTCATTCCAGTATTTCTGTTTAGTTTGTTTTTATAACGTCTGTCTCTATTTAAATTCTTATTTTGTTCACGTGTCATTTTCCTGATTTCCTTCAGTTCTTTTTCTGTGTTTTCCTTTAGTTCTTTGACTTTGTTTAATATTATCGTATTATATTCTCCCAATCTGCTCATTATTTGGGCTTCCATAGATACAGTTTCTTTACATCTTGTTTACTTGGATATCCCATCATTTCATTTTCTTTGTGTGTCTTGTGGCTTTTTTTTAGTTGAATCTGGGAAATTAGAACTTTTTTTAACGTCAATATTCTTTTTTTTTAATTTTTATTGTGCTTTAAGTGAAAGTTTACTTAAATCAAGTCAGTCTTTCATACAAAAATTTATATACACCTTGCTATACACTCCTAGTTGTTCTCGCCCTAATGAGACAGAACACTCCTTCTCTTCACCCCTCCACCCTCTATTTTCATGTCCATTCAGCCAGCTTCTGAACCCCTGTGCCTTCTCATCTCCCCTCCATACAGGAGCTGCCCACATAGTCTCATGTGTCTACTTGATCCAAGAAGCTCAATCCTCACCAGTATCATTTTCTATCCTATAGTCCAGTCCAATCCCTGTCTGAAGAGTTGGCTTTGGGAATGGTTCCAGTCTTGGGCTAACAGAAGGTCTGGGGACCATGACCTCCAGGGTCCTTCTAGTCTCAGTCAGACCATTAAGTCTGGTCTTTTTATGAGAATTTGAGGTCTGCATCCCACTGCTGTCCTGCTCCCTCAGGGGTTCTCTGCTGTGTTGGGACATTAGAATTTTACTAGATCTTAGATGTCTCTCTTCTCCCCAGTATTCAGTGTTTTCAACAGCTCTGGTGGCACAGTGGTTAAGAGCTTGGCTGCTAACCAAAAGGCTGACAGTATTAATCCACCAGCCATTACTTGGAAACCCTATGGGGCAGTTCTACTCTGTCCTATAGGGTCACTATGAGTTGCAGTCGATTAGAAGGCAACAGGTGTGGTTTTGGTTTTATTTTATGCAAGAAACTTTTAGGTAGATAGACCCTTTGGCCTTTTATTTTCACTTCCTGTCTTTGTGATAGTTTCCTCTCCTTTTCTGGGATAGTTTTCACTTCCTTTCTGTAACAACTACGATTCTAAAAGTCCAGATTAAGGTCTCAGTCTTTCAGTGTCTCCCAAACAGAACAGAGAACAAGCAATAATCAATCTGTCCACAAGGGGGCTCTATCTTTACTATTTGCTTACCAATCCCTTGCTCTGTGTCATCTTTCTTACCACTTATTCAGTCCTTCAGCAACTCCCAAACTTGTCAGAAAGCCCACACCAAATGAACTGCTGCAAGGCTGGGTGCAGCCCTTCATCTTTGTTTTGCAGCTTCCTCCCCTACTTTGCGAAGGCCCACTTTCTCAGAGCCATGCTCAGTGAGCTGTTGGGTTGACTGGGGCTATGGCTGCTGTCTTTTTCCCATGCTGGCATCCTGCATGGACCACCAGGGAGATCCCCCCTGTTACACTAAAAGCCAACATTGTGTTGGCTAGGGGATCAGACTGTACTGCAGACAACATGCCATAGCCTGTTGCAGCTGCTGGACTGCAGCGCCAGGAGGGGAAGGGGCAGAGACACTGGACAGAGACACCCACCATAAGTGACTCATTAGTTGACTTAGGTCCACCTACAGTTCTTGCTGCTATCCTGTGTGCACCGACTCAGAGTCCTTCAGGCTAGCACAGATCTTTTGTTATATTTCTTAGTGTACATCTCATAAAGGTTGGGAACCTAGACCTGCTCACACTGCCATCTTCCTAGAATCCTCTCCTGGACTTATATTCTTTTATTAAATAATCATTATATTCTACATTTCGTTAAGTTTTGAACTCATACAAGCCCTGTATTTTCTAAGTAGTTCTGGCTAATGAAATCCTGCCTTAATCCAGGGCATGCCTCCTCATTAGTAGTAGTTAATGAGACGAAATTCTAGAGTGTGGAGGTTTGTGGACACAGGTGCAAATAGAGATGAAAATTTGAACTGAAAACCACTTAAAAGAGTTGATTAGATAAGTTTTAAGGGTGAGAATCATCACAAGAATATGGACTTTTTTATGAGGATTTATATTTGTAACCAACTTGTTTTAAATCTTATAATTAAAAAAAATCCCCTTGGAGACATCTGTACTTCAAAAGTTTAACATTACCTCCTGTGGAATTTAACCTTTAAACTCAAAGCCTTTCATACCAGTTAGTTGTCATAGGATACAGTATCTGATGCAGGGCATGTGGCTCCTTTATGCATATAAATAACCTGGATTCATTGCTTTGGGAAAAGAAATAAAGTCTCAAACAGGGCTGGGACTAGGTTGAGGCAAGTTAGGCACTGTGGGTAAGAGTGTAAATGGGTACAACCACTATGGAAAACTGTCAGACGTGACTTGGAAAAATTGAAAATAAGCACGCCTTAAGATCCAGCAGATCCGGCACTTCTGAGTTCTGAAGAGACAATGTACAGAGTGAGAGAAAATATGTGTGAACCATATATCTGATATGTGTTTACTATCTAGAATATATAAAGAACTCCTACAACTCAAAAACAAAACAAAAATCACAACCAACCTAATGAAAAAGTGGGCAAAGGTCTTGAATAGACATTTCTCCAGGAATATATAAAAATGGCCAATAACCAAACCCAAAACCCATTGCCATGGAGTTGATTCTGACTCATAGTGACCCTATTGAACAGAGTGGAATTGCCCCACAGAGTGGAATTGCCCCGCATGGCTCTGTAAATCTTTTGTGGAAGCAGACCGCCACGTCTTTCTCCCATGCAGTGGATGGTGGGTTTGAACCACCAACCTTTTGGTTATTAGCCACACGTTTTAACCACTGTGTCACCAGGACCGCTCCAAATGGCCAATAAGCATGTGAAAATATGCTGAACATCATTAGTCATTAGAGGAAATGCAAATCAAAACCACAATAAGATACCACTTCACACCGAGATAGCTATTATCAGAAAAACAAAAAATAGCAAGTGTTGGCAAGGATGTGCAGAAATTGTTACCCCCATCCCTTGCTGGTGGGAATGTAAAGTGATGCAGCCACTATGGAAAAGAGTTTAGTGGTTCTTCAAAAATTAAACTTAGATTTACCACATGATTCAGCAACTCCACCCCTAGGTATATACCCCAAAGACTTGAAAGCCAGGCACTTACACAGTAGTGTTTATTGCAGCACTACTCACAATAGCCAAAAGGTAGAAAAAACCCAAGTGTGCATCAAAAAATGAATGAAGAATATAAACAAAATGTGGTACATACATACAGTGGAGTATTTTTGGTCATAAGGAGAAAGGAAGTCTTGATAGTTTCTACATTATGGGACACTCAGCTGCTAACAGAAATGTTTGTGGTGATCTACTGGGAAATCAGCCATTGCCTAATCTAGTAAGACTGAGTGTCTTAGTCATCTAGGGCTGCTGTAACAGAGATACCACAAGTGGGTGGCTTCAACAAGCAGAAGTTGATTCTCTGACAGTCTAGTAGGCTAGACTAGGTCCAAATTCAGGGTGTCAGCTCCAGGGGAAGGCTTTCTCTGTCTGCTGTGGAGGAAGGTCCTTGCCATCAATCTTCCCCTGGACTAGAGCTTCTCTGCACAGGAACCCTGGGTCCAAAGATGCACCCTGCTCACGGTGCCGCTTTCTTGATGGTATGAGGTCCCAATGTCTCTCTGCTCACTTCTGTCTTTTATATCGCAAAAGAGATTGATTTAAAACCCAGCCTAATCTTGAGTCCTGCCTCATTAACATAACTGCCACTAATCTCATTAACATCATAGAGGTATGATTTACAACACAGAGGAAAATCACATCAGATGACAAAGAGGTGGACAGTCACACAATATGGGAATCATGGCCTAGCCAAGCTGGAACACATTTTTGGTGGACACAATTCAATCCATAACACTGAAGGAACTGAATTTTAAATTTTATTTAAATTTAAGTCACCAGTATTTCTTTTACCCTCAGACCAGGAAATACTTATATCTTCTGATAATAACAATGATGAAGATAATATTATGTATATATATAATAGTAATAGTGAATATGAAATGAATAATTACTATGTGCCAGGTACAATTCTAAGTGCTTTATATTTAAAATAGGCTGTCAAACTGGCAGTTTTGACTGAGGTGTCAAGGTGTGATAGATATCACATAACGAGTGATTTATGACACAGATTGTCTTGCTATACCTCGCCCCGCCCCACCTCGCCTCGCCTCACCTCCCTTTTCAGAAATTTCAAAGTAGAGAAATGAGAACCAGCTAGACCACTGACCTGCACTGAAGATAGACAAGATCAATTTGTTAGAGATGATGGGAAATTTCTTTGAAGAAAGTTATACTGTGATTGGATTGACACAGTGGCTGCAACAATGGGCTCGAACATAGCAACAATTGTTAAGGATGGAGCGGGACTGGGCAGTGTTTCATTCTGTTGTACACAGGGTCACTATGAGTCAGAATCAACTCAAGGGCACCTAAAAAGAACAACACACTGTGATTCTCATCAACTCCTTTGAGGGGGTGGGTTGGAAGAATGCTATTCCCCAAACCAAGTCTATTGAGAAGGTCTTCTCAGGGCCCTTGAAGGGCCCCATGTTTGTTCCCTGCAGGGAGAGGACATGGTGGGTTGTTGCCTCATTCACTCCTAAGAATGTTAAAGTGGTCCATGGTAACAGAGAAGATAGCCAGGGTTAGGCAACCACTGCCTTCCCTTGCAACAATGGGGCCAGGAGTTGCCCTTGATAGAATGTCAGCATAGGGCCATTACAAAAGGGATCCTTCTCAAGAGCCTGGCCTGCTAGGGGCCAGACCCTACAGGTCAGAGCTTATGAAGTATACTGTGGAGGGCAAAAGCTGAGGGGCGAGGCCATGGCCAACTGAAGACGTTGTCATCAAAGCAGCCTGGCTGAAGTAGTCGTTTAAGAACCTATAAATGTGCCTCTTAGAGGAAAATATCAGCTTTAGGCAACTCCAGACCCAGACAGCATGACTCTCTCTTAGCATGGTACCAATTTCAGTAAGGCCTTACCTGTTCCATGTCAGCCATGTTAACCACAGTTAGCCAGCTAGGGGAGAAAGGAAGGTTTAAGTTTGGAGTTATTACCTGTGACTGTGCAGTTTTCAGTACTGAGTTGAGATGGTTGTCAACTGAAACTGATGATACTACTTTATATTTCTTACAGGTAACAGGAAAGTCAAAAGGCCTGCCTGATGATTCTTCTAGTGGCAGAAGAATTATTCCACCAAGTAGCTTTAAAGAGATGGTGGAGGCAAAATAAAGTTGCTTTTACAGTTCTGCTTGTTATTTGTATTCTGTTGCTGCTGCAACAATTAGCACAGATTTAGTGGCCTTAAAAACACAAAGTTATTATCCTACAGTTCTGGAGGTAGAGATCAGAATCTAAAATGGGTTGGCAGGGTGCATTCTTTCTGGCGGCTGTAGGAGAGAATCCATTTCCAGCTTCTAGAGGCTGTGATTGTCACCCCTTCCTCCATCTTCAAAGCCAGCCATGTGGCATCTTCAAATCTCTCCCTCTCTCTGAGCTCTGCTTCTGTCCTTACATCTCCTTCCATCTGACTCTGACCCTCCTTCTTCCCTCTTATAAGGGCCCTTGTAATTACTTTAGTCCCACCCACATAATCCAGGATAATCTCCCGATCTAAAGATTCTTAATCATATCTGCAAAGTCGCTTTGCCATGTAAGGTCACATGTGCACAGGTTCCAGGGATTAAGACATGGATGTCTTTGGGGGCCATTATTCAGACTATCACATGCCCATGAGATTTACCTGCTAAATTTACTAGTCTCCCGTGAATTAATTCATTTAACTCTCACAACAACACTGTGAGTAGTATTAGTACTCTCTTCTTCTCTTAACAGATGAGGAAACTGAGGTACCAAGAGGTTAAGTCACTTGCCCAGGCAGTCATGCTCTGAGCTCATACTCTTAACTTCTCCAATATCAAGCATTCTTCTGAATCTATTACTCAAAGCAAAACCAAAGGTATTGTCTCTGGTTTTCTGCTGTAACATCCTTCCCTGAGGAACTGAATACTGTTGGTTAAGAAATGGAAAGTCAAAGGGCACAGGAAACTGTGGGAAGGCAGAGTAGAAGATACCTCAGTTAATATGTCAAAATAATAATCTCAGTCCACATGAAATCACTTGTTGATGTACAAGAGATAAATATTATGTAGGCTTTTCAGCAGCAGCAGGTGTAGATTTGATTGGGTTACAAGAAAGAGCATGGCAGGAAAAGAGGGTGAGGGCCTAAGGAATTTGGTCTCTCTAATTTTTTTTTAATGTTTTACTGTAGCCAGGTAAAAAACAAAAACTTACTGGCCACAATGCTATTCTCTTTAAGTTCAGAAAAGGTTTTATTATTATTATTGTTTATTTAGGTATAATTTACTAATTTTTGTCTTTTTTTCCTTACCCCTCCACTACACACACACACGTACCCACACACGCACGCATACACACACTCATGTGCCTAATACCAGAGCTTGTGCTGCAGGAATGATATTGACCATCGGCACAGCCTAGAGTTCCTTACCAGACAGCAGCCAGTAAAAGGAGGCACTAAAATAGACGGCATTTTAAGATGCCCGGTAGCTCTGCAGATTCCCAGGTGTTAGCAATATTGGTGGCTTAGAACAGAGCGGACAGCCTATCATCAAGTTTGAAATGAAATCTTTTGTTCTTAGTTCCTAAATTCAGCCTTAAGTTACTCAAACTTGAAGAGCTTGGGACACTGGAGACCTTTACAGAGCGGCCTTAGGGTATCTGATTGACCCTGAGTCCTACACTGCAGGGTGTGAAGAACTGTGGAGGGTCTGAGATTTTGTCTGACTTGCCAGCTAGCTAGTGAGCTGGCCACAGTTTTGCAGATGTTGGCAGAAGACACATGTCACTCGCGACAATAGCAGTAGCCAGGGATTCCACATTTTCTTGCCCCATTTGCCTGAGCCCCAACCTGAAGGGGTGACACCTGCACATGCAGTGGGCATTGTTGGAGGAGAGGAACCCTGAGCTTAGAGAACAGGAATACAGGGTTGCAGACAATAAGCGTGTCTGCCCTTTTGGTCCAGAGGGAGATTGTATCTCTAACTTCCAAAGCTGTTTTCTCTACAGACATTCTTGAAAGGGTAGTCCAGGATGAAGGGAAGCCAGAGCCTTTCTTGCAAGACATGTGGAAATGTGAGAGACTGTAGAGAACCGTTCCCCGTAGGCAGGAGTGTGGAGGGTGAGGGGTGTCCTCCCATATTGAAGATTTGGTGGGGTGCTCCTCTAGAACTGAAGAGATGGCTTTGGAATGGGATAGCCAAGCCTTCTGAGGATTAAACTGGTTCTCCAGGAAGAAAGGTGCAAACCTGGGAGAAAGGAACTACCCTAGGCCTCTGCGGCCGTTTGAGAAGGTGATGTGTACCCTCTCAGCTCCCTGGAGCAAGTGATGGAAAAGGCTATAAAAGACCTCCTTTGCATCTGCTCCTGAGCTTGGAAGGGAGGCTCCTGGGTCCGCTTTCCTGCTTTCCTTTCCAGCTGGGCTGGAAGAAGAGCAGTTTCTACACAAGAGAAGAGATGGCGCATGCATTGCTCCCAAAGAGGCAGCAGTCGTGCTGGGGTGAGAAGAGAGGGAGCTGCAGGTGCCCACATTGCTGCACTCCTGAGTAGGTTCAGCAAGGAGAACTGGAGGGACCTGTACTGGCCAAACTATGTCGTTGCTTGTACACAGCCTGTTTCCAGAAACTGACCAGTTTAGAGGGAAACCTTACTATTCTAACCCTGCCCTTAGTCTACAAGCAGCAGCATAGAGGGCATGGGTAAAAGACTCAATCTCTCCTATGGAGGAGTCGGGGGCATTTTTGGACTTAACGGTCAAGAAGGGTCTGTGTTTTGGGACTGGGATGCCTGTGGTTCTTAGGAATAAGGGAAGAGCAGATCGTCCTTGGCTACCGCCCTGGGATCTTAGTTCCCATTATAATTTGTGTTATACACAAAAACACACAATACTAGTAAAATTACAGAATGACAGTCTTGTACTGGCAGGAAGGACTTCCAAGACCGTCTGTCCAGTGGTTTCTGAGCTGAGATCCTGGGACTGGTCAGGCCTCCACAGTGGGGTTCAGGTAACCAACCTACTCCAGAAGCTTCTCATTTGACTGGGGAGCAAACTATTCCCAGGAGGCAGTTAAGTAATAGAACAAATCAGTGGCAGGATTTGGGGGGAGAAGAGGTCATTGTGGCCTGGGGGATCTGAAGGGGCACTTGAGCTGGGGACACACTGAAAAAGGAGCAAGTGTGGCTGGAGAGTCAGTGATCAACTGTGTCATGTAGTGGCCAAAGGCATGGCTTCAGGATCTGGTGGACAGAGAATAAATTACTTAAACTCTCTGTGCCTCAATGCCCTCAACTGTAAAATACAGGAAAGGATACTATATGATATCTTGTGTCATAGTTTAGTACTGGAGTGTTGGTGAGTACTGAGCGAGAGCACCGCATGGACAAGCTAGGGCCATGTTCCAAAAGACCCTGAATGCCTGTCAGCAGATAAGAGCAACTGTCAGTTCATAAACAGAAAAACACATAGAAAAGTGGTATCTTATCTTAGGACTGTTCATCTGGAGACAATTGGAAAAACGAGAGAGTAAGAAGGAAGAACAGTTTCTTTCCTACCATTCTTGCCTGGCATCAGGTAAGTTCTCAGACATGTTTGGAGGAAGAGGGAGAACGACTCATGGGAACATGGATGCTATCAAACGTGATTGTTCTAGGAATCACCTGATCTCTACTTTCACTTCTCCTGGAAAGGGACATCTGAGAATATATGTCTCTCCAAATATTCTTCTCTGCTATATCCACAAATGTCTGTACCTCTTCTTCCCCTTATGGCAAAGGACAGAGAGAACAGTTACCGTCCTCAAATTCTCAGATTATAATGGGGCTTTGTTGTACTAGGACCTGAGAAAGGAAATTGAATTTTAGGTTAATGTGATCACTCCCCCAAGGCCTGATTATTTGGGACAGCTCATATGTAATGTGATAATCTAGGGAGATATGGAAAATTCTATGCAAGTCACTTTTAAGAAACAGTTTGAGGCGGCTGTGGAAAATATCTAAGCCCTTTGGATTCTAAAATTCCAGGTGAGGAACCAGTCCTTTCTGTGACATCTGGAAAACTGCATTTTGAATAGCACAGTGTGGTTGGCAGAATAATGGCCCCTCAAAGGCGTTCATGTCCTAAACCCCAGAATTGTAAACCTGCCACCTTACATGGTAAACAGGACTTTGCAGATGTGATTGATTTAAGGATCTTGAGAAGGGGGGATTGTCCTGGATTATCTGGGTGGGCCCAATTTAATCATGTTGTTGTTGTCATTATGTACAACAGAACAAAACAGTGCCTGGTCCTGCGCCATCCTCACAATCATTGTCATTGTTAAGCCCATTGCTGCAGCCCCTGTGTCAGTCCATCTCATTGAGGGTCTTCCTCTTTTTCACTGACCCTCTACTTTGCCAAGCATGATGTCCTTCTCCAGGGACTGATTCCTCTGACAAAATGTCCAAAGTATGTGAGATGTATTCTCTCCATCCTTGCTTCTAAGGAGCATTCTGGTTGTACTTCTTCCAAGACAGATTTGTTTGTTCTTTTGGCAGTCCATGGTATATTTCGCATTCTTCTCCAACACCACAATTTAAAGGCATCAATTCTTTTTTGGTCTTCCTTATTCATTGTCCAGCTTTCATGTGCATAGGGGGCAACTGAAAATACCATGGCTTGGATCAGATGCACCTTAGTCTTCAAGGTGGCGTTTTTGCTTTTTGATACTTTAAAGAGGCCTTTTGCAACAGATTTACCCAATGCAACACGTCTTTTGATTTCTTGACTGCTGCTTCCATGGGTGTTGATTGCGAATCCAAGTAAAATGAAATCCTTGACAACTTCAATCTTTTCTCCATTTATCATGATGTTGCTTATTGATCCAGTTGTGAGGATTTTTGTTTTCTTTATGTTGAGAATGTACAACAAACTGACAGATGTGTGGGGAAAATTTAATCATAGCAGGCCTTATAAAGGGATTTGTGGTGGTGAGAGGCAAGGGGGAAAGCAATTTGACAAAAGATTGGAGTGATGTGGCCCTAAGCCAAGGAGCAAAGGAATGTGGGCAGCCTTTAAAAGCTGGAAAAGGCAAGGAACAGATACTCCTCTAGAGACTGCAGAAAGGAACACAGCACTGCCCACGCCTTGATTTGAGCCCAGTGAGACCTGTGTCAGACTTCTAAACTCCCAAATTGTAAGAAAATAAACTTGTGTTGTTTTAAGCCACTAAATGTGTGGTAATTTGTTACAGCAGCAGTAGGAATTTGATACACATTGGGTTCTATCAAAGGGTGTTATATAGACCTCTCCTTCCACCCCAGAACCTGGACCGACCTGGTACAAAGTTCTCAGCCTTAGCTTTATATTGGAATCACATGGGGAACATTTGAAAATCCTCTTGCCCCAGATTATACTCCACATTAACTAAATCAGACTCTCTGGGAGTATGACCCAGGCATCATTTTTTCCCCAAAATAGAGAAATAATCCACATGACAATAAAATATACATGTCTTAGAGTCTCAGTTCAAAGGGTTTTGACCATTGTACATACCATGTAACTAACTGCCGTCCAGTACAAGATACAGAATGTTTCCACCACAGCAGAAAGTTGTATCACACCTCCTTTCAGTGATTTCCAACCCCTCAAGAGGCAAATACTTTCTGGCTTTTACCACCATATATGAGTTCTGCCTGTTCTTGTTCTTCATATATATGGAATCATACGGCATGTGTTCTTCTATGGATCTAGTTTTTTTGCTCAAAATAATGTTTTTGACATTCATTCATGTGGTTGTGTATACAGCCAGGCCTCTGTACCTTGGGTTCTGCACCTGAGGACTGAAAATATTGGGGGTGGGGGAGAAGGAAGTTCCAGAAAGCAAAACTTGAATTTGCCTCACCCAAGCACTGTGCTGAATCCACTTGAATGGAGTGATGTGTTGGCATCCCCTGCTGTAGCCTCCATATTTCACAGACCCTCAGTCTCTCTCCAGCCTGTGTTGTTTGAGCATTGTTCACCTTGCATCTTGTCATTATTCCCTAAACAATATAAATATAAATAAAAATATAGCATTTACATTATATTAGGTATTATAAGTAATCTAGAGATGATTTAAAGTATACAGGAGGATGTGTGTAGGTTATATGCAATATTATGCCATTTTACATAGGGCACTTGAGCATTCTCAGGGGATTTTGGTATCCTCAGGTGTCCTGGAACCAATCACTCTCCTATATACCGAGGGGTGACTGTACGGTAAAACCTGCAAAAACCAGAACCTGTTTAAAGTTGAAACCTGTCAGAGAAGGAAAACTAAAATGTTTTCCACTAAAACGAGCAATAGAAAAGTGTCGAAGACAGAAAAACAAGGCAGTCTCAAAGAGCTCCAGCTCTCACAGGTTTCACTGTACCAGTTGTACATTCCTTGTTATTGCTGAATATTACTCAATTATATGTTTATATCACTATTTATCCATTCTCATGTTGATGGATTTTTGGGTTGTTTACAGCTTTTTGTTTTTTAGTTGTAATGGATGAGGCTGTGCAGTGATTTTTAAACATGGCCACAAAGTCTTTGACACTCATCATCAAAAATGGCCTGTATATACCCTCCCCTTGGAGTTGGGCAGGCTGTAACTGCTTCAGCAGATAGAGAAGGGCAGAAGTGATCCTGTGTGACTTCTGACGCTATATTATAAAAGGTCATGCCAAAAAAAACTTAAAATGGCCATGCAGCTTTCATTTTGTACTCTGGGTTTACTGACTACCTGAGACCACCATGCTGAAAAAGCCACTTGTAGGTGCTGTGTTAACAGTCCCAGCTGAGCCAAGATGCTAGATAAGTGAGTGAACAAGCCTCTGAGAATGGCCATGCCATCATGGCGCACAGGAGAGCTGCCCCACTGTGTCCTTTCTGAATTCCTGACCCACAGAATTCGTGAGTATAAAAAAATGTTTGCTGTTTTACGCCAGTAACTTTGAGGTGATGTTTTTGGTCACAACAGGTAACTGAAACAATGTTTCCGTGAACATTTTTATAGAATTTTTTTTTTTTAGGAACCTAAATCGAAATTGACTCGACAGCAATGGGTTTGGTTTGGTGTGTATATACTTAAGGAGCCCTGGTAGCACAGTGGTTAATTGTTTGGCCCCTAACCAAAAGATTGTTTCCTTGGTTAGGTATGTAGGAGTGGAGTTGCTAGGTTGAAGATTAGATATATGTTCAAATTTATAAGAAATAGCCACAGTGTGGTTGTACTATTTTAGACTCCCACCAGCTATGTATGAGTTTCTGTTGCTCTACATCTGTGCCAATATTTGACATTTACCAGTTTTTAATTTTATTTTAACCATTCTAGTGATGTACAATGCCTTCTCATTGTCTTAGTCTGGGATCTAGAGAATCAAAGCCAAAGAAGTGTACACACACACACACATATGTAGAGAGAGCAAGAGATTTATCTCAAGGAAATAGCTCACATAATTGTAGAGGCTGGCGAGTTCCAAGTCCACAGTTCAGACGTCAGGCTGGAGGCCTCTTCTGACTCACATAGCTGCAGGGGCTGATGAACCCAGGATCCATAGGTAAAATGGCAAGCTGCTGGCTCATGGGCTGCAGAGGCTGACAAATCCAAGATCAGCAGGTAAGATGGCAGGCTACTGGCCCACGTTCCAAGAACTAGAGGTCAGATGCTGAGGGGCTGAATGCAGGATCCAGAGCAGAACTAAAGCCAGTGAGCTTTGCCAGAAAATCCACATATATTGGATTCAGGCCACGCCCACAAGGAAACTCCCTTTCAACTGACTGGCTACTCACAGCAGATCCCATCTTGGAGGAGATTGTATTATATCAGATCTCATCATGGAGGTGATTACATCATTATAAGACTGCCAAATTACGTCGTAACTGTGAAACCACTGAGAATCATGGCCCAACCAAGCTGATGCACAACCTTAATGATCACATTTATTGTCATTATTTATTTTCAGTTATTTGATTGCTAATGACATTGAGCACATTTTCATGCTTACTGTAGAATAAAACCTTATGGCCATTTATGTATCTTCTTCTTTTGTGAAGAATCTGTTCAAGTCTTCAGTCCATTTTCAAAAACTTGCCTTTTTATTGTTCATTTGTGGGAGTTCTTCATATATTCTGAATGCAAGACTTTTGTCAGATACGTGAATGTGAAAATTTTTTCCCAGTCTATGTGGAATTAGTATTTTTTTTAAGTTTCCCAGGCAATTCCAATGTGTGGCCCTAAGTTGAGACTCCAATCTGGTGTTTACTTCCTCTTAGGAGGACCCAGGTGGAATTTCCTGGGCAGGGTTTGGAGTCAGATTGCCTGGCTTTGACTTCGGCTTTAACAATTGCCCACTGCCTGACCTTCCTCATCTCTAAAATGGAGTTAATGATAATACTCTTATAAGTGTGTTATAATAATTGAAGAGAATAGCATGGCAACTGACATTATATGCATGGGTTATGATATTTGAGGATAATCATTAGATTTTGGCTCTATAATCTCTCACACTTATAATATCTTCTATTTTAGTCAAAATTTTCAGGTCACTAATATTTTCCCTGGATAAAAGATTGTTGGAGGGAGAGATAGCATAGTTATAATGCTTTGAATATAGAAGAAAATTCTTGAAAATAATATTTCCACTGAGTATTTTTTTAATTATCGGTCAGAATTTCTATAGAAAGGTTTAGCAAAATGTTTTTAACAGTAGACTTTTTCCTAATTTTTTGTTGTTGTTATCGTTGAGAATATGCACAGCAAAACATATACCAACTCAACAGTTTCTCTAAGTTCAATTTAGTGATAATGATTACATTCTTTGAGTTGTGTAACCATTCTCACCCTCTTTTTCTGAGTTGTTCCTTCCTCATTAACATAAACTCACTGCCCTCCTATCTAATCTTTCCATTTCCTGTTTTCAATTTGATCCTTTATAGACAGTGTTTATTTATTTATTTATTTTTAAATGCCTTGTGCTTCTGGTAGTTTCCAGCTAAAAGGGAAAAGGAGGTGTAGGAAGGAGAGGTGGAGTTGACAGTGTTGGCTGACTGTAACGTAGAGGCTGGCATTGTAGGTATTCTAAATGCAAATTGTTAAGACTGGAATTGGTGCTAGGTATGTGTCAAATATTGGGAACAGTGGTGACTCCTTGTAGAATTCTTGCCTTCCAAGTAGGAGACCTGGGTTTGATTCCTGGCCAATGTATCTTTTTTTTTTTTTTTTTTAAATTTTTATTAAGCTTCAAGTGAACATTTACCATTCCAATCAGTCTGTCACATGTAGGTTTACATACATCTTACTCCCTTCTCCCACTTGCTCTCCCCCTATTGAGTCAGCCCTTACAGTCTCTCGTTTCGTGCCAATTTTACCTTCTTCCCTCTCTCTCTATCTTCCCATCCCCCCTCCAGTCAAGAGTTGCCAACACACTCTCCTGTGTCCACCTGATTTAATTAGCTCACTCTTCATCAGTATCTCTCTCCCCCCCCACTGACCAGTCCTTTTCATGCCTGATGATTTGTCTTCGGGGATGGTTCCTGTCCTGTGCCATCAGAAGTTCTGGGGAGCATTGTCTCTGGGATTCCTCTAGTCGCAATCATACCATTAGGTGTGGTCTTTTAATGAGAATTTGGGGTCTGCATCCCATTGGTCTCCTGCTCCCTCAGGAGTTGTCTGTTGTGTTCCCTGACAGGGCAGACATCGATTGTGGCCGGGCACCAACTGGTTCTTCTGGTCTCAGGATATTGTAGGTCTCTGGTTCAAGTGGCCCTTTCTGTCTCTTGGGTTCTTAGTTGTCGTGTGACCTTGGTGTTCTTCCTTTGCCTTTGCTTCCGGTGGGTTGAGACCAATTAATGTATTTTAGATGGCTGCTTGTTGGCATTTAGGACCCCAGGTCTGGCCAATGTATCTTATGTGCAGCCACCACCACCCCCCATCTGTCAGTGGAGGCGTGTCTATTGCTATGAGCTGAACAGACTTCAGCACAGCTTCCAGACTAGAACAGACTAGGAAGAAAGGCTTGGTTATCTACTTCCAAAAATCAACCAGTGAAAACCCATAGATCACAATAGACCTATCCCATTGTTCATGGTGTCACCATGAGCTGATTTACAACAAACAACAGCTTGTCAAATATTCGGTAGTGCTCAGTCAGTTCACTCTCATACCTCGTGCCTTTTGGGATCAAAGCTCGTGTCTACACACCATTGTTTAAGCCCGTGACTACAGGCAGAGCCAGGTAACAGATCAACATAGGAAGTGAATCCAGGTTAATGGCTGCTGTTGTTGTTGTGTGCTATAGAGTCAATTCTGACTCATAGCGATGCTTTAGGGCAGAGTAGAACCTCCCCATAGGATTTCCTAGGCTGCAATCTTTAAGGGAGCAGATTGCCAGATCTTTTCTCCCAAGGAGCAGGTCGTGGGTTCATACTGCAGACAATTTGGTTAGCAGCTGAGCACTTAACCACTGTGCCACCAGCATGGTCTTATTATCATGATGCTCTAATTAGACTGATTTACGGTTTACAGAATACCTTTATATATTTATTTAATTTTAATTTAGTCTTTACAGTAATCTTGTACGGGGGAGTGAAAGGGATTATCATTACCCTCTCCAGTTTGCAAATGAAGAAGCTTAGGCTCAGCGGTCACACAGTCTGTAAAACTCAGGGCTAGAACAAGAAGTCCAACTGTCTGGCCCCAATCCCACTATACCAGCTCCTCTCAGATTTAATGTCACACACTGGGGCAGAAGGAAGTAAGTCTTGTTAAAATGCAGATTCTGAGTCAGGAGGTCTGAGAGGGAACCAAGTTTCTGCATTCCTAATAGCCTGCCAGGCAGAGCTGATGCTGACCTAGGGACCACATCTGGAGCTGCAAGACTCTACACCATCCTCAATTTTCACTAATCAGCTAGCCACGGGTCTGGCTCTTCAGCGATGATCATTATGCACTGTGACCTCTGAACAAAAATCATTTTAGAGTTAGCTTTCAGCCAGGTACCACCGTCCCAGGGCAGCTCCATTAATCAACCACGGCTGGTGTTTTGTTAGATATGCTCCTTTCCTAGCGTCTAACCGGAGGAAACACAGCCTAAAAATGCTGCCTGATGAAAACTACGTCCTGGCACCAGAACAGTGCATATTCTAAGGTTCTTTAGGAGGAGGACTGAAGAATTGGTGGCGAGTCAGCCTTACCCCTCACAGGAGTTCTGCCTTGGAGGAAACAAGAAATAATCTAGAAGTATGTGATGATGCCTCAAAGTAGAGCACTGTTTACAGAATCTAGCCACAAATGTGTGAGCATGTGTGTGAAGGTCACCACAGGGAGTAATTAACAAAAAGACGCAAAGTGAAAAGGCACAAGGCTTCCCTAATGACAAAGGACACTAACACATTTTCCCATGGAGGATACCATATACAAGGAGGAAGAACGTGACATGCTCCCAGCTGTCCAAGCTGTCTCCCAAGCCCCCCAGGTCCTGCAGGGACATGCAGCTGCTAGTTAAAACTCACTCTCAGAGGAGGGTACGGTCGTGCACGAGAAAGCACCTCCCTTTGACATTCTAAGTGTACTTTGTGCCCTTGTGATCTTCCTAACTGTCCCAAGTCCGTGCCTGCCAGGTGCCCATGTGCAAAACAGCGCCAGCCCTTCCTGCTATTCACTCTGCAGCCAGGTGAGTCAGAGGTCAGTTCCTAGCAGCCAGGCCAGGTCAGGCCAGATCCCAGTAGTCCCTGAAGCCTGTCCCACCAGTGTGCATCAGCGTGTGAGTGAGCGTGGGGGCGGGAGGGTGTCCTGCCTCTCTTTTATTCTACTTCCTTTGGCACTTCCCTAGGGCTTCTGCCACCCTCCTGAGGCTCATCCTCCCTGTTATTTGTTCCCATCAGAGCTCTGTCCCTAGGCCATTTCCGGGCATATCCTGCTACTACTTTTTTACCTGCAAACACCAGCAAGGGGCCTGGACGGATGGAGGGCTAAGGAGGCAGGTGGGGGTTTGGGCAGGCTAGTCATTGGCTGGGAGCTCCAGGAAAGCCCACTGACCACATCTTTTCTGACCGCTCAGTGCCCTTGCTGCCCAGGCCATTAGAGATTTGGAATATCACTCCTAGGTTTGTGGATCCAGAGGAGGTGCAAGCAGGTCTTGTGTTGTGAGCACAGGCCATCCAGATGGTACTGAAGCCCAAGGCTCTCCTGCAGCGGGGGCCTGCCCCTCCTTTGCCTCATTGTGTCTGCATCTGTGCTACACGAGTAGGGGCACCGTCAGGCTCCCATGTACCACAGAGCCATTGGGCAAACCAAACCACTGGCTGATAGAAGCGAGGCTGGCTAAACTCAGCTAATTTAATGTCAAGGTTCTGGAAGAAAGATTTAGGAGTCAGGGCTGCTTTCCCTTTGGCTCATCTTTAAAGCAGGAAAGCTGTTGCTAATTCAATCTCCTGAGGTTTTCCTGCGTCAAGGTGCTCCTGAACACAACAAGAATAGCACTGGACCAAAAGTGAATAATTTTCTAGGCGATTAAGTGTTTTCTGAAAGTGGTGGTGCTGTGCAAAACGTGTTAAAATAAATTGAATGTACACTCCCTCTTAGAGATGAAGAGAAGCACATCATTTCACTTAATAATGATTTAGATGATGGTAATAACAACAAATTCAAGTGAAGTCATTGATTTTTATGGTTATAAATTAGAATGCCAATAAGAATAAATGAGAGACAAATTCTCGTAAAAAGACCAGACCTAAGTGTTTTGGGTTTAATAGTCCGGCTGAGACTAGAAGGACCCCAGAGGTCATGGTCCCCAGACCTTCTGTTAGCCCAAGACGGGAATCATTCCCAAAGCCAACTCTTCGGACGGGGATTGGACTGGACTATGGGATACAAAATGATACTGGTGAGGCGTGAGCTTCTAGGATCAAGTAGACACTTGAGACTATGTGGGAAGCTTCTGCCTGGAGGGGAGATGAGAGGTTATAGGGGGTTAGAAGCTGGAGAAATGGACACGAAAAGGAGAGTGGAGGGAGAGAGCAGGCTGTCTCATTAGGGGGAGAGTAATTGGGAGTGTGTAGCAAGGTGTATACGGGTTTTTGTGTGAGAAACTGTCTTGATTTGTAAACTTTCACTTACAGCACGATAAAAATCATTAAAAAAAAAGTTCCTTGAAGAATAATATTAACCAATATACATGATAAATGGATATGCTAACATTGTTATTTATGAAGTCCTCACAGAATGCAGATCTTATAAAGTGACTATGATTTACCTTCTAGCCATTTTTCTCCAAGTGGCACTGGAGGACAACTTAACAGATTTTTTCTGAAAAGTTTATTTTCCTGCTAGTTAGTGGCTGCACTGCCTTGTGATGGATCTTTTCCGGGCAACTTATAGAACTTGCTAATAACTCCACATGTTTTGAGTAACCTGCAGTGATGGTAAAATTCTATTTAAAAAATAAACCTCAGTCTACATATGTTTTTGCAAGTCATCCATCATCATGCTGATTGCATTTTTCAACGTTGAATCAAGGGTGTTTTTAGCATGCATGCCCTTATTTATACCATGGATGGGGGATAGGGGTGAGAAACGAAACTTTATTATACACTTAAGCTCACTTCCAGGTGAATAAGGAACTCCTATCCAGAAACAGTTTTCCCATATCTAGGCAAAAGAAAGGCCATTACAGCTGAGATTTTTCATGACTCACTGTACCTAGATCATAGTTTTTTTCAGTTAGAATGTATAAATAATATGTTTTGGCAAGTGCAAATGTATTTGTTCAAATCATAAATGAATGAAAGTCAGACTCATGCATTCTTTTATCTGAAAATTTTAAATCATACTTATATATGTGAACAATTTAATTTCTGCCTATAAGACAGAAATTATAAGACTGCAAAGTCCTGCATCATACTAACAACATTCCTAAGCTAAATATCCTTCCCAGGGTCTTGGACTATCTACAGCCAGGGATTTAACTTAATTACCACCACCTTCTGTCAGTTTATCCTACTGTGATGTCTTGTGTGTGGCTGTGATGCTGGAAGCTATGCCACCGATGCTTCAAATAGCAGTAGGGTCACCCATGGTGGTCAAGTTTCAGCAGAGCATCCAGACTAAGACATACTAGGAAGAAAGGCCTGGTGATCTGTTTATGAAAATTAACCAATGAAAACCTTGTGGATCACAATAAAACATTGCCTAACTCATTTGCTTTGGACGTCATCTGGCGTGATCAATCTCTGGAGGAGGACATCAAGTTTGGTAAAATAGAGGTCCACTGAGGATGAGGGAGACCCCTGGTGAGATGGATTGGTATAATAGTCCCAACAATGGACTTGAACATGTTGGCCATTGTGAGTGTGACACAGAACCGGGCAATCCTTCATTCTATGGTACATATGTCACCATGAATCAGAGTCAACTCAACAGCAGCTGTCTATCGTAACTATCTCTGTTTCTTTTTTCTTTCTTTCTTCCTTTCTGTCCTTTGCATATTCTGCAATTTTTTTTTTTTTTAATAGAAGACCTAGGAACAAATCCCAGATGCAGCTGAGCAGCAACAGTGCTGTTGACAGAGGTCAGACACCTCTTAGGCACCATTTCCAATCTCTGCATTGCTTGTCTCTGCTTCCAGCTGCCTCTGCAGTGATCAGTTCTGCATGGTTCCAGCTGACCTCAGTCAGGTACAACCTTCCAGTCCTTCCCCCCGCCCTACTCCCTTGCCTCCTTCCTAAGGTTATCAGTTGTTAAGGAGGCACAGGATGTGCAGAATTACCCCCTGCGATGGTTAATTTTATGTGTCGACTTGGCTAGGCTATGGTGCCCAGGTGTTCAGTCAAACACTAGTCTAGACTGTGTTATGAAGTGGCTACATGAGGTTAAATCAGTTGGCCTTAGTAAAGCAGATTACCCTCCATAGTGTGCATGGGCATCAATCAGTTGAAGGCCTTAAGAGAAAAAAGGGAGTTTCTCTAAGGCGTGTTCTGCCTCCAGAGCATAAACAGGTAACTCTACAGAACTCTTTCTTTACTCTTCTTGCCCCTGAGCCTACAGATTTTGGGTTGTAAACCTGCAGGACTCTCTACCCTTTCACTTGATCTACAGATTTTAGATTTGCCAGCCCCTCACGACTGTGTGAGCCAATTCCTTAAAATAAATCTATCTCTGCCACTGTCTCTATCTGTATCTTACGGATTCTTATTTCTCTAGAGAACCCTGACTAAGACACCCCTCTCAGTGCGCATGCATACACAATCCAGAAGTATGGGGGCATTAACTCCCAGGAGATAAACTTCTGTCCATTAGGATGCAGGAACGGGTGGACAATGCTTCCCCTGGATGGCTTCTCTTAGATTGTTATACAGCATTTTGGAGGACTGTCCCACGGAAGGAGCAATCACTTGTACTTAGCAATGGCTGACACAAAAAGCATTATCTCAAATTGCCTACTCTTCTTCCTTCTATTTTCCATTCCCAGTACCGTTTAATCCTGCTCCCTGGGCTTGCATTTAGTAATAAAGTAGAAGCACGTTAGCCTTTGCCTCAGCTCTGCTTTCTAGGCTTGGTTTTCAAAACGAGGAGAATAATATTTTCTGATAAGATTACTTTCAGGATTAAATACAGACATCTAGATGAAAGTATTTTTTGGAGTATAATGTTGCTACACATAGCTGCTTTCCCCCACTAGTTCTATCCCTCTAGTCCCTTGCTTTGAATAGTATCATCTGTTAGGTTTCTGTACTACATATAATGTACTAACTTCATACGGTAAATAACTCCCCTCTGCTTGCCTTTGACCCTTATGTTTCTTCAATATCATTTCGCCATTGTCCTACTTGGCTGATCTCCTCCAATTAAATCAATATGCCTTCCATCCACCTTGTACATCTTACTTATTGTCATTATTGTACACTTATTTATGTCATGAAACACTTGGGATACTTCTCAATTAAAGTTCATAATCTCCAAGGAACCTTCCTAATTACTGTGCTCCATTATGATATATATGTCAAGTGATGAGACCACACTTTATTCCTAAACCACTTATGTGCTGAAGTAGGATTTGGTATTGTGTAGTAAAGAATTTAATCTTGTTTAGGAGAGGTCTGGTCTTTGCCTTCAACTTCTGGGAGGTAATCTCTAGGCCCTTGGAATGTCATGCTTGATACAAGTGTCTTTTTTTACCCAGGGGCCTAGGACTAGCCAGATAGTAACAATGCGATTTATGGTGGGGGATTAGAGCCACAACGGCAATGTTTTTTAGGGTGGGGTTTTGGGTCCTGTGGTAACAGCTCAGTCTCATGAGGGACTGGGAACTGAGATCAGTCACAGAAACAATCAATTGTGCCTATGTGATGGAACCCCAATCAGCTTCCCTGGCTGGTAGTACTCTACTATAACCATGAGTATAACAACTTTCAGTGAGCTCTGTGAGTCCTTCTAGTGAATTATGATCCCTAATGGTGGTTTTGGGAACCTCATGAACTTGCAGTTGGTGTCAGAAGTGAAGGCAGTCTTACGTGGACTGTTCCCTAACTTCACAGTGGGAATCGCAAGTGGAATTCACTAGAACAACACTGACTTACTGAAACATGTAGTTTAGGAAGAGGAAGGATGATGGGTTAAGGTATGATGAATCATTGATTCCTGAATGGCTACGGGGTCACCTTTGGTATGAAACTGCAGCTGTGCTATGATCTCTTACTGGTGATAAAAGTTACCAATGGAATTTAGAAATAATGGATCCGGTTCCTGAGGAGTTGGCACTGGATGCATAAGGAAATGTAAAGTAACAAGAAATAAGCTAAATATATAACTCCTTTGTTTTTGTTAAGGAGTCCTGGTGGCACAGTGATTAAAGCGCTGGACTGCAGTTGGTTCGAAACCACCAGTGGCTCCATAGGAGAAAGATGTGGCAGTACGCTTTTGTAGAGATTTATAGCCTTGGAAACCCTATGGGGTCAGGATGAGTCAGAATTGACACAACCACAGTGGGTTTGGTTTGGGGTTAGTTTTTTACTTACTTATCTACGTATTTTTATTGTACTTTGGATGAAAGTTCACAGAGCAAATTATCTTCTCATTAAAAAGTTAGTACACATATTGTTTTGTGACATTGGTTGCCAATCCCACGACACGTCAACACTCTCCCCTTCTCAACCCTGGGTTACCCATTGCCAGCTTTCTTGTCCCCTCCTGCTTTCTCGTCCTTGGCCCTTGGGCTGGTGTGCCCATTTAGCCTCATTTTATTTTATGGACCCGTCCAATCTTTGGCTGAGGGAGTGACTTCAGTACTGGGTTAAAAAGATGTCCAGAGGCCATACTCTCAGAGTTTCTCCCATATAGTAAGACTAGTAAGTCTGGTCTTTTTTTGTGAGTTAGAATTTTGTTCTACATTTATCTCCAGCTCTGTCTGGGACCATCTATTGTGATTCCTGTCAGGGGAGTCGGTGCTGGTAGACGGGCACCATCTAGTTGTGCTCGACTCAGTCTGCTGGAAGCTGTGACAGTTGTGGTCTGTTAGTGTTTTGGACTAATCTTTCTCTTGTGTCTTTGTTTTTCTTCATTCTCCTTTGCTCCCAGTGGGGTGAGACCAGTGGGGCATCTCAGATGGCCACTCACATGGGGTTAATTTTATCTAATAATATCTAAAATGAAATTAAAGCAGAATGTTGGACAGAATCTGATCCTAGGCCAAGCTAGGATTCTGACCAGACCAAGCTATAGCTACTAACCTCAGGGCTGCTACCAAAGGAAAAAATAATGCTGAAACAACAGATAGGTAAGGTTAGAGTGATTTGTAAGAAAATGGGGAAAGAGAAAAAGTCAAGGGACTTATCCCAGCAGGATGAAAATCTTTAAATGGTTATTAAGAAGTGGGCAAATAAAGCAGACATTGAAGGGGTCAAAACAAAAATCTTAATTCAGCACTTTCAGAGGTTGGGAGGACTGATGGGAGACCCTATTTATCCCCCAACTCTGAAAAGCCCTAAACAATTCTTCTCTATTTACCCTAATTTGGAGGATCCTGGAGATTCAAAGAACACTGCAAACTTATGGTCAAAGCTGAACGAAATTGACTAAGAACAATTTAGAACTATTGCGGCCATTATGGAGCCCTGGTGGCATAGTGGTTAAGACCTCACCTACTAACCAAAACGTAGGCGGTTCAAATCCACCAGCCACTCCTTGGAAACCCCATGGGGCAGTTCTACTCTGCCCTATAGGGTCACTATGATTTGTAATCAACTCGGTGGCAAAAGGTTTGGTTTCTTTTCTTTTTTTTTTTTCTTTTGGTGGTCATTATGGGGACATTTTCAGTAAGCAATTAGGGCATTGGAAAAAGATTGTATAATAGTTAGAAAGAATAAATTCAAAAGGAGAAACTACAGTTATGAAGGAGGCCGATTCCCAGTACTTACATGCCCCCAACCATTCAAAACAGAAGGGGCTGCAGGAAAATCTTTGCAGGCTGCAGGCGTTGCTCCAGCTAGACAAAAATGGGAAAACAAATCTCCAAAATTAATGGGCAGAACTGCCAGTTTTTGAACGAAATTGGAGACACAAAGTCAGCATTAAACCCCACTTTATTGAAGTAGCCTCTTCCCCAGAGTCAACACAAGTTACAAATTGTGAGGGTATCTAACCAGATTCAGGAAGTCCAAAAGTCTGAATGCATTCAAGTCCAACTAGGACCCATGATGGAAAACCATTCTTTAAAGACAAAAACAAGCTCCCTCCTTAGAACAAGATTCTGGAAATTTCAGGATTGTCTTTTAAGCCTAAAAACTGGACTCTGGGAGGGTTGGGATGGCTGCCCATTTGCAGAGGCCCCAGAATTTCCAGTGTTGAAAACTTTACATCATCTTACCTACCATGGAGCAGATAAAATGACTCAGACTATGGCCAAATATTGCTAGAGTGATTGTTGTCAAGCAGCAAAAACAATTTACTTCTGCATGCTTGTCTGTTTTTTGAAAAAAAGGACTGAACATACTAGAAGTAATTTGGAATTTCAGTAGCTACTCTGAGAAATTTTTAAATAAAAACTGATTCATTTGAAATGTGCACTGAATAAAGAGCAGATTGCTTGTTTTGGTTGATAAACCAAGACTTCAAAAAGACAAAAATTACTTCTCTAAAAGATTTTTTAAAGTGCACAGAAAATATGATTATGAAAATGTGGTATTTTCCTACCTCCAAATGGATTGTAATATTCCTTCAAAGAACTTTATTCTGATTTGTTTAGTGATAAATAATTCTAATATTCCCAGAAATTAATGAAAATTAATTCGTTTTGACAAAGATTTTATGTTGTGTACTATTTTGGCCTAAAGGTAGTTTCCAAAATCTTTTTAAAGTAACTTAGGCTAGATTGAGTATACAGGATGTATTTTATTAAAGGAAAAACAGGTAATTTTGTTACAGCAAATTGCGGATTCGAGCTGCCTGCCACAAAGCCAATACTGAGACAGGAGGAGGTAAGCAGCAAGAGGGCTTTACTGAACACCGCTATTCAAGAGACAGAGAGGGTTAAATTTCTCTCAAATTCTGTCCAAACCTAGAGGACTAATTGCAGAGTTTTTATAGGGGGAAGGTCAGGGTTTAGAGGTTTTCAGGAATGTTGGTTTTTCTTTGAGGAAGACATGATGATAAAGCGATCTATTATTGTAATCTTGCAAGTCTCTTCATGCCACCCTGGTTTCTGTCACAAGATGGATCTAAGTTTTGTTCAGCTACCTCAGTTTTGTGTCTTTTTTTGTTCTTTGGGAGAGGAACGTAGTTTAATCAGAATTGATTACCTTATTTTTCTTTAAAGGAACAATCGTGGGACAGATTCCAGAGCAAATAACTACGTTTCAAAGACTAGCTTATACAGTTATACTAAAACATTAGAAAACATATTCTCTCTACTAAAACACTAAAGAAAATATGTTTTCTCTACTTCAATTTTGTCTCAAAGTAAAAAAACCAATAGTTTCAGAACGAGAAAAAAGGGAAGCACGGGACAAGCCTAGATGGAAAAAAGTTAGCTGAGATTTGATGAGTCTATCTGTAAAGTAAAAAAAAAAAGTAAGATTATGTTAAAAAGGGAAGGCTAAACTGCTTACCAAGACAATAGGGAAGAGAGAGTCAAAGGACCCCTCCCAATGGAGTAGAGATCTCTGATACTAAAAAATAGGGTAAGTAAGGCGGATATTGATGTGGATAAGACAGGAAAAATGTCATCTTAATACAATACGGTGGTTAAGACAGAAAAATGCTGTCCTAATACTATACGATTATCAGAAATTGGGTGGATCCCCAACATTAAGGAGCTATAAACAAGTTTTCTCTATTGTAGAGAAAATTTTAAAAAGCTGAAAGATAAAAATCACAATGACACACACCTGAAATTGCCTGGGGAAATGTTTCCACTCCTAACCAGAGACTTATGGTTATATCCACATCAACTAAGTAAAACCCACAAACCCAGTGCCATCGAGTTGATCCCGACTCATAGCGACCCTATAGGACAGAGTAGACCTGCCCCATAGTTTCCAAGAAGCGCCTGGCAGATTCGAACTGCCGACCCTCAATTTTGACTCAAAACTAGTTGATAAAATCTTAAAATGGCTGAAGTTAGATTGGAAAAATATGGGAAATGGTAAAAGTTTGAATGAAAATTTAGAATATTTAAACTGTTCTGTATGTTTCTATAAAGACCTCAAATCCCACAAGGTATGAGACACTATTATGCTTTCAAATACATGTGAATAAGCACTCATAATATGGACTTAGAAATATGTCTACCTTTGTAAGGCTTTCTAACATTAACTATAAGGAGTTAGTAACCTGTGAATCACGTAAAAGTTATTTAGAAAATTTCTGAACTTAGACATGGAAACATTTAAGCATGTGAAGTATGTAAAGAACGTAAACAAATTTTAAGTTCACTTTTAACTGGCATGCTGTGACACAAGAAAACATAACAAAGCTGAACAATCTCCCTAATTTCTAACCTTGAAGAAACAATGTGTCATTTGACTTCTCTCTAACCCTGGAGAAAAGATATAACTTTGACATCACAAAAGCTGACCGGCGTAGAGCCAAGGTGACAAATTCACTTATTTCACTGAGCAGAACTGGACTGGAACTGAGTTTCTGTCTGCCACTGCTGAACTTGGACCTAGCTATGAGAGAACTTTACCAAGTTTGAGCCATGGTTAAGCCTTCCCCCTAAGCCCTCTCATTAAAGGTAAAAGCCTGTAGTCTAAAGATTTAGACTCTAACCATTGAAACCAACATTGTATTTGTAGTTGTTAATTCTGATTCTGTACTTTTAAATGAATGTTGTGAGATTTTATTTCCGTGCCTTCCCATAATTACTTTGTGATAAACTAAACGAATTCATGCGTGGCAAGCCTGAGTATCTCTCTATTAATTTCCTAAGATAAAATCCTCCAGAACATAAATGAACTTTATTTCAACAGTAATTACATTTTCTGGTATATAGGCTTAAAAATATTTTCTGAGATTTTTAGGTAACTTAAAAAAAAAAATTTTTTTTTTTTAAGTTACTGATATTAAATTGAGTTAATGGATTTAAAAAAAAAAAAAAAAAACCAAACCGGTTGCCATTGAGTCGATTCTGACTCATAGCAACCCTATAGGACAGAGTAGAACTGCCTCATAGGGTTTCCATAGGGTTAATTCAAACTGCATATCTTTTGGTTAGCAGCCAAATCCTTAACCACTGCACCATCAGGGCCTGAAGTTAATGTGTATTCATTATAATTTAAGTTTATATACTTTTGCTTTTTTATGGCACAGAAAGGACACACATATCTATACGTACGTATACATATACAAGTATACATATGCGTGTCCTTTCTGTGGCATATGTATGTATACATATACCTTAGTTATCTAGCGCTGCCTTAACAGAAATACCACAAGTTGTTGGCTTTACCAAACAGAAATTAATTTTCTCACAGTTTCCCATTGCCGTTGAGTTGATTCCAACTTATAGTGACCCTACAGGACAGAGTAGAACTGCCCCATAGAGTTCCAGGGACCGCCTCGTGGATTCTAACTGCTGACCTTTTAGTTAGCAGACACAGCACTTAACCACTGTGTAACCAGGGTTTCCTCTCACAGTTTAGGAGGCTAGAAGTCTGAATTCAGGGCATCAGCTCTAGGGGAAGGCTTTCTTTCTCTGTCGGCTCTGGAGGGAGGTCCTTGTCTCTTCTGAGCTTCTAGTCCTGGGCAATCTTCATGTGGTTAGGCATCTCTCTTTTCCCATCTGCTCTGCTTGCTTGTTTAATCTCTTACATATCTCAAAAGAGATAGAATCTATAAAGAAAATGTTTTACATTCTACTTTGGTGAGGAGCGTCTCACGTCTTAAAATCTTGTGAGTGGTCGTCTAAGATACTCCACTTATCTCACTCCACTGGGAGCAAGGGAGAATGAAGAAAACCAAGACACAAGGGAAAGATTAGCCCAAAGGACTAATGGGCCAGAACTATCATAGCTTCCAGCAGACTGAGTCGAGCACAACTAGATGGTGCCTAGCTACCACCACTGACTGCTCTCACAGGGATCACAATAGAGGGCCCTGGACAGATGAATGTAGAACAAAATTCTAACTCACACAAAAAAAACTGTAGTTACTGGTCTGACAGTCTGGAGAAAACCCCAGAGTATGACCCCCAGAGACTCTTTTACTTTAGTACCGAAGTCACCTCTGAGGTTCACCCTTTAGCCAGAGATTGGACAGACGCATAAAACAAAATGAGACTAAAGGGGCACACCAGCCCAGGGACAAGGACTAGAAGGCAGAAGGAGACAGGAAAGCTGGTGATAATGAACCCAAGGTCAAGAAGGGAGAATGTTGACCAATGTCACAAAACAACATGTGTACTAATTTTTTAATGAGAATAATATGTGCAAAGAGCTGGAGATAGAAACCCAAAAGGGAAAAACAAGCTCAGCATTTCTCAAGCTGAAAGAACTGAAGAAAAAATTCAAGCCTCAAGTAGCAATACTGAAGGATTCTTCAGGGAAAATATTAACCATCACAGGAAGCATCAAAAGAAGAGGAAGGAATACACAGAGTCATTATACCAAAAAGAATTGGTCGAAGTTCAACCATTCGAAAAGGTAGCATAGGATCAGGAACCAATGGCACTGAAGAAAGAAGTTCAAGCTGCACTGAACGCATTGGTGAAAAACAAGGCTTCAGGAATTGACTGAATACCAATTGAGATGTTTCAGCTAATGAATGCAGCCCTCAAAATGCTCACTTGATTATGCCAGGAAATTTGGGAGACAGCTACCTGGCCAACTGACTGGAAGAGATTCATATTTATGCCTATGTCTTAGTCATCAAGTGCTGCTATAACAGAAATATCACAAGTGGATGGCTTTAACAAAGAGTTAATCTTCTCACAGTAAAGTAGGCTAAAAGTTCAAATTCAGGGAGGGCATCAACTCCAGGGAAGGCTTTCTCTCTGTCAGCCTTCTCATCAATCTTCCCCCGGACTAGGAGCTTCTCCATGCAGGGATCCTGGGTTTAAAGGACGTGCTCTGCTCCCGGCACTGCTTTCTTGGTGACATGAGCTCTCCCCTGTCTCTCTGTTTGCTTCTATCTTGTATATCTCAAGAGATTGCCTCAAGGCACAATCGAATCCTGCATGTCGAATCCTGCTAACAGAACTGCCGCCCATCCTTCCTCATTAACATCATAGAGGCAGGATTTACAACATAAAGGAAAATCACACAAAACCAGGAATCATGGCCCAGCCAAATTGATACACACATTTTTGGGGGGACATAATTCAATCCATGACATTCCACCCTTTAGCCCCCGCAAAATCACATCTTTGCAACGTGCAAAACATATTCACCCCATATATCATAGCAAAAGTCTTAACTCCGAGTCCAAAATCCAAAAATTCCTTTTGTTCTGTGAAATCTAGAATACAAGTTATCTGTTTCCAAGGGTATAATGGCAGAACAGGCACAAGCTAGACATTTCCGTTACAAATGGGAGAAACTGGAGGAAAAGAAGGCATAACAGACTCCAACCAAGTCAGCAAAACATATTACATTAGCCATCACAGCTTTGAAAATAATCCTCTTTTCTCTGAGATAATTTAAACAACGGCGCTGCCCTCCAGACTCTAGGTATTGGCCACACTCTCTGGATTCTGAGTGGAGGCCCCTTGGCTGGCCCTGGGCTTCAGCTCCACCTTCCAGGCCCACTGGAACAGCAACCAGGGCATCAATATATATATCGGAAACCCCCGCTGTGTAGTGGTTAAGAGCTACAGCTGCTAACCAAAATGCCGGGTGTCTGAATCCATCAGGTGCTCCTTGTAAACCCTATGGGGCAGTTCTACTCTGTCCTATAGGGTCGCTGTGAGTCAGAATGGACTCGATGGCAATGGGTTTGGTTTTGGTGTTTTATATATATATATATGTATGTATGTATGTATTTGGGTTTGCTAATAAATGTGTTAATTTTTGTCACGTTAGAAAGTACTATAAGAGATGTGTGATAAAGACAGAAAGCTTTATAAAGAGAATTTTATAAAAGGTAGTTTTATTTGATATGATCAAAGTTTTTGTTTGTCATGGCTTAAGTTTAATGGGTTAATTTATGAGATTTTAAAGAGTTTTAGTTTCCCTCTGTTAAAGTGACAAGATTTTCTTTAATTACTGGACTTAAAGGCAGTAAAGGGTTAACTTCTGTGTAAACTACCTAAAAGGCAAAGTTCTGTGTCCCATTAAAATAAGTTGAGTTCAGCATATTCTTGAAAACCAAGCCTCATGACTTTTAAAAAGTTCAAGGTCTTTACTTTTAAATTATTTTTAAGTATTGTTTCTCAGTGAACTATGATAAACTCCTGACATCTTTGAAACTTCATTAAGGTCCACAAAAGATTTGTATCTTAGTCATCTAGTGCTACTATAACAGAATACCACAAGTGGATGGCTATAACAAAGAGATATTTATTCTCTCACAGTCTACTAGGCTACAAGTCCAAATTCAGGACATCAGCTCCAGGGAAAGGCTTTCTCTCTCTGTCAACTCTGGAGAAAGATCCTTGCCGTCAACCTTCCCTGGTTGAGGAGCTTCTTAGTGCCAGAAACCTGAGTCCAAAGGACCAACTATGCTCCCAGTGCTTCTTTCTTGGTGATGTGAGGTCCCCATGTCTCCCTGTTGGCTTCTCTCTTTTATATCTCAAAAGAGATTGGCTTAAGACACTGTAATCTTGTAGATCTCATCAACATAGCTGCCACCAATCCATCCCACCAACATAACAGTGATAGGATTTACAACACATAGGAAAATCGTATCAGATGACAAAAATGGTAGACAATCACACAATACTTGGAATCATGGCCTAACCAAGTTGACAGATATTTGGGGGGACCCAACTGAATCCATGACATTCCACCCTTTAAAAAAACTTTAGCCCTCCAAAATTCATGTGCTTGCCACATGTAAAACACATTCACCCCATCATATCATAGCAAAAGCCTTAAATCAACTCCGAGTCCAAAATCCAAAAATTCCTCTTCATCTGTGAAATCTAGAATACAAGTTATCTGCTTCCAAAGTACAATGGTGCAACAGACATAAACTAGATATTTCCAGTACAGAAGGGAGAGATTCGAGGAAGAGAAGACATAACAGACACTAAGAAATTCCACAGAAAACATTACATTAGCCCTCAAGGCTTTGAAAATAATCCTCTGTTCACTGAGACAATTTACACAATGGCCCAGCGCTCCAGACTCTAGGTATTGGCCACACTCTCCAGATTTTAAGTGGAGGCCCCTCAGCCCTGGGCTTCAGCTCTGCCTTCCAGGCCCCCTGGGACAGCAACTCTGTTCCCTCGGCTTTAGATGCACCATTCTCCTAGTCTACCAGAGTGGTGACTCCACCCTTAGACATACCAGAGCCCATGGTTGCACCCTTTGAGATCCCAGAGGTCATGGCCATACCCTTTGAGACTGAGGCAGTTCGGCTTCCTGTGTTCCTTGTCTCTTCAGCTTCTGCTTCCTTGTTCCTTGGCCTCTTAAACAATCACACAGTATTGGAAATCATGGCCCAGGCAAGTTGACAGATATTTTTGGGGGACACGATTCAATCCATGACAGTTTGCTTCCAGCTTTGTAGGAGAAAAGAGCTAGAAATAATAAGGCTCATTTAATGTCTTGTGAGTTACATGAAACATATTGTCAAATCAAGAGAAGTGTCTAACTTTCTTTGGTTTAAAAATTTGTGTGTGTCAACCTTATCCATTGTTGATGGGAATGTAAAATGATACAGCTGTTGTGGAAAATAGTGTGGCAGTTTCTCAAAAAACTAAAGGTAGAACTACCACATGACCCAACAACTCCACTTTTAGATATATACCCAAAAGTAGGTCTTTGAATGGGTTTGAACTCCTGTTGAGAATTTGCATTTCCACCCCAGATATACTAAATCAGAATCTACAGTTTAACTCCTCAGGTAATTTTTATCCCCAGAAGAACTAGCATTGCCTGGGAACTTGTTAGAAATGCAAATTCTCAGCAGGAGTTTGAGCTGGAACAAACCAATTGGAAGCCCTGCTCAAAAGACTTGAAAACAGAGACTCAGAGACTTGTACACCAATGTTCATTGTGGCACTATTCGCAATAGGCAAAAGGTGGAAACAATCTAAATTCTCATCAACAGATCAATGGCTAAACAAAAGGTGGTACATGCATACAATAGAATACTACTCAGCCAGTTGGGAAAACTAAGCCTGGATGGAAAAAAAAAAAATCAAATCAAAACCCTTTTCTGTCAAGTCGATTCCAATTCATAGCAACCCTGTAGGACACAGTAGAGCTGTCCCAGAGGGTTTCCAAGGCTGTAATCTTTTGTCCTATAGGGTAGCTATGAGTCGAAATCGACTCAACGGCCCTGGGTTAATCTTTATGGAAGCAGACTGACTCATCTTTGTCTCGTGGAGTGGTTGGTGGTTCAAACCACCACCCTGTAAGCTACCAGCCCAGCACTTTAACCACTGTGCCACCAGGGTTCCTTTGAAGTCTTGATACATGCTACAATGTGGATGGAGCTTGAAGAGGTTAAGTGCTACAGCTTCTGACCTAAAAGGTCAGCAGTTGAAGACATTATGCTGAGAGAAATAAGTCAACCACAAAAAGACATATATTGTATGAACTGACTTATATAAAAAGACAAGAAAAGGCTACTGTGTAGAGACCAAAGTTTCTTAGTGATTACCATGGGTGGGAGGGAAGGGTAAAGGAGGGGTTATTGCTTATGGAGTACTGAGTTTCGGTTTACCATAATGGAAATATCACATTGTTTAAGGGTAGGGTTGTACAGACAATTATTGTAAGTGCTGTAAATAAGTTGTACACCTGTAAAAAGCTGAACTGGAAAAAGTTGTGTGATAGATATGTTTACAACAATAACAGCAACGAAAAGTAGTTACTGAGGCTGCTCATGTACAACCAAATACTTCATGGGATTTGGTTCCTTGGTTTGTAGGTTTAGGATTATGGTTTTATGGGAGATCCCAGTTAGCCAGCCTAAAAAGGTGTTTAGTGCTTCTGGTCTACTTTTGGGCCTACCTGCTAGTTTGTTGTGTAGTGCCTGGGGTCTTAAAAGCTTGCAAGCGGCCTCTGTTTGCCTGGAGGAACAGAGGAAGAAGAAGAGTCAGGAATAGGAGAAGGATAGGGAATCTGTGGCTAGTTTCCGCCATGAACAACTGCCCCCTTTGCTATGAGATGGGAAGAACCAGGTGGTGCCTGGCTCCCATTACTGAACATTTTGACTGACGAGCTTACAGAAGAATGTGGATCAAAAGGGGGAAGTGCAGAGTAGAATTTCAAATTCTCTTGGACTCTAGATAGCCACGAAGGTTTCATGAACCCCCAAAACTATTGCCCTAGGATAATCTTTAAACCTTAAACCAAAAATATTCCCTGAAGCCTCCTTAAAACAAGGCAATAATTTAGCTTAACTAGTAAAAAACATCTGCCTTGAGCATTATGTTCTATTAAGAAATATCTGTACAGGATCAAATTGACAACAGCAACTCAAAAGATTAGACAGGAAGCTCAGGGGTCAGTGAGCTCATGGGGGAGGAACAATTTAGAAAAAGAGAGCAAGAATGGTTGCACAAATTAATGTGACCCATATCACTGAATCGTACATGTAGAAACTGTTGAATTGGTATAGTTTGCTGTGTATGTTCTCAACAACAACAACAAAATTTTTTTTTAAATTTGAGTTTCAATGTCTCCTATGTCTTGACTGACATTTCCCAGTGCCGTCGAGTCGATTCCAACTCATGACCCTATAGGACAGAGTAGAACTGGCCTATAGCATTTCTAAGGAGTGCCTGGCGGATTCGAACTGCTGACCCTTTGGTTAGCAGCCGTAGCATTTAACTACCACGCCACCAGGGTTTCCTGACTGATATTAGGCAACAATATATTTAAATTATTAACTTGATCACAGCTTTAATTGGAATTTCACATAGTTTACCTCTGGAGTTTTATTAATATTCAGGTGTTTAGAGACTTGTTAATCTAGGTAAATTCTTGGTATGGTATTATGTCTCAGGATTACTATATGTTTTACCTGAAGTTCTTTGAAAATAGGTTTAATCACTATATTAGAGGTATTTTGTCTAAAGTTTTCTTTTCATTGACTTTATCTTGCTTTGCTTTACTTTGTAATGAACTCACCAGGTTTTCTATCATTGGTAATAAGTTATCCATAACCCTTTTTTTTTCTGATTTAGGTGAAAGTTTACAAAGCAAATTAGTTTCTCATTAAACAGTTAATACACAAATTGTTGTGATATTGGTTGCCCACCCCACAATGTGTGAATACTCTCCCCTTCTCCACCACATGGTCCTTTTTTTCTATTCATAAAGTTTTCCTGTCCCTTCCTGCCTTCCTGTCTTTGCTTTTGGGCTGCTGGGCCTATTAGTGTCGTATACATGATTGAACTATGAAGCACATCCCTCGTGCATGTTATTGTTGGCCCTAATCTTTGGCTGAAGGGTGAATCTCAGGAGTGACTTCAGTACTGAGTTAAAGGGGTGTCCAGGGACCACACTCTCGGGGTTCTCCAGTCTCTGTCAGACCAGAAATTATATGTCGCAACTTGAAGCTTCCATGTTGTCTTCAGTTCTTTCAGCTTGAGAAATGCTGGATGTGTTCTTTCTTTTTAGTTTTCTATTTCCAGGTCTTTGTACATTTCATTATAATACTTTTACTTTATCTTCTTGAGTCACCCTTTGAAATATACTGTTCAGCTCTTCATCATTTCTTCCTTTCGCTTTAGCTACTCTACATTCAAGAGCAAGTTTCAGTCTTTTCTGACATCCATTTTGGTCTTTTCTTTCTTTACTGTCTTTTTAATGACCTCTTGCTTTCTTCATGTATGATGCCCTGCATGTCATTCCACAACTTGTCTGGTCTTCAGTCATTAGTGTTTAATGCATCAAATCTATTCTTCAGATGGTCTCTAAATTCAGGTGGGATATACTCAAGGTCCTATTTTAGCTCTCGTGGACTTCAATTTGAACTTGCATATGAGCAATCGATGGTCTGTTCCACAGTTGGCCCATGGCCTTGTTCTAACTGATGATATTGAGTTTCTCCATCACCTCTTTCCATAAATGTAGTCTATTTGATTCCTATGTATCCCATCTGGTGAGTTTCTTGTGTAGAGTCACTGTTGATGTTGTTGAAAAAAGGTATTTGCACTGAAGAAGTCATTGGTCTTGCAAAATTCTATCATGTGATCTTTGGCATCATTTCTATCACCAAAGCCATATTTTTCAACTACCAATCCTTCTTCCTGGTTTCTGACTTTCACATTCCAATCACCAGTAATTATCAATGCATCTTGATTGCATGTTTGATCAATTTCAGACTACAGAACTTGGTAAAAATCTTCAATTTCTTCATCTTTGGCCTTAGTGGTTGATGCATAAGTTTGAATAATAGTCCTTGTAGATGTATGGATATTATCCTATCACTAACAGCATTGTACTTCAGGGCGGATCTTGAAATTTCTTTTTGACAATGAACGTGATGCCATTCCGCTTCAATTTGTCATTCCCAGCACAGTAGGCAGTGTGAATGTCTGATTCAAACTGACGAATACCAGTCCATTTTAGCTCACTAATGCCTAAGATATCAATCTTTATGCATTCTATTTCATTTTTGATGACTTCCAATTTTCCTGAATTTATACATTCCCCCTTTTCGATTATTAATGGATATTTACAGCCGTTTTTTTCTACTTTTGAGCCATGCCACATCAGCAAAAGAAGGTCCTAAAATCTTTACTCCATCCATGTCATTTAGGTCAACTCTGCTTTGGGGAGGGAGCTCTTCCCCAGTCATATTTTGAGTGCTTTCCAACCTGAGGGGCTCATCTTCCGTCACTATATCAGACAATATTCTGCTGCTATTCATAAGGTTTTCACTGGTCAATTTTTTCAAAAGCAGACTCCCAGGTCCTTCTTCCTAGTCTGTCTTAGTCTTGTACGTTTTAGTCTAGTCTGCCTTAGTCTGGAAGCTCAGCTGAAACCTGTCCACCAAGGGCGACCCTGCTCATATTTGAAAGACCAGTGCCAAAACTTTCAGTATCACAGCAACACACAAGCCACCACGGTATGACAATCTGACAAGCCTGAAGTTGCAACATTGAAGGATTCTATGGCGAAAATATTAAACGATGCAGGAAGCATCAAAAGAAGATGGAAGGAATACACAGACTGTCCATACTAAAAAGAAATGATCGACATTCAACCATTTCAGGAGGTAACATATGTCTAAGAATTGATGGTACTGGAGGAAGAGGTCCAAGCTGCACTGAATGCATTGGTGAAAAACAAGTCTCCAGGAGTTGACGGAATACCAACTGAGATGTTTCAACAAGTGGATGCCATGCTGGAAGTGCTCACTCGCCTATGCCAAGAAATTTGGAAGATGGCTTTCTGGTCAATCGACTGGAAGAGATCCATATTGTACCCATTTCAAAGAAAGGTAATCCAACAGAATGAGGAAATTATCAAACAATATCATTTATATCACACACACACAGGCAAGTAAAATTTTGCTGCAGATCATTCAAAAGCAGTTGCAACAGTACATTGACAGGGAACTGCCAGAAGTTCAAGCCAGATTCAGAAGAGGATGTGGAAGAAGGGATATCATTGCTGATGTCAGATGGATCATGGCTGAAAGCAGAGAATATAAAAAAGATGTTTACCTGTGTTTTATTGACTATGCAAAGGTATTCGACTGTGTGGATCATAACAGATTATGGATATGGATAACATCGTAAAAAAGAAGAAGTCCAGAATGTTTAATTGTGCTCATTAGGAACCTGTACTTACACCAAGAGGCATTCTTGTGAATAGAACAAGGGGATACTGCGTGGTTTAAAGTCAAGAATGGTGTGCTTCAGGGTTGTATCCAATCTGTCTGCTGAGCAAATAATCCGAGAAACTGGATTATATGAAGAAGAATGGGGCATCAGGATTGGAGGAAGACTCATTGACAACCTGTGATATGCAGGTGACACAATCTTGCTTGCTGAAAGTGAAGAAGCCTTGAAGTACTTACTGTATGGATTACACTTAAGCATAAAGAAAACAATAGGCAACATCATGATAAACAGAGAAAAGATTGAAATTGTCAAGGATTTCATTTACTCAGATCCACAATCAATGCCAATGGAAGCAGCAGTCAAGAAATCAAACGATGCATAGCATTGGGCAAACCTGCTGTGAAAAGCCCCTTTAAAGTGTTAAAAAATGTGCACCTGACCCAAGTGGTTTTCAATCACCTCATATGCATGTGAAAACTGGACAATTAATAAGGAAGACCAAAGAATTTATGCCTTTGAAAGGTGGTGTTGGAGAAGAATATTGAATATATCATGGGTTGCCAGAAGAACAAGCAAATTTGTCTTGGAAGAAATATAGCCAGAATGGTCCTAAGAAGTGAGGATGGCAAGATTTTGTCTTGATTACTTTGAATATGTTATCAGAAGGGACCAGTCACTGGAGAAGACATCATGCCTGGTAAAATAAAGGGTCAATGAAAAAGAGGGAGACCCTCAATGAGATAGAGTGACACAGTGGCTGTAACAATGGGCTCAAGCATAACAAAGATTGTGAGGATGGTGCAGGATCAGGCAGCATTTAGTTCTGTTGTACCTAGTGTGGCTATGAGTCAGAACTGACCTGATGGCACCTAACAACAACATATATTTTTACTTAGTGACAGTACCATTTTCATTCCCATCAGCAGTGCATAAGAATTTCAATCTCCCTGCAACCTCTCCAGCTTTCGTTATTTTCTGTTTTTTTTTTTTTTTCTGGTTCATGCTAGTAGTGTTGGAGTGAGATGGTATCTCATTGTAGTTTAGATTTGCGTTTCTCTATTTTTTTTTTTTAATTTTTTTTTTTTAATGGCTAATGTGGAAACCCTGGTGGCATAGTGGTTAAGTGCTACAGCTGCTAACCAAAAGATTGGCAGCTCTAATCCACCAGCCACTCCTTGGAAACTCTATGGGGCAGTTCAGCTCTGTCCGGTAGGGGCACTATAAGTCGGAATCAACTCGATGGCAACAGTTTTGTTTTTTTCTTTTTTTTAATGGCAAATGTTAGCCAGCATTTCCTCATGTGTTTGTTAGCCACCTGAATGTCTTCTTTGTGAAGTGTCTGTTCATATCCTTTGTCCATTTTTTAATTGGATTATTTATCTTTTTGTTATTGAGTGTTGAAGTATTCTATAGATCTTAGAGATTAGACCCTTGTTGGATATGTCACAGCCAAAAATTTTTTCCCAGTCTGTAAGTTCTCTTTTTACTCTTTTGGTGAAGTCTTTTGATAAGCATAAATGTTTAAAGTTCAGGACCCCCCAGTTATCTCATTTCTCCTCTGGTGTTTGTGCATTGTTAGTTACTGTTTGTATTGAATTTATGCCATGTGTAAGGGCTCCTAGCATTGTCCCTAATTTTTCTTTCATAATCTTTATTGTTTTAGGTTTTTTATTTAGTTCTTTGATCCATTTTGTGCTAGTTTTTGTGTATGATGTGAGGTATGGGTCCTGTTTCATTTTTTAACAGATGGGCGTCCAGTTTTGCCAGCACTATTTGTTAAAAAGACTGTCTTTTCCTCCATTTAATGGACTCTGGTCCTTTGTCAAAAATCAGCTGACCCACAACTAGACTAAACCAAAAGCAAAGAAGTTTCCTGAATAAACTGAATGCTTCGAAGGCCAGCGTAGCAGGGGCAGGGGTTTGGGGACCATGATTTCAGGGGACATCTAAGTCAATTGGCATAATAAAATCTATTAAGAAAACATCCTGCATCCCACTTTGAAGTGTGGTGTCTGGGGTCTTAAACGCTAGCAAGCAGCCATCTAAGATGCATCAATTGGTCTCAACCCACCTGGATCAAAGGAGAATGAAGAACACCAAGGACACAAGATAATTATGAGCCCAAGAGACAGAAAGGGCCACATGAACCAGAGACTACATCATTCTGAGACCAGAAGAACTAGATGGTGCCTGGCTACAACCAATGGCTGCCCTGACAGGGAGCACAACAGAGAACCCCAGAGGGAGCAGAAGACCAGCAGGATGCAGACCCCAAATTCTCATAAAAAGACCGGACTTAATGATCTGATTGAGACTAGAGGGACCCCAGTGGTCATGGCCCCTAGACCTTCTGCTGGCCCAGGACAGGGACCATTCCCGAAGCCAACTCTTTAGACATGGATTGGACTGGACAATGGGTTGGAGAGGGATGCTGGTGAGGAGTGAGCTTCTTGGATCAGGTAGACACTTGAGACTATGTTGGCGTCTCCTACCTGGAGGGAAGATGAGAGGGTAGAGGGGGTTAGAAGCTGGCGAAATGGACACAGAAAGAAAGAGTGGAGGGAGGGAGTGAGCTGTCATTTGGGGGAGAGTGATTGGGAGTATGTAGCAAAGTGTATATAAGCTTTTATGTGAGAGACTGACTTGATTTGTAAACTTTCACTTAAAATTCAATAAAAATTAAAAAAAAAAATTAGCTGACCATATGTGGATGGATTTACACCTGTGCTCTCAATTAAGTTTCATTGATCTAATGCTTCTGTCATAGTACCTGTACCAGGCTGTTTTGATTACTGTGGCTGTATAGTAGGTTCTGAAATCAGGTAGCATGAGGCCTCCTACTTTGCCTTTTTTTTCCAATAATGCTTTGCTTATCTGGGGCCTCTTTCCTTTCCATATAAAGTTGGCTATTAGTTTTTTAATCTCGTTAAAAAATGCTGTTGGTATTTGGATTGGAATTGTCTTTTATCCGTAGATTGCTTTGGGTAAGATGGACATTTTCACAATGTTGACTCTTTCTATCAGTGAACATGGCATGTTTTCCCATTCATGTATGTCTCCTTTGGTTTCTTGTAATAGTGTTTTGTAGTTTTCTTTGTATAGGTCTTTTACATCCCTGGTTAGATTTATTCTTAAATTTTAGATATATATCTTTAAACAAAGATATGGGTGAAATTAACTTTTTAATAAAAACATCCAATGTGAAGTGTTTGTTTTGTTTTCTTGATGAAATTATTTAAACAAATTTCTAAGTTCGTGTTGTTGTTGTTAGGTGCCATCGAGTCGGTTCCGACTCATAGTGACCCTACGCACAACAGAACGAAACACTGCCCGGTCCTGCGCCATCCTTACAATCGTTGTTGTGCTTGAGCTCGTTGTTGCAGCCACTGTGTCAATCCACCTCTTTGAGGGCATTCCTCTTTTCCGCTGACCCTGTACTCTGCCAAGCATGATGTCCTTCTCCAGGGATTGATCCCTCCTGACAACATGTCCAAAGTATGTAAGATGCAGTCTCGCCATCCTTGCTTCTAAGGAGCATTCTGGTTGTACTTCTTCCAAGACAGATTTATTGGTTCTTTTGGCAGTCCATGGTATATTCAACATTCTTTGCCAACACCACAATTCAAAGGCGTCAACTCTTCTTCGGTCTTCCTTCTTCATTGTCCAGCTTTCACATGCATATGATGCGATTGAAAACACCATGGCTTAGGTCAGGCTCACCTTAGTCTTCAGGGTGACATCTTTGCTCTTCAACACTTTGAAGAGGTCCTTTGCAGCAGATTTGCCCAATGCAATGTGTCTTTTGATTTCTTGACTGCTGCTTCCATGGCTGTTGATCGTGGATCCAAGTAAAATGAAATCCTTGACAACTTCAATCTTTTCTCTGTTTACCATGATGTTGCTCATTGGTCCAGATTTGAAGATTTTTGTTTTCTTTATGTTGAGGTGCAATCCACACTAAAGGCTGTGGCCTTTGATCTTCATTAATAAGTACTTCAAGACCTCTTCACTTTCAGCAAGCAAGGTTGAAAACTCTTGGTCTCCTTAAACCTTTCCAAATTCCTTCAAAGCCTTTATATAGCTGAAAACTTGTGTTTGACTTAAAGGTTCAGGTTCTTCTAATGGTAGGTCTTCATCATCTTCATCGTTTTCATCTTTAGATTTTGAGTCCACAATTTCTTACAGGTTTATATCATCCATTTCTGTGTCAAATGCTTTGTCAACATCAATATAAGATGTGCACTGAACCTATTTTCTGAAACTCCACTGAAAATGTCATTTATAGCATCCTGAGTCTACGTGATGTTATCGGGCTTGATAACTCGTTTTCTATACTATCACCACTGCCAAATAAGAAACTACAGTTCTTAAAGCATTTTCTTATGGTTTCTTCTTCATTTTGATTATCACTTAAGAAATGAAATTGCAACAAGGACTTCAATTTTCCCTGAAATCTCTGATGCTATCTTGCACATCTCAATGTTTGCATTCACTTTTTTGAAGTAATAGCTTCATATAGTTTACTTTATTGTTTTGGATAACACCATTATCCAAAGGTGGTAGGACCGAGGTCATTGTTGGTGAAAAAAAAAAATTTTAATATTTGACAGGAGCAACAACTGATGACAAGTAGAATTGTCAGCCAACAAAAGAATGCTTTGATTTTTTTTTCATGCTATTGTTGAGTTTATTTAAAAACTCTTGGTAAATTGCCCCCCTTCATCCTAGATTTTTTTTTTCTGTTTCCATCCTACTGAAAGCTGATTAATTTTGATATTCTTAAGGCACATTTGCCAATGCGATGTCTGAGAAACCATGAGTAATTGGAAAGAGAGAGAAACCAGGGTGCTTTAAGAATATTTCTTCCTTTCTTGACATTTATGTTGGTGCTATTCATGTATTTTTCAATTCTTTTTTTTCTTTTCTTTTGTAGCTGAGTAAATTTGCTTTCTTGCCACACGTGAACTTAATTAAAGCTTCCTTGATGGTCTTTTTCTCTTCGGTTATCATTCTGACAATGTTAAACTTTTCTTTCAGGGATAAAATATCTCACTCTCTTGTCCATGGCTGAGAAAGAGCAAGCTTTTTAAAAAGAGGAAGTACTTATAAAAATTAAGGAATTTATGATCTTCTCAAAAACATGAATATCTGAAACAAAAGAAAAAATGAAAACCATCGACATTGTTATATGATAAAGTTAGCACACTTCAGTAAAATATTTAAGAAAAAAAGTGTGAAAATATTGTTTTTGCTTTTGTACACACATTGAATGTGTTAAGTAAGGAAATGCTTCTCTAGTTTTTGGGCAAAACAAGAAGTTTTAAAGGAAATACTTTCAAGGAAGTGAAAGAGTGGATTTTGAAAGTTGTAGTACCATGTATCAAAATTACAAATAGCTAAAGTGAAAACTATAAATGAAAGATAAAGAGACAAGGAAAGACAAGGAAAAAAGTGTGTATTGAGAGATTTTAATGAAAATAAAGGAATTTATTAGGTAACTCTTATCTACTATTAAACTTATGGATGTTCTTTGATGGAAAAAAAATTTACAGTCCAAAAAAAGGAGCAACAAAGGTACAAATGTACAGAATAGACACACTCAGAGCAGTAGCGGTGCATAGTACATGCACACAGCAACAACGCAAAAGGAAGTGGAAGACTGAGACTTCATCTCTGACTCTTGTACTTCTTGTAACTATTTCTGGCTTTTGCATCTACACTTCCTCTTATTTGGGTTGCAATACCAACGATTTTCTGATTCTGTCCGAGTCTCACAGTTTCTGGCTTCAGAGAATATTCATTAGGCTGAAGTAATAATTTCCACATTCTGTCTGATCACTTATCTTTGGAATGGGCACAAATACGGATCTCTTCCAGTCAGTTGGCCAGGTAGCTGTCTTCCAAATTTTTTGGCATAGACAAGTGAGCACTTCCAGAGTTGCATCTGTTTGTTAAAATGTCTAAGGTGGTATTCAATCAATTTCTGGAGCCTTGTTTTTCACCAATTCCTCCAGTCCATTTTAGCTCACTAATGCCTAGGATATCAGTCTTCAAGTGTTCTATTTCATTTTTGACAACTTCCAATTTTCCTTGATTCACACCTCATACATTCTACTTTCTGATTATTTATGGATGTTTGCAGCTGTTTTTTCTCCTTTTGAGTTGTACCACATCAGTAAATGAAGGTTCCGAAAGCTTGACTCCATCCATGTCATTAAGGTCAACTCTACTTTGAGGAGGCAGCTCTTCCCCAGTCATATTTTCAGTGCCTTCCAACCTGACGGGCTCATCTTCAGGCACTATATCAGACAATGTTCTGCCGCTGTCCATAAGGTTTTCACTAGCCAATTTTCTCAGAAGTACATCCTCAGGTCTTCTTTCCAGCCTTCCTTAGTCGGGAAGTTCTGCTGAAACCTGTCTGCCATGGGCAACTCTGCTGGTGTTTGAGCTGCCAGTGGCATAGCTTCCAGCATCACAGTAACACACAAGCCACCACAGGAGCACAAGCTGACAGATGAGTGGAGGACATATTAATCTCTTAATAAGAACAGAGAAGGTATTTTTAAACAGAATTTTAACAAGAATTTCTTTGTCCTTGCTAAGAGAGTAACAATATTTCTCTTTTAATAAGAACAAAACATTTTTAAAATCATATTTTCATATTTTATTGCAGCCCAGTAATTACAAATCTCACATAAATTGTTATTTAAAGTATGACATAACATAAAGCTAAGTTTTTGTGAAACAAAATTCCTAGAATGTTTTAGTTTTGTTGATATATACAAAATCTTTCAATGACTTTATGCCTTATTTTGTTCACTTGCACCTCCAATTCTACACTCTATCCTTCTCTGCCCCTTTGTGGGCCCCAGAGGCTGACCTGTACAGACCACTCAATGGTTCCTTTGCCTCTGGCTTCCTATTTTTCAGCCAATAGAAGATACTGGCATGTTATCAGGGTTTAAATATTCAATCTATCAGAATTGATTGTTTTGAATGTTTTGAAGTAGGAGGGAGGGGCCAAGATTCATTTTTTCATATGCATATCCAGTTGACTCAGCACCATTTATTTTATGCTTTTCTCCCTTTTCGATAAGTAATTTATTAGGGTAGAGGTGCATATGGTAGAGTAGGCAAATTCCACAGGCATCTGCATCATTGCTTCAGTCAGTAATTAAATATTTATATCAAAATACTAAGAAGAGAGTGTGGACTTTTCTTCACGTATGAAATTAAATTTAGAAGCCTAACTTTTCTGGGTCTTCTTATTTCTCAGAGTATCAGTCTGGGTCTAATCAGAAGAGGGAAGCTACATACAATATGAACAAAGAAAGTTTAAAGATTTATGAACTATCACAGGGATAAGGAGGGATTTACAAGTAAAATGTACAGCAAACTCTAAAGAATATAGGAATAATGAATATAAGGAGCAGCCATTATGCCAATGACTGAGATAGAGTATCCAAGGAAGACCACTGCTTCGCTTTTCCTTCACTTCTCAAGGGCTAAGATCCAGACCTTGTTGGAGATGGCATGTCCCTGGCTCACTGAATGGCGAAGAACTCTCTGTCGGTCTGCACTGGTGGAATTTTCTGGGAATATGCCTATGTTAGTTTCTTGAGGCTGCTGTAACAAATTGCCACAAACTTGGTGGCTAAAAACAACAGAAATTCATTTCCTCACAGTTCTGGAGGCCAGAAGTCTGAAATTGAGGTGTATATAGGGTTGCATTCCTTCTGGAGGTTTTAGGGGAGAATCCTTCTTTGTCCCTTCCAACTTTTGTTAGTTCCAGGTGTTCCTTAGCCTGTGACTGAATCACTCCACTCTCTGCCTCTGTCTTCACAAGGCCTTTTCTTTCTCAAATCTCCTTCTGCCTTTCTCTTAAAGAACACTCTTTATTAGATTTAGAGCCCATTCAGATAATCCAGGATGATTTCATTTTAAAATTGTTAACACAATTACATCAGCAAAGGCTTTTTTTCTAAATAAGTCACAGTCACAGGTTCTGGGTAGACATAATTTTTGGGGGGCAACCATTCAACCCACTACACTGTCCTCTGGATTTTGCCAGAAATCAGCTCTCAGGTGCATGGGAAAGCTGTTCAGGATAAGATTTCTCACTGGAGGTATTCTGCTGGAAAATCATCCAAGCATAGGGAGTCCTGGGGTAGGCTGCAAGCCACCAGATACAACTGGTTGCTGTGCACTTTAGAAGCCTTGTACAGAGGAAGGAGATTATTGAGCAGACACATGAGGAGTAAAAACCCTCGTCTCCTGCAATTTCTCCACTGCCCTCTACTGACAAAGTTTAACACCGTGTTGATGATAAAAAAAAAAAAATTTTGTAGGGCCCAGATCCATTTTCATAGTGCAGGCAAGAAGTGAGACTAGAGTGGGTTGGAGCCACCGCGGGCATCTGCACACTGGATTTCCAGCCAACGTGGCTAGCCCTGTGCCCACACTGCTGCCTTGCCTGGGCCAGGCCCCCAAAACAAAGACAAAGCGGCTGTCTGGGAGGCTCCTCAGGAGCTGAATCACCTGCAGCTGCGGAACCACATCCATCCAAGATGGTTTGCACAGGCTTCTGGCATGTTCCAAGAACTGCCTGTGCACCCTCGACCTGGTCTACACCTTGGTTAGGCTGCTGCTAATTGGAATTGCTGCATGGGGCATTGGCTTCGGGCTGATTTCTGGTCTCCAGGTGGTCAGTGTGGTCATTGCAGTGGGCATCTTCTTTTTTCTGGGTCTGACTGGAGCTGTAAAACATCATCAACTGTTGCTTTTTTTTTTATATACGATCGTTCTCTTACTTGTATTTATTCTTCAGTTTTCTGTATCCTGTGCTTGCTTATCCCTGGAAGTTGGTTGGAATAATACTGCAAGTGCTTAAAATGATAGACAGGGAAATTTAAACTGCTGCGGGCTCGAAAGTTTTAACCCAAATGACACCTGTTTGGCTAGCTGTGTTAAAAACTGCCACCAAGTGCTCACCCTGTGCTCTGACAATAACAGAACATGCCAGAGAGGTTTTGAGGTTTGTTGGCAGCATTGACTTCTGTTTTACAGAGATCTCGGACGTTCGGCTGACCTACAGATACAGGGAACAGAAGGATCCTCTTGCTAATCCTAACGCATTCCTTTGGTGGGAAAACAAGGAAAATCATTCATTTTCTTATCTCATTCACCTTCTGTAGCTTTTAAGTTAAGCTGATTTGCCCATTTAATTGATAGTGGAATTACAAATTTTTGCCCTTAAGTTTCTCTAAATGTTTTTCTTTTTCTATTGCTGAAAAAAATGGAAATTTGTAGCTTCCTCTGACCCTCAGTGGTGCCTGTAACCTACTGTATTCACAGTCTCTGGCACTATCCACTGTGGCCTTTCTTAGCATTTGTACCTGCAGAAAAACTATGTGTGACACTATTGTATTGATCACATTGTGAATCTAAGCACACTTTTCACTGGAATAATTTTATGAACACTGTACTGTGTAGATAGTTCCTACTGGAAAAAAAGTTCAAGTTTATTAAAGCCGGAGAGCATGAGATTCTATTATGTTAAATTCAATAAGGAAAATCCAAATACCCAGTGTTTTCGTCTTTTTAGAAAATATACGTTCTGGTGAAAATTATTGGCATAAAAGTGGTACTTTAGCTCTAGTAGTCTTTTATGATTACACTGATGTATTCTAGAAATAGCTATGTCTTTAGAAAGGTGTTAGTTTAGTTTTTGGACTTTTACAGGTAAGTGCAATGGAGAAGTAGTCTCATGAAACATTCTTATATGTAACATTTACTTTCAGCCTTCAAAATGGAACAAGTTTGCATAATTCAGAAAGTGTATCTATACTATTGTAATTGTTCTTTTACAATAATTGAAGTCCAAAAGACTGCATTTTTAAACATGTTACTACTAATATGTCAGCCCATGTAGCAAAAAAGATATTTGATTATCTTGTTGTTAGGTGCCACTGAGTAAGTTCCAACTCATAGCGACATTATGTAAAACAGAATGAAACCCTGCCCAATCCTGCGCCATCCTCACGATTGTTGCTATGCTTGAGCTCATTGTTGCAGTCACTGTGTCAATCCGTCTCATGAAGGGTCTTCCTCTTTTTCACTGACCCTCCACTTTACCAAGCACGATGTCCTTCTCCAGGGATTGATCCCTCCTGATAACTAGTCCAAAGAATGTGAGAAGTAGTCTCCTCATCCCTGCTTCTAAGGAACATTCTGGTTGTACTTCTTTCAAGACATATTTGTTTGTTCTTTTGGCATTCCATGATATAGTCGATATTCTTCGCCAACACCACAATTCAAAGGCATCAATTCTCCTTCAGTCTTCTTATTCTTTGTCCAGCTTTTGTGTGCGTGTGAAGTGGTTGAAAACACCATGGCTTGGGTCAGGCGCACCTTAGTCTTCAAGGTGACATCTTTGCTTTTCAACACTTTAAAGAGGTCTTTTGCAGCAGATTTGCCCAATGCAATGAGTCTTTGGATTTCTTGACTGCTGCTTCCATGGGCATTGATTGTGGATCCAAGTAAAACAAAACCCTTGACAACCTCAATCTTTTCTCCGTTTATCATGATGTTGCTCATTGGTCCAGTTGTAGGGATTTTTGGTTTCTGTATGTTGAGGTGTAACCCATACTGAAGGCTGTGGTCTTTGATCTTCGTCAGTAAGTGCTTCAAGTCCTCTTCACTTTCAGCAAGCAAGGCTGTGTCATTTGCATAATGCAGGTTGTTAATGAGTCTTCCTCCAATCCTGATGCCAAGTTAAATACCTTTTTCATGAAATTTCTCAGTATTGTAACAGCAACTTGTCAAATCCAAGCATATTTGAATGTGATCTCCCATAATTTGAAATAGTATTGTATATTATGTTTAAAAAAATTGAAGAATGGAAGCCTTAAAAAAATATTTGAAAGGAGACTAGATACTCAGATACCATGATAGTTTATTCGAAATTCTACCACATAGGTCTTATAGTCGGGTTAGGTAATTATTTTTGAAACTTTTTAAAGCCTTAATTTATTGGGATTTTTACTAAAGACATTTTCAGAGGATTTGCATGAGATTGCATGAATACTAACATTATTAATTGCAGTTGTTCAAACCCAGGCAGGAGATGGAGTATATGGCTTCAGAATGTGGAATGAATGAATCCCCATCTTAATCCTATAAGGCTCATATCTGTAGTTCGTATTTGCTGATAATCATGGAAGCCAGGTGAACTTTTTAGTTTTTGAAGCTGTACATTGTCTTTTCTTGTATTCACTAGATGACATTAGCTCGTTAAATACCCTGTGCAATCTATCTGTGTGTGGCTTCCATTTCTACATGAAACAACACTATTTTTATTTATTTAAATTTAAAATTTTTATTGATTTGAGCGTTCATACAGTAAAGTACAAAAATCTCTCTTTTTTGTGCTTTAGTTTTTTTTTTTTTTTTTAGCTGTTTACAGAACAAACTACCTTCTCAATAAGCAATTAGTACATGTATTGTTTTGTGACATTGGTTGCCAATCTCATGATGTGTCAACACTCTCCGCTTCTCAAACTTGGGTTCCCCATTACCAGCTTTCCTGTCCCCTCCTGCCTTCTTATCCTTGCCCCTGGGCTGGTATGCCCATTTAGTCTTGTTTTGTTTTGTTAGCCTGTCTAATCTTTGGCTGAAAGGTGAACCTCGGTAGTGACTTCAGTACTGAGTTAAAAGCGTGTCCATTGACCATAGTCTCAGAGTTTCTCCAATCTCTGTCAGACCAGAAAGTCTAGTCGTTTTTTGTGAGTTTGAATTTTGTTCTACATTTTTCTCTACCTCTGTCTGAAACCATCAATTATAATCCGTGTCAGAGCAGTTGGTGGTGCCAGCCAGGCACCATCTAGTTGTGCTGGACTGAGTCTGGTGGAGGCTGGGGTAGATGTGAACCATTAGTCCTTTGGACTAATCTTTCCCTTGTGTCTTTGGTTTTCTTCATTCTCCCTTGCTTCAGATGGGGTGGGACTAGCGGAGCATCTTAGATGGCCGCTCACAAGCTTTTAAGACCCCAGAAGCCACTCACCAAAGTAGGATGTAGGACATTTTCTTTATAAACTATTTTAAGCCAACTGTGCTAGATGTCACCTGAGACCGTGGTCCCCAGCCCACAGCCCAGTAATTCAGTCCCTCAGGGAGTTTGGATGTGTCTATGAAACTTCCATCACCTTGCCTTGGTCAAGTTGTGCTGACTTCCCAGTATTGTGTATTGTCTTACCCTTCACAAATGTACCACTTATCTATTGTCTACTTAGTGCTTCTCCCTCCTTACCTCTTCTCTCCCTCCTAATCATCAAAGATCGTTTCTTTTTGTGTATAAACATTTCATGAGTTTTTATAATAGTGATCTCATACAGTATTTGCCCTTTTGTCCATGTTGTGAGATGTTTTGCAGATTCATCATTATTCTTTATTGTTGGATAGTATTCCATTGTGTGTATGTACCATAGTTTGTTTATCCATTAGTCTGTTATTGGGCACATAGGTTGCTTCCATCTTTTTGCTATTGTGAATAATGCTGCTATGAACATAGGTGTCCATATGTCTATTCGTGAGACAACTCTTATTTCTCTAGGATATATTCTTGGGAGTGGGATACCTTGATCATACATGGTATCATATGGTAGTTCTATTTCTAGCTTTTTAAGAAAGTGCCATGAAGTTTTCTGAAATGGTTGTACCATTTTGCATCGCCATAAGTAGTGCATAAGAGTTCAAATCTCCTTGCAGCCTACCCAACATTTGTTACTTTCTTTTTTTTTATTCATAAAAAAAAAAAAAAGTGTTGGGGTGATATGGTATCTCATTGCAGTTTTGATTTGCATTTCTGTAATTCCTATTGATCTCAAGCAATTCCTCATGTGTCTGCCTGAATGTCTTCTTTGGTGAAATGTCTGTTCATATCCTTTTCCCATTTTTTTAAATTGGATTATCTGTCTTTTTATTGTAGAGGTGTTGGATTTTCCTATAGATTTTAGATATTAGACCTTTGACAGATTTGTCATAACCAAATTTTTTTTCCCCAGTCTCTAGGTTCTCTTTTTACTCTTTTGATGAGCATAAGTGTTTCATTTTTAGAAGATCTCAATTATCTAGCTTATCTTCTGGAGTTTGTGTATTGTTAGTTATGGTTTGTATCCTATTTGTGTTGTGTATTAGGACCTCTAGAGTTGATCCTACTTTTTCTTCTATAAGCTTTATAGTTTTTGGTTTTATATTTAAGTCTTTGATGCATTTTTGAATTAGTTTTTGTGTATGGTGTGTCGTATGGGTCCTGTTTAATTTTTTTACAGATAGACATCCAGTTGTGCCAGCACCATTTGTTAAAGCCCCCATGCATCTGTCAGTTTATTATACTGTGGGGGCTTACATGTTGCTGTGATGCTGAAAGCTATGCCACCGGTATACAAATACCAGTGGAGTCACACATAGTGGATAGGTTTCAGCTAAGCTTCCAGACTAAGACGGACTAGGAAGAAGGACCTGGAGGTCTACTTCTGAAAAGAATTAGCCAGTGAAAACCTTATGAATAGCAGAAGAACGTTGTCTGATACAGTGCCGGAAAATGAGCCCGTCAGGTTGGAAGGTACTCAAAACACAACTGGGGAAGAGCTACCTCCTCAAAGTAGAGTTAATTTTAATGACGTGGATGAAGTCAAGCTTTCAGGACCTTCATTTGCTGATGTGGCACCACTCCAAATGAGAAGAAACAGCTGCAAACATTCATTAATAATCAGAACCTGGAATGTACAAAATATGAATCTAGGAAAATTGAAAATCATCAAAAATGAAATGGAATGCATAAAGATCAATATCCTAGGCATTAGTGAGCTGAAATGAACTGGTATTGGGTATTTTTAATTAGACAATCATATGGTCTACTATGCCAGGAATGACAACTTGAAGAGAAATCGCGTTGTATTCGTAGTCAGAAAGAACATTTCAAGATCTGTACTGAAGTACAGCACTGTCGGTGATAGGATAATATTCACACGCCTACCAGGAACACCAGTTAATACGACTATTGTCCAAACTTACACACAAACCACTAAGGCCAAAGATGAAGAAATTAAAGATTTTTACCAACATCTGCATTCTGAAACTGATCAAACATGCAATCAGGACTCATTGATAATTACTGGTGATTGGAATGCAGAAGTTGGAAACACAGAAGAAGGATCAGTAGTTGGAAAATATGGCCTTGGTGATAGAAATTATGCCAGAGATGGCATGACTGAATTTTGCAAGACTACTGACTTCTTCATTGCATATACCTTTTTTCACCAACATAAACGATGACAGTACACATGGACCTTGCCAGATGGAATACACAGAATCAAATCAACTACATCTGCAGAAAAAGATGATGGAAAAGCTCAATATCATCAGTTAGAATAAGGCCAGGGGCCAACTGCAGATCAGACCATCAATTGCTCATATGCAAGTTGCAGTTGAAACTGAAGAAAATAAGAATAAGCCAATAAGAGTCAAAGTACAACCTTGAGTATATCCTACCTGAATTTAGAGACCATCTCAAAGATAAATTTGACACCTTGAACACCAATGACCAAAGACCAGACGAGTTGTGGAATGATATGAAGGACATCATACATGAAGAAAGCAAGAAGTCATTAAAAAGACAGGAAAGAAAGAAAAGACCTAAATGGATGTCAGAAGAGACTCTGAAACTTGCTCTTGAACGCTGAATAGCTAAAGCGAAAGGAAAAAATGATGAAGTAAAAGAGCTGAACCAAATATTTCAAAGTGCGGCTCAAGAAGACTAAAGTATTATCATGACATGTGCAAAGACCTGGAGATAGAAAACCAAAAGGGAAAATATGCTCAGCATTTCTCAAGCTGAAAGAACTAAAGAAAAAATTCAAGCCTCGAGTTGCAATATTGAAGGATTCTAAGGGAATATATTAAACGATGTAGGAAGTATCAAAAGAAGATAGAAAGAGTCACTATACCAAAACGAATTGGTCGACGTTCAACCATTTTAGGAGGTAGCATGTGGTCAGGAACCTATGGTACTGAAGGCAGAAGTCCAAGCTGCACTGAAGACATTGGTGAAAAACAAGGCTTCAGGAACTGACGGAATACCAATTGAGATGTTTCAACAAATGGATGCAGCGCTGGAAGTGGTCACTCGTCTATGCCAAGAAATTTGGAAGATAGCTACCTGGCCAACCATCTGGAAGAGATCAAACATGGCATAAGCATGATGCCTGTTCCCAAGAAAGGTGATCCAGCTGAATGCAAAAATTATCAAACCGTATCATTAATATCACATGAAAGTTAAATTTTGCTGAAGGTCATTCAAAAGTGGCTCCAGCAGTATATCGACAGGCAACTGCCAGCAATTTGAGCTGGAATTAGAAGAGGAAGTGGAACAAAGGGATATCATTGCTGATGTCAGATGGATCGTAGCTGAAAGCCAAGAATATCAAAAACATGTTTACCTGTTTTTTTATTGATTATGCTAAGGCATTCGACTGTGGATTATAATCAAAAGACGCATTGCGTTGGGCAAATCTGCTGCCGAAGACCTCTTTAAAGTGTTAAAAAGCAAAACTGTCACTTTGAGGACTAAGGTGCGCCTGACCCAAGTCACAGTGTTTTCAATCACCTCATATGCATGCGAGAGCTGGGCAATGAATAAGGAAGACAGAAGAAGAATTTAGGCCTTTGAATTGTCGTGTTGGTGAAGAATATTTAATATACCATAGACTGCCAAAAGAATGAACAAATATGCCTTGGAAGAAGTACGACCAGAATACTCCTTAGAAACAAGGATGGTCAGACTTTGTCTCACATTCTTTGGATGTTATTAGGAGGGATCAGTCCCTGGAGAAGGACATCATGCTTGGTAAAATAGAGGGTAAGCAAAAAAGTTGAAGACCCTCAATGAGATGAACTGACACAGTGGCTTCAACAATAAGCTCAAGCATAGCAAAAATTGTGAGGATGGCACAGGACTGGGCAGTCTTCCTGTTGTGCATAGGGTTGCTATCAGTTGGAACCGACTCGATGGAACCTAACAACAAGAACAATTTGTTAAAAAGACTGTCTTTTCCCCCATTTAATGGACTTTGAAGCTTTGTCAAAGATCAGGTGACTGTAGGTGGACGGATTTATATCTGGGTTCTCGATTAGGTTCTGTTTGTCAATGTGTATGTCATTGTACCAGTACCAGGCTCTTTTGACTACCATAGCTATATAGTAGGTTCCGAGGTTCGGTAGTGTGAGTCCTCCTACTTTATTCTTATTCTTCAATAGTTGTCTTAGTTATCTAGTGCTGCTATAACAGAAATACCACAAGTGGATGGCTTTAACAAAGAGAAGTTTATTTCCTCATGGTAAAGTAGGCTAAAAGTCCAAATTCAGGGCAACAACTCCAGTGCAAGGCTTTCTCTCTCTAGGCCTTCTCATCAATTTTCCCCTGGACTAGGAGCTTCTCCGCTCAGGGACCCCAGGTCCAAAGGATGCGCTCTGCTCCTGGCACTGCTTTCTTGGCGATATGAGGTCTCCCACTCTCTGCTTACTTCCTTTCCTTTTATCTCTTGTTTTTAAGATAAAAGGTGGTGCAGGCCACACCCCGGGGAAACTCTCTTTACATTGGATCAGGTATGTGACCTGGGCAAGGGTGTTAATCCCAACCTAATCCTTTTTAGCACAAAATTACAACCATAAAATGGAGGACAACCACACAATACTGGAAATCATGGCCTAACCAAGTTAACGCATATTTTTGGAGGACACAATTCAATCCACAACAACAGTGCTTTAATTATCCGGGGCCTCTTTCTTTTCCATGTAAAGTTAATGATTAGTTTTTCCATCTCGTTAAAGAATGCTGTTGGTATTTGGATGGAGATCGCATTGTATTTGTAGATTGCTTTGGACAGAATTGACACGTTCATAATGTTGAGTCTACCTGTCCATGAGCATGGTGTGTGTTTCCATTTATGTAAGTTTCTTTTGGTTTCTTGCAATAGTGTGTTATAGCTTTCTTTGCATAGGTCTTTTACTTCCCTGGTTAGATTTATTCCTAAGTGTCTTAGTCATCTAGTGCTGCCATAACAGAAATACGACAAGTGGATGGCATCAACAAAGAGAAGTCCATTCTCTCACAGTTTGATAGGCTAAAGGTCCGAATTTGGGTACCAGCTCCAGGGGAAGGCCCTCTCTCTCCGACGGCTCTGGAGGAAGTTCCCTGTCACCAGTCTTCCCTTGGGCTGGGAGCATCTCAGCGCAGGAACCTCGGATCCAAAGGACACGCTCTGCTCCCCGTGCTGCTTTCTTGGCTGTATGAGGTTCCCATGTCTCTGTGCTATCTTCTCTCTTTTATATCTCAGAAGAGGTTGGCTTAAGACACTATCTAATCTTGTAGACCTCATCAATATATCTGCCACTAATCCATCTTACTACATCATAGTGATAGGATTTACAACACATAGAGAAATCACATCAGATGATAAAATGGCAGACAATCATGACCTAGCCAAGTTGACAGATATTTTTGGGGGATACAATTCAATACAGGACACTAAGTATTTATTTTGGGGGGGGGGCTATTGTTAATGGTATTGTATTCCTGATTTCTCTTTCATAGTTCTCTTTATTGGTATATAGGAATCCAACTGATTTTTGCATGTTTCTCTTATAGCCTGCTACTGTGCTGAATCTATTAGTTCCAGTAGTTTTCTTGTGAAGTCTTTTGGGTTTTCTACGCATAGTATCATATCATTCGCAAATAGGAACAGTTTTACTTCTTCCTTACCAGCTTGGATGCCCTTTATTTTTCTTGCCTTATTGCTGTAGCTAGGACTTCTAACACTACATTAAACAGCAGTGGTGATAAAGGACACCCTTGTCTTGTTCCTGCTCTCAGAGGCAATACTTTTGGCCTCTCTCCATTAAGAATGATGTTGGCTGTTGGTTTTGTGTAGATGCCCTTTATTATGTTGAGGAATTTCCCTTCTATACCTATTTTATTGAGAGTTTTTGTCAGAAATGGGTGTTGACCTTTATTAAATGCCTTTTCTGAGTCAATTGAGATGATCATGTGATTCTTTTATTTTATTTATGTGGTGGCTTACATTAATTGACTTCCTAATGTTGAACAATCCTTGCCTACCTGCTATGAATCCCATTGGGTCGGGGTGTATTATTTTTTATATATGATGTTGAATTCTATTGGCTAGAATTTTGTTGAGAATTTTTGCATCTATATTAATAAGAGATACTGGTCTGTAATTTTCTTTTTTTGTGTTGTCTTTGCCTGGTTTTGGTATCAGGATTATGCTGGTTTAACGGAATGAACTCAAAAGTATTCCTTCCTCTTCTGTGTTCTGAAATAGTTTGAGTAGTACTGGTGCAAGCTCTTCTCTGAATGTTTGATAGAATTCTCCAGTGAAGTCATCGGGGTCAGGGCTTTTTTTGTTGTTGTTTTTGGGAGTTTTCTTAAATTACCTTTTCAATTTCTTCTCTTATTATGTGTGTTCAGATTTTCGACCTCAATTTGTGTTAGTTTAGGTAGGTGGTGTGCTTCTAGAAATTTGTCCATTGCCTCTAGGTTTTCACATTTATTGGAATACAGTTTTCCATAGTACTCTGTTGTGATCCTTTTTATTTCACTTGGTTCTGTTGTAATGCTACCCATTTCATTTCTTATTTGCATCCTCTGCCGTTTTTCTTTTGTCAATTTGGCCAGTGGTTTCTGAAATTTGTTGATCCTTTCAAAGAACAAACTTTTTGTTTTGTAGATTCTTCCTATGGATTTCCTATTCTCTCCGTTATTTATTTCTGCTCTGGTCTCTATTATTTCGTTTCTTCTGGTGGTTGTGGACTTCTTTTGCTGTTCTCTTTCTAGTTGTTTGAGTTGTATAGCTAATGTTTTGATTTTGTCCCTTTCTTCTTTTTTGATGTGTGCATCTATTGCTATAAATTGACCTCTGAGCACTGTCTTAGCTGTGTCCAAAAGATTTTGGTATGTTGTGTTTTCACTCTGATTTGATTCTAGTAATTTTTTTATTCCATCTTTGATTTCTTCTATTACCCGCTGCTTTTTAAGAAAGGTGTTACTCAGTTTCCATGTCCCCCCCCCACCGTTGGTCTTACTGTTATTAATTTCTACTTTTATGACATTGTGATCAGAGAAGATGCTTTGTACTATCTCAATGTTTTGGATTTTGTTGAGGGTTGCTTTGTGGCCTAAGCTGTGGTCAATTCTGGAGAACATTCTATGTGCGTTGGAAAAGAATGTGTATTTTACTGCCATTGGGTGGAATATTCCATGTATGTCTATAAGGTCAACTTGGTTGATTGTGGCATTATCTTCTGTATCTTTGCTGGGTTTCTTTCTAGATGTTCTGTCCTATACCGAGAATGGTGTGTTGAATTCTCCTACTATTGTTGTGGAACTGTCAGTTTCTCTTTTCAGGGCTGTTAGAGTTTGTTTTACGTATTTTGGAGCCCTGTCATTTGGTGCATAGATATTTATTATGGTTACGTCCTCATGGTCTATTGTCCCTTTATCATCGTATAATGTCCTTCCTTGTCTTTTACGGTGAATTCTGTTTTAAAATATATTTTATCTGAGATTCATTTTACCACTCCTGCTTTTTGGGTTGCTGTTAGCTTGATATATTTTTTCCATCCTTGATTTTTAATATATTTATGTCTTTGTTCCTAAGGTGTGTCTCTTGTAGACAGCATACTGATGGTTCCTTTCTTTTTTTTCATTCTGTCACTCTCTGTCTCCATTTACGCTCAGCGTGATTATTGAAAGGTGTGAGTTTATTGCTGTTATTTTGTAGTGCTTTTTTTGGTAGTGCTGATGTTTTCTTTGTTCTTCTCTCCTGTGCAGAATTCCTTTTGTTTGTGGATTTTTGTTTGCTTGTTTCTTTAGTTTTTATAAATTTTGCCTCTACCGAAACTAAGTTTTTCTTCTTCATTTTGTTGAGTAGGTTTGTTAACTTTCTTTGTGGTTACCTTGAAATTGACCCCTACTTTTCTAAGCTTAAACCAGTCTTTTATTATGTAATATTGCCTTGACTTCTTCTCCATTTGAAAGTTCTGTACCTACACTGTTTGCTCCCTCTTTTATTGTTCTGACATTGTCATTTACAGATTGACCTCTCTGGTTCCTGTTTGTAAATCTTTTAATTTTGTCTTATTCTTGAGAGTTCATCACCTAGGTTGGTATCTGGCTTGTGCTGTCCTGTCCTAGATTCAGGTTGTTGTCTGATGTTGTTGGTTCTCTAACCAAAGGTCTCCTTTTAATAATTACTGTAAGTTTGTTTTGGCTTTTACATATTCCCTTGATTTCTGTTTATCTGGAAATGTCCTAATTTCACCACCTGAGTGAGAGTTTGGCAGAATATATTGTTCTTGGTTGGGAATTTTTTTCTTTCAAGGTTTTATGTATGTCATCCTATTGCCTTCTTGCTTGCATGGTTTCTGCCGAGTAATCAGAGCTTAATCTTCTTGTTTCCCCTTTGTATGTGGGTTTTCATGTTTCTCGAGCTGTTCTCAGGATTCTTTCTTTTTTTTTTTTTGTTTTAACAAGTGTGATTATGATATGCCTTAGAGATTTTCTTTTGGGGTCTCTCCTATATGGTGTTCATTGAGCTTTGGGGGTGACCACCTTTTCATCTTTCATGATATTGGGGAAATTTTCTTTTGGCAAATCTTTTTGATGCTCTCTGTGTTTTCCGTTTTCTCCCACTCTACTGGAACTCCGATCACACACAAGTTTTTGCTTTTGATTGTAGCCTACATCATCCTCAGGGTTTCTTCATTTTTCTTTGTTCTTTTCTCTGATTCTTTTCCTCAAACAATGTGGTATCCGAGGATTTGTTTTCAATTTTGCTGATCTTGTCTTCCATTGATTCAAATTTGCTCTCAAAACCTATTACACTGTCCATTTCTGAAATCTTGTTGCTTAGCTTTGGGATTTCTATTTGCTGTTTTTGTATGATTTCTAGTTGTTTATTTTCACATTTTGTTCTTTTATTATTTTCCTGAATCCTTCCATTGTTTTGTCTGCTTTTTCCATGATTTTGTCTATTTTTTTCCTTATTTTTGTCTGCATTTTCCTTCATCTCTTGGAAAGCCCTGAATATTAGTGTTTTGAATCCCGAATCAGGTAGTTTCAGTGCCTTTTATTCTACTGGAAGTTCATCTGGTGTTTTATTTTGGTCACTTTCTGGAACTATCCTTTTTTTTTTTTTTTAAATATGTTTTGATATTGTCTGCTGTCTTCAAAACATTCAGGAATTGTTTTCTTTATTTATTGTAGATTTGTTTCCTCCTGCTTTTTTTTTTTTTTTTTTTTTTTGGTTATGTCTAGGCAGGCAGACAGGGTATGCTTTGTTGCTTATTTGTCTGTGGGCATAATACGTCTCACTACCTCGTCCAGCTAGGCAGGGCTGGTCGCTCAGCTATGCTGCAGCAGGGCAGGTCTAGTGGGGAGGAGGGGCAGTGTTGGGTGGTTTGTGACCTGTACTGGTGCTGACGGGGTGGGGCCAGGGGGCAGTGCAGGGTGGAATCTGATGGTCTGTGCTGGTGCCACACAGGGGCATGGATCTCAGCGTGTAGTGCAGATAGGCAAGAGGGAAGGTAGAGGATGCGATGTGTGGAGCTAAGTGGATGAGAGAAAGAAGAGAGAGAAACAGTAGCAAAAAAAACAAAAAGTATGATTCAGCAGGTGGAGGCCCAGCAAGACCGTGTGCCAGTGGCTGTCTAGCCGAGTGATGCAGCTCAGCCTGACAAGAAGGAGCCTGGGTGGTGCACAGGGCTAGGTGGGCAGGAGAAAGGAAAGAAAGAAGGAAAAGAGAGACAAGAAACAACAACAACTAACTGTTGTTGTCGAATAGATTCCGACTCGTAGCTACATACATAAAAACAACAACAAAAATAAATATGGCAGTAAGGGAACCAGCTGTTGGGGATGGGGCAGAATTCGGGTGGCAACGATCTAATGTCTCTCTCACCGGGTGGCATGGCCTGTCAGGAAGGGTCGGAGACAGCACAGGGCCTAGATGGGAGGGAGAAGGAAAAGGGAGAAGGGGAAAGATAAATAAAACTAAAAAATATGGTGCCAAGGGAGCCCATCTGTGGGGGCTGTTCAGAATTGGCTAGGCCATGTGCCAGAGGCTCTCTAGCTGAGTGGTACAGCTCAGCCAATCAAGAAGGTGGGGCATGGTGCACGGTGCTAGCTTGATGAGAGAAAGGTAAGGAAGGAAAGGAGAGAGAGAAAAGAAACATAAAAAAAAAAAAGCAAAAGCAAAGGTAAAAACAAAACAAAAAAAAGTGGTGCTGAAGGAGCCTGCCAGTGGGGGTGGAGTGAGCCAGCGAGACCATATGCCAGTGTCTCTCTAGCTGAGCAGTGTGGCAGTCCATCAAGAAGGGAGAAAGGGAGAGAGTGAGAAGAACCCCCCCAAAAAGAAAAAAAAATGGTGCTGAGGGAGCCTATCAGTGGGGGTTGTGTGGACCCTGGGAGGCCGTGTGCCCTTGGTTCTCTAGCCAAGCAGTGTGGCACAGCCCATTAAGAAGGGGTGGGGATGACACAAGGGGCTAGCTGGGTGAGAGAAAGGAAATGAAGGGACAGAGAGAGAAGAAACTGAGAAAAAAAATGGCCCCAAAGGAGACTTACGGTAGGGTCAGTGTGGATGCAGGGAGACCATGTTCCAGTGGCTTTTTAGCCGAGTGCTGTGGCACAGCCAGCCAAGAATGGGTGTAGATGTCATGTGGGGCTAGCTGGACGGGAGAAAGGAAAGGAAGGATGGTTAGAGAGAGAAAAGAAAAAAAAGAGCCAGAAAAACTATAACAAAAAAAAAAGGCCCTGAAGGAGCCAGGCAGTTGGGGCAGTGTGGACCTTGGCAGCAGTGAGCTGGTGAATCCCTGGCCGAGTGACCATGGCCCACTGGAAAGCCACGGGGCCACATAAAGGGAAGAATGCTGGGGGATGGAAAAGTGTGTATCTCTGGTTACTGGGTGCTCTGTCTCCTGTTGGGAGCTCTGTCAAGTTGCTTTCCTGTACTCCCTATCCACCATTCTTGGTGGCTGACGTCCAGATGGTGACTCTATGCTCTGTTAGCTGTTAAGGGACTTCCACTCTATAGCTCTCTTCGTTCTCTGTTCTTTGTCAGTTTTTTATTCCATTCATTACTTGATAGAGGTCTTTATCCCTTCATTTGACACTTATGGTTTCAGGATTGACGTTTGTATCTGCTTTAGTTAGTTTTTTGGGTCTTTGCTGCAGAGGGGTAGCTTGGTGCTTCTGACTATAGTGCCACGTTGGTGCCACCTCAACCTAAAGTGCAAAAATCTTAACAAAAGGAATTTTAACACATGCACACAACCACACAAATATGTGTATATTATACACAACTGTGTACTCATCACTCAGATCAAGATATATAATATTTTCATAATCCCAGAAGGTTCCCTCATGCTCCCTCCCCGTCAATTTCCCAGGCCCACTCCACTGTCTCCAGAGGTAATTACTATTCTGTTGCTTGTTCTTCAGTTTCATATAATCTTCATTTAAACTTCTGCTGTCCATTATTTGAACTCCACATAAATGGAACGATACAGTACATACTCGTTTGGACCCAGGATCTTTTATGAAGAAACCATTGTACCACAGTGTCAGCCTTTGTGAAATAAGTACACATACAAGATGACTGCATATGTGTGAGTCTGTTTCTGGACTCTCTATTTAGTTCCTTTGATCAACTTGTGAAACCTTGCACCAATATCACGCTTTATTATAGATTTGGTATCTAGAAGTATAAATTTCTCCAGATCTGTTCATTGTCTTGGCTATTCTTTGATCTTGAGTCCGTTTCTAGACTCTGTTCCATTTTTCTGAAAATCCTGTGCTAATAGCACACTGTTTTAATTATTGCAGCTTTAGAATAAGTTTCAATATCTAGTAAAGTAAGATCTCGAGTTTTCTCTTCCATAAGATTATTTTGGCTATTCTTGGCCCTTTGCACACTTACATAAATATTAGGTTTGGCTTGCCCGTTTCCACACCCCCCCCAAAAAAAATTAGTGGGATTTTGCTTGAGATTACATTGAATCCATAGATCATTTTGAGAAGCATTGCTAAATTTACAATTCTAAAGTTTTCAATCCATGTACATTGTATAGCCTTCCATTCATTTAGTTCTTCTATGTTTTTTTCCCTCAGTAACACTTTGTGGTTTTCAGCTTAGAAATCTAGGAGATGTTTTGCTAAATATTTTTCTGAATAGTTCATACTAAATTTTTTCTATATGTCTGTTGCTGTTATATAAAAATATCCTTGGTTTTTACATTGACTTTGTATTCAGTGACTTTGCTAAAATTTACTTATTAATCTAATTGTTTGCCTGTTGATTACTTTGAGTTGTCTATGTTGCTATATTGACTATAATAATATTAATTTTGTTTCATCCTTTCTTATCATTATAAAAAAATTTTTTTTTTCATTATACAATATCTTAATTTTTCTCACTTGTTGCTATAGTGATACAATGTCTAATAGAAGTGACAATAGTGGGCATCATCGTCCTGAGTCTAATCTCAGGGGCTATAACCACTTAGAAAACTGTTTGGTTATATATACACCCAAGAGAAAGGAGTGCATATGTCCACCAAAAGACAAGTACAAGTATGTTTATAACAGTACTCTTTATGATAATCCAAACTGGAAACAACCAATTTAGAACAAATAAATAAATTGTGGTATAGTAAAATAGTTTAATACTATTTAGCAATGAGAACAAATGAACTATTTCTACATGCAACAATATGATGAATCTCACGAATATGTTCAGCAAAAGAAGTCAGGCACAAAAAAGTACATCCAATATGATTAAATAAAGTTCAAAAACAGGGAAAACTAATATATGGTGTTGGAGGGCAGGGTGATGGTTACCCAGGGCGAAGGTGGTATCTTGAATAAAGCTTGAGGGGTGTTGCTGGAATACAGCTAAAGTTCCTTTTCTTGACCTGAATAGTTAACTACAGCTGCTTACCTCGTAAACCCCCATGTGTCTGCCAGTTTTTCATACTTTAGAGGCTTATGTGTTGCTGTGATACTGGAAGCTATACCACTGGTATTCAAATACAAGCAGGGTGGACAGGTTTCAGCTGAGCTTCCAGACCAAAACAGACTGGGAAGAAGGATGTGGTGGTCTACTTCTGAAAAAAATTAGCCAGTGAAAACCTTATGAATAGAAGCGGAAGATTGTCTGATATAGTACTAGAACATGAGGCTCTCAGGTTGGAAAGCACTCAAAATATGAGGGGAAAGAGTTGCCTTCTCAAAGTAGAGTTGACACTGACCAAGATGGAGTCAAGCTTTTGGGACCTTCATTTGCTGATATGGGATGACTCAAAAGGAGAAGAAAAAACTAAATAGCTACAAACATCCATTAATAATTAGAACATGGAATGTACAGAATATGAATGTAGGAAAACTGGACATCATCAAAAATAAAATGGAACACATAAAGATCGATATCCTAGGCATTAGCAAGCTGAAATGGACTGGTATTGGCCATTTTAAATCAGACGATCATGTTGTCTACTATGCTGGGAACGACAAAATGAAGAGGAATGACGTTTCATTCATCATTAAAAAGAACATTTCAAGACCTATCCTGAAGTACAACTCTGTCAGTGACAGGATAATATCCATACGCCTACAAGGAACGATGTAATGCAACACCATTCCTCTTCAAGTTGTCATTCCCAGCATAGTAGACTGTGATTGTCCAATTCAAAATGGCAATACCAGTCCATTTCAGCTCACTAACGCCTAGGATATTGATGTTTATGCATTCCATTTCATTTTTGACGATTTCCAATTTTCCTAGGTTCATACTTTGTACATTCCAGGTTCCAATTATTAACGGATGTTTGCAGCTTTTTCTTCTCATTTTGAGTCATGCCACATCAGCAAATGAAGGTCCAAAAAGCTTTACTCCATCCACATCATTAAGGTCGACTCTACTTTGAGGAGGCAGCTCTTCCCCAGTCATCTTTTGAGTGCCTTCCAACTTGGGGGGCTCAACTTCTAGCACTATATCAGACAATGTTCTGCTGCTATTCGTAAGGTTTTCACTGGCTAATGCTTTTCAGAAGCAGACTGCTGGGTCCTTCTTCCTAGTCTGTCTTAGTCTGGAAGCTCAGCTGAAACCTGTCCTCCATGGGCGACCCTGCTGGTATCTGAATACCGGGGGCATAGCTTCCAGATTCACCACAACATGCAAGCCCTCACAGTATGAAAAACTGACAGACACGTATCCCGAAGTATAATGCTGTCAGTGATAGGATAATATCCAGATGCCTACAAGGAGGACCAGTTAACACGACTATTATTCAAATTTATGCACCAACCACTAGAGCCAAAGATGAAGAAATAGAAGATTTTTATCAGCTGCTGCAGTCTGAAATTGATCAAACATGCAATAAAGATGCATTGATAATTACTGGCGATTGGAATGCAAAAGTTGGAAACAAAGAAGAAGGATGAGTAGTTGGAAAATATGGCCTTGGTGATAGAAACAATGCTGGAGATCGAATGATAGAATTTTGCAAGACCAACGACTTCTTCATTGCAAATACCTTCTTTCACCAACGTAAACAGTGACCATACACACGGACATCGCCAGATGGAATGCACAGAAATCAAATTGACTACATCTGTGGAAAGAGATGATGGAAAAGCTCAATATCCTCAGTCAGAACAAGGCCAGGGGCCGACTGTGGAACAGACCATCAATTGCTCATGTGCAAGTTCAAGCTGAAACTGAAGAAAATCAGAACAAGTCCACGAGAGCCAAAATATGACTTTGAGTACATTCCTCCTGAATTTAGAGACCATCTGAAGAACATATTTGATGCATTGAACACTAGTGACTGAAGACCAGACGAGTTGTGAAATGACATGAAGGACATCATACATGAAGAAAGCAAGAGGTCATTGAAAAGACAGGAAAGAAAGAAAAGACCAAGATGGATGTCAGAGGAGACTCTGAAACTTGCTCTCGAACATCGAGCAGCTAAAGCAAAAGGAAAAATTGATGAAGTAAAAGAACTGAACAGAAAATTTCAAAGGGCATCTCAAGAAGACAAAGTAAAGTATTACAATGACATGAGCAAAGAGCTGGAGATGGAAAACCAAAAGGGAAGAACACACTCGGTGTTTCTCAAGCTGAATGAATTGAAGAAAAAATTCAAGACCCGAGTTACAATAGTGAAGGATTCCATGGGGAAAATAATAAATGATGCAGGAAGCATCAAAAGAAGATGGAAGGAATACACAGAGTCATTATACCAAAAAGAATTAGTCGATGTCCAAACATTTCAAGAGATGGCATATGATCAGGAACTGATGGTACTAAAGGAAGAAGTCCAAGCTACTCTGAAGGCATTGGCAAAAAACAAGACTCCAGGAATTGATGGAATATCAATTGAGATGTTTCAACAAACAGATGCAGCGCTGGAGGTGCTCACTCATCTATGCCAAGATATATGGAAGACAGCTTCCTGGCCAACTGACTGGAAGAGATCCATATTTATGCCTATTCCCAAGAAAGGTGATCCAACCGAATGTGGAAATTATAGAACAATATCATTAATATAACACGCAAGCAAAATTTTGCTGAAGATCATTCAAAAATGGCTGCAGCAGTATATCGACAGGGAACTGCCAGAAATTCAGGCCGGTTTCAGAAGAGGACGTGGAACCAGGGATATCATTGCTGATGTCAGATGGATCCTGGCTGAAAGCAGAGAATACCAAAAGGATATTTACCTGTGTTTTGACTATGCAAAGGCATTCAACTGTGTGGATCATAATAAATTATGGATAACATTGCAAAGAATGGCAATTCCAGAACACTTAATTGTGCTCATAAGGGACCTTTCCTTAGATCAAGAGGCAGTTGTTCAGACAGAACAAGGGGATACGGATCAATTTAAAGTCAGGAAAGGTGTGCATCAGGATTGTATTCTTTCACCGTACCTATTCAATCTGTATGCTGAGCAAATAATCCGAGAAGCTGGACTATATGAAGAAGAATGGGGCATCAGGATTGGAGAAAGACTCATTAACAACCTGCGTTATGCATATGACACAACCTTGCTTGGTGAAAGTGAAGAGGATTTGAAGCACTTACTAATGAAGATCAAAAACCACAGCCTTCAGTTTGGATTGCACCTCAGCATAAGGAAAACAAAAATCCTCACAATTGGACCAAGGAGCAATATTATGATAAACGGAGAAAAGATTGAAGTTGTCAAGGATTTGATTTTACTTGGATCCACAATCAACAGCCATGGAAGCAGCAGTCAAGAAATCAAAAGACTCATTGCATTGGGTAAATCTGCTACAAAGGAACTCTTTAAAGTGTTGAAAAGCAAAGATGTCACCTTGAAACTAAGGTGCGCCTGACCCAAGCCATGGTATTTTCAATCACATCATATGCATGTGAAAGCTGGACAATGAATAAGGAAGACTGAAGAAGAATTGATGCCTTTCAATTGTGGTGTTGGCGAAGATTATTGAATATACCATGGACTGCCAAAAGAACCAACAAATCTTTGAAGAAGTACAACCAGAATCCTCCTTAGAAGCAAGGATGGCGAGACTGCGTCTTACATACTTTGGACATGTTGTCAGGAGGGATCAGTCCCTGGAGAAGGACATCATGCTTGGCAGAGTACAGGGTCAGCAGAAAAGAGGAGGACCCTTAATGAGGTGGATTGACACAGTGGCTGCAACAATGAGCTCAAGCATAGCAGTGATTGTAAGGATGGCTCAGGACCGGGCAGTGTTTCATTCCGTGCATAGGGTCGCTATGAGTTGGAACCAACTCGATGGCACCTAACAAGGAACACATGTTAGTATGACTATTATTCAAATTTATGCACCAACAGCTAAGGCCAAAGATGTAGAAACTGAAGCTACTTACCAACTTCTGCAGTCCGAAATTGATCAAACATGCAATCAGGATGCGTTGATAATTACTGTTGATTGGAACGCAAAAGTTAGAAACAAAGAGGAAGGATCAGTAGTTGGAAAATATGGTCCTGGTGATAGAAATGATGCTGGAGATCACATGATAGAATTTTGCAAGACCAGCAACTTCATTGCAAATACCTTTTTTCAACAACCTAAATGGCAACTATACAGGTGGACCTCGCCAGATGGAATACACAGGAATTGAAAGACTGTATCTGTGGAAAAGACAATGGAAAAGCTCAATATCATCAGTCAGAAGAAGGCCAAGGTCTGGCTGTGGAACAGACTATCAACTGCTCATATGCAAGTTCAAGTTGAAGCTGAAGAAAATTAGAACAAGTCCGTAAGATCCAAAATATGACTTTTTGACTATATTCCACCTGAATTTAGAGACCATCTCAAGAATAGATTTGATGCTTTGAACGCTAATGACTGAAGACCAGAGGAGTTGTGGAATGACATGCCGGACATTTTACAGGAAGCAAGAAAACCAATAAAGAAACAAAAGACCAAATTGTATGTCAGAAGAGACTTTGAAACTTGCTCTTGAACGTAAAGTAGGTAAAGCAAATGGAAGAAATGAAGTAAAAGAGCTGAACAGAAGATTTCAAAGGGCAGCTTGAGAAGACAAAGTATCAAAATGACATGTGCAAAGACCTGGAGTTAGGAAACGAAAAAGGAAGAACACCCTCAGCATTTCTCAAGCTGAAAGAATTGAAGAAAAAATTGAAGCCTCAAGTTGTAATAGTGAAGAATTCTATGGGCAAAATACTGAATGATGCAGGAAGCACTGAAAGAAGATGGAAGGAATACACAGAGTCACTATACCAAAAAAACCGGTTGACATTCAACCATTTCAGGAGGTAGCATATGATCAAGAATCAATGGTGGGAGCTCCTAAAAATCAAACACCTATGCTCATCTAAAGACTTCACCAAAAGAGTAAAAAGACCACCTACAGACTGGGAAAGAATTTTCAGCTATGACATCTCCGACCAGCTCCTGATCTCTAAAATCTACATGATTCTGTCAAAACTCAACCACAAAAAGACAAACAACCCAATCAAGAAGTGGGCAAAGGATATGAACACACATTTCACTAAAGAAGATATTCAGGCAGCCAACAGATACATGAGAAAATGCTCTCGATCATTAGCCATTAGAGAAATGCAAATTAAAACTACGATAAGATTCCATCTCACTCCAACAAGGCCGGCCTTAATCCAAAAAACACAAACTAATAAATGTTGGAGAGGCTGCAGAGAGATTGGAACTCTTATACACTGCTGGTGGGAATGTAAAATGGTACAACCACTTTGGAAATCTATCTGGCGTTATCTTAAACAGTTAGAAATAGAACTACCATACAACCCAGAAATCCCACTCCTCGGAATATACCCTAGAGAATCAAGAGCCTTCACACAAACAGATATATGCACACCCATGTTTATTGCAGCTCTGTTTACAATAACAAAAAGCTGGAAGCAACCAAGGTGTCCATCAACGGATGAATGGGTAAATAAATTGTGGTATATTCACACAATGGAATACTACGCATCGATAAAGAACAGTGACGAATCTGTGAAACATTTCATAACATGGAGGAACCTGGAAGGCATTATGCTGAGCGAAATCAGTCAGAGGCAAAAGGACAAATATTGTATAAGACCACTATTATGAGATCTTGAGAAATAGTATAAACTGAGAAGAACACATACTTTTGTGGTTACGAGGCGGGGAGGGAGGGAGAGGGTTTTTTATTGATTAATCAGTAGATAAGAACTGCTTTAAGTGAAGGGAAAGACAACACTCAATACATGGAAGGTCAGCTCAATTGGACTGGGCCAAAAGCAAAGAAGTTTCCGGGATAAAATGAATGCTTCAAAGGTCAGCGGAGCAAGGGCAGGGGTCTGGGGACCATGGTTTGAGGGGACTTCTAAGTCAATTGGCAAAATAATTCTATTATGAAAACATTCTGCATGCCACTTTGAAATGTGGCGTCTGGGGTCTTAAATGCTAACAAGCGGCCATCTAAGATGCATCAATTGGACTCAACTCACCTGGAGCAAAGGAAAATGAAGAACACCGAGGTCACACGACAACTAAGAGCCCAAGAGACAGAAAGGGCCACATGAACCAGAGACATACATCATCCTGTGACCAGAAGAACTAGTTGGTGCCCGGCCACAATCGATGACTGCCCTGACAGGGAGCACAACAGAGAACCCCTGAGGGAGCAGGAGATCAGTGGGATGCAGACCCCAAATTCTCATAAAAAGACCAGACTTAATGGTCTGACTGAGACTAGAGGAATCCTGGCGGCCATGGTCCCCAGACCTTCTGTTGGCACAGGACAGGAACCATCCCCGAAGACAACTCATCAGACATGAAAGGGACTGGTCAGTGGGTGGGAGAGAGATGCTGATGAAGAGTGAGCTAATTATATCAGGTGGACACTTGAGATTGTGTTGGCAACTCTTGTCTGGAGGGGGGATGGGAGGATAGAGAGAGAGGGAAGCTGGCAAAATTGTCACGAAAGGAGAGACTGAAAGGGCTGACTCAATAGGGGGAGAGCAAGTGGGAGTAGGGAGTGAGATGTATGTAAACTTACATGTGACAGACTGATTGGATTTGTAAACGTTCACTTGAAGCTTAATAAATGTTAAAAAAAAAAAAAAGAATCAATGGTACTGAAGGAAGAGGTCCACGCTGCACTGAAGGCATTGGTAAAAAAACAAGGCTCCAGGAATTGATGGAATACCAACTGAGATGCTTCAGCAAACGTATGCAGAACTGGAAGCGCTCACTTGTCTATGCCAAGAAATCAGGAAGACAACTACCTGGCCAACTGACTGGGAGAGGTCCATATTTATGTCTCTTCCAAAGAAAGGTGTTCCAACCGAATGTGGAAATTATCGAACACTGTCAGTAAAATTTTGCTGAAGATAATCAAAAATGGTTGCAATAGTACATCAACAGAGAACTGCCAGAAATTCAAGCCAGATTCTAAAAAGGACATAAAACAAGGGATATCATTACTGATATCAGATGGATCCTGGCTGAATGTAGAGAATACTAGAAAGATATTTACCTGTGTTTTACTGACTACGCAAACGTATTTGACTATGTGGATCATAAAAAATTATGGATAATATTGTGGAGAACAGGAATCCAGAACACTTAATAGTGCTGTACACAGACCAAGAAGCATTCATTTGGACAGAACGAGGGGATACTGTATGGTTTAAAGTCAGGAAACGTGTGTGTCAGGGTTGTATCTTTTCACCAAACTTATTCAATCTGTTTGCTGAGCAAATAATCCGAAAAGCTGGACTGTATGAAGAAGAATGGGGTATCAGAATTGGAGGAAGGCTCATTAACAATCTGCATTATGCAGATGATACAATCTTGCTTGCTGAAAGTGAAGAGGACTTGAAGCTCTTAGCAATGGAGATCAAAGACTACAGCCTCCAGTATGGATTACACCTCAGCATAAAGAAAAGAAAAATCCTCACAGCTGGACCAACAAGCAAGATTATATGAAATACAGAAAAAATCGGAGTTGTCAAGGATTTCATTTTAATTGCATCCACAGACAATGCCCATGGAGGCAGCAGTAAAGAGGTCAAAGGACACACTGCGTTGGACAAGTCTGCTGCAAAAGACCTCTCTGGAGTGTTGAAGGACAAAGATGCCATTTTGAGGACTAAGGTGCACCTGGCCCAAGCCATGGTGTTTTCAATCGCCTCATATGCATGGCAAAGCTGGGCATGAATAAGAAATACCAAAGAAGAATCAAAGCTTTTGAATTATGGTATTGGCGAAGAATGCCAGAAGAAAGAACAAATCTGTCTTGGAAGAAGTACAGCCAGAATGCTTCTTAGAAGCAAGGATGACGAGAATTCGTCTCACATATTTTGGACATGTTATCAGGAGGGACCACTCCCTGATGAAGGACATCATGCTTGGTAAGGTAGAGGGTCAGCAAAAAAGAGGAAGACCCTCAACAAGACAGACTAAGACAGTGACTGCAACAATGGGCTCAAGCAGAACAACAACCATGAGAATGGTGGGACTGGGCAGTGTTTTGTTCTGTTCATAGAGGCACTATGAGTCGGAACCGACCTGACGGCACCTAACAACAACTTTATAAAAAACTCACTATATTTATATATTTCTGTATATGTATTTCAAGAAAAGGTTTATTTAAAATATATATATATATACTTGTCTGAAGTTCCACTCTCACTGAAATCTATTGTTGTTGTTGTCAGCTGCCGTTAAGTCGGTTCCGACTCATAGCGACCCCATGCACAACAGAACGAAACACTGCCTGGTCCTGTGCCATCCTTACAATCATTATTACACTTGAGGCCATTGTTGCAGCCACTGTGTCAGTCCACCTCATTGAGGGTCTTCCTCTTTTCTGCTAACCCTGTACTTTGCCAAGCATGATGTCCTTTTCCAGGGACTGATCCCTCCTGACAACATGTCCAAAGTATGTAAGACGCAGTCTCACCATCCTTGCCTCTAAGGAGCATTCTAGCTGTACTTCTTCCAAGACAGATTTATTGGTTCTTCTGGCATTCCATGGTATATTCAATATTCTTCGCCAACACCACAATTCAAAGGCGTCAACTCTTCTTCGGTCTTCCTTCTTCATTGTCCAGCTTTCACATGCATATGATGCAATTGAAAATACCAGGGCTTGGGTCAGGCTCACCTTAGTCTTCAGGGTGACATCTTTGCTCTTCAACACTTTAAAGAGGTCCTTTGCAGCAGCTTTACCACAAACTGACAGCCACATGGGATACTGAAATCTACACAAGCAACCAAATGTCTGCCTGGTACATCTCTTGTGTGGACATTAGGTTTTTAGGCTGTATTTTGATATGTTGATCCCTTCGAAGTTCTAGTTTAGGGTCTATGGGTAGTAAACAGAGTTTTCCCTTAAGTGGATATAGACATACGATGGTAGTCATCTGGGGAAGAGGAGCCTCTTAGGTAGGAAACTGGAATTCAGAAGGAATGTCTTGTTTAGAAGAAAGAAGGGACTCCAAATTCCTGCTATGCATCATTTCCTTTGTTCTAGACTAGTGGTCCACAACCTGTGGGCTGCACAGTTCACAAGGGCCAAGGAGTAAGTTGACCACATTGCTAAAAATCTGAATGTACTATCCACCAAGCATTAGCTGTAAGATGAATAAATACCTCATGCTTTTCAAAAAATACAAATTCATTTAAAATATTACTAAATTCATAGTAGACTTTGGTCATTGTATATTTTCTCAAGTATGCAAAAACTATGTACGTAAAAGTATAGCTACTATCAAAAGGACTTTAAAAATTTTGTGGGCAAAAGGGGAACCTGATACTTAAAAATCTTGAGAACTACTGATCTTGACCTCATATAGGGCAAAAGTCTTTGTCTGAGGTCTTTAGAAATGGATACTAACAAAGCGATCGTCTGCTAAATGAAAGGTGGGTGATTCAAAACCACCAGCTGCTCTTTAGGAGAAAGATGTAACAGTCTGCTTCTGTAGAGATCTAAAGCCTTGGAAACCCTATGGGGTCTCTAGAAGTCAGAATCGACTTGATGGCAGTGGGTTTAAATGCAGGCAAGCTAGGAACTTGTTGGGTTGAAAGTCATATGACAGAGAGAACAAACCATATTTTATATACACAATACCCAGAAGCAAGTTACTCTTTTATAAAAAGTTTCTTTTATCCCTGAGTTTTAGCCTTATGTAAATATTCTTTTAGCACCATAGCTCTTGAAGAGCATTAAAATGCATAAAAATCATCTGGTGAGCTTCGTTTCAAAGCCTCATTCCCAGAAATTCAGATTCCTTAGGTTTGGGTAGGGCCTGTGATTTTGCATGTCTATCAAACAGAAAATGATGCTCCTGTGAGGACCACTGCACTAGATTTTAGCTGCACTTCAGCAAAATAGGAAAAAATGAGGATGACAATTGACCTACTAAGGGATGGGAAATATCTGGTGGCAAGAACTGCTGCTTTGAGATCAAGATGCCCCTCTTCTCAGTGGAATACCCCCACCATTACCGACGTTGGAGGGTCTCAGTGGATTTTATTAAGTGGACAAACTTTCTTTGGTAGAAGAGTGGATATTTTCAGGTTGGAAAGCAATCTGCTGAGCTAGTCCCTTTGGGAAGTACTTGATACCAACAATTTTAGGGTATTCTGGGAGAATCTGCGCCTTTATTCTAAATAATTAGTTTCAATGACAATAGTTTCAGGAACCAGGACAATTAGAGACTGTGCGGTTTTTTGTTTTTTTTTTTGAAGGGAACTCTATGTATTCCCAAATTAAACAATGTAGGTAGAAAACGCTGGTTGATTGCTTAATTTTCTATCACTCAGTCGCTGTGGAGCGGACTCCGACTCACGGCAACTCCGTGTGTGTTAGAGTAGAAGAGTGTTCCATAAGATTTTCCAGAAGTAAAAAAAAAAATTTTTTTTTTTTTTTAATTTCCAGGCCTTTGTTCAGGTAGCCTCTGGGTAACAGTGGCTCTGGGTAGCAGTTCCAACTCATAGCAAGGCCATAGAGTTTCCTAGGCTATAATCTTTTCTGGAGCTCATCTCCAAATTTTTCTTTTGGCGTGGCTGCCTGGGCTCGAACCGTCAATATTTCAGTTAGCGGCCAAATTGCTTAACCATCGGGCCACCAGGGAATCTTTAATTTTCTATTATTTACTGGTACTATATTCTGTTGGAACTCTGGTTGCACAGTGGTTAAGCACTGGGCTGCTACCAAAAGGTCAGCAGTTCTAATCCACCAGCCACTCCTTGGAAACCCTATGTGGGCAGATCTACTCTGTCCTATAGGGTCGCTAGAAATCAAAATCGACTTGACGGCAACGGGGACGTGACTTAAGGGCACTTTCGTACCTCAAGTATTTTAATCCTCTCAGACTTTGCTGGTCAAAACGAACTTTCTGTGATGATAGAATTGTTCTATATGTACGCCCTGCAATACAGTCCAGTAGAAAACGTGGCTACTGAACACTTGAAATGTGCTACTGCGACTGAGAAATTCATAATTCCATTTAATTATTTCAATATTGAACAGCACAGGTAAAATTTTTCTAAGCGTTCACATTTCTTATGACCATGATATAATAAGCATCCTCAATATGAGGAGCATATGAGTTCACTAACAACTATCGTAACGTGAAACAAGAGGATTTCCGTAATTAGCAAGTTTGTTGGACAAAAAAGGATTCTTTTCTTTTCACAGGCAATTTTTAAGTTGTGGGATGTTTTCTAAACAAGATGTATTCTCCCAAACTCCAGGAGAGGTTGCCCCTCCTTTTGCTATAGGGATTTTTTTGGCATAAAAAGCCGCAGGCGCAGAAGAGCTGCCGTCGGGGCGGGCGGGGGGAGAGGGATAGGCTCTTTTCTCCAGAAGGCTGAAAAATATGCTCCAAAGATGGAGCACATCCGACCTACCTGGATGATATTTAAAATAAACTGAAATACTGCATTATTAAAAAAACTGCAATTAAGGAGAAAAAGAGCATCGGGACGGAGAAAACAAGACGGTCCGGACGACTTCGGAGGGGACCTCCTGGGGCCCGACCCAAGCCAGTTGCCCTTGCGGGTGCCCACGCCCCACCCCCGGCCGTCCGCGCAGCCCGAGGGCGGGGCCCCTCAGGCCGAGCTTCCCGGCACTGTCGCCAGGCGGGGGGAGGGGCTCGGGCCCGCCCTCCGCACCTGCGCGCCCACCAGATGCACCGCCTGCCCGCACCGCCCAGCCGTGCGGCCTCCAGCGGCGCGTCGGCACGCTGACGTCCTACGCGCCAGGTACTTTCCCCACAGCCAGCGGTGGGAGGGGGCGGGGAGGGCGGCCACGCGCCGCGCATGCGCCCGCGGGGCGTCTCGGGTTCCCCGGATCCGCGCGGGGCATGAGCCTCTCCGCGGCCAGCGGCTTCCTTCGCGTCCGTGGCTCCCGCCGCCATGTCCGTCACTGTCCAGCGGGAGTTTGACGAGCTGGATGCTCGGAATTGTTGGCAGCAGCTGTACCTGGTGAGTCGCAGGGGCTAACACGGCGGCTGGCCTCCCAGCCTCCTCTGCCCCGAGGAACACGGACTCGAGCTCGCCCGGCTCCCTCCGCCGCCTCCCCGCCTCTTCCCTCCGCAGGCGGAAGTGGCAGGGCCGCTCGGCGGGCGGGCGGACGCCGACGGGCCGGGCTGGGGGCGCGCCGGTCGGGCGCAGAAGCTTGCTTCTTCCCCTTTTGGAAAGAAAAAAAAAAAAAAAAGGCTTTAAGTGGGGATACTCCTCGCCAGCGCAGAGTGAGCTCTGGAGGTTGGTGCCACAGCGTCGCCTCGTGGTGGCGCGGGTGGGCCCTCTGCGTTCGCGGGCACGGGGCTCCCGCTCGCCGCCCCGCCCCGGGCTGCTGCCGGCGGGGGTGTCTGGGCCGGGGGTCCTCGGGGTGCCCGGTCCCCGTCTCGGAAGGCGGGGAGCGGTTGGCGGTGTGTGAATCGCGGTGGCCTCGTCGTGGCGGGGCCTAAACCTTCGCGGCGGCGAGAGCTTCGGGGTCAGCACTTCGACGGTTCTCAGTCCGGGGTCGTCCACAGAGAGCCTTCCTGGAACGGACATGGGGTTCGGTTGTGTTGTGAAATGATGAAGGAGTATCGTTCCCTGTGTGCTTTCCCGAATCGAGATAAACTTTACACGCAGTAAAATGCACAGATCTTATGTGTACAGTTCAGGGAGTTTCACAAATTTATACACCCGTGCAAGCATCACTCAAATCGAGATAAAGAACATTTTTTGACCCCGGAAGGTACCACATCACCTTCTCCCACGTCCCGTAAACCACCTCTGTTCCACAGAAGCATCTTGCCTGTTCTGGGACTCTTACTAATGGGATCGTACGGTATGAGTTCTTTTGTGACTGGCTTCCTTTTTCTTTAAATTTTATTGTGCTTTAGGTGAAAGTTTATAGAGCAAATTAATTTCACATTTGATAGTTTGTACATAAAGTGTTCCGTAACATTGGTTTGAGACCCCTCAGTGTGTCAGCACTCTCCCCATTTCTGCCTAGGTTCTGCCTTTCCTTTCCTGTGGATTTTCTACCCTTTCCTGTATTCTTATCTGTGCTTTTGGGCAAATGTTGTTCTTTTGATCTATAGTCACTCTAAGGAACACATTCCTCTCAGCTGTTACGGTTTATTTTATAGGCCTGTCTGTTGTTTGGCTGAAAGATGGTCTCTGGGAATGCCTTCATTTCCAGGTCAGAAGGGCCATAGACTCAGGGGTTCCTTCAGTCAGTCAGGCCAGTAAGTCTGGTCTTTTTTGTGAATTTGAGTTTTTGTTCTACATTTTTTTCCTGCTCTTTTGTGATCCCAGTGACTAGCTTCTTTAGTCAACTAGAATATGTTTTAATTCAAACAAAACTTTTTATTTAACATTTATTTGATTGCCTGCTCCTTACTGTTAATTCCCAAGATTGGATTGAGCGGTTAGTTAAATGCTGCCAGATTTGTTTTGTGTATAGTAAAAAAAGCCATTGCTGCTGAGTCGATTCCAACTTATAGTGACCCTATAGGACAGAGTAGAACTGCCCCATAGAGTTTCCAAGGAGCGCTTGGTGGATTCAAACTGCCGACCTTTTGGTTAGCAGCTGTAGCACTTAACCACTACACCATCAGGGTTTCTGCTGTGTACAGTAAAAGGGGGAAAAAAGGGCTCTCCTGTATATCTGGAGGATCTTAGTTTTTTTTTCTCCATTTTCCTTTAATTGGATGACAGTAAAAAATGTTTCCTTTGTCGTTATGTTCAGAATGTATACCATTTTGTTCTGGAACACGTTAGCAGGCAGAGTCTTAAATAGTCTTAATCACATCAGTACAGTGTATGTTAGAATAGGGCACTAACTTTTAAAGAGTGCTGGTTAGGACTGTTCCAATCGCGATAAGTCTTAAATGCAAGTTGTAGTAGGACTCTTTATGTGAGAGCCTGGCAGCTGTTCCTCAGTTATAGTTGGTTTAACAGAGGAGAGGCTGCTGTCTTCAAGATGCAATTGATATATCAAAATACCGACCTGAAAAGAGAAAGATCAGTGGTGCAACTTAATTCAGCTTTCTATCTTGCTAAAGCAGCTTGATTTTTTTTTTTTTGTCATTATTATCCTCGAGAATTCAATAAAAACTGATCTCAGTTGTCCGAAAAATGTACGTACTTAGATCCACTGAAAATTTCGCATCAGGTTTCAAAGAGCTCAGGAAACAGTTTCATGGGGTCATGGCTAGTCATCTTTTGGTTTAGTGAGTTGGTCAGCATTCTTCTACTTTTCATAATGAAAGAACCAGAGCGTTAGCTTTGTCAGTAGGAATCATGCCGTGCATGCTGGTGTTACAGTACAAGTAGGTCACAAAACAAGAATGTAATGGAAAGCAAGCCTGGGAAGAGTTGGCTAAGGGTGTTTTCCACAGGACTTTGAACCTGGTTCCTTCGAAACCCCTGCTGAGAATTTGCATCTCTAACAACTTCCCAGGCCATGAAAATGCTGCTGATGAGGGGCGGTTCAGAGAATCGCTGGTAGAGTGGTGGTTCTCAAAATTTATTGTACACGAGAATCACCTGGAAAAAAAAAAATGTTAAACTGTAGAATCTGATTCAGTATATCTGGGGTGGAAACCCTGGTGGTGTAGTTGTTAAGTGCTACAGCTGCCAACCGAGGGGTCGGCAGTTTGAATGCGCAAGGCGCTCCTTTGAAACTCTACAGGGCAGTTCTACTCTGTCCTGTAGGGTCGCTATGAGTTGGAATCGACTCGAGGTTACTGGGTTTGGGGGTGGAAATGCAAATTCTCATCAGGGAATGAACCAGTTGAAGCCCTGCTCCCAAAGCACCCTGTGTGAGTACCTCGGAGTCCTATATGCCCCAAAAAGCAGTGCGGGGGGGCTCTGGCAAAGCTTCCTGGGGGAGGGAGAACCTTACTTGAGTCTTCAAGGACAGATTGGCCAGGTGATGAGGACAAGGGTGTGGGAGGGAATGTTCCAGAGAAGGAAGAAATGTGCACAAAGGCTTGCATAGAATGCCAGGAAACTACCAACAGTTTGGCGCGGTTCAGAGTCTGGTGTGGAAGAAATGAGGCTGATGACTAAAGAGTCAATCCACTTGACAGCAACTGTGTTTTTGTAGAACAGACTATAAAGCATTTGAAGTACGTAGTAGGGACTCACAAAGGGATTTTAAGCACGGAAGTGCCATGATCATATTTACTGTTCAGCAAGATCGTTCTGACTTGTGTGGGTTGGTTGTGGCTAACTGTAGGCAGTTTGCCCAGGGAGGAGTCTGCTGGGGTAAACCTGTAGAGAAATGATGAGCTTTTGAACTAAGTCAGTGGCAGAAGGGATGGAAGGGAGCTACAGATTTCAAATGTTAAGGAGTACATGTGTTTGGTTTTGAAATTGTTCAATTCAGTTTGAGGTACCTATGAGAAATTGAAATGGAAATAGTTTAATATATAAATTTGGAGTTCAGGAGAGAGGTTTAGCTGTAAATATATGATTTTGGAAAATAGAAACTTTTACACAGGTGGTAAAAGACTTATAGGCTATCACCTAGGGAAAATATAAGAGGGTTTGGAAATGCTCGGTGCCAAGGGCAGCATCTTGACAGACAACAGCATTTACAGGGGTAGGTAGAGAAAGAAGAGCTTGTGGAAAAAGACTGGAGCGTAATAGCCTAGAAATGGGGAAAAATTGGTGGAGGTGGTGCAGAGGAAGCTGATGGTCAGCAGGGCTGCATGCTGTAGATAGAACAAAAAAGTCAAGACTTTTTTAAAAGGTCTATTGGATTTAGCAGCTAACTAGCAGATCAACAGATGACTTAAAGAGAATAATTTCATTGGAGTGCAGAAGTCAGGGGGCCTGGATTGAGAAGGTGGGAGGAAGTGCAAACAAGCAAGCTTGGACAGCTCTTTTTAAGAAGCCCAACTTTGAGGGAAAAGAGTAGGGAAAGGTAGCTAAAATGAAGCATGGTCATGTGACTTCTCTACTTTAAAACTTTAATGGTTCCCCCCAGCTCATAATGTAAAATTCAGACCTTTCTTGTTGTTCACAAGGGCAAATCTTGTCTCTCTAGCTTCATTTCCCATACCTCTTTCGTCCCTCTTTTCTGCAGTGTTTCTGTTCCTTGAAATGTGCCTTTGAAATGTAATTCCCTTTGCCTTGGCACAGCTTTTCCCCCTTTCTCTCCCCGTTGACTTAACTACCTGGTACTTGTCCTTGAGGAGTCCTGGGTGGTGCAAACAATTAACGTGCTTGGTTGCTAACCAAAAGGTTGGAGGTTTGAGTCCACCTGGAGGTGCCTCAGAAGAAAGACCTGGTGAACTACTTTTGAAAAATCAGTCATTGTAAACCGTATGGAGGTCAGTTCTACTCTGACGCTCATGGGGTTGCCATGAGTTGGAATGGAAAACGCAGCTGTTTACTCATCCTTGAAGTCTCACTTCCTCAGGGGTGCATTCCTGACCCACCCGTGTGGGTAGAATCCATCCTGTGCCTCCGTTGAGTCAGACTTCCCCTTTCATAGCAGTGACTGGGTATAATGTAGCAGCAGGTCAACACAATTTGCGTTGAGCATACATACCTCTGTTGAAACTTAACGCTGCTTTGAGTAGGAAAAGTGTTTGAGTTTTCTGCTTTGTTATCACAACAATGGGTGATATATGACAATGTTTGAGAAGAGTTATACTTTTTTTGGCAGTGTTAATGATGCTAGAAAAAGAAAGGTTTTACTCTTGAGCAAAAACGACATATAACCAAAAGCTGGAGGAGCTTAGAGATTTGAGGACTTTTACTTTACATACCTTATTGTTGAAATTCTTGCAGGAAAAAATCTATTGAGTCTGAAACAATCAGGGCTCTTACTTCTTTTACTTGTTTTGTACAGTTGCATTTATAACATGGCTTTTGATAACAGGAATTGTACTAACGGTAATCAGGAAAGTATTACTGGGTTGGGAGCAGAACAGACTGTTAGCGTCTTTCTCGTTTACCACCAGAGCTCAGTGAAGGTGGTGCCAATGCCTTACACAGTACTAGGCACTTAGTAAGCACTTAATAAATATTTGGAAACCCTGGTGGAGTGGTGGTTAAGTGCTACGGCTGCTAACCAAAGGGTTGGCAGTTTGAATCTGTCAGGCGCTCCTTGGAAACACTGTGGGGGCAGTTCTGCTCTGTCCTAGAGGGTCGCTATGAGTCGGAATCGACTCGACGGCACTAGGTTTGGCTTGGTTCAGTAAATACTTGTTGAAGTGAAATTGCTGAAGTCAGTTTTAGCCTGATTGACAGATAACATCAGTGTAGTCTGAGGTTATTTCTGGCTTTTTGAGAAATGTTTATTGATGGCCTTTTGACCTTTCCTTTGGCCACTGCTGATTGCTGTCTGAATTAGGCTGGGGCATGAGAAGGGCACAGAAAAGGAATGGAGTTTTGTGAGCCTATCAGGGAAGGTACCACAACTGTGGGAAAAACTGCAATGGAATAATTTTCTTGTAAGTGGTGGCTCAGAAAGAATTTGGTTGATTAATCTTGATTGGTCGTTTTTCTTTATGAGACATTTGTAGTGCACATATTGTCAGTAAGAGCGATTTTTCTGTTTGTGGGTCAGCTTATTTTTAAAAGTAGGCTAACAAGTGACCTCTTTTCTTCTAGTACTTAGAGTGGAGCAACCGGGTAGGCTGGGTTAATCAAAGCTGTCTTATTCCAAAATACCTCCCAAGCAGTGTCTACTATTTACATATTCTCTGACGTATTGTCTAATCTTATTGTTCAGTGCTTTTACATGGTTGCCTTATCAGATTCCTTGAATTTCCTTGAAAATTTCCTGCTTTCTCATATCTTGATGTCTCTGCACGTGTTGGATGTATCCTGCACCTACCTTATCTGTCTGAGAACTATCTTCAAGACTAGCCTTGAGTCCCTTTGGAGATACGGAATCACCTTGCAAAAGCTATTTGGCCTTTGTTCTTGTTTTTTTTTAAGCCAGACCACACCTGAGGCTAATGAATAGGGGCTGACCAGACCAAGAGGGACCAGCTGGCAGCCCATTGTTGACTACACTTCAGGAGGCATGATGTAATCTATCATGGCCCTATAGGGAGTCCAGTAAGAGCCAGGAGCCCTAAGGCGCAGATGAGCTATCTGGTTGGGGACCATGCATGAAAGAAAGTAGTGTGTCTGTCTTTGAAGCTTCATGCTGGGACCTCTCCCAGACCTTACCCTGGGCATCTCTTAGTTTGTATCCTTTTTGGTTATGATAAATTCTGTGAGTTGTTCCAGTGAGTTGACAAGGTATCTGTTGTCTGCCTATTAGACAGTCTGAAAGGAGGTGTCTTTTTAACTTGCAAGCTCTGACCTGGCTCTAGGTGTTTAGGGTTGAAGACAGAGTGCTACTTGGTGGCTAGCCATAAGAATGGAGAAGTGGGAAGGTGAGGGCTGGATCCATCCCTACATTTTGGGAATTGGGTTCATGTGCTGATTCTTACCATGAAGTTAGTGACAAAGGTGCGGTTTACTTACGCCTTTGCCCTTTACTTAGCGTATCCCCTTAAGCAAAGTTATATGCAACTTCCTTTATGCTTCATTAGCCTTCCATTTTATTTTATTAGATTATGAATCACATTGTTTTATAACTGTCTATTTACTTGTCTACCTAGCTTCTTGAGGGTTACCTCATTTTTCCTTGTTTCTCTAGCACCTGCCTATGGGGCTTGAAACACGTTAGATACTCAGTAAGTAGATGCCAAACAAAGACATACTGCTCCCCCTTTGTCGTAGTTTTTTAGTGCCGCTGTAGCAGAAATATCACCAGTGGGTGATTTTTTTAATTTTGTTGATACTGTATACAGCAAAACCTACTCCCATTCCACAGTTAATGAGCAGTGACATTGGTTACGTTCTTCACATTGTGTCAACATTCTTGTTATTTCTGTTCTAGTAGTTCCACTTCCATTTACTTAATTTCCCAGCTCCCCAACCTTCTCATTTATGCTTTAAAATAACTGTTGTCCCTTTGGTCTTACATAGTTTTTTTTTTTTTTTTTTTAATTAAGGAAATGCAGTACTCAAGGGTGATAGTCTTTACTGTTTGGGTTAAAGTGTTACTGAGTTTAAAGGTGACTTCAGGGGATAGTTTCAATTCAAGGTTTGAAGAGCAGCTCGGTCCTTTACTCTCAGGGCCTCATCTAGCCTCAATAGGTCCAATAAGTCTGGGTCCTTTAAGAATTTGAAGTTCTGTTCTGCATTTTCTTCCCTTTTTATCAGGATGCAGCTGTCGATTTCCTGATCAGAACACTGTAGCTGGGCACCGTTTAGTTCTTCTGTTTTCAAGGTGGAGGAGGCAGTGGTCCCTGTAGACAGTTTGTCTTGTAGTCCAGTTCACTCTCTGATTCTTGTGTTTTCTTCTTTTGTTGCAGACAAATAAACACCAATAGTTGCATCTTAGATTGCTGCTGGTAAGCTTTTAGGACCCCAGATACTACTCAACATCCTGGGAGATAACGATAAACTTCAAGAACTATGTTATGCCAGTTGACTAGATTGTCACAAGTGAGTGGTTTCAGAGAACAGAAATTAATTTTTCTCACAGTGTAGGAGGCCGAAAATCTGAATTCAGGGCACTGGCTGTAAAGGGAGGTTCTCTCTGTCATCCCTGGGGGAAGATCGCTTTTAGTTCCTATACACTGGCGTTCCTTGATTCCTTGGTAATCTCCACGTGGCATGTATGTTCCCCTCTATACTTGCTTGCTTCTGTGCCTAATCTGCTCTTTTTATATCGTAAAAGTGGTTAGGTTTAAGACACACCTGTTAAGGATTGAATTGTGTCCCCCTCCTTCAAAATATGTGTTGTAAATTCTGGCTCATATGGTGGATATTGATGAAGGAAGCAGCAAAAGAAGATGGAAGGAATATACAGAGTCACTGTACCAAAAGAATTGGTCGATTTCCAGCCATTTCAGGAGGTAGCTTATGATCAAGAACTGATGGTACCGCAGGAAGAGGTCCAAGCTGCACTGAAGGCATTGGCAAAAAACAAGGCTCCAGGAATTGACAGAATACCAATTGAGATGTTTCAGTAAATGGATGTAGCACTGGAGGCGCTCACTTGTCTATGCCAAGAAATTTGGAAAAGAGCTACCTGGTCCACCTACTGGAAGAGATCCATATTTGTACCCATTACAAGGAGCTCCAACAGATTGCAGAAATTATTGAACAGTATCATTAATATCACACACAAGTAAAGTGTGAAGATCATTCAAAAGCAGTTACGGCAGTGCATCGACAGGAAACTACCAGAAATTCAAGCTGGATTCAGAAGAGGATATGGAACGATGTCATCTGATGTCAGATGGATCCTGGCTGAAAGCAGAGAATACCAGAAAGATGTTTACCTGTATTTTATTGACTGCGCAAAGGCATTTGACTGTGTGGATCATAACAAATAATGGATAACATTGTGAAGAATGGGAACTCTAGAACACTTAATTGTGTTCATGAGGAACTTGTACTTCACCAAGGGGTAGTCGTTTGAACAGAACAAGGGGATGTTGAATGGTTTAAAGTCAGAAAAGGTGTGCGTCAGGGTTATATCCTTTCACCGTAGTTATTCAATATGTATGATGAGCAAATAACCCGAGAAGCTGGACTGTATCAGGATTAGAGGAAGACTCATCAACAACCTGCATTATGCAGTTGACACAATCTTCCTTGTTGAAAGTGAAGAGGACTTGAAGCACTTACTGATGAAGATCAAAGACCACAGCCTTGACTGCACCTCAACACAAAGAAAGCAGAAATCCGCACAGTTGGACCAATAAGCAACGTCATGGTAAACAGAGAAAAGATTGACGTTGTCAAGGATTTTATTTTACCTGGATCCACAATCAATGTCCGTGGAATCAGGAGTCAGGAAATCAAATAACGCATCACATTGGGCAAATCTGCTGCAAAAAGATCTCTTTAAAGTGTTCAAAAGCAAAGATGTCAGTTTAAGGACTAAGATGTGCCTGACTCAAGCAGTGATTTTTCATTCGCCTCATATGCATATGAAAGCTGGACAGCGGATAAGGAAGAACAAAGAAGAATTGATCCCTTTGAATCACGGTGTTGATGAAGAATATTGAATATACCATGGACTGCCAAAAGAATGAACAAATCTGTTTTGGAAGAAGTACAGCAGAATGCTCATTAGAAGCAAGGATGGCGAGACTTTGTCTCACGTACTTTGGACATGTTATCAGGAGGGACCAGTCCCTGGAGAAGGACATCATGTTTGGTAAAGTAGAGGATCAGGTAAAAAGAGGAGGACCCTCAATGAGATGGATTGACAACAGTGGCTGCAACAGTGGGCTCAGACATAGTAACGGCTGTAAGGATGGCACAGGACCAGACAATGTTTCCTTACATAGGGTCGCTGTGAGTCAGAATTGACTCTGTGGCACCTAACAACAACACTAGTGGTTATGATCCCATTTGGGAATGGATTTTCTTTGTTAATGAGACAGTATTAGTGTAAGTGTATCTTAAGTCAGTCTCTTTTGAGATATAAAAGAGCAGATGAAACAAGAAAGCATAGATGAGGAAAGGTAGATGCCTTGTCACCTGGGATCTTCAAGGAACCAAGAAACAACCTGAAAAGAGACAAGGACTTTCCCCCGGGGTCAGCAGAGAGAGAAAGCCTTCCTCTAGAGGCCCTTTCCCTAAATTTGGACTTCTAGCCTCCCCGGAGAAAATAAATCTGTTTGTTAAGTCGCAGACCTGTGGTGTTTCTATTACAGCAGCACTAGACAACTAAGACAATATCCTGTACAGATATGGCCTCACTAACATAACAAAGAAAATCCTATTCCCAAGTGGGATTATAGCCATAGGCATGGGGGGGGGGGTTAGGATTTATGACATACTTTTGTGGGGGGGGACACAATTTAACCATAACACTTTTGAAACATAGACACCTTGTTTTATTCCAACCCCTTCATTTACAGGTGAGGACACACCGGTCCAGCACAAGGTTATGACTTAGTGTAAGGTTACAATATGTTTTAGTGACACAGCAGGGACCCAGATCCAGTCCTTTTGAGTCTCATTTCAGAGTTGTCCTGAGTTGCTTCTTATGATCTACTTGAGATTAATGTTACTGAAGGAATCATTTTAATTTTGAGGGAGAGGAGGAAGTAGAGTATGTTGTAATAGGAAGAGTCATTTTGAGACTTGAGGCCTTTAAAAAATATCATGGATCAATGGGTCAGACTTGAAAGGCAAATTCAAAACTCTTTAAAAAACTATGTGCTAAATTGTGTGCATGTGTGAGTGTGCATGTGTGTGTGTACGGGTATTTTTCTAGGTGATTCCATGGCTTTTATCAGATTCTTAAATGGATCTGCCTGTGATTCCTCAGGTAGGGACCACTGCTTTAAAGGAAAACAGTCTTGGGAAGGGTGCCACAATAGAGAATATATAATTAAAAGTCATATTGTTTTTTGACATATGTTCTGTAGATCACTGAGACCCATAATTATGGAAATCTAGGTAGTCGCTATTGCCCCCCAGGCTTTTTACGTTGCTCCTGTTAGTTTCTTGATTTTAACTAGAATCTCCAACAGCTCTTCTTGGCTTCTCCCAGAATGTTATTATCCATATATACCCCACTGCCGTTGAGTCGATTCTGACTCATAGTGACCCTATAGGACAGAATAGAACTGCCCCATAGAGTTTCCAAGGAGCGCCTGGCGGATTCGAACCGCCAACCTTTTGGTTAGCAGCCATAGCACTTAACCACTACGCCACAAGGGTTTCTGTTATTATCCATAGAATTCCTTATTCCCAGTTAAAGAGTCTACAGCTGTTTGGTTCTTTTGCTTGATTTCTCTGTTGTCTTGCTCTCCTCACTTTGCTCCCCCTTCTTTCCTCCTTTTGGCCTCAAAATAGTCTGGGTAAGCCAGAGATGTGGTCTAGATAAACAGAATTAAAGTGAACATGGACATGCTCATTCTGACATAAACATGCTGGTAGCTGCCATTGTGTTGGCCCCAGCTCCTGGCCACCCCGTGCAGAATGGGACAGAACATCGCCCCTTCCTGTGCCCCCCATGATGGCTGCGATCAGACCGTCGTGATCCATAAGGTTGTCACTGGCGGATTTAAGTGGTAGGCCACCAGGGCTCTCTTCCTTCAGACCGTCGTGATCCATAAGGCTGTCACTGGCGGATTTAGGTGGTAGGCCACCAGGGCTCTCTTCCTTCAGACTGTCGTGATCCATAAGGCTGTCACTGGCGGATTTAGGTAGTAGGCCACCAGGGCTTTCTTCCTAGTCTTCCTTAGTCTGGAGTCTCCTGTGAAACCTGTTGATTTCTTTTTCCTCCTAGAAATTCTTATTTCCATTATGTGTGATAGTTCCACTTAATGCTCCACTAAACTCATGATTTCTTGTAAGTAAAATGTTAAGAACAGACCATATTTAAACCAACTAGTAAATTAAAACTTTTGATAATATCATCCATTATTTTGGAAAGCGGTGATTCAGTGATTAGCTATAGGTCAAATCCTGAAGTAATTTAACATATAAAATTTAAAAACAGTGTTTGATAACTGCGGTCAGCAGGCTAAGTTTAAATGCTGTAAATTCTGATTCTACTGTTCTGAGTAGATTGCTACACTCTCTTGTTACATTTTTAATTCTGTCCTATAGGGTTATTGTCTGAAACAGCTATTAAAAATGAATGTAATGGGATTTTTAATGAATTTAGACATAAAAAAATTATATATGGTTTAGTAGTGGTAATGGTTCAGGAAGTTGTTTTAATTTAACGGTGAAATCTTTGCTTTTAAAGATCATAGACACTTTCAGATACTTGTAAGAGGAAACCTGTAGATGAGAGAAATGCTCACATATAAGAAATTCTCCAAAATTTAGCATGTGATTTCAGGGGGTTCCTAGTCCCTCTGACATCCCTGAGTGGCACAAAGGCTTAAGTGCTTAGCTGCTAACCAGAAGTTTGGCAGTTGGTACCTATCCAGAGGCACCTTGGAAGGGGGGGGAACCAAACAAGCTGCTGTCGAGTGGATTCTTACTTAAAGTGACGCTATAGGACAGAGTAGGACTGCCCCATGGGGTTTCCAAGGTGTGGCTGGTGGATTCAAACTGCTAACCTTTAGGTTAACAGGCATAGCTCTTAACTATTGTGAAGGCTTGGCGGTCTGCTTTTGAAAAATCAGCCACGGAGGGGCGGAGCCAAATGGCGGACTAGGCAGACGCTACCTCGGATCCCCCTTACAAAAAAGACACGGAAAAACAAGTGAATCGATCACATACATAACAATCTACGAACCCTGAACAACAAACACAGATTTAGAGATGGAGAACGAACTAATACGGGGAAGCAGTGATTGTTTCCAGAGCCTGGAGCCAGTGTACCAGTCAGGTACGGCACAAGCACAGAGAGCTGCTCCACCCCCCTGAACTAACCCCGGGAGGGGGACCAGCCGGTTCCACGGGCGGCGTGGGACGCAGCCGGTAGGAGAAATCCCCGGGAGGCAGTGACTGGTCTTGGAGCAGAAAGAGCAGCGTCCGAGCCGGGGAACCGTCCCGCAGGGATTTGGACTGGACGCAGGTACGGCATGAACACGGAGAGTTGCTTCACCCCCCTGAACTAACCCCAGGAAGGGGACCAGCCGGGTCGCGCGGGCGGCGAGGGACGCAGCCGGTAGGAGAAGTCCCTGGGAGGCAGCGACTGGTATTGGAGCAGGGAGAACAGCGTCCCAGCCGGGACACTCGGTCACGGCACAAGCACGGGGAGCTGCTCCACCCATCTGAACTAACCCCGGGAGGAGGCCCAACTGGTTCTCGGGGGCGGCACGGCCACGCGGCTGGAGGGAAGAGAAGTCCCCGGGAGGCAGCGACTGATTTTGGAGTCAAGAGTGCACCGTCCCAGTAGGGGAGCCTTGACGCTGGGCGTGGGGCTGGAAGCGGAGGATCTGACTGTGACTCCAGCGGGCCAGACCCCCCGGGGGCAATCTCCACACAGCCAGCACACATAGGCGACGCGCCCCACAGGAATCTCAGATATAATGGTCATTCCAAGCAAGACAAGCAACTCTGGCTATATTCTGAGGTGCTACTCTTCTATCTCTCTGTTCCCTCCCCACCCTCCCCAGGCGGCTTCATTAACATCTGAATAGCCTGAGCCAGAGGGACAACTCTGATAGGGATCTGACTGCAGTTTTTTTTTAGCGGATTTTCTGGAAAAACTAGTTTCCCAGTGATGGCTCGGAGACAACAATCCATATCAAACCACTTAAAGAAGCAGACCATGACAGCTTCTCCAACCCCCCAAACAAAAGAATCAAAATCTTTCCCAAATGAAGATACAATCTTGGAATTATCAGGTACAGAATATAAAAAACTAATTTACAGAATGCTTAATGATATCACAAATGAAATTAGGATAACTGCAGAAAAAGCCAAGGAACACACTGATAAAACTGTTGAAGAACTCAAAAAGATTATTCAAGAACATACTGGAAAAATTAATAAGTTGCAAGAATCCATAGAGAGACAACATGTAGAAATCCAAAAGATTAACAATAACAATTAGACAACGCACTAGGAAGTCAGAGGAGTAGACTCGAGCAATTAGAATGCAGACTGGGACATCTGGAGGACCAGGGAATCAACACCAACATAGCTGAAAAAAAAATCAGATAAAAGAATTAAAAAAAATGAAGAAACTCTAAGAATTACGTGGGACTCTATCAAGAAGGATAACCTGCGGGTGATTGGAGTCCCAGAACAGGGAGGGGGGACAGAAAACACAGAGAAAATAGTTGAAGAACTCCTGACAGAAAACTTCCCTGACATCATGAAAGACGAAAGGATATCTATCCAAGATGCTCATCGAACCCCATTTAAGATTGATACAAAAAGAAAAACACCAAGACATATTGTCATCAAACTCACCAAAACCAAAGATAAACAGAAAATTTTAAAAGCAGCCAGGGAGAAAAGAAAGGTTTCCTTCAAGGGAGAATCAATAAGAATAAGTTCAGACTACTCAGCAGAAACCATGGAGGCAAGAAGGGAATGGGACGACATATACAGAACACTGAAGGAGAAAAACTGCCAGCCAAGGATCATATATCCAGCAAAATTTTCTCTGAAATATGGAGGCAAAATTAAGATATTTACAGACAAACACAAGTTTAGAGAATTTGCAAAAACCAAACCAAAGCTACAAGAAATACTAAAGGATATTGTTTGGTCAGAGAACCAATAATATCAGATATCAGCACAACACAAGGTCACAAAACAGAACGTCCTGATATCAGCTCAAATAGGGAAATCACAAAAACAAACAAATGAAGATTAATTAAAAAAAAAAATACACATAACAGGGAATCATGGAAGTCAATAGGTAAAAGATCACAATAATCAAAAAGAGGGACTAAATACAGGAGGCAATGAACTGCCATATGGAGAGTGATACAAGGCGATATAGAACAATACAAGTTAGATTTTTACTTAGAAAAATAGGGGTAAATAATAAGGTAACCACAAAAAGGTTTAACAACTCTATAATTCAAGATAAAAACCAAGAAAAACGTAATGACTCAACTAACATAAAGTCAAGCACTATGAAAATGAGGATCTCACAATTTACTAAGAAAAACGCCTCAACACAAAAAAGTATGTGGAAAAAATCAGCCACGGAAAACTATGGAGCACTGTTCTACTCTGGCACACACAGGGTCCCCGTGAGTCAAAAACTACTTGATGGCAACTGGTGGTTTTTTTTTTTTAATAGGCCCTCTAAAGACTTTTCTTCTCATCTCATTTTGAGTCGTGCCACATCATCAAATGAAGGTCCCGAAAGCTTGACTCCACCCATGTCATTAAGGTTGACTCTACTTTGAGAAGGCAGCTGTTCCCAAGTTGTATTTTGAGTGCTTTCCAACCTGATCTTCTGGCACTAAATCAGACAGTGTACTGCTGCTATTCATAAGGTTTTCACTGACCAATATTTTCAGAAGTAGACTGCCGGGTCCTTCTTCTTAGTCTTAGTCTGGAAGCTTCTCTGAAACCTTTCCAGCAAGGGTGACTGTGCTAGTATTTAAAATACTGGTGGCAGAGCTTCCAGTATCAACAGTAGCGGCAAACTGAGAGAAACAAGTGCAAACATCCATTAATAATTGGAACATGGAATGTCTGAAGTGTGAATTTAGGAGAATTGGAAGTAGTCAGAAATAAAATGGAACACATAAAGAACAATTTTCTAGGTATTAGCGAATAGTTGGTATTGGACTGGTATTGGCCATTTCGAATCAGGCAGTCGTATTGTCTACTCTGCTGAGAATGACAGATTGAACAAGGATGGCATTGCAGTCATTGTCAAAAAGAACTTTTCAAGACCTATCCTGGAGTACAGTGCCGTCAGTGATAGGGTAGTATCCATACATTTAAGAGGAATACAGTTAATACGGCTGTTATTCAAATTTACACAGTAAGGCCAAAGATGAAACTGAAGATTTTTGCCAACTTCTGCAGTCTGAAACTGATCAAACATGAAATCAATATGCATTTATAGTTACTTGTGATTGGAATATGACAGTTGGAAACCAAGAAGGATTGGTAGTTGGAAATTATGACTTTGGCGATAGAAACGACGATGGAGGTCATATGATAGAATTTTACGAGACCAATGCCAGCTTTATTGAAAATACCTTTTTTCAGCCATATGAGTGGTGACTATACACGTGGACCTCACCAGATGGAGTACACAGGAATCAAATAGACTACATCTGTGGAAAGAAGTAATGGAAAAGCTCAATATCATCAGTCAGAACAAGACCAGAGGCTGCCTGTAGAACAGACCATCAATTGCTCATATGCGTGTAGAAGTTGAAGAAAATTAGAACAGTTCCACAAGAACCAAAAACACGCTCTTGAGTATATCCCACCTGAATTTAGAGACCACCTCAAGAATAGATTTGATGATTTGAACTCTAATGATCAAAGACCAGCTGAGTTGTAGAATGACATGAAGGACGTCACACAAGAAGAAAGCAAGAGGTCATTACAAAGACAGGAAAGAAAGAAAGAAAGAGAAGACCAAAATGGATGTCAGGAGAGACTCTGAAACTTGTTCTTGAACGTAGAGTAGCTAAAGTGAAAGGAAGAAATGATGAAGTAAAAGCTGAACAGAAGATTTCAAAGGGCGGCCCAAGAAAGCAGAATAAAGTGTTATGAAGAAATGTGCAAAGACCTGGAGATAGAAAACCAAAAGGGAAAAAACACGCTTGACATTTCTCAACCTGAAAGAACTTAAGAAAATTCAGTCGAGTTGCAGTGCTAAAGGATTCTATAGGGAAAATATTAAACGATGCAGGAAGCATCAGAAGAAGCTGGAAGGAATATACAGAGTCACTACACCAAAAAGAACTGGTCAGCGTTCAACCGTTTCAGGATGTGACCAAGAACCGATGGTACTGAAGGAGGAGGTCCACGCTGCACTGAAGGCATTGGCAAAAAACGAGGCTCCAGGAATTGAAGAGATATCAATTGAAATGTTTCAACAAACAGGTGCAGTGCTGGAGGTGCTCACTTACCTATGCTAAAAAATTTGGAAGACAGCTACCTGGCCAACTGACTGGAAGAGATCCGTTATTTGTACCCAATCCAAAGACAGGTGATCCAATGGAATGTGGAAATCGTCAAACAATATCATTAATGTCACATCCAAGTAAAGTTTCGCTGAACATCATTCAGAGCAGTTGCAACAGTACATTGATAGGGAGCTGCCAGAAATTCAAGCCAGATTCAGGAGAGGATGTGAAGCTACAGATACCATTGCTGATGTCAGATGGATCCTGGCTGGAAGTGGAGAATACCAGAAAGATGTTTACCTGTGTTTTATTGACTATGCAAAAGCATTTGATTGTGTGGATCATAACAAATTATGGATAAGATTGTGAAGGATGGGAATTTCAGAACACTTAATTGTGCTCATGAGGAACCTGAGCATTGACCAGGAGGCAGTCTTTCAAACAGAACAAGAAGATACTGTGTGCTTAAAGTGGGGAAGGGTGTGCATTAGGGTTGTATCCTTTCACCATACTTAGTCTGTATGCTGAGCAGATAATCCGAGAAGCTGTACTGTATGAAGAGGAAGAGGCACTAGGATTAGAGTAAGATTCATTAACAACCTCTGACACACAGATGACACAACCTTGCTTGCTGAAAGTGGAAGAGTACTTGAAGCACTTATTGATGAGGATCAAAGACCACAGCCTTCGATATGTATTACACTTCAACATAAAGAAAACAGAAATCCTCACAACTGGACCAATAAGCAACGTCATGATAAATGGAGAAAAGATTGAAGTTGTCAAGGATTTCATTTTACTTGGATCCACAATCAACACCTATGGAAGCAACAGTAAAGCAAAGGACCCATTGCATCGGGCAGATCTGCAGAAGATCTCTTTAAAGTGTTAAAAGCAAAGATACCACTTTAAGGACTAAGGTTTGCTTGACCCAAGCCACAGTGTTTTCAGTCTCCTCATAGGCATGTAAAAGCTGGACGGTGAATAAGGAAGACTGGTCAAGAATTGATTTCTTTGAATTATGATGTTGGCGAACAATCTTGAATATACTATGCATTGCCAGAGGAAAGAACAAAACTGTCTTGGAAGAAGTACAGCTAGAATGCTCCGTAGAAGTGAGGATGGCGAGACTTCTTGTCACATACTTCGGACATGTTATCAGAAGGGACGAATCCCTGGAGAAGGACATCATGCTTGGTAAATTAGAGGGTGAGGTAACAGGAAGACCCTCGATGAGATGGCTTGACACAGTGGCTGCAGCAACGGCTCCAACGTGACAAGGATTGTGAGGGTGATGCTGGGCTGGCCAGTGTTCTGCTCTGTTGCACATAGGGTTAATTTGAGTCGGAACCAGCTCTGTGGTGCCTAACAACAACCAACTACAGGCTTTTGGGGTTGATGACTCCAGGTTAAGAACTGATGTAAGAAGTCATGATGGTGGTTTCAGACAAGATTCTTTTGTCTCTGGATTTCTGGTATCTTTTTTTTAATGGTTTTTGTTTTTCCTTATGCTCTTCTGATTCCTTTTAAACTGCGTTGGGTTTAATATGCTCTTTGTTCTATGAGATTCTTTTGGTTCACATCACTGGTCATTTTATTATAATGTTTCAAACTGTTTGCATCCTCTGAAGAAAATGTCATACTGAATCATTCTCTTTCTTCTTTCATTGCATTTGAACAGTTTAATAGCTCCTAGAGTTTGTACCACCTTGTTTGTAGTAAAGGACCTAGTACTCTTAGGTAATCTTAGAAATTTGCAGTTATTTCCATAACAGTAAAGTTGCAAAACATAGGCTCACATTTAGAATATTAAAGAATTTATTTTTTAACAATATACCTGTAACTTAATTTCCATCACTGTCAGGGTGAAATAGTAATTATGCTACAATAACAAAGTAAAATTTTTAGTTCTTAATACATGGCTTTGTTCAATATAGATACAGGAAGGTTTATGTTTTTGCACTGTAGGGTGTTCTGCCTTGGATTGTTAGGATAGGGCAGCAAATAAGACTTTAGAAAACCCAAAAAGGTTCATCTTCTATTAATTTTATATGAAAAAAAAAGGATTTTACAATAATCACAAATAGATAATGAGTTTCTAGTTATGGGAGAGCATACCTACGCTTTTTTTTTAATATACTTTATGTCACTAAGTAGAATCCTGAATTTTATAATGATAAGATTTCACTGTCTTATTAGTCAAATGTTTGTGCATATGCTCTGCGAAGATTCTGTAGAAGGACACAATGCTATATGAAGCTAGATATTTTGTATAATTAAAAACAAAACATTATTTTAGCATGTTTGTGCTTGATAGGGCCCTTAATATGCATATCACTGGCTGGGGAGACAAGATTCCTGCTGGCATCAGTTCCTTGCATCACACAGGAGGGAGAGCTCACTGAGGCTGCTAACACCAGGGAAGCCTGTGATGAGGAAGCTTCCAAGCTGGGCCTGAAGGCAGGCCAGTTGCGGTAGGGCCTTAAAAAGGGTGACAGCATTGGAAGTGGAGACTCAGGGAGTGATGTGACACTTTGACAAAAGAGTAATCGATAGAAATTGGTGACTGAAGATGTTTTTCTCTTCCTTATCCCTCATATCAAAAGGTGAATTTGAGTCTGAATGATTAGCAAGTGCAGATACCACTGACAGGCACATGGAAGTGTGGAGGGAGGAATTTGGGAGGGGATGGAGAATGAGCTTGGCTTTATGGATATTGAATTGGTGGCATTAGGACTTCCAGGTAGAACTATTCAGCAGGCAAGGGGGATCTAGAGCTTTGTAGAAAGGTTAAAACAGGAGATTTAGGCTGGGAATCAGTCATCTGCAAAGGAATGGTCAGACCCATGTATTTGAGGAAGAGAGTTTAATAAAAATAGGTAATCTTACTTGAGCTCTGTGTATCAGGTATGTGCTATATGCTTGACGTGGATTAACTAGGAGATGGCTACAGATGAGAAAACTGAAACTGAGCTTTTCCAGGTTAATACAGCAGTTAAGTTGCAGATCTAGACAGGAATCCAGGATTTCACTTCGTTAGCTGCCTAACTCATGGCACAAGGAACAAGATGCTGCCTGGTCCCCATGATGTTTAAGGATGGAACGGTTGTGATCCATAGGGTTTTTCATTGGGGGATTTTTGGAAGTAGATTGCCAGGCCTTTCTTCCCAGTCCTTCTCAGTCTGGAAGCTCCTCTGAAACGCGTTCAGCATCATAGCAACATGCAGCCCTCCACTGACAGATGGATAGTGACTGCACGTAAGGTGCCTTAGCCAGAACTGAACCTTGGTCTTCCAGTCATATGGACAGCCAGTTTCTTGTCTGTCTTCCCAGAGATGTTCTGATACTCGTGTGTCTGTTTCTCTGTATTCCACCAGCATGAAAAAAATGTTAGCATACTGTTTTACACCTTGCTTTTTTCACTTGTATACATAAGCGGAAAATATTTACTACTTAATATAGTAGATATAAGTAGAAATTTTTCCATATGTATCTCATGCGTCATCTCTAGTGGTCAGTAGATATTTCTCGTCTTTAGCTGTTAGAAACAATGCAACAATAACTGTCATAGTGACCTAGTGCTGCTATAACAGAAATATCTCAAGTGGGTGGCTTCAACAAACAAATTTATTTTCTTACAGTTCAGGAGGCTAGAAGTCCTAACTCAGGGTGCCAGCCCTAGGGGAAAGTGTTTTCTGTCTGTTGGCTCTGGAGAAAGTTCATTTTCTCTTGGAGCTTCTGCTCCTAGGAGATCTTCATGCGGCTTGGCGTCTTTCTTCCCCCATCTCTGCTTCTTGCTTGTCCTAATCTGTTCTTTTTATATCTTGTAAGAGATTGACTCAAAACACAGCCTTCACTGTCCTGCCTCATTAACCTGACAAAGACATCCCATTCCCAAATGGGATTATAACCACAGGCGTAGAGGTTAGGATTTACAACACATATTTTTAAGGACACTATTCAGTCCATAACAATGGTCTTCCAAAAAGTTGTACCAACGTACATTGCCATCAAGTGTGTAAGAGTGCCTTTTACCTTTACCTTTATCCACCCAGCTGTATTACCAAACTTTTTGATCTTTTGAAAAATGGTTCTATTGTAGTTATAATTTGTAATTCTCTTGTGAATGAAGGTGAGCATCTTTTCTTATTTTTAAGAGCCATTTGTATGTCCTTTCTCTTTTTGATCTGTCAAGTATTAAGGAAGTTAAGCCCTTTGTCATATCTTGCAAATGTTTTTCAGTTTATCTAGACTTTTGTGACATGGTATAAAAAGGCCTTTTCTGTTTTGTGATTATAAAAAAATTTTCTCTTATAGTATTTTATCTTTTTTTTTTTTTTTTTAAATGTTTAAACCCTGGATTGACCAAGACTTTATTTTGGTATAAAGAGTGAGGTGGACAGCCAATTATTTTTTTTAAATTGTGGTAAAAAATATGACATAAAATGTGCCGTTTAATTAAATTGTATGCTTGAAAAATGTTGGATTGGTAAATGTGTTATCTGTATTTTTACAACAATAAAAAAGGTCAAAAATTTGGCATTTAAAAATTTTTTATTGTGGTAAAATATGTATAACAAAAAATTTGCCTTTTTTACCATTTTTAAGTGTATTATTCACTGGCATTAATTACTTTCACCATGTGGTGCAGCCATCACCCCTGTATATTTCAAAAGGTTTTCATCACCGCAAACCAGAAACTTGATGCCTTTCAAGCAATAACTTCCCATTCTTCCCCTGCCCGCACCTCTGGTAGCCACTAATAAACTTGTTATCTCTATGTATTTGCCAATTGTAGTTATTTCATGTAAGTGGAATCATAATATCTATCCTTCTGTCTTTAGGTTATTTCACTTAAGATAATGTTTTAAAAGTTCATATATATGTTTGCATGTATCATTATTTCATTTCTCTTTACAGCTGAATAATATTTCATTGTAAGTGCCACATTTTGTTTATCCGTTCATCTCTTTGTGGACGCTTGGGTTGTTCATGTGTGAGTCAGCATTGGTGTACAAGTATCTGTCCTTGCTTTCAGATCTTTTGGGTATATGCCTATGAGTAGAATTGGGGGGGCCATATGGTAATTTTGTGTTAAATTTTTTGAGGAATTACTAAACTGTTGTCCACAGTGGCTACACCATTTTATATTCCCATCAGTTGTGTATGCACAAGAGTTCCAGTTTCTCCACATTCTCACCAACACTTGCTATTTTTCATTTTTCTGGTAATAACCATCCAAGTGGGTGTGAAGTGGTATCTCATTGTGGTTTTGATTTGCCTTTTTCTAACGACTAATGTCTTTGAGGAAACCCTGGTGGCATAGTGGTTAAGTGCTATGGCTGCTAACCAAAAGGTCGGCAGTTTGAATCCTCCGGGAGCTCCTTGGAAACTCTATGGGGCAGTTCTACTCTGTCCTATAGGGTCACTGTGAGTCAGAATTGACTCAACGGCAATGGGTTTGGTTTTTTCTGGTTTATTGGCCGTATATATCTTCAGAAAAATTTCTGTTCAGGTCCTTTGCCCATTTTTTTAATTGGATGATTTGTCTTTTCGTTGTTCAGTTGTAGAAGGTTTTATAGATATATTCTGGATATTAAACACTTATGAGATACATGGTTCCCAAATATTTTCTTCTTTCTGTAGGTTGTGTCTTTACTTTCTTGATCAAGTCCTTTGGTGTACAAAAGTTTTTAATTTTAATAAAATCTAATTTTTTTTTTTTTTGGTTCCTTGAGCTCTTGGTGTCATATCTAAGAATCTGTTGTCAAAAACAAGGTCCTAAAGTTTTACCCGTATATTTTCTTCTAAGAGTTTTATGGTTTTCGTTCTTGTATTTAGGTCATTGGTCCATTTGAGTTAATTTTCATATGTGATGTGAGGTATGGGTCCAACTTCATGCTTTTGCATGTGGAGATAACATTTGTCCCAGAACTGTTTGTTGAAGAGACTAGTCTGTGGTCATTGAATGGACTTGGCACCTTGTTGAATGAATATTAACTGGCCATAGATTTAAGGGGCTGTTTCTGGACTTAAATTATTTTCTATATGTCTATGTCTTTATATCAGTTACCACAGTGTTTTGAATACTGTAGCTTTATAGTATGTTTTGAAATTCAGAACTATAAGTCCTCCTATTTCGTTGCCCATTTTCAAATTGCTTTTGGATATTCAGGGCTCCTTGCAATTTCCTATGAGTTTGATTATTGGCGTTTCCATGTCTACAAAGAAGAGTGTTGGTATTTTGATATCTGTAGATTGGGTAGTATTGTCATCTTAATATTAAGTCTTCTAATTCGTGAATACAGGGTATCTTTCTATTTTAGGTTTTGTTGGATTTCTTCCAGCAGTGTATTGTAGTTTTCAGTGTACCAGTTTTATGCCTCCTTGGTTAAATTTATTCCTAGGTATTTTATTCTTTTTGATGGCATTGTGAATAGGATTGCTGTCTTGATTTCCTTTTTGGATTATTCATTGCCAGTGTATAGAAATACAACTGATTTTTGTATTCTGAAATTTTGCTGAATGGATTTTTCAGCTCTAGTAATTCTCTGTGGGTTCTTTAGAGTTTCCTACGTACACCGTCATCTCATCTGAGAGTAGAGATAATTTTATTTTTTCCTTCCCAATTTGATTGCCTTTTCCTTCTTTCTTCTGCCAGATGGGTCCAGCTAAGAACTTCCAGTACTATGTTGAATAGAAGTGATAATCTCACAGACATCCTTATCTTCTTTCTGTCTTATTAATTAATTTCTACGTGGTTAAGTGACACTACTTACCGAAGATTCCATCCCCTTCTCTCTCATTTAAAATACTATCTTTAATTTACATAATTCCTGTGTGTGTATTGGGTGAATGAAACATGCATAATCTCCATCTGTTCATCCTCATCTTACACATTTCCCTCCTTTTTCAGTTATTCATTCTTTCACTCATTTGTTTTTTTTTTGTGTGTGTGTTCTTTCACATCTTTATGCCTTTGCACAGCTGTTTTGGCTGCTTTGTTCTTCTACCTAATTGTTTACATGGCATACTCCTACTCAGCCTTTATGTTCACGCACTATCCTCTTCACTCCCTGTCTTAGTTATCTAGTGCTTCTGTAACAGAAATACCACAGGTGAATGGCTTTAAGAAAGAGAGGTTTATTTCCTCACAGTAGAGTAGGCTAAAAGTCTAAATGCAGAGTGTCAGCTTCAGGGGAAAGCATTCCGTCCCTGTCGGTCTTCTCATCAGTGTTCCCTGGATTGGAATCCTCTCTGCACAGGGACCCGGGGTCCAAAGGACGGGCTTTGGTCCCGACACTGCTCTCTCATAGTGTGAGGTCCCCACTCTCTGCTTGCTTCCTTTCCATTTTTATCTCTTGAGAGATAAAAGGTGGTGCAGGCCACACCCCAGGGAAACTCCTTTACTTTGGATCAGGAATGTGACCTGACTAAGGGTGTTAGAATCCCACCCTAATCCTCTTTACCTTAGGATTACAGTCACAAAATGGAGGCTAGCCACACAATACTGGGAATCATGGCCCAGCCAAACCAACACACACATTTTTGGGGGGACATAATTCAGTCCGTGACATTTCACCCTTTGGCCTCCAAAAAAATCACATCCTTGCAACATGTAAAACATATTCACCCCCATCATATCATAGCAAAAGTCTTAACTCCAGGTTCAGAATCCAAAATTTCTTCTTTATCTGTGAAATCTAGAATATAAGTTATTTACTTTCACGGGTGCAATAGCAGAACAGGCACAAGCTATACATTTCCATTACAAATGGGAGAAACTGAAGGAAAAGAAAGCATAACAGCACCAAGCAAGTCAGCAGGGCACATTACATTAGCTCTCAAGGCTTTGAAAAACTGCCCTCCAGACTCTAGGTATTGGCCACACTCTCTAGATGCTGTGTGAAGGCCCTGGGCTTCAGCTCCGCCTCCCAGGCCCACTGGGACAGCAACTCTGCTCCCTCGGCTTCAGGCCCACCATTCTCCTCATCCGAGTGGCGACTCCACCTTTAGAAACACCAGAGGCCGTGGCTCTACCCTTTGAAACCCCTGAGGTCACCGCTATACCTTTTGAGGCTGAGACAGCTTGGCCTCTTGTATTCCTTGTCTCTTCAGCTTCTGCTTTCTGTTGTCTTGGTCTCTTGGCTCCTTGAGCCTCATGCCCATATCTCTGCCCTGCCGTGGCAAGTGTTACAAAGCTCTGTAGCTCCACCAGTAAGTGCTCGGAGGTACCTCACTCTGCCAAGAAGCCTCCTGTGCACAGGTACGCAGCTCTCTTGCTCCGTGGCTCGGCTCCGGTGCCATCTCGCACTGGTCACCTGGTTTTGCTCCTGTTGGTTCTCTGCTGCTGCCAGTCCACTGCTGCTGTGGGTTCTGTGCTGCTGCTCGTCCTCTATCCACAGTTTCAAAACCACTTCCACATTTTAGGTATCTTTTAGAGCAGCACCCCACTCCTGGTACCAAGTGACTTAGGCTGACCTCTCTAGAGAAGCAAAACCAGTAAAGCATATAAATATATATAGAGAGATTTATATCAAGTAAATAGCTCACGTGATTGTAGAGGTCGGAACCTCCCAATTCCATGGATCAGGATAGAGGCTTTTCCCAATTCACGGAGCCGCAGAAGCTGGTGAACCCAACATGGTCGGATCGGTGAATGGAGCTCGTGTTCACAGGCTGTGAAGGTCAAGGAATCTCAAGGTTGGCAGGCAAGACTGCAAGGTTTCTCTTGATTCACATAGCTGCAGGAGCTGGCGAATCCAAGATCGGCAGGTCTGGGAGCAGGACTCTTGCTCGCAGGCTCTGAAGATCCATGAATCCCAAAAGGGGACAGGTAAGCTGCTAGTGTAAGTCCCAAGAACTGGAGGTCATACAAGAGGCAGCTGCTGGATCCAGAACAAGCCAACAACTTGACAAGTCGAGCGGGAAGGAAATAGGTGGCAGAGGTGGAAAGATGAAGGCCTAGGGAGCAGTGAGCCGCCACAGGCCCCGCCCCTGTTGGTACTACTTAGCAGATTCCATTGCAGGGTGATCTCATATCAGATTTCAACAGGGATATGATCACAACGTTATACAACTGTAAAAACACTGAGAATCGTGGCCCAGCCAAGTTGACAGACAGTCTTAACCGTCACACTCCATCAGGCGGAAATGTATCTTCTTGTTCTGTTTTCTGTTAAATGTGAGCATGTGTCTGTCATGACAGTTATTAGAGTTGCTCCTTGAAAGTCTCAAGAAAAATTCTGAGGCTGATTTTACCAAAAGAAAGGGAAAGTTGTTAGATGCAGTTGCACAAATAACAGCAAAAATCGACAGCAAGAAAAATGATAGAAAGCTTTAAGAAGACACAGATATAAGTTTTTAGGTCATTAATAGTGCTGTAGTCCATTCCATGCATTTAAATCTTTATTTTTGGTTCTGATTTATCATTGAAATGACTGAAACAACAGTGATCAGAAAAAGCCTATATGATTACTTGACACTAGAGAAGGGTTCTGCTCACATATTTGAGACTTAGGTGATTTTGACAGTAAGCAATATTAATGTCCACACAGATGTGGATGAGAGGAGCTCATGCTTATACTTTTCCTTCTGTAAAGATGAACAAATAGGCACTTCCTTAAAAAGCCAGAAATAGAACTACCATATGATCCAGCAATCCCACTCCTTGGAATATATCTTGGAGAAATCAGAGCCGGCACACGAATAGATATATGCACACCCATGTTCATTGCAGCACTGTTCACAATAGCTAAAAGATGAGAACAACCTATGTGCCCATCAACAGACGAATGGGTAAACAAATTATGGCATATTCACTCAATGAAATACTGTGCAACGATAAAGAGCAACGATGAATCTGCGAAACATTTCATGTCGTGGGTGAATCTGGAAGGCATTATGCTGAGTGAAATTAGTGAGTTGCAAAAGGACGAATACTGTATGAGACCACTTTAAGAACTCAAGGAAAGGTTTAAATACAGAAGAAAACATTCTTTCATGGTTACGAGGGTGGGGAGGGAGGGAGGGAAAGGGGAATTCAGTAGATAGTAGATAAGAGTAATCTTAGGTGAAGGGAAGGACAACACACAATACAGGGAAGTCAGCACAACTGGACTAAGCCAAGAGCTAAGAAGTTCCTGAATACAACCAAACACTCCGAGGGACGGGGTAGCAGGGGTGGGGGTCTGGGGACCATGGTTTCTGGGGACATCTAGGTCTGTTGGCGTAACAAAGTTTATTAAGAAATTGTTTTGCATCTGACTTTGGTGAGTGGCATCTGGGGTCTTAAAAGCTAGCAAGTAGCCATCTAAGATGCATCAGTTGGTCCTAAAGGAGAATGGAGAACACCAAAGACACAGGGAAAAATATTAGCCCAAGAGACTAAAAGGGCCACATAAACCAGAGACTCCATCAGCCTGAGATCAGAAGAACTAGATGGTGCCTGGCTACCACCAGTGACCGTCCTGACAGGGAACACAACAGAGAGTCCCTGACGGAGCAGGAGAAAAGCGGGGTGCAGGACTCAAATTCTAGTAGAAAGACCACCACTTAATAGTTTGAGACTGGAGGAACCTTGGAAGACATGGCCCCCGGACCCTTTGTTAACCCCCAAACTAAAACAATTCCCGAAGCCAACTCTTCAGACAAAGATTAGACTGGACTATAAGACATAAAATGATACTTGTGAAGAGTGTGCTTCTTATAGCTCAAGTAGATACATGACTAAATGAGCAGCACCTGTCTGGAGGCGAGATGAGAAGGCAGAGAGGGTCAGGACCTAGTTGAATGGACATGGAACATCTGGGGTGGAAAGGAGGAGTGTGGTGTCACATTATAGAGAGAGCAACTAGGGTCACATAACAATGTGCATAAATTTCTGTGTGAGAAACTAACTTGAGCTGTAAGCTTTCACTTAAAGCACACACACAAAAAGTTTTTAGCTATGGAAAAATTCAGTGGCCTCAAGAGAATGACACTAACTGAATCAGAGTATGTGAAATAGTGTAAGAAATAGAACTGTCATTTAGATTCCCGAAATGTCAAGCTAGTTATCAAAATAAAAAAATGAGCTGAGAACAGGAAAGAGTTTTTGAGCTGGTAAACGTGATTGTTAAAATAAAAATTTTAGAACTGATCAGCAGAGTAGATAGTGCATAGTATCAGGTTAACTTGAGAAAATCTGTCAAACTCAGGAAAAAGGTAAATATTATGAAAGCATTTAAAAAACATGAAGAAGACCCTATGTGATAGGAGTTCCCAGAGGAGAGGACAGAGAAGACAGAAGAAGCAATAACAGAAGAAGCAATAACCAAAGAAATAATGGAAGAGTCTCTCTGAGCTGATGGAAACCCTGAATTAGCATAAAAGGGGACCACAGAGTCTTGAACAGGAGTGTATAAATACCTAGGTGCATCCTCACGGATTTCTGTGTGTTCAGGATGAAGAAAACGCCCAGCAGGATAGAAAAATAGGTTACCTATAGAAAAGAGCAAATTGAATGCCTGAAGATAACGGAGAAATGTGAACTCAGTGCTGAGAGAAATGGAACAGGTATAGAAAAAAAGCAGATGGGGGCAATGAAGCCAAGTAAAATCTAGAATTAGCTCTAGATAATTGTGAATACAGTTGCGAATCTTAATACAGATGTTAGAAAATGAAATGACAGTATGTTTAAACTTACAGAATCTAGTAAAAATCTTTAAAACAAGAAAGAAAATTAAGCATTTATTTCAACCTAGAACAATAATAAAATGAAACAAAGTTTCAGAAGGAAAGAATGAACATAAAACAAATTGATGCATTTGTACCCCCTCCAAAAAAAAAAAAAAAAGAAACCCATTGCCATCCCTATAGGATAGAGTAGAACAGCCCCGTAGTGTTTCCCAGGCTGTAGTTATGGAAGCAGACTGCCCCTTCTCTCTCCCACGACCGGCTGGTGGATTTGAACCACTCCCTATCGGTTAGCAGCCCAGTGTTTAACCACTGTGCCACCAAGGCTTACCTGTTGCCAATTGAGTTGACTGGATAAATACAACTAAGAACTAGTTCTTTGACAAATGGTAAAATACAAACACCTCTGGCTTGTCTAATCAAGTAAAAAAGGTAAAACAAATACCAGTAAACATTAGTAATGAGGAATGTAATCACAGGTAGAGAGGCTGTTTTAAAGAAGATGTTGGGATATATATATACAATTCTGTTCATTTGAAATTCTTGGCTAAATGCATTTTTTTTTTAAAAGAAAAATGATGTTGAAATTAGAATAACTTGGAAAAAATTATCAAAGTACTGCCTTGTAAAAGTAGAATAGTTTTTTTTAGTTCAGTCAAACCATAAATTAAGATACAAAAATTGTAAACTAGAACACGGAAAAGTATGGAACGCTTTCTAATTCATTTTGAGAGGTTAGCATAAGCATTTCTCTAAAACTTAACCAAGGTGCAATCAAAAAAAAAAACCACAGATCAGTTCAACTAGTGATTATAGTTTCAAAATTCTAATGTATTATTAACAGGTGTAATCTAGAAGTACAGTGTAGAACACCATTCCCATTTATGCTTTGCACTTTAAAAATAAGTATCAGTTATCCGGAAGTTTTACTTTTAAAAGAATACTAATGAGACTGGATGAATGAAATTTTAATCCATTAGGGCTAGCAAGATTTTAGAGGAAATTTTCAGTCATTTAAGAGTTGTCATGGGTTGAATTGTGTCCCCCCAAAATATCTGTCAACTTGGCTAGGTCATGATTCTCAGCATCATATGATTGATATTTTATCATCTGATGTGATTCCCCTATGTGTTGTAAATCCTATCACTATGATGTAATAAGATGGATTAGGGGCAGTTGTATTAATGAGATCTACAAGATGAGATAGTGTCTTGGGCCAGTCTCTTTGAGGTATAAAAGAGAGAAGTGAGCAGAGTGACAGGGGGACCTCATATCACCAGGAAAGCAGCACCGGGAGCAGAGCACATCCTTTGGACCTGAGACTGCTGTGCTGAGATGCTCCCAGACCAAGGGAAGATTGATGACAAGGACCTTCCTCCGGAGCCAAGAGAGAGAGCAAGCCTTCCCTGGAGCTGACCCCCTGAGTTTGGATTTGTAGCCTGTTAGACTGGGTTGTTTGGGTTAGACTGTGAGAGAATAAATTTCTCTTTGTTAAACCTATCCACTTGTGGTATTTCTGTTTTAGCAGCACTAGATGACTAAGATTTTTGTGGGCATGTCCATTTGAAACTAAAAATTTAAGTTTTACGGTATGTAACTTAAACCATTCATAAAGGTTTTAGTGGAAAATACTTGCCTATTTCAATTTCAATAGCTAAGTATGCTGCAATGGAGTTTTATTTTTCAGAGTTTGTAGAAGACTGGGCTTTGTTCAAATTAATGGGCAATAATGATAAGAACTGTCTCTAGAAGAAATAAATGTATTAAATACTGCTTGGTCTATTTTTAGGGCTTTCTTGGTCTCTTATTCTGTATTTTACAAAGTGCTGATCCAAAGATGCCTAGTTTTTAAAGCCATTTGTTCCTCTTTTATCCTAAATATATTACTATTTTGTATCCAGGAAAATAAAATTTTTATTAAGCCCAGGTAGTTTCATGTGGGGCTTGTAAAAACTTTTCAAGCCACTGTTAGAATATGAACTATCCTTTGCAGTTGACTGCTATGAATGACAGGTTATATTAAGGATAAAAAATTAATATACTTAGTATGTTGTAGAAAATTCATTACATTTAAGAGCATATTGGTATAATTTTAAAATCTGTAACTCATGTAAAGAAGCAAAGTGAATTTGGTAATGGTGTGATGGGAGCTTTAAGATGGTAGCCTTATTTGATAGCCAATGTAATGGTGACTTTTTTTTTTTTTTTTACATTATCTTAATGTTTTTATTGAACCATAAAATGAGAAGCACCCAAAAACAAGCTGGATGCTCTTTGAAAGCATGCTTGCGTTTCAATTCCTTAATTTTTTTTTTCCCGCTTTATTGAGACATATTTCACATACCATAGCATTTATTGATTTAAAATTGTACAATTTTGTGGTTTTTAGTGTACTCTCAGTTGTGCAACTAAATCTAATTTTAGGATGTGTTCAACACCTCAAAAAAGAGACCCTATATACATTAACAAGGAGCCCTGGTGGCACAGTGGTTTAGCATTCGGCGGTTTAAACCCACTAGCTGTTCCGAGGGAGAAAGATACGGCAGCCTGCTTCCGTACAGATGTCTTGTGGGGTCGCGGTGAGTCAAGATTGACTTGATGGCAACTTTTCTTTGTATATGTTAACAGCTGTTTGTTCCTCATTCCCATACCCATCCACCCCCAACCCCTGCACATGCCCACCACTAATAATCTCCTTCCTATCTTTATGGGTTTTCCTATTCTGTACATTTTACGTAAATGGAATCGTACAATGTATGGTCTCTTGTAGTGACTTATTTAGCGTAACGTATTGAAGATTCATCCATATTATTGCATTGTATCAGTACTTCATTCCTTTTTTATTTTAATCTTGATGAAATAGAGTTGTATGAGCTTCAAGAGAGACAATTCTCTTACTGATCTTGCTTAGCCTAAATTAAATTAGTGTGCTTTTGTTTTCAGTTTAAATGAGCTGTGCTTTTGCTTTCAGTTTAAATGAGCTGTGCTTGCCTTCTGTGGTGAGTTTTTTTTTTGGTGGTAGAAATAACATAAAATTTGTCATTGTGACCATTTTTAAGGGTACAGTTCAGTTGCATTGATTACATTCACAGTGTTGTGCAACCATCACCACCATTTATTTTCAAAAGTTTTTCATCACCCCAGAGACATGTGTCCAGTAAGCAATAATTGCTCATTCTCTTGTCCCCTCCACCATTGTCTCTGAATTTGTCTATTCCAGATGTTTTATATATGAGGGATCATAAAACATTTGTCCTTTTGTATCTGGGTTGTTTCATTTAGTGTAATGTTGCCAAGGTTCATCCACATGTACCAGAACTTCATTTCTGTGTATTATCCCATTGAATGTATGTGCCGCATTTTGTGTATGATGGACACTAGGGTTGTTGTGAATAATGCGGCAGCGAACACTGGTCTGCAAATACCTTTTTGAGTCCTTTTTAGATCTCTTGGATATATATCTGGGAGTAGAATTTCTGGGTCATATGGTATCTCAGTGTTTTAATGGAAGTACTTCATTTCCTTCTTATTGCTAAAGAATATTCCATTGTATGGCTATACCACATTTGTTTATTCATTCATCAGTTGATGGGCATTTAGATTGTTTTTACTTTTTGACTGTTATGACTAATGCTGCTATGAGCATTTGTGTACAAGTTTTTCTGTGGACATAATGTTTTCATTTCTCTTGAGTACATACCCTGGGGTGGAATAGCTGAGTGATATGGTAAACTTGTTTAACATTGATTTCCAAGGTGGCCGTACCATTTTCATCTTTTTTTGAGGCATAAACATAGGTAAAATCCACAGATTGTAAGCATACAACTCAATGAGTTCTTGTAATGAATTCTTATAATGTATACATCTGTGTAACCACCACCCAAATCAAAATATGGAATATTTCCCACACCACGGAAGGCTCTATCATACCCCTCGTTAGGGGTAACTGCTTTTCTGACTTTTGTCACCATCAATAAGTTTTGCTGGCTGTTGAATTTCCATATAAGTGGAAATTTTTGTATCTGGCTTCTTTTGTTCCATACATGTCTATGAAAGTTATCCATGTTGCTTCATTTAGCGGTAGGATTGCTCTTTTTTAATTGCTGTGTAATACCCTATTGTGTGAGTATTCTACAATTTATCCATGTTTATGGACATTTGGGATTTTTTTCTCTGATTTTGGTATTATGAATAAATCTGCTATAAACATTCCTGTATGTGTTTGTTTTGGTAGATCTATACACTGTTTTTCTTGGAAATAATGAGTGAAATTGCTGGGTCATAGGGAAGATGTACGTTTAGCTTTTGTCCTAAGCATTCCTTTTTTAATGCATATCCCTTCTTTGTGGAAATTGTGGTGAAAAAAGACAACAATCAGAAGACAGACCTTCTTGGATCCGTTTCTTTTACAAACCATCTTGTAACACCAAGTTGTTTAGAGGATTATGTGAATGTTTCCCTAAAGACAACCTTCTGAATTCTGTGACCCCATGAACGAATTCCGTTACCTTCTGGCTTGTTGCAGTGAAAAGCTGAAATTATGAGATGCCTTTATGAAGCACACTTTCGGAATTCCTGAGGCATAAGCCATGAGACTTTTGAGAATTCCTGAGTTCCTATATACTACCATTTAACTGTAGTTATTGCTTGTGAAATGAAGAATAGCGGAATGGTCACAAGAAAGTGTCTTATTCGTGCATTTCAGCCTAGCATTATATGAACTACAGCAAAATTGTTTCTATAGTAAAATCAAATTCAGCTCCTTCAAGCCCTTGGTCAAAATAAGGTTCAGTGTTACGTGTGTAAAAATATCAAGAGATGAAATAATAGAAGAATGTAGATATGTTCAGAATTTAAAGTTTGAGACTTTGTCCCGGAGATAACCTATAAGACCTTTGGTTGGAGTTATCATTCCATAATGTTTCAAAATTAGACTTCTTTGGGAAAGGAAAAGGTGGATAATCTTGTGTTTAAATTTTAAATAAAGTTAGAGAGCTAAATGGATTTTTCTCCTAAATAGCGAACAGTGGCCCATTTCCATTTATTATTTTTTTCCAGTTCCATTTATTGATTTGTTACTCCTTTGTTTATATCACATAGTGTCCCTCCAAGAGACTGTATGAGTTTATGCTGCTACTGACAGGATATGAGTGCCTGTTTTTTAAATGATTGAATAACATTCAGTTGGAGGTACCAAGATTTATTCAATCAGTCTTTATTATTGGACGTTTAGGTTATTTCTAGCCTGTCAACATTAAAACTGTGAAAGATGTCTTCTGCATGAGTTGCCTACATGTGGGATCATTGCTACTAAAAAAAATAACTATTGAGTCAGTTATTTCAAGGTGGTGGTGGTGGTTGTTAGTGGAGCCTTGGTGACATAGTGGTTAAGAGCTTGGCTGCTAACCAAAAGGTCGACAGTTGGAATCCACCGGCCACTCCTTAGAAACCCTGTGGGGCAGTTCTGCTCTGCTCTATAGGGTCGCTATGAGTCAGAATCAGCTCAACATTAATGGGCTTCGTTTCGATTTGGCTGTTAGTTGCCCTGGAGTCAATTTTGACTCATGGCAAACCCATGTATACAGAATAGAACTGTTCTTCAGGGTTTTCAAGGCAGTAACCTTTTGGAAGCAGATTGCTAGGCCTGTCTTCTGAGGAGCCTCTGGGTGGATTTGAATCACCAACCTTTCATCTAGTAGTAGAGTGCCTAACCATTTGCACCACCCTGGAACTTTAATTAAAGGTAAGGTTTGATGTAGTGAAACCTGGGAGAGCTGGAACTCACTTGAGACTGGCTTGTTTTTCCCAGTCTCATGTGTTTTCCACCTTTGACAGGGTGCAGTCTTACCATTGTCTATCACTGTGTTAGTGGCCAGTATTTGTGACAGTATTTGAGTTTTTTTTCTGACAGGTTTCTGTCTTACGCAGGTTTTACTATATTAGATTTGAACAGTAGTTCTCAACCAGAAGTGGAGGGGAGTGGAGTTTGCTGCCCAGGGGTCATTTGGTAATGTCTGGAGACATTTTTGGTTGTTACAGCTGTGGAGAGGAAGCGGGAGGGTAGAAGTGTATACTATTGGTATATAATGAACCCAGTGCTGTCGAGTCGATTCTGACTCATAGCAACCCTGTAGGACGAAGTGGAGGCCAGTGGTGCTGTTGCTAACAATCTTACAATGGTGTAGTATGCCCCACAGCAAAGAATTATTCAGCCAAAATGTCAGTATTGCCGATGTTGAGAAACCTTGATTTAGTAGGTTTTACTACTGACAGGAAACATTCTTTTTGTTTTTGTTAATTAAACTCCAAACTTTATTCTGGTTTTTTCCGCAGTGAGCTTTTTTTGGTCTCAGGATCCCATCCAGGATGTGACATTACATACGTTTAGTCGTCACACATCCTTAGTCTCTTCTGGTCTATGATGGTTTCTCAGTGTTCTTTGTTTTTCATGACCTTGACAGTTTTGAGAAGCACTGGTCAGGTGTTTTGTAGAATGTCCCTCAATTTGGGTTGGTCTAATGGCTTTCTCTTGGTTAAATTGAAGTTAGGGTTTTTGGAAAGAATATCACAGGTGAAGGACCAGCCTCATTGTGTAATATCAGGATACATGCTAGCAAAATGACTCCATGGTGATGTTATTCTTGGTCATCTGGCTCAGACACAGCTTGCTAGGTTTCTCTACTGCAGAGTTACTTTTCCCTCCTCTCGATATTCTAAGATAGGAAGCATTCTTGATCTATTTAGGGGCACTATAGATTCTCTCTGCCATAGGAGGGGAGAGATTTAGTATTAGAAAATCAGTAGAGGTGATTTTGCTGTGTATGATCTAGTGACTAGATTAACCACACCATTGTGAGAAACTCCATTTTATTGGTTATACAAAGTGTTTATAAAATTATTTTTGTGTCTTGAATAAACCTGACAGTGCCTCACTGGTGTCAGATGTAGTTGTCACCGAGATTTGGCGGTAGTACTGTGTGTGTTCACGATGGGCATTTAGCTGCATGTGAAAAAGAAAAATCAAGCAGCCGTTGACTAAATAAGGACGTATTCTTATGTAATGAGATTCTGGATGTAGGAATCTGGGGTTGTTACCGTGGCTCCACATGCCTGCTTAGCCTTCCTTTGAGTGTTCACAGGGTGGGTCCTGCCTGTTCCCACCCGTTACCTATAGACATCAAAACTTGTATTCCAGGTTGGCAGAAGTGAGAGGGACAAGGATCAGCTGAGCCAGCCCTCTTTAGAAAAGCTTTTCTGCAACCCAGCCCAGTGGTTTCTGCTTATTTCCATTGGCCGGAACTGTCACATTACATCCTTTATAGCAAGGGAGGCTGGGAAATACAGCGTTTTAGTTGGCCTCATTGTAATCAGAAAATAAAATCAGAAACCTTAAGTAAGAAAGAAGGAAAAAAAAAAAAACGGATATTAGAATAGGCAGCTAGCGTGTACTGCTGGGCTCTGCTTTTTTAAAGTATTGGGAGTTACCTTTCTAACTTCACTGAAATTAAAAAAAAGATGAATGAGAACAGAAAAACATTGGGAATTTGAGACAATGAGTCTTCTGCAAGAGTTCTTCTCTTATGAGTTGAGAAAATAAAATGGATTTATGTGATGAATGTGTTTCTTAACCCCAAGGTCTTGTCTGTTTTATTGTGTTAGTCTTTTCCTTCCTCCTGTTCTGGGGACTCTATCCTCTATTATGTATTTTGCAACATCAGCAACCATTTGTTATAGTGGCACAAATAAGTGTTTTTCTTTTTGGCGAAAAATAGGAGTCAACAACTGATAGATGGAATAACCCTGGAAAATAGGTGTATGTGCATAATGGAAGTACCGAAGAAGGGCTGGTGCGATGGAGTCCTGCTCCGTCATTGGCTTGAAATGACTTCTTTGTTTGGTTAATAAATTCCCTTCTGTAGTTGTTATTCCAAGAAAAAAAAGATCAGATTATTTACCTGAAATTTTATAAACTAGAAATGTGACCAGTTCATACATCATAAAATTCTCCTGGAGAAGAGCTTCCTTTTGATGTGATTGTTTAAATTACATATTTATTGGTATTAGGACTGATACACTACTATTTATTAGTATTTTAACTAGTTCATTTTAAAGTAATATCTGAACTTGGTTTAAAATTCACGCGGTACAAAAGCTCTCCAAAAGAAAGCAGTTATACTTAAGAACAGGATTTTTTTTAGAAAGGAAGAGAAAGGGTATTAGCTATATCTGAAATGTTTTATTTCTTTTCTGAAAGAAGAGATTTGAAGCAAATATAGCAAAAATGATAAATGTTTAATTTACTGGGGGAACATGGATGGTATATTGTCTATATTTTTCTATTCCATTATTGTCTATATTTTGTTTGAAATACAGTGAAACCTGTGAGAGCGAGAATTCGCTGGGACTGCCTTGTCTTTCTGGGTCTTGCAAATTTTCTTCCTTTGTCATGGTGCAGTCTTACTGCATTTTTATTGCTCGTTTTTATGGAAAATATTTGTTTTCCTTCTGACAGGTTTCTTCCTTACACAGGTTCTGGCTTTTGCAGGTTTTACTGTATTTCATAATTTAAATATTTTTTAAAATTACATAAATTTTTACCCTTCTCTAGATGCCCAGTCCCTAGAAGTCACACCTTCTTGTGTCCTAGAATTATTCAGTGTGTTCTCTGGCATGTGTATTTCTGATGGGAGTTCCCCCCCACAAATGGGGCATACTAAGCATATTCTTCTGTTCCTTTTACTAAATACTGGTACACGTAGAACTTGCTGTCCATTTTCATGGCTCCTGTGTATTCCACTGCACTGTTGCACTATAACTTAATCTTGAACAGTTCAGTCTTGAAGGACATTTAGATTATTGCCAGTTTTTTACTATTAACTACTTTCTTGCGTATACATTTTTGCACGTGTGTGTGACTATATGTGTTATAAATCCCTGCAATCGATTGAAATTGCTGGGTCAAACATCTTGTGATAGTCTTGAAAAAACATTGTACCAGTGTGCATCCTCATCAGTAATATGTGACCATACCTTTTCCTCAGTCCCTGGGTGGTGTAAGTGGTTAACGCCCTTGGATGCTAACCAGAAGTTTGGAGGTGGAGTTCACCCAGAGGCACCCCAGAAGAAAGGCCTGATGCAGTATTTCTGAAAGGCCTGTGGAGTGCAGTTCTACTCTGACACACACGGGGTCGCCTTGAGTTGGAGTTGCCTCAGTGGCACCTAGCCCTGGTACTACCTTTTCTTCACACTTTCTCATCAGCATGATGTTATCAGAACTTTTTATCCTTGCCGATCTGTTTCCTCTCACTTGATACAGAAGAGCTGTCAACAGAAAGATGTTTTAGTGTTATATTAATATTTTTATGTATAAAACCAAAAACCAAACCCATTGCTGTTGAGTCCATTCTGACTCATAGTGACCCTATAGGATAGAGTAGAACTGCCCCGTAGGGTTTCCAAGGAGTGGCTGGTGGATTTGAACTGTAGACCTTTTGGTTAGCAGTGTTCTCTTAGCCACCTCTTAAATTGCATTATAAAATGATCTGTGCTTTGTAATATTTCAACTTTTAATGTAGTTTTTGAGGTTATGTAGGTTAGTATAAACCTATATCTGAGTGTTAAAATTTAATTTTACGTATATGTGGTTAAATGAGTTGCTTTATGTGGCCTTTTGCCTTGGTTCTTTGAAAAAACAGCTTGAGAGGTTTTTCTTCTAAGCCACCTGTACTGTACTTTTCTACCCTAGAAGGTTTGTTACATTTCCTGGGCAAGCTGTGAACAACTAGGTTTGATACTTCTTGTCCGGTCCTGGGCTACAGCCTACCCTGTGATTGGTAGGTACTTTACAGGGAGTGTTCAGTATACTGTGTACATGAAGTGACTGTAGACTATGCAGATCAAGTGACTATAGCCGATGATGCAAATGACATGTCTGTGGCCCACTGAGGGGATTGGTCGGTTTGTGGCCCTGGTGGAAGGGCCATTCCTTGAAATTGATGAGGAATTTGTGTATATATGCAGCCAATCCCACAAAGATTTTTCAGATAGGAAGCAGACAGAAGCAGAAGGAAGAAAGAATAAAGAAGCAGAGAGAAAGGTAGCAAGGAACTTCCTGAACGAGCTGTAACATGGGTGAGGGGCTGTAACACTGAAGACAACAAGAGGCCTGGAAGGGGCCCAGTGGCAGAGCTGGTGGTTAACAGGCCTGGAAGGGTCCTGAGGTACTTGGTGGTGACAGATGGCAGGGCCAAGAGGAGCCTGTCCTCAGGGGTCCTGTCCTGAAGGGACCATGGGAAGGCCTGTCTGAAAGGACCATGGGGGGACCTGTCCTGAGGGGGCTGAAAGGGGCTTGTCCCTAGGGGGCAGAGAGGTAGCCTGTCCTGGTGGGGCTTAGAGGGGCATGCACAGCAAAGAGCAGGGCCTGCTTGTTTGCATGGCCGTGAGGAGCTGAGAGAGCTGTCCTGCACTAACGAAGGGAGACTTTTCCTATATGCTTCCTGATCCTGGTTGTGATCCCAGTCCCAAGTTGTAGCCTCTTGATTCTGATTCCTAGTTGTATGGTTACTTTCTTAAGAAACCACTTAACTGTAAGTGTGGCCTGTGAGCTCTGTGTGGCCATTGCCACGGATTATCAAACCCAGCAGAGAAATAGAGTGCCGTGGGAGGGATGGCTGGTGTCAGAATTGGTCAAAAGGTTGGAGAGTGGCTGTATGTCTGACCTCCACCTCATGGATCAGCTTTGGGCTAATCTTGATTCTCATTATCCCCCCTGAAGTTAGACAGGTTCTGACGCTACTGCTACCACTTTACAATGATAACGTTTAATTATTTATTTGACATTTTAAAGCTCTTATAGTTTGTACAAATGATTGAAGCTTTTTTACTCTTCATCTAGTCACTGCTGTGATATGCTTTTATGGAAAATGATATGAAACTGAAAGGTATTATTTCTGTCCACCTTACACACATCCCACATGCTCTTAATACAGTGTGACTGATGTTTCTCCCACTGAGATGTGGCATCTGTTTTTTCCTATCCTTGCGTTAAGGAAGGGGCTTGGGACCTTGCTGACCAATAGAAGTAGGAGTGATCCTATGTGTCTTCTGAGGCTAGATCATAAAAACAGTACAGCCTCTGCCTGGTTTTCACTTGCCCTCTGTTACCTCTCTCTCTCTGTTTGTCCTTAGAGAAGCTACCTGTAGGTGTTCCAGCTCAGAGCCCCTAGCTAAGGTCTCAGTGGAGAGTGAGCATCAACTACTAGACAAATCAAGTCATTGTCTCATAGAAAAGTTTATATACACCTGGCTGTATACTCCTAGTTGCTCTCCCACTAATGAGACAGCACACTCCTCCTCTCCACCTTGTATTCCCCATGTCCATTCAGCCAGCTTTTGTCCCTTCTGCCTGCTCATCTCCCCTCCAGATAGGAGCTGCCCACATAGTCTCCTGTGTCTACTTGAGCCAAGAAGCTCACTCCTCACCAGTATCATTTTCTGTCTTATAGTCCAGTCCAGTCCCTGTCTGAAGAGTTGCCTTTGGGAATGGTTCCTTTCTTGGGCTAACAGAAGGTCTGGGGACTGTGACCTTCAGGGTCCTTCTAGTCTCAGACCATTAAGTCTGGTCTTTTTACGAGAATTCGAAGTCTGCGTCCGACTGTTCTCCTGCTCCATCAGGGATTCTCTGTTGTGTTTGCTGTCAGGGTAGTCATCGGTTGTAGCCAGGCACCATCTAGTTCTTCTGGTCTCCAGGCTGTAATCTTTATGGGAGCAGATAGCCAGGTCTTTTCTCCCTTGGAGCAGTTGGTGGGTTTGAACCACCTACCTTTCAGTTAGCAGTCAAGTGCTTAACCATTGCTCCACCAGAGCTCCTAATAACCAGTAGATTGAGCAAAAAATCCCATTCATGTAGCAACAAAGCCTTTAAGGTTTCTGAGAATAAACATAGCATACCTTCATGAAGAAAAATTATAAAATGAATTGAAATATGAAACACAGCATGAATGGAGAGAATTAAATAGGGGGCAACTTGCCTTTTCAGACATAGATGTATTACAAAGCTACAGTAACTAAAGGTTTGATAACTGTGTCAAGGGTAGACAAATGGTTCCATGAAACAGAATGAGGATCTAGAAGCAAACCCACACATGTACGGAAGCTTGGTTTATGGTAGAATAGGTGTTACACATAAATGTAAAATTAAGTGTGATAGTAAGTCAGTTATCCTTCCACTTGGAAAAATTTAAATTCCTATAGCACACTCCTGGCATAGTGGTTAAGTGCTGCAGTTGGTAACCAAAAGGTCTGCAGTTAAACTCCACCAGGTGCTCCTTGGAAACTATGGGGCAGTTCTAATCTGTCCTGTAGGGTCACCATGAGTCAGAATCGACTTGATGGCAGTGGGTTTTGTTCTGTTTTGTTTTTTATAGCACACTGCAGGCAAGTAATACTGCTTTGTACCTTGCAAAAGTATTCTTACCATCTCACTCACTTCCAGAAAAATCGAATATTTCAGTTTAGAAACTTCTGCATCATGTTCCATCAGTAAAAACATTGGATATTCAGTTTGTGTGTCTTATTTTAATAGTATAATTATAGTTTCTATTGTTGTTACTAGGTGCCATCGAGCTGGTTCCAACTCAAAGTGACCCTATGTACCACAGAACGAAACATAGCTCAGTCCTGTGCCATCCTTAACAATCATTATTATGCTTGAGCCCATTGTTGTAGCCACCGTGTCAGTCCATCTCGTTGAGGGTCTTCCTCTTTTCCACTGACCCTGTACTTTACCAAGCATGATGTCCTTCTCTAGGGACCTGATAACATGTCCAAAGTATGTAAGACACAGTCTCACCATCCTTGCTTCTGAGAAGCGTTCTGGTTATACTTCTTCCAAGACAGATTTGTTCGTCCTTTTGGCAGTGCATAGTATATTCAATATTCTTCGCCACACCACAGTTCAAAGGCGTCAGTTTTTTTTTTGATCGTCCTTATTCATTGTCCAGCTTTCACATGCATATGATAACGATTGAAAATACCACAGCTTGGGTCAGGCGCACCTTAGTCTTTAAGGTGATATCTTTGCTTTTCAACAGTTTAAAGAGGTCCTTTGCAGCAGATTTGCCCAATGCAGTGTGTCTTCTGATTTCTTTATTGTACTTTAGATGAAGATTTACAGAACAGACTAGTTTCTCATTAAACAGTTAGTACCCACATTGTTCAGTGACATGGGTTAAGAACCCCACGACATGTCTATACTCTCCCTTCTCAGTCCCCAGTCCCCTATTACCAGCTTTCCTGTTCCCTCCTGCCTTCCATTCCCTGCCCCAGGGCTGGTGTGCCCCTTTAGTCTTGTTTTGTTCCGTGGGCCTGTTAAATCTTTAGCTAAGGGTGAACCTCAGGAGTGACCTAATTACTGAGCTGAAAGGGTGCCCGAGGGTTTCTTAGGGTTTCCCCAGTCTCTGTCAGGCCAGCAAGTCTGGTCTTTCTTTTTGAGTTAGAATTTTGTTTTACTTATTTCTCCAGCTCTGTCTGGGACCCTCTGTTGTGGTCCCTGTCAGAGCAGTCAGTGGTAGCTGGGCACCATCTAGTTTTACTAGACTCATGGTGGAGGCCATGGTAGATGTGGTCCATTAGTTCTTTGGACTAATCTTTCCCTTTTATCTTTAGTTTTCTTCATTATTCCTTGCTCCCGAAGGGGTGAGACCAGTGGAGTGTCCTAGGTGGCTGCTTACAGGCATTTAAGACCCCAGATGCTACTCACCAAAGTAGAATGTTGAACATATTCATTATAAACTATGTTATGCCAGTTGAGCTAGATGTTTTCTAAGATCACAGTCCCCACAGCCCTCAGCCCAGCGATTTGGTCCCTCAGGGAGTTTGGATGTGTGTGTGGAGCTACTGTGACCTTGCCTGTACAGGTTGTGCTGGAATTCGGTTGGATCACCTTTCTTGGGAATAGGCATAAATACGGATGTCTTCCAGTAAGTTGGCCAGGTAACTGTCTTCCAAATTTCTTGGCATAGATGAGTGAGCACTTCCAGGGCTTCCTCTGCTTGTCAAAACATCTCAGTTGATGTTCTGTCAGTTCCTGGAGCCTTGTTTTTTGACAGTGCCTTCAGTACGGCTTGGACTTCCTCCCTCAGTGCCATCGGCTCCTGAGCATGTGCTGCCTCTTGAAGTGGTTGCGTGTCGACTGATTCTTTTTGGTGTAATGACTCTGTGTATTCCTTCCATCTTCTGATGCTTCCTGCATTGTTCAGTATTTTCCCCATAGAATCCTTCACCACTGCAACTAGGCATTCTATTTACACTCCAAAATTATAAACAAATCTTTATTTTTTGACTCATAAAAATGTATCTCTTTTCCCTTCCCTGTCCAGAAAACCTTATTAGGAATTGGATTAATAATTTCTATTATAATGATCAGCACAAAGCTGGTTCCTGTGAGGCGGAGGTTAAAGATGTTCCAAATGTCCAACTTCTCCAAACTGCTGGTGGACCACTCCTGCATCTCTAAAACAACTACTCCTCTTCCCCTCAGTACTCTTCATCCTGTCTTTGGATTCCATAATTCTCTGCAGCATCTCACAGAACTCACGAACTGTCGAGAAAATGGCTCACATGGTTGTGGAGGCTGGCAGGCCCCAAATCCATGGATCGGGCGTCAGGCTAGAGGCTTCTTCTGACTCATGTGGTTGCAGGGTCTGACAGAACCAAATCTGCAGGTCAGATGATAGGCTGCTGGCCGAAGTTCTAAGAACTAGAAGTCAGATGATGAAGAGCTGGATGCAGGATCCAGAGCAAAAGAGAGAACTTTGCCCAAGCATTCGTTTATATATTGGATGCAGACCATATCCTCAAGGAAACTCCCCTTACTTGAGCAAGGCGGTCCAAGGGTGTGACTTGAATAAGGGTGGTAATTGGGGTAAGGGTGGTGACTTGAGTCACATGCTCCAGTAAGACGGTGACTCAAGATACATCCTGGCCTCATCCTGCCTCAGTAACATAACAGATAACTCACTCCCAAATGGGACCGTAACCACTGGCACAGAGGCTAGGATTTACAACATATCACAAAATGGAGGATGACCACGTTGTTACATACCTGCCAGATTACATCATTACATATCAGCGGAGTTGACACATAACCGTCACAGGTTCCATGCGCCTTATCTGCGTTAGCAGCAAGCTTTTCAGTCCCCTCGGTGGGCCACAGACACCTGTATTTGCATTGTATCACCCAGTCATTGTGTGGGAGTCACAGAGACTGTGGCTAGAAGGGCCGTATTAAGTAATCCACTGCACCACAGGAACTAATAATAGAGTTTAAGTTTCCTTGAAATTAGGTGGATTTTAGCTATATATAGTCTATATATATAGACTATTGACTAAGAATTTATATATATATAGACTATTGACTGAGGATTTTTGCACTAGGCACAAGGAATAAAGATGTGATATGAAATAGAAGACATCTGTCCTAAACTGGGTGAGGGGAGTGGTAGGCAGGAATGGAGGGGGTCTGGGGGACGTTTATGAAGAAATGAATTGAAACCTTTATGCTTGATTTGTAAAACTGCCTGGTGCCTAACTTTTAAAATGGTTTTTCTCATGTGTAGTCACATGAGCAAAAGCGTAACTCAACTTTTGCCATTAAAGCACACTTTCATTTATTTATTTTTGGAGGTATGTCTCTGGTTTTACCTGAATTCTTAGAATAGTGTCTCATTTGGGAGATAAAACCTGGCCAAGCAGCTCAGTGCCTAGTGTAGATGTGCGTTTCCGGAATTTCTTCCATTGTGGAATACAGAAAACTTCCAGCATCCGAAAATGAACCTGAGGCCTGGAGGTTGTAGCTAAGCATTTATGGCTCCAGAAAGAAGTTTCAAAGATTTTTATGGGCTCAAAATAAAGTAATAGTAATGAGACATGAGGGAGTCCCTGAGTAGTGCAAACAGTTAAGCTCTCAGCTACTACCCAAAGGGTTGGTGGTTCAGATCCACCCGGCAGTGCCTTGGAAGAAAGCCCAGGTGATCTCCTTCCAAAAGATCACAGCCACTGGAATCCGTATGGAGCGCAGTTCTCCTCTGAATCACATGGGGTCACCATGAGTTGGAATCAACTATCTGGCAACTGGCTTGGATTGTTTTGGTTATGAGGCATGAAGATGAGATAGGTAAAAATTTTAAGATAGAAATGCAAGAATTTAGTTGGATATAATAAGTTTCATCAGAAATTTGTGTATGATGTGACAGACCTTAGGAGATGGGTTAACCATAGGAGAATAATGTTTTATTTGAGGGATAAAACCTGGTCAGTTAGATAAAGCATTCATTCAGTCCTGGGGTCTGTCACTTACTAGTTTGATGACCTTTGGCAGATTGTTGAATCTCCCAAAGCCTATGATCCCTGGGATATAAAATGGAGGAAGTTCTCTTGCCTGCTGTCGCTATGAGGATTAGATGTGAAGGTGTATGTAACCGAAATGCTTTGCACAGTACTTAGTATAGCATGAGTGCTCAATAAATGTTAGTTTATACTGGTTGGCAAAATATCTTTCTTGGTATATAAAATTAAAAAAAAAAATTTAAGAGGAGTATTAAAATATATTTTTGTTATTTTAAGGAAATTCGAAATGAGTCCCATGACTATCCTCATAGAGTGGCCAAGTTTCCAGAAAACAGGAATCGAAACAGATACAGAGATGTGAGCCCATGTAAGTACTTGTGGGTGTGTGCATGTGTGTGTTTGGTGGTTGGTTTGAGGAGGCAGGATTTGGTGAAAAGGAAGGTTTGGGATCAGGATTGATAAGTATTGTAATTTTTTTGTATTAAAATAATACATAGTCTTTAAAGAAAATTTTCAAGGCATAGAGTAGTTGAATAAAAATTACTCATAATTTCATCCTTCAAAAATAGCTATCATTATTTTGCTATATTTGCTACCAGCGTTTTTCCTTTTCTTATGTATAATTTTTTCTTTAAAATAATTATTATCATATTGTGTATGTGTATTCATATATGTACCTATATACATTTCTCTTCATATTATTCCATGGCCTTTATTGCTTAAAATATTGATTCTTGTAGTCCCCCCACCCCAAATTACGAAAGTGTATGTACTCTCAGCAGAAAACCTGTAAAGCGCAGTATAAAGAAAAAGCAAATGATTTAAAAACATGCAAACTTTTGAGTTTATGTTTTTTTTTTTGGCATTTCTTTCTGTATAAATATATACAATATTGCTTTTTCTTCCAAGTTAGAATTCTGTACATATTAGTTTGTAGCCCTTTTCCTACTTAACAATACATTGTAAACATTTTGCTGTCATAAAAACAATCTTTTAGTGGCTTTGTAATAGTCCATTGAATGGAGATAACCATTCTTTTACATAACAGTTCTCCTATGGTTAAATATTTAGATTGTGACAAATATATCTATAATTGTTCACAAAATTTATATATGTAAATTTATACATACTAGGATTTTCAAAATGTGTTCACCAGGAGGTAATTTTATTTTTCCAAGGATACGTGGTATTTTTTTGTGAATGATACCACTCATTCAGACATTAAATTAAGTTGCCTTCCTACTTCAAAATGTTTCCCCATATTTTTTTTTAGTGGGCTAAATACAGGCTTTCTTTTTGTGTCTGCTTGTTCATAGGGCCATTTTGAAAAAAATTGAGTATCATGTTTTGGTTTGTGATTCTGTCCTTGAGTTGACTAGTGTATGGTGCTGGTATGCTAAGGTCTCCTGTATAGGCTGGATGATTTTACTCTGTCCAAGGCCACAGAGTGTACCTCGGCTTGCTACCTCGCATTGTATTCTACAATTATTGATTATCAGTGAAGTACTTAGGAGGGTACTGATATACCACTGAAAATCCATCCATTATTTGTGGGGCAGGGGTTTGGTTTATCCTTCTAAGAACAGAAGGTTTTTGTTCATATTCACCAAGTACATGTGTTGGCAGATTTTGGGAAAACCTAATGAGAAGCAGTCTCTTAAAATACTTCGTGTTTGTTATACATAAATATTGTTTCTCTTACATGCTTTTTTCCTTACCAAATTACAAGTGTTCATAAAGTAGCTAGAAGAGTGGTTTTTTTCTTTTCTTCAGTTGCAGTTCACTTGACAATATGACAAACTTCCTCCAAAAATCCGGGACTCAGGACAACAGCAGTTCTGGTGTGGGTATTTGTTCAGGGCATGGGGATGTAGAAGTAATTCTAATAGTTCTGTGTGCTGGCAGCCCCTCAGAACCTCCAGTTGAGAGTCACTGAGCTAGAGAGACTAATTCTCTAGTGTTTACCGTGAGTTTTGAAGACAGTATTTTCCAGTTGTATACTTCATTGCCTTTAATTTTTTCATTTTTGTAAAAATTTATATGATACAACATTGGCCAATTCAACATGCTTTTAATACTTAAAAAAATTTTCTTATTTTGATAATTGTAGATTTGCATGCAGTTGTAAGAAGTAACATAGTGAGATCCAATATACCCTTCACCCAGATTCTCCCAGTGGTAACATCTGCATAACTATAGTTCAGTGTCACTACCAGGAAGTTGACGCTGATACAGTCCATACAGAGTTCACTAGTTTTCCATGCACTCATTTATGTGTGTGTGTGTTTGTATGTCTGTGTGAATGTGTGTCTGTGTATGTAGTTTGGTGCAGTTTTATCACATGTAGATTTGTGTGGTCACCACCGCAGTCCAGATACAGAACCATGGAACAGCTCTATCACGAGGACCCTGTGTGCTGCCTTTTCATGGCCACAGGATCTCTCTCCCTTCTTCTTCTCTCACCCCTGGTGTTGACTTTTGTTTTTATATATTTGTTGTAATTACAGTCATTGGATGTTCTTAGCCATGTTTGAATCTTCTCATTAGTTTCATCAAATTGATCTAAGTGGAGGGATTAAGAAAATACTGAAACTGAGACACTTTCTTAAAAAGTAAGACATTTGCAACTTATACTCAGTTACACAAGTCATTAACACATCTGTGACATGCTCCTAAGCTTTAGATTTATATACCCAACTACCTGTTAGACAGCTCCAGCATAATGCTTTATTAAGGAGACCTCTGTTTAAAATGTATTTATCACCCCCACTTCTGTCATCGTTAGAACTCATCTCTTCTTCCTATATGCCTTCTCAGTGAAGAGAGTGGGCACCCTTGTGTACATACTTTGAATTAGAGAAGAAACATTCCTTCCTCTGAGAAAATACTACTGTATGCTTCCCTCTTTCCTAACAGGTCCTTCTATAGCTGCCTTTCTTGCCTACTTCCAAGAGTCCTCCAGAGCCGTTCTCTATTGTAGACAGATTTGCCTTTTTCCCTCAGCTTGTTCAAGGAATGCTCTCCCTACTTCTTTGCCTTGATGGAAGCCTGGTTCTCCTTGAGTAAACCGTCTTCTTTCTCTCTTTGATTTGCATCTGTCTGATGGGTAATGACATTGAGCTTCTTTTCATGTGTTTGGTGGCCATTCGAATGTCCTCTTTGGTGAAATGTGTATTCGAGTCCTTTGCCTGTTTTATGATTGGGTTATTTGTCTTTTTGTTGTTAAGTTGTCAAAGTTTTATACATATATTGGTTAGCAGATTCTTGTTGGATATATGGTTTCCAAAGATATTCTCCCAGTAGGTAAGCTTGTCTTTTCACTTTTTTGTTAGTCTTTTGATGAAAAAAGTTTTTAATTTTCATGAGGCCCCATTTATTTATTTTGTCTTTTGCTGTTTGTGCTTTTGTTACTATATTAGATGATCCGTGGTTGGAAGCTAGGCCTCACCGTGTTGCCCCTGCTTGTTCTTCTAAGAATTTTATGGTTTTAGTTTACACATTTAGGTCGTCAACCCATTTTGAATTTGTTTTTGTGTCTGGTGTGAGACATGGATCCTGTTTCATTTTTCTGCATGTGGAAATCCAATTTTTCCAGCACCATTTATTGAAGAGACCCCTATTTCCCCATTGAATGGACTTAGCACCCTTGTCAGAATTCATGTGACCATAGATGTGTGGGTTCATTTCAGGACTGTGATTTCTGTTCCATTGGTCTATGTGTCTATTATACCAGTACCAGGCTGTTTTGATTACTGTAGATGTATAGTATGTTTTAAAATCAGGAAGTGAGAGTCCTACTTTGTTCTTCTCTTTCAACATTGCTTTAGCTATTTGGGGGCTCTTGCCATTCCATATAAAGTTGAGGATTGTTTTTTTCTATTTCTGTAAAGAAGGCTGTTGTAATTTTGATTGGAATTGCATTGAATCTATAAATCACTTTAGGTAGTATTAACATCTTAACAATGTTAAGTCTTCCAATCGTGGACACCTATCATCTTTTCAGTTGAGTATTTTTTAATCTCTTTCAGCAGTGCTTTATACTTTAATTCTGTAAGTCTTTAAACGTTCCTGGTTAGATTTATTCCTAGGTATTTTATTCTCTTAGATGCTATTGTAAATGGAATTATTTCCTAATTTTCCTTTCAGATTACTCATTGCTGCTGTATAGAAACCCATCGGATTTTTGTTTGTTGGCCATGTACCCTACAACTTTGCTAAATTTCTGTTAGCTCTAGAAGTTTTCTTGTGGACTCTAGGATTTTCCACGTATAGGATCATTATTATCCATGAATAGAGATAATTTTACTTCTTTTCCAACCTGAATACCTTTTATTTTTCTTGTCTTATTGCTCTGGCCAGGACTTCTAATACAATACTGAATAGAAGTGGTGGGAGCGGGCACCCTGATTTTGTTCCTGATTTTAAGGGGAAAGCTCTCAGTCTTTCTCCATTAAGCGTGATGTTGGCTGTTGGCTTTTCATGTATGCCCTGAATTGTACTGAAGAATTTTCCCTTTTTTACAAGCATCTTGAGGGTTTTCATCAAAAGAAAAGTGTTGGATTTTATCAAATGCTTTTTCTGCAACCCTGAAGATGATCATGTATTTCTTTTCCTTTGCTCTACTGATGTGTGGTTTATTACATTGATTGATTTTTCTAATGTTGAACCATCCCAGCATTCCTGGAATAAATTCCATTTTGTCATAGTGTATGACTCTTTTAACATGCTGTTGAATTCTGTTCACTAGTATTTTGTTGAGGAATTTTGCATCTATTCCTAAGATACTGGCATATAGTTTTCTTTTCTTCTGGTGTCTTTGTCTAGTTTTGGTATCAGGGTTATGTTTACTTCATAGAATGAATTAGAGAGTATTCCTTCCTTCTTTGTCTTTTGGAAGAGTGTAAACAGTATTGGTGTTAATTCTTCTCTAAATGTTTGGTAGAATTCCCCAGTGAAGCCATCTGGTGCAGGGCTTTTTGTCGTTGTTGTTGGGATGTTTTTGATCATTGATTCAGTCTCTTGTTACGGGTCTGTTGAGACTTTCTATTTCCTCTTGAGTCAGTTTGGGTAGGTAATGTGCTTCTAAGAATTTGTCCATTTCATCTAGGTTATCCAATTTGTTGCCATACAGAGTACATAATACTTTGTCATAATTCTCTTTATTTCTATTGGTTCTGTTGTAATGTCCCTTTTTCATTTTTTATTTCTCTTATTTGTATCTTTTCTCTTTCAATCTAGCTAAAGGTTTGTTAGTTTTATTGATCTTTTCATAGAGCCAGCTTCTGGTTTTGTTCATGTTCTCTATTGTTTTTCTGTTTTCAATTTTATTTATTTCTGCTCTGATCTTTGGTATTTCCATTCTTCTGGTAGGTTTAGGCTTAGTTTGCTCTTCTTTTTCTAGTTCCTGGAGTTGTTGAGTTAGACTGTTAATTTGAGATCTTTTTTCTTTTTTTCATGTAGATGTTTATTGGTGTTAGTTTCCTTTTGAGTAGTGCCTTTACTGCATCCCGTGAGTTTTGGTGTGTTGTGCTTTCGTTTTCATTTGACTCTATGAAATGTGTTATTTCTCCATTCTCCCATTGATATTTTAATGGTGTGTTGTTTAATGTCCGTATGTTTGTACCTCTTCCAGGTTTTTTTCTGTTACTGATTTCTAGCTTCACTTGTGGTCAGAAAAAATACTTTGTATGATTTCAGTCTTTTAAAATTTATCAGGACTTTTGTGACTTAAAATGTGGTCTTTCTTGGAGAAAGATCCATGTACACTAGAGCAGACTGTGTATTGTGTTGTTTTCAGGTGGAGTGTTCTATATATATGTCTGTTAAGTTGTTTTATTATGTCATTCAGGTCGTCTGTTTCCTTATTGATCTTCTTTATAGATGTTCTGCCCAATATTAAAAGTGGTACATTGAGGTCTCCTACTATTATCATAGTACTTTCTATTCCTGGGAATCCCTGGTGGCATAGTGGTTAAGAACTATGGCTGCTAACCAACAGATCGGCGGTTTGAATTCACCAGGCGCTCCTTCGAAACTCTATGAGGCGATTCTACTCTGTCTTATAGGGTCGCTATGAGTCGGTATTGACTTGATGGCAGTGGGTTTGGTTTTTTGGGGTTTGTCTATCTCTGCCTTCAGTTGTCAGTGTTTGCTTTATATGTTTAGGTGCTCCAGTGTTGGGTGCATATATATTTAGAACTGTAAAACACTCTTGATGAATTGACCCTTTTATCACTATATGATATCCATATTTATCTTTTCTCAGAGATTTTGTCTTAAAGTCTACTTTGATATTAAGATTGTCACTCCATCTTTCTTGGTTATTATTTGCATGAAATATTTTTTCCCATACTTTCACTTTCAACCTATTCGTGTCCTTGGAACTAAGATGTGTCTCTTGGAAACAGCATATAGTTGGATCATGTTCTTTACCCATTCTGCCACTCTCTGCTGTTTGATTAGAGCATTTAGTCCATTTACATTCTCTAACTGTTGATCACAAGTGACCTGTTCTTCATTTTGTTATTTTTGTGTGTCTTAAGGCTTTCTTTGTCCTTTTATACTTGCTTTTTGTGTGTGTGTGTGTGTTTTGTTGGTTTGCTGTAGTAAGCCTTTTGGGTTCTCTTCTTTCCTTTTGTATATGTTTTTTAGATATTTTCTTAGGGGTTATCATGAATATTACATTTAATAGCTTGTATGTGGTACCAGCCTAACTTCAGAGATACGGAAGAAATTCTGTATACCATTCCTCTCCCCCCCCCATTTATTATTATGATTACGAATTATATCTTTATACTTCAGGCTTCATATGGCTTAATTTTATCCTTTTATATATTTTGTTATTCAAAAAAACGGAAAGACAAAATATTTAAAATTATCAAATATGAATACCATATTACCAGCCCTTATACTTGTCCATGCATTTCCCTTTATATTAGGGATCTTTCTATGTATAGCTATGTATAGCTTTGAATTACTTTCTAGCATCTTTTCCCTTCCATCTGCAGAACTCCCATTAGTATATTTTTTGTAGGACCGGTCTGGTGGATATGAACTCTCTCAGCTTCTGTTTGTCTAGGAATATTTTAATTTTATTTTCATTCTTGAAGGATAGCGTTCTTGGGTATAGTATTCTTGGTTGACAGTCTTGTTTTTTTTTTCCTTTCAGCACTTTAAATATGTCATTCCATTGCTTTCTGGTCTCTAAAGTTTCTAGACAGAAATCAGCACTTAATCTTATTGGGGATCTTTTGTATGTGACTGTTTGCTTCTCTCTCTCTGATTTCAGATTTCTCTCTTTAATTTTTGAAAGCCTAACTATGATGCATCTTGCTGTAGATCTCTGAGTTTATCCTGCTTGGCGTCCTTTGAGCTTCTTGGATTTGTAGATTCATGTCCTTCATTAGATTGGTGAAATATTGTCATTATTTCTTCAAACATTCTATTTCTGTCTCTCATCTCCTTCTGGAATTACTGTGATGTGTATATTAAATCTTTTGTTATACCATAATTCCATTAAACTGCATAGTTTTCTTGAGCCTCCATTCTTATTGCTCTTCAGTGTCTGTTATTTTAACTGTCTTATTCTGTCTTCTGCCTGACTAAAGCTGTTGGTAAATCCTTCTGTTGTGTTTCTCTCTTCAGTTATTGTCCCTTTCAGTTGCAGTATCTCTTTTTTTAGATCTTTATTTTGCTCTTGCATTGTTTTTCTTATTTCTTTTAGCTCTTTGCTATGTTTTCCCTAAATTCTCTAATTATGTTCAGTGATTGACTTGACGGCACTGGGTACTGGGTTGTTGTATTATATTCATTTTCAAAATTATCTGTCATCCCTAGATGCGCTTTCACTGCTTTGGTCATACTCATTTGGATGGGCCATTGGTTCTCTGTTCTTTGTGTGTCTTGTGATTTTTTTGTTGTTGTTGTTGGAGTATTGGCATTTTTGAGAGTATTAACTTTCTCAGTTCTTCCTAGTATTTGATATTTTTGCCCACACTGCTTTCTGCAAGAAACTCTTAGGTGGGCAGAGCCTTTGGCCTTTGCTTACTTTTTCCTCTCCTTCTCTGTTATAGCTCCTTCTCCCTCCCGGGTTTGATTGGGTTATGAAAGTTCCAGATCTCGTTTTTCAACTTTGAATCTCTCCTAAATACACCAGAGAACATGCTGTGGTCAGTCTGCCCACAATCTGGCACCACCACTCAGAGGAGTTATTGTATACTAATCAATATGTTGACCAGTGGGTGCAGTCCTCTCTTTCTCTGGTTATTACTCCTTTCCCTCTTCTGTTTCTGCAATCACATTTGTAGTCAGAAATTCCACACTCAGCAAGCCACCTTTGGGCAAGGAGTTGCCTCCAGTTTTGCTTAAGTTTTCCTTCCCTGCTTTCTGGGGCCCACTTGTATTGAAGCTTGGCATTCAAGGGAAGCACAGAAAGACTTTCCACACTTTAGGAGGAGAAGGGGCTGGCACTCCCCAGGAGGACATCTGAGAGATATGTCTTGTTGGTTTCAGATCCCCAGTGGCCCTGTGGTAGTTGGGAAGGCAGTCACTTCTTAGGTGACCCACCTCCTGACTCCAATGTAAGGCACCTTCTGTTGGAATTTATATCAGTCCAGCAACCAACAGTTACTGGTTGGGGAAGGGATAGCCAGACTCTGAATGGACCCCCGGGGAGTTTTGCCTTGTTGCTATCAGAGCCCACCCTGTAGTATGTTGTCTGTAGGTGTAGCCTCCACTCCTGCTTTCTAGCACACAGCAGTTTCAGTTAGCAGTCCTCATCACTGACTGTGAGGGGGAGCAGACAGACCCAAACTGATCCCCAGAGAAGTCTGTCCTGTTGGTTTCAGAGGCCTGAGCAATGGGTTGCACAGGGAGGCAGGTAGAGGGCTGACTGTGGGAGCAGACACTACTGCAGGGGCCTTTTGTGGCAATTTGCAACAGCCTGGCAGCCAACCATTACCAGGTAGATGAGGTATCATGCTCTGGTCAGATCCTCCGGAGGTCTGCCTTGTTGCTGTCAGAGTCCCTTGATAGATGGTTGGCAATGAATGCACTCCTGCTTCACACAGTAGCCTCAGTCAGCAGTCTTCAGCACCAACTGGAATTGGGGGCAGACTAACAGTAATTGATCCCCAGGGAGGTTTGTCCTGTTGGTTTCAGAGGCCAGAGTTGTGGGGTACACACATAGACAGGTAGAGTGCTGACTCTGGGAACAGACTCTACCACAGGGTCCTTCTGTAGCATTTTACAGGAGTCTTGCAGGTGACAGTGTCCGGGTGCGTTAGGGGCAGACATGCTCCAAATCTGCCTTGTTGCTGTTAGAGTCCTCCCTGTTGTATGTAAGCTCCACTAAAGATCCCTGCTTCTTAGCACACAGCAAGCTCTGTCAGCAGTCCCCAGCATTGACGGAAAGGGAGAGCAGATAGTCCTGAAATGACTCCCTGGGGGGTCTGTCCTTTTGGTCTGAAAGACCTGAGTTATGGTGGTGTGCAGGGAGGCAGTTCACAGTAGGCCTGCAGCTGACAGTGTATGGGTCGAGGACGTACTGGCCCTGGAATGGGACACTCGAAAGAGGTGTAAGTGAGCTCTTTTAGGAGCTTGACATATGAGATTGGATACTTGCCAGGACTGAGGAGAGCTACAGATTAACCCTTGAGTGGGGCACCACTGTCTCTGACTGCACAGAATCTGACGGGCAAGAAATGTGGTTGCTATGCAACGCATACACTAGTTTCTAGCAAGGTTTCGACTCATAATTTTTCCTGTTACAGTTTTGATTCTGGTTCACCTAAATTGTAAAAATTTGGGTCGGTTCCGGTGTTGCTTCCTCAACCAGGAAGAACTGGTTCAAAGCCCCGGTGCTTGCACACTCTAAGTGGCCCTCCTGGGGAAGTCTACCTTGTTGCTGTCAACAAGGAGGCTGTGGCTGGAGCCTCTACTAAAGATGCCTATGTTTGAGCACACAGCAGCCTCAGCCAGCAGTCCTCAGCACTGACTGAAAGGAGGAGCAGACAGATAAGAACTGCCTCCCCGGGAGCTCTGTCCTTTTGATTTCAGAGTCCTGAGCCATGGGATGTGCAGGGAGGCAGGCAGAGCACTGACTATCACAGCAGACAACACTGCATGAGCCTTCTGTAGCAATTTGCAGTAGGCTTGCATTTTTTGCATCCAGCAGTGTCTGGGTAGGGGAAGTGCTGGTACACTCCAAACAGACCCCTGAGGAGGTCTGCCTTTTTGATTTTAGGGCAGAAGCTTGGGGTCCTGTCTCTCTATATAGGCAGGGGCTGTGATGGTTAGGGAAGCACGCTTTTTTTAAGGGGCCGTTACCCCAGTTCATGGAAACCCTGGTGGTATAGTGATTAAGAGCTATGGCTGCTAACCAAAAGGTTGGCAGTTTGAATCCACCAGGTGCTCCTTGGAAACCCTGTGGGGCAGTTCTGCTCTGCCCTGCAGTGTTGCTATGACTCAGAATCGACTGAACAACTGGTCTTTTTTTGGTACCCCAGTTCACAGAAGCTGGCAGACCACATGGCTGGGAGAGGGGCAGAGAGGGTGGAAGAACCTTCTTTCCTACCATACGTGACTTGTTGATTTGTTGATTCTTGCCTGTCTGCATTTCTCTATTGCGTTCCTCTGCTCCCTGATTCAGAGTCCCTCAAAGCTGAGCACCTTTTCTTTGTTGTGTTCCTTGTTCTATTTGTGGCGGAGGGTTGTAATAATGTTTCGTTTACACCACCATCTTCCCAGAATTCACCTGCAAGTCAAATTTTGCTGAAGATGATTTAAAAATGGCTGCAAGAGTATATCAGCAGGGATTTGCTAGAAGTTCAAGCCAGATTCAGAAGAGGACGTGGAAAGAGGGGTGTCATTGTTGATGTCAGATGGATCCTGGCTGAAAGCAGAGAATAATAGAAAGGTGTTTAACTGTTTTACTGATGATGTGAAGGCATTCAACTGTGTGGCTGGATCATAACATATATGGATAATGTTGCAAAGAATGGGAATTCTGGAACACTTAAGTGTGCTCATGCAGAACCCGTGCATAGACTAAAAGGCAGTTGCTTGAACAGAGCAAGGGGTACTACGTGGTTTAAATCATAAAAGGTATATGTCACGATTGTATTCCTTTCACTGTACTTATTCAGTCTGTATGCTGAGCAAATAATCCACGAAACTGGGCTGTATGAAGAAGAACGTGGCATCAGGATTGGAGGAAGACTCATAAACAACCTGCAATATGCAGATGACACAGTCTTGCTTGCTGAAAGTGAAGAGGACTTAAAGCATTTACTAATGAGAATCAAAGACTACAGCCTTTAGTATGGATTATACTTCGACATAAAGAAAACAAAAATCTCCACAACTGGACCAATAAGCAACATCAGGATAAACAGAGAAAAGATTGAAGTTGTCAAGAGTTTCATTTTACTTGGATCCACAGGCAATACCCTTGGAAGCAGTAGTTAAGAAATCCATGTGTTGCATCGAACAGATCTGCTGCAAAAGACATTTTTAAAATGTTAAAAAACAAAGATGTCACCTTGAGGACTAATGTGTACCTGGCTCTAGCCCTGATATTTTCAGTCACCTCATATGCATGCAAAAGCTGGGCAATTAAAAAGGAAGACTGAAGAAGAATTAATGCCTGTGAATTATGTTGTTGGTGAACAATATTGAATATACCGTGGACTGCAAAAAGAACCAACAAATCTGTCATGGAAGAAGTACAGCCAGAATGTTTCTCAGAAGTGAGGCTGGCCATACTTCGTCTCACATACTTTGGATATGTTATCAGGAGGTACCAGTCCCTAGAGAAGGACATCATATTTGGCAAAGTAGAGGGCCAGCAAAAAAGAGGAAAATCCTCGATGAGATTGATTGGTATAGTGGCCACAGCAATCCACTTGAACACAGCAACAATTGTGAGGATGGTGCAGGACCAGGCACTATTTTTTTTTTTTTTTTAATTTTTATTTTGCTTTAAGTGAAAGTTTACAAATCGTCAGTCTCTCATACAAAAATTTGTATACACCTTGCTATATTCTCCTAGTCACTCTCCCTCTAATGAGACAGTACACTTCTTCCCTCTACTCTCTGGTTTCATGTCCATTCAGCCAGATTCTGACCCCCTCTGCCCTCTCATCTCTCCAGACAGGAGCTGCCCACATAGTCTCATGTGTCTGCTTGATCCAAGAAGCTCACTCTTCACCAGTATCATTTTGTATCCCATAGTCCAGTCCAATCCCTGTCTGAAGAGTTGGCTTTGGGAATGGTTCCTGTCTTGGGCTAACAGAATGTCTGGGAACCATGACCTCCGGGGTCCTTGTAGTCTCAGTCAGACCATTAAGTCTGGTCTTTTTACGATAATCTGACTGCTTGCCTGCTCCCTCAGGGGTTCTCTGTTGTGTTCCTTGTCAGAGTAGTCATTGTTTGTAGCTGGGCACCGTCTGGTTCTTCTGGTCTCAGGCTGAGGTACTCTCTGGTTTCTGTGGCCCTTTCTGTCTGTTGGGCTTGTAATTACCTTGTGTCTTTGGTGTTCTTCATTCTTCTTTGCTCCAGGTGGGTTGAGACCAATTGATGCATCTTAGATGAATGGTTGCTAGCATTTAAGACCCCAGATGCCACTCTCCAAAGTAAGATGCAGAATGTTATCTCAATAGATTTTATTATGCCAATTGACTTAGATGTCCCTTGAAACCGTGGTCCCGGGCAGCATTTTGTTCTCTTGTACACAGGGTGACTATGAGTTGGAAGCAACTCGACAGCACCTAACACTACCACCACCATCATCTAATTCTAGAGCCACCTGTCTAATACCATTTGAAACCTTAAAAAAATTTTTTTTCTACACAAGTTAAACCAGTTCCGGTAATGAGGGGAATGGTGGCTGCTATGGAACAGCCAACTAATAGTCTCTTAGTCAGTGGACCCTGTTGTGATATTTGCTCAGTCAGTTGTTTGGTGGCATGTTCATCGTTCATACTAGTTTCAGTTCTGTATTTCTGGTTTTCCCTCTGGTAATTGATTATGTATAGACATGTAGGACAAAGCTTAAGCTATGGAAGAACTAATTCAGTTTACAGGTAGAAAATGGAACTGTTAGATTTCTTTTGTAGTTTATAAAGACATGTAAAATAACTCAGAGACAATAAACAGAACCTAGAATTTGATAGCCCAGAAGGGCATGCTATAAACTTCTATTGAAAATAAAGTTTTTCTCTACAACCACCCTTCTCTTGATCAAAAGATAATCTGAAAGCAAAGTTATTTTTGAACCAAGAATAAGGCTGTTTATCATTCTTTTCATAGGTGCTGCAAAAATTACAATTTATGAAGCCAAGCCAAGAATTCAGTAGCAGATTTCACATGTACTGCCCACAGATTTGGGTGCATTCCTCTTTTCTTGAGGCCCCAGGATGTTCTAAGATTCCTGGGCGTGCCAGCAAGTGACCTTCCTTGGTCATCGGTGAATCTGGGCTTAGGTACCAGGTTACATTTCCTGGGTGGGCTCTGTAAGCATTGGCTCATAAAGTCAATCTTAGTCCCTTAAGAGTGTCTAGTCATACCTGATTCTCTGAGCACCACTCTCAAGTGTGACGTTCCAGTCAAAGCTTGGTTATAAAACTGAAGCTTCATCTATGTATTGTTGACAAAGAGAACAGATTCTTATTGAACTTGTGCACATAATTACATTGTCATAAAAATTAGAATACTCATTATGAGTTTTCGAATTCTGGAGGGATCAGGCAGGGAGGAAAGATAAATGTTCGATTTTTGTTTACAAAAGCATCATCTGTTAAATTTTTATGAGTTATGTATAGTTTAACGTAAAAGAAAGAGATTTCTTATATTTGGAAAAGAGAACGTTAAACATCAGCAATACTTAAAAAAAAATAACAATAACCTTTCAGTTTATTAAGTCCTGTGTAATTCTTGTTCTGCTGGATTTTAGGCTTACAGTCTCATGAACCTATCAGCTTCTCCATAAAAGTTCATGAAATCCCGATTCAGTCCAGAAAAACCCAAACCAAATGCAGTGCCGTCGAGTTGATTCCGACTCATAGCGACCCTATAGGACAGAGTAGAATTGCCCCATAGAGTTGCCAAGGAGGGCCTGGTGGCTATGAACTGCCGACCCTTTGGTTAGCAGCTGTAGCACTTAACCCCTACGCCACCAGGGCTTCCTGATGCAGTCCAGTAGTATTTAAACAGTATGATTAAAAGTCCAAGTCCAGATTACTTGGAATAGTCCTTTCAGTGGGTCTCTGAGATAGTCCCTTTTTGTTGAAATATTTTGGCCTGTGGTTAATTGCGAGCACTTTAAGGGAGTCAGAGTAAGAAAAAAAAAAGCTGTCTTCAGACGGCAAAGCTTAAAAATGGCCATGGTTGTCTGGCATCTTAAACACTAGCAAGCGGCTATCTAAGATACATCAATTGGTCTCAGCCCACCTGGACCAAAGGAGAATGAAGAACACCAAAGACACAAGGTAATTATGAGCCCAAGAGACAGAAAGGGCCACATAAACCAGAGACTACATCTGCCTGAGGCCAGAAGAACTAGATGGTGCCCAGCTACAACCAATGACTGCCCTGACAGGGACCATAACAGAGAACCCATGAGGGAGCAGGAGAGCAGTGGGATGCAGACCCCAAACTCTTGTAAAAAGACCAGACTTAATGTTCTTACTAAGACTAGAAGGATCCTGGAGGTCATGGTCCCCATACCTTCTGTTAGCCCAAGATAGGAACCATTCCCAAAGTCAACTCTTCAGACAGAGATCGGACTGGACAGTGGGATAGAAAATGATACTGGTGAAGAACGAGCTTCTTGGATCAAGTAGACACATGAGACTGTGTTGGCTTCTCCTGCCTGGAGGGGAGATGAAAGGGCAGAGGGGGTCAGAAGCTAGCCAAATGGACACGAAAAGAGAGTGGAGGGAAGGAGTGTGCTCTCTCATTAGGGGGAGAGCAATTGGGAGTATATAGCAAGGTGTACATAAATTTTTGTATGAGAGACTGACTTGATTTGTGAACTTTCACTTAAGGCACAATAAAAATTTTTTTTAAATGGCTATGGGTTAACTTATTACTAATAATTTCAAAAGTGAAAATCTTTAAAGAGAATAGATTTTCAGATATAATAATCCCGAGACACAGTATAATATGACTATACCAAGCATTTAGTTAGGATATTCCAAGATTATCAAGTAAAAGAAAATTAAGTAGTCTGATGGTACAGTAATTAGGTGCTTGGCTGCAAATCAAAAGATTGGCCTTTCGAACCCATCAGCTGCTCTGTGGGAGGAATATGTGGCTGTCCGCTCCCATAAAGGTTACAGCTTTGGAAACCTATGGAGCAGTTCTGTTCTGTCCTGTAGGGTTGGTCAGGATCAATCGACGGCAGTGGGTTTAGTAGCTACGAAACTATTAATAAGACTCCACGGGTATAGCCCAGTTGAAAACCATGATGTTAGATTTAAATTTAAAGAAATAAAGTTGCAACCAAGTTAACAATTAAAAAAAAAATGACGGAAGTTATGCCTGTTAATACTATTGTTTTGTGGTCTAATATCAGGCAAAGCAACACCAGATATACCGTGGACAGCAGTCCCACTGACAGATCTCTAGGAACTTTTAGAAATGTATTAATCTAGGAAATTTCTGAAATGTATTAATAACATTCCTAAAATTAGGCACATCTTCTGATTGGAGAGCATTTTCCATGTACTAACAACATAAACCTTATTATTTGTTGCACTTTTTCCTTCTAAAGTGGAAAAGCAAATCTTCTATGACTCCCCAGGGAAATCCTAAAACACAAGGATTTAGTTACAAAAGATAGCGCTTAAGATTAGATTTTGGGAAGCAAAATATCAGAAGTTGTTAGGAGTTTTAACATTCGGTTAAATAGGATCTTTGGTCACCGTGAAACAATTCTTGGATGATTATTTAACCTCAGTGACAAAAAAGATTTAATACAAAAGGTAATATGATTGTAAAAGCCTTAGTTTTTTCAAAACTGAGGGGAGGCTTGGTTCTCTTAAACAATCAAGAACACGTTAAAATAAACTCAGGAACTTATTCTGATGAGACATAGAATGTTTGCCTTCTAGGCAGACCGTTTCGTTGTGTGCTGTCCTGTCGATTCTGACTCTTAGCGACCCTATAAGACAGGGTAGAACTGCCACATAGCATTTGCTAGATGGTAATCGTTAAGGGAGTAGATGCCTCAGAACCACTAGGTAGGTTTGAACCCCTGACCTTTTAGTTAGCAGTTGAGGGCTTCATTCTAGGCAGATTACACAGAAGATAAAGTCAATCTTTTACAACCTTCAATCTAGTTAAAGAAAATGTAATTTTAATAGAAAGAAAACCAAATTTTAGCTTAAATACTGTTTGATACTAAAGCTCTTTAAAAAAGCTAATAAGCCCATCAAATCTTAGTTTTAACTATAAGAAATGACATTCTTTATAGTTCAGCTTTTCAGAGTGACCAAAAAAGAAAAGAGAAGAAACACATTTGTTAGCAGACTCTAATATACATAGCCTCCCTCTTTTTTTGGCATGTAAAAATAAGAAGCAAAAGTACATAAATTATAATGAGTATTCATTGATTGAAATTAGTCTCAGGCCAAGATTTTAAGTTGCCTAAAATGATCTTAGAAATTATAAGCCATAAAACATACCACTGAAGTAAGTTTTGCTGTTGAAATAAGTATTGCCAGATTATGATGATTGTTTGAACACATTTATATTCTTCATAATCTAAGTAATGCTAGCTTATTTTATTAGTAAAGTTATAGAAGTTAAGAAAAGCATACTCAAATAGAATGTATGCTTATATTTAAGACTGCTAACTCAGAAAAAAAGCGGCTGTTTTTATTGAACCAAAATTGTTAAACTAGTTTTCTGCAAGTTTATCTAAATTATGTGAATTAAAATTTTTTTTTAAGTTTCTGGGTTTTTATAGTACCTCTTTTTTAATATTGAAAGCACTTGAGGCTTAATTTCCTTAATTTTTGGAATTTTCGGGATTATTCAGTTTATATAAGTGCTTAATTATCTCCAAACCAATTAGAATAAAACTCCTTGAAGGGATAATACAATCTAATTTGATAATACCTACCAGAGGCAGGAAAATATTGAACATATATACCCCTATCTTCTGCATACTTTAAAGAATCTTTTAGAGAAGCACTTTTAGAATAATTTTGACTCCCGAAGCCTCGTTATACCAATCAAAATGAACACCCCATCCTTTCTTCCAGCATGCCTTTTAAATGAACCACTTTATATCAGAATTTCCCAAAGTGAATTTCCCGACTGAAGGCCCAGATCATCCTTAGTGAAGTTATACCATTTAGAAAAATCAGCACAAGAGTTAGAAATGACAAAAACACATGGGAAGCAGATTTTCCTAGAAGAGAGGACTTAAGAATTAAAGGACGCCATGAGAGCTGACAACAGTCAATTTCAAGCCCCCAACCTGATGGCAGGCAGAAAATCAGACAGAACACTCTTTCTGGATTAAAGCCGGTCTCAAGACAAAAACAAGATGGAAGGAGAATCTCATCTGGTTTTATAGGTGACCTACAGCAATGTTTGTCAGTTTGTCATACTGTGGGGGGTTGCATGTTGCTGTGATGCTGGAAGCTATGCCACCGGTATTCAGATACCAGCAGGGTCACCCATGGAGGACAGGTTTCAGCTGAGCTTCCAGACTAAGACAGACGAGGAAGAAGAACCCGGCAGGCTACTTGTGAAAAGCATTATCCAGTGAAAACCTCATGAACAGCAGCGGTACATTGTCTTCCTCCTTAAAGTAGAGTCGACCTGAATGGCGTGTATGGAGTAAAGCTTTCGGGACCTTCATTTGCGGATGTGGCACTACTCAAAATGAGAAGAAACAGCTGCAAACATCCATTAATAATTGGAAACTGGAATGTATGAAGCATGAATCTAGGAAAATTGGAAATCGTCAAAAATGAAACAATGCATAAACATCAATATTCTAGGCATTAGTGAGTTGAAATGGACTGGTGTTGGCCATTTTGAATCAGACAATCATACAGTCTACTATGCTGGGAATGACAACTTGAAGAGGAATGGTGTTGCATTCATCGTCAAAAAGAACGTTTCAAGATCTATCCTGAAGTACAACACTGTCAGTGATAGGATAATATCCATATGCCTACAAGGAAGACCAGTTAATATGACTATTATTCAAATTTACACACTAACCACTAGGGCCAAAGATGAAGAAATAGAAGATTTTTATTAGCTGCTACAGTCTGAAATTGATCGAACATGCAGTCAAGGTGCATGATAATTACCGGCAATTGGAACGCGAAAGCTGGAAACGAAGAAGGATCAGTAGTTGGAAAATATGGCCTTGGTGATAAAAGCAATGCTGGAGATCAAATGATAGAATTTTGCAAGACCAACAACTTCTTCATTGCAAATACCTTCTTTCACCAACATAAACAGTGACCATACACATGGACCTGGCCAGGTGGAACACACAGAAATCAGATTGACTACATCTGTGGAAAGAGACGATGGAAAAGCTCAATATCATCAGTTGGAACAAGGCTAGGGGCCGACTGTGGAACACACCATCAATTGCTCATATGCAAGTTCGGGCTGAAACTGAAGAAAATCAGAACAAGTCCATGAGAGCCAAAATATGACCTTGAGTACATCCCACCTGAATTTAGGGACCATCTGAAGAATACATTTAATGCATGAATAGTAGTGACCGAAGACCAGACGAGTTGTGGAATGACATCAAAGACATCACACTTGAAGAAAGCAAGAGGTCATTGAAAAGACAGGAAAGAAAGAAAAGACCAAGATGGATGTCAGAGGAGACTCTGAAACTTGCTCTCGAACGTCAGGCGGCTAAAGCAAAAGGAAGAATTCATGAAGTAAAAGGACTGAACAGAAGATTTCAAAGGGCCTCTCGAGAAGACAAAGTATTATAATGACATGTGCAAAGAGCTGGAGATGGAAAACCAAAAGGGAAGAACACTCTTGGTGTTTCTCAAGCTGAAAGAACAGAAGGAAAAAGTCAGGCCTCGAGTTGCAATAGTGAAGGATTCTATGGGGAAAATATTAAACGATGTAGGAGGCATCAAAAGAAGATGGAAGGAATACACATTGTCATTATACCAAAAAGAATTAGTCGATGTTTAGCCATTTCAGGAGGTGGCATATGATCAGGAACCGATGGTACTGAAGGTAGAAGTCCAAGCTGCTCTGAAGGCATTGGCAAAAAACAAGGCTCCAGGAATTGAAGGAATATCAATTGAGATGTTTCAGCAAACAGATGCAGCACTGGAGGTGCTCACTCGTCTATGCCAAGAAACATGGAGGACAACTTCTTGGCCAACTGACTGGAAGAGATCCATATTTATGCCTATCCCCAAGAAAGGTGATCCAACCGAATGTGGAAATTATAGAACAATATCATTAACATCACACGCAAGCAAAGTTTTGCTGAAGATCATTCAAAAATGGCTGCAGCAGTGTATCAACAGGGAACTGCCAGAAATTCAGGCCAGTTTCAGAAGAGGATGTGGAACCAGAGATATCATTGCTGATGTCAGATGGATCCTGGCTGAAAGCAGAGAATACCAGAAGGATGTTTACCTGTGTTTTATTGCCTATGCAAAGACACTCGCCTGTGTGGATCATAACAAATTATGGATAACATTGCAAAGAATGGGAATTCCAGAACACTTAATTGTGCTCATGAGGAACCTTTACATCGAACAAGAGGCAATTGTTCAGGCAGAACAAGGGAATACTGATTGGTTTAAAGTCAGGAAAGGTGTGCGTCAGGGTTGTATTCTCTCACCATACCTATTCAGTCTGTATGCTGAGAAAATAATAAGAGAAGCTGGACTGTATAAAGAAGAACGGGACATCAGGATTGGAGGAACCTGTGTTATGCAGATGGCACAATCTTGCTTGCTGAAAGCGAAGAGGACTTGAAGCATTTACTGATGAAGATCCAAGACCACAACGTTCAGCATGGATTGAACCTCAACATAAAACAAAAATCATCACGACTGGACCAATGAGCAACATCATGATAAACGGCGAAAAGATGAAAGTTGTCAAGGATTTCATTTTACTTTGATCCAGTCAACAGCCATGGAAGCAACAGTCAAGAAATCAAGATGCATTGCATTGGGTAAATCTGCTGTAAAGGACCTCTTTAAAGTGTTGAAGAGCAAAGATGTCACCCTGAAGACTAAGGTGCGCCTGACCCAAGCCCTGGTATTTTCATTCGCATCGTATGCATGTGAAAGCTGGACAATGAATAAGGAAGACTGAAGAAGAATTGATGCCTTTGAATTGTTGTGTTGGCGAAGAATATTGAATATACCATCGACTGCCAAAAGAACGAACAAATCTGTCTTAGAAGAAGTACAATCCGAATGCTCTTTAAAAGCAAGGTTGGTGAGACTGTGTCTTACGTACTTTGGATATATCAGGAGGGATCAGTCCCCAGAGAAGGACATCATGCTTGGCAAAGTTACAGGGTCAGCGGAAAAGAGGAAGACCTTCAATGAGGTGAATTGACACAGTGGCTGCAACAATGAGCTCAAGCGTAACAACAATGGTAAGGCTGGCTCAGGACCGGGCAGTGTTTTGTTCTGTTGTGCATAGGGTCACTGTGAGTTGGAACCGACTCGACGGTCCCTAACAGCAACAACAGCACTGTTTGCCCAGATGGACACTGGTCCAGTCAGAACTGCAAACTCGCCGGTCTGTCTGGCCGGATCAGACTAGAGGCTCGTAGGGCCTGTGCTTTTGTTCTGCCCTGTGATTCCCCTTTTTATTGCAGTCAACATTTTTAGACAGCCAACACTTGCAAACAGCACAACACAAAACAAAGTTAAGGGGAACCCAGTTCCACAAATTGGCTACTGCAGTTCCCCATTGTCTTTGGTAAGGTTGACCCATTTTGACAGAAAAACAGGTTCTCAGTCCATAATTTTTAAACGTATTAACTTGCTGGAGTCCCACATGGCGAGGTCTCAGACCCTTTGGACTGGGCTGAACTCATTTCTTTCTCAGACTCTATCTGATTTCCTTTGGACCCAGTCTAAAGTGAGTGCTTGAATAAAGCAAATGGAATCCCTACTGAAACCTGGGTGCCAAAGAGAAGTGCCCCAGATGGTTCTTTTGAAAGTGGTCCCAGTTGTTTTGGAATGAGTTCAGATAACGGGACCTTCTGAGTGTCCTTTGTACCCCGTACTATTGTTAATTTATTTTTATTTTGAGACAGCTTTTGATATAAAAATAAGGGGTTAAGGGTTGAGATGGAGGCACCAGTATCAACTAATGTGGTACAGGGCTCCTCACTGATTCACCGTTTGTGTTTCTGCCTCGTTGTCTAATGTAATGACGGGGATCAGATCCCTGTTTTCTTCCTCAGAGCACCTCCATTTTCAATCAAGTATTTGTTTGGGTGCGGCTGCAGGACCTTGAGAAGAATGCAGCTTAGGGCAGTTCTTTTCCAGTGACAAAATGGCTTATAATACAGACACTGCTTTTTCTGAAGTGGTGATTTGGCAAACGGTAGGTTTTGAGGCTTCCCCGAAAATCCGGCTTAACAGATGGTCCAGATTTGGATGGAAGTGGAAACCCATCAGTCCTCAGTTCCTGGTTTGGCCCTTGCAGCTGCTACACTTGCAGTACCATCTATTTGACCTTTTTTCCTACTTGTGTTTCTGAGTATCTTCACAATGTCCAGCAAGTTTTAGGAGCTCATCTAAGGGTGCGGCTTCCTGCTGTAGTTTATATTTTTTTTAATCAGCCTGCTGAGTTCTGATTTTAAGACATTTACAAACAGGGCTATTAAGGCCAGTATACTGTATTTTTACACAAATAACGTGCATTATATGTGTTTTTTTTTTTTTTTTGCAAACTCTGCAACACACCCCTGAACGTTATTTTCATAAGCCCTCTACACTAATATTTTTTTTACATGTTGCTGGCTTCGATTTCAGTTTTTTTTTTTTTTTTCCTGTCCAACAAATTTAATGTTACCAGGATAAAACTCATGGAAAAAATCTCATGGAAACTTCATTTAAGGCAGGTATTTCCCTAAACCAAGTGGAGCCAGTGGCAAAGTGAATGGGCTCATGATAGCAGTGGGATGCCAGGTTGAAACCAAAGAGTATGAATACATGATGAGTTAGAAATTTGTAAGTAAGAATTATGCTTTCATAAATCTTAAACTGAAAAATAATTTTTAATGATCAATGTCTTTGAAATCAAAAGTCCCCAGAAGAAATTGTGTTTTCATCTTAAAATAGGCCATTTTTGTTTATTCGTTCATTGTGTTTTGCTTCGTCTACTCCTTAAATTAAAAGCTAGAGTTGAAAGTTGACTGTGATAATGTCAGTGCAGATGGAATCGAGATTCCTATCGATAGCTACTCAATGCCGTTAATGCTAGTGCAGGCTTCGCTTTGTCTGTGCTTCCAGTTGATAGCACATGATTTATGGACCAGCTTCAAGATTCCAGTTGATGACTCAGAAGTTGTGGGGATGTAATTATCAACTTAATAGGAACAGACACACAGTTTCAATTGTTTATTTTCTGATTAGTGGGGTACTACCAAACTTGATGCATGACTTTTTGACCATGGCTTATATCTTTATTATACAAGTATGATCAAAAGCAACAATTTCAGACTACAGTATGAAGGTGAATGAGGCCAAAATTCACTTCTGGGAATGTCACGAGACAACGCACAGTATGCATGGGCACGCTGTGCCACAACCTCCTAACATAATTTGTCGTTTTTGTGTGCATACATTATTTATGTGGGCGCGCTGTTTGTGAAAAAATATGGTCATCGGGGACAAGCATGAGTGTTTTGCAGAAAATACGCTCAAATCTCTCTCTAAAATACCAGCTTCCTCCTTTTTTTGCTGGCAGAATTAAATTATTGTACAGTGTATTTTCTGAGGAAAAGCCCTGTGTATCGCATAGCATCTGATAAATCTCGAGCAATTTCGTTAGTGTTTTTTTTTGGGGGGGGGGGCCTCTTGATTGGTTAGGGTGGTAGAATCTTTTATATCCTTATCAAGGTTTTCCCATTTTGCCTCTTTTATCCATCTTCCAGCTTCCCCTGGTCCCAGAAGCGTGTATATGAATTGATACAGGTTAGGTCAATAAAAATTCTAAATTCATCATAAAATTTTTGTGGTTCCTCGCGAGGCTTAGGAACTTCTTTCATAATCCCTTGTAATTCAGCCTTCGTCCATGGGGCGACGGTAGTTTTTGACTGCGACCCTTGGGATGTTCAGGGTTGTATTTTAGAAGGCGTTTGTCGGATATTTTCCACTTTGCAGAAAGGGAGTTTGTTAAGAAAAGTTAAAGTGGAACTAGGTGTGGGAGGATGCGATGGATACAGAAAAGAATGAGGAGAAGTTGTATTGTGTGATGAGTGGAGAAATTTTAGATTGCAAAGCTTTGATCTTTTCATTGATTTCTGCAAAGAGTCTTGGGTTTTTGATAGAATTTTTTAGGGTTACTATTTCATTCTCATTTTTCTGTATTGTAGATTGTGAGTATCAATCAGAATATATGTTCCATTGATTTTGCTTTGTAGACTTTATTCCTTTTACTTCTAGGATGAATAATTTTATCTAATGAAAAAGAGCCCCATGCAGGCCATTGAAAATCTGGACTATCTTTAGTAACATCGCTCCATTGACACAAGAAAAGACATGCCCTGGGTTCATACTTTTAGAACATGAAACCTACTGGTGTTCCAGCAGGGCCTTTTTCTGAATGCCACCTTTTATAGTGTGTAGGAGTCTTTGAGAAATTTTTAATAAACTTAAAAGCCTTGGAAATTTTTTCCTAAGAATAGCTTGCACGTTACATGAGTATTGTCTTACGGCAGATGAGGGTAAACTAATCCTAGTCAGGACCAGTTTATCCTGACACCTGAGACTTGATTTTGAGCGGTGGACATTCTGGTGGCTTTTTACTGTCCATCCTGTGCCCAGTAATAGATGTGGCGACTCTGTCAAGATTTGGAACTGAAACCCAGTTTTGGAATGAAAAACCAGGACTTAGCCCAAAAGAAAAGAGAAATCGAAGAAATCTCAAAGAGCAACGCTGAAAAGCATGTGCTGGGCTCAAGAGACTTATCCAGATGATGGGAAAGGAGAAAGGCAGATAAGCAAATAGGCTTATTAGGTACCACACCTGATTCAGCTTGACAATCCAGAGTTCTTGGGGAAAAAAAGTTCGAGTCCCCTTTCTGACATCAGAAAATAAATGTTAAAAATAAACTTCTGAATTAGCTCAAAATAAAACAATATTTGTTTCCTGTTTGATTTAATAATCGATTTGCAAATTGGGGCAGCATCTCTCCCTACAAGAAGAAGAACATTCCTGGGGCCTGGAGATTTTAGAGTGTTAAATACAATTTTTTTTTTTTTTTGCTAATGAATGCAGATTTTCATGGTTACAGAGTAGCACTTCACAGTTACTGATTTAGCATTAAAAAATGACACTGAGAAGTCTAACTGTTTACATTTGTAGCCACAAGACCCCTTGAAGTTAAAGGAGGGATACAGTCTTTCTCATTAAATAATGAGGTGCTGGCTTTGTTTTTGACTGCGTCCTTTAATCTGGAAAAAAAAAAATAACAATGCTGCAGAGTAGGTTAGCAGTTTTGGGTGGGAAACAAGTTAACAAAACAGCAGTCAAGATGAGAATAATTTTACAGTTTGGGGTTGGGCTTTTTTTTTTTTTTTTTTTTTGGGCTTATGGGTAAGAGAAACCCCTTAATATCAAGAATGCCTATTTTTAATTTTATTTCACACTGCTGATCAAAATTTGCATAGAAACTGGATGTAATATATATTTTTATTAATAGTAAAAATTAGTAAAAACTTGCATAAAACAGTAGAAAAAGTACTTCGCAGAAAATATATTGTTTTAAGTATTTATATTTTAAAAGGTTATCAAATTGACAACTCAAGATTAGATAGGAAACAGGGGGCGGTGAGTTTTTGATAATGGAGGAGGAACAGCTCAGAAAAGGCAGGTGAGAATGATTGCACAACTCAAAGAATGTAATCATTGTCACTTAATCGTATGTGTAGAAATTGTTGAATTGCTGTATGTTCTGCTGTGTGTATTCTCAACAACAACAAATAAAATATAAAAACAATTTTACTTGGTGCAGTGGGACGGAAGTTACACAAGTGTATACATTTGTCAGTGCTCCTTGAGCTCTTAAAATGGGTGTATTTTATTGTCAGCAAGTTTACCTAAAGAGAGTGAATTTTAAAACAAGACAGAAAAGGTTGAAATATGCTAAGCATCTAACCTAATTTAGAGTAAATATAGCAAAAACAAAAAGAGCAGAAAGGAGATAATAAAAAATAAGCAGAAATAAAAATCAGTGATATAGTAGAAAGGATAAGCAAAACAAAAAGTTAGTTTCTTGATAATACAATTAACCTCTGGTGAGATTGTGCAGGAAAACGAAAACATACATATAAACAATACAGGGGGACAGGAGCATAAATACAGAGCAAAAGGAATTTAAAAATTAATAGGATACTGGAAACAACTTTATGGCAACTAGTGTTAAACATAGAAGAAATGGAGCAGATTCCTAGAAAGATACAACTTAGCCCAAGGCGACTCAAGAAGTAGGAATTCTGACTGGTGCTCTAACGAAGAAATTAATGAATAAAAATCTTTATACAAAGTAAGCACCTGGCCCAGCTGATTTTAGAGGTCTTTTATAGGCAAGTATAGGAGCCCTGGTGGCACAGTGGTTAAAGTGCTTGGCTGCTAATGGAAAGATCAGCAGTTTGAACCCTCAGACTGTTCCTCGGGAGAAAGATGTGGCAGTCTGCTTCCATAAAGATTTACAGCCTCGGAAGTTCTACTGTATCCTTTAGGGTCACTTTGAGTTGGAATTGACTCGATGGCAGTGAGTTGGGTTTGGTTTTTACAGACAAGTATAGGAAAATTGTAATTTCTTGTAATGCAGATTGTCCATAGAATTGAAAAAGAATACTCCCTTATTAATTTTAGGTATTTAACCAGACAAGATCAGTAAGAGTAATAAAAGTTACAAGGCTATCTCCCTCATGAATACAGATGCAAATATCCTAACAAAAGATTAGCAAACTGAATACAGTAGTGTATAAAAAAGGTAACACATCATGACCATACTGAGTTTATTTCAGAAATACAAGGGTAATTTAACCTTAGAAAATCTTATAAATGTAATTCACCACAGTAACAAAGTGAAGGAGAAAAGCCACGTGATTATCTCAACAGATGAAGAAAGATTAAAGTCAATTCCTGCTTATGATTAAAAACAAAATAATTATATTTTGTCACAATTTTAACAAATTAAGATTAAAAAAAAACGCATAGCAAGTTAGAAATCGATGGGAACTTCTGCAGCTTAATTTAAGGTATCTAAAAGACACCTAGGTGTAAGTGGTTAAGTACTCAACTACTAGAAGAAAGATTGGCGGTTCGAACCCACCCAAATGTGCGCTGGCAGTCTGCTTCTGAAAGGCCACACCCTTAAAAGCCCTATGGAGCAGTTCTGCGCTGCACACATGGGGTCACCACGAGTCAGAATGGGCTCACTCGACAGCAACTGACAGCAATGACAAAAAGACACCTACAGCAGCGTCACTTAATACTGTGAAAGTTAGCGGGGAAGAAACAGCTCAGAAAAGCAGGGTGAGAAGGGTTGTACAATTTGAAGAAAGAAATCAGTGTCACTGAACTGTACAGGTAGAAACTGTTGAATTGGTGTACGTTTTGCTGTGTATATTTGCAACAACTACAAAGTAAATAAAACTTAAAATGAAAGACTGCAAAAAATATATAGCAGCAGTACTCTGAGGATGCAGAGAAATTGCTGATGTAAGTGTAAAACGGTATAACCACTCTGGAAAATAGTTTGATGGTTTCTTAAAAAAACTAAAAATACATTTTACCATGTACAACCCAGTAGTTGCACTCCTGAGTATTTATCCCAGAGAAATACAACCTTACGCCCATGCAGAAGCTGTCCATAGTAGCTTTGTTTGTAATATCCAAAAAATTGGAAACAAGCCAAATGTCCTTCGGTAGGTAAGCGGTTAACAAGTTATGATACATTTGTACCATGGAAGATTACTCAGCAATAAAAAGAAACAAACTCCGAACACTCAACTCGGATCTATTTAAAAGTAATTATGCTGAGTGAAAAAAGTCAGTCCCAAAACATTTCATAGTGTACGATTCCATTTGTGTAACGTTCTTGCAATGACAGAATTACAGAGATGGAGAACAGATGTTGGGGTAGGGATGGCGTAGGGGTGGAGAAAGGTATGGCTGTAAAAGGGTAGCGCAAAGGATCTTTGTGGTGATGGGACAGTTCTGTTTCTTGATTGTGGTGGTGGTTGCATGAATCTACATGTGATAAAAATGCATGGAGCTGCATACAGTAATACAAATGAGTGCCCGTAAAATGAAATTTGAGCAAAGTCTGTGTCTTGTACAAGTGCAATTGCCTGGTTTCTAATTTTAATAGACTTGAACTGTTTCCTGGGCACAGCACTGTGCTAGGTCATGGGAATTCATGGTAAACAAGAGAGGGCCCTGCTCTCCCAAGAGCATACCTCTAATAAGAGAGCTGTTGATGGGAGTTCTGGGTGTTCCCTAGTGTACGCCACTGCTCAGCGGTTGGTAAGCTCTGCCCTAGAGTATTTGTGATGGGGGGTGGGGTGGGGGGCGGGGACAAAAGTGTGCAGGAAGAGTTCTCAAAGACAGGGTAAAACATGACACATCTTTCAGGACCACCAGTTTTACTCAGAATTTTGGGAGTGTCATGGATTGAATTATATCCCCCCAAAAATGTGTGTATCAGTTTGGCTGATGCCAGTATTATTTGGTTGTCCTTCATTTTGTGATTGTAATTTTATGTTAAAGAGGGTTAGGGTGGGATTGTAACACCCTTACCCAGCTCACATCCCTGATCCAATATAAAGGAGTTTCCCTGGGGTGTGGCCTGCACCACCTTTTATCTCTCAAGAGAAAAAAAGGAAAGGGAAGCAAGTGGAGAATGGTGACCTCATACCACTGATAAAGCAGTGCCGAGCAGAGCATGTCCTTTGGACCCAGGGTTCCTGTGCGGAGAAGGTCCTAGTCCCGGGGGAGATGGACAGGGACCTTCCTCTAGAGCTGAGAGAGAGAGAGGGCTTTCCCCAGAGCTGATGCCCTGAATTTGGACTTCCACCTACTAGACCGTGAGAAAATTAATTGGGTTTATGTTAAACCCATCCACTTGTGGTATTTCTGTTATAGCAGCACCAGTTGACTAAGACAGGTATTACCAGTGAGTTTTGTCTGTGTTGTGTGTGTGTATGTACATGTTTATATATACACACACCCAACATATCTATATCTGTATATATATATATACATGAGTGTGTATATATACACAGACATATAGATACAATGAAATAGGATTTTTAAATTCCTGTAAATTTTTAAGATCAAATACAGATTACCAAGAAATTTTGCATATGACACTATTTGGGTATAAATGAGGGTCTGTCAGTAAGAATAATTGAGGAGTGACCCAGTCCAACCATTTCTCTTACAGACAAGAAGTCAAGACCTCAGGAGGGCAAGTGGCTTGGCTATTATCACATGGTTGTAGTATCTAAGTAATACAAATACTAATATTTCTAAAGGAGTGGATTACTCTTTTCTGTGTAAATCACAGCTAGTATTTGGCTGGTACAGCCAGAGCAAGTATCAGAGTCCACATCTTTAGATCCCTTTAATCTCCCCTCGGTACCAAAAAGAATTGATCAGGATAGCGTATGATGATTTCAGGAGGTAACGTATGATCAAGAATTGACGGTACTGAAGGAAGAAGTCCAAACTGTGCTGAAGGCATTGGTGAAAAACAAAACTTCAGGAATTGATGGGATACCAGTTGAGATGTTTCAACAAACAGATGCAGCACTGGAGGTGCTCAGTTGTCTGTGCCAAGAAATTTGGAAGACAGCTGCCTGGCTGACCAATTGTAAGAGATCCATATTTATGCCCATTCTAAAGAAAGGGGATCCAACAGAATGTGGAAATTATCAAACAGTATCATACACAAGTAAAATTTTGCTGAAGATCATTCAAAAGCAGTTACAGCACCACATTGACAGGGAACTGCCAGAAATTCAAGCTGGATTCAGAAGAGGACATGGAATGAGGGATATCATTGCTGATGTCAGATGGATCTTGGCTGAAAGCAGAGAATACCAGAAGGATGTTTACCTGTGTTTTATTGACTGTGCAAAGGCATTTGACTGTGTGGATCATAAAAAATTATGGATAAAATTGAGAAGAGTGGGAATACCATTGTGTTCATGAGGAACTGGTACATAGACCAAGAGGCAGCCTGTCTTAGGCTGGGTTCTCTAGAGAAGGAAAACGAATAAAGCGTATAAATACAGAGAGAGAGAGAAATTTATATCAAGGAGATGGCTCATGTGGTTTTTAGAGTCTGCAATGTCCCAAGTCATGGGGTGTAAAAGAGGCTTCTGACTCACATAGCCGCCAGGGCTGGTGAACCCAAGGTCGGCAGGCCAGAGAGCAGGGCTGTGAAGATTGGCGAATCTCAAGATTGGCAGGCAAGACTACAGGCAAGCTGCTAGCTCAAGTCCCAAGAAATGGAGGTCAGGTGAACAGAAGCCAGCTGCAGGATCCAGAACAAGCAAAAGCCGTGGCAAGGAGAGCAGGAGGGACTAGGTGGCAGAGGGCAGAGAGATGAAGGCTGAGGGGGCAGTGAGCTACCACAGGCCCTGCCTCTGCCGGTACTACTCAGCAGATCCCATCACGGGAGTGATCACATATCAGATCTCTTTATGCATTTTCCTTCTGCTATCGCTGCCCCTTCTTCACCTGCATAGGAAAGACTGCTCCTCTCATGGGCCCTACTCCGTTGTCCACAGGGGAAGCAGCCTTCCATCAACACTTAGTGTAATGAAGTACAGTACTGGCACTCATCAGTGAATAAAATGTTTTTCCCCTTTAAAAATCTTTAGAGGAAGAATGTCTTATCTTTATATCCCTGTTTCCTGGCCCTGAAAATGCTTAAGAATGCTCATTGACTAAAAAGTGTACATGCTTGCTGGAGGTGTTAAACAATGTAAAGAGCAGACCAGTACACAGGTTTTCATTAGGGAGGCTACTTAGAAAGGATTAGTTGTAGGCTGGATCTTCAAGGAAGTAAGGTTTGTGTAATAGAGATGAAGGTGGAAATGGTACCGGTGGTGAAGAACAGTGTGAAAGGTGATGCCAGGACGAATTTAGGGTGTGTCAAATATGGTACAGGCACTAACTGGGATGTACCACAGAGAAACAATGTAGTGTGGGAAATATATACTCTCTTAAATTTCACAAACTTAGGTTTGAATCCCTTTTGGAGCTTCTCTGCCATGTTATCTTTGTATAATGGCTTTACTTCACTGAGTGTCAGTAAATGTCAGTTAGGATAATAACTTCGTAGGGTTGTGAGAATTGAGAGACGGAACCCGTGTGAGAGGTGTTGTACAGTACCTGGCATATCGTGGGCACTAGATAATCCTGTACAGTAGCTGTAATTGGTTATGTGGTGACCAGGAACCATTCATCAAGTAGAATTTCCTTTACAGAGCAAACCACTGAAAATTTAAGTCTGTGAATCCTAAGAGTTTGTGTTTCCTCTCCTTTAATATGGTAGTGCTTATGGTGACAGGGATTTAAGTTCTAGCTTTGCTAGCATGAGGAGTTTGGCTCATTGCATGATATGTGAAAGAAAATTTATATGTTTTTTCCTGAACTATTTTACCTGTAGTGATGAAGAGGGTTGACCTTGCTCTATAAAATGCCTTGAGTTCTTGCCAGGGAAGCACCATGTAAGTATAGACATTATTATTTGAAAACTTACTGTTTACCCCTGATTGAGAATAGGAGAATCAAAGGGGGGAAACTCAACCATTAATGCTGTAGTGTTAGAATCTGTCTTCTCATTGTTCAGTTTATAGTTAATTATTCTTGATCTCTGCCCTGTTGTAACCTGTTGAGAGTAGTTATGATGAATGTGAATCCTCCCTGTTTAACCTGAAAGACTTTGCAAGAGAATATCTTTACAATAATGAGAAACCAGGTGAAATCAGTGGGGAGTGTAAAAAAAAAAAAAAAAACACACACAACCTATGACAGTATTGAACAAAAACAAAAAAGTGGGTTGCCTTCAAATCAATTCTGACTCGTAGTGACCCTATAGGATATAGTAGAACTGCCCGATAGGGTTTCCAAGGCTATAATCTTTACGGGAGCAGACTGCCACATCTTTATCTCACTGATAGATGGTGAGTTGGAACCGCCGACCTCTCAGATAGCAGCCAAGTGCTTTAACCACTGCGTCACCAGGGCTTCATGACAGTATTGAAAGAGAAAGTTAATCTGTGTTGTCAGCCCAGGCCAGGCTAGGGTGAGTCATTTCTTGAGATGGAACCATTTCTTAGAAAACACTGTGGGTGGGAGGTGTAGGGAGCCTACACTAGAAGTTTGCTTAGTTTTTATTCACCTTGTAAACCACATTTCTATTGGAAGTATAGTTGGTATTGCATTTCTTCATTCATTTGGTGACAAGAATTAAGAGTAGAGGATGACCTATAGAAAAAAATTGTATATTCTTGATAGTTCTGCTACTGGTGTTCAATGTTGTTATTGTTAGTTACCATCTGGTTGGCACCAGCTCATAGTGATCCCATGTACAACAGTACAAAACATCCCCAGATCCTCATGATCTTTGGTATGTTTGCTTGTCTTGGAAGATAAGCACTATATCAGATAATATGCTGTTGAAATCCAGAGGGTTTTCATTACTAATTTTTGTAGGTAGATCTCCAGGCCTTTCTTTCTCGTCAAAGTCTGGTGTTCCGCGGAAGCCTGTGTACCACAAGTGACCCTGCTAGTATTTGAAATACACAAACCACCACATTATGACAAACTGACAGGCAGGTAGTTGGCTGTTGTTAATAGATGCCGAGAAGTAAGATTTCCTATGGAAATGTGGTTTTGTTGCCTTTGTGTTGTGTCATGCAGTATAGTTTGAACTATCTTCGTTTTTTCTCCTTCTCCTGGATCCTTTAAAAGTTAGGAAAGAGGGAAATGACCATATACTTAGAATGATGATAAAGTGCTGTGGGCTTTGGGGCTTACTTGGTGCCCAGAGGTTATGGGGCTCTGTCACTTGTACTAATTTTATTTCAGATTGTCCTGGGGAGGGTAAACCATAGAAGAGGGGAAAGCATGTGACTTTGTATTTTTTTTTTTAATTCAGAAATCAAAAGTTTGGTTTGAAATATTCTGACGATCAGCTCACAGATTTTGGACCAACTGATGGTAATGGGGCAGGGAAGGGGAACAGTTGACTCCCAGGTTGAAAGAGAACATGTTCCTTGGCAGGCGTCAGCTCTCATGTTCGATTCACAGATATTTTGAACTGTACATCAGGTGATTTTTAATTGGAGAAGAGGCAGTGTCCTCTGTTATCTCTGCTAGAGACTATAAATCATAAAGTCACAGTTTTTGGTAAAAAGACGTGGATAGTTTCACTTCCTGAAATGTATATGGTGACTATCTTTATAGATAGTTATTGTAAGCTAGCAGTGTCAGAAGCTAACTTTATGAAGAGAGATGAGAATCGTGATCAACAGCAGCCCAGTGATGATTCTTATGCGGTAAATGTCAAACATACCTCCACTCTCCAACCCCCTCACCATCTCAGACACCAACCACCCTCCCCACAACACTCTTCTTCTCTGTTGGATTCAATAATTCATTGCAATGACCACACAGAACTCATAGACATACAGTTTTTTGAGTAACACGCTATAACTTGGGACCAGGATCATGTTGGAAGTACCAGGAACACTCAGGAGACAGGATATACTTCGTAAGTCAGGACAGCTTCCAGTCAAGACAGCCTTCAGCTCCTTCTTGGCCACGCAGCAGGCTGGTCCCCGCTTGGGCTGGCCTCTGCCATCAGTTCACGCTCAGGCAAGTGTGGGCTGGGCCTCTGCCATCAGTTCACGCTCAGGCAAGTGTGGGCTGGCCTCTGCCATCAGTTCACGCTCCGGCAAGTGTGGGCTGGCCTCTGCCATCAGTTCACACTCAGGCAAGCGTCCAGGTTTTTTGGTTTCGCTGTCAAGCGCGTGGAGGTACCCTACTCTGCCAGCAAAATCCCTGCCTGAAGGTGCGCTCAGCTCTCTTGCTCCATACGTTGGGAAGCCCACCACAGCAGTATAGCCGTGGTCTCCTGCTGTTTGTGCCATCTTGCACCATCTCCAGTGTTGTAGCTTTCTTTCTCTCCTGGGTCTAGGAGTTTCTCAGCACAGCAACCATGGGTCCAAAGGACATGTTCCACTCCAGCTTATTCCTCTTGATGATAGTGAGGTCCCCCTCGATCTCGGTGGGATTAGCATTATAAGCCTACTCCTCCCACCAAGACCACGAACTGATGACCAATCCTCTCAGTAGGCCACAGGTACCTAGTTTACATAATAAACTGTCCAGTCCCCACATCTTATTTGCATAATAAACTGCCTAACCCCTACAGGGGTTTTCTGCACCTTATTTGCATAGCAGACTAACCAACCCCTTTGCAAGACTGTGGCCTGGCAAATCATCTTGGCCAGAAAGGCCATATATAAAGAGAAACTCATCGCACTACAGTTATTTTAAGGTGATGTGTTTTAGTTAATACCAGAAATCTCTTTTTTCTCTGCACAGATTTTCTTCTGAATCAAAAAGCTATGTACACTTTAAGTTTATTAATCTTTTTAATAGAATTGATGAGTTAAAATAAATATCTAACGATTAAAAAAAAAAAAAGATTGGGTGTTTTTAAAATTTTTGTCCTAAGCGAATTGATTGTCTCTCTGCTTTTATTGTGACTCTACATAAACGACTGTTAGATGGAAAGCAGGGTCCCTGCGTGGGGCCAGGCTGTGCAAGACACTCCCAGGCTGGTGAGGTTCAGTAGCCCCAGGGCCTGAGGTACGCTTTTCAGTGAGAGATGGAGAATTACTGTGAGGGCAGGGTATCAAATACTCCTTAAAACCAAACTGCTGAAGTCTTCATTGCAGCTGTGGACATCTCCGATGGCAGTATGTTTGATGACCAGATTCCCGGCATACTGGGAGGAACTTCCCTGTTTTTATGGATCCTCTCTTTGTGTTGGCTCACGTGCTGTTTGCATTCGTGCAAGGAGTATTTGTGGTCTGTGATTACAGCATGAGGAAATACATTTCTTTGGTATTACATTTTAGTGCAACTTGAATTTTAGAGATTGTTCAGCATTGCAAAGACGTGCATTATTTTCTTGGTATGTGTCATCTAATAGGTACATAGTCTTAATTTTCTTGATTAGGTAGCTGACTTATTTTCTATCTCACATAATATAACCCCAGACAGACAGTTAAAGGGTGATTAAACTATTTTTAAAAAGTAACTGCTTAAAAAAAAAGTGCTTGCTGACATCTTTCTGAGAACACTAGTGTATGTGGTTTACCATAACGAGGTCTTAGTTTTTCCTGTAGGCAAATGACATGTAATATTCTCAGAGGTCTTGGGTTCATTCCAGCAGAAACATCGCTGATAAATTATGTGTGAACTAAAGCCATTTAACATTTTCTTTCACGTGGAGATAATTGAAACAGTTTTCAGCTTAAAAAACAGGAAGAGTGCATATTTAGTACAGATTTCCTTGAGGGTGGCAGCTTGTAGTAGGATGTGTTCTCCAGCATTAAACATCACACAGGGGGTTTATAGGGTTTGTTTGGTTTCTGCCCTGAGAGCTGTCTGTTTGGGGTTCAGCATGCGCTTTCACTCCCACATCCTCTGGGTTTTCCTTTCTCACCTAACTTCTAGAAGGTTAAATTTTGTGCACCACATATTTAAATTAGCATACATTCAAATCTATAGATTTTTGCTTTTACAAACTGGAACTGATTCTAAACTGTTGTTATAACATACTCTAAGTAATGAAGTATCTTTATTGTTGTCCGTTAAAGAGTTGAAATATTCCAACTGTATTTAAATACTTTTAGCACTTAACCTAAACATAGTTAAATGTTAAAAATTATTTAAATACAGTTGAATGCAAGTTTCTTGAGGAATGAAAAAAATGAAATATAGTTACCCCAGATATCCAGTCTCATCTACTTGAGCCCAGTTCTTTTATTGTTAGGTAGACCATTCCCTTCTTAGGTGCCAAGAATCTAAATGATCCTTTTACTTTTGGGGAGGTCTGTGCTTCACCGTGCTTTGTTCGTTTTACTTTGTTTTACTATTTGATCACTTTTTCAATTTACGGTCGCTAACGTGCTACAAACAGAGGTACTTCCCTTCCAACATCAGAATAACAAACAAGAAGATTTCATTTTTATACTAACTTTAAAAATTGGGAAATAATTTAGGATTTGGCTCAAATTTCCTATAATGCTAACTTGTTTTGTTGCTGCTATCATTTTATAAATACCTAGAACACTAATATTAAAATTGAAAGGAAACAACAAATTTGAAATTACAGTTACGATTTCTCATTTTCTGTTTTCAGATGATCACAGTCGTGTTAAACTGCAAAATACTGAAAATGATTATATTAATGCCAGTTTAGTTGACATAGAAGAGGCACAGAGGAGTTACATCTTAACACAGGCAAGTGATATGTTTGAGCAGATGCTTGAAAATGAGATGCTTGTGGGTCTGTTTGAAAATGGAGCTAAGAGGATATCATAACTTCTTTTGGAAATGAAATGCTGTTTCATTTTTTTTCTGGGTCCGTAATGAATTATAGCCATTATGATGTATTGGAACTTTGTATAGTTAAGATAAAAATAAATTTATTTTTAATGTTAGACGTTCTAGAAGGGAAATTTTTATGAAATGGCTTAAATCAGTTCTTTTCAGAGAAATTCTTTCTTGCTTTATCTTTGATACAAAGCCTTCTCTTTAATTACTTGCTTTGTTAACTTCCTCCATTTCTCCTCACACAACCTGTATCCTAACCAGAGGACCTTTGAAAAGTCTTCTCTCCCACACACTCTGGCATACATTTTCAGAGAACGCAGAAATGCCAAGGATGGTGTGTGGCTTATCTTCAGGGTAGGAGGAGAGTGCCGAGGAATGCTGCACCAGAGGACTGGATTAGGAAACTAGATAGGCTTATAGTTTCCTGTTGGCGTTCTGCCTGATTACTTCTTGGTAAGGTGGCACACCCATATTTAAGTACTGCTTTTTTTCCATTCTGAGATAAAATAGAAACGATTTTGGTTTATGTACACCAGCTAGCCTTTTTTATCAAATAAGGGAGATTTAATTAATAGTGCTGTCGTTTCCCCATTAAAGATTTTTAAATATTCAAAGGGTAAGTTCTGTAGCCTTAATATTTGAATTTTTAAACAACTTCACTTGGATTAAACTGGTCTGTTATTGTAAAGGTAAAAAAGTTTAATATCTATTAGACTATTTCTAATTCACAGGAAACTGAAATTACTTTTTTAGTTGAGGTAAAACAGCTCCTGTAAATCAAAAAGAAAAGGAACAATCTGTGGGAAAACTGGCAAAGAACATAATTCACAGTTCAAAGAAAAAAATAAAGGTAGAATACACATGTGAACTATATTGAACTAGCAGATTTAAGAGTTTGATAATATTTTGTGTTCAGATACTCTGATCCAGAAGGTCTACCTCTAATAATTGATTCTAGAGAAATTCGTGTATCCACAAAGATAGATGTAAGAGGGTGTTTATTGCATCCTTCCTTTAATAACACAGGACTGAAATAATCTGTAAGGGAGTAGCTAAATGAATTATATGTATCAATTGTGATTATTTCTGGGGATTGGGAGTAGAGACTTTCATTTGCCATTTTCAACCTTTCTGCACTTGAAGTTTTTCTTAGGAGCATTCATGGTGTTTTGACTAGTTTTTTTATGTTAAAGTTTTACTTTCTATTTGAAAAGAATGCTTGGCTAGCTTGTCACAATGCTTTATCCTCTGTACCATTATTCCCCAGCCTTGGTGATTGGCTCTGCTAACTGTTCTTAGTTCTTAAAAACACAGGTCTTTGTCAGGATTGTGATTTGACTTTTTTTTTTAATTAATTTATTTTTGTGGACGTTGAGAATATACACAGCATAACGTACACCAGTTCACCAATTCCTACATGTATAATTCAGTGTCATTGATTACATTCTGCGAGTTATATAACCATTCTCTCTCTCCTAAGTTGTTCATCTCTTATTAACATAAACTCACTGCCTCCTAAGTTTCCTATCTCATCTTTTGAGTTGCTTTTGTCCATTTGATCTGATATGGATAAGATTAAGAAAGCACAATGCTCAAGGCAGACATTCTTTACTAGTTAAGATCAACTGTTGCTTGGTTTTAAGAAGATTTCAGGGGATATTTTGGTTTAAGGTTTAAAGATTATCTCAGGGCTTTTTTTCCTCCCCAGTCTACATCCCTTACTTCATCTCACTGAAACCATGGTTTTCAGGCTTTGTATCTTAAGAGAGTGTAGGGCACTAGGGTCAGCTTACTGGTGCACAAAGCTGGGGTCCACCACTTGATTTGATATATTCATCCAACAGGTATTTATTGACTACGTACTTTGTGGCTGGTATTGCTCTGAATACAAGAGACTAGAAGAAAAAAATCCTTGCCCTTGTGGCCTTTACATTACAGTAGGAGATAAAAATAATCACACCTGACACTTTATAGCATTGTTTTATATATTTCACATAGGATCATATAAATCTCAGGACAACCTCTGCGGTAAGTACTGTTGTTATCCTCATTTTATACGTGAGTAATCTAAAATGGGAACCCTGGTGGTATAGTGGTCAAGTGCTACGACTGCTAACCAAAAGGTCCGCAGTTCAAATCCACCAGGTACTCCTTGAAAACTGTATGGGGCAGTTCTGCTCTGTCCTATAGCATCGCTATGAATCGGAATTGACTTGATGGCAGTGGTTTGGTTTTTTTTTTTTGGTTTTTTGAATCTAAAATGACCCAGAGACCTTAAGTAACTTTACTAAGTTTATACAGTTTTTAAGATAAAGCCAAAAGTTGAACCGTTGTATTCTGGCTCCATAGTTCATGTTCTTAATCAATCTGCTCAAAAACTCATTGCCATTGAGTTGATTCCAACTCACAGCTACCATATAGGACAGGGTGCAACTGGCCCATAGGATTTTCAGGGTTGTAATCTTCAGGGAAGCAGACTGCCACATCTTAATCCCATGGAGCAGCTGGTGGGTTTGAACTGCCAACTTTTAAGTTAGGAGCCAAGCACTTTAGCCATGTACCACCGGCGCTCCTCAATCTATTCTACTCTGTACCTCGTAATTGCTGTGTGACCTTGGACAGGTCACCTAATTCCTCAAACCTATGTTTCCTCATCTGTAGAATGCTATTGTGTGAAACTCATGCAGTGCCTGGCACTGTAGTAAGTGCTCCATGTATTACTTATTGTAGCATTTATTACTGTTTTTTATTAGTAGCAATAATAATGGTAATAATAATCCTTTTATAAGAAATCTTAAAACCCATGATGATGAAGAAAGTACCTTCCTATTGGCAGATGAATGGATAACAAAATGTGGTACATACGTAACAGTGGACTACTACTCAACCATAAAGAATAATGAGTCCTTGAAACATCTCGTAATATAGATGAATCTGGAGGACCTAATACTGAGTGAAATAAGTCAGTCACAGGACAAAAATCGTATGATCGTACTTTTATAAGAAGACAAGAATAGATCTGTATACAGAGGCCAGTGCTCATTGATGGTTACCAGGGATGGGTAGGGGTGGGAGAAAGAGGGAAGCACTATCGAGATAGTAGACCCTGCTATTTTTGGTGATGGGGAAGGTAACATCAGATGAGGGTGAAGTGCACACAGCTTGACCAAGGTGAATGATCCCACTAAGACGTGCGCAGGAGAGAAGGATGTCCTTGGTATAGGATATGACAAATTTAATTTTGCAACACCAATAACAGCCGAAAAATGGGTGTATGGTTACACAAATGTGTATATAGGCATGTTAGAATATGAATATGTGGGTATGTATTTGTGCACAGGTAGAAGTATCTATTAAAAAAAACCCAAATCTGTTGCCATCGAGTTGATTCCGACTCATAGTGACCATACAGAACAGAGTAGAACTGCCCCATAGAGTTTCCAAGGAGCGCCTAGAGGATTTGAACTGCCAACCTTTTGGTTAGCAGCCGTAGTAATTAACGACTGCGCCACCAGGGTTTTCAGAAGTATCTATAGGCATATATTAAAAAAAAACTGCTATTGAGTCAATTCCAACTCATAGTGACTGTAGGACAGAGTAGAACTGCCCCATAGGGTTTCTGTCGTAGGCTGAGTTCTCTAACCCACTGCCCACTGCCATCAAGTCGATTCCGACTCATAGCTTCTCTAGAGAAGCAAAACCAATAAAGTGTATAAATATATATAGAGAGAGATTTGTATAAAAGAAATGGCTCACGCAGTTGTAGCGGCTTGAGCATCCCAAGTCCACAGATTAGGATAGAGGCTTCTCCCAATTCACGTAGCTGCAGGGGTGGTGAAGCCAAGATTGGTAGGCCAGAGATCCAGGCTCCGCTCACAGTCTGTGAAGATCAGTGAATCCCAAGATTGGCAGATAAGCAGATAGCTCTAATCCCAGGAACCGGAGGTCAGACTAACGGGAGGCAGCCGTAGGATCCAGAGCGAGCAAAAAGCCAGAACGTCTGCTTATATTCGGATGCAGGCCACACTACCAAGGAGTCTCCCTTTCAACTGATTGGCTACTCACAGCAGATCCCATCATGGGAGGAGTGATCACATATGAACACTGAGAATCTTGGCCCAGCCAAGTTGACACACAGTCTTAACCATCACAGTTTCCAAGGCCATAAATCTTTACAGGAGGAGATTACCACATCTTTCTCCTGTGGAACAGCTGGTGAGTTTAAACCAGGAACCTTTTTGGTTAGCAGCCAAGTGCATAACCAACCACTCTGCTACCAGGGCTCCTTAAGAGGCATACAGTATGTGTGTGCATGCATATATATCCATATATATGATAAAGCACGTAGAGGACACAGGTACAGATACGCCTTAGACATAATCAGACATCTTGTGAGATTGTTTCCTGAGCTTGAAGGCTTAGGACTATAGTCTTGTGGAACAACTCACGTAATTGGCATAATATGGTTCATAAAGTGTAGGTTCTACATCACAATGTGGTGAGTAGTATCTGGGGGTCTTAAAAGCTTGCTAGTGGCCATCTAAAATACAAGTATTGGTCTCTTAATTGTCAGGAACAAAAGAGAAAAAAGGAACCCAAAGGCTCAGAGAAGAAAGTAATCTATAGGACTAATAGATGACAGGAACTACAGTGCGATCTACCCTGACACCAGAAGAACTAGATGGTGCCCAGCTACCACTACCAATATTCTGACCAGGGGCACAATACATGGATTCTTAGAGTATAGGAGAGAAATGTGGAACAGAATTCAAATTCTTTAACAGTCCAGACTTAATGGACAGGTTAAGACTAGAGGACTCCCTGAGACTATTGCCCTGAGATATGCTTTAAATAAAATTATTCCTCGAGATCACTGTTTGACTAAGTAACAGATTGGCTAATAAAGAGTATCACCCATGAATAATGAGCTTCTTTAAGAAAAATCATCTAGGGGAGACCAAATGGTCAAAAATTACTCTAAAGCAAAGATGAGAGGTATCTGAGTTGTCTAGGGCTGTTATAACAAAAATACCACAAGTAGATGTCTTCAGCAAAGAGAAATTTATTCTCTCACAGTCTCGTCAGCTAGAAGTCCAAATTCAGGATAGCAGCTCCAGGGGAGAGCTTTCTCTGTCAGCTCTGGAGGAAGATTCTTGTCATCAATGTTCCCTTGGTCTAGGAGCTTCTTTGCTCAGGAACCTCGAGTCCAAAGGACACACTCTACTCCTAGTGCTGCTTTCTTGGTAGTATATGGGGTCCCCCACTGTCTGCTCACTTCTTTTTCCTTTTATCTCTTGTAAGATAAAAGGTAGTGCAGGCCACACCCCAGGGAAACTCCCTTTACATTGGATCAGAGATGTGACCTGGGTAAGGGTGTTACATCTCACCCTAATCCTCTTTAACATTTTAATCTTGACTTGGTAACCACAGGTAGAGACTAGGTTTTACAACACATAGGAAAATTATATTACAAAATGGAGGACAGCCACACAATGCTAAGAATCGTGGCCTAACCAAGTTGACACATATTTTTGGGGGACACAATTCAGTCCATGACAGATGGTAAGGGGACAGGGGAACCTAGAGTGCTGGAAATGGTATAATCAAAACGGAATAAATGAGAATAATGACACATTGTGGAAAGTGTAACCAATATCACTGAATAATTTGTGTAGAAATTGTTAAATAGGAACCTAATTTGCTATGTAAACTTTCACCTTAAACACAATAAAATACTAATTTTTTCAAAAAAGAAAATGCCTGGTTAATACCTTAGTGTTTGTGTTCTAAGACTTCCTGTCCCTCTTTAGACTGTTTTCCGTATATCCTGGTGGAGTACCACTCGTTTAGATGGTGAGAACTCAAACACCCGTCTCTGGCTTTTTCTTCCCTCCTAAATTCCCGCCTTTATTTTCCAGTTCTCTGCTGGGTATTTTACTTACCTGGCCCATAGACAAAAAAATGTTATTGTTGTTCGGTGTCATCAAGTCGGATCCAAATCATAGCAACCCTGCGTGTGACAGAACGAAACACCGCTTGGTCCTGTGTCATGCTCACAATCTCTGCTGCGTTTGAGCCATTGTTGAAGCCGCTGTGTCAGTCCACTTCACTGACAGTCTTCCTCTTTTTCGCTGACCCTCTACCTGACCAAGCATGATGACCTTCCCCAGGGACTGGTCCCTCCTCATAACACGTCCAAAGTACGTGAGCCAGAGCTTCCAAGGAGCACTCTGGCTGTCCTTCTTCCAAGACAGATTTGTTCACTCTCCTGGCAGTCCGTGGTGTGTTTGGTATTCTTTGCCAGAACCATAGTTCGAAGGCGTCAGGCCTTCGTTCTTCCTTATTCATTGCCCATCTGTCACATGCATATGAGACTACTGAAAATACCGTGGCTCGGGCCAGGCGCACCTGAGTTGCTCAAAATGACATCTTTCCTTTTCAACACTTTAAAGAGGTTTTCGCAGCACATTCACCTGATGTGACGCACCGTTTGATTTCTTGGCTGCTGCTTCCATGGGCATGGCTTGTGTGTCGGAGTAAAATGAAACCTTTGCACTTTCAGTGCTTTCTCCGTTTATCATGATGCTGCTCATTGGTCCAGTTGTGAGGATGTTTGTTTTCTTCATGTTGAAGTGTAATCCCTACTGAAGGCTGTGGTCTTTGATTTTCATCAGTAAGTGCTTCAAGTCCTCTTCACATTCAGCAAGCAAGGTTATGTTACGTGCATATCACAGGTTGTTAATGAGTCATCCTCCAATCTTCATGCCGCGTTCTTCATATAATTCAGCTTCTCGATCTACTCTTACTCATGGCAGCCTTCTGTATAATAGAGCAAAGTGTTCTCTGGTTCTGCGTCATCCTCGTGATTGCTGGCACGTTTGAGTCCATCATTTCGAGTATGTTGCCAATCCGTCTTACCGAGGGTCCCCCTCACCCTCACTGGCCCTCTACTTCACCAGACTTGTCTTCCTCCGGTAATGAATCCCTCCTGCCAAAGCAAGCAAGTTAGATAGTGTTCTGTTGTGATCCAGGAGGCTTTCATCAGCTGATTGCCTAATTGATGCAGTGGCAATTCGTTTCATTTTCGGTTCAGTTTTCTGAAGTAGACAGACATCTCAAAATCCTGCTAGTTCTGTATCTAGCTCACCTTTTTTTTTTTTTTAACCAAGCCAGCTCCCCTTCATGTGTTTCTTGTTCAGGTGAAGGCCATCCTCGGCACCTGCTGAGTCCTTTCCTTTCTTCTTCTGCTCCAGCCCTTCTTCAGAGCTGTTCTAAATTTTACCTGTACTAGTATAGTAACTTTGTAACTTGTCTTCTTGCCATCAGTCCCTCCCTCCCAAAGCCATCTTTCATAATGCCACCAGAATTAATTTTGTATCATATAAATCTGATCGTATCACTTTACATCTTAAAAAATTTTTTGGTGACAAGGTCCTGCATTCAGGACTCTTCGTAATCTACAAATATACCTTCCCAGCTTTGTGTCATGTAGTTTCCTACTACATACCCCTGCTTCTTCCTTACTGACCAGTTTTTCTTTTCCAGAACATGCCCTGAACTTTGATGTGTCATGACTTATGCTGGAAATGCCTAAACTGGCCCCTAACCCTGCTGTATCCTTCTGCTTCCTCTCTGTCTACCTCAGCACTTCTCCTTTTTTAGGCTGAGCTGTAGTATCCTTTGTAGCCCTTCCTTCTCCCAAAGACCTGATGGTTTACCTCATGTGAGCCCTTGCCCTTTTAGCACTTGGCAGGTTACAGTTAGTAGTTCGAGTTCTTCTGCTCTCCTGCTTTGTAAGCCCTTTGAGACTGGAAATGCATCTTAGTTATGGTTTTGCCCTTACACTTAGCATATTTTTTTAGCAGAGTACAAGCTCAAAAAATATTTCAAAGGATGAGAGAAATCTGGAGGCCCCAGTCTGTTCTGATTTTTTTTTATTGCTTATTATTTTAGTCATCTTTGTTCTGTGAGTTTTATGAATTAGCTGGTTTTCAAAAAATGTCAAGCCCTTGTATAAAAAGAAAATTGTTAGAATTGCTAGTAAGTCGAAGAGCTGGGAGATAAACCCAGGTCCTTCCAATTAAAAAATCTTGTGTTCTTTATACTTTGTCAAGATATGTCCTATTTATCACTTAGTCTTTGGGACCGCTAATGGAACTGAAGTATGTAGATATGTACACTAAGGGTGACTTCATCGCTGAATTTCTATATCCATTCTTTTAGATTAAAAAAAAAATTTTTACTGGGTTTTTTTCCATGGCTTTTCATACCTTTAGACTGTTTTGTTCTAAAGTGTATTAAGGAAATGCTCTGTATCCCACTTTGGTGAGTGGTGTCTGGGGTCTTAAAAGCTAGCAAGTGGCCATTTAAGATGCATCAATTGGTCTCAACCCACCTGGAGCAAAGGAGAATGAAGAACACCAAAGACACAAGGTAACTATGAGCCAAAGAGACAGAAAGGGCCACATAAACCAGAGACTCCATCAGCCTGAGACCAGAAGAACTAGATGGTACCTGGCTACCATCAATGACTGTCCTGACAGGGAACACAACAGAGAATCACTGATGGAGCAGGAGAAAAGCAGGATGCAAACAGACCTCAAATTCTGGTGAAAAGACCAGACTTAATGGTCTGAGACTGGAGGGACCCCAGGGGTCATGGCCCCTGAACTCTCTGTTAGCCCAAAACTAAAACCATTCCCGAAGCCAACTCTTCAGACAAAGATTAGACTGAACTATAAGACATAAAATGATACTGGTGAGGAGTGTGCTTCTTAGCTCAAGTAGACACATGAGACTATGCTGTCAGCTCCTGTCTGGAGGCAAGCTGAGAAGGCAGAGGGGGGACAGGAGCTGATTGAATGGACGTGAGAAATACAGGGTGGAGAAGAAGGATTGTGCTGTACCATTGTAGGGAGAGTAAACAGGGTCACAGAACAATGTGTGTATAAGTTTTTATATGAGAAACTAACTTGAATTGTAAACTTTCACTTAAAGCGCAATAAAATAATAGACTTTTGTTTTAGAAGTAGATCAAGCAATAGATACATAAATTCAGTGTGGAGAATAGCACCCTCAAATGTTGAGGTACTATTTTCTCAGGATTCCCAGTAGATGTCTGGCGTTTTTATGACTTAGAACTTTAGAGGTTATTCATTCAAGTAATGTTTATTGAACATTTGCTACATGCCAGGGAATACAACTGCCCTAAAGATGCTTTAAAGATGATTAAAACTGTCAAGGATTTTGTTTTACTTGGATCCACAGTCGACACCCATGGAAGCCGCAGTCAAGAAATCAACGCATTGTGTTGGGCAGATTTCATATAAAAAGACCTCTTTATTAAAAAGCAAAAATGTCACCTTAAGGACTAAAGTTCACCAGACCCAAGCCATGGTGTTTTCAGTCGCCTCATAGGCATGCGAAAACTGGACAGTGAATAAGGAAGACCGAGGAATTGATGTGTTTGATTTATGGTTTTGCTGCAGAATACTGAATATACCATGGACTGCCAAAAAACAAATCTGCCTTGGAAGAAGTACAGCCAGAATGCTCCTTAGAAGTGAGGATAGCGAGACTTTGTCTCACATACTTTGGACATGTTATCAGAGGGATCAGTTCCTGGAGAAGGACATCATGCTTGGTAAAGTAGAGGATCAGTGAAAAAGAGGAAGACCCTCAACGAGATGGATTGACACAGTGGCTGCAACATTGGGCTCAAGCGTAAGAACGATTGTGAGGATGGCGCAGGACCAAGCAGTGTTTCGTTCTGTTGTACACAGCGTCACTATGAGTCGGAACCGACTTGACAGCACTAACAACAACAGAGGTGCTTTCAGCCTAGAACCACTGGAACCCCCTTGTTTTACATGTGGAGCCAAAGCTCAGGCAGACCTGGCCCCCAGGTTCGTGACTTTGCCTGTAACTCCCCCACTCTACCCCATCATCTGATGGTTCAGTGTATCTTCAGTGTTTCTTTAGGTGCAGTAAAGCCTTATTCATTTTAACCTTCACTTATTTAAAATTATAATTTGGGCGTGGCCTGTGTTCATGTCTTGCTTGCCCTTTGTTCTGCCCTGTGCTTTCATTAAAGCCAGTGTGAAGGTAATTGACGTGTACATAACGTGACCTCATTTTTTCCCATGACAATGTTGCCCCCTTTAACAATGCGCAATACTTTGTCTGCAGGTTGCACACGTTGTGCTTTTGTAGATTAACAGTTTCATAGTGCTTTGAGGGCTTTCACAATTTCCACTTTTTCTAGAAATACTCTTGTGGTTGACTGCCCTGTTATGTCACACCTCTTTTGAGGAGTGCCATCATCAGTGGGAGGCAGGACCTCTCTTTCTGCTGTCAAAGCTGAAGGGGACAGAAACTGACTCTGCCCTATCCCCTTTGCAGCTAAACATGACCAGTCAGATATTCCCACCCATGACTTTGACTCTAGCTTGCTTATTGATTATGCATGGTGACTACAGCAACCCTAAGTGTGGCAGTGCCAGCAGAAGCAAGGTTGACAGTCGTGGCAGTATCAGAAGTAGTGTGCCAGGGAGCCTCTCTTCTGGGCAGAATCTTGCTTTAACTCTTGGTTCCTACCAAAAACTGGCTACCTGTCCTCAACTCTGGAAGCTGCCAGATATCCTAAAACATTCCCTTTCTGCGTAAGTAAACAAGAGTTGCTTTTGATCATTTATAACCAAAAATTATAAGTAATACAGGCCTGTTTTTTAATTTAAGTAGATTTAAAGTCTTAATTTACATATGATCCAGTACGTTGTTTTCAAACCAGGAACATACTTAAAGTTTTCCTTGAGCCTTGCTTCTTTCCATCCTCTTTCCCTTATCTACCTTTTCTTTATTCTTACAGGGTCCGCTTCCTAATACATGTTGTCATTTCTGGCTCATGGTTTGGCAGCAAAAGACCAAAGCAGTTGTCATGCTAAACCGCATTGTAGAGAAGGAATCGGTGAGTAATATTTGGTATTTACAACTTAGTTTTTATACTGCATGTCATCATTAGCTTATAAATGTTGTCATATTTCTTTTGAGATATCCAGTCTTTAGTTTTGGCCTTTGATTACTAACATCTAGTGGTCCAGATGTTTCTGGCAGGAAGAACTAATGTGTCCTTTTCCTTTCTTACCTTATTTAAATGACAGTTTCAAACCACTAATGTCCAAGATATAAATATAATTGACCAAATACTAAGTAGTGGTGATATATACCATAGATTTTTGGAACCCCGAAGCTTTATTAGAATTATAATTTATTATAATCAAAATCTTGGAAATTTTGTAAAAGATTTTAAATAATTTTTTTTCTTTATAATTGTTGGCTCTTAGGTCATGAGACAATAAATATGGGCAAGTATGAATTTATTGAAATTTTAAAAGATAATTTAAATGCAATGCCAATTATTGGTATAACTTTGGTTAAGTTTTTTAATCTCTGTAGCTTTAGATTCCTTTTCTGTCAAGCAAGCAAATTGGAAAATATTATCAATAAGGTCTCTTCAGGCTTTAAGATTTTGGACTGTTCTACTTAGATTCCTAATTCTAAATTTATAGTTACTGGTTTGTTAATGGGAGCCCTGGTGACACAGTGGTTAAGAGCTACAGCTGCTAACCAAAAGGCCAACAGTTCAAATCCACCAGCCTCTCTTTGAAAACCCTATAGGGCCAGTTCTACTCTGTCCTATAGGATCACTATGAGTTGGAATCGACCTGACAGGGAATTTGTTTTTTTTTTTTTTTTTTGGTTTGGTTTGTCAGTGAGTATAGAAAGACCTGATGAGTCTTTTCTAATGGATTTCTAGCCTGACGTGGCATTGACATACCAGAACGTCCAGCAGTGTCTGCAGAGTTATTTACTGTTGTTTTTCTGTTCTCCAATATGCTTTAAAAATTAAGTGATGATGATGTTTTTAGTTTGAGCTGTTTGAGCAATGTTGCAAACTAAATGATTAATTAAGACTGCCACTGGAAATGAGAAATTACATTTATGGTGTTTGGTCTAGATGCTCAGTAAGATTGAGGTTTAATTATTTGGGGGAAGGTTACTTCATGGGGGAAGGTGTTGTGTTGTTCTTTATAAGGCCCATGGTGTCTGGTTGTCTTTCTTTTTAGGATATTACCAGCCATTGTTGGTCAATGCTAGTCCCTTCATTCATTAGGGGTTACAAAATGGTGAAATTCTAATTCTGTCTTACCTTCTTCAGCTGTTGTTGAAATAATTTTGTGAAAAGAAACTTCTCTTTCTAGTTAGTTGACCACTTTGATATAGAAAAGGAAATTTTTAAAGTAGGGTTGATTCCCTAGTGTCCTCAGCAGGTGACCAGTTAGATTTTGGGGGGGGGGGACAGTGGGGTAAATAATTATGAACCCATTTGATTTATTTTACTCTATTGAACAGTTGATTCATTTTACTCTCTTGCAGTTATCCTTATTGATGATGATCACATTGTCCCATCTTTGAAACTAGAAGAAATTTCTTCAGTTTGGTCCTTGAATCTTTTTTACACAATGCTAATAGTCTTTAAATACTTCTCTGCTATCTAATGACTGCGTATTATGGGGCCCTTTTGTACTATTCCTGCCTCAGGCCTGGAGACAGCCATTTCTCTAAGAAGCCTTGGTTTCTTTTAATGAGTGTTGGTTATTTCAAGATCACAATACAAATAGAGTATTTATTCCTACTGTGTTGGTCATTGTTTTTAGGGCCTTTTCAGTCCACAGAGCTAAGGCAAAAATATGTGTGCATTTTAAGATAATATATTTCAAGAGTTGATATTGATATTTCCAATTCACATTTAGGGCTGTAGAGATTGGCTTAACCATTTCTGTCTTATGCCATTGCTTACTTTTTCCAAGCAAAGAATCCTGATTTCTCCCAGACATCAGGAGCATAGAATGTCTTATGACTCACTTACTTTGTCCCTTTTTACACATAAAGCATAGTCATAATGATACCAACTCTACCACCAAAATAATTACTGAAAATCGTTCTAAAACTTGTACGTTTTTCCAATTCTGTTGCTGGCTTTCCTTTTTAATTGTATTTTATCTACATTGTAAGAGGATGTAGCTTGCTGTAGTCTCTCGTATCTCTGATCTTAGTATTACATGTAAATATGTATTTAATATTTACCATCAGTCTTTATTAATGTCTGTCCAGTCATTCTGAATATCTGAAGCACATTCGTGAGTGGATTTCTAAGGATGGGCTTTACAGTCTCTAAGTTCCTACATGTTGATAACAGTTTGCCATCTTAACACTTTAAAGTCAGTTTGGCAGGCTATAAAATCCCGGCTTACGTTTGCTTTTCTGTGTATAACTTAACTATTTATATCATTCCATTTCCTTCTGGCATTACAAATTACTGTCAATGTCAAGTGGACATCCTACTCTATTTCCTTTATAAGTCGCTTGTTCTTTTTACCTCGGTGCCAAAAGGATTTTTTTTTTCTCTGAAACCCATTAATTTTTCCCAAGTTTTTTTTTTTTTTTTTTTTTAATTTTTACTGTGCTTTAAGTGAAAGTTTACATTTCAGGTCAGTCTCTCATACAAAAACTTATGTACACCTTGCTATATACTCCTAGTTGCTCTCCCCCTAATGAGACAGCACACTCCTTCCCTCCACTCTCTATTTTCATGTCTGTTCGTCAAGCTTCTACCCCCTCTCCCCTCTCATCTCTTCTCCATACAGGAGCTGCCCTGAAATGTTTTGATGTTGGTCATCCTAGGTCATTTTTTCCAGGTTTACAGTGTGCTTTTTCAATGCATAGTTTCAAATCTCTCTTCTTTTTTTAAGAAAGATTTCTTGAATTATTGTTTTTAATATTTGTTCTGTTCCCTTGATTGCTTTCACTTTCTTCTTTGGGTCTTTCTGTTATACTTATGGAGCCCTGGTGGTGTAGTGGTTAAGAGCTAAGGCTGCTGACCAAAAGGTCGGCAGTTTGAATCCACCAGCCACTCCTTAGAAACCCAGTGAGGTAGTTTGACTCTGTCGTGTAGTGTCGCTCTGAATGGGAATCGACTTGATGGCGATGGATTTTTATTTTAAATCATACAGATGCTGGATTTCCTTTGTGTATCTTCTGTATTTGGCACATTCTCTCTATTTCTATTTGTCTCTCTTCATTCCTTTATCTTTAAAATTTCCCCCATCTTTTTCTCTTGAGTCACTATCTGTTTGGTTTATTCTAGTTTAATCTTCTAGTTCCTTCTAGTTTAATCTTAATTTATGAAATTATTTGTTCTGTTATTTGTAATTCTTTGTGGTCTTCTGTCACTTCATTTCTGAATTCTAATTTTCATTTATGTTCTTTCACTTATATAATGTTTTAATGTCTTCTAGCACCCTTTGAAGTACTAGGTCATAGTATTCATTTATTTTGGGGATATTTTTATTGTATATTGTAGCTATCAATGATTTAGAAAAGGAGAAAAGGATATTTTTAAAAGGATGCTTTTCTGGTATTCTAATGAAATGACTTTTTTAATCTCACCTTGCCTCAGGTCTGTTGGTTTCATGCTTTAGAAATTAAAATTTTATTTTACCAATGTGGTATCTGTGTATGACTGTTTCAGTTTATAAATTAGAGGAACATTTTACAAAACAACTTTAGAAAATACCAACCTTACTAAAATACATTAAATATTGAAGATAGTGGTGACTGTTCTTTGGTTTGTGGAAACCCTGGTGGCATAGTGGTTAAGTGCTATGGCTGCTAACCAAAGGGTCAGCAGTTCAAATCCACCAGGCGCCCCTTGGAAACTCTATGAGGCAGTTCTACTCTGTCCTATAGGGTCGCCATGAGTTGGAATTGACTCGACGGCACTGGGTTTGGTTTTGGTTTGTGTACTTGACAGAAATATAGTATGTATGTGTGTGATTTATTTTCCTATTTCAACTTTATATGGCTTCGTAATCTTTTTAAATTTAAGAAATCATATACATATTTTTAAATTTAGGTTAAATGTGCACAGTACTGGCCAACAAAAGATGACCAAGAGATGCTGTTTAAAGAAACAGGATTCATTGTGAAGTTCTTATCAGAAGATGTGAAATCGTACTATACAGTGCATCTACTACAATTAGAAAATATCAGTGTAAGACTCTTTTCATGCCTAAAAGTTTGGACCTTATATGATGATTTTTAAGAGTTAGTCTTTGTTATCAGATTTGAAGTTTGATGTAGCACATTCATGAGGATAATATTTATAAAATTATTTAGTCATAACCATTTGTTTTTCAGTGCATTCCCCTATGTGGTAGCTCTTTGAGGACTGTCAAGAAGTCCTAGAAACTAGGGATTTCAGGGTTCATTCAAGTTGGTATTTTAGGATTGAAGGTAACTCATTATAAATAATTGAGGATTAAGAAGCTAGTTTTTCTGTAAACGTTCATCTAAAGTAGAGTTTAAAATAATAATAATTGGGGATTAAGAAAGAGGGCTTTAGAATCAACTAACCCTGTATTCATATCCAGTTCTGCTACTTAGTAGGGGCGTACTTTGGACGTCTTCCTCAGCCTCGCTAAACTTTTCCTCCATTTTAAAATTGGGGTTGGAATCCTACCTTACAGGTCTGTTGTAGGATCAAATGAAGTCACATATGCAAAGCACCTGATACAGAATAGACGCCTAATGAGAGTACTGGTACTTATGACTATTGAGAAAAGGACAAATTGGAATGGTGTGAACTCAGCAGATTCACTGTTATTGAATTAGAGGCAGTGGTGAGATAAAGTTAGCATCTGGTTCCAAGAACATACTTGGATTTTTTCCAGAAATATGTGAAATTGTTCCTTGGTACGTGGTTGAGATACATGTAGACGGTGGATTGTAAACCTGCTCTCGTCAAGCTGGTTATCAAGACGTTTCTCCTTTCCTGCTTATCTCTTCTGCCTTTGTGCTGTAATTAGAATAAGTTAGAAAATATATAAAATGAGAGTGATTCTGAGATGCCATTATAAACAACAGGAAAACGTTTTGCCAAAAGTGACTTCAGGAATTTGTCTAGTCTATAAAGTGAGATGTTGTTTTAGTTCACCAAGAAGTGAATTAAATGGTTTACGTATGTTCATCAGCCCCCCCCCCCAAAAAAAAACTATAGAAAAGAGAAAGAGATACATGTAAGTACTGTTTAGATGTATGGAAATACTATAAGTTAGTTTCTTGGGACACCTCTTTTTATTGCATACAGTAACCCATTTGCATGGTATGTGCTTGAGGCCGAGTTTCTACTTCCCTTTTTTTGTCCAGCTTCCCTTAGCCCCTATGCCTCAGCCTGTCCTGATCTCTTGGCTCACCTAAGAAGACTCAAGGCTGGGAATTACAAGGCTTACAAATTCACATTACTTCATTTATTTTGCAGCAATCATTCCATTTACCAAAAACCAAAAAACCAAACCCATTGCCATCGAGTTGATTCTGACTTACAGTGATCCTATAGAAGAGAGTAGAACCACCCCATAGGGTTTCCAAGGAGCAGCTGGTGGATTCGAACTGCTGACCTTTGGTTAGCAGCCTTAGCTCTTACAGTACCACCAGGGCCCCATTCATTTACATATGTCTTAAACTGCATTGAGGTACATCAGTAACTGTTTGATCCTGAATTGTACAGTGCCCATTGCCAGAAACAGCATTTCCACAAACTTCTCACAGTTCTGAGTCATCTTCTCTTGGTATTTATCCCAGGTACCTCTTCTGCATACAGCTTTAAAGTTGATTTAGATGGAGAAGGGTGTGCGTGCATTTCCCTGTTTCTGAAACAATCCTAAGTGAGAATTGATTTTATCACAAATAACAATAAAATAGGGCAACTTTTGTATTTTATTAATGAGTTCCAAAGTACTTTCACGTATATCTCATTTAACCCCACGGTCTTCCAATAACATGGGTAGGGTAAATATTCTTATTATCCCTATATTTCATATATACAAAAATAAAATACTAAAACCCATTAAATTATAGGAGTTTTTCCTAGATTACTTCACTAATAAGTGACAGGTCTCTTCTAATACCACTGGGGGGGGGCTACGTCTTTTGAAGAACGGTACTGATTGTTGTCAAGGAAAACTGTTGGTTATAAACTATCTTTTTAAAGTTGAGGCCATAATGTGAATTGGCCAAACCACTTATGATTTAGTTGCTAACTACTATGTGGTATAATCAGATGATCACTATATTTTTTATTGCCCTGGGTTCAGAGTGCACCATAATAGAATAGCAACAATTTGTTTATTTTATGCTTTATAATTTTTATTAAGAACAAGGAAAGTTAGAAGAATAAAGTAGCATTTCATTATGAGAGGGAGAGTTATATTTGGGTAAGGGCATAGAACTGCTTTTGGAACCAAATCTCATGAGTTTAAATCCTGACTGGGTGTCTTGGGTCATATTCGTTAACCTATGTGCCTTACTTTTCTCATCTGTAAAATGGGGGTAATAATGTACCTATCTCATACAGTTGTTGAAAGGATCAACTGAGTAAATGCTATAGCAGAACCTAAGATATAGTGCAGCATCCACAGTTGTGAGCTTTTGTTATTTTCCCCTGTTTTCTTAGTGATATTAAAAAGTTGGGAAGGACTACAGGAGCAAGGGGCAGTTAAAAAGAAGAAATTGAAGCAGAAAGGAATAACAAGGGAGTGAGAGAAGGTGATGACGTAGGGAAGCAATAGCCAACTTCTGCCTGCGGATCTTCACTGAGGTACCTGGGCTGTAGAAAACCAGTTTGCTTCTAAACAGGTCTGGGGCCACAGCTGTCATCTAAGCAGGCCCCGGTCTGCTCAGAGACCCCGGTCTAATGGAGCAGTACAGCTGCATCCCAGAGGCCCTTTCCAGTGTCTCACTGAGAGCTAAGAGTTTGAACTTAGCTCCTGAATGAACAAGGACTCCATCTGTGCTTTCACAGTGGGCCCTTGGCTAAAACTATGGAGATAATTTTGATGAGCTTTTTCAATATAAGGTCACCTACAGTACTTATTTGTCTTTCAGATTTTTCTTTTTTATTTGCCCTTCACCGTTTTCTGGAATACTGTTAGCCAGCTTTATGTTTATTTAGTTCCAGGAATACTGTTGTAATGCTGACTGTCTTCTGTTTCCAGGGTGGATGCCTAATCACTATGGTGCTGAGCTGTGACTTGATTCAGAATAGTTTAAACAGCCCCTCCCACCTGTAGCGGCCCACTTATCTCTGCCTGATTGTTTCCTGTGCATCCTCGGTACCACCTTGTAGCCCACCTCTTAATTAGATCTTTCCTAATAGTCCGTGTCCCCATTCATTCGTAATAGCTGCGACTCTTCTTACACTGCTTCCCAGGAATAATTTTACCCTTGTACTGGCTTGTTCAGTCATTGCGTGTATATAATTTTGACTCCATAACAAGGTTTTGAGGAGTCCCTGGGTGGCGCAAATGGTTAAGCACTTGGCTACTAACTGAAAGGTTAGCAGTCTGAGTCCACTCGGACATGCCTAGGAAGAAAGTCTTGGTAATCCGCTTCCAGAAGATCACAGCCTTTGAAAACTCCGTATAATAAGTTCTACTCTGACACACATGGGGTTGCCATGAGTCGAGTTTGACTCAGGGGCAACTGGGGGAAAAAAAACAAAATAGTCTCCAGCTCCCTGTGTGCAGGGTCCTTACCTGCTGCGTTTGTACTGCCCTGTGCCATAGTACCAGGTCCGTGGTTAAACACACCTGACTATTCTACAACACGGGTGTGCCCCTTCTGCCCTACTGCTCAGAACCCCTCCGTGGTCCCCATCGTTAGGAAAGAAGGCCCATGTCCAAAGCAGAAGGCTCTGGCCAGCGGGCTTGTCTGCCTTCATCGCCTCCAGGCATCGGGATTGGTTCATGCTGAACTGCTTCTCAAACAGGTCTGCTCCCCGGGGCCCCACCTTTGTATAGGCTCTTCCCTCTGCTTAGGATACACCCCACACCATCTCTTCCTGTCACTCTCCTCACCTCCTGGTCTGGTGAGTTCTGTTACTCTTTCAGAATGAATTTCAGTAACTAAATATTTAATACTGCCTGTATAAGGATCCTGGCAAAAATTGAGGAGGGGCGAACCAGCACAGTGACAGTGTGAAGGTACAAACTGGAAATATATTTACCAAATAGTGTTGCCAAACTCAGTGATTCTTTAGTGGTGTGAGGAAAGTAATGAGTGAAGAAAATGTGTAGTTTTATAATTGATTAAAGCTTTTTAGGGGCTACAGTAAAATTGATTAGTGAGTCCAGTTATTTTAGAAATGGCCAGTGTCTGTTTATCATTTACCATGTGCCAGGCAAATGTCACAGACTTTACACTCATTGTGTCAGCTACTCCTCACGACAGCCTTGTAAGTACTGTTGTTAGCCCCATTTACGAATGCTGGAGCTAAAACCCATTGAACCCTTAGTGACCCTATAAGACAGAGTAGAACTTCTCATAGGGTTTCCGAGGAGCGCGTGGTGGACTTGAGCTGGCGACCTTTTGATTAGCAGCTGTAGCTCTTGGCTACTACACCACCAGGGTTTCCAGGGTTTGCATTTTAGAAATATGATCTTTGTACTTGAGGTGTACCTGTGAGTCTCAGCCCATAGAACTGTATATATTTTTATAATAATTTAAAAATGTATAGTAACTATTGTATATAATTGTTTATAAAATTATTAACTTGAATGTGAATAGCTTCTGACAAAGGCATAGACCTAAACTGCCATAAGCCTCACAGCTCCCCATTGTCAGTACCTGCTCAACTCACAGATTACCTGCCTGTCCTTCATACATGTTATAACAAGCTTGATTTCCTTATTCAACAACTTTAAATTTCAAATTCTCCTTCAAAAACTGTAAATGAGACTTTGCTTTAAAAAGAAAGACAAGCCAGTGAAATTTTTGCTTGGAGCGTGGCATACGTACTGCAAAGTCTCACAGAGAGAGCCAGGCGGGCCAGTGTGGGCAGGTGAGAGACTGGGACGGCCCCTGGACTGTGGATGCGGCACTGGGGGAGCAGTGGAAAGGACAATTGGATGTGACAGAAGGAGAATGATGTGACTCGATGACTAAGGAAAAGGAAAGGATGCTTCCAAAGGTTTGAACTAGAAGTTTGGTCAGGAGTTGTAATTTCGAAATGTAGAACTTACTTGGTTTTAGTCCGTATCCTTTGGCAACCCCTTTTCCCCTTGTCCCAAGTTTTGTTTTGTTTTTTTTTCTCTTCCCAGCTTAAAACAGGGGAAAGGTACTGTCACACATATAAACATGACCTCTATAACAGTATAGTAAACATATGGATCTTACTACTTTCTGCGATTCTTTGTAACTCTGAATTATATGGTTTTGTGAGCTGCGTTTTTAGAATCCTGTTTCAGTAGGAGTAAATTAGTCAAAATTAACCTCTCCAGAAGTCCTTTAGTCTGATTCTATAGGGGAAGAAAAACACCTGTTTGCAAAAATCTTTTAGTGGGAAAGACAGTATTCTAGAGTCATCAGCATTTCTGGGAACTGGCTTTATGTATTGAAGACAGTGTGACCTAAATTTGAAGAAAATTAAGAGACCACTAGTCTTCAGCCAAAATTATACAAAAAAAAAAAAAGCAGACTATCACTCAGGACTACGGAATACCCATAGGTTTTGAGCCAAGACGTGATGCAGCAAGTGAGCCTGTGACTGGGCGGAGCGGGGCGGGGGGTGGGGTGCTGTGCCATGCTGAGCTCAAAGGGCAGTTGTCAGTAAGGAAGAGTCCCCCTGGAATCTTAGACGTAGTTTAAGGGGAAACGTCACTTTGAGTCAGCCATACCCCTTAGGCTAATCAAGGACCAACCCTTTTAGGCCATTCTGAAATGCAGGTATTGAGTTGTTACTGTCCACGTCAGGCTTTGTGAAAGGAAACTGCATTTTCCCTTTCTTAATTGCATTTTTTTTTAAATAATTTTTATTGTGCTTTAAGTGAAAGTTTACAAATCAAGTCAGTCTCTCACACAAAAACCCACATACACCTTGCTACACACTCCCAATTACTCTCCCCCTAATGAGATAGCCCACTCTCTCCCTCCACTCTCTCTTTTCATGTCCTTTTCGCCAGCTTCTAACCCCCTCCACCCTCTCATCTCCCCTCCAGGCAGGAGATGCCAACATAGTCTCAAGTGTTCACCTGATCCAAGAAGCTCACTCCTCACCAGCATCCCTCTGCAACCCATTGTCTGGATTTTTTTAATACAGTAAATTAATTCACTTTTTTGCATCCAACTAAATTCACTCTTTTTGGTATTCAGCTCTATGAATAGATGGAACTACTACCCAATCGAGGTAGTTCCATCACCCCCCCCGCAATTGCCTACTACTTGTTGGCAGCCAGCCAACCTCCCACCTCCAGCCTCCAACAACCACTGATCTGTTTTCTGTTCTCATAACTTTTGTCTTTTCCAGAATGTCTCAAAAATGTCATATAATATGTAGCCTTTTTGAATCTGGCTTCTTTCATTTAGCATACCTGATTTAAATTTAAAGAGAAATGTTTTGAAGTCTAGAAAAGACGATAATCATTTAAGTTACTAATGGGGAAATCTTCTAGTGTCCTCAGGATATTGAGAACCTGTGGATCGCAATGTGTTTGGAATTACTAAAGCTAGACATTAAGAAAAATTGGTCACTAAACATATAAAAAGAAAAAAAATGTTTTTTGCAGTGTATTTCACCAGTGTTATTCTTCATATAACTGAATCTGGGATTCAGGAGTCTTAATTTCTACTAAAAAATAAATAAATAAGGAAATTTGTTTTTAAAAATGAAAAGTAACTTCTAATTTGAAAAATTTTATTGAGAACTGGATGCTGTAATAATCTATTAATCGTTAAGATACCCAGTTTTTTAAAATATTGCTTTATGCCTTCCCCCCTTCAAAAAAGTTCAACAATAAAACTAAAATTGTACAAAGACATATTCAAGGATTACTGCTAAAAGTTTACAGAAATGAAGAGTATAAGGCAAAAGGTAATTGGCAAAAACCAAGGAACATTTTCTGAGTTAGTCAGAAGTAAAGACCATCAGGAACATCCAGGGAGTGATTTTCCAGATAAGCAAGTGCCGGGTGGATGTTAGGAGGCAGGAGACATTTAGTGTGCTGGCGAACATCTCACGTCAGCAAAAAGGCAGGACACATTTAGTGTGCTGGTGAACACCTCACATCAGTAAAAAAAAAAAAAAGAGAGAGAGAGACATTTAGTGTGTCGGTGAACACCTCACATCAGCAAAAAGACGGGAGACATTTAGTGTGCTGGCGAACACCTCACATCAGCAAAAAGACAGGAGACATTCAGTGTGCTGGTAAACACCTCACATCAGCAAAACATCTAAGCATTTTTAGGACTGGAGGTTATTACCATGGAAGAAGGTAGCAATTACAAGAATGATTTCAGTTACAGATGTAAAGGTTCTTTCTTTACGTTAATTCTTGAGTTGCTCCTCTGCCTGTATAAAAACCCATTTCTGTGGAATTGATTCTGACTCATAGTGACCCTATAGAACAGAGTAGAACTGCCCAAAGAGTTTCCAAGGAGTGGCTGGTGGGTTTGAACTGCCGACCTTTTCGTTAGCAGCCGAACTCTTAACCACCTCTCCACCAGGGCTCCTGTATAGGAGAATCTAAATGAGAAATCATATAAAGGGAAGATTATGTTTTTTAAAACCTCTGGATTCTTTAAAAAAAAAAAAAAAAATTAAACCATATAAAATTGTACTGATAGAATATTTTTAAAACTAGAGAAGAGGAACCCACTCATGATATGTGAGTTAAAGAAAACATTGATAGTGTGTATGGTACAGCTCAGTGGTTGAGAACCCAAAGAGTGTGCTCCTGGCTCTACCATTTTCTAGCCGTCTGACCTTGGGCACAGTACTTAGCTTCCCTTTGCTTCAGTTTTCTCATCTGGAAGATGGCTTTTAATAGGATTGTTGTGTGATTTAATATCTAAAGTGCTTAGAACATGCCTATAAAGTAATAAGTATTATGTGTTAGTTACTATTAATATGGAGCCCTGAAGGCACAGTGGGTTAAGAGCTTGGCTGCTAATCAAAAGGTCAGCAGTTCAGATCTAACAGCTGCTCCTTGGAAACCCTGTGGGACAGTTCTGCTCTATCCTATAGGGTCTGAGTTGGAATTGACTCGAGGGCAATGGGTTCAATGAAGTTTACTATTGATGTTCCAAATTCCCCTAAAGAAAATCTTCCCCAGCTTGTGCAAGTGATTATCCAAAGCCAAATGAAAAAGTCGTGGTACAGAAGGTCCACACCGATTGAAAGCATTATTGAAATACATAATCTTTCTGAAATAGGCTTTTAAAAGAAAGAAATTAGAACTAACTTTCCTCCTCCCCTTGATTTTCGCTTTGTAGAGTGGTGAAACCAGAACAATATCTCACTTTCATTATACCACCTGGCCAGATTTTGGAGTCCCTGAATCACCAGCTTCATTTCTCAATTTCTTATTTAAAGTGAGAGAATCTGGCTCCTTGAACCCTGAGCACGGGCCCGCTATAGTTCACTGCAGTGCCGGCATCGGGCGATCTGGCACTTTTTCCTTAGTAGACACCTGTCTGATTTTGGTAAGTGGGTCTTATGATGTAATTTTCATCTCTTTTATTTTTTTATTTTGTTTTTCTACTGGCAGAAGTAGGCTCTGATGTCAGTATTCCAGAACTGTGCTTTTTAATCTTCATATTCTGCCCTCTTTTGGAAAAACATAAAAAATCTCACTTCCACCCTTTCAGCTACCTCTTATGACTGGCAAACATATGTCCAGGATAATTCTAGGTATCCCCAAGAAGATTTTTTCTGGTTGCTTTGTATTACAAAATAATGGATTCTCTCCTCCTTTTTTCAAATATAAATTGGTATATAATACTGAATTCCTTTCTCCTCGGGCAAGTACTTCACCTCTCTTGCCTTAGTTTCCTTATTTACAAACTAGAGATAACGGTAGTACTTAACCTCAGAATTGTTGCAAGAATTAAATGAACTAATACATTTAGAATGTGTAGAAGCGTCCCTGGTATATTCTAAGCACTCAATAAATGTTGGTATTGTTATTACTCCCCTGAGGTTCTTATCTGTGCCCCTACAGTTGTGTTACTTTTTCCACCAGCCTATTCCCAGCCTCAGCCCAGATACAGGCCTTCCCTTTTCTTTTAAGGAAGTTCATTTTTCCTTATTTGGGGTGCAGGGGCCTTCTGCTGACCCTAGTGCACCTTCTAACTTCTCTCTTGTTTCTCCTTCCTTTTATTGAATCTAAGCTATCTATAAGCCCTTCTGCTTTGATTGCCATGTTATCTAGTCAGTATTCCCTGTAGTTTATTTTTATATTCCTGTGCTTGTTTTAAGACTGTCAGTAACCTAGGCTTAGCCTGTTGGTTACCTGAACCTTAATTTTAAGTTCCTCTGTTGTCTTGCTTTCTCCTATTAGTCTCTTGTCTGTCCTTATAAACTTAGCTACGCTTCATTGCACTTTTCTGAACATTCCTGTGCTTTCTAACATGACAGTTTGCACAAAGTAGGTTATCAGATGAAATTACTTCATCATATTATTCCTGGCAAACACACATATTTTAACAGGAGTCGATCAAAGGAGTGATTTTCTTGGTAGAACATTTCAGACATTTCATCTCTGATGAAAGGTAGACATTAGAAACAGTTAAGTCTTGCCACATCTGCTGTGCTGCTTTGCCACTCTGCTTCTTACAGTGTATGTCATTAAAAATTGGGTTGTTACATTGATGGGAAGTTTAAATGTTTAAAATCATGAACGTTAAAGTTGGACTGCACGTTTGGGCCTGTTAGGAATGCATTCAGGCAAACAGCAAAGACCCTGCCAACCATAACTTCAACAAAGTTTTCATTGGTGGGGAAGTTGTTTTTTATAATACCACATCTGCAGTTCAGACCTGGTATAGTAGCTCACAGTTTCCTCATGGACCTGGGCTCTTTCTGTCTTTCTCCTCTAGCATCTTCAGACAGCTGCAGGATACCCAGACACCATACTGTGTCTATAGTCCAGACTTAATGAAGAGGGAAGGGCCATGGGCAAAAAGGTTTGCACATGACAAGATATATATATATTTTTTTTTTTGGTAAGAAGAAAAAAAAAAACTAATCTTAGCAGACTTACCCTTACATTAGCCAGAACTGGTCATAAATCCTTTGTTTGACCATTATTGTCCAAATGAATGAGATTACTATGATTGGTTTGGAATCAGTTTTGAGTCAGACAGCCAAAGGATCAAACATCTCCTGTCTACCACTTGAAGCACATACTGGGTTGTGGGGGAGGATGGATGGATTGGGATGGTTGTTGTGTACACAGCATTTACTGCTCAGGTGTTAAATTATCCTTGTTCTTCAGGAGGCACACAATGAATAGCGCAATCTCAGCAGCAATCCTGTATTAGCGGTATTACCTGTGTCCTGATCTCTAACCACAAAAGGCTTGAATTATTTTCACCTTTCTTGCAGATGGAAAAAGGAAATGATATTAACATTAAACAAGTATTACTGAACATGAGAAAATATCGAATGGGACTTATTCAGACACCAGATCAACTCAGATTCTCATATATGGCTATAATAGAAGGAGCAAAGTTTATTAAGGGAGATTCAAATATACAGGTAAACTTTTTTAGGAGAAAATGTACCCACTTGTTCTAGTTAAATACAAGTAGCATCAAGTAACTGTACTCCAATTAAGTATCTTTTCCCTTCCATTCAAAAAGTATATTTCCATTAATGTGGTAAATCTAGTCAGTCATCTTAAAGTCGTAAAATTTAGGTTCATTCCTCATATATACCTCAGCCTCATATTAAATCCTATGTGTTACTTAAAAGCCCTAGTGGGAGCAATATTCCATTAATGAAACTTAAATTCTCTTGTAAGGTAGATTTAATAAACCAGAAAGTTTAAGTACTTCTGTCCCATTAAAAACCTGATTTCGGATTATAGAGGATTTGGTTTATGTAACACAGAGTGACTGGAATATTATGGCAGACATAATGAAATTTCACTAAACTGTTAAGTTTTCTCTGGATGGTAGCTTTATTCTCATGAAGATTTTTATTCCATATTTGCAGAAGCTAAGTTCAAGGACTGATTATCAGAAATCTGTATTATACACTAACATAAAATGTAAAACAGAAATAGAGAAGGAACAGCAGGACCCCCTTCCCTGCCCCCTGACCCCGTTCTTAACTGATCTAATCACCTTGGACATAAGTAGATAGTACATCTTTGGGAATGTTTTTCAGTATATTTCTCAGGTAAGAACACATTTACTAGTTCTATAATTTCTTTAATTACTAGCCAACACTGGAATATTATAAGCTTTCTTTTATCACTTAGATCATCTGTCATAGTAGAATAAGCATTGTAGCTAAATGTATAGATTTCAAAGGAAATACTAAAATGTTCTTAAACTGTTCTGTTTCCTAGCTACCTTTTTTTGTCTAATCTATTTTAACTATTCAAATTAAGCTTCATTATATTTTATCAATAATATTTTTAAAGTTTTATTAAAAGTTTTAGTTCAACCTTTAAATAGCACTAAGGAAATTTTTTAATAAAGAAAAACGTAAGACTATTCATTGCCATTAGTCAGTAAAAATACTTAGTATGTAGAAATGTAGTATGAGCCCACAAAACACTACACCGTTCCTCAGAAGTCAGGCTTTGAGAAAATTATGTTTTGCTGAGGTTCCTTTGCCAATGAACAGTGATTGAGGAGAACTAAAAGTTATCTCAAATATTTGAAAATGATAAAATTTCTCATTTTTATCTCAGTGAGCTTTTTACCATCTTAAATCTGGAGTTTAAAAAAGGGTAAACGTGAAATCAAAACTTTTCCACATACCTTTGTAGCTGACATAGTTGTTATTTCATGGCTGGGCTTACAGATTGAGTAACTGTAGGAAAAAATGTGCTGTTCTTTGGGTAGTTTCCCCCCTTCTACTTTTTTTTTTTTTTTTTCGTTTTAGAATACTTTCTTACTTTGAGGATCTTTTGCATTATAGGGGTGAGCTTTATAAACATACTTTTTTGTGGAGTCTATTAGGACAGCACGGTTTTATCATGACAGCACAGTTTGTGGCTAGGAAGAATTTTTTGTCCCAGTTTATGTGGTGTAGTGTGTCCATCAGACTGTCTCAGCATTAGCATCAGCAGACCCCTGCTCAAACCAGAGGCCTTCTTTGCCTGTATCCCGGGTAGGACACTAGAAGTGTCTCTGTTTTTGCTTAGGATTGGAAAAACCCATTGCCCACTGAGGGTAATTTCCACACAGATGGGCCTAGCAGGGCTCTTATGATTTATTCAGTGCTGTGAAATTTTTTTTTATTATAAAAATAATTAACGAATTTCATGTTCGCTATAAAAATTTCAAACAACATCTCAGTATATAGCTTACAAAATGAAAGTCCCCTTTAACGCACCTACCCCCAAATTTGTAACTATTTTAACATACGTGTTTTTCTAGGCATCTGTGTTTATGTATATGGATTTGTTTGCTTGTTTTACATCAGTGCAATAATTTTTCCTCAGTCGCCATACACTGTGCTGTGGTTTACACTCTCTGGGATACTGTTCTGTTTTTCTCCTCCTAGAATAGCACTGCCCAGTACGATTAACCACGTATGTCACTGAGCATTTGAAATGTGGCTAGTCTGAATCAAGATGTACTTAAAATGTAAAATATGGGTCAGAGATTCGAGACTTAATACAAAAATAATGTAAATTACCTTCATAATTTAAAAAATATTGATTATATGTTCAAGTGATTGTATTTTTGGTATATTGAGTTAAGTAAAACATTAAAAATCAGCTTTGCCTCTCATTTAAATTTTAAATTATATATGTGGCTCACATATTTCATTTGAAATGCTGTGCTAGAATTTAGCCTACAACTGAAATCTAAGAGAGGTTCCCCAAGATCTGATACCATAAAAATCTTAACCGTTAGCAAGATCCAAAGTTACTTTGTTATTGTAGAAACCCAAAACGGTATGAATATAACTATCTTGTTTGACATATGAGGATGTGATAGTCAATTTGTGAAGACTCTGATTTTTTCCTGTCCATCTACTTCATCATCTTTGCCTCTTTTTTTTTTGGGAAAAACTATTATTTGTAAGAAGAAAGAAGGAAGCTTCCTTGCAGTGTGGGGGCATCACTTAAACCTTTGTATCTCTAGAAAATGTCTTTCCACTCAACAGCAGTCCACCCATGTCATTCTCTGGTACTTTTTCTTAAAGGGGCCATCCGCCTTCCCCCTCAAACTTTTATAGGGTGCAAGTGGTGTTTTCATTATTGGCTATCGTTTTGTGTTAGTTTTTCTGTGAACAGCTCTGGCATAGGTGCGTATGAAGTCATTCTAAAACCTGTAGAGACAATGGATAGCTCTTAGTATTGCACATCTAAAGTGATGGTGTTTACTTAAAATTAGTCCATATGTGTCTATAAGTTGTACTCATATAGCTTGTATTCACGTACAGAAAACCTCCAATGACTTTGACCTACCTAGATGAGTATAGTTAATGTCTTGTTGTCTTTCTAATGGTATCTATTTGCCTTGTATCTTTCTTGATACAAACCCAAGAACCCGTTGCTGTTGAGTCGATTCCAACTCATAGCGACCCCATAGGACCCAGTAGAGAGTTGCCCCATAGGGTTTCCAAGGATCAGCTGGTGGATTCCAACTGATTTATGTGTCCCTTTCTGTCTCTTGGAAACCCTGGTGGTGTAGCAGTTAAGTGCTGTGGCTGCTACCCAAGAGGCCGGCAGTTCGAATCCACCAGGCGCTTCTTGGAAACTCTGTGGGGCAGTTCTACTCTGCCCCGTAGGGTCGCTGTGAGTCAGAATTGACTCGACAGCAGTGGATATATTACCTACTGTCCTCCACTGACCATATAACAAATTTTAAAATTTCATATTTTCTAAGTGTTTTGTGTATCAAGTATTATAAAACAAAAAGAGATACAGTAATTATGCAACTTAATAAATTGTCCATATCTGGAAAGGTGGAATGTGATAAAATGCCTTTTTATTTCCTCTTTAATTGTTTTAGTTACCCTTGTATGATAATGAGACAAATTAGAAACTAGCAAATCCACTGTCTTATCAGATTTTTTAAAAATCTAAACCACAATCATTGCTTTTAACAGTGCCATTTTGCACAAAAGTAGTTCCGGGGAATGAGTGTTCCTAAGTTCAGAAAAGTGTGGCTGACGTCATTGTACATCTGCTCAAGATCATTAAAACCCTTAGGCAGTTAGTCTGGAGCTCGTTATTGATTAGACTCAAGACTTCTTGTTTCCATGATAGAACCTGGGACACTTGAAGGGGCATCCTCCTAACTCTCTATGAGCCAGGGTCAGAGTCATAGGTATCAGAATCATTGGCTCCCGCTGCTGCCGCCTCTACTGCTATTGTGATTGGCAGGACAACAGGTGGTGCTACGTTCCCAGAAGCAGTAGTACACGTGGGCAGCGGTGGGAAGGAGCTGGAAGGACAGTGGTCTCCAGTGCAGTTGTCAAGGCTTTCATCTTCAGGACCCAGATATACTTTGCATCTCTTCTTCTTTCACCTCTCTCCCTAAAACATTTGCCAGACATGACATTAGGCACTTTCACATGTACATCTTACTGTTGTTAGATGCCGTCAAGTCCTTTCTGACTCATGGCAACCCTGCATACAACAGAGCGAAACACTGCCCAGTCCTGCGCCATCTTCACAATCCTTGTTATGCTTGAACCCATTGTTGCAGCCCGTGTGTCAGCCCATCTTGTCGAGGGTCTTCCCCTTTTTTGCTGACCTACTTTACCAAGCATGATATCCATCTTCAGGGACTGGTCCCTCCTGATAACATGCCCAAAGCATGTGAGACGAAGTCTTGCCATCCTTGCTTCTAAGGAACATTCTTGCTGTACTTTCTGCAAGACAGATTTGTTCATTCTTCTGGCAGTCAAGGGAATATTCAGTATTCTTTGCCAATACCATAATTCAAAGGCGTCAGTTCTTCTTCAGTTTTCCTTATTCATTGTCCAGCTGTCCACATGCATGTGAGGCAATTGAAAATGCCATGGCTTGGTTCAGGCTTGAGTCACTTAGTCCTCAAAGTGACATCTTTGCTTTTGAACACTGTAAAGAGATCTTTTGCAGTAGTAGATTTGCCCAGTGCAATGCATTGTCTTAATTTCTTGACTGCTGCTTCCATGGACTTTGGTTGTGGATCCAAGGAAATGAAATCCTTGACAACTTAAGTGTTTTCTCCATCTATCATGATAATTGTTTAATGGTCAAGTTGTGAGGATTTTGTTTTCTTACTAGTCACCACGATAGCCTCCCAAGATAGGTGATGGATTCCTATTTCATAAGTGAAGAAACTGACACTTCTCTTCTTCTTGGTCTGAGTCCTGCCTTCTGTTGCCATCTTCTCTGAAGCACACAGGCAAGTATCAGAGGAGTTTTCCCTCCCTGAATTGTGGGCCAGCCACCGCTAGATGCTAGTAGACCTGGAGAGACAGCCAAGTGAAAGTCCTTCTGGCATCCGATGGACCTGCTTGGAGACCTCACAGTTAGCTCTCCATTAGACTGGACAGGGCAAGGAGCAAGAAGTTACCAGATCACGTTCTAGCACCGTGTTGATCCCTCCTTCAGATGTTACATAACTGTGGATTAGGAGTCAAACAGAATTTAGCTGTTTGTCTGAAGTAGGAAAAAGACCCCTTGATTTTATTAAGATTATTGTGTTCCTCTATATACTGATACACATAAATATTAAGTGGTTTATTTTTAATTTCTGAATTTAAAAGGATATTTGGAAGAGCCGTGGTATGGTAAAATGCCTCCCCTCCCCCCCATTTGTCTATTAGCATGACAAGTTTTTCTTAAGTCGAATATGGAATTTTAGTTCATAAATCCCATTTATTTAAGGAAAACTAAATTTTCATTGTTCGCATTTGTTTTTCATTGCTCTTCTCACCTAGAAACGGTGGAAAGAACTTTCTAAGGAAGACTTGTCTCCTGCTTTTGATCATTCACCAACCAAAATAGTGACTGAAAGGTACAATGGGAACAGAATGAGCTTAGAAGAAGGAAAAGTTACAGGTGACAGGTGTACAGGACTGTCCTCTAAAATGCAAGATACTGTAGAGGAAAAGAGCGAGAGGTGAGTTCGCTGCAAGTGTGTGTATGAAGTAATTGAGGCCCTTTGCTTATTGGGTTGATGGAACTATTTATTAATCACCAAAGGGGATTTAGTTAATCACATGACATCATTGTTCTCAAAGAGCTTTCAGTTTTGTTACGAAGCCATTACTTCCAGACAGACACCTGTTGAAATGGTTAAAATAATATGAATTCAATACAGAAGTTAATATAATTAGGTGCTAAAAAGGTATGGTACAGAAGATAAATGTTATGAACACTTTAGCCTGACATTGGTACAGTTGTGTAGCATTTGTACTATAGTTATAATATAGTTGATATTACGTCTTTATAAAAATTGAAAAGTACTTAAATATTTAAACTTAATTCCATTATTGGAGGAAGAAAAGTCCTTTTCCCCCCAAAAAATCACATAAGGTGTCCTTTTATACTCTTTATTTTTGAATCCATATGAATGACTTAACTATTCAAATTTTTAAATTAAAAATTACTGTATTTCTAAGGTTCATATTATCTCACACATTAGGAAACTGGTATCCTGAGGACAAGTCTCTTAGCAGAGGAAATGAGTTCTCTTACTTCCCCACTTCTGTTTCTCTGTGTAACTCTGAAGTTGCAAATTTTTTGTTGTAGTCATATTTGTTACATGCGGCTCTGGGAATGTACCATGAAAATAGTCAAAGGTCCCCTGTACTTTACAGCTTCACTTGTATGTTTTCCCAGCGTGGAACTTAGGTGTTTGAAATTTTATAAAAGCTAATGTATTATGATACAGAGTGCATGTATTATCATACATTGGAAGAGTTATAATATTATGACTTAGAAATGTTACTCTGTGTTTATGGTTTTAGAAATTTTACAGTACAGTTTAAAGCATAAAGTTGTTTTGTTTACCTTGAATATTATACATTTAAATCAAGAAGTAATATTGTTTCAGATTACTGTATCTTTGTCCATAATAAGATTCTTGGGTCCCTGGTGTCTTTGGATGTGGGGGAGCAGGAGACTAGCTCTGTTTGTATAATGGCCTTAGTTTCTTAGTTCTGCCACAACAGGAATCCCACAAGTGGTGGCTTTAAAGAACAAAAATTTATTTTCTCACAGTTTAGGAGGCTAGAAGTCCAATTCAGGGCACCGGCTCTAGGGGAAGGCTTTTTCTCTCTGTCAGCTCTGGAGGAATATCCTTGTCTCAGCTTCCATAGCCCCAACATTCCTCAGCTGATCCTCCCATGTGCTTGTCTTCTTCAGTTTGTATGCTTGTCTCTGCCTAATGAGCTCTTTTTATATCTCAAAAGTGACTAGGTTTAAGCACAGCCTACGCTGATAAGACCCCTTAATATAACAAAGCCCTATTCCCAAACGGGATTACATCCACAGGTATAGGGGTTAGGATTTTGGGGGACACAGTTTAATCCATAATAGGAATTAATTAAAAGAAGACTTGGTGACCAAAATGATGGCCTTACTACTTCAGACACACTGAGCTTTAATCTTTAAACACAGACCAACCGTTATCAGCAGTCCCAGAATTGCTAAATAAAAATAAAATAGTGAGGACTAAATAGAGAAACGTTGAATTTAGTGGTACGTTGATAGTTGGTGACATTAAGGAAAACTCTTTAGGAGAGTTGAAACTATAAAAAAATTTTTTTGCCAGTTAAAGGGTAGATACTGAATACCTGTAAAGGCATGGGTTAAACTACTCATTCTCGCTTCCCAGGGCAGAAGAGTTACAGCGTGGTCACAGGAGGCTGATGCGTGGGAGAAGGGTGTGTGTGTGTGTGTTGTTTCCTTCTTTCTCTTCTTCCCTCCAAGATAGATGAGGCTGATACATGTTTGAAAGCAGAGGGCCTCTAAGCTGAGAAGGCTAATTGACAGATTGAAGCTACAAACAATAAAGGAGGAAAAGAATCAGGAATATAAAGTAAAACTTACCATTAAAGAATCTGTCACTCTGTAGTCAAACTTATTTACAACAAGGGTGCTAAGTCCATTTGATAGGGAAAAAAGAAACTCTTCAATAACCGGTGCTGGGAAAATTGGATTTCGTCATGCAGAAAAGTGAAACAAGATCCATGCCTCACACTATACACAAAAGCAAATTCAAAATGGATTAAGAACCTAAATGTGCAAACTAAAACCCTAAAATTCTTAGAAGAAAAAGGAGCAACACTGTCAGGCCTAGATTATCTAATATAGTAACACAAGCACAAACAGCAAAAGACAAATAAATGGAACCTCACAAAATTGAACATTTTTGTTGATAAAAGACTTTACTTAAAAAGTAAAACAAGCTATCGACTGGGAGAATATCTTCAGAAACCATATATCTGACAAGAACCTACTAATCAGATTATGTACAAAACTTGGACAACCTAACAACAAAAAGACAAATAATCATAAAATCTGCAAAGGACTTGAATAGAAATTTTACCAAAGAGGACATTCCAAGGGCCACTGAATATGAAAAGACGGCTCAGCATCATTAGCCATCAGAGAGATGCAAATCAAAACCATGATGAGGTACCATTTCAATACCACTACCATGGCCAAGAGGTTTGCAGTTCAAAACTACCAGCTGCTCCCTGGAAACCCTGTGGGACAGTTCAACTCTGTCCTGTAGGGTTGCTATGAGTCGGAATCAACTCCATGGTTAAGATAAAAAATATATAGGAAGTAACAAATGTTGGTGAGGTTGTGGGGAGATTGACAACCTTACCCCATTGCTGGTGCGAATGCAAAATGGTATAACCGTTGTGGAAAACAGTGTGGCGTTTCTTCAAAAAACTAAAAGTAGAACTACTATGGTTATTGTTGTTAGGTGCCATCGAGTCAGTTCCGACTCATAGCGACCCTATGCACAACAGAACAAAACACTGCCCTGCCCTAAGCCATCCTTACAGTCGTTGTTATGCTTGAGCTCATTGTTGCAGCCACTGTGTCAGGCCACCTCGTTGAGGGTCTTCCTCTTTTCCGCTGACCCTGTACTCTGCCAAGCATGATGTCCTTCTCCAGGGACTGATCCCTCCTGACAACATGTCCAGAGTATGTAAGATGCAGTCTCGCCATCCTTGCCTCTAAGGAGCATTCTGGCTGTACTTCTTCCAAGACAGATTTGTTCTTTCTTTTGGCAGTCCATGGTATATTCAATATTCTACGCCAGCACCACAATTCAAAGGTGTCAGTTCACCTTCGGTATTCCTTATTCATTGCCCAGCTTTCACGTGCATATGATGCGATTGAAAATACCATGGCTTAGGTAAGGTGCACCTTAGTCTTCAAGGTGACATCTCTGCTCTTCAACACTTTGAAGAGGTCCTTTGCAGCAGATTTACCCAATGCAATGCGTCTTTTGATTTCTTGACTGCTGCTTCAATGAGTGTTGATTGTGGATCCAAGTAAAATGAAATCCTTGACAACTTCAGTCTTTTCTCTGTTTATCATGATGTTGCTGAAAGTGAAGAGGATTTGATGCACTTACTAATGAAGGTCAAAGACCACAGCCTTCAGTATGGATTGCACCTCAACATAAAGAAAACAAAAATCCTCACAACTGGACCAGCGAGCAACATCAGAACTGCTATATGAACCAGCAATTCCACTTCTAGGTATATACCCAAAAGACTTGAAAGCAGAAACTCAGAGACTTGTGCACCAGTGTTCTTTGCAGCCACTATTCATAATAGTGAAAAGGCGGAAACAACCTGAATGCCCATCAGCAGATCAATGGAGAAACAGAATGTGGTACATACAATGGAATACTACTCAGCCAGTAGGAGAAATAAAGTCTTGATAGATACTACAATGTGGATGGAGCTGGAAGACATTATGCTGAGTGAAATAAATCAATTATAAAAGAACAAATACTGTGTATGACCTTACTTGTATAAAAAGACAAAGACAAATGTGTAGAGATCAAGGATTCTTAGTGGTTACCGGGGCAGGAGGGAGGGGGAAAAGGTGGGTTAATGGTGATTGAAATATCCCATTGGTTAAGGGTAGAGTTGACAACCAGTTATTGTTGTCAGTAAGTTGTTACATGCTGTTGAGTGGATTTCAACTCATAGCCACCCTATAGGATAGAGTAGAACGGCCCCCATAGGGTTTCCAAGGAGCAGCTGGTGTATTCAACCTGCCAACCTTTTGGTTAACTTGAATTGCCAGATGTATGGGAGATATTTTACAACGACAACAAAAAAAAGTAGCTGTTGAGGCTGATTACAACCAAAAACCTCATGAGATTTGGTTCCTTGGCTTGGAGGTTTAGGGTCGTGGTTTCATGGGCCATCCCAGTCATTTGGCCTGATTACATGTTTAGGGCCCCAATAATCTGGATTTCTCTGATTGTTTATTGTGATTAGATTCAGGCTAAACATTTTTGGCCTGGAAAATCTTTAATAGTCAAGGTATGTGGCAGCAGTGTTTAATTGAGGTCATTTGGAGGCAGGGAAACCAGTCAGGTTTTTGCCATAATACAGGCAAATGATGAGTAAAAAGAGGAAATAAGTATTTTGTCAGATGTTTTAATAGGAATCGTAACTTAATATGTTGTCATTGCTCATCCTTCTTTATCTAGTCCTAGAAAATTTATATCTTGAGATTTAAAGAACTTCCATTGCAACAAAAATCCTGTGTTGAATAGGAAAATAAAGAACTGGAGATATGTATAGTCAAAAAGAGCAGTAGAAGCTACCATAGCAGAAGTTAGGAAAACATTAAATGTATAGCTTTTAATCATGGCCTTTGTGAAAGGTCAGATGTAAACATGAGAGGAGATCAGATGATTGGGGAACCAGCTTATCCTCCTGTTGTTGGCTGTGAGGGCTAGTTAAAAAGGGAGGAAAGACATAGGAATATGTCATAGGGAAATAAGAGCCATCACACAAATAGACATATGTACACCCATGTTCATTGCAGCATTGTTCACGATAGCAAAAAAATGGAAACAACCTAGGTGCCCATCAACAGATGAATGGATAAACAAACTATGGCGCATACACACAGTGGAATATTATGCAAGGATAAAGAAGAATGATGAATCTGAGAAACATCTCACAACGTGGATGAATCTGAAGGGCTGAGCGAAATAAGTCAGTCACAAAAGGACAAATACTGTATGAGACCACTAGTATAAAAACTCATGAAAAAGTTTACACACAGAAACAATCTTTGATGGTTACAAGGGAGGGGTGGGGTGTAGATATAAAAACACTAAATAGACAATAGATAAGTGGTCATTTTGATGAAGGGTAAGACGGCACACAGTACTGGGGAAGTCAGCACATTTTGACAAAGGTGAAGTCCTAGAAGCCTCACAGACACATCCAGACTCGCTGAGGGACCAAATTACTGGGCTGAGGGCTGTGGGGACCGTGGTCTTGGGGGAACATCTAGCTCAATTGGCATAGTTTATTTAAAAAAGGAAGGAAAGAAACTGTCAGCCACAGAGGTCACAATTTCGAAAGAAATCATCTTGCTTATTTTCAGGCCCTACTAAAAGTACTTACTAACATAAAACTATGCCAGAAATTACTGCTGAATTCTCAGAGTGGATCTCTAAGCCATTTAGAATATTGAGTCTTTTTCCCTTTTTTTGTTTCTATGTTTGATTGACGTGAAAAACACATGGGTGTGTATGGTTTTATTTGAGCTTATGTCCTTGTAATAGAGCGCGCTTCAATTTGTTTTTATGTATTCACAGCGCTCTGCGGAAACGTATTCGAGAGGACAGAAAAGCTAACACGGCTCAGAAGGTGCAACAGATGAAGCAGAGGCTAAACGAGACTGAACGAAAAAGAAAAAGGTGGTTATATTGGCAGCCTATTCTCACTAAGACCGGGTTTGTGTCAGTCCTTTTGGTTGGCGCTTTTGTTGGCTGGACGCTGTTTCTTCAGCAAAATGTCCTATAAACAATTAATCCTGCTGAGCAAGCTTCTGCGCTAGTAGCTGACAGTGCTGCGATCATCACAGGGGTTTATCTGGTGCAGTAGACTAGACGTCAGCCAGATGAGCGATATGTACAGTCACAAGCCAGACATCTCAGGACTCTCTACTGCAGGTTCCTCTGAAAGCCAAGCTGTAAACACCTCCATGATATAAAGACACTGACATTTGTTAGAATTGGCATGGCTTGCATCTGTACTCACACATGTCAGATGTGGCGTGTCACCTGGCCAGGTTGAGAACAGCTTTACCACAGGGATTTGTGTTTGGAGGCTATCAGGATTTTAACATGCATTTGATACAAGCAATAAATATTGTGGTTTTATCTACGTTATTAATGGAAAGGAAATGACCTTGAAATAATGTGTGTAATGTGTACTGTACTCTTGACATGGGCATCAACATTTTATATTCTTAGTCATTTCAGGATAAATGTATTTTATAGCTACCTATTTGATCTTACTTTAGCAGTTAATGTACTTTTTAAAAGCTCAATTTGAAAAATATGTTACCATAATATAAAAAATTGTATGTTGGCTTAATTGTGCTAGATAAATTTTCCGCTTTCCTAAAGAGAAGTTTGATAAAAGCAGTTAGAAATCTCAATAAGCAATTTTTACTATATATTTGCACTTCTTTTATGTTCACAGTTTTCCCAATTTTAAAAAGAAAAACAAATTTTCCCTAAAAATATTTTTAAAGGGAAATTCTTCGTACTGGAGTAGTCAGCAAACAGTTGGTCAAGACTTTGTAAAGAATTTGGTTTCTGTAAAGCCCATTGCTACTACTGTTTATTTTCATGAAATTTCGATGTAATTACCCTAATTTATAACTGAGATAATCATGATTTAGGAAATAAAAATAAGAAGCAGCGTTTTATGAGCTATGATTTCAGTTTACTAGACTGAAGTTTTCAAGTAAAATATTTTTCAAGTTCTTTCTACTTCAATAAATAGTATGATGCTGTGCAAACCTTACAGTGTCCCTTTAACTTCTTATTGAATATTTTTTAAAGCATGTTGTGTGACGAATTTATCCACTCATTTGAGAGCTGGCCTTTTTCATGTCCCAACCTTCCATTCAGTGTTTTGTTTGACATAAATCTGAGTCATTTTCACCTTAATTGCTAGGAGGAATGAAGAGTGTACGTTATTTCAGTGGTTTTCAAACTGTGATCGTTGGATGTAGGGGCCAGTGGGAAAGACTCCAAGCTACCAGCCTTTACTTTAAACCACAGCAACTCTGCTTTATCTGTTTATATGCCACATAGGATTGCTGCATAGGGCTTAATTATTAAAATATATATATATATTCCTTTTTTTTTTTTAAGTCTAAAAACCATTGATATAGATAGATTATCTTGAATTGATTTTGGATGTATTAAATTATGCTGAAAATATTTAAAGCAGGATATAGGTTAGGTGGTACTCATAAACCCATTGCCATCGAGTTGATTCAAACTCATAGTGACCTGATCGAACAGTCTTGAAGAGCTGCACCACCAGGGCTCCTATACTGTGTATTAAATTGTGTCCTTACTTAGTATCACTGTGTCCTGTAACCTTTAAATGAAGAGGAGTTAAGGGAGTAAACTTATATCTGTCTCTGTTGAATCTGTGTTCAGGTGCCAAGACCTGATGTTTTAGGTTATTATTGGTTTAAAATCTTTCTTTCCAATTTGCTTTGGTTTATCTTTGCTGAAATACAATACATTATTCTTCAAGCCAGGTATCAATAGACCACATTAATTTCCAATTGAAGAGAGCCTTGCTTTAAACAAACCTGTAAAGACTTACAGGAAACAGATGCTGGTTTTGGTGTTCTTTGCCCTTTGCAAAGTGAGTGTGATTTACCAGGTCAGGCAGTGGGCACCTGTTGGTGATCTTCAGCAAGGGCCCATCATCTCTCCTCCCCCAAGGTGGTCCTCAAAGACAGTGTTGAACAGTGGAAGCTATAAATAGTGTGAGGTTTTTACCAGCAGTAGTAGTTTTGGTGTGTGCCATGTCTTAGTTATTAACAACGTAGGCGGCATATTTTTGTGCCTGCCGCCATCACCCTGACCTCCATTAAATGGGGTCTGCCAGTCAGAGAACGGGACGCAGGCCCTGTACTGCCTTCTGGGTAACCCAAACCAAAAACCAAACCCACTGCCATCGAGTCGATTCCGACTCATAGCAACCCTAGAGGACAGGGTAGAACTGCCCCATAGAGTTTCCAGGGAGCACCTGGTGGATTCAAACTGCCCACCTTTTGGTTAGCAGCCGTAGCACTTAACCACTATCCCCCCAGGGTTTCCTTCTAGGTAACATCCAGAGGAAAACATTAATCACCCTTCCTGGATTCCATGTCTTTCAAAAAAAAAAAACGCTGCATCCTTGGGTCTTAATAATATTTTCTAGTTCGACGGCAGTGGAGTGGGTTTTAGTTTTAACAGATTTTAAAATCTGTGGCGTAGTTTGATTTTAATGAGGTTTAGTATTGCCTTTTGAATAGATTGTTAGAAAAAAAGATAACAACAAAGGCTATTATTTTCATAGAAAGTTTCCTTAACTGGTTAATTCCTCCCCCCCCCAAGAAGCTGATAGCAACCTTTGGTTTAGCTCTGTCTTCTCTGGCTACATCAGCTGATTACATATTCCTTTCCAAGCTTAACCCAAAAACCAGAACCCAGTGCCATCGAGTCAATTCCGACTCATAGCGACCCTATAGGACAGAGTAGAACTGCCCCATAGAGTTTCGACTCGACGGCACTGGGTTCCAAGCTTCGCCAAGTGTTATTTGTGCCGGTTTACCACTGATTCTTGTCCTTGCTTGCACACACACAGTATATAAAAATATAATTCTCCAGATTTAATTTATCCACTTCATAAATGATAATACTTTTTCCCACGTTCTTAATAGGTTAAAACATAACATGTAAAAGTACACAGAGAACTTTAAAACAAATAGAGAGACCATTTTTTCATGTTTAGAGGAGATATACACATTTGCCAAGTTTTCTACCTCTCTGTCCTTTGCCATTTCACTGGGTATTGATATTTCTACCAAGGAATGAACAAGAAAGGAGAAAAGAAGGAAAAGAAAACCAAGAACTTGCTAATGATCACATTCTTTTTAAATCGCTCTGTTTAGCAGGTGTGTCAAAGAAAGGGGCTGTTACTCTTCAATTTTACGTGCACCTGTGCTTGTCCCCTTTGTCTGAAATAAGTCAGAATTGATGGTATGAATCAAAAAAACATATTTTTGTTGAAAAAGTAGTTAGTTTATGCCATGGGGCAGTCCTCCAGCTTTTATATCAGTTCCTCCTTTGCTTTCAGCATCAGTGCAAAGTGATGGTGGCTGCCATCTCTTGATCGTTTGCTATGGGCCAGGCACTGTGCTAAGGCACTTTGCACGTATTATCCCATTTAATCCTCACAACACGCTTACAAGGTAGGTGATGTTACAGTTACGCTATAATCAGCCTGAGATTTAGCATTTCTGCATCCTTGTATGGCGCTATTGTTGACAAGTCTCGTGTGTATATAGTAGTATTTTTAAGAATTACATCGTTCTCAAAAACTGCTGCAACTTACTTCCCTCTTAGAAAACTGCCTCTTATTAGATTCTGTACAAATAGACACAAATCACAACCTGATGGTACTGAAATATTTTTACTGACCATTGTACAGTTTACAAGTACCTACACTTCCACAGCATCTGGTTATTTTACAAATTTTAAAAATCTCGTCTTACCCTGACTTCTACCTGAACTTTCAAAATACAAGTCTTATGGAGATTTAAAAAGAAGAAAATGTAGCCTAAGGCTAATGCCATTGTGTATATAATCCCTTTCTGTGTTCAGGCAGGAGTCTAGGATTCAAGTGTTTTGTAGACAGGAGTTCTTTCTTCTAGCACATCCACATGGTTCTGTTGGTGGGGTAGAGAGTGTGTAGCTAGGACACAGGGGACCATGAGATTCTCAGAGATCAGCCAGATCAGGTAGGTTTCTGCATAACAATGGGGAGGGCAGTTGGCGGCTCCAAGGCCACTACTTCACTCCCCCTGCTTCGGGCATGCACCCCCAGTTTGGAACTAAGTACATAGCAGAAATGCCTGTTCTTGATTCTCAGTTACACAGGAGCAGCTAATCAAGTCTCTTTTACTTTAAGCCATAATTGTAAGTATTTGGTTTGATTTCTTTAGATACGGGGGCACCAAGATGTTAGGAATGAAATTTTGAAAATAGAAACAGCATTTTTCCCCATAATAAGATTGCTGTTGTTAGGTGCCAACTCGTATTGACCCTGTGTATAACAGAACTAAAGGCTGCCGGATCCTGCGCCATCTCCATGATCATTGTTATGCTTAAGCCCATTGTTAGTCACTGTGTCAGTCCATGTCATTGAGGGCCTTCCACACTTCTAATGACACTCTACCAAGCATGATGTCTTTCTCCAGGGACCGGCCCCTCCTGATAAAATGTCCAGAGTGAGACGAAGCCTTGCCATCCTCGCTTCTAGGGAGCATTCTGGCTACTTCTTCCAAGACGGATTTGTTCATTCTTTTGGTTGTCCATGGTATATTCAGTATTCTTTGCTAACACTGTAAGTCAAAGGCATCAATTCTTCAGTCTTTCTTATTCATTGTCTAGCTTTCACGTGCTTATGAGGCGATTGAAAATACCATGGTTTGGGTCAGGTGCACCTTAGTCTTCAAGGTGACATCTTTCCTTTTTAGCACTTCGAAGAGGTCTCTTAACAGCACATTTGCCCAGTGCAGTGCGTTGTTTGATTTCTTGACCGATGATTGTTCTGGAGTTGAAACGACTTCACTCATTTTTCTTCCCCAGCTCATTTGTTTGGATTTGATTCCATTTGTCTATATACCTGTCTTCAAAGCAGTGTTAGAAGACAGCAGCTCCAACAGCCTTTACGGCAGTGGGTACACGAGAAGTTACGGCTGTCTCCTGTTCACTGAGTGGGCCTAAATGATAACGATACGTTAGTGGAGAGAAATTCAAGTTGTGTAAACTCTCATCAATCCCCAACTCTGCGAGGAATCTCAAGTCCAGATAGGGAGCATTGATTGCTGTGTTTTTCGTCCTTGGCCCTCTTAAAGCCATTTGATAGTTGATCTAGATTTCGGGAGTTAAGGTTTTTTACTCTTCTTGGTCATGTTCTAAAGTTCTAGGGAAAGGGGGTGTTTGACTATCTCGTTTTTACCTCAGTACAGGAGTTTTCTGAGCATTTGCCGTATTCAGGTTGGTCCCAGAGAAGCATTAAGCAATTCTGCCTAAGCGCTTTCTCTCAGCACTCTCCAGATAAAACCATCCTCTCCTTTTACTATTTGGATTCTGCAAGCATTGCCCTCTTTTGGGAGAACATTTCCTTCATTGACAAGTATGCTGTTTTCCCATCACGGCATTTCTGAGTATAAGTACTCAGTCCCATGAGATGCTTTTACTTGGTTTGAGAGACTTTGTCTTTATCGCTAACCACCTGGCAATGAAAACATTTTAAAGGGCCCTGTCCACTTCTGGTTGCCGGATGAGAGTAAAAAGTTTAATCTTGTGAGCTCTTTCCGTTTGGGTTTTGTAATTTAGAGTGTAATATGGGAATTAGAGAACTTAGTGAGGATGCTACTTACAGAGTCTGCTGTAATACTCTTGGTGTTCTACATTACCTAAGTATGTTGTAGGGCACGAGTAGAACAATTTCAGTGGAACTTTTTTTTTTTTTGTGACAGACACCATTTTAATAAGAAAAAAAAAAAAAAGCACCAGATTATTCTTTATTGCTCTAACTTGGCATAGATTTTTTTCAGACACATAATACTGTTTATTCATTCAAATTGCTACCATATAAAAACTTCGTTATTTTGGGTTTGGCGAATTCAGGAGAGGGCACCTGGGTAAGTTGATTTGTATGGAAGGGCAGTGCTTTGCTTACCTTAAGAGAAGTCTGTGATTAGCCTCTATTCATTTCAGTGAAATATTAGTGTGAACATCTAGTGGCAAAAACTACTTCCGGTGAAGTTCGACTTTGCATTACTTTAGAAATTAATACAAGTGTTGTGTTTGTAGACTAGATCCTTATAATATTCTAGCAGAAGGACTGTTGGCAGTGTGTGAGGACTGCCTTATCCAAATAAAACACTAAGCCTCGTTAATTTCATTTGTTTGAGCCCATTTTACTTTTGCCTGATTAAAACAAAACTCCAAAACAGAGAAAAAAAAAACCAGTATGTTTCTTTTAGTTATAAGTGATAGTTCATCCTTGCCAGAAGTATTTTTAACACACCCTATATGGTGTACCTACAATTCTGGTAGTCAGTTTAAGTGCATAATTTAAACTTAATCTCTAAGTGGAGTCCTTGGGTGATACAAAAGGTTAACCCACTCGGCTGCTAACCAGAAGGTGGAAGGTTCGAGTCCACCCAGAGGCACCTTGGAAGAAAGGCCTACTACTCTACTTCTGAAAAATTAGCCATTAAAAGCTCAGTGGAGCACAGTTCTGCTCCGACCTACATGGTGTCACCACGAGCTGTAGTCAGCTCCGCAGCAACTGGTTTTTAATATCTATAAGTGCCTCCTCTAGGTAGAGAGCGTTTCCCTGTTTTTAGGTAAGAAAACTAAGTCCCAGAGTAAGTAAGTTGCCCAGGACTGCACAGTCCATGCATGAGAGGGCTGATCCAAATGCCGGTAACGCCAGAGTTCGTACTGTTTCCATCATGTCATACCACCTGTTTCTATGGAATATTTAGTCCTTTAAATGGGAAAATATTACACAACTACTCTTATCTGTTAAAATCCAGTGTAATTCTCTTTATTTTTTAAGTGAGGCAAATCAGATTTTTCCCTTCCCAAAATTTTATTAAACAGTTTCAACTACCGCAGAACCAGAGAAACACTGAAATGTTATAAAATTCTCTAAACCATTATTTCATTTGCTTTGATTGATTGAATTAAGATACTTTGTTTTAAAGACCAGGCTTTTTTGAATGCGTGGAAAATAAATACATATTTTGCCAGCATACTAACTAGGAAATGCCTTTCATCACTTCCACTACATTGGCTCACGCTTCGGGAGGTTCCGGTAATAGTGGCCTTGGTAGTGTCTGTGACCCACAGATGCCTGACGAGAATATTGTCATGAAGACTTGACATTTCTCCATTGGTGCTAGAAAGTCAGAGGAAAGGGCTATTCAGAACCCCAGAGTGCTCGGTGCCTTGCTTTAGATGAAGGAGGCAGTGAGTGAGCAGGAAGAAGCCTAATTTATACTATTTTTGTGTTTTTGACTAAATGTTTTAGCTGAATGTGTGGATGTGGTTTATATTTCCTATTTATATATGCGGAAATCAAATAATGACAAGTATTTAGATTTTGGTTAGTGAGGGGAGTTGGGCGAAGACTGGAGATATTATTTACCTTCCCCAAACGTTCAGTAATTTGTAAATATTGTGAAATAACACCAGAAACTCATCTGCCTTGACAATAGTCGTTTCATTTATCTAATGCTTGTTTTAAATGTATTTGCTTTTTATTTTTGGCATTAAAGTATCATAAATCTGTCAATTTATTTTATGTCTGTTTTCTTTCATATTGATAGTGATTTAAATTATGTGTCACTTTGTCAGTATTATCCTTTGGGACAAAAAGCATGCTGCTGATAGTCTGTGATGTTAAAATGTAAACTCACTTTATTTTCAAACATTACGTTGATAATATTTTTAGCTGTATTATACAGCGGAGGTCGAGATTGGAGTCCAAAGTCTAGCACATGCCATATAATCTTATTAAATTGTTGTGGGTACATTTCTTTTAAACCTGTCTGCCTGCCAGTATCTCGGTAGAGGTTGTTAGTTGATGTTCCGAGGAATAAAAGATGACCTAAAAAATTCATAGTCATCTTTGTTTTCATAGTAATCTTTGAAGAAGAATATGAGTTGTGGCTCTTTAACATGAGTCTACCTCAAACTCCTAATTCTATTTGAGAGTTGAGCACTAAAGCAGTTCTACCCCAGCAGTAGTGAAGCCCTTAGTGTGGTTGAATGTGGGGTGTGGGAATGAGCTTTGGCTGCCTTTTTAGTTCCTTGTTAGTCCTTTTATGTTTGTGTGTGTCTGTGTCTGTCTGGTAAATTTGAAATGAATAGATGACTTCTCATTTTATGTTTTAGGCCAAGATTGACAGACACCTAAGTATTCATGACTTGAGAATATTCTGCAGCTATAAATTTTGAACCATTGACGTGCAGAGCAAGACCTGAAGCCGACTCCGGAAACGAAAGTGAGGCTTGATAGACCTGTAGATTGCCTCGCGGCTGTCTGTTTACAAAGTAAACTTTACATCCAGGGAATGAAGAGCACCCACCAGCAGAAGACTTTACAGAATCCTTTAATTTGATGTATTAAGTGTTTTTTAATGCGTGTATGAAATGTAGAAAGATGTAAAAGAAACAAATTTAGGGGAGACTGCTTTGTATTCTGCCATTCCTACTGTATTTTTATACTTTTTGGCAGCATTAAATATTTTTATTAAATAGACCATGTTGGCTTGTGTGCATTATATTGGGATACTCTGCTTCAAATCATGAATATTTGTGGGTTTACTTTCAAATGTTTATTATTAGCAGAGCCCTGGTGGCACAGTGGTTAAGAGTTCCGCTGCTAACCAAAAGGTTATTACTAACATTTGACATTTAAATGGAAATTGGTTCAAAACATTGGTCACTTGCTTATTAAGATTTTTTAATTGCCCCTCAATTCTTTCATCCTAATAATATAGATTTAGGAGAAAGCAACAATGGAAAAGTTACAGTGTTCCTTTTGGTGGCTGGAGAAATCCTAGTGTAAGTGGTAATGCCTTACTTGATCTCAGTTAAGTTGTCGTTAGCTGCCGTTGAGTCAGCTGCCTCCTGTAGCAACCCCAGGTACAGCAGAACTGAATGTGGCCCAGCCCTGCGCCGTTGTCGCTGTCGTTGGTATGCTTGAGTTCATTGTTGCAGCCGCTGTGTATTTTGAGTGCTTTCCAACCTAGGGACTCATCTCCCAGCACCACATGGGACAGTACTCTGTCATGATCCATAGGGTTTTCTTTGGCTGACTTTCAGTAGATTGCCAGGCCTTCATTCCTAGCCTGGAAACGCTGAAACCTGTCCACCGTGTGTGACCCTGCTGGTGTTTGAAGTGCCAGTGCCATAGCTTCTAGGGTCATAGTAACACACAAGCCACCACAGTACAACAAACTGACAGACTGGTGGTGTTAAAATAAGCGTGTAGGCAGTCCCCAGGCTATGAACAAGATCTGTTCCTGTGTCTTTAAGTGGGATTCGTGGGTAAGTCAGAACAGGTGGCGTATGATGTTAGGGGCTACAGTTGCGAACCAAAAGGTTTGTAGTTCAAATCCTTCCTTCTCGGAATTCCTGCTCCTTGGAAACCCTGCAGGGCATTTCTAATCTGTCCTTTAGGGTCACTACGAGTCGGAATCTACTCAGTGGCAATGGTTCTGGTTTGGCTTCAGTGCAAGAAAAGGCTCAAAGCCTCTTCAGTAATTTAAAAGCTGCGTATGCAGCAAGCGAAGGTGATTGTGATGAATTTGTTGCGAGTACAGGTTGGTTCAGTCATTTCAAAGTGAGGGCAAATTTACATCATACTGAAGGGCAGGTGCAAGTTGTACCTGGGATGTTCATGAGCCGGGGATACCAGTGCAGCAATTCAGTGCAGTTGTAAAACCACGGCGTGTCCTTGTGTTGGGTGTTGTGTTTTCCACAAACATCTTCTATCCTAAGGAAACCAAAGATTCTAAGTGAGGCTTTGGCCTTCTGTACCATCTAATTTCCCAACTAAGTGGTGGGTGTATACTATGTCTCTGATCAGTTTTCCAGATTATTTGATGATTGGTTATATTTTTATTGTCCAGACATTCTCAAGCCTCTCATCACTTGAGCATTATCTGAAGGGTATAATAACTCCTAATTGTTTTTTGTTTTGCCAGCTGTGAAATTCTCATAAAATTTTATAAATATTATCTTTCTAAGTTATACTAATGCCCCATTAGAACAATTTTACAAAAGCAATATATATTTTCGATTACTTGGTCATTGACAGTACAGAACCCAAAATCTTCTTGATCTTAAAACATAAATGAAGACTCTTACCTCATGTTCCTTTGCCTTACCTCCAGGTTGTTTATTTTAGGAGTAACTTTATTGTCGTCAGCTGCTCTCGGGGTGCCCCTAGCTCATGGTGACCCCCATGCTCATTGGGATCAGACCATTGTGATCCATAGGGCTTTAAAGGGGCAATTTTCAGACACAGAATTACCAGGTCTTTCTTCCTACTGTGCCTTAGTCTGGAAGCTCTGCTAAAACATATTCAGCCTCACAGTAACACACAAGCCTCTGCTGACAGGCAGGTGGTGGCTGCGCATGAGATCCATTGGCCAGGAATCAAACCCAGCTCTCCCACATGGAAGATGAGAATTCTACCACTGAACCTTCTCCTAAGTAGTTACACCTATTCCTCACAGATTATTATCCGACATTTCACATTTACAACAGTGGTAAAAAATTTACTATTTTGCACATTAACAATGTACATCTGGGGATAATGAACACCAAGGTGCAAGGTGAGAGTAATGCTGGCTGTGATAAGGTTGTCAGCTTATGATTCTCAATGCTTTGGCAGTTACATAATGATGCCATTTGGCAGTTATGTAATGATATAGTCATTTTTGTGATTTGATGTCATCATCCTCCATTTTTGCATAACTGATTTTCACATAACCTAGTCCTTTGAACCTAACCATGTTGATAAATGAGGATTGGGGGTGTTAATCCCTACTGAACCCTTCCTAAAGGATACATGAAAATATTATACCATAAAGTAGTACAGCAAACTAATCTTCCATTGTATAAAACCTTCTTGAAAGAGTTACCTACACCCAGCTATTTCCTCCCTTCCCATATACTTTTTACCCCACTGTCATCTAATTTTTCCTTCTGCCGCTCCACAGATGTCCCAGAAAGGGTCATTCTAGATGATACTAGCCAAGTAAGGTTGATGCTTTTCTATTCTTACCTTACACGATTCCTTGGCAGCAATATTAAGTACTCTTTTTTTGAAGTTTTCCCCTTAGACTCCAGAAGACCACTCTCTGGGTTTTTGTTATTCATCTCAATTCTTCTGTCTGACTTTTGAATATTGGACTCCACCCTTGGGCCTTTGACTTCAAATTTAACACACCTTGGCTGATCTCATCCATGCCCCAGTCTTTATGTCTATGATGATTGCATGCAGCTTTTGAACTCTAGCCAGATATCACTTCTGAGTTATAAACTATATATCCAGTTCCCTAAATGGTCTTTATATAAATTCTTAACTTCCAGAATCTCCCTTCTCCCCATCCCATCTTCCTCCTCTATTTTCCAGTGTATTTGGTGACACCCCTGGAAACCTTAAATTCCTCCTTTTCTTATGCCCCACATCCAGTTGATCACAAAGTCCTGTTAATTCTGCATACTAAATATCTCTACCATCCCTGCTTAAGTTTAACCCTTCATTTCATACATAGATGACAGCAATAGGTTTTCTTGCCTAATGTAGCATGCCTGTTCACACCAACCCACTTTGCACAGCTTCTCAAGTGATTTCTGAACTAAAGATCTGATTGTTACCATCTTAAAATTCTCTAAAGGCATTTTAGAGAATTTGGCCTTCTTCGAAGTCTCAAACTTTAGGCATACTGTGTGCACTTTGTCATCTTTTGGCCACTGCCTACCTATCTTTCATTGACAAAGTTGCAGCTATGTCAAACCATTTGGAATCAGTGGAATATTGCTTGCTCGTTTATTCATTGAACGAATATTTACCGAGAGCTTATACCAGGCACTGGATATTCAGTGATTGGAGAGGGGGAGGAAGAGGGCAAAAAACATGGTTCCAATCTACTACAGTCTCCTGGAAGAGTTACGTAATAAGTCTGTAAATAAGCAAATAGGCAATTAAAATGAGTTAAATGCCATGATGGAAATGAACAGAGATGCCTACTAAGACTTCGTAATATGGAGAAATGGGCTTTCCAGAGCATACTTGGGCAGTGAGTCTGCTCCTTCTCTCTGATGAGGATGTGGCCTTTCTGGTGTGCAGTTTGGTGCAAAAAATGGAGAGTGCAATGTTTGAAAACATTAGTGGTAGGACTTTGGAAGGAGTGAGAAGTGAGCAGACCAGACAGGCGGAGACCAGACAGCATGAGGCATGAGACATTTGGGTGGTTGAGGGACCTTTTAAGAGCAAGCTGTTAACCAGTGAAATTCATCCATTGTCCTAATATTTCTGGTTGTCTGGCCTAGTGAACAATGTAGAAAGCTGGGATGAAGGTGAGGTATCCCAAAGCAGAGTGACCTCTCATAAGGCAGTAGGAACATTCAAGGTTCCCCCCCAGCAAAAAAGTTGGTAAGTCAACGGGATGGGGGAGGTCCCAAGGACACCCTCTCCGGCTAGCATACAGTGGCATCCCAGGCAAGTTAAAGAACTGGGTTTAAGTGTGGAAGGGTGAGAATGGAGCTGAGAAGTTTTCCATGTTCGAAAAACAAAGTTGTGCCATGGGGGTACAGAAGCAGACTGCAAGGAGGAAAAAAAGTCAATTTACTAGACGGTTAGAAAATAAATTCTTTGTTGAACCCATCCACTTGTGGTATTTCTGTTATAGCAGCACTAGATAACTAAGATAGTAACTATGTTAGCATTCTTGCAGATAAGGTTTGAAAGGGCTGTGTCTAGAGATCTCTAAATTGTACAAGCTAATTTGAGTTTTTTTTTTAAAAAAAAAAAGACTAGAAATTGGTATTAAGACAGGAAATAAGAAATCTGGAAATAATGGCTTCTCAGTGGAAAACTAAAATTTCTTAAATGAATGCAAGATGATTCAATTTAAGTGTTAAGTAACAAAGTTCAGATTTCAGTCTAGTTTTGTTTGGTTCATGACAGCTTTACTCCTCACCAAATACTCTGTTTGCTCTTCTGCATTTCCCAGTCTCCCCATCCTCCAACCCCACCCAGGGCAGGGTGACTAATGACTAGTTCTGGAAAGAACAGTGGCAAAGTAAGAATCAAAGTGTCCCAGATTTGATGAGACCCTACCCTGTACGGATTGTCATTGTGCTCCTGAGCTGTTTCCAGAGGTCAAGGAAATCCCCTCTAAAATAAGCTGTACTTGTCACTGCCCTGTCTGGTCACCTTTGGATAAAATTTTATCTTAACTAATCGACTCTGGAGCTTAATATAACTTTGAGTATTTGGAGCATATGACTAGTTGTGACAACAAAATGTGAAAGGAAGTGAGGTAAGTAATGATTCTCCAGTTGCTTCCCGTGCCCAAGAAGCTGTGGAGGCCAGATGTTCTAGATGGTTTAGTTACAAGATGGTGGATTCTGATGCCCTAAGTCCCTAAGTGACTATATAGAATAGGATCTCTTGCCATTCTTCATGGGACATTGTAATGATATTGAGAAATGAACATCCGTGGTGTTAAGCCACTGATAACTTTGAAATTGTTACTACAGCATAATTTAGCTTAATTAGGAGAAGACAATTGGCCATACTGGAGACAGGTGAGATATAGAAAGATGGTAACACTAGAACCTTTGGAAGCAGAGTTGGGAAAAATACATATTTTGCATTTCTATAGAATCTTTGCTTAAGGACAGGACTTTTGATCTGAGGAAAAGAGGTGACCACACCCTAAAAAGATTATTGTAAGGCAACCAAGAGCTTCTAGTACTTTCTACCAAAAATTACTTTTATTGTTTCATCCAAATTGTGTTTTTTTTGGACTTCCTTCTATAAGTAGATAGAAATTTTAAGAGATATATTAAATGTGGACATATATAGTACAAGATCTACAGATAGTGGAGGGATATTAATGGACAGTATTAGAGATGGAAAATTATGTTAATTAGTAAGAATGTGTAAAGCTAGTGAAATCAAGAAAATGTACCTTATGAAGAGAACAGATGAAAGCACCTAAGAAAGTGGAAATGGAAGGCCAGCCCACTACTTAGAGGTTGGGAGAGAAGCAGGTGCAAAAAATGGTCTCATGATGGAACGACTCAGTGAGCACAGGGAAACCATCATCCTTGAGCTCTTAGCCACGCTAGGCTACCAGTTTTATTTTTGGAAACAGTTTACAGTGGCTTGAAGAGATGAAGACGAGACGGAAATCAAGTAAACTCCGGGGGAAAACCTGCACTCCTCCACTCCCAAGTGAAGAGAAATGGAAGTAGGTTTAGATGTGTTGCTGCTTGCAATAATGAGCTGCCAAATGGAGAAGCCAGTGGAGTCTCTGCCTTAATGCAGACTGAAGGAGTAACCAAGGTCTCCTAGTCTTCTCATTTCAGGACACCAGTGGCCATGTGTGGAAGTGACAGTAGAATGACTTGGAACTGTCCCAGTATACAGTACCAGCCTAGTATTGAATTATGTCCCAAAAAGTATGTGTTGAAATCCTAGCACGTGTACCTGTGAATGTGATCCTGCTTGGAAATGGGGTTTTTCTTTTGTTAATAAGGTCATACCAGTGTAGGGTGGGCGCTAAACCTAATCACTTCTTAGTTATAAAAACAGCACAATAGACACACACACATTAGTAAAACAGACAGCATATGAGGATCTGTCTACAAGCACCAAGAACTGATGGCAGACACCAGAAACAGAGAGGCCACAAGAGGAATCGACATGGCTGTGACTCTTTTTGGACCATTAGCCTCCAGTCTGTGAGAAAATGAATTTCTGTTCTTTAAAGCCATCCACCTGTGGTATTTCTGTTGTGGCAGCACTAGGTAACTAACATACAACCAGTTAATTAACCTGAAACATGAAGCTACCTCAGGATCACATAGTGTTTCAGTTAGGAACTGTTCTGGCTACTATTAACAGAGACGAGAGAAAAAGAATGACCTAATCAATATAAAAATAGTGGTTTAAAATTGGAAAAGGTGTGCAGCAGAGTTGTATCTTTTCACCTTATTTATTCAACCTGTATACAGAACAAATTATCTGAGAAGCTGGACTATATAAAACAGCATCACAATTGGAGGAAGACTAACAACCTGTGATATGCAGATGACACAATCTTACCTGCTGAAAATGAAGATGACTTAAATCACTGATGAAGGTTCAAGACTACAGCCTTCAGTAAGGATTACACCTGAATGTGAAGAAAATGAAAATCCTTGTGAATGGACCAATAAACATGATAAGTGAAGAAGAAATTAGAGTGAATGATTTCATTCTAATTCAATCAACAAGCAATATCCATGGAAGCAGCAGTCAACAAATTAAATGACATATTGCATTGAATAAATCTGCTACAAAAGACCTCTTCAACATTTTAAAAAACAAAAATGTCACTTTGATGACTCAGGTGTGCCTGACCCAAGCCATGGTCTTTTCAATTGCTTCATATGTGTGCAAAAACTGGACAATGAAAAAGGGAGACAGAAGAAGAAATGATGCATTTGAATTGTGTTGGTGAAGATTATTGAATATACCATGGACTGCTAGAGGAACGAACAAATCAGTCCTAGAAGAAATACAACCAGAATGCTCTTTAGAAGCAAGGGTGGCAAGACTTTTTGCTTGCCTACTTTGGACACATTACCATGAAAGAACAATCACCAGAAAAGGGCATTGTGTTTGGTGAAGTAAAGGGTCAGTGAAAACAAGGGAAACCCTCAGTGAGATGGATTGATACATTTGCCACAACTATGGACTCAAAACAACCATTGATCATAAAGATGATGCATGTTGGGCACCATTTCATTCTTTTATACATAAGGTTGCCAACTTGACAGCAACTAACAACAATAAAGATAAAAATTCAGGTATATGTATTCCAGGTCTATTAGAACAACTCAGGGACCCACGCTCTATTTTTCTATTCTACTAGTTTTTCTGTCCTCAGTATTGCCTGAAGTTCCAAAATAGAGCTCCAGACAACATGATCCTATAAATAGAAAACCACAAAGATTCCACAAGAAAGCTATTAGAACTGATGAATTTAGCAAAGTGGCCGAGTACAAAGTCAACCCAAAAATTAGTCTGGTTTCTATACATTAGCAATAAGCAAGCTGAAAAGGAAACTAAGAAAACATTACCATTTACAATAGCATCTTTACGTTTTAAGTATCTAGGAATAAATTTAGCCAGGAATGCAAAAGATCTGTACACAAAAAACAATAAAACGCTATGAGAGAGGCAGAGCCAAGATGGTAGGTTAGTCACAGGCACCATAAAGTCCCCCTGCACCAAAGAACCAAAAAAAAAAAAAAAAAAAAACAAACAAAATCAAGTGAAAAAGAAGCAGATAACAATCCAGGAGAACTGAATATCAAAAAAGAAAGTCTGAAGACTGAACCAAATACTGATTTGAAGGAATAAGGAAAGCAGCTAAAAAGGAGTAACATGAAATGGGCGGAGCTCAGCCAGCCATCCCAGTCTGCCATGGCTAACTTCAGACAAAGACAGCAGTGACCTTGGGTGAAGAAAACAGCAAAGCAACTTCATAATTTTCCCAAAAGGGATAGAGAACCTCTGTAGACAGACATGGAAAGAAGCATAGACAGGGAGGGTGCCAGATCCAGAACCAGAGATACACAGGAGTGGCAGCCCTTGACCTCGGGTGTGAATGCTCACGAAAGGCAGTGGACCTGCAGAGTGTTGACAGGAGCTCTCCCACTCAACCAGTGTCCCCGCAGCCCCCCTCACACTAAAGAGAAGACAGGCCCCACTTGCTGGCTGCAGTGGATGCAAGGTGCCCTGGCATCTGCATCTACTAGCCAGAGGGACGCACTCCCCAACAAATCATCCTCCTGATTAGAGGCAACAGAGGGCCCCATACCCTGACCACCTTGCCTAACCGGAGGACCATGAGTCTATCCTCCTCTCCTTACCACACCCTACCCTGTCCACTACTCTGCCTTGCCCACCCGGTGAGGGAGACTAGGCCCTCCCCTGTGTGCCCTCCCACCACCTCCTTCCCCCCACCCTATGTGAGGCAGCATTTCTGTGGGTGCGTCCGCCAGGTGTGACTCAATTCCTTAACCCATCCAGCAAGGGGCAGAAGAGCTGTGACTGTGCATGCATCCTCTCATACCCCCTTCCTCCCTCCCCCCATCTGACACGAGGTGGCACTTCTGTGAGTACAACCAGCAGATGCGACTCTCCCTTAACCCACCCAGTGAGGGGCAGAGGAAATGTGATTGCATGAACATCACCTAGTAACTCCTTCCTTCCTCCCCTTGCCTGATGTGCGGAAGCTTCTCTTTGCGTGTACCTGCCAGACATGATTCTATCCGTTAACCCAACCAGTGAGGGGCAGAAGAGCTGTGACTGCACATTCTCCCCCAGTTCCCCACCTCCCCCCACCTGACGTCAGGTGGCACCACTGTGTGTGCATCCCCCAGGATCGAATCCATCCTTTATCCCACCAAGCAAGGGTCAGAGGGTCTACAAGTATGTGCGCATCCCCCTGAGGCCCTTTCCTTCCTTCCCTTCCCCAGCAAAGGGTGGAGGAAGAATGTGTGCATACCCACCCACTGCACATTCCTCCCTCTTCCCTGATTAGAGAGATGTAGCAAGACTGAGGAAACAACTGCCTGCCATTCCTTCCTCCCCCTTCCTGCTCAGAAGGAGGTGGACTTAACAGCAATTGTGTGACTATCCCCTTGTCTACCACCCACACCACCTCCCTGAAATCAGCAATAGGAGGGGAGCATGCCCCCATTTACCCATCATACTCACCACATCAGCCACTCCACCTGCACGGAGAGCATCATTCCCCATTTTGAGCCACCAAACTGAAGATGGACGAAGGCCAAAGCCAAACCAATCCACCCTCATCTGCCCTGAAAGATCAGTAAACAGAGACCTGAGTGAGCTCCCACACTTACCTGCCACTATGCTCAACCAAACACAGGTGGGGGGCTCCAGCACAGCCAGTCCTGTGAACAGAGCACCACTCCAGCCACACCTGCCAGGAATCACAAAAAAAAAACAAAACAAAACAAAAATAGGACCCAGCAAACAATTAAACAAATAAAAAATATAATAACCTCTTAACATCCCAGAGACAATAGACAATAGGAAACCACCTAAAGAAGCAGGACAAGACGGTCCCAGCAAGTAACCATAATAAAGAACCAGAAATCCTCCCTGAGAAAGAAAAGATAATGGAGCTTCCTGAAAGGAATTCAAAAGGCTTAGGTATAGGGTCCTCAAAGGAATCAAGGAAAACAGACAAAACTATGGAGAACACAGACATAACCAAAGAATGCACAGACAAAATCCTAGAAGAATTCAGGAAAACAATATAAGAAAAAAAAAAAGACAAAAATAAATAGACAATTGGCAATGATACAGAAGCAGCAACTAGAAATCCATAAGCTTAACAATAAAATTGCAGAAATTGACAACTGAATCAATGGAAAGTCGTTACAGTAGAATTGAAACAATGGAAGACAGGATCGGCAGGATAGAAGACCAATCCCTTGACACTAATCTGTTGGAGGAACAATAAAAAATAAAACAAGAACAAAGAAAGCCTATGAGTTGTGGGACCCACTAAGAGGAATAACTTACGCATGATTGGAATCCCAGAAGGAGAGGAGTCAACAAAAACCACAGAGAGAATTGTGGAATATATGTAGACAGAAACCTTAACTAATGGAAAAAAATGAGAAGATAACCATACAAGAAGCACAATGAACCCCATACAGGATAGATCCCAATAGAAGAACATGGAGACATATCATGGAGCCCTGGTGGTACAGTGGTTAAGCCCTGAGCTGCTTACCAAAAGGTTGGAAGTTTGAATCCACAAGCTGCTCCTTGGAAACCCTATGGGACAGTTCTACTCTGTCCTATAGAGTCATTATGAGCCAGAATCTACTTGATGGCACTGGGTTTTTTTTTTTTTTTTTTTTGAGACATATCATAATCAAATTTTCCAAAACCAAAGACAAAGAATCCTGAAAGCAGCTTGGAAAAAATGAAGTATCACCTACAAAGGGACATTGATAAGACTAAGTTCTGATTACTTGGCAGAAACCATGCAGGCAAGAAGGCTATAGTATAATATATATAAGAGTTTGAAAGAAAAAAACTGCCAGCCAAGAATTATATATCCAACAAAATTATCCCTCAAATATGATGGTGAAACTTGGACATTTCCAGATAAACAGAAATTAAAGGAATGTGTAAAAACCAGACCAACTTTACAAGAAACATTACAGGAAGTCCTTCAGACAGGAAACTAATAACACACCAGACAACAACATGAGCATAAAACACACAACATCAGACAGATATCAATACAGATAAAGAACTCTCAAAAATAAAGTTAAAATATGGAAAACAGGGAACCAGAGATGTTAGCCTGTAACTGATGACTGCTTCAAAACATAAAGGGGAAATAAAGGGAATAGGTATAGAATTTCCATATGGAGAGGAAGCCAAGGTGACATCAAGAAATAATTAGGTAAAGGTAAATTTCAAGGTAACCACAACAAAAGTCAACAAAGCTCTTCATCAAAATATAAAAGAAGAAAATCATAAAGATTCAGCACATACAAAACCAAAAATGATGAAGGAAATGAAAAGACAAGCCACAATTTAAAAAAACTCAGCACAGAAAATCAAGTGGAATGAAGAAACAGTCAACACCACAAAAAAGAAAAAAAAAATCATAAGAAAATGACAGTAATAAACTAATACCTATCGATAATCACACGGAATGTAAATGGCCTGAATACACTGGTAAAGAGACAGAGAGTGACCAAATGGATAAAGAAATACGATCCATCAATATGCTCTCTGTAAGAGACACAATTTAGACAAAAAGATATAAATAAAACTTAAAGGAAGGAAAAAGATATATCAAGCAAACAACAACCAAAAAAAGAGCAGGAGTGGCAATATTAATCTCTGCTAAAATAGGCTTTAAAGCAAAATCCACGAAAAAAGACAAGGAAGGGCATTATATAATGACTAAAGTGTCAATCCACCAAGAGGAAATAACTATAATAAATATATATGCACCCAACAACAGAGCTCCGAAATACGTAAAACTAACTCACTGAAAAGAGAAATAGACACTTCCACAATAATACTAGGATATTTAACACACCACTGTCAGGGAAGGACAGAACGACTAGAAGGAAACTCAACAAAGACACAGAAGATCTAAACACCACAACCAACCAACTTGACCTTATAGAGATATGCAGAGAACATCACCCAAAATTGGGTGAATAATGCAATGCTCTTGGATTATTATTCAGAATAGACCACATTTCAAGCCACAAAACCAGCCTCAACAAATTTTAAAAAACTGAAATAATATGAAGCATCTTCTCTGGCCACCATGCTGTAAAAGCAGAAATCAATAGCAGAAAAATCAATGGGAAAAAATCTAATAAATGGAAACTAAATAACACTCTGCTTAAAAACTACTGGGTAATAGAAGATATCAGAGATATCCTCTATTCTTAAAATCAAATGAGAATGAAAACACAACAAAAGCAGTGTTCAGAGATCAATTTATAGCAGCTACTAACTCTACAACTCAAACAATAAGAGAGCAGCAAAAGAAGTCCACAGTCATGAGAAGAAACAAAATAATACAAATTAGCAGAAATAAATGAAACAGAACAGAAAAAATCAACAAGACTAAAAGCTTTTTTGAAAAGATTAATAAAGTTGACAAACCACTGGCCAAATTGACAAAAGAAAAGCAGGAGAAAATGCAAATAACCCAAATAAGGAATGAGATAGCTGACATTACAACAGAACCAAATGAAGTAAAAAGGCTCATAACAAAATACTATGAAAAATTATATTCCAACAAATTTGAAAACCTAGAGGAAATGGACAAATTTCTAGAAACACACCACCTACCTAAATTAACACAAATTGAGGTAGAAAATTGGAACAGACCTATAACAAAAGAAATTAAAGGGGTCATAAATAAACGCCCAACAAAAAAAGCCCTGGCCCAGACAGCTTCACTGGAGAATTCTACCAAACATTCAGAGAAGAGTTGACACCAATTCTATTCAAACTATTCCAGAACATAGAAAAGGAAGGAATGCTCCCAAAATCATTTTATGAAGCCAGCATAATCCTAACACCAAAGCCAGACAAGGTCACCACTAAAAAAGAAAACTACAGAACAGCATCCCTCAAGAATACAGAGGCAAAAATTCTCAACAAAATCCTAGGCAAGAGAATACAGCAGCATATCAAAAACATAATACATCACTACCAAGTGGAATTCATACTAGGCATGTAAGATTGATCCAACATTAGAAAATGGATCAACATAACCCACCACATAAATAAGACGAGTCACATGGTCATATCAACTGATACAGAAAAGACATTTGATGAAGTCCAAAACCCATTCATGATTTAAAAAAAAAAAAAACTCTCAAAAATGGAAGGAAAATTCCTCAATATAATGAAGGGAATTTATACAAAACCAACAGCCAACATTAACCTCAGTGAGGAGAACCTGAGAGCATTCCCTCTGAAAATGGGAACCAGACAAGGATGCCATTTATCACCACTTATTCAACATTGCTTTAGAAGTTGTAGCGAGAGAAATAAGGCAAGAAAAGGAAATAAGGGCATCAACATTGGTAAGAAAGAAGTAAAATTATTCCTGTTCACAAATTATCTGATTTTATACATAGAAAATCCTAAAGACTCCAAAAGAAAGCTATTGGAACTAATAGAAGCATTCAGCACCAACAGACATGTATTTAGAAATTTCCACCTCCGAATTTATATCTGCCAGTGGAAGTGTGAGGGAACCCTGGTGGCATAGTGGTTGAGTGGTATGGCTGCTAACCAAAAAGCTGGCAGTTCGAATCCACCAGGCACTCCTTTAAAGTTATTAATGCTCTTTAGAAATCCTATGGGGCAGTTCTACTCTGTCCTATAAGGTTGCTATGAGTAACAATCAACTCAACTTCAATGGGTTTAATGCTGTCTTAGGCGGGGCTGTCTAGAGAAGCAAAACCAGTAAAGTATAAATATATAGAGAGAGGTTTATATCAAAGAAACAGCTCACATGATTGTAGAGGCTTGAATGCCTCAAGTCCATGGTTTAGGATAGAGACTTCTCCCAAATCACATAACCGCTTGGGCTGGCAAACCCAAGATCAGCAGGTGGGAAAGCAGGGCTCTTGCTCACAAGCTTTGAAGATAGATGAATCCCAAGATCTGCAGATAAGACAATAGCTCAAATCCCAAGAACTGGAGGTCAGATGAAGACGAGGCAACTCCAGGATCCAGAGCAAGCAAAAAGCCAGAATGCCTGCTTATATTCAGATGCAGGCCACACCCCCAAGGAAACTCCATCTCAACTGATTGGCTACTCACAGCAGATCCTATCATGGGAGTGATCACATATAAACACAGAGAATCCTGGCCCAGCCAAGTTACCACAGATCTTAACCACCACAAATACTAATAAGTTGTAATACATTGTCCTATAATTTTTCTTCCTTTAATATGCTGTTGAAGAGCAGTTGGGAGAACTTTGTATTTTCAGACAAGGCTAATGACACAGCTGAGTAATTTCAGAATGGTAAACAGTGAAGAGTTCAGCCTGAAAGCTCTTAACCAGGTAAACCTCAAAAACTTTCCTCATTGCTATTTTAATTCTTGAGTCTCAGAGAAGTTCCAACACGCTGTCTTTTTTCAGTCTGCAGCAGAGAAGTGAGTGCTGTTCTAGAGTTAGCTGGAAAGCTGCCGATAAACTCTCTTCTGTGTCCACCCATTGTAATGCCACTGCCCATGGAGACCAATAGCCTTGACTTCATTCCACAAAAAATTTTGTGTTTTTCTCATTTGCAGCCTCTAAACTGGAACTATATAGATAATAGGAGCCTAGGAAGATCTTGAATCTGGAGGCGGGGCCAAGATGGCAGAATTGCCTCACATTTCCAGCAATCCTTCTTACAACAGATACCCAAAAAACAAGTGAAACGATTATATTTATGACGAGCTAGGAGCCCGGAAAATCAAAGGCAAAGTTAGAAAACAGACTGAGCAGCAGGAGGAGGGAGAGACGGTTCAGAAGCGGAGAAGGGTTACTGGGCCTGAATTGCTGGGGTCCATCAGGCACCATTCCTGGGAGTGGCTGCGATGGGTGGTAGTAGCATCTGGCCGCAGTTTCCTCGGGGAGAAACAGCCAGCCACACAGCCTACCCACATCTCTGCAACCAGAGAAGAAAGGTGCTCTCGGCAAAAGCTAAGTGCTTGCGTATATTTTACTGCACCCCCGCCACCCCCAAGCTGACTTCAGAGGCTGTTGATTTCCCTGGGCCTGAGATAGGCAGTGTTGAACACCTGGAGCCATCTCGCAGCCTTGGAGAAGGAATAAATTCACAATTGGGGGAAGAGATAATTTGCCAGCTCCACTAACCTGGGGAGCTCCAGACAGAAGCGGCTCCTGTCCAGGCATAAATGGTGCATAGACTTTGAATGCCTTTCGCCCCTGCATGGACATGTGTGGGCCTATTTCATGAGAATAGGCCCTTGTTGGCAGACTGCAACTGTTTCAGCTGTGTGGTGGAGAGGTGGGTGTTTGGTGATTGACACCACTTAAGTAGAGAAAATACATTTTCTTTACTGTTTTAGTATTGAAGTGAAGAGAATATATTTTCTAATGTTTTAGTATAACTGTATAAGCTAGTCTTTGCAATGTAATTATTTGCTCTGGAGTCTGCCCCATGATTGCTCCTTTAAAGAAATATGAGGTAATCAATTTTTAGTTGCTGATTAAACTATGTTCCCCTCCCAAGGAAAAAAAAATACACAAAACCAAGGCAGCTGAACAAAGCTTAGATCCATCTTGTGACAGAAACCAGGACGGCATGAATAGACTTGCAGGACTCCAGGATGCCATGAAGAGACTTGCAGGACTCCAATAATAGATCACTTTATCATCGTGTCTACCTCAAAGAAAAACCAACATTCCTGAAAATCTCTAAACCCTGACATTCCCCCTATAAAAACTCACCAATTAGCCCTCTAGGTTTAGAAAGAATTTGAGAGAAATTTAACCCTCTCTGTCTCTTGTACCCTGGTGTTCAACAAAGCCCTCTTGCTCCTTATCCTCCTGTGTCAGTATTGGCTTTGCAGCAGGCGGCTTGAATCCATGATTTGCAGTAATAACACTTTGCCTATTAAACAGTGTCCTCACCTACCCACATCAGGAGCCTAAGGACTGGTGGCTCCATGCAGGTCACCCAGCCACCCGTGACAGGGGTCCAGGGATAACTGGTACATCCCAGTCCTTGTAACCAAAAGCATTGGCTGCCCATGGTCTGTCTGCAGAACCCACCCACCTGTGCACGGTAAGGAAGAGGGATGCACTTTCCTCGGAGTCACTTGGGGGACGATTCTCAGCCCCCTGCCTTGTTCAGTGCATGACACCCTGCTGCAACCAGATACCAGTACCTACACCAATCACCCCTGCCCCGCTAAGACTCTAGGACAGAGCTTGTACCAAACACTTGATGCCCAGCTACCTAGACACCTCAGCTGAATCCATACAAGAAAAGTGAATGGACTCCTAGACTGACATGCTTGACAATAGCTCTAACAATCATGTGACAGGACGCCAGAGCTTCAAAGGCAAAAATAAGCTAGCTCACTCAAGCAACCCATTTGGGCATATCAAACCAAAACAAAGCAAGAAGCTAGTAAACAAACATAAAATAAATTAATATAATAACATAAATGGCTCAGAGACAACATCAATATCAAATCACATAAAGAAGCAGACCGTGATCATTTCAACAAACTCTCAAAACAAAGAATCAACGGATCTTCTAGATGAAAGTGCTTTCCTGGAATTACCAGATGCAGAATACAAAAGATTAATATACAGAACCCTTCAAGACATCAGGAAGGAGATCAGGCAATATGCAGAACGAGCCATGGAACACAGAGATAACACAGTTTAAGAAATTAAAAAGGTTATTCAAGAACATAAAGAAAAATTCAATAAGCTGCAAAAATCCATACAGAGACAGCAATCAGATTCAGAAGATTAGCAATAAAATTACAGAATTAGACAACTCAATTGAAAGTCAGAGGAGCAGAATTGAGCAAGTGCAAGGCAGAATTGGTGAGCTTGAAGATAAAGCAGTTGGCAGCCATATATTTGAAGAAAAATCAGATAAAAGAATTTAAAAAAATGAAGAAAATGTAAGAATTATGTGGGACTTTATCAAGAGAAATAACCTATGAGTGATTGGAGTATCAGAACAGGGAGGGATAACAGAAAATAGATATAGCAATGTTGAAGATTTGTTGGCAGAAAACCTCTCTGATTTAGTGAAAGAGGATATCCATCCAAGATGCTCATCGAACACCACATAAGGTAGATTTGAAAACAAAGTCACCAAGATGTATTATAATCAAACTTGCCAAAACCAAAGATAAAGAGAGAATTTTAGGAGCAGCTAGGGATAAACGAAAAGTCAATACAGTCAATAAGAAAAACCTTGGACTACTCGGCAGAAACCATGCAGGCAAGAAGACAATGGGATGACATATATAAAGCATTGAAGGGAAAAAAATGACAGCCAAGAATCATATATCCAGCAAAACTGCCTCTCAAATATGAAGGTGAAATTAGGACATTTCTAGATAAATAGAAGTTTAGGGAATTTGTAAAAAACTCAACCAAAACTGCAGGAAATATTAAAAGGAGTTCTTTCATTAGAAAATCAATAATATCAGGTATCAACCCAAGACTAGAACACTGGACAGAGTAATCAGAGGTCAACCCAGGCAGGGAAATCACAAAAATAAATTAAGATAAAAATAAAAAAAACCTCAAAAGAAGGAAACAGTGATGTTATTATGTAAAAGAAGACACCATTAAAACAAGAAAGAGGGGTTAAAAATCTTTCAAATGGAGAGGAAGACAAAGCAATATAAAGAAATAAAAGTTAGATTTAAACTTGGAAAAATTGGGGTAAATATTAAGGTAACCACAAAGGACGGAGATGATCCTACTCATCAAAATAAAACACAAGAAAAAAATAGCGACTCAGCAGAAACGAAATCAACAAAAACAAATAGGAAAAGATAATATATAAACTACTCAGCACAAAATAAGTGGGAAAAAGAAACGGTCAACAACACACACGAAAAAGACATCAAAATGATGGCACTAAATTCATACCTATCCATAATTATGCTGAATGTAAATGGACTAAATGCACCAATAAAGAGAGTGGCAGAATGGATTAAAAAAACACAACCCATCTATATGCTGCCTCAAGAGACACACCTTAGACTTAAAGATACACACAAGCTAAAACTTACAGAATGGAAAAAAATATTATCATGCAAACAACAATCAAAAAAGGGAATGGCAATATTAATTTCTGACAAAATAGACTTTAAAGTTAAATCCACTACAAAGGATAAGGAAGGACACCATATATTGATTAAAGGGACAGCATACCAGGAGGACATAACCATATTAAATATTTATACACCCAATGACAGGGCTGCAAGATACATAAAACAAACTCTATCAGCATTGAAAACTGAGATAGCTCAACAGTTATAGTAGGAGGCTTCAACACACCACTTTCAGTGAAGGACAGGACACCCAGAAAGAAACTCAATAAAGACATGAAAGATCTAAATAGCACAATAAACCAACTTGACCTTATAGACATATACAGAACACTCCACCCAATTGCTCCAAAGTACACTTTCTTTTCTAGTCCACATGGAATATTCTCTACAATAGACCACGTATCAGGTTATAAGGCAAGTCTTAGCAAATATCAAAATATTAAAAAGCATCTTCTCTGACCATAAGGCCATAAAAGTAGAAATCAATAACAGAAAAAGCAGGGAAAAGAAATCAAACACTTGGAAACTGAACAATACCCTGCTCAAAAAAGACTGCGTTATAGAAGACATTAAGGATGGAATAAAGAAATTCATAGAATCCAATGAGAATGAAAACATTTCCGATCAGAACATTTGGGGCACAGTGAAAGCAGCCCTCACAGGTCAATTTATATCAATAAATGCACACATCCAAAGAGAAGAAAGGGCCAAAATCAGAGAATTATCCCTACAACTTAAACTAATAGAGAGAAACAAAAGAAACCCCCAGGCACCAGAAGAAAGCAAATAATAAAAATTAGAGCATAATTAAATGAAATAGAACACAGAAAAACAATTAAAAGAGTTAACAAGATCAAAAGCTGGTTCTCTGAAAAAATTACCAAAATTGATAAACCATTGGCCAAACTGACAAAAGAAAAACAGGAGAGGAAGCAAATAACCTGAATAAGAAATGAAATGGGTGATATTACAAAAGACCCAATCGAAATTAAAGAATCTTATCAGATTACTAAGAAAAATTGTGCTCTAACAAATTTGAAAACCTAGAAGAAATGGATGAATTTCTAGAAACACACGACCTACCTCAACTAAAACAAACAGGTAGAACAACTAAATAGACCCATAACAAAAGAAGAGATTGAAAAGGTAATCAAAAAACTCAAAACAAAAAAAAAACCCTGATCTGGATGGCTTTACTGCAGAGTTCTACCAAACTTTCAGAGAAGAATTAATACCACTACTAACGAAGGTATTTCAAATCATAGAAAAGGACAGAATACTCCCAAACTCATTCTAAGAAGCCAGCATATCCCTGATACCAAAACCAGGTAAAGACACCCCACAAAAAAAATTACAGACGTATATCCTTCGTGAACTTAGATGCAGAAATCCTCGACAAAATTCTAGACAATAGAATTCAACAGCATATCAAAAAAATAATTCACCATGACAAGTGGGATTCATACCAGGTATGCAGGGATGGTTCAACATTAGAAAAACAATGTAATCCATCATATAAATAAAACAAAAGACAAGAATCACATGATTTTGTCAACTGATGCAGAAAAGGCATTTGACAAAGTTCAACTCCCATTCATCATAAAAACTCTCAGCAAAACAGGAATAGAAGGAAAATTCCTTAACATAATAAAGGGCTTTTATACAAGACCAACAGCCAACATCATCTGAAATGGAAAGAGCCTGAAAGCGTTCCCCTTGAGATCAGGAACCAGGCAAGGATGCCCTTTATCACCACTCTTATTCAACATTGTGATGGAGGTCCTAGCCAGAGCAATTAGGCTAGATAAAGGACTAAAGGGCAACCGGATTGGTAAGGAAGAAGTAAAAGTATCTCTATTTGCATATGACACGATCTTATACACAGAAAACGCTGAAGAATTCACAAGAAAACTACTGAAACTAATAGAAGAGTTCAGCAGAGTATCAGGATACAAGATAAACATACAAAAAATCAGTTGCATTCCTCTACACCAATAAAAAGAACTTTGAAGAGGAAGTCACCAAATCAATACCATTTACAATAGCCCTCAAGAAGATAAAATACTTATGAATAAGTCTAACCAGAGAAGTAAAAGACCTATACAAAGAAAATTACAAGACACTACTGCAAGAAATGAAAAGAGACTTACATAAGTGAAAAAACATACCTCGTTCAAGGATAGGAAGACTTAACGTTGTAAAAATATCTATTCTACCAAAAGCCTGAAAGCTTTTATGCTCATGAGGAACCTTCACGTAGATCAAGAGGCAGTTGTTGGGGCAGAACAAGGGGATACCGATTGGTTTAAAGTCAGGAAAGATGTGCGTCAGGTTGTATTCTTTCACCATACCTATTCAATTAGTATGCTGAGCAAATAATACGAGAAGCTGTACTATATGAAGAAGAATGGGGCATGAGGATTGGAGGAATACTCATTAACAACCTGTGTTATGCAGATGACACAACCTTGCTTGCTGAAAGTGAAAAGGACTTGAAGCACTTACTAATGAAGATCAAAGACCACAACCTTCAGTATGGATTGCACCTCAACATAAAGAAAACTAAAATTCTCACAGCTGGACCAATGAGCAACATCATGATAAATGGAAAAAAGATTGAAGTTGTCAAGGATTTCATTTCACTTGGATCCACAATCAACAGCCATGGAAGCAGCAGTCAAGAAATCAAAAGATGCATTGCATTGGGTAAATCTGCTTAAAAGGACCTCTTTAAAGTGTTGAGGAGCAAAGGTGTCACCTTGAAGACTAAGGTGTGCCTGACCCAAGCCATGGTATTTTCAATTGCATCGTATGTATGTGAAAGCTGGACAATGAATTAGGAAGACTGAAGAAGAATTGACGCCTTTGAATTGTGGTGTTGGCAAAGAATATTGAATATACCATGGACTGCCAAAAGAACGAACGAATCTATCTTAGAAGAAGTACAACCAGAATGCTCCTTAGAAGCAAGGATGGCGAGACTAAGTCTTACATACACGAGGGATCAGTTCCTAGAGAAGGACATCATGCTTGGCAAAGTACAGGGTCAGCAGAAAAGAGGAAGACCCTCAACAACGTGGATTGACACAGTGGCTGCAACAATGAGCTCAAGCACAGCGATTGTAAGGATGGTGCAGGACCAGGCAGTGTTTCGTTCTGTTGTGCATAGGGTCACTATGAGCAGGAACCGACTCGACAGCACCTAACAACAACACAACCACCGCCAAAAGCTATCTATAGATACAATGCAATTCTGATCCAAATTCCAATGAATTTTTAATGAGCTGGAGAAACAAATCACCAACTTCATATGGAAGGGAAAGAGTCTCTGAATAAGAAAAGCATTACTGAAAAAGAAGAACAAAGTGGAAGGCCTCACGCTACCTGATTTTAGAACCTATTATACCACCACAGTAATCAAAACAGCCTGATACTGGACAACAACAGATACATAGACCAACGGAACAGAATTGAGGATCGAGACATAAATCCATCCACATATGAGCAGCTGATATTTGACAAATGTCCAAAGTCAGTTAAATGGGGAACAATCTCTTTAACAAATCGTGCTGGCATAACTGGATATCCATCTGCAAAAAAATGAAACAAGACCCATACGTCACTCCATACACAAAAACTAACTCAAAATGGACCAAATACCTAAATATAAAATCTAAAATGATAAAGATCATGGAAGAAAAATAGGATCAATGCTAGGAGCCCTAATACATGGCATAAACAGAATGCAAAACATTACTAACAGTGCACAAATGCCAGAAGAGAAACTAGATAACAGGGAGTTCCTAAAAATCAAACAGTTCTGCTCATCCAAAGACTTCATCAAAAGAGTTAAATGATTACCTACTGACTGGGAAAACGTTTTTTGGCTATGACAAATCTGAGCAGCGTCTGATCTCTAAAATCAACATGATACTGCAAAAATGCAAAAACTCATCTACAAAAAGACAAATAACCCTATTAAAAATGGGCAAAAGATATGGACTGACACTTCACTAAAAAAAGACATTCAGGTAGCTAACAGACACATGAGGAAATGCTCACGATCATTAGCCATTAGAGAAATGCAAATCAAAACTACGATGAGATTCCATCTCATGCCAGCAAGGCTGGCGTTAATCTAAAAAACACGAAATAATAAATGTTGGAGAGGTTGTGGAGAGACTGGAACACTTATACACTGCTGATGGGAATGTAAAATTGTAGAACCATTTTGGAAATTGATTTGGTGCTTCCTTAAAAAAACTAGAAATAGAAATACCATACGATCCAGCAATCCCACTCCTTGGAATATATCCTAGGGAAATAAGAGCCTTTACATGAACAGATATATGCACACTCATGTTCATTGCAGCACTGTTTACAATAGCAAAAAGTTGGAAGCCACCAAGGTACCCATCAAAGGATGAATGGATAAATAAGTTATGGTACATTCACAAAATGGAATAGTACACATTGATGAAGAGCAATGATGAATCCATGAAACATTTCATAACATGGAGGAATCTGGAAGGCATTACACAAAACCAAACCAAACCAAAACCGAGTGTCGTCGAGTCAATTCCGACTCATAGCGACCCTATACAACAGAGTAGAACTGCCCCATAGAGTTTCCGAGGAGCGCCTGGCGGATTCGAACTGCCGACCCTTTGGTTAGCAGCCATAGCACTTAACCACTACCATTACGCTGAGTGCAATTAGTCCGTTGCAAAAGGGCAAATATTGTGTAAGACCACTATAATAAGAACTCGAGAAATAGTTTAAATAGAAAAGAAGATATTGTTTGATGGTTACGAGAGAGGGGAGGGAGGTAGGGAGGGAGAGGGGTCTTCACTAATTACATAGTAGATAAGAACTGTTTTAGGTGAAGGGAAAGACAACACACAAACAGGACATGTCAGCACAACTGGACTAAACCAAAAGCAAAGAAGTTCCCTGAATAAAGTGAATGCTTTGATGGCCAGTGTAGCATGGTTTGGGTACCATGGTTTCAGGGGACATCTAAGTCAATTGGCATAATAAATCTATTAAGATAACATTCTGCATCCCACTTTGGAGAGTGGCATCTAGGGTCTTAAATGCTAGCAAGGGGCCATATAAGATGCATCAATTGATCTCAACCCGCCTGGAGCAAAGGAGAATGAAAACGCCAAATACACAAGGTAATTATGAACCCAAGAGACAGAAAGGACCATATCAACCAGAGACTACATCAGCCTGAGACCAGAAGACCTAGACAGTGCCCAGCTACAACCAATGAGTGCTCTGACAGGGAACACAACAGAGAACCCCTGAAGGAGCAGAAGAGTAGCAGGATGCAGACCTGAAATTCTCATAAAAAGACCAGACTTAGTGGTCTGACTGAGTTTAGAAGGACCCCAGTGGTCATTGTCCCCAGACCTTCTGTTAGCCCAGGACAGGAACCATTCCTAGAGCCAACTCTTCAAACAGGGATTGGACTGGACAATGGGATAGAAAATGATACTGGTTAAGAGTGAGCTTCTTGGATCAAGTAGACATATGGGCTATGTTGGCATCTCCTGTCTGGAGGGGAGATAGGAGGGTGGAGGGGGTCAGAAGCTAGTGGAATGGACACAAAAAGAGAGAGTGGAGGAAAGGAGTGTGCTGTCTCATTAGGGGGAGAGCAATTAGGAGTATATAGCAAGGTGTGTGTAAATTTTTGCATGAGAGACTGACTTAATTTGTAAATTTTCACTTAAAGCACAATAAAAAAAAAAAAAAAAAAAGGAGCCTAGGAACTGTAGCTTCCAGTCTCAGAAGGAAATGGTGGTGATACTAAGTTGATAGCAGACAGTCCAGCACAAGTATGTACCGCATGGACATCAAAATTGTTGACCAAATACAAAAATTATACGTCGAAGTGTGCTCTCCTTTTAGAGCAATAAAAAGCAAACACCATAAAGATTAAGATAAATTAGAAATATCAACAAGAACACCCAAAGGAAGAAGCTGATTACATTTTGGCTCTTGGAATATCAAGATGGGCCTGATAAATTAGGACCAAATGAATCTCTGAAACACCAAAAGACTCTGGTGATACTAAAAAAGGATTTAAAAAATATAAATATTTTATATGTGTTACGAAAAAGTTGTACTTTCCAATTTCTTCAGCTATGGAATGGTAATAACATAGTATTTATACTTCATAGAGTTTTTTAGAGGAATAAATAAGATGATGCATTTAAAGTGCTTAGCAAAGCAGCAGCACTTAATTATTCACTAGTATCAATATTATATTAGCTATCTAGAGAATGATATGTATTGTTTATATTAAAATAAATACTTAGGCCCTCAGCCAGGTGATCACAGATAACGTCAACAGAGACAAGCCATGTTGATAGTATGTACCCTTGACATGATGTAATAAAAATAGCACTTTACCTTTGTGGTCTTCCTCCCCGAAACACATAACCCCAGTCTAACCATGAGAAAACTATCAGAAACATCTCAATTGAGAAACATTCTACTAAATACCTGACCAGTACTCCTCAAAATTGTAGACATCAAAACAAGAGAAGTCTGAGAAACTGTCACAGCCAAGAGGAACCTAAGGAGACGTGATGACTAAAGTAATGTGATATCCTGAATGGAATCCTGGAACGGAAAAAGATGTTAGACAAAACCTAAGGAAATCTGAATAAAGTATGGACTTTAGTTTAAAATAATGTATGAATATTAGTTCATTAGTTGTGATAAAAGTTACCATGCTGTTTTAGTCATCTAGTGCTGCTATAACAGAAATACCACAAGTGGATGGCTTTAAAAAAGAGAAGTTTATTCTTTCACAGTCCAGTAGGCTAGAAGTCTGAATTCAGGACACTGGATCCAGCGGCGGGTTTTCTCTCTCTGTCGGCTCTGGAGGAAGGTCCTTGTCATCAGTCTTCTCTTGGTCTGGCAGCCTCTCAGGGCAAGAACCTCAGGTTCAAAGGACACACTCTGCTCCCAGCACTGCTTTCTTGGTGGTATGAGGACCCCATGTCTCTCTGCTCTCTTTTGTATCTCAAAACAGACTGACTTAAGGCACTATCTAACATCATACTGAGAGTATTTACAACACATAGGAAAATCTCATCAAATGACAAAATGGTAGACAATCACACAATACTGGGAATCATGGCCTAACTAAGTTGACACATATTTTGGGGGGACACAATTCGATCCATGACACATACTAATTATGAAGATAATAATCAGTCAAAATCAAGTCCTCACTTTTTCAGTTTATTTAGTTCTGACACCAGCTGCCCAGCCATCACTTCATCCTCTGACCCTACCTACATCCAACTGGATGTCTATCTAAAAAAAAATGAAATAGGACCCATACCCCACACAATACACAAAAACTAGTTCAAAATAGATCAAAGACACCTAAATATAAAACTTAAAACCATAAAGATCATGGAAATAAAGGTAGGGCCAATGCTAGGGGCCCTAAACTTATGGCATAAATAGAATACCAACCATAACTAACAATGCACAAACACCAGAAGATAAACTAGATAACTGGGATCTTCTAAAAATTAAACACTTATGCTCATCAAAAGAGTACCTATAGACTGGGAAAAAATTTTGGCTACAACATATCTGACAAAGGCCTAATCCCTAAAATGTATAATTCAATACCATAACAATAAAAAGACAAATAACCCAATTAAAAAATGTGCAAAGGAGATGAACAGACACTTCACCAAAAAAAGACATTCAGGCATCCTGTCAGGAGCAAAGGAAAATAAAGAAAACCAAAGACACGCGGGACATGTTTAGTACAAAGAACTAATGAACCACAAGTAACACAGCCTCCACTAGCTTGAGCCCAGAAGAGCCAGATGACGCCCAGCTACCACAACCAATCGCTCCAACAGGGATCACAATAGAGGGTCCTGGATGGAGTGGGAGCAAAACATGGAACAAAACTCAAGTTCACAAAAAAAGGCGGGACTTACTGGTCTGACAGAGACTGAAGGAACCCTGAGACTATGGCTCCTAGACACATTTTTAACTCAGAACTGAAGTGTCTCTCGAAGTTCACCCTTCAGCCAAAGATTACACAGGTCTATAAAACTAACAATAATACACTTGAAAAATGTGCTTCTTATTTCAGTCATGTAAATGAGACTAAATGGGCAACGTCTACCCAAAAACAAAGGTGAGAAAGCAGGAAGGGCAAGGAAAATTGGAGTAGTGGAAGCTGGGAATCCGGGGTGGGAAGGGGAAGAATGCTGATACATTGTGGGAATTACAACCAATGTCACAAAACAAATTGTGTATAAAACACAATAAAAAAGAAAAAAAAATGAACACTCATTACTTAATATCTTCTAATACCTGATTTATGTTCAGTTTTCCACAATTATCTCAGAACTATCTTTTTGCTCTGATTTGTTTGAATTAGGATCACAACAAAACCCCATATGCTGAAATGTCTCTTAGGTCTCTGTTAAGCTGTATTAGTTTCCCGTCCCTTTTTTCCCCCATGCCATTTATTTTTTGGAAAAATTGTGTCATTTGTCTTAAAGAATTTCCCACATTTTGGATTTAGCTGATTATACCTGTGTAGGAATATTTCCTATGTTTTCCACCCTCCATTTCCTATAAGCTGATGATTATAGCTATGAGCTTGATTAGATTGAGGTGTAACTTTCTTGACACAAACGCTTCATAACTGTTGCCGCATACTTTTACATCACGTCAGGAGGAACCTAATGCCCAATTGTCCCACTTTTATTAAAGTGAAGACTGATTGCTGGGTGCTGTCGGTGTCGGTCTGGTTCATCCTCTTCAAAGCACCACTTCTACCTTTTATCTAATGAATTTTAGTGTCACTGATGATCATTGCCTGGATCTGTTTTTTCATTAGAGGAAGCAAACTAGTAATTTTGTTTCCTCCTGCATTTATTAGTTATGATTCTTCTTCTCTAAAGAAGAAATTGCCTTTATCAACTATTAAGGTTTTCTGAAAGCTTTTGTACAGGTAAGGCAGGACAGTTGACACTTGATTCTTTCCTTTTTTAAATGTAAATCTTAAAAACTGAGGTGCTGACATATCTGAATTGGGTGACTTCAGACCTAAATTAAAACTCCATTCTTAATCAAACTAAGATGTTCATTTCTACTCTTCTAAAGAAAACATTCAGCCATTTGTCAAAGTTTTGCTGCTGAAAAACAGAGATGGCAGGAGTCAGAATTTCTAACCTAGATAAAGATTTGCTCTGTGCCTGTTAAGAAGTTTACACAACTGGCCCCAGAGAAGGCACCTTGGTCAATCAGAGGTTAGAGACAGAACTGATAATGTTTAATGAAGTTATAGCCTGTAAATAACTTTATAGCCAAGAGAGGTGTATATCAAGACTTAGTTCCACATCCTGACTCCAGATTAAACCTTCACTCAGTGGGATTTTTCCATTGTATTTCTGCTAGTTCTTTGTAAATTTGAAATTATGTAGATTCTAAGTCTGTTAAAATAAGAAGGCAGATTACAGCTGTAAAACTCCCAACTCTCTGTAACACAAAGAATGCAGAAATCCGGGCTTTAGCTTATATAAATAAACTTGTTATCTTAACTGCTTTCAGGGAATTCACTCAGTGAATGCCTGGACCCTCTCTCTCTGCCTGACTGGCAATGTTGACATTTCAAAAGGCTTCAGGTTTAGAGCCGACTTAATCTTCATTCTTTCCTAACTACATGGTTGACTTTACATTTCAAGAACACCAACTAGTTTTGACTCAGCCTGTAATCCATCACTAGACTCCACATCAAGAATGTTTATATGTCTCTTTAGAAATATTGCTTTAGTCAAATTTCTCAGGAATAACAGAATGGTGTTAGGCTAGGAATTGATGTTCAGAAAGTTTGTAGTTTGACAATCCCTAGTAAATTTCTCCTTCCTTCCCATGTTTCCTCTTTGATGTGAAACCCTTTGCCTTGGTTTACTCTGCCTGTTAAATACCCCACTGTTGCCCTGCAAGGCAGAATGCATGCTGCAGTCTGTTTGAATGCCATATGTTTCTCCATTCCAGAGAATGAAATATTCCTTCAATAAAATTTTTGTTTTAATTTCTGTCAGAGCACAGATCTAGAACTTTCAATACTTTTATTTATGAATTTTCAGAATAAAGAGTTACTGCCCTAGCAATCTCGAAATGTAATGAAGCTTTTTAAAACAATACCATTGGAGTTCATATATTTTTATGTAATTAAATGCATTGTAACTATTATTCTTTTTGATGTTATTGCAAATATAAATATAACACAGCATTTACCAATTCAACATTTTTCAGGTAAACAATTTAGCAATATCAATTACATTAATCATATGCAACCATCACCCATAATCATTGCCAAATTGCCTGTCATCATAAACAGAAACTCACTGCTTCCTAACCAATGACTCCCTTTTCCCCCTCCCTTTTGCCCCTGGTAAGGACTAATAGGAAACCCTGGTGGCGTAGTGGTTAAGTGCTATGGCTGCTAACCAAATGTTGGGAGTTCAAGTCCACCAGGTGCTCCTTGGAAACTCTATGGGGCAGTTCTACTCTGCCCTATAGGGTTGCTATGAGTTGGAATCAACTCGACGGCAGTGGGTTTGGGTTTTTTTTTTTTTTTTTTTTGGTAAGGACTAATAAATTTTGGTCTCTATTTGTGTTACTTCATATAAGTGAGATCATACAATATTTGTCCTTTTATAATTGATGTATTTTACTCAATATAAAATTTATGTATTATGAATAGCACTGCAATTGGTATACATATGTCTGCATCACTGCCTTCAGTTCTTTTGGGGATATACTTAGGAGTGGAATTGCTGGGTCATATGGTAATTCAATGTTCAACTTTTTGAGGAACCACCAACCTACTTTCCAGTGGCTGTACCATTTTTCATTCCAACCAGCAATGGTTAAGGGTTCCAATTTCTCCACATTTTCACCAATATTTGTTGTTTTCCTTATTTTAATCTTAGCCATCCTGGTGGGAATGGAGTGGTATCTCATTTTGGTTTCCATTTGCATCTTTCTGAGGAATAAAGGCGTTAAGTATTTTTTCATGTGGTTGTTGGCCATTTGTATATCTTCTTAAATGAAATATCTATTCAGATCCTTTGCCCATTTTTGGATTGTCTTTTTTATGTTAAGTCATTGGGTATATTAATATATTTTGGATATTAAACTCTTATCTGATATATAACTCCTAGAATTTTCTCCCATTTTGTAGATTATCTTGTCACTTCATTGTTAAATAACTATTATTCCTTTTGATACTCTTAATGCGCAAATCATTTAGTAGTAGGAAAACATGAATACTAAAAAGAAAGAGGCACAAGTAATGGTATTTGGCCAAAGTCACCAATGTTAACTATAAATAATATGTGGGAGTAACAGTGTAGTACCCTCCAAGAACTTGGAAAAAATGGAGAACACTGCTGTTCTCTGAAAATTTTACTATAAAATTATATCATAGTTGTGGTGAGAGCTATTTGTTGGTCCTTTAAAGAGACAAATTACTCCCAAGCCAAAGCAAAATACTAGTACAACTTAACTGGCTGCAATAACATGACTAAAGAAAATGTCACTCAGAAGGATATTAATAAAAAATGGAACATAGAGGTAAAGCACTCATTGGAATATCTACATAACAGTTATATTCCTATTATGGAGATGGGCCCATCAGCTAAAGGACCTGATGCAATTAAACATATGAATCAAATAAACAACAATCTTGTTTTGATTCCATGCTCACCAACCAACTTTAAGATAAGTTGTCTTCCCCCAGGAAAAAAATGCACAGATTAAAAAGGATGCACAGTGTTTTTTTTAAAACAAGCAAATTGACCTAGTTGACTGCATAGCTAAGTGGTTTGTGAGTTTAATTACCATGAAGCCATAACTGTAAGTCCCCTCAACTCCAGGCCACTGACAAGGTGACATTTCTGGGATAGTAAGGCCAGGGACAGGCAGGGAGACATGGTAATTCCATCAAATAATATTCATCTGTGAGGCTACTTGGCATCCTGTCAGCTGGCCTTCACCTGAAGAAACCCTGAGCTCACCATGCCTCTTGTAAACTCTTATCCTAGTTTTAGTGAAGTAAGGCCTAGCACCCAAGTTTCTCATCCTGCTTAGTTTATACTCAGAGTTTACTTGGCTAAAAAATGGCTTTATTATACTCTCTCTATTTGAATTCTTTTTTTAATTTGAATTAGAGGCAGACTTCATTGTTTATTGATTTTTTTTAAATGATCGCAAAATGACTGAAATTTAATTCCATTACTGCTCCTATTACGCCTGAAATTTTTACCATTCTTTTGGGTTAAGATGATTAGATTCTGGGAGTCCCCACATAAAATCAAAATCCACGGAAGTGGAAAGAACAGTCAAATCAGGAAGATCTCACTCTGTTTTTCAAATTATCTCATCACCAGCAGGAGGGAAGTGATGATAAGATTTGGAGTTCAATGTATACATAGATCGTGAGGCTCAGCATGGGAGTAGAAGCACAAAGTTCCTAAGAGTGTTCTTCAAATGAGAGATCTTACAGGCCCTGTGCAATACATTAATAGGAGATGTCAAAGGACCCCCGTTTTAAAAAAACTAGACTGAAAGTTGATTACAATTATGCCAGGTGACCACCAGCCAAAGTAATTTCAAATATTAATGTGAATTCAAGACACTCAATCTCAGTCCTCAGTCAACTGAAAAATATTGGAGTTGTTAAGGATTTCCTTTTACTTTTATCCACAATCAATGTCCATGGAAGCAGCCATCAAGAAATCAAACGAAATATTGCATTGGGGTAATCTGCTGTAAAAGAGGTCTTTAAAGTGTTAAAAATAAAAAATGTTACATTGAGGACTAAGGTACACTGATCCAAGCCATAGTATTTTCTTTTTTTTTTTTATTTTATTGTGCTTTAGGTGAAAGTTTACAAATCCAGTCAGTCTTTCATACAAAAACTTATATACACCTTGCTATATCCTCCTAGTTGCTCTCCCCCTAATGAGACAGCACACTCTTTCTCTCTACTCTCCATTTTCATGTTCTTTTGGCCAGCTTCTGACCCCCTCTGCTCTCTCATCTCTCCAGACAGGAGCTGCCCACATAGTCTCATGTGTCTACTTGATCCAAGAAGCTCACTCTTCACCAGTATCATTTTCTATCCCATAGTCCAGTCCAACCCTGTCTGAAGAGTTAGCTTTGGGAATGGGTCTTGTCTTGGGCTAACAGAAGGTCTTGGGGCCATGATCTCCAGAGTCCAAGTCTCAGTCAGACCATTAAGTCTGGTCTTTTTATGAGAATTTGAGGTCTGCATCTCACTGCTGTCCTGTGCAAAACCATCGTATTTTCAATTGCCTCGTCTGCATGCAAAATCTGGACAATGAATAAGAAAGACTTAAGAAGAATTGATGACTTTGAATATTGAATATACCATTGACTGCCAGAGAAGAATGAACAAATCCGTCTTGGGAGAAGTACAGCCAGGATGCTCCTTAAGAATGGGCATAGCAAGATTTCATTTTGCTTACTTTGGGCATGTTATCAGAACGAATCAGTCACTGGAGAAGGCATCATGCTTGGTAAGTAGAGGGTCAGCAAAAAAGAAGGAGGCCTCAATGAAATGGATTGACACAGTGGCTGCAAAAAGAGCTCAAACATAGCAATGATTATGAGGATGGTGCAGGCCGGGCAGTGTTTCATTCTGTTGTACATAAGGTGGCTGTGAGTTGGAACTGACTCAACAGCACATAACAACAACAATCTCAGTCTTCAGTCAAGTGGTCATAGTGACCGCCCCATGAGCCATAAGGGTAGGTTGAGAGAAAAATGTAAATGTAGCAGAAGTAGAAGCCCTGGGCATCTCGACCACTTCTTCATGCAACTTACTTATTCCTTCATGACCTCTTCAGGCTTGATCACGTGTATTCCATTGGTGATGGAGTGCTGCTGTGCACATCCAAATTTATAGCTTAGTGTGTCAGACAACTCCCAATCATGATGTGCAGCTCAGGTCACATGGTAACTTCACGGCCAGTTGTTAAGCATTAACTCTCTACTAGGGTCCAGTGGTAAGTCAAAGGCTGTTTCTCTAAAGGCAACCAGTTATTTGCTGAAGATAGCATGAGTTTGTTACATAATTCTAAGGGTTTTCACTGTGAGTCACCTATAGAGGCCTGACGAAGGCTCTATACAACATCTCTATCCATCACTGACAATTCAAGCTCCATCAAATCTACTGGGTAATATGGCCCAAATGACAGAGCAGCTTGCACAGCAGTCTGGACTTTTGCAGAGCCTTCTCTTCCTCTGAATCCCAATCAAAACTGGCAGCTTTTCAGGTAAATGAGTACGAGTAGCATCCCCAAATAAGTTATATGTTGCCTTCAAAATCCAAAGAGGCCCACTAAGTATTGTTTTTCTTTCTTGGTGGTAGGAGGGACCAAATACAGAAATGTGTCCTTTGCTTTGGAAGGGATATCTTGACATTCCCCATATCACTGGACACCTGAAATTTTTTGTTGTGTTTTAGAGGAAGGTTTGCAGAGCGTATTAGTTTCTTACTAAACAATTAATACACATATTATCTTGTGACATTTGTTGCCAAACCCACAACATGTCAACATTCTCCCCTTCTCAACACTGGGTTCCCCATTACCAGGTTTCTTGTCCCCTCCTGCCCTCTTATCCTTGCCCCTGGGCTGCCCATTTAGTATCCTTTTGTTTTATGGGCCTGTCTAATCTTTGGCTGAAGGGAGAACCTCAGGAGTGACTTCATTATTGAACTATAAGGGTGTCTGGGGAACGTAATCTCAGGGTTTCTCTAGAGTCAGACCAGTAAGTCTGGTCTTTTTCTGTGAGTTAGAATTTCGTTCTCCATTTTGCTCCAGCTCTGTCCAAGACTCTATATTATGATCCCTGTCAGAGCAGTTGGTGGTGGTAGCTGGGCACCATCTAGTGTGCTGGTGCAGGCTGTGGCAGTTGTGATCCATTAGTCTTTTGCACTAATCTTTCCCTTGTGTCTTTGGTTTTCTTCATTCTCACTTGCTCCATACAGGGTGGGATCAATGGAGTATCTTAGATGATCATTCACAAGCTTTTAAGACCCCAGATGCTATTCATCAAAGTAGGATGTAGAACATTTTCTTTATAAACTATAAAGAAAATGCCGGTCGAGCTAGATGTCCCTCGAGACCAAGGCTCCCAGCCCTCAGTGGACCCCTGAAATTTTTTTAAGGTTTATTTTCCATTCTATGACACAGAGTAGTTGTTACTTCCTGCTCAAATGTCCAGTCAACATCTTATCCTCAATATAAAACACCGTGTTATGCCCAGTGGAACATGCCTGGATGTCTTAGGCTGGGTTCTCTAGAGAAGAAAAAGCAGCAAAGCGTATAAATATATGGAGAGACGTATATCCAGGAAATGGGTCATGCAACTGTACAGGCTGGAACTTCCCGTGTCCATGGGTCAGGATAGAGACTTCTGGTTCATGTGGCCACAGGGGCTGGTGAACCCAAGATCGGCAGGCCAGATAGCAGGGCTCTTGCTTACAGGCTACAAATTGATGAATTCCAACATCTGGAGACAAGACAGAAGGTAAGCTGCTATCTCAAGTTTCAAGAACTGGAGGTCAAATGAACAGGAACTAGCTGCAGGATTCAGAGCAAGAAAAACTCCACAGTCTTGCCAGAAATTTCATTTATATTCAATGCAGGCCACAGCCCCAAGAAAATTCTCTTTCAACTGATTGGCTAATCACATCAGATCCCTTCATGGAGGTGATCACATTACATCAAATCTCATCATGGAAGTGATGACATCATCATACAACTGCCAAACTACATCATAACTGCCAAATCACTCAGAATCATGGCCTGGCCAAGTTGACACACAACCCAACAGCCACACTGAGGAACAGGTTATGACGTAGGGTTGAAGAGTTGATATATCCCTGAAGTAGGACAGTGAAGGTGTAATGTCGGCTTTACCCACTGAAAACAAACTGATTCTGATGGTTTTTACTAAACAAGAATCAAGAAAAGAGCATTTATTAGATCAATAGTTACATACTAGAGGATAGGGAATGTGGTAAGTTGCTCTAGCAACAAAACTATATCTGGAACAGCAGCTGCAATTGTGGTCACCACCAGATTGAATGATGATCTATTGTCATTCTCCAAGATGCATCTGTCTTATGTACAGGCCAAATCGGCAACTTGAACGATGATGTGCTGGAAATTACTGCCCCTTCATCTTTAAATCCTTTGATGGTGGCAGTAATTCCTGCAGTCTCTGCAGGAAGGCAACATTGCTTTTGGATTTGATATTTTCTTAGGTAGAGGCAGTTCTAGTGGCTTTCACTTGGCCTTTCCTACCGTAACAAACCTCACTTCAGAGGCCAGGGAACTAATGTGGGGATTCTGAAAGTTGCTGAGTACATCTATTCCCGTTATGTATTCTAGGACTGGAGAATTAATTGCAAGATGGATTCAGGGATCCACTGGACCCACTGTGAGATGAACCAGAGCTAAAACTCCATTGATCACCTGACTTCTATATGCCCCTACTCTGACTGGTGCACCACAGTGGTGTTCTACATCTCCAGGAATCAGTGTCAGTTCAGAGCCATTGTCCAGTCTTCAAAGGTCTGATTCTGCTTCTCCAGTAGACACACTAGGAAATGGCCACAATTCCATTTGGGGAAGGCTGAGAGATTCCTTCTGTCTTAGTGTAAACACTAGGCTGATGACCCAATAGAAATTAAGATAAAAATTTTATTGAAGAAATAATTTCATTGTCCAGTCTTCAAAGGTCTGATTCTTTCTGCTTCTCCAGTAGACACACTGGGAAATGGCCACAATTCCATTTGGGGAAGGCTGAGAGGAAGATTAACAGTAAATTTTTGGCAGTGTAGCGGGGTCCTTCCTTAACAGGACTTGTCCTCCCCTTCATTCAAGCAGTTTTGGGTCTGTAAACTGGCTTGGATCTGGGAATTGATTGAGGGGCCATGACTCTCTGTTTTTGTGATTCAAGTCAGACTTCTATTTACTAAACCTAGAGCTTTTTTTTTACTGTATAGATCAGATAAGACGTTAGTAGGATACCCACCTGTTTCAATTCTAGGGACACCAAGATCAAGTATTCAACATCATAGATCACTGCAAGTCAGACTATTCTTATTACTGCTTTCACTCTGCTGTCCATTACAACAACCATACCCACTTTGTCTTTGGTGATTAAATGCCACAATTTGGCCCCTGCTTCCCCAGAATCCAATTATTCCCATGCCTTTAGGGTTCCCCAATTCAGTGGCAGTTCTCCCCATAACATGTGACCTACAGAGAAGAGTAACCACAATGCTCTTCAAGGATAGTAAGTCTCCCCTCACAAATTTATTTTTCACAGCCTTGATGAAGAACATGTTTTCTGGACCCTCCTGGGGGACATAGTAATGAGGTTGTCTTAGTTCCCTAGTGCTGCTGTAAGAGAAATACCATAACTGAGTGGATTTAAAGAACAGAAATTTATTTTCTCACAGTTCTGGTAGTCCAAATCAGGGTCTTGGCTGGGTAGACTCCTTCTGTCTTAGTGTAAACACTAGACCTATGACCCAATAGAAATTAAAACAAAAACTTTATTGAAGAAATAATTTCATTCTGTGGAATGGAGAAATACATAGTATTCAAACAGACTGCAGTGAATGTTCAGCCTTGCAGATAGAACGGTGATGTATTTAATAGTCAGAAAAAACAAAGGCAAATGGCTTCGTTTCAAAGAGGAGAAGGGAAGAGAAATTTACAAGGGATTGTCAAACTACAAACTTTCTTGACATCAATTTATAAAAAAAAAAAAAGAATTTTTTTTTTAGCCTAACACAAATCTCTTACTCCTGATACAGTTTGACTAAGACAACATTTCTAAAGTTAGATGTATAAACATCCTTGATGCGAACGGTTAGTGATGTATTACAGGCTGAATCAAACCTGGTTTTAATCCTTGAAATATAAACAATTTATTTAGGAAAAAGTGAAGATTAAATATGCTCTAAATCTGAAGGCTTTTGAAATGTAAACATTGCCCATCTGGCTAAAAGGAAGTGAGTAAGGGCCCAAGCATTCACTGGTTGAAGTCCCCAAAAGGAATTAAGATAGCAAGTTTATTTACATAAGTTTAAGCTTGGATCTGCCCTCTTTGTGTTACAGTCAAGACTTTTACAGCTGCAATCTGCCTTCTTATTTTAAGAAACTTAATCTCTACCTAGTTTCAAATTTACAAAGAACTAGCAGAAATACAGTGGAAAAGTCCCAGTGAGTGAATATTTAATCTGGGAGTCAGGACGCAGAATTAAGACTTGATATTTGTTTGTTTTTTTGGATACACCTCTTTGGCTATAAAGTTATTTACAGGTTCTAACGTCATTTAACATATCAGTTCTGTCTTCTAACCTCTGGTTGACCAAGGTGCCCTCTCTGGGGCCAGTTGCGTAAACATTCTTAACAGGCACAGAGCGAATCTTTATCTAGGTTAGAAATTCTGGCTCCTGCCTTCTTTGTTTTTAAAGCAGCAAATCTTTGAGAAAAGACTGAATGGTTTCTTTAGAAGAGTAGAAATGAACATCTTAGTTTAATTCAAAATGAAGCTTTTAATTTAGGTTTGAAGTTGCCCAATTCAGACATGCCAGCACCTCGGATTCTAAAATTCACACCCACATTTCCCCTTTTGATCAAGTCACTGCTAGGGGGTGGCAGGTCATCCACTAAGGAATTACCCATCTTCTGCAAGGACTTGGAGTCTCTGGGATGGCTGCTCTGTGTTAGTCTTTAAGCTGCTGTTTTCAGGTGGCTGCTTTCTGCAAGGAACTGGATGTCACCATATTTTTTCTCTGAACTCTAGAAGTGGGAGTTTTTGCTGCAGCTGGGCCACTCTTCTGACAGTTTTTAAGACCTTGGATGCTGCCTTTTAGTAGCCTGACACTATATGACTTTTTAGCAGCCAGCTGGCTGCCATCCAATTTCACCTTGCCACAGTTCTGGTTCTCATCTTCGGGGTGGATAAATTCTGATTGGGGTGAGTGTTGTGAACAGGGCCACATTAGAGGAATAACTGGCATCCCAAAAAGAGTTTGGCTTTGGAACTAAACCTCACCCTCTTTAGAAAAATCAGTTTCTTCTAAATACATAATTCATCGTATGGATGTATATCTCAAGGGTTGCCTGTGGCAATTAGAAATACAGTGCATAATACATTTAACAAGTCCTATAAAAACAACCACCATGATTAGAAGGAGGAAAGTTAACAGAAATATGTGTATCCAAGATCCAATATTTTGGGGATCAAAAACCAAAATACGAGCTAAAACTATCAAGGAAGGAAGAAACTGTTATGGGAGGAATAGTATGTAAACAAGAGGCCCTTTTTCAAATTTTAGAGATGTCTAGTTCTATTTCTGTATGGGTATTTATCCATGAACAGTAAGAAGTGTTGGTGACAGTACAAACTCTTCTTTGCTGAGCTAAAATAAAATCCAAGACAATTTGTTGGTCCAAAACAACATTTACCAAGGATTCTAAAGATTCTTATTGTGCGGCCATTCTATCAGCAACACTATCAGCAATTTGGGCCATGGTGGCAGATAGATTGTGAGTGGACATTTCTAACTGGCTAATCTCAGACCGTGGTGTAATGGATTGAATTACATCCCCCCAAAAATATATCAATGTGGCTGGGTCATGATTCCTGGTATGGTGTGATTTTCCTATATGTTGTAAATCTTGCCTCTATGATGTTAATGAGGGAGATGGGCACCAGCTGTGTTAGTGAGGCAGGACTCAATCTACAAGATTGGATTGTGTCTTGAGGCAGTCTCTTGAGATATTAAAAAAGAGAAGTGAGCAGAGAGACAGGGAGACCGCATTAAAAAAAAAAGAATCCTAGTGCCATCGAGTCGATTCTGACTCATAGCGACTCTATAGGACAGAGTAGAACTGCCCCATAGAATTTCCAAGGAGCGCCTGGTGGGTTTGAACTGCTGACCCTTTGGTTAGCAGCCATACCACTTAACCACTACACCACCAGGGAGACCGCATACCACCAAGAAACAGTGCCAGTAGCAGAGTGCATCCTTTGGACCTGGGGTCCCTGTGTGGAGAAGTTCTTAGTCAGAGGAAGATTGATGAAAAGGCTGACAGAGAAAGAAAGCCTTCCCCTGGAGCTGATGCTGTGAGTTTGGACTTCTACTTTACTGTGAGAAAATAAACTTCTCTTTGTTAAAGCCATCCAGTCCTGGTATTTCTGTTATAAGAGCACTAAATGACTATGACACATGGTATATAGTGCATAAGAAAGACCATCCCCACCCTGAGTAATCAACTATGGAATTACCTGAAAGGGCAAGGTATCTCTTCTGTATGGATATTAATTTCTAATCACTGTTCCTTACTAAGTTATCACTGTTTCAATACTCATTGGAACTCCTAATATTCCTAAAGTACCTCAGTTTTTCATATCCCAACCATCTAAACACGTCAAAACCCAAGTATAAGGTGCATCATTGGACTTTTTTGTTGTGTAAATTGATCCTCCACATAAAAAGGCATATTTAGATGAGGCACATAACATGCTTTTTCTGATCTGGGTATTGGGAAATGGAATGGACTGATTGGCTCTCTTAAGTCAGATTGCAGTCAATGAGCCATCACAAATGGACAATTCTCCTAAATTTATGGAATCCTGGAGGTGAGTAAAAGTAGGGATATTTGGATCAAATCTGATACAGTTAAATATTATTTTGAAACTGTATGTCTACCAAGGACTAAATGTTTTACCACAGCAAATACTGTCCTCTAGACAAGCCTGCTGAGAGGTGGAACAGAACATATTTTAACAATGTAGATTCATTTGGAAATTGCTAATCTACATGCAAAATTTGAGAAAAAATAACTGAGAGGCTCTGTAAAACCTTGAGACATGACATTCTGGGTAAGTTGCTGATTTTCCTAAGTAGAAGCAAATAAATATGAACTGTCAGGTTTGACAGAAATATTTAAAAATGCACTATACTGCTTCAGGGGGAATATTGAAAAGTAACAGGTCGGGGTTGGTGACAAGAGGGATACCTAGGAATAACAATGCAGCTTATTGCACATAAGTCCTGAACAAAACACCAGCCTCTACCATGAAATTTCTTAACTGGAAAGATAGGGGTGTCAAGGACTAATGCAGGGGACAATGAACCCTTAGAAAGAAAATCTTGAAAAATAGGAGTTATATCTTTTTTTGTTTCTCATCTAATTGGGTATTATGGAATCTTAATCAAAGGCATAAATGTGTCCATTTGAATTTTAATAGGTTCAGAAGACAGAACCTTGCTAACATCTGTAGAAATTGTGGCCCACAAAGATTCAGGGACCTGAGAAATAACTTCAAGGAAGAGAGGATCTGTTGGAACAGAATTTTGAAGCAGCACAGTAAGGGCTTGCATGTGGCAAATAACTTCTTCTTTTTGAGTGATGTCTATTCCTGAGTTTTGATTATCAGCCAAGATTAATAATATTTCCCCCTTTTCATTAAATTGTAAATGGTAATTCCATTTAGATAAAATATCTCTTCCTATTAAATTAACAGGTGTTTCAGGACTTAGTAGAAAGAGATGAAAATCTATAGAGCCAAGAGAAATTGACACAGGTTGAGAATAAAATAGTGTTTGTTCCTTTTTTGTAATTCCCACTATAATTGAAATCTTTTTACCCCAGGGAAGAGGCTTTTTCAGGCACATGGGATTAATTGCAGATAATGTAACCCCTGAATCAATTAAAATTTACAATGTTATCCATTAATATACATAGTCATTTCTCTTTGAGGGTTTACAGCTACCATAGGAAAAGTCCATGTTTTACCCCGGAGCCCTTTCATTCTGAATCAGGGGAAGGAGGAGTGGTTGAGGTGGAAACCTTCTGTTTATTCTTTAACTTAAGGCATTCTCTTTTCGAATGGCCAGGTTTTCTTATTTACAATAGTTGCACAGACCAGTTTTAAGTCCACTGGAGGGATTAAAACCTTTTTTATGAGCAAGCCCTTCTAGCTATTGTAATTTTTAAGCATCATTAATTTATTTAATTTGTTGATTTTAGCAGTTTGCTTTGTTTCTAAAGTTAAGACAAACTCACAAGCTAAAGTAGTTAATCCCTCATTGAAAGCTGCCTTCCAATCTAAACGATGCCTCTTAACTAATGCTGAAATTTCAGGCTTGAGTCCATAAATAAACACTGCACCTGAAGAGTTCCTTCATCTGAACTTCAGTTCAACTCAGAACTTTCTGAAAATTTCTAGAATAATCGAGATTGATAATCATAAATGCTTTCATCTTTGTTTTCTGTACAAAGGAATAACAAGAATGGGCTTTTATCCAGTCAACTTTGAGGCGGAAAGCCTTAAAAATTGCATCATGTAGGTTATCATTCTTGTCTTTAGCCTCTTTGAGAAGGACATCAGCTGTTTTATCTGTATCTAAAGTTAAATTATCTTGGGGATTTTTCTATTCAGCACATTCTAACCATAATTTTGTTTCCACAGGGCCAAATAACATATGGACTAATTGACATAAATCAGCCAATCTGGGCTTGTAAGCATTAAAAAGAACCTTAAATTCTTTAGCAAGCCTTTGAGGATGCTCACATAAATTTGGAAAAATCTTTAGCAATGCCATGTAATCATGTACGAGTCCAGGGAATGAAAGTAAAAACAGTGTTCTTTGGATTTTCTCTAGTGCCTACTCTAGGTTCTGCAGGGCAGATTTTAAAAGGCATTTTGAGAATGTGCTCTGAAATTTCTGACTTTTGTCTGGCTAGCTGTGGGCTCATTGGCGCTGGATTCTCTGGTTTAGAAATTTCATGAATAGGATTTTCTGTCTTTCAATCTTTAGTAGATTCTCTTGAAGGAAAGTTTAGGCAGAGAATTTTCTATTGTGAACAATGCTGCAATGACCATGGGTGTACATATATCTATTTGTGTGATGACTCTTATTTCTCTAGGATATATTCTTAAGAGTGGGATTGCTGCATCAAATGGTATTTCTATTTCTAGCTTTCTAAGGAAGTGCCATATAGTTTTCCAAAATGGTTGTATCATTTTGCATTCCCACCACTAGCGCATAAGAGTTCCAATCTCCCTGCAACCTCTCCAATATTTATTTTCTGTTTTATTGATTCATGCCAGTAATGCTGGGGTGAGACGGTATCTCATTATGGTTTTGATTTGTATTTCTGTGATAGCTAGAGATCGTGAGCATTTCCTCATGTGTCTGTTGACCACTCGAATGTCTTCTTTGGTGAAGTGTCTGTTCATTTCTTTTGCCCATTTTTTAATTGGATTATTTGTTTTTTTGTTGTAGAGGTGTTGGATTTTCTCATAGATTTTAGAGACTAGACCTTTGTCAGATTAGTCATAGCCAATTTTTTTTTCCCCAGTCTATATGTTCTCTTTTTACTCTTTTGGTGAATTCTTTTGATGAGCACAAGTGTTTAATTTTTAGAAGATCCCAGTTATCTAGCTTATCTTCTGGAGTTTGTGTGTTGGTTGTGGTTTGTATCCTGTTAATGCCATGATTTACGGCCTCTAGCATTGATCTTATTTTTTCTTGCATGAACTTTCTGGTTTTTAGCTTTATATTTAGGTCCTTGATCCATTTTGAGTTAGTTTTTGTATATGGTGTGAGGTATGGGTCCTGTTTCATTTTTTTGCAGATGGACATCCAGTTTTGCCAGCACCATTTGTTAAAAGACTGTCTTTTCCCAATTTGATGGGCTTTGGACCCTTGTTGAAGATCACGTGACCATCAGTGGATGGATTTACATTTGAATTCTGTCCCATTGGTCAAACTATCTGTCATTGCACCAGTACCAAGTTGTTTTGACTACCATAGATGTATAGTAGGTTCTGAGGTCAGGTAGTGTGAGTCCTCTTATTTTATTCTTCTTCTTCAATAGTGTTTTATTTATCCACGGTTTCTTCCCTTTCCATATAAAGTTAATGATAAGTTTTCCCATCTCTTTAAAGAATGTTGTTGGTATTTGGATCAGTATCGCATTGTATTTGTGAATTTCTTTGGGTAGAATTGTCATTTTCACAATGTCGAGTCTACCTATCCATGAGCATGGTATGTTTTTCATATGTAGATCTCTTTTAGTTTCTTGCAGCAGTGTTTTGTAGTTTTCTTTGTATAAGTCTTTTACATCCCTGGTTAGATTTATTCCCAAGTTTTTTTTTTTTTTTAAGGGGGTATTATAAATGATATTGTTTTCCTGATTTCCTTTTCATCGTTCTCCTTATTGGTGTATAGGAATCGAACTGATTTTTGTATGTTTATAGTGTATACTGCTAATCTGATGACTCTATTAGTTCCAGTAGTTTTCTTGTGGAGTCTTTTGGGTTTTCTATGTATCATATAATCCGCAAATAGGGACAGTTTAACTTCTTCATTACCAATTTGAATGCACTTTACTTTTTTTCTTGCATTATTGCTCCAGCTACGACTTCCAACACAATGTTAAATAGGAGTGGTGATAAAGGGCATCCTTGTCTTGTTCCTGTTCTCAAGGGTAATGTTTTCAGCTTCTCCATTAACAATGATGTTGACATAGACGCCCTTTATTATATTGAAAAATTTTTCCTTCTATTCCTATTTTATTGAGAATTTTTATCAGAAATGGGTATTAAAAAAAAGTATTAGACTTTGTCAAATGCTTTTTCTGCGTCAATTGAGAAGATCATGTAATTCTTTTCTTTCCTTTTATTTATGTGGTGGATTACCTTGATTGATTTTCTAATGTTGAGCCATCCTTTCACACCTGGTATGAATCCTACTTGGTTGTGGTGTATTATTTTTTTGATATGATGCTGAATTCTGTTGGCTAGAATTTTGTTGAGAATTTTTGCATCTATATTCATGAGCGATATTGGTCTGTAATTTCCTTTTTTGTGGTGTCTTTGCTGTATTCATAGAAAGAACTCAGAAGTGTCACTTCCTTTTCTATGTTCTGAAATAGTTTTGAGTAGTACCTGTGTGAGGTCTTCTCTGAATGTTTGGTAGAATTCCCCAGTGACGCCATCTGGACCAGGGCTTTTTTTGGTTGGGAGTTTTTTAATTGCCTTTTTGATCTCTTCTCTTGTTATGGGTCTGTTCAGATTTTCAATGTCATTTTGTGTTAGTTTGGGAAGGTAGTTGGTCTCAAGAAATTTGTCCATTTCCTCCAGATTTTCAAATTTGTTGGTGTATAATTTTTCATAATACTCTGTTATGATCCTTTTTCTTTCAGTTGGGTCTGTTGTAATGTCCCCCATTTCATTTCTTATTTGGGTTATTTGCATTCTCTCCTGTTTTTCTTTTGTCAGTTTGGCCAGTGGTTTGTTAATTTTGTTGATCCTTTCAAAAAATCAACTTCTGGTTTTGTTGATTCTTTCTATTGTTTTTCTATTCTCTATTCCATTTATTTCTGCTCTGATCTTTATTATTTTCTTACTTCTGGTGGCTGTGGGCTTCTATTGCTGTTCTCTATTTGTTCAAGTTGTGTAATTAACGTTTTGATTTTGTCCCTTTCTTCTTTTTTGATTTGTGCATCTATTGCTATAAATTCTTCTCTGAGCACTGCCTTACCTGTGCCCCAAAGGTTTTGGTACGATGAGTCCTCATTCTCGTTTGATTCTAGGAATTTTTTTTTATTCCATCTTTGATTTCTTCTATTAGCCAGTGGTTTTTAAGCAGAGTATTATTCAGTTTCCATGTAACTGATTTTTTCTTTATTCTTCCTGTTGTTAATTTCTACTTTGATGGTGTTGTGATCAGAGATGATACTTTGCGTTATCTCAATACTTTGGATTTTGTTGAGGGATGTTCTATGGCCTAAGATGTGGTCTATTCTGGAGAATGTTTCACGTGCCTTGGAAAAGAATGTGTACTTTGCAGCTGTTTGGTGGATTTTTCTATATATGTCTACGAGGTCAAGCTGGCTGATTGTGCTCTTTAGCTCTTCTGTATCTTTGTCAAGTTTCTTTCTAGATGTTCTGTCTGAGAGAGTGTTGTGTTGAAGTCTCCTACTATTATTATGGAACTGCCAATTTCTCTTTTCAGTGCTGTTAGAGTTTTTTTTTTTTAATGTATTTTGGAGCCCTGTCATTGGGTGCATAGATGTTTAAGTCTTTGTGATTGATCACCCCTTTAGTCATTATATAATGTCCTTCTTTGTCTTTTATGGTGGATTTTGTTTTAAAGTCTATTTTATCCGAGATTAGTATTGCCACGCCTGCTCTTTTTTGGTAGTTATTTGCTTGATATATTTTTTTCCACCCTTAGATGTTTAATAGATTTGCATCTTTGTTTCTAAGGTGTGTCTCTTGTACATAGCATATGATAGATCCTGTTTTTGTTTTTTTTTAATCCATTCTGTTACTCTCTGTCTCTTTATGGGTGCATTTAGGCCTTTTACATTCAGAGTAATTATTGATAGATGTGAATTTATTGCTGTCATTCGTAGTGCTTTTTTTTGTGGTGCTGACATTTTATTTGTTCTTCTTACTATCCTGTGCTGAGTTCCTTTTGTTTGTGGTTTTCTTTTTCAATTCTTTTGTTTTTGTAGATTTTTTAAAATAATTTTTATTGTGCTTTAAGTGAAAGTTTACAAATCAAGTCAGTCTCTCACATATAAACTTATATACACCTTACTACATACTCCCATTTACTCTCCCTCTAATGAGTCAGCCCGCTCCCTCATTCCAGTCTCTCCTTTCGAGACCTTTTTGTCAGTTTCTAACCACCTCTACCCTCCCATCTCCCCTCTAGACAGGAGATGCCAACACAGTCTCAAGTGTCCACCTGATACAAGAAGCTCACTCCTCATCAGCATCTCTCTCCAACCCATTGTCCAGTCCAATCCATGTCTGATGAGTTGCCTTCTGGAATGGTTCCTGTCCTGGGCCAGCAGAAGGTTTGGGAACCATGACTGCTGGGATTCTTCTAGTCTCAGTCAGATCATTAAGTTTGGTCTTTTTATGAGAATTTGGGGTCTGCAACCCACTGTTCTAGATTTTGTTTTTATTGAGGCTTTGTTCTTTATTTTGATGAATAGGTTTGTTAACTTTCTTCGTGGTTACCTAGGCCAGTGTATTATTAATGTGGTATCACCTTGCATTCCTCTCCATTAGAAAGTTCTATACCTATGCCGTTTATTCCCTCTTTTATTGTTCTGATTTTGTTGTCATTTACAGATTAAGCTCTCTGGTTCCCTGTTGTAATTCTTTTGGTTTTGGATAGTCCTTGAGAGTTCATTTCCTACATTGGTATCTGGCTGGTACAATCTGTGTCCTAGATTCAGGCTGTGGTCTAATGTTGTTTGTTCTTAGACTGAAGACTCCCTTTAATAATTCTTGTAAGTTTGGTTTGGTTTTTACATATTCCATTAATTTCTGTTTACCTGGTAATGCCTAATTTCACCATCATATTTGAATGAAAGTTTTGTAGGATATATTAACCTTGGTGGGCAATTTTTTTCTTTCAAGGTTTTATATATGTCATCCCATTGCCTTCTTTCTGCCAAATAATCAGAGTTTAATCTTATTGTTTCTCCTCTGTATGTGACATTTTGTTTTTCTGGAGCTGCTCTCAGGGTTTTTTTTTCTTTGTCTTTGGTTTTAGTGAGTGTGATTATGATATACCTTGGTGTTTTTATGACACTGGGTCTGGGTTGGTGTTTTTCTTTTGGGGTCTACCCTATATGCAGTTTGTTGAGCTTCTTGGATCGTCAGCTTTTCATCTTTCATAATATTAGGGTAGTTTTCTGTCAGCAATTCTTCAATGATCCTCTCTGTTTTCCATTTTCTCTCCATGTTCTGGAACTCCAATTACTTGTAAATTTTTGCTTTTGGTTGTATCCCACATAATTCTCAGAGTTTCTTCATTTTCTTTTCTGATTTTTCTTCAGAGTTGTAGCAAAATGTCTTTAATTTCACTGATCCTGTCTTCCATCTTTTCAAACCTGCTCCTCAGCCCTTCTATGACACTGCCCATTTCTGAAATCTTGTTGTTTATCTTTTGGATTCTTAATTGTTTTTGTATGGTTTCTAGTTGTGAATTTATTTTGGCATTTTATTCCTGTATTATTTTCCTGAATTCTTTCATTTTTTGTCTGCATTTTTCATGAATTTATCTATTTTTCCTCATTTTTGTCTGTGTTTTTTGGTTCAACTCTTGAATAGCTCTGAATATTAGAGATTTGAATTCCCTGTCAAGTAGTTCTAGGGCCTTTCTTCTACTGGAAAGTCATCTGGTGTTTTATTTGGGACGCTTACCAGAAACATTCCGTCCTGGTTTTTTTAATATGTTTTGATATTGTCTGCCGTCTTTGGCACATTCAGTAGCTATTTTCTTTGTTTTTTGACTGTAAATCTGTTTGTTTTGCCCTGCTTTTTTGTTTTATTTGGTTATGTCTGAGCAGGCGGGCTGTACGTTCTTTGTTGTTTGCTCATCTGTAGTCATGATACTTTTCACCTCCTTGTCCAATGGGCTGGGCCAGTCACTCAACTGTGGTGCATCAGGGCAGGCCCAGCTGAAAGGGAGGGGCTGGGATTGGTTGTTTGTGGCACATACTAGGACCGACAGGCGGGCCAGGAATCAGTGCTGGGCAGGTTCTGCTAAGTTGTGCCTGTGCTGCTGAGGGGTGTGATGTTCAATGTACAGTGCAGGTAGGCAGGAATGGGAGGAGGTTTTGATATGCAGAGCTAATAGGGGTATAGGAAAGAGGAGAGAGAGGAGAGAGAAACAGGGGCCAAAAACAAACAAAAGGAAAAAAGAGTTCTAAGGGAGCTTTCCACTGGAGTGGAGAGAAGAGAATCTGAGAAATGGAAAAAGGGAAAAAGAAAAAATAATAACTAGATAAAATTTGGAAAAGCAAAGCCCCCAGGAGTCCCACTGGTGGGGTCACAAATACCAGCGAAGCAGCTCCCAGGCTGCACAGGATAGCCTGGCTAGAGGGGTATAGATGTCACACAGCACTATGTATTCAGGAGACAGGAATAGAAGGTAAGTATGGAGAGACAAGAATTGAGAAATGAAGAAAAACAGAAAGGGGAAAGAGAGAGAGAGAAGAAAAAGAAAGAAAGATATGCTCCCAGGGATCCCACCTACTCAGCTACGCAGATTGAGGGAGTGGCTCCTAAGCTATGCAGTGCAGCCCGGCTAGAAGGGGATCCCAAGCTGGGAAAAGGAAAAGAAAACAAACAAAACAGGCAAAAAGAAATGCATCAGGGATCCCACCAGTGTGGTGCGGGCCAGGGGAATGGTTCCCCAGTCATGCAGGGCTTCACAGCCTTTCAAGAAGAAGCAAAGATGGCACATAGATCCAGGTGTTAGAGAGAAAGTAGGGGGAGGTGGTGGGAGGCATGGAAGAAACCAAAAGAAACAGAAAGAAGAAACACCAGCTCAGGGGGCCAGCCAGTGTGGGAGTGTTGAATCCAAGTGGCCTGAGGCCAAAGCAATTGTCTCTCAGCCAAGAGACTACACCTGTGGGAAGGGGGGAGAGGAAGAAGAATGGGGCTTAGGAAAGCATATATCGCTCATTACCAGGTGCTCTGTCTCCTACTGCGAACTTTGTGAAGCTGCTTTCCCATAATCCCTGTCCTTTGATCTCCGATGTGGGTGGGACAAATCCAAGTGGCACAGATGCTGCACTTCCCAACCAGCTAAGCCACCACAGCCAACCAGGAAGCTCGGAGGTAGAGCAGCAGGGAGAGGATGGAGAGTGGGAAAACATGTACCACTGGTTACTAGGTGTTCTATCTCCTGCTGAGAGCTCCACGAAGCTGCTTTCCTGTGCTCCCTGTCCTCTGATCCCTGACAAGAGTCCAAGATGGTGGATCTGTGCTGCATTAGCTGATAGGGGTCCTCTGCAGGTATCTCTCCTCACTGTCTGTCCTGTCAGTTTCTTATTCCATTTGGTGTTTGGCCGAGTTCTTTATCTCTCATTTGACATTTCAGGTCCCAGGAATGATGTTTGTCTCTGTTTTACTTAGCTTTTCAGGTCTTTGCTGTGGAGGGACAGCATGGTGCCATGTTGGTTGGAAGTCCTCGGCTGTAATCTTACAAGAGTAGATTATCCAGTCTTTCTCCCACTGAGCTCTTGGGTGGGTTTGAACTAAACTTTTGTTTAACAGCTGAGTACTTAATCATTGTGCCTCCAGGGTTCCTTGGCTGGACCAGTAGCTGAGGCAATTCTAAAGGCAGGAGACAGAGTCACAGCCTATGGACAAATTTCTAGAAACACACTAAGTACCTAAACTAACACCAACTGAGGTCAAAAATCTGAACAAACCCGCAAGAGAAGAGAATGAAAAGGTAAAAAAAGACAAAAACAACAACAAAAAAAGGTCCCAACAACAAAAAAGTCCTGGCCCAGATAGCTTCACTGGGAATTCCTCTAAAAGAAGAGCTTGCACCAGTACTACTCAAACTATGTCAAAACTTAGAAAGCGAAGGAATACTTCCAAATCCATTCTATGAAGCCAGCATAACCCTGATAGCAAACCAGGCAAAGACACCACACAAAAAAGAAAATTACAGACCAATATTTCTCAGGAATATAAATGCAAAAATTCTGAACAGAATCTAGCCAACAGAATTCAGCATCATAAAAAAAAAATACACCACAACCAAGTGGGATTCATACCAGATATGCAAGGATGGTTCGACATTAGAAAATCAATCAATGTAATCCACCACATAAATAAAACAAAAGAATCACAAGATCATTTCAATCAATGCAGAAAAGGCATTTGATAAAGTCCAACACACATTCCTGATAAAAACTCTCAATAAAATATAAATAGAAGGTAATTTCCTCAACATCATAAAGGACATCTATACAAAACAAACAGTCAATATCATTCTGAATGGAGAGAGGCTGAAAACATTTCCCTTGAGAACAGGAACAAGAAAAGGATGCCCTTTATCACCACTCCTATTTACCATTGTGCTGGAACCCCAACCTAGAGTAGTAAGACAAGAAAAAGAAATAAAGGGCATCCAAGTTGGTAAGGAGGAAGTAAAGCTATCCTTATTGGCAAATGATACAATACTATACATAGAGAACCAAGAAAACTACTGCCTATACACCAACAAAGAGAACTACAAAAAGGAAATCAAGAAAACAATACCACTTGTAATAGCCCCTAAAAAAAAAAAATAAAATACTTAGGAATAAATCTAACCGGGGATGTAAAAGACCTATACAAAACACTACTGCAAGAAATCAAAAGAAAGGAGAATGAAGAACACCAAAGACACAAGGAAAATATGACCCCAAGAGACAGAAAGGGCCACATAAACCAGAGACTCCATCAGCCTGAGACTGGAAGAGCTAGATGGTACGTGGCTACCACCAATGACTGCCCTGACAGGGAACACAACAAAGAATCCCCGATGGAGGAGGAGAAAAATGGGATGCAGACCTCAAATTCTAGTAAAAAGACTTGGCTTAATAGTCTGACTGAGACTGGAGGCACCCCAGAGGTCATGGTTCCCAGACTCTAAAACTAAAGCCATTCTCAAAGCCAACTCTTCAGAAAAAGATTAGAGTGGACTATAAGACATAAAAGGATACTGGTGAGGAGTGTGCTTCTTAGCTCAAGTAGACATGAGACTATGTGGGCACCCCCTGTCTGGAGGCAAAATGAGAAGGCAGAGGGGAGAAGAGCTGATTGAATGGACATGGGAAATACAGGGTGGAGAGAAGTGTGCTGTCACACATTGTAGGTACAGCAACTAGGGTCACATAACAATATGTGTATAAGTTTTTGTGTGAGAAACTGACTTGAATTGTAAACTTACATTTAAAGCACTATTGAAAAAAGAAAAGAGATCTACATAAATGGAAAAACATACTACGCTCATGGACAGGTAGGCTCAACATTGTGAAAATGTCAGTTCTACCCATCCAATCTACAAATACAATGCAATTCCAACCCAAATACCAAGAGCATTCTTTAACAAGATGGAAAGAGGCCCTGGATAGGTAAAGCATTATTGAAGAAGAACTAAGTAGGAGGCCTCATATTATCTGACCTCAGAATCTGCTATGTAGCTATGGTAGTCAAAACAGCCTGGAACTTGTACAACAGACATATAGACCAGTGGAACAGAATCGAGGACCACGCTGGAAATTCATCCTCCTATGGTCACCTGATCTTCAAAAAGAGGCCCAAAGTCATGAAATGGGGGAAAGACTGTTGTTTTAACAAATGGTGCTATAAAAAATAAAACAAGACCCATACTTCACACCATACATGACACTTCCTTAAACAGCTAGAAATAGAAATACCATACAACCAGCAATCCCACTCCTAGGAATACATCCTACAGACATAAGAGCCATCACACGAATAGACATATGCACACCCATGTTCATTGCAGCATTGCTCACAATAGCTACAAGGTGGAAACAAACTAAGTGCCCATCAACAGATGAATTGATAAACAAACTATGGTACATACACAAGATGGAATACTATGCAACAATAAAGAACAATGATGAATCTGTGAAACATCTCACAACATGGATGAATTTGGAGGGCATTATGCTGAACAAAATAAGTCAATCACAAAAGGACAAATCCTGTATGAGACCACTGTTATAAAAACTCATGATAAGGTTTCCACACTGAAAGAAATAGTCTTCAAGGGGATGAGTGGGGAGGGAGAAACACGAAGTAAACAATACATAAATGGTAACTTTGGTGAAGGGTAAAGACAGTACACAATACTGAAGAAGCCAGCACGACTTGACCAAGGCATATCATAGAAGCTTCATAGGCATATCCACACTCCCACAGGGACTAAGTTACTGGGCTGAGGGCTGTAGGGCCCATGGTTTCAAGGGACGTCTAGCCCAGTTGGCATAACATAGTTTATAAGGAAAATGTTCTACATCCTTCTGGTGAGTAGTATCTGGGATCTTAAAAGCTTGTGAGTTGTCAACTAAGATATGTCTACTGATCCCATGCCACCTGGAGCAAGAGAGAATGAAAACAACCAAAGACACACGGGAAGTATTAGTCCCAAGGACTAATGGACCACAACTACCACAGCCTCCTCCAGACTGAGACCAGCACAAGTAAATAGTGCCCCGTTACCATAACTGACTGCTCTGACAGGGATCATGTTAGAGGGTTCCGAACAGAGGTAGAGAAAAATGTAGAACAAAATTCAAACTCACAGAAAAAGACCAGACTTACTGGTCTAACCAAAACTGGAGAAACTCCAAGAGTATGGCCCCGGGAAACCCTTTTAACTCAGTACTGAAGTCACTCCTGAGATTCTCCCTTCATCCAAGGATTGGACAGGCCCATTAAACAAACCATAATACATGTAACTCAACCATGTATATGAGACTAAATGGGCACACCAGCCCAGAGAGAAGGATGAAAAGGCAGGAGGGGACAGGAAAGCTGGACAAATGGAAATGGGGAACCCAATGTCGAGAAGGAGAGAGTGTTGACATTTGGCAGGGTTGGGAACCAATGTCACAAAACAATGTATGTATTAGTTGTTTAATGAGAAACCAATTTGCTCTGTAAACCTTCATCTAAAGCACACACACACACACAAAAAGAATTTTGAGCTAATTTTGTAGCTCATCCAAAGCCGTTTAGGTACAGGAAAATTCCAACTGTGAAGTAATGCATGGGAGGTAATTTTAAAGGATTTTTTTCTACCACCACCACACCACCCACCCACTGCTGTCGAGTCGATTCGGACTCATAGCGACCCTATAGGACAGAGTAGAACTGCCCGATAGAGTTTCCAAGGGCCACCTGGCAGATTCAAACTGCTGACCTCTTGGTTAGCAGCCATAGCACTTAACCACTACACCACCAGGGTTTCCAAAGGATCCTAAACAAGAGCAAAAAAGAGAACACATCTTGTGTCCACTGAGGTCAACATATTGAGTAAACTTATAAAAATCAAAGAAATAGTAAAGATAGTGTCATGGATTGAATTGTGTCCCCCCCAAATATCTGTCAACTTGGTTAGGTCATGATTCCCAGTATTGTATGACTCTCTACCATTTTGTCATCTGATGTGATTCCCCTATGTGTTGTAAATCCTATCACTATGATGTAATGAGATGGATTAGTGGCAGTTAAATTTGTGAGATCTACAAGATTAGATGGTGTCTTAAGCCAATCTCTTTTGAGATATAAAAGACAGAAGAGAGCAGACAAATACAGGGACCTCATACCATCAAGAAAGCAGTGCCGTGAGCAGAGTGCTTCCTTTGGACCTGAGGTTCCTATGCAGAGAAACTCCTAGACCATGGGAAGATTGATGACAAGAACCTTCCTCCAGAGTTGACAGAGAGAAGAAAACCTTCCCCTCCCTGCAAATGGAGTCCTGAATTTGGACTTCTAGCCTACTTGACTGTGAGAGAATAAATTTCTCTTTGTTAAAGCCATTTACTTGCAGTGTTTCTGTTACAGCAGCCCTAGATGACTAAGACAGATAGTATACCTTTTTTTCTGGATACTCTCTATAACTTTAATTCAGATTTTTCTATTTAAGAAATGTAGTTTTGTTTTTTTTTTAATTTGAAATTCTATACATTTAGGGCAGGTTATTTAAATGAGAAGGGGCTAGGTTTGAAAAAAGTGGGAGAGAGAACAGCAATAACTTGTAATAATAAAATATGATTTCACAGAAAACTAGCATTTCAGAGAAATTGCTTTAAGCCAGATATAGACTGGGGTAAAAGATAGGCATTTTAAAGGAGAATGAATGAAATGTTTGCAGAACTTAAAGCAAATTTAAAAAAGAAAATATATTATCTGTCTGGCTTTGCCTCAGAATTATTGAGGCTGTTTCTTCACATTTCACAGTGTTTTATTTTTTCATCATTCTTTCACATCTCTATATTTGTGGGTTCTTAAGTCAAGTCCTATTATATTGCACTAGCAGGGTTCTCTCAAGTATTTATTATTTTGGTGATGTAAAATTGGGGCTAGAGATATTTCTTCCATGATCGAAGTGGCATTCCTCACCCATCTTCTGAAACAATCAGCATGATATTATAGAGAAGCCAGTCCAGACACTACAACCAGTTATTTCTACACACGGAGGAAAAAGAAAAAATGGGGTTTGCCTTTTGTTTGACCCATGCACATTCTTGAGTGCAGTTTGTTAGTAGAAAGAATGATGAACAGCTGATCTAATATCTTCTTTTCTTTTGTAGTTTCAATCTCCAAAACCTTTTTAAAAGGCCATTGCTAAAATTGTGGAGGAAATCAGCATGCCAAAGAAGAAAAGAGATAGTAAACTCTTTCAATTTAGATGACGTTGAAACAGTTCTACAGAGCTGCAAAGAACAAAGCAAAGGTTTTCCTTGATGCAAAGAGGACCATCCAGAAACTCCAAGAAAAATGACTGCATATTGACTCTCCCGACTTCAAACCTCACTGTTACATTGGGCATGCCATTAATTTTTTCTTAACAATTAACAGTGTGTAGAAAAGGGACAAAAATAATTTTAGATAATGAAGTAGTTTTATAGATTAAAGTTAACCTCTTTATTATAGTAGAATTAAATAACATTATCATAAAAAAAGTAAAATTGTAGGGATATGAATGTACAAATCATTAGAAATTATTACAACTCCTCTTTTCTTCGTACATATGCAATGAAGTGGAGGAGGACAGGAGAATGTTACTCCCTTGGCTTTTTGTTTTGTCTTTGTTTTTAGGAAAGATATTTGCTGTTCCTTTTATTCAGATTTTTAAAAATTATCATTTTGGTGAAAATATACATAACAAAACGTACACCAATTCAACAATTTCTACAATTAATGTCATTGACTACATTCTTCAAGTTGTGCAAACATTCTTGCTATCTTTTTAGAAATCATTCCACCATCATTAACATAAAATCAATGCACCGCGTCAAAGAGAAAAATTAATAACAGACATCTTACTTTGATTTTAGGGTTTTTCTTACCCATGAAACCAAATATTAACCTTAAAAATTCTGGGCCAAATCCTGTCAGCAGCTTTTTTCACTCGAAGTTGCTTATCTTTTCTTTCCTGTTTGAACCTAGGCTTACTTAATTTAAATTTTAAAAGATATCTTGGCTGCAGGTGGATGGAGGGCCAGAGGTCACCTTGTGATGGAATATCAGTTGATCTCAGTAAAACGGGAGGGTAGAGTTCAATATTCAGATTAGCCAGTGGTTGGTCTATTCTTCTCCCTCCTCTCTATAAGCCTGATTGTAACCAGCCTACTTCAAGTCATTTGCTTTGTCTTTGAATCACATTAACTTCCCTATATGCATATGTAAACCCTCGTGCACAGTGGTTAAGAGCTACGGCTACTAACCAAAAGGTCAACAGTTCAAATCCACCAAGTGCTCCTTGGAAACCCTATGGGGTGGTTCTACTCTGATCTACAGGATTACTATGAGTCGGAATTGACTCTACTGCAGTGGGTTTTTTTTTTTAATACGCATATAGAATAGCTGCTCAGAATAAACCTTATACTTCAATTTTTTTAAGTTTTGATTATTTTCAACATTCCTAAGCAAAAACCCTGTTTTCCCTTCCCTCCCACTCTCTTTTAGTTTTTCCACTTTAATATTTCATCAATTATAATGCCAATGATAAAACTGAAGGTAACACTGCTAAAAGTTTTAAATGTTCCTTTTACCTTGTTAAAAATGAAACAAAGTTTCTGTAAAATAAAAGAAGAATTTTATTCACATTCAAAGATTTGCAAACCAGAAGTGCCAAAATGAAAGTTCAAAATGACTTTCTGAAGAGGGAGCACAAATATTCCTTTACCAGAACTTTGTATGAGATGGGGGAAGAGTATGGGGTGCATCTGACTGGCTGACCTTCAACATGCTCTCTAAGACTCATTTATCGAGAATTTCTACTGCCTTTTAAACCTTAGCCACAGTTTCCTGTGCTCCAGAGTTGGTTCCTTCTTTTCCTGCCACCTCAGAATGTTGCAGAACAAGTTATTTTGGTATCCTATTGAAGTACTGGACCAACACTCCAATTTGATATTAAAAACAAATGAAATTTATTGAAGCAATGAACCACGGGAAAGCATGAGTTCAGTTTGGCTGTAGTGGTATGTTCTGCCTTAGATGCAAAACACAGAGATATTTATTTAACAGGTAGAGTGAGTACAGATAATGACTTCACATCAAGTCAATGACAGGAAAGGAGTGAGATTTACAACAGTGGCTGTTAACTGTGAAATTTTCTTTACATCACTTTCTAATCTAACACAAATCTCTCATACTTAATACAATTTAAACAAGGTAATATTTCTAAAATGAAAAGCAAAAGCAATTTCGACATGAAATTTCAGTGATGCAGAAGTTTAGTGATATACTTGCAGCTGAGCCAACTTAATTTGAATCTTGGGATACAGAACTGACCATTAGTTAGGAAAGTGTAAACAAACTGCTTATTTAGCTGAGTGGCACAGTGATTAAGAGCTGTGGCTGCTAACCAAAAGATGGACATTCGAATCCACCAGATGCTCCTTGGAAACCCTATGGGGTAGGCCTACTCTGTCCTACAGGCTCACCATGAATCGGAATGCACTCGAGGGCATCAGTTTTGGTTTTGGTTTTTTTATTTAGCTGAGAGGAATGACAATGCCTAGGTGTTCGCTGAGGAACTTCTTTAAGGTAGTTAAAACGACACGTTTATCTATAAGCTCTAATTTATTTGAACAACTCAATGAAGCTTTCTCATAGCTACCCTATAGGACAGAGTAGAACTGCCCCATAGAGTTTCCAAGGAGAGCGTGGCGAATCCGAACTGCTGACCTCTTGGTTAGCAGACATAGCACTTAACCACTACACCACCAGGGTTTCCTATGAGTCGGAACCGCCTCGACGGCAGTGGGTTTAGTTTTGGTTTTGGAATGAAGCTTTTTCTTACAACTGAGCTTTGTTTTTCAAATGGCAGTTTTAACAGACACCGAATGGTTATCAGGAGTGTAGAAGTAAAACCCTCAGTTTAATTTCTGAACGGAGTGCTTAGTTTTAGTTCTGAAACCTCCCCAGTTAGACCTACCGGCTCCTCAAAATTTAAAAGTTCCTCACACATTGGTCAAAAGCGTGGTCATGGGCCACATACTCTAAAAAGCGGAAGCAGGGGCTTAGGAAAAAATGGAGTCCGATTCAGACCTCTCAGTCATTTTAGTTATGTCAAGTGCCTCAGTTTTAGAAGGCTCTTTCATAACCTTGGAAACCCCGGTGGTGTAGTGGTTAAGTGCTACAGCTAACCAAAAGGTGGGCAGTTCAAATCTACCAGGTACTGTTTGGAAACTCTATGGGGCAGCTCTACTCTGTCCTATAGGGCTGCTATGAGTTGGAATCGCTTCTATGGCAATGGGTTTTGGTTTTTGGTTTCATAACCATAACTCCTTTCTTGCTGCATTCCAACCTCATTTTTCCAGATGCATTTAATGGCCATGATATATTGTTGCATCAAAGCTGCTGCTGATAACAAGATGTTTTAGGTGAGAACTCCCTGGTAAAATGAAGTCTTCCAAAACTGGAGACAACTGAAATGTCCCTTGAAAGGGTGGAGGGGATAGACTAAATGAATTTGTTATATAGCAAAATGGAGTACTGAGTACTGACATGGAAATATGTCCATGACATATTGTTATATATGCATGGTGGAGTACTGAGCACCCACATGGAAGGCTGTCCATGACATATCATTACATATTCATGATGGATGAGGTACTGAGCACCCACATCAAGGCTGTCCATGACATATTATTATATATTCATGATGGAGGAGGTACTGAGCACCCACATGGAAGGATATATATTCATGATGGATGAGGTACTGAGCACCCACATCAAGGCTGTCCATGACATATTATTATATATTCATGATGGAGGAGGTACTGAGCACCCACATGGAAGGAAGTCCATGATACATTGCTGAGTTTTAAAAAATAACAATTTGTCCCAAAATACATATAATTAAATTGTTGTATAAATAAACAACCATATACACTCACTCATACACAGAAACATAAGTAGTTGTTAAATTCATGCAAAAGATACTGAGGGAGAGACATTGGAATATTGACAGATAACTCTATGGAAAGGAACAGCAGTGTAGGGAGGGTGTGGGGGAGTGGAGGACTTTTCCACTAACTCTGATTTTTCTATAGTGTGTTCACAGAACCATGGACACTCTGCTAGTGTGTGCATATAACTGCCATTAATTCTGTTTCACTTAGTTAAAGAGAAGCAGAGATAATCTTATGCATTAAATCAAATACCCAGACCTTATAAATGTAATAAAAAATAAGTGACTGAGAAACTCAGTCCAGACATATTTCATAGAAAAAAGCAAACATTTCATACACAGAGAAAACGTTACCAAAAAGAAGTGGGAAAGACGTTGGACCTACAAAAATAAGAGGCCCACATGAGCTCAGCTCAAAATGCTACTCAGAGAGGCTGTTTTATTATTTTTTTCTTTTTTAGAAAAAACTCAGTTCTACGCTAAGGTAACAACATCTCTTCTGGAAAAGTCTCCTTCTGTCTTGACTTGGACAAGGAAGTATGCAGCACTGGTTGCCACCAGCAGCCATCTGGTGACCTCAGGGAGAACTGGCCTTAGGTGAAGTCAGTGCTCAGGTGGATGGAGCAGAGAGGCAGAAAGAATCTTGGGTCCTGGTGTCAACACCAAGTTAGAATTACACTCACCTTGGACCTGCTCTACTTCTGGGCTCTTTTGTGAGATAATGTATTTCTTTTATCATTTAAAACCTCATCAATCAGTGCGTTAATTACATTCAGGTTGTGTGTTCAAGTTCAGGATTGTTTCAACCTGGCATTTGTCAATAAAACCTTAGGGCTTTGGTGGAGTCACCATTGTGCAAACTGGAGAAGCCCTAAGCAGACTACTGGCTTTGCCAAGATATCCATCACCTCTTGCCAAGTTTCCCCTCTAGGTCTTTTGAGTGCACAGCCACTGAAAACCAATCCTGAAAAAATGTCCTCAAATATGCCTGATGACGTTTACTCCCTCTTAAAAAGAAGTTTCTCAGGATCTGAATTGTCTCAGCCAAGTTCAGAGTTCTTGTTCTACCGTTTGATCTGGCTGTGCCAAGGTACCTGAATTAAACTAGGCTTGTTTGATGGTAGCTACACGGTTCATCATGATAGAGATGGGATTGAACGGGATCCCATAAATTTAGAATTTTAGAAGCAAACAACAAAAATTCCTTTCCAGAATGTTTCCATAGAGTAATAGTAGAATATATAAATGGCTTGAAAATACAATGTGTTATGTCAAATCAGTTTATTTTTAAGAGCTTGAACACTGGTGTTTGGCAAAGCACCAAAATCAGCATTCATTTTTATTAGTTTATGGCCTCTAAGAGTAGGGGGAAGAAGTGTGGTACATCAATTTGGAAGCTGTATACAAAGTCTCTAATTAATGGTTTATTCTTCATTGATTTAACAACAGGTTATTTTTCTGAGGGTCCAAAAAACAAACAAACAAAAAAACCCATTGCCATCAGGTCGATTCCTACTCATAGCGACCCTATACGACAGAGTAGAACTGCCCTATAGAGTTTCCAAAGAGCACCTCGTGGATTTGAACTGCCAGTTCTTTGGTTAGCAGCTGTAGTTCTTAACTGCTCCACCACCAGGGTTTCCATCATGTACTCAAATAACAGTTGTGTTAAGTCCTGGGGATGATTCCTACCCTCTAGGAGTAGGGCATCTGGCTGGGGAGTTCAGCACTCATTAAGCCACAGTCTGCAGAAGCATGCGACCAAGAGCCCAGATGTGCAGCACAGACCACAGATATGGGGAGTTCCAAGGACAGTGACCTCAGAGTGCTGGATCAGTCCCAAAGACTTTGGGAAGTGAGGCACAATTTGTATAGGCCACCCAAGAGGTGCAGGCACATTCCAAGAGTCAAGAAACAGTCCAAGCAATGGCTCAGCACCTGGAAGAAAGGCTAGGAGACTGAGGATGGAGGTCTGAAAGGAGTTTATGTAAATGGCCTGAAACCAGCAGACGCAGAATAGGTAGGTTAGGAGAAGACATAAAGGATTCATGACAGACTTAGGGGAGCATTTGACCTTTCTGAGCAAGAAGGTGACATAAAAAACAGACCCGGAAATGGTGAGTGTATCCTAGACTAATATACTTTTTGAACAATACTTACTACCTTTCAACTTGACATACAAAGGACATTTTCTAAAAATAATTCTTATTGTTCTGTAAGTGAAAGTTTACAAATTAAGTCAATCTGTCACATATAAGCTTATATACACCTTACTCCATACTCCCATTTACTCTCCCCCTAATGAATCAGCCCGTTCCCTCCTTCCAGTGGCTCCTTTTGTGATGATTTTGTCAGTTTCTAACCCTCTCTACCCTCCTATCTCCTCTCCAGACAGGAGAAGCCAACACAGTCTCAAGTGTCCACCTGATACAAGTAGCTCACTCTTCATCAGCATCTCTCTCCACCCCATTGTCCAGTCCCTTCCATGTCTGATGAGTTGTCTTCGGGAATGGTTCCCGTCCTGGGCCAACAGAAGGTTTGGGGACCATGACCGCCGGATTCCTCTAGTCTCAATCAGACCACTAAGTCTGGTCTTTTTATGAGAATTTGGGGTCTGCATCCTACTGTTCTCCTGCTCCCTCAGGGATTCTCTGTTATGCTCCCTGTCAGGGCAGTCATCGGTTGTGGCCGGGCACCATCTAGTTCTTCTGGTCTCAGGATGATGTAAGTCTCTGGTTCATGTGGCCCTATCTCTTGGGCTCATAGTTATCCTGTGACCTTGGTGTTCTTCCTTCTCCTTTGATCCAGGTGGGTTGAGACCAACTGATGCATCTTAGATGACCGCTTGTTAACATTTAAGACCCCAGACGCCACATTTCAAAGTGGCATGCAGAATGTTTTCATAATAGAATTATTTTGCCAATTGACTTAGAAGTCCCCGAAAACCATGGTCCCCAAACCCCCACCCTTGCTCCGCTGACCTTTGAAGCATTCATTTTATCCCGGAAACTTCTTTGCTTTCGGTCCAGTCCAGTTGAGCTGACCTTCCGTGTATTGAGTATTGTCCTTCCCTTCACCTAAAGTAGTTCTTATCTACTAACTAATCAGTAAATAACCCTCTCCCACCCTCTCTCCTTCCCCCGCTCGTAAGCACAAAAGTATGTGTTCTTCTCAGTTTATACTATTTCTCAAGATCTTATAATAGTGGTCTTATACAATATTTGTCCTTTTGCCTCTGACTAATTTCGCTCAGCATAATGCCTTCCAGGCTGCTCCATGTTATGAAATGTTTCACAGATTCGTCACTATTCTTTATCGATGCGTAGTATACCATTGTGTGAATATACCACAATTTATTTAACCATTCATCCATTGATGGGCACCTTGGTTGCTTCCAGCTTTTTGCTATTGTAAACAGAGCTGCAATAAACATGGGTGTGCATATATCTGTTTGTGTAAAGGCTCTTAATTCTCCAGGGCATTTTCCAAGGAGTGGGATTTCTGGGTTGTATGGTAGTTCTATTTCTAACTTTTTAAGAAAATGCCAGATAGATTTCCAAAGTGCTTGTACCATTTTACATTCCCACCAGCAGTGTATAAGAGTTCCAATCTCTCCGCAGCCTCTCCAACATTTATTAGTTTGTGTTTTTTGGATTAATGCCAGCCTTGTTGGAGTGAGATGGAATCTCATCATAGTTTTAATTTGCATTTCTCTAATGGCTAATAATAGAGAGCATTTTCTCATATGTCTGTTAGCTGCCTGCATATCTTCTTTAGTGAAGTGCGTGTTCATATCCTTTGCCCACTTTTTGATTGGGTTGTTTGTCTTTTTGTGGTTGAGTTTTAACAGAATCATATAGATTTTAGAGATCAGGCGCTGGTTGGAGATGTCATAGCTGAAAATTTTTTCCCAATCTGTAGGTGGTCTTTTTACTCTTTTGGTGAAGTCTTTAGATGAGCATAGGTGTTTGATTTTTAGGAGCTCCCAGTTATCTGGTTTCTCTTTGTCATTTTTGGTAATGTTTTGTATTCTGTTTATGCCTTGTATTAGGGCTCCTAAGGTTGTCCCTATTTTTTCTTCCATGATCTTTATCGTTTTAGTCTTTATGTTTAGGTCTTTGATCCACTTGGAGTTAGTTTTTGTGCATGGTGTGAGGTATGGGTCCTGTTTCATTTTTTTGCAAATGGATATCCAGTTATGCCAGCACCATTTGTTAAAAAGACTATCTTTTCCCCAATTAACTGACACTGGGCCTTTGTAAATATCAGCTGCTCATATGTGGATGGATTTATATCTGGGTTCTCAATTCTGTTCCACTGGTCTATGTGCCTGTTGTTGTACCAATACCAGGTTGTTTTGACTACTGTGGCTGTATAATAGGTTCTGAAATCAGGTAGAGTGAGGCCTCCCACTTTCTTCTTCTTTTTCAGTAATGCTTTCCTTATCCGGGGCTTCTTTCCCTTCCATATGAAGTTGGTGATTTGTTTCTCCATCACATTAAAAAATGTCATTGGAATTTGGATCGGAAGTGCATTGTATGTACAGATGGCTTTTGGTAGAATAGACATTTTTACTATGTTAAGTCTTCCTATCCATGAGCAAGATACGTTTTTCCACTTAAATAGGTCCTTTTTAGTTTCTTGTAGTAGTACTTTGTAGTTTTCTTTGTACAGGTCTTTTACATCTTTGGTAAGATTTATTCCTAAGTATTTTATCTTCTTGGGGGCTACTGTGAATGGTATTGATTTGGTGATTTCCTCTTCGATGTTCTTTTTGTTGATGTAGAGGAATCCAAGTGATTTTTGTATGTTTATCTTATAACCTGAGACTCTGCCAAACTCTTCTATTAGTTTCAGTCGTTTTCTGGAGGATTCCTTAGGGTTTTCTGTGTATAAGATCATGTCATCTGCAAATAGAGATAATTTTACTTCCTCCTTGCCAATCTGGATGCCCTTTATTTCTTTGTCTAGCCTAATTGCTCTGGCTAGGACTTCTAGCACAATGTTGAATAAGAGCGTTGATAAAGGGCATCCTTGTCTGGTTCCCATTCTCAAGGGAAATGTTTTCAGGCTCTCTCCATTTAGGGTGATGTTGGCTGCTGGCTTTTTATAGATGCCCTTTTTCTTTTTTATTATGTTGAGGAATTCCTATTTTGCTGAGAGTTTTTATCATGAATGGGTGTTGGACTTTGTCAAATGCCTTTTCTGCATCAATTGATAAGATCATGTGGTTTTTGTCTTTTGTTTTATTTATATGGTGGATTACATTAATGGTTTTTCTGATATTAAAACAGCCTTGCATACCTGGTATAAATCCCACTTGGTCGTGGTGGATTATTTTTTTGATATGTTGTTGAATTCTATTGGCTAGAATTTTGTTGAGTACTTTTGCATCTATGTTCATGAGGGATATAGGTCTATAATTTTCTTTTTTTTGTGGTGTCTTTACCTGGTTTTGGTATCAGGGATAGGGTGGCTTCATAGAATGAGTTAGGTAGTATTCCATCATTTTCTATGCTTTGAAATACCTTTAGTAGCAGTGGTGTTAAGTCTTCTCTGAAAGTTTGGTAGAACTCTGTAGTGAAGCTGTCCGGGCCTGGGCTTTTTTTTTGTTGGGAGTTTTTTGATTACCGTTTCAATCTCTTTTTTTGTTATGGGTCTATTTAGTTGTTCTACTTCTGATTGTGTTAGTTTAGGGAGGTAGTGTTTTTCTAGAAATTCATCCATTTCTTCTAGGTTTTCAAATTTGTTAGAGTACAATTTTTCGTAATAATCTGATATGATTCTTTTAATTTCAGTTGGGTCTGTTGTGATGTGGCCCTTCTCGTTTCTTATTCGCGTTATTTGTTTCCTTTCCTGTATTTCTTTAGTCAGTCTGGCCAAAGGTTTATCAATTTTGTTAAATTTTTCAAAGAACCAGCTTTTGGCTTTGTTAATTCTTTCAATTGTTTTCCTGTTCTCTAATTCATTTAGTTCAGCTCTAATTTTTATTATTTGTTTTCTTCTGGTGCCTGATGGATTCTTTTGTTGCTTGCTTTCTATTTGTTCAAGTTGTAGGGACAGTTCTCTGATTTTGGCTCTTTCTTCTTTATTTATGTGTGCATTTATCGACATAAATTGACCTCTGAGCACTGCTTTTGCTGTGTCCCAGAGGTTTTGATAGGAAGTTTTTTCATTCTCCTTGCATTCTATGAATTTCCTTATTCCCTCCTTAATGTCTTCTATAACCCAGTCTTTTTTGAGCAGGGTATTATTCAGTTTCCAAGTATTTGATTTCTTTTCCCTGATTTTTCTGTTATTGATTTCCACTTTTATGGCCTTGTGGTCTGAGAAGATACTTTGTAATATTTCGATGTTTTGGGTTCTGCAAAGGTTTGTTTTATGACCTGATATGTGTCTATTCTAGAGAATGTTCCATGTGCACTAGAAAAAAAAGTATACTTTGCAGCAGTTGGGTGGACTGTTCTGTATATGTCTATGAGGTCAAGTTGGTTGATTGTAGCAATTAGGTCTTCCGTGTCTCTATTGAGCTTCCTACTGGATGTCCTGTCCTTCTCCGAAAGTGGTGTGTTGAAGTCTCCTACTATAATTGTGGAGCTGTCTATCTCACTTTTCAATGCTGTTAGAATTTGTTTTATGTATCTTGCAGCCCTGTCATTGGGTGCATAAATATTTAATATGGTTATATCTTCCTGGTCTATTGTCCCTTTAATCATTATGTAGTGTCCTTCTTTTTTTTTATTAACTTTTATTGAGCTTCAAGTGAACGTTTACAAATCAAGTCAGACTGTCACATGTAAGTTTATATACACCTTACTCCTTACTCCCACTTGCTCTCCCCCTAATGAGTCAGCCCTTCCAGTCTCTCCTTTCGTGACCATTTTGCCAGCTTCCAACTCTCTCTATCCTCCCATCCCTCCTCCAGACAGGAGATGCCAACACAGTCTCAAGTGTCCACCTGATATAATTAACTCACTCTTCATCAGCATCTCAGTCCTACCCACTGTGCAGTCCCTTTCATGTCTGATGAGTTGTCTTCGGGAATGGTTCCTGTCCTGTGCCAAAAGAAGGTTTGGGGACCATGACTGCTGGAATTCCTCTAGTCTCAGTCAGACCATTAAGTATGGTCTTTTTATGAGAATTTGGGGTCTGCATCCCACTGATCTCCTGCTCCCTCAGGGTTTCTCTGTTATGCTCCCTGTCAGGGCAGTCATCAATTGTGGCCGGGCACGAACTAGTTCTTCTGGTCTCAGGATGATGTAGGTCTCTGGTTCATGTGGCCCTTTCTGTCTGTTTGTAGTGTCCTTCTTTATCCTTTGTGGTGGATTTAACTTTGAAGTCTATTTTGTCAGAAATTAATATTGTTACTCCTGCTCTTTTTTGCTTGTTGTTTGCTTGATATATTTTTTTCCATCCTTTGAGTTTTAGTTTGTTTGTGTCTCTAAGTCTAAGGTGTGTCTCTTGTAGGCAGCATATAGACGGATCATGTTTCTTTATCCAGTCTAAAACTGTCTGTCTCTTTATTGGTGCATTTAGTCCATTTAAATTCAGCATAATTATAGATAAGTATGTGTTTAGTGCTGTCATTTTGGTGCCTTTTTGTGTGTGTTGTCGACAATTTCATTTTTCCACTTACTTTTTTGGGCTGAGGATCCTTTATGTTTGCTGTAGGATCCAAGTGGAGTAGTTCTCAAATTTAAGAGGACTTGAGGTAACACTTTGTTGTTAGGTACTGTGAAGTTGGTTCTGACTCATAACAACCCTAAGTATCACAGAAGGAAACACTGGTGGTCTTGCGCCATGCTCAAAATCATTGTAATGCTTTATCTTATTGCTGCAGCTACTGTGTCAATCCATCTCGTTGGGGACCTTCCTCTTTTCCGCTGACCCTGAATTTTACCAAGCATGATGCCCTTCTCCAAGGACTGATCCCTCCTGACAACATGTCCAAAGTATTTAAGATGAAGTCTTGCCATCCTTGCTTCTAAGAAGCATTCTGGTTGTACTTCTTCCAAGACAGATTTGTTCGTTCTTTTGGCAGTCCGTGGTATACTTAATATTCTTTGCCAACACCACACTTCAAAGGCACCAATTCTTCAGTCTTCCTTATTCATTGTCCAGCTTTCATATGCATATAATGCGATTGAAAATACCATGGCTTGGGTCAGGCGCACCTTAGTCTTCAAGGTGATGTCTTTGCTTTCCAACAATTTAATGAGGTCCTTTGCAGCATATTTGCCCAATGCAATGCATCTTTTGATTTCTTGACTGCTGCTTCCATGGCTGTTGATTGTGGATCCAAGTAAAATAAAATTCTTGACAACTTTGATCTTTTCTCCAAAAAAAAAAAAAAAAATTTTTTTTTTTTTTTTATCGTGATGTTGCTTATTGTTCCAATTGTGAGGATTTTTTGTTTTCTTTATGTTTAAGTGTAATCCATACTGAAAACTGTGGTCTTTGATCTTCATCAGTAAATGCTTCAAGTCCTCTTCGCTTTCAGCAAGCAAGGTTGTGTCAACTGCATAACGAAGGTTGTTAGTAAGTCTTCTTCCAATCCTGATGCCCCCTTCTTCTTCATATAGTCCAGCTTCTTGGGTTATTTGCTCAGCATACAGATTGAGTAGGTATGGTGAAAAGATAAAACCCTGACACACACCTTTCCTGACTTTAAACCACGCGGTATCCACTTGTTCTCCCTGAACAACTGCCTCTTGATCTATGTACAGGTTCCTCATGAGCACAATTAAGTGTACTGGAATTCGCATTCTTTGTGATGTTATCCATAATTTGTTATGATCCACACAGTTGAATGCCTTTGCATAGTCAATAAAACACATGCAAACATCTTTCTGGCATTCTCTGCTTTCAGCCAAGATCCATCTGACATCAGCAATGATATCCCTGGTTCCATGTCCTCTTCTGAATCCAGCCTGAATTTCCGGCAGTTCCTTGTCGATATACTGCTGCAGCCACTTTTGAATGATCTTCAGCAAAATTTTGCTTGCATGTAATATTAATGAAATTGATAATGTCCACATTTGGTTGGATCAACTTTCTTGGGAATATGCATAAATATGGATATCTTCTAATCGGTTGACCAAGTAGCTATTTTCCAAATTTCTTGGCATAGAAGAGTGAGCACCTCCAGCACTGCATCCATTTGTTGAAACATCTCCACTGATATTTCCTCAATTCCTGGAGCCTTGTTTTTGACCAGTGCCTTCAGTGCAGCTTGGACTTCTTCCTTCAGTATCATCCATTCCTGATCATATGCTACCTCTTGAAATGGTTGAATGCTGACCAATTCTTTTTGGTATAATGACTCTGTGTATTCCTTCCGTCTTCTTTTGATGCTTCCTGCATCACTTAATATTTTGCCCATAGAATTCTTCACTATCGCAACCTGAGGCTTGAATTTTTTCTTCAGTTCTTTCAGCTTGAGAAATGCTGAGCATGTCCTTCCTTTTTGGTTTTCTATCTCCAGCTCTTTGCACATGTCATTATAATAGTTTACTTTGTCTTCTTGAGCCACACTTTGAAATATTCTGTTCAGTTCCTTTACTTCATTATTTCTTCCTTTTGCTTTAGTTGCTCGACGTTTGAGAGCAAGTTTCAGAGTGTCTTCTGGCAGCCCTTTCGATCTTTCTTTCCTGTCTTTTTAATGACCTCTTGCTTTCTTTATGTATGATGTCCTTGATGTCATTCCACAACTCGTCTGGTCTTCTGTCATTAGTGTTCAATTTGTCAAATCTTGTGATGGTCTCTAAATTCAGGTGAGATATACTCAATGTCGTACTTCGGCTCTCCTGGACTTGTTCTAATTTTCTGCAGCTTCAACTTGAACTTGTATATGAGCAATTAACAGTCTGTTCCACAGTTGGCTCCTGGCCTTGTTCTGACTGATATCATTGAGTTTTTCCACCATCTCTTTCCACAGATGTAGACGATTTGATTCCTGTGTGTTCCATCTGGTGAGGTCTATGCGTATAGTTGCCATTTATGCTGTTCAAAAAAGATATTTACAATGAAGAAGTTGTTGGTCTTGCAAAATTCTATCATGTGATCTCTGGCATCATTTCTTTTTTCCAACAGCACGGAAGCTCACACAGCACAACAAACTGACAGACACATAGGGAGAGAGCTAACATTTTAGTCCCAGGAAATTATAAAGCTTTGGAAAGCTTGGCTAATTGAGTTTTTAGGATACCATTAGTTCTTTCAGCTAGGCCAGAAGATTGAGGATGATAAAGGCAGTGAAACCTCTGGAAAATATGAAAAAAAATTGTATATTTCTTTAATTATTTGTCCAATAAAATGTGTATCCCAGTCTCTACAAAGGACTGTGAGGGCTCCCCAAGTGGGGAAGATATTTTCAAGGAGTTTCTTGCCCACAAAGGTGCCAGTAGCTTGATGGCTGGGAAAGCTTCTACCCAGTGATAAAACTACAAATCTTCACTAATACAAATTTATAGCCATTTGATGATTGGAGCTGAATAAAATCAATTTGTTTTTCAAGCATAGCTCCTGAAAGCAGGGAGTACCTTCTTGGCAGGGGTTTATAAGGTTTAACTGGATTCAATTGGGCACAAATAGGACAATGGAATGCCATATAATCAGCTACTTCATGAAAATGCCCCCACCAATACTTTTTAAAGATTTCCATTCTTTCGTCTGTTCCCAAATGGGTGTTTTCATGTAATGCTTCTAGCAAGGAGATTTGTAAAGATTTGGGAAGAACTAAGTTCTCATTGGTACCTATTCATATTCCAGAAGTGGAACAGTGAGAGCAATCTGATCATTTCCATTTCTCTGTTTCTTCATATAAGGCTGATGTCTGATGCTCAAGTAAATCCTTGGGACCAACTCCTTTGGGAAAAGAAAAATTCTCTATAAGTATATTAAAAGGGTGTTTATCATCTAAAACAGTGCCCTACTACATAGAGGCAAAAGTTATGGAGGCTAATAGAGTAGGAGGAGAATCAAAAGTATGAAAAAGGACATGGTTCACTGCAGTGGAAAAATTTCCCTGCCAGTAATTTTTCAAACCCCAATTAGGTTATTTGCTTTAATCCCTACGTGGTTGTTGTTGTTAGGTGCTGTAGAGTTGGTTCAGGCTCATAGCGACTCCATGTACAACAGAACAAAAGACTGCCCTGTGCCATCCTCACAATCTTTGTTATGCTTGAGCTGATTGTTTCAGCCCCTGTGTCAATCCATCTCTTTCCTTTTTTTCACTGACTTTTTATTTTACCAAGCATGTCTCCAGGGACTGACCCCTCCTGATAACACGTCCAAAGTATGTGAGACATAGTCTCACCATCTTTGCTTCTAAGGAGTATTCTGGTTGTACTTCTTCCAAGACAGATTTGTCCATTCTTTTGGCAGTCCATGGTGTATTCACTATTCTTCTCCAACACCACAGTTCAAAGGTGTCAGTTCTTTAATCTTCCTTATTCATGGCCCAGCCTTCACATGCATATTAAGCAATTGAATACACCATGGCTTGGGTCAGGCACACCTTAGTCTTCAAGGTGACATCTTTGCTTTTAAACACCTTAAAGAGGTCTTTTGCAGCATATTTGCCCTGTGCAATGCATCCTTTTGATTTCTTGATTGATGCTTCCATGGGTGTTGATTGCGGAGCCAAGTAAAATGAAATCCTTGACAACTTCAATCTTTTCTCAGTTTATCGTGATGTTACTTATTGGTCCAGTCGTGAGGATTTTTGTTTTCTTTACATTGAGGTGTAATCCATACTGAAGGCTGTGGTCTTTGATCTTCTTCAGACATTCACGCACTCAGGTAAAACAAGTTTGTTATTGGGCCCAGTCCACAATCCAGTGGATGGATCTTGATGGCATCCAGCCTGCTACCATTCTCTAATTTCCTCTTTTGGAGTTAACTGTTGGTGTTTAAAAAGTGACATTGAAATTTCATGAGGACTGAATCTGGATAAGTATTTTCCAAGGTTCTGTAATATAGGTGTCATAAGCTTTCTACCAGCATGTATTCCCTTCTTTACATCATGAGCCTGAGTAAGACCATTGAGATCATGAGAGTGTTATTATTATTATTATGGGGTGTCAAGGAATTGGCCTCCTTAGCTGCTCTATCAGCTAAGTCATTTCCTTTAATTTCCTCTGAGGAACCCCTTTGGCTTGGTGGGCCTGGATTTTAATTACAGCAAACTCAGAGGAGAGGAAAGGGCTTCTAAGGGGTCTGTTACTAAGAAGAAAAAAAAAAAAGATTTTTTCTTTTTTAAGAAGGTGTTTTTAATTTGGGTCCCCAAAGAGGTTAAGAACCCTCTGTTTCCATACCATACTAAAATCATGAACCACACACAATCTATACCTCAAGTTCGTGTAAACATCTACTGAGTGTCTGGAAACCAATTTGCAAGCCCTCATGACTGCAAATAGTTCAGTTTGTTGAAATGAAGTGACTTCAGGAAAGGTATCATTTTCAAGAACTATGGTGGAAGTAGTCACAGTATAACCTCCCTGGCAATGAGAGCGAGTAGGTTTGGGTTTTAAATATGGTACATCAACAAATAAAAACAAGTCAGAATTTGGAAGTGGAATCTCTTGTAAATCTTGCCTGGGGCACAACAGTTGGTCAGTAAGCTTTTAAGAGTCATGAGTAGGGTAATCATCTTCATTATGTGGAGGTAACAAAGTAGCTGAGTTTAATGAAGTTATAGTATACAGACAAATATTAGAAGCAGCTAAAAGATCTTCATAAGAAGTTATTCTATTGACTGATTAATGCTGGGTGAAAATTGAATTTAAAATGGCTGACACTGCATGGAAAACATAGACATCAAAAAATTTCCCAAAACTATCTCTGCCATACACTAAACCAGTTTAGCAACTGTGGCAGCTGCCTAAGGCAAGGGGTGTAGCACCTACCTACAGGATCTACTTGAATACTGTAATACCCAATGGGTATTTGTTGTTCCCCATGTTTTTGAGTGAGAAATCCTAATGCATTTCCAGGCATTTCATGTACAAACAGTGAAAAGTCTAGATTATAATTACATAATCCTAAGAAATGGGTATTAATTAGTGCTTCTTTCAGCTTGGTAATGGCCATCTCTCCCTCTTCAAAGAGCTGAAAGGGATTAGGTTCTGAAGTTCTAAAATACTGGAATAAATGAGTTAGAACAACAAATGTAGAAAATCCCCTTGGCATTGCTCGACCTGAAAGAACTGAAGAAAAATTCAAGCTTCGAGTTGTGATACTGAAGGACTCCACGGGCAAAGTATTGAACAACTCATAAAGCATGAAAAGAAACAGAAGAAATACACAGAGCCACTATGCCAAAAAGGATTGGTCAGCATTCAACCATTTCAGGAGGTAGCATATAATCAAGAACCAATGGCACTGAAGGAAGATGTCCAAGCTGTGCTGAAGGCATTGGCGAAAAACAAGGCCCCAGGAATTGTTAAGATAGGACACCAATTGAGATGTTTCAACAAACAGATGCAATGCTGAAGTGCTCACTCGTCTATGCCAAGAAATTTGGAAGATAGCTACTTGGCCATCCAACTAGATGGGATCTGTATTTGTGCCCATTCTAAAGAGAGATGATCCAACCTAATGTGGAAATTATCAAATAATATTATTAATATCACACACAGGTAAAATTTTGTGAAGAAAATTCAAAAACAGTTGCAGCAGTACATTAACAGGAAATTTCCAGGAATCCAAGCTGGATTCAGAAGAGGGCATGGAATGAAGGATATCATTATTTATGTCAGATGGATCTCAGCTGAAAGCAGAGAATACCAGAAAGATGTTTACCTATGTTTTATCGACTATGCAAAGGCATTCAACTGTGTGGATTGTAACAAATCATGGATAACAGTTCAAAAAAATGGGAATTCCAGAAGTTAATCATGCTGCTGAAGAACCTGTATGTAGACAAAGAGGCAGTCATTTGAACAGAACAAAGGGATACTGTGTGTTTTAAAATCAGGAAACGTGTGCATCATGGTTGTATCCTTTCACCACACTTATTCAATCTGTACACTGAGCAAATGATCTGAGAAGCTGGACTTTATGAAGACGATTGTGGCATCAGGATTTGAGGAAGGCTTGTTAACAACATATGATATGCAGGTGACACAATCTCGCTTGCTGAAAGCCATAATATTTTCAATTGCCTCATACACATGCAAAATTTGGACAATGAATAAGGAAGAATTATGGTGTCGGCAAAGAATATTGAATATACCACAGACTGCCAGAAGAGCACACAAATCTGTCTTGGAAGAGTCACAGCCAGAAAGCTCCTTAGAAGTAAGGATACAACTGTTTTTTAATTATCTTCAGGAAAGTTTTACTTGTGCATGATATTAATGATATTGTTTTATAATTATTGCATTCTGTTGGATCACCGTTCTTTGGAATGGGCACAAATATGGATCTCTTACAGTTGGTTGGCCAGGTAGCTGTTGTCTCATGTACTTTGGGCATGTTATCAGGAGGGACCTGTTCATGGAGAAGGACATCATGCTTGGTAAAGTAGAGTGTCAGTGAAAAAGATGAAGACCCTCAACAAGATGTATTGACACGACGGCTACAGCAGTAGGCTCAAACACGGCAATGATTGTAAGGATGGCACTTGTCTTAGTTATATAATGCTGCTGTAGCAGAAATACCACAGGTGGATGGCTTTAATGAACAGAAATTTATTCTCTCAGAATTTAGGAGACTTGAACTCCAAATTGGATCAACAGCTCTAGGGTAAGGCTTTCTCTCTCTGTTGGTTCTGGGGCAATGTACCTGTCTTCTTTCAATATCTGTGGGCTTGGTGTCCCTTGGAGACCTACATGTGTCTTGGCATCAATCTTCCCCTGGGTCTAGGGGTTTTCAGTGCAGGGACCCGGTGTCCAAAGACCCTGGGTCTTCCTTGGTGGTTTTGAGGTCCTCCTTCTCTGCTCAATTCTCTCTCCTCTTACCTCTTATAAGATAAAATGTGATGCAGGCCACACCCCAGGGAAACTGCCCTTACATCGGATCAGGGTTGTGACCTGACTAAGTGCATCGCATCCCTCCTTAATCCTTTTTAACATAGCCTAATCTTGCCTCACTAACCACAGGCAGAGACTAGAATTTACAACACATAGGACAATTACATCAGATCACAAAATGGAGGAGAACCACACAATAATGGAAACAAAAACCTAGCCAAGGTAACATATATTTTGGGGGGGGACACAATTCAATTCATGACAGTGCAGGACCAGACAGTGCTTTATTCTGTTGTACATACAGTTGCTATGAGTTGGAACTGACTTGATGGCACCTAACAACAACAACAATAACATAAAGGTTGAGCTAATAAAGAAAAATTTTGTCTCCAAGTTCTGCAATAATTGCGGCACTCTAGGAATCCTCTTGTTTCTTAGTGGTGGAAACAGGATGAGCCAAGATCGTTTCCTTCCTTTTGGGATCAATTGTAATCCTCTTGGCTGGAATTACATGTCCTATATATTTAACAGAAGGTGGGGCTAATCGTAATTTTTTTGGAGGCCTTGCACCCTCCAGTGGCCATATGTTTTAACAACAGTATACTATCTGTAAGGCAGGCTTGAATTAGAGCATACCAATAAATCATCCACATGTTGTAATAATGTAGAGCCTTGAGTAAATTGTCATGATTTTAAAACACCATGTAAAGCCTGAGAAAAATAGGTGGGGGATTTGGTGTAGCCTTGAGGCCTCACAGTCCAAGTATATTATCTGTTCCTCCAAGTGAAGACAAGTACTGACTGTCTGGATGTACTAGTGTGCCAAAGAAAGCACTGCACAAATTCACCACCATAAAGTGTGTCACCTCAGGATTTACATTAGAAAGAAGTAGGTGAGGACTAAGAATCATGAGAAATCTGGGAATTACAATACTGTTAATGGCACATAAGCACTGCACAAACCTCCATCCTCAATTGTTGAGTTTCTTAATAGGAAAGGCTAAAGTGTTGGATTCACTGGTGCAAGAAATAATCAAGCCTTCAGCAAGAAAAACATGAGTGAAAGGAACAAGTCCTTCTTTGGGGTATTGTGACATTTTAGGCAAAGGTTTAGAGGTATCTATTTGAATTATAATAGGTTTTTCTGATAATAATCAGCCAACGTTAATAGATGTGGTGGCTCATAGGATTGTAGGTACTGATGAAAGGCATTTAGTAAAGGTGGGAGATGCTGAGACATGGTTCTTCTGTGGTGTCAAGCTAGGTGCTTGAAATAGCAAAGGGCTTCATCATTTGATTGGTTATCTAGGGGAAGATTCAGTTAATTAGAATCAGGAATGTCTAGTATTATATCTCCTGTTTCAGAAAATTTTAGTTGGCAATTCCATTTTGACAAAAGTTCTCTCCCTAGTAGGGAGAGTATTTACCAGAGCATCTAAACTAAAAAAAAAAAAAAAAAAAAAAGATGTGTGCCGTCTATAGGTCCTAAGGAAATAGGGACAGGTTGGGAGTAAGATAAAATTTATTCTTGGTTAGTAGTCCCCCACTATTCTGGAAGTTTTATTACTCCTGGGCAAGGGTTTTGTAAACCTTTGGGATTAACAGCAGACAACGTAAAACCTGTGTCTATTAGAAATTTACATTGTTCTGCATTTATTTAAATAGTAGTCTTTGCTTGAGAATTTAGGGCTGCTGTAACAGAAATACCAAAAACGGATAACTTTAAGACAGAGAAATTTATTTCTCTCACAGTCTAGTAGGTTACAAGTCCAAATTCAGGGCGCCAGCTCCAGGGGAAGGCTTTCCCTCTCTGTAGGCTCTGGAGGAAGGCCCTTGTCCTCAATCTTCTCCCAGTTGAAGAGCTTCTCAGGTGCAGAGACCCTGGGTCCAAAGACATGCTCTGTTCCTGGTGCTGCCTTTTTGTTGGATGAGGTCTCCAACTCTCTGCTTGCTTTCCTTTCCTTTTATCTCTTGAGAGATAAAAGATAGTGCAGGTCACATTTCAGGGAAACTCCCTTTACATTTGATCAAGGAGGTGACCTGACTAAGGGTGGTGTTACAATCCACCTCAATCCTCTTAATGTAAAATTACAGTCACAAAATGGAGGACAATCACACAATACCGGGAGTCATGACCCAGCCAAATTGATTTTTGGGGGAGGACACAATTCAACCCATGACAAATGCTACCATAGGAAAAGCCCCTGTAGGTTCCCTGGAGGTCCTTCATGCAGACTTCAGGGTTTTTTGGTCAACTTGCATATTACTGGACTTTTTTTTTTTTTTTTTAAAGCAGTCCTTTATAAAGTGTCCAGGCTTTTTCACTAAAAACAGACATTAGTCCCAAGGTCATTATTGCTTTTATGGGCCCTTCTCTGGAAGAGGAGCTTCTCCCACAATTGGGTTTGTAATTGGTGCAATTGCAGGTGTGTTTTTATTTTGTCTAGCTTTAGTTTTTTAGCCTTTTGTTCTAATATTTGAGCTAATTTGTAGGCTAAGGTGGATAATTCAGGATTAAGGATGTAAGGGGGTTAATTCAGGATTAGGGACGTTTTCTCAATCAAGTCTATGCCATTTGACCAGTTCACTGAGCTCAGGATGGAGCCAGTTAAGGAATATGGAATTGAAAGGAATGTCTGCTCCTGGGTCTTCTAGTTTTAGGCCTGAGTGTTCCTGGAAAAGTTTGGTCAAGCAATCCTTATAATTATGAACATTTTCATCCTTTTCTTGCTTATAGCTTTGAACGTTGGCCCAGTCTATTTTATGGGGGATTATTTTGGGAATGATATCAAGAAGATTTACAATAATAAATTTAGATTGATTTAATAGTACCAGACCAGGGACATCATCCATGACAGTTAAAAATTGTGTTGGATCTTTCCATTTAGTTTCTTCCACACTTCTTGGGCATCCCCCAGTCCAACTAGCATGTTTATGAAATTATATCAGTCTGCTGAACAAATTTCATAAGTCTGAGTTAATATGCTGAACTCTTGAGTAAGCTATTGGGGATCTTCACTAGGGTTTGGAAACTCTTTTACAATTGTGCATAGTTCCACTTTGGATCGGGGTGAAGGTAACATGAGGGGATTTCTGAGGCCTGCCTGGGTATCTGACCTTAAAATGCATCTCAGAAACTGGTTTGGTGTCTTCTAAAGGCTCCTAAGGGCAATAGGGGAGTTCAGATAAAGTGTTTTCAGAATAAGAAGGCAGAGCTGGGTAGAGAGAAGTAGCTGCTGAAGTGGAAGATGGAGGTGAGGAGACCATTGCCAGGAAACCAGTTGGCACCTGGACAGAGCTATGAAATTCTAATTCTTTGATTTGTCTAGCCTGCTTCTAGATGGTTTCTTGCAGGGATGTAAATTTGATATCTTGTTGTCTTTTGGAGGCTTTTAGGTACCAATTAAAAAAGGATTCCCATTGGATTTGTTTAATCTAGGAGACTTTGGCTTCTAATTTACTGTACAGAAAGGTTTTTTTAAGTCAAAGGAGACCCACAACAGCAGTTGTTCTTCTAAATTGCCATTAGTTATTGCATGGCAGTGGTCAGGATATAAGATGGTACTGGGGCCATAATGTTTGCTCATATAAGGGGCAGGAGTCCCTGAGGAAGGTCTTGCCTGAACCTTAGATGTGGCATTCCCAGTCTCACTAAGAAATTTTACAAGCGCAGAATGTGGATGGGAATGAAAATATTATGTGCTCTCTAACCTGCCTGAATGTGTGCTGAAAACTTTAAGGTGTACCAGAGAAGATAAAGTTCATATTGGATCATTAGCTGTCAGCATAGCCAAACTTAATATGGTAATAAACTCAGCACAAAGCTCAAGAAGCAAACAGAAATGAAAGACAGAATACTGACAATAAATCTCTCAAAGAGCGGTCTATGCAATAAGGTAGAAACTTGATTCTAGAGGGTTTCCCTTAAGTGACCCCCAAGAGCCTGAGAAGATGGTTTGAGAGCAAGGGGCTCATGCTAGTACCAAAGCACTGAGTCCGTGGCTTCTTGAGAAAACAGAAAATAAGTCACTTTTGAATCCTGCCAACTACACTAAGAAATGTCATTGAGTGACAATGTGTACTCTGTTTAAAATGAAAGTAAAAAGACTCATTGAGAGCAAAGGCAGCTTGGGACAGGGACATGTTGGATCCCCCAAAGTGAAAACCAGCTCTCTGAAAAGCTGCAGTTACACAGGTACAGTTATCAGGTTGAATCAAGAACTTAGCTTACAATATTCTGATTGGAGGTGAGCAATCAGTAAAGTGGAAGGTGGGATATCTTGAAATGGGGCTTTATTTAGGATTGGTTAACAGAGTATATAGGGGTTAAGGGGATTGGGTATACTCACATTATTGCAGAAGGCAGAAGTATGTGCTCATAAGGAGGTTGCAAGATAGTTACAAGGTGATTGATAAGGACTAGGGTCTGCTGGTTCCACCCAGCCAGAACCCCAAAGCCATATACATACGAATGGGAAGAAGTCAGCCTGCTGATTCTACCCAGCCAGAAGCCCAAGGCCATATGCATATTAATGGAAAGAAGTCATCGTTACATTCTCAAGAATGCAGAAGCAAAAGTCACAAAAATGGAGTTGAGCCTACACCTCAACCAGCGAATTTAGGCATGCCAGGCACCTCAGTTTTGGAACTCTCACATACATGAATCAAGAGTTCATTTCTCTTACTGGCTGAGTATACTCCACCGTATGTATGTACCATTTTTGTTTTTACATTCATCTTCTCATGGACATTTAGGTTGTTTCTACCTTTCAGCTATTATCAATAGTGCTGCAATGAACATTGGTGTACAAGTATCTGTTTGAGTCTCTGCTTTCATGTGTTTTGGGTATAGACCTAGGAGTGGAATTGTTTGGTCATATGGAAACTCTATTTTTAGTTTTTTGAGGAACCACCATGCTGTTTTCCACAACAGCTGTACCGTTGTGCATTATAACCAGCAATGGATAAGAGTTCCGATTTCCCCACATCCTTGCAATCATTATTTATTTATTTATTTTTCCTTAGCCTTCCTGTTGTTGTTAGGTGCAGTTGAGTTGGTTCCAACTCATAGTGCCCCTATGTATAACAGAATGAAACATTGCTTGGTCCTGAGCCATCCTCACAATAGTAGGTATGTTTGATCCTATTGCAGCAGCCACTTTATCAATTAATCTAGTGCTGTTATAACAGAAATGCCATAAGTAGATGGCTTCAACAAAAAGAAATTTATTCTCTTACAGTCCAGTAGGCTACAAGTCCAAATTCAGGGCATCAACTACAGAGGAAGTCTTTCTCCCCTGGCTCTGGAGAACTTCTATGCACAGGGACCCCAAATCCAAAGGTCATACTCTGCTCCGAATGTTGTTTTCTTGGTGGTATAAGGCTCCCGTGTCTCTCTGCTCACTTCTATTTTTTAGATCTCAAAAGAGATTGGCTTAAGACACTATCTAATCTCCTAGATCTCATCAATATAACTTCCACTAATCCATCTCATTACATCATAATGATAGGGTTTACGTCACATAGGTAAATCACATCAGATGACAAATGGTAGACAATCATACAATGCTGGGAATCATGATCTAGCCAAATTGACAGATATTTTGGGGGAGACACAATTAAATCCATGACAAACTTCTTCCTCTTTTTTGCTGACTAATAGAACAGAGATCATTTTCCAGGGATGCCCTTCTCCGGGGACTGGTCTCCCTTGATGACAAGTCCAAAATAAGCAAGATGAAGACTCGTCATCCTTGTTTCTGAAGAGCATTCTGGTTGTACTTCTTCCAAGAGAGATTTATTTGTTCTTCTTGCATTTAATGGTATATTCAATATTCTTTGCCAACACTGCAATTCAAATGCATCAATTCTTCTTCAGTCTTCCTTACTCATTGTCCAGGTTTCATATGTATATGAGGCAATCGAAAAAGTAACATTGTTGCTTTTCAGACCTTTAAAGAGCTCTTTTGCAGTAGGTTTGTCCAATACAATACATCATTTGATTCTTGATGGCTGCTCCCATGGGTGTTGATTGTGGATCCAAGTAAAATAAATCCTTGACAACTTCAATATTTTCTCCATTTATGAAGATGTTACTTATTGGTTCAGTCGTGAGGATTTTATTTTCTTTATGTTAAGGTATAATCCGTACTGAAGGCTGTGGTTTTTGATCTTTATCAGTAAGTGATATAAGTCCTCTGCACTTTTGGCAAGCAAGATTGTGTCATCTGCATATCCAGGTTGTTAATGAGTCTCCCTCCAATCCTGATGCCACATTTTTATTCATATAGTCCAATTTCTCAGATTATTTGCTCAGCATATAGACTGAATAAGTATGGTGAAAGGATACAACGCTAGGGCACACCTTTTCCATTTTTAAACCATGTAGTAACCCTTGAAGTGCTTACTGATGAAGATCAAAGACCACAACCTTCAGTATGGATTATACCTTAACATAAAGAAAACAAAATCCTTGTTGGAAAGCAAAGATGTCACCTCGAAGACTAAGGTGTGCCTGACCCAAGTCACGGTGTCTTCAATTGCCTCCTATGCATGCGAAAGCTGGGTGATAAGTAAAGAATACCAAAGAATTGCCTTTGAATTGTGGTGTTGGCCGAGAATATTGAATATACCATGTACTGCCAAAAGAAGGAACAAATCTGTCTTGGAAGAAGTACAACCAGAATGCTCCTTACAAGCAAAGATGGCAAGACTATGTCTCACATATTTTGGACATGTTGTCAGGAGGGATCAGTCCCTGGAGGAGGGCATCATGCTTGTTAGAGTGTCAGCGAAGAAGAGGAAGACCCTAATGAGATGGATTGACACAGTGGCTGCAACAATGGACTTAAGCATAACAGTGATTGTGGGGATGGCGCAGGATCAGTGTTTCATTCTGTTGTGCATGGGGTCACTATAAGTCAGAACTGACTCGACGGCACCTGTCAACAGCAACAACATCTCTTTGTTCTGTTCTAATGACTGCCTTTTGGTGTATGTACAGGTTTTGCATGAACACCATTAAGTATTCTGAAATTCCCATTCTTCATAATGTTACCCACAATTTGTTATAATCCACACAGTTGAATTCCTTTGTGTAGTCAATAAAACACAAGTAAACATCCTTCTGGCATTTTTTGGTTTCAGCCAAGATCCATTTGACATCAGAAATAATATCCCTTGTTCCACGTCCTCTTCTGAATCTGGCTTGACTTTCTTGTAGTTCCCTGTTGATGTAAGACTGCAACCATTTTTTAATTTTGTTCAGCAAAATGTTGCTGTATGTGATATTAATGATATTGTTTGATAATTTCCACTTTCTTTTGGGTCACCTTTCTTTGGAATAGGTACAAATATGGATCTTTTCTAGGCTGTTGCCCAGTTAAAAGTTTTCCAAATTTCTTGTCATAGATGAGTGAGCACTTCCAGCATTGCATCCATTTGTTGAAGCATCTCTATTGGTATTCCATCAATTCCTGGAGCCTTGTTTTTGCCTATGCTTCCAGTGCAGTGTGGACTTCTTCCTTCAGTACCATCAGTTCTTGATCATATGCTACCTCCTGAAACATTTGAACGTTGACCAGTTCTTTTTGATACAGTGACTCTGTGTATTCCTTCAGTTCCTTTTGATGTTCCATGCATCGTTCACACTTTTGCTCATAAAATCCTTCAATATTGCAACTCAGGTGTAACAGTCACTGTTTAAGTTGTTGAAAAAAGGTATGTCCAAGGAATAAGTCATTGATCTTGTAGAATTCTATCATGCAATCTCCAGCATTGTTTCTATCACCAAGGCCATATTTTCCAACTACTGATCCTTCTTCTTTGCTTCTGACTTTTGCATTCTAATCACCAGTAATTATCAATGCATCTTGATTACATGTTTGATCAATTTTAGGCTGCAGAAGTTAGTAAAGCTCTTCAATTTCTTCATCTTTGGTATTAGCGGTTGATGAGTAAATTTGAATAATAGTCTTATTAACTGGTCTTCTTGTAGGCATAATACACTATCAGAGCTTTCAGACTAGCTGTCCTAGTGGAAGTGAAATAGTATCTTATTGTGCTTTTGATTTGCATGTCTCTGATGCCTAATGACCCTGAGCATCTTATTATGTATTTGGTGGCCATTTGAATGTCATCTTTGGTGGCATGTCTATTCAAGTTCTTTTCCTATTTTTTGATTGGGTTGTCTTTCTGCTGTAAAGTTGTTGAAGTTTTAAAAATAAATTTTAGTTATTAGATTCTTATTAAATATATGGTTTCTAAAGATATTCTCCCAATCAGTAGCTTGCCTTTTCAGCCTTTTGGTAATGTCTTTTGATGAACAAAAGTTTTAATTTTTAAGAGAGAATAGAAAAACAACAGAAAGAATCAACAAAACCAAAAGTTGGTTCTTTGAAAGGATCAACAAAATTGACAGACCATTTGACAAAATAAACAAAAGAAAAACCAGGAGAGGAATCAAATAACTCACATAAGAAATAAAAAGGGGGAACATTAAAACAGACTCGACTGAAATAAAAAAAAATCATAGGAGAGTACTATGAAAGACTATACTCCAAAAAATTTGAAAACCTAGAGGAAATAGACATATTTCTAAAATCACACTACCTACCTAAACCAACACAATTGATGTCAAAATCTGAACAGACCCATAACAAGAGAAGTGTTTGAAAAGATAATAAAAATTTTTTTTCACCAAGAAAAAAAAAAAGTCCTGGGGAAGCTGGGCCAAGATGGTAGAATAGTCAGACACTTCCTGTGGTCCCTCTTACAACAGAGACCCCAAAAAACAAGTGAATTAATTATATATGACAATCTAGGAGCCCTGAACATCAACGACAAAGTTGGGGAGTTGGACTGAGTGGTAGGGGGAGGGAGAGACAGTTTAAAATCAGCAAAGAAGTGCCAGAGTTAAGCTAGCCAGCACCTGGCAGCCTGGATCAGTTGGTGCATGTGGAATGAGGCAAGCAGTAGTGCTGGGGAAGCATTTTACCATGTTGGGAGAGACCAGGCATCAGAGAGTCTGCACAAGGCTCTTGAGCCGGGGGAAGCAGTGCTAGATCTGCAAAAGTTAAGTGCAAGTGTCTTAACTTGCATGAGATCCAAATAGCCCTTCCCCCGCTGAGACTTTCATAGAGGTGAAGTGCCACTTTTCACTTCATTCTTCCCCTTTCCCATTCTACTCTGATACCAGTCAGGCAGTATTCAACAATTGCCACGTCCCCTAAGACAGATGTAGGAGCTATTGCACTCGAACCAGTCTCCTGGCTTTAGGGAAAAAACAAACAAGCAAACAAACCAACTTCCCTAAGCTGGGTACTCAGGACTAACCACGCCTAAACCAGTCTCCTGGGTTTTAAAAAACACCATGCCCCCTAAGCCAGGAACACAGGTATAAAGGATCCATGGGCTTCAAACAGCATTCACCTCAGCCTAGACGTGTGTGAGCCGATTCAACAGTGTAGGCCCTTATTAGCTAAGAATAACAGGATATATACCTGAAGCCTATTTTCAACTGCAACAGCCAAGGGAGAATGACAGATTCATGACATTTGTGACTGATGACCTGGGCACTTGAGCTGAATCCACACAACAAAAGTAAACAGACTCCTCAGCTCACATACCTAGTAGCAGGTCTGATCACCTGGTGACAGGATGTGAGAACTTCAAAGATGCCAATAACCAAAGTAGCTCACATGTCCAGCCTATTTGGACATATCAAAACAAGACAAAAAACTAAGACACAGTAGGCAAACATAAAATAAACAAACTTATGGATGGCTTGGAGACAACAGTAGATAGCAAATCGCATAAAGAGGCAGATCAAGATGGCTCCAGCAAGCAACAAAACAAACAGAAAACCTCCTGGAGGAAGACAAAACCTTGGAATTACCAAAGGTACAATTCAAAAGATTAATATACAGAGCTCTTTAAGAAATCAGGAAGAATTTCAGCAAAACTCAGACCAAGCCAAGGAACACACAGACAAAGCAATAGAGGAATTCAGGAAAGCTATACAAGATCAGAATGACAAATTTAATGGGCTGCTAGAATCCACAGGGAGACAGTAAATAGAAATCCAAAAGAGTAACAATAAAATTTCAGAATTAAACAACTCAATAGCAAGTCATAGGAGCAAGAACTGAGGCAATGGCAGTCAAAATTAGTGAGGCTGAAGTTAACACACCTGACACCAATTTATTTAAGGAAAGCTCAGATAAGAGATTTTAAAAAATTTTTATTGTGCTTTAAGTGAAAGTTTACAAATCAAGTCAATCTCTCACACAAAATCTTATATACACCTTACAATATACTCCTAATTTCTCTCACTCAATGAGACAGCACACTCCTTCCCTCCACTCTCTCTTTTCATGTCCATTCTGCCAGCTTCTGACCTGCTCTGCCCTCTCATCTCCCCTCCAGACAGGAGACGCCAACATAGTCTCATGTGCCTTCTTGATCCAAGAAGCTCATTCTTCACCAGCATCATTTTCTATCCCATTGCCCAGTTCAATCCCTGCGTGAAGAGTTGGTTTTGGGAATGGTTCCTATCTGGGGCTAACAGAAGATCTGGGGACCATGACCACCAGGGTCCTCCTAGTCTCAGTCAGACCAGTAAGTCTGGTCTTTTTATGAGAATTTGGGGTCTGCATCCCACTGCTCTCCTGTTCCCTCAGGGGTTCTCTGTTGCATTCCCTGTCAGAAGAGTCATCAGTTGTAGCCAGGCACCATCTAGCTCTTCTGGTCTCAGGCTGATATAGTCTCTGGTTTATGTGGCCCTTTCTGTTTCTCGGGCTCATAATTACCTTGCGTCTTTGGTGTTCTTCATTCTCTTTTGATCCAGGTGGGTTGAGACCAATTGATGCATCTTAGATGGCTGCTTTCTAGCATTTAAGACCCCAGACACCACTCTCCAAAGTGGGATGCAGAATGTTTTAATAGATTTTATTATGCCAATTGACTTAGATGTCCCCTGAGACCATGGTCCCCAAACCCCCGCCCCTGCTACGCTGGCCTTCGAAGCATTCAGTTTATTCAGGAAATTTCTTTGCTTTTGGTTTAGTCCAGTTGTGCTGACATCTCTTGTATTTCTTCCCCTTCCCCTAAAATTGTTCTTGTCTACTATCTAGTTAGTGAATATCCCTCTCTGTCCCACCCTCCCTCCCTCCTCTCATAACCATCAAAGAATATATTCTTCTCTGTTTAGACTATTTCTTGAGTTCTTATAATAGTGGTCTCATACAATATTTGTCCTTCCGCAACTGACTAATTTCATTCAGCATGCCTTCCAGATTCCTCCATGTTATGAAATATTTCATGAATTCATCACAGTTCTTTATTGATGCATAGTATCCCATTGTGTGAATGTGCCATAATTTATTTACCCATTCATCTGTTGATAGGCACCTTGGTTGCTTCCATCTTTTTGCTATTGCAAACAGTGCTGCAATGAACATGGGTGTGCATATATCTATTCATGTCAAGGCTCTTATTTCCCTAGGATATATTCCAAGCAGTGGGATTTCTGGATTGTATGGTAGTTCTATTTCTAGGTTTTTAAGGAAGTGCCAAATCAATTTCCATAGTGGTTATACAATTTTAAATTCACATCAGCAGTGTAGAAGAATTCCAGTCTTTCCACAACCTCTCCAACATTTATTATTTTGTGTTTAGATAAAATAATTTTTTTTTTTTAAATGAAGAAACTCTAGGAATTATGTGGGACACTATTGAGAGAAATAGCCTACAAGTGCTTGGAGTACCAGGATGGGGGGCAGGGAGAGGGGAATAACAGAAAATACAGAGAAAATTGTTGAAGATTTGCTGGCAGAAAACTTCCCTGATATCATTAAAGACAAGAAAATATCTATCCATGTAGTTCATTGAACCCCACACAGGGTAGATCCCAAAAGAAAGTCGTCAAGACAAATTGTAATCAAATTTGCCAAAACCAAAGATAATGAGAGAGTTGTAAGAGCGGCTGTGGATAAACTAAAAGTCATCTACAAAGACGAGTCAATAAGACTAAGCTTTGACTACTCCGCAGAAACCATGCAGGCAAAAAGACAATGGGATGACATATATAGAGCCTCGAAGGAAAAAAATTGCCAGTCAAGAATTATATATCCATGCCTCTCAAATATGAAGGTGAATTTAGAGCATTTCCAGATACACAGCAATTAAGGAAATTTGTAAAAACCAAACCAAAATTGCAAGAAATATTAAAGGAAGTCCTCCAGCTAGAGAACCAACAGTATCATATAACAACCCAAGACTAGAACACAGGACGGAACAACCAGATATCAACCCAGATAGGGAAGTCACAAAAATAAGTCAAAGCTAAAACACTGAAAATAGAGAAACAGAGACATCAATATGTAAAAGATGACAACATTAAAACAAAAAAGAGGGATTAGTGTAGTCATAGACCTTTCATATGAAAAGGAAATTAAGGCAATATCAAGAAATAATAGCTTATACTTAGAAAAACAGGGATAAATTTTAAGGTAACCACAAAGGAAACTAACAAATCTACTCATCAAAATAAAAAAGAAAAACATAAAGACTCAGCAAATACAAAATAAGCAATAACAAAAAAGATGAAAATACATAAAGAAAAATGACTCAGCACAGAAAATCAAGTGAAACAAGAAACTGTCAACAACACACACACAAAAATACATCAAAATGATAGCACTAAACTCATACCTATCAATAATTACACTGAATGTAAATGGGCCAACTGCACAAATAAAGAGACGGACAGTGGAAGAATGGATTAAAGAAACATGATCTGTTTTTATGCTGCCTACAAGAGACACACCTTAAACACAAAGGCACAAACAAATTAAAACTCAAAGGATGGAAAAAAGTATATCAAGTAAACAACAACCAAAAAAAGAGCAGATGTGGCAATATTTATCTCAGACAAAATATACTTTAAAGCAAAATTCACCACAAAGGATAAGGAAAGGCACTATATAATGATTAAAAGGTCAATACACTAGGAGGACATAACCAAAATAAATATTTATGCACCCATTGACAGGGCTCCAAAATACATAAAACAAACTCTAATAGCATTGAAAAGAGAGATAGACAGCTTGACAATAATAGTAAGAGCCTTCAACATACCACTTTTGGTGAAGAACAGGACATCCAGAAAAAAGCTCAATAAAGACATGGAAGATCTAAATGCCACAATGAACCAACTTGACCCCACAGACATAAACAGAACACTCCACCCAACAGCAGCAAAGTATAGTTTATTTTCCAACACACATGGAACATTCTCCAGAATAGACCACATATTAGGCCACAAAACAAACCCTAATAGAATTCAGAACATAGAATTATTACAAAGCATCTTTTCTGACCATAAAGCCATAAAAGTGGAAATCAATGACAGAAAAAGCAAGGGATAAAAATCAAATACATGGATACTAAACAACACCTTGCTGAAAACTACTGTTATAGAAGAAACCAAGGACAGATAACCCTAGGGAGCACAGTTCCACTCTGACACACATGTGGTCACTATGAGTCAGAGTTGACTGGACCACCACCGGTTATCTCTTTCCTGTAGACCCAGTTGTTTTTCCTCCAAGTCTTATTCCTTGCCAGGATGAGGTTCTAAATGAAGGAGCAGGCCTCATGCTTTTTTCTCTTCCTTCTGGCCAGCAGGCATTGAGCCAGCCCACTAAATCTGAGAATTCACTCCTTTTGACTCTGACCCTTCTCTAGGCTTCCTGGAGCCATGGCCTGATGGCCATGAGATCCTCGACCCTCGAATCCACACACTGATGAACCATGGAATTTTCAGGTCACTCCTGCCCAGGAGTCGTGCCCCATCACTGCCATGGAATGGAAAGAGCACAGAACTAGGAGTCAGGAGATTCAAGTTCCAATTCTGTGTGACCTTGAGAAAGTCATTTCCCTTCTCTGAGTCTTTTGCTCTCTCCTACTTTGAAAATGGTGATAATACTATCTACCTCTCAGGGTCCTTACCATGAAAAATGTTATAATTGATGAGAAATTGCTTGATGAAAGATGAACTAATGTCATTTTCACGGTTGCTATTAAAGGCTGGCTCTGGGAAGGTCAGGGGAGAGGACCTGTGACTACAGAGGATGGAGCTGAGGGAGTGGGGCCCTTCCCCAAAGCCAGGCCCTTGTTCATGTTCTTAGTACCCCTTGTGGAGTTGTGTTCTCAGTGGAACGAGTGTGAACTCACCTGATTTAGGTGATGGGATGATCAGTCTGCCCCCTCCCTTTCTCATTTTGAGGGGAAGTATCCCTACTTCCATCCTCCCACACCCAGCTTCATGCCCACCTCCTGGCCACCAACCCCACAGCAGTCGCCACTGCCAAAGGGACACCTCACATTGGAACATATGTCACTCTGGGAGCCCCGTCCGCTGATGCAACGCTACATGCCTACTTTCTAATTTCCAGCTGACATCTCCCTTAGTGAAATAAATGAATTTGCTCCAGCAGAGGCCCTGCTAGGACTAAACTGCAGTCAGAGCCCCATGTGCCAAACAAATTGCTGCCTGCAGCCCACCGTGCAGGATGCATTCCAACAGGGGCTAGGGAAGAGAGGCGGAGAGGGGACCAAGGAGGAGCCTGGGCTTATTGGGAAGCTGGCTCAGTCAAGCCAGCAGGCACACAAGACTGAAGGAGTGGCAGCATTGGTGCCGGGAGCCCAGATGCCAGAGGAGGCAGGGAACAGGGCATCCAACCCAGCGAGACCTTCTAAGGGTGGAGGTGGGCAGGAGAGGCCCTCAGAAGGCTTCTCAGTGTAGGGTCCACAAGAGGAGCAGGCGAAGGTGAGTGCTGGGAAAATCCAGGAGAGAGGGAGGCCAGCCTCGACCTGAGGCTTCCATGGGAAGCAAACCCTCATGCCTAGGGAGAAAAGGGCCAAAGAGTGGACTCACTTCCCAGACATGATGTACTCCCCCAGAAGGGACGTGTAGGGAACCCCAGCCACATGCACTTGGTGGGCGATCTCAGAGAAACCTAGGCCCAGGTTCATGCTGTGGATGGTCACGGGAGTCCTCCTTCAGGCATCCTGGACATGGTCAAACTCTGCAGGACAGAAAGGGGATTAGCAAACTCAGTTGGCCACAGGAGCAGAAGTGGCAGCACTTTCCTCCTCCCTGAGGGAGGCTTAGGCCTTTGATGGACATGGGAATCTGGATGAACTGTGTGTGTGTGTTCTGTACTTTTTAGCTTATATAGAATCCTGACACCATCTTCTGCTTTACACTACTTCCTTGGTTCTTTAGCTTATCCATCCACCATTCCACCCACACACCCACCCACCCACCCATTCCTCTACCTGCCTATCCACCCACCCACCCATCCATCTATCCATCTGCCCACACACCCATCCACCCATCCACCCATCCAACCAACCACCCATCCATCCATCCATCCATCCATCCATCCATCCATCCATCCATCCATCCATCCATCCATCCATCCATCCATCCATCCATCCATCCATCCATCCATCCATCCATCCATCCATCCATCCATCCATCCATCCATCCATCCATCCATCCATCCATCCATCCATCCATCCATCCATCCATCCATCCATCCATCCATCCATCCATCCATCCATCCATCCATCCATCCATCCATCCATCCATCCATCCATCCATCCATCCATCCATCCACAAACCCATCCATTTATCCATTCATCCAGCCAGCCAGCCAGCTAGTCATCCATCCATCCCTGTAACTGAATATTAAAACAACCTATTTATCAGAAAGAAAAAAAAAGTCCTGGCCCTGATGGGTTCACTGGAGAATTCTAACAAACATTCAGAGAAGAGCTTACACCAGCACTACTCAAACTATTTCAGAACATGGAAAAGGAAAGTATACTTCCAAATTCATTCTATGAAGCCAGCATAACCCTGATACAAAAACCCAGGCAAAGACACCACAAAAAAGAAGATTATAGACCAATATCTCTCATGAATATAGATGCAAAAATTCTCAGCAAAATTCTAGCCAATAGAATTCAGCACCATCTTTAAAAAATACTAATAATACACCACAACTGAGTGGGATTCATGCAAGGTATGCAAGGATGGTTAGACATTAGAAAATAAATCAACATAATCTACCATACAAATAAAACAAAGGAAAAGAATCAAACCATGATCATCTCAATCAAAAGACATTTGATATAGCCCAACACTAATTCCTGATAAAAACTCTCAATAAAATAGAAATAGAAGGGAAATTCCTCAACATAATAAAGGGCATCTATTTTTTTTATATAATATGTAATATGTTGTATGTAGTATGTAATATATAATATGTAATCTGTAATATGTAATATATAATATACTATGTAATATGTAATATAATGTGTAATATGTAATGTATAATATATAATATGTAATATATACTATATAATATGTAATAAAAATATATACTATATAATATGTAACATATACGATATAATATGTAATATATACTATGTAATATGTAATGTAATATGTAATATATACTATGTAATATATACTATATAATATGTAATATGTACTATATACTATGTAATATATACTATGTAATGTGTAATATATATACTATGTAATATATAATATATACTATGTAGTATGTAATATATACTATATAATATGTCATATATACTATATACTATGTCATATATAATATATAATATGTCATATGTAATATGTCATATATAATATATACTATGTCATATATAATATATACTATGTTTTATGTCATATATAATATGTCATATATAATATGTAATATATCATCAGTAATATTTTAATATATAATATGTACTATGTAATATATAATATGTACTATATAGTATTTTAATATATAATATTTTTTTATATACTATGTAATATATAATATATCACAAGTAATATGTCATATATCATATGTAATATGTCACATATCATATGTCATATAGCATATGTCATATACATATATCATGTCATATACAATATATCATATGTCATATACAATATACAATATGTCATATGCAATATACAATATGTCATATGCAATATACAATATGTCATATACAATATGTAATATATAATATACAATATAAAAAAATTTTTTTAATATACAATATGTAATATACAATATACAATATGTAATATACAATATACAATACACAATATGTAATATACAATATATAATATATAATAGGAAACCCTGGTGGCATAGTGGTTAAGTGCTACAGCTGCTAACCAAAGGTCAGCAGTTTGAATCCTCCAGGCACTTCTTGGAAACTCTATGGGGCAGGTCTATTCTGTCCTACAGGGTCGCTGTGATTCGGAATTGACTCGACGGCACTGGGCTTGGTTTGGTTTTTGTACAAAACCAACAGCCAACATCATTCGTATTAGAAAGAGCCTGAAAACATTCCCTCTGAGAACAGGAAAAGACAAGGATGCCCTTTTTCACCACTCCTATTTAACATTGTGCTAGAAGTCCTAGCTAGAGCAATAATACAAGAAAAAGAAATAAAGGGCATCCAAGTTGGTAAGGAAGAAGTAAAACTATCCCTATTCAAGGATGATATGATACTGTCCATACAGAACCGTAAAGACTCCACAAGAAAAGTACTGAAATTAATAGATTCATCAGAGTAGCAGGATACAAGGTAAACATACAAACATCAGTTGGATTCCTATACACCAATAAAGAGAAAGATGAAAAAAAAATCAGGAAAGCAATACCATTTATAATAGACCCTAAAAAGTAAAATACACGGGAATAAATCTAACCAGGGATGTAAAAGACCTTTACAAAGAAAACTACAAAACACTACTGCAAGAAACCAAAAGAGACCTACATAAATGGAAAACATACCATGCTCTTGTATAAGTAGACTCAACATTGTGAAAATGTCACTTTACCCAGAGATATCTAGAAATACAATGCAATTCCAATCCGAATACCAACAGCATTCTTTAAAGAGATGGAAAAACTAATCATTAAATTTATATGGAAAGAGTCCCCAGATAAGTAAAGCACTATTGAAGAAGAACGAGGTAGGAGGACTAGCACTATCTGACCTCAGAATCTACTCTATAGCTACAGTAGTCAAAACAGCCTGGTACTGTTTCAACAACAGAAACTTTGACCAATGGAATGGAATTGAGAACCCAGATGTAAATTCATCTACCTAATCTTTGACAAAGGCTCAAGTTTCATTAAATGGGGAAAAGACTGTCTTTTTAACAAACGGCGCTGGTAAAACTGGATGTCCATCTGTGAAAAAAATGAAACAGAACCCATACATCACACCATACACAAAAAGTAATTCAATATGGATCAAAGACCTAAATATGAAACAAAAAACTATAAAGTTCATGGAAGAAAAAAATAGGGTCAACAGTAGGGGCCTTAATATACAGCATAAACAGCATACAAACCATAATTAACAATACACAAACACCAGAAGATGATTAGATAAGTGGGATTTCCTAAAAATTAAACACATATGCTCATCAAAAGACTTTATCAAAAGTGAACCTACAGACACGGAAAAAAATTGTGGCTATGACAAAGGTCTATCTCTAAAATCTGTAGGAAAATCCAACTTGTCTACAATAAAAAGACAAATAATCCAATTAAAAAATGGGCAAAGGATATGAACAGATGCTTCACCAAAGAAGACATTCTGGTGGCTAACAAACACATGAGGAAAAGCTCCCTATAGCCAGGTGTTAGAGAAATGCAAATCAAAACTACAATGAGATACCATCTCACCCCGACATTACTGGCACGAATCTAAAAAACAGAAAATAATAAATGTTGGTGACATCGTGGGGAAACTGTTAGTCTTATGCACAGCTGGTGGGAATGCAAAATGGTACAACCATTTTGGAAAAAAAATATGGCACTGCCTTAAAAAGCTAGAAATAGAAATACTATACTACCAGCAATTCCACTCCTAGGAATATGTCCTAGAAAAACAGGAGCTGTAACACAAATAGACATGTGAACACCCATGTTCATTGCAGCATTGTTCAAAATAGCAAAAAGATAGAAACACCTAAGTGTCCATCAACTGATGAATTGATAAACCAACTATGGTACATACACACAATGGAATACTATGCAATGATAAAGAACAATGACGAATCTGTGAAACATCTCACAACATGGATGAGTCTGGAGGGCATTATCTTGAGTGAAATAAGTCAACTCCAAAATGACAAATCCTGTATGAGGCAGCTATAATAAAAACACATGAAAATGTTTCCACACAGAAAGAAACAATCTTTGATGGTTACAAGGCAGGGGATGGGTGGGGAGGAAAAAAAAACACTAGATAGTAGATAAGTGGTGACTTCGATGAAGGGTAGGACAGTACACAATACTGGGGAAGTCAATGAAACAGGCTGCTCAGCCATATCTTGAACAGTACCTGAGCCAATTTTTTTTCCTTCTTCTTTCTTCTTTCTCTCCTTTCCCTCCCCTAGCCCATCCTTGCCTCCAAGTAAGATCCTGATCTTAGCTCCCCAAATGGTTAAGTGTTAAGTGTTAACCAATGTTTCCTCCAAGACTGTGGAAAACAAGTGATATTGATCTAAGCCTGTCAAATAAGACGAAGGATGGTGCCAGCTACCCCCTGAGCTGATGGAATAATGGCAGGAAAAGATCAACGTGTTTGAGATAGGACCACCAAAACCAAACAGAAGAGAGTGCACATTCCACAAGTCCCTAAAACTTAGGGCTCCTTTTCCCTTAAAAACCCGAACTGATAGGCAGTCTGGTGAGACAGAAGACTTTAGGAGATCATTCCCCTCTGTCTCCATTTACCGGTATATCAAATAAAGCTCTTGCTACTCACCTCACTCCTGTCTCAAGAATTGGCTATTTGTGACAGGCGGCTCTAACTTGCGAAATTGCGGTAACATCAGCACAACTTGACCAGGGCAAAGTCATAGAAACTTCACGGACACATCTAAATGCCCTGAGAGACGAACTATTGCGCTAAGGGCTAGGGACCATGGTCTCAGGGGACATCTAGTTCAATTGGCATGTTGTTGTCGAGTTGGTTCTGACTTATAATGGCCCTGTGTACAACAGAATGAAACACTGCCTGGTCCTGTGCCATCTTCATAATCGTTGTTACGCTTGAGCCCATTGTTACAGCCATTGTGTTGATCCATCTCATTGAGGGTCTTCCTCTCTTTAGTTGACTCTCTAGTAAGCATGATGTCCTCCAGGGCATTGTTCCTCCTGATAACATGTCCAAAGTATATGAAACAAAGTCTGGCCATCCTTACCTCTAAGAATCATTCTGGGCAGGACTTCTTCCAAGACAGGTTTGTTCTTTCTTTTGGCAGTTCATGGCATATTCAATATTCTTCACAAACACCATAATTCAAAGGTATCAATTCTTCTTCAATCTTCCTCATTCATTGTTCAGCTTTCACATACATACAAGGTGATTGAAAACACCATGGCCTGGGACAGGCACACCTTAGTCTTTAAAGTGACGTCTTTGCTTTTTAACACTTTAAAGAGGTCTTTTGCATATTTTCGTAATGTATCTTTTGATTTCCTGACTGCTGCATCTATGGGCGTTGGTTGTGGATCCGAGTAAAATGAAATCCTTGACAACTCCAATATTTTCTTTGTTTATCATGATATTGCTTATTGGTCCAGTTGTGAGGATTTTTTTTTTTAATCGAGGTGTAATCCATACTGAAGGCAGTAATCCTTGATCTTCATCAGTAAGTGCTTCAAGTCCTCTTCACTTTCAGCAAGCAAGTTTGTGTCATCAGGCATAATGCAGATTGTTGATGAGCCTTCCTCTAATCCTGATGCCCCGTTCTTCTTCATATAGTCCAGCTTCTCGGATTATTTGCTCAGTGTATAGATTGACTAAGTATGGTGAAAGGATACAACCCTGACACACACCTTTCCTGAATTTAAGCCATGCAGTATCTCATTGTTCTGTTCAAACCACTGCCTCTTGGTCTATATACAGGTTCCTCATGAGCACAATTAAGTATTCTGGAATTCCCTTTCTTTGCAATATTATCCATAATTTGATATGATCCACACAATCGAATGCCTTTGCATAGCCAATGAAACACAGGTAAACATCTTTGTGGTATTCTCTGCTTTAAACTAGGATCCATCTGACATCAGGAATGATATCCCTCGTTCCATATCCTCTTCTGAATCCAGCTTTAATTTCTCGGGGTGACCTGTTGATGTACTGCTGCAACTGCTTTTGACTGATCTCCAGCAAAATTTCACTTGGATGTGATATTAATGATATCGTTTGATAATTTCTGCATCCTGTTGGATCACCTTTCTTTGGATAGGCATAAATATGGATCTCTTCCAGTCAGCTGGCCAGGTAGCTGTCTTCCAAATTTCTTGGCATACATGAGAGAGCACCTCCAGTGCTGCATCCATTTGTTGAAACATCTCAACTGGCATTCCATCATTTCCTGGATCCTTGTTTTTTGCCAATGCCTTCAGTGCAGCTTGGACTTCTTCATTCAGTACCACCAGTTCTTGATCATATGCTACCTCCTGAAATGACTGAACATAGACCGATTCTTTTTGGTACAGTGACTCTATATATTTCTTCCATCTTCTCTGAATGCTTCCTGCATCCTTCAGTATTTTGCCCATAGAATTCTTCAATATTGCAACTTGAAGCTTCAATTTTTTCTTCAGTTCTTTCAGTTGAGAAATGCTGAGGGTGTTCTTCCCTTTTCGTTTTCTAACTCCAGGTTTTTGCACTTGTCATTATAATACTTTAGTTTGTCTTCCTGAGCTACCCTTTGAAATCTACTGTTCATCTTGTTTAGCAAGCCCCCACAGTATGACAAACTGACAGACCTGTGGGTGTCAATTTGCATAACATAGCCTAGAAAGAAAATGTTCTATATCTGACTTTGGCAAGTAGCCCTGGGGTCTTAAAAGCCTGTGTATAGCCTTCTGAGATAATGTACTAGTCCCATCCTGGCTGGAGCAAAGGACAATGAAGATGACAAAAGACACAAGGGAAAATTAGTCAAAAGGACTACACCTACCACAACCTCCACTAGACTGAGCCCAGAACAACTAGATGATGCCGAGTTACCACCACCGACTACTCTGGCAGGATCATAATACAGGGTCCTGGACAGAGCAGGAAAAATATGTAGAGAAAAATTCAAATTCACAGAAAAAAAAAAAAAAAGAGGCTTGCTGTTCTGACAGAGACTAGAGAAAACCCAAGAATATGGCCCCCAAACACCCTTTTAGCTTAGTACTAAAGTCACTCCTGAGGGTCACACTTCAGCCAAAGATTAGGCAGGTCTATATGCTCAATAATAACACCTGTGAGGGACTTGCTTCATAGTTCAATCATGTACATGTGACTAATGGGGACACCAGCACAAAAGCAAAGACGAGAAGGCAGGAAAGCTCAGGAAAACTGGACAAATGGAAACAGGGAATCTGGGGTGGAGAAGGGGAGAGTGTTGACACATCGTGGGGTTGGCAACCAATGTCACAAAACAATTTGTATATTAACGGCTTAATGAGAAACTAATTTGCTCTGTAAAAAAATTTTTTTGCATATTTCCTTGTAGCGCTTGCACATCTCTCATTAGATTTCTTAGCTATTTGATGTTTTGATGTTATTTTAAACAATATTATTTTGTAAATTTCATTTTTTAAAAAAAGTTTTCATTTTTATTTATTTTTTCTTTTTCTTTTTGTGGTTTTGTTATTATATTAGATAATCCATTGTTAAGTGCTAGGCCCAACAGCCTTGTGCCTGTATTTTCTTTGAAGAATTTTATGATTTTAATTAATTTTGAATTTGTTTTTGTGTATGGCTTGAGGCATGGATCCTGTTTCATTTTTCTGCATGTGTGTCTTAGTCACCTAGTGTTGCTATAACTGAAATACCACAAGTGGATGGTTTTAATCAAGAGAAGTTTATTCTCTCACAGTCCAGTAGGCTAGAAGTTCAAATTCAGGGCACTGGCTTCAGGCGAAAGCTTTCTTTCTCTGTCAGCTCTGGCAGAAGGTCCTTGTCATCAGTCTTCCCTTGGTCTGTGAGCATCTCAGTACAGGAACATTAGGCCCAAAGGTTGCACTCTGCTCCCAGCTCTGTGTTCTTGGTGGTATGAGGCCCCCAACTCTGCTGGCTTCCCTTTCCTTTTTATCTCTTGAAAGATAAAAGGTGATGCAGTTCACACCTCAGGGAACTCCCTTTACACTGGATCAGGGATGTGACCTGTGTAACGGTGGAGTTACAATCCCACTCTAATCCTTTTTAACATAAAATTACAATCACAAAATGGAGGACAACCACAAAATACTGGGAATCATGGCCTAGCCAAGTTGATATATTTTTGGGAGGACATAATTCAACCATGACAATGTGGAAATGTAATTTTCACAACATCATTTTTTGAAGACTCTTCTTTCTCCATTGAATGGACTTAGCACCCTTGTAAAAATCCGTTGATGGTAAATGTGTGGGTTTATTTCTGGACTCTCAATTCTATTCCATTGGTTTAGGTGTCTATTGTTATACCAGTACTGGGCTGTTTTGTTTACTACAGCTATATAATATGTTTTAAAGTCAGGACGTGTGAGTCCTCCTATTGTGTTCTTCTCTTTCAACATTGCTTTAACTATTTGGGGCCTCTTGCCATTTCATATAAAGTTGAGGATTGGTTTGATTACACTTTTCATGTTGTGCCACCGTCATTGCTATCCTCATCCAAAAGCTCTACCACCATGAACCAAAACTCAATACCCCAGACCGAAATTCCCCCTTTTCCCCTCCTTACCACGCCTGGTAACCATTAATCATCTTTGGTTTCTATGTATTTGCTTATTTCATAGAAATGAGATCATGCAGTATTTTTCCTTTTGTGACTGACTTATTTCACGCAGCATAAAGTTTTCAGTGTTCATCCATCTTGTAGCATGCATCAGAACGTCATTTCTCTTTACAGCTATATGATATTCCATTGTATGTATACACCACATTTTGTTTATCTGTTCATCTGTTAGTAGACATTTTGCTTGTTTCTACCTCTTGGCTACTGTGAACAGTGCTGCAGTAAAAATTGGTGTACAAGTTTTTGTTTGCATTCCTGCTTTCACTTATTCTGGGTATATACCTACGATTGGGATTGTTGAGTGGTCAACGCTGTTTTGTTTTTTTTTTATTAACATTTATTAAGCTTCAAGTGAACGTTTACAAATCCAATCAGTCTGTCACATATAAGTTTACATACATCTCACTCCCTACTCCCACTTGCTCTCCCCCTCTTGAGTCAGCCCTTTCAGTCTCTCCTTTCGTGACAATTTTGCCGGCTTCCCTCTCTCTCTATCCTCCCATCCCCTCTCCAGACAAGAGTTGCCAACACAATCTCAAGTGTCCACCTGATATAATTAGCTCACTCTTCATCAGCATCTCTCTCCCACCCGCTGACCAGTCCCTTTCATGTCTGATGAGTTGTCTTCGGGGATGGTTCCTGTCCTGTGCCAACAGAAGGTCTGGGGACCATGGCCGCCGGGATTCCTCTAGTCTCAGTCAGACCATTCAGTTTGGTCTTTTTATGAGAATTTGGGGTCTGTATCCCACTGATCTCCTGCTCCCTCAGGGGTCCTCTGCTGTGCTCCCTGTCAGGGCAGCCATCGATTGTGGCCGGGCACCAACTAGTTCTTCTGGTCTCAGGATGATGTAGGTCTCTGGTTCATGTGGCCCTTTCTGTCTCTTGGGCTCTTAGTTGTCGTGTGACCTTGGTGTTCTTCATTTTCCTTTGCTCCAGGTGGGTTGAGACCAATTGATGCATCTTAGATGGCCGCTTGTTAGCATTTAAGACCCCAGACGCCACATTTCAAAGTGGGATGCAGAATGATTTCATAATAGAATTATTTTGCCAATTGACTTAGAAGTCCCCGCAAACCATGTTCCCCAAACCCCCGCCCTTGCTCCGCTGACCTTTGAAGCATTCATTTTATCCTGGAAACTTCTTTGCTTTTGGTCCAGTCCAATTGAGCTGACCTTCCATGTATTGAGTGTTCTCTTTCCTTTCACCTAAAGCAGTTCTTATCTACTGATTAATCAATAAAAAACCCTCTCCCACCCTCCCTCCCTCCCCTCCTCGTAACCACAAAAGTATGTGTTCTTCTCAAGTTTACTATTTCTCAAGATCTTATAATAGTGGTCTTATACAATATTTGTCCTTTTGCCTCTGACTAATTTCGCTCAGCATAATGCCTTCCAGGTTCCTCCATGTTATGAAATGTTTCACAGATTCGTCACTGTTCTTTATCGATGCGTAGTATTCCATTATGTGAATATACCACAATTTATTTAACCATTCATCCGTTGATGGACACCTTGGTTGCTTCCAACTTTTTGCTATTGTAAACAGAGCTGCAATAAACATGGGTGTGCATATCTCTGTTTGTATGAAGGCTCTTGTATCTCTAGGGTATATTCCGAGGAGTGGGATTTCTGGGTTGTATGGTAGTTCTATTTCTAACTATTTAGGATAACGCCAGATAGATTTCCAAAGTGGTTGTACCATTTGACATTCCCACCAGCAGTGTATAAGAGTTCCAATCTCTCCGCAGCCTCTCCAACATTTATTATTTTGTGTGTTTTGGATTAATGCCAGCCTTGCTGGTGTGAGATGGAATCTCATCGTAGTTTTAATTTGCATTTCTCTAATGGCTAGTGATCGAGAGCATTTTCTCATGTATCTGTTGGCTGCCTGAATATCTTCTTTAGTGAAATGTGTGTTCATATCCTTTGCCCACTTTTTGATTGGGTTGTTTGTCTTTTTGTGGTTGAGTTTTGACAGAATCATGTAGATTTTAGAGATCAAGCGCTGGTCGGAGATGTCATAGCTGAAAATTCTTTCCTAGTCTGTAGGTGGTCTTTTTACTCTTTTGGTGAAGTCTTTAGATGAGCATAGGTGTTTGATTTTTAGGAGCTCCCAGTTATCGGGTTTCTCTTCATCATTTTTGGTAATGTTTTGTATTCTGTTTATGCCTTGTATTAGGGCTCCTAGGGTTGTCCCAATTTTTTCTTCCATGATCTTTATCGTTTTAGTCTTTATGTTTAGGTCTTTGATCCACTTGGAGTTAGTTTTTGTGCATGGTGTAAGGTATGGGTCCTGTTTCATTTTTTTGCAAATGGATATCCAGTTATGCCAGCACCATTTGTTAAAAAGGCTATCTTTTCCCCAATTAATTGACACTGGTCCTTTGTCAAATATCAGCTGCTCATATGTGGATGGATCTATGTCTGGGTTCTCAATTCTGTTCCATTGGTCTATGTGCCTTTTGTTGTACCGGTACCAGGCTGTTTTGAGTACTGTGGCTGTATAATAGGTTCTGAAATCAGGTAAAGTGAGGCCTCCCACTTTCTTCTTCTTTTTCAGTAGTGCTTTGCTTATCCGGGGCTTCTTTCCCTTCCATATGAAATTGGTGATTTGTTTCTCTATCCCTTTAAAATATGACATTGGAATTTGGATCGGAAGTGCGTTAAATGTATAGATGGCTTTTGGTAGAATAGACATTTTTACTATGTTAAGTCTTCCTATCCATGAGCAAGGTATGTTTTTCCACTTAAGTATGTCCTTTTGAATTTCTTGTAGTAGAGCTTTGTAGTTTTCTTTGTATAGGTCTTTTACATCCTTGGTAAGATTTATTCCTAAGTATTTTATCTTCTTGGGGGCTACTGTGAATGGTATTGAATTGGTTATTTCCTCTTCGATGTTCTTTTTGTTGATGTAGAGGAATCCAAGTGATTTTTGTATGTTTATTTTATAACCTGAGACTCTGCCAAACTCTTCTATTAGTTTCAGTAGTTTTCTGGAGGATTCCTTAGGGTTTTCTGTGTATATAATCATGTCATCTGCAAATAGTGATAACTTTACTTCTTCCTTGCCAATCCGGATACCTTTTATTTCTTTGTCTAGCCTAATTGCCCTGGCTAGGACTTCCAGCACGATGTTGAATAAGAGCGGTGATAAAGGGCATCCTTGTCTGGTTCCCGTTCTCAAGGGAAATGCTTTCAGGCTCTCTCCATTTAGAGTGATATTGGCTGTTGGCTTTGCATAGATGCCCTTTATTATGTTGAGGAATTTTCCTTCGATTCCTATTTTGGTAAGAATTTTTATCATAAACGAGTGTTGGACTTTGTCAAATGCCTTTTCTGCATCAATTGATAAGATCATGTGGTTTTTGTCTTTTGTTTTATTTATGTGATGGATTACATTAATGGTTTTTCTGATATTAAACCAGCCTTGCATACCTGGTATAAATCCCACTTGATCATGGTGAATTATTTTTTTGATGTGTTGTTGGATTCTATTGGCTAGAATTTTGTTGAGGATTTTTGCATCTATGTTCATGAGGGGTATAGGTCTATAATTTTCTTTTTTTGTAATGTCTTTACCTGGTTTTGGTATCAGGGAGATGGTGGCTTCATAGAATGAGTGGTGTAGTATTCCGTCATTTCCTATGCTTTGGAATACCTTCAGAAGTAGTGGTGTTAACTCTTCTCTGAAAGTTTGGTAGAACTCTGCAGTGAAGCCGTCCGGGCCAGGGCTTTTTGTTTGTTGGGAGTTTTTTGATTACTGTTTCAATCTCTTTTTTTGTTATGGGTCTATTTAGTTGTTCTACTTCTGAATGTGTTGGTTTAGGTAGGTAGTGTTTTTCCAGGAATTCATCCATTTCTTCTAGGTTTTCAAATTTCTTAGAGTACAATTTTTCATAATAATCTGAAATGATTCTTTTAATTTTGTTTGGTTCTGTTGTGATGTGGTCCTTCTCGTTTCTTATTGGGGTATTTGTTTCCTTTCCTGTATTTCTTTAGTCAGTCTAGCCAATGGTTTATCAATTTTGTTAATTTTTTCAAAGAACCAGCTTTTGGCTTTGTTAATTCTTTCAATTGTTTTTCTGTTCTCTAATTCATTTAGTTCAGCTCTAATTTTTATTATTTATTTTCTTCTGGTGCCTGATGGATTCTTTTGTTGCTCGCTTTCTATTTGTTCAAGTTGTAGGGACAGTTCTCTGATTTTGGCTCTTTCTTCCTTTTGTATGTGTGCATTTATCGATATAAATTGGCCTCTGAGCACTGCTTTTGCTGTGTCCCAGAGGTTTTGATAGGAAGTATTTTCATTCTCGTTGCTTTCTATGAATTTCCTTATTCCCTCCTTGATGTCTTCTATAACCCAGTCTTTTTTCAGGAGGGTATTGTTCATTTTCCAAGTATTTGATTTCTTTTCCCTACTTTTTCTGTTACTGATTTCTAGTTTTATTGCCTTGTGGTCTGAGAAGATGCTTTGTAATATTTCGAAGTTTTGGACTCTGCAAAGGTTTGTTTTATGACCTAATATGTGGTCTATTCTAGAGAAGGTTCCATGTGCGCTAGAAAAAAAAGTATATTTTGCAGCAGTTGGGTGGAGAGTTCTGTATAAGTCAATGAGGTCAAGTTGGTTGATCGTTGTAATTAGATCTTCTGTGTCTCTATTGAGCTTCTTACTGGATGTCCTGTCCTTCTCCGAAAGTGGTGTGTTGAAGTCTCCTACTATAATTGTGGAGGTATCTATCTCACTTTTCAATTCTGTTAAAATTTGATTTATGTATCTTGCAGCCCTGTCATTGGGTGCACATTTAATATGGTTATGTCTTCCTGATCAATTGTTCCTTTTATCATTATATAGTGTTCTTCTTTATCCTTTGTGGTGGATTTAAGTCTAAAGTCTATTTTGTCAGAAATTAATACTGCTACTCCTCTTCTTTTTTGCTTATTGTTTGCTTGATATATTTTTTTCCATCCTTTGAGTTTTAGTTTGTTTGTGTCTCTAAGTCTAAGGTGTGTCTCTTGTAGGCAGCATATAGATGGATCGTGTTTCTTTATCCAGTCTGTGACTCTCTGTCTCTTTATTGGTGCATTTAGTCCATTTACATTCAGCGTAATTATAGATAAATAAGTGTTTAGTGTTGTCATTTTGATGCCTTTTTATGTGTGTCATTGACAATTTCATTTTTCCACATACTTTTTTGTGCTGAGGCGTTTTTCTTAGTAAATTGTGAGATCCTCATTTTCATAGTGTTTGACTTTATGTTAGTTGAGTTGTTACATTTTTCTTGGCTTTTATCTTGAGTTATAGAGTTGTTATACCTTTTTGTGGTTACCTTATTATTTACCCCTATTTTTCTAAGTAAAAACCTAACTTGTATTGTTCTATATCGCCTTGTATCACTCTCCATCTGCAAGTTCAATGCCTCCTGTATTTAGTCCCTCTTTTTGATTATTGTGATCTTTTACCTATTGACTTCCATGATTCCCTGTTATGTGTATTTTTTTTTAATTAATCTTAATTTGTTTGTTTTTGTGATTTCCCTATTTGAGTTGATATCAGGACTTTCTGTTTTGTGACCTTGTGTTGTGCTGATATCTGATATTATTGGTTCTCTGACCAAGCAATATCCTTTAGTATTTCTTGTAGCTTTGGTTTGGTTTTTGCAAATTCTCTAAACTTGTGTTTATCTGTAAATATCTTAATTTCGCCTTCGTATTTCAGAGAGAGTTTTGCTGGATATATGATCCTTGGCTGGCAGTTTTTCTCCTTCAGTGTTCTGTATATGTCGTCCCTTTCCCTTCTTGCCTGCATGGTTTCTGCTGAGTAGTCTGAACTTATTCTTATTGATTCTCCTTTGAAGGAAACCTTTCTTTTCTCCCTGGCTGCTTTTAAAATTTTCTGTTTATGTTTGGTTTTGGTGAGTTTGATGATAATATATCTTGGTGTTTTTCTTTTTGGATCAATCTTAAATGGGGTTCGATGAGCATCTTGGATAGATATCCTTTTGTCTTTCATGATGTCAGGGAAGTTTTCTGTCAGGAGTTCTTCAACTATTTTCTCTGTGTTTTCTGTCCCCCCTCCCTGTTCTGGGACTCCAATCACCCGCAGGTTATCCTTCTTGAGAGAGTCCCACATGATTCTTAGGGTTTCTTCATTTTTTTAAATTCTTTTATTTGATTTTTTTTTCAGCTATGTTGGTGTTGATTCCCTGGTCCTCCAGATGTCCCAGTCTGCATTGTAATTGCTCGAGTCTACTCCTCTGACTTCGTATTGCGTTATCTAATTCTGTAATTTTATTGTTAATCTTTTGGATTTCTACATGCTGTCTCTCTATGGATTCTTGCAACTTATTAATTTTTCCACTATGTTCTTGAATAATCTTTTTGAGTTCTTCAACAGTTTTATCAGTGTGTTCTTTGGCTTTTTCTGCAGTTTGCCTTATTTCATTTGTGATGTCTTGAAGCATTCTGTAAATTAGTTTTTTATATTCTGTATCTGATAATTCCAGGATTGTATCTTCATTTGGGAAAGATTTTGATTCTTTTGTTTGGGGGGTTGGAGAAGCTGTCATGGTCTGCTTCTTTATGTGGTTTGATATGGACTGCTGTCTCTGAGCCATCACTCTGAAACTAGATTTTCCAGAAAATCCGCTAAAAAAAAATGCAGTCAGATCCCTATCAGAGTTCTCCCTCTGGCTCAGGCTATTCGGATGTTAAAGAAGCTGCCTGGGGAGGGTGGGGGAGGGAACAGAGGGATAGGAGAGTAGCACCTCAGAATATAGCCAGAGTTGCTTGTCTTGCTTGGAATGACCATTATATCTGAGATTCCCGCGGGGCGCGTCGCCTATGTGTGCTGACTGTGTGGAGATTGCCCCCGGGGGGTCTGGCCCGCTGGAGTCACAGTCAGATCCTCCGCTTCCAGCCCCACGCCCAGCGTCAAGGCTCCCCTACTGGGACGGTGCACTCTTGACTCCAAAATCAGTTGCTGCCTCCCGGGGACTTCTCGTCCCTCCAGCCTCGTGGCCGTGCCGCCCCCGAGAACCAGTTGGGCCGCCTCCCGGGGTTAGTTCAGATGGGTGGAGCAGCTCCCCGTGCTTGTGCCGTGACCGAGTGTCCCGGCTGGGACGCTGTTCTCCCCGCTCCAAGACCAGTCACTGCCTCCCGCGGACTTCTCCTACCGGCTGCGTCCCACGCCGCCTGCCCGAACCGGCTGGGCCCCCTTCCGGGGTTAGTTCAGGGGGGTGGAGCAGCTCTCCGTGTTTATGCCGTACCTGCATCCAGTCCAAATCCCGGCGGGACGGTTCCCCGGCTGGGACGCTGGTCTCCCCGTTCCAAGACCAGTCACTGCCTCCCGGGGACTTCTCCTAATGGCTGTGTCCCTCGCCGCCCGCGGAACCGACTGGTCCCCCTCCCAGGGTTAGTTCGGGGGGTGGAGCAGCTCTCTGTGCTTCTGCCGTACCTGACTGGTACGTTGGCTCCAGGCTCTGAAAACAATTGCTGCTTCCCCGTATTAGTTCGTTCTCCGTCTCTAAATCTGTGTTTGTTGTTCAGGGTTCGTAGATTGTTATGTATGTGATCGATTCACTTGTTTTTCTGTGTCTTTGTTGTAAGAGGGATCCGAGGTAGCGTCTGCCTAGTCCGCCATCTTGGCTCCGCCCGGTCAATGCTGTTTTGTAACCCTCTTTTTCACTTAGCCATTTGGTTAAGTGAACATTTTTTCAAGCCATTAAATATTTTTTCATAACATCTTTTTGTTGTGAAATACATAAATGATACAGGTTCATCTGAAATTCAAGATGAATTATAAAATATATATTCATTTCATAGCTACATCATTTCCATCAGATTCCTGCAGGTTTCTCCATGTAAATCACCAAGTCATTAACTATTGTTTAAGTCCATTTTAAGAAACCAAACCAAACAAACCCTTTGCTGCTGAGTCAATTCTGACTCATAGCGACCTATAGGACAGAATAGAACTGCCCCACAGAGTTTCCAAGGAGCTCCTGGTGGATTTGAACTGCCAGCCTTTTGATTAGCAGCCATAGCTCTTAACCACTATACCACCACAGTTTCCCCATTTTTAAGGGTATATATATTTTATCTTATAAAATATCTTATAAAATACTTATAGATGTCCCCAAATTCATTTACCTAATCTCTAATTTAGATTGTTTTTAATTTTTCAGCATTATAAAAAATGCCTTGTTCATTCTTATAGATAAATCTTTGTATACTTTTTTTTCTGTTTTAATACAATGTAGGCAAAAAACTTGAGTGATAACAAAGTCCTCAGTTCGCTTAACTTGTGAGAAGTGGTCTGGAGTACAGATGAGTTGCTCTGGACACTGGGCTAGGAGTTTTCTCACATTTTGTAAGAGTCACTTTCTTTCACTAACAGACTCTAATGAGAAATCTCAATATGTAAAAACGATAAAAGTAAAACTGTTCTGGTTGAAGCCAGGGTAGGACAGGTTGTCCACCATATTGGACCCCCTCCTTCACAACTTCCCCAAAACACACTGCTTGAATTCTACCAGGCAGTAGCATTCTTTCCAAGGTCCCTTTGGACTCCATCGTTTTATGATTCTATGGATAAAATATATTTGGGGGTATCTTTATACCATGCACCCCTTTGTCTCTCTCCATCCTCACTGCTAGTGGGGCGGGGGTTCTTTTAGAATGATAGTAATGATAGTAGTAAGAGAGGTTTATCCTACACGTGCTCAGCTCTGAAGGTATAAAGATACAACTGCCAACTGCCCCCCTGCATAGAGTCAGGTGGGGTGGGCAGCAGTCTGGAGATGGAAAGGGGAAGGGCACAGGGAGGAGGACCACAAAAGGAGAATCTGCGGAGAAGGGAGTCCAGGGCTCAGGCAGACTTGGGGCAGCCTGAAAGGCTGTCTCATGGGCAGTGGAAAGAAGGGTTTATAAGATAGGCACCAGTACACACATATGATATGCCCCAGTACATGTACATTATATGTACCAAACACTGTGAAGGCACACCCTAGCTAGAGTGGCAGAGAAAAACAAATCAAAGAGCAAACCTATAAAACCAAAAAACCAAACCCATTGCCATCCATTCAGTTCTGACTCTTAGCGACCCTATAGGACAGAGTAGAATTGTCCCATACAGTTTCCAAGGAGCGGCTGGTGGATTTGAACTGCCAACCTTTTGGTTAGCAGCCATAGCTCTTAACCACTACGACACCAGGGTTTCCATGGTCAATAATAACAGTCAACAATAATAAAAACTAGGTTCAATGCCCACTATTTAAGAAGCTGGGTGCACTATGTAACACTCATTAGAAAGATTTCCTTCCAATGGTTAAAAATTAAAATTTTGGCATTTGAACAAGAGTCAGTTATTTGGAAAGTTCTAATAATGAGGACACCTCATTGCCATTTCATATATATTAAACATGGCATTTTAGTTAATACTGCAAATTGATAACAGCTGTGAGAACAAAACTATCATCAAATTATCACACTAGCCTGAACATGCTGGCAATTTTTGTTGGGCCAGGTCATGGATTGAATTGTGTCCCCCCAAAATATGTGTCAACTTGGCTAGGCAGTGACACCCAGTATTGTGAGACTGTCCACCATTTTGTCACCTGATATCATTTTCCTTTGTGTTGCAAATCCTGTCTCTGCGATGTTAATAAGTCAGAATTAGATAGAGGCAGTTATGCCAATGAGGCAGGACTCAATCTACAAGATTAGGTTGTGTCTGAAGTCAATCTCTTTTGAGATATGAAAGAGACAAGCCAGCAGAGAGACATGGGGACCTCATACAACCAAGAAAGCAGCTCCGTGAGCAGAGCGTGTCCTTTGGACTCAGGATTCCTACTCTAAGATGCTCGTAGACCAGGGAAAGATTGATGACAAGGACCTTCCCCCAGAGTTGACAGAAAAAGAGTGCCTTCTCCTGGAGCTGGCACCCTGAATTTGGACTTCTAGCCTCGTAAACTGTGAAAGAATAAATTTCTCTTTGTTAAAGCCATCCACTTGTGGTATTTTTGTTATAGCAGCACTAGAGGACTAAGACAGTCTATCTTAATTGAGAACTGCTGTGGAAATATACGGAAACCCTGGTGGCATAGTGGTTAAGTGCTACGGCTGCTAACCAAAGGGTCGGCAGTTCAAATCCTCCAGATGCCCCTTGGAAACTCTATGGGGCAGTTCTACTCTGTCCTATAGGGTCACTATGAGTTGGAATTGACTTGACAGCACTGGGTTTGGTTTGGTTTGTTCCGGAAATATATATATATATATATACAGTAAAGCCTGTGTAAAGGTAGAAACATGCCAGAGAAGGAAATCTCAAATATTTTTCACTAAAACGAGCCATAATGAAGTGGTAAGACTTCACCCGGTCAAAGGCTAAAAACTTGCAGGACCCAGAAAAACAAGACAGTCATGCTGAGTCCTGGCTTTCACAGGTTTCACTGTATATTTCTGTGTATGTGCGTATATATATGCCAACCCACCAGTTGCTGTCAAGTCAATTTTGACACATGGTGGGGTTTTTTTAACCCCACGTGTGTCAGAGTAGAACTGTGCTCCATAGGGTTTTCAGTGGCTTATCTTTTGGAAATAGATTGCCAAACGTTTCTTCCAAGGCACCTCTGGGTAGACTTAAACCTTCAGTCTTTCTATTACCAGCTGAGTTTGTTAATGGTTTATACTACCCAGGGATAATCATTTACACCACATACACACACATCTATGTGTGTGTATAATAAAAGATTTTTTAAATATTCATAAACACAGACTTTATTATCTATTTTGGGAAAAACAAATATTTCAGAGTATTTAAAATGTAAATAGTCTCTATCCAAAGAAATTAAAACAGTTATTTTATTTACTTTAGTATAGTTTTAATCTGTTTAGACATTTAAATTTAATTACTGCAGGATGAAGTAAAAAGTTTCATCCTCATCTCATTTCATTTTATCTGATTTATCTTCCTTTCAAAATAAAAATATAATTATATTTTTGCCCACACCAAAGATTTTTTTCCATAAATATACCTAATAGCAATATCCTTTAAAAACTACGTAATTTAAAATTCAAAGAAAAAAAATCCAATGAAAAATTTAAGGAGAAAAATTTTTTAATTTTATTTAGGTTAGAAGCTAGTCCATAGGGCTAAGTGTATTTATAAGTTGATATACCAGTCTGCATTGTGTAAGTGGCATTCAAGGCAGTTAGGCTTTTTTAAAGGAAAAATAAATATAATTTACACACCAAAGGAGAAAATAGTCTAACTATTCCCTCTACTGGAAGTTTTAAGAGAAAGTAAGACAGAGAGCAAAGGCCCTGAGATTGGAGGGTGCCTGTTTGAGAAATAGCGAAGAAACTGGTGTGGTTAGTTGAGAAGCAAGTACAAGTACAGAAATAGGCTATACTATTTGGTATCAGGGTGGTAATAGGGGTTAGGTTGCAGAGCCTAGAGACTTAGCAAGACAGAGAACAGAAGGGCCCCAAAATCTGCAAACAAAGTAACAAGAAATGGTCCAGGGTGAAGAAACAAAGCCATTCCCCAGAGCAATGGGGCAGGGTATCTAAAAATAGCCCACAATCTTCTTTAAAGTTTCCTTTCAGGAGCAGAAGACCAGGCCCAGGTACATGTGCAGAACATCTACCTGTGACCGATGTGTGACCTTCCACCAGGGGCAGTGAGGGGCTACATCCCCAGCTGGGGAATTGAACCTGGGGAGTGAGAGGCTGTGCAGGCGTGACACCCCATAATAAGTCCTGCTACGAATCCCAGAGGCCTCTGGGACAGGAGCCATCTTGGAAAGCTGTTGCTTGTGCACCTTAGTTAACATATCCTCGCCTGTGTCTATGAATAAACATGAATCTTTTCCTGCCCAAGAACTTTTAAAAACTCAGGCCCATTTTTTGTTTTCTGAGATGAGGGTAAGCGTTGCTCTAGGCCCTCCTCGTCTCCGCTTGCAAGCCTCTTCAACAAAGCTTTGCTCATGTGGAAAACTACATGCCTTACCTGCTCACTCTTGACCAGCGAGAGGCAAGAACCTTATTCTAGTAACAAAAAAAAAAAGACTTATTTGTTCTAGTATAAAGTGACTGGGGAGAAGGGGTGTGGCTGGGGGGACAACAGACAGGAAGTTTAAGTTTGTGTTGTTTGAACTTTTCGTAGTGACTATAATTCTTTATAGTCATCATTTGTATAATTAAAGAATATTTAAAAAGATACAAAATTCTATATACAATACTATATCAATTTTGTTAAAGTATATATATTTATTTAAGAATCGGAAAAAAAATTTGGGCAGAATCACGGTAGAAGGTTAATTTTTTAACTCTGACTAGAAGGATTGTGGATGGCATTTTATCTTTTTCTTTATGCTCTGTTGTATTTTCTAAATGTTGTTTTAACAAGCATGGATTGCTTTTATAAAAAAAAAAAATTCCATTTATCAAGAAAAAATTTTAAAAGCCCAGTAAAAATTAGGTACAAGAATTAGGGCTGCTGTAACAAAGTACCACAAATTGAGTGGTTTAAAATAACAGATTTTTTTTCCCTCACACTTCTGGAAGCTAAAAGTCTGAAATCAAGGTGTTGGCGGGCCCATGTTCTCTCTGAAGACTTCAGGGGAGACTCTGTTCTGTGACTTTCTCATAGCTTCTGGTGCTGCCGGCAGTCCTTGGTGTTCCTTGGCTGTGGCAGCATCCTCCCTCCAATCTCTCTTTCATCTTCACATGGCCTTCTTCCCTGTGTGTGTCTTTTCTTCTATAAGCATACTAGTCGTATTGGATCAGGGCCCACCCTAATGACCTTATCCTTTCTTGGTTAAGCATATACTCTATTCCCAAACAAAGTCACATTAACAGATATCAAGTGTGAGGATTTAACATATCTTTTATGGAGTCAATTCAACCTACAACAGTGCACAAAAGTGTTTCCTTTCAATGAAAGAATCTTGTTTCAATTATTATTGTTGACATACTCAATCTCTGTTTTTGACAGTTACTTAGGTAAGAGTTTATTTACTAAGAAATACATATTATAAAAGATGGAAATTTGGTACTCAAATTCTACCAAGTTGTATCACTGAAATAACTCATGAAATCACATGTAGGAAGTTTTGACATTACTTGTGGATTGTATGTTTCAATCATGTGGTTGCCTAGAACTCGAAGGATTTCACCATAGACATGCTTGAGAAATGCTTCTCAAGTTGGGCCACAAAAGTCTGTCTAACCCAAAGTGCAGCTAAACTTGTGTGCTAAATGAAATAAAAAAGTAGTAAGCAATATTTGCCATGAAGAGCAGTAAGCAACATTTCTTTAATACTGGTGTAACCCAAATGAGAGCTGAGGCCCCTTGACCTGTGAGCTGAAATAAATTTCCTAAAATCTCAGTTGGATGGTGTGGAGAGGCCTAAGCCTCTAGAAGATTTCTGTGAATTCTTTGGGACTTACTCTCTTATGGTCTCAATATCAGAAGAATGGACTCACCTTTAGTGTCTAAGAGTAACAAACACTTTCTCTGTTAAAATAAAGCAAGAAGATTTATTGAAGGTTGATAACAGTCCAGACTGGGGAAAACACCTGATTTTACAGTGAACAAACGCTTGCAAAATGGTGAAGCTGCGGAGATCTTTTAAAGGGTGAGAACAAAGAACTTGAGGTGCGCTGTTTTGATTAGACATTACAAACTTAGATTACACAAGGTGGGTTTACTGGAAGTTGGGGGCTAGGAGGCGGCGGAGGGGTTACAGGACACTTCTCTCTTAGAAACACCTTGCTCAAGTTGCATTTTTCTTGTCAGTAGTTGCCTAGGAGACCCAGATAAGAGTCATCATCAAGGCCTTCTTGAGACATTGTTTCAGGAAGGGTCTTGATAGCTCCTGGGAAATAGTTATCATTATTCTCTCAGCTTAACCACAGATAAAAGGAAAAAAAAAACTTCTTTAGTTTACATTTAGTTACAGGCCTTTAAAGAATAAGTCAGGTGTTGCATATATTAAAAGAAAGGCAAGATGGAGTGGGGCCCTAAACCCTAAAACAGCCACTTTTTCTTTAGTCAAGTGCCTCAGTTTACCTGCTCTTACTCATAAGCCTAGTGACCAATATAGTTTTTTTTTTTTAATTGCATCTTAGGTAAAAGTTTACACAGCAAATTAGATTCCCGTTCAACAAGCCATACTCAAATTGTTCTGTGGCATTTGTTAAAGTTCCCGCAATGTGTCAGCATTCTCAGGATTTCCACCCCACCTGCCCCGTTTCCATCCATCCAGCTTTCCTGCCCCTCCTTGTCTTCTCATCTTTGCTTTTGGGTAAACGTTGACTGTTAGGTCTCTTATAGCTGACTCTTTAAAGAAGCGCTTTTCCCACAGGTGTTTTTGTTTATTTTACAGGCTGAAAAGTGACCTCCGGGAGCAGTTTCAGTTTCAGGTTAAAAGGGTGTCTTAGGCTGATGGTCTCAGTGGTTCCTCTAGTCTCTATCAGTTCAGTAAGTCCAGTGTAGGCTTGACACATGCCTCTGTATTGGAGAGGAAGGAAGCATTGTATCGCTCAACCCGAAGATCCATTTTAGAGTAAAAACTTGTGCATCAGAGCACATGATGGAGAAAGTAAAAAGACTTTCTTTTTTGGGGAGAAAATATTTACAGATAATATATCTGATGAGGGTCTAGTTTCCAGAATATATAAAGAACTCTTACAACTCAACAATAAAAAGCAAATAACCCAATTAAAAAGTGGGCAAAGGACTTTAATAGACATTTTTCCAAAGAAGATGTACAAATGACCAGTAAGCACATGAAAAGATGCTCATCATTAGTCATGAGGGAAATGCAAATGAAAACCACGATGAGATACCACCTAACCCCACTAGGAGGGTTATGTCCAGAATGTGGAGAAACTGAAGCCCTTATCCACTTTGGAAAACAGTTTGGTAATTCTTTTTTAAAAAGTCAAATGTAGAGTTACCATACCACCCAGCAATTCTACTAGTAGGTATAGATCTAAGAGAAATGAAAACATATGTTCACACAAAAATGTGTGCACAAATGTTCATTGCAGAATTATTCATAATAGCCAAAAAAGTGGAAACAGCCCAAAAGTCCACCAACTCATGAATGGATAAAGAAAACGTGGCATATTCATAAATGAAACATTATTCAGCAATAAAAAGGAATGAAGCACTGATGCATAACACAGCAAGGGATGAACCCTGGAAACATGTTAAGTGCAAGAAGCCAGACACAAAAGGCCACATAGTGTATGACTTCATTTACATGACATGTCCAGGACAGGCAAATCCACAGAGACAGAAAGCAGGTCAGTGGCTGCCAGGGGCTGGGGGGAGGAGGGAATGTGAAATGGCTGTTTTTCTTTTGGGGATGAAGAAAGTGTTCTAAAACTGATGTAGTGATGGTTGCACAACTCTGTGATATGCTAATAACCACTGTATTATATACTTAAAATGGTGAATTTTATGGTATGTGAATTACAAAATTAAAAGAAATAGAAAGAAAAGCAAATAGAGAAAATAGTTTAGACCATTAAACATCCCCATTCTCTTTTGGGAGGAGTTGGAGGAAATTGATGTTGTTGGCTCAGTATATAAAATGCAAAATAGGTGAACTAGCCCATGAATAAGCTATTCTGGATAGCGTTCTTATTTCTAAGGATGAATGAGAAGGCTTGTCTTTGAAGTATGTCTAAAAGCATTCCTAATTAAGTAGAGTATACTGAATTGTGTGTGTGTGTGTGTGTGGTTTTGAAAAGAATTCAGCGTTCTGTGAGAGGCCATCAGTATAATCTTTAGTTCTTGTCACAAAAAAAAACTAAGTAAAATGGTGAAGGTTTGGAGCTATTTGTATGAAAACTTCAGGGCAGAGCCTAAAGCTTTTTTTTCTTTAAATCTCTGATGCCTGTTTCTTTTGTCTTTCTCCTATAGGTGGAGGCAGACATTCTGTTCTGACTAAACTGAAGATCCGGTTATTTGAGTCCCAGTAACTGAGGCTCGCACTTGCCAAGAAGCAGCTTGTGTTCTCTTTCACCTCCTGCTTGTGCTCATCACTGGACAGCTGGGGCTTGTATTCTCCGCAATATGCCCTCAGGATCTGTTTCTAATAAGCGGGACCAGGGCACTGCACTCAGTCCAGCTGCTTGCCCCACTCAGGGGCCTGGTGTGTGAAGCTTGCAGGTGGTGCTAACTTTGTTATGTGCCTGTGCACAACTGGGACTTATGTGCCAGCAGACAGGTCAGGGCTACCAGGGCAGGCCAGCTGTGAACCGCACTGGTAGGCCTGTCCTGGACGACACAGTGGCCCGGGTAGGAGCAGAACATGTGTTGGGGTGAGTTTCTCCAGGGCCCCAGTTCCTCCTAACAACACCATTCGCCACACATTCACACTGCATTCTTCGCTTCCTCATTCACATGCAAGTTTACCACACCTGGGAAATTCGATGACATGAGTGCCTAATCAAGACTTTTCAGAAATATTTGGATTTTTTATCTGAGAATTAATGAAGACCTGACTGTGTCAAGGGCAGCTACCATTTGGAATTGGGAAAATAAAAATGCTACCAAAACTATTAGTACAGGCGCATGGCTGGCCAGGTGAATTAGTAAATGTACCTGCTTACAAAGTACAAACCTAAAAAAAGTTTCAAGGTATGTATTTAGTCCTGCCCACCTGTCTCAGCTGGCCAGCTGCCCCTGCAGCACCCAGTCACACAGCTTCCTGTCTCCCCAGATTCTGCCCCTGCTCCTTAGCCCCCACTTTCATGCCATTTCCCCTCTCATGTGCAGAGCAATTTAGCTGTGCTGGTTTCTGCTGCCCGTAATGACGAGTAACTAAAGAGCAGGTGCGCGAGATGATAACGAGGCCCCGATATGCTCTGCCCATTGTTAATTTCCACTGGGCTGTTCCAGATGAATATTCCAGATGAAGGATGGTGAGACTTCGTCCCATATTACTATGGACTTGTTATCAAGAGAGACCAATCCCTGGAGGAGATAATGCTTGAAACAGGGTCAGTGAAAAAGAGGAAGCCACTTGTTACAGATTGAATTGTGTCCCCCCAAAATATGTTGTAAATCATAACCTAAACGTCTGTGGTTATAATCCCATTTGGGAATGGGTTGTCTTTGTTATGTAAGACAGGATTAGTGTAGGGTGTGTCTTGAGTCAATATCTTTTGAGATACAAAAGCAATCCAAAGAAGCAGAGATGGGGGAAGACAGATACCAAGCCACTTTTTGCTCAAGAGCAAAAAGCTTAGAGACAAGGACTTTCTCCCAGAGACGACACCCTGAATTCAGACTTCTAGCCTCCTAAACTGTGAGAAAATCAATTTGTTTGTTAAAGCCACCTGTTTGTGTTATAGCAGCACTAGCTAACTAAGACGCCCCTCAATGAGATGGACACAGCGGCTGCAATAAACAGGCTCAAACATAGCAATGACTGTGAAGACGACTCAGGCCTGGGCAATGTTTCATTCTTTTATACATAAGGTCGCTATGAGTTGAAACTGACTTGACAGCACCTAACTACAATTCCAGACGAAAAATCCTACATATATAATTGTTTATTCATTCAACAAGCATTTATTTTATTTATTTGTGTTAGGCACTGGGATACAAAGATAAAAAAGAAAGAGGATCTGCTTTTTAGAAGTTAACAGTCAAGTATACAGTGGATCTCTCCTTCTCTTCAGTCTTTTGGAAACCAATCTTTTGTACTGCTGGCTTGGGAGAGGATCTTAAGTCTTCTATCAGTAATTACATAAGAAAAGGATTGAGAAGTAAAGTACAGAGTAAGAGGTGAGTCTTTGGAATAATTATACACTGCTGGTGGGAATGTAAAATGGTACAACCACTTTGGAAATCGATTTGGTTCTTCCTTAAAAAGCTAGAAATAGAACCATAGGATCCAGCAATCCCACTCCTTGGAATATATCCTAGAGAAATAAGAGCCTTTACAGGAACAGATATATGCACACCCATGTTTATTGCAGCACTGTTTACAATAGCAAAAAGATGGAAGCAACCAAGGTGCCCATCAACAGATGAATGGATGAATTATGGTATATTCACACAATGGAATACTACACACTGATAAAGAAAAATGATGAATCTGTGAAACATTTCATAACATGGAGGGATCTGGAAGGCATTATGCAATTAGTCAGTTTCAAAAGGACAAATACTGTATGAGACCACTATTGCTAGAACTCGAAAAATAGTTTAAACAGAGAAGAAAATATTCTTTGATGGTTATGAGAGTAGGGAGGGAGGGAGGGAGGGAGAGGGATATTCATTAATCAGGTAGTAGACAAGAACTATTTTAGGTGAAGGGAAAGACAAAAGGCTTTCCCAAAAGCAAAGGCTAAACCAAAAGCAAAGAAGTTTCCTGAATAAACTGAAAGCTTCGAAGGCCAGCCTAGCAGAGGTGGAGGTTTGGGGACCATGGTTTCAGGGAACACCTAGGGCAATTGGCATAATAAAATCTATTAGGAAAACATTCTGCATCCCACTTTGGAGAGTGGCATCTGGGGTCTTAAGCGCTAGCAAGCAGCCATCTAAGATGCATCAATTGGTTTCAACCCACCTGGAGCAAAGGAGAATGAACACCAAAGACACAGGGTAATTATGAGGCCAAGAGACAGAAAGAGCCACATAAAGCAGAGAGTATATCAGCCTGAGGCCAGAACTAGATGATGCCCAGCTATAACCGATGACTGGCCTGCCATGGAACACAACAGAGCACCCCCAAGGGAGCAGGAGAGCAGTCAGATGCAGACCTCAAATTCTCATAAAAAGACCAGATGGTCTGACTGAGACTAGAAGGACCCCGGAGGTCATGGTCCCCAGACCTTCTGTTAGCCCAAGACAGGAACCATTCCAAAGCCAACCCTTTAGTCAGTGATTGGACTGGACTATGGGATAGAAAATGATACAGGTGAAGAGTGAGCTTCTTGGATCAAGTAGACACATGGGCACCTCCTGTCTGGAAGGGAGATGAGAAGGCAGAGACAGAAGCTGACCCACTGGACACGAAAAGAGAGGAGTGTGCTGTCTCATTAAAGGCGTGCAACTAGGAGTATATTGCAAGGTGTATATAAGTTTTTGTATGAGAGACTGACTTGATTTGTAAGCTTTCTCTTAAAGCAATTAAAAAAAAAAAGTGAGTCTTGCTCCATTCCCTGGCACGTTGCCTCTGCACAAGCTGTTCTCTTGGCCATTTGGTGAACCTCTGCTTAGCTCATATGCCACTTTCTCAGACACTCCAGCCAGGCTGCTTTACGGCCGTCTCTTCCCTGTCCCAACAGTGTATTTTTATCATTACATGTACCACAGGGAAATGAAAAGTGGCTCCTCAAAAAGGGGATTAAGAGAGCTCAGGGTAGATCACATTATTTTTTGGTGTAGCTCTTAGGTTCAAGGATTTGATATTATCTTTGAAAAAGGGATAAAAATGAATTTTGGCACATGCACATAACCTTGCCCATTACATCTGGACAGGCTGTACAGCCCCTGCAGGCCCACCAGTTATCTTGCCCACACAGGTTCCCATTTGTACTGTTGTTCCTGCCATGGTTGAGGGCCTGAGAGCTCTCCTGGCTGTGGGTGGGCTGCATGTGTGCGTGTGTGCGGGCAAACAGAGCTTGTTCCTCATGGAGTTGGCAGAGTGAAGGAGAGACAGACATATCGAGAAGCATGAGGCTGGATGCCCGCAGACCAGGTTCTGAGCATAGTGGGCTCTGGAGTGGTGGACAGCGGATAGTGCTGCAGTGTCCGAATGAACGTGAGCCGCTACAGAGCTGATGGTATGATGCAGATCCTAACAGTCCCCATGAGGCTTCTGTGTCTCAACTTCCCTAAGGAATCTCAGAGAAACTCATTATCAATGGAGTTAAATAGCTGAGTCAAAAGAAAAACATTTTATTAACGCACTGGAAAGGGAAACCCTTGGAAAAAAGCATTTCAATTAAAAGCTTCTGAGGCTCTCCACTTAATACAGAAACAGGTTGCAGAACCCAGAATGACTTACCTACAAAAAGGAAACAATTACTGAGTGCTGTGGAATAAGGCACACCCCCAATATTACAAGCCCCAGTTTCACAGATGAGAAAGCCCAGCAAGAGATAACTCAGCTAAATGGCAGAAAGATAAGATCATGTATAGACAGTGACTTGTGTACAGTAGTAGGCACTCAAAAATTGAAAACGGATTTTCTTTCTCTTATACTAAAATTCTTTTGAGATGGGAAAGTGATTTTGGATTACTTGGGTGGGCCCAATGTAATCAAAAGGTCTCTGTAAGTGAAAAAGGGAGGCGGGCAAGTAAGAGGGTCAGAGTCAGAGAGGGATTGGCAGATGCCAGCTTTGAAGATGGACAGGGCCACGAGCCCAGAAATGCTGGCAGCCTCGAGAAGCTGAAAAAAGCAAGGTACAGGATTCTGCCCTACAGCCCCAGAAGAAACCAGCCCTGCCAACACCTTGCTTTTAGCCCAATTAGACTGATTTTGGACGTCTGACCTCAAAACTATAATATATTCGTGTTGTTTTATGCCATCAAGTTTGTGGTAATTTGCTACAGAGGCCTCAGAAAACTCATACAGAGTTTGAGTTAAAAAAAAAAAAAAACACACTTTAGACAAAATTATTTTATTATACAAAATTTACATCTGTTATATATGATGAAAAGTATGGTAAAAGTGGCCTTTGAAGGTTAATCTTTTCTTCTTTGAGATTTCTATGAAAAGTAAATACCTATTTCCTAATACATTCTCAGATAGTACAAATTTTTGTATAGCATGTTTAACAGCTGTGTTGGTGACAAGTATCCTGAGACACATGGTATAAAACTGAAACCGGATCAGAACAGTGCAGGGGGAAGACCACTGCCAAAGAGAAATCTCCAAGAACTTGGTATTTTCCATGGCAAGGCAGACACTGTGGGGGCATCCACCTGTAATTTAAAAACAGAATATTCCCATCTTTAAATTTTAAAATCAAATTGCCTTTTAACACACAAGTATTGTAAAACTCTTCCTTCTCTAGTTTTTTTTTTTTTGGCTCCTTTTGGTTCTGGCACTTTTAGCTTTATTGGTAAGAAAAAACAAAGTAATAAATTTCTATGTCTTTATGCTAACTGAAGATAAATTTCCTCAAGTTTCAAATCATATAAACAGCCAGAAGGGACTGCATATGGAGTAAAATCAAATTCAAAATCAAGAAGAGTTAAAAAAAAAAAAAAAAAAATCACCATGTTGTATGGCTTGTATCAATTTATTCTCCGCCAAAGCACGGATTAAAAAGACAGGACGACACAGAGCAGCCTTCTGGTGCTCGTTGTACCCAGAGGCTAACTGACTTCCCAGGTTGGGTGCTGTTACAATAGAGGAAAGTATATTAACCATGATGCATGTTCAATAGCTACAACATTGCTCACGTAAGCAATACCTTCTACTTCACTTTAAAAAAAGAAACGATCGTGAATTCCAAAGAGGACTTGCTTATTTTATAAGAATTTGTCTGGTATAACTAACGAAACATGAACAAAGAAGAACTTCAGATTTTCCTTTTTTGGAAGCACTGCCAGCTTTAATGAAACAACAGTAGGTTGGAGATTGGTCTACCGTCCTTATTTTCTTTTCAAAAGTTCAGCTTAAATTATATGTAAAGATTGTCTATTTTTAACATCAACTTCACTTATTTGGTCTACTTATATAGGATAAAAACATGCAAGTTGATGAAGACATCATCAAATGAGAGCATTAGATAATACTAAAACAACAGTAACAATAAAAAACTTACACACGGTTTAATGATCTGAAGCCATTCATTAAGATACTCAACAAGGCCTAATGCATCTGGGATATTGTCTCCTTCGGATACAAATTTCAGCAGAATCGCCACTGGGATTTCTCTAGAACAGCTATAACAAATAAAATAATTCAGTATTTTTCCACTGATACAAGATGCAGATTTTAGTAGGCACTTGCCAGGCTTCCACAAGGAGATGACTTTCCTCAGATGACTGCTTCTCTCCCTCTGCCATAAATGGACTCTTCTATCTGTGGGGACAGGGTTAGGAGCCCTGTGGCACTGCCTGTACCTCTCCCCCAGGCTCAACGAAAACCGCCCTCTGTCCGCGGCTGTGGTGCACGCAGCAGCTTCCGACCTCCGCCCACACCTGCTTTAGAACACGGTGATTTTCTGCAGCATCACAGTAAAGTGAGTGAAAGGGCTCCAGAGCCTTGTTAATGATCTAAAGCACTGAAGGAAAACTGGAAGACAATGGAATAGTCAGAGAAGGAAAAAATAAATGCCTCTTAAAAATACTGTTTATCGAGTGATTATCATGTGCTAAGCATTGTCTGCATATTTTATGATTCAATCTTTTTAAAAAACTTTTTTCATACAAAAATTTATACACATATTGTTATATGACACTAGCTGCAACCCCCACAATGTGACAGCACACTCCCTCTTTCCACCCTGGGTTTCCTGTGTCCATCCAACCAGCTCCTGTCCCTCTGGTCTCGTGTACCTGCTTGAGCTAAGAAGCACACTCTTCACTAGTACTATTTTATGTTTCATAAAAAAAAAAAAAAAAAAATAGTCCAGTCTAATCTTTGTCTGAAGAGTGGGCTTTGGGAATGGTTTCAGTTCTGGGTTAACAGAGTGTCCAGGGGCCATGGCTTTGAGAGTTCCTCCAATCTCAGTAAGAACATTACGTCTGGTCTTTTTAAATGAATTTGAGTTCTACACCCCGCTTTTCTCCTGCTCTGTCAGGGACTCTCTGCTGTATTCCTTGTCAGGGCAGTCACTGGTGGTAGCTGGGCACCATCTAGTTCTTTTGGTCTCAGGCTGATAGAGTCTCTGGTTTATGTGGCCCTTTTGTCTCTCAGACTAATATTTTCCTTGTCTTTGGTGTTCTTCCTTCTCCTTTGGTCCAAGTAGGTTGTGACCAATTGAGGCATCTTAGATGGCCACTTGAAAGCTTTTAAGACCCCAGACGCCACTCACCAAAGTGGGATGCAGATCATTTTCTTAACGAACTTTGTTATGCCAATTGACCTAGATGACCCCTGAAACCATGGTCCACAGACCCCAGCCCCTGCTCTGTCCCTCGAAGTGTGTGGTTGTATTCAGGAAACTTCCTAGCTTCTGGTTTAGTCCAGCTGTGCTGACTGCCAGGTATTAGGTGTGATCCTTCCCTTCACCTAAGATGATTCTTGTCTATAATCTAATGAGTTTCCCTCTCCCTCCCTCCCCACCCTCATAACCACCCAAAAATGTTTTCTTCTGTGTTTAAACCTTTCAGTTCCTACAATAGTGGTCTCATTCAATATTTGTCCTTTTGGGACTAATTTCACTCAGCATAATCCCCTCCAGATTCATCCATGTTGGTGAGATGTTTCATGAATTCATCATTGTTCTTTATCGTTGCATAGTATTTCATTCTGTGTATATACGACAATTTGTTTATCCATTCGTCTGTTGATGGACATCTAGGTTGTTTCCATCTTTTTGCTATTGTGAACAGTGCTGCAACGGACATGGGTGTGCCTATATATATTCATGTGATGGCTCTTATTTCTTTAGGATATTTTCCAAGGAGTGGGATTGCTGGATCATATGGTACTTCTATTTCTAATTTTTCAAGGAAGCACCAAATCTATTTCCAAGTGGTTGTACCATCAGCAGTGTTTAAGTGTTCTAGTCTCTCCACAACCTCTCCAACATTTATTATTTTGTGTTTTTTGGATTAGTGATAGCCTTGTTGGGGTGAAATGGTATCTCATTGTAGTTTTGATTTACATTTCTCTTTTAATGGTAAATGGGAAACCCTGGTGGCGTAGTGGTTAAGTGCTATGGCTGCTAACCAAAGGGTAGGCAGTTTGAATCTGCCAGGCGCTCCTTGGAAACTCTATGGGGCAGTTCTACTCTGTCCTATAAGGTCACTATGAGTTGGAATCGACTCGACGGCACTGGGTTTGGCTTTTTTTGGTAATGGTAAATGATCATGAGCATTTCCTCGTATGTCTGTTAGCCACCTGAATGTCTTATCTGGTGAAGTACCTGTTCATATCCTTTGCCCATTTTTTAAATGGGTTGTCTTTTTGTTGTTCAGGTTTTGCAGTTATCCTGTAGATTTTAGAGATTAGAGCCTGATCAGATATGTGGTAGTCAAAAAATTTTTTCCCAGTCTGTAGGCTGTCTTTCTACTCTTTTGGTGAAGTCTTTCGAAGAGCATAACTGTTTGATTTTTAGGAGCTCCCACTTATCCCACTTATCTAGTGTCTCTTCTGGTGTCTGTGCATTGTTAGCAATGTTTTGTATTCTGTTTATGCCATGTATTAGGGCTCCTGGTGTTGTCCCTATTTTTTCTTCCATGATCTTTATCATTTTAGATTTTATATTTAGGTCTTTGATCCATTCTGAGGTGATTTTTGAACGTGGTGTGAGGTATGGGCCTTGTTTCATTTTTTTTTTTGCAGATGGATATCCAGTTACGCCAGCACCATTTGTTAAAGAGACTGTCTTCTCCCCATAAAAAAGACTTTGGGCCTTTGTCAAATATCAACTGCTCATAGGTGGATGAATTATGACTGGATTCTCAATTCTGTTCCATTGGCCTATGTATGTGCAGTTGTACCAGCACCAGGCTGTTTTGACTGCTGTGGTCCTTAAAACATTTCTTGAGGAAGCTGTAATTATCTCCATTTTATAAGCATATCAGTTTGGAATAACGGTAACTAGGACACATTACAGGCATACCTTGTTTTACTGTGCTTCACTTTATTGTGCTTTGCAGATATTGTTTTTTACAAATTGAAGGTTTGTGGCAACCCTGTGTCAAGCAAGTCTATCAGCACCATTTTTCCAACGGCACATGCTCACTTCAAGTCCCTGTGTCACATTTTGGTAATTCAAAATTTGGTAATTCAATATTTCAAACGTTTTCATTATTATTATATCTGTTATGGTGATCTGTGATCAGTGATCTTTGATGTTACTATTGTAATTGTTTTGGGGTGCCACAAAACATGCCATGTAAGATGGCGAATTTAACTGATAGCTGTGTATGTTCTAACTGCTCCAACGAACCCCATCTCTCTCCCTCTCCTCAGGTCTTCCTATTCCCTGAGACAAGACCATATCGACACTAGGCCAGTTTATAACCCTACGATGGCCCCTTAGTGTTCAAGTTGCACATCTCACTTTAAATAAAAAGCTAGAAATGATTAAGCTTACTGAGAAATGATTAAACTTACTGAGAAAGACAGGTTGAAAGCTAGGCCTCTTGTGCCAGTTAGTCAAATTGTGATTGCAGAAGAAAAGTTCTTGAAGGAAATTAAAAGCGTTAATCCAGTGAAAACATGAACGACAAGAAAGTGAAACAGCATTATTGCTGATATGGAAGAAGTTTTAGTGTTCTGGATAGAAGATCAAACCGGCCACATTTCCTTAAACCAAAGCCTAATTCAGAACAAGGGGCTAACTCTCTTCAAATGTATGAAGACTGAGAGAGGTGAGGAAGCTGCAGAAGAAAAGCGTGAAGCTAGAAGAGGTTGGTTCATGAGATTTCAGGAAAGAAGCCATCTCCATAACATAAAATTTCAAGGCGAAGCAGCAAGTGCTAATGAAGAAGATGTAGCAAGGCATCCAGAAGATCTAGCTAAGATAACTGATGAAGGCGGCTACACTAAGCAACAGAATTTTCAGTGCAGGCAAAACAGCCTTATATCAGAAGTAGATGCCTTCTAGGACTCTGATAGCTAGAGGGGAGAAGTCAATCCCTGGCCTCAAAGCTTCAACATGCAGGCTGACTCTCTTGTTAGGGGCTAACGCAGCTGGTGACTTTAAGTTGAAGCCAATGTTTATTTATCATTGAAAAATCCTAGGGCCCTTAAAAACTGTGCTAAATCTACTCTGTCTGTGCTCTCTAAATGGAACAACAAAGCCTAGATGACAGCACATCTGCTTACAACATGGACTGCTGAATGTTTTAACCTCACTATTAAAAAAAATTTTTTTTTTTATTGAGACCTACCGCTCAGAAAAAAACATTTCTTTCAAAATATCACTGCTCATTGACAATGGACCTGGTAACCCAAGAGCTCTGGTAGAGATGTACAAGGAGATTAATGTTTTTATGCTTGCTAACACAACATCCATTCTGCAGCCTATAGATCAAGGAGTAATTTTGACTTTCAAGTCTTATTATATAAGAAATACATTTCATAAAGCTATAGTTGTCATAGATAGTGATTCCTCTGATGGAGCTGGGCAAAGTAAATTGAAAACCTTCTGGAAAGGATTCACCATTTTAGATGCCATTAAGTACATTCGTGATTCATGGTAGGAGGTCAAAATACCAACATTAACAGGAGTTTGGAAGAAGTTGATTCCAGCCCTCATGGATGACTTTGAGGGGTTCAAGACTTCAGTGAAAGAAGTAAACTGCAGATGTGGTAGAAATAGCAAAATAACTAGAATTAGAAGTGGAGCTTGAAAACGTGACTGAATTACAGCAATCTCATGATAAAACTTTTAACAGACGAGGAGTTGCTTCCTATGGATGAGCGAAGAGAGTGGTTTCTTGAGATGGAGTCTACTCCTGGTGAAGATGCTGTGAACATTACTGAAATGACTACAAAGAATTCAGAATACTACATAAACTTAGTTGATAAAGCAGCGGCAGGGTTTGAGAGAACTGACTCCAACTTGAAAGAAGTTCTACTGCGGGCGAAACGCAGCATCCCACGCAACAGGAAACCTTTCATGAAAGGAATTAACAGACTAAGATATAGTGTAAACATAACTTTTATATGCACTGGGAACCCAAAAAACTCACATGGACTTGCTATATTGTGATATTCGCTTTACTGCAGAGGTCTGAAACCCAATCTGCACTCTCTCTGAGGTACTCCTGTACCTGGGTTCAGATTCTTACTCTGCCACTTACCAGACATGTTGGGCAAGTTACTCAATCAGAGTTTTAATGTTCGTCATACGTAACAGGGCGATAAGAGAACCCACCTCATAAGCTTTGATCATAATGCGTCTTGGTGTGATTTACTTGTGTTTCTTGCTGGGAGTTCGTTGAGTTTCTTGGATCTGGAGGTTAACTGCTGTTGTTAGTTGCCATCGAGTCAGTTCTACCTCATGGTGACTCTGCGTACAACAGAACAAAATGTTGCATGGTCCTGTGCCATCTTCATGATTGTCGGTATGTTTGAGTCAAAAAATTTGTTGTGGATGTTGTGTTAATTCGTCTAATCGATGGTGTCCCTTGCCTTCACTGGCCCTTAACCACACATGTCCTTTTCCAGCAATCAGTCCTTCCTGGTGACGCATCCAAAGTGAGCTGAAATCTCAGGCAATATTCCATAAGATTTTTAGTGTCTAATTTTCAGAAGTAGATCACTAGACCTTTCTTCCTAAAAAAAAGTATGTCTCAATGTGCAAACTCCACTGAAACCTGTCCTTCATGGGTGAGTGACCCTGCTGGTATCTGAAATACCAGTGGCATAGCTTCCAGCACCACAGTAACATATAACCCACCACAGAACAATCAGACAGATGGGTGCTGGTGTAGTGTTATTAACAGTTTTCACCAAATCTGAAAAAATTTTGGCCATTAGTTCTTCAAGTGCTTTTTGGTTTCTGCAATGCCCGTCCCAACTGACCCTTGACTTCAACTATACACATGTGGTGACTTAATACTGTCTCACAGATTACTGAGGCTCTACTTGTTTTTCTTCTCTCTGTGCTTCATCAGGTTGTTTCTATTGCCCTATTCCCAGTTCACTGATTTTTTTTCTTCTGTTCTGATGTTAGCCCACCCAGTGAACTGTCATTTCAGAAACTGCATCTTTCAGCTATAGGAGTTCAATTTGGTTATTTTTTAAAGTTGGTTATGCTCTTCCTTATGTTTACAGTTTCCTTTAAATCCGTGAGCTTATATAACAGCTAATTTGAAGTCCTTGATAATTCTGTTATTTCTGGATGTGTTTTTATTGACTGATACGTCTCCTGGTTATGGGTCACATTCTCCTGCTTCTTCGTGACTCTAATAATTTTTTGTTGGATGTAGGACACTATGAATGTTATGTTGTTGAGTGCCTGGATTTTGCTGTCTTTCTTTAGAGCAGGGTTTGGCATACAACCACCCGAAGACAAAAACTGGCCCACTGTCTATTTTTGTAAATAAAGTTTTACTGGAACACAGCCATGTCCATTTATTTACCTATTGTCAACGGTTGCTTTTGCATTATAACAGCATAGCCGAGTGCCTTCCAAACCTAAAAAATTTACTTATCTGGCCCTTTACAGAAAAAGTTAGCTGACTCTTGCTTTAGAGTGAAGTCTGTTTTGGTAGACAGTTAATCTACTTCATGTATCAGCCTGATCCCTTTAAGGTTTGTTCTTAAGTCTTCTTACTTGTGTTCTTACTGAGTAGCCTTTATTACAGGGCTAGTTTAGTCCTGCTTCTAAGGCTGGATCTTTCTGGGGTCTCTACTAAATAACCCAAAGGTTCAACAAGGTCTCTACATTCTGGTCTGTGTCCGAACATCTCCCAGCTGCTGTGAGCTCTAGAAATTGTCCCATCTGAAGCTACCTAACAGTTTCATGGAGTTTCACCCTACACATGTGTGGTTAGAATTCAGAGAAGACACAGGAAGACTCCAAGGAAGGTTTCTAGAGCTCTTTTTATGAGTAGCTTCCTCTTCTCGGGTTCTGTGTTTCAGGGAACTCTGGTCTGTTGTCTCAATTCAGGACCACTGTGCTCCACTTGGGTCTCCTTCCAGTGTTGCAGTCTGGAAAGTATCTCCAGGCAGAATCAACTTCAGGGCTTTTGCTTCCCTTCCCTCAGGGATCACAGTCCTGTGCTGCATGTTGTCCTATGTCTGAGAAACAGTTGCTTCATTTATGTTGTCCAGTTTCCACTTGTTTATGACAGGAGGGCAAGTATGATACCAGCTACTGATATGGTCAGAAGCAACCGTCTAGAAGACTGACTTGTAGAAAAGTAACAAGAAGTGCAAAAAAACTTTACAGGTGTGTAGAGCAATGGGAGTAGTAAATTCCTTGTGGAGAAGGGGAGTGTGATGGTTACTGTTATGTCTCAACTTGGCTAGACTATGTTCTCAGTGATTTGGCAGACATTAGGTAATCATCCTCCATTTTATAACCTGATGTGAGCAGCCAATTAGTTGGAAGGGGAGTTTTCTTGGCAGTGTGACTTGCATCAAATATATATACATACGGATGTCTAGCAAAACTTGCCTCGTCTTTCTCCGATCCTGCATTCACTTTATCATCCTCTGACCTCCAGCTCTCAGGATGTGAGATGCCTTCAGCCTGCCACCTGACCCATGGATTTGGGACTTGCCAGCCTCCATAACTGCATGAGCCATTTCCCTGAAATAAATCTCTCTATATATTTACAGATATGCTTCACTAGCTTTGCTCCTCTAGAGGACGCAGCCTAATACAGGGAGGAACAATTAAGAACTCAGGGAGGAGGTGATGCATAAACTAACTCTTGGAAGCTAGGCAGGTTTTTCAACAGGGACAAAAAGAAGAAAATACAGGGAACAAAAACAAGAAAGAATGAAAGAGTTTCTAGGACATGGTGGCTGCAAGCAGTTTAACCGGAGGTGGATGGAGTGGCAAGGAGTGAGCTGGCCAGGCGGTTGTGGAGGGCCTCGCTGGCAAGTTAGAGTACAAACTGGATTCTGGAGATGACAGGTGATGTCACTGATGGATTGTAATCAGAGAGTGTTGTGATCAGTTTTGCATTTTAGAAAGTTAATTCTGGCAACATTGTTGAGATGCATCAGAATGTGTCAGAATGGAGGCAGAGAAGTCAATGAAGAGACCCTGACAGCAGTCTGTGCAAGAAACCCCATGCCCTAAATTAAGTAAGGGAAGGGGGATAACTGAAATGATGCAAAGCTGGTGGCTTGCAGGCCAAGTATGGAGGGTGATAACGCAGCCATGGTAAGAGAGCAGTTGCAGTGATATATTGTGGGGTATAAGTGAGATAGAAAAAGAAGGAAAGATATGACGTGGATAAGGAATTAGACAAAAAGGAATTGTTGAACGAAATAGTGGTTTTAACTGGATTAGGTTTTCAGGGAATAAAGGAAAGCTGAAAAGATATGCAAGTATGGTCAGAGATGAGCAAAACAAGTTGTACTGGAAAGACAAGATGAAATGCCTGTACCACTTCTGACAGAGAAATCAAATATTTTCAGAAAGAAAAAACATATAAGTAATTTCAAATAACTGGGAATAAGCTCAACTTTTAGACAAAGAATAAAGCTCACTGTTATCCTGGACCATAAGTACTGCACCTGATAGTGAAGCAGTTAAAGGTACAATATTTATGTTTTTATATAGGAAAAATAAAGTGGACTAATTAAGCCTACCACCATTCGTCTGTCAGTCTGTCATACTGTGGTGGCTTGCGTGTTGATGTGATGCTGGAAGCTATGCCACTGGTATTTCAAATGCCAGTAGAGTCAGCCACGGTGAACAAGTTTCAGTGGAGCTTCCAGACTAAAGACAGACTAGGAAGAAGGACGTGGTGATCTACTTCTGAAAAAATTGGCCAGTGAAAACCTTATGAATAGCAGCAGAACATTGTCTGATAAGAGTACCAGAAGATGAGCCCCTCAGGTTGGAAGGCACTCAAAATTCAACTAGGGAAGAGCTGCCTCCTCAAAGTGGAGTCGACCTTAATGATGCAGATGGAATTAAGCTTTCAGGACCTTCATTTGCTGATGTGGCACGACTCCAAATGAGAACAGCTGCAAATATCCATTAATAAGTGGAACATGGAAAGTATGAAATATGGATCTGGGAAATTTGTAAGTCATCAAAAATGAAACGGAATGCATAAACATCGATATCCCAGGCATTAGTGAGCTGAAATGAACTAATACTGGCCATTTTGAATCGGACAATCTTTTGGTCTACTATGCTGGGAATAACAAATTGAAAAGGAATGACATCGCGTTCATTGACAAAAAGAACATTTCAAGATTTATCTTGAAATACGATGCTGTCAGTGATAGGGTAATAGCCATACACCTAACAAGGAAGACCAATTAATACAACTATTATTCAAATTTACGCACCAACCACTAATGCTAAAGATGAAGAAATTAAGATTTTTACCAAATTCTGCAGTCTGAAAGTGATCAAACATGCAATCAAGATGCACTGATAATTACTGGTGATTGGAACGCAAAATCTGAAAGAAAGAAGGATCCGCAGTGGGAAAATATGGCGTTGGTGACAGAAATGACATCAGAGATCGCATGACAGAGTTCTGCAAGACCAATGATTTATTCATTGCAAATACCTTTTACAACAACATAAACGGCAACTACACACGTGGACCTCACCAGATGGAATACACAGAAATCAAGTCAACTACATCTGTGGAAAGAGACGATGGGGAAGTTCAGTATCATCACCCAAGGGCAAGGCCAGGGGCTGGCTGACTGCGGAACAGACCATCATCAATTGTTCACATGCAAGTTCAAGCTGAACTTGAAGAAAATGAAAGCAAATTCACAAGGACCAAAATATGATCTTGAGTATATCTCACCTGAACTTAAAGGCCATCTCGTGAACAGATTTGACACACCGAATCCTAATGACTAAAGACCAAACAAATTGTGGAATGACATCAACGAAATCATACAAGAAAGCAAGAGGTCATTAAAAAGACAGGAAAGACCAAAACGGATGTCAGAAGAGACTCTGAAACTTGCTCTTTAACGCAAAGCAGCTGAACTGACTGGAAGAAATGAGGAAGTAAAAAAGCTGAACTGAAGATTTCAAAGGATGGCTTGAGAAGAAAATTAAGCATCATAATGAAATGTGTAAAGACCTGGAGTTAGAAAAACCAAAAAGGAAGAGCACACTTGGATTTCTCAAGCTGAAACAACTAAGGAAAAAATTCAACTCCTGAGTTGCAATACTGAAGGATTCTATGAGCAAAATGGAGCTCTGGTGGTGCACTGGTTAAGAGCTAGGGTTTTGACCAAAAGATAGAATCTACCACCTGCTCCTTGGAAATCCTACGGGCAGTTCTACTCTATCGTACAGAGTCGCTATGAGTTGGAATCGACTCAATGACAACTGGTTTGGTTTCAGATTTTTGGCATGGGTAAAATATTGAACGACGCAAGAAGTGTCCAAAGAAGATGGAGGGAATACGCAGAGTCACTATACCAAAATAAACTGGTTGATGTTCAATTATTTCAGGAGGTAGCATATGATCAAGAGCCGATGGTACTGAAGGAAGAAGTTCAAGCTGCACTAAAGGCATCTACGAAAAAGAACCTCCAAATATTGACGGAATACCAATTGAGATGTTTCCACAAACGCATACAGCGCTGGAGGTGCTCACTCGTCTCTGCCAAGAAATCTGGGAAGATAGCTGCTACCTGGCCAACTGACTGAAAAAGAACTATATTTATGCCTATTCCAAGGAAAGGTGATCCAAATGAATGAGGAAATTATCAAACAATATCATTAATAGCACACTCAAGTAAAATTCTGCTGAAGATAATTCAAAAGCAGTTGCAGTAGTACACTGACAGAGAACTGCCAGAGCTTCAAGCCATATCAGAAGAGGAAGTGGAATAAGGGGTATCACTGCTGATGTCAGATAGATTAAAGATGTTTACCTGTGTTTTATTGACTATGCAAAGAAATTTGACTGCGTGGATCATAACAAATTATGGATAACATTGCAAGAATGGGAATTCCAGAACACTTAACTGTGCACATGAGGAACCAGTACATAGACCAAGAGGCAGTCATTCAACAAAAACAAGGGGATACTGCATAGTTTAAAATCAGGAAAGGTGTGTGCCTTGGTTATCTAGTGCTGCCATAACAGAAATACCACAAATGGATGGCTTTAACAAAGAGAAATTTCTTTTCTCACAGCCTAGTAGGTTACACTCGACTGGCTGGGTTTTAGTAGGTTACAAGTCGAAATTCAGGGTGTTGGCTGCAGGGGAAGGAATTCTCTCTTGGCCCTGGAGGAAGGTCCTTGTCCTCAATCTTCCCATGGTCGAGGAACTTTTCAGGTGCAGGGACTCCGGGTCCAAAGGACATGCTCTGCTCCTGCTGCTGCTTTCTTGGTGGTATGAGGTCCCCAACTCTCTGCTTGCTTCCCTTTCATCCCCTGAGAGATAAAGGTTGTGCAGGTCACACCCCAGGGAAACTCCCTTTAGCTAGGATCAGGGAGGTGACCTGGTAAGTGTGGTATTACAACCCCACCCTACTCCTCTCAAAATTACAATCACAAAATAGAGGACAACCAAACAATACTGGGAATCCTGGCCTAACTAAGTTAACACATATTTTGGGGGGACACAATTCAATCCATGACAGTGTGTGTCGCAGTTGTAGCTTTCACCACACTTATTCAGTTTGTATGCTGAGCAAATAATCCGAGAAGCTGGACTACATGAAAAAGAATGTAATATCAGGATTGGTGGAAGATTCATTAACAACCTGTGATATGCAGATGACACAACTTTGCTTGCTGAAAGCAAAGAGGCCTTGAAACACTTACTGATCGAAGACTAACAGCCTTCAGTATGGATTACACCTTAACATAAAGGAAACAAAAATCCTCACAACTGGACCAATAAACATCAAGATTAATAGAGAAGAGACTGAAGTTGTCAAGGATCAACAGATAAGGAATGAAATGACATATTGCACAGGACAAATCTGCTACAAAGGACCTTCTTTTTTGGAGGACTATGGTGCACCCGACCCAAGCCATTGTATTTTCAATTGCCTCACATGTAAGTGAAACCTGGACAATGAATAAGCAAGACTGAAGAAGAATTGATACTTTTGAATTATAGTGTTGGTAAAGAATACTGGATATACCATGGACTGCCAGAAGTACGAACAAGCTGTCTTGAATGGAAAATAGTAGAGTACTCCTTGGAAATGAAAATGTTGAGACTTCATCTCGCATACTCTGGACGTGTTATTGGGGGGACCAGTCCCTGGAGAAGGACATCCTGCTTGGTAAAGTAGAGGGTCAGGAAAGAGAGGAAGACCCTCAAAGAGATGTACTGATACAGTGGCTGCAACAATGGGCTCAAACATAGCAATGATTGTGAGGATGGTGCAGAACCAGCCAGTGTTTTGTTCTGTTGTACATAAGGTCACTGTAAGTCAGAACCGAGTAGACAGCACCATTAACACAACAAGAAATTAAGCCTGAATTAAAAAAAAAAAAGTGCAGAGGTTTGGGGCCAGATGACTGTTCAAATCCTGGCTTTGTCACTACCAGTATGACTTTTAATAAGTTTTTGCTGCTCTTTAATTTTATTGTGTATAAAAGAAAGTTAGTACAGTATGTATTCTATGTGGTTGTGATAAGAATTAAGTGACTAAATACATGCAAGGTGCACAGAACAGTACCAGGCACATAGTTAGCTGCTAATACTATCACCACTACTTACATCACTATTACTGCTGCGATTACTCCCTCTGGCCATGCACAAGTCATGGTGATGATTTCAGAGCAAGCAAACCAGTGGTTCTGATTTGCAACACTAGGTTTATACTCTCGAAATTTACAATCGTAAGTAAGGAGACAGACTTATCCGTTGAATTTTAGCAATAGTACTGGAGAACAAATTTTTTCTAGAGTTAGCTCTGCCCAACTCTACAAGCTCACTGATGAGGGCGCTGGCAGTATGCTTGTTCAGTGATCTTTTCTATGCAAAGTGGGGAGTACAGCACACGTGCCTGTGAAGCAGCAGAAGACACCCTCTGGCTCACTACCCTGTGAAGATTTGCCCCACCCTTATTTCATAGTCACTGGTTCTGTCTTATATAAACCTATCAGGCACATCAACCCCACAGCATGGAGGAAGGCTCGGGACATTAAAGCATAAAGCAAGACTGCTGGTTAATCTCTAAGGCAGCCTCAGATCTTGTGAAATAGGAGGCAAAAGAATGAGACAGGTTACGTAAGTACAGCTTCAAGGAAAAAAAAAAAAGCCAAATCCACTGTTGTCGAGTTGATTCCAACTCATAGTGACCCTACAGGACAGAGTAGAACTGCCCAATATGGTTTCCAAGGAGTGACTGGTGGATTCGAACTGCCGACCTTTTGGTTAGCAGCCGAACTCTTAACCACTACGTCACCAGTGTTTCTAAGTATAGCTTAAGTGTCTAAAAATCTGATCAAACAATCAAAAAATAGGCAAAGAACTCGGACAGTCCACCAAAGAGGATATTTAAATGGCCAACAAGCACATGAAAAGATGCTCAATGTCATTTGCCATTAGGAGGATGTAAATCAAAACCACCAATGAGCTATCACCTCACCCCCACTAGAATAGCAATGATCAAAAAAAAAAAGGGAAAACAACAGGTATTGGTGAAGACGTGGAGGAAGTGTAACCCTCATCAATCCCTGGTGGGAATGCAAAATGGTACAGTGCTGTGGAAAAGTTTGGCAGCTCCTCAAAAAGTTGACCCAGCAATTCCAAACCTAAGTATATACCCCCCAAAAATGAAGGCAGGAACACAAACAGAAATCTGTACATCAGTGCTTGTTGCAGAACTTTTTACAACAAGCCAAAAGGTAGAAACAACAGAAATGTCCATCAACAGGTGAATGGATAAACAAAATGTGGTTCATACACACAACAGAGTATGACTCAGCCACAAAGAGAAATGAATAGCATGGACGAACCTTTAAAACATTATGCGAGCAAGATGTCAGTCACAAAAGGACAAATACTGTATGACCTCGTTTACATGAAATAAGCAAACATCTAGAAACCAAAGCTTATTAGTAATTACCAGGGGTGGGAGGAAGGGGGATGGGGAGTTTTTGCTGGAGGGGGGATGAAACTGAGTTTATGTTAATCTGGTAGAATTATTAGGAAAAAGAAGGGATAAGGGTTGCACAACATGAAGAGTGTAACCAATGTCACTGAATTGTGCATGAGGAAAACGTTCAACTGGCAAATGTTTTGTTGTGTGTATCTGTACCACATGTACAAAAAAATCAGATGGTAAACTGGGTGTGGACATATAAATCAATTTAAAAAAGGAGGGGGGCTAAAAAAAAAAAAAGGACATCGCTTTCTCTTTTCTATCTTTACATTAACTTGCTGTTTTAAAGTTCACGATTCCAAACGCTAATCAGGAGTGATCGTAGAGGCTGAATGCAATAAGGACCAGAATCCCTAAAATGCCACACACATTAAAGCATTAAACACAGGTTTTCAGGAACCAATCCTGCTACAACCAAATTTAAATCTTTCCCCGGAACGTATGGTCTCCAATAAAGCACTTGTTTTACAAATACATTTCCAATGCTCAACTAAGTAGTAATCCAATACACCCTCCTAATGATCTTCATTTCATTTTTAATCAAGGTGGGAAACAAACAAGTGAGCAGGTAACCCAACTCACCTTTCCTCATAGAGTGCTTTTGTGATACCTCCTCCAGGGATACGGACACAAAACTCAGAATCCTCGATTCCGGGAACGCACTGGCTTTTTTCCATTTCTTCCCAGTTAAGGCTCTTTATTTTATTCTGAACACTTCTTTGCATGGAAGGTGTAAGAAGGTAGCGGAAGGGAGTACTGGGAACAATTATATAATTAATTTTTTTAAAACTCACGAATAAATCAAATTATCAGTTCTTTTAGCTAAAATTATCTTATTCTCCATGTATCTGTTTGCCCAAGATAAAATACAAGAAAGAACAACATATAAAAAATATTGCTTTAGTTTGCTATTTACTTACTTAGAAGAGAGCAGAAGACCATCGTGGGAACAAACCTATCTCCCAAGGCTCCCTCAGGCCATGTGGCCCGGAGTGTCTACTACAGGATTCTTAGAAGTTAGCTTTGGTTTTGAAAGGTAATTCTTGGCTTATAGACATTTTTAATCCTGCTTTTATAGGTGTATAAATGATAATGCAATAAAATATATTTCTATATCTTGGTCACTCTTACATTTAAGAATTCATTCTGACACGCCAGGGAGCTATACTTAGAGGCAACTGGATTTCTGTAATACAAACAGTTGCATATTGGCAATATGTAGAAATATCAACCCGATCTTTTTAAAATTATTCAATGATAAATCTTGGGTATTCTTCCAACTAGGCTGTGATGTTGTCATGTATATCCTAAAGTGTGATACCAAATGATAAAGCATGTTCTAGAACATCTCTACTTTACACCGAAGCCTGTCCTGTGCCCCGACTTGTACTTATCTCATAGGAACTAACAGTATCCACCTGAAGGCACTCTCTTTTATCTCTCAGCTTTCTCTCACTTGCCTCTTTCTAAATTTCAGAGAGGAGAGGCAACGATACACATCGGTATTAAAAAAAATTTTTAATAGTGTGAAATTACCAACATACTGTAACGAACCGTAACAAAAATAAATTTTCAAAGGCAAGAACATACCTGCGAAGCTGTAGATCATTGCAGTGGTACGAATGACTGCTTGAAAGTACAATAACCCTGGCAAGGTTACTGCTTTTTATCCAGGAAAGCAGCTTTTCACAGAATGGTTTGGATTTATACTTTATACACCATTGAAAAAATAAAGTCAAAAAGTTAGACCTTAAAGTATAATAAAAGAATTTTATGTTATATATTTACATATACTAAAATTATTAGTATTTTCAAATACATTTATCATCCCTAAACTGAAGGTAAAAGTTGAAGATCAATGAGTTATTTAATACAAGCTTATGATTTTTTTTTTTAATAAGAAATAAATTATTTGCCAGTACTCTAGGTTTTAAAACTTTTCTATTTTGATAGAGGAAAATTTCTCAGTTCTCAATTTGAATGACTTATTGTTAAAAACCACCACATGATCATCTATAAGATGTTCTTGCCAGAAATTTCTGACCTGGATCTGATCATGAGGAATCCCGAATGCAGCAGATTCCTCAAAGGAATCAAGATTGTGGAGAGAAGGGTGGCTAGTTTTAAACTGAAGGATACCAACTAAAAAGACGTTAACAGTCAAATGCTACATGTGAACCTTGACTGGGTCCTGACCTGAACCAAACAAACTACAAAGAACATTTTGGGGACACCTGGGGAAACGCGAATATATTGGATGATCGTCGTTAGTTGTCATGCAACATTATGTATAACAGAACAAAACACTGCTCAGTCCTGTGCCATCCTGCACAATCTTTACATCTCATGGAGGGTTTTCCCTGATTTCCTGACCCTTTACTTTACCAAACATCCTTTTCTAGCTGCTGAACTTTCCTAATTACGTGTCCAAAGTAAGCAAGATGCAGTCCTGCCATCCTCACTGCTAAGGAGCAGTCTGGTTGTACCTACTCCTAGATAGATTTGTTCATTCCTCTGGCATGGTATATTCTTCGCCATCACCACAATTCAAATACATCAACTTTCCTTAGATCTTCTTCATTCACTGTACAGCTTTCACATACATATGAGGTAACTGAAAACACCCTGGTTGGGTCAGGTGCACCTTAGTCCTCAAAGTGACACCTTTGCTTTTCAACACTTTAAAAAGGTCCTTTGCAGCAGACTTGCCTAGTCCAATACATTGTTTGACTTCCTGACTGCTGCTTGCACCGGCACTGACTGTTGATCCAAGTACAATGAATGATGCAACTAAATAATTCACTGCATGCTGATTTTCTCAGGTGTGGTAATGGTGGCGTGGTTGGGAAGGGGAATGTCCCTGATACTGAAAGATGTGTGAAGTAGTCAAGAGTAAAATGGCATGATGTCTCTAAGCCTACTTCTGGGTTGTTCAGCAGAAGGAAAACTCTGTGCAAGTATAGACAGAGATCAAGCAGGTGTGACAAGATGTTAACAGTGAATATGGAATGTGGGTTACAAAATATTTGGGAGAAAACTCACTTTATGGAAACGCTTCACAGGCTGTTAAGATGATTGTTCTATAAAATCTGAAATGCAGGTAAGGAAAGGGATAACTTTTATAGTGCAGTAGCTAAGAGAGGCATGTTGGAGTCAGGCTGCCTACACAGAATGCTGGCACCACCTGCTATGGACTGTACCCTTTAGGCAAATTGCTTAACCCTTCCGTGCTTCAGTTTCCTCATTTGTAAAATAAGGATAATGTTAATTATGTACCTCATAGGATTGCTGTCAGAATTAAATACAATCATAAAGTGCTTAGAATAGCATTGGTGTAAAGAATCAACATTCAATAAACATTTGAAATTACCTTATAAATTATTTTTGCCCACTAAAAATTTCATTTAAAAGTGTTTGAATCATCTTAATTCTTTAACTGGTATTAGAAAGACAACAAAAAAGCCATGTGGCACAATGTAAAAATGCCAGCAATTCTCACTGCAAAACTTTGGGTATGAAACCATTTATGAAAAAAAGGAGAGAGTGATACGTATCAAATATGAACATCAAAAACAATTATAGCGGCACTATTCCCGAGGGCCTCAAACTGGAAAAAATCAAACACTTCATCAATAGTACAATGTGTTATTTGCACATACAGTTAAGATTTATCCATACGGTGGAATACCACACACAACTGAGAATAAATGAACGAACCTCACAAACAGAACACTGAGCAAAGGAAGCTGGCCGTGAAGGAACACATACCCTCAGATTCCATTTAAGTAAGCAATGGCTGGATGAGGTGTGGGGGAGGGCTTGGAACGTCAGAAATATTCAATTTCTTGATCTGGAGGCTGGGATGGCTGAAGCATTTACTTTTGTGAAAATTCATTAAGCTACAGACTTAAGATTTGTGCACATTCCTCTGTGTATGTTACACTTAAATAAAAAAGTACTCTGCAGCGAACCATGTCATTAAAGCCCCTTATTTCTGACCTCCTGAGTAGATGGCACCGTGGTCATTCTGAGTGATCTATCCAACAGATACTTCCTGTGAACATCTCCATATACAAGGCACTGCTGTAGCAGTGGGGAGTTAAGAAGGAGCGACCTCCTCCAAGGAAACTTATTTCCAATTAGAGAGGCAGACAATAAACAAATAAATATGACATGCCAGGTGGTAGTGAGCTGTGAAGAAAAGCAAAGCACGATAAGGAGATAGAAAGGGTGGCCAGGGAAGGCCTTTCTGATGAGGTAACACTTAAGCCAAGACCTACCAGAAAGGAGACATTTGGCTATTTGGGGGAGGCGTTCCAGCAGAGAAACTAGTGCAAAGGTGCTGACACAGGAGTGAGCTTGGTATGTATGAATACCACAGGAAGGCCAGAGTGGCCAGGGCAGAGTGAGAGAAAGGGGGAAAACAGCCAATGGGTACACAGAAGTAGCTGACATTAGATTAGGTAGAGCTGTGCTGTCCAACAGAACTTTCTGTGATGATGAACATTTCCTTTGTGGTCACTACTAGCCACCTGTGGCTATCAGGTACTTGAAATTCAACTTAGCTAGTTGTATGTGGCTAGTGGCTGCCGTATCAGACGCGCAGATGTACAGCCCTGCAGGCCACGCACAGGTAGGGGCTTCACTGTGAGTGAAATGGGAAGAGAAGGTTTAAAGGATCACTGGCGTGCTGTTTGAAACAACTATCGAGTGTTTGGGCAGGGACGGGGGGCAAAAGTAGAATCAAGGGCGTGAGAGATGACAACGGTTTGGACTAACCTAACGATATTCATCTGCTTAAAATTTTTCACCAAGTTGTATGTCCCAATTCTTTTCTATGTAATCATAAAATAATGTTAATACATCTCAAATCTTAAGATTATTCTCTCTACAGAACCAGACGTTTCTTACCTAACTGTACATATAGTAAAAATAATAGAAACGATTTTTGAATATTAATTGTTAATGATATGGACTTGGTATCTTCTCATTATACTTTACGTTAATAAACTTACAAAAGGCAAATAAAACATACTAACCTTAATAAAAATGGATCTTAACTGAAGAGCCACTAGCTTCCTTGAAGGCAATGAGTATACTGCAAAGACAAGAAGAAAATGAATCATACAATAAGAAAAATGAAGGAGTTATAAGTTGAATTATTAATATGCTAAAAAAAAGTCCAAGTATAAGAACTTCTGCATCTAAAAAGATGGAAGCAACCAAGGTGCCCATTAACGGATGAATGGATAAACAAATTATGGTATATTCACACAACGGAATACTACGCATTGATAAAGAACAGTGATGAATCTGTGAAACATTTCATAACATGGAGGAATCTGGAAGGCGTTATGCTGAGTGAAATTAGTCAGCTGCAAAAGTACAAACATCGTATAAGACCACTATTATAAGAACTCAAGAAATAGTTTAAACAAAGAGGAAAATATTCTCTGGTGGTTACGAGACGGGGGGAGAGGGAGGGTGGGAGAAGGGTAGTCACTAATTAGATAGTAGATAAGAACTACTTCAGATGACGGGGAAAGACAACACACAATACAGGCGAGGTCAGCACAACTGGACTAAACCAACAGCAAAGAAGTTTCCTGAATAAACTGAATGCTTTGAAGGCCAGTGTAGCAGGGGCAGGGGTTTTGGGACAATGGCTTCAGGGGACATCTAAATCAATTGGCATAACAAAATCTATTAAGAAAACATTCTGCATCCCACTTTGGAGAGTGGCACTGGGGTCTTAAACACTACCAAGTGTTTATCTAAGTTGCATCAATTGGTCTCACCTGGATCAAAGGAGAATGAAGAAGACCAAGGACACAAGGTAATTATGAGCCCAAGAGACAGAAAGGGCCACATAAACCAGAGACTACATCAGCCTGAGACCAGAAAAACTAGATGGTGCCCAACTACAACCAATGACTGTCCTGACAGAGAATGCAACAGAGAACCCGAGGAAGCAGGAGACCAGTGGGATGCAGACCCCAAATTCTCATTAAAAAAACCAGACTTAATGGTCTGACTGAGACTAGAAGGACCCTGGTGGTCATGGCCCCCAGACCTTCTGTTGGCCCAGGACAGGAGCCATTCCCAGAGCCAACTTTTCAGACAGGGATTGGACTGGACAATGGGTAGGAGAGGGATGCTGGTGAGAAGTGAGCTTCTTGGATCAGGTGGACACTTGAGACTATGTTGGCATCTCCTGCCTGGAGGGGAGATGAGAGGGTAGAGGGCGTTAGAAGTTGGCGAAATGGACACGAAAAGAGAGTGGAGGGAGGGAGCGGGTTGTCTCATTAGGCGGAGAGCAATTGGGAGTATGTAGCAAGGTGTGTATAGGTTTTTGTGTGAGAGACTGACTTGATTTGTAAACTTTCACTTAAAGCACAATAAAAAAAAAGTATCTCTACTTGCAGATGATATGATGTTATGCACAGAAAACCCTAAAGAATTCACAAGAAAATTACTGGAGCTAACAGAAGATTTCAGCAAAGTATCACATTACAAGATAAACATACAAAAATTAGTTGGATTCCTCTACACTAACAAAGAGAACTTCGAAGAGGAAATCACCAAATCAATACCATTTACAATAGTCCCTGAGAAGATAAAATTCTTGGAATAAATCTAACCACAGACATAAAAGCTCTATACAAAGAAAACTACAAGACACTACTGGAAGAAACCAAAAGAGACCTACCAAAGTGGAAAAAGACACCTTGCTCATGGATAGGGCGACTCAACGTTGTGGAAATGTCTATTCTATCCAGAGCGATCTATAGGTCCAATGCAATATGGATCCAAATTCCAATGGCTTTTTTTTAATGAGACAGGGAAACAAATTACCACCTCCATATGGAAAGGGAAGAGGCCCCGGATAAGTAAAGCATTACCGAGAAAGAAACAAGTGGGAGGCCTCACATTACCTGATTTTAGAACCCATTATACCACCCCGGTAGTCAAAACAGTCTGGTACTGCTACAGCAACATATATACGTAGACCAATGAAACACAATTGAAAATCCAGATGGAAATCCATCCACTTATAAGCACTGAGGAAACCCTGGTAGAGCAGTGATTAAGAGTTACAGCTGCTAAGCAAAAGGTTGGCACTTCGAATCCACCAGGCACTCCTTGGAAACCCTACGGGGCAGTGGAATTTACTTGATGGCAATGGGTTTTTGGTATGAGCAGCTGATATTTGACAAAGACCCAAAGTCCGTTAAATGGGAAAACACAGTCTGTTTAACAAATGGTGCTGGCATAACTGGCTATCCATCTGCCAAAAAAATGACGCCAGACCCATACTTCACACCATCTGGAAAAACTAACTCAAAATGGATCAAAGACCTAAATATAAAATCTAAAATGATAAACATCACGGTAGAAAAAAGAGGACCAACCCTAGGAGCCCTAATACATGGCATAAACAGTATACAAAACATGACTAACAATGTACAAACACCAGAAGAGAAACTAGATAACTGGGAGCTCCTAAAAGCCAAACACTTCACCAAAAGAGTAAAAAGACAATCCACAGACTGGGAAAAAATTTTTGGCTATGACAAATCCGATCAACGCGTAATCTCTAAAACATACAATATATGGTAAAATCTTAACAACAAAAAGACAAATAACCCAATTAAAAAAATGAGCTAAGGATATGAACAGGAACTTCACCAAAGAAGACATTCAAGCAGCTACCAGACACATGAGGAAATACTCACGATCATTAGCCATTAGAGAACTGCAAATCAAACTACAATGAGATATCATCTCACTGCAACAAGGTTAGCTAGCACTAATCCAAAAAACACAAAATAATAAATGTTGGAGAGGTTGTGAAGAGACTGTAACACTTATACACTGCTGGTAGGAATGTAAAACGGTACAACCACTTTGGAAATAGATTTGGTGCTTCCTTAAAAAACTAGAAATACAAAGTACCACACAATCCAGCAATCCCACTCCTTGAAATATATTCTGGAGATATAAGAGCCTTCACACAAATAGATATATGCACACCCATGTTCATCGCAGCACTGTTCACAATAGCAAAAAGATGGAAACAACCTAGATGCCCATCAATGGATGAATAAATAAACAAATTATGGTATATTCACAATGGAATACTACGCAGCGATAAAGAACAATGATGAATCTGTGAAACATTTCATAACATGGAGGAATCTGGAAGGCATTATGCTGAGTGAAATTAGACAGTTGCAAAAGGACAAATACTGTATGAGACCACTATTATAAGAACCCAAGAAAAGGTTTAAACACAGAAGAAAACATTCTTTGATGGCTATGAGGGTGAAGAGGGAGGAAGAAGGGAGTTCACTAACTAGATAGAACACAAGAATTATCTTAGGTGAAGGGAAGGAAAACATACAATACCTGGGAAGTCGGCACAACTGGACTACACCGAAAGCTAAGAAGTTTCCTGAGCCCAACCAAACACATCAAGGGACAGAGTAGCAGGGGTGGGGGTCTGAGGACCAGGGTTTCAGGGGACATCTAGGTCAACTGGCACAACAAAGTTTATTAAGTAAATGTTCTGTATCCTACCTGGTGAGTGGCATCTGGGGTCTTAAAAGCTAGCTAGCGGCCATCTAAGATACATCGATTGGTCCCAACCCACCTAGAGGGAAAGAAAATGAAGAACACCAAAAACACAAGGAAAATATTAGCCCGGGAGACAAAAGGGCCACATAAACCAGAGCCTCAATCAGCCGGAGACCAGAACTAGATGGTGCCTGGCTACCACCAACGACCGACCTGACAGGGAACACAACGGAGTGCCCCTGACAGAGCAGGAGAAAAGTGGGGTACAGAACTCAAATTCACAAAAACAGAAGAGACTTAATTGTCTGAGACTGCAGGAACCCCAGAAGACATGGCCTCTGGACTCTCTGTTAACCCAGAACTAAAATCATTCCTGAAGCCAACTCTTCAGATAAAGATTAGACTGGACTATTATAAGACATAAAAGATATTCAGGAAGAGTGTGCTTCTTAGTTCCAGTAGATACAAGAGGCTAAATGGGCAGCTCCTGTCTGGAGATGAGATGAGAAGGCGGGATGGGATAGGAGCTGGCTGAATGGACACAGAAAATCGGGATGGAAAAGAGGAGTGTGCTGTCACATTATAGGGATAGCAACTAGGGTCACATAACAATGTGTGTATAAATTTTTGTATGAGAAACTAACTTGAGCTGTAATCTTTCACCTAAAGCAAAAAAAAAAAAAAAAGTTTCATGTTTTCCAATTTTTTTCTTCTGATGGAAGGCAGCATGAAACTAACATCATCTTTTATGCATTCTGGTCAAAAATATGTAACTTAAATGTAATAAAGCTTTTGGATCTAACTTCGAGTTACAGAAAATACAAGGGTAGAGGAACAAGCCAAATGACTCCCTAAGGAAGTAATCAGGTAAATGTAGCATGTGGGACATTCTATGGGACAATGGACCTAGTTTCTCTTCAATCAGTCAGTTTTGTGAAGAAGGAAAAAAAAGAAGGACTACTCTAAAAGATTTCAAGGACACAACAATCAGATGTACTATGGGTCCTAGATTGTGTTCTGGTTTGGACATATGTAAGGGATATTTTGTGGTAAAGCGGTAATTTCAACATGGATGGCATGTAGAAAGTTATTAAGAAATGCCTCACTTTGTTAAATGTCATGTTATTTCAGGTATGTTTCTTACCTTTCAGAGATGCATAGTTACATGTTTGGGGATGAAATGTCATTTTGACAGTTGAAATACCTCATTTTAAACAATAAAGTGGATCGAAGTACTTTATCACTACAGTTGACTTGCTGCTAGTCTGTGTCAGAGAAAAGGAAGTGGATCTTTTACTGGAGTGAGCGAGCATGGAGAGGACAGTGTCGTGGTGAAGAGGCAGCTCACAAGGCCCGGCTGCCTTGATTTCAAACTCAGCTACACCAATTATTAATCACGTGACCTTGAACAATTTACTTATCATCTCTCTGCCACCGTCTCCTCATGTATAAAACTACCTCATGGAGTATCTGTGAGGGCTAAATGAATTAATACATGTAAATATACAGTGTTCAGTTCACAGTAAATGCTCAGTAAGAAACAGCTGTTATCATTAGTGGAAATTATATGAATTCTAGTCCTCTCACTAAAATCTTTTATCCTTTAATGCAATAACTGAAATTCATCTCATGTTAATCTTCCCTGCAGGAATTTCAATAATAAAGTTATTTCTCAAAACTGCATTTCCTTATTGCAAAGTTAGAATAATGTCATGGTTAATAAGACTGACAGAAAACAAAATGCTTCTTCATCTGCTCTTTAATCCACTTGGGCCCCTCAGGCTCCTCTACTACCTTTGGCTTTCACCCCAAAATGGTAAGCAGAAGACCGAGAGGCCAATAGAGCAGTTGGCCATCAAACCAAGTAACGGAGTTCCTGTGCTTCACGATCCACAGCTTTCCCTGATTCCCATGGTGCTATCTCACAGAATCGCCCAACAGCATCAGTGCAATGTGAACAGTGTTCCCTATTAACCGTGCTTGACATGTCCAATGAGGAAATCAGGACTTTTGGAAACATATGCTAAAGGAAAAGCCCACCCTTACTAAGTGGCATTTGGCAACTCACTCTCTCTAAGCCTTACTACCTAATCAGCTTATTACGGATTCCATAACAATGCAACAAGACGACTTGGAGGCTTAGATGAGAAGTACATCTTAAACACTAGGACTGAGTCCAGGCGAATTCTCATTGCCACATTTCCCTTGTATGAGTGATAACGATTACACGTGCCAGTAAGAACAGAAAATAAAACTGAGGATGAAGGAGAAAAAAATTCATGTTGGGGGGAAAAAAAGGAAATCTTAAATTCTATCTAAAGACACAAGTACAGTTACACCCCTCATAAATGCTGCCATTTACAAAAAAAGGCTAAGACCTAAAGCCAGAATGTAACAGGGCAATGTGACTGGGTCATAATACTCACTGACAGCACAAAACCAGCACTAAGTAAACATTTGCTTCAAAACAGTATCTGTGAGTCTATTTCTAATTTAAAACAACTCTGTAGTAGAATAAAACATGCTGCAAGTTGTACATACCCTCAGCATTTATACTGAGTTCTGCTGCGTTTTCTTCTGTGGTTGCATATGGATTGTTTCCAACCATGGGCACAAGACAATCGGTATAAAAGTAACCAACCTTAAACATATTCAGCGTGGAAATAATCAGATCTATTGCAAGCTGGCCAACATTTCCAACGGATACTGCTGGCTGAAATCATAAAAGATATATTCGATAAGTCATAAAATGTTAGCAACACTTTTAAAATTTAGACTGAAAATAATAATCATAGTACTAGTACTGAACGCTTATGCTTGGGTATATCACAGCTAAATACTGACTCTTTCATTATCTATAACTGTGATGTCAGCTGAGGCCTCCTCCACCTTTCACACAATTCATTTACCAAATATTTACTGAGCACCTACTATGTGTCAAACGCTGCTCTAGGCATTGGGGATGGAAAAAAAAAAAAATCAGAAAAAAAATTACTGCCCTTGTGGAGCTTCCTTTCTAGTGAGGATGTGGTTTACCCGCAATAAACAAAATAAATAGGTAAAATATATAGTAGTAAGTACTATGGGCAAAAATAAAAGAGAGAAAAGGGATATAACGTGAGTGTATATGTCCCTGTGTGCAGTTGTTTGTAATTTTAAATTGAGTGTCAAAGAAGACTCACTTCAGGTGCAAAGTGACTACTATGGAACTGAAGGAGTAAGGAAGAGAGGCATACAACAACCTGGGAATGAACATCCTAGGAAGTGGGAAAGTTGTGAGGTATGTACAAAAGCAATCTTGGGTCTTCTTGTACCACTTTCTTTGCCCACATCTAAAGGTTAGAGTGACCTTTTCACACTAAACACACACATACTTATCCCCATGACTTCAAACAGCCAACTGAAATCTCTGCCTACAGCTGAGAACACTTACTTGAGCTCTAGCAGCTAATGGATATCTCTACATGGTTATGCCACAGGCACCCCACATTCAACATGTATAAAACTAAACAACTGCCCAAACCTGTCCCCATATTTTGTATTTCAGAAAAGAGCAACACCATTTACCAGATCACCTAAAACAGGAACCTTCTTCCCTTACCAGCTCTATCTAACACATAACTGATTTTCATTGATTCTTTCTCTAAAGTATCTCTTTAATGGAGTTACTTCCAACTATTGCTCTTTACCGGCCTTCATCCTATTTTGCTGGGCCACTCACAGTGGTCTCCCACTGTTCACACCTGTCATCAACCCTGGCAACCTCCAGTAGTTCCGTTTTTCCTCTCCAAGACTTTGTTTCTTTGGTTATACTCTTTCTCCTGTACGTTGAACCTGCCAGCTACCCCGTGGGAGAAAAATGTGGCAGTCTGCTTCCACAAAGACTACAGCCCTGCCTGGTCCTCACATGCCCCTCTATCTCATTTCTGTGTCCCCACAAAGCCAATACCTCTAACCTTTGTCCTCTGAAACATGAGCAGGAATTTTATTGCTGAACGAATACATACAAATCTCCACATCCTCTAACTCATTCCATAAGCTGCAGCATGGGTTTCCTCTCCACTGAGAACTGTTTGCAAAGGTTACCACCCACATCCCACATGTTGCTAAATCCCAAGCGCACACTTCCTCGTCTTACACATTCGCCTACTTGTGACAAACAGGTATTCTCTCCTTCTTTCAACACTCTCCTCTCTGGCTTCATGTGCTTGATATTTAATGAACAAAAGGACGGCTGTTCACTCTTCAGCCATACACCACTTCCAACAGCGCCTTCTGCAAAGGTGTCTCTTGGGCTCACAGGCCTGCAGCCTATTATCTCTCAATGAGTCATTCCCAGTCCAAATCCTCCAGCTCCCCCATGCCGGTGTGTCTCTGGGGTAGACATCCATTTTCCTGAAATGCCCTATTCCTGCCCCCCAGCCCCCAATACCTCACTTTCTGGGCGTTAATTTCTTTAGGAAGCATTTGAAGAAAAAGCCCTGTGCCCACTCCTCCTCCCCACAAGTCTTAGGGCCTGTCAGCAATCTTTTCAAACTTGCACCCCAGCACTCACTGCCCTCGTCCACTGACGCGTTTCCAGGTAGACTACGAACTCCTGTGGACAAGTCTTATCCTAACATTCGTACGTGCCAGAATGTTTACTGAAACACTGCATGAACGTGGCCAACTGCACAAGCGATAAAACCGTGTTAGCTACTGGCAAAAAAGTGACTTTTATTACTACCACTGATTTTAATACTTTTACAGTAAACTCCCATTTGCTTAAATTCAAGCTAGTAAACGACATGGTTTAAGGTTACATTTATGGTTTCTTAACAGAGAGAACCTCTGGAGAACAGCATTACTTTGCTAGCTTAAAACCGACCTAGAAGTAGCTGGGAAGACCTCTGAGGGTACACTTGAGGACGATACCCTGTACAACCCACGCAGCCCAGCAGCTCGTGTCACAGCTAACAGACGGACTACCGACTCGCACAAGCCCACAGGTCCACGAAGGCTCTCGAGAACCGCCGCCTCCCGCGACAGACAGCCTCTGCTGCCCCTTCAGTGAGGGCTGACAACTGCACAGAAACGGCCCCTCTCTCCCCCGACCCTGCGCGGCCCGAGCCCGGGGGATGAAGCCGCCGGCGCCTCCGGAGGCCGTGGCCCTGCGGGGCCGCCGAGAACTCGCCAGAGAACCCACCATCAAGAGGGTGAAGCCCGTGAGCTCGGGCGCCGGGTCCACGCAGGGCACAAACATGGCCGCAACGTGGGGCTGAAGGAAGGGACAGAGCGGGGGCGGCGGCGAAGTCGACCTGCCTGCGGCCCGAGCGGCGGGAACGCGGAGCGGGAACAGCGGGAACGCGCGGAGAAAGGAGCAGACAGGACTCGAACGCGGCCGGGCCGGCGGGGTCCTGCGTCCCCTCGGCGCCAGGTCCTCGGAGGCCTTCCAGTTTAACTGCCTGCGCGGAAGGCGGGAAGAAACTGCGAGGGAACGGGAAACGGAAGGGCAACACGTTCGGAGACCCTGGAAAGGCTCATCGGCTGGTGTGTGGAGGCTGCGGGGGCCCGGGGACACCCGCTCCCGGCCGCTCAGGCGGCGCTGGGGGCACCCCGGGGCTCGCCGCTCCGCTCCCCGGCTCCGCCCCAGACGCCCCGCCCCGCCCCGCCCCGCCCCGCCCCGCCCCGCCCCGCCCCGTCCGGCCTTAGAGCGCGCGCGGGGAGCTGACGCGGTCGTCGTTCGGAGGCGCTGTCGCGGTAGTGGTTCGGCGGAACGCCGGCCGTTGGGACTCCCAGGCCGGGTAGGAGCGGTGGCGAGGCGCGGCCGGCGACATGTCCCTGCCCGCGGAGAAAGCCTCGGAGCTGAAGCAGCTCATCCACCAGCAGCTGAACAAGGTGAGGGCGCGCGGGCTCCTCCGTGCCAGTGTCGGTCCTCGGGGTTCGGGCCGGGCCGTGGGAGCAGAGGTCGGAGCGGCAGAGGTCGGAGCGGGAGAGGTCGGGGGAGCAGAGGTCGGAGCGGCAGAGGTCGGAGGGGCAGAGGTCGGAGCGGCAGAGGTCGGAGGGGCAGAGGTCGGAGGGGCAGAGGTCGGAGGGGCAGAGGTCGGAGGGGCGAGGCTTGGGTTTGCAGCCAGGAGAGCTTTCTGGCCTCGCTGACAGAGACTCGCTGAGGAAGCGGGAGTGCCGGGCTGCGCTGACGGACGGGTCGGGTTCTGGGGGACCGTGGTGAACAGGAAGTGTCCGTCGAGTCGCTGCAGGAAGTCAAACCTGCGCTTGGATCCCGTGTTTATACTCAGACTTGAAAAGTCAGAATCGGTTTAAGGGTGAAACACGAGGGTGCCGTTGAAATTGAGCGGGTAGCTTAAACCAGCAGTTCTCAAAAAGTCATAGAAGAGAAGGCGCTAAAGTCTGTAACAAAAATATTTGTGATGCTTTGGAGCAGGAGAACACGGAATGTTCGGGACACTCAACTGAATGCAATAAGCTGATTTGAAAAAACCGGGCATTTGAAATATTAATAAAAGCTGCCATGTGTTGTGCACTTGTACGCCAGGCTTTGTGCTGGGTGTTGAGCATCTGTCATCGAATCCTGACCACCAACCTGTGAGAGGGCAATACTTTCCTCATGTTATAGACGAGGAAGCAGGTTCAGGAAGGGTAAATAAGTTGGCACGAGGTTACACCTCTAATAAGTTGAAAATAAATTCAAACGTTGATTTATCTACTCCAGGTTCTTTTGATGTTACTGTATTTCTTTTTAAAAGATACATATTTTACTTGAGTCTTGTTTGTGCGGAAAAAGTAACAGATGACCAGTAGAGACTCTAAAAAATTTGTACTGAAAATTTCATCTTTTTTTTTTTTTCTTAAAAACAACGAAACCACTTGCCCTTGTTTTCACTGAATTGTGGTAACAAGTTTACAATTAACTGGAGAAGCCTGAAACCCAAATTTCCTAAGTTTAGTCTCTAACATCCCTGTTATTTTTTTTTTTAATAACATTTTATTGTGTTTTTGGTGAAAGTTTACACAGCAAGTTAGGTTCCCGTTTGACAATTTCCACACAGATTGATCAGTGACGTTAGTTACGGTTTTGAAGTTGTGTCAAGATTCTCCTTAATTTTGTTCTGATTGTTCCCCGTTTTTTTCTTTATTACTTTGATTTAGTATTTTAGAAAGAAACTGGTTAATTGGTAATATTTGGCTGCTTTGATACATGTGCTCTTCAGGAGAAAAAAAATTGTAACGTGAGTTTTCTACGTAGATGGATGTCCACGGCAGAATACGAGAAATCCTTGCTGAGACTATACGTGAAGAACTGGCACCTGATCAACAACAGTTATCAACAGAAGATTTGATCAAAGCCCTTAGACGTAGAGGAATCATTGATGATGTGATGAAGGAACTGAATTTTGTTACTGTGAGTAATGATTTAGGGAAAAAAAGTTGACAGTGTAAGTCTGTTCTCATGCTTGACAATGTTTATAGGGTGCATATTTGGGGCCTCCTTTTAATAAAACCGCTTTAAACCTTTTTGTCTAGTAATACCCTAGTTTCAAGTATTTTTTTTTTTCAAGTATAAGGTAGCTCTACGAATATAGCAAATAGTATTATTTGCTATAATATCAGTGAAATTGGAGGGGATTCCACATTCCTGTCTGTATATTGACAGAATTTTCTCGTTATCCTCCAGGTCTACAATTTTAAATGCACATATTTTAGTCACATTACTTCATCATGTTATTAGGTGCCATCCAGTTGGTTCAGACTCATAACGACCTTATGTATAACAGAATGAAATGCTGGTCCTGTGCCATCCTTATAATCTTTGATATGTTTGAGCCCATTGTTGCAGCCACTGTGTCAGTCCATCTCACTGAAGGTCTTCCTCTTTTTGGCTGACCTTCTGGTCTGCCAAGCATGATGTCCTTCTGCAGGGACTGGTCCCTTCTGATAACATGTCCTAAGCACAGGAGATGAAGTCTTGCCTCCTGGCTTCCAGGGAGCACTCTGGCTGTATTTCTTCCAAGACAGACTTGTTCATTCTTCTGGGAGTCCATGGTATATTTAGTATTCTTTGCCATAACTCAAAGGCATCAGTTCTTCAGTCTTCGGTATTCATTGTCCAGCTTTCACATGCATATGAGCCTGTTGAAAATATCATGGCTTAGGTCAGGTGCATCTTAGTCACCATAGCAGAGTTCTTTTTCATTAAGATTATAGTGTAATTTTTTTTAGATTGACGAGCTTATTTTTAAAATAAATGCATTTTTTGGGGAGTGAATTTTCTATGACTAACAAATTATAAATTTCTTTAAGAAAATAGTGTGACTGCTTAAGAGCCCTCAAATCTTTTCCTACAAATAGGTCAGTAGCAGAGTGATAGCCTCTCAGTACATAATTAGTAAGTAGGCCTTTTGAAAATGAGGCAATAATGAGAAGCTGTGACCTCAATACCTGGATAACCTGATGTAAAAATTGGAATGGATTTTATAATACACGAAGGAATAAAGTGTTTAATACAGCATCCTTTTTTAGTTTTTGAGGTTTAGAAACCTATTTATTATTAAAAAATGACCTAGTAACAGCTTCTGCTGTGTGAATTACACTTCCTTGTAAAAACCTGCTCATGACCATTCATAAACCAAATGTTGTATGAGGTTTAGAAAAAGTTTAGCTTTCTTTAAGTATTAAGGGTTTGTATTTAACACTTCTGTTTGTTTGAAAACAATTTCTTAGTGTTAGATTTTTAGGAGTTACAAATTATATTTTACGTAAAATTTTATTTTCATTGTTTTAATTATGCTAGGAAAATAAAGGATTTCCCTGTGGCATAGTGGTTAAGAGCTCCGGCTACTAACCAGAAGGTCATTGGTTTGAATCCACCAGGTGCTCCTTGGAAACCCCATGGGGCAATTCTACTGTGTCCAGTAGGGTTGCTATGAGTTGGAATCAACTAAATGGCAATGGTTTTTTTTTTTTTAAATCCTAGCTAATTCTGGTTCAGTGCTTATTTCCATTATTGGCATTTTCTTGGCTATGCATAACTTGTTTTCTAATTTGTTCTGATTTTTTTTGTTTTGCCTTTCTAGGACAAGGTTGATCAAGAACTCCCTACCTCTCCAAAACAACCTGCTTGTTTTACTGATAAACAATCAACGTTGTTAAAAAAAAGTATGTGTTTTGTTTTTTGCATTAATTTAGCTACAGATTGTAGTGGATTTGTTGTAGTGTTTGGTATTTAATAGAAAACATTTCAGGTTTTTTTTTCCCCAAAATGAAATAGTTAAGTATTTGTGGTCAGTCAGCCAGAAAAACTTAGATTCTGTCTTGCATGAAGTGTATCAGAAGGTTTAACCCATAGCACGGTGGAAGCAAAAATAGAAACACCTGCTTCATATATTTTATTAACAAATCTTATTAAAAGCTATGCAGCCTTATGTTTTTAATGGTCATGTAATTAGCTGAGAAGTACACTGTCTTGTCTTTGATCATTGTTTAAATTGGTTTATGGAGGTGAAGGAATGTCAGATAAAGAGCTAAAATACAGGTATACTAAACCTTGCCTCAGACTCCTTCCTGGCTGGGAGAAAGCAGCCAGAATGTAAACTCAGAAAAGGATGTCGTAGTATGTATCTCTCTTCCCAGTACGTACATGATCCTGATATATAGTGCATTTGTTATTTTTTCTTGTTTTTAGTCTTTGGTTTTGTTCCTGTCAAGTTATTATTTCCTGTTGTTTTGATCACGTTCCTTAAGTTATTCTGGCAGTTTCCTCATATATATTGCTACACTTTACAGCTAATATTGATCCAACACGGAGGTATCTTTACCTTCAGGTTTTGGGTGGAAAAGCTTTCTTGGAACATCTACAAGAACCCGAGCCCTTACCGGGACAAGTTTGTTCGACCTTTACTTTATGTTTACATTTTCGAAACCAACGTTTTCGTTCTAAACCTGTTCCATGTGCCTGTGAACCAGATTTTCATGATGGCTTTTTACTTGAAGTGCACAGAGAAAGCTTAGGTAAGGAACTTAATACAATTAGTTAATTATCATTTAATTGAGTAAATCTTTGTTAGGTTTTACTGCAGAACAACTGTAACAACTTTGCTGTAAGGGGAGATTTATAATGCATGAATCTCTCTAGTCTTTTCTTTTGTCCCCACTGCTCTTCTCTAGTCTATTTAAATTCCTTCTACCCACCTTCTTGCTTCATTGTTTCCTAATTAATTTTCATTAATATTTTTTGACTGTTTTAATTGTCAGTTCTTTTATAATAAATACTTCAGTGCCTCTTGAGTGCATGGTAGTATGGTAGGCAGGTGCTAGGAGCATAGTGGAGAGTGAGATGTGCTTCTTATTAATGAAGGAAGCATGGCTAGGTCTGTGATGGTATGCAGCTTTTAAAAATCGAAGTTCAGATGTGAATCTATAGTTATCTTATTTTTATAGCTTTAAAAACTATGATACTTGATTCCAGTAGTTGCTACAGCGTATCTCTTTCCATAAAGGTTTTTTATACATTTTTGCTGTCGATGTAGAAATCCTTATAAGTGTTACAAAGTTGGAGAATTTTGTCTTCAGAATTTTAGATTATCATGATGGCTAATACAGTACTGGAAACTATTTTTATTTTCCCAGTGAAAAATGCTAACCGATTAAAGCAAGTAATGGAATAAATTGCTAGGTTCAAGGTGCTGGATTTTTCAGTTTTGTGAGGATAATACAGTGATTGTTTCTGGAGACTTAGAAGTAAATGTAGTTTGAGGTTTAAAGTGAGTGTGTGTGAAGGGTTTCTATTGTAGCAGTGTACACTTCAGTTAAGCAATTTTTGGGAACAGCATCTTTTACAGATCAGAAGGGATTGATGCGCAGTTACTAGATAACTTGTCATGATGCCACCGGGTTTCTTAAAGTTCGTGATTATAATTAAGAATTATTTCTAGTCAGTTGCATGCTTTCTGGGGCGTTACCAAATTATTCTATTTGGTTTTATGTAACTTTATTATTTAGTATAGCTTTCAATAAAGTTATTCTTTTTTATTGGCCTCAGTTCGACGGCACTGGGGTTTAACTGAACATGTAATGTGGTGTTCTCATCTTTGGTTTACATTGCCAGGTGATGGAACTAGAATGGCTGACTCAACAACGATGCTGTCAATAAGCGATCCAGTTCATATGGTGCTAATCAAAACAGACGTATTTGGTGAGACCACTTTAGTGGCATCCTATTTTCTTGAATGGCGATCAGTTTTGGGGTCAGAAAATGGAGTGGCCAATGTGACTGTGGAACTTATGGGTGTAGGTATGATGGTTCAATCATTACTACGTGTTTTTAGCCACAATTTGTTTGGAAATATGTTTTATATATACTTATACATATATATATCTTTTTTTGCATAAGGAAATTTTATTTGATATGATTAAAGCTTTTTTCTTAGCTGACATTCGATGGCTTAATTTATAAGATTTTTCAAGAGCATATAAAGTTAAAATTGGGTTTCTCTCTTAAAATGGCAAAATTTTTCTTGAATTACTGAATTGAAGAGTTAATCTTATCCTTTGTGTAATCTGGAAAGCAAAGGCTCAGTATCTCATTAGAATAAATTCCTGAGTTCATATTGAAAACCAAGAATCATGGCTTGTGAAAAGCTAAGATTTACTTTTTTTCCCCCGAATTGTATTTTATTGTGTTCTTGGTGAAGGTTTACTAGGCTCCTATTCAACAATTTCTACACAAATTGTTCAGTGACATTAATTACAGATAGAATGCTCAGGAATCAAATCGACTACATCTGTGGAGAAATGCTATGGAAAAACTCAACATCATCAGTCAGAACAAGACCAGGGGCTGACTGCAGAACAAACCATCAATTGCTCATGTGCAAGTTCAAGTTGAAACCGAAGAAAATTAGAACAAGTCAAGGAGAGACAAAGTACATGACCTTGAGCATATCCCACCTGAATTTAGAGACCATCTCAAGGATAGATTTGATGCATTGAATACTAATGACTGAAGACCAGACGAGTTTTGGAATGACATCAAGGACATCTTCTGTGAAGAAAGCAAAAGGTCATTAAAAAAAAAGACCGGCAAGAAAGAAAAGACCAAAATTGATATCAGAAGAGACTCAAACTTACTGTTAAGCATCGAGTAGCTGAAGTGAAAGGAAGAAATGATGAAGTAAAAGAGTTGAACAGAAGATTTCAACAGGCGGCTTGAGAAGACAAAGTAAAATATTATAAAGACGTGCAAAGACCTGGAGATGAAAACTAAAAGGGAAGAACACGCTCTGCATTTCTCAAGCTGAAAGAACTGAAGAAAAAAATTCAAGCTAAGAAAATAGGTAATCTTATAATAAAAAAAAACCCAGTGTATCTAATCTTATAATTTTTTATTTCATTTTACTTTGATCCACAATCAACTGCCATGGAAGCAGCAGTCAAGAAATCAAAAGATGCGTTGAAGTGGGTAAATCTGCTGCAAAGGACTTCTTTAAAGTGTCGAAGAGCAGAGATGTCACCTTGAAGACTAAAGTGCGCCAGACCCAAGCCATGGTATTTTCAATTGCATCATATGCATGTGAAAGCTGGACAGTGAATAAGGAAGACTGAAGAATTGACGCCTTTGAATTGTTGTGTTGGCGAAGAATATTGAATGTACCATCGACTGCCAAAAGAACGAACAAATCTGTCTTAGAAGAAGTACGGCAAGAATGCTCCTTAGAAGCAAGGATGGCGAGACGAAGTCTTACATACAAGAGGGATCAGTTCCTGGAGAAGGACATCATGCTTGGCAGAGTACAGGGTCAGCGGAAAAGAGGAAGACCCTCAACGAGGTGGATTGACACAGTGGCTGCAACAATGAGCTCAAGCACAACAACGATTGTAAGGATGGCTCAGGACCCGGCAGTGTTTTGTTTTGTTGTGCATAGGGTTGTTATGCGTCGGAACCGACTCGACGTCACCTAACAACAACAACAACATAATTAGGTAAAAACCTTTGTGAAAAATAAAATCTCTGACCCTGAGAATATGACCCTGGACACTCTTTTTAGTTCAGTAATGTAGTCACTCCCAAGGTTCACCCTTCAGCCAAAGATTAGAAAGGCCCATAAAACAAAATGAGAGTAAAGGGGCATGCCAGCCCAGGGGCAAGAATTAGAAGGCGGGGGTGGGGGGGGGGTGGGGGGAGGTGGCGGACAGGAAAGCTGGTAATAAGGAACCCAAGGTTGAGAACGGAGAGTGTTGACATGTCGTGGAGTTGGTAACCAATGTCACAAAACAATATATGTACTAATTATTTAATGAGAAGCTAGTTCTGTAAACCTTCATCTAAAGTACAGTAAAAAAAAAAGTTCATTAATACAAATAATTAAAATAAAACCTCTGAACTAATCTGATTCAGTTAATTCTTAATATGACTGTCAAAGATATTGAATATTATTTTTATTTCTTATAAGTGGTAAAGCACAAAATTCCTAATTATTTTTGTTGGACTTTGATTACGTGCGCATAATGTTAAAACCTCTGAATTTTTGAATATTTGTATTTATAGGCACAGAATCAAAAGTTTCTGTGGGAATCTTAAATATAAAACTTGAGATGTACCCACTGCTCAATCAGATGTTATCTCAAGAAGTAGTGAACACACAGGTAAGTGATTTTACATTTTTTTAAATATTTTTTATTATACTAGTATGTTTACCTACCTACTGACCTTAGAAAGTACTCTTTTTAGAAAGCCATTGGTTATTAGTTTTTAGATTAGGACCTCGAAGGTTAACAGAAGAAATGAGAAAGAAAATAAAAGCAAGATTGTTTGCTTAGGAGTCGTAGTTTAATTTGGGAAATTCCATGAACATTCATTGAAGCAACACAAGAATTAGAACAGAAAAATTACAAAGCTGAAGGGGCTGGAGAAGTAAGGGAGAGACATCCAGTGGGTTGGGATCTTAGCCTTCTTTTCAGAGACATTTATTGAGGGCTTGTTATGTCATTTGTCCTCTGTACTCTTGGGTGGAAGTACGCGGTCCTCTGGGATGTGATGGGAGAGGCTTTCTTTCCAAATTCCACTGAGGTCTCTGAGGAATTAACTTTTCTTCCTGGCCATCCCATCAGGTTGAGTTTGCCGCCTCTGTTTAGTTCTTGCCAGTCAGTGTGCAGGTTATGTTTACCCACAGACTCGTGGATCTGAAACTTTAGTCCTGAAACTGTGCCTTTTCCCGTCCTGTCCCTATCATACTGTTCCTTTTGTACATCTGATGAAAATTGGTAATAATTTTTAATGTCTGAAGCTTACTTAAGTTTATTCTTCTATTTTGGACATGCCAGTTGTTTCTAATTTTGGAGGTTTTCCTCTTTGAAATTACAGTGCTATTAATATATTTTTATGTTAATTATACCAACAAATTTTATTGATCTTAAACAGATGATAAAAAGTGCTAGGTACAGTTGTAGACACTGAGTATGTAGCTGTGCATAAGGCACACAGCTTGCCCTTGAGGAGCCTAGCTTTTGGTGGGGAGACAAGCAGTAATCACAGTATCAAACAGTAGAAGGTGCTGTGTGGGAGACTGTTACAGGGTGATGTGAGAGAGTGGCTATCGGGGGTCTGGATCAGGTGATTGGGAAAGGTATGAACAGCAAGAAGAAGCCAGCCACGCAAAGATGAGGGCCAACCATTCTGTCTGTCGGAACAACCTAGTGTCCAAGGCCCTAGGCAGGAAGAGGAGGAGCCCTGTGTGGCGAAGGTGCAGTGGTGAGGGGGATAAAGAAATCTCCTGGGCCAGGGGCCAGGCTTTACAGCCCACAGCAGGTGGTTTGCAGTGTAGTGAGAAATCATGTAAATATTTTAAGCAAGGAAGTGACAGAATATGACTTATTTTTTTAAAATCTGTCACTTGGGGGAAGAAAAGATCACTCCATTGTATGGAAAATGGATTTACTAGGGTGAAGTGTAGGAATAGGGACATCAGCTAGGAGGCTGTTGTTACATAGTTCAGAGAAGAGATTAAGGTAGCTTGGTTTGGGTGGTGGTAGAGGTGGAGAGAAGTAGATATGTTACATATTTTATAGAAATTGAGGAGAATGAATAGAAAAAAATACTTTTTTATTTCAAGCTTGCTTTGGAACGTCAGAAAACAGCAGAGAGAGAGCGGTTGTTTCTTGTATATGCTAAGCAGTGGTGGAGAGAATATTTGCAGATTCGACCCTCACACAACTCACGACTGGTGAAGATATTTGCACAGGTTTGTAAATTGTATTTGAAAAGTTTCACACTTCTATAGCTGAGATGTACTATGTGTATGTAAATTTTATTTAATTAGAATTTGTGAAATCTATTCCAGACAAATGAAAGTTTATTTGTAAAATAGAATGCTAATTTTGTAGTACTCCCTGTATATTTTAATTTTGCTTTTAAATTATAAATTTTTGTGTTTGTAAGCCCTTTCTGTATATATTTGATTTAAAATAAATGGAATTTAATTTGTTTAACTTGCAGTATGTCCTTGCTTACTACTTAGAACTGAATAATTAACCACTAGGACACTTTGCCATTTATGTGTCGAGAAAGTGGCATCAGGATTGGAGGAAGACTAACAACCCGCTATATGCAGATGACACAACATTGTTTGCCAGAAGTGAAGATGACTTCAAATTCTTACTGATGAAACTCAAAGACTATAGCCTTCAGTATGAATTACACCTCAACATAAAGAAAAAAATCCCCACAATTGGACCAATAAGCAACATCATGATAAATGGAGAAAAAATGGAAGTTGTCAAGGATTTCGTTTTACTTGGAATAACAATCAACACCCACAGAAGCAGCAGTCAGGGAATCAAACAATGTATTGCATTGGGCAAATCTGCAAGACATTTTTAAAATCTTAAAAAGCAAGGATATCACTTTGATGACATGCTATTTTCAGTCACGTCACATACATGCAAAAGCTGGGCAATGAAAAAGGAAGACTGAAGAAGAATTGACGCATTTTCATTATGATGTTGGTGAAGAATATTGAATATATCATGGACTACCAGAAGAACAAACACATCAGTCGTGGAGGAAGTACAGCCAGAGTTCTCTTAGAAGCCAGGATGGTGAGCCTGCGTCTTACTTACTTTGGACATGTGATCAGGAGGGACCAGTCCCTGGAGAAGGAAATCATGCTCGTTAAAGTAGAGGGTCAGTGAAAAAACATGAAGACCCTCGGCAAGAAGGACTGACACAGTGGCTGCAACAGTGGGCTCAGACCTACCTACTAATGTGAGGATGGATGGCATAGGTCCAGGCAATGTTTTGTTTTGTTATACGTAGGGTCACTATGAGTCAGAGCCAACACAATGCCACATAATAACAACAAAGCTCTTGTGTGCAAAATGGGGGCTCTGGGCGTATGTGCTTTTTTGCTAGGGTTTTAGTTTTTTTTCTTAAAACAAACAATATTACTTGTAGTAATTCTATATAACTGAGATCTCAAAAGCAGTGGCCAATAATATTTAACTGCAGCATTTCAACTATATATCTCTGCCTCTATTTTTCCTGTTCCGTAAGCCCCATTTTCTCTTGTTAACAATACCAAACTAAAATATCTGATCAGACCCATTGATTTTTTGTAACTTCTGAGGAACCGTTCAGATATTTTATATGTATTCAGCCACATGTAGATGATTTTATATGAGTGCAGTATAATATTATGACTTATTTTTTGGATCTTTGTGCATTCCTCTACTTCAGTGGTTCAATTTCTAGATGAAGAGCTTGGGAATGGGAGACCCTAGGCTGCTGGTGGTGGGAATGAGGAAAACTGATTTCCCTGTACTGTTATCTGTATATCGAGTAACTAAGTAGGTAAGGGACCACTTATGTCAGGAAAAGGGCAAGGAAAAACCGTTGAAAATATAAGTGGTCCCCTGCTGCCTCTATAGCTAAAGTGTAGTTATTAATTGCTACGTACGTATGGACTGGAAACCCTGGTGATGTAGTAGTTAAGTGCTACGGCTGCTAACCAAAAGGTCAGCAGTTTGAATCTGCCAGGTGCTCTTTGGAAACTCTGTGGGGCAGTTCTACTCTGTCCTATAGCGTCGCTATGAGTCGGAATCATCTCAACAGGAGTGGGTTTGGTTTTTTTTTTTTTGGTATGTATGTATGGGGCCGTCATCAGTTGGAACTGACAGCAACTGATGGTGGTAGTGGTGGGCGTAGGGTCTGGTACCAGAAAGGACTCAGGAAGGAGAAGGTGGTGGGTCAGGGAAATGGCATATGATAGCAGAGGAGGAAGGGGGCGGGATATGCAGCTGAGGGGACTGGGATTTTATTTTGTGAAATATTACTTAACCAAGTTTTCTGCTTAGAATTCATTATAAGAAGATTTGAACCATGTAATGACCTCATAATACCCGCATGAGGCTGTCAAGTGGCCAGGCGTTACTCCTTTCTGTAAATAGTGTTATGGATTGTGAAATGAGTTCTTTCTAAGATCAAACAGTAATGGCAGAGTCCACAGTAAATTACAGTTTCAGCTAGTGCCCTTTTGGTTTGACCTCTTTCCATATACATACTGCAAATGAAGTGCTTGTCTTATTTAGATCCCCACAGCTGTTTCTCACTGCTTCTTCCTATATTTAACTAGAATTGTTTAAGACAATCTAATTAAAAAATACAGTTTTCTAAACAAAAAAATTATTGTGTGTTGTCTGGAAAAGAATTTCCAGTGATTCAAGGCACTAGAGGAAATAGTTAAAGAGCAACACTGTCTGACTTTCTGCGGTGATGGAAATGCTTTGTATCTGTGCTGTCCTGTATGGTAGCCCCTGGCCATGTGTGACTGTTGAGCACTTGATATGTGGCTAATGCAACTGAGAACTGAAATTTACATTTCATTAGTTACAACTTAAATAGCCACATGTGGTTATTGGCTTCCTTATTGGACAGCACAGGTTTAGAGGCTATAATATTGAGGTTTTTAAGACCTTTAAATAGCTTGTGGGGATATATTTAGATAGTGTTAAGAAATGTGGCCTTGTCCTAGAAAACTCAAGACTTTGGACTGCTGTAATGAAACGTGGTCTCTCTCATATTCTGAGGTGCTACTATTGATGATGGATTTGGGCAGATTCATCTACTTTTCATGCACTCATTCCTTTCTTGCTTGCTATAGGAGTTGTGAAAATAAGGCTAACTGGCCCACGTAAGTATTGAACTAATTAACTTAATCCTAACCGAAGAGCTGTAGAATCACCAGGGTTGTTACACTTACTAAATCCATTGTTCTTTTTCTCCCTATATATAGCTGGTTTTGCAATGGCACAATACTAGCTTATTTAATGATGGCTTTTGAATTTTTAGTGCAAGAAATTTTAAAATAAGCTTTGGAAATTGAACTTTAAGACCACTAAGTTTTATGCAAATACTACCTGAGGACTGAGGATATCCTTTTTAACGTTTAAGATTGTGATTTCAAGACTTAATATTCTCATGCTACAGTAGACTTTTTTTTTTTACACAGTAGATTATTAGCAATGCTAAGCTAATGTAGAGGAAAGCCAAATGATAATTCTCTGCATCCCTCCAAAATTAGAATTATGATTTTCTGTTTTAAAAATAGGTGCCTTTTAGAGTTGAGAACTACAGGTATGACTGGAAATTATAAGTCATTTTGTTCTGCAACATATAAAAACTCATGATTTTTCTGAACTATAATCAAAAGTAGGTGAGTTTTTTTTCTTGCTAAGATAGAGGATTATATCGGAGAAGGGATTTTTTGGTATAGAAAGTCATCAGTGATTCTAATAATTCAAATGGGTGTGTTTCTGTTGGCCGAGTCTTCCCAAGGAGCCCACCTGTTACGAACAAACCTGTGACTACTGAGTCGATTCTGACTCATGGTGACCCCATGTATTACAAAGTAGAACTGCTTTATAGGAAGTGACCTTTCTTCCACGGTGCTGCTGGGTGAGTTTGAACCACTAACCTTTAGGATAGTTGAGTGCACACCATTTGTGCCACCCAACCTGGAATCGTGTGTGACTTTTGCACTTTACCATCTCAGTAAAGATGTAGTTAAGGAAAATAATGGACTTTGGTAATATTGACTGTAAATACACATGGCGAACAGTCATCAAACCAAAAAACCAAACCTGTTGCTGTCAAGTTGATTCTGACTCATAGCGACCCTATAGGACAGGGTAGAGCTGGCCCGGCAGGGTTTCCAAGAAGTGGCTGGTAGATTCGAACCGCCAGCCTTTTGATCAGCAGCCAGGCTCTTAACCACTACACCACCAGGGCTCGGAGACCTTTACGTGCGCCACAGTTATTCAGCACAAGTGCTAGGACACATTGTTTACTTAGAATGTCAGATGTTTTCCTGTGGTGGTTTCAAATTCTGCTTTCAGTTGGCTTGGTTAATCGTTATTTCCTGTGCATCTCTGAGTGTGATGCCGTAATGGAAACAAACTGGGAATGAGCTCTGGTAGTTATTTTCATGTCAGTTGGAAAAGTTGTGTGTTCTCTGAGGATGTATATATATATGTACATGTATACATGTATGTATTTATGTTCCATATGACACTGTGAATGAATACTAAGGCTTAGCTGCCCTGTCGCTCCTGCGTCCCTCCTGCCACCCTTTCTCGGAGGAGCTCGGTCACCGGCTGTGGATTGACGTAGGTCTGGGTTTGAATCCTGTCTGTGTTTCATTATGGCTGTAGCTATTTCTTCATCCGTGAAATGAAAACAGTAGCAATGTTATGAGGATTAAAAGAGAAACAGTGGCACAGCACTGAGCAGCCTGGTGTTGGGTGCAGGGTCATCACTTAATATGTGTCTCCAGGGTTACTTTATCTATATTCATATATTCAAGAAAAGGTGTTAAAATTGGAGACTATTCATCTGTCCCCTCTTTCTCTGTCAGGATGAAAATGGGATAAATAGACCAGTCTGTTCCTATGTTAAACCACTTCGAGCTGGACGGCTTCTGGATACTCCAAGACAAGCAGCAAGATTTGTTAATGTCCTGGGTTATGAGAGAGCCCCTGTCATTGGAGGAGGAGGTAAACAGGAGCAGTGGTGCACTCTGCTGGCCTTTCTCTGTAGAAACAAGGTATCCCACGTGCATAATAGAATTAGCTTGCATACATCACAGTTACTTTGAATTTATAGTACAATTTTAGAAAAATTAACTTAGAAAAAAGTACATTTTGTCAACTTGAACAAGTCAGAATCTTCGCCATTTTTCGTAAGATTTAAATGTCAATAAAGAAAAAAGTTATTTTCTTTTTTTAAAGGAAAAACTTGGCATCTTTATTTTCTCATTCATGTAGTTTCATATTTAATGTGATTTCTTTATGGTAGGGGCATATGAGTACTCTAATATTCATTCACGTGTGATTATAGAAACATAGAAACCAAGATAATCAAGGTAAATTAAACAGTGGGTTAGAGACAGTACCAGGACTGGAACCATGGTTTCCTAATGCTAACACATGTTCAAATTTGCTTAGCTAATACATTTTTTGCAGGGGAACATGGCAGTACAAAATGAATATAGAACAAAAATCTTGAAATTGCATGATATTTTGTTTAATTTCAAATACAAGTTGATTTTCATAAACCAATTTTATAGATTATAGAATGTTTCTGTCTTAGTTTACTAGTGCTACCATAACAAAAATACCACAAGTGGATGGCTTTAGAGTATAGGAGTTTATTGTCTTATAGTTTTGGAGGATGAGAATCCAAATTTAGGGTGTCGGCAGGGCGAGGCTGTGTCAACTCCAGGGTCATTCCTGGGTGTTTCTGGGTGTTGTTTGGCTTGTAAGTGGGTCCTCACATGGTGTGTTCGCAGTGTGCGTCTCTCTTTTTTCCCTTTTTATAAAACACCCTCAGAAGGGATTAGGTTTAGGGCCTACCCTACTCCTGTCTATAGGGTCGTTATAGGTTGGCATCGACTCTGTGGCAATGGGTTTGGCTTTTGTTGAATTTTCTACTCCTACATGTATGACCTCATTAACGTGAGGAAGACTGTTTCTAGTTCGTTACATTCACAGACACGTACAGGGGTTAGGACTTCAAGTGGTCTTTTGGGGGGACACATTCAGTTCATAACAGTTTCCTAATCTTCTGTGTTATAAAACTGTTGATAATACGAGAATAAGCAAGTAAGACTATTTCTTGTATTCAGTTTCTGTTGAAACAGGGTAGGAAGGAAAATTTCCTTAATGTATTATTACTGTTTTGAAGTAATTTTGTTTAGTTCGAGGCTGTATAAATAGTATGGATGTTCATAAGGTAAAGCTTACAGTGAAAGAAACCATATGGATGAGAGATCAATTTGTCAAAAGATTATGTCTTAAAAATAATAGAAAAACAGTTAAACATTACTTAACAAAAAAAGTTATCTTGACTTATTTCCAAGCGATAGTTCCTAAAAGTTGTGTGTATATATTTAAAATTTTTATTATTAAAGTTTTGAAATTTGATAGGAATGGCACATATTTAAAATGTGATGTAAATAACTCTTTTATAAAGCAAATAATTGCCCCTTGATTTACTCTTCTGTATTTTCTACCTAAGTTTGTTTAAAGAGGCACACCATAAAGTAGAAGCTTGAAAATTTTTAAGCATTTAAAATATTTTTGTTGTACAAATAATGGCATTACAACAGTAAAGGAAATTTCTAAAGCTGAACTTCCCCTATAATTCTCTCCCCAGTTTGTCACGTCTGTCTCCGTGTGTCTGCCGTTTTTCCATAATTTCATGATAAAGTTTTGTGTTCTCCTTTCTAACTGAGCGTTATTCTATGAGTGGTTTTCCAGGTGCTGCTGCTGTCTGTGACTTCCGGTCTGTAATGGCTGTGTAAAGTCTTTTTGAGTTGATACACTTGAGTTGACTCCTAAACTATTTTCCTGTTGTAGGAAGGGTTTCTCTTGACTGAGTTATTAGACTTGCTTCCAGTTCACTGATATTATCGTGAATGAGTTTTTGTATTGAATATCTTCGAGCGTATTATTATTTTTCTTTTGATTTTTTTGTTTTTTTAGGATAAAATCTTAGAATAGGTATTACTAGGTCCAAAAGATTGAAGATTACATATTTTTAAAAAGTCAATAATTATAAATTTTATTATGGTTAAAAAAAAAACAGTATAGTGCTACTAACAGATTTTTTTGGAGAAGGAAATCACGCCCATTCTAACACTCAGTTATGCAATAGTTGTTTTTGATTTTGCATATTGTGTGTAGTTTTCCTATACACACAAATACCTGCATAATTATATCCACAATGTTTAGTATTTCAGTAATAGTGTTTTCACAGAACATATTATTATATGGAAACCCTGGTGGCGTAGTGGTTAAGTGCTACGGCTGCTAACCAAAAGGTCAGCAGTTCAAATCCGCCAGGCGCTCCTTGGAAACTCTATGGGGCAGTTCTATTCTGTCCTATAGGGTCGCTATGAGTCGGAATCGACTCAACAGTACTGGGTTTGGTTTTCTTTTTTCGGTTATTATTATATACTTTCTATTGTTTTTGTAGTCTTCATATTTTTTTAATTGTGTAAGTGATACAACCATATCAAAAAGAATTTGGAAAATGGAAAAAAATCACATATGAACCTATTTCAGTAACCATTGATGGCATTTTATTGTGTTTCCTCCCAGTAGTTTTTCCTATGTATGTATTTGCCTAAAGTTATATATAAAGATTATAACTGATTTTAATTTACATTTGAGAGTTTTTCTATTTATTTGCATTTCCTGCTATGTGATTGGTCACCTTTTCTGTTCATGTCCCTTAGCTGTTGATCAGTTGAAATGTTATGGCTTTTCTTTCTATAAACCCAAAAAACCCTGCTGTTGAGTCAGTTCCGACTCATAGTGACCCTATATAGTGTGTTTTTTTGTAAGCTTTTGAACCTGAATGTCCCTTATTAAAGTGTACTTGTTAGGATTATTGGATTGGTGAGTATGAATTTATAAAGTAATCCTAAAATTAGCATATTCTCTTTTTTCCCGATTGTTTCAACTGAACACTGGATTAAAAGTGAAAAATTTACTAACATATTTTTATTGTAATTGTATATTTGAGGAAGAAATAATATGAAGAGTAAATACTTAATTTTGCTTCATGTCATTTCCTAGGGTGACTGTGAAGACCATGCTAACCTTCTGTGCAGCCTTCTTCTCGGATATGGACTAGAAGCCTTTGTCTGTGTTGGAACGAAGGCTAAGGGTGTGCCTCATGCTTGGGTTATGACTTGTGGAACTGATGGAACAGTCACTTTTTGGGAGAGTTTAACAGGGCACAGGTTAGCTAAGTTTAAAGGAATATTGAAATGAAGATGTCAGTGATTTAAAGTACAGGCTCTTTGTTCATATGGATGGTTCTTGAAGGTATATGTTCATTTTAGTTATGAGAGCCTTTTCAATGACTACGTGAAAAATCACTTCAATGAAAACAGCTATGTAAATAAATTCCAAGAAAATTTACACCCCTAAAATAATCTTTGCCAACACGATACCCAACCCAAAAAACATGATATTGGTAAAAAATAAATTCTGTTTACTTTCGGATAGGAAGATTGGCATTATTTTCTTTTTTTATGATCATCCCTAACCCTGAAAATAAGTTCAAGTTATATATCATGATTTTTAAAAAAAATTTGACGTAGTCACCAACCCCATGTTGTAAAAAATAACTGGACTTTTTTTTTTTTTTCCAGTCGTTTTGCCTGTCATCAGATTTTGAAAGAGTTGAGTGCTCCCTCTTTCCTGGAACACTGTCTTTCCTTAGCTTCTCTGACATTACTGTCTTTCAGTTTTATCCTTCCTCTCCTCTCTGTCTGTTCCCAGTTCTCCTTCATCCTGTCTTCGAATGTTATAATTCCTAAGGACACTGGGCCCTCTTTTCGTTTTATGTTCTTCCTCCTTGGTTGATAATCGTTTTGGTTAGATGTACCTAATAATTTATGGCTAAGTTATTTTAATTGTGTTACGTGAGATTAACTGTTCTGATGAACCGTATCCGTAAGAAGATGTAACATACAATGAATATAGAGTAATTAAATTGGGGAGATCTAAGAAGGAAAAACAAGTATAAACTCTAGCATTAGGAAGGAATTTTGACTTTAAGTGTTAGAATGATTTTTTTTCTCAGTAAAGTGCTGCCTTCTTAATTTTTAAGTTCTCATTATGTAAAATTATAATTTAATTTCTTCTAGGTACATCCACAAACCTATCAATCCTGATGAATCTCCACTTGCCGAACAGCCCAAACCCTTGTACCCGTATCGAACAATTGGTTGTGTTTTCAATCATCAGATGTTCCTGGGAAATTGTCAGCCCTCTGACTCAGTGGAAGTCTGTGTATTTGATTTGAATGATGAATCCAAGTGGAAACCAATGAGTGAAGAAGCAATTAAATCTGTGTGTGCTCCAGGAGCTACAACGTCGCTTCCTCCCTTTCCGCCACTGTGTGCTTCCATGATAGATGCCTCAGTAACAAGTAATGAGATGGAGATGCAGCTGAGGCTACTAGTGTCAGAACACAGGAAGGTAATTAACACTGAAATAGTTGCAGGTTTTTTAAAAGTTTATTTATGCATTTAACTTTGTGTGTGTGTATCTGTGTACTATAGTGCCATATACTATTCTAACCCCGAACAAAGCAAATATAGCCCCTACCCTTATGAGCTTATAGTTTTGAAATTTTTGAGAGTTGAGTTCTGAGACTCAAATATTTTCAAATTTAAAAATTTTTTTCATAATTCATTTTGGTTGTTTTCTACATTGGTTTCTGTTTGCTTATTTTGTTTTCCTGTTACACTCAGTTGGGTAGATGTAAAAAGATACCCTCATCCTGACTAGTTTGCATTTCCGTGATTATTAATGAATTTGAGACTCTTGTGGATTAGCCATTTAAATTTCTTTTTTGGTAAGCTGTCGTAAAGAAGACATAAAAAGCCCTAATCATAAAGGAAAAGACTAATATATTCTGCTACATTAACATTAAGAACTCCTGTTCATCAAAAGAGAACATTAAGAGAATGATAAGGTACTGGGTACAAACGTACCTAGTTATTTACAACACATACAGTCAATGGAGGAGTAACAAATCGATTGCCATTGAGTTGATTCTGACTCATAGCGACCCCATAGGGTGGAGTAGAACTGCCCCATAGAGTTTCCAAGGAGCGCCTGGTGAATTCGAACTGCTGACTTTTTAGTTAGCAGCCGTAGTTCTTAATCACTACGCCACCAGGGTTTCCAGCAGAGGAATAGAATCGAAAATTCCTACAGAAGATTTATTTCTGATTTCACTCTTTGGAGTTCCCTAGTAGTCTCCCAAGCTTGGTGAGCCTGTTTTACCTGTTCTTTGAAACCACCAAAGGCAAACTGATTTGTAGCAAATATGTTCTCTGGGTTCCTGGTTAATCTTAGTTTTGTTCCCAAAAAATAATTTTTACTCACTTGCCAACTGATCAAAGCATTTTAAAGTATGTTTTGAAAAATATTTAATCTGAATTTGTAGTGTGTTTCTGTAATAGGGTCAGTCAGGGTACCTAGTACATTGCAAAGGAAACCCTTCATTACTTTCTCTTTTCTTCCATCCTTTGCCTGTTAGCTTTCTTCTCTTAGGCCCTGTTTATAAATGAAATCTATATTTTATTACATCATCAGAGTTACTGTGATAGACAAGTCAAAGTTGTGGTAGGTGCTAGTGTTGGACACTAAATCAGCAAGTGAGACTCAGATTTTGTCACAGGAAAGGTATAGATGAATATGGACTTTTAAGGTCCCTTATGACCAGGTAAAACCTTGAATGTGAAATCAGGAAATACTAAAGATCTATTGTGATAATCAAAATATTTAGAAAATTTGATTTTTTTTTATGCTTGTAACTATATATACACACACACATATGTATATGTGTGTGCATGTATATGTATATTTTTACATTATATGTTTAGATATCAATAGTTCATTTGATTTTATAAATGAAATTATAATTGCTGTCAATATTCCACAAGAAATATGTTTAAGCTCCCAAAGGGCCTATAGCATGTTCCCTTCACATTTTTATCTCTTACAGTATAAAAGTCAGCACCTTTTACAGAGTATTTGCTCAGTAAATATTTGAGTTTAATTATGTAGACAGTTGTTAATTTGTTAGCATTTCCCCCCCACTACCAAAAAACCCAAACCAAACCCACTGCTGTCGAGTTGATTCCAACTCACAGTGACTCTATAGGATTTCCAAGGCTGTAAATCTTTACTGAAGCAGACTGCCACATCTTTCTCCCATGGAGCGCCTGGTGGGTTAAAGCTGCTGACCTTTTGTTAATAGCTGACTGCTTTAACCACTGAGCACCAGCGCTCTTCCAACTATAGGTGAGCTTATGGTAGAAGCAATCAAATTAAATTCAGTCCTACAAAACTCTTTAAGTAAAATGTGATCTCAAAATTCACTGACACTGTCTTCCATATTAAGACTACACTTTTTTAGTAGATGTTAAGAAGTGGGGTTAAGCATGGGTGTGACTGTATGCACATATACGCATATATATAATAAAGTGCATAGGGGGCACAGTTATAGATACTTCTTAGATATAACCAGACACCTCATGGGATTGATTTCCTGGGTTTGAAGGATTAAGACCATAGTCTCATGGGACATCTCAGTCAGTTGGTGTAATATAGTTCATAAAGTTTATGTTCTGTATCCTAGTTTGGTGAGTAATGTCTGGGATCTTAAAAGTTTTGTGAGTGGCTATCTAAGATACAACTGTTGGTCTGTACATGTCCAGAGCAAAAGAGAAAGAAGGAAACCAAACACTTGAAGAAACTAGTCTACAGGACAAGTAGTCTACATGAACCACAGCCTCATCTTCCCTGAGACCAGAAGCACTAATTGGTACCTGGCTACCACTGCTGACCACCCTGATCATGATAGATGGACCCTGATAGAATGGGAGAAAAATGTGGAACAGGACATAAAATTCCTAAAAAAGCAACCAGACTTACTGGACCAGTTGAGACTGGAGGACTGTCAGAGACTATTGCCCTGAAATACTCTAAACCTTGAACTGAAACTTATCCCTAAGGGGACCTTTTAGCTGAATAACATATTGGCTTACAAAAAAAAGAGTATCAGCTGTGAGTACTGTGCTCCTTTACAAAATCATCTGTAAGAGACCAAAAAGTCAACAATTACTTTAAAACAAAGATGAGAGTGTAAGGGGGCAGGGAAACCAGAAAAATGGAAACAGAACCACCAGAATGGAAATACTGAGGATGTTCATACATTGTGAATAATGTAACATATGCCACTGAGTAACTTGTGTAGAAACTGTTGAATGGGAACTTAATCTGCTGTGTAAACCTTTACTGAAAACACAATAAAATATTTTAAAAGTGTGGGATTTAGGCCTTTATGAACATTCTTGTATTGATGCTTTTTGACTGTTTCTCAAAGTAAAACCCGATGCCTGTTGTTCCTTTTATTTTTATTTCTGTGCATTCCTGTAATAATAGGAACATAATTGTGACAGATTTTAAAAATCTTTTCTTGGCATATATTAAAGTGATCAACATTTCTAATGTAATTGGGTTTTTTTTCCTCATTTGATTGTTTTAGGATCTTGGCCTCACTACCATTTGGGAAGACCAGCTTTCCTATCTTTTATCACCAGCCTTGGCTTCCTACGAATTTGAGCGTACAACAAGCATATCTGCGGGCAATGAGGAATTTCAGGATGCCATAAGGAGGGCTGTACCTGATGGCCACACATTTAAAGGCTTCCCAATACACTTTGTGTACAGAAATGCAAGGCGTGCATTTGCCACGTGTCTTCGGTAAGGTGTCGTTTATGGAATCATAAATGTTTTTGCTTAGAACTCTTCAAGATCAGTTCGTCCAGTAGTTCCTCAGGAATGACATCAGAGTCACATGGGGAGTTTTTACAAAGTGTACCGGATTGAGCCTCCTCGCCACAGATTTTGGTGTGTTAGGTCTGAAATGCAGCCCTAGTGTACACCACAGTTTTACCCAAATAATGTGCGCCTTCTTCTGTTGGCCAACCACTCCCTTCCACCATGGGGTATTTTTGCAGTGCAGACAAAACAGAAGGCATGTGTTATTTGTGTAAAAATACAGTATATCTTGGTATAAATTTCCCAGTGGTTTTGGTGCAGCTTTAGTTGCAAATCTCTGATCTTGTCTGGTGTAATTTTTTCAATTTATAGACTATGAGGAGATTAAAAAAAAAAAAAAACCACACCCACTGCCTTCAAGTCGATTCCAACTATATAGCCTATAATTTTAATAGCTTGACCAAAATTACAGAGGTGTTGGTAGCATAGACAGGATTTTTAAAATCTATTTTAAATACTGATTTAGTGGCACTTCAGAAGAAAAACATGACGATCTACTTCTGAAAAATCAGCTGTCGAAACCCTATGAGGCACAGTTCTCTGATGTACATGGGGTCTCCGTGAGTCGAAATTGACTCAACAACAGGTTTGGGCTCTTTTTGGTTTTACTTGGGAATAAGAAAGTAAAGGCTGTGTTCACTTTTTAATTGAATTATTTTTCTTCCTCATATAGATCTCCTTTCTGTGAAGAAATAATCTGTTGCCGTGGCGACCAGGTGCGACTGGCAGTTCGTGTCCGAGTGTTTACATACCCTGAATCTGCATGTGCTGTTTGGATCATGTTTGCTTGTAAATATCGCTCAGTATTATAGGACTAACATTTCTATAGGAATTACACCTGTGTTTTCTTGGAATTTTACACATTGTCCATTACTAGCTATTTAGAGGTTCTCTCTTAAAATCACATTCTGGCTTGCATGTCAGATATCAGTTTTGTGTATACTTGACTGATGATGTTTGCAGAAATAATGATGTGTGTATTTAAAAAATGAAGGATGAAAAACCTGTATAAATATGAGTAGGATTTAGTATAAATTAAGCGCATATTCTATTTTAATAAATGTTACGTTGTTTACAGACATTCAGTAGATTAAATACAAATACAAAATTTATTCAATTTTCTTTATGTTAGTAAGTAATCAGAAAGCTATTTCTCTAAGGATTTGAGCCATAGTAAAATCATATGATCATTAATTTTCATAGATTAATGGGATTGTTTTATACAGACTGAGAGAAATGAACCACGCAACAGATTTATTTATTACATAGGTAAAAATACATTGTGATGGATTATCATGTTTGTAGTTTACTCTTTGTGACTTTCAGAGGTTGATGAGAAGATCTTGAAACAAGATTAGGAAAAACTAATGCCAGAAAAGCATAAATATTAACAACAAAACTAACCTCGTGTGAAAGTACGTGCATAATTTATAAATACTTATATTAGATCTTGTCATTACAAGAACAAATATTAGACCTTTTCATTACAAAAACAAATAGAATATTTTAGAAAAAATGTATTGGGCCGCTCTGTTCTGGCACTGGTAAGTTGTCTTCTGTAATTCATATTAGTTGTCTGTCTCTGATTTCTGTGGTCAGAGGATTCATTACTAGCCTCTTCCACAGATTCCATCTTCTGAAACCACTTTTCTCTCTCATTTTTTCCACTGTAGTGATGAAAACACTATATATGAGAGATCCATTGTGTGAGCCCATTGAGAACATGCTATTTGTTTTAAAATGAGCGAATTTTAAAAGTTCTAAAAATGAGCAAAAGTGTGCACTAAAAAAGACTATAGCAATTTGACTTATTGTAAGAAGCTGCATGACGTGATAGGTTTGACCATCCATTTAGACCTCTCATCTGCTTCTTAATTGGGCTGCTTCATCCATCAGTCTTCCTATTTACTGTACACAAGTTGGCTATGCACATCATTAGTCCTTTTTATCACTTTAATGCACCATTGCAAACAAAGCGATTTAATGTTTAAAAAAAATTAAAATCTAAGGGCATTCTACGTTTACTTTTTGTTTTATGGTAAATATTTACGATTTAGCTTGTTTAAAAAGTTTTAAAATGTTATTATTCCCTCTTCTACCATTTAATTGAAAATAGTAATCTGACCTTGTGAGATTGACATGACTTGAGAGAATTAGCAAAATAAGAATTAAGACATTTTTATTATGTTGCCAAAATTGCTGTAACTATCAACTTTTGTGACAAAGTGTGAGGTATGTACAGAAAGGCAGACTGTATTTACATCAAGGCTGTATGAAGCCGAAGGCAGGGCTTCCTGCCTACTGTACCACAGTAACACACATATTTCAGGTGTTCCTTTGGTATAAATCCTAAGACAAATTTCCTTTTTGGGCACTGACATGAATGAATATTTTTCTCTGAAGATGATTTGTTTCAGAAGATGATCTCAGTGCACTTATCACTAGAATTCTGCTGCTCTTCCTACTTACAATTTTTCTTTTTAAAAATTAAGCTAACCCTTTATAATTAGCTCTGTCTTAAAAGTTATTTTTTTATTAAAAACATAAAATGTTTCTCTAATGTCTGTAATGTGTTCTTCTTGCCACTGTATGCACTACCAGCCTTCTCTGTCTGTGTCTCCCTCTCTTTCTCTTTCTCTCTATATGCATATATATGTATTAGAGGAATATCTATATAGTAGGAAAATACCAGAAACCTAGAAACTTCATTTTTTATAACTCAAGCATGAATTTGTTAAAATAAAACTTATTAAAATCAGTTTTAATTGTACACCTAATTGACGTTTTAATTTTTTCTAATATTGAATGTACATTTTTAGCTATGATCTGCAAAAACACGTCTGTAACTTGGCAGTTGTGGAAAGTGCACACATTTGAAGCCCTTTTTTTTTTTTAACTTCATAATGAGGGCAAGATTTGAGGCCAATGAAGGTTTTATATTTGAAAAGAATATTGCTCATAAAGTAGTATCCTGTGCCGGATATCCAATCATCAGATGGTGTTAGTAATGAACCATAAATTGCTTGAACTCATTCATACTGCTAATTTCATGCCCTACCTTGTTGTTGTTGTTAGGTGCCATCGAGTCAGTTCCAACTCATAGGGACCCTGTGCATAACAGAATGAAACACACTGCCTGGTCCTGCACCATCCTTACAATTGTTATACTTGAGATCATTGTTGTAGCCACTGCGTCAGTCCACCTTGTTGAGGGTCTTCCTCTTTTCCACTGACCCTGTACTTTACCAAGCATGATGTCCTCCTTCAGGGACTGATCCCTCCTGGAAGGATGTCCAAAGTATGTAAGACGCAGTCTTCCCATCCTTGCTTCTAAGGAGCATTCTGATTGTACTTCTTCCAAGACGTGTGTGTGTACTTTTGGCAGTCCATGGTATAGTCAATATTCTTCTCCGACACCACAGTTCAAAGGTGTTAGTTTTTCTTTGGTCTACCTTATTCATTGTCCAGCTTTCACATGCATACGCTGCAATTGAAAATACCATGGCTTGAGTCAGGCGCACCTTAGTCTTCAAGGCGACATCTTTGCTCTTCACTTTAAAGAGGTCCTTTGCAGCAGATTTGCCCAATGCAATGCGTCTTGCGATTCCTTGACTGCTGCTTCCATGGGTGTTGATTGTGGATCCAAGTAAAATGACATCCTTGACAACTTCAATCCATTTATCATGATGTTGCTTATTGGTCCAGTTGTGAGAATTTTTGTTTTCTTTATGTTGAGGTGCAATCCATACCGAAGGCTGTGGTCTTTGACCTTCATCAGTAAGTGCTTCACTTTGAGCAAGGGAGGTTGTGTCATCTGCATAACGCAGGTTGTTAATGAGTCTTCCTCCAATCCTTATGTCCCGTACTTCTTCATACAGTCCAGCTTCTTGGATTATTTGCTCAGCATACAGATTGAATAGGTATGGTGAAAGGATACAACCCTAACACACACCTTTCTTGACTTAAAACCACTCAGTATCCCCTCGTTCTTTCCAAACAACTGCCTCTTGATCTATGTACAGGTTCCTCATGAGCACATTAAGTGTCCTGGAATTCCCATTCTTCTCAACGTTATCCATAATTTGTTATGACCCACAAAGTCGAATGCCTTTGCACAGTCGATAAAACACAGGTAAACCTCCTTCTGGTATTCTCTGCTTTCAGCCAGGACCAATCGGACATCAGCAATGATGTCCCTGGTTCCGTGTCCTCTTCTGAATCCAGCCTGAATCTCTGGCAGTTCCCTGTCGACATACTGCTGCAGCCGATTTTGAATACTCATCAGCAAAATTTTGCTTGTGTGTGATATTAATGATATTGTTCGATAATTTCCACATTCAGTTGGATCACCTTTCTTGGGAATAGGCATAAGTATGGATCTCTTCCAGTCAGTTGGCCAGGAAGCTGTCTTCTATATTTCTTGGCATAGAGAGTGAGCACTTCCAGTGCTGCATCTGTTTGTTGAAACATCTCAATTGATATTCCGTCGGTTCCTGAAGCCTTGTTTTTTGCCAGTGCCTTCAGTGCAGCTTGGACTTCTTCCTTTGGTACCATCGGTTCCTGGTCATATGCTACCTCTTGAAATGGTTGAATATCGACTAATTCTTTTTGGTATAATGACTCTGTGTATTCATTCCTTCCATCTTCTTTTGATGCATCCTGCGTCGTTTAGCATTTTCTCCATGGAATCCTTCACTATTGCAACTCAAGGCTTAAATTTTTTCTTCAGTTCTTTCAGCTTGAGAAACGCTGAACATGTTCTTCCTTTATGGTGTTCTAACTTCAGCTCTTTGTGCATGTCATTATAATACTTTACTTTCTTTTCTCCAGCCGCCCTTTGAAATATTCTGTTTAGTTCTTTTACTTCATCATTCCTTCCTTTGCTTTAGCTGCCCAGTGTTCAAGAGCAAGTCTGAGTCTCTTCTGACATTAATCTTGTTTTTTTTTTTCTTTCCTGTCTTTTCAGTGACCTTTTGCTTTCTACGTGTATGATGTCCTTGATGTCATTCCACAGCTCGTCTGGTCTTCAGTCATTACTGTTCAATGCATCAAATCTGTGCTTGAGATGATCTCTAAATTCAGGTGGGATATACTCAAGGGTGTGTTTTGGGTCTTGTGGACTTGCTCTGATTTTCTTCAGTTTTAGCTTGAACTTGCATTGAACAGGTGTTGGTCTGTTCCATAGTCAGCCCCTGGCCTTGTTCTGATTGATGATATTGAATTTTTCCATCATCTGTTTCCACAAATGTAGCCGATTTGATTCCTATGTGTTCTATCTGGTGAGGTTTATGTGTATAATCGCTGTTTATGTTGGCGAAAAGAAGTATTCACAGTGAAGAAATTGTTGGTCTTGCAAAATTCTGTCATTCAGTTTCTGGCATTGTTTCTGTCACCAAGGCCATATTTTCCAACTACCAATTCTTCTTTGTTTCCAACTTTCGCATTCCAATCACCAGTAATTATCAGTGCATCCTGATTGCATGTTCGATCAATTTCAGACTGTAGAAGGTGATAAAAATCTTGCATTTCTTCAACTTTGGTCTTAGTGGTTAGTGTATAAATTTGAATAATAGTCTTATTAACTGGTCTTCCTTGTAGGCATAAGGGTATTATCCTATCACTGACAGTGTTGTACTTAAGGATAGGCCTTGAAATGTTCTTTTTGACGATGAATGCAACACCATTCCTATTCAAGTTGTCATTTCCAGCATAGTAGACTATATGATTGTCTGATTCAAAATGGCCAATACCAGTCCATTTCAGCTCACTAATACCCAGGATATCGATGTTTATGCGTACCATTTCATTGTTGATGATTTCCAGTTTTCCTAGATTCATACTTCGTATATTCCAGATTCTGATTATTAATGGATGTGTGCAGCTGTTTCTTCTCATTTTGAATTGTGCCACATCAGCAAATGAAGGTCCCGAAAGCTTGACTCCATCCACATCATTAAGGTCAACTCTGCTTTGAGGAGGCAGCTCTTCCCCAGTCATCTTTTGAGTGCCTTCCAACCTGGGGGGCTCATCTTCCAGCACTATATCAGACAGTGTTCTGCTGCTATTCATAAGGTTTTCACTGGCTAATTGTTTTCAGAAATAGACTGTCGGGTCCTTCTTCCTAGTCTGTCTTAGTCTGGAAGCTGAGCTGAAACCTGTCCTCCGTGGGTGACCCTGCTGGTAGCTGAATAACAGTGGCATAGCTTCCAGCATCACAGCAACACGCAAGCCCCCACAGTACGATAAACTGACAGACACGTGGGGGTTCGTGCCCTATACTAAACAAAATAGCTTAGGTTAGACTTCAGTTTGCGATTAAATGATTTTTCTTTGACTCTTAGATAACAGTTAAGTACTCTGTACTTTAGTACGTAAGTACAGGAATCGGAGGGTCTGTTTTTAACATGTGCTTAACCTTTATACCAATGATAAACTAGTTTCTGTGGTATCGGTTCCCACGCATGGCAACCCAGTGTCTACCTGATTAAAACTGCTCCATAGGGTTTTCAGTGGCTGATTTTTTGGAGGTAGATCTGCAGACCTTTCTTGCGGGGCAGCTCTAGGTGGACTGAAGCCACCGACGTTTCGGTTAGCAGCCAGGCGTGGCGACTGTTCGCTCCAGAGTAGCGTTGCTTTGCGGCAGCTTTTATTTGAGAAATAATTTGAGATTGGCCAAAGGCTATATAAAAATCTTAAAAACAAAGTAGCTGAACCTGAACTGGAAGCCAGTCAATTTTGAAGTGTCTTTACATATTGTGTATAGCATATTCTACATTTAAAGCAGAAGTTTAGTTGTGATCATTAATGTATTTAAATATGGGTTTTGGATGTTGTTTAATATTATCTTCTGAGTTTATTTGGTATACTCATTGTAATTAACTTTGACATATTTGGTTTTTGAATTAACTACTTGACACTAGTGTTGAAATAGTCATGTTAAAAGAAAGGCGACATTCTTAGCTGGCATTCCTATGAAAGATTTTTTTCTCCGATGCCACTGAATTTAGACCTGTGCTGGTATTCTAAAGCAGATGTTTTCTAGTGTTTTTGAATATAGCTATTGTGTTTTTTTTTCCCCCCTCTCCCTTTTTGGCATCTGATCAACACTAGACTCTTATATTTTTGATGTCATTTCATATTTTATGGCCTGGAATTACTCCATTTTGGATTTAAAAGGAATCTTAGGGCTTCCAGACTCCTTAATTTACAGATTAATGAAATGGAGATTCAGCGAAGTTCCTTGCCCAATATCTCTAGTGGTAGATCAGTTCCAGAACTCAAACTCTGACTTTGTTTACTTCTTTTTGCTGTATCTCTGAGTGTACAAATTAAGGTTTTTCTTTCTGCGGGATGGCATTATTGCGTATGACTAAGTAACCACCCAACAGATAATGTGGAAGAATTTTTATGATGCCATAAGCTGGGAGATGCTGCTGTGCCCTCTGTTTGAAAAAAAAGTGCTGATCACCTCTCAGGCCACCATTCCAATTTTCTGTTTCTCATTTTAGTGGTTCTACCCTAGAGGTAGGAATATGGAAGGCACCTGTCTCTTATGGTACTTATCATGAAACCTATCAAAAATTACAATAATATATAGAGTGGACTTACATATGTATACATGTGTATACATATATGTGTGTGTGTATATATATGTATATATATAAGTAAAATAGTACATAGCTGGACAATGAACAAGGAAGACCGAAGAAGAATTGATGCCTTTAAATTATGGTGTTGGCTAAAAATAGTGAATATGCTATGGACTGCCAAAAGAATGAACAGTCTGTCTTAGAAGAAGTACCGACAGAATGCTTCTTAGAAGCAGGAATGGCTTGACTTCGTCTCACATACTTTGAACATGTTATCAGGAGGGTTCAGTCCCTGGAGAAAGACATGCTTGGTAAAGCAAGGGTTGGCGAAAAAGAGGAAGACCCTCAACGAGATGGATTGACATGGTGACTTCCACAATGAGCTCAAGCATAGCAAGCGTTGTGAGGATGGCACATGACTGGGCAGCATTTCGTTCTGTTGTGCGTAGGGTGGCTGTGAGTTGGAACCAACTCAACGGCCCCTGACAGTAACAATAGATTGTCAAGTCGCTGACAGATATGGCCAGAATTATATTTTGTGGAGGCTGCCTGGGGAAGCTTTGGCAGTGAGCTGTCTAAGGTTACTCATGGTGTGGTAGGTCAATAATACGAACCTTGTTGCCATCGAGTCGATTCTGACTCATACCTATCCTGTAGGAGAGAGCAGAACTGCCCCATAGGGTTTCCAAGGAGCAGCTGCTGGATTTGAACTGCCGACCTTTTGGTTAGTAGCCATAGCTTTTAACCAGGGCCCCTCAATAATATGAAGGCATGTAGAATTTTACTATTTGGTTACTTAACAAGAGATTCAGTGGATGACTCAGATACTGGGATAGTGCCCACTCACCTGCATCCAGAAAACATTTTAGTTATATTCAGTCTGTATTCTGAGAGAATTCTGAAATTCAGTCACAAAGTTGGTGTAACTGGCCAGTTTTTATTTAAATTTTACATCTTTGTCAAAATGTATGGTTAAGGGAATGATAGTATGACGGTACAAAACAAGGAAATGATTGTCAGAAGTTACAAAAATCTTATTTGGTTTGGTCATAAGTAAACATTTTATTACGAACTTCTAGTTTTTTAAACAGTTTTATTGAGATATAATTCACGTGCCATAAATTTACCCACGTATGAGCGGCCATCAGTCAATTTTAGGACATTTTCACCACCTCGAAAAGAAGTGCTGTAGCCTGCAGCTGTCACCCGCGTTCTCCCTCTCCTTCCCATTCCTAAGAAAACACTAATGAGTATTTTATCTCTATATTTCCCTATTTTAGACATCTCATATGAGTGGAATCATACAATATGTGGTCTTTTGTGACTGGCGTCTTTCGTTTAGCATGATGTTCCCAAGGTTCATCCATGGTGTAGCATGTATTAGTACTTCATTCCTTTTTATGACCAAATAAATAATATTCCACTGTTACGGATATATCATATTTTGTTTCAGTTTTCTCCATTGATGGACATTTGAGTTGTTTCTACCTTTTGGCTATTATGAATAATGCTGCTGTGAATATTTGCTTACAAGTTTTTGTGTGTGCATAGGTTTTTATTTCTCCTGGCGTGGAATTGCTGGGTCATATGATGACTCTATATTTAATCATTTAAACTACCACTACCACTCTTTTCCAGGGTGCTATACCGTTTTACATTCCCACTAGCAGTGTATGAGAGTTCTGATTTTTCCACATTCTCTCTAACACCTGATACTGACTTTTTTATTCTAGCCATCCTAGTGGGTGTAAGTGGTATCTCATTGTGGTTTTGATATGCATTTCATGGTGACTAATGAAGCGGAGTATCTTTCATGTGCTTATAGGCCATTTGTATATTTTCTTCAGAGAGAGTACTCAGATCCTGTCTGAGTCATCTAGTATTGCTGAAACAAAAATACCACAAGTGGATGGCTTTAACAAAGAGAAATTTATTCTTCCACAGTCTAGGAGGTTAGAAGTCTGATTTCAGAGTCCCAGCTCCAGGGGAATGCTTTCTGTCTCTGTCGGCTCTGGAGGAAGATCCTTGTCATCACCCTTTCCTGGTGAAGGAGCTTCTCAGTCGAGGGACCCTGGGTCCAAAGATGTGTCATTATCCTGGTTCTTGTTTCTTGTTGGTATGGGGTCCCCTTGTCTCTCTGCTGGTTTCTATCTTTTATATCTCGAAAGAGATTGATTTAAGACACAGCCTAATCTTGTAGATTGAGTCCTGCCTCATTAACATAACTGCCGCCAAACCCACCTCATTAACACCAAACAGGTAGGATTTACAACACATAGGAAATTCACATCAGGTGACAAGACAAAATGGTGGACAGTCACACAATACTGGGAATCATGGCCTAGCCAAGTTGACACACATTTTTGGGGGACAAAATTCTTTCCATAACAGATCCTTTGCCCATTTTTAAATTGGGTTATCTCTTTTTTGTTGAGTTTTTTTTCTTTTTAATTAACTTTTATTGAGCTTCAAGTGAACGTTTACAAATCAAGTCAGACTGTCACATATAAGTTTATATACACCTTACTCCGTACTCCCACTTGCTCTCCCCCTAATGAGTCAGCCCTTCCAGTCTCTCCTTTCATGACAATTTTACCAGCTTCCAACTCTCTCTATCCTCTCATTCCCCCTCCAGACAGGAGATGCCAACACAGTCTCAAGTGTCCACCTGATATAATTAGCTCACTCTTCATCAGCATCTCTCTCCCACCCACTGTCCAGTCCCTTCCATGGCTGATGAGTTGTCTTCGGAAACGGTTCCTGTCCTGTGCCAACAGAAGGTTTGGGGACCATGACCGCCGGGATTCCTCTAGTCTCAGTCAGACCATTGAGTCTGGTCTTTTTGTGAGAATTTGGGGTCTGCATCCCACTGATCTCCTGCTCCCTCAGGGGTTCTCTGTCGTGCTCCCTGTCAGGGCAGTCATCGATTGTGGCCGGGCACCAACTAGTTCTTCTGGTGTCAGGATGATGTAGGTCTCTGGTTCATGTGGCCCTTTCTGTCTCTTGGGCTCTTAGTTATCGTGTGACCTTGGTGTTCTTCATTCTCCTTTGCTCCCGGTGGGTTGAGACCAACTGATGCATCTTAGATGGCCGCTTGTTAGCATTTAAGACCCCAGACGCCACATTTCACAGTGGAATGCAGAATGTTTTCATAATAGAATTATTTTGCCAATTGACTTAGAAGTCCCCTTAAACCATGGTCCCCAAACCCCCGCCCTTGCTCCGCTGACCTTTGAAGCATTCATTTTATCCCGGAAACTTCTTTGCTTTTGGTCCAGTCCAGTTGAGCTGACCTTCCGTATATTGAGTATCGTCCTTCCCTTCACCTAAAGCAGTTCTTATCTACTAATTAATCAGTAAAAAACCCTCTCCCACCCTCCCTCCCTCCCCCCCTCATAATCACAAAAGTATGTGTTCTTCTCAGTTTATACTGTTTCTCAAGATCTTATAATAGTGGTCTTATACAATATTTGTCCTTTTGCCTCTGACTAATTTCGCTCAGCATAATGCCTTCCAGGTTCCTCCATGTTATGAAATGTTTCACAGATTCGTCACTGTTCTTTATCGATGCGTAGTATTCCATTGTGTGAATATACCACAATTTATTTAACCATTCATCCGTTGATGGACACGTTGGTTGCTTCCAACTTTTTGCTATTGTAAACAGAGCTGCAATAAACATGGGTGTGCATATATCTGTTTGTGTGAAGGCTCTTGTTTCTCTAGGGTATATTCCTAGGAGCGGGATTTCTGGGTTGTATGGTAGTTCTATTTCTAACTGTTTAAGATAACGCCAGATAGATTTCCAAAGTGGTTGTACCATTTGACATTCCCACCAGCAGTGTATAAGAGTTCCAGTCTCTCCGCAGCCTCTCCAACATATATTCTTTTGTGTTTTTTGGATTAATGCCAGCCTCGTTGGAGTGAGATGGAATCTCATCGTAGTTTTAATCTGCATTTCTCTAATGGCTAATGATCGAGAGCATTTTCTCATGTATCTGTTAGCTGCCCGAATATCTTCTTTAGTGAAGTGCGTGTTCATATCCTTTGCCCACTTCTTGATTGGGTTGTTTGTCTTTTTGTGGTTGAGTTTTGACAGAATCATGTAGATTTTAGAGATCAGGCGCTGGTCGGAGATGTCATAGCTGAAAATTCTTTCCCAGTCTGTAGGTGGTCTTTTTACTCTTTTGGTGAAGTCTTTAGATGAGCATATGTGTTTGATTTTTAGGAGTTCCCAGTTATCTGGTTTCTCTTCGTCATTTTTGGTGATGTTTTGTATTCTGTTTATGCCTTGTATTAGGGCTCCTAAGGTTGTCCCTATTTTTTCTTCCATGATCTTTATCGTTTTAGTCTTTATGTTTAGGTCTTTGATCCACTTGGAGTTAGTTTTTGTGCATGGTGTGAGGTATGGGTCCTGTTTCATTTTTTTGCAAATGGTTATCCAGTTATGCCAGCACCATTTGTTAAAAAGACTATCTTTTCCCCAATTAACTGACACTGGGCCGTTGTCAAGTATCAGCTGCTCATATGTGGATGGATTTATATCTGGGTTGTCAATTCTGTTCCACTGGTCTATGTGTCTTTTGTACCAGTACCAGGCTGTTTTGACTACTGTGGCTGTATAATAGCTTCTGAAATCAGGTAGAGTGAGGCCTCCCACTTTCTTCTTCTTTTTCAGTAATGCTTTGCTTTTATCCGAGGCTTCTTTCCCTTCCATATGAAGTTGGTGATTTGTTTCTCTATCACATTAAAAAATGACATTGGAATTTGGATCGGAAGTGCATTGTATGTATAGATGGCTTTTGGTAGAATAGACATTTTTGCTATGTTAAGCCTTCCTATCCATGAGCAAGGTATGTGTTTCCACTTAAGTATGTCCTTTTTAATTTCTTGTAGTAGTGCTTTGTAGTTTTCTTTGTATAGGTCTTTTACATCTTTGGTAAGATTTATTCCTAAGTATCTTATCTTCTTGGGGGCTACTGTGAATGGTATTGATTTGGTGATTTCCTCTTCGGTGCTCTTTCTGTTGATGTAGAGAAATCCAAGTGATTTTTGTATGTTTATTTTATAACCTGAGACTCTGCCAAACTCTTCTATTAGTTTCAGTAGTTTTCTGGAGGATTCCTTAGAGTTTTCTGTGTATAAGATCATGTCATCTGCAAATAGTGATAATTTTACTTCCTCCTTGCCAATCCGGATGCCCTTTATTTCTTTGTCTAGCCTAATTGCTCTGGCTAGGACTTCTAGCACAATGTTGAATAAGAGCGTTGATAAAGGGCATCCTTGTCTGGTTCCCGTTCTCAAGGGAAATGCTTTCAGGCTCTCTCCATTTAGGGTGATGTTGGCTGTTGGCTTTGTGTAGATGCCCTTTATTATGTTGAGGCATTTTCCTTCAATTCCTATTTTGGTGAGAGTTTTTATCATAAATGGGTGTTAGACTTTGTCAAATGCCTTTTCTGCATCAATTGATAAGATCATGTGGTTTTTGTCTTTTGTTTTATTTATATGGTGGATTACATTAATGGTTTTTCTGATATTAAACCAGCCTTGCATACCTGGTATAAATCCCACTTGATCGTGGTGAATTATTTTTTTGATATGTTGTTGTATTCTTTTGGCTAGAATTTTGTTGAGGATTTTTGCATCTATGTTCATGAGGGATATAGGTCTGTAATTTTCTTTTTTTGTGGTGTCTTTACCTGGTTTTGGTACCAGGGAGATGGTGGCTTCATAGAATGAGTTGGGTAGTATTCCATCATTTTCTATGCTTTGAAATACCTTTAGTAGTAGTGGTATTAACTCTTCTCTGAAAGTTTGGTACAACTCTGCAATATAGCCATCCGGGCCAGGGCTTTTTTTGTTGGGAGTTTTTTGATTACCGTTTCAATCTCTTTTTTTGTTATGGGTCTATTTAGTTGTTCTACTTCTGATTGTGTTAGTTTAGGTAGGTAGTGTTTTTCCAGGAATTCATCCATTTCTTCTAGGTTTTCAAATTTGTTAGAGTACAATTTTTTGTAATAATCTGATATGATTCTTTTAATTTCAGTTGGGTCTGTTGTGATGTGGCCCTTCTCGTTTCTTATTCGCGTTATTTGTTTCCTTTCCTGTATTTCTTTAGTCAGTCTAGCCAGTGGTTTATCAATTTTGTTAATTTTTTCAAAGAACCAGCTTTTGGCTTTGTTAATTCTTTCAATTGTTTTTCTGTTCTCTAATTCATTTAGTTCAGCTCTAATTTTTATTATTTGTCTTCTTCTGGTGCCTGATGGATTCTTTTGTTGCTCGCTTTCTATTTGTTCAAGTTGTAGGGACAGTTCTCTGATTTTGGCTCTTTCTTCTTTTTGTATGTGTGCATTTATCGAAATAAATTGGCCTCTGAGCACTGCTTTTGCTGTGTCCCAGAGGTTTTGATAGGAAGTATTTTCATTCTCGTTGCATTCTATGAATTTCCTTATTCCCTCCTTGATGTCTTCTATAACCCAGTCTTTTTTCAGGAGGGTATTGTTCAGTTTCCAAGTATTTGATTTCTTTTCCCTAGTTTTTCTGTTATTGATTTCTAGTTTTATTGCCTTGTGGTCTGAGAAGATGCTTTGTAATATTTCGATGTTTTGGGTTCTGCAAAGGTTTGTTTTATGACCTAATATGTGGTCTATTTTAGAGAATGTTCCATGTGCGCTAGAAAAAAAAGTATACTTTGCAGCAGTTGGGTGGACAGTTCTGTACAAGCCAATGAGTTCAAGTTGGTTGATGGTAGTAATTAGGTCTTCCGTGTCTGTATTGAGCTTCCTACTGGATGTCCTGTCCTTCTCCGAAAGTGGTGTGTTGAAGTCTCCTACTATAATTGTGGAGGTGTCTATCTCACTTTTCAGTTCTGTTAAAATTTGATTTATGTATCTTGCAGCCCTGTCATTGGGTGCATAAATATTTAATATGGTTTTATCTTCTTGGTCAATTGTCCCTTTTATCATTATGTAGTGTCCTTCTTTATCCTTTGTGGTGGATTTAACTTTAAAGTCTATTTCGTCAGAAATTAATATTGCTACTCCTCTTCTTTTTTGCTTGTTGTTTGCTTGATATATTTTTTTCCATCGTTTGAGTTTTAGTTTGTTTCTGTCTCTAAGTCTAAGGTGTGTCTCTTGTAGGCAGCATATAGACGGATCATGTTTCTTTATGCAGTCTGAGACTCTCTGTCTCTTTATTGGTGCATTTAGTCCATTTACATTCAGCGTAATTATAGATAAGTGTTTAGTCTTGTCATTTTGATGTCTTTTTATGTGTGTTGTTAACAATTTCATTTTTTCCACTTACTTTTTTGTGCTGAGATGTTTTTCTTTGTAAATTGTGAGATCCTCATTTTCATAGTATTTGACTTTATGTTTGCTGAGTCGTTACGTTTTTCTTGGTTTTTATTTTGAGTTATGGAGTTGTTATACCTCTTTGTGGTTACCTTAATATTTACCCCTATTTTTCTAAGTGAAAACCTAACTTGTATTGTCCTATATCGCCTTGTATCCCTCTCCATGTGGCAGTTCTATGCCACCTGTATTTAGTCACTCTTTTTGATTATTGCGATCTTTTACATACTGACTTCCATGATTCCCTGTTTTGAGCATTTTTTTTTTTTAATTAATCTTAATTTGTTTTTGTGATTTCCCTATTTGAGCTGATATCAGGATGTTCTGTTCCGTGACCTTGTGTTGTGCTGGTATCTGATATTATTGGTTTCCTGACCAAACAATTTCCTTTAGTATTTCCTGTAGCTTTGGTTTGGTTTTTGCAAATTCTCTAAGCTTGTGTTTTTCTGTAAATATCTTAATTTCACCTTCATATTTCAGAGAGAGTTTTGCTGGATGTATGATCCTTGGCTGTATTGTTGAGTTTTAAGGGTTTTTTTTTTTTTTATTCTAGATATAAGTCCCTTATCAGATATGATTTGTAACTATTTTCTCCCATTGTGTGAGTTGTCTTGTCACTTTCTTGATGGTGCTTTTTGAAGCACAAAAGTTTTAAAATTTCATGAAGTTCAGTTTATCTATTTTTTCCTTTGTTGCTTGTGCTTCTGGTTTCATATCTAAGAATCAATTGTTAAATTCAAGGTCATGAAGATTTACCCCTGTGTTTCCTTCTCGAAGATTTATAGTGTTAGCTTTTACATTTAGGTCTTTGCTCCATTTTTAGTTAGTTTTTGTATGTGGTATGAGGTAAGGGTCCAACTTCATTATTTGGCCTGTGGCTCTCCAGTTGTCCCAGTACTGTTTGTTGTAAAGACTGTTCTTTCCCCACTGTATGGTCTTGGCACCATACAAATCAGTTGTATGGAAATTAGTTGACCATAGACACATGAGTTTATTGCTGCATTCTCAATTGTATTACATTAATCTATATGTCTTTTTTTTTTTAATTGTGCTTGAAGTGAAAGTTTAAAATTCAAGTCAGTTACTCATACAAAAATTTATACACACATTGTTATGTGACCCTAGTTGCTCTCCCTACAATGTGACAGCATGCTTCTTGTCTCCACCTTGTATTTCCCATGTCCATTCAGCTAGCTCCTGTCCCCCTCTGCCTTCTTAGCTCGCCTCCAGACAGGACCTGCTCACATAGTTTCATGGGTCTACTTGAGCTAAGAAGAACACTCCTCACCAATACCATTATATGCCTTATAGTCCATTCTAGTCTTTGAAGAGTTGGCTTCGAGAATGCTTTTAGTTTTGGGCTAACAGAGAGTCCGGGGGCCATGTCTTCTGGGGTCCCTCCAGTCTCAGACCATTAAGCCTGGTCTTTTTACTAGAATTTGAGGTCTGTATCCCATTTCTCTCCTGCTCCATCAGGGATTCTCTGTTGTGTCATTGTCGGTGGCCGGGTACCATCTAGTTCTTCTGTTTTTAGGCTGATGGGGTCTCTGGTTTATGTTGCTGTTTCTTTCTCTTGGGCTTATATTTTCATTTTATCTTTGGTGTTCTTCATTCTCCTTTGCTCCAGGTGGGTTGAGACCAATTGATGTATCTTAGATGCCTGTTTACTAGCTTTTAAGACCCCAGATGCCACTCACCAAAGTAGGATGTAGAACGTTTTCTTAATACACTTTGTTATGCCAATTGACCTAGATATCCCTGAAACCATGGTTCCCAAACCCCTGCCCTTGCTACTCTGTCCCTTGAAGTATTTGGTCGTATTCAGGAAACAGCTTTGGTTTAGTCCAGTTGTGCTGACTTCCCCTGTATTGTGTATTGTCCCTCCTCTCACCTTAAATAATTCTTGTCTACTATCTGATTGCTGAATACCCCTTTCCCTCCCTCCCTCCCCACCCTTGTAACCATCAAAGAATTTTTTCTTCTGTGTTTAAACCTTTTCGTGGGTTCTTATAATAGTGATCTCACACAATATTTGTCCTTTTTGCAACTGACTAATTTCACTCAGCATAACGCCTTCTAGATTCCTCTATGTTATGAGATGTTTCACCTGTTCATCATTGTTGTTTATCATTGCATAGTATTCCGTTGTGTGAATATACCATAATTTGTTTATCCATTCATCCATTGATGGGCACATTGGTTGTTTCCATCTTTTTGCTATTGTGAACAGTGCTGCAGTGAACATGGGTGTGCATATATCTAGTCACGTGAACGCTCTTATTTCTCTAGGTTATATTCCAAGGAGTGGGATTGCTGAATCATATGGTACTTCTATTTCTAGCTTTCTAAAATCTATTTCTAGATTTCCAAAGTGGTTGTACCATTTTACATTCACACCAGCAGTGTATAAGTGTTCCAGTCTCTCCACAACCTCTTCAACATTTATTACTTTGTGTTTTTTGGATTAATGCCAGCCTTGTTGGGGTGAGATGGCATCTCATTGTAGTTTTCATTTTCCTTTCTCTAATGGCTAATGATTGTGAGCATTTCCTCATGTATCTGTTAGGTACCGGAATGTCTTCTTTGGTGATGCGCCTGTTCATATCCTTTGTCCATTTCTTCATTGGCTTATTTGTCTTTTAGTTGTTGAGGTTTTGCAGAATCTTGTAGATTTTGGAGATTAGACGCTGATTGGATTTGTCATAGCCAAAAATTTTTTCCCAGTGTGTAGGTTGTCTTTTTACTCTTTTGGTGAAGTCTTTGAATGAGCATAAGTGCTTGATTTTTAGGAGCTCCCAGTTATCTAGTTTCTCTTCTGGCGATTGTGCGTTATTAGTAAGGTTTTGTATACTCTTTATGCCATGTATTAGTGCTTCTAGCATTGTACCTCTTTTTTCTTCCATGATCTTTATTGTTTTAAATTTTATATTTAGGTCTTTGATCCATTTTGAGTTAGTTTTTTTTGCATGGTGTGAGGTATGGTCTTGTCATTTTTTTTGCAGATGGATATCCAATTATGTCAGCACCATTTATTAAAGAGACTGTCTTTTTCCCATTTAATGAACTTTGGGCCTTTGTCAAATATCAGCTTCTCATAGGTGGATGAATTTATGTCTGGATTCTCAGTTCTGTTCCATTGTTCTGTGTATCTGTTGTTGTACCAGTACCGGCCTGTTTTGAATACCGTGGTGGTATAATAGGTTCTAAGATCAGGTAGTGTGGTTTGTTCTTCTTTTTCAGTAATGCTTTACTTATCCAGGTCCTCTTCCCTTTCATATGAAGTTGGTGATTTGTTTCTCCAGCTCATTAAAAAATGCCATTAGAATTTGTATCCAGATTGCATTGTATCTGTAGATAGCTTCGAGTTGAATTGACATTTTTACAATGTTGAGTCTTCGTATTCATGAGCATGGTATATTTTCCCATTTATGAAGGTCTCTTTTGGTTTCTTGCCATAGTGTCTTGTAGTTTTCTTTGTATAGGTCTTTTATTTCTCTGGTTAGATTTATTACTAAGTATTTTATCTTCTTGGAAGCTGTTGTAAATGGTATTGATTTGGTGAGTTCCTTTTCAATGTTCTCTTTGTTGGTGTAGAGGAATCCAACTGATTTTTGTATGTTTATCTTGTATCCTGATACTTTGCTAAAATCTCCTATTAGTTCCTGTAGTTTTCTTGTAGATTCTTTAGGGTTTTCTGTGTATAAAATCATATGATCTGCAAATAGAGATAATTTTACTTCTTCCTTACCAATTTGGAAGGCCTTTTATTTCTTTTTCTAGCCTAATTGCTTTGGCTAGGACCTCCAACACAATGTTGAATAAGAGTGGTGATAAAGGGTATCCTTGTGTGGTTCCCGTTATATGTCTATTCTTACACATTTCAGCCATGCTGTCTTCATTATTTCTTTGTAGTGTAAGTTTTGAAATCCGGAGGTATGAGTCCTTCTACTTTGGCCTTCTTTTCCAAGTCTGTCTTCGCTGTTTTCGGTCCCTTGCAATTCAGTATGAATTTGAGAATCATCTTGTCGATTTCTACAAAGAAGTCAGCTGAGATTCTGATAGGGAATGCCTAAGTCTGCAGATCAGTTTGGGAGTATTGCTGTCTTAATGTTGAATCTTCTAACCTATGAACATGGGATGTTTTCCCACTTAATTATATCTTTTAATTTTTTTCAACAGTGTTTTGTAGTTTACAGAGCGTAAGTTTTATGTTTGTTTTGTTAAATTTATTCACAAGTGTTTTATTATTTTTAGAGTATTTTTGAATGATTTTCTTTATTCTTGGTCTGTCCATTGGAAGTGTATATAGATACAATTGATTTTTGTGTATTGATCTTGTACCCTGCAACCTTGTTGAACTCATTTATTGGTTCTAATATTTTTAGAGATTCCTTAGGTTTTTCTGTATACAGGATCATGTCTGTATATAGAAATATCTGTGAATAAAGAAGAGCCCTGGTGGAGCAGTGGTTAAGAGCTATGGCTGCTAACCAAAAAGGTTTGGAGTTTGAATCCACCAGCTGCTCCTTGGACACCCTATGAGGACATTCTGCTGTGTCCTGTAGTGTTGCTATGAGTTGGAATTTACTCAGCGGCCTTTGGTTTGCTTTGGTTTTGTGGCGAATAGAGATATTTTTACTTCTTCTTTTCCAATAAAAACCAAACCCAGTGCCGTCGAGTCGATTCCGACTCACAGCAACCCTATAGGACAGAGTAGAGCTGCCCCATAGAGGTTCCAAGGAGCGCCTGGTGGATTCGAACTGCCGACCCTTTGGTTAGCAGCCGTAGCACTTAATCACTATGCCACCAGGGTTTCCGCCTTTCGAATATGGAAGCTACTTATTTATTTAATTTCTATGTGTCTACCTGTTTATCTATTTATTTGCCTAATTGCCCTGGCTAGAACTTCCAGCAAATTTTTAAAAACATGGCAAGAGTGAATATCCTTGTCTCATTCCAGATATTAGGAAGAAAGCATCTAGTCTTTCAACATTAGGTATTATGTTAACTGTGTTTGTTTCATAGATATCCTTTCTTAAGTTGTAGAAGTTCCCTTCTACTCCTAATTTTTTAGTGTTTTTTTCATGACGAGTGTTGGATTTTGTCAAATGCCATTTCAGCATCTACTGAGATGATCATCTGCCTTTTTGTTTTTTATTCTATAAAAAAAAAATTACCTTAATTGATTTTCAGATGTTAAACTAACCTTGCATTCCTGGTACAAATTCCACTTGGTTCATGGTCTGAAATTCTTTTTATATGTTGCTAGATTTGATTTGCTAGCGTTTTGTTGAGTATTTTTGTGTCTGTATTCATAAAGGATCTTTTTTTTTTTATTGTTATGCTCTAAGTGAAAGTTTACAAATCAAGTCAGTCTCTCATATAAAAACTTACATACACCTTGCTATGTACTTCTAGCTGTTCTCCCCCTAATGAAACGGTATACCATCTCTACCCTGTATTCTCTGTGACCGTTCAAGCAGCTCTGTCACTCTCTACCTTCTAATCTTGCCTCCAGACAGAAGCTACCCAGATAGATTCATGTGTCTACCTGAGCCAAGAAACTCACTCCTCAGCAGTATCATTTTCTGTCTTATAGTCCAGTCCAATCCCTGTTTAAAGAGTTGGCTTTGGGAATGGTTTCAGTCTTGGGCTAACAAGGTCCAGGGACCATGATCTCTGGGGTCTGTCTAGTCTCAGACCATTAGGTCTGATCTTTTTACGAGAATTTGACGTCTGGATCCCACTTCTCACCTGCTCCTTCAGGGATTCCCTGTTGTGTTCCTTGTCAGGGCAGTCAGTGGTGGTAGCCGGGGACCATCTAGTTCTTCTGGTATCAGGCTGATGTAGTCCCTGGTTTATGTGGCCCTTTCTGTCTCTTGGGCTCGTATTTACCTTGTGTCTTTCATAAAAGTTTTTGGTCTGTAGATTTTTTCCTTGTGATCCCTTTGTCTGGTTTTGGTATCAGGGTAGTTTCGCCCTCAGAGAATGATTTGTGAAGTTTTCTACCCACTTCTTTTTTTTGGAAAGTTACCAAAAATTGTTATTAATTCTTCTTTAGATGTTTGGTAGAATTCAGTGGTGAAGCCATCTGGCTTTCCTTTGTGGGTAGTTTTTTGTATTTTTTTTAATTAGTAATTCATTCCCTTCTGTTGTTATAGATCTGTTCAGATTTTCTATTTCTGCTTGAGCCAGTTTTGGTAGTTTGTGTCCGTTTCATCTAAGTTACTTAACTTTTAGGTGTGTAATTCTTCATATTATTTTATTTAGCTAGCTGGTTTGAATTTCTATTATCCTTAGATACTTCTAATATCCTTAGATTTCTAAACACCTAAGACGTCATTAGGAAGTTGTGTAAGTGTCCTCTATCTTAATGTGTTAAATCAGGATAAAGGCTGTAAACAGTTGGCCCAAATGTTCTGGGTGGTTACCTCAATGCTTTGCTCTAGCTAAAGAAAGTTTGCCCAAGATTTATAATCCTAAGTCATAAATAGAATTAAAAATTGCTTTTAGTAAAGTGAAAATAATAAATAGTATACAATATAGTTAACGCTGAGAATGTCCATGACATCATAGCAATATCTCAGTTGAAGGATGACCAGTTTTAGTACCATTAAAATAATAGTGTTATGAAGTTGGTTTAAAATATTCTCTTAGAACTTTAGCACGAGATCTGGAGAGTCATGACTTGTGAATTTTACCGTCAATGATTTTTTTCTAACATCTCAAGAAGGATTACGACTGCGAGTAGAAAATAGGAGCAGGGGCTACTCTTCTAGTTCCCAAAAGGAATGGACATGCACAGCAAATAGGGGAAATACATTGTGCTCCATTAATGACTAGGATCAGGAGGATACAGGAATTAAAGTTAACAGAACAGTTCTTGAAAAAGCCTGAGGAAAACGCTCAACTAAAATATGAAGAGTAGAGCCTGGCCTATATCCCTCTGTAAAAATTATCAAGGTGAGTCTTAAATGATAACCAAACCGAACCAAAACCCATTGCTATTGAGTCGATTCTGACTTATAGTGACCCTGTAGGATAGAGTTACACTATGGCTACTAACCAAAAGGTCAGCAGTTCAAATCCACCAGGCATTTCTTAGAGCCTCTATGTGACATTTTTCCACTGTCCTGCAGAGTCACTATTAGTCAGAATGGACTCAATGGCAATAGGTTTGGTTTTGGTTTGGTTTATGGGATGAAGTAGTACTGCCCCATAGGCTTCCATGGAGTGGCTGGTGGATTCGAACTGCCGACCTTTTGGTTAGTAGCTGAGCTCTTAACCAGTGCACCACCAGAGCTCCAAATGATAACTAGAATGTGCCTCATCCGTTGCTTATTTAATTGAGCCAAAAGATAAGCCATATTTTATGTTGGTTACATTCTGGCCTTGGGAGAGAACTGAAACTTCCACAGGGTCAAAGTAGAATGCAAGAGACAAGAGCAATTCTGGAAGATGGCAACATGAGCAGGACTAGGTTCCCGAACCTCCTCACACGTACACCGAGAAGTACAAGGGATCTGTGATTAGCCCTGTGGGACTCTGAATTGGTGGGCAGTGCACATCAATAAGGACCTGTGGATGGACACAAATCAACGATGAACCTTGTAGGTAGGAAAAGTACTTATTCCATGGCCCTTGCTCCTCCTCCTCCTGTCACAGTGGGCTGTTGGCTGGTACAGACTATATTAGCAGGGTACGCAGAATAACATAGCATAGTCTGCTCTCCCATTGAACACATGGCTTGCCTGTGCACAGGGAAGGAAATCAGCAAGACATATCCCTGATAATCTGTTTGTGGTATGCCCGGCCCTCCCTCTCCTGGCATGACAGAAAGGTAACTGTTGTGGTCCCAGTTGACCCACGGCTCACCTGAGCACAGGAAAGGGCTCTGAGATAAGGGAGTCCTGAGATAGCAGGGGAGGAAGCAGTGAACAAAGACAGAAGACTGCACCCAGCACCTCTGGCAGTTCATTCAGTGTGGGCTTTCTAATCAGTTTGCTAGCCACTGAAGGACTGAAAATGTGTGCACCCTTCTCACAGCAGGGGAGAGAGCAATAATCAAAGAATGAAGGCTGTGCCTTCTGCAGGATGGATTGATTAGTGTGTGTTCTTTGTTCTGTTTGGGAGCTACTGAAAGTCAAAAAACTTGATCTGGATTTTTAGAAACAGCTACCAGAGAGGAAGAGGGAGCTATCTAAGGGAAGAAAGTGATAAGCAAAGTCTGAAGACTGTGCCCACCTAAGAGTTTTCTTGCAGAAAGTAGTGCTGTTGAAAATACTGAATACTTGGGAATCTAGAAAGAGCCAACAGCTTGTAAAATTCTAATGTCCTGGCTTCAAGAAAAAATTACAAGGCACACAAAATGGAAATGATGGCTTATCCAAGTAAATGAGATGGAGGGAGAGGAATTGCATCTGTGGAAGCCTAAATAATGAACACAATGGAAGAATATAATACAATATTAAACCAGCTGAAAGAACTAAAGGAAAACAGACTAAAGGAAATAAAAAAGACAATGCATGAATATAATGAGATTTTAAATAAAGAAAGAAATCAAACCTGTTGTCACTGAGTTGATTCTGATTCATAGCAGCCCTATAGAACTAAGTAGAACTGCCCCATAGGGTTTCCAAGGCTGTGATTTTCATGGGAACAGACTGCCACATCTTTCTCTGCAGTGGCTGGTAGGTTCAAACTTCTGACCTTTAGGTTAGCAGCCAATCACTTAACCACTGTGCCACCAGGGCTCCTTAAATAATGAGATTAAAAAAAAAAAAGAGATAGACACAATAAAAAGAAATACTAGAACTGAAAAAGACAATAATTGAAATGAGAAACTCATTGGAAGTATTGAACAACAGATTTCAGTAGGCAGAAGAATCAGTGAACTAGTGGGTAAGGTAATAGAAACTATGGAGGCTAAAGAACAAAAAAGAAGAATCAAGACTGCCAGTTAATTGGAATTATGGGGCAACATGAAGCAAACCAACATACACATCGTCAGAATCCCTGAAGGAAATGAGAAGATAGGGACAGAAAAAATATTTGTACAAATAGTGGCAGAAAACTTTTCTCTAAATCTGATGAAGGACATGTATATACAAATTCAAATAGGATAACCCCAAAGAGATCCACACTGAAACATTATAATCAAGCTCTCTAAAAAGGGAGAGAACCCTGAAAGCAGTAGGAAAGAAGCAAACAGTCACATACAAAAGATCCCTGGTAACAAGTGTCGATTTCTCCTCAGAAACCTTGGCGATCATAAGACAATGGAATGACATATTCCAAATGCTGAAAGAAAAGAATTATCAACTAAGAATACTATATCTGACAAAACTGTCTATCAAAAATGAGGGCAAAATCAAGACATTGCTAGATAAACAAAAGCTCAGGGAGTTCATAACTATGAGACCTGCCTTACATGAAATGCTAATGGGAGTCCTTCAGATAGGGAAGAAAAGACACAAGACAATAACTCAAAGACATATATAGGAAAAAAAAATCTCTGTTAAAGGTAATTGTAGGGACAAATATAAGGGTACATTTTAAGATTTGTATTTATTTTGCTTGGTAATACTATTTCTTATGCCCTTCATGTTTTACAATGACAGATGCATTAAAAAAATAAGTAGCAATATATATTACAGGGAACATGATGTAGGAAGATGTAATTGGTAATAACACAAATGGTTGGGGAGGAGGAATGGTGTAGGAGTTTTCTTTGTTAATTAAAGTTAAGTTGTATCAGTTTAATCCAAGTTTTTATAAATGTTAAATGTAATACTCATGGTAACCACAAAGAATATATCTAAAAAATACAAAAGGGAAGACGAAGGGAATCAAAATGGTTCAGTTCAAAACTCAAGAAAACATAAAAGTTGACAATATTAGAGGAAATAAGGGTAAAAGAAGGTATAAGAAACATAAATCACAAAATAGCAGAAGTCCTTCTTTATGTGTAATTACAGTGAATGTAAGTGAACTAAGTCTTTCAATCAAAAGGCAGAGAGAGGCAGAATTAAGAAAACATGATCCAAGTATATGCTGTGTACAACACATCTTAGGCCCACATACACAAATATGTTAAAGTGGAAAAAATGGGGGAAAAAATCTTCCATGCAAATGGTAACCAGAACAGCTGGAGTGTTGATTTTATTATCAGACAAAACAGACTTTAAATCAGTATCTGTTATAAGAGGCAAAGAAGGGCAATATATAGTGATAAAAGGATCAATTCATCAAGAAGATATAACAATTAGAAATATGTATGCACCTAACATTAGAGCTCCTAAATATATAAAACAAACACTGATAGAATTGAAGGGAGAAATGAACAGCTCCACAGTAATAATTGGAGATGTCAATACACCACTCCTAGTAGTGGACAGAACATACAGAATGAAGAGCAATAAAGAAACAGAGGACCTGAGTGACACTATAAACCAACTAGACCTAACAGACATATGTAGAACATTCTACCCAACAACAGAACAATATACATTCTCCAGGATAGGCCACATGTTAGGTCACAAAGCAATCTCAATAAATTTAAAAGGATTGAAATCATGTGAATTATTTTCTCTGACCACAAAGGGGTGAAATTAGAAGTTAATAACAGAAAACTGGAAGACACAAATTTATGGAAATAAAAAAAACTATTAAATAATCAATGAAGAAATGAAAAGAAATCAAAAGAATTAGAGCCTAATTAAAATGAAAGCACAGCATATCAAAACTTACGGGTTGCAGTGAAAGCAGTACTCAGGCAAATTTGTAGATGCAAATGCCTACATTAAAAAAGAAAGATCACAAATCACGTACCTAATTTTGCAACTTATGGGGCTCAAAAAAGAAGGAAACCAAACCAAAAGCAGCCAGAAGGAAGAAGATAACAAAGAGCAGAGGTAATGAAATAGAGAACAGAGAAACAATGGAATCAATGAAATCAATATCCACAAACCTTTAGATATACAAAGAAAGAATTAAGATGCAAATATCTAAAATTGCAAATGAAATTGAGGACATTACAGCTGATCCTAGAGAAATAAAAAGGATCATAACAGCATACTATGAACAATTGTACACCAGCGTATTAGATAGTCTAGATGAAATAGACAAATTCTTAGAAGCTTAAGCTTCATATATTGACTCAAGAAGTAATAGATTTCAGCAAATGTATAACAAGTGAAGGGATTGTATCAGTAATCAAAGACCTTCCAACAAAGAAAAGTCCTGGACCAAATGGCTTCACTGGGGAAATTCTATCATTTTTTATAAGGAGTGACCCAAATCTTCCTTAAATTTTTCAAAAAGAGAGGAGGGGGTGTGGGGCCAAGATGGCTGAATCGTCAGATGTTTCCTATGGTCCCTGTTAGAACAAAGATCCGAAAAAACAAGTGAATCAATTATATACGACTACGAGCCCTGAACATCAGAGACAAAGTTGAGGAATCAGACAGTGTCAAGGGGAGGGAGAGACAGTTCAGAAGCAGCAAAGAGGCAAGCAGTACCACTTGGGTCATGATTTACCACATCAGGAAAGACCAGGCAGCGGAGAGTCTGCACAAGCCTCTGGAGCCAGGTGGCTCAGAGACAATAGTCAATATCAAATCACATAAAGATGCAGATCAAGATGGCTCCAGCAAGCGACCAAAACAACCAGGAAACCTCCTGGAGGAAGAGAAGGTCTTGGAATTACTGGAGGTAGAATTCAAAAAGTCAGTATACAGAGGTCTTCAAGAGATCAGGAAGGAGATGAGGCAAAACTCAGACCAAGCCAAGGAACACACAAAGCAATACGGAATTCAGGAAAGCTATACAAGACCAGAATGACAAATTTAAAAGGCTGCAAGAATCCATAGGGAGACAGCAAATAGAATTTCAAAAGATTAACAAAAAAATTTCAGTATTAGACAACTCAATAGAAAGTCATGGGAGCAGAATTGAAGCAATGGCAGTAAGAATTACTGAGATTGAAGATAGAGCACTTGACAACAATTTATTTGAGGAAAAAGCAAATAAAAGAATTTTTTAAAAATGAAGAAACTCTGAAACTTATGGAGGACACTAACAAGAGAACATACAAATGATTGGAGTACCAGAACATGGGGGGATAACAGAAAATACAAAGAATTGTTGAAGATTTGCTGGCAGAAAACTTCCCTGATACTGTGAAAGACTAGATGATATCTACCCAAGAAGCTCATTGAACCCCACACAGGGTAGATCCCAAAAGAAAGTCACCAAGACATACTTTAATCAAACTTGCCAAAACCAAAGATAAAGGGAGAATTTTAAGAGCAGCTAGGCATAAATGAAAGTCACCTACAAAGGAGAGTCAATACGACTAAGCTCTATCAGCTGAAACCATGTAGGCAAGAGGCAATGGGATGATACAGATAAAGCCTTGAAGGAAAAAAAATTGCCAGCCAAGAATTTATATATCCAGCAAAACTGTCTCTCAAATACGAAGGTCAATTTAAGGCATTTCCAGATACACAGAAGTTAAGAAAATTTGTAAACACAAAGTTATAAGAAATGTTACAGAGAGTCCTCCTCTTAGAGAACAAACAGTATCAGATAACAACCCAAGACTAGAACACAGTACAGAACAACCAGATATCAACCTGGATACGGAAGTCACAAAAATAAGTCAAAGCGAAAACACTGAAAATAGGGAGACAGAGATGTCAATATGTAAAAGATGACAACGTTAAAACAAAAAAGAGGGACTAAATATGGAGAAGAAGTTAAAGCAGTATCAAGAAATAAAAGAATGGTTGAAACTTAGAAACGGGTAAATTTTAAGGTGACCACAAAGGAAACTAACAAATCTATCCATGAAAATAAGAAAGAAGAAGAACGTGAAGCCTCAGCAAATACAAAATCAACAATAATGAAAAAGATGAAAATACAGAAAAGCAAAGCCCAGAAAATTAAGTAGAACAAAGAAACTGTCAACACCACAAAAAACAAACAAACATCAAAATGACAGCACTAAACTCATACCTATCAGTAATTACACTGAATGTAAATGGGCTAACTGCACCAATAAAAAGAAAGACAGTGGAAGAATGGATTTAAAAAACACCATCCATCTGTATGCTGCCTACGAGAGATACACCTTAGACTCAAAGACACAAAGTAAAACTCAAAGGATGGGAAAAAATATATCAAGCAAGCAACAATCAAAAAAGAGCAGGAGTGGCAATATTAATCTCTGACAAAATATACGTTAAAGCAAAATCCACTAGAAAGGATAAGGACACTATATAGTAACTATAGGGTCAATACTCAGGGGATATAAACATAAATATATACACACTCAATGACAGGGCTCCAGAATACATAAAACAAACTCTAGTAGCATTGAAAAGAGAGAGACAGCTCCACAATAATAGTAGGAGACTTCAACACACCACTTTTGTTGAAGGACACAACATCTAGAAAGAAGCTCAAGACACACAAGATCTAAATGCCACAATCAACCAACTTGATCCTGTAGACATATACAGAACACTCCACCCAAGAGCAGCCAAGTATACTTTCTTTTCCAACGCACACGGAACATTCTCCAGAATAGACCACATATTAGGCCATAAAGCAAGCCTTAACAGAATCCAAAACATCAAAATATTACAAAGGATCTTTTCTGACCATAAAGCCATAAAAGTAGAAATCAATAAAAGAAAAGGCACGGAAAAAAAATCAAATACATGGAAACTAAATAACACCTTGCTCAAAAACTACTGGGTTATAGACAAAATCAAGGACAGAATAAAGAAATTTGTAGAATAAAATGAGAATGAAAACACATCTTACTAGAACCTTTGGGACACAGCAAAAGAAAGTGCTCAGAGGTCAATTTATAGCAATAAATGCACACATACAAAAAGAATACAGGTCCAAATCAAAACATTAACCATACAACTCGAAAAAAATGGGAAGAGATCAGCAAAACAAGCCCTTGGCTACCAGAAGAAAGGAAATAATAAAGATTAGAGCAGAAAAAGAAAAAAGAATAGAAAAACAATTGAGTCAACAAGACCCAAAGCTGGTTCTTTGAAAAGATCAACAAAATCGATAAACCATTGGCCAAACTGACAAAAGATAACAGGAGAGGAAACAGATAACCCAAAAAATGAATTGGGCAATATCACAACAGACCCAATTGAAATTAAGAGAATCATAACAGAATACTATGAAAAATTGTACTCTAACAAATTTTAAAACCTAGAGGAAATAGACAAATTTCAGGAAACACACTACCTACCTAAACTAACACAAACTGACAGAGAAAAAAATAAATAAACCTATATCAAAAGAAGAGACTGAAGAGAGAATAAAAAGAAACTTCCAACAAAAAAAAGCCCTGGCCCTGACAACTTCACTGGAGAATTCTACCAAACTTTCAGAGAAGAGTTAACACCAGTATTGCTAAAGGTATTTCAGAGCACAGAAAAGAAGGGAATACTCCCAAACTCGTCCTATGACGCCGGCATAACCCTGATACCAAAGCCAGGTAAAGACGGCACCAAAAAAAAAAAAAAATTACAGACAAATATCCCTCATGAACATAGATGCAAAAATCTTCAAAAAAATTCTAGCTGATAGACCCACTTTGAAGAGTGGCGTCTGGGGTCTTAATCGCCAGCAAGCAGCCATCTAAGATACATCAATTGGTCTCAACCCACTTGGATCAAAGGAAAATGAAGAACACCAAGGACACAAGGCGATTACGAGCCCAAGAGACAAAAAGGGCCACATGAACCAGTGACTACATCATCCTGAGACCAGAAGAACTAGATGGTGCCCGGCTACAACCGATGACTGCCCTGACAGGGAACACAGCAGAGAACTCCTGAGGGAGCAGGAGAGCAATGAGATGCAGACCCCAAATTCTCATAAGACCAGACTTAATGGTCTGACTGACACTAGAAGGACCCCAGTGGTCACGGCCCACAGACCTTCTGTTGGCCCAAGACAGGAACCATTCCCGAAGCCAACTCTTTAGACATGGATTGGACTGGACAATGGGTTGGAGAGGTGTGCTGGTGAGGAGTGAGCCTCTTGGATCAGGTAGACACTTGAGACTATGTTGTCATCTCCTGCCTGGAGGGGAGATGAGAGGGTGGAGGGGGTTAGAAGCTGGCAAAATGGACACAAAAAGAGAGAGTGCAGGGAGAGAGTGGGCAGTCTCATTAGGGAGAGAGTAATTGGGAGTGTGTAGCAAGGTGTATATGGGTTTTTGTGTGAGAGACTGACTTGATTTGTAAACTTTCACTTAAAGCACAATAAAAATTATAAAAAAATTCTAGCTAATAGAATTCAACAACGTGTCAAGAAAGTAATTCACCATGGCCAAGTGGGATTCATACCAGGTATGCAAGGATGGTTTAACATTAGAAAATCAGTCAATGTAATCCATCACATAACAAAAGATAAGCACCATATGATCTTATGAGTTGATGCAGAAAAGGTATTTGACAAAGTCCAACACCCATTCATGATGAAAAATCTCAGCAAAATAAGAATAAAAGGGAAATTCCTTGACATAATTAAGGGAATTTGTACAAAACCAACAGCCAACATCATCCTAAATGGAGACAGTCTGAACCAGACAAGGATGCCCTTTATCATCACTCTTATTCAACATGGTGCTGAATGTCCTAGCCAGAGCAATAAGGCAAGAAAAAGAAATAAAAGGCATCTAAATTGGTAAGGAAGAAGTAAAAGTATCCCTATTCATGGATAAAAAGATCTTATACAGAGAAAACCCCAAAGAATCCACAGAAAAACTGCTGGAACTAATAGAATAGAAGATTTCAGCAAAGTATCAGGATACAAGATAAACATACAAAAATCAGTTGGATTCCTCTACACCAACAAAGAGAACTTCGAAAAGGAAATCAAATGAATATCATTCACAATAGCTCCCAAGAACATAAAATAATTAGGAGTAAACCTAACCTGAGACATAAAAAGACCTGTACAAAGAAAACTACAAGACACTACTGCAAGGAACCAAAAGAGACCTTCATAAGTGGGAAAACATACCATGCTCATAGATAGGAAGACTCAACATTGTGAAGATGTCAGTTCTACCCAAAGCGATCTACAGGTACAATGCAATTGTGATCTAAATTCCAACAACATTTTTACAAATCACCAACTTCATTTAGAAAGGGAAGAGGCCCCAAATAAATGAAGCATTACTGAGAAAGAACAAAGTGGGAGGCCTCACACAACCTGATTTTAGAACCTGTTATACTGCCACGGTAGTCAAAACAGCCTGGTACTGGTACAACAGATAAGTAGGCCAACAAAACAGAATTGAGAATCCAGACATAAATTCATCCACCTGTATGCAGCTGATATTTGACAAAGGCCCAAAGTCCATTAAGTGGGGGAAAAACTGCCTCTTTAACAAATGGTGCTGTCATAACTGGATATCCATTTGCAAGAAATGAAAGAAGACCTATACCTCATACAGTGCACAAAAACTAACTCAAAATGGATCAAAGACCTAAATATAAAATCTAAAATGATAAAAGATCATGGAAGAAAGAATGGGGACAACACTAGGAGCCCTAATACTTGGCATAAACTGTATATAAAACATTATTAACAATACAGAAGTGAAACGAGATAACTGGGAGCTCCTAAAATCAAACACTTATGCTCATCCAAAGAATTCACCAAGAGAGTAAAAATACAACCCAGACTTGGGAAAAAATTTTTGGCTATGACATATTCAATCAGGGTCTAATCTCTCAAGTCCACAAGATACTTCAAAACCTCAACAACAAAAAGACAACCGAATTAAAAAATGGGCAAAGGATATGAACAGCCACTTCACCGAAGAACACATTTCGGCAGCTAACAGATACCTGAGGAAATGCTCATAATCATTAGCCATTAGAGAAATGCAAATCAAAACTACAATGAGATACCATCTCACCCTAACAAAGGTGGCACTCATCCAAAAACCACAAAATAATAAATGTTGGAGAGGTTGTGGAGAGACTGGAACACTTATACACTGCTGTGGGAATGTAAAATGGTAAAGCCACTTTGGAAATCAATTTGATTCTGCCTTAAAAAGCTAGAAATATAAATACCACAAGATCCAGCAATCACATTCCTTGGAATATATCCTGTAGTTATAACAGCTGTCACATGAGTAGATATATGCACACCCACGTTTATTGCAGCACTTTTCACAATAGCAAAAAGATAGAAACAACCTAGGTTCCCATCAGCAGATGAATGGATAAATTATGGTACATACACACAATGGAATACTACTCAATGATAAAGAACAATAATAAACCTAGGAAGCATCTCACAGCTTGGGTGAATCTGGAGGGCATTATGCTGAGTGACGTTAATTAGTCGGAAAAGGACAAATGTTGTATGAGACCACTATTATGTAAGAACTTAAGGAAAGATTTAAAAAGAAAACATTCTTTGATGGTTACCAGGGTGGGGAGGGATGGAGAGGGGAATTCATTAACTAGATAGTAGACTTGAATCATAGGTGCAGCGAAGGACAGCATACAGGGGAAGTCAGCACAACTGGACTAAAGCAAAAGCTAAGAAGTTTCCTGAACACAACCAAACACCTTGAGGGAGATTAGGTCAACTGTCATAACAAAGTTTATTAAGAAAATGTTCTGGATGCTGCTTTAGTGAGTGGCGTTTGGGATCTTAAAAGCTTTTCAGCGGCCATCTAATGCGTCAATTGGTCCCAACTAACCTGGAATGAAGGAGAATGAAGAACACCAAAGACACAAGGAAAATTGTAGCCCAAGAGACAAAAGGGCCACCTAAACCAGAGATTCCATCAGTCTGAGACCAGAAGAACTAGTTGGTGCCCAGCTACCATCAGTGACATCCCTGACAGGGTGTACAACAGACAGTCCCTGATGGATTGGGAGAAAAGTTTGGAGCAGAATGCAAATTCACATAAAAAGATCAGACTTAATGGTTAGACTGAGACTGGAGGAACCCTCACAGCCATGGCCCCCAGATGCTCTGTTAACCCAGAATTAAAACCATTCCTGAAGCTCACTCTTCAGACAAAAATTAGGCTAGACTTTAACACAAAAAACAATACTCATAAAGAGTGTGCATCTTAGTTCAATCAGATACACGAGACCAAATGGGCGGCTCTTGTCCAGAGGCAGGATGAGGAGACAGGAAGTGACAGGATCTGGTTGAATGGACACAAGAAACCTGGAGTCGAAAGGTGGAGTGTGTGGTCACATTATAGGGATTGCAACTTAATGCCACGTAACAATATATAAATCTTTGTATGAGAAATTCACTTGAGCTGTAACCTTTCACCTGAAGCACAATTAAAAAAAAAAAAAGGGTGGGAACACTTCCTAACTCTGTCTATGAGGCTAGCATTACTCTGATACCAAAGCCAGATAACCTTGAACAAATACTAGCAAACTGAATCTGAAAGCATGTTAAGAGGGTATACGTCATGTTCAAGTGGTTCAACATTAGAAAATCAAGCAATATAATACATTGCATTAATAGAACAAAGGAAAAGAACCACATGATCATCTCAACACACAGAAGGTATCTGACAAAAATCCAACACTCCTTCCTGATTAAAAAAACAAAAAGTAAGAACTGAAGAAAAAATTCAAACCATGAGTTGCAATATTGAAGGATTCTATGGGAAAATATTAAATGACCCAGGAACACCAAAAGAAGATGGAAGGAATACACAGAGTCATAGTACCAAAAAGAGTTGGTCGACATTCCTCCATTTCCGGAGGTAGCATATGATAAAGAACCGACTGTACTGAAGGAAGAAGTCCAAGCTGCACTGAAGACATTGACGAAAAACAAGGCTCCAAGAATTAATGGCATACCAACTGAGATGTTTCAACAAACAGATGCAGCACTGGAGGTAATTCCTTGTCTATATCAAGAAATTTGGAAGACAGCCTCCTGGCCAACCAAATGAAAGAGATCCATATTTGTGCCCGTTCCACAGAAAGGTGATCCAACACAATGCAGAAATTGTTGAATAATACCATTAACATCACACACAAGTAAAATTTTGCTGGAGATCATTCAAAAGTGATTGCAGCAATACATTGACAGGGAAATGCCAGAGGTTCAAGCTGGATTCAGAAGAAGATATCATTTCTGATGTCAGATATATCTTGGCTGAAAGCAGAGAGTATTAGAAAGATTTACCTTTGTTTTATTGAGTATGCCAAGGCATTCAACTGTGTGGATCATAAATTATGGATAACATTACAAAGAATGGGAATTCCAGAACACTTAACTGTGCTCGTGAGGAACAAGTATGTAGACCAAGAGGCAGTCATTCAAACAGAATAAGGGAATACTGCATGGTTTAAAGTCAGAAAAGGTGTGCGTCATGGTCGTATCCTTTCACCATACTTTTTCCCCAATCTGTATGCAGAGCAAATAATTTGAGAAGCTTGAGCCTATGAAAAAGAATGCAACATCAGGATTAGAGGAAGACTTATTAATAACCTGTGATATACAGTTGACACAACCTTGCTCGCTGAAAGTGAAGAGAACTTGAAGCACTTACTGAAGAAGATCAAAAACGTAACGACTCAGCAAACATAAAGTCAAATACTATGAAAATGAGGATCTCACAATTTACAAAGAAAAACATCTCAGCACAAAAAAGTAAGTGGAAAAATGAAATTGTTAACAACACACATAAAAAGGCATCAAAATGACAAGACTAAACACTTACTTATCTATAATTACGCTGAATGTAAATGGACTAAATGCACCAATAAAGAGACAAGAGAGTCTCAGACTGCATAAAGAAACATGATCCGTCTATATGCTGCCTACAAGAGACACACCTTAGACTTAGAGACAGAAACAAACTAAAACTCAAACGATGGAAAAAAATATATCAAGCAAACAACAAGCAAAAAAGAAGAGGAGTAGCAATATTAATTTCTGACAAAATAGACTTTAAAGTTAAATCTACCACAAAGGATAAAGAAGGACACTACATAATGATAAAAGGGACAATTGACCAAGAAGATAAAACCATATTAAATATTTATGCACCCAATGACAGGGCTGCAAGATACATAAATCAAATTTTAACAGAACTGAAAAGTGAGATAGACACCTCCACAATTATAGTAGGAGACTTCAACACACCACTTTCGGAGAAGGACAGGACATCCAGTAGGAAGCTCAATACAGACACGGAAGACCTAATTACTACAATCAACCAACTTGAACTCATTGGCTTGTACAGAACTGTCCACCCAACTGCTGCAAAGTATACTTTTTTTTCTAGCGCACATGGAACATTCTCTAAAATAGACCACATATTAGGTCATAAAACAAACCTTTGCAGAACCCAAAACATCGAAATATTACAAAGCATCTTCTCAGACCACAAGGCAATAAAACTAGAAATCAATAACAGAAAAACTAGGGAAAAGAAATCAAATACTTGGAAACTGAACAATACCCTCCTGAAAAAAGACTGGGTTATAGAAGACATCAAGGAGGGAATAAGGAAATTCATAGAATTCAACGAGAATGAAAATACTTCCTATCAAAACCTCTGGGACACAGCAAAAGCAGTGCTCAGAGGCCAATTTATTTCGATAAATGCACACATACAAAAAGAAGAAAGAGCCAAAATCAGAGAACTGTCCCTACAACTTGAACAAATAGAAAGCGAGCAACAAAAGAATCCATCAGGCACCAGAAGAAAACAAATAATAAAAATTAGAGCTGAACTAAATGAATTAGAGAACATAAAAACAATTGAAAGAATTAACAAAGCCAAAAGCTGGTTCTTTGAAAAAATTAACAAAATTGATAAACCACTGGCTAGACTGACTAAAGAAATACAGGAAAGGAAACAAATAACGCGAATAAGAAACGAGAAGGGCCACATCACAACAGACCCAACTGAAATTAAAAGAATCATATCAGATTATTATGAAAAATTGTACTCTAACAAATTTGAAAACCTAGAAGAAATGGATGAATTCCTGGAAAAACACTACCTACCTAAACTAACACAATCAGAAGTAGAACAACTAAATAGACCCATAACAAAAAAAGAGATTGAAACGGTAATCAAAAAACTCCCAACAAAAAAAAGCCCTGGCCCGGACGGCTTCACTGCAGATTTCTACCAAACTTTCAGAGAAGAGTTATCACCACTACTACTACAGGTATTTCAAAGCATAGAAAATGATGGAATACTACCCAACTCATTCTATGAAGCCACCATCTCCCTGATACCAAAACCAGGTAAAGACATTACAAAAAAAGAAAATTATAGACCTATATCCCTCATGAACATAGATGCAAAAATCCTCAACAAAATTCTAGCCAATAGAATTCAACAACATATCAAAAAAATAATTCACCACGATCGAGTGGGATTTATACCAGGTATGCAAGGCTGGTTTAATATCAGAAAAACCATTAATGTAATCCACCACATAAATAAAACAAAAGACAAAAACCACATGATCTTATCAATTGATGCAGAAAAGGCATTTGACAAAGTCCAACACCCATTTATGATAAAAACTCTCACCAAAATAGGAATTGAAGGAAAATTCCTCAACATAATAAAGGGCATCTATGCAGAAAAAAAAAAAAAAATTTTTTTTATGCAAAGCCAACAGCCAACCTCACTCTAAATGGAGAGAACCTGAAAGCATTTCCCTTGAGAACGGGAACCAGACAAGGATGCCCTTTATCACCGCTCTTATTCAACATTGTGCTAGAAGTCCTAGCCAGGGCAATTAGGCTAGACAAAGAAATAAAGGGCATCCGGATTGGCAAGGAGGAAGTAAAGTTATCTCTATTTGCAGATGACATGATCTTATACACAGAAAACCCTAAGGAATCCTCCAGAAAACTACTGAAACTAATGGAAGAGTTTGGCAGAGTCTCAGGTTATAAGATAAACATACAAAAATCACTTGGATTCCTCTACATCAACAAAAAGAACACCGAAGAGGAAGTCACCAAATCAATACCATTCACAGTAGCCCCCAAGAAGATAAAATACTTAGGAATAAATCTTACCAAGGATATAAAAGACCTATACAAAGAAAACTACAAAGCTCTACTACAAGAAATTCAAAAGGACATACTTAAGTGGAAAAACATACCTTGCTCATGGATAGAAAGACTTAACATATTAAAAATGTCTATTCTACCAAAAGCCATCTATACATACAATGCACTTCCGATCCAAATTCCAATGTCATATTTTAAGGGGATAGAGAAACAAATCACCAATTTCATATGGAAGGGAAAGAAGCCTCGGATAAGCAAAGCATTACTGAAAAAGAAGAAGAAAGTGGGAGGCCTCACTCTACCTGATTTCAGAAGCTATTATACAGCCACAGTAGTCAAAACAGCCTGGTACTGGTACAACAACAGGCACATAGGCCAATGGAACAGAATTGAGAACCCGGATATAAATCCATCCACATATGAGCAGCTGATATTTGACAAAGGCCCAGTGTCAGTTAATTGGGGAAAAGATAGTCTTTTTAACAAATGGTGCTGGCATAACTGGATATCCATTTGCAAAAAAATGAAACAGGACGCATACCTCACACCATGCACAAAAACTAACTCCAAGTGGATCAAAGACCTAAACATAAAGACTAAAACGATAAAGATCATGGAAGAAAAAATAGGGACAACCCTAGGAGCCCTAATACAAGGCATAAACAGAATACAAAACATTACCAAAAATGACGAAGAGAAACCAGATAACTGGGAGCTCCTAAAAATCAAACACCTATGCTCATCTAAAGACTTCACCAAAAGAGTAAAAAGACCACCTACAGACTGGGAAAGAATTTTCAGCTATGACATCTCCGACCAGCACCTGATCTCTAAAGTCTACATGATTCTGTCAAAACTCAACCACAAAAAGACAAACAACCCAGTCAGAAGTGGGCAAAGGATATGAACACACACTTCACTAAAGAAGATATTCGGGCAGCTTACAGATACATGAGAAAATGCTCTCGATCATTAGCCATTAGAGAAATGCAGATTAAAACTACGATGAGATTCCATCTCACTCCAACGAGGCTGGCATTAATCCAAAAAACACAAAAGAATATATGTTGGAGAGGCTGTGGAGAGATTGGAACTCTTATACACTGCTGGTGGGAATGTCAAATGGTACAACCACTTTGGAAATCTATCTGGCGTTATCTTAAACAGTTAGAAATAGAACTACCATACAACCCAGAAATCCCACTCCTAGGAATATACCCTAGAGAAACAAGAGCCTTCATACAAACAGAGATATGCACACCCATGTTTATTGCAGCTCTGTTTACAATAGCAAAAAGCTGGAAGCAACCAAGGTGTCCATCATCGGATGAATGGTTAAATAAATTGTGGTATATTCACACAATGGAATACTACGCATCGATAAAGAACAGTGACAAATCTGTGAAACATTTCATAACATGGAGGAACCTGGAAGGCATTATGCTGAGCGAGATCAGTCAGGGGCAAAAGGACAAATATTGTATAAGACCACTATTATAAGATCTTGAGAAATAGTATAAACTGAGAAGAACACATACTTTTGTGGTTACGGGGAGGGGAGGGAGGGAGGGAGGGAGGGAGGGAGAGGGTTTTTTACTGATTAATTTTTTAAGAACTGCTTTAGGTGAAGGGAAGGACAATACTCAATACATGGAAGGTCAGCTCAACTGGACTGGACTGGACCAAAAGCAAAGAAGTTTCCAGGATAAACTGAATACTTCAAAGGTCAGCGGAGCAAGGGCGGGGTTTGGGGACCATGGTTTTCGGGGACTTCTAAGTCAATTGGGAAAATAATTCTATTATGAAAACATTCTGCATCCCACTCTGAAATGTGGCGTCTGGGGTCTTAAATGGTAACAAGCGGCCATCTAAGATGCATCAATTGGTCTCAACCTACCTGGAGCAAAGGAGAATGAAGAACACCAAGGTCACACGACAACTAAGAGCCCAAGAGACAGAAAGGGCCACATGAACCAGAGACCTACATTATCCTGACACCAGAAGAACTAGTTGGTGCCCGGCCACAATCGATGACTGCCCTCACAGGGAGCACAACAAAGAACCCCTGAGGGAGCAGGAGATCAGTGGGATGCAGACCCCAAATTCTCATAAAAAGACCATACTTAATGGTCTGGCTGTGACTAGAGGAATCCCGGCGGTCATGGTCCCCAAACCTTCTTTTGGCACAGGACGGGAACCATTCCCGAAGACAATTCATCAGACATGAAAGGGACAGGACAGTGGGTGGGAGAGAGATGCTGATGAAGAGTGAGCTAATTATATCAGGTGGACACCTGAGACTGTGTTGGCATCTCCTGTCTGGAGGGGGGATGGGAGGATAGAGAGAGTTGGAGGTTGGCAAAGTTTTCACGAAAGGAGAGACTGGAAGGGCTGACTCATTAGGGGGAGAGCAAGTGAGAGTAAGGAGTAAGATGTATATTAACTTATATGTGACAGACTGACTTGATTTGTAAACGTTCACTTGAAGCTCAATAAAAGTTAATAAAAAAAAAGAGATTGACTCAAGACGCACCTTACACTAATCCTGTCTCATAACAAAGGCAACCCATTCCCAAATGGGATTATACCACAGGGATAGAGATTAGGATTTATAATACATAATTTTGGAGTACACAATTCAATCCATAACATTCCACCCTTTGGCCCCCCAAAATTCCTTGCCACATGCAAAACACATTCATCCCATCATAAAAAAAAAACTAAAAAGTTTTTTTATTATCCCGAAATTCTTAAATTGACTCCGAGTCCAAAATCCCGTCTTCTGAATCATCTAAATCAAATATGTGTAAGACTTTAGGTGTATTCCATCCTGGGGCAAAATTCCTCTTCATCTGTGAACTTGTGAAATCTAGACTACAAGTTGTGTGCTTCCAAAGTACAATGGTGGAACAGGTAGAAGATAGACATTTCCATTACAAATAGGAAAAATTGAAGGGAAAGAAGGGATAACAGGCACCAAAGAAGTCCAAAACCCAGCAGAACAGTTGCATTAGCTCTCAAACCTTGAAAATAACCCTCTGTTCTTTGGTACCATCTGAGCAAGGGCCGTGCCCTCCAGACTCTGGGTGTTGGCCATACTCTCTGGATTCTGGGTGGAGGCCTCTCTGCCTTCCAGGCCCACTGGGATGGCAACTTTGCTCCTTCAGCTTTGGTGGCTCCATTCTCCTAGTCTGAGTGGCGACCCTTCTGCTCCTGGGGCATGGAAGCCCCACCTCCTCAGCTTTGGGCAGCAGCCCCATCCTCTTGGCCAAACTGAATGGTAGCCCTATACTCTGGAATTGAGTTGGTGAAGATCTGATTCTTTGAAACCTAGGAGGTCGTGGCTCTACCCTTTGAGACCTCGGAGGCTGTAGACTCATCCTTTGAGACCTAGGCAGCTATAATTCCCATGCTCCTTCCAAAAATTCTGCTGACCTCCAAGCTGCTCCAGGGATGGTTCTTTTCTTTTCTTGGAGGACAACAGATACAGCTCCTTTGGCCTATTTCCTGGCTGTAGAATTCCAAGAGGCAGCCAGAGTTCTTTCCTTTCGCTCTTTATCTCTCCCCTTCGGTCTAAGCTCATGGGTTTTCTGCTGTGGTGGTTAGCTCCATCGGTCACAGGCTTAATCTCTTTAACAAAAGATTGTATAGCCACATCCTTGGTGAAAGTTCTAGGACACTTGTCCTTAGTTTGTACAACAGAATTTTCCAAATCTTTAAGTTCCGTTTTCATTTTGCACAGTCGTTTCTAAGTCCATCTCTTTCTTCTCGCATTTAACTATAAATGGCAAAAAGAAACCATGGGCCCCTTTAAAATTTTGCTTAGGAATCTCATCAGTCAAATATCCAGGTTCATCGCTTACAAATTCCACCTTCTACCGAACATTTGAACATAATTCGACAGGTTCTCTGCCACCGCGTCAAAAGCATCACCCTTCCTCCACTGTCCACTCACAGGCTCATCATTTCCTTTCAGAGCCTCAGCAGGAGCACGTTTAACACCCACATTTCTGACGACATCCTGTGGCTGGTGCCACGTGTGTTCTCTGAAGTGACACTTTCCCTATAGCTCTCCTCACTTCCTTCTGAGCCGGCAGCAGAATTTGCCTTTGCTCATAATTTTACCGACAGTCTCTTCAAGGCAATCTAGGCTTTTACCATTATGCACCCTTAAAAACTCTTCCAGCCTCTACCCGCTACCCAGTTCCAAAACCACTTTTAGGTGCCTGTTCACAGCGGCACCCCACTCTCCTGGTACCAACCTGTCTTAGTGATCTAGTGCTGCTATAACAGAAGTACCGTAAGCGAGTGGCTTCAGCAATTTATTTTATCACAGTTTAGGAGAATAGAAGTTTGAATTCAGGGTGCTGGCTCTAGCGGGCTTTCTCTGTTGGCTCTGGAGGAAGGTCTTAGTCTCTTTGAGCTTCTGCTCCTGGGTGATCTCCAAGTGTCTTGGCATCTGTCTTCCCCGGTTTCTGCTTCTTGCTTGTTTAATCTCTTTCAAATCTCAGAAGAGGTTGACTCAAAACACATCCTACACTAATCCTGTCTTATTAACATAACAGAGAAAACCCATTCCCAAATGGGATTATAACCACAGGTTTAGAGATTAGGATTTACAATACATAATTTTGAGGGATGCAGTTCAATCCATAACAGTGTGTAACCTTATCCCATCCAGGTAGAGTAGGTAAATTTCTAAACATATTAGATGTTACAGAATGAAAATGCTGTGGAAAACACTGGTTTAGGATATACCTTAGTTAAAGGGCATTCATGAATATTTTCTAAATGTTTTCCAATAAACGTACCTTCCATAACCCAAAAAACCCCCTGCTGTCAAGTCAATTCAGACTCCTGGTGACCCTATAGGACAGAGTAAAACCACCCCATAGGGTTTCCAAGGCTGCAAATCTTCACGGAAGCAGACTGCCACATCTTTCTCTTGAGGCATAGGTGGTAGTGGGTTCGAACCACCGACCTTTTGGTTAGAAGCTGAGTGTTTTAACCACTGTGCCATGGCCAGAAGAAGCCAGTTTTGTTGTATTCCTATCTGGCTTTTGTATCACTAGTTCTGGGTAGAGGTGATTGATTTTAAAGATTTTTTTTTTTTTTTTTTTTTACTAATATCCAATCTGATTACCAAAATTATGAGACAGGTTTCAAATAGCATTTAGGATTGTTGATGGAATTTGGCCTCCAGAGAAGAGTGATGATTTTAAACCCTTTGATGGGATGGAGTCACATAGGTCACTTTGAAGTAATTACTACAAGCAAGAGGCTGCTCTGTGTGGAGAGGGCCACTGTGATGAGCTGGAGGTATCAGTGAACCCTCAAGGACCAATCTAGGGACATGTGGCATCATTGCAGTATCTCAGTGAAATTGATTTAAAATATTAAAAGTTTAATCAATCATACTGGTATGTATGAATTTTAAAGAACCTGCTTTTTATGTATTCATGCTTGGTGCAGTGGGTGATGAAGTGTCAGGACTTTTTTCTTGCTCTGCAAACTGAGAGATGTGGTAGCAGACTGGGTTCCAGTCCCCCTCTTCATCTACTGGTCCTGTACTTTGTCCTGGGACTGTATTTTCTCATCCGTAAGACAGATAGTTAATAACATCTGATCCTTCAAGTTGTAACTGAAGAATGCATTTTAAAAGTATACAGTATCATCATAGAATTATAAGGTGTTATAACTGTGGGCAATGCAAAATTAGGCTATAATATTGAAAAAATACGCTGTTCTATTTTTTTCCTTTTTGGTGCACTTTTCTAGGTGAATGTGCCTCTTAGGAGCAGTTGTCTGGGAGTGTCTGGGATGAGGTTGGGCTGCACAGGCATACTGTGCTCCCTGAAGGTCGTGCTCCCAGAAAGATTTGCAGCAGCTCAGACAGCACACATCCAGAGTGTGAAGCATGAAGTAAATTCATTCTGCTGAAATGATAAGTAAATATATGAAAACATTTGACGATTCCATTTTTTAATAAAATATAGCAAAATCAATGAAACGAAAACTATTCAGAGTAACACCTGCCACTGTTTTTCACAGATCTCAGAGCCCTTGAAAAAGACATTCGAATTTTGATTTGAGTTGTTGGATCACAAATTTCAACTCTACAGAAATTTAAAAATGTGGTGAAGTCACAGAGTAACAAATAAGATCAGTGACAGAGATTAGAATAAAATATACTGTACATAAAGGCATTTGAATCCTTGAATTTGAGTTGAAAATGAGAAAATGGGGAGGTAAGGAGTGATTCCACAACCCCACTGAGAATACTTCTGGGGGCTGTGGAATCACAACCTTCTGGGAATTTTTCAGTTGTCAGTAGTCACTTCAGAGCTTATCAGAATTTCAAAGGATATTGAAAATCATATAAATCTGATAGAATTATATGCTTCTGTGCAAAAAAAGTACCTAGCATTCAGATTATTTGATGACTAACCTAGGTTTATAATAGAGATTGCTAGCATTTTTAAGATTTTCTTTTCATTTTTTCTGTGTATAGAAAGAACATCAATGTTCTTCTTGTCATCTTGCCTCAACTTAATTCCACATAATCTCACAAAGGCAAGATGTTTCCTGGAAAGCAGTATAGCGTAGTCATGGATTTGTACTTTGCCAAAAAAAAAAAAAAAAAAAAAGCCCTTCTTTTGTACAGAACATTTAGTGATTCAGTGGCAAAGTATTTTCTCTCAAAATATATTTATATTTTTAAAAATTTTCACTTAGAAAAGGAAAAAACTCCTCGTGTTGAAATTTTTTTTTTTTAAGAATACACCTTTTAAAGATAGTTTCAGATTAAGTTTGGATTTTTCATCTCTTCACTCCCAGTCCCTTTCTTCTCCTCCACTGTGTTATCTTTACGTGGAGATTTATCATTTTACTGTCCTTTGCTAAGGGTAACAAGTGACTGGCCGTGGATTCATCACTTGATTAAGTCGCTTAGCGTTTGGTGGTAAGGAAGGACAAAAATATAAACTGAGATTTGCCTGTAGTTGTCAAAGTGCAACACAGCAGCCATACCCCACAAGGCCAGAAGATGGCGGTGGTGTCCATAAAGTAGACCATTCCAGTTATTCTGGATTGTTGGAACTGTTCTAAACTCCTGTGTATCTTCAAAATCCACACAGTATCTAAACTTTTAAAGTAATAAATTCTGAGAATGTTCGATGTTGTAATCAAAAGGTTGTTTGTGTTTGTGAATGAAAACAACATAAGGAATTAGAACAATCTTTGCCTTTCAGGGCCTTGGCATACATATAAAAAAAAAAAAACACGTATAGACACTTCCATTTTTACAAATGGCATTAACAAAACAAAACAAAACAAAAAGCCGAACCCCTGGCCGTCGAGCTGATTCCGACTCATAGCGACCCTATAGGTCAGAGTAGAACTGCCCCATAGAGTTTCCAAGGAGCACCTGGTGGATTTGAACTACCGACCTTTTGGTTAGCAGCCATACCTCTCAACCACTGTGCCACCAGGGTTTCCACAAAAGTCAGTATATACCTATTACCGAGTGATGGTACTTTCAGGGGTTGTTTTGTGTCCCTTGTAGTGAAATTATAATAAGGTGCCTAGGGAAAAGCTCCCCCTCCTCCAATCCTTTCCTTTGTATCTTTTTTTCCCTTTTCTCCCTTCTTCTACTATATATTACTGAGGTTAATTTTAATTTCTTGTAGTTTCTATGGAAGAATGCAATTGTTGAGAGTGCCATTTCTAGTATTTCACATTAAGCCGTGCTCTAAAGGTTCATTGGTACTTATTATAAATTTCTGCTTGGTTGTGCTTTCAACTCTGTAGGGTTCTTCCACAGAGAGAATATTACCAGTTAAACTCAGTTACTAGTGCCTCATTGTTTTATTCAAGAATTATCTTAAATAATTCTTTTTATTGCATACATGTGCTTAATGGGTTCAGGGACTCCTGGGAGTATTTATTTCTTTTAGTTTATGGCTAATTGCCCTCTGTTATATTTTGCACTGTGATGTTGATTCTTTCTACAGCCTGTGAGCAGATGTGGTTAACTGGGCTATGATAAATGTGGTTACTGGAGACATTATCTTAATGTGAAAAACCAGAAACCAAATCCGTTGCCTTCCAGTCAATCCCAACTCAGAGCGACCCTATAGTACAGAGTAGAACTGCCCCATGGAGCAGCTGGTGGATTCAAACTGCTGACCTTTTGGTTAGCAGCCGTAGCTCTTAACCACTGTGCCACCAAGACTCCTCTTAATGTGATGAGCGGTAGGAATGTTACACATGAATCCAGAAGGGTGCTGATTTAGGCGCATGGAAGAATTCAGTGAGCAAAATACATAAAGATCCCTGTCCTCATGGGCTTGCATCGGAGTTGGCAGTGGAGAGGGAGGCAGTCAATAAACGAAAGCCTGAGTAAACCATATGGTATTGTTGATGGTTACCAGCGCGATCCAAAAAAGAGCAGAGCAGAGTCAAGGCCTGCCTGCAGCAGTACAAATCGGGTGGTCAGGGGAACCTGTGCCAGGGCTGCAAAGAGGCAGGCACTCTGGGGCGCAACTTCAGAGCGCGGTCCTTCGAGCAAGGGCCTAGCGCATGGTGGGCTCGAGGCGCAGCGCAAGGAACGTGGCTCTGGTTACGGAAGGCCGCCGCCGGCTTCAGCTCGGGGTCCCGGGCCTTTTGGACCTCTGTCCACCGCAGCCCTCCCAAGTGCGGGACCGGGCGCTCGGGCGAGCCGGCTGGAGGGGCGGGGCCGGGGCGGGGCTTGTATGGCTTGGAGGGCGGCAGGGCGGGGCGTCGAGGTGGGCGGGGCTTGAGCTGGGCTGGGGCGCCGGGGGCGGGGCGGGGCGGGCGCCGGGGGCGGGGCGGGGCGCCGGGGGCGGGGCGGGGCGGGGCGCCGGGGGCGGGGCGGGCGGGGCGGGGCCGCCGGCGGACGCCATCGCGTTGCTACGAGCTGAGCGGCGGGCGCCGGGCGCTTGTCCTTCGCGGTCTTGGGTGTCCTCCCGTTCGCCCACTGCCGTGCCGAGCCCTCGCCTCGTCACCGCGCAGGCGGCTGGCGGCGCGCTGCGGGGGTTGGGCTTGGCGGCGGCGGCGGCCCCGGGACGCGGCGGCGCGCGCGCGGCAAAGATGCTCCTGCGCTGAGGAGGCGCCGCAGTCGGCGGCCGGCGGGGATGGCGCAGCACGGGGCGGCCGCGGCGGCGCCGCCGGAGGAGGACCGGACAGGCCCGAGCGGCAGCGGCGGCCCCGAGGCGGCCGAGGGCCCGCGAGACGCGCTGAGCCTGGAGGAGATCCTGCGACTCTACAACCAGCCCATCAACGAGGAGCAGGCGTGGGCCGTGTGCTTCCAGTGCTGCGGCTCCCTGCGCGCCGGCGACGCCCGCGGCCGCCGCGCCCCCCGCCCGCGCGCGCTCTCGGCCGCGCAGGTCCGCCTGTGGAGGGACGGCGCCGTCACGCTGGCGCCCACGGGGGAGCAGCCCCCCGACGCGGGTGAGAGCCGTCCCGGGCTGGGGCGGGCACGAGGAGGGGCTGTCGGGCGGCGCTCGGCGAGCCTCGGAAGGGGGCGGGCTGGGCCTGCTTGGCGGGGCGGGAGGGGGCTCTCGGGTTCCGCGCAGCGCTTACGCTTCCAGCCGCTGCCGTCTGCTGGTCGGGGGAATTGTGGGGTGGGTCGTCTCGATGAAGATCCGAGTGCGCGTGTGGGTGGGGTGTTGAGGCTCTGGAAAGGGTCATCCTTGTCCAGGATAGTTCTTTCTGGTGTCGGGCCTAAGGGTGTTTTCAATTGGATAGCAGTGTCCTTTCAGTTTGGGAATACAAAGAAGTCTGAACCCTGAGAAGAATGCTGCTATTTTCGGAGAAATGAAAGAAGAGAATAAATTATTTTTGGCTTCCGAATATTACAAATAGCCTATTTACCTGCCCTGTATTAAAATTTGTTGTGATGAAATACATGGGCTTGTAAAGTAAAAACTTGACAAATAGATAAAATAAATTTTAGTTAGTTCATTGTGTAATGGAAATTCTTCAGGATTATCACCTAACAGTACATACGGTTAAGATTTACTCATATTTATTCATGATCACGAGCAGGTTGATAGTAGGTTTCTTTTATCAGTTTTTATCAAATTCACTCTTTTGGGAAGAAAGTCTAATAAAGAGTAGAAAACCAACCAATTCTCACTTTCAGAAAGCTGATGGAAGCATCAAAATGCTTAAGGTGAAAGATGTAATTCAGAGCTAGTCAGTAAAATATTTAATGAAAAGCATTAGCTTGATTAAAATGAAAAACGTTGAAGATTATAGTTGTCAATTGTTTCAGTTCCACCAGAACATTTATGTTTGTATTTTTTGTAATGTCAGGTAAGCAACTTTTAGAGTTTCTATTCATTTAAAACCACACTTTTTATGATTCTTTTGAAATAATTTTATTTCAAATAGTTTTCAGTTTATTTGACGTTTTATTCGTTTTAAACTTGGACAATATTAGTGGGAAGTAAATTTTTCTTTAACTTGCAGTTATAATTTACTTGCAGTGTATTAAAATGATAGGAAAAAGATAAACATAAAGTACAGCAAAGCCATGCCTTGGGATCTAGAATTTCAAGAAGGAAAATGGTTGTGTCCTAGATGGTTTTAGAAGCAGCATTGGTGGTAGTGATTCCAGAAAGAAGAAGCCCCTGCTCACAAGGTCTGTGTCTCTTCAGTCGGGAACAGTGCAGTTTTAACTATGTTTGTGATCCTACTAGTAGTTAAGTTGTCAAAAGTTGATAAATCCTGGTGGTAAGTTTAATTTTTAAGGAAAATTTTAAAGTCAGACCGTTATGCTGAAATGAAGTGTTGTGTCATTAATATGAGTGATGACTTGTCGACCTCCCCGCAGTACACTCCAAGGAAAGAAAAGTGAGTGGAGCTGTCTTCCTGCTTAATTCTGCTCAGGACCTGTGTTACCACCTTTGGGGAGAGCCTAGGCAATGTTGTTGATGTAGTGTTATTTTAGGGCATATTGATTAGAAATATTTAGGAAGTTCATACTAATACGTTGTTTACATTAGTTAACTTCTTCCCAGGCTTTATGAGTAGTTGCATGGCTGTGGAAGACACGTAACATTCAGTCTTGATTCTTAGTGTTGAATGATTTGGTACTGTGTACCCCATAGGAATTCTATTTTTAAGAAAAATGGTGAGAAGCATTCTCTTTTTTTGTTGTGAGGTATATAAGCTAGTTGCTGTCAAGGTCACTGTGATTCATGGCAGTCCCATGTGTGTCAGAGTAAAACTGTGCTTCATATGCTCCATAGGTGTTCTTTTTAAATTATTTTTGTTGTTGGGAAGAACAATTTCTACACGTGTAATTCAGGGACAGTGATTACATTCTTTGAGTCGTACAGCAGTCATTCTCACACTCCTTTCCAAAGGGTTTTCAGCGGCTGATTTTTCAGAAGTAGATCGCCTGGCCTTCTTCCTAGGCGTCCCTGGGTGGACTCAAACTTCCAGCGTTTCACTTAACAGCCAAGTGTGTTAACTTTACACCACTCAGAGACTCCCCTGTAAGGTATATAACACGTGGCTGGCCTTGAGCAGTATTTATATTTTCACACATTATTGATTTATTTTCTAAATGGAGGTATAAGAAAGTTAAGTGACTTGTTTAAAGTCACACTGGTAACTCTGACAACCAAATCCAGGTCTTTTATCCTCTAGACTTGGTAGTATTGTGGAATAAAACAGGTTTTGACTTCAATTGGGATTCTAAGTCCTCCGTTTCTTAACTGAGTGACCTTGCCTGGATTCCTTCACCTCTGGATTCTAGCGTTCTCATCTGTAAACTGAGACTAGATCACAGTTTCCACTAGGAAGAGGTTTAAGTGAGGTGGTTCAGTGATAGAATTCTCGTCTTCCATTCAGGAGACCTGGGTTTGATTCCCCGCCTATTGCTTCATGCGCAGCCACCACCTGTCTGTGAGTGTGTGTCCGTATGAAGCTGAATGGTTTCAGCAGAGCTTCCAGACTAACACTAAGAAGAAAGGCCTCGGGTTCTGCTTCTGAAAATCACAATGAAAACTCTGGGCATCACAATAGTCTGATGTGTAACAGATCACAGGAATGGCATAGGACTGGCCAGCATCTCATTCCCTTGTCATGGGGATACCAGGAGTTGCGGGTGACTCAATGGCAGTAACAACATCAACAACAGAGATTTAGATGAGGTAATACATGTAGAGTGACTAGTAGAAGCTTGGTACATAGCAGGTACTCAGTTTTTGTTTTCCTTCCTCCCCTAATCAAGTGGTCCTTTCATACCTCTGTGGTGACTCAAGTCCAGTAGTGCTATATTTTTACTCAGAATTGGAACAGATGTCTGAGTTGGGGTTTCGCACCCTCAGCACCGTTTACATTTTTGGCTGGATGTGTTTGTTGTAGGGGCTGTCCTGTGCATTATAGGATGCTTAGCAGCATCCCTGGTGTCTACGTAATGGATGCCAGTAACACCATCCCTCAGTCCTGACAAGAAGACAGTAAGAAACTTATCCGGACATGGCCAGATGTCCCAGGGAGGATTGAGCAGATACCAGTGCCCAGGATTGTGTTCAGTGTGGAGATGTGGATCCCGCCTGTAACCCTCAAGCCCAGGAGTCCCCCAGCTGGGGATTGCTCATTGTGGTTGAGTTGGATGAGTGAGTGGTGTTGGTTCCTGCTATCATTGTCACTATCACTCCGTTTAATCCCATTGCAAGAAATAGTATCTCACAAGCTTTACTGCCTTGTTCTGGGGCTGAATGTACTAGCAATTGATTTTAGTTCTTGTTTACTTTCATGGTTTTGATACATCCAGAATATTTTCATTCAGCTTGAATAAAATAAACAGAAATCTATGTAAGAGAAATAATATCAATGGCTTAGAATAATGGTGAAAGATGTGGGAGGCATGGAAATGAGACCAGTATTGGAAAACAAGAATGAGAAATTTTATTTAGAAATAACTTAAGAGCCATACACTAACATGGCAATGAAAAAGTCTGATATAGAACTGAAGGAGACTTAAAAAAATAAAGGAAAAAGTTAACATTTTAGAGGATATCCTGAGAGTAAAGGTGATTAAATTATGATCTAGGATTTTAAAAGGGCAGTATTTTTAAGAAGCATTTCTGTTATGACGGGAATAAACTGTTCAGAATCAAGAAGTTTCATGATTCTTCGTAGGTGGTCGTTAAAAAATTTTTATTTTCCTCAACGTTGCTGTAATTGTAGTTGTAATAAGACCTTATTGTTTGGGGGAAAAGTTTATCATGTATAGATTGAGTGAAGTTCTTAGGCTCATACAGTTGGTTAATGAGTTGAAGACACTCCAACCCTGCATATACAAAAGTAATAACGGATGTGATTTAGGTAACATTTCAGAGCCTCACAAAGAGCAAAACTTTTTTTTTTCCCCCCTGGGATGCCACAAAGAATTATTAATAGCAATTAGAAGTATATATTAGAATCATGCATGGTCTCGTCAGATACCTAGGCCTTAAATACCCATCTGACAGAAAGAGTTTATTTCAGATTTTGGTTTCAAAATCTTTGATGCACCTTTAGGTGTATAAAGAACATTTGAAAAATTATGGATACATCTTGATTTAAAATAATTTTAAGATTGGTAATAGGTTTTTCTGTGAGGAACAATGAAAGCCTGTGTGCATACTAATAAAGCAATCCCTTGAGAATAGTTGCTTGCTATAGGAAACATTCAGGCTTTGTTTGGGATTTGAAAAGAGGATATGATCCCGCAAGCTTCTCAGCAAGGGTTATGCTAATTTGGTGGGGAAAATGGCCTTGGAATAATATCCTATTTGATTTTAAAGACAGTGTATCTGTAGAGAAGACTGAAGTAGTAAAAACATGTTTAAACGTGTTCATTTTTGTCTACTCTTCCTGTATTGTTCGAATGTTCACATCCTGATCATTAAGTGAAAGGAACATATGAGGTATATGTGTAGGGGTGGGGGTGGATGGTGGATTGGTAAAAAGCCTTATCAGTTACAATAATAGTTAAGAATTAACCCTGTTTGAGCAATATGTTCAGGTATGTGGAGTTAATTCATTTAACAAACATGGCAGTGAGTTCTTACTGTGTGCAAGCAATATTCTAGTTTATATGGGCGGTGTTAAGATGAACAGGCCTAGTCACTAAAAATCCAATAAACAAACCCATTGCCGTTCAGTTGATTGTGACTCATAGCACCCCTGAAGGATACAGGAGAACTGCCCCTTAGGGTTTCCAAGGAGGGGCTGGTGGATTCGAACTGCTGACCTTTTGGTTAGCAGCTGAGTTCTTAACCACTTAACCAGGGCTCCTGCTAGTCATTAAGAAGGGAAAATAAGACAGAAACATAAGCCCCCTCATGTACATAAGCCCCTTTCAGATCCCTGGGAGAGGCTTTAGCAGTATGTCTCCTTGGTCATTTATAAAAGTAAGATTGTTTTAGGCTTAATTGATTAAGATCACTGCCACTTTCAACTCCAGTTTATCCTCCGGCATACTTCTGCTTCTGTTGGGTGGTGTGGGAGTGGCCAAAGGCATTTTTGGGAGAAATTTGGGAATAATACGTTTGTGTTTTATATCTTTATTTCTACCTCATGCAAAGAGAAACAGCAGAAAGAATTTAGTCATATATAGATACTGGTACTTGTTACCTGATTAGGGTCCGTGCCCTGGACCAGTCGAGCCAATGAAACATACTCCAAGTCAGAAAGTGTGAGAAAGATTTTTAAGGCCATGCATACATCACCAGGGACCCAGCAGCAACACAGGCTGTCTCTATGGAGTCCCAAAGAGTAGTTTTACATTCCAGCTTATATAGAATTTTACAGGGGTTACAAGTGTCTTTGTAGTCAGTCCCCTGCCAGACATTTCTTTATTAGGCTAAAGATATACAAATCAGATACCTGGACTCTGATTTTCCTGTGGGGGTTGTAGGCCACAGGTAGTCCAGACACAACAAAAGGTTATTTGCATCAGTTTTTTTTTTTTTTTTAACTGGCAAATGTTATATTTATTCTTTTTACTGTTATTCCAAACATCAGGCTTTAAAACTATAGGAAATTGATTGATTTTTTTTTAATAACTTTTATTGTGCTTTAAGTGAAAGTTTACAAATCAAGTCAGTCTCTCACACAAAAACCCATATATACCTTGCTACACACTCCCAATTACTCTCCCCCTAATGAGACAGCCTGCTCTGTCCCTCCACTCTCTTTTTTCTTGTCCTTTTCACCAGCTTCCAACCCCCTCCACCCTCTCATCTCCCCTCCAGGCAGGAGATGACAACATAGTCTCAAGTGTCTACCTGATCCAAGAAGCTTACTCCTCACCAGCATCCCTCTCCAACCCATTGTCCAGTCCAGTCCATGTCTGAAGAGTTGGCTTCGGGAATGGTTCCTGTCCTGGGCCAACAGAAGGTCTGGGGGCCATGACCACCGGGGTCCTTCCAGTCTCAGTCAGACCATTAAGTCTGGTCTTTTTATGAGAATTTGGGGTCTGCATCCCACTGCTCTCCTGCTCCCTCAGGAGTTCTCCGTTGTGTTCCCTGTCAGGCCAGTCATCCATTGTAGCCAGACACCATCTAGTTCTTCTGGTCTCAGGATGAAGTAGTCTCTGGTTCATGTGGCCCTTTCTGTCTCTTGGGCTCGTAATCACCTTGTGTCCTTGGTGTTTTTCATTCTCCTTTGATCCAGGTGGGTTGAGACTAATTGGTGCATCTTAGATGGCTGCTTGCTAACGCTTAAGACCCCAGACACCACTCTTCAAAGTGGGATGCAGAATGTTAATAGATTTTATTATGCCAGTTGACTTAGATGTCCCCTGAAACCATGGTCCCCAGACCCCTGCTCCTGCTACGCTGGCCTTCGAAGCATTCAGTTTATTCAGAAAACTGCTTTGCTTTTGGTTTAGTTCAATTGTGCTGACCTCCCCTGTATTGTGTGCTGTCTTTCCCTTCACCTAAAGTAGTTCTTATCTACTATCTAAGTAGTGAATACGCCTCTCCCACCCTCCCTCCCTCCCCCATCTCGTAACCACAAAAGAATGTTTTCTTTTCAGTTTAAACTATTTTTCAAGTTCTTATAATAGTGGTCTTATACAATATTTGTCCTTTTGCATCTGACTAATTTCACTCAGCATAATGCCTTCCAGGTTCCTCCATGTTATGAAATGTTTCACAGATTCGTCACTGTTCTTTATCGATGCATAGTATTCCATTGTGTGAATATATCATAATTTATTTGTCCGTTCATCCATTGATGGGCACCTTGGTTGCTTCCATGTTTTTGCTATTGTAAACAGTGCTGCAGTAAACATGGGTGTGCATATATCTGTTTGTGTAAAGGCTGTTATTTCTCTAGGATATATTCCAAGGAGTGGGATTGCTGGATCCTATGGTAGTTCTATTTCTAACTTTTTAAGGAAGCGCCAAATGGATTTCCAAAGTGGTTGTACCATTTACATTCCCACCAGCAGTGTATAAGTGTTCCAGTCTCTCCACAGCCTCTCCAACATTTATTATTTTGTGTTTTTTGGATTGATGCCAGCCTTGTTGGAGTGAGATGAAATCTCATTGTAGTTTTGATCTGCATTTCTCTAGTGGCTAATGATTGTGAACGTTTCCTCATATATCTGTTAGCTACCTGAATGTCTTCTTTAGTGAAGTGTCTATTCATATCTTTTGCCCATTTTTTAATTGGGTTATTTGTCTTTTTGCAGGTGAGTTTTTGCAGTGTCATATAGATTTTAGAGATCAGGCGCTGATCAGAAATGTCATAGCTAAAAACTTTTTCCCAGTCTGTAGGTAGTCTTTTTACTCTTTTGGTGAAGTCTTTGGATGAGCATAAGTGTTTGAGTTTTAGGAGCTTCCAGTTATCCAGTTTTTCTTCTACATTCTTTGTAATGTTTTCTGTACTGTTTATGCCATGTACTAGGGCTCCTAACGTTGTCCCTATTTTTTCTTCCATGATCTTTATCGTTTTAGATTTTATATTTAGGTCTTTGATCCATTTTGAGTTAGTTTTTGTGCATGGAGTGAGGTATGGGTCTTGTTTCATGTTTTTGCAGATGGATATCCAGTTATGCCAGCACCATTTGTTAAAAAGATTGTCTTTTCCCCATTTAACTGTTCTGGGGCCTTTGTTAAATATCAGCTCCTCATATGTGGATGGATTTATGTCTGGATTCTCAATTCTGTTCCATTGGTCCATGTATCTGTTGTTGTACCAGTACCAGGCTGTTTTGACTACTGTGGCGGCATAATAGGCTCTAAAATCAGGTAAAGTAAGGCCTTCCACTTTGTTCTTCTTTTTCAGTAATGCCTTATTTATCCGGGGCCATTTTCCCTTCCATATGAAATTGGTGATTTGTTTCTTCATCTCATTAAAGAATGTCCTTGGGATTTGGATCGGAGTTGCATTAAATGTGTAGATCGCTTCTGGTAGAATAGACATTTTTATAATGTTAAGTCTTCCTATCCATGAGCAAAGTATTTTCTTCCTCTTATGTAAGTCTCTTTTGGTTTCTTGCAGAAGTGTACTGTAGTTTTCTTTGTATAAGTCTTTTACATCTCTGGTAAGATTTATTCCTGAGTATTTTATCTTCTTGGGGGCTACTGTGAATGGCATTGAATGGTGATTTCTTCTTCGATGTTCTTTTTGTTGGTGTAGAGGAATCCAACTGATTTTTGTATGTTTATCTTGTATCCCGATACTCTGCTGAACTCTTCTATTAGTTTCAGTAGTTTTCTGGAGGATTCCTTAGGGTTTTCTGTGTATAAGATCATGTCATCTGCAAATAGAGATAATTTTACTTCCTCCTTGCCAATCCGGATGCCCTTTATTTTTTTGTCTAGCCTAATTGCTCTGGCTAGGACTTCCAGCACAATGTTGCATAAGAGTGGTGATAAAGGGCATCCTTGTCTGGTTCCTGATCTCAATGGGAATGCTTTCAGGCTCTTTCCATTTAGGGTGATATTGGCTGTTGGCTTTGTATAAATGCTCTTTATTATGTTTAGAAATTTTCCTTCTATTCCTATTTTGCTGAGAGTTTTTATCATGAATGAGTGTTGAACTGTGTCAAATGCCTTTTCTGCATCAGTTGAAAAAATCATGTGATCCTTGTCTTTTGTTTTATTTATGTGGTGGATTACATTAAATGCTTTTCTAATGTTGAACCATCCCTGCATACCTGGTATGAATCCCACTTGGTCACGGTGAATTATTTTCTTGATGTGTTGTTGAATTCTATTGGCTAGAATTTTGTTGAGGATTTTTGCATCTACATTCATGAGGGATATAGGTCTTTAATTTTCTTTTCTTGTGGTGTCTTTACCTGGTTTTGGTATCAGGGATGTGGTAGCTTCATAGAATGAGTTTGGGAGTATTCCATCCTTTTCTGTGCTCTGAACTACCTTTAGTAGTAGTGGTGTTAAGTCTTCTCTGAAAGTTTGGTAGAACTCTGCAGTGAAGCCGTCCGGACCAGGGCTTTTTTTTGTTGGGAGTTTTTTGATTACCTTTTCAATCTCCTTTTTTTATGGGTCTATTTAGTTGTTCTACCTCGCTTGTGTTAGTTTAGGTAGGTAGTGTGTTTCTAGGAATTCATCCATTTTTTCTAGGTTTTCAAATTTGAGTATAGTTTTTCATAGTAATCTGATATGATTCTTTTAATTTCAGTTGGATCTGTTGTAATGTCGCCCATCTTATTTCTTATTTGGGTTATTTGCTTCCTCTCCTGTATTTCTTTTGTCAGTTTGGCCAATGGTTTATCAATTTTGTTGATTTTTTCAAAAAATCAGCTTTTGGTCTTGTTAATTCTTTCAATTGTTTTTCTGTTTTCTATTTCATTTAGTTCAGCTCTAATTTTTATTCTTTGTTTTTCTCTGGTGACTGTGGGTTTCTTTTGGTGCTCTCTATTTGTTCAAGTTGTAGGGATAATTCTTTGATTTTGGCCCTTTCTTCTTTTTGTATGTGTGCATTTATTGATATAAATTGGCCTCTGAGCACTGCTTTTGCTATGTCTCAAAGGTTCTGATAGGAAGTGTTTTCGTTCTCATTGGATTCTGTGAATTTCTTTATTCCATCCTTAATGTCTTCTAGAATCCAGTCTTTTTTGAGCAGGGTATTGTTCAGTTTCCAAGTGTTTGATTTCTTTTCCCTGCTTTTCCTGTTATTGATGTCCACTTTTATGGCCTTATGGTCAGAGAAGATGCTTTGTAATATTTCGTTGTTTTGGATTCTGCTAAGGCTTGCTTTATGACCTAATATGTGGCCTATTCTAGAGAATGTTCCATGTGCACTAGAAAAGAAAGTATACTTGGTTGCTGTTGGGTGGAGTGTTCTGTATATGTCTACGAGGTCAAGTTGGTTGATTGTAGCATTTAGATCTCAGCAGAAACAAAATCAACAACAACAAATATGAGGAAAGGAAAATATGTAAAGAAAATCTTCTCATTGAGCTTCTTTCTGGATGTCCTGTTCTTCACTGAAAGTGGTGTGTTGAAGTCTCCTACTATTATTGTGGAGCTGTCTATCTCACTTTTCAATGCTGGTAGAGTTTGTTTCATGTATCTTGCAGCCCTGTCATTGGGTGCATAAATATTTAATATGGTTATATCGTCTTGGTGTATTGTCCCTTTAATCATTATATAGTGTCCTTCCTGATGGATTTAACTTTAAAGTCTATTTTGTCAGAAGTTAATATTGCCACTCCTGCTCTTTTCTGATTGTTGTTTGCTTGATATATTTTTTTCCATCCTTTGAGTTTTAGTTTGTAAAGTCTAAGGTGTGTCTGTTGTAGGCAGCATATAGATGGATCTTGTTTTTTAATCCATTCTGCCACTCTCTGTCCCTTTATTGGTGCATTTAGTCCATTGACATTCAGGGTAATTATGGATAGGTATGAATGTTTTTTTTTTTTAATGAATTTAGTGCTATCATTTTGATGTCTTTTTTTGTGTGTTGACAGCTTCTTTTTCCCACTTGTTTTTATGTGCTGAGTAGATTTTCTTTATATATTGTCTTTTCCTCATATTTGTTGTTGTTAATTTTGTTTCTGCAGAGTCTGTATTTTTCCCTTGTATTTTATTTTGATGAGTAGGATAGTTTGTCTCTTTCATGGTTACCTTATTATTTACCCCTGTTTTTCTAAATTTATAACTAACTTTTATTTCTTTGTATCACGGTATCTTCCTCTGCATATGGAAGGTGTGTGATTACATTTCTTAGTCCCTCTTTATTATTTTAATGTTGTCTTCCCTTTTAAAATAACATCGCCGTTACCCTGTGTTGGGCTTTTTTTTTTTTTAACCTTTTTTTGTTTTTGTTGGATTTCCCTGTCTGGGTTGACTTCTGGTTGCTCTGCCCAGTATTCTAGTCTTGGGTGCATACCTGATATTACTGATTTTCTAAGCAAAGAACTCCCTTTAGTATTTCTTGTCATTTTGGCTTGGTTTTTACGAATTCCCTAAACTCGTGTTTATGTGGAAATGTCTTAATTTCACCTTCACATTTAAGAGACAGTTGTGGTGGATATATGATTCTTGGCAGGCAATGTTTTTCCTTCAATTTTTTTAAGTATGTCATCCCTTTGCCTTCTTGGCTGCATGGTTTCTGCCGAGTAGTCCGAGCTTATTCTTACTGGCTGTCCCTTGTAGGTGACTTTTCCTTTATCCCTCACTGCTCTTGTAATTGTCCCTTTATCTTTGGTTTTGGCAAGCTTGATTATAATATGTCTTGGTGACTTTCTTTTAAGATCTAGCTTATGTGGAGTTCAGTGAGCATCTTGGATAGATATCTTCTCATCTTTCACAGTATCAGGGAAGTTTTCTGCCAACAAATCCTCAGCAATTTTCTGTTATCCCTCCCTGTTCGGGTACTCCAGTCACTCATAGGTTATTTCTCTTGATAGAATCCCACATGATTCTTAAGTTTTCTTCCTTTTTTTGAATTCTTTTATCTGATTTTTCTTCAAATATATTAGTGCCAAGTGATTTATCTTCGAGTTCAGAAATTCTAGCTTCTACTTGCTCAATTCTGCTCCTTTGACTTTCTATTGAGCTATTTAATTCTGTAATTTTATTGTTAATGTTTTGAATTTCTGATTGCTGTCTATGGATTTTTCCAGCTTATTAAACTTTTCATTATGTTCCTGAATAATCTTTTGGATTTCTTCAGTTGCTTTATCTGTGTGTTCCTTGGCTTGTTCTGCGTGTTGCCTCATTTCCTTCCTGATGTCTTGAAGGGTTCTGTATATTAAACTTTTGTATTCTGCGCCTAGCAATTCCAGGAATGCACTTTCAACTAAAAGATCCCTGGATTCTTTGTTTTGAGAGCCTGTTGAGGTGATCATGGTCTGTTTCTTTATGTGACTTGATATTGACTGTTGTCTCCAAGCCGTCTAAAAGTTATTGTATCAGTTTATGCTTGCTTACTGTGTCACAGCTGCTTGCTTTCTTTTGTTTTGGTATACCCCTATGGATTGCTTGAGTGAGCTAGCTTGATTATTTTTGCCTTTGGAGCTCTGGTGTCCTGTCCCCAGCTGGCTAGAGCTGTTATCAGGCATATCAGTCTAGGAGTCCATTCAGTTTTCTTGTATGAATTCAGCTCAGGTTTCTAGGCAGCTGATATCAAGTGTGTGGTACAGGCTCTGTCCTACAGTCTTAGAGGGGCAGGGGTGATTGGCGCATATACCGGTATCTGATTACAGCAGGGGGTCACACTCTGAACAAGGCAGGGCCCTGAGTACTGACCCCCAAGTGTCTGAGGAAAATGCATCTCTGTTCCCTAGAGTGTGCTGGTGGGTGGGCTCTGCAGAGGGACCATGGACACCCAAAGTTTTTGTTGTAAGGGCTGGGAGGTACCAGTTATCCCTGGACCCCTGTCGTGGGTGGCTGGGTGACCCAAGTGGAGCCACCAGTCTATATTGTTTTTAATAGGCAAAGCAACGTCAGACGTCAAACACCCACCTTTCCACGTCACTGCTGAAATGGTTGGAGTTTGCCAACAAGGGCCTATTCTCCCGGAATAGGCCCACACAGGTCCATGCAGAAGGTAAAGGTGCGCAAGGACCACGGACGGTTTATGCCTGGACAGGGGCCGCTTCTGTCCTGAGCTCCCCCAGTTAATGGAGCTAGCAAATTATCTTCTCCCCTCAGTTGCAAATTTTTTCCTTCCCCAATGCCAGGAGGATTGCTCTAGGTGCTCACCAGGGTCTATCTCAGACCCAGGGATTCAGCCGCTGAAGCTGGCTTGGGGGTGGGGTGAGAGTGCAGTAAAATATATGCAAGTACTTAGGTTTTGCCGGGAGTGGCCGTTCTCCTCAGGTTCTGGAGGTGTGAGTGGGCTGTGTGGCAGGCTGCTTCTCCCTGAGGAAACTGTGGTGGAACGCTAGTAGCAGCCTGTGGCCGCCTCTGCTCTGGGAATGGTGCCTGAGGGCTTCCTGTGATTCAGGTCCGGCAACTCCTCTCGGCTTCGGAACAGTCTCTTCCTTCCCCTGCCCCTCGGTTCGTTCGTCTAAGCTTTCCTTTGTTGCTCAGGGCTCCCAGCTTGTTACAAAATACTCGTTTCACTTGTTTTTTCATGTCTTTGTTGTAAAGAGGGCTGGACAGAAGCAGCTGTCTATTCTGCCATCTTGGCTCCACCTGCATCAGTTTTAAACAAAGAACAAAGTCATTAACATTTGGTCAAAACGAAGTCATTAACAGATATGTGAAGGAGGCAGGCACAGGAAGAACAACTTATACACTTATCATGGCCTTAGTTATGTTAAGCTGTCAGTTGCCTATTTTGAAAAAGGAGAAAACATGCTGGGGAGTATTGGGGTCACAATGGCATTAATTATGTCAAACTTTCAGTCACCCATTTTGAAAAACGAGAAAATATGCTGGGAAGTATTGGGGCACATACTTAAGTTAGGACTGTGTCTGGAAGGCATGAGCTTCACCAAGAGTTTTGACTAAACTTGAGAAGAAAAAAAGATTGATCTTACAAGGACTATATGTTGATACAAGATGGTAAGTCACACTTTGCTTGTTTCATTTGTAGGGTCAGAACCACTCTCCTGAATCCTAGGTTCTGTAAAATGGCGATGGTTCCCAGCCCACTTCGTTATTAGTATCATTAAAGCTGTGTATTTCCCACTTTCCTCTTGTTTGCTAAATTGGGGGAAAAAAAAATCCTCTCTCAGGCATTTCTTTAAAAATGGAAAGAAAATATTACCCTTTTGCCAAATACAGTGTTTTTTAAAATAAACTTATTTTATAATAATTTTAGATTTACGGAAAAGTTGCAAACATAATGCAGAAAATTCCTGCATGCCCCTTGTCAGTTCTCCTAATGGTAACATCTTATATTGTTGTTGTTGTTAGGTGCTGGCGAGTTGGTTCCGACTCATAGCCACCCTACACACAACAGAACGAAACACTGCCTGGTCCCGCACCATCCTTACAATCGTTGTTGTGCTTGAGCTCATTGTTGCAGCCACTGTGTCAGTCCATCTTGTTGAGTGTCTTCCTCTTTTCTTCTGACCCTTTACTCTGCCAAGCATGATGTCCTTCTCCAGGGACTGATCCCACTTGACAACATATCCATAGTATGTAAGACGCAGTCTCACCATCCTTGCCTCTAAGGAACATTCTGGCCGCACTTCTTCCAAGGCAGATCTGTTCGTTCTTTTGGCAGTCCGTGGTATATTCAGTATTCTTCACCAGCACCACAGTCAAATGGCGTCAGCTCTTCTTCGGTCTTCTTTATTCATTGTCCAGATTTCACAAGCATATGATGTGATTAAAAATACCATGGCCTGGGTCAGGCTCACCTTAGTCTTCAGGGTGACATCTTTGCTCTTCAACACTTTGAAGAGGTCCTTTGCAGCAGATTTGCCCAGTGCAATGTGTCTTTTGATTGCTTGACTGCTGCTTCCATGGCTGTTGATTGTGGATCCAAGTAAAATGAAATCCTTGACCACTTCAGTCCTTTCTCCGTTTATCATGATGTTGCTCATTGGTCCAGTTGGGAGGATTTTTGTTTTCTTTCTGTTGAGGTGTAATCCATACTGAAGGCTGTGGTCTTTGATCTTCATTAGTAAATGCTTCACGTCCTCTTCACTTTCAGCAAGCAAGGTTGTGTCATCTGCATAACGCAGGTTGTTAATGAGTCTTCCTCCAGTCCTGATGCCCGGTCTTCTTCATATAGTCCAGCTTCTGGTATTATTTGTTCAGCATACAGATTAAATAGGTATGGTGAAAGAATACAAGCCTGACGCACACCTTTCCTGACTTTAAACCAATCAGCATCCTCTTGTTCTGTCCGAACAACTGCCTCTTGATGTATGTAAAGATTTCTCATGTGCACAATTAAGTGTTCTGTAATTCCCATTCTTCGCAGTGTTACCCATAGTTTGTTATGGTCCACAAGTTGAATGCCTTTGCATAATCAGTAAAACACAGGTAAACATCCTTCTGGTATTCTCTGCTTTCAGCCAGGATCCATCTGACATCAGCAGTGATATCCCTGGTTCCACGTCCGCTTCTGAAACCAGCCTGAATTTCTGGCAGTTCCCTGTTGATATACTGCTGCAGCCGTTTCTGAATGATTTTCAGCAAAATTTTGCTTGCATGTGATATTAATGATATTCTATAATTTCCACATTCGGTTGGATCACCTTTCTTGGGAATAGGCATAAATATGGATCTGTTCCAGTCAGTTGGCCAGGAAGCTGTCTTCCATATTTCTTGGCATAGACGAGTTAGCACCTCTAGCGCTGCATCTGTTTGTTGAAACATCTCAGTTGATATTCCATCAATTCTTGGAGGCTTGTTTTTCTCCAATGCCTTCAGAGCAGCTTGGACTTCTTCCTTCACATCGGTTCCTGATCATATGCCACCTCTTGAAATGGTTAAACATCGACTAATTCTTTCTGGTATAATGACTCTGTATTCCTTCCGTCTTCTTTTGATGCTTCCTGTGTCGTTTAATATTTCCCCCAGGGAATCCTTCACTAATGCAACTCGAGGCTTGAATTTTTTCTTCAGTTCTTGCAGCTTGAGAAACGCTGAACGTGTTCTTCCCTTTTGGTTTTCCATGTCCAGCACTTTGCACATGTCATTATAATACTTTACTTTGTCTTCTCGAGAGGCCCTTTGAAGAAAATCAGAGCAAGTCCACGAGAGCCAAAATATGACCTTGAGTATATCCCGCCTGAATTTAGAGACCATCTGAAGAATAGATTTGACGCATTGAACACTAGTGACCGAAGACCAGACGAGTTGTGGAATGACATCAAGGACATCATCCATGAAGAAAGCAAGAGGTCACTGAAAAGACAGGAAAGAAAGAAAAGACCAAGATGGATGTCAGAGGACACTCTGAAGCTTGCTCTTGAGCGTCGAGCAGCTAAAACAAAAACATCTTACATTACTGCGGTGTATTTGTCAATGTGTAAGAAATCAACATTAGTATGTTATTAGTAACTAAATTCCAGACTTTTTTTGGATTCACTAGTTTTTCTTCTAATGTCCTTTTTCATTCTAGAATCTCATCCAGAAATAACGTATTGCATATATTCACTATTTTTCTTCTTTTTTTAAACAATATTTTATTTTGTTTTTGGTGAAAGTTTGTACAGCAATTTAGGTTTCCATTCAACAGTTTCTGTACAGATTGTTCAGTGACATTGTTTACATTCTTCACAATGCCTGAGCATTCTCATTATTTCCGTTCTGGTTGTTCCGTTTTTGTTAGTAATCTAGTTACCTTGCCCTCTACATTCTCTTCTTTGTTTTAAAGTAATTGTTGACCATTTGGTCTCATATAGGTGATTTTTTAAAGGAGCACAGTACTTATCGGTGATATTATTTTGTGAGCCAACCTGTTATTTAGCTACTAGGTGACCTCAGGTGTTAGTTTAAGTTTAAGGTTTGAAGAATATCTCAGGGTAATAGTCTTGGGAAGTCATTAGTAAGTCTTTTTTTTTTTTCTTTTAACATAATTTGAGGTTCTGTTCCACATTTTTCTCCCATTTCTATCAGGGTCCGTCTGTTGTGGCCCTGATGAGAATGGTTGGTAGTGGTAGCCAGGTACCATCTAGTTTCTCTGGTCCCAGGGTAGATGAGGCTGTGGTTCTTGGAGACTAGTAGTCTTATAGACCTGTTTTTTGAGTCTTTGGCTTCCTCCTTTCTCTTTTGCTTTGGAAGAGTAGAGACCACTAGTTGCATATTAGATGGCAGCTTGCAAGCTTTTAAGACCCTAGATGCTATTCACCAAACTAGGATATAGAACATAACTTTATGTTCTGTATAATGCCAATTGACCAAGATGTTTCATGGGCCTGTGGTCCTAATCCTTCAAACCCATTACACCAATCTGTTGAGGTGTTGATTATGTCTAAGAAGTATCTGTAATTGTGCCTCTATGTGCCTTATCATATATATGAATATATGTGCATATAGTCATATAGGTACATATACATACACTTGTATGTATATACCGAAGGAGACCCTGGTGGCGTAGTGGTTAAGTGGTACGGCTGCTAACCAAAAGGCCGGCAGTCGAATCTACCAGGCGCTCCTTGGAAACTCTATGGGGGAGTTCTACTCTGTCCTATAGGATGCTATGAGTTGAAATCGACTTGAGGGCAGTGGATTTGGTTTATATATACCAACACCCAAAACCAAACTTGTTGTCATTGAGTCGATTCTGACTTTATAATGACCTTATAGGACAGAGTAGAATTGCCCCACAGGGTTTCCAAGACTGTAGTCTTTACAGAAGCCGACTGCCGTATCTTTCTCTTGTGGAGCGCCTGGTGGGTTCAAACCGTCGACCTTTTGGTTAGCAGCTGAACACTTTAACCACTGTACCACCAGGCCTTCTTACACCAGTATGTATGTACACACACACGTACTCACTTATGCGTACTTGTATACATGGATGCCTGCATACATACTTATATACCTGCACACGTGGTTTTTGGTTGTTTTTTCTGTTTGAGAATTATGTATGCCGTAGCAGTTATACTTTTAGCGACACCATTTACTTTCATCAAGCTGTGTATACCTCACCCTCATTTGGTGTTATCTTTCCCATCACCAAAAATAACAAGTGTCTGCTATCTAGTGAGTGAAACCCTTCCTCGCCCCCCCACCCCCCGCGTCCCTAGTAACCACTAAGGAACATTAGTTTCTTTATATTTACTCGTTCATGTCATTTCGTAAAAGTAAGAATATTTAATATTTTTTTTTTTGTGATTGACTTATTTTGCTCAACATAACGCCTTCCGGATTCATCCATGTTCCAGGATGTTTTGGGAACTCATTTTCTTTATTGCTGAGTAGTATTCCATTCATCGGCAGTGGGTTTTTTGGGAGTATTCCATTGTATATATGTACCATGTTTTACTTACCCATTCATTTGTTGTTATTAGGTTGTTTCCATCTTTTTGCTGTTGTGAGTAGTGCTGCAGTGAACACAGCTGAACATATGTCTGTTTTTGTCATTCTGTTAATATCCCTAAGATATATATCTAGGAGTGGAATTGCTGGGTTGTATATTAGCTTTACCTCTAGTTTTTTGAGGAACCGTTAGACTGTTTTCCACAAGGACTGTACCATTTTGCATTATTTCCACCAGCAATGGATGAGGGTTCCAATTTCTTCACATCCCCTCCAACACTTGTTATTTTCTGTTTTTTAAGCCATCCTAGTGAGAGTGAAATGGTATCTCATTGCAGTTTCGATTTGCGTTTCTCAGATGGCTAATGATGTTGAACATCTTTTCGTGTGTCTGTTGGCCATTTGAACGCCCTCTTTGACGAGGTGCCTGTACACGTCCTTTGCTCGGTTTTTGATTGGGTTATTTGTCTTTGAAGTTGTCGACATTTTCTATCTATCTTAGATACTGGACCCTTATTGGTTGTATCATTCCCAGAGATCGTTTTCCCAGTCTGTGGGTTGTCTCTTTACTCTTTTGATGAACTTCAGTATTTAACTTTTATGAGGTTCCAGTTTTATCTATTTTGGTTTTTGTTGCTTGTGCATTTGTTGTTGTGTTTGATAATCTGTCATTGAAAAAAATTAGGTCCCAAAGCTTTGCTGTTGTGTTTACTTCCAAGAACTTTATGGTTTTAGATTTAACATTTTGGTCCTTGATCCATTTTCAGTTAGTTTTGTGTGTGGCACGTAGTATGGATCTTGTTTGATATTTCTGCATGTGGAATCCAGTTTTACCAGCACCATCGGTTAAAGAGACTGTTCCTTCCCCATTGATGTGATTCCTTGTTGAAAATCAATTGACCTTAGATATTTTGATTTATTTTTGGATTTTCACTTCTATCCCATTGGTCTGTGTAAAAGTCTATCATTAATTCATTACCAGGCTATTTTGATTACTGTAGCTGTGTAAATCTGTTTTGAAGTCAGGAAATGTGAGGCCTCCTACTTTGTTCTTCTGCAAAATTGCTTTGGCCATTTGGGGTCTCTCTTCTTTCCAGGTAAAACTGAGGATTAGTTTTTCCATTTCTGTAAAGAATGCTGTTGGAATTTTGACTGGGATTGTGTTGTATCTGTTGTTCTGGGAGTCGTCATTTCTTTTTGGTCTGTGACGGTTTCTCAGATTTTCCTTGTTTCTCATGACCTTGGGGAATACTGGTCAGGTATGTTGTAAAATGCCCCTCCATTTGGATTTATCTGATGTTTTCCTCATGACTAGACTTGGGATATGTATTTTGGGGCAAGAACACCAGAGAGGTGAGGTGCTCTTCTCGTCACACCATGTCAGGGAATACATAATATCAACATGACCTCACTGGTAACTTCAACTTTGATACTTGGTTAAGGCAGTGTTTGCCAGGTTTCTCCTCTATAAAGTTACTATTTTTCTTTTTCTGTATTCTTTGGCAGGCAGCCGCTAAATCCAGCCCCTACTCAAGGAGGGTGGCGGGGAATTAAACTTTGCCTCTTAGAGGGATGACTGTCTACTTATATTATTTGAATTCTTTTGTAAGGAGGATGTTTCCCTTCAGCCATTGCACACATTTGTTTATTCAGTTGTTTATTTATATCTATCTGGATTCATGTATATTTGTTTTATATTTTGGTTGCCATCCATTACCACATTATTCATTTTGTTGCTCACGTTGCTTCAGCTTTGGCCATTGGGAGCTCCTTCCTGTTGGCTTCTGTGTCCCTTTGACATGCCCCCATCCGTTTGTGTTTTTGAGTATGTCTTTGCTTTCTGACAGTACAAGATTTTCAGGTGCCTCTTGTATATTCCTGCCCCAGCCCTAGAATCAGCCATTTCTCCTAGAATCAGCCCTGGTTCCTTTTATTGGAGCATGGCATTTAAAAACCAAGATCTGAGCTCTGAGTGTGTTTGTTGCTATTGGGGTTTTATTTTTCATGTAGAGGAAGAATTGAAATTTTAAAGAGTTTACTTCGGGGAATATCTCTTGTTGGCATCTTGCTTTTCCAGGCATCCCTGCTTCTGCCTATTTGTTAATTAGTTCAGCAGGTACTTTTTGAATTCCGTAGAGAAAAGTTCAATAGGGAGACTAAAAGAGAGCAGTCTGTACAAGCAATTTATCAGAAGGGAGAGAGATGTGGGGACTGAGGTCAGAGAAGCTTGTTGGGAGGTCATACTGGATATACTGGAGCTGAGGGGAGGTGGATGACATGTAGCCTGGGGTTAAGCATTGATGGGGATATGTGGAACGGTCAGGAACTGATGCGGGGCAGGTCTAATGATCATTGGCCTTCCTTTTGCAAGTAATTGTGGACATTCTGGCCTAGAGGTGTCCCTAAAGCAATAGAACCGTGCAGAACATTGCCAACCAAGCACATATGAAATAGGTCTCCATTTTGTAAACATATATTTTTATTACTGCTCTCAGGAGCAACATGTGGATAAAATATACTCTGTGATATGCTGACAATTTCCTAAAATGGCTTCAAACAAAGAGATGAAAATAAAGTATGGTTGGACGAGTGGATTTTGATGTTGGCTAAGTTTTTCGATGTTACATAGGATCATGATTACTTTAAGGATGAGAAAAATGCTGATACATATAAAGCAATGTTAATTAACCGGGAAAGGTAGTGATATTTAGAGTTTTTGTATAGTTACTTTTTAGTGGTAGTTTAACAGGGCAAGGACAGGCACAGTTTTGTGTTTTCCTGCCTTAAATTTAGTGGGGCTGTCTGGTCTAGCCTTTGCTGCTCTTATGTTGGTGTCTAAGTTGCACTGATTTTTAAATATATCAATGGTAGACATTCCGTGATACCCTGTTTATTTTGCTATTTTCATTATACACGGGTTCTTAATGCCTCACCACATTTTTACACGTTTTATCTACTTGCACAAAGTCAGCATTCAACAAATAGTTATTTATTTATTTATTTTTAATAATTTTTATTGAGCTTTAAGTGAACATTTACAAATCAAGTGAGTCTGTCACGTATAAGCTTATATACACCTTACTCCATACGCCCACTTACTCTCCCTCTAATGAGTCAGCCCTTCCGGTCTCTCCTTTCGTAACAATTGTGCCAGTTTCTAACCCTCTCTACCCTCCCACCTCCCCTCCAGAGAGGAGATGCCAACACAGTCTCAAGTGTCCACCTGATACAAGTAGCTCACTCTTCATCAGCATCTCTCCCCAACCCATTGTCCAGTCCCTTCCATGTCTGATGAGTTGTCTTCGGAAATGGTTCCTGTCCTGTGCCAACAGAAGGTTTGGGGACCATGACCGCCGGGATTCCTCTAGTCTCAGTGAGACCATTGAGTCTGGTCTTTTTATGAGAATTTGGGGTCTGCATCCCACGGATCTCCTGCTCCCTCAGGGGTTCTCTGTTGTGCTCCCTGTCAGGGCAGTCATCAGTTGTGGCCGGACAGCATCTAGTTCTTCTGGTCTCAGGATGATGTAAGTCTCTGGTTCATGTGGCCCTTTCTGTCTCTTGGGCTCATAGTTGTCGTGTGTCCTTGGTGTTCTTCATTCTCCTTTGATCCAGGTGGGTTGAGACCAATTGATGCATCTTAGATGGCCGCTTGTTAGCAACAAATAGTTATTGATTCATTAACGATGGGCTGCTAATGAAGCTCTGGTCAGGATCTCTTAAATACTTTTTGCGTGTATACACAAATTTGGAATTGTCTATTTTAAGACAATTAGATCATTGACGCTGTTCTTGGGATAAAAATTAATTTCTTCTGAGGTTTCCTTCTCAACCTTGTTTTGTTGGGCTTCTTGGGCTTACTCCAGTTTTTCCCACAGACTTTTCTTTTTTCTTAAGTTCAACATACATACAGAAAAGTGCACGAATTATTAATGAACACAACCTTGTAAACACCAACCTGATTAAGAACAGAAAAATTTTACTAGTAGCCCAGAAGTCCCCTGCAAATGTAATTGTTGTCTTAGTTTTTATCACCGTAGATTGATTTTGCTTGTTCTCAATTTTATATGTATGGAATTTTACATTATGTATTTTTTGTGTGTCTGACTTCTTTTGCTCAACATTGTATTTGTGATACATGTTATTTGTTGTGTGTACCATGAGTTTGCTTATTGTCATTGGTGTATCTAATTGTATGAAAATACCAAAATGGATTTATCATTCCGTTGTTGATGGACATGTGGATTGCTTGGAGTTTTTCACTATCTCAGATAATGTTGGTGTGAACCTCTTGAATGTGGTGTGTGTTTCTCTTGGGTGCATATCTAGGAGTGGATTGTTACATATTTGTGTTTACCTTTAGCAGATACTGCAGAGCAGTTTCCCAAGGTGTTGGTTTTTGTTTACCCTTCTTAGCAGCAGTGTATGCAGTTCTTCCACATCCACGCTAACACTTGGAAATGCCAGTTTTTGTTTGATTTCAGTTTTTCTGGTGGGTATGTAATGGTATGTATCTTAAAGCTTTAAGTTTCGTTTATCTTACGGCTAATTTTGTTGAATACCTTTTCATATGTTTATTTGCCATGAGAATATCTCTTTTGTGAAGTGCCTGGTCAGGTCATTTAATTATTTATCTGTTACGCTTTTTATTTTTATATGTTTTGTTTTTTATATACTGTGAGTACAAGCCATCTGTCCAGTTAGATGTGTTGCAGATACTGCCTCTCATTCTATGGCTTGTTTTTCATATGTTAATGGTGTGTTTTGATGAATAGAGGTTTTGATATGTCACATTTTCATTATCATTGAGTTCAGATATCTTTCTGATTTCCATTGTGATTTCTTTGATCCATGGGTTAGTCTATCAGTTTTTGCTTAGGTAGAAAGATAAATAGATAGCTTCTTTTGAGTCAGCTCCAGCTCACGGTGACCTTACATACAACAGAACAAAATGTTGACCAGTCTTGCATCATCCTTGAAATTGCCAGCCTTTTCAAGTCCATTGTTGTGGCTCTTGTGCCAATTCATGTCATTGAGGGTTTCCCACGCCCTCGTTGGACCCCTGCTTCACCAAACATGATGTATTCCTCCAGTGACTGAATCTTCCCGCTGACTGTCCACAGCGAGTGAGTAGGACAGTGTCCTGTTGTGATCCATAAGGTTTTCATTGACTAATTTTCAGAGGTGAATCATCAGGCTTTTCTACCTAGTCTTAGTCTGGAAGCACTGTTGAAAACCTGTTCACTGTGGCTGACCCTGCTAGTATTTGAAATATTGATGGCGTAGCTTCCAGCTTCACAGCGACATGCAAGTCACCATGGTACAACAAAGTGACAGATGGGTGGTGGTTTTGCTTGTATCTTGAGGCGTTTGTGCTGCCGCTGGCTTCCCCATACTTAAAGCAAACACTGCTAATCAGTCGTCACATTTTTGTTGCTAAATTTATAAGCAACCTTAGAATTCTCAATAGGGTGCTTCAGGCAGCAACTACTAATCATATGGAGTTGGCACGTGCGGTTGAACCTGTTTGTCTTCTCTGTTGTGGGAGTTCACTGCACCTGGAGCATAGGATATGTGTGTGGGAGTGGTGGGGAATGAGGCAGGCTGGAAGAGTATGTTGGTTGGGATCAGATTATGAAGGAAGTTTTGTGTCACACTGTTGACTTTGTATTTATAATCTATAGGCAATGAAGAACCACATAAGGATCTTAAGTAGGAAAATGATGTAATCAAATTAGTCCTTTTAGAAAGATAAGGATGGAGGCTTTGTAGAAGGTAGATTGAACTGGGTAAAACTGAGGGCAAAGACACCAGTAGGCATTTCATCCTGTCATTAGGTCTTAATAGTCTTTAAGTTGCCATACCGGTTAAGAGTATTATGGTTGTTCAGATAGGAGATGCGATGGAGGTCTGGACTAGGGCAGTAGGAATTGAGAGAAACTATCAGATTGGGAGTAATTTAGGAAATAGAATAGGACTATTAGGGTTTTTCATTTTTTTATTTTATTGTGTTCTGGGTGAAAGTTTACAACACAGATTAGTTTTTCTTTCAGAAATTCTATATACAAATTGTTTTGTGACATAAGTTACAAAGTCCACAATGTGTCAGCACTCTGTCTCCTTTCTACTCTGGGTTCTCACTGTCCATTCATTCAGTTTTCCTGTCCGGTCCCTTCCTGCCTACTCGTCTTCGGTTTTGGGCAGGCCTCATATACTTCGGTCTCATATGCTTGATTGAACTGAGAAGTACGCTATTGTTTGTTTTATAGTCCTGTCTAATCTTTTGCTGCTGAAAGGTGGGCTTCTGGAGTGGCTTCAGTTCTGAGTGAGCAGGGTGTCCAGGGGCCATAGTCCCAGGGGTTCCTTCAGTCACCATCAGACCAGTAAGTCTGGTCTTTTTTTGTGAATTTGAATTTTGTTCTACATTTTTCTCCCGCTCTGCCTGGGGCCTTCACTGTGATCCCTGTCAGAGCGGTAGATGGTGGTAGCTGGCACCATCTAGTTCTTCCTGGCTCAGGCTGGTGGAGGCTGTGGTTCATGTGGTCCATTAATCCTTTGGGCTAATATTTTCCTTGTGTCTTTGGTTTTGTTCATTCTCCTTTGCTGCAGATGTGGTGGGACCAATGGATGTATGTACCTTAGATGGCCACTTGCAAGCTTTTAAGACCCCAGACATTACTCACCACAGGAGAACATTTTCTTTATGAACTGTGTTATGCCAGTTAACCTAGATGTCCCCTGAGAGACTGTTCAGTTTTTGATGTCGGGCAAGAAAGAGGAAGAAATCCTTAAATTCTCTCAGGCTTCCCAGCATGGGTGACTGGATGATAGGGAAAACAGGAGGGGCAGGTTAGGGTGAGAAGATGATGACTTAAGTTTGTTGGAATCAAATTGGCCTGGAAAATATTTTTTCTATGGAGTCATGTTGATTACTACCGAGTTCCTTTGCTCATGCAGATGGTCACCAATCAATTGTTTAATGTCACGTAGTGAAACATGGAAAGAACATGAGTTGGCACAGAAGCTGTGGCTTTGATTCATGGCTTTGACATGTTATGACCTAGCTATAACCTCAGGCAAGCCAATTAACCTTTCTGGCTCTCTATTTCTCTGTCTATAAAATGGAAATGATATTTGTCCGGCCCTTCTTTCAAGATTTTTGTGAGATTCAAATGAGGAAATGTATGTGAGAATATTTTGTCAACTGATACAGACTGTTCAAATGCATTGTTACTGGAGCTGTTCCTTCCGCTTTGTAAAAAGATGAGTATTTCAAGATTCTTTGATTCAAGACTGGTAAAGAACTTCTAAAACAATCTTAAATACATATATGTTTGGAAGTCCATAAAATTCTTGAGGTTGAAAAAAATGTGAAGTATAGACATTCGTACTATCATTAGATCTTAATAGCCTTAGTTGCTACATCAAGCTTTTAGTGTTGTTATTAGTAAAATATGAAACTACTAATGCGCCGTAATGGGCTGTGGAGAAGTTTCATGTAGAATACCAAGAAAAGTTAGTGTTCAACCACATTTATAGTTTTATAAATGCTGTATATTCTTGTATTTAGCTTTCCCTTCCGTTTAGCACGTTCTAACTTGTTTGGTATTCATTTATTGATACTTGAGTTTAAAAAAAAAAAAAAATCCCTAAATTCTTTGGAGAGTGGGGAGGGGGGCTTATTTACATTAGTAATATGAATAATATATAACTTTTCCACCTAAACTCTTGGGGCAAATTTCAGTTGAGACCCTGTCTTAAGCTTGGTTCTCTAGAGAAGCAAAACCAGTAAAGCATGTAAGTATATAGAGAGAGAGATTTATATCAAGGAAATGGCTTTCATGGTTATGGAGGCTAGAACATCCGAAGGTTGTGGGTCAGGATAGAAGCTTCTCCTGATTTGTGTAGTCGCAGGGGCTGGCGGACCCAAAATTGGTAGGTCAGAGAGCAGGGCTTTTGCTCACAGGCTGCGAAGATCGATGAATCCCAAGATCGGCAGGCAGGACCAAAGATAAATTGCTAGTTCAAGTTCCAAGAACTGGAGGTCAGACAAACAGGAGCCAGCTGCAGAATCTAGAACTAGCAGAAAGCCTGTGAGGCGTGCCAGAATGTCCACTTATATTCGATGTAGGCCACATGCCCAAGGAAACTCCCCTTTAACTGATTGGTTGCTTCCAACAGATCCCATCTTGGGGGTGATCACAACATCATACGACTGCCAAACCACTGAGAATCATGGCCCAGCCAAGTTGACATACAACCTTAACCATTACAGACCCATAAGATAGGTGTAGCTTTGATGAAATATTTGGCCTATTGTGCATACAATTAAGTTTTATTGATGAGAAATTATTAACGTTCCTTAAAAAGTTTATTTAATGATAATTTCTCCCTAACTCTGGTATTCTTCTATCATTAAATGATCATTTTTGTTCTATTTGTATGTAAAGAACTTAGTATTTTATTCATAAATATAATAAATATATATAGCTTACAAAGTTACTTACAGAAAGAAGGTATTTCTTGACATATGTAACAAAGGTTAAATACCTGAAAATGTGTGCCCAGATAGTTTTTATATCAGATATAACCAAATCTTGGTAGAGGAGAAATAATATATTTAGGTAAGTGGGTATGTGTGGCAGTTATCATCACATCTAATGGATATCAACTTTGGTGGCTAGAAATACCCGATATGTGTCTCTGGCAAGTTCCTCTTGGCTAGGTTGATCTCATGCTTGATCAGGTTCCACAAGTGGGAGATGAGACTCTAGAGAGAATGTACACAGAGGTATGTGAAACGCACGAAAAATAGAATTATTTGTTGGAAAATACTAGAAATTTGGGATTGTTACCTTCTTTTTATGATTTGGCTTGGGAAGTTTCCTCTCCAAATGCTCCTTGAACTTGAAAAAGATGATATAGTGGTCTGATCTCAGTCTGTTTCTGAGGTCTTATGAAACGTAAGCCATGAATGTTTGAATTAATATCACTAGTGAAAATTTTTGATCCAAATCTATTGTGTTTTACAAAGAGCACCACAACTTCCATTATCCCCATCCTCTAGCACAGGAATATCAGAAATATGGCACTTAGGTGGTCACACTGCTCTGTTTCCATGGCACACGTTGCTAAATGATCCTGGATACCTCAGAACTCTTCTGAAGATTGTATTCTAGACAGCCACTGCCATTCGGTTAGAATTGGCACAAGAGATGAAACTTACTTGCTATACAAGTTTTGGGTGTTGCCAGTATTACATAAAATAGATAAAGATAATATTCAAGTAGTATTGAAAAAAGTTATGCTGGAACTGAAGTAACTGCAATGGAAAATACTTAACGTTTAAAATTGTTCATTTTATGAGATGATGTGATGCTTAGTTAGTTGAGGTTGCTTAGTACAAAGGAAGAATAGCCTTCTAATAATTAAGAAAACATAATTTTAAAACATCTTTTAGGATAGAGTCAGTTGTAACTTGGTTAACTATGATGCCATGGACTAGGTTGGGAGGGTCTGGGGTCTGGGCCATCCTTACTCATAGATTCAGACAGGGGTGGGGGCTGGAGGGTAGAGAGCAGATACAACTCCAGGGAGGGATAGAAATAAAGGGGTGTTAGTTCTGTAAAGTAGTTGGCCTCAGAGTAGTCCATCATGGAGTGATTGAATGTTTGATGAACAAGTCTGGGGGGGAAGTCTGGTGGTCAGTTTTAATCACTGACTTTAGGTCTTCGAAATGGAACTACTAATAGTAGTGGTAATAATAGTGTCTGGACCTGTCTCACTTCAAGGGCGGTAGCAGCAATCAAGCTCAGCCCAAAGCTGAGAAAAATGTAGAACAAAACTCGAATTCCTAAAAAAAGGCCAGACTTAATGGACCAACAGAGACTAGATGAACCCCTGAAAGTATCATCCTGAGATACTCTTTAAACTTTGGAACTCAAACCATTCTCAACGGTCACCTTTCAGATGGCGCATAAGATAAATAAGATCACCCATGAGTACTGTACTCCTCAAAATAGTCATCTAGATGAAACCAAATGGTTAACATTTACCCCAGACCAAAGATGAGAGGGCTAGAGGGGACAAAACCAAAAAAGCAAACCTGTTGCTGTCGAGTCGATTCCGACTCATAGTGACCCAATAGGATGGAGTAAAACTGCCCCATAGAGTTTCCAAGGAGCATCTGGTAGATTCGAACTGCTGCCCTTTTGGTTAGCAACCATAGCTCTTAACCACTACGCCACCAGGGTTTCCAGAGTGGAGAGGGAAGCCCAAATAATGGAAACAGAACAACCAAAATGGAAATAAAGAGAATATTGATATATTGTGAAAATAGTAACCAGTATCACTGAACAATATGTGTGTTATTGTAGTTGGGTGCCATTGAGTTGGTTCTGACTCACAGCAGTCAAATGTACAACAGAATGAAGCACTGTCCAGTCCTGGCCGTCCTCACAGTCATTGCTATGTTTGAGCCTGTTGTTGCAACCACTGTGTCAGCCCATTTCGTTGAAGGTCTTCCTCTCTTTTGCTGACCCTCTACTTTACCAAGCATGATGTCCTTCTCCAGGGACTGGTCCCTCTTGATGATAATATGTGTGGAAATTATTAAATGAGAACCCAATTTCTTGTGTAAACTTTCACCAAAAGCACAACAAAATACTCAAAACGAAACAACCAACCAACCAAAAAAAAAAAAAACCTAAAGCTGATTCCTATGAGGTGGAGGTCAGACACACCTCCCTCCACCCTTCAACCTTTTTACCAGTTCTTGACACCAGTTGTCTCTCCCACAGCATTCTCTTTTTCTTTTCTGGGTTCAATAATCCACTGCAGTGACCACACAGAACTCATAGACCATACTTACAGTTAAATGGTTTATTAAGGAAGCAGCGGGGTACAACTCGGGATCAGGATCAGGAAGCATGCAGGCAAAATCTCCCTTCAGTGCAGGATAACACTCTTAGCTTCCCTTGGCAGGACAGGCCTCCTCCTGGCCACCTGAGGACAGGCTCCTCTTGGGCCTGCCTTCTGTCACCACTGGCTCTACTACTGGGCTTCCTCTGGGCCTGACACCACTGGCTCTGCCGCTGGACCCCTTCTAGACCTCTCACTGTCTTCAGTGTTACAGCTCTTGACCAGTGTTCCAAGTTCTTTTAGGAGGTTCCTTGCCTCCTTTCTCTCTAATTCTTTCTTTCTTCCTTTTGCTTCTTCTCTTGCTTCTTTCTGTCTGCTCAGACCTCTTTGGGGTTGACTATATATACAAAAGGTCCTCAGAATTTTAAGGTATGGCTCTCCCTCTTGGTAGGTCAGACAGTTCATTTGTATAGCAGGCATAGCTGGGCCTGAACTCAACCTTATTTGCATAGTTGTACCTTAGATGGCTGCGGCAAGCTTTTAAGACCCCAGACGCTACTCACCACAAAACCAAAGCCAAACCCAGTGACGTTGAGTCGATTCCAACTCATAGTGACCCTATAGGACAGAGCTGCCCCATAGAGCTTCCAAGGAGTGCCTGGGGGATTCAAACTGCCAACCCTTTGGTTAGCAGCCGTAGCACTTAACCACTATGCCATCAGGGTTTCCACCTACTCACCACAGTAGGATGTAAAACAGTATCTTTTTTTATTAGAAAGGCAAATACTCATTTTATTGTTAACGGTTCAGAGAGATGGAGATGAGAGAAAATGAATGTGAATTAGCATATTCGTTGTGTTTTTAAAGTTTTCAACAGCCTTACAAATTAACATGCTTTAAGTGTGCAGTTCAGGTAAGTTTGATCTTGTATCATAATAGTGAAGTACCTACTACAAAATGCATGTTTCCTAATGCTTTTTTTTTTCCCAAAAGTAACGCAAGACTGTTCAAACACATACGGAATATACAAAAAATAATAAGAAAAATAAAAATCAATTATCTCATCACTCAGAGATGACCACAGTCAGTTTTGGCTGCATAACAGCCAACCTCAAAATCACAACAGTTTACAATAAACACTGATTTTCTCTTTCACAGTAGGCAGGCTCTGTCTGCTGTGCTTGGCTGTGTGCCCTTGGGCCCAGTCTTTTGGTTGGGTTAGGTTTGCTGCGTGTGTTTACTTGTTTTCCTCACTACCAGGAATATTTTTCTCATGGCAGATCACGGGAATGCAAAAGGGGGAGCAGAAAAACATGCTGCTTCAGAAGGCCTTTTGAAACTAGCATACTGTTACTTCCAGCCACGTTAACACTGGCCAACGCAAGTCACATGGCCAAGCCCAACATCAACAGGATAGAGAAGGATATTTGCTTACTCTAGAGTAGTATAAGAAGCCTTTGGGTGGCACGGCACATATGGTTAAATGCCGGGCTACTAACCAAAAGATTGGTAGTTCATACCTACCCAGAGGTGCATCAGAAGTAAAGCCTGGTATCTGCTTTTGAAAGGTCACAGCCTTGAAAATCCTGTGGAGTGCAGTTCTACTCAGCACACATGAGGCCGCCATGAGTCAGAATCGATTGAATGGCAGCAAACAACAGAGCACTATGCATTTATACAGTAGGAAAGAATGACAAACAATAGTCCAGTCTACCTTTTTTTTTTTTTTTTTTTACCACAACCACTGTTAACATACTGGTGTATTTCCTTCCAGTTTTTTTAATCCATATTGTACATAGCTAAATAATCATATATCTTGATTCCTTTTCTTATTTTTTTCTCTTCATCAACTTCCTCTTTCAAATTCATCTCCTTCATTTGCACCTGTCTTCTCTTTTCCATCGGCCTTCTCCTTCCTTTCCTCTAATGGTTTCCTTCCCTGCCTATTTTTTTTTTTTTTTAACTATTACGCTTTAAGTGAAAGATTACGAATCGAGTCAGTCTCTCATACAAAAATGTGTATACACCTTTCTGTATACTCTTAGTTGCTCTCCCTCTAATGAGACAGCACACTCCTTCCCTCCACTCTCTATTTTCGTGTCCATTCGGCCCACCTTCTGACCCCTTCTGTCCTCTCATCTCCTCTCCAGACGGGAGCTGCCCACATGGTTTTGTGTGTCTTCTTGATCCAAGAAGCTCACTCTTCATCAGTATCATTTTCTACCCCATAGTCTGGTCCAATCCCTGTCTGAATAGTTGGCTTTGGGAATGTTTCCTGTCTTGGGCTAACAGAAGGTCTGGGAACCATGACCTCTGGGGTCCTTCTAGTCTCAGTGAGACTGTTAAGTCTGGTCTTTTTATGAGAATTTGGGGTCTGCATCCCACTGCTCTCCTGCTCCCTTGGGGATTCTTTGTCGTGCTCCCTGTCAGGGCAGTCATCAGTTGTAGTTGGGCACCATGTATTTCTTCTAGCCTTAGGCCGATGTAGTCTCTGGTTTTTGTGGCCCTTTCTGTCTCTTGGGCTCATAATTACCTTGTGTCTTTGATCTTCTTCATTTTCCTTTGCTTCATCCAGGTGGGTTGAGACCCACTGATGCATCTTAGATGGCCGCTTGCTAGCATTTAAGACCCCAGATGCCACTCTCAAAAGTGGGGTGCAGAATGTTTTCTTAATAGATTTTATTATGCCAGTTGACCCAGATGTCCCCTGAAACCATAGTCCCCAAACCCCTGCTCCTGCTATGCTGGCCTTCGAAGCATTCAGCTTATTCAGGAAATTTCTTTGCTTTTGGTTTAGTGCCTTTGTGCTGACCTTTCCTGTATTGTGTGTTGTCTTTCCCTTCACCTAAAATAGTTCTTATCTACTGTCTAATTTGTGAGACCCCCTCTCCCTCCCTCCCTCCCCTTGTAACCGTCAAAGAATATTTTCTTCCCTGTTTAAACTATTTTTCGAGTTCTTAGAATAGTAGTCTCATACAATATTTGTCCTTTTGCAATTGACTAATTTCACTCAGCATAATGCCTTCCAGATTCCTCCATGTTATGAAATGTTTCACGGATTCCTCACTGTTCTTTATCGATGTATACTATTCCATTGTGTGAATATACCATAATTTATTTATCCATTCATCTGTTGATGGGCACCTTGGTTGCTTCCATCTTTTTGCTGTTATAAACAGTGCTGCAGTGAACATGGGTGTGCATATATCTGTTTGTGTAAAGGCTCTTATTTCTCTAGGATATATTCCAAGGAGTGGGATTGCTGGATCATATGGTAGTTCTATTTCTGTTTTTTTTAAGGAAGTGCCAAATCGATTTCCAAGGTGATAATGCCATTTTATATTCCTGCCAGCAGTGTATAAGTAATCCAGTCTCTCCACAACCTCTCCAACATTTATTATTTTGTGATTTTTGGATTAATGCCAGCCTTGTTGGAGTGAGATGGAATCTCATTGTAGTTTTGATTTACATTTCTCTAATGGCTACTGATCGTGAGCATTTCCTCATGTATCTACTAGTTACCCGAATGTCTTCTTTAGTGAAGTGTCTGTCATATCCTTTGCCCATTTTTTAATTGGATTATTTGTCTATTTGTAGTTGAGGTTTTGCAGTATCATGTAGATTTTAGAGATCAGATGCTGATCGGAAATGTCGTAGCTAAAACTTTTTTCCCAGTCTGTAGGTAATCTTTTTACTCTTTTGGTGAAGTCTTTGGATGAGTGTAGGTGTTTGATTTTTAGGAGCTCCCAGTTTTCTGGTTTCTCTTTTGCATTGTTAGTAATGTTTTGTGTACTGTTTATGCCACGTATTAGGGCTCCTAATGTTGTCCCTATTTTTTCTTCCGTGATCTTAATCGCTTTAGATTTTATATTTAGGTCTGTGATCCATTTTGAGTTAGTTTTTGTGCATGGTGTGAGGTATGAGTCTTGTTTCATTTTTTTACAGATGAATATCCAGTTATGCCAGCACCATTTGTTAAAGAGACTGCGTTTTCCCTATTTAACTGACTTTGGGCCTTTGTCAAATAGCAGGTGTTCATATGTGGATGAATTTATGTTTGAATTCTCAATTCTGTTCCATTGATCTATGTATCTGTTGTTTTACCAGTACCAGGCTGTTTTGACTATAGTGGTGGTATAATAGGTTCTAAAATCAGGTAGAGTGAGGCCTCCTACTTTGTTCTTCTTTTTCAGTAATGCTTTACTTATCCAGGGTCTCTGTCCCTTCCATATGAAGTTGGTGATTTGTTTCTCCATCTCATTAAAAAGTGTTGTTGGAATTTGGATCAGAATTGCATTGTATCTGTAGATCGCTTTTGATAGAATATTTTCGAATGTTAAGTCTTCCTATCCGTGAGCATGTTTTTCTACTTCTGTAGTTTTCTTTTGGTTTCTTGTAGTAGTGTCTTGTAGTTTTCTTTGTATAGGTCTCTTAGGTCTAGTTTTATAAAACAAAGGTGGCAAACTGTCTTGGTCATCTAGTGCTGCTATAACAGAAATACCACAAGTGGATGACTTTAAGAAAGAGAAGTTTATTTTCTCATAGTAAAGTAGGGTAAAAGTCCAAATTCAGGGCATCAGCTCCAGGGGAAGGCGTTCTGTCTCTGTAGGCTTTCTCATCAGTCTTCCCCCGGACCAGGAGCTTCTCCGTGCAGGGACCCTGGTCCAAAGGATGCGCTTTGGCCCTGGCACTGCTTTCTTGGTGGTATGAGATCCCCCCTCTCTGCTTGTTTCTTTTATATCTGAAGAGATTGCCTCGAGATACAATCCAGTCTTGTAGATTGAGTCCTGCCTCACTAACACAGTTGCCTCCCATGCTCCCTCATTAACATCATAGAAGCAGGATTTAGAACATATAGGAAAATCACAGAATACTGGGAGTCATGGCCCAGTCAAATGGATACATACAGTTTTGGGGGACATAATTCAGTCCATGACATTCCATCATTTGGCCCCCCAAAAATCACATCCTTGCAGTATGAAAACATATTCACCCTATCATATCATAGCAAAAACCTTAACTCCAAGTCTAAAATCCAAAAATTCTTCTTCATCTGTGAAACCTAGACTATAAGTTATTTGCTTTCAAGGGTATAATGGCAGAACAGGCACAAGCTAGATATTCCCATTACAAATGGGAGAAACTGGAGGAAAAGAAGGGATAACAGGCACCAAGCAGGTCAGTAGAACACATTACATTAGCGCTCAGAGCTTCGAAAATAATCCTCTGTTCTCTGAGACAATTTACACAATGGCCCTGCTCTCCAGACTCTAGGTATTGGCCATACTCTCCAGATTCTGAGTTGAGGCCCCTCAGCCCTGGGCTTCAGTCCGCCTTCTAGGCCCACTGGGACAGCAACTCTGCACCCTCAGCCTTAGGTGCAGCATTCTCCTAGTCCATCTGAATGGTGACTCTACCCTTAGAAACAACAGAAGCCATGGCTCTACCCTTTGGGACCCCAGCAGTCCTGGCCATACTTTTTGAGACTGAAGCAGCTTGGCTTCTTCTGTTTCTTGTTGCTTCAGCTTCTGCTTCATGTGGCCTCTCGGCCCTTAGGCCTCATGCCCATATCTACCCTGCTGGGGCAAGTGTTCCAAAGCTCTGTAGTGCCACGATAAGTGCCGGGGGGCACCCCATTCTGCCAGGAAGCCTTTTACGCACAGGCACTCAGCTCTCTTGCTCCGTGGGTTGGCTCCAGTGCTGTCTGGTGCTGGTCTTATGATTCTGCTGCTGCTGGTTCTCTGCTGCTGCTGATTCTTTGCCACTGCAGGTTCTCTGCTGCTGCTGGTCCTCTGCCGCTGCTGATTCTTTGCTACTGCAGGTTCTCTGCTGCTGCTGGTCCTCTGCCGCTGCTGCTCCTTTATCCATTCACAGTTTCAAAACCACTTCCACATTTTAGGTATCTGTTAGAGCAGCACGCCACTCATGGTACTGATTTATGTCTTAGTCATCTAGTGTTACTATAACAGAAACACCTGAAGTGGATGGTTTTAACAAAGAGAAGTTTATCTCCTTCAAGTGTTGACATTGTTGTTAAGTGCCGTCGAGTTGGTTCTGACGCATAGTAACCCTGTGCACAACAGAACAAAACAGTATCCGGTTCTGCACCATGCTCAGAATCATTGTTACGCTTGAGCCCATTGTTAGAGCCACTGTGAACTCCATCTCATTGAGGGTCTTCCTCTTTTCCACTGACCCTGTCAGCTCTTCCTCAGTTGTCTTTTGAGTGCCTTCCAATTTGGGGGAGGGGGAGGCTCATCTTCTGGCACAGCAGACAATGTTCGCTGCTATTCATAAGGTTTTCACTGGCTAATTCTTTTGAGAAGTAGACGGCTGGCAACTTCTTCCTAGTCTGTCGTATTCTGGAAACTTAGCTGAAACCTGTCCACCATGGGTAACCCTGCTGGTATCTGAGTACCAGTGGCATAACTTTCAGCATCACAGCAAATACACGAGCCCCCATAGTACAACAAACTGGCAGACATGTGGGGGTTCCTTAAGTAAAGTAGGCATCAGCTCCAGGGGAACACTTCTGTCTCTGTGGGCTTTCTCATCAATCTTCTCCCAGACTAGGAGCTTCTCCGTGCAGGGACCCCGGCTCCAAAGGACGTGCTTTGCTCCCGGCACTGCTTTATTGGTGGTATGAGGTCCCCCTGTCCCTCTGCTGGCTTTTCTCTTTTATATCTCAAGAGATTGCCTCAAGACATAATCCAGTCTTGTAGATTGAGTTTTGCCTCACTAACACAACTGCCACCCATCCTCCCTCATTAACATCATAGAGGCATAATTTACAACATACAGGGAAATCACTCAATACCTGTAATCTTGCAGCCAAGTTGATACACACATTTTTTGGGGGACATAATTAAATCTATGACACAGATCCATGAAGAAAGACTCAAAGCTGTAAAATCAAAATCCCTTAGTGGTATACTGGCAGTTTCCAGTTTAAAGTCTTAATTTGAAGAATGCATTTCCCCATAGAAACAATAGTATAATGGTAATTAACCAGGCCAACACTACTCCAGCCTCCTCTCCTCTCCCCACTAACCCCTGCAAGTGGGAATGGAGAAATAGGATAACAGTATTACACAAACAGGCATAATAAGGAGTCAGGAGGCTTGGAATCTGCTCATGGCTGTGTCACTGATAACGCGTAACTTGGTGCAAGTCATTTGACTTCTCAGGGTCTCAGATGAAACCACTTGCCATTGAGTTGATTCTGACTGTGGTGACCCCACGTGAGCCAGAGTAGAACTCCACTCTTTAGGGTTTCTGATTTTTCGGAAGCAGATCACTAGGCCTTTTTTCCGAGGAGCCTCTGAGTGAATGTGAACCACCAGCATTTCGGTTAGCAGCTGAGTGCGTTGTTTGCACCACCTGAGATCTCAGGTTTCTTGTCTATAAAATGAATGAAGAGATCGGGCAAGATAATTTCCAAAGTTCTTTAAATGCCGATGTCATGTAATTGACATTTTTTGTTCCTTGGTCAGTTTCGGGCAGGGACTTGAATAACAGAGAGAATAGTGTAGGTGGTTGGGACACGTCATACTTGACCTTTCCATATTTTCGTGAGTTACAGATTGTTTGAATTGAATACCCAAGAGCAGTTGCTCCTTACGCATAGTTCTTTTTTATTAGTATTTGAAGTTATTTGTACTTTGGGAATCAGAGATGCCCGGAGCATAGCGTTCCTCACAGATATTTTTGGTTCTCTTATGGAAAAGCATTTTCAGTTTTGTAACTGAGGTCATTGAAAAAGCAAAGCTTATTTCGTAGCTTTTCTGTTCAGTCAAATGATGTATAGTTAGCTATGGTATTGTATTGACTACTCAAACCCACTGTGGTTGAGTCAGTTCTGACTCATAGTGACCCTATAGGACAGAGTAGAACTGCCCCGTAGGATTTCCAAGGAGCGGCTGGTGGATTTGAATTGTTGACCTTTTGGTTAGCAGGTAAGCTGTGAGCTCTTAAGTACTGTGCCACAAGGGCTCTGTATTGACTACACACAAAAAATCAAACCCATTGCTGGTGAGTCGATCCCGCCTCATAGTAACCCTATAGGACAGAGTAGAACTGCCGCGTAGGGTTTCCAAGGAGTGGCTGGTGGATTTGAACTGCCAACCTTTTAGTTAGCAGCCGTAGTGCTTAACACTGTGCCACTGAGGCTACAGCAGCCATCAAATTTAGAATTTCAGGGATAGGCCTTTTTTATAAAATCTTTTGTGGAAAAACTATTGATTGTAAACCATAAAAAAACAAACAAACAAAAAACCCAGTGCCTATGTACACTTAAATTCCAACGACTGTTTCTTGTTTGTAAACTCCACACTCCAAAGTTTTGGTTTGATATACCCAACTCTCAAGATTTTTATCAATGGAAAAGTTCCGGCATGATTTCTTTACTGCTGTTAAGTCTGTTACCAGTTGGGTAAGTTCTGAGAGATCTGATGAAGGCTTTCCTGAAGCACAATGTTGATTGTAATTTGGCCTCTCTGAATGTCCCTACAGCTCTGAAGCTCTGCCTTGCCCAAACGGGATCGCTCGATGGGGCAAAACTTAGAGGACTTTCCTCTCTGGTGATTCTTAGTGACCAGACAGTCTGTCCCCATAATGAGAAAGATTCAAGTAATAGGAAGGAAAGGATCTGTTCTACATCAAAGTCTATGTACATTTTCTTTCTAAATTTTTTATTTAGAAAAATTTCAAACAGAAAAGTTGCAAGAATAGTACAGTGAACATCCATATACTCTTCACCTAGATTTAACAACGTTTTGTTTTTTCTGAGTTTGTTCTTTTTTCCCCCCAGGATCATTTGAGAGGTAGTTGGAGACATCCTAAGCCTTTCCTTCTGTGCACTTCAGCATGTATCTTCTACAAAAAAGGACATTTTCCTCCCCGACCCCACTCTTTAAAATCACTTTTTTTTTTTTTAGTGTTAGTTTGGATTTTTCAAAACTCCGTGTGGTATAATCCATTTTTGTTATTATTAATTTTGGTGCTAAAATGGTCCCAGATTTGTTCTTGGGACATCTTCAGTATGATTCTTATGCCCTTTTGGCATCACTATCCCCCATTCTTTGAGCACTTCATTCCCTTCCAGTGCAAAAAGATGTTCCAGTCTTATCTTGTAATTTCCTCCTCCCAGCCATGGAATTCTTTGACTGCAGAAGTTTCTCTGTGTGGGGAATGGGCCTAAGCATGCCCTTGCATAACAGGGTGCTTTCGGTTCTCACTCTTTTGTTGGATGGAGCTGGATATAGAAATTATTTTTGTGATAAAATATATATAACAAACATTTGCCATTTTAACCGTTTACATTTATTTATTTATTTATTTGGTTGTTGAGAATATACACAGCAAAACATACACCAGTTCAGGTATCTACATGTGCAGTTTGGTGACATTGATTACACTCTGAGCTACGCGACTGTTCTCACCTTCCTTTTCTGAGTTGTTTGTCCCCATTGACATAAACTCACTACCCTCTAAGTTTCCTATCTAATTTTTTGAGTTGCTGTTGTCAATTTGATCCCTTATAGATCTTTTTTTTTTTTTAATTGTGCTTTAGGTGAAAGTTCACAGCTCAAGTTAATTTCTCATACAAAAATTTATATAGACATTATTATGTTATGCTAGTTGCAGTCCCCATAATTTGACAGCACACAGCACCTTTTCACCCCAGGTTTTTTGTGTCCATTCAGACAGCTCCTGTCCCTTCCTGCCTTCTCACCCTGCCTCTGGACAAGAGCTACCCATTTGGTCTTATGTATCTGATTGTTAAGTGCACTCTTTATGAGTCTTATTTTATGTTTTATAGTCCAGTCTAATCTTTGTCTGAATGTCAGGAATGGTTTTAGTTCTGGGTTACTAGAGCGTCTGGGGGCCATGGCTTTGGGGGTTCCTCCAGTCTCAGTCAGATCACTAAGTCTGTTCTTTTATGTGAATTTTGTGTTCTGCTCTACACTTTTTTCCCTCTCCTTCAGGGACTCTCTTGTGTTCCTGTCAGGGGGGTCATTAATGGTAGCTGGGCACCAACTAGTTCTTCTGGTCTCAGGCTAATGGAGTCTCAGGTTTTTGTGGCCCTTTTGTCTCTTGGGCTATTATTTTCCTTGTGTCTTTGGTGCTCTTCATTCTGTTTTGCTCCAGGTGAGTTGGGACCAATTGATGCATCTTCATATGGCTGCTTGAAAGCTTTTAAGACCCCAGATACTGCTTACCAAAGTGGGATGCAGAACATTTTCTTAATAAGCTTTGTTAGGCCAGTTGACCTACATGTCCCCTAAAACCATGGTCCCCACTGCCTCCCCCTTCTCCCCCCGCTACTTTGTCCCTCGAAGTGTTTGGTCATGTTTAGGAAACTTCTTAGCTTTTGGTTTAGTCCAGTTGTGCTGACTTCCCCTGTATTGTGTATTGTCCTTCCCTTCACCTAAGATAATTCTTGTCTACCACCTAGTTAGTGAATACCCTTCCACCTCCCTCCTCACCCCCGTAATCATCAGAGAATGTTTTCTTCCGTGTTTAAACCTTTTCTTGAGTTCTTATAATAGTGGTCTCATACAATATTTGTCCATTTGTAACTGACTAATTTCACTCAGCATAATGCCTTGCAGATTCATCCATGTTATGTTTCACAGATTCATTGTTGTTTATCACTACGTAGTATGCTATTGTGTGTATGTACCATAATTTGTTTATCCATTCATCTGTTTATGGGCACCTAGGTTGTTTCCATCTTTTTGCTGTTGTGAACAGCGCCGCCATAAACATGGATGTACATATATCTATTCGTGTGACAGCTGTTATTTCTCTAGGAAATATTCCAAGGGGCGAGACTGCTGGATGGTATGGTACTTCTATTTCTAGCTTTTTAAGGAAGTACCAATTGATTTCCAAAATGTTTGTGCCATTTTACATTGACACCAGCCGTGTATAAGTGTTCTAGTCTCTCCGCAACCTCTCCAACATTTATTGCCTTGCACTTTTTGGATTAATACTGTACCTGTTGAGATCAGATGGTATCTCATTGTAGTTTTGATTTGCATATCTCAAATGGCTAATGATTGTGAGCATTTCCTCATGTATCTTTTAGCTGCCTGAATGTCTTCTTTGGTGAAATGCCTATTCATGTCCTTTGTCCATTTTTAGATTGGGCTATTTGTCTTTTTGTTGTTGAGGTTTTGCAGCATTTTGTAGATTTTAGAGATGATACCCTGATCGGATATGTTGTAGCGACAAATTTTTTCCCAGTCTGTAGGTTGTCTTTTTACTCTTCCGGTGAAGTCTTTTGATGAGCTAAAGTTTTTGATTTTTAGGAGCCCATATAGATAGTTCTTAAAAGAGCATAATGCTCAAGGCAGACATCCTTTACTAGTTAAGCTAAAGTGTTTTTTGGTTTTAAGAACAGTTCAGGGAATATTTTTGGTTAATGATTTAAAGATTATCTCAGGGCAGTAGTTTTAGGTGTTCGTCAAGCCTCCATGGCTCTAGAAGAATCGAGATTCCGTGAGAATTTGAAATTCTGTTCTACATTTTTTTCCCTTTGATCAAGATTCTTCTATAGAATCTTTGATGAAAACGTTAAATAATGGTAGCCAGGCACTGTTCAGTTCTTCTGGTCTTATGGCAAGGGAGACTGTGTTCATGGAGGGAATTAGCCACACATTTCATTTCTTCCTCCAGTTCCTGACTCTGCTTCTTCCTGTATTGCTCCAGGTGAATAAAGACCAAATGTACCAATTGTTGGATGGCCTGTTGCAAGCTTTTAAGACCATAGGCATTAGGTAATGAACTAAGAGGTGGAACAGAAGCACAAAACACTAATTATTAGGCTAGTTAACTGGGATATCCCATGAAGACATGACCCTGAACCTCCAAACCAAAGAACCAGATCCCATGAAGTGTTTGGTTATACCTAAGAGGCTCAGCTACTCTTTTTTTTTTTTTTCTTGTAAATATGTCTTATCATGTTGTCAGGAGGGATCAGTCCCTGGAGAAGGACATCATGCTTGGCAGAGTACAGGGTCAGCAGAAAAGAGGAAGACCCTCAATGAGGTGGATCGACACAGTGGCTGCAACAATGAGCTCAAGCATAACAACGATTGTAAGGATGGCTCAGGACAGGGCAGTGTTTCGTTCTGTTGTGCACAGGGTCGCTATGTGTCGGAATCAACTCGACGGCACCTAACAACAACAGCATGTCTTGTCAAACAACTTTTGCCAATTCATTGTTTTACAGGTGTACAACTTATTGACAGCGCTTAAAAGTAATCGGTTGTGCAACCTTACCCTCAACCAGTATAATTTTTCTGTCACTGTAAACTGAAACTCAGTACTCCATAAGCCATAACCTCCCATTTTCCCCTCCCTCCTGCCCCTGAGAACCAAACTCTAATTGATTCTAACTTATAGCGACCCTATAGGACGGAGTAGAACTGCCCCGTAGGTTTTCCAAGGAGCAGCTGGTACGTTCAGACTGCTGACCTTTTGGTTAGCAGCCATAGGCCTTAACCACTGTGCCACCAGGGTTCCACCATCCACCATCCACTCCAAACCTTGTCTTTGGTCTCTGTACATTTGCCTTTTCTTGTCTTTTCACATAAATAAGGTCATACAGTATTTGTTCTTCTGAATTGACTTATTTCACTCAACATGTCTTCAGGCTGCATCCGTATTGTAGTATGTCAAGACTTCAGGTAACCCTGGTGACACAGCAGTTAAAACACTTGGCTGCTAACCAAAATGTTGGCAGTTTGAACCCATCAGCTGCCCCGTGGGAGAAAGGTGTGGCAGGCTGCTTCCGTAAAGATTGACAGCCTTGGAAACCCTGTGGGATTAGTTCTACTCTGTCCTACAGGGTCATTCTATGTCGGAATTGACTCTAGGGCAGTGGGTTTGGTTTTTGGATCAAAACTTGTTTCTCCTTCCTACCGAGTGGCATTTTGTCCGGTTTTAACTGTACAGTTCAGTGACGTTAATTATACTCACCATGCGTGTTGTGCTTCTACCACCACTGTTGATTTCCAAGTGTTTTTCATCACCCTAAGCAGCAGCTGGGTATCCCTTCAGTCATGACTCCTCATTCCCCCCTCCCCTCAGCCCCAGGGGACCACTGAGAAACTTCGGTCTCTGCATTTGCCTATTCCAGATATTTCATATAAGTGAAATCTTACATTATTTGTCCTTTTATGTCTGACTTACTTCACTCAGCATAATGTGTTCAGGGTTCATCCATATCATAGCATGGATCAGAACTTCGTTTCTCTTATGGCTAAATAATACTCTGTAGTGTATATATACTGCATGTTGTTCATCCATTCATCTGTTGATGGACGTTGGATCGTTTCCACTTTCGGTTACTGTGAATAGTCCTGCAGTGAACATAGGTATACACACATCTGTTTGAGTCCCTGCTCTCAATTCTTTCGGGCATATACCTAGGAGTGGAATTGTTAAGTTATGTGGTAATTCTGTGTTTAAATTTGAGGAACCTCCAAACTGTTTTCCATAGCTGCTGCATCATTTTACATTCCTACCAGCAGTACACAAGAGTTCCAATTTCTCCACATCCTTGCCAATGCTTGTTTTACATTTTTCTGATAATAACCATTCTAGTGGGTGTGAAGTGGCATCTCACTGTGGTTTTGATTTGCATTTTCCTAAGGACTAATGATTTTGAACATCTTTTCATGTGCTTATTTGCCATTTATGTATCTTCTTTGGAGAAATATACTTGGGGAAAGTCCCACGAGTCTTCATGGTATTTTAAAAAGAAAGCAAGACTTTAAAAGCATTTTTATTTTTATTTTGGTTGATATGTATATATGCATTTTAAAATTTTGTATGTTTTAGATCTTATTAAAATTAAGTGTATTTTTCCCATCTTTTTTTTTTTTTTTCTTGTAAGCCTGTTCAAATTTAAATCTCCAAGTAGGACCTTCTAGAATATCTGGTCAGTTGAGCACCTTTCATTTGTGTAGATCTTTTCATAGCTGTAATAAAACAATGCCCAGAGTAACTAAAATATTTTTATTAATGATCAAAAAGCCAACATCCTTTGGGAGTTTTAAAAAATAATCAAAACTCAAAAAAATTGAAATGGAAGGTTTCTTTGAGCAGTTAGTCTATATGTATATAGGGAGACCTTTCTGGTTCAAAATAACTAATGGCTCAAAGTAGGCTAGTTATCATTGTTAAAAATAAACCTTTGAATTGTCTCAAAACAATAATATAATAATTGATTGGCTCATAATTTAATACATAATTTGCAAATTATTGTGTACAAGTCTCCCATGTATGAAGTAAAGATGAAAAAGAAGCACCCTCAAGTACTGCAGATTTCACAAAAGCTTTCAGTATTTTTTCCTTAGTGAATACAAGTTCCATGGTGGCCAAGTATTTAATGGTTACTTTTTAAAAAAAAAATTTAGCCCTTCACCCACCTGTATCCATGAAACCTCTTGAAATTTAAATTACAAAAGCCTACTGTCTTTTTTTATTAAATCAGGAGGTAATGGTTTTGTTACTGACTACCCTTTTCCAGCCAGAAAAGAGCAACTTAATGTGGAGTCGATATAGGGTCATTGTGAGTGGGAATCTACTCCATGGTAGCAGGTTTGGATTGCATGGGGGAAAAAAGTCAGTGTTTTTGGAATCTGGGTTAGGACCTTCTTACGGTTAATTATTGGTTTTGTGGATAAAAAAAACTTCCTTTATATCAAAGTAAGATGTCTGTTACTAATTTTTCTCTTCTACAGAAGTAACTTTTTGTATTTTTATTACAGGTAAATTGGAATATTCACATTGTACAGAAACAGAGGTAAGAGAAATGCTCAAATATTTCTTAGTAAAGCAACTTTCTAGTCCCGTTTATACTAACTTCATTATGGAAATACTTCACTGTGGATTTTTTGGTTTTTGTTTCTTTAATTTTATTGTGTTTTAGGTGAAAGTTTTCAGCGCAAATTAGTTTTCCATTCAAAAATTTTATACACAAATTATTTTGTGACATTGGTTGTATTCTGCGCTGTATGTCAGCACTATCTCCCTTTTCCTTTCCCTTTCCCTTTCCCCCCTTGGTTCTCCATGTCCATTTGTCCAGTTTTCCTGTCCCTTCCTGCTTTCTCATCTTTGATTTTGGGCAGGCGTTGCCCATTTGGTCTCGTCTACTTGATTGAACTAAGAAGCACGGTCCTCCCATGTGGTGGTGTTTGTTTTATAGGCCTGTCTAATCTTTGGTGGATTTCAGGAGTGGCTTCAGTTCTGAATTAGCAGGGTGTCTGGGGGCCATAGTCTCAGGTGGATTCCTGGTCTTCTGATGAGGATGTGTTGAGAGCAGATATATATATCTTTAATGCTTAGGAAGAGTAAAATGTGAAGAAAAAATTAGTCATCTTATCCATAATTTGAAATGTCAGGGTGTGGTATAAGAAATAGCATAATCATAATTTTTAAAGTTCTGTATTATTATATTTGAAATTGAGTTAGCTAAGATCCAGAGCCCTTAATAAGAAATAGTTTAAGGTCAATTTATTTTTATTTATAAATCAAAGTACTGTGTTATAATTGTTAAAAATACCCAAAATGCACCGAAATTTGAAAATAAGATTCATTCTGAGCAGTTATTCTGTATGCATATAAAAACCATATACCCGCTAAAAAAAAAAAACAACAACTTGTTGCCATCGAGTCGATTCTGACTCAGAGAAACCCTATAGGACAGGACAGATTAGAACTGCCCTGTGTGGTTTCCAAGGAGCGGCTGGTAGATGCGAACTGCCGACTTTTTGGTTAGCAGCCAAGCTCTTAACCACTTTGCCACCAGGGCTTCTTATGTGTATAGGGAGGCCATTTTGATTCCAGGAAAAACAAATGACTGGAAGAAGGTAGATATAATGAAACTTGTAAGGAGAAAAGGAGAAAGAAATATGGTAGAGCAACCATTGACCAATCTTAACATGGTTGATTGAATCCTGCCATCCCTCTTTACTGAGATCAATTGATAACAGGTTACTTCTGATCTGGCTGTTAATAATTTGGCCCTCCACCCACCAATAGCCCAGAGACTTTTTGAGATTTAAATTAGGAGGTAATGGTTTGACAACTATCCTTTTCTGGCAGGATAAGACAAATTTGGAACCCTGGTGGCCCAGTGGTTAAACGTTCATCTGCTAACCAAAAGGTCAGCACTTTGAATCTACCAGGTGACAGCAGTAGGTTTGGTTTTTTGATAGAGCAAATTCTGCAGGCTTTTGAAATTTGAGTCAGGCCTTTTATGATTAATATTTCGTTTCGTGGATAAGAAAAACCTTAAAATATAAGTAAGATGTCTGTTACTAATTTTCCTAGTCAATATAATAAAAAACTAAAAAACCAAACCAGGTGCCATCACGTCAATTCCGACTTATAGCGACCCCACAGGGCAGAGTAGAAATGCCCCATAGGGTTTCCAAGGAATGCCTGGAGACTGCCAGTGTTTTGGTTAGCAGCCATAGCTCTGAACAGCTCTGCCACCAGGGTTTCCTAATATCATAAAGAAATTACTTAAACATGTAGAACTCCAGGTCCTTTAGGAAGAAATGGGACTTGGAAACAGCATTTTAACAGTGAATTAAAAGCTTTGTTATTTGTACAAGTAGGCTTATTACTTTTTAATAATTTAAATTATTTTATTCAAAATTCAGTTTGTGAAATGTAAGATGTTTCCATCTGATCCTTGTAAGAATTTCAAGGATAAGACTAAAATAAGAGGGCTGTGCCCATGAATTATGTAATGTGTGGTCTTCTTTTCAGTAGCACTTGCATCATCCTTAGATGAGGGCTTTTAGATCTCTTATTAATGGCAACAGCTAAATAAAGTTTTAGGGTTTAAGATGTTATATTTCTAGTTTTATATCAATATTTGCATTCAGAAGTTACACAATTCATTTTTGTATTTTCTGTTCAATTTTGAAAGTAGAGATTTTTTTTCCAAAAAGTAGTTCTATAAATAAACAAGAACTTAATATTTTTATATTGCCAGCATTTTTGATGTACAGTTCAATATGTTATGAAGAAGTGGATTTTCGTTTGACTTAAAAGATGGAAGTTTTACCTTGTGGTTTCTGAGTGTGCATTTTTCTAGCTATGCAATTTTCAGCAAGTAATTTTTTTTTTTTTAAGAACTTTGGCTTTTTTATCTATAAAATGTTAATGATAATCCCTATTAATCTTAGAGGGTTGTAAAATTTTAAGAGATAATATATGTGAAAATGTATTATAAACCCTAAAGACACCATTACTCACTAATACGGTATGTGCCGTTATCATTCATCAGCATTGAGGTGTTTACATACAAAGCTTGGTTACAAGTCTCATTATTCTATTTTATTTGGTTGTGTTGCCATAAAATCAGCATGGTTTTAACACTAGTTTAGACCTAGCTTTGTAATAGAGTATCAGTTTTATCTCCTAATTTGTAGCCCTTATTCTTTGATCCGTAATTTAGACACCAAAACAATGGGAATCTAATCAGAGCCCTCTATTAGAATTTTTTTTTTTTGGTACAGTTATTTGAATGGGGCAAATCACAAGAGAATAAAAGTTCAATCCGATATTTAGTTTAAAAAATAGGTTCAGATTATTCTCTGAGAGTAAACAGTGGTTACTTCTGGCATAGAAGTTGGGATTGTGGATGGTGGTTTATCTGTACTGTTTTAACTTTTTAAATGTGAATGTCTCTTTGTATTACTTTTGTAATTTAAAAAAAAAAGAGGGGCGGTGAGGCAGTAGAAGCAGTGGGAGCTATTTTTTTTCAAGAAGTTCTGTTTCATTAAAGAAGGTAGTAAGTAGCTTGAGGAGATAGCGTAATTTAAGAAGATCTTTGTTTTATTTATGTTAGGGAAGACAGTGTATTTGGTAGAGATGGTAGCGGTGGAGGACGTAGGGGTGGAGGTGGAGAGGTGGAGCAGGAGGTGGCAGTGGTGGTAAGGGAGCCAATAGAGAGTGAGACTGAAAGCTCCTGTTGCCTGTGCATAGCTGATAAAAGCAAACATAGAAACATGTGGAGAAAACGGAGAGCAGTGGTTCTCCAGGGAGGGTTGGGGAATCTGAAGGTCAAAACTATTTTCAAAGTAATACTAAGACTTTGCCTTTAAGACTTTGCCTTTCTGCTTTCATTCTTTCAAGAGTGTACAGTGGAGTTGATGAGGTGGCATGACTCTGCGTGACTATGACTGTTACAGCAGACTGAGAATCAAGCTGACTGAGAAGCAAATATGAGAGTCTGTTTTCTATTAACCTGAACATCAGTTTTTTAAAAATTTGAAACAGTTCCACCCTTCTCGTTATGTTTTTGTTTTGCAAAATACAGTTATTTTTCATAAAAATACATTATTTGTGTTAACATGTGTAATGTGTTTCTGTATTATTTTTAAATGAATTAATTTTTTAAATCTCAGTTTTAATTTCTTAGTGGTAAATATTGATAGGTATAACCACATACACAAAGCTTTTCGGATTCCTCAGTAATCTTTTAGTGTGCAAAGTGTTCCTAAAACCAAAGCATTTGAGAACTGCTGGGCTAGAGCATGAGTAACAGAGGTACTTCTTCCTGAGAGTGAGGCAGAACAACAGGATCCTGAGACAGGCAAGGGGAGAGTTAAGGGAATCCTTGATGTACATATTTTTAATACTTATGTTCATAGAAATCAAACAAATTCATGAGTTTAGAGGGAGCAAGAGGCCATATGTAAGCACTCTATCAATTTTTACATGATCTTTTACCTCAAGATGAACTTAATGTTTTTAAAATCAGGTATTTTTACCTTATTTCTCACTCTGATTATACTAGTATTTTCCAGCATTTGAACTCATAAAGGGAAATACTTTCACATGATTTGTTTTAAAGGATATGTAAATTTTTTACTTTAATAAGCAATTTTATTTTTTCCTACAGCTTTCCTCCCATTTAAAAAAATTTTTTTTGAATAATTTTTATTGTGCTTTAAGTGAAAGTTTACAGATCAAGTCAGTCTTTCATACAAAAATTTATATACACCTTCCTTTTTTTTTTTTTATGTACTCCTAGTTGCCCTCCCCCTAATGAGACAGTACACTCCTTCTCTCCACCCTGTATTCCCTGTGTCCATTCAGCCAGCTTCTGTCCACCTCTGCCTTCTCATCTCCTCTCCAGACAGGAGCTGCCCACGTAGTCTCATTTGTCTGCTTGAGCCAAGAAGCTCACTCCTCACCAGTATCATATTCTATCTTATAGTCCAGTCCAATCCCTGTCTGAAGAGCTGGCTTTAGGAATGATTCCAGTCTTGGACTAACAGAAGGTCTGGAGACCATGACCTCCAGTGTCCTTCTAGGGTCAGTCAAACATTAAGTCTGGTCTTTTTAGGAGAATTTGAGGTCTGAATCCCACTATTCTCCTGCTTCATCAGGGGTTCTCTGTTGTGTTCCCTGTCACGGCAGTCATCAGTTGTAGCTGGGCACCATCTAGTTCTTCTGGTCTCAGGCCAATGTAGTCTCTGGTTTATGTGACCCTTTCTGTCTCTTGCGCTCATAATTACCTTGTGTCTTTGGTGTTCTTCGTTTTCCTTTGCTCCAGGTGGGTTGAGACCAATTGATGCATCTTAGATGACCACTAGCTTTCCTCCAATTTTTAAAGGTATCATTTACATACAGTAAAACTTACCCTTTTTAGTATACAGTTCTACCAGTTTTGACAAATGCAGTTATATTAACCACCCGTGCAATCAAAATGTAGAAGGGTTCTGTAACCCTTTAGTTTCCCCTGTGCCCCTTTGTAGTCGTTCCCTCCCACTACCCCCAGCCCCAGCAACCACTGATGTGTTTTTTGTCCCTGTAGTTTTGCGAAGGACCTGTAATTTAAACTGTGTATTACCCATACTTGCCCCTTCCTAGGAGTGGCTCACAGTTCTGACTTGTAATTTATAAACTGTTGAATGACTAACTTGTGGGTACTTGCCTATCAAGGAAGCAGTTCTGATCAACAGTCCAGGGGTAACTTTTATTTCCATTTTACAAGTTTTTCCTGCTGCCGTGATTTAAATAGCTTCATGTGTTATAATCTTGTGTTTGAAGAAAATGGCCAAATGCTTAAAAACACTAAAACATAACTAACCAGGATTTTCAAGTATTTTAATTGAGGCTTTTTCTTTGTTGTTTTTAGCTTTCTAAATTTTATCACATTCCAGTCTTCTATTAACTACCACAAATCATGTGGCACTTGGAGGCCCTTTTCCTTTAGTAGGAAAGAAGGTTAAATGAATAACTAAAACAATGCTGCTGTTCCCCTGGGTTAGATTAGCTATATTTTAAGTAGAATAGGGTAAAGTGTTATATAAAGTTAAATTAACTTTTATCAACAGTTTAATCTTGATAGAGCTAGTTTATAAAAATTGTAGCCTAGCAGAAAAATATAAGCCTTACTGAGGGAAACTATTAAAAGATTCATGTTCACATCTTAGAAATAAAGTAATGAGTACTGAGCATAAGTACTTATTCTGTGTTTCATTTCCACTCACATCTTTAAAAAATATTTGTAGAGCTTACTCTATGCTAGGTACTGTTACAGGCATTGACTAACTTAATCCTTCTAACAAATTTATAAAGTAGATTACTATTATTTTTTTGCATTTTAGATTTGAGAGCTAAGGTATAAAAAAAAAAAAAGGTATAGAGAGGTTTAAGTCACTGACCCAAGGCCATACACCCAGTGTGTTGCACAACCATTTCTTTGTCGTCATCTATCATGTTTACACAACCTGTTTTATCTGTATTATAAGATGTCTGTGTAACGCTAATAGTTAATTTTGTGCTCCAGTTGGAACAGCAGAAATGGCTTGGCTGTATCCTTGTTCTCTATATGCCTCATTCCCTGTGGCTACTTCAGTGCCTGGCCTTATGAGGCCAGGGGTGAGTGTCATTCTAGATGGAAACCAGGCTGAGGGGTAAATTCAGTCCCTGAACCTTAAGCCCCATAGGTTAGGTGAATATACGGTCTGTACTATAGAAATTTCTGAAGTAGTCTGTTTCTAAATTATTCAGAACAATCAAGAATTGTTCTATATATTTGAACCTCCTGGGAAATCAGACTTAGAATTAGTCTACTTTGGGGCAGTCCCAAAGATCTTGATGATGAGCCAAGACATATATCAGAGTTAGTCTCTTAGACTTACTCTGTTCTGAGTATGTGTAGTTTTGGATCCAAACTGGACTTTGTAGTTTTGTTAACATATTTTTTTAAATTGTACTTTAGATGAAGGTCTATGGAGCAAACTAGTTTTTCGTTAAACAGTCAGTACACATATTGTTTTGTGACGTTGGTTGCCATCCCCACAACATGTCAACACGCTCCCTTTCTCGACTTTGGGTTCCCCATTACCAGCTTTCTTGTCCCCTCCTGCCTTCTCATCCTTGCTCCTGGGCTGGTGTGCTCGTTTGGTCTCCTTTTTTTGCATGGGCCTGTCTAATCTTTGACTGAAGGGTGAACCACAGGAGTGACTTCATTACTGAACTATAAGGGTGTCTGGGGACGATACTCTCGAGGTTTCTCCAGCCTCTGTCAGACCAGTAAGCTTGGTCTTTTATTTTTTCGTGAGTTCAAATTTTGTTCTGTATTTTTTACCACTCCTGTGAGGGACCCTCTCTTGTGATCATTGTCAGAGCAGTTTGTGGTGGTAGCCAGGAACTATCCAGCTGTGCTGGACCCAGTCTGGTGGTGGCTGTGGCAGTTGTGGTCCATTATTCCTTTGGACTAATCTTTCCCTTGTGTCTTTGATTTTCTTCATTCTCCTTTGCTCCAGATGGAGTGGGACCAGTGGAGCATCCTATATGGCCGCTCACAAGCTCTTAAAACCCCAGATGCTACTCACCAAAGTAGAATGTAGAACATTTTCCTCGTGAATTATGTTATGCCAGTTGAGTTAGATGTTCCTTGAGACCATGGTCCCCTCAGCCCTGCATCCCAGTAATTTGGTCCCTCAGGCAGTTTGGATGTGTCTATGGAGCTTCCATGACCTTGCCTTATACAAGTTGTGCTGGCTTCCCCAGTATTGTGTACTGTCTTACCCTTTAACAAAGTTACCGCTTATCTATTGCCTATTTAGTGTTTTTCCATCCCCACCCCTCCCCTCCCTCACAACTGTCAAAGATTGTTTATCTTATTGTGCTTTCAGTTGAAGTTTGCAGTTCTAGTTAGTGTCTCATACAAAAATTTATACACACATTGTTATGTGACCCTAGTTGCTGTCCTTGTAATGTGACAGCACATTCCTCCTTAGCAGTCCGGATTTCCTGTGTTCATTCAACCAGCTCCTGTCCCTTTCTGCCTTCTCATCACACCTCTGGATAGGAGCTGCCCATTTAGTCTCATGAATGTACATAAGCTAAGAAGCACACTCTTCATGAGTATCATTTTATGTCGTATAGTCCAGTCTAATCTTTGTCTGAAGAGTTGGCTTTGGGTATGCTTTCAGTTTTGGGCTGATAGAGAGTCTGGTGGCCATGTCTTCCAGGGTCCCTCTAGTCTTAGTCAGACCATTAAGTCTGGGTTTTTTACTAGAATTTGAGTTCTGCACCCCGCTTTTCTCCTGCTCTGTCAGGGATTCTCTGTTGTGTTCTTGTCACAACAGTCGTTAGTGGTGGTGGGGCACTATCTAGTTCTTCTGGTCTCAGGCTGATGGAATCTCTGGTTATGTGCCCCTTTCTGTCTCTTGGCCTCATCTTTACCATGTGTCTTTGGTGTTCTTCATTTTCCTTTGCTTCAGGTGGGTTGAGACCAATTGATGCATCTTAGATGGAAGCTTGCTGGTGTTTAAGACCCCAGACGCCTCTCATCAAAGTGGGGTGCAGAACATTTTCTTAATATATCTTGTTTTGCCAGTTGACCTAGATGTCCCCTGTAAGTAAGCATGGTCCCCAAAGCCCTGTCCCTGTTTTTCTGGCCTTGTAAGCATTCGGTTGTATTCAGGAAACTTTTTTGCTTTTGGTTTAGTCCAGTTGTGCTGACCTCTCCTGTGTTGTGTGTTGTCTTTCCCTTCATAAATGGCCTTTCTGTGTTGTAATCATCGATGTCTTAAATACAGGGGACATGGTTTGACCATAGGGTACAGAATTGATATGTGTATTTCATATAAACTAAACTCGTGTAAAAGAAAAAAAATAGTGCTATCGAATCGTTTCTGACTCGTGTAGTTTTTACCATATCCGAAGACAAATGACAGTTACACATATATGTCCGGCAGAGAATTTCCGAATGACCACAATTATCTGGGAACCCATTGTACCCATTGCTGTGAGTCGAATGCAGTCATTAACACGATTGGCTGATAACAGAAAGGTTGGAAGTTCTAGTCCACTCAGAGGTACCTCAAAAGAAAGGCCTTGGCAGCCTACTTCTGAAATATCAGCCATTGAAAACCATATGCATCACAGTTCTACCCTGATAAACACGGGGTTTCCGTGAGTTGGAATTGGTGGCAACTGGCAACAACAACAAAACATTTTATAACTAATCTTGAAGGAGCAGAAAATTTACCCTTACAGATTCCTTCAGCAACTCCCAATACTTTGATAATAGAAGAGAAAGTTTTTTTTCTTTAAATTTTGTTTATTTATTTTGTCGTTTTTGCTGAGAATATACACAGGAAAACATATATCAATTCAGCAGTTTCTGTGTGTATAATTCAGTGGCATTGATTACATTCTTTGAGTTGTGCAAGTATTCTCACTCTTCTATTAACATAAACTCACTGCCCTGTAAATTTCCTATCTAAACTTTCAAGTCGCTGTTGTCAGTTTAATCCCATATAGATAGTTCTTAAAAGAGCATAATGCTCAAGGCAAACATTTTGGATAGTTAAGCTAAACTATTGTTTAGTCGTAAGGAGACTTCGGGGGTATTTGTGGTTTAAGGTTTAAAGATTATCTCCGGGCAGTCTTTTCAGGGGTTCATCTAGCCTCTGTAGGTCCAGAAAGCCTGGAGTGCATGAGAACATGAAGTTCTGCTCTGCATTTTCCCCCTTTGATCAGGATTCTTCTATATAATCTTGTGATCAAAATGTTCAGTAATGGTAGCTGGGCACTATCCACTTCTGGTCTCATGGCAAAGGAGGCATTGGTTCATGGAGGCAGTTAGCCACGCAGAGAAAATTTTCTTGATAATTTGCCTTATCAGGGGACGATATAAATCTGCCGTAAGGAAAAGGTTGAGATGTTTTTAAGAAACTAAAGCTTTAATAGTTTTTAAAATAGATAATACAGTGCCTGTGGGTTTAAAGTGAGGAGGGGCTAGAATTTTATTTCTTTTTTCAAAGTACTTTTACTAATTTGTAGAAATGGTATATTTTGTTCTAAAAAAATTAAAATATCACAGAAAGATACAAAGAAGAAAGTAAAAATTACTCCAAACCCTACTATCGAGTGATGTTTAGAATATTGTTTTAGGGTACAGTGGTAGTTCATGGGTGTAATTCTCACCTTCCATGTGAGAGATGTGGGTTCCATTTCTGGCCAATTTATCTCATGCGCAGCCACCACCTGTCAGTGGAGGCTTGCTTGTTCCCATGATGCTAAATGGGTTTCACTGGAGCTTCTAGGCTAAGATTGGACTTAGAAGAAAGGCCTGGCAATCTACATTAAAAAATCAGGCAGTGAAACCCTATGGATGGCAGTGGTCTGATCTGCAGCCAATCATGGGGAAGACACAGGACCAGGCAGTGAGTCAGGGGCTAACTTGATGACAGCTAACAACGGCAAGAAGGATATTTTTCTAGACATCTTTTTGCATATGTACATAGTAATGACAGCATATCTATTGAGCATTTATTATGTGCTGCTTTTAGGGATCCATGCATCTTTGCATAAAAGACAAACTTGGTCTTAAGGTCATAGCCAGGCTGAAGGGAGAGGGATTAGATATGGGGTTGAACTTTCCATGAAGAAGGACATTATAGTTGAAAGGTTCTGAGAGAACATGCTGTTTTTGAAACTAACAAAACACCAGGGTATTTAAAGCACAGAGAGAGTTAGGGAGAGTTATGAGAAATGTTATAGGGACTACAAGATGGTCTTATAGTCAATATTAAAAGTTGGCTATAGGTCCATTTTTCTCTTAAGGGAAGAAGCATTTCTGCCTGAAATTTTCTTCTATTTCCTAGAGTCAGTCTTCTTTTGATGTATATTCTTTTGCTATTTGCTTATAGTCTTTTTGAGGGGTAATATTTATACATTCGTATTTCATCTATTAATCAACCAACCAACCCACCCACCCACCCACCCCCCACCCACCCAGTGCTGTCAAGTCGATTCTGACTCATAGCGACCCTATAGGACAGAGTAGTACTGCGCCATAAAGTTTCCAAGGAGCTCCTGGCAGATTTGAACTGCTGACTCTTTGGTTAGCAGCCGTAGTACTTAACCACTATGCCACCAGGGTTTCCCATCTATTAATGCATTATTTAATTAAATTGGTATGGTAGTCAGATAAGTGCGATTGTATAAATGGATTGGGGAACAAATCCAGCTAGCCTATAGTGAGCATACAGCTGACCTGGTAGAAGCAGAAATGTATTGGAGACCCTAGAGAGTAGTTAACCTATACAGTGGAGATCAGTCACTATTATACAGAGAGGGAATGGGCAGTGTCAGATGGACATGTCAGCCAGATAGATAGTAGTTGATTTAGAGAGCTTCTGCTGTTAAGTATGGTATCTCTTGATACCTTCCCTCGATTTGATAGAGATTTTACTGCTGTAGAAATACTGCAAAACACAGCTAAAAAAAAAAATCATGAATAAATTAGGCAGGTTACTTGATGTTGTGATTATTAACTAATTTTTTTTGCTGAGGATGTTTCTTAAATTTTTGGTAACAGCATTATTGAGATATAATTCACATACCATACAAGTCACACATTAAAATTGTACAATTCATTGGTTTTTAGTGTAGTTACAGAGTTTTGCAACCATCAACCATGGTCAATTTTAGAACATTTTTGTCACCTCAAAAAGAAACCCCATACCCTTTACGTCCCATATCCCCCAACCCTAAGAAACCACTAATCTGCTTTCTGTGTCTATAAAACCCAAAAAGCAAACGTGTTGCCATCGAGTTGATTCTGACTCATAAGACTTCCCTGTTTAAACATCTCATATAAATAGAATCACAATATTTAGCCTTTCGTGACTGGCTTCTTTCACTTAGCATAATGCTCAGAGTTTATCCGTGTTGTAGCATGTAGTAGTACTTCATTCCTTTTTATTATTGAATAATCCCTTACATGAGTATACTACATTTTGTTTGTCCATTAATTAGTTGATGGACATTTGGGTTGTTTTTACTTTTGGGCTATTACGTATAATGCTGCTATAAACATTCATGTACAATTTTTTGTGTGGACATATGTTTTCATCTTGCTTGGACAGATAACTAGGAGTGGAATTACTGGGTCAAATAGTAACTCTCTGTTTAGTTTTTGAGGAACTGCCAGCCTGTTTTCCGATGCAGCTGCACCATTTTAAATTACCACCAGCAGAGTATGAGGGTTCTGATTTCTCCACATTCTCTCCAACACCTGTTATTATTTGACTTTTTGATTCTAGCCATCCTGGTGGGTATGAGGTAGAATCTCATCAGTGGTTTTCAGTTGTATTTCCTTGATTAATAATGATGTTGTGTATCTCTTCATGTGCTCATTGGCCATTTGGAGCCCTGTTTGCATAGTGGTTAGGAGCTCAGCAGCTGACCAAAAGGTGGGCAGTTGGAATCCACCGGTTGCTTCTTAGAAGCCCTGTGAGGGTTCTACTCAGTACTATAGGGCTAATATGAGTCGGAATCTACCCGATAGCAATGGGTTTGGGTTTGGTATTGGCCTTTTGTATATCTTCTTTGAAGAAATGTTTATTCCTATCCTTTGCCCATTTTTTAAATTGGATTTTCTTTTTATTACTGCGTTGTAAAAGTTTTAAAAAACTTATTATCAGATATATATGATTTGTAAATCCATCCACCTACAGTCATCTGATCTTTGACAAAGGCCCAAGGTCCATTAAATGGGGAAAAGACAGTATTTTTAATAATTGGTGTTGGCAAAACTGGATGTCCATCTGTAAAAAAATTAAACAAGATCCATACCTCACACCATACACAAAAACTAATTCAAAATCATCAAAGACCTAAATATAAACCCCAAAGCTATAAAGATCATAGAAGAAAAATTAAAATCAGTGCTGGAGGCCCTAATATATGGCATAAATAGGATACAAACCATAAGTAATAATACACAAACACCAGAAATAAGTTAGAAAACTGGGATCTTCTAAAAATTAAACACTTACGCTCATCAAAAGACTTCACCAAAAGTGTAAAAAAAGAGCCTGCAGACTGGGAAAAAATATTTGGCTATGACATATCTGACAAAGATGTAATCTCTAAAAATCTATAGGAAAATCTGACACCTGTACAACAAAAAATCAAATAATCCAGTTAAAAAATGGGCGAAGGATATGAACAGAAACTTCACCAAAGAAGATATTCAGGCAGCTAACAGACACATTAGGAAATGTTTGGGATCAATAGCCATTGGAGAAATGCAGATCAAAACTACCATGAGATACCATCTCACCCTGACATTACTGGCACTAATCAGAAAACAGAAAATAGCAAATGTTGGAGAGGCTGTGGGGAGATTGGAACTTTTATGCACTGCTGGTCGGAATGCAAAATGGTACTACAACCATCCTGGAAAACGATACGGCGCTTCCTTAAAAAGCTAAAAACGGAAATAGCATACGATCCAGGAATTCCACTCCTAGGTAGGAATACATCCTAGAGAGATAAGAGCCATCACAGGAATAGACATAGCACACCCATGTTCATTGCAGCATTATTCACAACAGCAAAAAAATGGAAACAACCTAAGTGCCCATCCGCAGATGAGTGGATAAACAAAACGACGGTACATACACACAAGGTAATACTATATACAACAATAAAGGGCAATGACCAATCTGTGAAATGTTTCACAGCCTGGATGAATCTGGGGAGCATTATGCCGAGTGAAATAAGTCAGTCACAAGGGACAAATACTGTATGAGACCACTATTATAAAAACCCATTGTCTTAGTTATCTAGTGGGGTATAACAGATATCACAAGTGGATGGTTTTAACATGCAGAAGTTTATTCTCTTCTGGTAGGCTAGAAGTCCGAATTCAGGGCACCAGCTCTGGGGAAGGCATTCTCTCTCTCTCAGCTCTGAAGGGAAGGTCCTTGTCGTTAATCATGAGATTCCCCCCCCTCTCTGCCAGGTTTTTTCTTTTTTATCTCAAAAGAGATTGACTTAAGACACAACCTAATCTTATAGGTTGAGCCACTGCTGCTGCCTCATAAACATCATAGAGGCAGGATATACAATGCATACGAAAATCACATCAGATGACAAAATGGTGGACAATCACACAGTACTGGGAATCATGGCATAGCCAGGTTGACACACATCTTTGGAGATGCAGTTCAATCCATAACGCTCGTGAAAAGGTTTACACACAAAAAGAAGCAATCTGATGGTTACTAGGGAAGGAAAGGGTGGGAGGGAAAAACACTAGATAACAGATAAGGGATAACTTTGGCGAGGGTTAAAAAAAACCAAAGCCAAATAGTGACCCTGTAGGATAGAGTAGAACTGCCCCATAGAGTTTCCACGGAGCGCCTGGCGGATTCAAACTGCCAACTCTTTGGTTAGCAGCCGTAGCACTTAACCACTACGCCACCAGGGTGAAGGTTAAGATAGTATGGAATACTGGGAAAGCCCGCACAACTTGACCAAGGCAAGATCATGGAAGCTCCATAGACACATCTAAACTCCCTAAGGGACCAAATTACTGGGCTGAGGGCTGGGTTCCATGGTCTTGGGGGACATCTAGCTCAATTGACATAACATAGTTTATAAAGTTCTGCATCCTACCTTGGTGAGTAGTGTCTGGGGTCTTCAGAGCTTGTGGGTGGCCATCTAAGATACTCCACTGGTCCCACCCCATCTGGAGCAAGGGAGAATGAAGAAAACCAAAGACACAAGTGAAAGATTAGTCCAAAGGACTAATGGACCACAAGTACCATAGCCTCCACCAAACTGAGTCCAGCACAACCGGTGCCCAGCTACCACCATCAACTTCTCTCACAGGGATGAAAATAGAGGGTCCCTGACAGAGCTGGCGAACAATGTAGAACAAAATTCTAACTCGAAAAAAACGACCGGACTTACAGGTCTGAGAGACTGGAGAAGCCTGCGAGTATGGCCCCCAGATGCCCTTTTAACTCAGTACTGAATCACTGCTGAGGCTTACCCTTCAGCCAAAGATTAGACAGGCCCATAAAACAAAAGGAGACTAAATGGGCACTCCAACCCAGG